>NC_045623.1:91877355-94377355 GCF_009829155.1 Mustela erminea
GCGACATTGGGACACTCACTCTGCTGTGACCTAATAAGGTGATGGTGCTATACTTCAGACGCAAGGAATAACTTCCATTTTGGTTCAGGCCTTTTAAATCATAAATCACATTATCATTAGAAAATTGCTGTCAAAGTAACTTAACATGTAACAGCAAAATTACAAACAGTAAGTTTGATTTTTCACCTGTGTAGCTTTCAAAACTATGTACCTTCACTAAACTTCCAGGCTTAATAGTTGTTTACAAAGTGAATTCTTTTCACAACAAACATTGTAAAATAACCCTCCTATATTTGTACTCCATAGAAAAATCGTTTTCCATAGATTCACAAAATTATGTCACATATTCAGAAGAGCCACTTGTATATTATTACCTTCACTTCCAGCTGGTTGAATATAAACTCAATCACAACATCATCTTCAAACCCAAGGATTTCCGTAACTCGTTTTGTTATCCAAGGCTTTATAACCTCCAAATTTACTTTGCTCATGTCCACCTGATAAAACATGCAAGAAATTCTTGAGTACAAGGTTCATAATTCTAAAAGAAAGCTCACTTAAGAATTCTGTCCAACCAAATTCCTTTTCAACTTATGAAATTTTTTGATGTAGCATGGTACAAAATGGCTCATTCTTGTGTGGTTATGCTAATCTGCATGCACTGTTGCTAAAAAGTGGAAAATGTTTAATTAAAACAGTCCCAAAATGTCTGAATCAACTGTGTCATAAAGGTGCAAAAACAGTTTTATTCAGAATACCTTTTTTTCTAGGCATTCTGCAAATTTCAGCTGCTTCAGTAGCTTCTTCTGTTTATTGCTGAACCGATTATCCTGCTCTGCACTTGTTCCCTGCAGAAAAAGAAACACATTTTAATTAAGAGTTCAAAGTTAAATGCTTACTTTTTAGCAGCTAATGATGGCTATGACCTTTACAGAAGAAAACAGTGATCAAGTAAATAAAAACACCACAGCTAACAACCATAGTAGAATGTATACTCTTTTCCCAACGAAGCACGTTTAAAAAACTTGACTGTATTTTAAAATACAAGCTCACTGTAACAAATCAACCAATATAGCTGTTTATAACATAGTTAGCACCTCCCCCACAAAAAAGTTTGATGTGTATCTTTTTAAACTTTTTTCTAAGTTAAAAGACTTTTAAGGTTTTTTGTATAAATAAGAACACACTGAAATATTTACTAAATATGTACTTCCAAACAAGACCACTAAATTTCATCCTCTTGTGACAACCAGTAAGTAGCATGCTTACAGAATTACTGTGGCAACACGTATAAACAGGGTGAAAAGGAAAAAGAAAATCACCCTAGGACTGTTTTCACAACTTGAAGAACTTGGAATGCAGGAAAAATACAGGTTTACCTTAATTAACTCACTCAATTTCAGCAATAACTTTGGAAAAACAAGGGCTTACAAATACTATTTGAGACCATTAAGTGATCGCTAATTAGTCTGCATTTATTTGGCCATTACAACTGGACCAAATAACAAAAATAAATGGCTACATGATGTGAAATCTACTGACTGCACTAAACTGGCCAATGTCCCTTGGAAAATGATCAAGAACCTGGATCATTACTGGAAGGTAAAGAACCTGGATTAGAACCCCAATTCTGCCACTACTTAAGCCATATAATTCAAAAGAAGTTCCTTAACCTCTTTGAGAACGGTTCCTTACTTGCCAAAATCTACTTTGCAAGGGTTGCGTATCTCAAAAATAACGTATGTAAAGTAACTCGCATATGGCAGAAATTCAGCAAATGAAAGCTATCATTTCTATCTGGACTGAAAAATTCAGTTTACTATCTGGCTGGCTGTACTAACAAGGTAACTCCCTAAATTCTTTTAACTTGGGAGTTTAAATCCAGCCAACTCCTCTACGCAATTATAGGTAGTATATAAAAACACGAACCCTTTGCTTCCAAGTTTTTACTAACACTAAAAGCAAATGTTATTATAAAAATTTACTGACCACCTTTTTTTCTATGGAATTCCTTTCCATTGGAAATAACCGCCAACAGAAATCAAAAATAGGCCTTTGTGTCAAAATACTACATTTGGATCACGGGACTATTGAGTACTCACTGCAAAATATTTTGATGGAAATTAGAAAACGAATTCATCAACAGAATGAAAATCTGATAAACTCTCAATTGAAACTATCATTACAGAAATAACTACAGTATCATTTGCAAAGGATAGGAACAAACATTGCTTATTTTAAGTAGATGCTTAGAATAATCTGGCCACTTTTGGTGAAAAATAAGTTGGCACAGTTAAATTCAATTAAAGAATTTCAATATTGGCTTTAGAATGGCAAGAATTATGTTCTTTAAAAAGTCTTGGTCTTCCCCCTCTTCCAACTTTCCCTTGAAAAACACGCAAACCGAGAATTATATGCTCCAGGGAGTGGAAAGAGCCAACCAACGTTACACAAAGTATAAATTTCTACCAAAACCACTGGTCTCTCTATGCGGTCCCTCTGCATCAAAAAGCATTTGCAAACTCTAGTCCTTAGTGTCACTTCCCACCCACCTAAATCTCTACGAGGTAATCATTTCCTACAGGAGTGGAATATGGCACAAACAGGTTCCAGCAGTCCCAGCCTGAGAAACTCTGGGCCCTGAGCACCAACTTCGACGCCTGCAGGTGCTGGGCGCGCAGCCCGGGGAGAACCTAGGTAAGAGGCCCCTTTCCTCCAGTGGACTTCAAAAGAGTAAAACAAGCGCGGGGCGGGGGGTGGGGGCGGGGAAGACACCGGTTTGCGGTAAGGAGAGTTGATCCCCCCCTTGTCCCGGCCCCTATACACGTGCACACTTTGTGTTGCACCCGTTGCCCTTAGAGAGTCTCAGATTCAAACATTCCAACTACCTATTATCCGAGTTCCCCTCCCTAAAGGAATATTAAATTGGGCGGGAGTTCCCGCGAACTCTGACCCCGCGCCTTCGCAAAGACTTAGGACCAGGAGGGAGAAGGGGGGGGGGGAGTCGGCGCTGCTCTCTCAAGAAAAGCCGCTGAACGCCGTTTCCTGTCCTCCCTCACAAGCTCTCCTGGGGCGGTACCCCCAAAACCGTACTCTCCAGGATCCTCCCGCCGCCAGTCACCTCAGGGCTTCCCTTCGGCCTCCCCCCAGGGACTTCCTCCTCGCGGCCCAACTAGGCCCCAGGACCCGGCGGCGCGCGCAGCTCGGCCTGCAGGCCCCACCAGGCAGGCGGGCGGCGGGGTACCGCTCCGGCCCATTCCCGCCGCCATTTTCCGGCGACCGTCGCTGCCGCGTAGGGGGGACGATCCCGGAGGAGGAGACTGCGCAGGGGCGCACCGGTCTCCGCCGCAGGGCAGGGGGGAGCGTCCGCTGGCACGGAAGATCCTCAGGATATTCGAAGCCTCCCCTCGCTGACCACACCGTCCCGAGTTTAGGCCCCCTGCTGGGCCTCACCGATGAGCCCCTCACCTCACCCCAGATCCCCGCGCTTCTACTTACGCGGAAGAATCCCGCGTCCATCTTGCTGCCTCGCTCGGAGATCGCTCCCTATCCCAAGATACACCGCGCCGCCGCGACGGAGGGCGGGACCGGCAGGGAAAGCCGAGCGCCGGGACGCAACGCGCGCCGCTCCACCCGCCCCTTCAGCCGACACGAGGCCGCGCCTGCTCAGTGAGGTGAGCACCCGCCACGCGTGCGCACGCGCGCCCAAGGGGGCGGGCTCCTGCGGTCTCCGAGGCTCCCAAGTGGCCAGTCCGGGAGGAGAGTCTCGCGATCGCAGCCAATGAAAACAAGAGAGAGTGTCGTCGGGTCGCCCCGCCCTGCGAATCCTTTTGTGGCGCTGGATCAGCCTTGTTCGCGCAGCGTGACTTGACCCATCCTTCGACCCGTAGTGGAGGAGGCCTCCCGCCCCGGGGGTTCCATGGAGCGATTGAAGAGAAAGGCTGTTACCTCAGAGTGACGCGGGCGAGGCGGCTCGCGCGCGGAAGAGAGCCTGCCGGCCTCTCGTGTCCTCGTAAAAGTTGTGGTTGTGTTGCTTTTACGAGTTATTAAGCTCGACTCTAAAGCAGCCGAGCTGTATAGTTATGAATGAAGTCTGCCCTGTGGCCGTTCCCTGGGCAGGCCGGCATCTTCACAGTGCTCATTCGTTGGGGGAGGAAGCTGAAAATGCCGGGGAGAGGAGTTTCGGCTTCGGCCGCGGGGCAGGAAGCGGGCGGGAGAACGGTGGCCCTGAGCCTGGGCGTGGGCCTGGTGGGCCGCCCTGCCGCCTCGTCGCCCTGCTCTGGCCCAGAGGGCCTCCAAATCGCATGCATGGCGCCACATTGCCGCCCAGCGCCCGAAGGCTGGTGTCCCTCTGGCCATATTTCATAAAGTTACCCCCCCCACACACACACGCAGGCACTCCCGCTCGCTCCTCCCTTTCCTTCAGGCACCCCACTCCATCCTGTGTATTTGTTCATCCCCGCGGCTCTAAGTACCAGTTCGATGCCGACAGCTTCATGGACCTCTAGCTCAGACTTCTCTCCCCACCTTTAACTCGTACAGGCAGCGTCCTGCTGGACATTCCCACTTGGGTTGACATCACAAATTTAACCAGTCTAGGGACTGAACTGATTCCTACCCTTCTCTCCCTCCCTCCCCGCACACCCCAGAAAACCCATCTGCTCCTCCCAGTCTGCTGCCTAAGTTGATGGCTACTTCTTTTCCTTTGTTTAGGACACAAGCCTTGATGTCATTCTCATCTTTTCTTTCCCTTCCATCCCACTTCCAGACTAGCCGGAAACCCACACAGCCCTCATCTTTTGCCTCAATTTCTGCACCGGCTTCCTAACTGGTCTCCCTGCTTCCGCCCTTGCCACTCAGTATCTGTTCTAAACGCAGCAGACTGACCCTATTAGAAAACCTTAGACATGTCACTCCTAAGCTCAAAATCCAAATCCCTCTCTTTTCCCACAACAAAGGCTAAAATTCTTCCTGATGCTCCTCTGCTGCTGCTTTCATTTCCTCCTTGGCACCCTAGCACTCCTCACTGCTTGGACTTCCTAAGCTTGCTCTTGCCTCAAGACCTTTGCCCTGGTTGTACCTTCTGTCTAGAATGCTCTACCCCCAGATACATACCTGGCAAATTTCAAGGTTTTGCTTAAGTATCACCAAGTCAATGGGGTCTACTCTGCCTGTTCCACTGGAAATGCTTATACACCCTTTCTGTACTCCTGATGCCTCTTAACTACTTTTTTTTTTCATACCATTAACCACCCTATAATACCTATTTTTAATGTTTGTTTCTTTTTTTTTTTTAAGATTTTATTTATTTGACAGAGATCCCAAGTAGGCAGAGAGGCAGGCAGAGAGAGAGAGGGGGAAAGCAAGCTCCCTGCTGAACAGAGAGCCCCATGTGGGGCTCAATCCCAGGACCCTGACATCGTGACCCTAGCCAAAGGCAGAGGCTTAACCCACTGAGCCACCCAGGCACCCCTTTAATGTTTGTTTCTTATATGTACCCCACACTACAATGTAAACTCCTTCAAGTCAGGGCATTTGTCTTTTTTTGCTCACTAATGTGTCTCTAGCAGAACGGTGTCTGGCACATAGTAGAGGCTCAATGAAATTTATTGAATGAACAGCTTTGTCAGGGGGTCAAAGATGGGGAAGTGACTGGCTTCCACAGAACACGCGAGTTGACCAGATGGAACTGTGAAATCACAGTGCCCCACATCTCACTGATGTTTCTCACTGGTTCTGATCAGTCATTGTGTTTTTTATCTTTTCTTTGCTGTCTCTACCCTTTTGCTGCCAATCCCATAAATGTTGGCTTTCCTTGCAGTTCTGTCATTGACCCCTTTTACTTTTCACTCAAAAAAGATGACCTATCTGTCCTTTCTTGGTTTCAATGACCAGTTCATCTCCCAAACCTATTTATCACAGACACAGCTCTGCCCCAGAACTTTATGTGCAACTTCTTATTACAATCACTTGGGATGTCCTGTAGACACCTCACACTCCACATGTCCCAAACTGAATTTATCTTCTTTCACTTGCCTCAACCCTCTATGTTTCCCATTCTCAGTAAACGAGCCTACCTTTCTCCCTGTCATCATTCTTCTGTCTTCTTCATACTCTACAAACACCAGATCTTGCCTTTCATTTCTGTTGCCTGCCTTCTAGCCCCATTGTCTCTTTAATTTAATTTGGATTGCCATCTGGATCACTGCAGCAACAACCTATTAACCATTTCCCCTTCCTTCAGGGTTCATGTCTCAGCCCTATATTGAGAGTTATTCTCTTTTTTAAAAAAAGGTTTTATTTATTTGAGAGCACGAGCACGAGCAGCGGGAGGGGCAGAGGGAAAGAGATAGCAGACTCCCCACGGAGGGTAGAGCCGCACTCGCACTCAAGGCTCCATCCCAGGATCCTGAGATCATGTCCTGAGCCAGACTCAAATGCTTAACTGACTAAGCCATCTAGGTGCCCCTCAAGAGTTATTTTCTAAGATAATAATCTTGATCCTTTTGATCCCCAACTTAAAACCTTTCTGTGGCTCCCCATTGTCCTCTAGATAAAGCCTAAGCTAGTTACTGTGGTTTAAAAATCCCTTATGATTTGTTTACTGCTCCCTCTTTCAGACTTCACAGACTTCTAAGCCACAGCCACACTGAAGTACAGATGTGGTCTAGTTGAGAACAGGTTAGGTTTCAAAGTCAGTTTCTTGTCTGTATGTTGGTAAACCTAAAGTTACGGAGAGGTGACTCAAATATCACTTCCTGAAACAAGCCCTTTTCTGACCAGTCTTCTGCAAACAGCAGGACACTCTCCCCACTCACTCTATCTTACCTTGCTTTATTCTTTCTTCACAGCACTCGATCGTAGTTGACATTGTTATCTAGTTTGCTTACATGCTTATTGTTTTTGCCCCCATTAAAAATAACAATGAAACTTCATGAATTTCTTATTCATCATTAAAGCCTTAGTGTCTAGAACAGTATCTGGCACATTCTTGGAGCTCAATAAATATTTGTTGAATGAGTGTATGAGTAAAAGGATCAGTCACCAAAGGCATTTCTACTAATGAGTGAGTCTGTTCTTCGAAATAGTATAGCCATTTATTCTATCAGGAAGTATCCGCATTGAAAAATCTGCTGAGCAGATAAGCCTTCTCCCTATACGTGCAGGGGAGGATCCTTGGCAGTGAAGGTATTTGCTTCTGCTCATTTTGACACTGTGTAGATCAAAATGGGTCTTAAAGCCAAGGAGCCATCCCCAGTGAGCCACTGGTGGCTCTTTGCTAGGTCTGGTCTTTAAGTCCTCAAGTAAGTCCTGAGGCTCAAAAAGCTAACGGGCAGCCAACCTTGTTGTTGATCCTTCAGGCACAAATTCCAAGATCTCTCCATGTCACAACTGCTTTTCCTCATTGCTTGTTGATTACTGTTGATGGTGGACGTGTCCCACCTGCTGCCACTATCCTCTGTCCTTTAGAGTCACGGTGACTTAACACAACTATCCCTTAGGCAAGTGCACTTTTTGTAATTCTCTCACCCCTTACAGCTTTTGTTCTCATCCCCACGTCCATCTCTGTCTTTTGCTTCTTTCCTTCAGCTCTGCTTTTGTGTTTCCTAGATAAAACAGAATAACAATCTTCGTAAAATATCTCAAAAACCCAGCACAAATTTACTGAGCAAGCTACGGACTAAAATAATCCCATAACTGAAATGAAAATGCCTGATGGACAAAAGCTGCTGCATTTTGCTCTGGAAGGTGTCTTTGAACACATCGGTGTGCGTGTTTGTTATCTGTTGCTGAATAACCCCCCAAATTTCGCAACTTGAAACAATAAACATGAGTCATCACCCACTCTTTCTGTGCCTCAGCAACCTGGAATGGCTTCTTTGGATAGTTCTGGTTCAAGGTCTTTCAAAAGAATGTATTCAAGATATTGGCCTAGATTATAGTCACCTGGGCCTGGAAGGACCTTCCAAGAAGGTCCACTCACATGGCTGTTGGCATAAGGCCTCAGGTTCTTGCCACACTGGCCCCTCTGTAGGCTGCTTGGGTACCTTCATGGCATGGCAGGTGGCTTCCCCCAGAGCGAATGATCCAAAAGAGAGCAAGACAGAAGCCATGGTTTCTTTTAAGACCTAACTTAAGAAGTCATACACCATAGTCTCCACACTATCCTATTAGTTACACAGGTTACCTGTATTCAGTGTTGGAGGGGACTGCATGAGAGTCTGAATACTACTAGGTGAGCACCTTTGGGGGTCACCTTGGAGGCTGGTTACCAGCATAAGTATTTGTAAGTTGAAAATATAAGGGCACCTGGCTGGCTCAGTCAGAAGAGCATGTGACTCGTGATCTCTGGCCCATATTTGGGTGCAGAGATTCCTTAAAATAAATAAATAAAATTAACAAGAAAACAAAAGATGTAAGTGTAAGAGTTTGTATGCTTTCAGATTTAGAAAAGACCGTGTTTTTTCTCTCTCCTCAGAACCTTTCCACATATTCTGTCCACTTGATCTAGAACCTCTGTTCCCTTCCTTCCAGCCTTTGCTTTCTCTTCCCCATCTAGTCTCTCTACTTTTTTTTTTTTTTAAGATTTTATTTATTTATTTGACAGACAGAGATCACAAGTAGGCAGAGAGGCAGGCAGAGAGAGAGAGAGAGAGAGAAGCAGGCTTCCTGCGGAGCAGGGAGCCCGATGCGGGGCTCGATCCCAGGACCCTGAGATCATGACCCGAGCCGAAGGCAGCAGCCCAAACCACTGAGCCACCCAGGCGCCCCTAGTCTCTCTACTTTTAATCCTTTTAACTAACCAGCTCTGATTCTCCTCAAGGGTTTAGTTTACGTGTTGTTACCTCTTCCAGGAAGCATTTCTGGTTAGTGGGACTTAACACTTACCATCTGAGAATCTTTTAGGGGACTGCTGAGCCCCCCAAACCCCTAGGCCCAGATCTTTGCAAACAGGCTCCTTGAATTCTACTTATTAGCATATTTCCACTATATTGTAATTATGTACATGCTCATCTCCTCTCCTGTGCCCCTTCCCCCACCCCAACGCACACAACTTTTTGAAGGCGGAACTATGTCTCCTCTCTTTATCATCAGCACCCAAACCAGAGTTTGGCAAATGATAAGTTCCAAGTATATGTGCAACACACACACACTTTGGCCAAGGGCACAGCAGCTGAGTGTTTAAAAACAATATTCTGCCAAAGCTGAAGATTTCCATCATAGAATAAACTTTTGGATACAAGAATAAACTTTTATCATGCTCTCTCTCTCTCTTTTTTGCTCTCTCTCTCTCTTTTTTGCTCTCTCCCTCTCAAATAAATAAATAAAATCTTTAAAGAAATTTAATAAGGGAGCCTATGGCTCAGTGGGTTAAGCCTCTGCCTTCGGCTCAGGTCACGATCTCAGGGTCCTGGGATCAAGCCCTGCATTGGGCTCTCTGCTCCGTGGGGAGCTGCTTCCCCCCCTCTCTCTGCCTACTTGTGATCTCTCTCTCTCTGTCAAATAAATAAACAAAATCTTTAAAAAATTTAATAGTCAAATTTTTAGTAAATTAAGTCTGGTATTATAGTACAGGGATACCAGCTTCTTGGCACTGCTGTGTTCCTGCATTCACCATACTGCACATTTTTATTTTACGGTTGCTAATATTTGCAATACACTTTTATTTACTTCTTTTCCACTCTATAAGAATCAGATTCACGGGGCACCTGGGTGGCTCAGTGGGTTGAGCCACTGCCTTCGGCTCGGGTCATGATCCCAGGGTCCTGGGATCGAGTCCCGCATCGGGCTCTCTGCTCAGCGGGGAGCCTGCTTCCCTCTCTCTCTCTCTCTCTCTCTCTCTCTGCCTGCCTCTCCGACTACTTGTGATTTCTCTCTGTCAAATAAATAAATAAAATCTTAAAAAAAAAAAAAAGAATCAGATTCACTATGAGGTCAACAATAGGAAGGCCAGAAATCTCTTGGCAATAAAGGAAAATAAGAGCTTAGTTGAATTGATCACTAAAGAAAGAGCTGTCAAACTCAAAGATTTCTAGCTGTTTTTGCATATACAAATATCAAATATGTAAGACAGGGGAGCCGCAATCTGGGATTTCCAGACGCTCCCCTTTCCAGTCTTATAGCAAGATTCACTAGATGGCGATCAATCCTTTCAGAAAAAAGTAAACAATGACAAAGACACTGTACAGTGGTTTGGTGGTTTTTTTACTGAGCCCTGACTCTGTGCTCACTACGGGGGTTCCTGGAGAGAGTAAGGGATACAGGGATGTTTAAGACAGTCCTCAGGGAGCTTATAATATGGTCAGAAAGATAATAGCCACAGGCAAATAGAACAACAGAAAAATGTACCTGCCTGTTTTGCTCTTCATCCTGTAGAAAGGTCCCCCGCAGATGTTACCTTCAGGCATTGTGTTGGCTTATTTTTAGAAGAGCTGGAAGAACAATGGAGATACCCATCAGAGGGGGAACGAGGAACCGTAATTGGCAGAATTATCTTTTTCTATTCCTATCTACATTCCCTTGTACTTAACTGACCGGATCTTTTTATGTAGGACCTCGTAATACTAGCATTTACCATATCAGAAAATATATTATGCCAATCTTTTTATTAGTGCTTTAAACACGTTAGATAATTCAGTCTTCACAAAAATACCTAGTGTTATAGGAACTTTTTCTGTTGGTGCCTGCAGTTCTTGGTAATGCCACTGGAAGAAAGAATGAAGAGGTAGACCAAATAGCCTGGTGGGCAGCAAAGCAAGGTTTAATGAACGTTAGCAAAGCAATGTTACAAAGCTGTAGGGGGTAAGACGGAAACTGGGAGATTTGGCACTGAAGTTTGTAAGTGTAGGGGTTTTTATGGGCTTGTTGACAGGCTGTTTTAATTTGATTAATCCTCCCTGCCATCCAATCAGGTTTTTGTCCCCTATCTACCTTATGGGAAAGGGTGGAGGGCGCCTTCCAGGGTGGCGTAAAATCCTTTTAAGGGTAGTTTCTTTCTTTTTTTCTTTCTTTCTTTCTTAAGGTTTTATTTATTTATTTGACAGAGAGACACAGTGAGAGAGGGAACACAAGCAGGGGCAATAGGAGAGGGAGAAGCAGGCTTCCGCTAAGCAGAGAGCCGGATGCAGGGCTCGAGCCCAGGATGCTTGAGCCGAAGGCGCTTAACAACTGAGCCACCCAGGCGCCCCAAGGGTGGTTTCCTCTTAGGGTGGGGGCCTCTTGTCCCTGCCTGCCTGCCTTCCAGCTATCCTTCAGCACTAGTAGGTTCTTTGAGACTGAATTGGGTCCCCACAGGTTGAAGTCCTAACTAACCCCCTTACATTATAATGTGAGTGTATTTGGAGAGGGAGGCTTTAGAAAGGTAAAGTTAAAGCGTAGTCATTAGGTGGCCCTAAATCCAGTATGACTGTGTCCTCATAAGAGGACGTGAGGACCCAGACACACACACAAACACAGAAGGCCACGTCAAGATGTAGGGAGAAGATGGCCCTGTGCAAGTCAAAGGAGAGAAGCTTCAGAGTAAACCCACCCTGCTCACACCTTGGTCTTGTACTTCTAGCCTCCCAAATGGTGGGGAAATAAATTTCTGTAGTTTGAATCACCCAGTCAGTGGTAGTCTGTTACAGCAATTCTTGAAAATTCATACATCATTGTTATCCCAATTTTTTAAATGAGCAAAATGAGGCCCAGGAAAGAGAAGTTAGTTTCCTAAAATTATACAGCCAGCTACAACAGAACTCCCTTTCAGGCTTTGGTCTATCTGCTGAGGGTTAAGACCACAACATTATAAATGGCTTGACATTTATGTAGGTGTTAAGCAAACAGCCAGAGGAGGGAATGTAGACAGATCTTATCCTATTGGTGAAAGAGCAAATAAGACTTCTATATTCTGGGGCGCCTGGGTGGCTCAGTGCGTTAAAGCCTCTGCCTTCGGCTCGGGTCATGATCTCAGGCTCCTGGGATTGGGCCCCGCATCAGGATCTCTGCTCAGCAGGGAGCCCGCTTCCCTTCCTCTCCCTCTGTCTGCCTCTGCCTCTCTGCCTACTTGTGATCTCTCTCTCTCTGTCAAATAAATAAAATCTTAAAAAAAAAAAGACTTCCTCATTCTGGTCAGCAAATGCCTTCCAGTCTATGCCCAAACACAGGTGAAAGAAAGGGACAGCCAGAGGGGCTTGGGTGAGTTTTCTTTAACTGGGGCCCAGGACCATTCTGGCAACAGTAGCCATAAGTCATTCGTGATTCAAATCATTCTTGACTTCATTTAAAAATAAGCAACAACTTTTGTTATTCTGAATGATCTTTTTTGTCTATCTTCCACACCCAAATTCCCTAGCTGGGCAGGGTCCTTATGACCTTGTCTTGTAAAACGAGAGACATTGTCTAGCTGGCTAGAGACCAGATGGGAACCAGTCAGCAAACTAAAAATTTGGTTCACCTACTTTCCTTTTGTGGCCCTGTGGAATTACTGAGGGACTGTCGCTCAGTAGGCTGTGAGCACGAGAAAAAGATCCTTAGGCGAGTAGGCGAGTTGTAGTGCGTGAATATATGAATTGTGACTTGTCACCTGCAGACCCTCACCCCAAGGAACTCTGAAGAGAGTTCTGTAGGCCGAAAGGAAATTATAGCATTAAGATATTTGGATCTGTAGGACAAAAGGGAGAATACTGGGAATGGTAAATAAGTGATAAATACTTAAAAAGCCAACTTTTGGTTCTTTTCCTAAATCTTTACGTGTCAATTGACTTTTTTTTTTTTTTAAAGATTTAACTTATTTATTCTAGGCAGGGTGGGGGAGAGAGATCAGGGGGAGAGCACAGAGGGAGAAGGAGAGAGAGAATCTCAACCAGACTTCCCACTGAGCACAGAGACCCATGTGGGGCTCATCTCATGACCCCAAGGTCATGACCTGAGCCAAAATCAATCAAGAGTAGGACACTCAACGCAGTGAGCCACCCAGGCACCCCAATGTCAATTGACTTTAGAGAAAAAATAATAACAATGTAATTTGGGGTCTTTTTAAGATATGTAGATGTAATATATGTGCTAATTATGGCACAAAGGACAGTAACAGTGTACATGGATGGAATTGTGCCCTTGTGGACATGTCAATCTTCTCCAAATGGAAGTTATTTTAAATTCCAGTAGAGTTAACATACCGTGTTATCCGTGTTATATTAGCTTTAGGTGTACAATATAGTCATTCAACCATTCTGTACATTTCTCAGTGCTCATCATGATAAGTGTTCTGGATCCCCTTCAACTATTTCACTCACCCCCCACCTGCCTCCCCTCTGGTAACTGCCAGTGTGCTCTCTATAGTTGGGAGTCTGCTTTTCAGGGGGATCTGGATGGCGCCGTCGATTAAACATCTGACTCTTGATTTTGGCTTGGGTCATGATCTTGGGGTCCTGGGATGGAGCCCTGCTTTGGCTCTGGGCTCAGCAGGGAGACTGCTTGAGATTCTCTCTCCCTCTACCCCTCTCCCACTTGTGCACGTGCACGCACACACGATTTCTCTCTCTCTCTCTCGCCCGCTCAAACAAATAAATAAATAAAATCTTTTAAGAAGAGAGAGTCTGTTTTTCAGATTGTTTCTCTTTTTCTTTGTTCATTTGTTATGTTTCTTATATCCCATATATAAGTGAAATCATATGGTGTCTGTATTTCTCTGACTCTTCACTTAAGCATTATACCCTCTAGTGCCCAATGATGGCCTCGTGCTGCACTCTAGCCCTTTGCCCCCAATTTAAGTTTAGAAATTACTAGCTTCAGTAATAACTGAATTGCTGGTTTTCTCAACAGCTGTTCAAAATGTTAATAAAAGTTTTGTTGCATGGTAAAAACAACCACCACCTACTCAAACGGGAAGGTTGGCGTTTGTTGCAAATGGCAAGATGTATTTTTATCTACTTGAGATTTATTTTCATCTCCCATTAAATTCCAATAAAAATTCAAAAGGAATTTTTGAGGAACTTGCAGTCTGATGCAATAATTTTTATAAAGACAAATATCCAAGAATAGCCAAGATACTCCTAAGGAGAAATTTAGGATAGGAGGCCTGTCCCCACTGTATTAATTAAGAAAATGTAGTTATCTGTGCAGCGATTGATAAACTCATCAAAGAAGTACAACACCGTAGAAAAAGACCCACATGTATCTGAAAACTTGGTATAAGATAGAGGTGTCATCGCAGATCCTGGGGAGTGGGGCTGAGACAATTCGTCATGCATCTGGGGGAAAAAGAAATTGGAGCCATACCTCACTCTACCCACAAGTCCATTTCCAATGATGAAACCCTTGCAAGTGAAAGGTGAAACTTGAAAGAAAGAGAGAGAAAGAAAGAAAGGGAAAGGGAAGGAAAGGAAAGGAGAGAAAGAAAGAAAGAAAGATGAAAGAAAGCCAGCTTTAAGAGAGTATCTTCAAGGCCTAGGGATGAGGAAGACTTCCTTAGACAAGATATAAAGTGCTAACCATAAAAGAAAAAAATTATTAAATTTGACTATGTTAAATTAAAAGTGTTTGCTTCTCAAAAGATACCACAGAGAGAGTAAAAAAGACAACTTGCAAACTGGGAGAAGATAATTTGTGACAATGTTACTATAACAGAAAAGATTAGTATCTAGAACATACTCTTTCAAAACTATCACATACAAGTAAGAATAAAATTGACAACCCAATGGACAGATGGGCAAGGTCTTAAACCAGCATTCTACACAAGAACCTATCAACCTCCTTAGCGATCTGGGAAATGCAAATTAAGATCATAAGATACCAATTTATATCTATTAGACTATTCCAAAGTAGGAAGTCTGGTAATTCAGAGTGTTACTGAAGATGTAGATTAACCAAAACTCTCATATTTTACTGGTGAGAGAGTAAATTGGTGCCAACACCTTGGAAAAACAATTTGTCATTATCAAATAAAATGTAAAATGTGAAAACCTTATGGCCCAGCATTTCCACTCCAAACAAGGCATATGTGTGCCAAGAGCCATGTATAAAATATTCATTGCAGAATTCTTCTTACTGGGAAAAACTGGACATAACCTAAATGTCTATCATCTAAATCATGAATAGATTGCACTATGTTTTTAAAATGGAATTTTAGGGGCACCTGAGTGGCTCAGTCAGTTGAGCATCTGATTCTTGATTTCAGCTTGGGTCATGATCCCTGGGATCTGGGATCAGCCCCAACTGGGACCCCATGCTCAACATGGAGTCTGCTTGTCTCTCTCCCTCTGTTCCTCCCCTGCTCTCTCTCTCTCTAATAAATAAGTAAAATCTTAAGACATAAATAAGTAAATAATTTTAAAAATGGAGTTTTAAAGGACACAGAATCGAGTATAGCTGAATGCCAGAAAATATAAAACTTTAAAATTGAGTGAAAAAAAAAAACAAGTTGCGGAAGGCTGTGCACAGGATGAGCTCGTTTATAAAAAACTGGGAAAAAAACTTAGCAAAATTCAACAATGTATTGTTTTAGGGAAGTACGCACTAATGACAAAATTATTTTTACAGTGAGGGACGTTCAGAAAAGTGGTTCCCCCTGGGGATCGGAAGGGGGTTGAGCTAGGGAAAGAGCACAGAAGTAAATTATTAAGCAGGATTGGTAATGCTCCAACTCTTGAGTTCAGTGGAGTATGTGCCGAGCCATTTTTTAAAATGTGACATATTTTATTTGGTATTTTACAAATACAACACAGTATGAGGGGAGAGAAAAACTCCTGGCAATATAGTTAGATTGTAGACAAAAGAACTTCCTAATGGCCAGTACACAGAAAGACACTCCAAAGTGTTGGAGGAAAAGAACTTTGAAACCAGAATTTTATCTCTAGTTACACTGTCATTTAAACGCTAGAGTAAAGTAAGTATTTATTCAAAGCCTCAGAAGTACTGCCACATAAAGACCTTCTTTGAAATCACTCCTAGAGAAGGGAACTGAACCCAGAAGAAAGCAATGAAATATGAAGGTAAAGGTCAATAAATGACTTAATAAATTTTATTGATGTCTAAAAAATTGTGATTTACCCTCCCCCCACCAAGACCCCTGAAATATTACAGATTCTAGTACTAAAACTGTAAGTGTTCCTTCTTGGCAATCAGAGAAATCCAAACTCAAGCAACAGTTAGATACTATTTTATATCCATCATATTGCCAAAAATTAGAAACTCAAGGTAACTCAAAGGGCAGTAAGGATATGGAGGAAACAGGATTTTCTACTAATTGCTGATAGAGGTATAAATGATGTGTGTTTTTTCCCTGGAAGGGCTTTCGGCTGTACTTAGTCAAATTCGCTGTTATCTATGTCCTATGACTGAACTCTTCTACTCCAGGGCCTATAAACCTTCCTCCTCATCCCCGTCCAAAATCCCACAAAGACCTCACACACATATCAGCAAGGGTATATATATGAGAATTTCTTTCTTTCTTTAAAAGATTTTATTTATTTATTTTGATAGAAGGGGAGAGAGTGAGCACGAACAAGGGGGAGCAGGAGACTCCCTGCCAAACAGGGAGCCTGATTCCAGGAGCCTGAGATTAGGACCTGCGTGGAAGGCAGATGCTTAACCCACTGAGCCACCCAGCAGCCCCCCTTTCTTTCTATCTTTCTTCTTCCTCTTCTTTTTTTTTTTTAATCAGAGAGAGAGAGAGTGAGCACAAGCAGGGTACGTGGCAGGCAGAGAGAAAAACAGGCTCCCCACTGAGCAAGGAGCCCGATGGGACTCGATTCCAGGAAGTTAGGATCATGACCTGAGCCGAAGGCAGCCGTTTAACTGGGTGAGCCACCCAGGCATCCCTTGAGAGTTGCTTTCATTTTGTGTATGTAGTCGGAGCCGGAGGCAAACTGTATCTGCCATTAAGGAGATGGGTGAGAAGAATATGGCATGTGATAAACACTATGTGGTCGGCAGAAATAATAAACTGGATTTATATTCAGCAATATAACTAGATCTTAAACAAAATACACCTAATGATAAAGGAAACAGAATATCTATATCACATTTACATAAAACTTACATAAATTAAAAACATTTATCCTTAAAGAAGATTGTGTGTTTTTCAAGACACATTCATTCATTCAATCATGTATCCACTGAGAATTTTTTCATTATTTATTATGCGAGGCACCACTCTTGACATCAGGAATACAGCAGCAAACAAAGGAGAATTCTGATTTTTGTGGAACTTACATTCTGTTAGAAGAAGACAGATAATGAAACACAAAACGAGGACCACAAAATGGAGATTGTTGATAAGCCAGATGTGCTGTTTTACAAAGGGTGGCCATGGACGTCCTAGCTGATAAGGTGACCTTTGAACCTACTTTTAAAGAGGAGGAGCAAGACTGTGGCTATGTGGAGAATTCCAGGCAAAGAGACCAGTAAGTGCAAAGGTCCTGAGGTGGGCATGTGTTTGGCGTACTTTAGAAACATTAAGGAGATCAATATGGGGCTAGAGTGGAGTGAGAGAGGGAGCTGCAGGAAGTGAGAGAGGCTCTGATGGCCGAGATTCTGCTTGGAATGAAATGAGAATCCATTAGAGGCCTTTTAGCAGGGGAGTGAAATGATCTGGCTTCTTTTTAAAGGATTGCCCGGGTTACTATGCAGAGCCAAGACTAGAAGCTGGGAGAGCAGGTGATGGTGCTGTAGAATATTGTGGAAAAGATGTCAAAGGCTAAAAGAGAAAAATGAAACAAAACAAAACACAAGCATCAGGAGAAAATCTTTAAGGACTAGGGACAGGGAATACTTCTCTAGACAAGATATTTTTTTTGAAGCACTAACCATAAAAAAAAAAAAAAGAAGTTGATAAATTTGACTGCACTTTGTTCCTCAAAAGATACCACAAAGAGAGGAAAAAGACAAGTTGCAAAGTGAGAAAAGATACACAATTTAAAAATAGAGCAGACTGGGGCACCTGGGTGCTCAGCCAGTCAAGTGTCTGCCTTTGGCTCAGGTAATGATTGTAGGATCCTGGGATGGAGCCCCGCAGGCTCTCTGCTCGGTGGGGAGTCTGCTTTTCCCTCTCCCCCTGCCTGCCGCTCCCCCTGCTTGTGCTCTCTCTCTCTGATAAATAAATAAAATCTTAAAAAAAAAATAGCGCAGACAATTTACTCATGGGTGGGTGTGAGAGAAATAAAACAATCAAGGATGGCTGAGGGTTTGAGCCTGAACAACTGGGAGAACAGAGGTGCTTGTCGCTGGGTGGGAAAGACTGGGGAGGAGGAACTTCAGGTGGAAAAAGCCAGAGTGTGCTTTGGGCTGTTTGAGATGCGGATTACACACCCAAGCGGAGCTATAGGTGGTCTGTTGGCCATTTAGGTCTACAAGTTAGGGAGAATTCCGATGATACTCATTTAGGAGTTGTAGCATATGGATAGTACTTAAATCATGGAATTAGATAAAGTCACCAGGAGAATGAGCACCGGTGGCCAAGAAGTCTGAGACCAAACCCTGAGAGGTTCGTTATTTAGGAGTAGGGAAGGTGATGAGGAGCTAGCAAAGGGGGCCCAGAAGGAATGGTCACTGAGGTCAGAAGAGAACCAGGAAAGGCTGGGGTCCTGAGGGCCAGCAGGAAGGAGTGGTAGGCCATGCCCTGATCTGCTGTACATGGTCCGATGTGCAAGGAGGAAGGAGTTGATCCAGAATGGATAATTTCGTGCGGTGATGGGGTTGAAGATGTCTCTGGAGAAGGTTCTAGAGAGATCAGGAAGAGAAGTGAGAGCAAGCAGAGACAGCACTTTTTTGTTTTGTTTAAATGTTTTGTGGGCAGAAGATCTGTGGATTTGATTTCTACTGGCCACTCTCTTGATTCAACTAGAGATCTGAAACACAGAAACTGTACAACAAAATCAGGCTGTGAGATTAGCCACTAACTCCCCTCCTCCCCCCATCGCTCCCAAATCAGGACCATGGTTGATGTTTAACTGATGTTTATCCTTCCTCCTCCTGCTCCCCGCTCTGGCCAGGGCCCCGGTCTTCCTGGAAGCTGCCACCAACCAGTGGGACAGGGGAAGTCTGTGAGTGGCAGCTTGGTCCTCTGAGAACAGGGGGGTGGGGACACGGGGTGCACCTCTAGCACCCCTCTCTCTCCCACCTCTTCATGGTCCCTTGCCCCCCAAACACAACAACATGGTCCTTCTGACCCCTCATTCTCACGCGTACAGCCCCTGTAAGACTGCCCAACGTGGATGGTCCCCGTGCCGAAGTCACCCCTTCCCTGGTATACAACTCTTTCTTTTGGCAGATGTCCCTGCACAGCCTCGACACACCTCTGACCTGGAGGTCAGAGGCTGGAGGTTTGGGGCACCATTATGACAACTTGCCCCAGTAGCCCAGCACCTCTAGAAGTGACCGCAGTGGTGATGTCCCCTCCCCACTCCCCCCTCTCTTGTATCCCACTTCCTTTTTTCTTGTTCCTCTGAGCTTTGCTTCTCCTTTTAAGGATGCTCCTGTCTTCCAACCCAGACTTCCACCTGTAACCCTTAATATGTGCATATCTTCCTGTTATGTATCTCATGAATTTCTCTACCACAAGAGAGGTGACGATTCCTCCGACTGCCCACAGTCCCACAGACAAACGAGGCCCTCCCATGGTGCTCCAGAGAGAATAAGGAGGGACGAGGAGCAAGAAGGCATCTGCCAAGAATTCACCCTAGGCAAAACGGAACTAGATCTGGAGGGGAGCGTGGCTCCAGGAACATGGACTCCTCTGGGACAAGGAGGAGGAGTTGTGGACATGGGCACTATGGCCCCACAGGTCCAGACAGCCACAGTGTCCAGCTTGATGCCTGGAGCGGTAGACTCCCTATGGCTTCTATGGCTGTGCTCAGGGCCATGTTCATGTCCTCCATGGTAGGGCTACGATAGGAGTGGCCATGGTGCAAATCCTCATGTGAATGTCCATGGTTGCAGCTATGGGTATGTCATGACTATGGCCATGGCCATGGGTATGGCTGTATTCTTGGTGGAAATCCATCATAAGTGCCCATGACAATGGCCATGGAAGAGCTCGTGCAGGTCACCATTACCCCTGTGTCTGGTCACCCCCAAGGCCACCCAGGTCAGCAGTCCTGGAGGGGTGGTCCCCAGGCCTCTGGGCATCCCCCTGACCAGAGGGAAGGAGACAGTGACTTCATTTGACTATCCCTCTGTGGGATCTGCTTCTCTCCACTCATGCCCTCTGTCCACAACTATGGGCTGCTCCTCCACTCCGTTCTGTCCCCAACCACGTTGTTCCCAATGCCATTCCCGAGACAGCACTTTGGAAGAGTTTTGCTCTCCAGGAAAACAGAGAGGTGGCACAGTACAGTACCTGAAGGAGCCTATGTGGTCAATGAAAAGCTTACCTTTGTTTGACTTTAATATGAGACAAATTAGATAAATTAAGAGAAGTGTCTAGGGCAAGAAGAAAAGTGGCAGTGGGGATTCAGGGTGAAGTAGGGAAGACGAAATAAGAGTGTGGTCTCTGAGCTCAAAGATGACAGCGCGCTATGAATTGAAGAGAATGGTAGAATGATTTCTGCAGAGGGCCAGCCAGAAGGGAGAAGCAAACAGAACAAAACAAACATTACCCTCTTCTCTCCTCTGATCTTTACTATGCAGAGCAAACTGCTCCATTCAAAGTCAAGAATACTTGGGGTGTCTGGCTGGCTCTGTCTTGGAGCATACGGCTCTTGATCTTGGGGTTGTGAGTTCAAGCCCCATGCTGGGTATAGAGATTCCTTAAAAATAAAACCTTTAAAAAACAACCAAAAAACCCCAAACCCACACAAAGTTGTGAATGCTCGCACATTTACATTTTTTCCATCTCTTTTACTCCCATGTGCCTCCCAAGGCAAGAACTGGAAAGGGGGAAAGAATGAATAAATTGGCTGTTACATGTCTTTGAGATTGATTAAGGCATCACAGCATTTTTAATTCATTCAAGGGTTTTGAGCAGGGAAGGGACCCTCTCTGCTCATACCTGGGCTGTCATCAGACAGAGGGCTTCACTTCACTAGAGACCTGAAAGTCAGTCTTGTTTCTACCTGCTTCTCCCAAGCGTGGGCTGACGGTCAAGAGTCTGGGACAGCAAGCAGCATGTGTTGAACTGCAGCGGTTTGCTTCTTTGCCAGGAAATTTCCTGGGCAGGGAAGGGGTGTTGGGGGGACAAAAGGCTACAGAGTTGATACAATGCCCCTGCTGTGTGCTCCCATCCAGTGGGCCTGAGGCAATTCCTGGAGACATTTTTGTTGGGTTACTGCACACCCACAATTAGCTACTTTAAAAAGGGGAAAGAACAAAACTTTGCAATTAGAGGGCTATTTAGAAAAGGCATTTAAAAACTAACAGATAACAGATACGCATGTTACTTCTTGCAACTGGACTCTGAATTCTTCTCCCCACCTCCAGTCTCTCCCACGCCAGTCCATTCTGCACACTGCAGCAGGATTAATCTGAAAGCACAGATCTGAATTTGTCACTTCGACGCTCAAGCACCTTCAATGGCTCCCCACTGCCTTTAAAATAACCAAGCAGGGGCACCTGGGTGGCTCAGTGGGTTAAGCCTCTGCCTTCGGCTCAGGTCATGATCTCGGAGTCCTAGGATGGAGTCCCGCATCAGGCTCCCGGCTCCATGGGGAGACTGCTTCTCCCTCTGACCTTTTTAGCTCTCCTGCTCTCTCTCACTCTCTCTCTCAAATAAATAAATTAAAAATAAAATAAAATAACCAAGCATTGAAGATCCTTGATACTGGAATCTTTCTTCTCTTCCTTCCCCCCCACCCCCCATCTCCCACTGCTCCCTTGGACATGTGCTAGACTAAAGCTTCTCTCACCAGCGGGATTCTCTTGATTTCTTGTCCTGTCCTCTTACTCTTCCCCGGATTCACTCCGATTCAATCTTTCCACTCTCAGTTTATTATCATTTCTTCTGGGGAGCTCTTTTCCTACCTACCAAGCTCTGGGCGGACTAGGCACTCTAGCAAGAGGCTTATATAAAACCCTGGTGTTCCTTCTATCACAAACGTAATTGCTGTGAATTGTAGTTGTTGGTTTAACTGTCTTCCAAGCTACACAATAAGTTCTCTGAGGTCAGGGATCATAGTCATCTCACTCAGTACTGTCTCTCCAGGGCCTGGGATGCACTCGTGAATGTAGGCAAGCAAGAAAGAGCAAGTGAACTGAACAGTTGGCCTTGACTCCCAAGTTTTATTCTTGCTTTTCTTTTCCCCCACTTGACCAGTCTTTGCCACCATTCTTGGTCTACAAAATTTCTACCCAAACCACACATACTCAGTCACTGGATTCATAAGAAGGTTGACACTGCAGGACAGAATGGCCTTTTCAAAAAATGGTTCTGGGGGCGCCTGGGTGGCTCAGTGGTTTAAGGCCTCTGCCGTCAGTTCAGGTCATGATCTCAGGGTCCTAGGATCGAGCCCTGCATCGGGCTCTCTGCTCAGCGGGGAGCCTCCTTCCTCCTCTCTCTCTCTCTCTGCCTGCCTCTCTGCCTATTTGTGATCTGTCAAATAAATAAATAAAATCTTTTTTAAAAAATGGTTCTGGGTCAATAGGACGTCTATATGGAAGAAAGGAACCTTGACCCTACCTTGCACATATACCAAAATCAATTTCAGATGGATTGTATATTTATTTATTTAAAAAGATTTTATTTATTTATTTGACAGAGAGAGATCACAAGTAGGAAAAGACGGAGGCAGAGAGAGAGAGAGGAGGAAGCAGGCTCCCTGCTGATCAGAAAGCCCAATGTGGGACTCGATCCCGAGACCCCGAGATCATGACCTGAGCTGAAGGCAGAGGCTTAACCCACTGATCCAACCAGGTGCCCTGGATTGTATGTTTAAATATGAAAAGTAAAATAAGACTTTTGGAAAAAAACTTATGAGAAAAATATTCAAAACCTTGAGGTAGACAAAGATTTCTTAAACAGGATACAAAAAGTACTAATTATAAAGGAGAACATTGGTAAATTACCATTCAGGTTAAAAAGTTCTTTTCATTAAAGCATACCATTAATAGACTTAGAAAGGCAGACACAATAGAGAAATAATAGAGAAAATTAATGAAACCAAAGCTGGTTCTTTATAATAATTAATAAAATTAACAATCTTTGGGGCACCTGGGTGGCTCAGTGGGTTAAGCCTCTGCCTTCGGCTTAGGTCATGATCTCAGGGTCCTGGGATCTAGCCCTGCATTGGGTTCTCTGCTCAGCAGGGAGCCTGCTTCCACCTCCTCTCTTTCTCTGCCTCTCTGCCTACTTGTGATCTCTTTCTCTCTGTCAAATAAATAAATAAAATCTTTAAAAATAAATAAATAAAAATAAAGGTAAGCTACAGGATAACAAAGACGAAAGACATATCCATAATGTACATAAAACTCCTGCAAGTCAATAATGAAAAACGAAGACAACCAAAACCCAAAAAAGGGACAAATGGAAAAATAACTTCACAAACGATGACGTCTAAAGGGCCAATAAACATACAAAAATGCTGGGGGGGGGTGCACACCCGGGTGGTTCAGTCGGTTCAGCGTCTGCCTTTAGCTCAGGTCATGATCTCAGGGTCCTGCGATTGAGCCCTGTGTAGTGCTCCCTGCTCTGCTGGAAGTCTGCTTCTCTCTCTCTCTCTCTTTGCCCTCCCGCCCGCCCCCCCCCCCCCCTCATGCTATTTTTCTCTCTCTCTCTCAAATAAATAAATAAAATATTTTTTAAAAAACAAAAACCAAAAAAAGATCTAGTTCCACCAATCATCAGGGAATTCAATTAAAACCATCATGAGACAAACCATAAGTGACTCTTAATCTCACAAAACAAACTGAGGGTTGCTGGGGTGGGGTCGGGAGAAGGGGGGTGGGGTTATGGACCTTGGGGAGGGTATGTGCTATGGTGAGTGCTGTGAAGTGTGTAAACCTGGCGATTCACAGACCTATACCCCTGGGGATAAAAATATATTATATGTTTATAAAAAATAAAATAAATAAAAAAATTAAAAAAAAAGAAAAAAACATGAATAATTAAATTTTCTCTAAAATGAGAAAAAAAAAACCATCATGAGATACCACTGTGGGCACATAGGAATGCATAGGAATGACTGAAATGCAAGATTCTGAAAATATCCTAGTGTTAGCAAAGGATGTGGAGGAAGAGGAACTCCCCTACGCTACTGGGAGAGGGAACATAGGTTGGTGCAACTCTGTTTGGCACTGCTGACGAAGGCTCAATATGTCTCTACCCTGTATAATACTCAACTGGAAATATTCCCCACAGAAATACGTACATGACCAAAACTGTTCTTAGCAGTCCTCCTCGTTACAGACCCAAACTGGGAACAACTTTTCTGAGCACTGAACAATAGAGTGAATAAACCAAATGCATCCCTTAATGAAGGTGACCACAGTGAGCACCAATGACCTTCAGCTCCATGTGACACAATGAACAAATGTGACAGATGCCATGTTGTGCGAATGAAGCCAGAAACAAAAGTTTACACTGTGATTCTACTTTCGGACAAAATTGTTCTAGGGGGCTAGCAGTCAGGATGCTGGTTAACTTTTGTGGGACGTGAGGCAGGTAGGCAGAGGATGGGAGCTTCCTGGATGCTGGTTACACAAGTGAGCTTGGTTTGTGAACATCTTACGAGCTGCACACATACGTGTGTGTATGTGTGTATGAGTGTGTGTGTTGTATTTCAATAAAATAAAAAACTTTACTTAAAAAAAGAAGTCCTCTCCATTCTTCCAGGTCCTTTTTGAAATACTTCCTCCTTGGGGTGCCTGGGTGGCTTAGTGGGTTAAGCTTCCGGCTTTGGCTTGGGTCATGGTCTTAGGGTCCTGGGATCGAGCCCCGCATCGAGCTCTCTGCTGAGCGGGGAGTCTGCTTCCCCCTCTCTCTCTCTGCCTGCTTCTGCCTACTTGTGATCTCTGTCAAATAAATGAACAAAATCTTTCAAAAACAAAAACAAAAACAAAAACAAACCACTTCCTCCCTAACGAAGTCTCTGAGATACATGTCATTGGAGGCAACTCTACCTTCTCCATGACGCCATAGCACTTCGTGGATCACTCGATCACTTAGCGCCCACTGGAAGCACGTGTTAAGAGCGAGAGCTTCGGAGACCTGGGTTCTGGTGCAGCCACTTCCGAGGGGGGTGGCCGTGAGCCAGCCTGTCCCCTGCCCCCACCCTAGCAGCCACACTAGCAGCAGGAAGTGGCTGCTGATTGAAGCAGAAAATGGAACAAGGTAGTTGCTGGAATTTCCAGAAGGCTAAAACTGGTCTCCGCGGAATGCTGTCAGGTATGGGGCTTAAAATCACACTAAAGAGCCTATTTGGTAGACACCACGGTTGTTCCTGTCAAACTAAGCTCACATAGCCAGCTCCGCAGCTACAGGGCTGGACTCAAGAATGGGCCCGTCATGCTGTTCAAGCTGCTACTGTTGCTAACTTTTGAAAGGCAACAAGCCAACCTACCTGCCACCAGAGCATATTTTGCATGGTCTCTGACTCTTGATGTTACCAAGTTCTGGCTTCAAAGTCCACTGTGGGGGCACCTGATCAGCAGGGCCTCTGTCCCTGGCCCTCACCCTAGCAGCAAGGGACTCCAGGAAGATGACTGTCCTTTTCAGCATTGACAGCAGGAGGTGGTCTTGCTTCTTAAAGTAGCAGATTCCCCAAACACAAGAAATGGTCACCACAAGAATGCCACCTGTCCATTGCATCACCCAAGGACATGTGACCTTCCTGTTCCTGTGTCCCCAGAGTAAAAATAGCGATGGTTCCTACACATGGGGATTGTAACGGTTAGAGGAGCTGGTAGGTATCCAAGACCCATCATGTACCTAGAACACACCAGAAGCTCAGTTAACTGGAAACTCCTTCATTGATGACTTGGGTTGCATTCTAAGGTCTACTTCACTCCCAGGGGTCCCTAAACCTCAACGTATCAGAGCATCTGGTGTTTAACAGCAGGCTCTGAAATGGGATTCCTTTTGTAACAATCAAGCTGTTATTAACTAACTAATAATTAAGTAATTAATCAAGCTAACAAGTTTTCTTACTCATGGAAAGGCCGGTTGCTGGAACCCAGCTTCCCCATCACCTGTTAGCAGGAAGAGTACAATTTGAAACCGCTCAGGCTTTCCCACAGGACCGTATTTACATGGTTAGGGAAAGGAAATTCTTAGAAAAGGTATTCATTAACTCTAACATAGATTGACGTCAACTCAACAAATGTTTGATTTAAGTCTCTTTATTTTTAGACATTTTTCTTTAGATGTTTAATATCTTTTATTGATTCAGCGGCCAAATAAGGTGGCATCAGTTAGGAAAGGCACCTGACAGAAATGAAACACTCCACTGTGTTGCAAGCTCCCTGTCCCAGGAGACCGGTGGCAGACTCCTTGAGAGTGGGGACCGGAACAATGTGTTTAGTAGCACCTCAACTTACACATAGGAACCCTTAAGGGATGCTTATTGAGTTATCTTCATTCGTTAAAAGCAAAATATTAAAACCTCTTTCTTGGCCTCCCCTTACCTCTCAGCCTCTCCCCCTCCTCCACTTCCAAGCTTTCATTTAGCAAAAGAACATATAACAAGGGATGATTCCTCTAGTAATTCCAGGAAGAGTCCAGTATGAGCAGAAGAGTTTGCTTTTAGGGCTGGAGCATTCCAAACAAACAAACAAACAAAATTTTTTTTTTTTTAAAGCAGAACACTTTTGGGAAAAAGTATCTATTTGGGGTTTGAGTCCTTTAGGAAATGCCTTTCCCTGGTTGGATGGCATCCCATCCCTTGCTCCTTGAGTATAAGGGTTATGAGATACGAAACAGGAATCCTAAGAGCTTTGATGGGCTCAGAAAGGGGTCCTTTGGCTCCAATCCTGGGAGCCCAAAGGAGGCTACCAAAGTGGCTTTGCTCCTAGTGTCAGTTTGTAGGTCAGACTCCTGACCTCTGCTCAGACACATGGACAAGCTTGTCCTCCTCCTGTTTGGCCCATAAAAGAATCCATGTTCTTCAAGCCAGGATGTTAGGGAAGAAAGTGGTGCAACAGAGAGAGACACTTTGGAGTCAAAGATGTGGGTTTGTGTCTTGTCTTTGCAACTTAACTAGCTGTCTGACTGGGGACAAGTACCCTTCTCTTGGAGTCTGCAATTCTCACCTGCAAACAGAACAAATAATTCCTCCCAGGGTTATTGGGAAAAAATAAATCCAATGGGATAATTTATGTGAAAGCATCTTGCCAAGTACCTGGTACTTGGTGGATATTTAAACACAGTCAGAGGAAAAATGTTTGGGGAGGAGGAATTTGCCAGTATTTTTCCGGACACATCCAAGCGAGCATTTTTATAGTGGGATGACATGACTCCATGACCTTGGGTCAGCCTTCATACCTTCCTGACCTTCAAGTTCCCCTCAGAAGAGATTTCTGACTCCAAGAGGAAGAGACCCCTAGAATTTAAGGTTAAAGGTCAGACGGTGTCACTTTCTGCAACAGATTCAATATTTATTACCTCGCTTCCAAGATGCCTTCAATTGTACGGTGCACAACTGAATAAAAAAAATAGCTTTTGGAGAGAGAAAAAAAACGCTACATTCATGGACCCATCAATTTAAAGACATATTCTGATTTCAGAATCATTAGCATGTGAACAAATATGTTTTACAGTTGAAGAAATACTGTAACAATAATGCCGGCTCTCCTTTATTAAGTGTCTGCTGAGTGCCAGGGACCACCTGAGTGGCTCTACCAAGTCCTTCACTCATTAAAGTCAGTCTGTGAGTCTTATGGTTAGCAAGCCCAATATAGAGCTTTCATGTGATTCTTTCAAGTCCACATGACCAGGAAGTAGGGCTTGGAAGGGAAGCTTTAATTTCAAAATGCTTTTCCCTCTCAATGGATTGTTCTCTGGGCTAAGAGTTAAAGAGATCAGCTCCGTACAGAGAAACACTTTTCGAATTTGGGGCTTCGAGGGTGACTGGGACAGACACAGGTCACATAAACAGGGCTGTAATCTTACCAGTCTCTAATACTGGTTGTTGGAGGGAAGGTATGGCCGGAGAGAGAGAGGATTGCTCAGAATCCAAAGGGAAGCCAAGAAATGAGACTGAGTCAGGCTTAATCCAGCTCCAAAGGGAGAGGAGAGGCTCTGACCCGCTCCTGGCTCATTCAGGCCCACAGACACTATACTAAGCTTTTGGCCTAGAGGCCATCTTTCCTCAAGGTCACCCTATTCCTTCTCTGAGTCTCTATGATTAAGTAGAAAACTTTTGAGAAGAACTGTCTTTCCCATTACCTTTCTTAAAGACGGAGAATTCGGCTAACTGGTTGTCATGAGCTAGCTAGCAGTCATCTAGTACTGGAGCAAGTTATAGATTAACAAGTTAGTTTTTTGGTTAGTTAGCCCAAGTTAGTTCCCCTGTGCCTGATGAACGGCATGGAATATTTTGCTCTGCAAAGCTGTGGCTACAGCACTTATTATGACCGGACCTCAAGAGCAGACCCTTTGGTGATATACTTGGGAGCATGCTTGGACTCCTGACTCTAGACCAGAAGACCCCTGGGCGGGCTGTCTAGCAACGGTGGGGAAGACAGCTACACCCACTGCAGTGGATTCCCAGCACAGCCGTTCCTCATCAGAGCACAAAAGAATGTTCCACAGCTTTCTGAAAGGGTGGCAGCAGGGAAGTGGAGCAGCTAGGGTGGGGCAGGGTGGGGTTGGGGGGCCGCCTGAGCGTCTGGACTTGCGTGAGATGCCCCTTGTCGACCCAACCGGAACGGGAAGGAACTCAGTGAAGCTGCCGGAGGAGAAATGTGCTTCTGGATCTTGAATGGAGAAGGCTCTTTGGATGGTGGCCAAGATAGCACCATGGTGGTGGGGGGCGGTCATCGAGTTTCCACGTGGACGTCAACAGGACTGAAGGTCACAGTAGGAGGGTGTTGGCTGCTGTTGTTGTTTGAGCCCAAGGCAGATGGGGAGGCTGGCTTGGGCCCCTTGGGCTCCAGCTCCCGCCTGGTCCTCATCTTCCTGGAATGAGATACGCATGCAATGCTTGAGTCTTTCACCTCCTATACCCTGTGATTTTGATTCTGGCAAGGACATTAACATAGATCATCATTAAATCACGTTGCTTGATTGCCAACCACAGAATTGTACAACTAACCAGAAGGGGCCTTAGACATCAGCTAGCCTGACCCTTCCATTTTGGTGCGTAACTTAGATTAGATATTGAAAATGCTTTTTCTCCTGTTAAAGAATGAGTGTCCTATATTAAGATTATATTAAAGACAAAATGAAAATACTACGATTTTTTTTCTATTCCAAGTTGTGGCGGGAGTTAAATTTTGCAGTTTCATTACATTTGCCAAGTCGACTGCTAGAAATATTTAAGAACTTTTTGCATAATTGAGAAGAGAATGGACTTAAAATGTATATCCAATCTTTCATTTCACATGTCAGAAAATTCAATGACTACAACAATCATTAATTCAAAAGTCTACATGAAATTTCATCTTATTGACCTAACAAGATGACCTAACCACCTAACCTTTTTTTTTTTTTTTAAATTTCAAATGCTCAGGAAAGTTGCACAAATAGAACAATTCATACCTGTGTACCCTTCATGGAACAATTCACTGATTACCAGCAGTTTGCCACATTTGCCTCTTTGTCTCTCTCGGTTCATTTACGCATGCGGACACACATATACACACAGAGAGTTTTTTAAAATCCTGAACTATTTGAGCCCGTTGCAGATGTCACGCCACGTCGCCCCTAACTACTTCTCAAAACAAAGGCATTCTCCACGTAACCGAAACTCAGCTGTCCCACTTGGAGAGGCTTCCATTTTAAAGATGACACAATCAAGGCTCCGGGAGGTTAAATGACTTGCCTGCCTTTGAGAGACCAAAGACCGAGCTCCAGTCTCTGAGTTGCAGCCCCGGCATCATTGTAAACAGGGTAGGGTGGGTAGATCTCGCCCCAGATTACAACCAGGAAAGGGGCTCAGAGCGCCAGCAGTGATGGCCAGGAATGAAAGGCAGACACTGTGGTTGGATGCCACTTCCTGGTCTGGGATGGATCCAAACTGTAATACCCTCAAAATTTTAAAAATAACTTATTAAGTGTTATTATTATTATTATTACATATCGCGGTGGGAGTATTTTCTTTGAAACCACATGTACTGGGTTTAAAATCCCAACTCTGGGGCACCTGGGGGACTCAGTTGGCTAAGCAGCTGCCTTCAACTCAGACCATGATCCCGGAGTGCCGGGGATCGAGTCCCACATCTGGCACCCAGGTCAGCGGGAGTCTGCTTCTCTCTCTGACTCTTCCCCCTCTCATGCTCTCTCAGTCTGTCTCTCTCAAATAAATAAATAAATAAATAAATAAAATCTTAAAAAAAAAAAAAAATCCCAACTCTGCCAGCAAGGCTGAGTAAACCTGGGCTTGTTGGCTCATTTCCCAGTGCGTGTTTCACACCTACAAAATTGGGGGACATAGAATCACCCACCTGGTAGGGTTGTAGTGAGGATCCAATGAGTTAATACATACAGGGAGCTTAGAATCATGCCTCGCACATCATAAGAGATCAATAGATGTATACCATATATGCGTACATAATATATACATTTTATACACATATAATATATAATATAAAACATATATTTTATAAATAACATTATACAATGCATGTTGGCACCTCCTCAAAATAAAGATGCGTCCCCCCCCCCTGCAAAAACCAGCCAACCAGCAATCCCATCATGCGGACACACTGGATATTAACACCTGGCCCTGTAGAATTTGAATCCTTGGTTTTGTGTGTGTGACCCACGTGTGTAACTATAATGTACATATTATCTTTTTATACTTTGCCAATATATTGTAAACAGCTGTCCTCATCAATAAACACACTTCTACGGTATCTTTTTTTTTTTTTTTAATGGCTTCCAAGTCTTCTATGATGTGGTTGTGTTTATAGTCTATTTTGATTTCTTGCCTGGGAAAAATAACCTTCTAGCCAAGCTGGGACTTAAAGGTGATTACACAACATTGAGTCTTTAGGCAATCACATGATGTTCTTTCCTCCTATTGTGTCCCAGAAAGTGGAGCTGGGGGTATAGGCATTCCAGTATTTGTCCCCTTAAATACTCACGTGGTCTGCTCAACACAACCTAGCAGAGGGCTCTCTGAGAGAAAAAGACTGAATCATATTATTCCATAACTGTAAGTTACCTTACTGCAGTGTTCAAGGCCATTAGCATTGACATGATGATTATAATATTTAACAAATATTTCTGCAGGTACCAAAATATTTGGTTACCATGAAGCTCCTACAGGAGAACAGATGTCAAAAAAGGGCCCACAAAGGGTTAGAGCATTTGATGAAGGACTCATGGGTACCTCCTGGCACAAGGCTGGTACCCACAAGCGTTAGCTCCCATTCACTCTGACATCACGGAAGGGACAAGACCATCAGACCCCAGGGCATCGCGTACCTGTTGTACATCTTCAGCAGGATCAGAACCACAGTGAAGATGATGATGACAACTACCACAATGGCAGCAACAATGGCTCCAGAACCTAAGAGGAGAAACGTGGAAATGGCAAATGTGCAACTTGAAAAAAGAGAAGGATCCAGAGACTAAGAGGGGGACCTCCACCCGGCACCTCGCATCCTCACTGGATCAGGCAGGGAGAGAATGTGCTGTTCTGGCACCCCAACTACTGACCCCAGGGCAGAGACATACCCAGAGCAGCAGTGCACCCCTCCCCCCAGAGAGCTTCATCTGCCAAAATCCTATCTCAAGCCATCCTGTTGTCGTCAGTCCTAACATAGCATCCAACTTCCTTTGTGAAACAGGCAAGCAAAACACCCTTCCCTCTTTTTGATAATACAAAAGCATTATTTCTGTAGTTAATTTTGAAACTAAAAATACAAGCCCAAAAGGGAACTCATTGCCCCAGGAACCACGGATCACCTACACAGGCATACATGCACCAATGCCATCACGTATATGCAGGTACGCGTATTAAATACCTACCCAACATTTTTTGAGTAACTGATTAATCCTGTCTGAAAACCCACCTCAAGGAAATAAAAGTGGAAAAATAGCACTTGATAAAAATGGAACCATGTTCTATACACAGTTTTACAACCATAACCTAATCATCTTTCCATGTAATTACATTGTTTTTCATGATTTTGATGGCTGTGTAGACCTCCATTGTTTAGATGTGCCATAATTTGTTTACCAATGCCGTACTGAGGATATTTATGTTGTTTTCAATTTTATACCATGAAAAACAAGGCTCTAATGAATGTCCTTGTGGCTTAATAGCATCTAATTTCAGTATCAGCAACCAGTTCCCATGGCCACCTCTCATTTCACGTTCAGAATCAACGTCCCTGTGTGAACTGAAACTGAAAATACAAAAAAAAAAACCCCATAAAGTGTGGGGGGGGCACATTTTAAGCCAATCTATTTGATTCTGGGGAGTTTATCTTAGGGAAGAATCCTATATACAGAAAAAGCTGCATGAATCAATATGCTAATTACGTCATTTATATTCTAAATACGGGAATGATTCATTAAGGTATGGCATGCCTAGCTCATGATATATTATACTATAATCTGAATGACATGTGGAGAACAGTATATGGTATTTTGTACATACCCACATATACACATTATGTTGCAACCACTAAAATATATGCATAAAAACATAATGATGAGTAAAAGAAGCCAGAAATAAAAGGGTGTGTATGGTATACTTCCATTTCCATAAAGCTCCAAACCAGGTAGAACTAATGGCCAGTGGGCGAAGTCAGAATAGCAGGTTCCCTTGACCAGGTGGGGACAGGGTGGCAAGGGGCGCTGGGACGCCTGGGATCCTGGTGATGGATGGTCCTCTTCTTGATCTGCAGACTGGTGACCTAACCTAACTGTGTTCATTTTGTGAAAATTCACCCAGCTGTGCACTTAGGATTTGTGCTTTTTGGTTTTTTTTTAAAGGTATGTAATGCTCTTATGAAAAGGTTTACTAAATAAAAACAAAAACAAAACTATGTCCAAATATTCACAGAAGAAAGACTGGAAAGAAAGAAAAGGACTGGGGTGGGGATTCTGTTATGGAGTAATTTTTTGTCTCTTTTCTGGTGAGTTCTGTGATAATACTTTAATCCACTGTTTTTCACCGTTGCCTGCATAACCCTTTGCTGAGGGGACCCTCCCGTGCCCTGTACAATGTTCAACAGCATCTCTGGCCTCCACTCACTAATGTCATTAATACTGCTTCCTCCTCGCCAGCTCTGACAGGCAGAAGTGTCCAAACATTGTCAAATGTCCCCTGATAGTAAAGTGGCCAGATAAAGTACCAGGTACTTATTTAAATTAGAATTTCTGACAAATAATGAGTAATTTTTGCGATGTCTCACCTATTACATGGCATGTCCTTATAGTGCACAAATACTGTTACTCTTCAATTCAAATGTAACCGGGTATTCTGTATCTTATTTTTGATCTCTGGCCATCTCATCTAGGGGGCAGAATCATCTAGTTGAGAACCCTTCTTTTAGTTAAATAAGAGCAGAATCGTTCCCATCTTGCTGATGGAGATTCAATCTACCCTGCATTTCCTTTCAGAACTGTTTTGAGCTACTTCGACAGGCCTCTCTCTGTAGGTGTCCCCACCTGGCCAGGAGCAGGCAGACACACGGGACCCTGTCCCAAGACTGACCCTTTCTGGGTCTCCGTGGAAGATCCACATCCTGCCAGAAATAGGTTTCCTGCCAGGACCATGGTCTGGAGCTGTCATCATTGGGGAAACACTCCACGTGTGTTGGGAAGCCTGTTCCACATGCGGGGGGTACGTGCCAGACCAACAGAAAAGACGGAAACAGTCCCAACTTCCCCTCACGTGATTAACTGGTATTCTGAAGAGTGGTTGTTAAGTTTTCCTTCCGGGCATCCCTTGTTCCTGCCAAATGTCTCCCAAGGACTACTCCCACCCCCACTCATTTACTCCTTTGTCAATTGATGGGTTTTGCCTTGTAAAAACAGTATGAAGAGTATGAAAGTAGTTACATTGTAAGGTGACTCATTGAGGGACCTCTTACAGGAGAGTCCATGTCCGTTGCCCTCCCGACCCCAAAAGTCCCTGATGACAACAGCAGTCACAGCAGTAATGATCACATTACTATTCATTAGGTAGTTTGTGTGACTTGAGGCTATTCTAAGCTCCTTACGTGGTCATCTGGTTTAGTCTTCACACCATTCACGTGTGTGATGCTAAGAGTAGCTTCATTAATATCCCCATCTTACAGACGAGGAAACAGACACAAAGCTATGAGGTCACGTGCTCATGGTCATGGCGGGCCTATGGCAGAAGTGCCACTGGGGACCCAGGTAGTCTATCTCCGGAACCCACGCTCTTGACCTCAACACCAGGAGAAGACCACAGTTCTCATCCCACCATCCCTCCCCTGGCTGCCAAGCCAACTTGACCTTACTCTTGTACAGAAAGTCTTCTTCTCTGGTGGTCACGTTCAAGGAGAAGAAGGTGGTACCCCCCAAAGGGGTGGCTGTGGTCATCTCGATCCTAGGAAGAACGAAGATAAAATTTCATTTAACACCAGGGTGAGCTTTACAATGCCTGTGTGATGCCTCCTTTGGTCCTCACCTGGATGACCAGAGAAGAGTCAAGCAGGCGGTTTCTCTTAGCAGCAAGTAAACAAATACAAGTCCTTTCACTGTCTACTGGGGAGAATTAAAAATAATGTCTGACATTTGTAAAGAACTTCATCGTTCATGGCTGTTTAAATTAATTCAATAATATTTATTAAATTTTTCCTAATGAGGTTGTACTCAGAATGTCTAAACGGTCATCTTCTAGAAACTGTGTGAGGGAGGTGATGATTGCCATTTTCCTGATGAAAGTAAAGTCCCCTAGGCTTCATGGAGCCCCAAGATCGCATTTAACCCAGGACGCGGGGTGCGGCGGTCAGCATCTCGTAACGATGCCCGAAACGATGCTCCTGCTTTCAGAAGCTTTGCAATCTAGGGAGGCCAACATAAATAAACCAATAAGCAAGTAGATGGAAAATTTAACTATGCTACCAAGCAGTCAGGGACATAAGCCATCCCTGGCTATGAAGAATGGTTTCAAGGAAAAGCTAAATTTGCATGGGCCTTGAGGGACAGACATGGCTTGGGATGGCAGGACAACAAAGGCCAGGCTGCACACAGCCCCCAGCGGGAGGACAGGCCATGTGTGCTGAACGCCCGCCAGGCACCGGGCCCTGTTACAGGCTTCACACCTGTATCAAGCTCACTCGTTAATCATCTTCTCAGTTATCACCTTTTGCTGCTGAGAAAACTGAGGCTCAGAGTGGTTGAGTGAAGGGACAAAAGTCACACAGCAAGGAAGACACAGAGCTTGGACCCAAACAGACTCTCTGAGGGCACAGTATAGCTTCTTTCCCTGATGGCGGCAGGAATCCAAATTCACAAGCCTGCGATCTTACACTTAAGGAGTGAGCCAGGAGGGACGCCGTTCATGCAACATCACGCCCCCAGGAACGAATATTGAGATCCTCCCAAGAAGTGTATTCTGAGCCTATGGTACTATCCACACGTGCTCTGAACGACAGGCATTGAGAAGAGGAGGGACACACACGAGGGTTTCCTGCTTCACTGTAGCTGCTGACAGTCTGGAGGCCTGTGAAGGATCGCCACCAAGGAAAGAATTATCCAGGCCTATTTGTCACGCTAAGAAGCCATGGGCTTCACGGCGGTCACTCCATCTTCCGGAGAAGAGATATTCTTTACACCTAACACAATATTTGTACACCAATTTGCATTTTTTCATTTTTTAAAAAAGATTTTATATATGTATTTGAGAGAGAGAGTGTGCACAAGCAGGGGGAGGGGTAGAGAGAGAGAGGGAAAGCAGACCCCCACCCCCAGCAGGGAGCACGACATGGAGCTTGATCCCAGGACCCTAGGATCATGACCTGAGCCAAAGGCAGATGCTCAACCAACTGAGCCACCCAGTCACCCAATTCATTTTCTTCTTAAAATAAATATTTTAAAATTATAAATAATAATGTCATAGGAGTGCATGTATCCAGCACTCAGATGGAACGAATGTTCACGATCATATTCTCTTCAGTTCTTCTTTATTAAAGAAGAAAAGCGAGACTCTGCTGAAATCCTTTTTCTACTCCTACCTCATTTCCTCCCTCCCCCCGAAGTAACCACGACCTTGACCATTAGTGTGTCTTCTTCTTATCCAAGTTTTAAAATGTTTACCGCGTCCGCATATATAGACTGTGGTTCTACATATTTACTAAAGAAATACTAACTGAGCACCTACTAAGTGACGGCCGCTGTGCTAGGAGCTGGGAACACACTGGTGAAAGGCCAGGTAGACTTCCTTGCCTCCAGACGCTCACATTCTAGTGAGAGAGAGACAGAGCGTTCTCAGGCTCAAAAAAACAATAATCGTCTCCCAGTGCCCACACTTGAACAGCTGGCAGCGAAAACACTTCACTGGCTGTTTCCAGCCTCTCTCTGTCTCTCTGCTCCTCACATCAACCTCTGCTTGACTGCCCTGACAAGGGACCACTCCATCCTCCCCCGGCATTCCTGGGCCTTGCTGCCCAGGCTCCGTGCCCCTCCCCCCAACCTCACCCCCCCCCCCCTTCCCACAGTGGACATCTCCTGAGAGTTCCCACCTCCCGGCCGCAGCTCCCCACTCCCCCAGCTCCTGATGGAAATGGGTCAGCGCACCTGAACTGGAGGCAGGTCGTCAGGCTGGGGCCTCTGGTGGCTGTGGCCTGTCCCACCCCATGGGGGCCTCAGCCTCAGAATGGCCCTCTCTGCCTTCACTTTCTCTGCCCTCCTTTAAGCCACGGGGCACTACTTAAAAACCCATAGTTCTTGTCTGTCCCTTCCTCCCAAACAACAGATCCTCAGGACTCCCATGACTTGGGCTCTCCCAAGGAGCCCTGTGTGGCTCTGCCTGACTCTTTGTACTGGTCAACCTTTCTTCCTCGCTGGGCTTCCTGTCTCCTGACCTCCTTCAACAGGCCCACTGGCCATGTTCCCCTGGTGGCTGCCTCTCCAAAATGAACACATCCTTCAGGACTGAGCCTAGCCATGCCTAAGAAGGCTCCCCCATCCCCAGCCAGAATTAGCCTTTGGTCCTCCGCTCCCACAGCAGAACTCCGCAAAGAAGCATGACCACAGCATGTGTCTCAGTCGCTCTGTCTGGCATTTAGCCTCTCATGTTCACTGTCGGGTCCTTGAGGGTAGAGGCTGTTTGGGGTCTTTTTTGTATCCTCCTCCTACATCTCCCAGATAAACTGGCCGGTTCTTCTCACCTCTGCCAGGAGAAGTACGGAAGCAAGTGGCTGAACTTCTCCCACTTGGTTTGCTCGTTTGTAAAATGAGGTGGCTTTTCCCAAGGGAGCTGAGGGTTCAAGGTTAAGTATGGAAAGTGCTTTCAGTGCTTGATAAATGGCAGCTCTGAGTATTTGGGGGGTGGGGGTGGGGATAATAGCAAATATTTGCTGAACTCAGAGCCAGGTGGCTCTCTGGAGCTCAAAACAAGGAAAAATTCTTTCTATAAAAATAAATTAGGACCCATATGACAATATGGAATGAAAATCTCCCCCAACCCCTGCCCCCACTGCTACTCCCAAGAAGGAGAGGCACCTGACCCCCACTGCCCACCATTCCCCTATCTGATCGTAAAGAGTTTTATGATGCATTTGCCTAAACCATCTGCTTCTACCCACACCAATATCAATCTGAGAAGACCCATAAATACTATTTTTAATTCAATTCCTTTTAAAAACAGAACAAGAGAGACAAATAGCCACTGATCCAGGGTCACTTAGTGAGAGAGGCATGGCATCGTCACTGATAAGGCTAAACCCTGCCTGGGGGACACATCTCCTTTGGACCAACATGCACAAAAATGATAGACACCATCACCCAAGTGCCCACTCCATGCCAAGACCTTGGGCCAGGCATTTTCTTTTTTAATCCATGCTTTGATTTAATTAGCAAAGGCCATGTAAAATAGGGTTTCCCCTCCCCTGGATCAGAGGAGGACCCCAAGGTTTGGGACTCTAAAGCTTTCTCTGCCCGCTTACACAGTCTGGAAGATGCAGAGCTGGCCTATGTACCTGGGCCTGCAAACTTCAAAGCCCACTTCACCAATCTGCTGCTCGTACCTGTGTGTCTAGAGGGGCTCCTGACAGGTTACAATGGAAAAATGCGCGTGTGCGCACACACACACACACACACATATACACACACACACTGACCAGTAACGCAGCTGCCCAAGGCCACCAGGACACAGATTCCTCCGCAGACCCTTCAAGGTGACCTCGAGGGGGCCTAGTTCTGGGTGCAGACCTCCTTTCGGACGGGCAGGCTATTCTTTCTGAGGGAACAGTGAGTCATCTCAGAGTATATCTTGCCTTATGTCAGGCCCCAAGGCTCTCAATCACATCTCTGTTCCTGCCCCATCAGGGAAGGTGGGAGGGAGGGCGGTGGGACATTGACGGCCAAGGCTGTGGGTGTTTTCATGTGTGGGACCCAGCCATTCCTGTTAACCAAGTGAGGCCCAGCAAGGGCTTTTCAGTATCCAATGTGTCTGTCACCAGATCCATGGCCACAGAAAAGCAAGGAGGGGGCAGGGAGAGTGGGAATGGTTTTCACTAACAGAGGTTAATTTAATAATAAATAATAATAATAAATAATAAATTATGTGCCAACATGGTGCTCAGTGCTCTATGAAGGAGGTCTCATTAAATCCTCATACCTCTCGGGTAAGGAAGGTGGAATCACTGCCCCTTCTACAGATGAAAAAGCTGAGGCTCACAGCACAGAAGTAATCAACCTAGACTCACAAGGCTAACGGAGTGTCATGCTAGGATTTGTGCCAGGGTCTGTCCTACCCTGTGGCCCCTTCTCCGCATATCCTCACTGGACTGCCTCCCGGGGAATGTGCAAGACACAAATGGCCTGGCACCCAGGCCCTGAATCCGCAAAGCTTTGATGAGAAAACCCACATAGGCTGGGGCTCAGCTCTGCCCCAGACCCCTGACTGGTCCTGTCTGACTGGTCCCTGCTCTCAGCCACACTCTGAACCTCTGTCTTCAGCTCTGTCTTCAGCCTTAATCGCATTTACAGAATCTACAAGGAACTGTTGTTCCCCTGGGTTGTTTACAAATGGTCCTGTGTGGGAGGTCAGTCTGGGAAGTGATGGAAGGTCAGGACCATTTACCCTCTGAGTCACTCCTCTCTGCCTATCCCTTGGTCAAATGTTCAAGCCGTATCTGGAAGATAAACATTCCCAGATCTCACCTCTTCCAAGTATCTCCCCCACTGCTCGGTCCCCTTGGAACCCTAGAAGTTCCTCCCTGGATAAGACAACAAAGATGCTACCGACACTGGCAGACCCCCACTCAAACGGCCAACTGTAACTCAGAGTAGGTAACCCAGGAAGACCCCAGACCCACCAAAAGACTGGGATTGATTTCTTCCCATTGCCCAAACCTTGGGAGATTCAGCATGAATTGGTTTCTCCCACAGACATGAACCTCACTACTCCCAATCAGCCCCTAGAGTTTTGTAGATTTTTTTTCAGAAAACTAAACTTCATGTCAAAACCAAAATATCCTTCCTTATAATTTTCACCCATTGGTCCTAATTCTCTTGCCATAAAGGTACATATGCTGCGTCTTATGCACAACCCACCAGACTTGAGCACTTCCGTGTAAGAAAGGTGAAACCAAGCTTCAGGGATGAACAGCGACAGCGGCCCCAGTCAGCCCATCAATTTTACCTCCCATCAGTAGGTGGCGCCAGCAGCTGGCTACAGTTTATCCCGTTTACACTAACCAACAAACAGTGGGTACACGTCCTGGGAACCCAACCTATTTCTAAAGAAAGGAGCTTTGCGCCCATGAAAACAGCAATGATATGTTCTCTGATCATTTTCTCCTCCAGGACAAATATACTAAGCTCCTTCAAACAATCTTTACAATGATCGTGTCCTTTGTGAGATCATTACTCTGTGTGTTAACGTCCCTGTTAAATACAGCACCCCAAATGGGACCCCTATCTCCGGGGTGGGGGTGGGACCTGAAATGTCCAGAAGGACATTTGTCTTGATACTTCTCAGACCTAAGCCTGAATTCTAGCTCTGTGACCTTGGTCGGACTTTCTTCCCCTCTTGGTTTCTGATCTGTGCAACATGGGTTGTTGTGAGAATTAACAGAGATCAAACGTGTAATACATTTAGAACAGTGGCTGAGCCCAAAGTCTACTGATATTCCACTGGATTAATGCAAACAAATAGCTCTTTACCTTTACAGGCTGTTGCAGCATACACACCCTATTGGTATACTCCCAAACCTTTTCCAGACTTACTCTCATGCTTGTTTATGGTCCACCAAAGCTCTGAGTTCGGTAAGTGGAAGGGCTTTCTAAACTTCAAAGTGCTTTGGAAATACAAGGCAACAGCAGCCGCGTTATGACGGGACAATATTACGATCAGCTGCTGCCCAGTAACCAGGTCTCCATTACACTCCTGTGCAAATGTCATTTTGAACTTAAGTGTAAGACTTTGCACTGGCCCCTGTTAGCCTTGACCTCATTGGTATGGGCCCTCAGGAGAGAAAGTCCAGCTCCTCCTGGGTGGATCTCGAGACCTCCTGGTAGTGTTGTGACAGAGCACGCTGTCTAGGAGGTCATGACCCAGCGAGGGCTCTGGGGTCAGGGAGACCTGGGTTTTGATCTTGACCTCATCTCTGACCAGCTAGCTCTACGAACTGAGGCACTTTTTAGGCTTCAGTGTTTTCATTTGTAAGGATAGCGTGCTATATTGTAAGGTTGGGACAATCAGGGAGCTGTAATTACCCAGCATGGTGCCTGATGGGTGGTGGGTGAATGGTCAAGGTCAGTTCCTAGCCCCTCTTTCTTTTCTATCCTCAGTCTGTGCTCTCCCTGCTCTCCTTGGACCTCGAGCTCCCAGTTCTCTACCTGGTCAAGTGTTTGCTGATATGGTCAAACTCTATATGAACAGGGAAGTCAGAGAATCAGACCATGAAACTATGTCCCAAGGAGGGGATTTGAAGAGGGATTCACTAGAATTTCTGGAGGGTTCAACCTTCTCTTCCATTTCCACTGAGGAATAGTAAAACCTCTGCCAGGAAGGCAAAAATCCTCATGGGACTGGTAGAGCACGGGGCTTGCGGGGCTTGCTGGGCTTGCTGGATGGAGAGGGCAAGAGCATGCCATAGATACATAACTGAAATGGAATTGTTTTCTTTTTTAAAAAAGGTTTAACTTGAGAGAGGCAGAGGGAGAGAGCAAGTGAGTGTTGCGGGGGTTGGGGGGGGTCAGGGGCAGAGGCAGAGGGAGAAGCAGGCTTCTCACAGGGAGCCCAACGTGGGGCTCGATTCCAGGACCCCAGATTATGACCTGAACTGAAGGCAGACGCTTAATTGACTGAGCCACCCAGGCGCTCCTGGAATTGTTTCCTTTAAGATTCTTTCCTCCAGGGGTGCCTGGGTGGCTCAGTGGGTTAAAGCCTCTGCCTTCAGCTCAGGTCATAATCCCAGGGTCCTGGGATCGAGCCCCGCATCCGCCACTCTGCTCAGTGGGAAGCCGCTTCACTTCCTCTCTCTGCCTGCTTGTGATCTCTGTCAAATAATAAATAAAAATCTTAAAAAAAAAAAAAAAAGATTCATTCCTCCAGTCAATACTGAGTGGGGATCACTGCCCCCCCAACCCTGCCTAGCCCAGTCCTGATGACTGAGGGGCCTGATCAATGTCATAGTGAAGTCCTTTGGAAAAAGCAGGGGCCTTTGCATCCGGAAACTCAGGTTTCAGATCCACCACATCTATCAAGTCTTAATGACCTGCCCTGTCAAATTCTGGCTTGAACATCCTTTATTTCTGATTTTTGGGCCCACATTCTAATGAGAGGTGCCCCCAAAGAGCTTCCAGCCAAGACGCAAGCCTGATAAGTTCCCTGTACCAAGAGATATAAATAGAAATCCCAGATGAAAGCAGTCACAAGGCAGATTTGTGCCTGGTGCCAAAAGGGCAGCACAGGCCGTGCCAGGAGTCGGCAGGAAGAAGACCTGTGGGCGTTGTGGCAGAGACTGACCGAGAGCTGGAATGTGACCCGCGGCTTCCATTTGCCCCTGGGTCTTGCCCTTGCAAGCCAACAGCCAGCTCCCAAGAGTCTTCAAACTCCACCTGAAGGCTCATGTAAGCCTGCATGTGTCCCACTGACCCCAAGGGGGAGAAAGGTTAAAAGGTTAAAAAGTTGATGCCCCTAAGGGAATAGGTTGGAGGGAAAGAATTCTCCCTTGACACGCTAGTCAGGACGGGGAGTGACAGTTGAAGGAGATGCCGACACAGCGCTAGGCACTGGGCTTCCACACGGTTGCTCTTAACACAAGGCAGGTTGTTTTATGGCCACTTTGCTGACAGACAATAGGCTCAGAGAGGTTAAGTGACTTGTCCAAAGTCTCATAGCAAGAGAGGGCAGGAGCTGAGGCTCAAACTTGGACCTTCCACCTTGAGATTGCTCACAGCAGCCAAACCTCCCAGGAGGTAAGGAATATTCCTGGGGATGCTCTGGGGGTCCACAACCCTGCTGGGCCAGGACTGTGCTCACCCCTCTTTCTCCTTGTTGATGTTGTGAGCCCAAGAGGTATGACAAACATCCAGAGGGTGGCCGGGTTCCTGGGCCACGGCCCCGTTCACCGTTCACATTTCGTAATTCTTTTTTTTTTTTTTTTTTTTAAAGAAGCCTGTATGGAATTCTTTTTTTTTTTTTTTTTTTAAAGATTTTATTTATTTATTTGACAGACAGAGATCGCAAGTAGGCAGAGAGGCAGGCAGAGAGGAGAGAGGAAAGGGGAGGAAGCAGGCTCCTGCGGGGCTCGATCCCAGGACCCTGGGATCCTGACCTGAGCTGAAGACAGAGGCTTTAACGCACTGAGCCACTCAGGCTCCCCAATATTTTGTAATTCTGTGCTGTGGGGACCACCCTGGGAAAGGCAGGATCCCCCACCTCTGCCCATGAGCTGCCAGAGCACCCCCAGGTCTCTAGGCGTGCTGAGTGTCCTCAGGGAGGCAAATCTCCCCAGGCTGGAGAAGAACTAGAGGCCTGGCAACAGTTCCCTATCTTTTCTACCCCCAAAATGTCTAGACAACAAAGAAAATGTCTAGTCTGTACTTACATCTGTGGACAGAAGGTCGGCAGAGACAGAGACGGTGATTGCAAACAGGACGGTGACTGCAAACAGGACCACGGCCCGTCCATCCAGGGCCTGCTGAGTACCTGCTACCATGCTGAGTTCTTCACATGTTACCTCTATTTTCCCGAGGAGAGAAGTGAGACTCAGAGAGGGCAGGTAACTGGCCCGGGGTCTCTAGGCTAATACAAGGCAGAGCTAGGAGGCATTCATTTCCTAGGACTGCATAACAAATCACCACACACGAAGTGACTAAAAACAACAAAAAAATTGCTTTTCTTAACATTTCAGAGGTCAGAAGCCTAAAATCAGCATCACTGGGCTAAAATCGAGGTGTTGGCCTGGCTGTGCTCCTTTTGGAGCTTCTAGAAGAGAATCTGTTTCCTTGTCTGTTCTAGCTTAGGCAGGTCACTGGCATTCCTTGGCCCAAGGCCCCATCGTCCACCTTGACCTCCAAGCTCACGGTATAGCATCTTCCTGTGTCTGTGTCTCTGACCTCTGCTTCCATCATGAAGCCTCCTTCTCTCTGGTTCTCTGGGCTCCCTACGGGATTTTCGTGATTACATTGGCCATACCTGGGTAACCCAGGATCATCTCCCCATCTCATAACCCTTAATTTCATCACACCCGCAAACTCCTCTTTGCCATTAAGGGGACAGGGTCCCAGGTTTGGGGGATTAGGATGTGGATACTGCTGGGGGTCATCACTCAGCCTCACACATGGTAGATTTTGACTCTGATCTCACTGACCCCAAGGTTTGTACTCAATCCACTCCTACCTCCTCCAACCAGCCTGAAAAGGCATATCCCGCTGTCGTGCGGGATTCGAAGGTAGATCACATACCCAGGGAGCCGTGGGTACCAGCACCCAGCGGGAGGGAGTATGGGAGACGTGCTGTGAGAGGAGCAGAGAAAGGGTCCCGGAGACCCTGGGCCAGCTAGCTGGGGCACAGCTGTGCATGTGAGCTCAGGGGCGTGGGGTGGCAGTGGGTGTGGGGCAAGGGGACAACTAGGCAGTCTTGACTGTCCCCCACCCCCATTGCCACGCAAGCTGTCTCCCATAAGCCTTAGCACCTACCTCCAACCTAAGCTTCAAGTACATCCGTCTGTAGTTCCTCTGTCCCGAAGGGCCAGCTCAGCCCAGCCTCCACCCATCTGTGTGATTTGTTAGTTAACTGATAACCAGTCTCAATTTCCCCTTTCCAAATCTCCTCCCTGCCAAAGGCTTAGAAAGTCTTCAGTCTTATAAATGCTCTCCCTGCTCTGCTCTGCTGGGGGAGGAGGCCGCTGTCCGACCCCGCCCGAGCACCCCAGTCCCTTCACAGAATCAAGAAACCACATTGAGTGGGTTAGCCAGGCTCTTTCTCCCCAGACAGGCAGAGCCTTTGACTTCTTCCAGCAGCCCTCAGGCTCGGCATCGACTTAGGGATGGTTTCTCCAGGCTCCTGGGCACGACAAATATCCCGGCCCATAGGAAAATGACAGATGAAAGAACAAATTCAGTGTTGCATCGTCCCGGGAGAAACAAAGTTTGGGAACTATTTTTTTTTAAATTAAGTTATTTATTTGAGAGAGAGGAGAAAAAGAGATTGTGGACATGAAGAGGGGGAGGGGCAGAGGAGAGGGAGAGACTCTCAAGCTGATTCCATGCCTAGCAGATGTGGGGTTCAATCTCCTGACCCTGAGATCATGACCTGAACCGAAATCAAGAGTTAGATGCTCAACGAACTGAGCCACCCAGGCGCCCCAGAACCATTTTTATCTTTTTAAAAACTGCAAAGGGGGGAGGCACCTGGCTGGCTTCATCAGTGGACCCTGTGACTCTTGATCTTGGGGTCGTGAGTTCGAGCCCCACTTGGGTGATTACTTAAAACAATAAAATCTTTAAAAACAAAATTGCAGAGGGTTACGCATAGTAGACGGAGGGACAAGCATTCATTTCTGCATCCTCCCCAGACCCCCGCAGAAGACAGTAGAGGAATCAAGGTGTATACATCCTCATGGCCAAAGGGAAAGGAGAGAAGAGACCATACTGGAGAGAGGCCGTTCCAGGTTTGAAAGCTGGACACGCTGATGCTTTCGTATTGATTCTGCAGCCTGGAAAAGGCAGAGGCCTAGTGAAACCTGTAGGGTGCGGGGGAGGAACCTGTAAAAGCGGATCATGTTGAAGCAGCTCAGGAAAGCTCATGAACGGGGGGCAACAGGTGCTCCCCAAAGTCAGGTGCCATGTGGGGCTGAAAAAAGGAAGACACAAGTCTTTAAGAGGAGCAGCTCAGCTCCAGCCCAGCCAGCCCCTGACCTCGTCCTCCTGGCCATAGGCCTCCTCGTCCTGCACAATCGGGTAAATCCGTCTCTACAGAGAGTGAATCAGGAGTTAGACTTGCACTGTCCAACATCACAGCCACACATGGCCGCCTACATTTAAGGGAAAAGTAAGTTAAATAAAACAATACATTTTAGTGCCTTACTCCCACCAGCCACATTTCAAGTGCTGACTATTTCCCATGCCTTGTGGCCCTGTATTGGTCAGCGCAGTTCTAGAATGCGTCCAGCACTGCTCTAGACCCTGGCTGTCCAAAATGTGGCCCTTGGGTCAGCAGCATCAGGAGCTCTGAGCATCTTGTTAGCAATGCAGACTCTCAGGTCACGTCAGGAACACTAGACAAGAATCTGGACCTGAATCAGCCTTGTACAAGATCCCCAAGTGATTCAGGGCACAGCTGACTTCAGGACTCCGATCTCTGAAAGAAACCTAGCACTGGTGGGGGTTCATTCCTGGCTGGGAATGGGGCTGAGGGAAAGTCTAAATCATGCAGTGAGGGGCTCACCCTGTCCCCTGAGACCCTTGGGCCTGAACTGAGGCAGCCAGGCTTAACCTCTAAGCAGGAAATTAGAGAGGGGCTGGGGAGACTGACCAGCCAAAGAGAACAGACTAGATACTGATGGAAGTTACAGGAGCCTCCATGAAAGGACCAGGTTCTCACCAATCAGTCAATGAGGTTACTAGTTGACAAGCCCCCCACCCCCTAACCAGAGCACCTCAGGAAAATTTTTTTTTAAATAAGCTTTTTAGGGGCAACTGGATGGCTCAGTCGGTTAGGTGTCTGCCTTTGGCTCAGGTCATGATCTTGGGGTCCTGGGATTGAGCCCCGCATCCAGCTCCCTGCTCAGCAGGGAGCCTGCATCTCCCTCTCTCTGCCTACCGTCCCCCACCAACTCATGCACAGGCTCTCACTCTCTCTCTCAAATAAATAAAATCTTTCAAAAAAAATAAATAAATGAGCTTTGTAGTGCCTTACTCTTTTTTTTCAATAATTTAAAAAATTTATTTATTTATTTGACAGAAATCACAAGTAGGCAGAGAGGCAGGCAGAGAAAGAGAGGCAGGCTCCCCACTGAGCAGGAAGCCGGATTTGGGCTCGATCCCAGGACCCTGGGATCATGACCGAGCTGGAGGCAGAGACTTTAACCCACTGAGCCACGCAGGTACCCCTGTAGTGCCTTACTCTTAAACAAAAAGATAACCAAGGGCCAATAGACCAAGGGCCTCGAACAAATGAACAGACAGCAAACAAAACAAATGAACAGCTGGAGGCATTTAAAACAAACAGATGAAACTAAAGGCAGAAGAAAATGTCCTTGTTCTCAGAGAGGTAAGACCCCACATCTATAAAGCAAATCAGGGTGCTGCAAGAAAAGAATATTCTGAAAACAAGAAAGGGTGCCAAGAAATAAATAAGAAAAGCCTGGCCAAACAGAAACTTTAATAGAAGGGTTGGAAGATGAGAAAATCTCTCAGAAAATGAAACGAAAAAGATAAAAGTATGTCAGAACAGATTGCTCCTGGAGGTCCCACATCCTCTTAATAAGAATTCCAGAAGAGAAAATCGAAGAGAGGACATTATCAAAGAATCCCGGAAAATTTCCCAGAAATGTAGACCAGGAGCTTCCAGAATGAAAGGACTCTCTGAGTCCCCAGAACAATAAGGACGACCCACAGTAGGGCTCATCATCATGTCTTTTCAGAACGTTGAGCGTAAAGAAAATACCTCATACACCTCCCTAGGTTTGTTTGTTTGTTTGAATAGGGTCAAATGCAAATAAAAGGACCCACAATCAGATGAGAGGAGAATTTATCAGCAGCACTAGGAGCTCTGAGACAACTCTCCAAAGTTCTGAGGGAAAATAATTTCCAGCCAGAAGTGTACAGTAAGCCAAACTAAACATTGAGTGGAAAGGGAGAAGGACGTTTTCTGGCATGCGAAGCTCCAAAAGAAAAAAAAAAAAAATCCCTCCCACCCAGGCACCTTGCCCCGGGAAGCTCCTGGAGGACAGGCCCCACTAAAGCAGAGGAAGGAACTAGGCGTGGAAGGACAGGGGATCCAGGGCCTCAGGGAGAGCCCGGGCGGGGCGGGGGTCAGAGTCTGACTCAGGGGACAACAGAGGCCAGAAAAAGGGAAACTGGCAGATATTCTGATGGGTTGGTCCAAACTGAAAGATCTACTCTTCTCTGGAAAAGTCTGGGGAATGAATTTATGATAGAAAAGGAAGCTTCCCCAAAGCCTTATGGAACCAAATACCTCCCTTTGAACCACCTCCCCCACCCAATTTCTTATTCACCCCAATTTTCTCATTCACCACCCCCTGTGGGGGTGGTCCTGGGAGGCAACTCCTTGCGGTCACAGGACTCCGTGGGAGCCAGTCTGAAAACTACAGAGTCCACAGCCCTTTCTCCTTACACAGAGGGAAACTGAGGGCCAGCGAGGCACCCGGGGGGTATGGAGAGATGTTGTTTCATTGATAGTTAATTTGGTACGGTTTCGAGAACTCCTCGTTGATTGATCTGAAACAAGATCAATGACAACAAAAGAAAGAACCAAACCAAACCTAGAGGAAGTGAGCTGGTGGGCCATCCGGGAGACCCCACCTGGCTCTCACACTGCCCTCAGCTCAGGTGCCACCTGCTGCGTGGCATGACGTTTCTAGAAGGCACAGACTGGGGTTTCTGAGCTGCTACTAACTGTCGTCCATCAGAGCACAAACACATAGATGAAACCGAGTTTGGTACCCCATGGACCTGGCAACTGTAAACTTCTGGGGGGGAAAAATGGGGGTGGGAGAGCAGGGCAAACACCAAACCCAAATGGGAAACAGCAACCTGCGGGAACCAAGTACCCCACCTCCCAGTGCTTTGGGGGGGCTCATCATTGCCTTTAAGAACCAAGACCACTGTCCTCTTAGAGACTCCCGTAAATTGCATTCGTCCCTAAAACCAACCTTCCAATGGTCTCGCTTTTGATTCTGTCTCTCCCTCTGCCTTTTCCAAGCACTTGGCTGACCTCAAAGTGTTTGTAATGAACGTGTTTAGGATGTAGATGCTGTCTGGGGTATCTGCCCTTGTACATGGAATTCGAAGAAACCTAGTCCTTACTCTGTAATTTTAACGTGTGACCTTCTTGCCTGATCTGCGGAGCTCGCCATCTTAGCTATTCAACACAGACAGGGAGGCCTGTGCAGGAAGTAAGCACCCTGGGCTGGAAGTTAGGAGTACCTCTGCTACGTCCTTGCTGCGTGACCTTGGGCAAGTCCTTTGTTCTGTCTGGACTTTGGTATGTTGTCCTGCAAAACACACAGCGGGGACCCAGTGACCTCCGTCTCATGCGCCTTCCATCTTGTGACATGCCCAGCCGCAAGTTTGGTTCAGGACATGGCCCCTCGCCCTTCCCAAATCTTGCTGGCCTCCCACACCCTCCATTCCAGAGGGAACACCCCTGCCCTTTCCTGCCCAAGCCCGGGCCTGGCAGGCACTGGCCTGCCGAGAGGACAGGAGGTGGGGAAACCACCCCAGCCGTTTAAGCTGCCGCGGTGAGAGCTGGCCCCTGGCCAGTCACAACAGGCCTAGAGCTACAGAGGGGCATTTGTCTGGGGGAACCCATGGTTTCTTTTAAACCTTCCCTCTGGTCTTTGGCCCGCTGCCTCTCTTTGCTCCCCACCCTCTAAGGTGGCAGGGCCAGGCCCCACCTTGTCCACATGTCGAGGGTGGGCAGGTGAGGGTGCTTGCAGGGGGCCATAGGGAGCGTTTAGGAGGAGAGGGCTAGTCCCCGATACCCTTACCTACTAGGCAAGCCACCGAGAGCAAGAGACTTCCTCCTCTAATCCAGGCCTCAGTTCCCTCAGCTTTAAAATGGGAATGACTGTGCCACCCTCACTGCCGTGAGGACCAGATTAAATAAAATGAGGAATTTGCAAATAGTGTGTTGTGATAAAGGAAGGCATTTGGACTCAGTGGGACCCCAGCTCAAATCCCACCTTGGTCACCTCTCAATCCCCTGTCGCGGGCCACTGATTTACCTCCCGTGAGTCTCGTTTTCCCCATCAGAGGGAGCCAAGATATGTGTGCAGTGGATCAGACTGTAAGGCTTGAACAAGAACTGACAGAAAGGGGCGCCTGGGTGGCTTAGTGGGTTAAAGCCTCTGCCTTTGGCTCAGGTCATGGTCCTGGGGTCCTGGGATCGAGCCCCACATCGGGCTCTCTGCTCAGCAGGGAGCCTGCTTCCCTTCCTCTCTCTCTGCCTACTTGTGATCTCTCTCTCTCTCTCTCTCTCCCCCCGTCAAATAAATAAATAAAGTCTTAAAAAAAAAAAAAAAAGAACTGACAGAAAGTGCCCTGGCCAACAAAAGCATCTGAGTGAATGAAGAACTGGTCAGGGCTGCATCACGACTTCTGTGCTCCCCCCAGAATAAATTCTCATGGGCTTTAAATATTTTATTTTTCTTCCCGATGTGAAAAAAGTTGTGAGGAAAAAATGTGAAGAAATATGAGGTGATGTGAGGAAAAAATGGAAAACATTTTCTTCCTCTCTAAAAGTTGGTTTTCTTCTCCCCTGATTTCCAAAGAAGTTAAAATCTTGTCGGGGGGTGGGGGCTTAAGAGTTTTTAAGTTTTGTGACTGCTGGGCCTAGTGGGGAAGCTGGCCCTGGTCCTGCTTCCGGGTTCTCTCAGGGCTGACCTGGCCCGGGTGCCACCTCAACGTCCTGGGGGCCCCCCGTGTCATCTCTGAAGAATCAGCCATGCAACTGAAGAGTCCTAGAACCTCACACCTGCAGAGCTGAGCTCAGGGGGCCCTGTCTCTGCCGGCCCCCCCCCCCCCCCGCCCCCCAGCTTCAGTGCTGGGTGAGCCCTGTCCTGAGGCTGATAGCCTGGGAGAATCCAGGGCCCCGGGTGTTGTGAGTTGGGCCTGGCTCCCAGGGAGCCGGGCTGGGGGACCATGGACACTTAGCAGGCAGGCAGGACGCCTCTGTTGGGCTCCTACCCTGTGCCCAGCATTTGTTTCAGCTTTGTGTGCACAACCTCAATTAATCATCATTGCACACTTGCTGCTTTACACCCAAGGAAACTGGGGCTCATGGAGGCCCAGTAACCCACCCAAAGTCACAGAGCTACCAAAGCAGGGGTGGGACCTCCCAGCACCCAGGAGCCTCCCAGCATCCAGCACTCCCGCCCCCGGAGTCAGAGGGAACGTGGAAGAGACATGTAGGTGTGCGCAAAGTGCAAGGCAGTGTGAGTCTGAAGTCCAAGGAAGTAGGAAAACGAGTAGGAAGCGGGGAAGGGTGAGCTGGGAGCCCCCCCCCGCATACTCCTGGGGGCGCTGGGCAGCACAGGCCAGGCAGCGAGTGTGAGCGTGGGCCTCCGTGGGCCCGTGTGTCCCCAGGCGGCCCCAAGGGAGCGGGGCCAGGTGGGGCTGTAGCTAAACACGCGGAGGTGCTTCATTTCCTTGCCCAGCTGCCCAGAGCCTCGTCTGTTTACCCACGAATTACAGCACATGCCATGCTCAGCCAAAGCCTTCCCAGTTCAGGGGCCATGGACGGCCTCGGGAAAGAGGGGTGCAGGGCGGGGGTCTCAGGCTCTAGAGTTCACCAAGGGGGTGACTCATAATTGGGGAGAGCATCCAATCTCCACTCCAGTCACCCCACAGCCAGGTGGAGTGAGACCCTCCCCCCCTTCACCCCAAATGTGACTCTCCACCTGCAGTGCAGCAGATGGAAGGGGCCTCTCTGCTCTCACAAGCCATCAAGGACACAGTCACCTGAGAGACCTCGGGAGTGACAAACCTGCCCTTGCTCTCCTCTGCCTGGCCCCCCAGTGGCCTCTCATCAGCCTGGAGGAATCAAGTCCTGACTCCCTAGCAGGTTTCTCACCGACCGACACCATTCAGACGTGTGCTTTCCAATGTGGGAGCCACAGGTCCCTGCGCCTGCGGAGTCCCGGGAATGTGGCGGCTGTGCCCTGAGATGTGTTGTGCCTGTAAAACACGCATGGGATCTCGAAGACCGAGCACAAAATAACAGAATGGAAAATATCTTGTTAGTAATGTCGTAACACTGATTACCTCCTTGAGAATATTTGGGATATGCTGGGTTCAATAAAATGTATTCTCAAAGTTTATTTACCTTGTTTCTTTTTACTTTTTAAAAAATTTTCTTTTAGAGAAGACGAGAGAGAGAGAGAGAGAATCTTAAGCAGGCTCCATACCCAGCGCAGAGCCTGATGCAGGGCTCGATCCCATGACCCTGAGATCATGGCCTGAGTCGAAACTAAGAGTCTGACGTTTAACCTACTGAGCCACGTAGGCACCTCTTTTTTTACCTTTTTTTTTTTTAAGATTTTATTTATTTATTTGACAGACAGAGATCACAAGTAGGCAGAGAGGCAGGCAGAGAGAGAAGGGGAAGCAGGTTCCCTGCTGAGCAGAGAGCCCGATGCAGGACTCAATCCCAGGACCCTGAGATCATGACCTGAGCTGAAGGCAGAGGCTTAACCCACTGAGCCACCCAGGCGCCCCTCTTTTTCTTTTAAAATGCAGCTCCTAGAGCGTTTAAAATGACACGAGTGGCACACCTAACATTACATTGGCCAACACTGATTCGCACTTTGTCCTCCTCTCTTTGCTGCCTTTCCTACCACTGCTAACTCAATCACGTGTTCACTCATTCATTCATCTGGTATATATTCAGTCTTCGTGTGCTGTTTGTCGGAGATGGTGCTGGGCGGTGGAGACAAAAAGGAAACAATACAGGCCCAGCATCTGAGCCCACATGGAGCTTGTGGACTACACTTCCATGATGACAATAGTTAACTGAGTCCCTCGACAATGATGGCATTAGCTAATCGAGCACTGGGATTTGAACTCTGGCCGTCCTACATGGAGCTTACCGACTTCCGGAATGCTAAGCCCCAGGTGTTGTGCATGTGCACGCGCACGCGCGTGCGCGCACACACACACACACACACACACACACCCCCAATAATGTTACTTGCCTCTACTCCTACCTGTGCTTCTCTCTGGGGTGACTTCCAGATCCTGTCTGCCTGGTGAACTCCCACTTATACTTCATCAGAACGTATGTCAAATGTTTTCCCCCAAAAAACCCCAAGCTGCTACTTCATGAAGCTTGTCCCTCCTGCCCCTACGACCCACTGGAGTTCTAAACTACGATGTGATTAGGCAATTATGTTCTTGTGTCAGTTTAAACATCACCAGTCTGTCCAAGCTTTTTCCCTTTCCCCTACCCTCAGGAATTGTCTCACTTACCCTCTTTAATGCTCTTTGCTGGCTCAGACTGTCTTGTTTGTGACCCACCCACCTCCCCAGACCCAAGCTCTTTGAGAACAGGGCGCTTGTCTTTTTCATGCAGAGTTGACAGCCCAGGGCCCGGCTGGCACCATTCTTGGCACCTGGGAGGCACTGAGAGGCGAAGATAATGGCATGTGGGCAGTGGTACCACAGAGGCTCTGGCACTGGACGACTAGGGTTCAAATTCTGCCCTCAATTAGCTGCTTACAGTCACCGTCAAGTGACTCAATTAGCTATTGTCATCATTGTGATGACTTGGCAGCTTTCCCTGGCGAGGCAACCGGCTTCACGAGGGCCCAGGTAGTCTCTCAGTCACAGAAGCTGGTCTCTTCTGGGGTTCCCTATCACAGGGAATGATACCAGCAACCCCTGAAGCTTCCAAAGCCAGAAACCTAAACTTGTCACCCATCCAACACCTTCATCGCTCAAGTCTTTCAAATTTATCGTCATTTCTTACAAATTTTCTTTCTTGTCTCCCTCCTCATCCCCCTCCCTGCTCAGGCCCAGGCTTGTGTTTTCTTCTGTGGATGCTGCCATAACTTCCCAACAGGCCCAGCCTCCCTCTGCCCTGGGCCCCCACAATCCTTTGTGATGCAGCCACAGCAACTGCTAAAAATTTCAAGTCTACTCCAAACTAGAACTTACAACAGTCAACAAGTCTTCTGTGCAGTATCTGATCCTGTAGACCACTCCAGTCTCCTCTTCATCTGAGCTCAGCCCTGTTAGTCCTTCCCATCCCTGCCACAGGGCCTTTGCATGGGCTGAGCCCTACTGACATGTCTGATACTTTACCCCAAGTATCGCTTTAAAAAAAAAAAAGAAAGAAAGAAAGGAAGAAAGAAAGAAAGAATTACTTTAAATCCCTGTGCTGTGCACTCTCACATCTCCGTGTTCCTGTCTCCCCATAGGTCAGTAAGCATCTTCCCTTTGACGAATGGTTGTGTCCTGTACCAAACTGAGGTCTACAAGTCCAGGGGCTGTGTCCATTTTTATTTACCTTTTGAATCTCCAGGGCCTTGAAAACCGTTTGTCACATTGCAGGAATGAACATCCAGTTGCTGAATGAAATAAACTAGCTAAGTGAATGAGCCCCGGGGGGTTCAGTAATTGCGCCTGAAAGGCTGCATCCTGAGCCAGGATCACGTGCACATCACGTGGCTCATGCTTTCCCGCCACATGTGGCTGCCACGGTGATGCAGATGAGACACAAAGACACAAGATGGGGAGTGAGTGCCATGTAGCTCAGAGAGAGGGTGAGAGGTGGGTGCTGGGGGTGGGGAGGGCAGGCTGTGGGGGGTGGAGTCTGAGTGGCATCATGGGGTCACTAAATTCTTGGGTGGGAGGGGCAGAGTGACCTGGAATACAGTAATAGCTGATGCTGGTTCTAAGTGCCAGGCTCTCTACTAAGTACTTTATGTTTACTGGACTATCTCATCTACCTGAAGTGGAAAGCACATTAGCCTTTAAATTTGTTCGATATGGAAACTGAGACCCATGGAGGGTAAATAAATTGGCCAAGGTGACCGACCGAGATGGGATGTGAACCCAGGCAATCTGACTTAGTCTGCCCCACACTTTGAGGGTTTGATGTTAAGAATAAGCATATAATGAATAGTTCTTATGAGCCAAGCATTTTTCTAAAAACTTTGCAAGTTTTTATTTGTATACTTTTTAATTTTAATTTTCTTAAAGATTTTATTTATTTATTTGAGACAGAGAGAGAAAGAGGGGGTGGGGGGAGGGTCAGAAGCAGCAGCAGATTTCCCCCCCGCTGAGCAGGGAGCCTGATATGGGGCTCGATCCCAGGACCCTGGGATCAGGACCGGAGCTGAAGGCAGATGCTTAACCTACTGAAGCCACCCAGGCGCCCCGTGTAGTTTTTATTTTTGTAACTCCTTTCATCCCATAACCCTACTGAGGTGGGTATCATCATCTCTGTCTTACCCATGAAGAAACTGAGGTCCAGAAGGGTTAAGTAACTTGCCTGAGATCACACAGCCAACAAAAGTGGTGGGACTGGGTGGAGCCCAGGCAAAACACCCCAAGTTCCTGCTGTCAACCACCACACTTCTGTACTCCTGCTCAATGAACGAGCTTCATTATTATTGTTGTTATTGTATTTTACCGGGATTTTGTAAGGTGAAGAAGGGAGGAGTGACATTCTAGCTGGGAGGAACAGCAGGAGGGGAGATGGGGGTCGGGCATGGGTGGGGATGAGCACATTCAGGAAGGGAAGTGTACGATTTGGTGAGGGGATGGGCCGGTGAAGGTCCCGGCGCAGTGGAGCTGAGTCTAGGGAAGGCCAGAGCACTCAGCGGCAGAGGAACTTGCTCCACAGGGAGAAGCCAGCAGCCCTGCTCTCTCAAGAATCCCTGTTACAGATCAGAGTGAGGCATCTGAAAACTAGAAGCACCAAAGCCAGGCTGACCTGGCTCTGCTGGGTGCCCTTGGGAAAGTTACTTAACCTCTCTGTACCTCCATTCCTTTCTGTAAAATCCAGGTAATAAACGGAACCTCCCTCTAGGGTTGCTGTTTGGGTAGAGAGCCCAGATGTCCATCGACTTATGAATGGATAAAGAAGATATGGTGTATGTGTGTGTGTGTGTGAGAGATGGAATATTACTCAGCCATCAGAAAAAAATGAAATCTTGCCATTCGCAATGACATGCATGAGGCTAGAGGGTATTATGCTAAGTGAAATAAGTCAGAGAAAGACAATTACCCTATGATCTCACACATATGGGGAAATTAAGAAAGAAGACAAATGAACATATGGGGAAGGGAGAAAAGGAAAAAAAGGAGACAGGGAAACAGGCCATAAGAGACTCTTAACAGAAACAGACCAAACTGAGGGTTGATGGAGGGACGTGGGTGGGGGAACGGCTCAATGGGGGATGGGTATTAAAGAAAGCATTTGTGATGTGCATTGGTATTGGATGTTAAGTGATGAAAACCCTGAATTCTACTCCAGAAATCAATATTGCACTGTATATTAATTAAAATTTAAATTAAAAAGAGAGAGAGATCATGACTATAAAGCCTCTGGTGTAGTGTGTGGCAGGAAGCAGCCCTTGAATATATTCCCTTCTCTCCCTACCCCCCACCTTCCAGAAGATCCCCCCAAACCTCCAGTCTCACCAGAACCGAGGCCAAAACCAACGAATGATCTAGAACCACCAAGATCCCTGGAGATCCCAGGTCAGTAAGATGAGGAAGGAAGAAGCAGAGAGGAAAAGGTCAAGCTATCCAGCTTCAGAATGTGTCCAGTGCTGAGAAAAAAAGGAATAATTATAATGTAGTTCCTTCTCCTTCCTGCTGTGTCAACTGGGGATTATATAACTGAAGCTCTCTGTGAGCTACCCATTAGGGGCCTCCAGGAGGCAGGGTTGGCCGTGACATAAATAAATATTTCTGTGCTCTCTGCCCCCGGGCTCAGGTTCTGAGCAAACACCACAACCTGCCCCCACAGCCACGGAGGAAGGCGGGTGAGGAGCAAGCTCTGGGCTGGGAGTCAGGAGACGGTTGTTCCTGGCCCAGCTCTGCCTCAGAGGACATGGATGTTAGGGGATGAGAATTGCTTCTAGTAAATGCCAATCACTTAGCCTCGCTGATTAAACCAGGCCTGTGGAAGGGTTCTGCCTACAAAAGTCACTTAGCAGTGCACAAACCCTAGCAGAGAGCCTGAAGAGTGGGCACCAGAGATACTGGCTTCCTTGTCCTCTGAGACCAGCCCAAAGCCTCCCCATTGATCTCAAGCAGGTTGGTCTCTTCTGAGAATCTTCGAGGCCTCTCATAGAGACCTGGGTTAGAGCACTCAGCACACTGAAGTGTAAATGGTGGACAGATCTCTGTTCCCTTCTATTCTAGGCGCTCCCTGGGGCACAAAGCCTGCCTTGGAGCCATACTGCCCGCACTCAGCCCTTGGGGAGGGGGCCCGCCATGGAAGAAGACACCTGACTGAATCAATGAATGAGTGCGTGCGTGCACAGGGAGGCTTCATGGAAGAGAGGTGCCTATGCAAATGCCAAGGATGGGTCAGCTCTGAATGTGCACTGAACTCTCCAGACTCTGGCTCCCTGAGCCCCAGAGATCGGAGCCCCTGCTCACCTCCACGCTGTTCCTCCGCTGCTTTCACTTGGACCTGATTTCACTAGTAAAAAACCCAGGATGCTTGGCCTCACAAAAGATTTGGGGGCCATGAAGAGTCCAAGAGGGGATCTGGAAGCCACGGCACAGAGATGGGGAAACTGAAGGACTCCCTAAAAATCTGCTTTCACTCCTCTTCCTGCTTCCTTTCTGGCTAGGACCGGCATCCCACCTCCCTTTACACATTTTGTAATGCAAATAGCATACTTCCTCCTTGTAAGGGACAAGGAGTTAAGGATTATTCTAGAAGAGACAACACCTAAGGAAGGACCAAGTGAGAATGATGGAGACAAAAGCTATTGTCCGTATCCCAGACCACTGGTGCTGGAAGACATCTGGATGCCAAGACCCTCTGTCTCCAAGGAGTTAACCCCTGGGCCCTTGTCTTTGTTCTAATAGGTTCCCAGATGCCTGACAGGACACATACACCAGACCACTGTCCTCAGTGAAAACCCCCAGACCCCGAACAAAGACGAGACCCCCTCCTTCCTTTTCTGAGTCTCCCAGACAGTCCGTCTATAAATGCTCTCTCTACATCTTCCAGAAACTCTGTTTTCACCTCCTACTGGCTCGTGTTTTATTTCTAACCTTTGTGAAGTCAAGGACCCTCTCTCTTGGTCCTGTGCGACCTCCTCCGGGTCCCCAGACCTGGCCTGTCAGCATCAGAAGGAAGGAAGAAATTCTGGAATTTCTAGGGTATTCCAGGGGTTTCTGAATTGTAGACTTACTTGCGTGGTCCCTGGCCTGGGCACACACCCAGCATACAGTAACTGTCCAACCGTTCAGTGGATTGGGGGCAGTGGGGTAGGGATATGCTATGGTGAAGGGACAGAAGCCACCAGCCTCTTCCTTGGGGACTCACTTGTTGCAAAAGTAATTCTAAGTATGGAGACGCTAAGACCTAGTTTTCTGCTAGGTATCTCTCTCTGACTTGGTCTTGGCAATCAGTATCTTCCGTGACCTTTCCTCAGTCTTCTTCACCAATACCTGTCTCCTCCCTTCCTTCCATCCCAGGCAAAGGGAGCGAATTCCTTTCTCCCAAACTCACCAGTGCTTCCCTTCCTGGGAAGCTGGCTGCACAGAATCTTCCATCCCCCACGTGATTCTCAGCGGTGTGTCCCTGTCACTCCGCCCACCAAGAGGCAGGGTCTACTTCTTCACTGCCTTGAATCTAGGTGAGCCCTGGACTGCTAGGTTCACCAGAATTTGGGGGACAGCCCTTAAGTGGCAGCTTCTGCTTCCTGGGTGCTTGCTCCTGGAAAGTTCCCTCTTAGAACCCAGCTGCCATGCCCTCAGAAGCCCCAAGCCTGTGGGGAGGCCATAGGTAGATGCTCTAGTGGACAGCTCCAGCTGTCAACCAGTGTCAGTGGGCGGCCATGGGAGTGAGCCACCTTGGACACCCAAGGACAGATGCCAGCTGCATCTTTAGGTGTCTGAATATGTCACTGAAACCAGGTGAGACCCCAAGGGAGAACCTCCCAGCTGAACCTGGTCCACCTAAAGAGCGATGAACAAAAAATAATAAATGGTTGTTAGAAAAGCCTAAGGATCTGAGTGGTCGGGTGCCCAGCAACACAGAAACAGCCCATGACTCCAAGACTGTGTTCCCACCTTTACCAAGATAAACCTGCCTCGATCGTGAGGCCTAACTGTCCCCTCCTCCCCAGGTAACCTCGGCCACCTCAGATCACTTTTTTTTTTTTAAGATTGTATTTTTTATTTGACAGAGAGAGACACAGGGAGAGGGGGAACACAAGCAGGGGGAGCGGGAAAGGGAGAAGCAGGCTTCCCGCTGAGCAGGGAGCCCGATGCGGAGTTTGATCCCAGAACTCTGGGATCATGACCTGAGCTGAAGGCAGATGCGTAAGGACTGGGCCAACCAGGTGCCCCTCTGATCACTTTTAATAACTGTTTGCACCAATCATGATGACTTTGTACTGAGATTCCTGGACCCACTTTTCCTTTAAAATATCTATCAGTTTAGGCACCTGGGTTGCCCAGTTGGGTAGGCCTCAACTCTTGGTTTCAGCTCAGGTCGTGATCTCCGAGTCATGATATCCAGCCCTGCATCAGGCTCCATGCTCAGCACAGAGTCTGCTCAAGACTATCTCCCATTCTCACTTCTCTTTCTCTCTCTCAAATAAATAAATCTTTTAAAAAATGAAGTACCTAAAAAAATAGGGCACCTGGGTGGCTCAGGCAGTTAAGGATCTGCCTTTGGCTCCCGTCATGATCTCAGGGTCCTAGAATTGAGCCTCCCATCGGGCTCTCTACTCAGTGGGGAGTCTGCTTCTCCCTCTCTCTCTGCCCCTCCCCCTGATCCTTCTCTCTCTCTCTCCCACTCACTCTCTGAAATAAATAAAATCTTAAAAAAAAAAGAAATGCAGCTACTATAAAAGATAGACAATAAACCAAGCTACATTCTATCTGAAGTGAAATTACTGAACCAGGGGGACCAAGAGTTTAAAGTAAAACAGGGTAATCATACTAAGGAGATAAGAGCGAACAAGTGTAAAACAATGCAGGAACAAGAAGTCATAGGTGAGAACAAAGTCAAAACATGAGCTATGAAAAACACAACATTTAAAATAAAGGGCACAACAGATGTGTAAATATCAAGATGCATACACTTGAAGAATTCACTAGTTTAGTGCAAAGTCAGATTAGGACTGTTCCCCCAAAGCAGGAAAAGATAAAGAGGTAACAAAGGAAAAAGAAGAGCTAAGAGGTGGGGCACCTGCGTGGCTCAGTGGGTTAGAGCCTCTGCCTTGGGCTCAGGTTATGATCCCAGGGTCCTGGAATCAAGTCCCTCCTCCGGCTCTCTGCTCAGTAGGGAACCTCCCCCCTCCCCCCACCCCCCACCCCTGGGCCTTTGCCTGCCTCTCCGCCTACTTTGTGATCTCTCTCTATCAAATAAATAAATAAAATCTTAAAAAAAAAAAAAAAAAAAAAAGGAACGAAAAGCTGAGAGGGATGGAAAGTAGGGATCCCAAAAGGAAAGGAAAATAAAACTGGAGAGCTGGGGAGAGGAAATAAGGAATGAATCATTGGAGATTAAATGTTCCAGAATTAAACAAACACGGATGGACTCAGATTGAAGGGGCTCCTAGACTAGCCAGCAGTAGAAATAAGAAAAAAATCCACAAAGACAGAGAGGAAGAGCAGGGAGAGAGAGAAGTAACATAGTAACATCCCTTACAAAGGAACAAGAAGCAGACTGCCACCCCTGGGTAACAAAAGAAGTCATAATGTAATTAAGAATTGAAAAGAAGACCCTTTCAATCCAGCATCTTAAAGTCAGCCAAGATGTCATTCCAACAAGAGGTCCCATAATAAAAATATTCTGAAGCAAATAAAGCTGCAGAAGGTGGAAGACACAGGCCCACACTGAAGATCCTCTTGGAGGAAATACTTAGACAATAAAAGAAATCCAGGAGATTGCAAGAACTAAGGGAAACGGGCATTTCAGGCAAGCTATGGAAACAGTATTTGGCAGTTGAGGTATGAAGGGGTTTATACACCTGGTTTATACATCGTACTAGAAAGGCTGGAGAATTCCACAACGCTGCAGAACTGGCCAGACTGGGGAGCTGTGGATGGCACCTGCCAAAATCAGGAAAGCGGGAGAATCCCGAAGCTGCTCCAAACTGTCAAATTTAAGAACACAGTGGCCAGGACTGTGCGATCAGGATCTGGAAGCTGACTGGCTGTCCCTGCGCGATCTTGGAACTTGGAATCTGGCTCCAGTGTTAGCGGCACCCTTGCTCATCTCTTCAACCAAGAGAGGGCCAGCCTTGGGCTCAGACGCGGGGTAACTGTCTAGCTAGAATTTAATGACACCGATCTGCTTCTTTGGTTATCTTCTGTTGACGGCAATTGACATTGTTTTGTTTCTATATTCAGAAGTGATGGAAATTTTCTGTTTCAAATAAACTGGTAAATATTCTGTTACAGATTTATTCACTCATTTGAGTGAGAGAGAGAGAGAGAGCGAGAGCATGCATCTTGGAAGAGGGGAGGGAGAGGGAGAAGCAGATTCTCAGCTGAGCGGGAAGCCGGACTCGGGGCTCTACCCCTGGACCCTGGGATCGTGACCTGAGCCGAAGAGAGATGCTCAACCGACTGGACTACCCAGGCGCCCCAGTAGCTGTATTTCTTAGGTGTCTAATTACAGTGTCAGGTGAGTTCAAGTTCCTCTGGGGATACCAGCTATCTCTCTGGTACTGTACTGTACCCTGGGGAGGTGCCAAAGGCATAACCAGAGAGGAAAAAGATGGGAGAGCCATACAGACACCCTTGGCCACCCCCTTCTGGCTGGTACTCTGTCTGTGACTATCAGGCTGCACCTTCGAGTTCCTAGATGGGCAGCAGCCTGGGCAGGGGGTGGACTCTCCAAGTGGGACTCCAAAGGTGGGGGGGGGTAGGTGGGGTGTGGATGGGACAGGGAATGCCTGGGCCTCCACCTGTCCAATTCCTCATTCCAGCTCTGAGCTGTCCCAGACTACCTTGGGGTGCAGCAGCCAATTTTTGCTGCTGGGGCAGGACTGGAAGCCAGTAAGCTTCCTTAAAGAGCAGGACAGAGGAGATTTTTTAAGAGGTCAGGCTCTGGGGTCAGCCAAACATTCATTCATTCTGCTTTGAAGGCTCGTACCTACCAAGCGATTGTGCCAGGTGATGGGGAGGATGATGGGGAACGGTCCCTGCCTTCATGGAGGTTAGGCTCTGACAGTCAGCTAGCCGACCCCAGGCCCGATCCTGGCACTGCCACTTGGGTGACTCTCACAGTCTTCCTAAGCCTCAGTGTCTTCATCTGCAAAATGGAAATGATCACAGTATCTATTCACACTGACAGTGTATGCCAAAGGAGTGGCACAGTGTCCAACCCCAAACCCTCAGAGGATGCAAATGTGTTAATAATAATAACAATAATAATTTATTATTTAATTATTAGTAATAATCATCATTATTATTATTGCCTAGGATACTGATACAGGGGACCAGGTAGGAACCTGAAACTATTTCTAAAAAAAATAAATGGATCCTCTTTGTCTTCTGGCAAACAAGTTCTCCTTAGGGTCTGTGATTAGAGAGATGGCCCGTGTGGAGCATCTAGAGCTTTGAAGAAAGAGGATCCAGTGATCTTGACCCTTCAAATGTTTAGGTCAAAAAACAGCAAGGCAGAGAGTGGGAAGATAAACAAATCAAGTTCCCTTTTCCACAGAGAACTATTAATGCCGCTCTAGGTGCTAAGATTTCAGATAACCTTTTTTCTTTCTTTCTTTTCTTTTTTTTTTTTTTAAGATTTTATTTATTTATTTGACAGACAGAGATCACAAGTAGGCAGAGAGGCAGGCAGAGAGAGAGAGGAGGAAGCAGGCTCCCTGCTGAGCAGAGAGCCCGATGCGGGGCTCGATCCCAGGACCCTGGGATCATGACCTGAGCCAAAGGCAGAGGCCCAACCCACTGAGCCACCCAGGCGCCCCTCTTTCTTTGTTTTTAAGCTGCTAACAGCAGTGCAGTGAGGAGACTAGGACTCCCACAGCAGCGGGCTTCTGCTGGAATCCCAGCCCTGCCAGCTCCCGGGCCCATGTTGCCATCGGGCACAAGGGACAAAATGCCCAGAGCCTACGAAAATGTTTTCATTTTTTTCCAAATCAGAAAAGAAACTTTAAGGTTGAAGAAAATCATAAAAAAAAAAAAAGAATTATTTATTCGAGAGCGAGCGAGCGAGCACAAGCGGGGAGGGGGCAGAGGGAGAGGGAGAATGTCAAGCAGACGCCCGTGCTGGGCGTGGCTCCCTACAAAGGGCTCAGTCTGGTGACCCTGAGATCAAGACCTGATCGTGAACGTGAGTCAGGTGCTCAATCGACTGAGCCAGCCAGGCTCCCCAAAGAAAATGCTTTAATATACCAGTGCAGCCAGAAATATAACTTTTTAATATTTTTTTATGGAGTAAGGGGCCCTTGAAGGCAAAGTTGCCTCAGGCCCAGGAAAGTCTGAATGCATCCCTGGTTGTGTCTGTGACAACCAGTGAGTGACTTCTGTCTCTGAGCCTTGGCACAGAACTAGGGGACACGACTGCTGGCTTCCTGGGATCCTGTGGGTGTTACAGGCCGCGAGGCATGTGGAGCATTTAGCAGCGTGTGTACACACCAGCAAGCACTTGGCAAAGAGGAGTGATCCTTTGACTCCATCCATGCCAACTGCAGGGGCCGCCATAGATGGAATCTTCGGAGCCAGCGCACGGTGCCGTGCTGGGGGCCTGCAAACTCTTTGCACCCAGCAGCAAAGAGAGCAAAGTCTGAAGCCCCAGCGCAGGCCAGGGGCAGGTGTTAGCCCCGAGCGGAATGAGTGAATCAAGTGTGATTTTCAGAGGAATTTAAAAATTCTGATGCTGTTTGCCCGAGAGGTTGGCTCAACAGTTCCCAAGACACAAGCTTCTCTGAAGGGGAAGGGGAACTAATACCCATTAAATGACTGCTGTGGCTTCTGTAGCTAGTACCCTCTCTAATATATTAAGAAACGGAGGCCCAGAGAGGTGTCGTGGCTTGAACAAGATCTCACAAGTCCAAAGCAGAGGCCCAAGTCCCTGCTCCTGGCCTAGGCTTGCTGCTGACTTCTGCCCGAGGCCACCCTGGGGCAGGGCACACTGGCCTCTGGTGTCAGCACTGACCTTGAGATGCCAGGTCTCTACCATCATCTGCTCCACCTCCTCGAGGGCCCCAGCGGCTACCACAGGACCCAGCAGCCCCGCTGAGGGCCCCCACAGCTCAGGGGCAGCCAGCCCAAACAGGAGGCCCCGCAGCCAGCCTTCCCGCTGGCAGAAGACCAGACCGCTCTGTCTTAGAGACTGGCACACCCTCTTTTCCTTCCTTAGGCCAAACTGCAGCCACCACCCCTGGGGAGGTTCAAACCACACAAGTTCCAGCCCCAGGGCCACATTCCCCAGCTTTACCTACACCCCAGCCCTGCTCAGGAATCCACAACTGATCGCTTTCCCCCCTTCCTTTTTTCCTGCCTCCTCCTGGCTGCCTAGGATCTAGAATTCTGATAAGGCATTTGTTCGAGAGAAAACAAAGAGGGATCCCTCCTGCCGGATCCCGAAGCAAAGAGCTGGATGCCAGAAGCCAAGATGCCCACGATTGACAACCTGACAACCGCATCAGCTGACTGGATGCAGGTGGGGAAGGTGATGGATGCAGGTGGGGAAGGTGATGGGCGTGGGGCCTGGTGGCTGTTCAGGACAAGTAAACATGCCACTGCCTCCACGCGGCCTCCGGGGGCCTTTCTGGGGAGGCCTGCAGAGTATGCATCTGGACACAGGCGCTCCTGACAGCAAGAGTTCAGCCTAGGATAGAGAGGTCCCTATTCTAATGATTTCTCTTTAAGATCAATATGTATCTTTAAAAAGACAAAGTGAACATACGTGACTTTCCGTCTTTTTTAACTAAAAGGTTTCACTGAGCCACTTAAAATCCACTTTACCTTTCTTTTTTTCTAACTTTTCATCCCATTTTATTGGAAGATCCGAAAACGAAGGCAAGTGTGGCAGCATCGTCAATTCCCAGAGAGTTTCAGGGCCCTCTGTAGCGAGACAGCACATGCAACAGGAGACTTGGGGTCCTCCCCTGCCCCACAACGCTCCACGGCTGAGCACATCTTACCCCTGATTCTGCACCTTTCAATGGCGAGTGCCCTCTCTTACTGCCCAGGGTCCCTGTAGCTCTTACACCCTATGACCCTGTGCACCAGGAGCAGTAGTACGGGGATCAGCGGGGACGCTCTTCAGAGCCGCGAGGGTCTCTAGGGCACTGACGGATCCAGGGCAAATGGTAAATTAAACCAATGATTATGAGCAACTATGGGAAGTGCCATGAGGAGACAGTTTGAGCCTGACTTTTTTGAGGGCGAGGCCTCCTGTCTTCCGTGGATACGTTCCCCCACCCCCTCACCTTCACCTTACGTCTTTGCTCCTCACACCTTCCTGGTCACCCCGGGGACAGAGAAACCCAACACGCGCTGCCTTTCTGGGACTTCAGAAAAGAGAAAGGTCCCTCACTTTGCTTAGAGGATGGTTCTACCCCCAAACACACAGCTCGCTCGTGGCCTGAGGCTGGAGTGGCCACAGTCCATAGTGTGATCGGGAGTGCGGGAGCCCCCCATGAGGATTTGCTGGTGATATAAAACCATTACAGCAGATTCCTCAAAATGTGGAGCACCTTCCTCGGACCTGGTTCATTCTCTGCCTGGCTCATCACACACACCCAGGGGCTGGCTCCCTTGGCGGCACCATGCTGCCCCTTTTGGCCACCTCATCATGACCCTGCATGGAGACCTGGGGGGACAAGGTGAGGAATGCCTCACCCCCACAAAGGGGGCCCGGGGCTCTCTTCTCTTGTCATATTCCATTCCCGTCAGGTACCCAGCACCCCGTCCTCCCCTTAGCCATGTAACTTTGAGATGGACACTTACAGGATGTGCAAAGGCTATCTGACCTACCTGTACTTCCAGCTCCTTCCCCGACCCCTGTATGGCTGCTGGGATTCAGGATCCCAGGAGTCTGAGTGCCCTTCCTTACCTCTATGCTCTGGATATGCTCCTGTTAGCCTTCTGCCCCATACGACAGAGGTACCCCGATCTGTTACTTTGGGCTTACGTTTACAAGTCTCATCCACCTGCACCACCGTCAGCTACATCCATCTGTTAGCATCTAGCCATCTCTAAATTCACTTATTTGTTGAGTACTTGTTCATTCATTCAACAACTATGTAGGGAGACCTACTATATGCCAGGCACCATACTGGTTGGTGCTGGGAATTTAATGGCGAACCAAACAGACATTGTTGTCCCTGCCCCCAAGGAGCTACAGTCTAGTGGAATTTAATAGTTAATGTTTGTTGAGCGCCTACTACACACAGACTCTGTACTAAGTACTTTATATGGATTATCTGACTTAACCTTTCAGAGAAACTGCTTCTTTTAGGGAATACATCAAACGGGGCCATAGAGGAATAAAGGTTAAGTTAGCCACAGGCTGAGGGGCAAGGCAAGATTCCAATGCCTAGGTTGATTAACGCCAAACCACCCTTCCTTAAGCACAGAGCTTTTTTTTCCCAGCTCCACTCAATCCCATCTCCTCCAAGAAGCTTTCCAGATCCTCCTCCCAGACTAGAGGACTTCCTTGGTCCCTCTAAAGGAGACCTAGTATTTAACTCACCCATCTCCTTGTCCCATGAGGGACCCACACCACAGAATAGTAGCTGTCCCTACGTCTTTCCTCTGGAGCAGCTGCTCCAACGTGTCTACTCAATTAGCTGATCTGACCCAGCCCTTGGGTTCCTCCCCCTGGTGTGGCTTTTCATCTCACAGAATCACTGATCTTCCTCCCGAAGAGGTCGCCCCATGAGGCCCACCCATCAAGACGCCCATTTCACAGATGAAGCAAACACAGGTCCTTAAAGTCCCTTCTACCTCCTTGCTGAGTCTCAAGCTCTCAGACCGAGGCTTGGTGGGGGAGGGGGGCGGGACAAGGGTATGACCTGCCTACTGGATACCCGGAATATCAACCCCCCAAAGGCAGGTTAGTTCTCTGGGCGCTTCTCTGCGCTTGGCTGAGCGTGTTCGGCACTCTGGGCACCTTACGCGTGCCCAGAGTGCCCACGCGAGATGATCAACTTTCCTCCCACCGGCTCCGATCGCTGCCCTTGCGTGCCCACCGCAGGCCCTTCCTCCCACGAAAGTGGAGCAACTCGGGGAGCCCTCATATCCCACGCCCGGGCTCTCCTGCACCAAGCGCGGCCGGCAGGTGGACCTCGAGCAGCAGCGCGCAAGCCGAGCCGCCCGCGCTCCCTGCAGCCCCGGGCGTCCCGGAGTCCCGCGACCTCTTACCTGCCCCGGCCAGCCGCCCGCCCTGCGCCGCCGCCCGCTCGCCCTCCCGCCGGCGCCACCGCGGCCGCCCAGGCTCTACCCGCCGGGGATCCCGCCCTCGGCCCCGCCCCACCCGGCGCAGGTGATCCTGGGGAGAGGCCGAACTCGCCCCTCGGTCCGGGGGCCTTGGGGACCGCCTCGGGGGCGCCAGGGTCGGGACACTGGAGTGGCGGCGCCTCCCCGTGGTGTCCTCGCGCCTCTCCCGGACCTGGGTCCTTTTTGGGATCCCAGGTGGGGCACCACGGGGACGCTCCGTCCCGCAGGCCACCTATGCCAGGTCAGACTTCTCCAAGGGCCAAAAGGGAGAAAGGACCTTGGAGATACCCCAGGGCAGATGGAGGTAGGTGTCTTTAAAGTGGGACTGCGTTAATCTGATTGAAAGATTTGGGGGCAGGTTGGGCTTTAGACCTATTGCAAGCTATTACAAGGTGTTTGATAGCTCAAAAGGGTCAAAAACTCTGCCTTGTGGAATCAAGGCCCATCTCCTCTATAGGACTGTGTGGTGCATTGCTGTATATTTCCTCCTGAAACCCCAACCCCCATCCCTCCCTCATCCTCACCCCCACGCTAAGCCAGCACACCATAGGTCTTCAACCAGTATGTACAGAAAGAGGGAAGGGGTCTTAGAAGAATCCCAAGCCCCTCTCCTTATATAAATAGGGAAATTGAGGCTTGGGAAGCAGAGGTGAGTTGCCCAAAGTCACACAGAAGGTCAGTAACAGAACCAGGAACACAGTCAGATTTCCTCATTCTGTTTTCAGGTGATTTCCTGAAAGTGTAAGGTTCTGGGCGACTGCGTTGCCATGGGCCCCCTATGAGATGCTGTCCACACCTTGACAGTGTCCTCCCAAGTTGCCTGAGAACGAAGAGTCTACTGTGTTTTCATGGGAAACTCCATGGTAGTATTTATTAACAAAGATTAAGAAGTGTAATTCTGGGATTCTACTTCCTCACCAAAGACATAAGACAATCCTTGGCTTCAAATAGCTTTCCATGTGATGGGAGAGGCGGACCTGTCCACGAAGCAGGGGCCATGAAGAAAGCAGGGGAGCCCAGGGAGAGACCGCTCAGGCTCTGAGATCTGAAATCTCTGGGGCTGCTTCCAGATGCTACTAGAAGCTCTTGCTGGAATCTGCTTGGGGTCAAGGGCTCATCAGTCAGTGGTCTCAGGTTCCTATCCTGACTCCATTGCAAGACAGAATCGGTTTTTTAAACCTCTCTGAGACTTCGTTTCCTTTGGTCGGATGAAGATAACATACTCACTTCAGCACAGTTGTGATGGGACTTAAAAAAGATAATGTTTGTAAAATACTGAATAAATGAGAAACTTCCTATGCTAAGTGATAGGGGCTAGGGAGAGGGGTGTGCTGACACAAAGGGGACTTTGGCATCCCTGGGTTGGTCCACCTGTATGAGATTTGATGACCTTCAGCTTTCTGCCATCCATGACTTGACCCCCACCTTCTGCTTTCTCTGTTAACCCAGGCTAAAGCAGCCACAGGACACCCACCACATCAGAAAGCCTTGCACACACCTACAGTGAGGGATTTAGGAACAGAACCCCTCCCATCCCCAGCCTCCCCCACCCCATAAATAGTTGACTAGGGTCAGACACCTGAGCCAAGCCCAGTGAAGCAGAAATATGAAAGAGAATCTTCCTTTTTCTGGGTATGCAATCATTAAGTCCTCCCAAATGTTCGCCTCTGGCTGGGCACTCCGCAAGGCAGGCCAGAGTCAGTGGAGGTCGTGTAGATCTCACCTTCCAGGAAAGGTGGGAGAAACAGCTGATACTCTAGCACAAAAGATGGCAACACAAGAGAAAGACAACCTGTGACAAGTCCCTTGAAGCAAACAATAACATGCTGTCACTGGTCACTGTAAGTGGGAGACAGGGTTCCTTTAGAAAGGGAGGGAGGGTAAGGACCATCTGCCAGGAGAAGACAGGTGAGATGGGCCTGAAGGGTGTTAAGAAGAAAACCACAAGCCCAAGATGGAGTCACTTATGCTAGGCCTTGTCACCATACTAGGGCTTCAACCTAACCTAACTGCAGTTTCAACCCTCCCCCAGAAATGAAGTCTTCACTGGTCTGTCAGGAATTTTCTGGTCAGCACCAGAAAAAATGAGGAAATCTGTCACATGGGCCTTCTCTATCCCCCAAAGGAAGATGAGGTAATGTGCATGATAAAAACCCCTGTTCTTCCCCAACCCCACAAGGAAAATGACCTTGCCTGGAACAGTACTTTTTTTCTTTTGCTAATAATGTCCTTTCCCTACCCTCCTTCCTATAGAAAACTTCTGTTTTGTATGACTCCTCAGAGCTCCCCTCTACTTGCTAGATGAGATGCTGCCTGACATGAATCACTTAACAAAGCCAATTAGATCTTTAAATTTATATTTTTATTAAAAAAAATTTTTTTTTAAAGCAGGACAAGCATGGAGGTGTAGGGAGCACTGGAGCTGGGGTATTCCTGGAGGAGGGAAAGTCCATAAGGCTGATGTGGCTGACCAGAGTGGGGCCTGAAGGCAGAGTGGACAGGGTAAGGTCAGAGGCAGGCAGAGGTCAAATGTTGTGAGGTCTCGTGAGGAGTACATTCCATTTCATGGACTTGGAAGGCCAGGCAATGACCTGATCTGACCTATGTTTGTAATAGACCTCTCTGGCTGAAAAGAACAAATCAAGGAAGCCCAGGTGGGAGGGTGGTGTGGAATAATGGAGTGACAGTGGAAGTAGTGGTCAGATTTGGGATATATTCTGGAAGATGGGCACACAGGATTGCTGAGGGGGAGGAGGATTCGAAGAAGGCCATGGGGTCACTGCTGATGAGTCACGATGCCCTGAGCAATGGAGGCTTCCACGACCAGGATCATGGACCCCTCTTTTGGCTGAGCTGGACACAACTTGGAGATCTTCTCATCTCTCTGGGATCTCACACCCATAGAGCCCCAGCCCAGAGAGTTGAGGAAGCATGCCCACATCCTGGGTAAAAACAGAGGTCTCCTAGCTCCCAGTCCAGAACTGGTCTGACCATGAGCTTTCATTTATTTCTTGGACAAAATCAGTGTGAACCTCAATAAAGGAAACCTCATTTGATGTGGAGTCAGGAGGCCAGAAGAGGAAGCTCTCACCCTCTACCATTCCTCATCAATTGCAGAATCAATAGAAAGACACAATACCTTGCATTCCCCACAGAAGGAAGCCCGTACTTTACTTCCCAGGCATGAAGAAGGAAGATTTTTATCCTTGCCTGGCAACAGCCTAGCCAATGAGAGACTGCCACAGCTCATCCAAGGAAAAGCCACTACTCAGAACTCCCAGTTTCCTCCAATGGAATTTTTGTTTCTAACAGCCCTTCCCAACACCCTGCCCTTTCCTCTATAAAAGAAGGTTCTTCTTTGTTCATTGGACTTGCCTATGGTTTTTCCATAGACTGCAGGTCCCTGAGTTGCAATTCTCTGCTATTATGGAATAAACCTTTTTTGCTGGTAAAATAACTGACAGTTTTATTTGTGGGGTTAACACTAGGAACAGGGCACCTAAGGGGCCACATCAGGCCACATGTAAAAATTAGGAATGACCACAGTTCCAAGTGATGGAGAATGACCAAACCAACTGTGCTTCATAATAGAGGCACCAATCATAGAAATACTGAGGCTTCTGCAATTTATGGAACTGTGTGGGGGTGATATTGTGATTTATAATAATAAATGTATATTTTGGTTTTCACCCATGGTTCCTGGATTGCAGCTCCCCAAACCCTTAAAATTTCCTGACTAGAGCCACAGTGTCATCTTTGGTTATAGTAGTTGGCTTTGTCCTCAGTTCTTGAAATAGCTTCAGAGTAATAAGGGGAAATGGATGTCATCTGTTATTCATAACAAGCCCTTTTCAACCACACCTGAGTACATGCTAATGAAATGATTTTTGGAAAGTCCCTAGTTCACCTGAGGATGGAAGCTGGTTGCTGGAACCAGCCAAGTTAGAGAGTTGGAACTTTATTGCCCCTCCCCATCCAAAGAGGGAAGAGGGGCTGGAGGTTGAATCAATCACCAATGGCCAATGATTTAATCAAGCATGCCTGTATAATGAAGCCTCCATTAAAATCCAAAAGAATAGAGTTTGGAGAACTGCCACATTGGTGAACAAGAATATGTCCCCATGCCAGGAAGGTATCACACCCCAAAATTCCAAGGGGACAGAAGCTTCTGTGCTCAGGACCCTCCTAGACTTCACCCTATATATTTCTTCACCTGGCTGATCATCTGTATCCTTTAATATCCTTTTTAATAAATAGGTAACGTAGTAAGTAAACTGCCTGAATTCTGTGAGCTGCTTTAGCAAATGAATTGAACCTGGGGAGGGACCATGGGAACCTCTGATTTATACCAGTTGGTCAGAAGCAGAGGTAACGATCTGGACTTATGACTGGCAACTGAAGGTGGAGAGAGGGAGATAGTTTTGGGGGACTGAGTCCTTAACTGTGGGATCTGATGCTAACTCCTGGTAGATAGTGTCAGAATTCAGTTAGATTATAGGACACCTATCGGGGGACGGCCTGCCAACACACACACATTTGGTAACCAGAAGTGTCAGAAGTAAAGAAGTTTACTGAGAGTAGAGGAGACACAAGAGTGTGTTTATCCATAAGAGAATCCATAAGTAGAGAATGAAAATGGCACAGGCCAACTCTGACAACTATATAAAATGTATGTCCGTATACTGATTAAGATTTGAAGGGAGGGGCACCTGGCTGGCTCAGTTGGTATCTTAGGTGCTTGGAGATTGAAAAATAGCAAACAGCTGCTCTGTCCATATGGAGAATACTCAAATGCACCGAGTCATTCATTTTTCGTTAGCCAAGTCATCCTTTCCTTGTTATTACTACAAACTAGCCTCCTGAGCACCTGAGATTGTACCCCATTGGCCAGACCGTGCAGCTCTCACTTCTCCCTTCAAAGCCTTAATCTGCTGTTTATGGCTTTTGAGATGGTTGCTAGAGGAAACCAGACAAATGCCATGTAGGATTAGAATACAATTTCAGAAGGGGGGGGAGACAAAGCACAGAGAATTGTTAATCCAGAGAAATCCAAACCCACACTAATTAATCCAGTATAAAAAAAAAAAGGAAACAAACATACCTAGGCCAATTGATTTTGAAATCAATTCCTTATCTCTCAGTCAAGAGATGGAGAGAGCAGCAAAGTCCGAAAGACTCAGAAATCATACTTCTTACTTATCTACAGGGCACACAATGTGATTTTTCATGTAGCTGTTTCCCAGATAAATGTGGACTGTGAAGTACCCAGGGATGCCATTGTGAAACTGAGTAAAGGAAAGCTCGTATGAAATGGAGAAGGGAGGCCAGCAGGGGTCGCTCTCACCTCCTACCAGAGTCCTCAGTTGCAGAGCAAGCAGGAAGAAGCCTGTACTTTATTAACCCAGCATTTGAAGGGAAGATTTTTCTCTCGGCCTGGCAACAGTCCAGCCAATGAGACTGTCACAACTCAGCCAATGAAAAGCCAGTACACTCGGAACGCCCAGTTTCCTCCAAAGGGCTTCTTAAGAACAGCCCTTCTAGACTACCCTCCTCCCTTCCTCTCCGAGGGGGTGCTTCTCGTGTGTTCTCCAGACTTGCCTATGGTTTTGTAGCAGTTTGTGTGTCCTGAGTTACAGTTCATCTTCTGTTCCTGAGTCAGCCTATTTTGCCAGTGAAATAACGGACAGTATTATTTTTAAGGTTAACAGGATCCAGTAGAGGGAGGCATCCCTCCCCATGAACTGTTGTTCTGCATTCAGATTAGTTCCCATGTCAGCTCTGGGAGCATCTGAGTGATGGAGAGTAAGGGAGGGAGAGAGTTAGAGTCGTATGTAACCCCTGTAAGCCACCTGATCTCTCTGGGCCTCTTTTTCATGTTGGCCTCTTTGGCCTCTGGGGCCTCTTCCATGGTAAGTTTGATGATCTTGACTGCCATTTTAGACAGCCAGCCTGGGTGATCACCAGGCTGCTTCCTCGTTCTCATGCTACGTTTTTGGGAAGCCCCATGATTCAGTGCATTAGCACAAACCAATTGCAGGTAATTGCAAGGGAAAATTTCTATTCCCAGAATGAAAATGAGAGGCTATAAATGAAGCCTTTAGCGGTGAGCAGAGGCTGCTCTCCCTCACCTTGGTAAGGAACCTGTACTTTATCTCGAGGGTTCTAGGAACTCTTACTGGTGGCAGCTAGCTTCCCTGCAGCTATCTCAGCTTCTGAATTCCACGTCTCCTCGTACCTCCTGGGTCCATTCTAACACCAGAGTCACCCTAGGAAGCCCTGAACAAGGGCAGACAGAGCAGAAAGAACACAGAAGACGTGGTCCAATAGCTACTCCATTTACTTGCTGTGTGACCTCGAGCAGATCTTCTAACCTCCCTGGGCTTTAGTTTACTCTTCTGTGATTCATTAATTCATTCAACCAATATGTACTGAGTGCCTGCCATGTGCCAGCAGCAAATTAAGGAGACAGGAATCCCCGCCCGGTTGAAGTTGACATTCTTATGTGGAGAAGACAAAAATAAATGAGCCAACGATAAGGCATGCTGGAGGGTGGTGAGTGCTCTGGAGAGAAATAAAGGGGAGGAGGGGTAGTGATATCTGCCCACCACCCATCCACGGGTTATGATGAGGATTGAATGAGTTTTGATGCCCATAGAATTACTTCATCAAACAGTAGTGGACTATGCAACTTTAAGGAGTAATTACAATACTGCAAATAGACATTTTATTACATGAAAGCATTTATAGAGATTCTAAGGGCCAGAGAATGTGGTGACCCAGGGGTCCAGATCCCAAGTCTAGGGTTGAATCATGGACTGGGGCTGGAAGGGAATGTGAACATCCTCTTGCCCAGGCGTCTCAGGCCTGGCCGTCCCTTAGAATCACCTGGGTGCTTTGGAAAACTTCTGTTGATGTCAAGGTCACCCCACTGAACCAGGAAACAGTCATGAATGAATTGATGAAACACAGCCTTTGGTCATGGTGTCTTGGATCACCAGATAAGGGCAAATAATAAAAATTGAAGTTTTAGGTCACATTTGGGTGGTGTGCATGATGTGCATAAGTTACTTAATTGTCTAAATAATTCTATAAGGTAGATACTAGTATTTACTGCAATTTACAGATTAAGAAACTGGACAGGACATATCACTTGCCCAAGGTCACCCAGATAGTCTGCTCCCAGGGGTTTCAGGCATATCCACTGTGGGTCAGCACTATGGTAGGATTTGAACCAGAAAAAGGCTTCTCGTGATCTGTTCATCTCCATGTCTTTCATAGCACCACGCATAATTCCCTAAAAATTTGGTCTTCATTTTTCACCATCCAACTTTGATTTAAGGTGAGATATGAGGAGTAAATTTTAAGTGTGTCTTACAAATATACCCAAATCACTGGTGGTGTAGACGCTGATCTCCACAGAATTTTATAATCTGGATGCTGAGTGACAGACAACACCAGCAACAGAGTCTTCTCTGTCATACTCAGAGCCACATGCCATACAATCAAAATCCATAATCTACATTATTTTATTACTCCCGTAAATTTTAAAAATATTTTTTTTATTTTGACAGCAAGAGATCACAAGTAGGCAGAGAAAGAAGGGGAAGCAGGCTCCCCGCTGAGCAGAGAGCCTGACGCGGGACCCGATCCCAGGACCCTGAGATCATGACCTGAGCTGAAGGCAGAGGCTTTAACCCACTGAGCCACCCAGGCGCCCCAACTCCCATAAATTTTTGATAAGGTAAGCCACTTTCTTTTATGGTTTCCTGGTATTGCATTTATTTAAATACTTAAAGATCCAGAGAAGAAAATAACACCACAACTTACTTTTCTTTAGATTTTCTGACTTTAGAAAATTTTACTCTCATACTTTATCCTTCCATTCTTTCTTCCCAGTGTAAATTTTTATTCGCAGGATTGCAAGACCACCGTCAGTATCAAATTCCAGAACTTTTAAAATCACTTCTAAAAAAATCCCCTGTACCCATAAGAGGTCACTATCCCCCCCTCCCCGCCCTTCCCCCCAGCCTTTGACAACCACTATTCTACTTTCTGTGCTACAGGCTTGCCTATTCTGGATATTTCTTATAAATGGGATCACACAACACGTGGCCTTTTGTGTCTGGCTTCTCACTTAGCGCGTTCTCAAGGTGCATCCATGGATTCTTCATTCTTCATACTCTATGGTATGGATATACCACATTATATTTATTCATTCACTGACGGATGGATGTTCCCACTTTTTGGTTATTATCTCTAATGCTGCCATGAACATCATGTAAAAGTGTTTGTGTGGGCGTATGCTTCCAATGCATGTGATAACTCTATATGTAACTTCTTGAGGAATTGCCCACTGTTTTCCAAAGCAGCTGTGCCATTCTGCATTCATACCAGTAGTTCATCAATGATCATTATCTTTTTTATTTTAGCCATTTGAGTGGGTATGGAAGGGTACCTCACCGGGGTTGTGATTTACCTTTCCTTGATGACTGATGATGGCGAACGTCTTTTCACACATCCATAGGCTGTTTGTTTATCTTTTTTGGAGAAATGTCTATTCAGCTCTTTGACGGTTGAATAATGTCCCCTCCCCCCATGCCAAATTCATGTCCACTTGGAACCTGTGTAGATGGCCTATATGTGAAATAGGGTCTTCGCAGATGTAATTAATGAGAGGTCATACTGGATTAGGAGGGGACCCTGAATCCAATCTGACTGTGTCTTTTTAAGAGGAGGGAAATTGGACACAGACACACACAGAGACAATGCTACACACACACACACACACACACACACGCACACACACACACACACACACACACAGAGCGAGAGAGATTGCCATGATGTTCTACAAGCCAAGGAGTGCCAAGGATGGCCAGCAACCCCCAGAAGCTGGAAGAGGGGCATGGAACAGGTTCTCCCTCAGAGCCCCAAAGAGGAACCAACCCCACTGACACCTTGATTTCAGATTTCTGTCCTCCACAAGTGTGGAAGAATATATTTTTATTGCTGTAAGCCATCTAGTTGGTGGTGATTTGTTCTGTTCACCCTAGGAAACCATCAGCATCTCCTCTGCCCATTTTTAAATTCGATTATTTTCTTTTTATTCCCAACTTCAGCTTAGAGTCAGAGCATAAGGCATGTGACTTAATTCCTTCCTTACAGTTACGTTTTTTCAACAAGAGTTGAAAAATCAGTAATTTCATATATTTATATCATTAACTTCAAAAGCAAACTTTTGTATTTTGGTTTTAAAAGACTACATATGTACCTTTGTCTTTATGTTTATCCCCCCCCCCAACTTGTTCTCCTATTCTTAGAATGACTTTATGTATTTATTTTTCCTTGCGATGATTTTAAACACATATTCTTTTATTTGTTAGGAAAAGTCACACAACTTGTAAGGAAACATAAGGGAGAAGAGGGAGGATGCATGTGGTCGAGTGTCTTTGAGTAAAAGGCTTTACTCTGGTCTTGGCGCTCATCCATTCATTCAGTTATACAACAAGCATCTACTGTGTGTCTTCTCAATAGATGACGAAGACATCCACTCTGCCCTTGAGCATGTATTCTGTGGGGGAAACCTGACCTATAGATAGATATTTTACCATCGCTCCGAGAATTAGTTACTTCTATAGAATGAATATTTGCGACAACCCCCCCCCCCCCAACCCCAATTCATCTGTTGAAATCCTAATGCCCAACATGATGGTACTAGGAGGTGGGGTCTTTGGGGTGATTAGGTCACAAGGGTAAGGGACTCAAGAATGGGATTAGTGTCTTCGTAGAAGAACCCTCATGGGGCTCTTCCCCATGTGAGGAGACAGCAGGAAGATGGCCGACTGTCCTGAACTAGGAAGCTAGTCCTCACCAGACACCAGTAGTGCTGGGAACTTGATCTTGGACTTCTGGTCTCCAGAACCATGACAAGTCAATGTCTGCTGCTGATAAACACCCAGTCTATAGTATTTTGTTAAAACACCCTAAACAGAAGAAAACTGTTACTTTCCCTTTCCTAGGTTCCTTTACTAAAACTAACGCATCAAATTTAGCACTAAGCTTTGAAGTTGGTAGGTCATGAGGTTGTTATCTGAACAACCTTTGAAAAAATAACAGAGTTTGTGCTTTTTTAAAAAAGATTTTTATTTATTTGACAGACAGAGATCACAAGTGTGCAGAGAGGCAGGCAGAGAGAGAGGCGGAAGCAGGCCACCCGCCGAGCAGAGAGCCTGATGTGGGGCTCGATCCCAGGGTCTTGGGATCATGACCTGAGCCAAAGGCAGAGACTTAACCCACTGAGCCACCTAGGCGCCCCCAGACTTTGCTTTTTAGAGCAGTTTTAGGTTTACAGAAAAAAGAGCAGGAAGTATAGTTTCCATATATCCCCTTACCACTTCCTGCTTCCCCATTAATGCCTTTAAAAAATCTTATTACCTACTTGTCCACCCTAAAAAACAGATATAAATCAAAAAAAGATAAAGACTATCCATAATTCCCTTATTCAGACAGAACTATTAAAAATATTTCAATGGGGGGCACATGGGAGGTGCAGTCAAAGCATCTGACTCTTGGTTTTGGCTCGGGCGATGATCTCAGGGTTATGAGATCGAGCCCTGAGTGGGGCTCCAGGCTCAGGGTGGAGTCTGCTTGAGATTCTCTTTCCCTCTGGCCATCCCCTCCACCAGCTCGCTCACATGCCCTCTAAAAATAAATTAATTAATTTAAAAAAATTTCAGTGTCTAGCCTTCCAAACCTTCCTCTGTAAATATGGCTTTTTTTAAATAAATGAAATACTATGATACATATTTTATAATCTAAAGCTAGCTTTATTGTACTTTTCATGTTTTTCTCTTTATTATTAGAATCCTAATTTCTTAAAAAAAAGTTTTTTTAAAAGGTTTGCCATCCTGGGCGCCTGGGTGGCTCAGTGGGTTAAGCCACTGCCTTCGGCTCAGGTCATGATCTCAGGGTCCTGGGATCGAGTCCCGCATCGGGTTCTCTGCTCCGCGGGGAGCCTGCTTCCTCCTCTCTCTCTCTCTGCCTGCCTCTCTGCCTACTTGTGATCTCTCTGTGTCAAATGAATAAATAAAATCTTTAAAAAAAAAAAAAAAAAAAAAAAGGTTTGCCATCCTGTAGAAGGGCCTGACCTATAAGCAAAACAGGATTATCTTAAGTTACCCATAACCAGGACCAAAGTACAAATGTGTTTTTTTCCCCTGGAGCAACCATGGGAAATGCAGGGATTTATGGAATCAAAACAGGTTAAAAGACGGTCTCCCCGATTTGAGTCTTGCTTCAGGGAAAGCAAGATATTTCATCATTACATATTTCCTGATTATATTTTGGCTATAAAGCAAAGAAAAGTGTTGTCAAGCAGTAAAAAATATGAACCAATCTGGCCAGAAGAATTTTCATTGGAGGCTGACTTGGTACAGATGTGGTTTTCCTGGGACCAGCCGAGGACAGGACCTGCCTCACAGGTTAACTGTTAAGAAAAAAATGACCCACGTCAATTATTTCTCAATAAAACTAGGGGGAAAATATTACAAAAGAAGAAGAAGGAGAAGGAGAAGAAGAAAGAAGAAGGAAGAAGAAGAAAAAAAATAATGACACAAGAAGTAAGGACGCCTTGGCAAACGTGGCTGGTCCGCATCAAGATGCCCAAACTTGACTCGATCCCCCCAGTCCCGGCCTTTCACCGTTACGGAGTCAGTGAGCCCGGTGAGTTGTTAAATGCTACAGAAGTGGAGAGCGCCTGCGTGGCTCAGTGGGTTAAAGCCTCTGCCTTCAGCTCAGGTCATGAACCCAGGGTCCTGGGATCGAGCCCTGCATCGGGCTCCGCTGGAACCTGCTTCCTCCTCTCTCTCTCTTTGCCTCTCTGCCTACCTGTGATCTCTGTCAAATTAAAAAAAAAAAAAATCTTTAAATGCTACAGAAGTGGAGAATATGACTTGAACCTTGCAAGCTGCCACAGACAGGGTTCTCTCTGCTCTGTGACAAATTGAGTTCACTCTGTAGAGTGGGATAGAGGGAAGGAAAAGAGGCTCGTCTACACAACCCTGTGTAGACAACCCTGTAATCCGCCCATCCTGGGAGTGGTCTCCAACTACAGTTCTGTGACCTTCAACACCCTTGGGTGACTGGGTCATTTCCACCTAATCTTCTAGGTGCCTGATAAGTAAATCCCAGAACAAAAAGCAGCCAATATCTTTGAGACCGGGAGAAGGTGGAACTGCTAAACCAACGCCCAGGGGCTGCTTCTCATTTGCAAAGGAGAAGAAATCTCCCTTCCAGACTTTCCAACAGTTGCCAGAAATTTCTAATGGGTAGTCTGGGAAGTGACCAAAGTTATCAAGGAATTAATAGAAAATGAGTAAATTTGTCCCTGAAAGGTCTTCTATTCACAGGATTCATTCAGGCAACTTCCAAGAAATCATTTTTGGTCTGATTACCTCTTTTGGGGCCAAGAGGCCTGGTAAAATCTCCTAGGACAGAAGATTATATAATTTTCCACTAAAGATCTCAATTATTTGAAAAACACATCGAAGGAAGACAGCTCCAGGCCAAGGATGAACTTGATTACTTCTTCAAAGCAAAAGGAAATGACTGTAGAGTCGAACCACATGCAGTGCTTATTTGTAGCTCAGAGAAGAGTGATGATAGGTACATTTTCCCCCTCCACATGGGAGTATATTTCATAAAGAATCTACATAACTTAGACGGAGAAAGAACTTATGTATATGCACCTACCAACAGAACTGGTGGTACGTGGTGTTTTTCTGAAATATTTATCCAAAAAGGCATAAACTCACCAATAAAATCCAGATTTCACCTAAATAAATCACAGCAAAATATTTTCTTCTAAAGCAGTAAGAGAGAAAAATAACACACAATTTTAAACTAAGGTAGACTCCAGGGAGGAAAGAGAAGGAGGTATTAATAGTTTTTTAATGACCAGAGAAAGATTATAGAAAGTCTAATAGTAAATCAGACTTCTCAGTTCAGAGCACATTATCATCACTGATGCATATGAGATGCCTCTCATATGTGCTCATGTGTGTTTAATGTATATTTTTTACCATGTATTCTTGTACCATGCACTACTCTGTATTTTATGTAACGCAAGTGTTACACACATCTCACACACATCTCACTGATTACTTTTGTCCCTCGGGTCTATTTTGAAGATCCATCCATGTAGCTGGGTATATGGCGACTCCGTGGTATTGTTCTCCATAGTTCAGTTTCCCAGGAGGGGACGCCAGCTTGCTTCCGTAAATAATGATGAAATAGACATTCTCATCGTGTCTCCTGATGGACCTGAGAATGCGTTTGGGATATTCCTGGGATATAAATATATATACATAAATAAGTAAATAAATAAATAAATAAGTGTGTGTGTGTGTGTGTGTGTGTGTGTGTGTGTTCATTCATTCATTCCAGGAGCAGAGTTGTTCAGTTAGAGATCTCTTCTTACTGATACGGTTTACTGCCAGATAGTAACTAAACCAGTCTACACTCTCTAGTAACTAAATCAGTCTACACTCTCGCTTGTGTTACATCAGGTGTCCTATACTCCTACCCTTTGTCTATACTGGGCATTATTCGCTTTTTACATTTTTGAGGCTCTAATAGGTATAAAGTGGCATCTTGTTGCATTAATCACACTAATTGGATTACTGGGTTTGAATGTCTCTCCAAGGCTCACTTTACTTTTCTGTCAATTGCTGCTCATAGCCTTAAGCCATTTTCCTATTGGGCTGCTTTCCCTTTGGATTTGCCCAACTCTCTTGTATATTATGGTTATTTATCCCATATTAAGACTGAAAATATCTTCTCCCTGTTATCTGTCAACATTTGTCTGTGGTATTCTTCATGGACTCTAAATTGTTCATTTTGATATAATCAAATTATGACCATATAGCTTATGCTTTTTAAAGTTTTGTCAAGTCTCTCCCTTCCTCTAGGTCACAAAGACATTCTCCTTCAAACCATTTTAACTCTGTAGTTTTACATTTTGTATTCATCTATTTTTAAAAAATTTATTTATTTGACAGATAGAGATCACAAGCAGGCAGAGAGGCAGGCAGAGAGGGGAGGGGGAAGCAGGCTCTCCATGGCGCAGAAAGCCCGACGTGGGGCTCGATCCCAAGACCCTGGGATCATGACCGGAGCCAAAGGCAGAGGCTTTAAACCACTGAGCCACCCAGGCACCCCCCCCCCCCTTTTAAAAAGATTTTTCTTTATTTGACAGACAGAGATCACAAGTAGGCAGAGGCAGGCAGAGAGGGAGAGAGGGAGAGAGGGAAGCAGCTCCTCGCTGTGCAGGGAAACAGATGCAGAGCTTGATCCCAGGATGCTGAGATTGTGACCTGAGCTGAAGGCAGAGGCTTAACCCACTGAGTCACCCATGTACCCCTGTATTTCAGTCTTTAACCCATCTTGGAGTCCAACTCTGTATGGAGTGTTTGATGGGGAGCCCAGTTTTATTGACATACATATACTAAGCCCATTTTCCCAACACCATTGACTAGGCAGTGTAGCCTTTCTCTGTTTATTTACGATGACTCTTTATTGTACATTTAATTCCCTGGTATAGACGTGGGTGGTCTCTACTCTTTAAAAAAAAAATTATTTGACTTTTCTTGATTAAACTCATGTGAGTTTGTAGGTTGTTTTAGGACTTGGCAGGACAAGTCCTCCATCTTTTTTCTTTTTAAGGTTTTCTTAACTTCTTGTTTCTTTATTCTTCCATCCAAGTATTAGAATAAGTTTAATGAGCATTGTGTAAAAAATATAGCTGGAAAATTGACAGACATTCCATGCATTTATAATTTGGGAAAAAATTTGACATTCCTAAAAGCATGTACTTAAATTATCCAAGTCCGTATTATAGTTTGAAAGTCTGTTTATGCTGATGTTTTGTTCTAATTACGAATGTTATCTTATTGCTGCTTATATTTTGGTCATTCATGGTATAAGGAAATGTTACTGATTTTTCTAAGTTATTCCTGTATTTGACCACTTTGCTGAGCTTTTATAGATTCTAATAATTTTAACAACTTGGTTTTCCCATTTATTAAATCAGGAAGGCTCCTTCTGATGCCCATCTCATAGTTCTCTTGCTTAGAAAAATGAATAAAGAAATTTTAATTCACAGACCTATCCTTCAGTCAGGCCCCAAGATTTTAGAATGTTTCTGTAAATGTTCATCGAGCAGCAGTACAATGAAATGCTTCTCGGCAAAAGGGCTCCATAGCTAATTGGATTTGATAAAAACTATATCCTACTGGAGACACAGAATGCACAAATTAAAAAGGTCCGAGGAACACTGCAATACAGAAACGGTTCAACTTTTCCAAACATTTCAACCACAAGCTTTTCCCAAATAACATTATTATCTAAATACCTACTCCGCAAATTACTTATATGTACACCTTCTATGTCTCCAAAGACTGGGGGATGTTTGGCAAGATTTGAGATGTTGCCTGTGTGTGTAAGAATTTTAATCCTTTCTCCTTCTAGATTCGAACTATACGGTGATGTGTTCAGAGAAGGCAGAGGGAATTTCGGCTCAGTCCTGCTTTCTAGTTTTGCATGTGTCTTCATGATAACTGGACTCTGACACATACCCTGTGGGCATTTAACTTTTAAGTCGGGCTATTTTAATGAAGCAAATTACTTAAACCTTTATTCTTGTATTTTTCTATTCTGCATTCAAAAAATCATTTTATCCTCAGGTTATGAGCGGCGGTTCCACAATTTCCTGTTTCAGCCCAGGAATCCTCAGCTCAAGCTCAACTTTATGCCAAGACCCATTGGGCATGAGAATGGTGCAGGAGGGCTTGAAGCCAGGTGCAAGGCCCCCGTGACCTGGAGTCCAGCTCCCCCTGGAGGCAGCGCCAAGGAACACAGCTTGGAAAAGCATCTTGTTAAAGGAGAAATGTCCCCGGAGGTTACTCCATCTCAGTGCAGCTGAAACAAAGAAAAGACTGACAATTCTGAGAACCTTTGAATCCCAATACGTTTCTCCTGAAAAATGAAAGATTTCAGTTTAATTAAGTAGTGGAGCAGGGTCCACCTGGGATGGAGGCAGGAAACTATGTTTCTAGTCCCGGGTTAGCTACCACCCAGATGTGTGAATTTGGCAATGCCTCCTAGGACATTTACTTGTAAAGGTGCCTGTGGGGAGGCCCCAGGATAGACGGGTGTTTGGGACTGCGCTGTTGAGTTCTCACGGTGGGGCGGGGTGGGGGCATGTTGGGAGGTACCCTCTGGGTCCCCACGTCTCCCTCACCCTCTTCAAAGGGAGCAGGTGCTTCTTACCTTTTTGTTGGTAAAGTATGTCAAACTTTATGTAAGATTTCATTTGAACAACAAATAGAGTTCTATGGCATAAACATAAGTATATGTTAAAAAAAAAATCACTGCACTAGATAACCTTTCAGTCATTTTTAGCTTCAATACTCGGATTTGGAGTTTTTTTTTTTTTTTTTTTTAAACCGAGAGAAAATAAGCCTTTACCTGGAATGAATCATTTTTTACCGAGGATAAACTGGGATAAAAACTTTTCTTGCTAAAGAACCCAAACCATGGTGGTGGTTTCCTGAGCTGGCAGGGAGTCGCCACCTTTGGCACCAGTGCAGGTCCCTAAGAACACCCACCCACCTGGAATCCAGTTAAAGGAACAAACATCATTATTTCCCTTTTCTGTCTTTTTTTTGGGCTGTTACCTTAATGTAAATGATATTTATTGAAAATACTACAAAGAACTCAATTCAGCAGACTGATTTAAAAAAAAAAAACCCTAATTTTATTTTTATTAGCTTTAAAAACAAAACTTGTTACAAGTAATCACAAGGATTAAAAAAAAAATTACATTCTGCTTTAATTGCTTTGCAAGGACGAGGAACATTTAAATGTCCTAAAAATACAGGAGAGCCAAAGTCGACAAATAACGACCTACTACAAACTATGGATTGTTACATCAGGCACACTAAAACACGGAACACATATATATATATATATATATATAAATTACTATCCAGGTTTTTGAAGTACAGTGAATATTCACTACAATTTATAGTACCAGAAAAGCAATGTTCCCCCAGAATATAACACAAGATCACAAACATGTTCAGATAAAATAATAAATTCACCTCCTGGGTTCAATGAAGAGAGAAGGGGAACGAGTGAAAAACTTTCCTTCAAGTTGGAGGACATGCATGACACAGCAGAAATGGAGACGGCTTCTCTCTGGGGTCCCCACCTCAGGGGAGAAGCAGCAGGCAGAGGATGGCAGCAACAGAATTAGCTGCCTCGGTCTCTCTCCTCAGTCCCCAGTCGGAGTTAGGAAGACTGGGGACTGCATGGGAAACGATATGGAAAAACACAGTTTCTCTGCATAGATAGAGATCTTCCGGTTAACAAGAACGAACATTCAGTCAAAGTTATGCAGGGACGCCTGCCGGACACTGTTTTGCTTCAAAAGGAAAACACAGGTCACAAGATAGATCACACACGCCTAATTTAGTAAAAGTTCCTTGTGCTTTTGTTTCAATGGATGGAGACACTTTGATTCACCCCAAGGTTAGTTCTTCTTAACCTTGGCTGGAAACTTCTATTTGGAACATGACCATTTTTATCATCTTTTTGGTCAGTAAAACCTAGTAGTTGTCACCTGTTGCTTTGCTGCTTGTGTGTTCAGTATTAATAACAACACTCTTCAAGTTATTAACATTTCCCCTGATTCCTGGGGGAGAGACAACAATGGCATTCCAGGGAAGATGTTCCCGTGAACCCACCCCGAGGGGAGGTTATAAAACAAATGGGTATTTTTAAACTGTTGAACAAGGTTCATAAACTCATAAACTTATTCTCTAAGTTTATTTAACGTTTTAAAAAGTGAGTTTCTGTAACAATGGACTTCCCTCCTCAACGAGGAGGCAACTAATTCCCTCATCTGTTGTTCCTTTATATTGTCACATTTGTAAGTAATTTGTTGGCTTTTGTGCAGGAGGACATAAAGGCAAGTGTGTGGACAAGGAGCACAGTGAGTGGGCAAAGGCAGGCTGACCAAGTTCACCCACGCGATAGGTATGAAAGTCTAAGACTCCAGAGAAAAGAGAGACACCAGCACACGGGGAACCTTGATGCACCAAAGAATTTCAAAAATTTTCCGCTGCTTAATTATGTCTGAGATCTCCCTCTTTAGAATAAAGCTATGGTCTGGATAAGAGTCTATATAGAAACACGAAGCACAGGTCCATCTTCAATCTTTCCCAGAGCTCTGTTTTACAAGCAGAGTGCCGGGGTCATTCCACTGCAAACGATTTCCAAATCCTAGGGGATCTCAGGCTCCTTTTTTTTTTTTTTTTTAATTTTTAAAAAAAGATTTTATTTATGTATTTGCCAGACAGGGATCACAAGTAGGCAGAGAGGCACGCAGAGAGAGAAGAAGGGAAGGAGGCTCCCTGCCGAGCAGAGAGCCCGATGTGGGGCTCGATCCCAGGACCCCGGGATCATGACCTGAGCCGAAGGCAGAGGCTTTAACCCACTGAGCCACCCAGGCGCCCCAATCTCAGGCTCCTTGCTCTATTAGACTCACATCTCAGGTCTGACTACTTGTAATTTAATCTCACTACTACTAAACTCTAGGAAAGCCCCATAAACACGATTGCTGGCTACCAAAATAACATTATTTAAGTAGATTCCAATCCCAACAGTACAATGATAACAAAAACACAGAACATGGAACATTAATTTCATTCAAGAGACTGCTAAGTCACCACCGTCATCAGCTTTCTCTTCTTCACTGTATCCCTCCAGGGGAAATAGAATTCTTTCCCCCTTTTTCGTCTATTTTCTTTTCTTCTTCTTCTTATTTATTTATTTTTGTCTATTTTCTTTTTAATTTTTTTTAAAATTTATTTGACAGACAGAGATCACAAGTAGGCAGAGAGGCAGGCAGAGAGAGAGGAGGAAGCAGGCTCCCGGCTGAGCGGAGAGCCCGATGTGGGGCTCGATCCCAGGACCCTGAGATCATGACCTGAGCCGAAAGCAGAGGCTTAAACCTACTGAGCCACCCAGTGGCTTGTCTTGTCTATTTTCTTATGACAGAGATTCATAGCTTCTGAGAGGCCGGTGCAAGAAGAAAGGAGAAAAAAAGCCTAGCGCAGGAGCTGGAATGCCAACCCAGTCCCCGTGGCCTTCGAAGTAAGACGCCTCATCTCCATTTTGTCATCTGTGTAGATGGATATAGAAGGAGTAGACTACATCACCTTCAGCACCATGACTGAGATTTTGAGGAAATCTAAACTCTTCACTTTTTTTTTTTTAAAGATTTTTAAAGATTTTTAAAAGATTTTTTAAGATTTAACATTTAAGATTAAAATTTTTTAAGATTTGTTTATTTACTTGACAGAGAGAGCTAGCACAAGTGGGGAAGTGGCAGGCGGAGTGAGCAGCAGACCCCCCCCTCCCCCCCACTGCTGAGCAGGAAGCCTGACACGGGACTTGATCCTGGGACCCAGGGATCTATCACAACATTTTGAAGAGATGGAGCTGCTGTGAGTGGGAAACAAAAGGGCTGTTTTCTAGAAGGACGGTGCTGCTCCTGCCCTGCCTCCTGGCAGCTCTGATTCAAACACACCATGCTCTGTTTAAGCCTTTATGGGGAACGTAAAACTTCTGGGCTCTCAATTCTGTGGCTAGGTTGAGTGTATAAGTGTGTAGAAGCAAAATGTAGGAAGATGAGTTTGCTTTCCTCCTGACATTCAGCTCCCCAAGGCTTCAAGGGAACTGTTTTTAGTGATTCTTAGTATCTTCAACTAGTTGATGCTCACACAAGCACACTTTATAAATGGGCCTATTTTAAGTGCTAGGATTTTCTTACTCTTCACGTATGCTTTTTCCCTAACACGAAACATCATCTTCTTTCCTCACACTGCTCTAAGGAATTTGATTCCCAAGACGAAGTTATGATTTCTGAGGAGAACACGGCTACTATACTATCAGGGTTAAATCTGAGTAATAACTCAATTTCCAAAAAGAAAAACATAGCTAAACTTATTTAAGGAACTTTAAAAAAGTACACAAGACTCACCTCTTATAAGATGGTTACATGAGCTGGATAGAAAGTAGCTAAGAAAGGACAGAGTCCCTACATAATACTTGCTGAGATCCTGGTTGATTTCAGCATATTTAAAAGTTAATGGGCATTTAGTACTTTTCCTTTTATTTGAGTTCACCTTACGGAAATAGTATACTAGAAAGAATGAAAATATTAATGTTCTCCACTCAGTAAAGTTTAATATATGTATATATTAAATAATATATATTTTGTATTTAATATATATTTATTTTGGTTTAAGTTTTTCCTCAACTTATTTAATACTGTCAAAAAAAAAAAAAACAGGGAGAGGCACCTGCGTGGCTCAGAGGGTTAAGCCTCTGCCTTCAGTTCAGGTCATGATCCCAGCCAGGGTCCTGGAATCGAACCCCGTGTCTGGCTCTCTGCTCAGCGGGGAGCCTGCTTCCCCCTCTCTCGCTGCCTGCCTCTCTGCCTGCTTGTGATCTCTGTCTGTCAAATAAATAAATAAAATCTTTAAAAAAATACAGAGAAAAAGAAAAATCCAGGTAATCTGCACTGCTTGACTTTAAAAACAGGTTATGTAAGGTCGGGACAAACTATTCTTAATTGGAAGGAAGACCATGAACGCCAATCTAATAATAAGACACTTAGAAAGTTATAGTTAATAAATAGTACCTAAAAGGAAAATTTTAAATCCTCAACTGTTGAAAATACATACATTTCCTGATTTACAGGGTCCATTCTGCAAAGGATATACATTTTGATATATATCAAATGATATCAAATATAATATCAAATGATATATATTTTCTTATCTAGTTAGTGCAACCAGATAAGATCAAACACTAGCAAAGGGGTGAATTTAGAGTGCAAAGTAAATTTATTAAGTGGCTGTCAGTTAAGCTGCCAAATGATGATCTGAATTTAATACACTGCTTATGTTATCACATTTCAACTGTATTTATATAGAGGCTGAGTGGGGGTAGACACATATAAATAGGAGAGCTTATCATCTCAGATTATTTGAGGGCAAGGAAAAATAGAAAAGTTTTTTTGGGCAATATGGTTTAAGTCCTCAGAAATACATTCTACCATAATAAGAACCTCCAAACCACGAAACATGCTACCAAAAATGGGACAGACACCACGGCGTGAATTTCTGCATTCTTCCTTCTGGGTAGTTTGCTTTATGAGTCCAAACTCCTATGTACAGCCCCTCCACACACATCTTGGGGAGCTCCAGACATGTGACATACAGAGAAGACAGCACAGCAAACACAGATCAGCAGAGCCCTCCGACCAAAGCCAAGTTTTCTTCATTATGAGACTTTTCTACAAAGGGACTGCCAAGTCTGAACAGACCACAGAAAGGAAAAGATGCTTGTTTCTGCTTCAGGAGCCTCAACCATCCACTCCTGAAACACAAGTGAGGAACAGTTCTGTTTTAGGGAAAAGGCCAACTGTCAGCCAGGGTAAAGTATTGCACCAAAAACAAGGTCTGATGAATGGAATGATCTCGATTTCCCACATCTTTCCCGGATTCATAGAAAAAGAGTATGTGTGCCTTTTTTTTCAGAGCAAACTGGAAAATGTTTCAATCGACAATTAAAAAACGGTCTTCAGAGAATCTTATTATTACATTTTCCAATTTACAGTCTCTGAATGACACACACAAAATGTATAACATTAAAAAACTCAACTGGTGGCTGAGGACAGTTGGGGATGCCGTGGGCAAGCACATGGTCACAGACGGCAGATCGCGGTGGCCCCAGGGGTTATCATCAGTCAGACTTACGGGTGGCCTGTCCAGCTTCCAAAGTGGCAGTTCTCTGGGAGGGACGACACATCAGGGACAGTGGTCTGTACAGCACTTTCCTATTTCAAGCAAGAGTAACAGGGAAGAGAGTCACCTGCACACAGATTTGTGCCACTTGGGTCCAACTGGCCAAAGAGAATTTGGCATTTCCTCCCCAAAGCTAAAGAAAAAAACAACGCGAGAAAAACGACTCCCTATGAATTAGTCTAGATTTCAGTCTCTTCTCGCGCAAAAAAATTTCATGTATGTTGAATAACCACATTTTATCAACAGATAGAGTCGCTGGGAGCTATCATACCATTACTGAATGCCCATGTTAGATTTTGAAGGTTGTGAGATTGTTTTTTGAGGTCATAAAAATGGCACTCGGAGAGTACAGCTTTAGTTTTTGGGGACCCCGTGGTATATGGAATCAGGGAAATGAACATTGCTGGAGAAAGCCAGGAATTAGACACACTTCCTACTGCTTAAAAAATGGTCAAAGTTGCAACATGTTGAGGGCTAATCCTTTCCTTTAAAGTGCTGTTCAGAATCTCTGTGAAAAGGTGTGACAGGTAAAGTCAACTGCTACTCTCTAGGCCGTGTCTGCAGCTGGCGGGGGGCAGTGGCGACACCCAGCCTCCCCTCCACACAGGCTGAGCAGCGCTGTGCCAGGGAGGACACGGACCTCCAGGGTGGGGCCCCGGGGGGCAGCGGCATGCACCCCAGCCAGACCCCTCACAGCGCCCCATCGAAGGTCTGGGGCTCACTCAGTGCTGCGGCTGGAGGTTCGGGGCGCCTCGTCTGGGTAATTTTCTGTTTGGGGTTTTTTGTTTCTTCTTCCTCTTCAGTTTCACTTTCACAGACGTGAACCACCACGCTTGGCGTGGACTCCGTTCCTGCGTGGAGCTCGTATTTCTCTCCTGGGGAGGTAAGCGGCAGAAAGAGGGGTTGGTGTCTCAAAACTTTGTTCTACTTGTATTCTAATTGCTGCTGATTGGCTTTTAAATCCTTTGTCAGAGCACTTTGCTTTGGCCTTAGAGATCTGATTTTGTAAGGTTCTTACACAGTTTTGCCCTTTGAAGAAATGAGCTGGTGCGGAGGACTGACATGTCGGGAGGTAAAATGGAAATGCTAATTACTGTTCTACGGACGGTGTGAGTGAACCTGCTTAACTCCAGAACGGTTTCAGTTTTCCCTCGGGAGACACCTGTACGGTTCCAGGCAGCCATCTCTTCGTCGCAGGACCGCACACATCCATGACATTGGTCTGACGTGTACGCAAACACCAAGCCACCTCCCCTCCCCTCAAAATGCCTCTTGTATCCCTTTCTAAGAGACATAATGTTACTGTAGGTGGACAACTAGTCTGAATCAGCCCGGTACTGAGTTCGTACATTATTTTAAAGGGATGAGAGAAATCAAGGAGAAGAAAAACAAGAAATGAACAATAACTCTAAGAGAAGGATAGGGAAGGAGTAATATAGTATTGCCACCAGTTCCTTGAAATGAGTATTCAATGGAGAAGTCTGTCTGGTACGTTGATGGGAGGTGGGAGAAGGTAACTAACATTCACTAGGCTGTGTCCTAGAAGGATGTGTAGCAGTTTAAATTGTGGTTATGTTTATTGAGTATCACATTTAAGTCTTATTAACCACACTGAAAGGTAGCTATTATGACTGGTATTTTATTTATTTATTTAGATTTTTAAAAAAATCTTATTTATTTATTTGACAGACAGAGATCACAAGTAGGCAGAGAGAGAGGAAGGGAAGCAGGCTCCCTGCTGAGTAGAAAGCCCAATGCGGGGCTCGATCCCAGGACCCTGGGATCATGACCTGAGTTGAAGGCAGAGGCTTTAACCCACTGAGCCACCCAGACATCTCTATGATAGGTATTTTAGATGAGAAAACGGGCTCAGAACCTGAAGCTAAGTAACTTGCTCAAGATCACAAAGTTAGCGACTCTTGGTCTCTGGGTTGTGGGTTCAATCACCACACTGAGTGTAGAGAGGACTTAAAAAAAATCACAAAGTTCCAACATTAGAGTTGGAACCCAGGTTTGTGTGACTTTATCCTCCACTCTGATCATGCTGCCATTGGTTGGCTAGAATGCCAATCGCTGAGTGTGGTCTTTAATACAAAAGTTTCTTGGGAGGGGGAAAAATAGGGAAGTAAGAGTTTATTACCTGGTCCCAGTTTGGAAACTGCACAGAGTAAGTCATAGTTTATAACAGGCGTGGCGTCCTCCCCCTGCTTCCACCCCACAGGCGGGGAGGCGGGCGGGGAGATGAGGAACTGTTTGACGGGCTGCGGCGGCAGTAAATAGGACTTGTGCCGAGTTTCGCTGGACATCTGGACCTGTGGGCAAGGAGAGTCTCAAAATCAGCGCGTGACTGGGCTGTTTCTTCATTTTCATTGTGAGGCTAACTGTGACCTCTTTGGAGAAAATGAAAGCATTTTCCCTGGCAGCCTGCATCTCCGGGCGGCCAGAGCTGGGTCTGTGTGGCCGACTGCCCAGTGCAGGGGGCTCAGCCCAGCGCCCGAGCCCCCGGGGGTCAGTAAACACCAGCCCAGGGAGAACCTGAACCCGTAAGGAGATGAACAAACACTGAATGGTACTAAACCTGAATCCCAACTTTACTTACCTATTTTCTGAATTCCAGTTTTAAAACAAATTAGGTTTTACTGTCTCCCTCTCAAGCAGCTCTAACAAGAAACATCCTGACAACTTTCATTTATATTTTCATTTGGAGCATGAGACAACGGACAAACCTCCTTTTTCAAATTTGAAAGCTAAGCCCAAATACTTGGTTGAAAATAAAATACCGCATTTAATAAATGAGTCAAGGTCGAATGCCTCTAGGTCGTCAATTCTTTGGAGGATAAACTGGTTTACCAGAGCGACCCAGCAGGATCCAGACAGTAAACAGAGGGGACTGGCGGAAACCCGCAGGCTCTTCTGCAACTGCAAAGGGCCAGCCTTTCCGAGGTGCCGGGTCCCTGGTCAGCCCCAGGCTGGCAGCTGTTTTCAGCGGGGGCGACCCAACTTCAGCGACTATTTTCTCAATTCTCCCAAAGCTGTCACATCCCAAATGCCCTTCTAGACGCACAGGAGGGAGTCAGCTCACTAATCTTTTTTTTTTTTTTAATTTAAATTCAATTGGCCAACACATAGTACAGGATGAGTTTTTGATGTCGTGTTGAATGATGCATTCGTTGCGTGTAATACCCAGAGCTCATCAGGTCAGGCGCCCTCCTAATGCCCCTCCCCCAGTTACCCCGTCTTGAGGAGTTAGGGCTTCACCCTTACAGAACCCCAGTGCAGAAAAGCTGCCAGAAAGATGAATTCCTTTAACGTTTAGCATAAGCACAACAAAGTCAGGAAGGCAAATATCCTTAATATTTATATATCCGTAAAATAAAGAAAATATGTTATATGTTTTTACATCCCTTGCTGACTGGGATTGTTTATTTCAAAGACTTCTGATATACTCATCAAGAAAACGGAGGATGGAGGGTCATTCGGGATGGAGAAAAGAGGTTGAGAGAACTGCATGGTGAGGCACCTGTGCAAAATACAGCTTCAGCTTCTTCCCGTTGAAGTCTGTTTCGTTGAGTTCTATTCGCGCTCTTGCTGCTGCTTCTGGTTTGCTGAAGTTTATTCTGACTCTCCGAAAGCTCTTAAACAACTGAAATGTCACCTGGTCGTCATAGATAGTGAAAAGTGCTTCAAATCTCTCCTAAAAATTAAGGTTTAATAAATGAACAGTTTAGAAAACGAAATGTAACAAAACCGACCTAAGAAAATTCTCAGTACCTTGAGAAATACTCTTTAGGCTTGCCCATGGTAACATAATAAAGGAATCTGTCAATTAGCTTTGTTTTTGGTTTCTGCGAAGATCCTTCAACTATTTGTTGATACTGAGGTAGAAATAATTTGTTAACGTTTCTCAATTTGAATATTTTCCTACTGCTTTGCAACATTTCTCCTGTTTGACAAAATATAAAAAGATTTGTGATCAAATATGTATTCTTCTAATGTTCAGATATCCCTTATAATTCAGAAAACATCATCTGCTTAAAAATTATATTATTTTTGCTCATTCATTTAAAAAAATACATATTAGGGGGCGCCTGGGTGGCTCAGTGGGTTAAGCCGCTGCCTTCGGCTCAGGTCATGATCTCAGAGTCCTGGGATCGAGCCCCACATCGGGCTCTCTGCTCAGCAGGGAGCCTGCTTCCTCCTCTCTCCCTGCCTGCCTCTCTGCCTGCTTGTGATCTCTGTCTGTCAAATACATAAATAAAATCTTAAAAAAAAAAATACATATTAAGCAGCCGACTGCATGTCAGACATTTACATTAAGTGCTGGGCTTCCAACGTATCACAAGCTGATTCAAAGGAAGGTGAACAGATCAAGTCTGTTTTTATTTATTATCTCTATGTATTAAAGTAATATGGACAAATACATATTAGAGATATAGTAAGGACTTTGACATGGCACTTCGGTTCTTAAAAATAAATGTGCACAGGTAAATGTATTAAATCCTAATAATTATTAACACTTCTAGGTATATTTCAGTTTCCTCGGCATCCATTTCAAAGATGGTTGGCTTTGTCACTCTTAAAAAAATTAGAATTGAGACTTTGTGAAACTGCATTTCATTTAATTCTTGGCAGATGCTAACATTTTGAATATTAAGTGAGTATAAAAATTCCCACATGAGATGGTTAAGAAATGTCAACCCTGAGGGGTACCTGGGTGCAGTAGGCTAAGGATCCGACTCTTGACCTACCTCAGGTCATGGTTTCAGGGTCATGAGTTCAAGCCCTGTGTTATGAGTACAAGCCTACTTAAAAGGAAGGAAGGAAGGAAGGAAGGAAGGAAGGAAGGAGGAAAAGGAAGGAAGGGAGGAAGAAAGAAAGAAGGGAAGAGGGAGGGAAAAGGAAAGAGAAGAGAGGAAAAAAAGAAAAAAGAAAAGAAAAATATCAATACTGAAGGCAGAGGAAATGGAAAGTAGGGAAGAACGAATTAAGCATGGTTTATGTTAGTATTCTGTCATTCTGTACATTAGTTGCCCTTGCTGAAGGTAAAGGACCATGTATTTATTCCTAATTCCCACAACAATGAATTTTTTTTAAAAGATTTTATTTATTTGACAGAGATCACAAGTAGGCAGAGAGGCATGCAGAGAGAGAGGAGGAGGCAGGCTCCCTGCTGAGCAGAGAGCCTGAGGTGGGGCTTGATCTCAGGACCCTGAGATCATGACCTGAGTCAAAGGCAGAGGCTTAACCCACTGAGCCACCCAGGCGCCCCAACAATGAATTTTTTGTAGTCACAATAACACATGATCTCGCAAATGAAACAGCTACTTGCTAATTACATCCTACTTCCTTTCATAACATTTTTTTTCTCACTCCTGAAATACACCTGCCTGTCACTGAACGTTAACAGGCAGGTGACAGCCATAGGTTCTATGGATCCCTCTCTTCTGAATTCTAGTATCTGTGAATGGATTCAGCATTATAAAAAAACAAAGCCATGCAAAAGCCAATTAGTAAGCATCTTCTAAGTTTTGTCAGATCCTTCTCTTTCTTTCCCATTTTCATGGAGCACAAAACGGTTTGAGAAATGTGTGACTTCTCATTGTGAGCTACAGTAGAGCGCAGACAGAATTAATGTGGAGGCAAAATGATCACTGTTTCCGTGTGAGGAAAACGTGAGCCTTTGGCTGGTAGCTCTGCCCTCCTGTGAACCCACAGGTACCAACAGGTGGACTCCTGAGGGGGTGCCCCCGACAACCAGATGTGGACACAAAAGGGGTTCGGACAACTGCAGGGAGGTCATGATCTGCCCACATGCACTGAAACTAACTGGCGATAATCGTAATTCATTCAAAAACAAAAGTATTACTTTTCTCCTTAGAATTGTTTTAGAAATAATGCACTTTTATATGTTTCTGATTTCTTGAGTATTAAAAATGAACACCGTCCTGTTAAAGGGTGAGGCTTGCACATTTGCTTCTGACAAAAGGAAGATCCCAGAAAATCCCAATGGCCACGGACCACTCTCTTTCTCCTGTGGTGTCTTAGTATCCCTTCAGGCAGTACATCTATAGGAATAAGACAGTTAATACTGCCTAAAAATCAATCCTTAGGGCTTTTCCTGTTATAGACGTTTTCCACCAAATATAGATCAGAAGCTGCCTTCTATGCTGAAATCACCCATGCAATTAGCAGTAAAAAGCACTACAAATACCTTACATCTAAAATATGTAAAGACAACATGTAGCCGATAGCTTTCTTGGGAATTCCAGAAAAGTACTTTGCAGCTGGGTAACAAGCCAACTAAAATCATGAGGTGAGAAAAGTAGAAAAGGTTTCATGGGAAGGTTGGTTTCGGGGAGATGAGGGTAGCAGCTAGGTGTGTATTTCTCGACCTTTCTGGAAACACCACTGCCGGATCTTCTCTTCCCCATCCCAAAGCAGCGAAGGTGAGGCTTTTTTTTTTTTTTTTTAATCAATTTCACTGAGGAGTTAATTATGAAAATAATTTTGTTGCACCCCTTTGCCTTGGACATAAGAGCCTGAGGGGCCCACCACGTCTGCATGTTAAGAACAATTTCACTGTTGAGAAGCAGCAATGTTTCAACCCATTCAGCTGTGAAATTATCTCTGGAGTCCTACAGCAAAAGATTTTTCATGTTCTATGTCTGTCTGTAAATCTGAAATAGAAAATTCCGTCCCTCCAGCAGGTTTGTGGATGTCAGAGACAAGGCCTCCATTTCCACCTGGGGAAAGGCAAGTGCCTTTGGTTCTCCTCCATATCACTGCTGACTACCAGGAAAGAAAGCTCCCAAACTCCTGGGCGTGGTAGATTTAAAACTCTGATCATTTGAGCACTTGTAATAGCTCTGGGCCCTAAATTCAGAAGTGCCAGAGGGGAGCAGAACACAGAGAAAATGTGAAAACCTTCTTCAACTGTTTGCCCATAGTATTCATGTTGCTTTCAACACCGTTCCAGATCAGAAAGAGGCATGAAACTGAATTAAAATTCAAGGAAATATGGAAGACTAACTGTTTGCTATTGACATCTAGGTTTTAGTGGTTCATTTGTTTATAGATGCATACTCTGCCTTATTGGAACACAAGTTCTTAGAGGGCTATTTTTTTCCCCAATCTATGATATCCCCTATTTACCATGTAGAAAAAAAGTAGTCAAACCAACGATAAATCGTTTTTGATGGTAACAAACTACGAACTGGTACTAGGGTGGGGGCAGAAATATTCTTAATGGGAGTGTCGACTACAGAGGCAGAGACTGTCAAAACTCACTAAGTTGCACACTTAAGACCTGTACATTTACTGCAGCCAAGTATCACCAAATGAAGAAAAAGAGTGACACGAGGAGGGGCATGGGAGGAGGTGGCTACTGGAGTGACCTGTGGCCAGCCGTGGAGGTGGCCCCTGGACCATCACCACTGTTGGACGCAGCCTGTCGGGGCCAGAGCCTTGCCCACCAGGGTCAGTCCCCCAACCTGGCTGGGAGCACAGCAAGCCTACTCTTTTCATCTTCACTTGGGACAACACATCCTTAGTCATTGGTAATCATCCTGGCTCTAGGAACTTTTTTCTTCCATGGCCAGTTGAAAAAGATGCAGAAGTGTGACTGTGCCTTTCCAGAAGAGGTGTGCCCAATGTAGAGCCCATGTTCGGGCAGGTTGGTGGCCAATCACCAGCCTCAAAACATGTAGAAAATAGGGTGCCCCTTTAGGAGAATGAGATCCACAACCACTATCACACCTAACTGTGACTTTTTTTTTTCCCTAAAGATTTTATTTATTTATTTGACAGACAGAGATCACAAGTCAGCAGAGAGGCAGGCAGAGAGAGGGGAGGAAGCAGGCTCCCTGGTAAGCAGAGAGCCCGATGGGGGGCTCGATCGCAGGACCCAGGGATCATGAGCTGAGCCAAAGGCAGAGGCTTTAACCTGCTGAGCCACCCAAGTGCCCCCTAATTGTGACTTTAACAGTGAAGCTGACTGGGTGGCAGGCAGGGCCCCTCCGTCTAATGAGATCCCAGATCTTGACAGTCCCCAGGCAGCAGTGATGGCTTTTTCTCTTTAGCCTGAAGGTCGGCTGTTTATTGAAGAGCAGAGAAGACAGAGGAGCAGACTGCAAGGCCTCCTGGAGGAAAGGGCAGATGGAACAAGCCTGTGGCGTGGGCAGACAAAAAGAGAAAAGCAGAGTATTCTGCCGCTGCTCAGCATGTCCTCTCCTGCCCCACTGAGCACTGTGCTGCTGGGGATCTAGAAGCGGCAGTCTGGTTATGGGCGGGCATTATCTAATCCAAGGACTCAAGATGGCCCATGCAACATTTCAGGTCTGTAAGCTCGTCCAGGTGCTGGAGCTCAAACATTGTTTGGATCCAAGACACCAGAGATGAGAAAAAAATCACACAAGTGGGTTCTTTCCAGAAGACCGTGTGAATTTTCCCAGGCACGAGTAAAACAGGGTTGGTCATCCAAACTGCTGTACAAAGTACCTAGGCTTCAGGGGTCAAGGTCAGGATCATAGGATTCATGCACAAGGAAACCCATGACCACTCACCAGGAAGTCCAGTCGAATCTTCACTTCCTTCTTCCTGGTCTCCTCGCTGAGGAAATTGCAGAGATTAGGGAAGTCCAGCCTCAAGCTTCTTTGGGAGTCAGGAGGAAGGGGGGGGGCAGCCTACAGGTGCTCTACTGGCTCGTCACCACGGTGGTCTCTTTCCTATGACTTTGGTGATGGAGCACTGGCTTTGATGAGCATACCAAACCCTTCTCTACATCTGAGAGGATATAAGTAGACACCACCCATTCCTGAGCAACAGAAGCTCTCTGCTCACTGGCCTTTATCATGGGTAAACTATTCCTTTCTCCATCCAGTTAATAGAGACCGGTCCCGGTCCCGTCTTCAAACACGAGACCACAAAAGCAAGACTGCAGGAGGAATCCACAACCTGGACAGAAAACTTCAGGAAGCTCTGATGGCTTCTACCAACGATTTATGTTCTCAAGGAGCAGAGCTCTCTAGCCAGACTGTCTGGATTTGACTCCACGCTGTTACGTAGCTGTGTGACCTTGGGCAGGTCACTTACCTTTGCTGTGCCTAGTTTCCTTACCTGTTCCTTGAGGACAATAAAAGTACCCACCTCACTGGGTTATTGTGGAGGACAGAGTGAACACTCATGGCTCTTAGAACGACAACAGTGAGTACTGTTACTGCTGCTAACAGAAATAGGGCAGGGCTTTGCCAACAGTCTTCTTGCTATTCTGTCGTCACAAAAAATAGCTGCTCTTCTGTACGATGTCGATTCCCCGAGAAGGAGATGAACGCATGGCAGCAACACGGCATCAACGGATGGCACTGGCATGTACTCTGGAGGTCACCACTAGAAAGCTGGAATTTGCCCTTCCTGATAGTCCTTTAGTGATTCAGACACAGCAACTCTGCTGGAGCAGCCCCCTGGGGACACGCTCTCCCAGGAGAATTGGCTGTGCTGGAGGACACAGTGCACCAGTGATTAGTGTCCATCCTTGGGGGATCTTCTGAACCTGACCTGTGACCATGACCCTTCGAAGCAGAGACGGCTGCTTCTCTGTTAGGACACTGAGGAACTTGGGTTCCTCTGCTATGAACTTGGGACTTGAGTTGAGGGTGAGAAAAGCAAGAATTTTTTCTTTTTTGGTAGCTATAGCAGAATTCTTCATGTTCAAAAAATACATAGTTTTCACTTCCTTGGCTTTTAATCTTTATAAATTTTATCTTTGTTTTGTTTGCTATTTCTTAAAATTAACTGTTTGAGATGGTCTTGAAAATGCCTTGCTATGCATGTATTCACGGTGTTAAGCTAGCACAGGGGAATGAAAAAACATCTAAAACAAATGGAGGGGTGCCTGGGTGGCCCAGTGGGTTAAGCTTCTGCCTTCGGCTCAGGTCGTGATCTCAGAGTCCTGGGATCGAGCCCCACATCCAGGCTCTCTGCTCAGCAGGGAGCCTGCTTCCCCGCTCTCTCTCTCTCTGCCTGCCTTCCTGGCTACTTGTGATCTCTGTCTGTCAAATAAATAAACAAAATCTTAAAAAAAATTAAACAAATGGAAAAGGCTGCTATGAAGTTATTGAAGTACAGAAGGAAAATGTGAAGCAGAAAGACAGGATTCTCTTTAATTGAGGCCAGTTATGCACAAAGATCAAGAATGTTCCATCCTTGGGCTTGCCCATGTGACCTCCATCTAGACTCTTCCTTGCTGTTCATCCACACTCCCTCATTCAATAAGGCTATTCCGACCCTAGGTGCTGAGGCTACAGCAAGGACCACATACTGACTGTGATTTGTCCAGGGTACAAGTTTGTTTTCTGGTGGTGTTTTCTTCACGGACATTAGAGGGGGAAGGTCATTTGGAAAGCTAGAGACCCATCTTTCCAAAGACATGTAAACTTGAAAGAATGTCACAAATGGCCATGAGAAGGAACTTATGTGTGTTACTTGTTCTTTAAAATAGAAAAAGGTTGGGAGGGGGCGCCTGGGTGGCTCAATTGTTTAAGCGACTGCCTTAGGCTCAGGTCATGATCCTGGAGTTCTGGGATCAAGTCACACATCGGGGTCCCTGCTCAGGAGTCTGCTTCTCCTGCTGACCTCTCTCCTCTCATGCGCGCTCTCTCTTTCTCTCTCTCAAATAAATAAGTAAAATCATTTAAAAAAAAAAAGAAAAAAAAAGAAAAAGAAAAAGGTAGGGGTGCCTGGGTGGCTCAGATGGTTAAGTGTCTGTCTGCCTTCACTCGGGTCATGATCCTGGGATCCTGGGATCGAGTCCCGTGCCCTGCTCAGTGGGGAGCCTGCTTCTCCCTCTCTCTCATGAATAAATAAATAAAATCTAAAAAAAAAAATAAATAAGAAAAAGGTAGCCTTCTTCTTGCTGAACATTTCGTCTAGAAGCTTTTAGGCAAAGCCAAGTAAAGTAGGTGCGCCCATGCTGATGGGGAGCAGGGAGCTACAGGGTCAGAGGGTGTCAGAGTCCCAGCAGGGTGAAGAAAGTGGCCAACTGGGAGGCAGGCCTGGCCTGGGGTGCCGGAACCCAACAGGGTCAGGTCAGTGTGTCCATGAGGGGCAGCCCAGCACGGGCACGGGAGCTCAGGGGGCTGAGGAGGGTGCCCGGGCGGGAAGACGGCCCTGAGCAGGGAAAGAGGGAAGGCATCTCAGCAAAGGGGCAGGCTGACAGGGTGTCGAAGCCCAAGTGAAGAGAGAAGGGTGAGGAGGGAAGTCTGTGCTGGGAGGCCATCCAGCGTGGGGTCCTGGCGCCCCAGGGGGGTCAGCATGGTCTGGGTGGGGGGTGGCCCAGCACAGCATCCTTGATCCCACGCAGGGTGAGCTCGGTGCTCTGGGACTGTGAGAACCTGGGTGGGGTGCAGAGGACTCTCACGTGGGGGGGTCCGGGCGCAGGGCGCTGGAGCACAGGGCAGGTAAGGAGGGCATCCCCAAGGGAAAGAGGGTGGACTTGGCAGTAACATACAGACCAGTGACTACATAAGTAAATAATAAGACAACAGAAGCTAGTTTTCTCTCCGTCAAATAGGACTTACAAAGCTGAAACGGGAGAAAACTAGAAATGAATTCTTTAGTGCTGGCCTGGACTTGGCAAGTATAACCAGAAACACACAGATGCACGTATCTAGATATTTCCTGGCTCTGTCCAACGAGATGCCCAGGGACAGTGGTAGCTGACTTGCACGCACATCCTGGTTTCTGGAACTCTGGAAGGAGGCAGGGCTCCACGGAAAAGTGGCTGGATCTAGGGCTGGGCAGGCAAGGTACAGAATAATTCTGGAATATCTTGTTGTGTTGCAGAGTTTAAAGGTGTACTCAGGAATGATGTGCACGTGTCAGAGACACAGAAGCCATCTTGAAGGAGCCACCACTGGCTGAGCCAAGGACAAATCAAAGTCATGAGAGTTAACAGGTTACAACCAAGGAACAAATCAGAGACCATGAGCTATACGGATATAAATAAATGAATATGTTAAAACTCTGATGGGGGAAACAGGACATTTACAAACACCTCCCACAAAATAATTACTAATTACAAGGAGAATGAGAATAACTCGACAGTGGTCATGCCTGGTAGACACCACCTTAGTCAAGGGCTCCAAGTGAATTTTGTTGGGAATGGGTCCAAGGTCACCACCTGACAGGACGCAGTGACAAGAGCATCACTTCTGTGACATTCCTGCCAAAGGCACACAACATCAATCAAATCCTGAGGAAACATCCCACAAGCCCAAATTGAGAGATATGCAATAAAATAACCAGCCTATAACCTTTGTGTGGTGAACCCCAAGACAGACCCGGGGAGACCAGACATCCTCCCAGACTGAAAGCGTCTGACAGCTAAATGCAATGCTTCCAAAGGAGCTGGATTTTTTGATATAAAGGCCATTATTGAGACAACTGGCAAATCTTGAATGGGAGCCTGGGGATGAGAAGGGCGTAATACACCAGTGTTAATTTCCTGAGTTTTGTGTTTTCTGTTAGGCGAAGGTCCTTGTTTGCAGGAAACACATATTGTAGTATTGGGGTGATGGCCATCATTGTTGGCAACTTAACCTCAAAATGGTTCAGGAAAAAAAAAAAAAAGAGTTCTTTGTGCTCCCAAACCAGTAAAGATATCTTGGTATGTACTCCCAATATATTTTAGTTACCTAAACACACACACACACACACACACACACACACACACATAAATACGTTACAGACATGTTGTGTACCCTTATATCATCTATAAAATTCATAAAAATAGAATGTATATCAGATTAGGAAATAAAAGAAATAAAAGGACATCGTCATTAAAATTAGTTTATGAAGCTTCCACATAAGCCTTGGGGAGTACTGGTATCGTGGCCCCACAGATGATGCTCCCAGGCTCATTCAGCACATACTTAAATAAGCAGCAAGTCTTAAAAGCCAGGTTCTGGGCCAGGCAGTGTGGCAGTGACACATGTGCCCATTTGGAGCTCGCTCACTCCCAAACTCTCCGCCCCCCCCCCCCCATGGGAGCCCTGCTTTGGACAGATTAGGAACGTCCACACTGGGATAATCCAGCTGTTTCTTAGAATCCGAGAGCCTTGAGTCCTGCCTTGACTTGGGGAATGGCAGATCTTTCCCAACTGAAATGAGATTATTGGGGAAAAAAAAATCTTTGATGTAGGACAGATGCCATCGTATGCACTGATAAAGGTAAACCAGAAGGCATTTTGACTATCTGTACACATTAGAGAAAAGTTATTTGAATGATGGTAGGATAAATTTCAATTAAATTATAGGAAGCCAAGGATGACTCACTATTACACCGGTTCTTTCTCATCATTCAGGTTTCGGCTCAAATGCCACTTGTTCAGACAGGTCTGCCCTGACCACTCTTGCTAAAAATGACCACCCAGCAAGCCACTCCCTATCCCTCTATTTTATTTTCTTTGTGGTACATGTTATATTGGAACGTCTTACTCACTTGTTTGCGTGTCAATTTTTCTCTCCCTATGCTCCACGGGGGTTGGCACCTTTTCTCGATTACCGTGGTCTCCCTAGAACCTGTAAATGACCATGGCTGGCACAGTGTTCAACGATACTGCTTATGTGCACTGAGCCAGACTGCAGAACCTAAAAACCCATGTCTAAGACCATGACAGCAAAGCTCCTTATAAGTTGGTGATATCTTAATACCGCTGGTCATTAGGATACCGAATTACCTAATGAACTGATTCCAAGTCCTTTTTAACTCGGTTTTGAGACGATATATTCACAATGGAAACCATAAATATAACTGAAGGTAACTGGAGATACCTTTTTCATTTCAGAAGATCCTAAGGTATCTGAAAATCCCTAAATGTTATAATATACTGTGGTGTGTGGTCTGAGGACCCAGCGCGAGTCCATGAATTTGCTACTAGTCCATGATAAGGCTCAGCAGAGAAATTGAGAAAAAGTGTCTAGAACCATTCTGGCAAGCTTACATTCCTGTGACATTAGTGCATTTTACAAAAACCAGTCTGCGATAGTTTGGAGGAAAAAACTGGTCCTCCACTGAGCAGTGAGTTTGAGAAGCAGTCGTTTATAGTTTACCCAGAAATTCATTAAAAAGTAACAAAAACATGAACGACCAGACTGGCAAAAATCTTAAATTCTGAGAACAGAATGTATGGGAGATGCTGTGGTACACTGGAAACTCTTCTAAGAGGGGCTGGTAGGAATGCAAACAGGTACAAGCAACTTTAGACACCGCTGGACAGTATTTGCTAGCACTGAAGAAACGCAACCTTACAAGCCAGACGCATCTGTCCTGTTATAACCCCTAAGGACTCCCCTCTACACCCCCACCTACAGAGGACATACACAGAACATTTAGCATCACAGCACCTGTCAAAAATAACCTAAATGTCCAACGTAAGAAGCTGTAAACAAATTATGGTAATTTTATAGAATGGGACACTGTATAGTAAGCGAGACAATACGTATTTCAACATGGATTATTCTTACAGATAAAATGTTGAGGGGAAAAAAAAGAATTCATACCATATGCCACTTATATACAATTTAAAATAATGTAAAATGTGATGTATTTCACTAGTGTTTTAGTTTTTAGCATTCAGATCCTGAATGTATCTTCTTAAGACTTATACTTCCATATTTCATGGTGCTACTGTAACTGGTAACGTTTTTTAAATTTCAGTTTCCAAATGTTTACTGCTAGCATATAGACGGTACAGCTGATTCTGTGTATTGACCCCATATCCTACAATCTTTCTGAACTCACTAGTTCTGACAGTCGCTATGTCGATTCCTTTCCAAATGGACAATCATGACAATTGAAAATAGAAAATTTTAAAAGTACAGTTGACCCTTGAACAACAGTTTGAAGTGTCGGTCCATTTATATATGGATTTTTTTTAATACAGTATAGTCCTGTACATGTGATTTTAGTAACATTTTTTTGTTATTTCAATAACATACTTTCTTGTGATTTTAATAACATTTTTTTCTAGCTCACTTTATTGTAAGAATCCAGTACATAGTATGTATAACATATAAAGTATGTGTTAATCGATTATGTTATTGGGAAGGCTTCTAGTCAACAGCAGGCAATTAGTTGTGAAATTCTGGGGGAAATTCCAAGTTTTTAACTCCATGGAGGGTAAGTGTTCTTAACCCCAGTATTGTTCAAGGATCATAGTATATGCATACACAGTTAAGCGGAAGCAGAAGAAAGACCAATATTTGATCACTGGACCTACAAATATGGCAATTTCATATGGTTAGACTTAATTAAAAAGTTGAAATTACACGGGAAATCATAAGCACTGCGTTCAGGGTAATGGTTATCTGTAGGAGGAGACACAAGGGGTTCAAATTACATTAGTAACATTTTATTAGTTAAATTGGGTGGCCACATGGATTTTCTTTACGTTAGTCTTTATCCTTCTCACATGACCTAAAAATTGACCTTCGTTTAGGAGCTTGGGATGGTGCCTTCACACAAGATAAATAACCAGACTTGGAACATATTTGCCTGTGTCTTACCTGGACTCCTTGTGTGAGCAGAGGCCAAGGCAAGGTCGCACACAAGGGAGCCTGTTTGGGGAACTGACTGCATGGGACAGAGAGGGAACAGTGAAACAGGGAAGGACAGAAAGCCAGTCCTCCTCCTGTCTGTCTGGGTTTTGTTATCAAGCGGTCACTTCTGTGGCCAGCCGGGGTGTGATCTGGCTGGAAGCCCTAAGAAGGCGGTAAGAAGACCCTCAGAGCTGGCTTCAGGGTCAGAAGAAGGGGGGCTTATTCACTGGCTCTAGTCTCCCACTGGTCAAGGGTTGCCCTGTGGGATGCTGACTCCCTCACATTTTCCCTTCTGCGGAGGCGTCAGGAACAGCCCAGCCGCCCCACACCGGCAGCAGAGAAACACTGGGATGACATGCAAGGTTATGATATAGTGGAGGCCGGTGGCTGAGGTTATACCTGCGCACAGCTGGCTGCTTGAGCAACATCTGGAGTGAGGAGGTGGGCCAAGAGGACGTGCACTGGGGCAACAGAGGGGCCCAATACATACAAATCACAAGCACACACGCACATGTGTGTGTGTAATATGTATGTGTGTGTATATGCGCATGATATACGTATGTATATATAAAAGCGTATTACAAAGAATGTTAAGCTCAAGAAAAAAGGGTTCTTTTTTTAAACATCTTTTTACATACTTTTATTGTGGTAAAATATACGCAACATAGCATATACCATTTTAATCATTTTTAAGTGTACAATTCAGTGGCATTAAACATCATCACACTGTTGTGAAACACCACACCCATCTTCAGAACTCTGTCGTCATCCCCAACTGAACCTGTGTGCCCACCAAACCATAACTCCCCATTCCCCACCCCCTCCGGCCCTGGCAACCACCTTTCTACTTTGTATCTCTCTGAGCCGGGCTACCCTCTCTTACAGACGAAGAGTCATACAATACTTGTCCCCTTGTGTCTCTTATTTCACTTTGTATGTCTTTCAAGGGTCATACATGTTATCACATGTATCAGAACATCATTCACTTTTAAAGCTGAATAACATTCCACTGGATCTCTACACCGCCTTTTATGCATTTATGAATCGATGGACCCATGGGTTCTTTCTGCCTCTTGGTGTTGCAAAGGAGGCTGCTATGAACACCGGCGCATGAATACCTCCTCGAGTCTCTGCTTTTTATTTTTAAAGATTTTATTTATTCATTTGACAGAGAGAGAGAGAGAGATCACAAGTAGGCAGAGAGGTAGACAGAGAGAGAGGAGGAAGCAGGCTCCCTGCTGAGCAGAGAGCCCGATGCGGGGCTCAATCCCAGGATCCTGAGATCATGACCTGAGCCCAAGGTAGAGGCTTAACCCACTGGGCCACCCAGGCGCCCAAGTCCCTGCTTTTTAAACGTATCCAGAAGCAGCGTCCTGGACCTTATGGTAATTGTATGCTTAAAATTCTTTGAGGAACTGCCCCGGTTTTTGACAGCAGCTGCACCATTTTGCATTCTTACCAACAACGCACAAAGGTTCCAATTTCTCCACATCCTTGTCAACACCTGCTCTGTTTTTAGGATAGCAGCCATCCTAATGGGTATGAGGTGGCATCTCACTGTGATTTTGATTTGAACTGCCCTAATGGTTAGTGATGGTGAGCATCTTTTCATGTGCTTATTGGCCATTGGTGCATCTTCTCTGGGGAAATATCTAAGTTCTTTGCCCATTTTTCAACTGGGTTGTTTGGTTTTTGTTGTGGAGTTTTGGGATTTCTTTATACATTCTGGATATTAATCCTTTACCAGATAATATGACTTGAAAATACTGTCGGCCATTCTGTGGGACTGCCTTTCCTGCCTTTCACTGAAGGTGTCCTCTGATGTCCACATTTTAAATTCTGCTAAAATCCAACTTTTTTTTTTCTATTGTTGCCTGTGCTTTGGGTGTCATATCCAAAAAATCATTGCCAAATCCAATGTCAAGAAGCTTTTCCTCTGTTATCTTCTAAGAGTTCTATGGTTTTAACTTCTGAGAGGTTTATGGTTTTTAACTGTGACATTTAGGTTCTTGATCCATTCTGAATTAAATTTTGCATAAAATAAGATAAGGGTCCAACTTCATTCTTTTGCATGTGGATCTCCATTTCCCCCTGAACCTTTTGTTGAAAAGACTGTCCTTTCCACATTGAATGGTCTTGGCACCCTTGTTGAAAATTATTTGACTATAAGTGCCAGGGTTCATTCTGGGCTCTCTATTCTATTGCGTTGGTCAATATGTTCATCTTTATGCCAGAAAAACAATGGCTTTTAAAAAAATTTATTGAAATATAATTGACATGTATGTACCCACATCGTTTTGATTACTGTCGCCCCGTAATAAGGGACATATCTTAACATAATAAAGGCCATATATGATAAGCCCACAGCTAACATCACATTTAATGATGAAAAGGTGAAAGCCTTTCCTCAAAGATGAGGAACAAGACAAAAATGCCCACACTCACTACTTCTATTCCACACAGCAGTGGAAGTCCTAGCCAGAGCATTAGGTGAGAAAAAGAAATAAAATGCATCCAAATTGGAAAAGAAGTAAAATTGTCACCATTTGCAGATGACATGATATACACAGAAAACCCCGAAGACTTAAAAAAAAACACAACCTGTTAAAACTAATAAATTCAGTGAAGTTGAAGGATATTGAAAACCCAAAGGTATGTCATATTTCTTATATTTATAACAAACTACCAGAAAGAGAAATTAAGAAAACAATCCCATTTATACTTGCATCAAAAAGTGTAAAATATGTAGGAATAAATTTAACCAAACAGGTAAAAAAAGATTTGTATATTGAAAACTACAAGACAGAAATGAAAGAAACTGAAGAATTTATAAATAAATGGAAAGATATTCATGCTCATGGACTGGAAGAATCATTATTCTTAAAATGTCCATAATACCCAAAGCAATCTATAAATGCAATGAAATCACTATTGAAATTCCAATGGCATTTTTCGGAGAAATAGAATATAGAATCCTAAAAATCGTACAGAACTATAAAAATTCCTGAATAGCCAAAGCCATCTTGAGAAAGAACAAAGCTGGAGGATCACACTCCCTGCTTTCAAATGATATTACAAAGCTATAATAATTAAAGCATTATGGTACTGGTATAAAATCAGACACACAGATCAATGAAACAGAATTAGAGTGTGGGGAAAGAAACCCACCACATATACACAGTCAATTAATTTTCAACAAAGGAGCCAAAAGCATACGATGGGAAAAGAGCAGTCTTGTAAGTAAATGGTGCTGGGAAAATTGGACAGCTACACACAGAGAATGAACTCCAACCATTATCTTAGACCACATACAAAAATTCATCCAAAAATGGATTAAAGCCTTGGTGTAAGACTTTAAACTATAAGAAATCCTGGAAGAAAAAAAAACAGGTGATAAACTCTATGTCACAGGCCTTGGCAATGATTTTTTTTTTAATCTGACACCAAAACCAAAAGGAACAAAACAAAAATAAGCAGGACTACATCAAACTGAAACACTTCTGCACAGCAGAGGAAACTGACAAAATGAAAAGGTGACCTACTGAACAGGGAAAACTAGTTGCAAGTCATGTATCTGGTTAAGGAGCTAACACCCAAAATATATAAAGAAGCTCATAAACTGAATAGAAAAAACCTACACAATCTGATTTGGAAAATGGGCAGGAGATCTGAATAGCCATTTTTTTCCAAAGAAGACATACAAATGCCCAACAGGTATGCAAAAAGATGCTCAACATCACTAATCATCAGGGAAATGCAGATAAAACCAGAGGATATCACTCTCACACCTGATAGTGTCAAAAAGAGAGGAGGTAAGTGTTGGCGAGGATGTGGAGAGAAGGGAACCCTTGTGCACTACTGGTGGGAATGTAAATTGGTGTAGACACTGTGCAAAATGGTATGGAGGCACCTCAAAAAATTAAAATGATCCAGCAATTCCACTTCCGGGTATTTATCCCAAGAAACCAGAAACACGAACTTGAAAAGGTATCTGCACCCCCATGTTTACTGCAGTATTATATACAATAGCAAAGACATGGAAACAGCCTCAGTGTCCATTGACGGATGAATGGATAAAGAAAATGTGGTGTGTGTATGTGCTTGTACATACACACACACACACGCACGCACACAGAGGCACACAATGGAGTGTTATTCAGCTGTTAAAAAAAAAGAAATCTTGCCCTTTAGGACAACATGTATGGACCCTGAGGGCATTATGTTAAGTGAAATAAGTCAGACAGAAAAAGGCAACTACCATATGATCTCTTTTAGATAGGGGATTCAAAAAACAAAACAAACAAAATGAACTCATAGGTACAGAGAAGAGACTGGTGGTTGCCAGAGGCACAAGGAAATGGGGTGGCAAATGGGCAAAAGTGGCCAAAAGGGAGAAACTTCCAGTTATAAACTAATATTCTTCAGCTGCAGATATTACCAGTAAGGCTTTTATACAAAATTTACCATGACTAAGAACCGTATATAAAAGGAAGTCCACTGACTGAACGGCTCCTAGAATTTCTAATGATACGACTTCCAATTTAATTTAGGTTAGATATAATCCCAAATGGTTTTTCAAATGAAAATAAATCAACAAGAACTCACCACTTTGGCAAGTTAAAAAAAAAAAAACTTCCTAGGTTACACTTAAAAAAAGAAAAAAAAAAAAAGAAGTTGGAACAGATATGATTGTGAGGTTTTTTGAATGAATCCTTAGGATTATAATTTTAAGATAAAGCTAGTAATATGTGTGGGTCTTTCATGGATCACAAATAAACAACAAGGTTTATGTAATTATTATACAAAAATGCAGAGCTCTTAAAACTTTTGAGAAAACTAGGAAGGATGATTTCAAAAGGTCTGCATCATGGCTGAGCTTGAGAAAGAAACGAAAACAAAGCTGAAAGGTACAAAACTGGCGGTGGCCCCTCACTCTACGGTCTGCATCATGGCTGAGCTTGAGAAAGAAACGAAAACAAAGCTGAAAGGTACAAAACTGGCGGTGGCCCCTCACTCTACCCCGCCCTTCTTAACCGGGGCCCCTCCCTTCGGGCTCTCCTTCCACCTCTGCTGCCCTGGTCTTCACACGTTGTCCACAGACATTCCTAAAACATACTTCTGATCACCCCTTTGCTCAGAAGACTATTTCCTGAAGAAGGGCAAGCCCCTTGAACGTTGCAGGACGTCCCACGCTCACCTTTCCAGCGGGATTTAACTTCACCTTGGCTGCGTCTCACCTGTGCACCTGCCACAAGAGCTCCTCCCCGAAGTGTCTATACTTCCTGGAGTCAGCTCGTGGGCTCGTTCTGTTCCCTCTGGCCAGAATTCCCCTTCCCTTCCCTGCTAACCTCCTCCCCGGCTCGCTCCGCTCTTCTCCAATGCCATCTCCCTGGAAGATCTTCCCTCCAGCTGGCTGTCCTCCTGTCCTCTGACACCTCAAGGTACTCAGTGCCTCGAAAGCCACTAGTGTTCCATCTTATGCCGAACTGCTTATCATCTCCCGGGCAGGGCTGTACACGGTCCGAGGCAGAAGCTGTTTCTATTCCTACTCTATCTCTGGAAGCAAGTGGCACAGTGCCTTACGCACTTGAGTGCGTAGTGAGTCAAACCATATGAAGTTCTCTCCAAGAAAGTCACTGGAAGGAAAATTCTCTGGGTGCGCAGACAGTAAATTAAAGGGCTGGTATGTTGAGAAAAAAGTGTCAGCACATGCAAAATTTCTACCAATGACAAGAATATTTACTTTGGTACGACTGAGACCTATAGGCTTTTGTGAGGTCATGATGGAAAAAAAAAAAAAAAAAAAGCCACACACAAAACCTCTCTTTCCAGGTAAATAATGAATGAACTAAAGGAGAGTAGCCTTAAAAAAATAAACTCAGTCATTTTTCCCCAAACTGTACAAAGTAATACAAGAAATGCTAACAATTCTGTTACAATGAATTTATAAATAATCCTAATTATGTAATCAGCCTCAGAAAAAAGCTTAAAATACTTCTGGCTTGTATGACTTTACTCCCAAGTAATAGGAAGCTAGAATAAAAATCACTAGCTTTTCCTTAATCACAGGCTCCAAAAAATGAATAAATGAATTGAGTGAATGAATCAGGACTTCATAAGACCTGGTTCAGAGTTCACTATAAACCAGTGCTTCTCAAAGTAATTGTGGGAGAAGGACTAATTCTGAAATATTTCCTATGTCTTGCAGACCAGGACACTCATAAAATACAATTAAAAATGTTGCAGCCATGTCTAGGGATTGATGCGTGCTTTTCGTACATGTCACAGGCCAGGAACGAACTCGGCAAATGCACAGCAGCGATCTGCTCTTTCCCTGAGGCCCCACTGAACCCACTACCACATGCAGGGGAAGGCAGGAAGCGTGCCTACCTTCTGCTGTTGCACCTCAAACACCGCTTCGTGGACGCTGCAAGCAAAAAGTGAGGTAGGCAGATCACTGAAATCCATCATCTCTTCCAAATCATCTTCATTTTCACCAAAAACCATCTCTTCTTCCTCTTCTTGGTCACTGCTACAGAGATCTGACTGGCTATCATTCCAAGATTTCATAGTGTCCCCCAGCATTATCCCCTAACAGCAGGTCTTCGTTTTTAAAGTCCTAAGGTGTCTACAAGGCATCTGGTATTAAAAAAAAAAAAAAAAATGCATAAAGATAAGATTGGGAAGGCCAAATACTGTTTCAGTCAATTCTTAAGACAGCAATTCATCAACGGAAGCAATCTTGTTCAGCAAAGATAAACCAGAGTTTTAAATCAATTCATTACAGTCCTCACAAATTCTACATGTTCTACTCTGTTTATGTTCTACTTTGCTTAGCATATTTTATCTCGCATATTTCACTGGCAATGACATATGACCAAAAAAAGGCAAAAAGTTTTCTAGTGGAATTGGGGGGAAAAAAGAGGGGGCGGGGGCAATACAAAATGAGTGAATCTGTACACTGGTTTACAAGCAGTAGGAAGGAAAATGTGAACCAGAACTGTCTTCACATATTTGTTTTGGGTTTTTGGTCTACAACACTGAAACTGGCAGCGTTTAAAAACCCACACGATTCATTCACCATCTGCACCGTGAAATCTGTCTGCAATGACATGACTTCACCTTTCTTAACCAGTCTGTTCTTTTTGACTGTACTTCCAAAGAATTAAGTTCAACAGAACCAGAAGTTCTATATAAAGTAGGTCTTTGTTAATATTAGAAATATTTAGGATGCCTGGGTGGCTCAGTCGGTTAAGGGTCTGACGCTTGATTTCGGCTCAGGTCATGATCTCAGTGAGATCATGGTGAGATAGAGCTCTGCCTCAGGCTCCGTGCTGGGTGTGGAGCCTGCTGAAGATTCTCTCTCTTCCTCTCCCTCTGCCCCTCTGAAATAAATAAATTAAACAACAAAAAAGAAATATTTTAAAAAGGCAAAATCTGACACAGACAATAATCAAAGAGATGTCCTTTTTCTGAGTATTTAAAAATGAATAATTTTAACTCCAAGGCACTGAGCTGATAGTGTCCCTTTGTTAAATAATGGAACAGAGTCTGTCTTCTATGGACCTTATGTGCACGTCTGTCTCTTCTGATGAACTCCAAGCACAGTGCCTTGAGCATAACATATTTCTTTTCTTTTTTTTTAATTTAATTTTTTTTTAAGATTTTGTTTATTTGACACAGAGATCACAAGTAGGCAGAGCAACAGGCACAGAGAGAGGGGAGAAGCAGGCTCCCTGCTGAGCAGAGAGCCCGATGTGGGGCTCGATCCCAGCACCCTGAGATCATAACCTGAGCCGAAGGCAGAGGCTTAATTAACCCACTAAGCCACCCAGGTGCCCCCATAACATATTTCAATATGCCGAAATGGAATTTAAGAAATACCAATCAGGCACAGAAAAATTAAGTAGTCATGATTACTAGTAGTTTACTAGTAGTTTAATACTACTTCATTTGTGATCTCCCATGTTATTTCAAAGAAGAAAATGCTGTAAATATATTGCTTATACAGAGTACATGACAGATGTTAATGATAGGCTAAAAACAGCAGAGTTTTTTTTAATCTTTTCATTATTCTGCTACGCCCATCAGGAAAGACTAATCCCCAAAAGTAAAATCCTTACTCATTTATTAAAATGAGGGGGGCTCAGTCGGCTAAGCATCAGCCTTTGGCTCAGGTCATGTTCCCAGGGTCCTGGGATCAAGCTCCGCATCAGGCTCCTTGCTCAGTGGGAAGCCTGCTTTTCCCTCTCCCACTCCCCCTGCTTGTGTTCCCTCTCTGGCTGTCACTCTGGGTCAAATAAATAAATAAAAATCTTTTAAAAAAAAGAGAGAGAAAATAAAAAAATTAAATATTTTCTGAATGCCCATTGTATGACAGGTATTATTAGGGATATTAGATGAGTAAGAAATAGTTCTTATCCTCAAGGAGCTCCCACAAAAGCAGAATTTCTTCTCCTCCACAATCCTAACTGCTCCTAACTGTTCCACGAATTAGCTCCTATACTTTCAATTTCTCCTTCTCCATCTGTTCCTTTTCCTCAGCGAAAACACCTATTTAAGATTTCCCACCCCCACCCACCCAATCTTAAAAAAAAATAAAAAGCAACACCTTTCCTTGTGGATTCTACGGGCCCCTCCATCTACCTCTCCACCTGCCTCTCCTTCACCTTTCCTACCAATTCCCCTTCTGCTGTGTTGTTCCTCAACCATGGTCGCCGGCAAATTGGGTGCCACCGGGCTTCTACCACTGTCGTCGGGCTGACTCTGCCCTCACAGGCCTGCGTCTGCGGCACCAGGCCCTGCTGCCCACCCACTCACCCTGCAACCTGGCGGGGCCTCTGCCTTCCTGGCGCTCCCTCCTCCCCCGCTCTTTGTCCATGGTTCCTGGGTCTCCACCTACCCTCCTGACTTGGGCTCTTTGCGGTTTCATCCCCTTCCTTCCTCCTCCTCTGATTCTTCTTGGGCGGTTTCACCCACACTCCAGCATTTAACCACTTAACCACCCGGGCTGCTCAGCTGTGTCTCCTGCTTACCCTAAGGTACACACACACACACACACCCCGCACGGGGCTGAGGCTGCCTTTCACTCTCCACAGTCAACTGTAAGCTGGGAAGGTTGTCACCAGGGCAAGAGCAGAATCTGGGGCAATGAAGGGGAGGGGAGAGCCTGGAAAAAGTACACAACCCCAGGAGATTCTGGTCTGCTCCTAGCTCTTTCCGGCCTACACATATCGAAAATCACTGGTCTGTATGATTCATATATTCAGACTCAACCTCCCTCTCCTGAGTTCCAGAACTGTCTTTCCGGCTTTTGATTATACATATCTGCCTGGGTAGCAAACAGGTACTGCCATTATTTTAAACATTATACCTCTAATTAGAAGACTGTGCCAGAAATCTCCAATCTGGAAAGGGGCCTGGTGGGCGGGCGGGGGGGGGGGGTAGGGGAGGATGGTATCTCACTGGAGTTTTCACTGTCATCTTTTCTTTGAAACCAAGCTGTCACTTAGCGTTCATAGCTCTCTGAGCACTTTGTTCACTACTCTATTAAATACTTATTCACAACTATTTGTTTACAAATCACTCCCAGCTACCAGACCGGCAGCGACTTTGAATCCTGAGCCCCTGGCACAGTTTCAAGCTCACAGTATATGCTTAGTAAGGACTGCTGAGTGAAAGCAGATAGCACTTCGTTTACCCCGCTGATATGGCAGCACAGATGAAGAAAAAAAAAAATTTTTTTTTTTTTTTAGATTTAAGTTATTTATGTGAGACAGAGAACCCAAGTGAGGGGGAGGAAGGGACCGAGGGAGAAGCAGACTCCCCACTGAGCAGGGAGCCTGATGTAGGTCTCTACCCTAGGACCCTGGGATCATGACCCAAGCTGAAGACAGACACTTAGCCAACTGAGACACCCAGACGCCCCGGAAAATTTAGTTTCCCCATGAATGTTATGGACACACTTAAAAGATGAACAGAATTTCATCAGAAAAATGATGGGGTGCATTCCAGGCAAAGCTAACAGTTCATGGACAAAGACAGGACAGACTGGCATGCACAGAGATCTGATAGAGTTACTCTGTAACTCTACTTTCAAGGAGCTTGGTCCACGCCCCCTTTTTAACTCTGTGTCATGCCACCCCACAAACACGGTGGCCACAGGGTACCGTATTTGTGGGGTGGCATGACATAGAGTTAAAAAGGGGGCGTGGACCAAGCTCCTTGAAAGTAGAGTTACAGAGTCCTGATATAAAAACTGGTCAATGTCAGCATGCCAGTGAAGGCCTTCAGGCAGGAAAATGATATAACCAACCCAGTTTAACTTTTAATACCACTAAAAGTAGACTGTCTTTATATCTTATCTCTTATAGAGGCACTAATATTTTTAATCTCGCCCTACTCTCAATCCATTAAAGAGGTGAAGAAAATACTCTGCCTGGTAATTTGGAGGCTGGAAAGCTGGAGAGCAGTGCATGTCTAGATTTGGAAATATGAAAAAATCAACCAAATTCTGATAAGATTTTTTTGTTTGTTTGTTTCAAGATCCTTCCTCCAACCCCTAAAAAGGGGTAAAAAAAAAAAAAAAAAGAAGAAAAAGAAAATCAGAGCACAGGAAACAATCCCTCACATGACTTAAAAAAAAAATTCTTAGAATATTACACCTTCATTTCCTGTTTTCTACCTACACTTTGGGGTAACTTTCTTTTGAAAAAATTTCAAAAAGAAAAGTAAGAATACTACAAGGAATTCCTGTACACTCTTTACCCAGAGTTACCGATTAATTAATCTATGCCCATTTTTAAAATCATTCTATTTCTAAACATATACTTTTCCCCCTGAACCACTGAATGTAAGACAAATGTGCTGTCTTTACTCTTAAGTATTTCACTGTGTAAGAACAAGACCATTTTCTTACACAATCCACAGACACTGGTAATACTGTTACCTAAATCAGCATCTATATATAAATTTTGTCAGTTATCCAAATAATGTCTTTATGGTTATTCTCTTCAAATTTTGGGGGTTATTGTTAAATAATCTGTCTTTTGTCCCAAGAGATTTCTTTTTTTTTTTTTTTAAAGATTTTATTTGTTTATTTGACAGAGAGAAATCACAAGCAGGCTCCCCACTGAGCAGAGAGCCCAATGTGGGGCTCCATCCCAGGACCCTGAGACCGTGACCTGAGCCGAAGGCAGAGGCTTAACCCACTGAGCCACCCAGGTGCCCTGTCCCAAGAGATTTAAATAACCTTTATAGTATTGCTACATTTTTTTCACTTATACATTACTGTATATTTGACATAGTAATTTAAAAGACTGGATTTTGGGGTGCCTGGGTGGCTCAGTTGGTTAAGCATCCGACTCTAGATTCGACTGGGAGCATGATCTCAGTGTCAGGAGATCAAGCCCTGCATCAGCTCTGTGTTAGGTATGGAGCCTGCTTAAGAGTCTCTCTCTCTTTCTTTCTCTCTCTCTGCCCCTCCCTGTGCTCTCTCCTTCGTTCCCTCTCTAAAAATAAATAAATAAATAAAAATAATAATAATTTTTAAAAAAGGATGGATTGATAATTTATCATAGTAACTGCAAACAAGTTTGAACAGTCGTTAAGTATATCTCAGGAAGAGTCAGGCTCCATTATAAATTTTCTAGATTCAAACTCTGGCTCCCCCAGTACTCTATATTAGGCAAATTATTTTGCTTCCCTTCCTGTTTCCTCAACTGTAAAACAGAATTATAAAATAATAATCCTTACCCAATCAGGATGTCAGAAAGATTAAATGCTAAGTGCTCAGAACAATGCTTTGCCTACAGTTAGTGCTCAACCATTATTTTTACACAGGCACAATGTACGTCAGGGCATTGTTGGGTTGAAAGGATGCCAAGAACCATCAGTGGAACAGATATTAAAACAATAAAGTAAGAAAAATACATAATAATTAATACAAATAATTTAATTCCAAGCAACAAAAAGGCTACAAAAGATAAAATAAATACTTTGTATCATTTCAAGAAAACTGTTCAGTGGCAAATGGACAATGAAACAGGCTCAGAACAACCCCTGGCAGTAGTAATAGGGCTCCAGGAAGAACACATTTAAAATTTAAAACCAGACAGCCAGCTGAAAAAAAAAAAAAAAAAAAAGGGGGGGGGGGGCCACAGTGCCTTTTTTATGGGCTTCATGGAATTTTGTGTTGTAATTCAGTGCCCACAATATCAGAGATATTATCTTTCAGATGACAGTTCTCTTGCTGAACTTGCTGAAGGCAAACCAGGACACTTTTTTGGATATAGCCTAAGACAACACCATCAACCACTTCATAATTTTCTGACATCATAACTGCAGATAGATTTGAACAGAAAAAGAGAGCTGATCAAAATCAACCAGTGGACATGACAATCTTAGCACATCTGTAAAGAAATCATCCTATAAGGTGACTTCCCTGGTAGTAGCTTGGTTTTATTAAGACAAAGGAGAAAGTTACAAAACTATATTGTTTCTATGTTGTTGGTCCTGGAGTTGTTGCAAACTCTATCCCACTCCAACTATTATAAGGTCAAACCTTGGTTTAACAGAAAAGGCTGAACCAATATCCTCCAGTTTCTGTAAGCAAAGGGCTGTGCTAATCAGGGTGTAGCATCATCTCAGGGCAACTGTAGCTGTGGCTGGCTTCTGGCAAATTGTTTCTTCATGGAAATATCAAATGAGTGGAAAACTGGTGACCATCTGCTCTACTACAAGCCTTGTGACACAAGTAATCCATCAAGACAAAACATCAGGCACGTGCATTTGACTTCGTATTTTAAGTTTTGATCAGGAAAAGGTAAATTCCTCCTCTTCCAGGATTTTTTAAAAATAAATTTTCAAAATAGTACACTTATCAACTTGGTTAACTTTTAAAATGCCTTAGCTAGATGCACTTTATTATTTTTTGATGTTTTCAAAATGAGACTGACCAATACTGGAAACAGACAAGTATTCCCTTTCCATCTCTACACATGCCTGAAAAATAACCTTGCAGTAAGTCATTTGGCTTCTTACTTGTTCTCTCATATATAAAATAAGGACAATACTTATAGATGTTGTTGAACTACTAAATTCTTTTTAAAAACCTCAAAATTAGAATTTGGACTAAATTTCTTTTATCAAAGAAACCCTCAGAATTGTCAATTTGGGGGCCCTGAGCTATCATGTAAGTCTCCAACTTCTATTCCCTCCTCATTTACCACTTCTAGGTAGACTTTTACTGCTTTTTAGTAGTTGTGGCAAAAAAAAAGAAAAGAAAAAGGAAAAGAAAACTGATGCAAAACTGAAGTAGGTGAAAATCAGATTTCTGTAATTTTTATGTTTTGATGACCTATGCCCTCTTTTCACAGATAATTTAGAATTGGTCCTGTTATAATCATTGAGCTTCAGTGCTCCACCAGGAATAGTGGTCTTTCTTAGTGTGAGAGACAGAACAGAAACAAACAACAGCAAAAGAATCAACTGTGAGATCATATGAAAATAATAGGTTTTAAAGACCTATTAAGGTAGAGATATAAAAAGCTGATGCTATTTTGCTGTATATAATGCATTTTCCCTCACTATAACCTCTACATTCTAGAGGGAGAGGGGAGATCTACTGTCTGACACCCACCTTCTGGGGGCTTTGGGGGAGTCTAAATAACAAATGGTATTGAACTTTAGACCTTCTGTTATTTCACAGGCTTCAGCCTAATGCCTTTCCAAATCACACTGTTGATCACGATGTTTTGCTTAAGTCTTTCAACCAACAAATCCTCTGGCACCGTACAAAATATCTTTCATTTGTAACCCCTGACATCCCACATGTTTAAAAGCTTTACAAATGTTACAACTCAATAATGGGAAAAATCTCGTTTTCCCTAAAAGCAATGAAATCTCTTCCCACGCCAGGAAAGAAAAGGTTTGCGGAGGCAGTTAAACGTAAAGCTGACGGCACCGCTAAAGAAGGGGTGCAGTCCTCAAGCCTTTCTTCCTCCATTAGAAATTCCTCAAGACCAACAAAAAGTCCCTGCCAAAAAGTACAAATCTGTGTGAGGCACAAAAATCTATACCCCGAGTCTCCATGTTGTATTTTTTATAATTAAATAAATTGAACCAGAGCTAATGAAATAGTCTCAAATTATTCTGAATCCTAGGCAATTACAGCTACAAATAAGTCAGTTGCTTCTCTTACCAAGGAGCACATCAGAGACTTCCATGAAATGCAGAGAATTCTATGACAAGTGTAAATAACGTGGTGTGCTAGGTAATTTTCAGTTCGGGGGGGTAGAATATTTCTGGCTTTGAGCAACACACTAAAACATCACTTCAAAGAATCCTGGTTTGTCCCGGACACACGGGTCTGACCTGCTCCCTACACCAGATTCGTAATCCCTAAAGGAGATGATCAGATTTTGCACGGAAGCTGGAGTGAGCAGCCTGCAAACAGACCACTGTCACTCTACCGGTCCAGGCAGCAGATGGAAAGAGACAGACAAGTTCCACGAAGTTAGCGAGTTAGTAAAGCGAAGGCTAGTTGTGCACTATCAAGGGGGCGGAGAGGGGCTTCGAACTCCCGGCCGTCCCTGTTTTACCAACGGCACCTTTCCTGCCTTAAGGGGCAAAATGGGCCTGTGAGCTATTCAGAGGCGAACTGTTGCGAGAAAACCGCCGGTGGACAGGAGAGAACAATTTTCTTGGTTCTGCTTTCCAAGGCACCACCCCAGAGCTGCCGGAGAAGACGCTGGGCACGAGAGGGGCAGGACCCTGGACGCGCAGCATCTCTGGGGTCTGGGGCACCGGAACGCCCACCTCTCTCGGGCATCTGCGGACTGTTTCCTTCTATTTTTCTTCCTTTAACTTTCCGCACCCCGCGCCCCCCACGTTCCCCAGTGCTGCCTGCACGCGGGGCTGGGAGAAGCCGCGCGCCGGCCCCACCCAGCGAAGGGGACTCACCTGCGCGCTCCGACGCTGCAGGAAGGAGGGAAGGCGGGCAGGGGCGAGGCCCGGGCGGCCCGACGGGCTACGCGGGAGCCGGGCCGCCGCGAGGAGCGGGGACCAGGGAGAAGCGGCGGGCGGCAGCCGGGACACAGTCCGCGCGGCTCCGGCCGCCAGCAGCCTCGCCGCCACGCCCTCGACGCTCGCGGGAGCCGCAGCCTCGCCGGGGGCGCGAGCGGCGTCAGGGCCCAGCCGGGCTGCCGGCGTCGCGCGCGCGTCCCCGCTCCGCCCCCTCCCCCGGCGGAGCGCGCGCGGCGCAGGCGCCCGAGGTCGGCGGCCGGCAGGGGCGCGCCGGGCCGGGACGCCGGCAGGAAGCGGCCCCGCCCCTCGCGCGCGGCCTTGGGGGCGGGGCGGGGGTCTGACCGCGCGCGCGCGCACTTGGAGGGCACAGCTGGGGTTGCTGATTCCCGGGCCGCGGGGCGCTGGGGCTGCTTTGCTAGAGCGGGGCTCTAAGCACCCGACGACAGAGCCTTTGGCGCCCTTTTCGTCTCCCACCGTGGCCAGAAATAGTTTCTCTCCTTCTCCCGTTGGCTCCGTGTCGGACGCAAGAGGAGTTAGTGGGAGTATTAGACTATGTACAGTGTGCCGCGTGCTTGGCGAGCTTTACCTCGTTTAACCTCCCGGTCACCGGCGAACCGGATATTATTAGCCAGCTTTTACAGACGGGCTGGCTTGCCCGAGGAGAGGCGGCGGCGGCTAGATTGGAGCTGAGCTGCAGATAGCACCGAGGGTGCAGCTCCGCAGCCTGGTCTCTTCCTCGCAGTGGGATTCTGCTCCCGAATCCCGCCGCTGCCGCAGCCTCCTTCCCCTCCGCCAGTTCTCCGGTGCCCGCTCCCTTCCCTCTTCTTCCTGTTTTACGAATAGAGCAAGCACCTAAGCTAGTCAGTGAGTTGTCCAAAGTTACAATCGTAGGCCTGGGGCTCTTTGGTCATCATCACCATCATCATCATCATCATTATTATATTTCCTTTTTCTTTTACCTTTTTACAAGCCATCTGAGCCAAGCTTGGAAATGAACCTGTGCCTCTTCCCTTAGCTCCCAGAGTGGGAAACAGAGGCAGAGAACAAGAAAAGAATTTGTCTTAAGGATGTGCAACTGGAAGAAAATCAGTTCTGATCATCCACCCCTAGCCCCCTCAGAGGCAAGGTAAAGCAAACCGAAGGTTAAAATCCAGAAGCCAGCGTTGTCAGGCTCTCAGCACCCTAGACGGGGCAGGAAGAAGGGTTAAAGTGTCTAAAATACATCTAATGGCTGTTAGATTCACATTAAGGAGATGGGGTTGGATTATGGTCCCAATCACCCTAACGACTGACCCTGTGCCATCGGAGAGATCTCCCGGCCTGGTTCCTGCTCATTGCTTCTGCTGTTGCTGCTGCTTCCAACCCTGCTGCCCCTGCTGGCGACCTTGACCTAACCAAGTTCTTCCCTTTTATTCATTTCACCAATTTTTATTGAGAGCCACTTCTTTCATCAAAGACACCCAAAGAAGTGCAAGAATTTTTCTTTTCTAGATGCCTCTAACCCAGCAACTTGGGCAAAAAATTGAATTTTTAGGTGAAATGAGTTTGGGAACTGTTGCATTTTGCAAAGCTGCTTGAAGATCCGTGATGCTTGTTAACAGAGAAACGGTTCTGGGAGGCCCTCACGTAAAAAGACCCTGCAGCCTTGTTTAAGCCAGCGTTCCCCTTGAGGTATTAGGCTGGGCCCTGGGCTGTTAAGCATAATGTCCACACAGAACCCCTTCAGGGGCTCACAGATAGAGAAGACAGATGAGCAAATGCACTAATAGAGCATTTGCAAAGTGCTGACAAAGCAGAGGAAGAAGTGAAAAATTCTATTGGGAAAATGGTGGGAAAGATTTGCAGATAAGACAGTATTTGAGGAGGAGTTTTCTAGGCTGAGAATACGGGCAAGGGCATTCCATAGTAACAGCATATTTAGAGACATGTAAATAAGTGTAACTTCGTGTCGGTCTTTGGGGATCGGTATTAAGTATTATTCAAGAGGGTTTGTTTGGTTTTGTTTTGTTTTTGCATGTAGTAAACCCAGCTGGGCTAAGCAGCAAATGGAATTCATTGCTTCAGGTAACAGAAAAGGTATGGATGGGCTCGAGGCAGACTGGATCTGGGGGCTTAAAACTACGACATCAGAATTTAGTCCTTTTTTTTTTTTTTTTAAGATTTTATTTTTAAGTCATCTCTACACCCAGCATGAGGCTCGAACTCACAACCCCAAGATCAAGAGTCGAAGAGTCGCCTGCTCCACTGACTGAGCCCACCAGGTACCCCCAGATTCAGTCTTTATTTACTGCTTCCTGACTGTTTTCCTTTGTGTTGATTTTTCATTCTCAGGCTGCCTTTCTCCATGAGATGGCAGAATGACTGCTTACACTTCAAATCACGTTCTTCCCAACAGAAAGAGAGCTGATTTTCCTCGCAGCTGTCAACAAGAGTCCTGGGACCGCCTCCTGTTGTTCGGACTTGGGTTACTGGTGCATCAGTAAACCACTCTCTTGAGAGGGGGGCCTGGGATATTCTGAATGCCCAGGCCTGGAGCCCATCTCACCTCTGGAGCTGAGGTGCGGTGAGTCAGCAGCTCTCAGCTCTCAGGTCTCAGAGGCTGAGAACTGAGGCAAGGCAGCTTCCTGTGAGAGGGTGTTTTCTGTTGGTCCCTCTAAGTAATGTACTCTCCACCCTTTTCCTTCCTGATTTGTATCTCACTAGGCCAACCTGCGTAGATGGCTTCAGCAGGTCCCTTCTCCTCCGGCTTCCAGTTGAATTTTTCCAGTAGAAGATGTTAGTAGGAGATCAGAGGGGTTGGAGGAAGAGGAAATGAGGGTGTTAGTCTATAGACCTCTTCCCTCCCAGGTTCCTGCAGGTTGGCTGCGTACATGTGCTGAGGCTTCTGTCAAGTGTCCTACAGATCTCGCCTCTAGTTACGCTAAGGTCTTTCTTTCGGTCGTCTCTCTGCGGGCAGCTTCAGGGTGCCATTCCTTCTGGTTTCCCTCAAGCCTGCCCGCACGCTTGTAAACAACTTTTACCGAATGCCCCTCAGATTTATCTTTTCCTGGAACCCTGATGGCTACATTCACCAAAGGTAATTCAAGTGTCTATTACCTGCTCTGTCTATTACAGAGCAGGCACTGGCAATTAGAGAGTCATACTGGTTTGGTAAAGCTATGACAGTATTGCAGACCAAGGATGATAGTACCTTCGACCAGGGGCGCAGGGAAGCATTTGTGAAAAATAGTATGATCCTGACTGTATTCAGTTTTTTTCTAGGTCTTATTTATTTATTTATTTTTACTTGAGAGAGAGCATGCTCGAGCACACAGATGGAGAGAGGGGCAGAGGGAGAGGGAGAAGCAGACTCCCTGACAAGCAGGGAATCTGATGCGGGGCTCGATCCCAGGACCCGGGATCATGATCTGAGCCGAAGGCAGATGCTTAACCCACTGAGCCACTCAGGCAGCACCCCCTCCTCACCGCCACACCACTGTGTTCTAAAGGGAAAGTTCACAAAATCTGTTGATGAATCATGAGTAAGTAAGAGCATTTGAGAGGAGTTGAGGATGGAAGCATTTGGAAGACCTAGGTCTGGAGCCCAAGGTGAGGTTGGACTGGGCGTGGTGATTTGGAAGGGAGGTGTGATGCGTAGTTGAAATCATGCGCTCAGCTGAGATGAGAAGAGGTAGTGGAGTAGAGCGCGGCAAGAGCAAAGAACAGAATCCAGAACAGCATCGGGTCTTCACGGGGTAGGCAGAGGGTTGCCACCTCGTATCCATCAGCTCGGTTGTAAGCAACTGGAGAACAAGAATGGAAACCTCCACATCTTTCCTCTTTTCCATTGTGTCCGGCAAGGTGCTGGGAACACCCCTAAAATAAGTGGTTCTTATGAATGAACTTTACACAGTTTCGCATTTCTAACACTCCCTCCTTCTCCTGTGGTCTGAGTCACAGGCGGAGGAAAAAAAAGAGAATGAGAACCTGATCCCTCGTGGCTCAGTTCACGGAAGGCTGTGGCAAAGTGGAGAAGCATTTTGCTGTCTTGGGAAACGCAAGCAGAACCTGTTGATGCTTTTTAAAGTTTTTTTTTTTTTTTAAGATTTTATTTATTTATTTGACAGAGAGATCACAAGTAGGCAGAGAGGCAGGCAGAGAGAGAGAGGGAGAAGCAGGCTCCCCGATGAGCAGAGAGCCCTATGTGGGGCTCAACCCCAGGACCCTGAGATCATGACCTGAGCCGAAGGCAGAGGCTCAATCCATTGAGCCACCCAGGAGCCCCAGAACCTATTGATTCTTAGCAGCTTAATGCCTGCCTTTCAGGAAAATTTCCAGACAGGCGATTTCATTCAAAATTTTGTGAGTCTCCTTTGATTATATTTAAAAGTCAATACTTTTAGGAAGTCATTATGGAGGTAATAGAAGTAGTCAAAGATCTCTTTCTCACATTTATGCATTGCTGGTGGAAAAAATACAGCCATTCTTGGAAATCGTTTGCCAGTTTAGCAGTCTACATATACACCTCCCCTATGACCCAGAAATTCTGCTCCTACTTAGACACTCCAGAGAAATGTAAGTGTAGGTATACACACACACTGCTCTTAATATTTTCATTTGTAATATCCTAAAACTGGAAATATTCCAAATATCTGTCAAAAGAAGAATGGAGAAACTATGGTATAATCAAACAAGGAAATAGTACACAGTCATAAAAAGGAATGAACTACTGATACCCACAGCAACATAGATGCATCTCAAAAAAAAAAAAAAAATGGTTGAGCAAAAGAAACCAGATACCAAAGAGTTGTGGATGTCATTCCATTCATAAGACATTCAAGAGAAGGCAAAACTCATCTCTGGTGATACAATCAGAATAGTTTCTACTTCTGAGGGGTTAGATTGAGTAGAAAGGGGCATGAGAGCACATTCAGGGCTTATGGGAAATTTCTGTCCACACTGTACATTCAACACATACTTATTGGATATCTGCCACTTGCCAGGCACTGGTCAGGGCATTGGGAATATAGCAGGGAACGAAACAGGCCACGGCCCTGCTTTTATACAGATCTACCTCGACTCTTCGTTGGCTGCACGATATCAATGGATTCTTTTTTTTTTTTTTTTAACTCCCTTAAAAAAAAAAAAAGATTTTGGGGCGCCTGGGTGGCTCAGTGGGTTAAGCCGCTGCCTTTGGCTCAGGTCATGATCTCGGGGTCCTGGGACCGAGTCCCGCGTCCGGCTCTCTGCTCAGAAGGGAGTCTGCTTCTCTCTCTCTCTCTCTCTCTCTCTCTGCCTGCCTCTCTACTTGTGATCTCTCTGTCCAATAAATCTTTAAAAAAAAAAAAAGATTTTATTTACTTATTTTTAGAGAGAGAGAGGACACAAGCAGGGGAAGCATCAGGCAGAGAGAGAAGCAGGTTCCCTGCTTAGCAAGGAGCCCAAGGTGGGACACGATCCTAGGACCCTGGGATCATGACCTGAGCCAAAGGCAGACGCTTAACTGACTGAACCACTCAGGGGCCCCCTCAATGTATTTTAAATAGAAAAAAAAAAAGTGGCCTGTCTTTAAATATGGATAAGGACAAGACTGAGGAACTTTCTTTTACCCTTTGAATTGCTTATGGAAATGTAGCAAAATATAGTGGAAAGAGCCTGGGATTTAGGGGGTCAGCTCCACTATTAAATAGTTCTGTGGTCACTGAGAAGGCTCATTAAACCTACTAAACCTTACTTTTCTCGTGCATCATATGGCATCAATGATACCTGCTTTGCAAGGTTGTTTTATAAAGTGCCAGACACAGAACACATGCTCAGTAAATACTAGTTGGTTTATAATCAGTTTATAATTAAATTTTATTCAAGGCAGCAATATTTTGCCTCTCTTGCAGCTATGTATGATTTAATTTTGCCCAATGAGATATGAGCAAAAAGAAGCTGACTTAGCAGGGAAGAGGTCCCTCTTTGCTCTTCTACCATTTCTCTTTCTTCTAGCCTGTGATGTGAATGTGATGGCTGGAGCCCCAGCAGCCATTTTGGATCAAGAGGTGACCCTGAAGATTGAATGCTGAGATGGTGGATCAAAAAGATGAGGAGCCTGAATCCCTTGTGATACTGGAACTGCCATGCCAGCCCTGAGTTGCCTATATCTTGACTGCCTTCACTTGGGAGAGAAATACTGTTAGGTGTCTATCACAGCCAAACCAAATCCCCACTGACAGACCCTTTAAGTCGTCCCACCATCTAGTCTGTTCATTGATATATCGTTAGCTCCTTTAACAATATCAGGTTCTGATACTAGTAAGTGCTCAATAAATGTGGAAGAGAGGAAGGGAGGGTGGAAATAGAGCTGCTTCTGATTATGGGAGAGCACATAATGAAAAAGGAAGAGGACTGAAGATAGAAGCCTGCCTGCCCATTCAATTGGTCTCTCTCTATCTTCTCCCTTCCACCCATCAGACTCATTAATGTGCACCTGGGTTTACTAGATATTCAAATTCCCAGTCTGCCACACACTCTAGATCTCCTATGGGATTTGCCTCACAGATGGTACCTTTTACTGAAGAGCCTTAAATTAACCAGCTTCCCTCATAACATCCTCATTTGTCTCCTGCTCCTGGAAAATCAGTCATGCCCCCAACAAGAGAGTTGCAACAGGATCCAGTCGCTTATGGGAGGAGTGGACCTTCTTACTAGCACCACATTCAGCGTTGGTTGGGCCATGCATCGTGTGTATTTTTGATATTTTTAATTTTCCCATTATAAAAATTAGTCTTCCCTATATAGATAATTTGAAAACAAAGGATAAATATGAAAATCACTCACAACCTCATGGTCTAGGGAGAACCACTATTCAATATTTTGGTATGTTTCCTTCCAATCTCTTTAGTAAGATGAGATATATCATTAGAATCATTCAGTTTGGATCTCCCACTTATTTTGCTTCACATTACATTGCAAGGTTTCTTTGTGTTGTAAGATACTATTCTGAAGTATGTTTTTTGATGGCTATGTGATATTACATTGTGTATATTCCATTATTCATCTAATCGTTCATTGTTGGAACCAAGTTTTTTTTAGGACTTTCTCTTCTATAATTAACTAAACAACAAGCGCCTTTAAAAAAAAGATTTATTTATTTGAGAGAGAGAGAGCACGAGTGTGCACCCATGTGGGATGGAGGAGGGGCAGAAGAAAAGGGAAAGAGAACCATAAGCTGACTCCCTGCTGAGCACAGAGGCTGATGGAGAGCTTGATCCCAGGACCCTGAGATCTTGATCTGAGCTGAAATCAACAGTCAGCTGCTTGACCAACTGAGCTCCCCAGATGCCCTCAACAAATATATATATATATATATACTTATATATATATAAGTATACTTTATATATAAATATACTGTTACATTTATGATTTTTTTCCCTTAGCAAATTTCCCAGAAGAGGTTACTAGGCAAAGAGGCATGAACATTTGTAAAACTCTTCTTGGAAATTGACAAAATGCGTTTCAATAAGTTGTACAAATCATATACTCCCACATCCTCAGTGTACATCTTACCACATCGTTAATAACATCGTATTTTGTATTAAATTTTAAAAGCCTTTCCTGTTTGGTCAGCAGAAATAACTCCGTGACATCTTGACTACTGGAGAGGATGAACATTTTTTCATGTGTAATTATGAGCTATCAACATTGTATGATTGATTGTAAGAACATCTATACTGAAGGTAGTAATCCTGTGATGATCATACTTGTTGACATTTTCTTTTTTTTTTTTTTTAAGATTTATTTATTTGAGATAGAGAGAGTGGTGGACAGGAGGGACAGAGGAAGAGGGAGTGTCTCAAGTAGAGTCCTTGCTGATCCCAGAACCTGACACAGGGCTCAGTCTGATGACCCTGAGACCATGACCTGAGCTGAAACCAAAAGTTGGACACTCAACTGCCTGTGCCCCCCGTGTGCCCCTGTTGGCATTTTTCTTAGTTTGTGTCTTTCCTTTTGAATTTTTTCTTTCTTCTCCTTCTTGTTCTTCTTCTTTGATATATAGATGTTTTTAAAGTTTCGTTTGAAGGTAAATGTATCTTTTACCCTCATAATTTCTTCCCTCGCTTTCTTTCTTACAGGCATCTCATTAATAGGGACCTTCATTTTGGGGGATGATTTCTATTTTTTATATTTACCACTTTAGTTCAAGTGAAATTTATTTCAGTGTAAAAATATGAGGTAAGACTCTGACTTAAATTCTTTTTTTATAGATATTTTAAAAATCTTTAAGTAATTTCTGCACCTAATGTGGGGTTTGAACTCATAACCCTGAGATCAAGAGTCCTATGCTCTACCTATTAAACCACTCAGGCGCCCCTTAAGTTCTTTTTTCAATGATTGTAACATTAATGATTAAAGGATCCATTTAACCCACTGCTTGTATGTATACAATTTAGTATATATAAAAACACAGGGCGCCTGGGTGGCTCAGTTGGTTAAGCAACTGCCTTCGGGTCAGGTCATGAACCTAAAGTCCTGGGATTGAGTTCCACATCTGGCTCTCTGCTCAGCGGGGAGTTTGCTCCTCCCACTGACCTCTCTCCTCTCATGTTTTCTCTCTCTCTCTCAAATAAGTAAAGAAATAAATAAAATCTTAAAAAAATTAAAAATAAAAACACAGTACATATATATTTCTGGTTATTTCTTCTGTTTCATGGATCCAGCTCTTAATAAAAACTTTTGATCATTGTAGTTTTCTTTTCTGGAAGAGAATGTCAGGGCATGGATATTTTCAAATACATTTCAGAAAAGTTTTACCATTTTATACCACCTCCTTCCTCTCTCCCTCTTCCCACACCCCTCAAACTGCAGCAGGATTCCAGAGAGCCAATCTCAGGACGGCAGGCATATTCCCTAAAAGTCTTTGGAAAACTGCACTCACATCTGGCTTGTGCTACTGACTAGTTGTTGAACCTTGAGCAAATATCACACACTTTTCTCTTCAGCTACATGGAAATAACAGTGGTACCTCCCTCCGAAGACAGTTTTGAGGCTCAAACAGTTTATTGAAAGGCTCAGTGGGTTGAGCCTCTGCCTTCAGCTCAGGTCATGATCTCAGGGTCCTGGGATTGAGTCCCGCATCAGGCTCTCTGCTCAGCGGGGAGCCTGCTTCCTCCTCTCTTTGCCTACCTCTGCCTACTTGTGATCTCTCTCTGTCAAATAAATAAAATCTAAAAAAACAAAGCGGGGGGATTAGCGGCTCCTCATACCAGTAGCATCACACAGTATTTGTCCTCTTGTGTCTGGCTTATTTACTCAGCACACTGTCCGCAAAGTCTGGCCATGTGTCAGTATGTCCTTCCTTTTCAGGCCGAGTAATCCACGCGGGCACCACATGTCATCTGTCCACTGGTCCACTGATGGATGGCTTGAGCGCCTTCCATCTTTAAGCTGTCTTGAAGAAAGTTACTCTGAACCTAGGTGTGTTCATATCTGAGTCCCTGCTTTCAGTTCTTTCGTATATATGCCCAGAAGGGGACTTTCTGGATCACCTGGCAATCTAGTTTTAGTTTTGGGAGAAATCACCGCAAGGTTTGCCATAGGGGCTGCACATTTTACATTCCTCCCGCTGCAGGTGCACGAGGGTTCCCACGGCTCCACATCCTCGCCTACGTGTGTGCATTTCACTGTTTCTTTTGGAGGGGATGAAAATGTTCTCCAATGGACTGTGATGACAGTCACACATATGTGTGGATAGACTAAAAACCATTGAGTTGTATAATTTAAAAAAAATTTTTTTAAAATATTTTATTTATTTATTTGACAGAGCGATCACAAGTAGGCAGAGAGGCAGGTGAGAGAGATGGAGGAGAAGCAGGCCCCCTGCTGAGCAGAGAGACCGTTGTTGGGACTCGATCCCAGGACCCTGAGATCATGACCTGAGCTGAAGGCAGAGGCTCAACCCACTGAGCCACCCAGGGGTGTATAATTTAAAGAGCGTGTTGCATGGTGTGTGAATTATGTCAATAAAGCCGTTGAAACAAAGCAAGAGGAGGTGCCCCATCTAGTTGGGCACCCCACCTGGAAGAGGGCATGCTGATGTCTCTGGGGAGTGGGGGCCACGAAGCTGCTCGTGCAAGTGTTGGAAAGAACTGGAAAACTAGACTCCATTGCTGCTCTGCGAGGGGAGGGAGTGTCCCTGGAAGATGCGCACAGGGACAGGAAATAGGAAGGAGCAGCCCCTTCTTCCTGCAGCCTCTTGGTTCCCCTCACAGGCGGGCAGGGGGCAGCTGGCCCAGCGGAAAGGTGGCGTGTGGGGTTCCAGCCCCAGCATCCCAATGCCTTCCCCGAGAAGGGCAGGTTTGGAGCCGAGAGAAAATAGCTTAATGACTTGCTGTCTTAATCGGTTCTGGTTGCTATAATAAAATACCATAAAGCAGGTGGCTTATCAAGAACAGACATCGATTTCTCAGTTCTGGAGGCTGGAAGCCCACAGTCAGGGCGCCAGCGTGGTCGGGTCCTGATGACCCGCCCTCTGTCTGGTGATGGCCGTCTTCTTCCGCGCCCTCACATGGTAGGGAGAGGGCGAGCTGTCTCTCTGGCCTCTTCGTGTAGGGCCACTAATCCCACTCAGGAAGGGGTAGAATGTGTGCATATCAAGAAGTGAAAATACCAACAGTTGAGTTCGCCTTGTGCAGGCTTTCTACTGTCCTGATAAGAACAAAATACGTCTTCATGTATAGGCGATGAAGTACGAGACGTCTCTAATATCCGCGATTCCCATACAAGAGAAGTGCTCTTCTGCTTACATTTAAAATGGGTATTGCGGGCGCCTGGGTGGCTCAGTGGGTTAAAGCCCCTGCCTTCGGCTCAGGTCAAGATGACCCGAGTTGGGCTCTCTGCTCCGTGGGGAGTCTGCTTCTCCCTCCCTCTCTCTCTGCCTGCCTCTCTGCTTACTTGTGATCTCTGTCAAATAAATAAATAAAATCTTTTTTTTTTTTTAAATGGGTATTGCATGAAATAAAAAATGAATGGTAAAAAGTTGTGCCTTTGATGGTAATTTTCCTGCTCTTTGAGCAAGGGATCCCTGCATTTTCACTTTGCGCTGGGTTCTGGAAGTTGGGGAGCTGGCTCTGCAGCCATCCTAGTTTAGATTGGAAAAATCTTTGGTCTCTGCCTTCCTCTGAACTCTTTTCTTTCCTCATGGCCCACCTGGACACTGGGTCAGGCTAGGCCCACGCTCTGGGGCCACCCTCCCTGCTTCCAAGGCTTGCCCTGGTTCTCTCGCCTCCTCCTTAGTCCTGACCCTGTGGCATTTCCTCATGGCTCCCTGCACTCTAACACTCTCATACTAACTCATACTAACTCTTCTCATAATATGTGCCTCGTGCTGACTCCTTCACATGGACTCTCCCTTTTGTTCATTGGTGCATGAAGGTACCTAGCACATAATCAGTGCTCAAAAACCCTCTTTCACTTAAAAAAAAATTTTCCCATGTTTTATGATGAAAATTTCAAGCATACATAAAAATCGAGATAATAATTTAAAGAACCCTTGTGGACCATGGCCCTCTTTGTCTACAGTATCCTGTCTTCTGTTTCATCTCACTCATTTGTCTTTCCCTTTAGTGCTGATGGGTTTCCTCAAATGCCTTGTGATTCTTGATCACCAGCTCCCAGTTAGGAATAAAGAGCTGTCTTGCTTTCTGTGGAGAGTTGGTGTGGATCTCCTTCGCAGTTGTCTGGATCTGTGGACCCAAACCAAGGCCTACTGTCCCCTGAATGTGAGGGGTGATTTTTTTTTTTTTTTTTTAAATCTCTGAGGAAGTGAGCTGGGGCTGTCCATGGCCTCATGGGTTGGGTCCCAATTCCATCAGACCTCTCCTCCAACCCAGAGACATGGTACCAGCCTTGGTTTCAACATCTCTGAGGTTCGGCTTCGCAAGGGCCCCTCCTTTAGACAGAACATCTAAGTTTTAATAATTCCAACCTCTTCCTCATCTTCCCCCAGCCCTTGGTTGTTGCCTCTATGATACCTCGGCATTCTCTCCATCCCCTTTCTGCTACCTAATTACCAACTCTTTCTGTTCAGTTCTCTTTTCCAGTAATGGGTGTGGTTCTGGTCTCCTGACTGGGCCCTGATTGATTTACTTAGGTACTAAGTGCTCCAAAGGAAAGAAAGATGGCATGTCCCAGGCCACCGTGAAGATGGACAAGCCGATGCTCTCACACCACTGCACACTCAGGGACAGTTACACTCAATGCTGAACAATGAATAAAGTATTGAGAAGTAAAAGCATTATTGCCTATTGAGATAGCAAGCACTGGATTTAAAATACATGGAGAGAGGGATGCCTGGGTGGCTTAGTCAGTTAAGCTGCTGCCTTTGGCTCAGGTCATGATCCCAGGGTCCTGGAATCGAGTCCCACATTGGGCTCCTTGCTCATAAAGGAGCCTGCTTTTCTCTCTGCCTCTGCCTGCTGCTCTGCCTGCTTGTGCCTTCTCTCTCTCTCTCTCTGACACATAAATAAATAAATAAAATCTTTAAAATACCCAGAGACTCTGGGGTCAGTTATATCTGGGTTTGAATCCAGGTTCTGCCACTTACACACCAAGTGGCCCTGAGCAAATGGCTGAACTTCTTTGAGCCTCTGTTTCTGTGTCTGTAAAACAAGGACCGAGCAGCTTCCTTGCAGAGCTGTTGCAAGGAGGGAACGAGACAATGCGGTTAGAGGATGAGCTCAAGAAATGGCGGTGGTTGTGGAGCATAGGCTGTGGTGGGACTTAACGCTGCGGCAGAAGAGGAAGAGGCCGGAGATCTGAAGACCTGGGTTCTAGTCCCATGCCTGGAGCTAACTGGCTGGCAAATCCCTCTGAGGGCCCCCCTTTCCCAACATGTGCAACCCCACATTTGAGTCACAAACCAACTCTGGTTCCCTAATGCCAGTATCATCTAATGGGCCTGCAACCAAATGAGGCCAATCACGACACTGTCCTGCAGTTTTTCAAAAAGCTAAATTATTCAGCTTAAAGGATTATCCGTTACTGTGAGATTTTGCTCTTCTTACCATTTGGGTGTCAATATCCTGTTTTAATGAACTGGTAATATGGTAGGGTATTTTTTTTTCTTTCGATGTCCTTATTTGGTAAAATATGAAGTATGAGTAAGAACAATGATAGGAGACTTGCCCTACCAGATACGGAAGCACAGCCTCAGTTAAAACCCTCAATAATTTAAACAGTGTATCAATGGTGAATGGATAGGCAGACAGTTCAGTGGAACAGAGTGGAGAGTCCAGAAAAATAGAGAAATCTAAAATATTATAGAGATAGCATCTCAATTCAGTTATGTTTATAAAATACATAGAAAAGGACATATTTTTAAAAAAAAATTTAAAAGATTTATTTATTTTGAGAGGGTAAAGGGGCAGGGGGAGAAAGAATCCCAAGCAGACTCCCCACTGAGCACAGAGCCCTACATGGCGCTTGATCCCACAAAACTGAGATCACAACCTGAGCTGAAACCAAACGTCAGACGCTTAACAGACTGTGCCACCCGGGTGCTCCTAAAAGGGCATATTTTTTTAGAAATAATTGGATTGTATGTAAAATAAAATACATAAAACAAACAAAAAAGGTTTTTCTCATAGCAAAAAAATAAAAAAACTATAAGCAAATCAAAAAGCAAATAGCAAACTTTGGGGACTATTTTCAGTTCACATCACAAAGAAAGGGTTGATCAACTCAAAATACAAATAGTATGTTCAAGGCCCCCAGAGGCCCACAGAGCCATAGACTGTGGGCCAAGACTGTGGACAGTTCACAGAAAAGGAAACACAAATGTGTATAAACACATGCAAAGACACTTTGTGTCATTCACGTGAAGGGAAATGTCTGTGACTTGAACATTTCGGTAGAAGATGACATTTTGGCAAAAGGATAAGTCACCTATGTAGTTGCTTGAATCAGTCTGGGATGCTTACACACATCAGAGTGCAAGGGACTCCTGCAAAGATAGATTTCTGGTCCTGTTGTTTTCATGACCAACAGGTTTCTGGGGAACTAAAGATGGGCTTTGCGGAGGTTTTGTTGTGTTTTGTTTTAACTTATAAAGTAATCTTGAGAATTAAGCACATGACTGTTTCTAGGGTGCGCTCTTGAATATCCACATTTCTGCGTCAACAAGAGAAGGCAGCCTGCAATGTTTGCCCCGCGATGAGAATCTTCTCTCATTATACTGGCCTCTTGGTCCATTCAGGCTGCTGTTAACAAACACTTCCATACACTGGGTGGCTTCAACAAATGAACATTTAGTTCTCACAGTACGGGAGGCTGGGAATTCCAAGATCAAGGTGCCAGCAGGTTCAGTCTAGTGAGAACCTGCTCCCTGGTTCAGGTCTTCTTGCTGTGTCCTCACTTGACGGAAGGGGCGAGGGAGCTCTCTTTTTATAAGGGTGCTGTGAGATAACGGAAAATGCACATATTGGTCTCTGCACCCTGTCGCTGGCACAGAGCTCTTAAAACCCTTGTGATTTCCTCAGTGGTAAGAACACTCAGAGCAACTCTCGTTCTAAAATTGTCTTTGATCTTGTTCCTGACTTAGGGCCCCTGAACTTTGTAAGTTTGTGACTGATACGAGCACTAGGAGTGTATTTTGTTCTTTTTTTTTTTTTTTAAAGATTTTATTTATTTATTTGAGGGAGAGCGAGAGATCAAGCATGAGCAGGGGGAGGGGCATGGGGAGAGGGAGAAGCAGACTCCCCAGTGAGCAGGGAGCCTGAAGTGGGGCTTGATCCAGGGACCCCGGAATCATAACCCGAGCCAAAGGCAGATGCCCAACTGACTGAGCCACCCAGGCACCCTGCATATTTTGTTCTACAGAGGCAATGCGGGGTGGGCTCTTGGATGGCTCCTGGGTGGGCTGCTCACTAGAAAAGCCAAATCCTGATTAGAAGATGGGATTTTTCAGCCCCGCCCTCCAACCCCGGGAGAGGGGAGGGGCTAAAAACTGACTTACTAATTGCGCAGCCTCCATAAAGTCCAGTCACACAAGGAGGTGGGCCAAGACATGCACAACGGGAAGTCGAATGACCTCAACTCCTGGGGACAGAAGCTCCTGCGGTCAGGACGCCCCCATTGCTTCAGCATAATGTAACAACCTGATGGGATGCTAAACATAGTTGCAAGACTTCACACCTCTTAGCTCATCTGAGCCTCATAATAACCCTTAGGTTGATCCTGTTCCTGTCCCTATCTCACAGATGTCACAGATGAGGCTTAGAGAGTTACCAGTAACTTGCCATTGCCACACAGCTAATAATGGAGTTGGAATCAAACTTAAGCAATTAGCTACAGAGTCTATAGCCATAACTACTGCAGGAAAAACAAAAAAGAGTTTAATTTAGCCTTCACTGCAATCATGGGCATCTCTAGGACCGTATTACTACAGGAGCTACTAGCTATGTGTGGTATTCGAATCTAATTAAATTTAAATAAAATTAAAAATCTAGTGTCTAGGATGCACTTGCCACATTTAAACCGCTCGATAGCCACATGTGGTTAGTGGCTGCGGTCCTTGGCAGCAGACACAGAACAGAACTTTCCTTCACTGCTGAAAGTTCTGCTGGACAGCACTATTCCCAACAACTTTAGAAAGAATTAGCCAAACATAAGACTCGAACTAAATAGGTGTCACATGGTCTTTTTTTAATTAAATACCACTTTATAATGTTATTTGCACCTAACACACACATTTTTTGAAAAATAAGACATGCTATATCAGTCATGGAGTTAACAAAATATAAGCATCCACATGGAATATATTCTAAGGTGACTTCAGTTACACAGCTTCTCAGAGAAACACGCAGTTCTTTTTTTCTTTTTTTTTGCCCATCAGCCACCGTTGGACCAGATATGGAATTCACAAGAAGGCGGGGTGGAGGGTCTCCAGTTCTACCCTGATGGATGTCCTGTGTATACCAGTACCACCAAGCTGGCTGGTTTCCCCCGGAAAAGCAGCGGAAAGGTCGGTCCTCTCTTCCCTACCCAGCAATCAGTTTCATGCTGCAAAGACCCCACGTGACCTGAAGTTTAATGCAATGGCCTCATCAGATGCGTCTTCAAGGGAGGGGTCTGGGGAGGGTCTGAGCTCTCATTAAAGCCCACTGGGACCAGTCTTAGAACTGGTTCTAATGTCTGATTAGAGAACCCAGAGTGCCAGTCTTTAGAAGAGGCGGACAGAGTGGAGTGCAGAGAGGAAGCCCAGGGAGCAATGGGAAGTTTGAACCCAAGTTTGGTGACCTTGCTTTAGGTACTGGCTGCTAGGAAAGAGAGAGAGGCATGCTTCTTAACATGGCTTGGAGCATTCCAGAGGACTTGGGAATCTCAGAGCCAGGAGAAAAAAAATAAAGACACCGGGCTGTGAGTAAAAAGTTGATATCCCCGCCATGTCCCCTGTCCTAACAGCAAGTGCCACCAGTAAACAGTCCATTTCTACTTGGAGACAAAGGGTGGGAGAAGATAGCCCCAGACAGACTCAGAACTCTGGAGTCCAAGGCCCCAGATTGGCTGCTCTCCCAGAGTCCCCAGGGGCCTATCCCGGCTTCCCATCAGGAAACTGTCCTGTGCTCTCTGCTCAGACTTGCTGTGCTCAGCTTCAGAGGACAATGCCATCACCCACAACCAGCAGGCAGAGGCGGCCCAGGCCCCAGAGATGGGGGCTGGTGGTACCGAAAACATGACAGTCAGCTGACCTGAAACTGAAACACGCTTTTATCCATTCCTCTCATTCTTGCCTGGCTCGAGACCAAAAAGCGCATAACCAGAAAAATGGGAATGGGCGGAGTGAGGTTGGAGCACATAAAACCCCAGAATGATCACCTGGTCTGACATACTGAGATGGCTTCCCTGCTCACCTTCCTTCCTTTTTTTAAAAAAAGATTTTATTTATTTATTTAATTGAGAGAGAGAGAGAGAGAGAGCGAGCGCATAAGAAGGGGGAGCAGCAGTGGGAGAGGGAGAAGCAGGCTTCCTGCCGAGCAGGGAGCCCAATGAGGGGCTCGATCCCAGGACGCCAGGATCATGACCTGAGCCGAAGGCAGATGCTTCATGACGGAGCCCCCAGGCGCCCCTGCTTATCTTTCATTCATCCACTCTGCCCTCATCCTGCCCACCTTAGAAAAGTCACTTGGAAAATCTGAAGAACAGCAAAATCAGGTTTTAATTCTTTTTTGTTTTGTTCTGGTGGGCTTACAGCTTGACCTTGAAAAGTGACTTTTACTGTCCCTATATAGAGTATAATTCCCTATACTCTGCATAAAGCTTCTTTTCCAATCAGTGTTGATCCTGCTGTTCTCTCTTATGAATCATCAATGGCTCCCATGCTCTCTGAGATACACCTTGATCTCCTCTGGCTGGCATTCGAGGCCTCCATGAGCATCCACTGCTTATCTTTCCAGCTTATCTCCCACCATCCTCTCTATCCCTCTTTTCTTTGCCAACACCCACTCCCCATCTCTGCCCCTTTGCAAATGCTGGCCCCTCTGATGGGGGCAGAGGGAGGTGGTCACCCTACTCACATCTTTGCAAGATTTGCCCCCATTGATGAGCAAAGCCCGAATCATCACCAGTTCTTTTTGTTTTTTAATTAATTAATTTAAAAATTTAAAACATTTTTAAGTATTTTAAATTTAGAAAATTAACTATTTAAATTTAGATTTAATATTTTAAATCTATACCACACATGGGGTTTGAACTCATGACCCAGAGATTAAGAGTCACATGCCCAACCGAATGAGCCAGCCAGGTGCCCCCAAAATCATCTTCGGTTCTGAATAACCTGCTCTGGGCTTGGGCCTGACCTTTAGCAGGGCTTCCTTAACCATCCTTTTTCTGTGGGCCATGGTTGCTCTGTGCCCACCCCCCTACCCTCCCTGTTGTATCTTCCATTGCGGGTCTGCAGGGCAGAGACCACGGCTATTCTTTGTAGCCCTCACCATCCAAATGCTTATTTATTTAGTTTTTTAAAAGATTTTACCCATTCACTTGAAAGAGCGAGAGCGAGCGAGCGAGAGAGAGAGATCACACACAAGAGTGGAGAGGGGGGCAGAGGGAGAGGGAGTAGCAGACTTCCCACTGAGCAGGGAGCCTGACAGGGGACTGAGCCAAAGGCAGACACTTAACCAACTGAGCCACCCAGGCGCCCCCATCCAAATGCTCAGTAAAACACAGCAAATGCGTCACAAATATTGTTGAACTGAGTGGATATGTATCCTGAAGAAAAAAGGTCATTGTCTGCTGCCTTCTTAGGCATGTCAGACACAATACCGAAGTGGTTATCACAAGCAACAGATGCCAGTTTTCAAAGTCAAGGTAGTAAATCGGTATGAAGCACAATCCATAAAGGTTAATGATCTATCAACACTGGTCTATTAACACTGTTATCTCGCCTATTAGTTAAAGAGTGCCTAGGGAAACAGTAAGGGTGGTTCGAAGTAGTAATCATGGGATGGATAAATGCCTCGAATCCTACGGGAATTATTTGACCTGCTAAAGGAGCCCTAGACAGGAAACAAGTTAGGGTAATAACAACTTTCCAGGAGGGGTGTGGCGCCCCAGGTTTTCACAGCCCGTCTCTCTCAATTTCAAGGTGTGTGCTCCTTGGATCGCCTGCATCAGAATGACCCTGCTGTCCGTTAAGTATGTGGACTCTTTTTCCTCCCTGTCATTCCCACGGAGGAATGGGTGTAGGGGTGCAGGAATCTGCATTTTAAACACACTCCCTAGGGGATCATTCTGCTCAAGTCCGCAAACCCTTCTGGCATTCTCAGAAGTCTATAGTCAGTCCAGGAGAAGATAGTTATGGATGTAGCCAGAAAGAAAGCAGCAATCCCTTACCAAGAATGCCCGCTTTCCCAGACATACGCACATGGTGCGACCCAAAGGGTCTCGGTCAATTTCAAGGAAATGAACCAGTAATTCAAGTTTGGGTTGATGGAGAGAGGATGGAGGCTGTCTGCAGTAAGCACTCCCAAGCCTCCCAGCGGGCACTGGTGGGCAGGAACACACCCATGAAACAGCCAGATTTTCTGCCTATCCTTTTGTAAGTGGCACATTCACTTTTTTCAAGATGAAAAGGGACTTTTCTTCCTTCGTGGGCTAACGCATCATTACCCCTGCTCCTGTCCTTATTTCCCTCCTTCTCTTAACTCTTAACCTGGGGCGGCGTGGGGGGGGCGGCTTGGGAGGAGAAAAGCAATTACATAGTTCACAGAACCAAAACCAAATTAGTTTTCAGAGCAGATCTAATACAAACACACCACGCATGTTTTCTCCGGAAGGGCACAGACCACTGGAAGGCCGAAGTGTATTTTCTACAGGTGAATGATAGGATGTTCCCAGGGCTGGCCTTACTATGCTTCGGGATGACAGCACAGATGTTAGTGGAAATGTGGAATGATGAGTGAGATGGGGAGGATCAGGCAAGGGAAGATTAGATTCTGAGGTCTCTAGCCTTTCACGGGATGTGGCAAGTGAGAGCGGAATGTCTGCCTTGCTTTAGCCCCGAGGAACACGGCAATCTTTGGTCACTGCCAGAGGAAGCTCAGTTACCATCCTTAGGGATCATGACTGCTTTCCCAAGCGGGCTGGACAGAACCAGGCAGAGTCTGAACTCTGCACTCCCTCCAACCCCGGGGAAGGGGGAATACAGGTTTCATCCCCCCCCACCCCCCACCCAGTCATCTGAAACCTCTGAGACCAAGATAATATATTCTTTGCCAGAGACAAAGGGTCTCCGAGATCCCCTTCTAGAGAGTTCTCTGTTTAAAAAAAAAAAAAAGAACTTGAAAGGCAAACTTGAGAATTCAGGGTCGAACTGCTCACTGTCGGCCTGACTTGAGAGCAGTTATCAATGGAGGGAAATGCAGTCTCCTTCAAGGCGGGCTCATTCCTTCTTGGTGTGTTCCAGGACTCGGTAGGGCACCCCAGAGGCACCCCCGGAGCTGTGTTCCTCTTGCATGACGGGCAGCGTGGCGGGAGCGTAGATCTCTGAAACGTTGTCGTTGTTTTCCAGGGCCCCATAGGAAAAAGAAGCTTTGAGGTCAGGCTGAACTGTCATTCCCTTGTCATGCATGTTTTGCATACCTGAAATGAAATCCATGTTCTCCAAATCATTATGCGGCAAGGGGGCCCAAGGATGCTGCATCTCCCTCTACCCTACCACGGCCTGATTACAGGGCTCGGGTGCTAATCACGTGCCTTGCCAAGCTCCTGAATGCTTTAGATTAAAAAAAGAGCAACCATAAATGTATGCTAGAAATATTATGGTTGCCAAGCAACAGGGACGAATCTTCAGGAAACAGTCACACAGACCAGTCCCTGTCAAGAGAAGCCCGCGTTGGTCTAGAATGAGGCGGGAATGTGTGCTTGGGTCCCAGGAGAAGCACGACCAGCACTGTGCTTCGAACGTGGTAGATGCCAATACTTTACTACCGAATTAAACCAGGATCATTATCCCCTGGAGGGAAGAGGGTAACTTCCATGTCACGGACACCTGGTGGGGACACAATGCATTGTGACACTCAGAGAGAACGAGATCGGACCTTTCACACTGAACATCGCTGATCTGCAGAGAGGGGAGGTATGATACAGCCTGCTGCTTTTGAGCACGTGTGGACGCTGGATGTCTACTTACAGTCGAGAACAAAGACTTGAATCATTAATTCCGTTAGTCTTACTCGGCAAATCCTCCTGCATGTGGGCCCTGGGCTTGGAGGCCAGCTTTCTTCCTGGCAGGGAATGGAGATTTCAAATTCTCTTACCCCCAGGCTGTCCTATGAAACTGAACGCCAAGTGTCCTCCGTGAAACTATGACGATAACAGCAGGTGCTAGACTATTCCCTCTGCCTAGGCTCTGAGCTGAGGGTTTAGATCAGGACGGTACCAACAGCAAGCGTGAGAATAGCTAACAGGTACCGAGTGTTGAATTGGGGGCAGACCCTGCTCTAACCAGCTGATAGGTTTTCTCTCTTTTGATCCTCATAACTACTGATAAGGAAAATGAGGCACTCGGAGGTCAGGTACCTTGCTTGAGGTCATCAAGATGGCAAGTGGCCGGGCTGGGATTCAAACTCAGGTGGTTTGAACGCTGAGGACCACGCTCAGCTGGAATGCTGTATGGCCTTCCTAGGAGCTTCCACCGAATGCCCCCCAGATCCCATCCTCATCGTCTAGGTAAGAAAACGGATTCTGAATGGTGAGGTTAATTGCCGAAAGTCACAGAACTGAGATTGGACACCACAGACCATGGCCTTGTGACTCCATGAGTGGCCTGGGGAGACTCTATGCTTTCACACAGCACTAGCCTTAGCTCAAGAGCATTGGACCGGTACAGTCTACATCTGTGGTTTGGATTTTGGGATGGGGGCGCGCTTGGGAGAAGTTGAGGGGTGCCTGTTGGCTTACCAGGCACAGTTTAGCTCCTGGATTTTTTTTTCATAGTTCCTCAGCCAAAGAGCACCAGGATTACACCTAGAGTCTAACAGATGTGGCTTTATCATTCATTGCCATGAGAGAGTTGTCCACCGTGGGGAACTGTGGGATGCCTCAGTAGGAGGGTGTTAGAAAAGTCGGGATTTGTGTTAGGCGATTTGGGAGAGGGTTTAAGGAAGCTGGGCTAGGCTTTGGATTAGATGCTGTCGGGAAGTGGGACCAGTTTAGTAACTGGGAATCTTAATAATTCTTATCTAGATGGAGAGAAGGCCGTGTAGGCTCAAGCTGTACTTGGTAAAGAGGTGCCAGTCCCCCGTGGTTCAGTCAACGGTCACGTTTCGTCTGTATTCATATATGACAATGGAGTGGCCCTGTTTGTATCTGGTCTATCATGGTTGGAGTGCCCCTGTCTGATGCTGAAGTTCTGGGAAGCTGCTTTTTGTCAGCCAGGGACACTGAGGCCCAGCTGGGACAGCTAGGCCAGCTCTCAGCTCACAGGGACAGCTTTATCTTTTCTCATTTTTTAGAAGTCTTTCACGTGCTAGAATTACTTAAATCCTCTCTAAATTGTGACCTGCAGCACATGTTTTGGAGAACTAAACGCCTCTTGAACTGTAGCTACTGTCTGCTGTGAAGCTGTTGATCTAGATGGACCAAAAGCAAGGTTCTAATGTTGACCAGGGAAACCGAGTAGCTAGGAAAGACAATCTGTTGAATCGTTTTTTTTTTTATTTAATTAGTTAATTAATTTATTTCTAAAGTTTAAAATAAAATTTATTTAAGTGATCTCTCCACCTAATGTGGGGCCCGAACTCATGACCCCAAGTCAGAGCTGGGATCTGACACGGATGCTCTTAGGCTCTTTCTCTTTCGACTAAGCCAGCCAGGTGCCCCCCATCCCTTTTTTAAACAGTTTTATTTTTCATGTTCTACCTGGCATCAGGTCAAACAAGTGTCTGAAATTTTCAAGGATTTTTTTTTTTTTTTAAGCAAAAGGGACGTGAAATCAAATTTAACCAGGCATCTACCAAGTCCCAAACACTGTGCAAGGGGCCTTTAACATATTATCCCACTACCCTGAAAGAGGGAATCCCAATTTACAAGTGAGGGTCGGAGGTCTTGGGAGGTCCAAGGACATGCCCAAGGTCACACCACAGGTGGGTGGTAGAGCTGGGATTTGAATCCAGGCCACCTGGACTCCAAGCCCACGCTTTTCACTGAAGAGAATACGTCTCTACCCCCAAGTGTCCTGACATGCTACAGCACCAGGGCGGGGTCTCCCTTGGTCAAGATCTAACCTCCCACCCATCACAAGGTACAAAAAGGAGCCCAGAGCCACATCCACAAACAGACCACAGAATGTTGGTATCTAAGGTTACCTTAGGTTACCTTCTATTTTCCACTAGCAGATACGTCTGTATAAATGCATACACAAATACTTAGATATATACACATACACAATTTGTAAACACACCAACACACAGATACACACACTTGCACACACAGAGTTGACACCTCACCTATCTGGAATTCAGCTATCCAGCGCCCTCATCTATCGGGGACACAGCCGAGAAACAAGGAAGTAAGCAAAAAAAAAGGCATCTGAGCAGCCCGATTAGATGTTTTAAAAGTCCATGCACTAAAGCTCATGCACTTAACTCCTAGGAGAAAGTGTAAGGCCCCGATTCAAAGCTTGTTTATACTAATTTTACGTACAGTTCAAACAGTGGGGTCAAATGAGACTTTTGACCCGCAAATGCTATACACAGGTGGGCTGGTAAGAGCATGAAGGACAGACGACAGCTTGAGAGCAAAGGATGAGGAAATTATATAAAAGTAGACACATACACCTTGGGGCCGTTTAAAGTCGGGGTACCTCAGTTGGCTCTGAGAACACACTGGTATCCCAGAGTACTTTAATCAGCAGTACTGTATGCCGCCCATGGGCTTACAGTTTGCTCATTAGGGTGTCTTCATGAAGGGTGGGGCTTATGTTCTGGAGAGTTCCATCTTTTTTTTTTTTAAAGATTTTATTTATTTATTTGACAGACAGAGATCACAAGTAGGTAGAGAGACAGGCAGAGAGAGAGGGGTAGGCAGGCTCCTTGCCGAGCAGAGAGCCTGATGCAGGGCTCGATCCCAGGACCCTGGGATCATGACCTGAGCCAAAGGCAGAGGCTTTAACCCACTGGGCCACCCAGGCGCCCCTGGAAAGTTCCATCTTTACACCTAAAATAAAAATTCTGACTGAAAGTGAAAGCTAGTGGTCACTGGCAACCCACAGAACTGAGCTCAGCACACCTGGATAAACCTTCCTAATGTGGGTCCCTGTGGGTGGGGCAGGCACTCTCTGGTTCTCCACAGACTTCCCTACTCCCTTCTGTGCCATTCTCTGCAGAGTCACACCTTTTATTTATTTATTTGTTTGTTTGTTTATTTATTTATTTGACAGAGAGAGATCACAAGTAGGCAGAGAGGCAGGCAGAGAGAGAGAGGAGGAAGCAGGCCCCCTGCTGAGCAGAGAGCCTGATGCGGGACTCGATCCCAGGACCCTGAGATCATGACCTGAGTCGAAGGCAGCGGCTTAACCCACTGAGCCACCCAGGCGCCCCGCAGAGTCACACCTTTGTTACTGTCATCGGCTAAAGGCATTTGAGCTTGGGCTTCTTGGTGTGAACCCCCAGCTCCTTCGGACATTAGGCTTTCCAGAACAATCCGCGCTCTGGTGCCACCTAAGAAGTGAGGCGATAGTCTCTGAATTTCATTCATCCTATTTTCCTTCCTCTCTCTGGTTATTCCATTCCATTTTGATGAGTGGATTTTTCTTTTTTCCCTCCTGCAGGCACGAAGCCTGAGGTACAGATCACAAGTATACCCAGTGTGAATCGGACCTGTCTTTAAAAAGATCCCAAAATAAACACCGGAACTTGCAAGATGGGCTCAAAACCAACCGAGGTGCCTCCACCATTGCCTGTTTGGCACAGAGAGATTTAAAAAAGAGAGAGGGAGAGAGAGAGAGAGAGAGAGAGAAAGAGAGACGGTCACACCGTAACGGCACAGCACACCTTCCCTGTACCGAACCCAGCGGCTGGTTGTCGCTTTAAACAGGAAGTAGCAGTCATTCTATATGGGCGGGCTGGCCAGAGGGACACACGGGGTTTCAACATTACCTGGCATGGCATCCATGGAAATGTAGGGCTCAAATGGAATGGCCTTCTTCCGATTACGTGTGATTAAGAAGACGCCCAAGAATGCAATGAGGCACCTAAGGAACAGGGATAAGGGAGAGAGAGAAAAAAGGCCAGGGTGAGGGCAGGAGGGCTCGCTTTCTAACCCCGGGTAGTGGGAAAAATGGAAAAAGAGGGCTGCAGGCCGCAGAGGGGGGCTCGCTGCCGAGGAGCCCTGGGAGGCCTTGGGGCTTGAGATGGGCAGGGAGCAGACACGGGATAAAGAAAAGCCTCCCATGCCTTGCAGGCCACACTGCATTCATCAGAATAAATTAGACAATCCAGGGCAAAGCTCCCATAATAAATTAGACAATATATTATATATTATATATAATAAATTAGACAACAAATTAGACAATAATAATAATTACATATATAATATATATAATAATAGACATAATAAATTAGACAATAAATTAGACAATCCGGAGCAAAGCTCCTTTACTTCCATTTCACCTGTATCTTAGAACCTCGCCTTAAAAAAACATATTTTTTTAATTAAAAAAATTCTTTTTTAAAAAAAGATTTTATTATTTATTTGACAGAGGGATAGAGAGCACAGGCAGGCAGGGGGAGAGGGGGAAGCAGGCTCCCTGCTAAGCAGAGAGTCCGATATGGGACTCGATCCCAGGACCCTGAGATCATGACCTGAGCCGAAGGCAGCTACTTAACCAACTAAGCCACCCAGGCACCATAAAGAAAGTTCTTTATCGCCTAAATTCAATCAATACAGGAGGAGAAAAAGCAGTAGTTAAAAACCCCTGAATTCCCCCTGGTCCTATGTCCTCAGATAGGGGGAGATTCTTCTAGACTCCTTCCCCCCCCTTTCCCTAGAGCTTAAATAAGTGCATTTTCTAAAAACCAAGGTGAAATTCACACGCAGTAAAATGCACAAACGCTAAATGTAGTGCTTGAAGAATTTTACCTGTGTGTACCTCTTGCAATTACCACACAGGTCAACAGAGAAGAGATTTCCATCCCCTCCACCCCAGAAAGTTTCCTTGTACCTCTCCCAATCCATGCTAAACCACAGGAAGCCACTGGCTACTATCATCTGATACTTGATTTGCCTGTTCTTGAACTTTTTAAAGAAATTTTTTAAAAGAGTTATCTATTTTGCTGGGGTGGGAGGGGCAGAAGGAGAGGGGGAGAATCTGATGCAGAGTCCACACTGAGTGTGGAGCCTGATGTGGGGCTCGATTCCAGGGAGCTGAAACCATGAGTTGGATGCTTAACTGACTGAGCCACCCAGGTGCCCCATTCTGTCCTTGAACTTCTTACAAGTTAAATCATACAGTGTGTACTCTATCTTGTTTCTTTCCCTTATAAATATTTTTTTTTATTTTTATTTTTTTAAATTTTATTTATTTATTTGACAGACAGAGATCACAAGTAGGCAAAGAGGCAGGCAGAGAGAGAGAGAGGAGGAAGCAGGCTCCCTGCAGAGCAGAGAGCCCGATGTGGGGCTCGATCCCAGGACCCTGGGATCATGACCTGAGCTGAAGGCAGAGGCTTTAACCCACTGAGCCACCCAGGCGCCCCTCCCTTATAAATATTTTTAAGGTTCATTCACTTAACTGTATGTATTAGTAGTTCATTATTTTTTTTAAGATTTTATTTATTTATTTGACAGAGAGAGAGAAATCACAAGTAGGCAGAGAGGCAGGCAGAGAGAGAGGGGGGGAAGCAGGCTCCCTGATAGGCAGAGAGCCTGATGTGGGGCTTGATCCCGGGATCCTGAGACCATGACCCGAGTCGAAAGCAGAGGCTTTTCCCACTGAGCCACCCTAGTTCATAATTTTTTTTTTTTTTAAAGATTTTATTTATTAATTTGACAGAGAGGAATCACAAGTAGACGGAAAGGCAGCCAGAGAGAGAGAGAGAGGGAAGCAGGCTCTCTGAACTCATCGTCTGAATATACTGTATCATTTGTTTTTCACTCTCTCCATTGATAAACATTTGGGTTGTAAACAATTTGAGGATATGACAAATACAGTTACTATAAATATTTAGGTACAAGTCATTTTGTCAATATATGTACTCATTTCTTTCGGGTATGTATCTAGATGTGGAACTGCTAGATCATAGGATAGACCATACATTCAAAAAAAATGTAACTTTTTGGGGTGCCTGGGTGGCTCAGTGGGTTAAAGCCTCTGCCTTCGGCTTAGGTCATGATCCCAGGGTCCTGGGATCGAGTCCCGCATTGGGCTCTCTGCTTGGCAGGGAGCCTGTTTCCCCCCTCTCTCTCTCTGCCTGCCTCTCTGCCTGCTTGTGATCTCTGTCTGTCAAATAAATTAAAAAAAAATAAAATCTTTAAAAAAATGTAACTTTTTCCATTAATGCATCCTAGACATGGTTCTATGTCAATATCTATAGACTGGCCTCAATTTTTCAAAATGGCAGCATGGTACTTTATTTTATGGGAATACTGCAATTTATTTAACCTGTGTTCTACTGTTGGGCATTTAGTCTACTTTCAATTATTTACTTATACAATTAATTTTAAAATTAATAAACAGCCTCATACATGCACCTTTGTGTCCCATTTGGAATATTGCATCAAACATTGCTCATTTATAATTTTTAGTGGTCCTGCCAGATTGTCCTCTGGCATCAGAGATGCCCTCACTGTGGCACAGAGCTGGTCTCTTCATTCTCTGGCCGACATGGACACCCTCAGTCTTTCTGGATTTTGCAACATCATGGCATCTCCTGTGGCTTCAAAATGCATTTCTGTGATCTGGGGTGAGGCTGAGAGTCTTTTCATGGGTCTAAGAGGGATAGTCTAGAAACTATGACAAGGAGATTAAAGCCCAAAATAAGAGAAGGGGGAAGGAGATAAAGCCCTTTGGGGAGTAAAATGCTCACTCATCTCTGGGGGACAAAGCTCTGAATTCTGGCTGCTCCCGGGGCTCTAGAGGATTGTGTGAGAGGCAGAGGCAATAGCGGGCCAGACAGGTGAGCTGCCCCAGGGCCACGGAGCAGGGACTCACCCCAGTGCAAACATGCAGATGTGCAGTACGTCCTCCCCGATGAAGTCCAGGTAAAACACTGCGCCTGCAGAGGCAGAAAGTGGCAAACATGGGTGAGCTGTTTTCAAATCACCTTCTTGCCTGTCTGTCTAGGATTCGGCTAAGCTCTCTTCCCTGCAGGAAACCGAAGTGGTCAGGAGCCTGATGACCAGCAGGGTACGTGTCAGAAGAGTAGAATAAAAGTCCTTTTTGTGGGGGACAGATTGTCTTCTCTTTCTCCTCCAACGTCCCTCTTATCGCCATCTTTTTTTCTTAACTTTTTATTCTGAGATAACATTAGACTCACAAAAAGGGTATAGAGTTCGCACGGACCCTGCGCCCAGCCTCCCCCAATGAAACATATGAAGAATGAAACTGTAGATCTTTTTTGCAGTTTTTAACACCCTCTTCACCCATTTTTTTTTTAAGATTTATTTATTTATCGGGGGGGGGGTGGGGAGGGAGGAGTGGGGGCAGTGGGAGAGAGAGAGAATCCCAAGCAGACATGGCACTGAGTGGGGAGCCCGAGGCAGGGCTCGATCCCACAACCCTGAGATCAGGATCCGAGTTGATACCAAGAGTCCGACACTTAACCAACAGGGCCACCTAAGCGCCACTCTCTGGTCTTTCTCAGGATGGAAAAACAAGGCTTCAAGTTAAGATCAGAGCCTTCTGACCTCACATGGCCAGCAGACGGCAGGCCTGCAGCCCCCTCCCAGGAGGTGGCAGTAACATGGGCTTGCCACCCTCATCCGCCCCCCAGCAGCCTTTGTCTGGACTCATTTCACCTCCATGGGCTTCTGGCTGTATCTCTGGGCTCCTACTCTCCCCACCTCAGCTTCTGACTGCTTCATGCTATTGGCTATTCCTTTCAACCTTGCCCAGACCCAAGTTCTTGACCAGGCTTATATCTTCACATTGGGTTCACTTTCTGGTTGCTCTGGGCTGACATCCCACTGGATCCCCAGGTCTGCCATCGCACAGACCCCAGCGGCCGTGTGCCTACCCTGCTCCCACCTCTACGGGCAGGATTTGAGCAGCGCTGGTCTAAAGTGCGAAACACACAGCCTTATGGCCAAGCTTTGCTCAAAGGGAGGCACACTGGCCCTTACTGGTCTTTTCACTTTGAAGATTATCGCCTTTACTGCCCCTTAAAAACAAACACAATCTGATATGCTTGCAGCCTCGGAAGCCACCTAAGGATGAAAAGGGAACTATAAGAATGATGACAGGTTACCCACCACCTGTTCTATTACAGATGTTCATACGGTCATAACCTCTCGAAATTATAGAAAGAAATCTGGGGTCATGTAGAGGAGCTAGAAGATGATGGCAAAAATTGTTAAAGAAACGTTATACACGCTCTACTGAGTACATATTGTACATATTCCAATTCTGGGAGGTGAGTGTTATTATTCCCATTTTATGAATCTGGAACTGAGGCTCAGAGAGGCTAAGTGACTTTCCCAGAGCCACACAGCTCCGTGTCTGTTCTGGGACCCAGGTCTCTCTGGCTCGAAATCTTGCACTTTCTCCATGAAACTATATGCAACTCTGACAGGTAGAACATGTCAGTAGAATTGGCCCTTTGCCAGAGGCGGAGCCTCATCCCTCGACACTGGGGTAACGTCGCTGCTGCTAAGGTAGGAGACGGAAATCCAGCAGGCGCCGCCCTTACCTGCCGTGATGGCAATGGTAGTGGACAGAATGTAGCCCACGCTGGCAATCAAAGAGGAGTCGTACATCTGCGAGGCTTGACTTAAAAACCTTCAACACAAGAGCACTCTGGTCAGTGGGCACATTAGAAAGGCTGAGGTGGCAGCTGGTGACAGCAGGCTTAGCTTGAAATATGAAGACAACACATGAAAGAAAGATGCCATGCAGGTGCATCTCTGGGGCTGCAGTCCACGCTTCGCTCCCACTTGTCACACAGCTTGAGGTCCACCGCCATACCCCAAGGGGGCCACGCCTTCCCAGGTATGCACTTCTGGCCACATGGTTCTCACCCACTGGAAATACCCCTCTCCTCACGTCAGTGTCCCCTACATCCCCACGCACCCCTAAAACGGGCCATCTTGTTCCCATGAACAGTCCAAGAAACTCCCGTGGCACTTATTGCGATTCTGCCTGTTGTTGTCAATATTTTTTTAAAGCACATTTTCTGCTCAATAAAAAAATAACATGCTTACTGCAATAAAGGTGGGAAAAAGAGAGAGAGGAAATTAGACTCATTCCTCCTCTCTCCACCTAGGATCGACACTCCCTCATTCTGGAATCTATTCTTTGTCCATTCTCTGGGTGGCAGCTGTTCATATTGTCCCGCTCGACTGCACTCATCCACCCCAGGGCTGGCAGTGCAAGGACAGTGGCTGTTGCTCTTGCCTCCGTGGCAGAAGGTCTGGCACACAGGAGGCCCTCGGTGGCTGTGTGGCTGTGCGACTGTGCAGCTGTGTGCTGGCTGGGTGAGTGAGAAGCTTCCCCTGCAGGGGTGGGGGGCACTAGATTCTCCTCTGTAACTCTGGAGTGCTCAGCATGGAGCCTGGGGCGGGGTGGGCTCAGGGGTGATGACCAGAATCTCTGCAGTAGGACTCGGGACAGTAATAATCGATTATAATCATAAAAGGGGCTGAGATTTTCAGGAGGTCGTCCTGGGGACGGCACGGAGAGCTTTGTGCTCCTTCTGAGGAGGGTTTGCTGTTATTCTCAGTTGTGGACACGGAATCCGATCCCAGAGAAGCTGCGGCAGAGGCCTGGATTGGAGCTGCGAGGGGTGTGGGATGCGGAGCCCGATGCCGGGGTTCACATCTCAGCCCTGCCCCTTTGGTTGCTCAAAAGCAAAATGAGGATGGGATCATCTGCTTCAAAGGGGTTCGGTGGGGGATCCAATCAATTTAAGTTCACGAGAAATGGGGTGTGTGTGAGGGGCTTCCCTTGGAGCCCCAAGGCAGCGGTCACTCTAACAACTGCTCCAGGCCACCGCTGGGGGATGGCGAGCCCAGCCACCAGGGGCCCGGGCCTGCCCCGCCCAGGATCCATCAGCCTCATATGCCATACTGAGCCCTGTGCCGTTCACCCTCCTGTCCCCAGCAGGGCCATCCCGGGCCCTCCTGGGCCCTCTGCAGAGCACCTGGTCTCAGATGGGAACAAGGCTCAGGCCCACCCTCAGGACCACTGCTTCTGCGACAGAAATGATGCTCTGGAGAAGATTCCTGGAGGACAAGAAAGGACGACTTGCTATGTTCCACCTAGCAGACAGAGAAGTCTCTCATGTGGGCACACACAGCTTCTTCTAAAGTTCTTGAAACAGACACCCACACTGGGGCAGAGGCAGAGTGAGGCTGCCCCTTCTCCCAGTTTGAAGCAGAGAGAAAAACACCTCCACTCCCGGCTTTTTTCTTTCAAGGGGCACAGAGTCCCTCCAGGGGACAGCTCAGCAAATCAGCGACCCCTCTCTCTGCAGGGGATGCTGACCCTTGCTCAGCTCACGGGCTGTGTCTGAATGTTCTGCCTTCCCTATAGCTTCAAGAACAAATGAAATCAGGTGCAAGAAATGGAAGTGACTCCAAAACGTGGAGAGGCCCCGCAGGGAGAGACTTTGCAACTCACGCGGCCTGGTAGACAGCGGTGGCCACCATGCACACGAACATCACGTAGAAGATGGGGTAGTCGAGCTGCAGGTTCCCCTGTATGGACAAGACGAGCATCCCGGCCACGGCCTTCACGGTCACCACCGTCATAGAGCCTGCAGGGGATGAAGGAGGACCAGGCGAGGGCATCAGACCCTGCAAGTGAGCTGACGACTCCAAGGGACGTGTCGAGAAGAGATGGAGGGAGCCCTGGCTGGGCCACCCCAGGGATGGCGAGGAGGCCAGGGGCAGCAGATCTCCCCCGCCTTCCGCGAGTTGCCGCTACCCATGTGCTCTGTCCAAGGTGGGGAGCGCAAAATGCCCACATGCTTCCGAGTGTCACTTCTGAACACCAGGAAGAAGGGGCATTGAGTTTAACTCTCTGTGTCTGGACCATGGTCAAAAATCATCCCTAAATGGATACATGAACTTCCTGGGAGTACCCTTCTTATGGCAGTTACAGGGGGAAAAAAACCATGTGATGTGTCAAGCGCCCTCTATTTTTTATTCTAACGCTCATTCACTTGTATTTTTAAAAACGTTTCATTAGACAGAGATCTCCAAATATTTTGGAATCCTGCCTCTAGGCCCATGAATGTACTTTTCCAAAATATAGGTGTTTGTGCATTTTAAAGTGATCCTCATGTAACACTGTGCTTATAGGGTATGCACGTAATAGAACAGGTGTTGGAGGTACCACTGTTCACCTCACCGTGGAGACCACTGCTTCCCCCAGCGGTGCAGAAATGGCTGCTGTCAGGCCCCCCCAACAGCCACCCCCACATCCGGGTACAAACGAAGCCCAGTGTTCTGGCTGAAGGGCTCTGCTCTCCTGTTTTTCTCAGCTTCTGCACATTTTCTCTCTTGCTAACAGCCCATCACACAGCAGCTTCTGGGCCCCCCCCTAAACTCGATGACCATTTCCTAACATCAGCAGTCCAGTTAAGAGAGGCACTTTCAAGAGGGTGTCCCTGTTAGTGAGAAGTGGGCAGGAGGAGGGCGGCCAATGCACCTTAGAACCTTCTGGCCTCCCTACTCTCCAGAGAGGACATTTGGCAACTGTGACATTCCAATCTACTTTGGAAACAAGAGCACTTAGGAATGGACCACCGATCTTAGCTACTCCCGGGACAAACATCTAAAGTGCTACGCTCGGTAAAAGACACGGGTCACAAAAAGCCACATGTTATGGGGTTCTGTTTATACTGTATACTTTAAATAGGTGAGTTTTACGGTATGTAAATTATATCTCAATAGAGCTGTTTTAAAAATACCAAAATAATGGAAGCTTGTCCTACGGTGTCCCCTGTCTGTGGGGCTGAGGGCCTGTCACTGCACTGGGGGCTCGGTGTGGGAAGGACAGAAGACCGACAACATGTCTTGGGCACTTGTGCCCACCTCATTTAACCCTGCTCTCCCCCCTGAGATCTGGGCATTCTCCTATGTCTATTCTGAGACGGCGATGTGGCTTAAACTGGAGAGGTCACCAGCCCGAGGCCAGAGCCCCTGGGAAGCAGCCAGAGGGGGCCCCCCACCTCTTCCCTGGAAGCTCGGGTCCTTCTCCCAGCCCTAGTGAGTGTGTCAGACTCCGTGTGGAGTCAGGCCTTGCCTCGGTGTGATGTAGGAGCTGTCTCTCACATGGCACCCATCCCTCCAAGAAGAGAGGGAAAAAAAAAAGTCAGAGAGCAAACTCAGTTGTTTTTGAATCCAAAACTCGTTCCTAGCCTGACCGGTTTGCGGGGAAGCCCTCAGGACTCGGTTGCTGGAGCCGGTCTGCCTCCACCTTCTCGCCCCGCCTCACCCTCCCTCTGCTGTCCTCTTCTTCACTGTGACCCTCACGGCCCCAGCATGTCTCTCTTCTATGCATTCGCCTCCTTGCTTACTGGTCATTCCTGCCTTCGGAACGGAGAACCCCCGAGGGCAGGGGGCCGTCTGTCTTGTTCACCCCCGTGGCCAGTTTCCAGCACTGTTCCCGGCACGTAGGGGACTCTGGGTATTGGACAGGACTGACGGAAGCCGCTTCCTGACTGCGGGGACCTCGTGGTGCAACGGGACGGTGGCCCCGGTCAACCACCCGGACCCCCACTTACCCAGTAACGCCACCAGGAGAAGAATCACGATGATGCTGTTGGCGTTCTTCTCCTTGTAGAAGTAGAGCAGCAAGCAGAACAGGAGGATCTCCACAAGCTATGGGAAGCAGCAAGCAGGCGGTCAGCAGGGTGCACGCGGATGCAGGGAAGACTGGGAGATGCTGGTGGGCTGGACTGGGCTGATGCGGCTGGAGTCATGGACCCTCAGCACTGAAAGGGACCTGAACAGCCAGCATTTCCCAAACCACTGACAGACTTCATGCAAAAGGAGGGGATTCAGAATGAACTCTGCGGCAATCTCTGCCCCTTGGGCAACACCGACAAGGGGCTCACCTCTGAGCTTTGAGGGCGCTGTGCTGGCCGCACGCACACACACCTGGTCATGGATGGCCAGGATCAGGCTGGGAAGGTTTCTTTCCACTTTGCTGCTCTGCGGGTGACCCCTGAAGGTCGGTCAAAGAGAGGTTCACTGGCTCACTGAGGAGATGAGCTCCCTGGGGCAAGTAGGTAAGTATTCACGTCCCCACCCCCTAACCACAGATCCAGTGGGTGCAGCTCCGTGGGGGAGAAAGACAAGGACATCTGCAGTCAGGGAGGCCAAGTTTGAAACCAGATCCACTGCTAAAATAGTTGTGTGACCTTGGACCAGGCACTTATCTTCTCTAAACCTCAGTTACCCAATCCGTGAAACGGGAATGATTTTTCCTTTGCAGGGTCACGATCGCTGCTTATACTTAATGAACTCATAAACATACCGTTCCAAACATCGTATCTATGCTAAACTCACTCAATCAGCACAATGATTCTATGAAGTAGGCACGATCACAATCTGAAGCTAATGAGAGGGCAGAGCCAGGATCTGAACCTGGACAGTCTGCCTCCAGGCCCCGTGTATTTTCCACAAGGCTACACCACCTGAAGGAGGGAAGCCCAGGGCCTGGGGCTTAGGAGGCGCTCAGTCAACAGAATCTTCCTGCTAGACATGCACAAGTGTGAAGTGGGAGTTCCCGCCTTGCCTTAACGACTGTCCTTTCTACTCCTCAAGGGCCCAGACATTTGGCAACATTTTCCCAAGAAGTCAGTCCAGCACCAGTGCCCAGCAAAACAAAAGCAGCAAACCTTGACCTTAGCGCGGTCCCATTTGCCTACCCTAAACTCTTACTGAAGTTTATTTATCGTAACAACCAACGCATTTGAAAATTTTTTAAATTCCTAATTAGAGACCATTAAAAAAAAAAAAAAAAACACCTGGCTGTTTTCATTTTCCTGTCTTTGTGGCCAGGAATACATATTTTTTTTTTTAAGATTTTATTTATTTGACAGAGAAAAGACACAGCAAGAGAGGGAACATAAGCAGGAGGAGTGGGAGAAGGGAAAGCAGGCTTCCTGCCAGGCAGGGAGCCCCATGAGGGGCTAGAACCCAGGATCCTGGGATCATGACCCCAGTGGAAGGCAGACGCTTAACGACTGAGCCATCCAGGCACCCCCAGGAATACATATTTTATCTGTTTGTCGTCATAGTGAATGCATAATTTTGTGCTGGGCCATTTTTAGTCACCACAAACCAATTCCCATATTTTACGAAGTTGTCATAATTATCTTTAATCGCTGCAGAATACACCATCAAGCAGGTGAGTGACTCATCCACATCCCTAACCATCAGGCGTGCCCAGTTTGCCAATCATTCTTCACGATGCTTAAATGAGCCTGGGAAGAGCGCTCAGCCTTCTGCTGCGAGAGGGCGGTGTGGGTGACCTTGAGTCCTGGGAGCATGTCTCTCTCCTCCCTCCCACCCTCCCTCCCCTTCCTGTTTTTCTATCTTTCTTTCTTTCCTGAAGTACAGTTGACACATGCGGTGACGTAAGTGTCTGGTGTAGGACAGGGAGCCTGGACGCCATCCCCTCTCTCTGCTAAGCTGTGCTCGCCAGCGCCCCTACCGTCCGCCCGGCGTCCCGCTGTTTGGCACCCAGCAGACAACAAAACAATGACTGAATTTGCAGGGGGCCAGATCTCTCTAGCTGGCAGTGTTAGGGCACAACAGAGATTTACTCAGTTCAGAGGACTGAAAGCCATCAGGCAGACGGGGAAGGGACAAACGCAGGGGAAGAATGGGTCTGTTTGGCAGAACAAACAGCTCCCACCAAGCAGAGGTGTGGGCAGGGATTCTGTGGGCTACCCCACTGCGGGAGCCACACGGAGATCAATGCCTGCAGGGCAGCCCCTTCAGTTGCCTCAGTTGCCCTCTGGCTCCTTCTAATACCAAGATTTCCTTCTACGGGAGGGGTTTTCCGCCATTTTTTTTTGAACTTACAATGTATGCACCAGCATGCGGACATGCTAAGCATGCGCAGTTAAACCCAAGTGCGGAAGGAGCGAAGATGTGTAAGTTTCTTAAGGTGCCAAGCTCTCTGCCCCTGCCCCCCTAGCACGCTGCTTAAAAGCTTCCTGCACTAACCCCAAGGGGAGATGGTGCTCTGACAGTGATCTTCCTGTCTCCTTACTTGTGACAAGGAAGGAAAGTTCTTTGCTTTCAACACTTCTTCGGATTGTGGTCCATTTAACGCACCCTCGGCAGACAACCCCCCTTGAGTTCAGTTCCAGCAGCACCGCCTCGCAGACACGAGGAAGGAAGACAAACTGAGGGATAAGTGGGCATCTGCTGAGGGATGCGTGATTTCCACACCACCTCGTGTCTCCCAGCCACCAGCTCTGGTCCAGTGGCTCCCACCTGCTTCCAAGCTTCCAGGTAGGTGACTCGGGTGAGGTCACACAGCACAGATTCAAGCCCAGGGCTCCCTGAGAGAAGTCTGTGTTCTGGGGGGTTAAGCTCTTTCTGAAGGGGTTGTTCTCTGGCTCTGTCCGGCAGCCGTTTCTCCACTCCCCACCCTCCAACCACCCTCCCACCTGGGACCACAGGTGTGCGCTGAGGCTGACTAGAGGCCGGGAGGTGACTCAAGCTCAATCCTGGAGAAATCTATTCCTTGCCTCATGAACAAACTAAGGAGAAAGAACATTCCAGGCCTGTAGAGCACTGCTAGGCTGTTCGTGTCAGAGGAAAAACAGTGACCACCTTCATCAGCAGGCCAAGCCGGCCTCGAATCCAGCTCTGCTCTCATGGGACTCTGGGCAGTCAGCCAACTTCCCTGAGCTCAACTGTCTCATCCATAAAATGGGGAGAAAAACATTTACCTTACAGGGTGGTTGGGAGGATTTGAGATGGTATGTAAGAAAGTGTTTTGCACTGGAGTGCCTGTGTGGCTCAGTGGGTTAAAGCCTCTGCCTTCTGCTCGGGTCATGATCCCGGGGTCCTGGGATTGAGCCCCACATCTGGCTCTCTGCTCTGCAGGGAGCCTGCTTCCCTTCCTCTCTCTCTCTCTCTCTCTCTCTCTCTGCCTGCCTCTCTGCCTACTTGTGATCTCTGTCTAGCAAATAAATAAATAAAATCTTTTAAAAAATTTTTTTAAAAAAGTGTTTTGCACAGTGCCTGGCTGGGAATAGGAATCTATAGCAGTAGCTTGCTCAAATACCTTACATGCTTCCTCCATCAGTTTATCTGTAGACCTAACACGGGACATAACTGGGCCTGGGAGTTTAGGAGACCATTTCAGAGTCTCCTGTGTTTCTATCAGCTTCTATCAGCTGTGGGATATCGGGAAAAAATAAATAAACAACACAAATTTTACTGTTTAAAATTTTAACTATTTTCTTACCATAAAAGTCTTAAATGCTCCCTGTAGAAATTTTGGATGGTGCATAAAGACAAAAGTGAAATGAAAACTCAATCATAATTCCAGCTCCCAGAGACAACCCTGGATGGAATTGCTGATCTTCCATCCAGTCCTTTAGCGACACATTCTACCGACAGACCTACAGTCCAAAACTAAAAACTAAGATTATCATATTATCTATGCTGATGTAGACATTACTTAGAACGTAAGTGAAAAAAGCATTTTCCCATGAACTCCATACTCCCCACAAGCATGGTCTTCAGTGCTGGGAAATACATCATGCGTCACTCGAATCCCCTATTCCTGGAGGTTCAGGTTCCCGGGTTCTAGGACCTGATACTCCCTCTTGTCATCACGGGTAGGACCGAGGGCTTCTCTTACCATGTACAAGAGAAAAGGCCAGCTCACGAGGTGCCTGGTGATATTCTCGCCTGTCATCTTCTCGTGGCTGTTAGGGGCGAATGTCACCAGCAAATAGGTGCCCACGATGGCCAGACCACAGCCGACGAAGGACAAGACGTAGCGCCCTGCAGGGAAGGAGGGAGGCTGTCACAGGCTCACCGCAGGTGCAAGCTTCAGGCCTGTATGTGTTTCTAGAGCAACATGTGATGACCTTCTATTTTTGGTTTTTCTTCACCTCACAAATAGATCATCTCCCTTATTGTTATTTTAAAAAATAACATTCATAAAAAAATAATAATAACATTTAGGGACGCCTGGGTGGCTCAGTCAGTTAAGCAACTGCCTCTGACTCAGGTCATGATCCCAGGGTTCCAGGATCGAGCCCTGTGTGGGGCTCCTTGCTCAGCAGGGACTCTGCCTCTCCCTCTCCCTTTACAGTTCCCCCTACTTGTGCTTTCTCTCTCTAATAAATAAATAAATAAAATCTTAAAAATAAATTACATTTAATGTTAAAAAATTTTAGCGAGAGTGTAGCATGTATGCCAAAAAGTACTCCACGAATTCTCACAAGGTGAACACACCCGTGTAACCACAACCCAGGTCAAGAAAGGGAACGTTAGCAGGACCCCGATGTCCTCACTTGTGTCCCCTTCCAATCACTAGACCACAGCCCTGGGGTAACACTGACTTCTGCCAGCACTAAGAGTTGGCCTGGTTTTGAACTTTCTATAAGTGGACTCGAGCTATATGATTTCTTGTGTCTGTGTTCACGTAAGATGTTTGTGAGTTTGTGAGATTCACTTGTATCCTCGTGTGGAGTATAGGGGTGTTTCCTTCATTCTCACACCCGTACGGTGTGTGAACACAATTTATCCCTTCCCATATCCATACCTGTATTTATCCATATGCTGTTCATGGGCGTTTGAATGCTCCCCAGGGTTATAACAAATACTGTCGCTATGGGCATTCTTGTGCCTGTCATTTGGAAAACACACTGCCCCTGTTTCTGTTGGGTGTAAAATTAGGAGTGGGAATTCCACAGTCAGGGGACAGGTGGACCTTCAGCTTTGTAGTTACTGTCAAATTGTTTTCCAAACTCCATTTCCATTCCTGCTGGGAGAGCATTAGAGTAGAACTGCCTTTTTTTCTCCTTCACAGCAGCCATTCTGCTACGGAATCATGGTTTCAGTGTGCATTTTACAGGGAAGGTTTTAAAGTCAGAATCACTTTATGGGCAATATAAAAAAAACCAAATACAACAAAACCTCACAAGCAAACCTTCAGAGCCTACCATGCACCTTTTAAAAATGACCTTATCATTTCCCATCTGCAAGTTAATCTCATCCCAAGGGACCGGTCCAAAGACTATCAATGTTCTATTCCACAGACCTGTTGGACACTGTTAGGGAGGCCTGGGAGTTTCCTGACTCTTCCCTGGGTCCTGTCACACTCCAGTTGAGCCTTGTGGATTTCGTGAAAAGCCTCTTGAAGTCCAGCCCAGACCTGGGCAAGCTGAGAAGGGCTGTGAGTTCTGAGCTACACACAGTGACCACAAGCCTCTGGATATTTCTGGATAGAACTATCTACATATTTCATTCCATGGTCTCCCAAAAATGTGATACATTTTTGTATCTTTAATTTTCATTCTAGGCCTCATAAGGTGCCCTCAAAACAGCTGTTCAGTTTTTCAATGAATGAATGAACCACGGTGAAACTCATTTGAGTCCTGTGCTAAGATACAAGAGTCTGTTTTCTTCAGGGAGGGAAACATTAAACTCATCTCTATGCCTGTGGTGTACAGCACAGGTCTAGCATTGGGTGACTGCTGAATTTAATAAAACTTTAGGGAGGACAGCCATGTACAGTTGTACAAGTTGCTCACTGCACAAAAGCACCTTAGCCCGTGGGCTAAAATCTAGCCCATGCTCTGCTCACCAAGGCATGTGCCAGTGGAACCACAGATGCCCAAAGGGGGTATCTTTTTAAAATTCGCATAGGGCACTGCCTGAACTAGCATGTTTCTTATACCAGGACTTTCTAGAGTGATCCTGGAAAGGACATAAAACTACACTGGCCTCAGAACCAGCCCAGCTACCCCTGCATCCCCTACCCCGTTCTGCCATCAGGACTACTACAAATCACTCTGAGTCTTTTGGTCTTGGCATCATATATTAACTCTTCTTTTTTCAGTGAAAGATTCTTTGACTTGCTCCCATCCTGTACCCATGATTCAGAACAGTGGTTCCCAAACCTGGCTGCATGAGCAAGTTCATCTGGCTGCATGTTTAACCTGCAAGCTCTAATCCAGCTTATACAAGTAATAAAGAATGACTCCTGACCTCCAAGCTTCCCATTCGCTTTAGAACTCATTTAGGTAAAGAGGGTGCTTTTTATCAGGCCTCCTAAAATCCCAACAATGGATGCTCAATAAATATTGATTGAGTGGAATGAAATCAAGCTCCTTTTAAGAAGTCTCACAGATGATTCTGCTGTGTAGCCAGATTTGGGAACTACCGATTAAAAATCCCAGCTCTCAGGAGCCTCATAAGGGTGGACTACACAGCACAGAAGGGGGCAGGAGACAGATGATCTCTAAATTGGGGTGAGCTGGTTTTATAATGAAAAAACAAAACAAAACAAAATAGCACAAGCACAGAATTAAGAACATGGGCTCAAATCGGTGAACTTACTCAGAAAGTCTTTGGGTTTCCATTTTTCTTTGATGAATATGATTCCTATGATGGCGCTAGCTACAAAAAAATAAAAGCACAAGGAAAAGAAAATGGAGGCTGCTCTCAGTCCAGTGGAGTCCCTTTGCCTAGGCCCTAGGATAGACTCATTTGCCTTAGGGCTTGGTACTTCCTACCCTCTCCCTCCTGCTCCCCCAAACTCAGTCCTTCTGGTTCCTCTCTTATCCCATCTCAGAAAGGGAGGCTCCTCTCTGAGTCTTCCTGAGGATTTCTACGAGTCCGGGAGCACTGGTGTGGAGTACCTGCAGGGTGACAGGTCATTTGCACAGGTTATTTCTGGCATGTCTACCCAAGGTGGGTGCCGTTATTATTCCCATCTGAAAAACGGGACACTGAGGCTGGGAGAAGTGAGTGTGCTCGTCAGGGCCATGCAACTGTTAAGGACTGCCAGACCCCAGGGCCCTCGATCCTTCCATTGCTGTGACTAGCTCTGACATTCTCCCCATGGTTCTTCTGTCTCCGTCTCAGACTTCCTGGTCACTGCCTGGAGGGATGCGGCTGACATTACTGGGAACAGACTTGGATGGCTATTCTCAGCTCTGTGTGTTCTGGGGTGAGTCACTACCTGCGAGTCTCCGTTTGGATCCAGCTCAGGCCAGCTTGCTGCTTGTTAAATACCGAGTAACCCACTGTCGCATGGGCAACCGTGGTGGCGGTCTCTACACCGTATAAATCAGAAACACTACACATGGGGTCTTCCCACTTTTCTGCCCCTTCCTTCCCTCCTTTTTATCTCCCTCCCACCCTTCTCCCACTGCCTTATCCTCTTCTTTTTCCTCTCATTTTCTCCCTCTCCCTGAAGGTTGGTTCATCAGCACACCGCTGAAAGCACCCCCTTCTCTGAGCTTTAAGGGCAATTCAGTGAGATAATGCATGTAAATCATGTGTCCACAGTAAATACTTGATAACTGACTTATTATTATTATTGAAGTACCTGGGATAGTGACTGATAAGTAATAGGTACCCAACAAATGGTGGCGATTACTTTATTATTTGTTTTTAGTATTGTTTTTTACTGGGTGACTTAAGAAGCTCCGAGAGCCCCTCAATTTCTAGCTGCTGGAGCCTGAGAATCCATCGTTCGACTTCAGTCTCTTATTTTTAAGAATTTGGTTGTGAGAATTACTAAAGTATTAAGTCGGAGGCAACAATTTAAAAGCATGTTGTCACTCGATCACCTGTTTCTCATTGTGAGAAAAGGTTCTGAAGCCTTTTCAGAGGTCAGCTGCGGGCAGAGGATGAATCTCAATCCCATTCAGGGCGGACCCAAAATACAGACATAGGAAGTGGGCCAGAGAACACAAGGAAAGGTTGGGACTGGGGAGAACTACTCGCCTCAACTGAAGGCACTCGGATTATACTTTACTATTATTACTAGATTATTAAAACTATTATATTTTTTATCTTAAAAATTATTCTTTATTTAAATTCAACTTCGCTAATGTATACTGTATTGTTGGTTTCAGGGGGCAGGACTTAGTGACTCATCAGTGCTCGTTACATCAGCCCTTCTTCATGCCCATTGCCCAATCAGCCCTTACCCCTGGACCCTCAAGTCTATGGTCAGATTATATTTTACAACAATATTGTGTGGATAAAAACACAGCATGTTGGAGGACCTCACTCATCTTGTGGGCCATGAGGGTACAAACCCAGGTCAAGAAAGAGGGGGACTCTTCATGGGATCGGGAAAAGCAACGGGTTTCCACTTCTTTGCCAACTTCTGGTCATTGGGGGGACTGCCTGGAACTCTGAGAATTCTCACTAAGGGACCCCCTGCCTGACTGATGACGTCTGCCACGGGCACAGGCTGGGCGCGTGGTTGCTGCCCTTATCTGTGGGGTAGAAGACGCCCTCTTAACTCCAGAAGGAAAAAGACTACTCAAAATGCCACTTTTTCCTTTAAGAGCAGGGAAGTGCTTCTAGGCCATGTGGAGCCTGCCAGCAAGCAGAAGGGAACATTTCAGCGCAAGTTCATGGTCCCCGCTCCTGTGTTCACTAATCTACTAACATCTTTTATTTAAGATGAAAATATTATTTTTTTTTCCTAATGCTATTTAATTTGCAGAACACAAACATCAAAGCTCCTTTATCTTTTCCTTGGTTCAAATGCTCTGAGACACTGGTTTGGGGATTACAGAGATCACAGAGAAACGGCAAGTGAGAAAGTGACCGATGCTTCAGACATGATATCCCCTGATGCAAAAAGGTTAGAGCCTCAGTGGAAGGCATGTCTATTAGAGGGTAAAAGCTGTCTGAATCCTACAGAAGCTCAGGTTGTCCTGACAGTGCTGGGATGAAAGCTTCATGTTTGTATCTTCCTTCTGCAGTGGGAATAGAAAGCAATTCTGATAAACTTTCTGAGTCTTAAACAGATCACGGAGCCAGACCATCCTGTATCCCAGCCCTGCCATCCTGTACCCCTAGTTCCTCATCTGTAAAGTGGGGATCGTGACACTGTCACGCTCAAAAAGGAGGACTGGAATTAATATCTGTAAAGCGCTTTGTACTAGGCCGGCGTATATGAAGCCCTTTGTAGTGTCAGTGACATTACCAAGCAGAAGCTGCTTTGTTTGCTGAGTATGGTGGCAGCCCAGGTGTGTGGGTCCCAGGGATTAGCAGCGGCAGAGAGGGACCCCGATCTTACCTATCACGGAGACCGCTCCGAGGGGCACGATCAGCGACAGCGGAGCGAAGGCGTAAGAGGCAAACACTCCCAGCTCGCCCAGCAGCATCAGGAACAGGCCCAGCCACCATGTTTTGGTCTTGAAGTAGGCTCGGGGGTCCTTGGAGCCTGCCAGGCGGATGTGGCAGTACTTCTAGAAATCCAAGAAAGAAGGCAATTTGCCCAGAGCTTTTGGGAAAAAGAGGCTATGACATCTGTATCCTAAATCCACCACCCACTTTTATTTGGGAAGATGTGTTTTTTTGGAGTTCCAGCTCAGAGAAGAGGCAAGCCATCCCGATCTCAATACCAGGCTGTTACTCTTAAGACAGCAGTTCTCAAACTGGCCGGGAAGCCTCAGACACTCCCTGGGGAGACCTGGAAATGTGCATTTCTAATGCACAGCACAGGCAGTGTGCAGTCTGGAGCCGGGGCAGGGGTCGAGGACGCCATCCCAGGTTCCCCTGGTTTTAGGTCGAGCATCTTCCTCTAACAGCAGTGCCCCAGAGTCCCCATGCTCAGGGTGTCTGTTTGGCTGCACTCCCTTCTATAGATGAGCCTGAACTCTGCTGGGCAGTCCCGGGGGCATCCGTGGACCCTGCCGTCCCTCAGGTGGATACTTGGCCCAGGTAAGGCCAATAGTCTTTGTTCTGGAATGTGCACTTGGGACACAGAAAGTAGGGAGGTGACCAAGGTGCAAGGCAGTCATGCTCACTTAGCGGACCACAGCTCCCACTTGCAGGGGGAAGGACCGTGATGGGAGCTGCATCCGAGCGGATGCGGAAGCAGAGAGACTGCTCTGTATAACGCAAAGCATGAACCGACAAGAGGCCAGAAGACCATGCAGCCTCCGAAACACACAGGCACACTCCGGGCACACGGGCGTGCGTAGCGCTGAAAGGTACCGGGTTACTCGTGTGTGTTCTCATCTCTGATCCAGGGAGGGAGGGCGCCTCTCCACAACCCAAAGCTGGGCAGTGCAGGCGGAGAGGAGCAGGCCAGCGTGCTGTAGGAATTAACCCGTCCGCAGGTGTCAAACCTTGGTCAGGGTGTCCCAGAGCAGTCCCTGAGACTGGACTTGGGAGGACGTGATTCCCGGAGACATCGTAAGGGAGTGGGAAAGTGAGCCGGAGAAGGGAGCACACCAGCGGAGGGTGCAGAATGAGGGCCCTGGGCAGCAGGGGGGCTCATCCCATGGGGGACCCACTGGGAAACCCTGTGAACCAGCTCAGAGCCATGCGACCACAGGATGGCAGCCTGGGCATTTATACACGGACTCCTGTCCCCCACCGGCTAAAAACTGCTCCAGCGCAGCAACCACCACCATGGCTGCCACCCAATTCACACATGTCCATGGAACCAGTTTCTGGGGCACCCTCAGGAGCTCCCCAATCTATCGGCATGTGCCAAACCACAGCTGTGGACCAGCTCAGCAGCTCCAGAGCACCCCAGGAAGGTCTAAGTCATGGAGTACGCGGTCATTAGAGTTGAGGGCAGTACGGGATCATGTGGGAGCAAAGAATCAAGAGAGATTCTGGAACAACCACAGGGGATTGCCCAAGGCATCCCAGGAATGGAGTGGGGGCAACGTCCCATGGCAAGGAGGCAGCTGGGCCCGCACCAGACCCCCCAGCTGACCAGCTGTATCTCTGTCCCCAGACAGTGCTCGTGACCGAGACTTACCTGTAGGTTAAGTGCAATGCTGACCACAAGGTGCCCGAATATCGCCAAAAGGGCGCCGATCAAGTTCTCCTGCAAGGAAAGTTCCCAGGAGCAGATGTGAGCTGGGTCTAAGCCAAAGGGCCCCAGGGACACAGAAGAAACCCCACCCTTCGCTGTCCCAAAACAAAAGGAGAAAGACATCTGCCACAAAGCCACATCCCAGACCTGCTACTGGAGTTTTACCAGTTTACTACTCAAGGTTAATGCAGCTGCCTTGTTGGTTTACAAAACACCGCCAGAAAGCAACTGTCCTGGGTCCAGGGTCACAATGAACCGATAAGGCCTAAACCTGCTCTGCTCTTTCCTTACTGTACTGACTCGTGCAGTCTTGTGCACACAAGCAACATTCAGAAACCGGAATTTACAAGAGAAACACAGGTGGGGGTACTATTTGCCATTTAATCAATGGACTCTTCATGTTCCCAGAGGGGTCTCAATGAGACTCTTTAAACTGGCTAATTCGCTCCTGGCATTTTTAATGATTTCATTTATAAACTTTTAACTTCTGTCACCTTAAAAATAAGGTTCATATTCTTTAGCATGGCATCTTCTTTTAACTTCAAAAGACAATTACTAGGCATATATTTATCGTACAATAACCAGGAAATACAAAGAAATGACAGGAAGAGTAAAAATCACAACAAAACAGAAAAGCCACCTGTAATTCTAAACCCAAAGCTAACTACTGCAGACATTTTGTTCTTATAAACTTTTTTCTTGTTCTTGTAAATTTTTTTTCTGTTCATGAATTCAGAAATGAATGGCAATGTTAGTTTATTTTGCAAAAATAAGATTATAATCTGTTTTATAACCTGTTCCTTTACTTAAGAAATTATAAACACGGGGCGCCTGGGTGGCTCAGTGGGTTAAGCCGCTGCCTTCGGCTCAGGTCATGATCTCAGGGTCCTGGGATCGAGTCCCGCATCGGGCTCTCTGCTCATCAGTGAGCCTGCTTCCCTCTCTCTCTCTGCCTGCCTCTCCATCTACTTGTGATTTCTCTCTGTCAAATAAATACATAAAATCTTAAAAAAAAAGAAGAAGAAAGAAAAGAAAAGAAATTATAAACACATTCCCATCGGGCATATTTAATTCATCACTTAAAAATATATATATTTTATTTATTGTAGGGGCGCCTGCGTGGCTCAGTTGTTAAGTGTCTGCCTTCAGCTCAGGTCATGATCCCAGGTCCTGGGATGGAGCCCCACACTGGGCTCCCTGCTCAATGGGAAGCCTGCTTCTCCCTCTTCCACTCCCCCTGCTTCTGTTCCCTCTCCTTAAGTGTTCTTATTCAGCTCAGGTCATCATCCCAGGGTCCTGGGATCGAGCCGTGCATCGGGCTCCCTGCTCCACAGGAAGCCTGCTTCTCCCTCTCCCACTCCCCCTACGTGTGTTCCCTCTCTTGCTGAATTTCTCTTTGTCAAATAAATAAAATATTTTTAAAAGGATTTTATTTATTTATTTTAGAGAAATGAGAGAGCGAGAGAGCATGAGTTGGGGGGAAGGGGCCAAGGAAGAGAAGCAGAAGATGTCCCACTGAGCAGGGAGCCTGACACAGGGCTCAGTCCCAGGACCCTGGGATCATGACCTGACCCAAAGTCAGACTGTTAACCAACTGAGCCACACAGGTGCCCCTAATTCATCATTTTTAATAAATACCAAATAACTCGTCATTTGATACGCTATATTTTATATCATTGCTTCTCCACTGTTGGATACTTGGGCCGTTTCTTTTCTTTTCTTTTCTTTTTTTTTTTAAACACCGCTGTGATCGAGTATCTACTACATGCATTTTTGTACATTTATGAGGATTACTCCCTTGGGATACATTCTTAGGACGACTGCTGAGTCAAAGGGCACTTGCCTCAGCATGGAAACCACACTATACTACGTCCCCCACAAGCCCTCCAGGGTTTTTTTTCACCACTAAACACCAAAGAATGTTCTCTTAGCCAAATATGAATCCTCCCGGCCCAGGATGGGCCTTTTTCAACTCCCCTTTTGCTCTAGAGGTTCCCCCACCTGGCCGCCCTCCCTGTGAAATTGGCCAGCTCTGCAAGGCCTGGGCTGGGTGCTAGCAAACCAAGAGTAAACAAGGCAAACACAGTCTTGCAGTTCATCTGAGAGACAGATAATTAGCAAGCATAAGGCAGGAAGTCAACCCTCTCTCCCCTCTGCTCCCCTCTTCCCTGGAATGCTGAGGGCCTAGACAACTAAGAAGGCAGTTGGCTATGGGTTAGGGTGGAAGGAGGGAGGGGGTGTCTACGGATGGAAACCACCATGGCTGTCCTTGACTTTGTCCCCAGCAAGGTGCAGCACTGCAGAATAAAGGAAAGACATTGAGCGGGGAGGCCGGAGACATGGGTTCTAGTTTCAGCTTTGCTGTCTCATCACAGCATGACCTTAGATGAGTCCCTTCCCCTCATCAGGCTTGTATGCCCCTGTCTGGAAAATGTAGATGGTGGCCCAGATAACCTCCAAGGGGCCTTCCAGCCCTCACTTAAGCCCTGGGTCAGGGCCAGACTGCCAAGGAAAAGCAAGTGAAGGATCAGGGCACGCAGGAAACGGACTTATATTCATTTCACTTCATACAACAACTCTTTAATAGAAGGTCACTGAGGGCATCTCATGGACCCAAGGGAGCTGGCTTCCACTTCTTCCCAAGATGGCTTATAGCCTGAGCTGTACTTCCTTGATCCTTCGCCATCTCTGTTCTATGTGTTTTTCTTGTCTCTTCTCAGACAGAATCAAGCAGAAGCCATGTCTGTCCTGTAGGATCACAGGACCTCATAGCTCAAAGGGTCACTGGAGATCAACCAGGCCAGGGTTTCCCTAACTGGGTTCCTAGAGAGGTCAATGGAGCTCTGAGGCAAAAAGCACAACATGGTTAAGTGAGTTTGGGAAACGCTGGATCCTCGGTCCACTGCTTGGAGGCCTACAGGTGGGTCCTCCTTGTCCACCCCAGGTGTCCCAAACCTACGAGGCTCTAGAACTTTTAGTCTGCAGATATCTCTGATGCTCAACACCTGCTGTCTTAACCACGTTCTTTTTCTTCTGGTAATAACACTCTGATTTTGCTGTAAGCACTCCCCCATGCCCCCAACTTCCCCTTGTATGGTCTCGTGGGGACTGTCATTCCAAGTGCTTCATCCTCTCCTGGACCATGATGGGCCTATGACCCAGTCAGAAACCCTTTCTGGATCTATATGTATATAAACATACACATATGCACGTATGCGTGCACATGCGTGCACACACACACACACACACACACTATTTTTTTTTTAAGACAGAGAGAGTCTGCCAGTGTGGGGGAGGGGCAAAGGAAGAGAGAGAATCTTAAGCAGGCACCACACTCAGCACTTGGTATGGAGCCCGATATGGGGCTCGATCTAAAAACCTGGAGATCATGACCTAAGCTGAAATCAAGACTCAGATGCTTCCCTGACTGAGCCCTCCAGGTGTCCCAAATCTTGAATAGAGAAGCATGAAGGCTGAAAGAAGTCTGGGCTCATTGCTTCCCAAGACCAGACCTGGGCAAGTCAGGCCCCAGGAGCCATCCAGAAGCCTGCTTCCCTAGCTCTTCCTTCCGTTCTGGGAGCAGTCCCGCAGTCTTTTTTGCTTAAGAGCTGGTTTCTGTTACTTGCCCCACAGAGCCTGAGTCAATGCTTCACTGTACACAGTCTGGGAACATGTATATACTTAGTTCAATTCCTAGTAAACATGAATGTTTATTTCTTCTTCTTTCTTTCCTTAGAGAGGTGGCTTCTACAGACAAAAAAAGGCTACCTGTATCACTTTGATTTCTTAAAAAAAAATTATTTGCCATAAAAGTAATAGATTCATGAATCTAGTTTCTTTTAAACAAAATCTTACTAAGGAACTAGGAAATTCTTAGAAGTTTAATAAATTGCACTTATGATTATATGATTATGCTCTTAAATAGTTCAGTGCTGTTTACCTACAATAAATTCTGTTATTCCTTTCAATTTAAAAACCAAATTACAGAACTTCTGCTTCCAGCAAGATGGAGTAGACTTACTTTTTCCTGTGCTTCCTGCATTGGACATTATATATAAATTGGACATTATATATACAGGAAACACAAGACAACTCTGAAAGGTGAGAAGAAGGCAGACAGGGTGGGGAGCTGGGGGCCTGAGGAACAGCACCATGGCGGGGTCCCTGGATCTTCTCTTCACCTCACATACTTCAAACCTGCAGCTGAAGAAGTGGGCAAACTGGGAGTATCAATGGGTATAGACAAAAAAGCTCTAAGAGAGCATGGGCTCTTTAGTCAAAAGACCAGGAGACGAGCCACCAAGCAAGACAGAAAACTTTAAGACAAGTGCTGTTCCAAACATCACAGGAAAAGAAAATGATACCCACCCATCCCACACCAGCGTAAACCAAGTAGGGGGCCTACATTTCCAACCTTTCATGGTTATCACGGGGCTCCTCAACTCACATGCTGGGACTATGAGAGAAGGCCAAGGAGGGATCTGAGGTCCAGGGATGAGGCATGCTCTCCCCCTTACCGCCCTGGCCCCACAGCGTGAGAAGAGTCCATGTGGGGAGCCTGGTCTTCTACCCCCAGCTAGCAGCAATGAAACACCCTTCTACTGGGCCGTGTCAGTGGAGACCTGGTAGAGAGGCAAGACCTTCGCCATTATACCTTCACAATTACACTGTCCCCAAGTTGGGGTTACCATTTGTAGTAAATCGCAGTGATGGCCGCCAGCCATTTCTCTCACCACTCCCATAAAGAGGAGGGAACTTTCCCTCCCACCACTTGAATCTGGAAGGGTTTGTGATCAACAGCATGACATGGAGTTGAGGGTGGGGGACTTCTGGGCTCAGGCCCCGTAACTTCTACTTTTGCACAGAAGGGAACTCAACTACATATAAAGAAGTCCAGTCTATCCATAAGAAGAGAGAGGCCCCCTGTGGAAGACCAAACAGATACACAAGTGGGTCAGGTCGACACCCGGAGAAGAGACAGGCTCAGCCATCTCAGCCAACGGCCAGCTGAGTAAGTCAACCTGGCTGAGACTCCAGGCATGAGTGATTCCACCTTGGATTCTCCAGCTCCAGCCCCGGCTTCAGCCCAACACCACAGATGATACTATATGAGCAAAGATGAGCCCTTGCTGCTGAGCCCTGCCCACATTCTTCGTTTCTTAAAACAACTTTATTGTAAGAACACGTCACATAAGATCTACTTTCTTAACAACTTGGGTGTATGGTGTAGTGCTGTTAACTACAGGCACAAGGATCTCTAGAACATGTTCATCTTCCGTAACTGAGACTTCATGCCTGTTGAGTAGCAACTCCCATTTCCCCACCCTCCTGCCCCAGCAACCACCATCCTCCTCTCTGATTCTGAGTCTGACTCTGGTAGACAGCTCACAGAGGGGGAAATCATGCAGTGCTTGTCTGCTGGGTGACTTAACAAACATTTACTTCTCACAGTTCTAGAGGAGGGGGAAGCCCCAAATCAAGGTTTTGGCTGATTCTATTCCTGCTTAGAGTTCTCTTCCTGGTCTGCAGATGGACACCATCTTCATGTTCCCTCACATGGTAGAGAGAGACTATCTCCCTCTTTGTCCCTTCTTACAAGGGCACTAATCTCATTCATGAGGGCCCCACCTTCATGACCTAATTATCTCCAAAGGTCCTACTTCCAAAACATCACACTGGGGTTTAGGGCTTTAACATATAAATGGGGGGGGGGCTGATGAACAGAGTTCATCAGGCTGACCACAGAGAGGACACAGACTTTACAAAAAGAGTTTAGAAAAATCACAAAACAAGGAACAAAACAAACCACAATAAGCAACAACAACAAACGGGGTGTAGATCTGATTTCCACAGCTGCAATGTAATATTTGAAATGACCAGTTTGCATGGGTGTTGTAAAACCACGCCACTAAATCCCAAGCATTTCCACCACCCCCAAAAAAGAAATCCTAAACCTATTGGCAGTCCCTCTCCATTCCCCACCAGCCCAGCCCCAGGCCACCATTAATCTACTTCCTGTCTCTACAGACTTGCCTATTCTGGACAGTTCACATAAATGGAATCCTAAGGGATGTGGTTGTGTCTGGTTTCTTTCACCGAGCATAATGCTTTCAAGGCTCATATGTTATAACATGTACCCGTACTTCATTCCTTTTTATAGTCAAATAATATTCCATCAATGGATATAACATTTTGTTTACCCATTCACCAGTTACAGTTGTGTCATCTCCACTTTCTCTCTATTGCAAGTAATGTTATTAACATGCTTATACAAGTTTCTGTAGAGACATATATTTTTTATTCTCTTGGGTATCTACAGTGACTATTTTAACTTTGGTGGGGGGGGGGGGTGTTAAATGGTTTTCCATAGTGGCTGTACCTGTTTACATTCTCACCAGTAGAGGACTCCCAATTTCTCCACATCTTTGTCAACACTCATTATTTTCCTTATTTTTTATTTTTTAAGATTTATTTTTTTAATTTAATTTTATTTTTCTTTAAAGATTTTATTTATTCATTTGACAGAGAGAGACACAGCAAGAAAGGGAACACAGGCAGGGGTTGTAAAAGCAGGAGAAGCAGGCTTCCCGCCGAACAGAGAACCTGATGCTCAGCTCGATCCCAGGACCGTGGGATCATGACCTGAGCCGAAAGCAGACACTTAACGCTGGAGCAACCCAGGTGCCCCTATTTATTTATTTTAAAGGGGGGAGGCGTACACAGTGGAAAGGGCAGACAAAGAGGGAGGGAGAGAATCTCAAGCAGACTCCCCATTGAGTGCAGAGCTCAACCTGGGGCTTGATCTCACAACCCTGAGATTATGACCTGAGCTGAAATCAGGAGTTGGATACTTAAACAATTTACCCATCCAAGTGCCCCATTACTTTCCTTGTTAAAAAATGTATGACAGTTACCCTAATGGGTATGCAGAAGAGTCTAATTGTGGTTTTGATAATGCAGTTCCCTAAGACTAATGACACTGAACACCTTTCCACATGTTTACTATCCATTTATCTTCTTTGGAGAAATATTTATTCAAAATCTTTGCCTATTTTTAAAATTTGAGGTTAAGAGTCACATATACTAAAAGTTGACCATTAACCATCTTAAAGAGTGCACGTCAGTGGCATTTAGTAGACTCATAATGTTGTGCAACCTTCTGCACATTAAAAAAAAAAACACTTGGGTTGTAAGAGTTCTTTACATATTTGGATACTAAACTTTTCCCAGATACATGATTTACAAATATTCTCTTTGATTCTGTGGGTCATATTTTTATTCTTGATAAACTGCTTTGACATACAAAAGTTTTAATTTTGATAAAGTTTATTTTTTCTTTTGTTGCTATGCTTTTGGTGTCATAAGACAGTTTTTTTTTTTTCTAAAAAAAAAAACAGAGAAGAGAACAATGTAATCCAAGTTCACAAGGATTTATACAGGCATACCTTGTTTCATTGTGCTTTCCCTTAGGGCACTTTGAAGATATTGTGTGTTTTATAAATTGAAGGTTTGTGTTAATTGTTCTTCAAGCAGGGATGCCTGGGTGGCTCAGTTGGTTAAGCCACTACCTTTGGCTCAGGTCATGATCCCAGGGTCCTGGGATTAAGTCCCACATCGGGGTCTCTGCTCTGCAGGGAGCCTGCTTCTCTCTCTACCTCTGCCTCCCACTCTGTCTGCTTGTGTTTGCTCGCTCTCTCTGACAAATAAATAAATAAAATCTTAAAAAACAAAAAAATCTGGGCGCCTGGGTGGCTCAGTGGGTTAAGCCGCTGCCTTCGGCTAAGGTCATGATCTCAGGGTCCTGGGATCGAGTCCCTCATCGGGCTCTCTGCTCAGCCAGGAGCCTGCTTCTCTTTCTCTCTCTCTCTCTCTCTCTCTCTCTGCCTGCCTCTCTGTCTACTTGTGATCTCTCTCTGTCAAATAAATAAATAAATAAATCTTTTTAAAAAAAAGTTAAAAAAAAAACTTCCTTCAACCAAATCCATCAACACCATTTTCCCAACAGCATTGGCTCACTTTGTGTCTCTATGTCATATTTTTAATTCTTGTAATATTTCAAGCATTGTCACTATCACTGTATTTGTTATGGTAATCTGTGATCACTGATCTTTGATGTTATGACTGTAATTGTTCTGGGGTGCCATGAACCATGCCCATATAAGACAATGACCTTAATCAATAAAGGTCTTTATTGACACAAAGGTTTTGTGTGTTCTGGCTGCTCCACCAATAAGCTGTTGCCTATCTCTCTCCCTGCCCTGGGGCCCCCCTATGTCCCGAGACACAATTGTGAAATTAGGCCAGTTAATAAGTCTACGGTGCCTCCAAGTGTTCAGGTGAAAGGAAGAACCAAATGTCTCTCACTTTAAATCAAAAGCTTAGAAATGATTGGGGCACCTGGCTGGCTTAGTTGGTAGAGCACACAACTCTTGATCTCAGGGTTGTAGGTTCAAGCCCCATGTTGGGTGTAGAGATTACTTAAGAATTTTTTCTTTAATTAAAAAAAAAAAGCTAGACATGATTAAGCTCAGTGAGGAAGGCTTGTGCAAAAGCTAGATGGACTGAAAGCTAGGCTTCCTGTTCCAAATAGTTAGCCAAGTTGTGAATGCAAAGCAAAAGTTCTTGAAGGAACTTAAAAGTGCTACTCCAGTGGACACATGAATGATAAGAAAGTGAAACAGCCTTATTGCTGATATGGAGAAAGTATGAATGGTCTGGATAGAAGATCAAAGTAGCCACTGCATTTCTTAAGCCAGAGCCTAATCCACAGCAAGGCCCTCATACTCTTCAATTCTGTGAAGTCTGAGTGAGGGGAAGAAGCTGCAGAAGGAAGTCTGAAGGTTCATGAGGTTTAAGGAGAGAAGCCATCTCCATAAAGTAAAAGGGCAAGGGGAAACAGCAGGTGCTGATGGAGAAGCTGCAGAAGTTCTTCAGAAAATCTAGCTCAGATAATTAATGAAGGTGGCTACCCCAAACAGCAGATTTTCAGTGTAGACCAAACAGCCTTCTATTGGAAGATGCCATCGAGAATTTCATAGCTGGAGAGAAGTCGATGCCTTGTTTAGAAGCTTCAAAGGATTGGGCACCTGGGTGGCTCAGCTGATTAAGCATCTAAGTCTTGATCTCAGAGTTGTGGGTTCAGGCCCCACCCTGAGAAAAACAGAGGCTGACTGTCCTGTTAAGGGCTAATGCAGCTGGTGACTTTAAACTGAAGTCAATGTTCATTTGCCATTCCAAGAACCCTAGGGCCCTTAAGACTTCCGCTAAATCTATTCAGCCCGTGCTCTATAAAGAGAGCAACAGAACCTGGATGAGAGCACAACTGTTGACAACTTGGTTTATCATATATTTTAGGCCCACTGTTGAGACTTACTGCTCAGAAAAAAAGGCTTCTTCTAAGACTTTACTGCTCACCGACAATGCACTTGGTCACCCAAGAGCTCTGATGAAGATGTACATCGAGATTAATGTTGTTTTCATGCCTGCTAATACCTCATCCATTCCACAGCCCATGGATCAAGGAGTAATTTCAACTTACAAGTCCTACTATTTAAGAAATATATTTCTTGGGGTGCCTGGGTAGCTCAGTTGGTTGCACGACCAACTCATTTCAGCACAGGTCATCATCTCAGAGTTGTAAAATGGAGCCCCACATGGGGCTCCCTGCACAGCATGAAGTCTGCTTGTCTCTCTTCCTCTGCTCCTCCCCCTACTCTCTCTAAAATAAATAAATGAAATCTTTAAAAAAATGTATTTCTTAAGGCTATTGCTGTCATAGAGAGTGATTTCTCTGATGGCTCTGGGAAAAGTAAACTGAAAACCTTCAGGAAAGGATTCACCATCCTAGATGCCATTAAGAACATTCATGATTCACGGAAAGAGGTTGAAATACCAACATTCACAGGAGTTTAGAAAAAGCTGATTCCCACCCTCATGGATGACTGTGAGCGTTCAACACTTCAGTGGGGGAAGTAGGTGCAGATGTGGTGGGAATAGTAGGAGAGCTTCAATGTGAAGTGGAGCCTGAAGATGGGACTGAATGGCTGTAATCTTGTGAGAAAACTTGAACAGATGAGAAGGTCTTCTTTAGTTTTTAAAAGATTTTATTTATCTGAGAGAGACAGAGTGAGAGAGCATGAATGTGAGCAGGGGGAGAGGCAGAGGGAGAAGGAGTGAGAGAATCTCAAGCAGACCCCACGATGAGTGCAGAGCCAAAGTGGGACTTGATCCCACAACCCTGAGATCATGACCTGAGCTGAAATCAACAGTTGGCCACTCAACCCACTGAGCCACCCAGGCGCCCTGAAGAGGTGCTTCTTATGGATGAGCAAAGAAAGTGGTGGATGGAATCTACTCCAGGTGAAGATGTCTCGAAGATTGTTGAAATGAAGCAAATGACTTGGAATATTACATAAACCTGGTTAATAAAGCAACAGAGGGTTTGAGAGGACTGACTACGATTTTGATAGAAGTTCTACTGTGGGTAAGAGGCTTTCAAACAGCATCACACGCTACAAAGAAATCCTTCATGCAAGGAAGAGTCAGTCAACGCAGCAAACTTCACTGCTGTCTTATTTCAAGAAACTGCCACGGCCCAACTTTCAGCACCCAACACCCTGATCAGTCGGCAGCCATCGACGTAGAGGCAAGACCCTCCACCAGCAAAAAGACTGTGACTTGCCGAAGCTCACATAGTGATTAGCATTTTTAAGCAATCAAGTATTTTGTATTTTTTTCTTTTGTGTTAAATAGACAAGTTTTCTAGTGTACCATTTTTTAAAAAGATTTTATTTATTTATTTGCGAGACAGAGCTAGAGCACTGTGAGCAGGGAGGGGGCAGAGGAGAGGATGTTCAAGCAGACTCGCAGCTGAGCACAGACACCCACACAGGGCTTGATCTCTGGATGCAAGAGATCATGACCTACTGAAAACAAGAGTCAGACACTCAACCCACTGAGGCAGTCAGGTGCCCCTCTAGCATACCATTTTAATTCTCTTATCATTTCCTTTATTATTTATTTTTGAGTTATTTTCTTAGGGATTGTGCTGAGGATTGTAATTACCATACTGAAGCATGTGATAAAGCATTTATAATTACATTTGTATGTACAAATACTATAATATTTGTTTTTGACATAGTATATAATTAAAATATATGTGTTGAGACACTTGGCTGGCTCAGTCAGTGGAGCATGTGACTCTTGATCTCAGGGTCATGAGTTCAAGCTCCATGTTGGACATGGAGCTTACTTAAAATTTCTTTTAAAGTAAAATATATATATTGCAATACAGTATAGGCAATGGTGTAGTAAAATTAACAAGATGTCAATTTCCTCAATCTTTTCTAGATAGGTTAAGCCAACATGGCTCTAAGTGAAAATTTATCAGCATAATTGATAGTGCCTTTCTGGTAAACTTCACAGAAATTGTTGAGAACATACCCCCCTCAAATATGTCATTTTGGCATAATCATTATTTTGAATTAAAGTTACTTAAGAAATAGCCAGTACAAAAAGGGTACTCTGAGACCCCTTTATCCATGAAAGCAGGAAGTAATTCTTCCATGTGAAAGGTACTTTCCCAATATGCACCAGGAGGAAGAGACACACCCTTATCACCAGAGATAGGGAATTTAGGGCCAAGAAGGCTATATAAACAAACCTAGTTACCACCTCATTAATTTACTACCCCAAGCCCAACCCCTTTGTCTTGTCAATTCTTCACAAATTTATAGTTTCTTTGTCTAAAAGGTATAAAAGCTGCCTGCTTTGGTCACTTCTTTGAGCATCATATCTTTGGCACTCCCATATGTATGAAATTAAATTTTTCTCCTGTGAATCTGTTGTATGTCAGTTTAATTATTAGGCCAGCCAAAGAATCTAGAGGGGAAGGGAACCTAGATTGTGAAAGCAAAACAAATCCTGTTGTAAATTAACAGGGGCACCTGGGTGGCTCAGTCAGTTAAGTGTGTGCCTTTGGCTCAGGTCATGATCCCCCCAGGGTTCTGGGATCAAATTCCCCATCAGGCTCCCTGTTCAGCGCGAAGCCAGCTTCTCCTCCCCGCTACTCTGCCTACTTGTGCTCTCTCTCTCTCTGTCAAATAAATAAATAAAATCTTTAAAACAAGAAAATAAATTAACTGTATACAGTACTTTGTTTTGAAGAAAAATAAGAGGCTCTCCTTGTATTGTTAGCTGATAAGTCAATAAAAATAATTTATCACTATGTGGGTTTTTTTTTTTAAAGATTTATTTATTTATTTATTTATTTATTTATTTATTTGACAGACAGAGATCACAAGTAGGCAGAGAGGCAGGCAGAGAGAGAGGAGGAAGCAGGCTCCCTGCTGAGCAGAGAGCCCGACGTGGGACTCGATCCCAGGACCCTGAGATCATGACCTGAGCCGAAGGCAGCGGCTTAACCCACTGAGCCACCCAGGCGCCCCGTGGGGTTTTTTTAAAGTAGGTTCCACACCAAGTACGGAGCCCAATATGGGGCTTTAACTCATGACCCTGAGATCAAGACCTGAGCTGAGATCAAGAGTTAGAAGCTTAACTGACTACGCCACCCAGACACCCCTGTCACAATGTGATTTTTAGCATATAATTTGGAAGAAGTTGAAAGAATTTAGGGATGAGCACTATAATAACATTCTTCCATCCCAGGTACTTATGTGAACGGGTTCTCAGGGCTTCTAGCTATAAAACCCAAAACCTACAACAGAACTGATGCTAAAATCTGTCTCATTCTAGCAATCAATAATATTCATCTTGACTATTGGGGAGAAAAAGTCCCTTTCAGATACTCATTCCTAATACAATATTATTTTATGCTTAACAATTATAATGAGACTTTATATTACATTCACCAATTGATTCTAAAGCTTCTGGATTGAGTCAGTACTTCTGAAACTGTGAAATAGAAAGCCTGAGGCCCAAAATGGCATCATTTCAGCCAGATCACCAAACTGGGGCTTCATACTTAACCTAATTGAAGTTCTAACCTCCTTCAGAAAGCTAATCTTTTTTTTTTTTTTTTAAAGATTTATTTATTTATTTATTTGACAGAGATCACAAGTAGGCAGAGAGCTAGGCAGAAAGAGAGAGAGGAATCAGGCTCCCCACCAGAGAGCCTGATGTGGGGCTTGATCCCAGGACCCTGGGATCATGACCTGAGCCAAAGGCAGAGGCATTAACCCACTGAGCCACTCAGGTGCCCCTCCATAAAGGTAATCTTAACTGATCAGTCAGGAATCTTCTGATCAGCACCAATAAGGTAATCTGTCACATGGGCCCTCCCTATCCCATTTGTCCCCAAAGGAAGGTCACTTCACTTGAAATAATTTTTTTCTCTGTTTATAACTTTGTCTTGCCTTTAAAAACTTGGGGCACCTGGGTGGCTCAGTTAGTTAAGTGTCCAACTCTTGATTTTGGCTCAGGTCATGATCTCAGGGTCATGAGATGGGGCCAGGCTCTGCACTCAGTGGGAAGTCTGCTTGAGTTCTTTCTCTGCCTCTGCCCCCTCCCCCACCCCCACCGGCACACACATGAGCTCTCTTTCTCAAATAAATAAACCTTTTTTTTAAAAGGTTTTATTTATTATTTATTCAACAGAGATCACAAGTAGGCAGAGAGGCAGGCAGAGAGAGGGGGAAGCAGGCTCCCTGCTGAGCAGAGAGCCTGATGTGGGGCTTGATCCCAGGACCCTGGGATCATGACCTGAGCCGAAGGCAGAGGCTTAACCCACTGAGCCACCCAGGCGCCCCTCAAATAAATAAACCTTTAAAAAAAAAACAAAAGGCCTCTTCTCTTTCTGCCACCGTTTGGAGCCCCCTTGCCCCGCAACTTGCTAGATGGGTTCCTGCCTGATTCATGTATCAGTTAGTAAAGCCAGTTAGAGCATCAAAATTACTTCGTGGAATTTTTGTTATTTCACAAACCCTATGTCAAAGAAAATATTAAAGAGTGAAATTTGATTGCATATTTTCCACTTTCTTTTTTTCAAGATATTTTATTTATTTATCAGAGAGAGAGTGAGAGAGTGAGTGAGCACAAGTAGGGGGAGCGGCAGGCAAAGGGAGAGGGAGAAGCAGGTTCCCTGCTGCACAGGGAGCCTGATGCAGGACTCGATCCCTGGATCCTGGGATCATGACCTGAGCTGAAGGCAGATGCTTAACTGACTGAGCCACCCAGGCACCCCTTTTCCATTCTTTCTTGTAGAGAAGTATGAGAAGTATGGTAGGTATCCATAGAATGTTGAAGTGTTAAAAGATAGACACTGTTTGGGGACAAAATTCTGTGGGGGAAACGTAAAGGAAATACAAAATTAAGGAGAAAAAGGAATGATGTAAAATTTCCAACTGCTAAAGAACTTTTTCAGAAGGTACGTATCAAGCGGGCTTTATATTCCAGGGACTATAAAAAAAAATTCTAGTAGGAAAATGTGCCAGAAATGACATACCTTGCAAATATAAACTTGTAACACCCATTTTAAGTCTTAGATGTCAATCAAAGAAATGAGTGAGGCTATACAAGGGGGTTTCTTTAGAGGGTCAAGTCTGAAGAGCCCAGAGGAAGCCCTTCACTAAGGGTGGCTCATTAAGGATACAGAGCAAGGACCTCAGGCTCATGGAGGCCAAGATCTGGGGACCAGGAGGAAGCTTGGCCCAGAGACTCAGTTTACCTACGCTGATGATAGAGAGTTGAAAGAGTTAACTGGCAGTGATGTTACAGGAACTGCGTCGGGCAGGTAGGAGACAAAAGGACTCTGGTTCTGGCTCCAACAATACCTCACAGCTGCCTTATTTCCTTTATAGGGGACAAAGGGGAGAAGGAAACAGGCTCCAGACCTTGGGCAGAAAGCTAAGCCCAGAACCCGTGCTGTTCAGAGGACACTGGGGGTCCCATAGCTACAATCAGCTTCAAAGGTGGGTGGGCTGGGAGATGGGCTTCACCTCCTCCGCCAGCTGGCATGACAGTGCCCCTTGCTCAGAGCTGGCGTGTGGCCTTCCTGAGGTCATCCGGGGAAAGCGCGGAGCTCGGGAACTGAACAATTACAGCGAACCGTCTGAAACTGCCACTGTTCAGCCATTGTGACCTATGAAAATGGTAGTTTCATTTGGTTCGTTCGACCCATAAACTGGCAGCCCCTGTTTTACCTTTACCCTAAGAGACCAAGCTGTCCTCTGCCCAGATGTGGATGAAATCCACAAGGCTGAGAGTGTGTTGTTAACGACTTGGTGGGGGGAGGTAGAGAGATAGAGAAGGGAAACCGGCGGCTGCCAACAAGCACCCAAGTCAATACTGTTTCGGGGAGGGGGGTGGGGAGGGCTGAAACCTAGAAATAAAAATTGTAAAGTTCACAAGGATAACCCACCTGAGCAGCAGAAAAACAAGGCTAAAAGGTTACTATGATAACAAAGCCTGGTGTTGCTGGAGTATTTTTATCTATACATTTGGTGTGGAAAGCCCTTTCCACGCCTTGCCTTTGGGTCATATCCAACCACTGAGGTGGGGACTATTATGAATCCTAATTTCTGCAGGCAGGTCAGAGGGACTTCACACACGAACAAAGGAAGGCCCGGAGACGTGCAAGAACTTGTGGGAGGGTTTCTGTGGCTCGAGGCCGGATTTCTAGTCTCCAGATGGTAATTACCCCTCTAGACCATCTCCCACTGTCTTGTCTCAGGTGTCCTTCAAAGGTGGTAAAGTGAATTAGGGAAAAAATAAATAAATAACCCTGCCTCCTAAGTGCTACATTCCCACTAGTGACATGGGCAGCTGAGGTTTCCTTTAAAGGTCATTTCCACCAGCATGTTCATTTCCGTGCCTAATAAGGGGCCACGGACAGACATGGTTAGTAACAGCGCGATATAATTAAGTGTCCTTTCATCCAGGCATTTCAAAGGGCTTTGGCAACGTTAATTATGCCCCAAGCCCTTGTGAAGTGGTGCTTGGTTCCATTCTATGAGCATTTAAAGTCAAGCAAAGGCGATGCCACAGGCCCAGGGGTTACACACTTTGAACATATACCTATTAGCAGCCCTCAAGTGTCTGGCGAAAGAGTTGGGGTGTGCGGGTCTCCTGACATGAAACTCTTCCTCTGGAGCTCAGAGCTTGAAAACTGTAAAATGGGGGTGTCTGGGTCTGCTGGCAGGGAGGGAAGTGTGGGGAGATACTTGGGTGGCTTCTGCCTCTGGACAAGTCACCGTGTTCCTCTTCTGCAGAGAGATAACAGAAATTATCTGAATTGGTTTAAGTGCCAACAAGTGCACGTACATGGACAGCTAACCCGGAGCAGGGATCTGATCCCAGACTCAGGGACTCTGTCCCAGACCGAAACAAGGGTTCCCCACAGCGGGGCAGCTTGTGAGAATCGTCTGGTGCTGGCCGTATCAAGAGCGGGCCGTATCAAGTCACTTCTCTCTCTGCTTCCACTTCCCTGTGTAGACAGGGAAGACCAGCAGTTCTGGGCTGGGGTCCAGCCGCTGCCACTTACTGCTGTGTGACTTCAGTGGAATCACTACATTTCTCTGAGCCTCAGCTGCCCCTCTGAGAAGTGGAGTAGCAGTAAACTCTCATGGGATTATCACATGAAATAAGGCACAGGTTGAAAGACCACCCAGCGCATGAAAAATACTGACACAATTCTAGTTTGTTACTATTATTTTTACAATTTTCCTTCGTATTATCATTATTATTAGCAACAGCTCTAAAGACCCTTCTGGCTCCAAGAATTGCTTTTTTATCAGCTATAACTCTGGGAAAGAACAGTTTCCAGAAAAGGAACAGAGGTCACAGAGGCAGGAACCCTTGCTTGATCAGTGGTATCTGAGTGAAACCAGCTCAGATCTCCCATTCTAACACCTGCTTTCCATCTGCCAACAAGAACCTCTATTTAAATATCACGGTGATAAGACCAGTCATCACTTGCTATTTAAACTGACCTCCCACAATCCCTTGGGCTTGAAACTAACAAGAGTTAAGTATAAATTGCGGGTTTTTGGCTTGTTCTGAAGGTTACTCACGTTCAAATACAAGAGATGCATTAGTCTGGCTAAACTAGGTCCTGCTACCCTACCCTTTCACCTGGCTTCAGGCCAGCTTCCTGACGCTGACGTTCTCCAGCAGGGGAGGCATTAGCTTCCCCAAGATTGTCATTTCAACACTTAATAATTGACATCAGAAAGAAAAGGGACCTTGCAGAGTAGCTGGCACAATGCGGGCAGCGGGGAGTGGTGGATAAAAGCAAGGGCCTTGGCAATACACAGATTCATTTCGAATCCTAGCTTTACTACCTACTGACTGTGTGGCCTTGGGTAAGTTAATTAACCTCTCTGTGCCAGTTTCCCTATATGTGAAATGGGGTTTTAATAGTACCTACCTTATGGGGCTCTGTGGGGATCAGCACAGTCCCTGCCATATAGTAAACACTAAAACCAATGTTCACTGCCACTATGATCGTGACGATTACTATAGTAATTGGAATTGGCTAAGGAAGCATGATAGAGAGGACCTATATTTTCCTCCCAGGAAAACTGCCAAATCTGGAGTTAGAGCTGGAAGGATAGGTAGGATTTCTATGGGGGATGGAGCGGGCAGCTTTGGGTTCCTTCATCTGTACATTCGGGTCATCCTCCAAGCACCCCTGTAGGATGGATTTAAAACCGACCTGCAGAAGAGCTGCACGACTTTCCCCCAAGTGATACTGATAGAAAGCGAGAAAGCTGGGATTTGAAGCAAGCAAGCTCTGATTCTAAAGGCCATGTTCTACCTTTGTATCAAATTCTGTCCTGGAGGGTAAGGTACTGACAGAATTAGCTCCCCCCACCTCCCTCCTAGACTGTAAACCCCTTCCAGGAAGAGATATCTCAATTATTTATACAGGCCCCCTCCCCCCCAGGCCTCGCAGGCATAGACAGCAGATGCTCAGCTGAAATGCCTATTTGCTGAATGGAAGAAACTGAGGCCTGACTGTTCCAGACTGAGACCAAGCCTCCAGGGTCAGGAACCTCAGATGATGCTGCCTCCTGGCCTCTCTTTTACAAATTCCCCCCTCCACACCCCCTACCCCCACCCCAACAACCAGGACAGACAGCAGGGCTGCCATGCAAGGCCAAGGGCTTGCTCCTGACTCAAGCCCAGTGATGGAGTCGGACTTGGGCCTGCTAATGTTTTCCTTGCCCCAAAGACAGACGATCTGGGGTCAGCCTGCTCAGCTGACCACAGATTGGTATGACCACCTCCCACTGAGAGCCAGCCAGCCAGAGAGAGAGAGAGACAGACAGACAGACAGACAGACACACACACACACACACAGAGAGAGAGACACACACACACACAGACACAGAGACAGACAAGACACACACACACACACACACACACACACACACACGGAGCCCCCATAAAATGTTAGCTGTGTGACTCCACCCCCCTGCCCACCACAGATTGGACCAGGGTGGCCACCTGACTCGAGCTGGCCAATCAGGTCTTCCCTCTTTCCAGGGTTGGGTGATCACCCCAGTCGTTCCAAACCTCCACGGCCCTTCCTACCTCTGGCTCCAGAAGCTACCTTGTAGTCTTACAATAGTTTTCTCTTTTGCGTCACTGCCTCTGAAATAGGTTTTTATTCCTTGCAACCAAAATAGCCACAACAAAATTGAGGAGGAGGAGGAAGACAACTTCCCCAGGCAGAATTAACTACACCTTTCTCTGCTTCAGGTACCTTCATCTCCTCCTTGTAACAGCAGGCACTCCTGCCTCCTGCATGGGCTAGGTGCTGTTTCACTGATCCACATGACTGGAGGGATGGGGGATGGAGGCAGGCATTCCTACCAGCAGTCTACCCGTAACAGAAGCTCTGAGGGGCTAAGCCATATGTCCAATGACTCTTAGCCAGGAAGGAGCAGAGTAGGGTTGCAACCCAGGCCTTCTTCCCTTTATCCCTCCCTGGAACTTCAGTTTGCTCCTAACTTTGCCCATGTGCCTGCCTCCCACCTCAATTTTTTTTTTTTTTCTTTTTAAAGATTTGTTTGAGAGAGAGAGAGAGTGCAGCGGGGAAGAGCAGAGGCAGAGGGAGAGGGAGAGAGTCTGAAGGGGACTCCGCTGAGTGCAGAGCCCAAGGCAGGGGCTGATCTCACAACCCTGAGATCAGAACCTGAGCAGAAACCGAGAGTCAGAAGCTTCACGGACTTACGCAACCCAGGTGCCCTCTCCCACCTCAATTTTTCAGCTTGTTGGTAAAGTCACCATGATTGATTTATCTCTGCTCTGGCAGGGAGGTATTTCTGTAATGAGTAATAATGGAATTAATGTGTAATTTTTATGGAAACTTAATAGACGTCTCATCTGGTAGAGTGTTCAGTGATTTCTGAGATATTTTATTTGTCTGTCTGGCATCCATTCTTCACAGAACCAACGGTCTCAACTGTATATTCTTGGGTTCTGCATGCGTGATGCTCTGGTATTTGTAGCCTCCCTCACCAGCACCAGACCACCTCTCCCAGGGCTGGCCAGTTCTTAGAGAGAGCAAAGGAGCGGCCCTGCTGCACTGTTCCCAGCCACCCCAGATTAGAAACAGCTTCAACAGCCAGCAACAGGGAATCTGTCCAGAAAATTTTGATATGGCAACTCAACAAATTATTGGGCAACCATTCAAAAAGTATGTGTTAAATCACTATGACTCAATGACATGGGGTAATAGCCCACACACAGGCTTAAGTGAAACCACCGAGACTTTCTGTACAGTCTGATCCTAAATGTTTAACACCAAAAAAAGACAGGAAGTAAATATCCTGAAATATGAACAAAGCTTGTCTCCAAGTAATAGAGTAAGTGAATCTTCTAAGCGGGAATGCATTCCTTTAACAATGTTTCTCTACCTTTCCATTTTGATGTCTTTCTCTAACCCCCTATTTTTATGTATTTCCACAAGCATTTCTTTTCCCTGGATTACACGTTCTCCTACCCGTGGGGTGGGGGGCAGCTGCCTGTTTCTGCCAGTGACAGGCACACAGACCTTGGACATGTCTGTTAGCCAGGGCTGTACTGTGTTACTTTCTGGTTAGAAAAACACAACATTGCAAAACCACAAAAACGCTTGCCTTGTAGGAGAAGGAAAGCTCGGTGAGCGGGTGCGCGCTGCTTGTGGGTGGCAGCTGGCGCAGCTGCAGGGCCGCGCCGTGGGCTCGGTCCATGGTGTCCTACAGCCACATTCCCTGGGCCCAGCCTGGGAGCCGGAGCTGCTGCTGCTACGCGGGGCCAACCCTGGAGACCATCTTCCCCGGCGGGTTCACCTCCTCTCACCAGCCATGGGAGGGCGGACAGCTTCTCTCTCACCTCCACGCAGAGAGGTGCCAAGTTCGGTCGCTCCCAAGCAGACAGTGTGATTCCTTGTCCAGGTGGTGCTCTAGGGAGGTGGGGAGGAGCATTAAAAATGCATGTACAGTGAGACATAGAGCCCAGCTTTGCTACCCGAGGAGGAAACACTATGGGCACAAAACACAACCTATCATGAGAAGTGAAACCATTAAAAAAACGGTATCAGGCCTTTGGCTCCCTTAATAAAGATGTGGTTCATCTGCCTCAGAACCTTTTCTCCTGGCCCATAAAAGTCAACTTTTCTTTTTCTCCTCTGCTTCTTTCCTCCCATCACATCCTAATTTAAATCCTCCCTTGTCCATTGGCTCCCCTACACATAAGCGGTGGACTACTGAACTTGTCTACCTCTCTAGGACTCCAAAAAAATATCCCAATGCCACAAAAAAGGAAACATCTGTGTTCTAACTTAGGGAAAGAAAAAATGAGAAGAAAAGCTATCTCTGTGGATGACAGAAGAACTAAGCTACTACCAATGGTCAGCTGAGCATAGGTGAGGTAACACTGGGCCCCCCGGGAGAAGATCTGTGTGACCAGATCACATCAGCTCTGGGAAACTCAGGTGCCTCACTGTGAAGTGGGGGTAATAATGTGGCCTCAAGTAAAATCGGGGATGATAGTAATTTGGACCATTGTTGTAAATTTCATCAGGGGGATATTTTCAGCACAGGTCAAGTTCTTCTAAAATAAGGAAGAAAGATGAAGCATATATTCCTAGGGTTCTGGGAGGCACGGCCAGAGAACCTTACCATGGTGCTAAATGTTTCTTTGAGGTCCTCGTATGGTAAAAAGAAAAAAAAAATCCATACAAATTTGGATTCTACTACAAAGTCTATGGTTTTTTTTTTTTTCCCTTCTGTGGGGGCTTGAACTTACCACCCTGAGATTAAGACCTGAGCTGAGATTAAGTGTCAGATGGTTAACTGACTGAGCCCCCCAGATACCCCTCGATGTTTATTTTAATATAAAAATGTTATAGCTTTTGATCTGTCATATGCTACCTGTTTGCCTTGGCCAAGTTTAACTTTCCAGGCAGTTTTCTCTGCTGAAAATACAGATAATAACACTTCTACCACCCCCCCCCCAACCACAGGGTTGTTGTGAGAATTTGATGAAATAATGCAAGTATAATGCATGCACAGCAATGGCCAAATGAATGGCAGCTGTTATTAGTATTAATTTTATTCCTACCAGATTAATTATTGAATTGACCCACAGATCTTCCTTTCTTTCATGTAACCATGCAACAAATATTTATGTAGGACTTACTATGTGCCAAACAGATACAGCCTCTGCTATGCCCCCACGGCTTCAGAAAGTTGCCTTCTGTGTCTTGCAACTTCCAGTTCCTTCTGTTATCTAGCTCTACCCACAGGAATGCTGGTTCCTGGTGTGAACAGCACAGTCATATGTCACAGGGCTAACACTGTGTCCAGCATCTAGGAGACACTGGATGTAGGGCTTAGCACTGGGGCAGCCACAAAGACTATTTGGCTCAAGTCTCACTTTGTTGAAGAACCTCAAAATTCAATGATTGCTGCTGCCTCCAGATGTGATTATACATTCAGTATATATTCCATACCTTAATTACATATATACACATATACATATGGTGTGTGTGTGTGTATGTGTGTGTATGCATATATATGTATATATATACATATCTATTTAGGTGTGTATATATATACACACACACAGTATATACAAGGTATACTCATCAGATAATTTCATAACTGGTATTCCAGAACCAGGCCTCCCTGTGAAGACCAATGAATACTTGCAACCTTGTGAAAAGCATAATTATTCTTCACTATACTTCCTTGTGTGGGTGAAAAGCATGACTGTGTTAAATTTAGGTATTTTAATGTTTTGAATATAGCAGCCTTAGGAAGGAAGAATGGCCCAGGGAGAGACCTCAGAGAGACCCTTGCAGGTCTTCAAGCTGGCCTAGATCTGAAGGGGGCACTGCAGCCTGAACTGGAAAGATGTCTCCTGAATCCCCTGTTCAACGGCAGCTTGCCAAGGCCCAGCCCAGAGCCCAGCATGGTGACCTCCATACACACCTACTGACTGGCTAAAGGCAGGCCTGTGGAGCACCTGGGGTAGCTCCCAGTCCAGAATGGAATGGCTTACTCAGGCCTAATCAACCACAACTTTGGAGATCCCACAGCTGTAACCAGCTCCGCCCACAGGATGTCAGAGAAAGCAAACAGGCCTTGAGGACATGCCAATCGGGTGTTGGAAACATGGGCCTCCTAACCTTCTTTGGACCAGCTGCTCTGTTCAGGTGGGTTTCTGTTTTTGCTTTTGTTTGTGAAGTTGTTGCTGTCATTCAAGTCCCTTCTAAAAAGCAGATTCCCTCTTTGCCTGAGGGCCAAGGCCTCTGAGGCATCCCCTGCAAAGTCAGGAGGCTTTCCCTCAGCTAGGTAGGAGTTAGGACAAAAAGCTCTGGAGGAACCCTTTGCAAGTTGCTCTCCCTTTAAGGTGCACATTGTTTACCTAGTGAATCTCTTTTTCTGCCTTCAGAGCACTTTTCCAGCACTAGCATATGCCCAGGAGGCAAGTGGCCAACTCTGTGTTCCCAGCGACCCCTTAACGCTGAGGCCCTCACAGCCAGCAGTAAGCACAGGGTCATTGACTCAAAAATGTAAAGATAATTCTAGGTGCTTGCTACCATTCCATTCCCCCCGACCTTATCTCAATGAATTATTTCACCAACCCACAGAGCAGGCTGGACAGATTGAGAGGACCACAGCTCATAGCTGCTGAGAGTAGTATATTAGAATTTGGCTCTATCTGGAAAAAAAAAATCAATAAAACACGCCCTTTTCCACCACCTGACGATTCAGCATCTGGCTGGTACTGAGTGCCATTTACAAAGCCCTTTCCCTTTCCTGGGCTTTGGCTCACTAAAGGGTTACACTCCTCCCCTACCATTGAGCTGGAAACTATAACTTCCAGCAGCCAGTGTAGATCAAGAATTCCTCCCCGTATCCCACCTGCTAACTCCACCATCTGCTATTGCCAGGAAGCCCGAGCCGGCGTGTAGAGGAATAATTTTGGCAAAGTTACTGCATTTCACTTCCTGATTTGGTAAAGCCTGCCATCATCTATATTAAGGCAAACCTATGTCCCCCTCCCTTCGCTAAAATGGGGGGGGGGGAACCATTCCAAGGCAGCGAGACCCAGACCCGCAAGGCAGGTGACAGCAAGAAGGAAGGGTATTAGTACTAGGGGGCGTTAGATGATTCCAAATGCATTACCTTTCCTGAAAACAAAAAACAAAGGCTGATTTCAAGTCCCCCCTGCCTCAGGCTTAATCACTACTCACCGGGGCGGCGTCTCCTCTGAGGCCCACCTATCCCAGGTTTCTGAGAAACGACTTAGACTCTCCACACCACCCGGAGGTACAGTCTCCTTAATTCCTTCCCCAACTCAGGAGCTGCCTGGGTGCTGCAGTGTTTTGCTTTCAAAGGCCACGATCTGATTTGCCAGGCCGCCTGCCGGTCAGAAGCTCGCGGGGACTTCTTGCAGGCGAGTGGCTGCGAGGAGGGAGGTGGGCGGGACATCCCCCGGCAATTGGCTGCGCCGCAAAGCTTGCTTGAGGCGTAGGGGGAGCGACTTGGGGAGGCGGCCCCAGTCTTGAGCTTTGCTCTCACCTGGAGGGGGCCCCTCTAGAGGCCGCGCCAAGGACGTTGGAACAAACCCCTCTCTCCCTCTCCACCTGTGCGGGGTGCTGGGGTGACTGCTCACCTCCCCTGCCCGACAGGTGGGCAGCTTGCCAGGAGACCGACCTTCCAGTTCTCAGCGCCACCTCCCGGGCTTTGCTCCTGCTGTTCCTCCACCTTACACTCTCCGCGTGCCTTCAGATCCTTCACGACCCTCAAGACCCGGCTCCCACAAAGCCGTCTCAGTACTCGGGGTATATACAGTGTCCTTGCGGGCGCTCCCCTAACACCTGTTGACTGCGCTATGTACCAACCCTCCCAGCGCGTCCGCCGCTCCGCAATGCCCAAGGTCCTAGCACTGCGTGAATGCTTCCCTAACGTACAACGTATACAGTAAGCAGTAAGTGTAATCAACACGTGCATGGAGCTTACACCTTTTCACTTACACGCATCTCATTTCAGATCCTCGCAGGAACCCCCTGAGTGAGACTTTGAGCTCATGCCCATTTTACAGATGAGGAAAGGGCATTCGGGCCCAGACCCCAAGGAGGAGAAAGAGCCAGTTTGGGTTCAGATCTGGAGGCAGAGAGAGCTCAGAGGGAACACCAGAGAGCAGAACGAGGTTGGCATTTCGTAGGAACCTCCCAAAGAACAGCGTGGCCGGTGCAAGATTTTTCTGGGGCGTGGGTAGTAGGAGCTGCCATCAGCAGACCTGGCTAGGGACAGAGGTTTGGATTCACCCTAAATTTAAAGGGGAGCCATTGCGGGTTCTGCACTGGGGAGTGACAAGAGCACTGTGACTGCTCTGAAGCTTGCAAAGAGGGGCTCAAGGAACACTGTATGTCTGTTTTTGTATCGTTGCCCGTATCAGTTTTTTTTTTTTTTCTTTTACTATTGTACACAGGGCTTGGATGAATGTTAGTTGTTGTCTTCTTCTTCTTTTTAAAAAATATTTTATGTATTTATTTGAAACGAGAGAGCAGGAGAGCACAAGCAGTGAGAGTGGCAGAAGGAAAGGGAGAAGCAGGCTCCCCACTGAGCAGGGAGCCTGATGTGAGTCTGGATCCCAGGACTCTGGGATCACGACCTGAGCCAAAGGCAGTTAGTTCTTAATCAACTGAGCCACCCAGGCGCCCTAATCGTAGTCTTCTAACTAGGATTTCCGGGTAGGCAAAATTCTAAGGCTCTTGGTCTATAGCGAGATATTTGAGGGGTCATTTAGATGACCCCCTATTAGGTTTCCCCACTAGTTGTGATGTAATTAACCCAAACCCTAACATTCTAGCGGTTTCCCTAAGGTTTTGTTTTGTTTTTTTTTTTTGAAACACCTCTAATGATTGGCCAACAACTTTTCACGCTAAAGAAACAGAAGAAACCATTGGCTGATTACTCAGGAGGCAGCCTAAAGGAGGACTCTAGAATGTTAGGCCTGTGGTTGCCATAGCAACGGGGAGGCTGTAGCCCAGATTCAGCCCAGGGAGACCCAAGGAGGTAGGAGGCAGTTCCTGTCTGGGAACCGGTGGGGTGGGAGGGTTGTTGGGGGGGGGGGGCGGGGAGGATCTGCTAGGTGCGTGTTTGTTGGTGCCCCAGGGTGGGAAGAAGCCACAGTCCGGAGGTGCTCCTCCTTGATGGTGTGCCCTCCAAGGCCCCGCCCCCCCAAAAGGTGTGCTGATAATCACGGGGTGCCCTCCCTCCACGGGGCTCCTGCAAGGGACGTGGGCCTCTGACTCCCTTCTGCCTCTGTGAGCGTGCAAACAAATGGGGTAGCGGGGCAGTGGGTGGATGGAAAAAGAGCTGAGTTCTAATCCCAGGTCCGCTCCGGCTCCCTGGACGTCCCTCAGCAAAATGCTCCCCGCTCTGGGCCGCAGCATATCCATCCCTAAGATGAAAGGGTAAGATTGGAATTTAGTGGTCATTAGCCGACTGTAAAGCTCCTTCCTGCTCTTTGAATGCTTTCCTGGTTTCTCGTATGAAAAATATGAAGTGGATTATTTCCCTGGGTACGCTTTGAAAAATGGAAAATACTTTCAAGATGTACTATAGCATCATGTATAACTGAATTGATAAAAATCTCATGTCCTTCAAACTGCTCACGCAAATACCAGAAAATTCCACATAAGGTAAAAAGTATCCATGGTTTAGTATGTATTGATATACACTGAACATTAATATGCAGGTATAAGTGTATAAAATGTGTGATAATGCTATAACCCAAATGATTTTTTAAAAAACATATAGTAGAGTGGAAACACATTTGTATTTATAGTCCGATGAGTTAAATCCTCACAGAATGTAGCTCCGAAGGGAAAGAGTTGTATAAGACTACATCAGCAGGCACTATGGCTAGAACATATGTACCCCTAGTGTTCATTCATTACTCAGATATTATTGAGCAACTACTATGTGCCAGGAAACAGACTGGGGATTTAGTGAGGAACATTCTATCCAGAGACCATAAACAAAGAAGTATGTGTAAAATATGGTGTTGGGTAGTGAAAAGTACACTGAGAAACATAAGGCAGAGTCAGGGGTAGAGAGTGGCAGTGGTGCTCCTTGAGAGAGACTTGTAAAGAAGACAGTCTGAGGAGACAGTTTGAGGAGAGACACAGATAAATTTGTGACAGGGGCAAAAGATGATCCCCAGCATAGGGAAGGGTGGAATCGCATGCTGCAAGGAGGTATTGGAGAAGCTGAAAAGGTCCCATGGCTTTAGGTGGGGGGATATGACAGCTGCCTTCGAAGACTTGAAGAATAGTCATATAGAACAGTGGCTTTCAAACTTTCAGACTGTGACCTATGGTAAGAAATGCATTTTATACTGTGGTCCAGTGCATACATACATGACAAACAAAAACTTCAAGAAAGACTGCAGGCTGTGACTTACATTTTGAAAATTACTAATGCGGAAGAGGAGTTTTACTCCAGACTGGTTTCCAGGGGTGGTCTTAGGGTGAGTGAAGGGGGGAATAAATGAATCAGCTTTGATATAAGCAGGAAATTTCTAGTAACTGGAACTACCCAACGGTGAACTGCCTCGGGAATTTTCAAAGTATGCTCTGGGGAAGCCCAGCATTCTGTGAAAATTCGATAGCCTCAAATATTTGCTTTATATTTTGAAAACTGTATGCAATATCCTGGTTTTTAAAAACCAACCTTATTTACTCAGGCTTCCAAATGTCAAAATTCACATGTTAATATTCAGCAGATGCTGCCTTAGTGGGTATGATAGTGGTTAAGAGTGAGCGGAAGTCAGACTTCTAGGTTCAAAGCCTGATTCCATCTCTTAATTCTGGTGTGACCTTGAGCAAGTCACCTAACTCCTCTCTCTAAACTTCAGTTTTCTTATGTACCAAATGAGGCTAATACCTCACTGGATTATTGTAAGGAGAGCATGCAGAATTCTATACAAGGTGTTAAAGACTGTAAGCATTCAATAAATGATAACAATTATTTTAAGCTGTTACTACATTATTCCTGTGGATGTGTTAAAATCTAATATTCATAAAAGCCTATTGTGGACCAGACAACATCATCTACTTCATCATATGGACCATGATATTTAATCCATAAGCTCCTTGAGAAGAAAGTCCTGTCATCATTCTCAGTTGGTGGAGGGGGCAGTGGGGCCAAAAGATGAAGGGACTCAGAACTAGGAAGTGGCAGAGCATAACCTTGAACCCAGGGATAATCCTGATTACTGTACAGGTACTCACCTGGGAGTTGCCTGGGTATATGCCATTGATAAGGAAGGTGGTATATCTTCATTACTCTTTTCTGATATTCTAGGTCCATGACATCCTGTCATGAACAGTGACACAAGGAACTGCACGCTAGGGCACATCTGGGCGGGGCTCCGTTCACACCTGGTCTGCACCTGGTCTCATCCTGGCTTCACAGGTATGCATACCAATGCCAGAAAGCATTAACAGTAGTTGCCTTTAAGGGTTAGGATCATGGATTATTTTAGAAAGTCTTTTTAATTTCGTGTATTTTCCAAAAATTTGATAAGATACCCATATCACCATTGTAATAAGAAGCTTAATTTTTTTTCTAATCACTTGTAATTCTAGCATGTGACTACATTTTAATTTTTTATCATTTGTTTATTTTTAAATTAATCTTTGAGTGTAGTGGATAAGCAATGTTACATTTGTTTCAGGCATACAACACAGCGATTTGCCAAGTTTGAACATTATGCTGTGCTCACCTCATTAGTGCATTTGTAAAATAAGAGCTTTAAACAGACACATGAAAAAATGTTCATCATCATCAGCCAACAGGGAGATTCAAATCAAAACCACATCTAGATACCACCTTACATCAGTTAGAATGGCCAAAATTAACAAGACAGTAAACAACGTGTGTTGGAGAGGATGTGGAGAAAGGAGAACCCTTTTACACTGATGGTGGGAATGCAAGTTGGTGCAGCCACCTTGGAAAACAGTGTGGGATTCCTTTAGAAATTAAAAATAGAGCTACCCTAGGACCCTGCAATTGTACTACTCGGTATTTACCCCAAAGGTTAAAAAAAGTGAAAAGAAGGGCCTTCTGTACCCCAATGTTCATAGCAGCAATGGCCACTGTTGCCAAACTGTGGAAAGAGACAAGATGCCCTTCAACAGACGATTGGATGAAGAAGATATGGTCCCTATATACAATGGAATACTATGCCTCCATCAGAAAGGATGAATACCCTACTTTTGTATCAACATGGATGGGACTGGAGGAGATTATGCTGAGTGAAATAAGTCAAGCAGAGAAAGTCAATTATCATATGGTTTTACTTACTTATGGAGCATAAGGAATAACAGGAGGACATTAGAAGGAAAGGAGAAGTGAATTGGGGGAAATTGGAGGGGGAGATGAAACATGAGAGACTGTGGACTCTTAGAAACAAACTGAGGGTTTGGAGGGGAAAGGAGTGGAGGGTTGGGAGAACTGGTGGTGGCTATTAAGGAGCACGTATTGCATGGAGCACTGGGTGTGGTGCCTAAACAATGAATCTTGGATCACTGAAAAAAATAAAATTAAATTAAAAAAACCAATAAGATAGCTTTATTGTAGCTAGGAAAGTAGATGGTAGAAGTACTGAGTACCTAGCAGAAGTACTAAGACAAAGACATAGCACTGTAGCGTGGTAAGTGAATGGTAGCTGCTTTTATAGATCCTAAAAGACATTTTTATACTGGAGTGGTCGTGTTGCTGTGAGCGTTATTGATTTCTGGTGCTCTGAATCTCTTAGATTCTTGGAGTGTGTTGCCAATAACTCTCATGAATATTAAAATTTCAGTATAGAGTGTTAAGCAGAGAAGATGGGGAGCATTGCCACGGTGAGAAAGTCAAGTGAGGAACAAACACTGACGGTGGAAAGGATTGGTAGAGCGCGCCATCATTCTTTCCGTCCTTTCCTTCGTTAGTAAATGGTGCGGATTCTTGAGGAGGAAAAAGATGGGCGAAATAGAACTCGTCTGTCCATGAAAGATGAACAGCTATGGAAACTGAATCCTGCTCCTGCTGTTAACAACTAAAACCCAGACTCCCATGAAGCAACTGGTTTTAGGCATAAGACAGCTTGATTTGGCAATTCCTGAGAGGAAAACCAAGGCGAGCCTTGCAGTTACCCGAGCTTCCTGCTGGGGGCGGTGTCCAGGCCACGGTTCAGGGAGGGGGGTACCCAAACAAAGCCCCGCCCAGCTTTCCGGGCTGGAGAGAGAGAAATCCGAGTTCAGGGAGCCCAGAGTTTGGAATCAATAGAGGAGAACGCCCAGAGGAGGCCCCTGCACAGAACAGTATATACTGTTTGATTACACGTATATGACATTCTAGAAAAGGCAGTTGTGGGGACAGAAAGCAAAGCAATGGTTGCTAGATCCCAGGGTTGGGAGGGTACTGAGGGCCAAGAATCCCAGGAAACTCTTTGGGATGATGGGGTTATTTCTGTCTTAATTGTGATGGCATTTGACACAATTGTACACATTTGCCAAAAACTAGAACTAAGGAATTATATTGGATGTCAGTCAATTATCTTGATAAGGATACATTTATAAAATCCAAGCCTTCAGTAGCTCTGTAAGCAACACCAACAATGAACACTTACATAATTCTCGTTACAGGCAGCGCAATGTGCTTGCGAGTTAGGGTCGTAGAACTAGGTAAGTCTCAGCCCCTACGCTCAAGATTGCTCAGTCTGTTCTGCAGATAGAACAGAACCCAATCAACGTAGTTAATGTGAAATGATCCCTACAAATGCTGTGTTTTGCTGTTCCAGGTACTTAGAAGAACATGTAGTAGAGTTTTTCATCAAACAAATGGAACATATCGCAGAACTTTGCTAAGATGGACAACTCCGCACGCAAAGACCAACACCCTGACAAAAAATATCCCAGCCATGCCAGCAAATTACAGAAAGGTCTTGTGAATTTATTAACAGATATCTTTGAGGGGAAGAGAGGACTTTTTTAAAAAATATATTTTATTTATTTGTTTGAGAAGGAGAGAGAGGGAGAGTATGGGGGGAGGGGCAAAGGAAGAGGGAGAAACAGACTCCCCACTGAGCCGGAAAAAGGACTTGGGGCTCTGTCCCAGGACCCTGAGATGGTGACCCAAGCAAAAGGCAGCCGCTTTAACTGACTGAGCCACCCATGCACCCTGAGAATTCTTGACCTATGTTCTTTTTGGCACATAAGAACACATATGTTGAATTCTGGGTCATACCAACAAGGCCACCCTTAAGACATATCAGATAAATTGCTTTTGGTGGCTCCTCACTGCTTCTAGAGTGAGGACTGGGAAGAAAGTGTGAAAAGAGGACGAGGAGAGAAGAGGGGGGGAGTCTATTCACCACACCTGTTCTTTCTACATTTCTGGTAAGAATCTCCATCTTCACACTTAGAGGTGTAAAGAGATCTACTTTCTCGATTCCTAATGCAAGCCCCCCACACTGTGGCTTGGTGGCAAGTTTAACTCCAGCCCTTAGGGGCACAAATCCTATGTTCTGCTTGTTTCAAGTTTTGGATCTTTCTCAGTAGAAAGAGGTGATGTGATGACTGGGTGGGGGATGGGAGGAAGCCCTCGGGTCATTGTTTATCCATCCACACAGGTGAGATTTCCACTGGCCCAGCTCACAGGCTCCCTCTGGTTTTGTTGGTATGTTTCTGGACCACATCTGGGGTTTAGGAATCATTTCTGGGGCTGGAAACCTCATTCCAAGATCCTTACTCCTCTGGTTTTTCTTTCTTTTGGGGCCTTTCCTCCTCCCTGGTATGCTTCTAGAGTTCCTACTGCTCTCCAACTCAAAGCCAGACCTTACTTTTTCCCTCCTTTGACTTTGTGCTATCTCTTCTTCTTTAATACTTTAAAAATTGAAGCATAATATATATGCAGAAAAAGTACACAAATCATAATTATACAGCTTAATAAATATTCATAAAGAAAATACAACCAATAGAATCATTCTCTCAAACCAAGAAAATAGAATCCTAGCAGTATCCCAAAGACCGTTTCTTGTTCCTTCCCTTTCTCTGTGAAAGTAAACACTAGAGCTATCCTGACTTCTAATATAGTAATTACTTTAGCCTGTTATTGAACTTTAAGATTTATTTATTTATTTATTTATTTGAGATAAAACAGATCATAAGGAAGCAGAGAGGCAGGCAGAGGAAGGGAAGCAGGCTCTCTGCTGAGCAGAGCTGAGCAGAGAGCCCGATGTGGGGCTCAATCCCAGGACCCTGGGATCATGACCTGAGCTGAAGGCAGAGGCTTTAACCCACTGAGACACCCGGCCACACCTGTTATTGAACTTTAAAAAAAAGAGATTGATTTATTTATTTTAGGGAGATAGAGGCAGAACATGCGCATCTGCGCCCTGGGGACAGGGGAGAAGAGAATCCCAGGTAGACTCCCCTCTGAACACAGAGCCCATGGTGGGGGTGTGCTTGATCTCATGACCCTGAGATCCCAATCTGAGTGCAAAGCAAGAGTCAGATGCTTAACCCACTGAGCTAAGGTGCCCTGCCACTGTTTTTAAATTTCAGATAAATTGCAATCATACAAGATGAACTTTTTTCTCTAGCCTTTTCCCACTCATGTTTGAGAGGTTGAACTTCATGTTTCATGTATCAGTTAATGGTTCGTTTTCATGGCTATAAAGTTTTATTCTGCTTGAATACACCGCCAATTATTTATCCATTCTATGTTGTTTCCAGTTTGGGGCTGCTATGAATAGATGCTTTTCTAACTAGGCTCGTACATGTTTTGGGGACATACATGGAATGTATGTACGTCATCTGTGCCTCAGAGTAGAATTGCTGGATCCTACGATGTGTTTATGATCAGCTTGGTGGATACTGCCATTTTTCCAAAGTGGTTTTGCCAACTTTACTTCTTTACAAGCAACGTATGAGAATTCCAATTTTCCACATCACCACTGACATCTTTTGCACGTAATGGTTTTAATTTGCATTGCTCTTTGATCAATAAGATCGAGCAATTTTTCATATGCTGGTTGACCTTTAGAATATTCTCTTTGGAGGAATGATTGTTCAAGCTTTTTGCCCCCTTTTTATTGGATTTCTCTTATTTTTACGAGTTCTTTAAACCATTTTAGAAATGAGTCCATTTGACGGCTACAGGGAGAGTAAATCTCTTCTTGCAATCTATGATTTTCCTTTCCACTCTTAATGGTATGCTAATCGACAGAAAGTCTGAAGTTTAATACAGCCCAATTTATCAATCCTTTCCTTTTTAGTTACTGTGTATGTCTGTCCTATTTGAGAAATCTTCACCTACCCCCAAATAATTTGTTCTAGAAACTGCATTATTTTACCTTTCATGTCTAGGCCTGTAATTCGGTTGGAATCGTTTCTGTATGTGGGACAAGGTGGATGTGCAATTTTGGTGTTTTCTGTATCTATATCCAGGTGACCCAGCACCATTTATTGAAAGGCCATTCTTTTTCTACTATTCTGCAGAACTGCCTTTGTCATAAATCAAGTGTCTATGTATATGCGGGGTTACTTCTGGATTCTTTATTCAGCTCAAGTACTATACTTTTTCTTTTCCAAATACTAAACTATCTTAATGACTGTAACTTTATAAAAAGTCTTGAATCTGATAGTATAAATATTTCAGGTTTGTACCTTATCTGGGTGATTCTTGGCCCCATTGCATTTCCACATAAATTTTAGAATCAACTCATTCATGTCCTAAAAATAAAAATCCTTTCTGTTATTTTGGCTTCGATTGCATTGATTCTAGCAATCAATTTAGGGATCATTCACATCTCTACAATATTGGGTTCTCTCATCCATGTGCATTTATTTTACTCAAGTCTTCTTAAATTTTTCTCAAAAATGTTTCACAGATCTCTATTTAGAGGTCACATGTGTCTTCTTTATGTCTGTCTAGGCATTTAGTTTTTATCCTGTTATAAATGGTAATATTTTAATTTCCTTCTCTAATTGTATCCTTATAGAGAAATAAAACAAATGGACTTCTGTATATTGACCTTGATTCTAGTGACCTTACTAAGTTCAGTGATTACCCCTCATAGGTTGTCTATAAATTCTCTTCAAAATTTTCCATGTATAATCTTGTCATCTGTGGATAATGACAGCTTTATTTATTCCTTTCTGATCCATACATTTTTATTTATTGCTCTTGATTTTTGTGCTTGCTAGAGCCGGGACAGTATTGAAAAGAAGAGTAACAATAGTCTCTTGGTTTGTCTCTCAGGAAAAAGCTTTTAATATTTTACTATTCAGTATCATGTTTACTATAGGCTTTTGTCATTGATAGCTTTTATCAGATTAAGGAAATTTGCTTCTATTCCTAGTTGATTAGGTTTTTTTTTTAATTGCAAAAGGACATTAGATTTTATAACATGCTTTCTGTATCTACTCAACAGATACTTCATCAAAAAAGATACGCAGATTGGAAATAGGAAATGAAGAGATGTTCAGCATCCTTAGCCATTAGGAAAATACACATGGGAACCACAGTGAGATAGTATGACACAGCCCATGGGATGGCTGAAATGAAAAAGACTGCCCGTGTTGACAAGGACGTGGAAGAACAGTAACTCTCATATACTAGTAGTGGAGATGTACAAAGGCACAACTTTGGGAAAGAGTTTTGCAATTTCTTTAAAAGTTAAACGTTTGAGGGCACCTGGGTGGCTCAATTGGTTAAGTGTCTGCCTTTGGCTCAGGTCATGATCCTGAGGTCCCCCACGGTCCTACTCAGGGAAGAGCCTGCTTCTCCCTCTGCTACTCCCTCTACTTGTGCTCTCTCTCCCTGTCTCTCTCTCAAATAAATAAATAAAATCTTTTTAAAAAAATTAAACATTTGATCTAGCCATCCCACTCCTGAGTATTTAGCCAAGAGAAATGAAAACATGTGTCTACTCGGAAGAGTTGTATTGGAATGTAGGTAAACAGCTTTTATTTGTCACACCCCACACTGGCAACAACTCAAATGTCCATCAGCAATGGATTAATATTTCTATATGAGGAAATACCACTCAGCAATAAAATCAATGAAGCGTTAGTACTTCAACAACATGAATGAATGTCAGAATAATTATGCTGAATGAAAGAAGCCAGATAAAAACCATGTACTTTTTTAGTGCATGCTACATGATTCCATTCTGCATCTGCTGAGATGACCATATGGTTTTTCTTTTTAGTTGGTTAAATGGTGAATGACATTGGCTTTCAGTCATTAACTTATAACCTATCTTTGCATTGCAGAGATAAACTCCACTTGGTCATGATATATGATGGTTTTTTATATATTGTTGGGCTTAGTTTACCAAAATTTTCCTAAGAATTTCTGCATGTGTGTATCTGAGGGAAATTGATCATAGTTGTTCCTCCCACACCCACCATGAATGACTCTGTCTCATTTTGGTGTCAGGGTGATGCTGACCTCCTGAAATGGATTGGGAGATGTCTTATCCTCTTCAGGCTTTTTTTTTTTTTTCTTTAAGATTTTTTTTATTTATTTGACAGAGAGATCACAAGCAGGCGGAGAGGCAGGCCGAGAGAGAGGGGGAAGCAGGCTCCCTGCTGAGCAGAGAGCCCAATGTGGGGCTTGATCCCAGGACCCTGGGATCATGACCTGAGCCAAAGGCAGAGGCTTTAACCCACTGAGCCACCCAGGAGCCTATTATCCTCTTCAATCTTATGGGGTAGATTATAAAAGATTGATAGGTAGACTGTGCTATAAATGACAATTAGGTCAAGTTAGGTAATAGTATTGTTCAAATCATAGATCTTTTTTTTTTTTTAATTTTATTTTTAAGTAATCTCTACACTCAACTTGGGTCTCAAACTCATAGCCTTAAGGTCAAGAGTCACACACTCTACCAAGTGAACTAGCCAGGTGCCCCCAAGTCTTTGCATATTTACTAATCTTCTACCTACTTATTTAAATTATTGAGGGAGGAACTTTTAAATCTGACCATAATTGTGGAATATTCTACTTTTTCTTATAGTACCATCGGTTTTTGCTTCATGTATTTTATATTTCTTGTTATTGGGTGTGTCAGCATTTAGGCTTGTTATATTCTCTTAAAGAATTGGCCCCTGTATGATTATGAAATGATACTCTTTATTGCAGGTAATATTTTTTACTCTGAAATCTCCTTTGTCTGACATTATCTCTAGCTTTCTTCTGGTTCGTGTTAACATAGTGTATCTTTTCCCATTCTTTTATTTTTGACCTATTTCTGGGATTATATTTAAAGTATATATTTATATATAATATATATACACAATTTAAAAAATTTTTAAATTTATTTTAGAGAGACAGCACGAGAAAGGGGAGGAGCAGAGGGAGAAGCAGACTCTGCCCTGAGGGCAGAGCCTGGTGCAGGGCTTGATTCCAGGACCCGGAGTTCATGACCTGAGCTGAAATCAAGAGTCAGACCCTTAACCAACTGACTCACCCAGGTGTCCCTAAAGTATATTTCTTGTAGATAGCATATAGTTAGGTCTTTCTTTCTTATCCCTTTTGACCATCTTTGTCTTTTGATTGGGATGTTTACACTACAAAAATTTGAAATTTAATATTAATATTGGTATGTAGGTTTAAGTTTACCATCTTGCAATTTGCTTGCTATTTGTCCCATCTGTTTGATTTTTACTTTTTTGTCATCTTTTGCATTGAGTAGGGTTTTTTTGTTTCTATTTTCTATTTTTTGTTTTTATTTCTATTTTATCCCTTTTGTTGGCTCCTGGCTGGCTTTATCGGTGGAGTGCACAACTCTTAATCTTGAGATTGTGAGTTTGAGCCCCATGTTGGGTGTAGAGATTCCTCTAAAAGAGTAAAATCCTTAAAAAAAAAAAAAAAAAAAGAAATATCCTTTTGCAGTATTTCTTAGTGGCCGCTTTAGGCCTGGCAAACTTTGGCCTTTGGCCGATTCTCACCTACTGCCTGTTTTTATAAGTTAAACTTTTTTAAAGATTTTATTTATTTATTTGACACAGGGAGAGAGATCACAAGTAGGTAAAGAGGCAGGCGGCGGGGCGGGGTGCGGGGGGAGAAGCAGGCTCCCTTCCAAGCAGAGAGCCTGATGTGGGTCTCAATCCCAGGATCCTGAGATTATGACCTGAGCCGAAGGCATAGGCTTTAACCCACTGAGCCACCCAGGTGCCCCTAAATTTTGGTTTTGATTGACTATTTATCTTCTGGTTACGAATTGCATTTTTTCTTCTTTGTATACCTATTAATTCTTAACTGAATACCATATATTTTCCATTTTATTTCTTGGGTGCTTTTGTAGTCCTGCAAATTCTTGTGGTTTGTTCTGCAGTTAAGTTCCTCAGAACCAGTTGGATTCTTTCACGTCTTGCTGTTAAGTGTTACCAGCTGAAGACTGGCCAGCATTTGGTCTGGGGTGATTTTGCTTTATGTGTGAGGTAAAACTCTCTGCATACTCTCTCTTCTAGGAATTATAAAGCTTTCCACTCCGATGCGTGGGAATAGGAGCTATTCCTGTGCCTGTGTTCAGGTGTTACTGTTCACTTAATTCTTCCGGTTGATTTTTTCCTACAGCCTTGGGTGGTGTTGTCATATGTGTATCTTGATCAATACTCAGGAAACCACCTGCGGGGAACCCGGAGCAGGTCCCCCTCTTTCTCTGTGTGGCTCTCTTTTCTGGTTCTCTGCTTCATGAACTCTAGAAGCCTGGTCTTTCCGGGCTTCCTGATTCATTTCCTCAACTCAAAGAGGATGGCCTGGATTCCTCCTTCCTGGACTGTGGCCTGGAAACTTCTCCAGGCTGTAAGCTGGGGGTCATTTTACTGCTCATCTATTTGCTTCCCATTTCTCGGGGATCCCCATCCTATGTTGCTGCATATCTAGTGCCCAGAAAACCATCATTTCATATATTTTGTCCATGTTTAACTTCTGCTTCTGCAGCAAGGAGGGCAAATCCAGTTCCATTTTGGTTGGAAACGGGAATTCAATTGTCCAGAGTGATTTTATAAAAAAATCTTATTTTTCTGGTTGTCTTCCTCCAGAAGCTTGGATACATGCAGGTGGTTCTACCAAAGCCAGAAGCCCAAGTGTTTGATCTTCTTTTGAGTCAGGAAACTTTTTTTCCTTCCCCCAGGGAAATGGCCTTCCATTTACCTTTAAAAAAACAAGCAGCCCCCTTTCTTTGCTGTTTCCTCTGCTGTTGCTTTCAGTTGCTCCATAAACTTTTAAAGAAACAAAAGCTAGGGAGCCTTGCCTGGTCTGCTTTCTGATTTGTTCTCTCTAGATCCCTTAAAGGAAAAATACCTAGCCATCCATCTCCTAAATGGGGTGGGGTGGGGGATAGGGAGAGAAGGGAGGAAAGGAATAAATATAGTGTATATTTTTCTCTCAGATGTTTTCTAGCCAAACATTTATTCTGCTTCTTTTACTTCATCCCCAACCTGAGCAAATTAGGTCAGATTGCCGCCTCCCCATTATTTCATGCCTTGGTCTGTTGGGTCCTTACCCTGGGCCAGACTTAGGAAGAGGAAGCCCAGCTTGGAGCTTTAGGGTCCGGGCTTATGAGACCAGCTGTGTCCAAATACTGGCTGTTTCCCTGAAGGGCTGTGTGATTTGGGTGAGTGAATAGGCCTCAGTTTCCCCGTCTCTAAAGCTGATTCATAAAAGCATCTCCTGAGGGGTCCCTGTTGGCATCAGGGTTCCGTGTCTGAAAAGCAGTTTCGTGTTTCCCAAAATTCAGAGACTAAGAAATGGGCCTTAAAGAGTTTCTGTGCAACCTCACCCCCACATCCCACCTTCTTTCTTTCTCTTGGCTCTCTTTTTTCGACTTCTGCACACATTTTCTCTGCGAGGGTTTGGACTTGGGTGTTGAGATAATGTGGCTCAGTGTTGTGCACATCCTACAGAGTCGGGATGGACCCCCATCCAAAACCTGGCTTGAATGTCAAGACTGGTGATGCCCCACACTCATCAGGATGATATGAGAAGGTTTATTACTCACATAATGAGGTTTTCTGGGGAGAGCAGGATAGGCTTTCTCATCTGGCCCCAAAATGCCTCGAGAGAGGGGAAAGAGACACACTTGGGGTTTTACTGTGGTCAGGAAGTGGGGCTGGGGTGAGGGTCAGGGTTTGTATGGTTTAAACTTCTGGCCTGTGCCTCTAGGCCTTCTCATCAGTTTACCCAATGTGGGGCAGAAGGAGAAGAGGGCGGGCTAAGGCTTAAAAGCTGTCAGCAGACCCAACGTCAAAAACCAAGAGTCCATTCTGTTACACTCACAGGTTGGAGTTGATAGTTAATCTGCTGTACAGAGAGCTCTCTGTGGAGCCTTAGCAATAGTCCCACATGTGAGAGCTTCTCTCAGGTGGGGGGAGGGGGCGGAGGAGAGCGGAGAATTTATATATTATTTATACACCACAACCCTGATGTGTACAATTTCAAGTTCATCTTCTTTTTTAAAAGATTTTATTTATTTATTTGATAGAGACACAGCAAGAAAGGGAACACAATCAGAAAGAGTGGGAGAGGGAGAAGCAGGCTTCCCACTGAGCAGGGAGCCGGATGCGGGGCTTGATCTCAGGACCGAAGGCACACACTTAAGGACTGAGCCACCCAGGAGCCCCTTAGGTTAATTTTCCATAAATGATCCCCTTATTATGTTTTTTAACCCCACATCTGCACAAAGCAGAAACCTTATTTACACTTGTCTTGCACTGTGCCCGGACAGCAAGTCCCAGTCTGGAATTTCACTCCCTCTCAGGCTGTTATGGCACTTAACTGAGGTGTGAGTCTGGGCTGAGGACAAGTGCCCGTCTCCTCTTCCTAGTGGCTCTAGAATGGTTTTGTGTCCCCTTCCTACATGGCAAGACTGTCTTCCCTGCCAGATCCTTCCTCTTCCCTGAGACAATATGCTTCAGGGATGTGACCAAGTCCCACTAGTTTAAGAGTTGGGGCAAGGGTTGGGGGTGGGGTGGGGAATGCCTGATAAATTACCAAGAGGGAAAGAAAGTAAAGGGAATATTTTTTAAAAAGATTTATTTATTTATTTGACAGAAATCACAAGTAGGCAGAAGTAGGCAGAGAGAGAGGGAGAAGCAGGCTCCCCGCTGAGCAGAGAGCCCGATGTGGGGCTCGATCCCAGGACCCTGAGATCATGACCTGAGCTGAAGGCAGAGGCTTAACCCACTGAGCCACCCAGATGCCCCATAAAGGGAATATATTTTTTTAATTAGTTTCATGTTTATCTCCTGTCAAAAGGCAAGTTTCTCTTCTATTCCACTTAAAATAAAACATTGGGGGCACCTGGTTGGCTCAGTGGGAGGAGCGTGAGACTCTCGATCTAGGGGTTGTGAATTCAAGCCCCAGGATGTGTGTGGTGATTACTTAAAAACATAATCTTGGAAAAACAACAAAATAAAACTTTAAAGTGCTCTTTGTTTTCTACATTTGTCAATTCTCCATGCTAAATTTTATTTTGTTTTTGTTGTTTAGGTTTTACTGCTGCATATCCAACACAATCCTCCATTCCTTTTAAAAGCCGGAATTTAACAATTCCAGAATCAGAAAAAAAGGGATTCAATAGTCAAGCCAAGAGATTTTATTATAAAAAGGTAATGACACACTTTTAAGTCTGGGTTTGAGCCTCGGGGAACAGGCTCGCAAGTCGGGCTAGCGCAGTTGCCCCTAGGACCAGTAGAGGGCGGTGTCACCCAAGGAGCCACAGCCTCTTCTCCAATTGTAGGTAGGCTCAGACTGAATTAAAAGAATGGGGAAGGTATTAGATTGGGAATTGGGAAGAAGGGAATTAAAAGAATTGGGAAGGGATTAGATTCAGGGAGAACAGCAGCGTCTGGATTTATGGTGCCCCATAGAACCCCCCCAAATTTCTTTTAAGAAGAACTGTATTTTAAAATTTATTATAAAAATACAAAATTCAGGGACGCCTGGGTGGCTCAGTTGGTTAAGCAGCTGCCTTCGGCTCAGGTCATGATCCCAGCGTCCTGGGATCGAGTCCCGCATCGGGCTCCTTGCTCAGCGGGAAGCCGGCTTCTGCCTCTGCCTGTGCCTGCCATTCTGTCTGCCTGTGCTCGCTCGCTCTCTCTCCCTCTCTCTCTCTGATAAATAAATAAAATCTTAAAAAAATATATACAAAATTCAAAAATGGTGGTATGTGAAGTAAAAAGGAAAATCCTTTTTTCTCCCCTCTCCCCCAGCTTCACTCCCTCTGACAGGAGAGGAAATAACAAAGTTTTCCTCAAATAACATGCTAGTAAAATTTAAGCTACCTTTGTGATGAAGGCCCCCCTCGTTAACGGAGTATTATTATGGTTCCTGTTTTTCCTCTGTCCTCACCCTCTTTCCCACATATTTCTATGTCCCTTTTCCTCTTTGATCTGAAAAACTCTGCTGGGATGCTGGTCCTCAAGCAGCTTGGGATTTCACTGGCTAAAGGCCCAAGGGTCTAACCTTCTCCTCCTTCACCAGTGGGGGAGCTGAAGTCCCTCACAGACATCCTTAGAGTTTTTAAATTCCCTCGTTCATTTAACCAAGATGTTTAAAATACCCTTCTTTTGAAGGAGTCATCCTCTTCAGCTACCGTTTCCTGCATTCTGGAAGTGTTTTTGATCTTATAACCTTGCCAAGATGGTAGAGAGGGAAGGAGGAGATGTAGCTTCTGAAGACAAGTGAGTCAGGAAGGACTCGGGGGGGTGGGGAGGGCAGGGGTTGCTCAGCAAGCCCCTTCACCCATAGGCCTGTTCCTGCTTTGTTTTTTGGTTTTTAAGATTTTATTTATTTATTTGACAGACAGAGATCACAAGTAGCAGAGAGGCAGGCAGAGAGAGAGAGGAGGAAGCAGGCTCCCCGCTGAGCAGAGAACCCAATGTGGGGCTCGATCCCCGATCCCAGGACCCTGAGATCATGACCTGAGTCTTTAACCCACTGAGCCACCCAGGCGCCCCCCTGTTCCTGCTTTGTAAACAAGAATGCTAAAGGACGGAATGTTTAAGTTCCTTAAGTTTTAACATTTTAGGATTCTAAGAAAGCAAATAGTAAAGAATATAGTTTGTGTGTATGCACATGTGCATACACACACACACATATGCACACACACACACATTTTTAATTACTTGAAAGTCTTCCCCAAAGATGATAAATAAGGTATTTGCTCAGGAGTTTTCTCTCTTCTCCCTCTAGTTTCATATGTTTTGTGTGTCCCTCTGTCCCTCTGTCTGTCTCTTCTGTGTGGTATCTCATTTGTCAGGCCAGTGATAACCTAATGTCCATCTCTAGAACACTTGCAATTCCAATAAAAATAATAGCAGCCATCATTGATTGAAGCCTACTATGTGTGCAGTCATTTTTAGACCATATCTCTAATCCTCAGAACAATGTTGAAAGGAAGGGTTTATTATCTTAATTTAACAGGAGAGGAAATTGAGGCTTAGGAAAGTTAAATGACCCACCCAAGGTCATATAGCTCAGGGCTTGGCCCATAAGAGGCCCTACATAAATATTTGCTGAATCAACGTGGAAAGAATTAGACGTCAGACCCAGGTCTAGCTCACTCCAAAGCCTCATGTTCTTTCCACACACCACCACACCCCCTTTTGTGGCCTGCAAAGCCACACATTTGATTTATGAAAGTCAGCAGTATGTTTCTGAATAGACCTTAGTAAAACACCCCAAACTCAGGAGAGGGAAAGATGTCAAGCAAGGAGCATCAGGGCCATTCTACATGATCTGGTTCTGAAGACTCAAATCCAGAAACTGAATGGGCTGGCGTTTTGAGTGAACATTTCAGCTACTATTGGCCTCCAGAAAAGTTTCTGTTGAAGGAACCAAGATGGCGGCCAGCCAAAGCTACAGGCAGCGTTAAATAGAGAAAAGAAATTGCTCAGAAGTTCGATTTGCACTTTCCAAATGGGGCCATGTTGGTTTGTCAATGTGGAAACTCTAAGTACTTGAAAGCCTTCTGTAAATAAGTATGTAAATAATTTTGTGGCAAGAGCATGGGGATCCATAATTCAGGGTCCCTGCCTTCTGCCCCATTAAAGAGCTGTGTGCCTTTAGACTGGTCACTTGGAATTTCTGAGTTTCAGTTTCCTCATCTGAAACGTAGGGAAGATTTGGGCTATATAACTTTTTAGGCTTTTGAAGCTGTAAAAAGTGGGGAAAAATGTTCTTGTCCCACGGTCATTATTCTCATTTTTCTTGAGGGACACGGACATTGAGAAGTTAAAGATGTTGTTTAACATCACCCAATAATTTAGTGAGGCAATACAAATTAAAAACAGATTTTAAAACTCTGGTGTTTCACCACCCTTCTTAGAACATTAATTGTCCACACCCTGTGCCTGATCTCATAACTTGGTTGTATCCTCACATTAGTTCCGTGACCCATTTAACACATCTTTAACACAGAGAATCGGAGTCTTGTGAAATGCGCGCTTACCTTATCAGTCCAACCTTGTGGGGAAACATGGCCCCGCTCACATGCCCCATATAACTCCGAGCCCTGGCCACAAGGAATCCTTCCCAGAGCTCGGCATTGTGACTGGCAATTTGCGCTGCTAGAAATGAAGTCTGCTTTCCTGCACATTTTGCAATGATTTATGGAGGTGCTGGGGACTCCGCATGCACGAAGAAACATGCCTCATGTGGGACAGAGTGGAGCCCAGGGGCCCGAAGGACATTTTCTTCCTCCACTTCCCTGTTTCCCATTTGCCTCTGGACGGTGGTCATGCTTTCCAGGCTATGTAACACTGATAATGTCTTCGCAGCCCATTGAGAGCAAGGATGTTATAATAGTTAGGCTCTCTGGGGCTTACTGTTCCATGATTCTAAACCTGACATCCCTTCCAGCCTCCGGTGAATGAATGCTGGTAGCAAAGGGCCCTGTAGTCTCTAGATGGCCACCATTTACAAATATATGTTGGTTTTATGTGTAGCCTGACAGTAAATCCACCTTCCCAGATGGTAAGCAGGCTTGTGTTTAATTTGTGATGAAACAGTATAAAGTGAATACTGTTTCACTCCCTAACTTGACAAGGCATCGGACCTGGGGTGTTTTACATGTCAAGGAGATTTAAGTGAAAGGAAGTTCAGTTTGCTGGGACCACCATGTTCAAGGGGATAATAAGCCCAAGTGTGCACGCAGCTACGTGTTTGAACCACAACGGGCTCTGCCTGACCCTTCTGCTCTGGAAGCCTGACTACTCCCCACAGGGTCACCAGCACGCTGTCCTAAGGAGTCTGCACTCCCTGTTCCTGGAAATAACAAATACTTGCCAGGCACCGATGGCACACCAGGCACCACCTGATGACCTTTTCATTTATTAACCCAGACTCCCCATAATCACCCTGTGAGCAGAGGCTCATCATCATCTCTGCTTTTGACATAATGACCCAGAGACTTGGGTGTCTTGCACGGCCAGGCTCAGGCAGAGCAAGGACAGGCCCAGGAGACAGCTCCTCGTTCCCAGACACTGTTCCTTGTGTCTCCTGGGGACGGAAGGAGGGGCACCCTCCTCTGTGCTCTGACAGCTGCTCCCGTGCCCCTGTCTGCCTTCTGCTTGGTCTGATGGCAGTGCGTGTGCACGTCGAGTCCCTCCATCCCATTCCAGAACATGTGAGCTGCTAACAGGCCGTGCTAGTCCCTTGCCGCTTTGCCTGAGCTCTGGTCCGCAGTAGCCTTTCATACGGGTCTGCTGAGTTGAGTTCTTGCTGATGTGCTGCTCAAGGGATTTCAAGGGGCTGCTAACAAGCGGACACCAGATTGGAGCCAGAGGAGGCTCTGAAAGAGAAGCAGGTGGCTCTCGGAGACCATACCCACAGTAACCAAGGCTTCAAAAATGCAGGTTTGACTGCTTTTGCCTGACTGTGTTTCCAGCTGTGGCCAAACAGCTGCGGCCCGTTTTCATCTGTCTGGTGGCCTCGTCCTGCCACCCTGGCTTCCCCACACTTACCTGAGTGGCTCAGAAACAGTCTCAAGAGACCTCATCCCGTTTTCCGGCTTTTTCCCTTACGGCTCCCAGGGACCCTTCACTGCTGAAGCCCTCCCCCATTCTGAACAAAACAGTGAGGCTTTCTTGCGTGGAGGGTGCTCTCTGCCTCTCTCTCCCTTTTCAGCCATGATCAGAGGGGCGGAAACTTTGATGCCAGACAGAAATAGATGTGGGGTGAGGCCGGGAGGGAGGGAAGGCAGGAAGGGCGAGGGGCATCTTACAAGGGGCCCATCTCAGAGAGAGACAGTTTGGACCAGAAAGGCTTCAGTGACCTGGAATCCTGGGGCTCAGCAGAAGGGCCCTTTCTGTGACAGTGTCTCATAGTGAAAGCCACCGGTGGGCCAGGTAAAGACGCACTGCTGCTCGAAGCTGCTGCCAACTCCGGCCCTCTTTCCCAGGCGGTGGACACCAGGGACGTAGTCTGAACACCACAGATCTTGACACCCACATGCACGGCCTTGCAGGTTCACAGAGGAGGGGCCTCAGGTCCGGGGAGGACACGTGTCCTGGGGGCAGGTGCCTGTTATCCCACCATGAAGTCTGTGCTGGCCTCATCCCTTTGGTTGTGTCAACCTGAGTAAAAGCTTTCTGGCTTCCGTGAAGTCGACAGGATTGATGGACACATTGTCCTGAGACCCTAAGACTAGAGGCCTCTGTAAAAGGAAATTATTCCCTCAAGAGCCCAAAAATCTCTGTGTGGTTTCACCAGTGGATTAACCGCAGCCCCAGGCTCTGCTTCCAACTCAGACACGTCCTCCTCCTGTCAGATACTTCAAAGCCCTTCCACAGACCCCTAGATTTCATTCATCTTGTGCCCCCCTAAGAAATGCCAACTCACCAGCCCCCAAAAGAGACCAAAGCAAGGTGGAGTATCTCTGAAGGGTCAAAGGCAGCTCTAGTAGGATCTTTAGCCAAGGATCCAACAGAGACTACATTTCCCAACTGAAGGAACAGTTTTACAAACCATTCATTTGAAAAATACTGATTGGATAGAATTTAGGAACTCAGCCCTAGAAAATTCAGGCTATGTAACAGGCTCCAAACTGGGGGACTTCAAGCTTTATATCTGGGTGGGGGAGGGGGAGGTACATGACCGCCTCCCTGTTGTTTCCTTCTCATTACCTGTCCAGCCTATCCCAGGATCAAGTCAAGGGAGAGACCTTTGTCCTACCCTTGGCACCTGCAGGGGCTGCCGTTTGGCATTCTAATCCTTCAGAAGGGCTCTCAAAGTACATTTCAATCAAATGTCACCCAGATGTGTGTTGGGTCAAGGGGTGGGAGCATATCTGACAGTCCTCCCCGGTCAGTCCCACTCTCAAGGTCTTTAACCCCCATGGGAAGGTTTGGCTCCACTGCTCCACTAGTGGCCACACACTGGCTCTCACCCCTCTGTGTATCAACTCATTTAATCCTCACGCTGTGGGGCAGGCCTGGGAGACAGCAGTACCTCCTCGGCCACTCCGCACAGGGCGGGCAGGTGGTCGAGCTCATTCTTTTCCTTTCTCCCTCCCCACACCCATTTATGCTTTGTACATTAATCTGTTTTTTGCCCACTGGGGTGGTCTTCGCTGAGAAATGGAAGTTGGCTTAGATTACCCCAATGGCAACCTGGATTCTTGTTTCAGAAATGCACTCTGAGAAGTCTAAACTCACCCAAGAACTGTTATCCTGGAAGTGAAACATCCTGGATATTTATGACCCTCCCAGCTGGCCACTCACCAGCCCTCCTAGTATTCAGGGGAGAAAGGCCTGAAGGCCCTGCTGTTGGAGGTTTCCCTCTGAGGAGCTTAGAAACCTACCTGCCTGTCCTGCGAAGATAACGGTATGCTGGTAAACCAGCTCTCCCCTCTGTGAAGGAAAGTTCTAATTTATAGCATTCGCCAGTTTCTGGGGAGTAAATATTTCCACCCTGCTTTCAAGCTACCACGAGAAAGATCTCTGACATTCTAACCATCACCCTCTTGAGCTGCCAGCTCTAGCCTACTGCTGCCTAGATGACTCTTCTCAGAGATTCCTTAAGGGCCAAAAGGCAGCCCTCTCTCCCTCCAGGCTGTAATGTGACAGCCCTCTTCGTATTTGGCCTGGACTCAAAGCAGTTTGCAACACAGCAGAATAAAACGTAATCAAGGATTTCGGATAAATGACAACCAACTATTTTAGTATAAGTATGTCCCAAATACTGCATGGGATATACTTACACTAAGATAGCTTTTGGTTATTTAGCTGAAATTCAGATTTAACTGGGCAAGGTGGGAGGGAGCAGCTTCGTGTGTCTTGAATTTTAGGAGAAAACTCTGTCTCCTTAGACATGTCATGTGGGTGCCCAGAAAATGTGTGTGAACAGATGGAGGTGTTGAGGGTGGCAGGGGGACCGAAAGCCAGAGTTGCACGTCTTCCTTGTTCGCTGCTTAAACCTGGAAGAGTCACAGTGACATGCCCTGCTTCAGCTCCTCATTGATTTAGGGGCTCTCGAAACTAAGAAGCACCCAAAGGCATTGAGTCTGACGTCTCTAATTTACAAATGAGGAAACTGAGGCCCCGTGATGTGACTTGCTTCGGGTCACTTAGCTAGTTGTAGCATTGAGACTAAAATTTCCTGATTCAAAAGTCTGGGGGTGGGGGCACCTGGGTGGCTCAGTGGGTTAAGCTGCTGCCTTCGGCTCAGGTCGTAATCCCAGGGTTCTGGGATTGAGTCCTGCATAGGGCTTCTTGCTCGGCGGGGAGCCTGCTTCTCTCTCTACCTCTGTCTGCAGCTCTGCCTGCTTGTGCTCTCTCTCTGACATATAAATAAATTATATCTTAAAAACAAAAAAGCCTCTGGGATTTCTTTTTTTCCTTTTTATCCTACACATTCTCATTTGAAAGTCAGTTTGGTTTAGTGAGTAAGAGTGGATTCTATGTTTGATGGGGGTAGACAAAATAGGTGAAGGGAGTCAGAAGGTAGAAAGTTCTAATCATCAAATAGATAAGTCAGGGGGATGTGATATATAGCATGGCGACCCCAGTTAGCGAAACTGAATTGCATTTTGGGAGTTGCTAAGAGAGTAGATCTTTAAAGTTCTCATCAGAAGACAAAAATTTTGCAACTGTATATGGCAATAGATGTTAACGTGATTTACTGTAGTGATCACTTCCCAGCGTGTACAAATATTGAATCATGCCGTATACATAAAACTAATATAATGTTATGTGTCAGTTATATGTCAATTAAAAAAATTAAAAAAAATATATAAGTATAATGTTATGTGTCAGTTATATGTCAATTAAAAAAAAAAGAGTAGACTTTGTACTAAGACCACCTAGGTTCAAATTCTGGCCCTAACAGTTACTAGCCATGTGACCTTGGGCCCTAACTCTTTTGGCTCTTTCTTCCCATCTTTAAAATGGGGGTTAAGGGGCACCTGGGTGGCTCAGAGGGTTAGGTGTCTGCCTTCAGCTCAGGTCATGATCTCAGGGTCCTGGGATGGAGTCCCACGTCTGGTCCCACCCTTAGCAGAGAGCCTGCTTCTCCCTCTCCCGCTCACTTCTCCTGCTTGTGCTCTCTCTCTCTTGCTGTCAAATAAATAAAAGCTTCAAAATAATTAATTAATGAATTAAAATGGGGAATGAAATGAGTTGCTGCGTGTAAAGCACTCAGAACAGTGGCTGGCACACAGTGAGCAGCCACTCAATAAATAAATGCTAGCCCCATGAACAGCCCCCTAGAAAAATCTCTTCCTTGTTTCCCTGGAGCTCCTTGAATCTGCTCCCACGTGTCAATATCTTCTGAACTTGGCCTAGGGCACTGGTGCACCAGGTTCTGCCTCCCGTCTCATGGTCTGCCCCATTCTCCCTGGTGATCAGCCCCCACTCTGCGCACCTGAGATCATCATCACCTACAAAGTGGGAATCAGTGCCCTGCACCCACTGTCTTCGAGCGATGCTCCAAGGGTTCACGACAGTTAAAATTCAGCACAGAGGAACCTGTTAATCTCACTGGTGGTTCTGTCTCATATATTAAAGCATAATCAGATACTTCTCAGGCCAGACTGGAAAGTCCTGGAAGGCCCTAGTGGCACTTCAGGCTTTCTTTCTGCCCTGAGAAAGGGAGTAGGGACGGTGGAGGCAGGATGAGCCTTGGGGGCGGAGGTTGGAGAAACTGCAGAGACTTTGTGTTCTTCAAGTCCTTAACACTTGTAGCAGGGGGATATTGGGCAAATTCATCTCCACTTGCCTCAGTGTCTCCATCTGTAAAATGGAGACAGTAGCCCCTTCCTCTCAGAGGACTAAACGAAGCAACTTTTGAAAAGCTCGTACCATCAAGTTGGCACCCAGTAAACTCTCAGGACAGTAGAACATTCGTATCCTTTCGTGGCACTTGCTTGGCCAACTTCTGTCAACATAATACTTCCCCCTGGTAACTAGCATGGGAAATGAGATGCAAGTTCAATTAACTGCAAAAGCAGAAATGAGCTTAGAAATCCAGCTTCTGCTTACTCGTCTCTATCATACCTGCATCATTTAGAATCTGAGCTTCCGAACCTGTCTCTCTTTTTGTTTGCGAATTAGACACGGTCTTGTTTGGGATGAAGGTTGTTTTTGTTTCATTTTGCTTTATAAACAGAAACACTCCCTGATTTCTCCTTCTGAAAGGCTGAGGAGGAAGCTGAGTCAGGTGGGTGCGGTTAATGTGAAATCAGTCATCATTCCCTCACCTTGGGCTTGCCTTCCCCAATCGGCACACACTGACTTGCGTATCAGCCACACCGAGCAGCCCATCTTATGCTCGTTTCTCTAACGGCATGAAAAAAAAAAAAAACAACAGCATTCTTCTGGAACGCAGGAAGGCATGGTGCAGCGAACCAGACCCAGGCTGGGGGTCCCAGACCCAGGCTGGAATTCCAACCTCCAGCACTTGGTAACTGAGACAGTGAGCGGGCAGGCTAGGAAATGGTGGAGCCAGCTTTCCACCAAATGGTAGTGATGCCTGTGCCAGAGGATGACAGTGAGGCCAAGCATTAATGGATATGAAGCTTGCAGAAAAGCCCAGTGGAAATGAATGTACCCTTATGACACCCCATTCTCTTCCTTTCAGGATAGCATCCCAGGTCCGGGATTCTACGACGTCATTCACCAATCTCCAGTGTTCAACAGTGCCTCGTTGTCTAAGAAAGGGACGTGCACTTTTCCCTCTATGGTGAGAACCTCTTTCCCGAGTAAGGCCATTAGCAGATCAGCACTTTCCTTCGTCCATTGCGTAAACACGTGTTGGACCGCTGGTCCCTTCTCTCCAAAGACTCTGGTTCTAATTAGGAGAGTAACTGTTGCCTCAGGTGTCATGCAGGTAAATTAGAGCCTGTGTCTTTAAGTAATTTCCCCCCTCACTGCTCCACATGGCCAGAGAGAGAAGAGAGGCTAGAGGGATATTCAGAACCTGATCGTCCACATCAACTTTGTCATTGTGGGATGGACTAAGTGGATGTTTTCCTGAGATTTCTAGGCACCAGGGAAAAGATTTTACCCTAACAGGGTGTTTTACACCACTTGGTCTAATTGGGCTATTCAAATTATTGAGAAGTCTGCCGGGAGCGAAAAGAAAGCAGGCAGCAGGCTGAAATGGAGTGATCTTCCTCCCCTTCTTTGTAAGATGTGGGTCTTTATCTTTGTGGATGGCTCTAAGAATCAAGGATCTATATGAAGTGCTGATGTCCCTGACCAGACCTGGGCAAGGATTTTTTTTCTTTTGTTCTTAATTTGAGTATCTATAAATTGGCAAGAAGAAGAGATATAGTGAGGGAAAAGGGTCAAACTGGGGTAAAATTAGCTGAGGTAGAAAAGTGAAAAAAGGAAGCAAACCCAAACTAGCATCAACAAAACACATATGCCTTCTGTCCCTTTAAAAATTACAACAATCTCTTGCAAAGATGTATTATAATGCCTGACACTGGAACCGATTTCAAAACAAAACAAAGCACCACACAAAGGGTCCATTTAAGACACGCTGAAGGCAGCCACTTACTGGAATTTGACTTTGGCAGAGCTGACTTTAAAGTTAGCTCCCTATCAGCGGAGATGTGGAAGTTACCCGTGGCCCCAGTGAACCATGCCTCTGCCTCCTTTCCTGCCCCAAACCCTGCAGATGAAGGGACCTGAAAGCAATCGGCAACAGAAGTGCCATCTCACGAAGTCTTGGCTCAGGAGACAAGACTTCAGACCTGAGCCTGACTCAGCTGAGGATTCTCGATGTGGCCTCGAGCACGTCACCCTCCTGTGTCCTGGTTACCTCATAAAAGTGGAGACTCCCTGGAGGCGCTGGGCAAATTGCAATGAGCGAAATGCTCTTTGAAACTGCGGAGTATTGTAAACATGTTAAATATTATGAGTGTTACCACCTGAGTCACCAACAAGACCTCCCACACCTCCTAGGTTTTGTCTCCGAGAAATTCTTGGCCGTAGAGTGGCACAGTCCACTCCTGCTTGGTGCCAAAGAAGGGATCGAATGAGAGCACACGACCAATTCCCTGCTAGGCTTTGTGCACAATAACTTTCCAAACGACGAGGCTGAAGAGCAGAAGAGGCCCAGGGGAGGGTCCGAGTTTTACAGAACTTAGTCAGGCCCGTCAGGTCTTTAAAAAATTCAGACCAGACCCAAAAGAAAGCAGACATGGAGTTGTGCAGGCTTCCTGTCCCTGCTTTGATGGATGAGAATTTATATTTATAGATATTTAGATTCCTGTAACCAGTTTGCAGTGGCCCATGGAAATCTGTTAGGAGACCCCACATCTTAGCTATTTCCTTTCTGCTCTGATGTGAATTTCATGCCCCCTGCCCATCCCCTTAGTGACTTTCACCTTTGACACCTCCTCCATTTCTGGATCTGAGGACTCTGAGGGTAGGAAAAGGAGACCTCCTCGGAGGAAGATCTTCCTGACTGACACAGGTATAGTCAGGAGGAGTGTGATTGTAGGTGAGGCTGACCAAGAAACTCTTGGATCCATAAATTCTAGAAACTTCCTGATGACTGTTGGAACCACTACACCCAACCTTCAGAGAGGACCTGTCATCTTGCTAAGTCCGAATAATTTAAAGAGCTTCATTAATGTATTTTAAATCTTTGTTCCAGTTTATTCATGAGGCTGACAGGATGTTAAATGAGGCTGATGGGAGGAGACTTTCATGGCCTTTCTGTTGGCATGATGGCGGGAGTGGTTCCGGGAAAATTAGTAGGTGCTGGAGAGAGGTTCACAAATGCCGGCATGTGGCCAGATTGGAGCCCACAGGCCCGGCAATGAAAAGAAAGTCAAGGTCGTGTGAATGAGTATTACTCTGAGACAAATTCTATTATAATGCTTTATGAAAATTGGCTTCAAATGAACAAACAGAACAATTTTTTCCTACAAGTATGTTCACAGGTATTCTAAGCCAAAAAGATGTAATGATCTAGTAAGTTTCAGAAAGGCTGGGTAAGTGAAGTTAGGTTTGTTTATGGTAGGACTTCTCACGGTACTTAACACGGTGGGCTTTATGGTGAGCCTTCAACGTGGGAACACAGTATGAGGCTTCTTAAGTTTATTTGGTTCTGGGGCTCTCTCCCTGCTGCTGCCATCACTAACACTAACCTATCTTATAAAACTCGTATGTCAAGGAACCCGTCGGGAAATAGTGTTTTTGAAAAGCGTGCTAGCCTCATCTGTTGGGTGAGTCAGGATAGACACGCTACAAATGGGACCCCTGAGGGGTGGTTTCACCCTACCAGCCTTTACCAGAATTTAACATCCTTTACCAGCTTTCCTCTATGGAAGTGAAAGGGGAAAATGTGCCTATCTTACTGGGCAGAGGAGAGAGCGGGTGATGATTCCCCTTGAACTAGAACATTCATCAGCTGTCATTCATCAGCTGCCCATCCTGTAAATGAAATATGTATTGCTTTATTCTTTTTGACTTCTTCCCTTTAGAATGAGATATCTAATCTATATCATGTAGTGGAGACAGATTGGTGACAATGTTGGTTCCACCCATCAAATGGCAGACAAAGCCCAGTGTCCTATCCATAAAGTGGGGATAATCATAATATCCACTCCCCAGGGTTTTCAAGAAAATGAAACGCAACAGCTCATGGAAAGCATTCCATTAACTATTCCATTAACTAGTATTGCCCAAAATGCAAAGAGCTAAGAGGGCTGGGGTAACCTTCCTTCTGGGAGCACGAGTGAATCCTGACCATTAGAGAAGGCTGACTGGGACTTGAATCCAGGTTAGACTCTGAACAGCTGAGACTCTGGACAAGAACGTGTTTGCCCCCGGGAGCTCGTCCACCCGTATATAATCGGTGCTCCATAGACTAGACGTTGAGAACCACTGCCACGAAACTCAGGGTGAGGAGCTGGTGGGAGGGAGGGTCCATGCCTCTTCACAGCCTCATCCACTTTCTGTGTTTGTGTAGTTACTGACCCCTAGCCAGCCGAGGTGTTCTCAAGCTTTTAGCCATAAAATAATGAGAATTTTTTGTTTGTCTGTTTTATCAGGCTCCAATACTTGCCATACTATCCTAGGGTAAAGCGATGTTATCACCTAGTTTCTATGGCTTTTGCCCCTTTTCATTTGGTAAACATTGATTCTGCTTGCTTTATTATTATTTTTTTTAATCTGAAAATAGTTTATGATGACTTCCTGGAAGGAGTAGGATTGGTTCTACTGAAAGAGAAAAAAAAAATATTGCAGGGTTCTATGCAATCAGCAATTAGGGGGTGCCTGGGTGGCTCAGTCGATAGGTGTCTGCCTTCAGCTCGGGTCATGATCCCCGGGTCCTGGGATAGAGACCCCGCATCCGGCTCCCTGCTCAGTCACCCTCTGCCCCTCCCCCTGCTCATGCTCTCTCTCTCTCTCTCTCTCTCAAATAAATAAGCAAACCTAAAAAGAAAAAGAAATCAGCAATTAGGTGGAGGGTAGGAGGCGTGGTTGGACAGCAACCCCTCTCGACCCTTGTACCTTTAAGACATTCGAAGCAAACTTGTTATTTAAGCAATTCAGATTACTTAATCTTAGAAACAAGACGTGAGGTTTTACTCAGAGGGAAAGCCTTGGCTGGAGGAAGAAAGTTTAAAGCTTCCCATCATATAAATTACCCAACAGTTGATGAGTCAAGGGTAAGTGGCTTGAAACGGGATTGGGTGGCAAAGCATTTATGGCAAAATCATTTTTGCCAAGTCCCAGATATTAGATGAATAATTTGAGTTAGTTTACAGAAGTCAGAACAGGTCAGAACTTGCCTTCTCCAAGAGCAAATCCTCAAAGCCTGAGGTCAGTTTATCATTGCTACCTGTAGGAGTTTCAGCCCTCACACAATGCTTTTAGACCTAGTGCTGGCCACCATTCTTTGACATCTGTCCTGCGGAGCCCAGAGATTATATGAGAGTGCTGATTACTTTGGTTTTGTCCTTGCAGCGCGCCCGGTTGGACACCATTATTTCTAAATACCCTGCAGCGAACACATACACTATCCCATCATGTCTTGTCTCGAAGAAAGACTTCAGTAATTCCTGTTCCAGCATGTTCCAGTTGCCAAGCTTTGCAAAAGTCCTCAAATTTGAAACTCCTGCACCAAACCAGTACAATGTAAGAACATTGCATGCGCTTGTTAAATCTATACTGGATGAACTCTTTACTAAAATAAACGAAGGCGGCGGATGCTTTGGGAAATAGCGTTCCAATGCAATTGACAAACCAGTTAGTGTTTGTTGACTGCCCAGCGGGTGCAGAAGGCTGCACACGGTTTTATGGGGAATTTACAGAACCCAGAGAAAAATGTGAGCAACACGGAGGTCAGTGGGAAGCAGTGGGAAGACCTCGCCCCGGAAAATACTATAATTACTCCTGCTACAGAGACTTTCTGGGACATAGTCTCATCTGTAACAATTATTATTTCCCACATTATCTGCAGTCACTATCCATTTACTTCTTAGGATTTTATAGGGAAAATAAGCTTCCATATTTCCATATCAGAAATTGGGTTTTTAGCAGTAATGTTCTGCTACTTACAATCACTTTGTAGTCATGGAAACAGAATGGTGGGATTAATGGTTAAGAGACGGAGTCAGGTTCAAGTGGACGCTGCCCCTTTCTGACTGTGTGGATCTGGGCATGTCCCTTCAGCTTTCAGCAATCAAGTTATTCATCTGCAAAATAGGGAAATGTGTCTACTTCATAAAGTTCATGCAAATGTTAAATTGGGTCATCTGAGCCGAGTGCTTAGCCCAGGCCTTGGCGCATAAGGACCCCACCATCCATGGAGATCGGCAGAACTGGCTTTAGGGAAGTCATATTACCTCTTGAGTCTCAATTGTAAAATGGAATCAATTATACTCACCCTACAGGGTTATTATAAGAACCAATGAGACAGTAAATGAGGGAACACTCCAAAATACAAGAAAAAGGGGGGATAGCTCAGTGGTAGAGCATTTGACTGCAAAATACATAAGAAGTGAATTGCGTATAAAGTATTAACATGATTATGACATATTGTCATATATGGTCTCAGATATTTTGGTTTCAGAGTACTTCATTTTTTATTTCCTTTTTCTTTTTTTTTTTAAATTAACTAATTAATTAATTTGTCAGAAAGAAAGAGAGCATGCGTGCACACACAAGCAGGCAGAGTGGCAGGCAGAGGTGGAGACAGAAGCAGGCTCCCTGTCAAGTAAGGAACCGGATGAGGGACTCGATCCCAGGACCCTGGGATCATGACCTGAGCCGAAGGTAGCGGCTTAACTGACTGAGCCACCCAGGCGCCTCCCCTTTTTTTTAATAATACCTTTAAGTAATATTATTTTTCTGCCTACAAAGACCCTGACAACTTTCTGTGATTGATCCAATCACTTATAATGTGCTCAGAACAATGTATGTGCCTGCTAGGCTGGCACTGTCAAATAGAAATATAGTGGTAGCCACACACATCATTTAAATCTTGGGCACCTGGGTGGCTCAGTCCATTAAAGATCTGGCTTCGGCTGGGGTTATGATCCTGGGGTCCTAGATCAAGTCCCGTATCAGGCTCCCTGCTCCGTGGGGAGTTTGTTTCTCCCTCACCCCCTCCCCCTGCTCATGCTCATTCTCTCTCTCTCTCTTTCTCTCTTTCTCTCTCTCTCTCTCTCTCTCTCGCAGAAATAATAAATAAAATCTTTAAATCTTCCCAGTAGTCACATTTGAAAGTAAAAAGGAACAGGTGATATCAATTTTAAGAATATATTTATTTATTTAATCCAGGATATTCAAAATATTATTTCGATGTCTCATCAATATAAAGATTAATTATACTATTAATTATAGTTATACATGTAATTATAAATAAAATAATTGATGTTTTGCATTCTTTCCGCCTATCTTTACAATCCAGTATGTGGTTTTTTAAAAATTTTATTTATTTATTTGCAGAGAAATCACAAGTAGGCAGAGAGGCAGGCAGAGAGACAGGGGAAGCAGGTACCCGCTGAGCAGAGAGCCTGTTGTGGGGCTTGATCCCAGGACCCTGAGATCATGACCTGAGCTGCAGGCAGAGGCTTAACCCATTGAGCCACCCAGATGCACCAGTGTGTGTTTTATGCTTTCAGCACATCTTAATGTGGACCAGTCGTGTTTCTAGGACTCGATAGCTAGTGGCTACCCTATTAGACAGCACAGCTCTAGTCTTCCCCTGAGATAATCAGAGCCTGAAAATAATAATGAGGAGGACGGTAAAGTACTTTTCAAGGCCTATATACTGTTCTAAGCATGATGTATTCATCTTGTTTGATGATCACAAGAATCCCTGAAGTGAGTGATGTCTTCTTTCGATTTACAGAGGAGGAAACTGATGCTCAGGGAAGGGAAGGGATTTGCCCACAGTTATCCTGCTAAAGGGACTGTTTGCATACCGGCGAGCACAAGTAGACGGCTGAGGGATACAGCTGGAGAGTGATCCGTCATTGTGTTCCAGCCCTGCTGGGTCTCCCTTCGTGGAATCTGTGGCTGCCCTGTGCTAGACCAGGGATACAGCTTAGATTCCAGCGGGGATCTCAAGACAAAACTAGTAAATGGACTAACCAGAGAATTACAAGCTGTGGCCAGCTTTGAAGCAAACGAACAGTTGGGGTCTGAGAGATAGAATATGTGGAGAATATGGGGGGGTTGACAGCATCATGTACTTTAGACTGGGTGGTCAGAGAGGGCTCTAGGGCTGAGACCTAAGAGCTGAAGGAAGAGCTAGAGTTGGAGGATCAGCATGTACAAAGGTCCTGGGACAGCCTTTGGAGACTACAAGAAGGTAGCTAGGGTAGCATTAGCTAGGAGGAGAGGGGAAAAGGAGAAGCCAAATAGGCAGGAGCTAGTTCATTCAGGACCCTAAAGACCCTGGGAGGGGTCTTTCATTTGGTTCTCTGTGGGATGACATCATCTGATGTACTTTAAAAAAACAAAAACAAAAACAAAAACTCCCTCCAGCAAGCCCTATGGAGAATGGACCATAGTTTGGGTAAAGAGTGGATTTTGAAAAACCAGTTAGGAGGCTGTTATGCTAACAGGAGAGAGGCCAAGGCCTGGTCCAAGAAATGGGTAATGTTCTTGGCCCTTGCACCTTTGCCATTCCTGAGAGAGGGAGTTAGCATTCTATGCGTCTGCCTCCACAACCCCACTGTGGGCTCCATCACCCAGTTTGAAACCTCCAGCACCCCACACAGGTCCTGATAGACGGTACACTTGCAATAAATGCTTACAACGTTGAAGGAATTACCCCAGGGGTATATAGTTAATCTAGAAAAGACCCTTTCCCAAGTCAGAGCTCAGACTTTCTGCCAACAGATCAATTTTAAGTGTATGGTTTTTGTTGATTATTGTTTTAATGTGACTGTGAAAATATTTTAGGCTCTTCATTAAATATAGTCAAGTATTTTAGAGATCCATGAACTAGAAAAGCAGAATTCTCTTAGAATTCTGTCCTCTAAAGCAAACCACCAGCAAAAACAGGTGCAATTTCTTTCATAGTCTCTTCCTCCCCCATCCTGACCTCTCGTATTAGGATTATGCTGTTCACAGTACTCGTGCATTTTCTACTCAGCTCTATCTTGGATTTTTCCCCTCCATGGTGATATAGCAAACTGCTTCATTTTTTTTTTTTTCCCCCAGCCGGCCAGTCAAGCTAGCTGACTGTTTTCCTCGTCTAATGGTGAAATCTCCCAGTGACACACGTTCAGAGTATACAAAAATGCTCCCTCTTTCAGTTGTTTTTCTGTCTGGATGAGAAATAAGGCTGAAATCATGTTTTGTCTACAGGAGGCTTTTTTTCTGACCTGGAGAACAATGGTTAAGTCAACCGGCAAAAAGCAGAAGTGTGATAATCGTGTTAGCCACACTGCAGGCGAGGTCTCTTAGGGCTTTTCTTCTTTGCTTACCTGGATCCTCCACCTCTCCAGGCGAATCCCTTTTCTCCAATACCATGTGATTACTTCCTCCCCGGCACCCTGGCTCCTGTCCCTCTGTCCAGTAATTAGCCTGCCCCATCTGATGCTTTTGTTTGCCCTCCCTGCATGCATTCTAGCCATCGGGACCCTGGGAAAAGCTAAGTTCCTCCCCCTTTGTAAACACAAAATCAAAATGCCATCTGCATTTCTTGAGAAACATTTTTTTTTTTTTTTTTGACAAAAGAGTATCTCAGAGAAATCAAACCATCCTGGCCCCAGCAAATAGTTTCACTCGTTCAGTAAATATTCCCTGTCACTGCCTTTATGATTTTTATTGCATCTTTATCTAATGAATACAGGGCACTGACTACAAATTGGTATTTAAAATATTTATGATTCAATATAGCAGAGGAATGAGCTCAGGGTTCTTTTTCTTTTTTTTTTTTTTCCTCTCCTGTTATTTTCAGAGCGCCAAACACGCTGTATATTGTGTGGATCAGTCAAAATTTTAAATTTCTGGTCGGTCCAGAAAAGTCGAGACAAGGGAGTGTTACAGATCTGATCATCATCTTCAATTACCCGATGACCTTGTGTGTCTCCCCAGTCCTGCGTTCATAGGATGCGTTCATAGGAGGGCTGTTTGAACAGTAAGGAATCAGGGTGGGGAGATGTAGGACTCAATGTCCTGAAAGGGACAAAAGTCACAGAGAAAATAAGGAAAACAGTGTGCATTTACAGTGGTATAGGCTTGAAAAAGACACTGTCCTGTAGGTGATGTCTGCTGACCGCTGTCACCCAACTGCCTCAAGTAGAGTAGGCAGCCAGCCTGGCAGCCAGATTTCGGGCTCTCTTCCTGGCTCTGTCCTCTGAGCCATGGAGGGTGACCAGACACCTGCTGGGGATCACAGACTCCTTGGCCTCTCCAGCTGGGGTGATGGCGAAGGCAGAGTTGGGGGGACCGTCTCCCCCCTCGTCCGTTCATTCTCTGAGGGACTCGTGCTTGTGTTCTCCCCCCAGACCTCTGTCTCTTACTGCAAGCAGAGAAACAACGTCTGTGCCCAAGCCGGGTTTCTGTCCAAAACCCAGAGAGGATTTTTCAGTGTCGCTGAAACAGGACCTGCCCCAGGTAAGCAGCCAGCCACCTGGCAAGGGCCTTGACCTCAGGGTTAACGTACCAGATCTGCTCTGCGGGACACCATGGCTTCACAGGGAGTCTCTTTGGAAAGAGTTCGGCTTTGGAGGAAGCGGGAATGTTGAACAGGTGTTGAACAAAAAGGAGAAAGCTAAGGAAGCAAGGGCTGTTCTGGAAATGGCCCCAAAGCAGCCTCACTGGCCTCCCTTTTCATGACCAGGCACCTCTGCTCTGGATGGCCAGATGGGGAAGTGGCTTCTCACCACAGAAGGGTGCACATCCCCGTGCCCCAGGTGTCCCTACAGTCTCTGGGGGTGCGGGGGAGGGGTGTACTCAATACACTGAGTGTCCAGACCCTTCCTTTCCTCCTGAGCCTAGAGGGCACTTTGTCAGTTAGTCACAAAGCACTGGAAAATAGCTCCGTTTACTCAGAGCCTACTCCGTGCTAAGAATTTTCCACACAGTCCTTGCACATCTGTCTTCCTTGGTTTGTACTCTCAGTGGGGCTTTTCTGGTGAGGAAAGGGGGCTCAGAGAGTGGTAGTGACCTGCCCCACATCACACAGCGGACGGACGGCAGGCCTAGGCCCAGAGGTGTGTCTCTGAGGAGACTATTACCCCAGTAAGCCCACAGTGACTTTTGAAACGGCCCCAAGAGCTGGCCTGCAAGTGTTTTCCTCTCTGGACTGGGAAAGCTGTTGCTCTGTCCTGTTCTCTCAGTCTGCTTCCCGCTTCCAGCCTCAGTGAAAGGTTTCCAGAGAGGTCAGGCCGGGCCGCCATTGGCACTCTGGGAGCCCTAGTCAGAGCAGACCTTCCCCAGTGGGTCCTGCAGATCTCCCGTCCCCACAGCAGGGAGCTTGAGCCCCAGAGCTGAGGGGAGGATCAGGGAGGGTTTGCCTGCACAGTCACACCTCTTGGAGGCGGGGTGTGGATAAAATTGCAGGCCTGTCGGATTTCACCAAATCCAGATTAAAGTTGAGAAGATCAGTCTGAAGCTGAATAACAAAACCAGCCCTAATTAGGAGGCTAAACCCAGGCTAAAACTCCCCTGGCTTGCATCATCAGAGGCAAAGCCCCACCTTGTTTGTTTATACAGAGCAAAGCCAGCATCCCCGGGAGTCTGGCCAGAGGCCCTGCCTGTGAGCCCTGGGATGTGGGCACCTTCCCAGCCTGCCACATGCACCCGCTCCTTCCAGGAGGGTCTTCAGGGGTCCCCAGCCCCTGGTCCTGGAGCAGGGCAGGGAGAGGTGGGTACCAGTGCGTGCTAAACTCCTACTGTGTGCCAGAGGCTTTACGTTTCTCATCGAATGATCTCCAGACCCTGTGGAGATGGTGGCTGGCACACAATCGTGTGCTCAGAAAGCGTGAGCTACTGCTATTATGCGTCCCCATTGTACAGGCAAAAATGATACCCAGGGTCCCACTGGTGGATTGGAGTCTGGGCCCTTCCCACTTGATACCTGGTGCCTTAGTCACTCCCCACCCAAAACTTGCCTGGGGAATCTGCGATGAACAATCCGTTTTGACCTGTTGGAAATAACTCTGGTTGCTCCTTCTCCTCCTTGGGGGGAGGGGGGGTAGTGTGCAGATGTGGAACTGTAATTGACACCCCCTGCTGGGTCTCTGGCCCTGGCCCAGCTGCTCTGGGGACCCCTTCCTCAGGGGCAGAGGGTCAGGACTGGCCTACCTTAAACTCTGAGCAAAATGTTCACTGTCACACATCTGCTGGTTGGGTTTTCTAGTTTCCACCTGCCAAGCGTGTCACAAATGTCCTCTTTTCTATTTTTCCTTAAAATAAAAAAAAGGCTATCAGGCTAAGGGGAAAGGCCAAGGTTAAAATGTCACTTGAAAAATGTGGGTTTCAGAATGGGAATTGCACTGTGAGATCCACACCGCGTTGTCTTCCAAACACACTCAGGAAAGGACGAGAAGTAAAGACACCAGCGGTTATCCTTGCTTCTCTCTGAGACTCGGGAGCACAAGTGTCTTTTTCTCCTTGCTTCTGCTTTTCAGCATTTGATAATCAAGTGATTGCTTTAAGCTCTCTGTAGAAGGGAAAAAGAATACATTTGTATATGTATAAATATATACATATTTACACGTTCATGAGAGAAAAAGAAACAAACTATGAGAGATGTATACCAATATTATAAAGGCTGCTAATTGGACATTTGCCTTTTGTTAACTTAACCATATATTGGGAACATCTTTTCATGTTATTAAAAAACCTCCTAAGAATATCATTTTGAAACAGACGTACGGCATTCCATTGGATGGTGGTACCGTTAAGTTAAGGACCAAATGGCCTTTTATTGAAAATGTAGGTTGTTTTAAACTGCTCACTATATAATCAGACAACAAACATCCCTGTAGCTCACAGCTTGTATACAATCAAGATTATTTCCTTATATTAATTGCTTAAATTGAAATTGCCAAGTCAAAAGTATGTAAAATATTTCAGTGGTTTTTGTTTTGTTTTGTTTCTTTTCTATCTGGGACCAAATTGCCCTTCAGCAGAGAGGTCATTTATTCTCCTGCTTCTACAAGGCACCTGTATCTCCCCACCTTTGCCACCACTGGGTATGATCATTCAAAGAGCATCTTGCTAATACGTTCTCTTGCTAATACCCCATGTTGTTTTCAGTACATTTGTAATGGAAAACTACATTTTATTTGAAACAAAATCAATCTTACAATGTTTAGAGAACTTGAAATATTTTCCCCACCCACAATGCTACCACTTTTCTGGGTTCCCACGTATTTTTATCCAGATGGATCCATTTATACCTGGTATATATAGTGACTTTTAGGTATTATTTTCACTCACTTTTTTTTTTCCCCAAAAAACATGGCCATGTGGCTTTATGGTCTCCATGTTTATCATGGCCAGGGCTGATCCTGCACCAGACTGGGCTGCTGGGCCCAGCACGGTGCCTCTGCTCTTGGACCTTCAGGCCACGTACACTTCTCACACTGTGGCCACTGCTGTTATGTATGTGTCTATGCTTAGAGCTTTTCCCCTACGTTGAATAGTTTCTTTAATTTCTGAGTAATGGGAAAGCTGGGTCAGAGGATCCAGGCATCCTCAAATTTCTGGTCAGTACTCCCTCTTTGTACTCCAAAACACCTATACCCCCGACAAGGCTCCCAACAATTCAGGGGTGAGACTGCCTTCTGTTCCCCCAGTCCAGGACCTTCTCTTCCTCTACAGCCAAATTTATTTTACTCTCTCAGTTTCTTGAAACAGGGCATGGTGGGAAAGCGTGGACTTTGGAGATGGGTGGCCCCGGGTCACATAGTAGGTACTCAATAAATATTTGTCGATCGTATAATAGTTACTAAATGACTACCATGTGCCAGGAACTTCAATATTATCCAACTGTCCTAACCACCCTGTTGCTGGAAAAATTATTCTTACCTTATGGAGGAGGAAGCTGGGCTTAGTTCCTGGTTAGATGAAATCTTTTTTGACAAATCATTCAATATCTCCAAGTCTCCATTTCTACCTCTCTAGAATGGAGGTGACAGTGACCCATAACTGGGCTACTGTGAGCATGTTTCCTCGAGGATGAGTGTGATTTTCAGTGATTTCAGGGAGCCCTTCCATCAGACTACCGTAGAGAGATAGCCCCTTATAGTATTAAATGTATTCTTACTTGTGAAGTAGTGCTTTTCATTTACTTGAGAAGAGTTCCTTATTCTGTTATTTAAAATGTCTTTCTTCTTAGGACATTATAATATCAACGAATCCCTTGTGAAGCAGTCGCCAAAGGTATTAATGTCTTGTTTTAAATCAAAAACTGAACGTGGATTAAAACTGACATCAACGGGCCCAGGACCTGGTTATTACAACCCCAATGATCACACCAAGATTCTGAAAAAGACTCTTATCCCGTGAGTCCTGATTATTCTAGTCTTTCTTTGGAAAGGTGGCTCTGGGGAAGGACCCAACAGAAGCAGAAAATAAAGGGGTGTCACTGGTTGGCAGGACACAGCTTCAGATCCCTCTCCAGGGGCCCTTGTTGACGTAGTGGGTGCTCAATAAATACTTATTGAATGCTTGATGTTTATTGAGCAACTGCTATGTGCCGGGAACATAGCCTCTTCCTCAACCATCATCATGACTCTATTGTAAGAATTATTATTCTCACTGCATAGACTGGGAAGTTGCACTACAGTGAGCCTGAGGCTTTGCCTGTAGGCACACAGCTAACGTGAAATGCCCCTGGGAATCAGGCTCAGGACTGTCTGGATCCTTCCACATCCGTCATGATGATATGCTATCTTGGTGCTAACATTATTCTATTTTTATAACATAACATCTTTGCTGGGGTGGCAAGATATATCGCAGCAAGGGCCTGTCATAGTTTTGTACGGATAGATTGAAAGTCTAGACCACAGAGTTGGTCAGACCTGCCGGATTTGAACTTCAGCTCTGCTGTTTTCATGCTGTGTGACCTAGGGCACTGTACTAAACCTTCTGAGCCTCCATGTTCTCATCTGTGGAGTAAAGTGGGGATAATTCATGCCTTGTAGGGTTGCTTTCAGATCTGATGTTTGCCATAGGGTAGGTGCAAACGGTGACAGCATTAGCACACATTTAAAAAGTGAAGATGGGGATTCTTGTTAACATGTTTAATATCCTATGTGTTTAATATTACTTTCACCAAACAGGTTCAAGAACTCGCAAGGCTTATTTATTCCTCAGGTGGTTCTAGAGCTAGAATTAACTGTAAGTTCAGGCTGCCTGTCACCATCTAAAACCTCACCCCAGTATAGTCCTCTCCAGGTAGGACTGGTCCCTGGTGGGGAGCGCTGACCTGCAGGGTGCCCCCCGCCCCACAGGGGTTAGGCAGGTAGCTAGGTTCATACCCACAGCAGGTCAGAAGTCCAGGCAACCGGGAGAGGCTGGCAACGTTGTGCCTAGTCTGACCATCAGCGCAGGACAAGAAGATGGGGTTGAGGAGACGAGCAAGGCATGAACATGCCAAATTAGACTTAGGATCTGGAGAAAGGATTCAGACCTCAGATGGAATCCATGAGTAAGTCCCTTCTGTCCTTCAGTTCTTGGATTCTGTAGATTGGGCCCTCAGAGGTTCCAGGGCTCAAAACAGGACGGTCTCCAGCAACAGGCTCTTTCTGAATTATCAGGGACTCCCGCCTATGGGCGGGCTTAGGGCACCACTGGGCACCACCTTTCCCCTGCTGTGCCAGCGAATAGAAGGGGTGGGGGATGGGCTTTGGAGCTAGCAGAACTAGGTGTGAGTCATGGCTCTGTCCCTTGCAGACACTTTCCCTCTCCAAGCCTCAGTTTCCATGTTATTAAGTGGAGATAAGGGTCTTATTGCATAGGGGTTCTGGGAGGGTTAGATGAGACTTTTCTCCTTAGAGCAGCTGCTATTCCGTATCCAATGGTGTATGAGCATATAGGGTACAACTCCTTGGTATAGCCACTCAGGCCCCCTAGTTTGAATCTGGAAGCTTCTTCGAGGAAGAAGTAAAAAGGAGAGTGGAGAACACTCAGTGTTGAGGTGCTTTCTGCAGACAAGTGCCATTCGGGCTTTGTTAAAGTTTGGACAAGTGGTTTGAAATAATTCTCATTTTATGGCATTTGCGTCTGTCAGTCAATAAGCTCTGTAGGTTTCTGGGTCTGTGCTGGAGGCTGTGGGGGTGCTCGGGTAAACAGGGCACCAGATGACCTTCCGCTGGGCTTACCTGAGGACAACTCCAGAGCAAAGCAGAGGCATGCGCCACAAAATGCTGGATCATGTGGCCCCAGGGCTCTTGGCTACCCAGATCCCCAAGGGCAGTCTTCCTAGCTGGGTGCCGTGCTGTGGTGCTGGCATGTCTGAGGTTATCTGGGGATCGCTGACTGTCGATGATGCTTTGTGAATGACGGACCTTTGGTTAACAAGTCTAGGAAGCACTGAGTACGAAGCTTCCGCCCTGGGAGCGTCACGGAGTACATGGCCTAATTAAAGGTTCTGAGAAGTTCTGAAGTAAAGAAACCTATTACACCCAGTGACTCTTAAACTTGGGTTCCCCCTCATGAGTACATAACCCCCATTCGGATTCCTCCTGGTGAGTGCAGGGTGCCCAGGACATTTGCATTAACTTCCCCCATGGTCTAGGGCTGCTCTCAGCACCCCCCTGGGCCTTATCTCTTTAGGTGTGAAAAGAAAGAAAGGTCTTTGCATTTCTGACACTCCAGGACCCTGGGTTTGCTCATCAGGAGCACATACTAGGGGCAGTGAACATGGAGCCAGCCCAGACCCACAAAGGAGGCCCAAAATGTATACATTTGTAATTGACATGGGAAGGATACAGCTGAGAAACCTCTAATTGTACTTAAAAAACAAGAAGATATAATTCAAGTGTGATCCAGGGTAGTCTAAACAAGCATCCATCTGTTTATGTTCAATGATGAGGAAATGAATTAATATAAAGCAAAAATACAGCTGAATACCTTGTATTGAGGGATTGATTGTTCAGACTCCAGTCTCTCGAGTTGGAATTGTTTGCTCTCCTGTGTCCCTGAAGGGTAGAGGCACAGGAGCGGTGGGAGTGGGTGGGGGGCACCTGCTGGAATCATCAGGTCCCTGACAAGGTCTGCATTGTTTCCTCCCCATCTCTATGTAACTTCGTCAAGACTTCATGCATACCAAGTCTAAGCACAGTTCGCTCTCCTGGGCTGCATGGGGTGGCACAGAGAACCTGAGAGTCATCACCGGGTGTCCTCATGGCTGGTGCAAGCAGCCCAGATGTCATGCCCATGTGACCTGATGTGAGGCCTATTGGTCTTCAGTTGCAAGCGCTTGGCTTGTATTTTTGGGGAGGGTCCCATCTTGCAAAAGTAACCTTTCGGCTCTGCTTTCTTGAGGATGCAGGAAGAATCAGAAGATACCAGTGGTCCCTAAAATCGTTAGTCCAATGTAACCCTCCCAAAAAAGTAAAGCCCAGGAGTTGAGGATGGGGTGAGATCCCAGGCAGGCTAGGGAGGCCGCTCGTCTCTGCTCTGCTCCCAGAGCTGACAATGGGCTGTGGAGACAATGTGGCTAGTGGAGGTGTATACACACAGGATCCAAATCAGAGTTGGGCTAGTGCTGAACCTCCCACCTTCCCCATTCACCAGTTCTGGGAGCCTGGGGGTGCAAGGGCGGGGGGGACCCTTAACTCCCAGGAATTCAAATTCAACCCTGGAAATTGTGAAATGAACACTGCGTAACGTGCTTGGGAGGCTAACATATGATAACCCAGAGCTCACCGGGTCTGGTTCAGGGTAAGCTTTCGATACACGGAACTTGTATTTCGTATGTGAGCATACTGTACTCACTGGCTGCTTCTTGAGTGGCCCCTGGAGGGCAGGTGCTGTGCTAAGGGCTGGCAGGTGTTCAGATGACCGTGTCTGGGCTCCCTAGCTGAGGAACAGGGCACAGGTGCCTCTTGGCTGTGGCTACCTTCTGACGCAAAGCTAAGAGCATTTACCGGCTTACAGCGAGGGCTTTGGAAGAGACGTGGAGTGTCTGCTTCAGGTCTTCAATACCATCACAGTGATGACTCAGTGAATCGGGGTGAGTCAGGATAAGGGCTTTTTAGAGATCAAACTTGTCCCTCCCAGGCGCTGCCTTCCACGCACAGCAGCGAGGGGAAACGCCCACTGACATCTTTCTAACCCTTGATCTACTTCCTGGAGTTTCTAAGCCCCTGGTTTTGCACAGACACGCTGTCCTGCCACAGCCAGAGCTGAAGAATCAAACCCTGTTGGCCCCACTCCAATTTGGGTAATTATCATGACCCACCTAAAGTTCCCCTGGGATTTTCAATTAGATACGGGATGCTTCTTCCCAAGCGGCTGTAATCTGTCACCCTCTCCCCTGTTAAACAGATGCTGCATTCCACCCCAGAGGCAACCAGCTGCCCTTTAATGATGAGAAAAAATTGCCCCTTTATCCCTCCCGACCCTGGGAATCCCTGAGGCAGACTGAATCAATGCCTGGGAGTGTCCTGAGGGTCTCGGATGCCTTCCCCAGTGACCTGCTGGGTCCTCCTGAGACATTCATTATTCTCGGGTGATTTGCAAACAGCTCACATTGGGAGCTGCAAACGTACTTAATCCAAGTTGTGGCCAACTCAGAGCCTTTGATAGATATTTTCCTTCTACGAGGCAGGACCAGGTTGGCGTTTATAACTAAGCAATGAGGCTCATAAAAGCCCCGGTCACCATGCACTGAGGGCTGCCCTAGTCTGATGCAGCCAGATATTTGTGATCTGCCCAGCCCCACTTCACCATGGAGGGAGCAGCCCTGAACGATGATAAAGCTGTCAGGTGGAGTTCAGGTGTCTGGACTCCCCAACTTGCGGCAACCCCTCCGCTTTTCTCTGCAGTTCAGTAAATGTTCTGGGGAATAGGGACGGGTCCTCAAAGATGAGTAAGACGCAGTCCCCTGCCTTAAAGAGCTAGGCATGTACAGAGCATTAGAAAACCTAGCATGTTATGCGCAGCGAAAAGAAGGGCTAGAACATATTGAGGGCCCAGCCGTGCTGAGCTAAGAACTTTTATGGATGCCACCTAGCATCATGCTCCCAGCTCCCCTGCAGGGCAGTACAGCTACATAAAGTACAGATGAGGGTGGTGGAGCAAGGCATGGTATGCAGGTCCAGCTGGCTCCAGGACCCGTGCTGATCTGTGGAGCCCCAGGAAGGGCGGTGGGGAATGGGGAGGGCAGTAGCCACAGAAGTTTCCCTGAAGGATGTGAGATGTGAAGAATGATCAGAGTTTGCAGGGAAAGGAGGAGATCCTGGCAGAAGGAACAGCACAGGCAAAGTCAAGGAATGGTCGAACAGTGTTGTGTTGGGGGTTTCTGGAAGGTCAAATGGGAACAAGGGGCGTCGGGGGTTAGGCTGAATTGAGAAGCCATAAATAGGAGCTATTCCTCTAGCTTCTCATCGGGGTCTGTGAGGATGGATGGTCAGAAACAGGTGAACATTCTAGAAATCATGGGTGCATTGAGAGCTGAAGGCCATCTAGGAGACTCAGTGGCCTCTGCCCCCTTATTCCAATTCCTGCCACATACAGCTACAGCTCGTGCCTCAAGCATGATCTTGTCCCTGCTGTTTCCTCTGCGGTAAATGCCCCCTTTTCTACCTGAAGAATTCCTGCTTACCTTTCAGGGCAAATGTTAGCTCTTCTAGGGTAGAATTCGGGATTCACTTAATTGGAATTTCTGCCCCTCCAACCCAGTGCAATGTTTTTATCTCTATTCTAATATTTCATGCTTTAAAAAAATAATACAAGTGAAGTACTAGTTAATCTTTATAAGAATCCTGGACGGAAGGTATTCTTATGCCCCATGTCACAGAAGAAGGAACTGAGCCTCAGGGCCGAGACTTCTCTAAGGCCACAGAGCTAGTGATGGGGAAGTGTGGATTCAAACCCAAGTTTGTCTGGGAGCAAAACCTATACCTTCTTAAGTTGTCACCAGCCAGGACTGTCACTAGCAGGGGATTGCTAAACCCTTGGGAACATACAGGGTCTGTGTCTCAGCACAGAACAGTCTGGACTCCTCAGAGTGCCTGGCACACGGCTGCACACGTGGCTGGCACTCTTTAAAGATCCAGAGAGCTGAGCTGCCGGCACTGGGACTGTTGATGGGGTGGAGGGCAAGGGACCTCTCTAGGCCCTCCTGCCAAGAATTCTGATGAGAGGGGCGCCTGGGTGGCTCAGAGGGTTAAGCCTCTGCCTTCAGCTCAGGTCATGATCTCAGGATCCTGGGATGGAGTCCCACATCGGGATCTCTGCTCAGCAGGGAGCCTGCTTCCTCCTCTCTCTCTGCCTGCCTCTCTGCCTACTTGTGATCTCTGTCTGACAAATAAATAAAATCTTAAAAAAAAGAAGTTCTGATGAGATACCGGCCCCGCCTCCTGTAGGCTATTCCCGGTTAGGAGAGTAGACACCTCATGGCCATCTTGATGAATGGGGCCTAGGGATGACCTAGACCGCTGGGGTGACCTCATGCGGTGGTTGGCTCACTCCGGCTCCAGCTTTTAGGACTCAAGCCTGTCTCTCAGTGATGCCGGTCCCACACTCATCAAATTTCTGGGGGTGCTTTGAAGGGGTGACACAAGCCAGAACAAGGCGAAGCCCGCTTTCATTTCTGAGGGGAGAGGTGGTTGATCACACACTATAACCTGTTCTTCCATGTCGGCTGGAGGGGAAGAAAGAGGCATGGTTTTATTCTCCTTTTCCTGTGGGCACCTTTGTTCTAAGCACAAGCATCCCAGCCAGCTGTTCTGCGTGAGACGCGAGCCCCAAGTCAATTCACGATGACTTCCAACAGCCTGGCAGTGGGAGCGGCCAGCCTGCTTCAGGGTGACTCTATGCAAGGGGGCCCCCAGCCTCTCTTCCTGAGGCTCCGTTGCTCCCCTGAGACCAAGCAGCTGGCAAAGGCTTGCTTTGATCATCCCACTAACAACATCTGCTTTTTTTTTTTAATTTTTTTTTTTTTTTTTTTTAGTTTTTAGAGATTTTATTTATTTATTTGAGAGAGGGAAAGAAAGAGAGCATGACTGGTATGGGGAGAGGCAGAGGAACAGGGAGAAGCAGACTCCCCGCCAAGCAGGGAGTCCGATGGGGGACTCGATCCTAGGACCCTGGGATCACAACCCAAGCCCAAGGCAGACACCCAAATGACTGAGCCACACAGGCACCCCCACAACATCTGCTTTTATCGAGCATTTACTGTGGGCTCCACTCACCAAGTGCCTTATAGTGAGAGCGTGCCATTCCTCCTTGCTGCGGGCACAGAGAGGTCAAGGGACTGGTCTGAGGTCTCACAGCCAGTAAGTGGGATTCCTGGAATTCAGATGCAGGTCTGTGGCTCTAAATCTCCAAGATTCCCCTCTGCCGTGATGCTTTCCCCAAACTGCTAGCCCCTTGAGAGTTGAGTTCAGTGCTGGTGTTACTACTGATGGGCTCTGTGACTTGGGGTGGGGTCGGGGGGGGTGCGGCTCGCTTTCTCTCTCTCTGGGCACCAATTTCTTTAGCACAATGAGGAGGTTGGATAAGACATTGCTGGGTCCCCTTGAGGTCTCTGAGTTTAAAAATGCCCTAACTTCCAAAGGTGTTGGCCAAAGGGCAGCAGGGTAGCAGTGACCGGGAATCCCGGTCCCCTCCTCTGTTTGGGTGGGCGGCCTTCCAGCTGGGGTGAGTCTCCGGTGGCTGTTCAGTGCTGTGAGGACTTTCCCTTCCCTTCTGGTGAAAGACCTTAGACGAAGCCTCAGGTGAAACGTGGGAGTGGGCAGCCCTTCCATCGCATGGCAGGGAGAGGGTTGTGATTCCCCGAACAATCCCAGAATTCCCTGGGCAACTGGCAGACCTCTCCGAACCACGGCCTGGTGGATGATCGCAGCTAGAAGGGCAATCACACCTTAGAGGTTATCGTGTCCCATTTCGTAGATGGGGAGACTGAGGCCCAGAGCGAATTCATGACAGAATTAGGGCTCAGGCGCCGTTCCTTTCACCTTTCTTTCTTTTTTTTTTTTTTTTTTAATTTTATTTATTTATTTGACAGACAGATCACAAGTAGGCAGAGAGGCAGGCAGGTGGAGCGGGGGTCCAGGGTGGGGGACGCAGGCTCCCTGCTGAGCAGAGATTCCCGATGTGGGGCTCGATCCCAGGACCCTGAGATCGTGACCTGAGCTGAAGGCAGAGGCTTAACCCACTGAGCCACCCAGGCGCCCCCCACTCACCTTTCGTGTACTCTCTCAATGATGGACCTAAAAGACTCCTTTTCCTGAAGGGCAAGGGTCATAAACTCAGAAAGGAACAATTCCAGTGTGAGTGGTAAGCACGAGACAGAAGGCTCTTGATTTCCAACCAAGTATTTGTTCACTCCCATATCCTGCCTTGCTGGGAAGATATAGTAAGATCCTGAAACGTCCATGCTGACCCAGGTCTCTTGAGATCTGCTCGTCATGGAAGGGCAGATCCCTGGAATTCAGGAGGCTTCGTCCCATTTCCTGATCCATTCAGCAGCAGCACCTCCAAAGCGCCTTCTGTGCTCTTGCTCTGTGCTGGGCCCTGCCCTGCCCACTGTTTGAGGGCCGTCCTTGCTCCCTAGGGCTGGTGCCATGAAACCGCCATTGTGCAGAAGAGAAAAGTGAGGTCCAGGGGGCCCCCAGCTCATGAGCCCCAGAAACTTGCTCCGCCTGGGCCTTCTGGTGCCTGTGCTCTCCCCATGCGGATACACTGGTGTGGGCCAGGTCTTGGCTTGGCCTAAAAACAACCATTTCCCTAATAGACTATTTGAGTGCTAGCTTTACATTTTGTCTTTTTTTTTTGAAGGAGAAACCCCATCCTGAACTTCTCTGCACAGCCTTTGCCCCTGCCCCCGAAGCCGCCCCTCCCGGGCCCTGGGCAGTATGAGATCGTGGACTACGCAGGGCCCCCCAGACACTTCATCTCCAGTGCGTCGTTTGTGTCCAACACCAGCCGGTGGACAGCGGCCCCGTCCCAGTCAGGCCTGCCAGGCCCAGGTCAGAGGAGTGTTTCAAATGCTATAAAAACCAAATCTGGAATTGTCATTCCTGGGCCATCAAATGTCACTGATTTATGGGCTGTTTGCCAAACAGGTTACAGAGGCTTGAGTCCATCTGGAAGACCTTGTAGCTTGTACTTTTGGAGTATGAAAGAAGTTTTTTTGTTTCTTTTTTTTTTTTTTCAAAGATTTTATTCATTTGACAGAGAGAGATCTCAGAGGCAGGCAGAGAGAGAGGAGGAAGCAGGCTCTCCACTGAGCAGAAAGCCCAATGCATGGCTCGATCCCAGGACCCTGAGACCATGACCCGAGCCAAAGGCAAAGGCTTTAACCCACTGAGCCACCCAGGCGCTCCTGTTTTTGTTTTTTTAAGGTGGAAGGTGTGTTAGAGTTAATCCAGGCCAGAGATTCATAACCAATGACCATGGATGTCCCAGAGGCTCAGAGATGGGCTCTAGAGGGGTCTGTGACCCTGAACTTGCCTGCAGACTTGGAGCATGAAGACACTAATTTTTGGAGAAAGGGGCCATAGCTTTTATGAGATTGTCCAACATTTGCGTGTCCTTAGAAATGCTTAGCCCCCTGGCCTGGTCTAGCCGAATCGCTTGACAGCTGGGGAAGGCCTGGAGAGCAAGGTGTGCACTGAGCCACAGTGAGGGAGGGGCAGACAGAGCCATGGGCTGTTTCCCCTCCGTGCCCTCTGTGCCGTGTTGTGACAAGGCACGCCAGGGACTATTCCCTGGGACCGTTCCTGGGAGCTATCTAGGTCTGTGCCCTTTCCAGATGGCTGACTTGGGGGGACCCTGTCACCTCTGGGACCTACCTGAAAGTTAACAGTGTGAGGGACCTTCTCCAGCGGCTGGTCTCTGTACTCCCTGACCTCTTCATAGCTCTCCTAGAGCCCCTCAGTCACTTGCCACCCCCTGATGTCAGCCAGAGCTGGTGGACCTGGGGACAGACAGGTGTGCTAGCCGGCTGGCAGCCTGAGAGGAAGAAGGCAGAGCTGAGGGGGCCGCAGGTCTGTGTAAGTCAGTCTTTCAGTGAGGACTGGTGAGGCTCCCACCCTGAGGAGACAGAGGTCACCTAGCTCGGTGCTTACGACCAGGGATGTCAGTCTGGTAGGGGAGATACCCTCCCCTTCAGGCATATGAGTGAGTAGAACATCGGGTGGACAGGACAGGGAAAGCAGATCTTAGAGCTTCGGAAATGTAGAAACAAAGGATAATCAAGTCAAGAAGACTGCAGAGGTTGGACCTGGGGGTCACTGGTCAGCTCAGGCAGAGCTTAGCTCCATATGCACGGTGGGCTCCAGGAGGCCCGGGGCCCAGCGAGGATCCTTGACTGCACGTGTGTGGCCCAGGCCTCTAGAAGCTTTTCCTGGGGGTCTCCTCCCTGCAGCACACGGTGTGGGACACCTGGCACCTGGGCGCAGGCCACTTCCTGCTGCCATGATCACCGGCAGCGTGGGCTTCCCTGGGAGGGGGTGCTGGGAGTAAGCCCCACACAAACATCTGCCTTCTTGCTTCCGGTGGGCTGCCTGGTGCTCCCGGGGGCTTGGACCCCCAATAACCAAATCAGCATTCTTCTGGGAGTTTCCATTCACCCCGGTGTGGTCCTGGCCGCTGATCTAGAGAAAACGTGGCTGCAGTCATCATGGCTTTCACTTTTCTGGAAATTTCTTTCTTTTTTTAAGTAGGCTCCACACCCAGTGTGGAGCTTGAACTCACCACCCAGAGATCCAGACTCAAAGGCTCTGTCAACTAAGCCAGCCAGGCACGCCCTTCTGGAAATTTCTGAACGAAATGAAAACAAAACCCCACCATGTTGACACCTGGCTTCTTTAAAAGTATTGCTTTACTCAGTTGTTTTTTCAAATCCGATAGAAAACTCTTTGGTGAATTTTTCTTCTGTTAAAGAAGTTGCAGGGAGTTAAAGAAGGCCAAAAGCCAGAGTTCAAGTCCAGCATCAGCTGGGCCAGGCCCTTCCCCTCTCCACCTCCCCATGTGTGAGACACAGGGGCAGGACAGGGCTACCCCAGCATTGCCAGCTCTGATGTAGAATGCCAGGGGCTTGAGCAGCTGGGCTTTGCATTCTTAATTCTCTCTCCCTCTCTTGCCTCACAGCCACGTACAGGCCGGAATTCCCTGGAAAGCAGTCCTTTCTCTACAACGAGGACAACAAATGGATCCCGGTGTTGTAGGGCCCTCACACAAGCTCAGGGAGGACCCTGGCCACCAGCTGCCCCACCCAGGATCCCTAGGACGTTCATTCAGAGAATGTCCGTTTCGTGTACGACAGATGACTCCCTGTGGGCAGTTCTGCGCCCCTCCGCTCCGCCCCAGCTGCTACTGAGCTGGGCTCCTGCATTTGTCCTTGTCTTGAGCTGTCCCCTGGAGACTGGATGTCCATATCTACTGACTCCAGTGGTTTCCTGAGCAGAAATGAGGAGTGGACAGAGCCTCTCTTGTTTACCTCACCAAGCACCTGTCCATGCTGGCTTCCACGGGCCTCCCCGCAGATGTAAGGGGCTGCTGAGCTCAGACTCCAGCGAGAAGACGGCCAACAGCAGATTCCCCGTCTAGAGGCCTGATGCTGAGCCATGGCTCTGGGCTCCAGAGCACACCTGCAGGATGGACCGCACAGGACCGCAGCCCAGGCACACTCGCATCCTTCAGCCCAGACCCCCAGACTTCCCCTGGAGTCTCCGGAGCTGGGAAGGCCCAGAGGCGCTTGTGATAGACACGGAAGGATTGCCTGGGCCCTCACCTCCAGCTAGATCTTTGTGTCTCCCATTCAGGAAGAGCACAGCAGCCAGTCACTGTGGTCACTTCTGCTCATTACCCACCTTCCGGAGGGGTCACCGCATCCCCTGGGTGGCTCAGTATTCGGCAGCCCACGTGGGCAGGAGGCTGCCAGAACCAGGGCCCTGGAAACTGTGATTCTGAGGGGCAGGGAGGCCACACACCACTTGGTGCCTGTGGGTCCTTGCTTTCCCCGGGACTTCCCTGTCCCCAGGCCTGGCCTCTGTCTCCTTCCAGACCTGCTGCTCCAGCTTGACACAGTCTTCAGTGGATCTTTTCTGGCCTGCCAAATTGGCTTCCTCCTGGCAAAAGGAAGAGGTTCCCAAAGAACCAAGGGGAGCTGGAACTGAGCACTTGCCCCAAATACCGATGTTGTTCACGTCTGCCAGAGCAAGGCTTTGCTGCAGCCCCCTCCTGCTCCACACACAGTCAAGGCCTCTGACTCCCTGGGCCCTGCCTCTGACTTTTCTCTGTGACCAGAGAACGGTTTTCCTGTCCGAATGGCCACTGACTGGCCCTCCCTTTGGGGGCAGGTGGGTGAGGAAGAGTGGGGGAGACGGATAGAATACCACATCCAATTAAACTGAATTCTTGCATCTCACGAAAGCTGGCCTTTTTGTGAACCCCAGATTCCCACCAGTGCCCGCTGCTCTGAGATGAGCGGGAGGTGGCCTGGAGCTCCTGGCAAAGCGCCACAAAAGGCTGGACCTCGGGGCAGGATTGCTTGGGCTCCCCTCTTGTCAGGTCCGTAGCTTTTCCTTGAGGGAAAAGAGTTGGATTCGAATTCTGGGGCTCAAGGTCAACACTTTCAGGGGCTGGGCAGGTAGTGCGTGGAGGAAAGTAGGTAAGGCCGGTATGGGGAGGGGGGGTCCAAGGCCGCCTGTCTAAAGGGACATCTAGTAAGTATCCAGCTAACTGTGGCCAGATCTGCAGAGTTTCAACAGAAATCTGGAAGTCCTCAAAATGTGAAATCTCCTGATTGGAGATGTTGACAACCATCTTTCAACTTGAAGTTTTCTGTTGAGGCTAAAGGAAACTTCTGCAGGCCATCCATTGTCCACTTGGGTTGTAGAAGTTCTGGAAGATCCTTTTGAAGCTGGCATTTGGTGCTGTACCTTTCTTTGACCCCAGACTCTGGACAATGGGGCCAGAACCCAAAGCCTTGGTTTTTAGGTCCCTCTGACCCTGGGGGACCTTTAGCAGATGCTTGGGCTGGGTGCCGCCAGCCCTGGGGTCTCTGTGCGCAGAGGCTGGGAAATGCATGGGAAAACGAGTCAGGTCTCTCTAGCCCTCGGGCAGCTGGGCTGAGCACCAGCAGGTAAGGGCTGTCTCTCCAGAGGAGCGCCCTCCACATGGGGTCAGGAGAGAGGGAACTCTGTGGAAAAAATGGCAGGGCTGTGCTTGGCCAGTCTGAATCTGGCTTCTGTTGAATACATGACGAGCTGAGGCCCTGAGCTCAGAGGGTCTGTCTTGACCATATCTAGCCTCTCGTAATGTGTCACGAGCTGCCTATAGCTCCGTCCAGACTCTGGCCATATGTTAGGATCACCTTGGGAGCTGTTACAGAAATAGGCTGCCCAGGCCCAAACCCTCAGAGTTCTGATGTAATTGATCTGAGGTAGGGTCTCGGCCTTGGTATCTGTATTGATGTTCTTAGCATGATGATGATAATGTATTTAGTTAGGGTTAGGACACACTGATCCTTTTTTTTTTTTTTAAGATTTTATTTATTTGGCAGACAGCGATCACAATTAGGCAGAGAGACAGGCAGAGAGAGAGAGAGGAGGAAGCAGGCTCCCTGCTGAGCAGAGAGCCCAACTCAGGGCTCCATCCCAGGACCCTGGGATCATGACCAGAGCCAAAGGCAGAGGCTTTAACCCACTGAGCCACCCAGGAGCTCCCACACTGATTGTTCAATAAAGTATTTTCCAAATGTTAATGTGCATGCCAGTCACTTGGATAGTTTGTTATTAAAAGCCAAATTCTGTAGGTCTGTGGTGGGGCCTGGGAGCCTGCATGTGATTTTCAAAATTTTTTTAAAGATTTTATTTATTTATTCACTTATTTTTAAAGATTTTACTTATTTATTTGACACACAGAGATAGATCACAAGTAGGCAGAGAGGGAGGCAGAGAGAGAGAGAGGGAAGCAGGCTCCCCGCTAAGCAGAGAGCCTGACATGGGGCTCGATCCCAGGACCCTGAGATCATGACCTGAGCTGAAGGCAGAAGCTTTAACCCACTGAGCCACCCAGGCGCCCCAAGATTTTATCTATTTTTTTTGAGAGAGAGTGAATGAGAGAGAGAGGGAGAGAGCATGAGAAGGGGGAGGGTCAGAGGGAGAAGCAGACTCCCTGCCGAGCAGGGAGCCCGATGCAGGACTCGATCCTAAGACTCCAGGATCATGACCTGAGCTGAAGGCAGTCACTTAACCAACTGAGCCACCCAGGCACCCCATCATTCTCAATTTTTTTTTAATTGAAATATAATTGACATGCAACATTGTATTAATTTGAGGCATAAGCATTTCTAGCGAGCTCTCAGGCGATGCTGATCCTGCTGGTCCCTGGACCGCACTCAGGGTAGCGAGGTCCGATAAATATACTTAATTACTGAACTCTGGCCTTCCTTTTATTCCCTCATCCGCTGTTTCCTATTTGCCTTCCTTCCACCCCCCCTCCCTCCTCCTGCTTCCTCCTCCTCCCTCACACCTGCTTTCCTCCTCCATCCCTTTCCCCCTCACTGGGTGCTTGTCTCCCAGGGGAACACCACCAGGCAGGGGACGTCCTCTCCACCAGCAGACGGCCACCTTCCCAAAGCGACTCCCGTTTGGAAAGGACTTACCTTCATTCCTTCCCCCTTTGACTCTTTGGAGCAAAAGACAGTCCTAGAACAGAGCTGTTGGGCTCAGGAGGCATCCTTGGCCCCTGACTTCTCGGAAGGCAGGCCTCTCTCTGAGGTCCAAATGGCCCTTGTAGGCACGGACAGCCCTGGTCTCATCATCTGGTGGCTGTGATAAGGAGTACTGAGCCCTGGTGGTTTTCCTGCGGCTGCTGGATGGCGGGCGTGGGGCTGCCCGGCTCCCTTCCTGAGCTCTGTGGCAGGCTCTGCACGGATACGGATTCCTTGTCTGTATGAGTCCAGCCAGCCCCTGGCCAATGATAAATGCTTCAAGGCCTATATAATTACGGCGTCTCTGGAGCGGTGGTTCTTGACCCTGACTGCACACTGTAATCACCAGGGGTGGGGTGGGGTGGGGTGGGGTGGGCGGGGGCTTTAAAAAGTTCTGAGGTCTGAGTCCACCCCCAGAAATTCTGATTTGAATGCTCCAGCGTGGGGGTGCCTGACTGGCTCAGTTGGTAGAGCATGTGACGCTTGATCTCGGGGTTGTGAGTTCGAGCCCCACGTTGGGTATAGAGCTTACTTAAAAACAAAATTTTACGGGGCGCCTGGGTGGCTCAGTGGGTTAAGCCTCTGCCTTCAGCTCGGGTCGTGATCTCAGGGTCCTGGGATCGAGCCCCACATCGGGCGCTCTGCTCGGCGGGGGGCCTGCTTTTCCCTTCTCTCTGCCTGCCTCTCTGTCTACTTGTGATCTCTCTCTCTCTGTCAAATAAATAAATAAATAAATAAATAAATAATTTACTTTGTTTTATTTTGCTCTAAGGTTTTTTTTATTTATTTGACAGAATGAGAGAGAGAGAGACAGCAAGAGAGGGAGCACAAGCAGGGGGATTGGGAGGAGAGAAGCAGGCTTCCTGCTGAGCTGGGAGCTCTATGTGGGGCTCCATCCCAAGTCCTCAGGATCATGACCTGAGCCGAAGGCAGGTGCTCAATGACTGAGCCACCCAGGAACCCCCAAACAAATAAAGTTAAAAAAAAAAATAGATAAAGAAATGCTCTGGGTTGTGGGATCTGGGCACTGGGGAGAGGGGTAAAAGCTGCCCAGGTGATTCTAAGGGGCAAACCAAGGTGGAGAAGTGCCACCTGCCTGCTTCCCAGCTGCTTCTGGGAGGGGAGCTGGCAGGAAGCTCAAGGAAGGAAATGAACAGGTGCTGAGCACCCCTGGTGCTCCTGGCAGGGTGCTGACCCTCCGCACACACCCAGCCTTCCCTTCCTCCTGCGTCGTCCTGTGCTGACAGCTTGGGTGACGTCATAGCCGTAGTGAGGCCCGAATGGACGCGGGCACTTGGATGCCTACAGTGTCCCTTGAGCTGTGCCATGTGAGCCGTATGGGGGTCTGAGGCCCCAGGAGACACCAGGAATACTGATCCAGGCATCAAATTTTTGTTCATCGTGGATTTTTTTTTTTTTTTTTTTTTTGCCTTTATAAAAAACCAAACCAAACAAAACTTTGCATTGGTTTATCTTAATTGCTGGGCTCTTGACTCCTCCTAAATTGTGTGCCTGAGATTTGCTGGCCTGACCCTAGTCCTAGCCTCAGCCCTGACTCCAGGCAGTGTGGTGGGAATTAGGACCACTGGCTCTGACTGTCAGAGCTAAGGGGCTCTTGGAGGCATCTGTAGTTTACAAATGTTTTAAAAGTTTTGTTCAAACAAAAGCTTACGGGAAACACTGATGTGTAAATGGCGAAAAGCTGATCTGCCATAAGTGAAGTCAGGAGGGTCCTCAGGGGTTGCAGCTGTCCCCTCCCCCACATCGAAGGGGCCTCAGAGACCCACCAATCAGCTCTGGGACTCTCACGATGATAGTTATAAAGTCCCATGGAGATCCATGTCCCTCATTCATAAGCCAAAGAAACTGAGGCCTATAGGCGGTGGTGTGCTAGGAAGCTGGAATGAAGGAAGGAAGAAAAAAGGGAGGGGAGGGGGGTGGAGGAAGGAAAGATGGAAAGGAGGGAGGGAGAGAGAGAAGGAAGAAGGAAGGAAGGAAGGAAGGATGCTCTCATTTGTCACTGTTTCCAAAGGAAGTAAAAACCTTGCTTTGTAGGTTTTTACAAACCTACAGTTGACAACTTGTCAGTTTCTGGGGTGTAAATACTCCCCCCACAGACCAACATGATGTCACGACCGCAGAGCTGGGAAGAGAGGGGAGCACCCATTTCTGTAAGCCACCAAGTCAGCTGCAGGGACAATGACTTGGCCCGGACTGTGGTGGCAGAAATGGCACAAGAATTCAGGTCATGTGGCTCCCAGCCTTGGGCTCTGCCTACTGGCCCCAGCTGTGCGGTCCTTGGCAAGGCCATCCTGGACCTTCCTGGGACTTCTCCATTTCCAGTCAATGGTCTTAAGGTCATAACATTCAGCCTGTGGGACTGTGCGAGACAGAGATCCCGACATCAGGATCCCGCTGGCTTCCAGGGGGCACCTCTGCTTCTCCAGTGCCCAGCATGTACCACCGGCCTTGGAGTCCAGGGTAAACTACCCACAGGACGGGAGGAGGTGGGTCTAATCAGCTTCCACCCTCTCCTCCTGGGAAGACTTTCACAGAAGGAACAAGTGTAGTTTTTGAAGTAATACATACGTAGAATTTTATTACTAAATACCATGTGAGTATACAAAATGCATAATTGAATAACAGCTAAAAAAAAAAATAGTCCAAGAATGTGTAATACACATTTTTTGAAATGATAAAAATGTATCCATGAAAAATATAAAATGTTGCATGTATATACAATATATACTTCTATATATATAACATAAATGAAAATAGTAAATAAGAAATGTGTACATGAGGGAACAGGTCTGGAAGCTGTTTTTCTTAGAGCAGCTCTTTGTTCCAATCAATCAGCTCGATTATTTACATCTTCTACCGAGGAATTCCATGAGAAAGAGAGTGTTTCCTCTCTGGTAACATTTAAAAATTGTTTGTACTGAAAACTGAGAGTTTTCCAGTTAATTGACCAAAGGTCTGAAGTTGATAGAAGAGTCAAGAATGAAAGCTGGATAAGAGTCAAGGAAGCTCTGGGAAAGAGGGTCTGCTTCCACCATCTGAACAGCCAACCAGGAGATGGACTGAAAGGACAAGCTCTTCTGAGGATGAGGCAGGCTGTGGGGATGTTAGCCAAGATGGCGTTGACTCTGGCTGGGCAGGCGCCGGCAGGAAATCCGGCGTAGATTCAAGCATGAGTTTGGGTTCAGGTCAGGACACTTCCCAGGTCCCTACATGACTCGGCATCCGTGGGTTTGCAATGTGAGGGCATTCAAGTAACAGCACTGAGGCACGAAGACAGGTTGTGTGAGGTGTGGGGCCACTTCCCAGATGGCTCCTTGCCTGGGGCCCACCCCAGGGGTTCTGAGAGGGTGGAGGCTTGGGCCTCACAGCTCCTTAAGGATGATCTGAATCTTGCCATCAAGCTCCCCCATGTCCAGCAGAAAGGCGACGTGGTTGCTATAGTGCTGAATGATGTTGTTGTCCATGTTGACCAAGATTCTGGAAGAGAAGAGGAGATGCATCTAGAATGTAGCAGGCCCCTTGTTTTTAGGGCCTCTGGATGGTAAGGATGACAGTACCCGTTCCTACAAATGTGCCCCCAACATTTCAGGCACATCATGAATGGTCTCCTGACCATCGTGACAACAAAGGTGGAGGGCATGATCCCCAAGCGGCTGGGCCACACCTCCGGTCATGGCCCCTATGGCACCAGACTGACTGGGGAAGATGCAATACTCCTTCGTCCCCGGGACAGAGTGGACTCAGACACAGAGTGAGAGTTCAAGCGCAAGAGGCTTGGTGGGGCGACCAGCGTGGTTTGGCTGCGCTAAGAGGCTGCGATGTGTCGCTCAGGTAGGCCTGCCTGAGTCAGCGGCAGGTGCCACACGAGGCGCCCTCTTGGTTCCACCCCCACAAAGCTGAAACCTCACTGGCAGAGCAAGAGTCTCAAAGGGCTCAGCCCTCTCTCCCCACATTCTCTAGGCAGGGACTTGGGCCAACCCAAGAGGGAAAGGGCCTCCACACTGGGCCCTACGCAAGGCGTCAAAGCCACTGTATATGCCGAAGGGCACCCTGCTGGCAGCCGCCTCCCTGATGAAGGGTCTCTCAGGCCCGACCCCATCAGCGTCCCCTTTGTCATGGAGGTGGGTGCCTTCACCATCCACCCCACCCCCCACACTAGCATTGACTGAGGCCTCTCCACCAGCAGGGCCCTGCTCCAAACAAAAACAAGGGCCACTCAGAGATCCCAGACCCTGCCCTCCAGGAGTTTAGAATCTAGTAGGGCCTGAGAAAAGGAATCCTTAGAACCTTATTACTCTGAGTGATAGATAGGGAAGCTGAGATTCAGAGAAGAAGTCATTTGCCTGAGGTCACACCATTAACAGACGGCAGAGCTGGGACTTGCGTCCGGACTTCTGTCTCTTTCCACTGTACCATTTTTTAGAAAGAAAAACACAAAAACCCTATACATAGAAGTTAGGAAGCGGCGTATATGAGAAAGGCAAAATCCAGGCCTGGGGGAAGAGTTCAGATGAGAGTTCAGAGTTCAGTTTCAAGTGGGGCAGGAGTCGGGGGCTAAGGGTCTCAGACTACTGCTCCTGACGGGTCGCTGTCTGTTTTCCAGGGGAACACCCCACCCCACCCCCACAGGAGGCGGTAGCCCTGTCCCTGTCATCCCCCAGGTCCGGAGGAAGGAGACCTTGCTGAAGCAGTGAGCCTAAACCTCTGGCCTACATCCCAGCCTCTGAGCCGCTGCAGCCAGACACAGCTACTTTCTGGAAGCAGGGCTGGTCTCAGGCTCCCAGGCCAGGGTGCTGCCTGCTGGGTCTAATTACGGGTTCCCACTTTCTCAGATCCCATCAGCCATTCCTTCATCTCACAGAGGGATCTCTGTCTGGGGGCTGCAGGCTGGGCCAGAGGGGTGTGTGCTGGGTCAGCGGGCCAGGTTTGTGTGGGTTTCTGATAGTGTTATTTCCGGGGTGCTTCTGGGTGCTGGGCACCGAGTGCCTTGCCTGCATGAACTTGAAGGCGCCTCCACCCACGCCCCAGCAGAGCTCCCAGCAGGCCCAGAGGGCACACCTCCATACAAGGCACCCCAGACAAGACCCCAGACCCTTCCCCCTCGAGGGCAGTGACAAGTGGGCCCTAGCAGCTGGGCTTGCTGGGAACCACTGCCCCAGAACAGGGGCCTCTTGTCCCTTGCCAACTTCTAGCTGTCTTCTGTCCTGGTTTGCCGGAAACCCTTGGCCGGCTACCAGACAAACAATGTATTTGTTCATCTTTCAAGCATTCAGTGGTGCTTGTAAAGCTGATTGTATCTACCTTTGTCCACAGGACTTTCAGGAGGGTTCTGTGAAAATAAACGAGGCCGCCGATTGGAATAGAGTCTGATGCCGAGGGAGGCGGCAGATGACCTTGGCCTCTCCTTTCCCAAAAGGTTTTTTTTGCGGACTCTTCTCATTTAAGCATCTCAGATGACCCTAGGCCTGAGGGCTGCATGGTTGGGGGTGTGTATGGGGTGTAGGGTGCCTCTGAAGGGTGGCTGAGCGCCGCCCTGGGCAATGGAGCCAAGCAAATGAAAGGCCTGGCTACGGCCTTTACTTGCACATTGCTTAGTGGTTAGAGGAAAAAGCAGGAGGCAAGATGAAATAGTGGGTGCCTGCAAAGGCTTTAGTCAGGTTGCTAGTTACTCGCCGGACCCTGGGACTCCCTGAACGTCAGTTTCCTCATCTCTAAAAATCCAGAACTCCATACCAAACTCAAAAGGTCCATGAGATGACGCTGGGGAGTTATTCGGCCCAGAGCCTAGCACACAGAAGGTGCTCCACACATGGGCGCTATTAAAATTTGGATTTAAATAGCTGGCTGAGGCTTAAGAGAAAGATTCTGCCAGTGGGGCCCAGGCATCCTTGTAGGATTTCCCTGTCCCCAAATCACACACACACACACACACAAACACACACACACACACATACACACACACACACCCCCATTTCCTAGCCCCTCGGCCCAGACTGCGGTGGGACCCGAGGGAGGCCGGCGACAGGTGGGGCTGCAGCCAGGGGCACGAGCACGGGCATCGAAGGGGAAGTGGGGCTGGGCTTGTCCGGGCAAAGCGGAGCCTGCCCTCTGCGAGGAGGATTCCGCTCCAGAGAGCGTGTGAGCCCCAGTCTGAAACCGAAACTTGGAAGGAAAAAAACACACAAAACCCTAGATACTCATACAACCAAAACCAAACGGGTCCTTTCCCAGGGGCTGCGGGACAGCCCCCCTCCCCCCCTGCCCTTCTGTGGGAGGCTGGGTGGGAACCAAGGAGGAGGGAGGGTGGGAGGCCAGCCCCTGGGCCTGCCTGGATGGGGCAGCGCCTGGGTACAAAGCCTGCCTGTCTTTGCAAAGCCTTCTGAGAAGGAGAGCCCGCAGACAGTAGCCACGGGGCGGTGCCCAAGCACCTTCCTGGGGACACAGCAAGTGTAGCCGCAGTTACACGGTCATGAGCAGGAGGACGGGGTCTGAGCTGCAGGCAGGGCCCTGAGAATGCATCCTCTGGGCACAAAATTGATGCAACAATTCCTCACTGGCCTGGAGGCCCCATGCTGGGCTGGTGCAGGGACTCAGTTAGCAAGGGCTGTGAGGGTCCAGTTCACTGGCTCTGACCAGGGGACAAAAATCTGGGGGAGGGGAAGCAGTCACCACGTGACCCTCCATCTCCCCCTCCCCCGCCAAGGGCTCTCCAGGACAGGTAGCCAAGGGTGCTGTAGTGGTGTTGAGCACTAATCCCCAGCGACCCACAGTAGGTGCCACATTGCCCCACCCTCTGGGAGGTAAAGCTTTGTTCCCTCCTGCCTCATCCAGACCTGAAGGTGGAGGCCTGTGGAGCACCCCCAGGGGTGGGTTGGGGGTGGGGGGCTCTCTCAAAACCACACCCGGTCACCTCACAGGTCACCGGTCACCGCTCCCTTTCCAGACTCCTCCCCAGCTACTCCCTCCTTGGGCCCCTGACTCAACCAGCGGCAGCGCTACTGGGCCCTTCGGCCTCCTTGCCTTTCCTCCGCTGTTCCTGCTCCCGAATATTGCTTAGCACCTCTGAGCCTCAGTTTCCCTATCTGTGAAGTGTGAGTCATGGTGTCTACCTCATAGCGTGGCTGTGAGAGTTAAGTGGGATATGTGTAGTCCCACATCTGCCACACGGTAGGCGGACGAGGGAATGGTAGTCACTGTCGCCAGCATTATGATCAAATGACTTGGCTATCCCATGGCCTTGGACTTGGGTCTGGCTCTTCTGATCTCTGGGCCTGCCCTGGCCTCCACCTGTGGTCTCTACAAAGACCCTTCCCTCCGTCTGCCTCTTCTTTCCTTCCCGGTGCTGGTCAGTGTCTGGTCTCTACAAGTGGCCTTGCCTGACTGGGGGCTTTCGGCCCAACTGCACAGCCCTTGAACTCTCCACAAAGCCAATGCATTGGGAGCTCCCTGAGCCAACATTTCAGAGGGAAAGGGTCCTCGAGGGGGTCATGGGAGGGAGAGCTGTTCTGAGCACTTACCCCCGCTTACATTTCTTGTAGACTTTGTAAATGTTCTCTTCAGGGAAGCCATACTTCTCGGAGATCTGGAAGAGAGCAGTAGGGGGGTTGTTATCTGCTGCCCAAACTGGATCCTTTCCAGCCTTTCATACTCTGACTTATATTTCCTGGTTATAAAAGTAATATACATCCCTACTGTGGAAAAATGCGAAGAAGAAGTTTACAATTGTCCATAATCCTGTTTCTCAGAGACGAACATGTGTGTGCACTCTCTCCCATCTTTTGGCCACAGTGTAGATTTTTTACCTTTCACATGGATAGCTTTATAGAACCTTCTTACTTCCCGTTGTATGTTATAAGCCTTCCCGCATCACAGCAAACCCTTGACAGACTACACATTTCGTGACTGTACTATATCCCAAAGAGCGTCCCTCGGGTCCCCCAACCCCTGCCCAAAGCCAGTGCCCAGGGCCCCCCACTCAGCAGCTGCTGACTCTGGGTGAGCTAGTGGTGGAGACAGTCGTACTAGAGGAAGGGACCAAACTGGCCCATTTGAAACCCTCGGGGCAGTTCCCGGAGTGAGGAAGACCTCCACAAATGGTCACTGTTGTTTTCGAAGGGGAGCCCTGGGGAGGCTCCTGTCCCGTCATGAGGGGGATCGCCCAGGTAGTGTCCCCCTTGCGGCAGGCATGACGAACCCCATCGGATGGGTGAGAATGCCAGGCTCCACGAAGATAAACCACGCACCCTAGGCCCAGCCAGGTCCCAGGTTTCCTGCCCCATCACATCCCAGGACATTAGTGCTCGTCCTGCGGATGGGGAGCCCGAGGCTCCGAGGCCTGTGAATGGCCTGCCTGAGCTCACCTCTCCCCAGACAGCCGGAAGTTACCTCTGGGGCTGACAGGTTTGGTCTGGTCCCAGCTCTACCACCTGGAGCTCATACTCTGAGCGAGTCCCCCTACGTTGCTGAGCCCCACCTTCCTCGTTTATCAAACGGGAGCAAGCACGGGAGGTCCACACAGTGTGGTTCTGCTTGGGAACTGAGAAGATGATGCAAAGAGCCCAGCCCAGGGTCTCACCCTGGTGAGAAGCTCAGTCAGAGGTTGCTATCTGCTGTTACCTGCCTTGAAGCGGCAGCGAGCCCCAGATCAAGGGCTTCAGGCTGAGGTCCTCTCTGGGCCTTTTAGGAAGAGGATCAGATTCAGCTTCTCAGTTATTCTCTGTCCTGACAGAGATCCCTCTGAGCCAGAAAAATTCTTAGACTATTTACGTGGATGGCGATATGGCTAGAAGCTACCAGGAGAAAGATCTCAATTCAGTCTAAAGAAGAACTCAGGAACTTCCTAACCATAAGCTGCACAAAGACAGCACAGGCTGCCCTGTATGGTGGTGAGCTCTTCATCCCTGGGAGTATACAAGTCAAGTCAAGTGGGTATCCACTTGGAAGAGCTACTGGGAACAGAGCTCAAATATGAGATGGGGACCCTTTTAGGTACGGTCCAACCCAAAGATTCTGAGTTAATGTTCAGATAACATTATTGGACTTTCGTGAGGCCAGCTTCTGGGGCTGGTGCCAACCAAGCAGGGAGGACAATCTGTAAAGGGTTCAGGAGGGTAACACAGAGTGGAGAGAGCCTGGGCTGGACTGCAGCTCTGTCACTTCTAGCCACTTGGGTAAGTCGCCTGATGGCTGGGAGGCTCTTTCCTCATGAAAATGAACAGATAATAACAGTACCCACTTTTGGGGGGGTGTTAGGAGATTTTGGTGAGCTAGCAAACGCTGCATGCCTGACAAAATGCCTGGCACATAGTGGGTCTTCAGTAAAAGGTAGCTGGTGTTACTATCGGTTCACTCTCCCTTCCCCGGCCCACCATGTTGGAACCCTCTGGCTGTCCTGTGTGGTTCAGCCTTCGAGCCCAGCTGGCTCTGGTGGAGGCTCATGTTTGCTCAGTTCTTCGCTGAGCCACAAAGCTGCTGTGGGTCTCATTCAAAGCTGTTTCACCCGCTCTCTGGTAGTCTGGGGGAGGGCTGGGGAAGGTCTCCTTGCCGAGACACCACCTTTCGCTGCCACTCCCCCCCCACCAGGGCCCCCCAGCCAACCACAAGCTGCAGGAATGAGGCCCCCCTGGAAGAGAAAGAAGAGTATCTCTGGGGCCTGGCCTTTTTGGGTTTCATTCCCATTAAAACAGAAACAGGTTTGCAAAGCCAACAAAAAGCTCTGGCCTGTCAGACAGCAGCCATCAGATTAAGGAGGATTTATGGTGTGTGTGACTCCCAGGGTGGAGCCAGGGTTCTGGCTGGGAGATAACATCACAGAGGCACGCCCCCACCAGCCAGGCCTGGAGGCCCCCCTAAATGGGGTGGGACAGGTGGACCATCAGAAAGCCACGGTTCCAGCGTATTCCTCCTCAGAGCCTTCCTGTGTGAAATCAGAACTGTGGCGTGAGGGGTGGGGGACAGGAACACAGAGTGGGGGTCCGGCCAGAGCTGGGGGCAGGGGGTCCCAGAGCCTCTTACCGCATTCCTCAGCCCTTTCAGATCTGGGGTCTTCAACATGAGAGCATCAAACACTTCCTCAGTCTCCCTCCGCACGTACAACAGAACTGAGAGGCAAAGAGGTGGGTTTTAGTGGTAAGGGGAGGACAAACGAGCCTGGGAATATACCTCAGGGGATGGGAGAACCTTCAAAAATATTATTTTTTTAAGGTTGTTTTTTTTTTTTTTATTAGAGAGAGAGAAGCACAGAGGGAGAGGGAGAAGGAGACTCCCTACTGAGCAGACAGCCCGATGTGGGACTCGATCCCAGGACCCTGAGATCGTGACCTGAGCAGATGCTTAACAGACTGAGCCAACCAGGTGTTCCCCCTGCCCAAATATTATTTGTACCATAAGGCTGATGTCTGCAGAAAGGGCAAATTCCTGCTGAGGGTCTGTACCCTGATAGGAAACACCACCCAGCTCTGCAGGTCCCGCACTCAGACTGGGCTGACTTGGGCAGGCTCGAATCCCTCCCTGCTCTACCGCCTGCCAGCTAGGTGACCTTGAAGACATTTTCCCATCACTGAACCTCACTTTATCCAAACGGGAAATGGAGGTGGCTCTGCCGTCTATTTCACAGAGTTGTTGGGGAATTAATGACATGACATTTTATAAATACCAAGTGCAAAAAAAACCCAAAAAAACAAAAAACAAAAAAACAAGTGTAGTACAAGGCTCAATTCAAGGTTGCCAAAAGCTTTTGATCTTAGCTGCTGGTTGGTTTCTTCTTGATAATCAGCTTCAGCCTCCCAGAGGTTTGGGCTGCCCCTCTCCCAGGAAGTCACAGATTTAGGCTGTCGAAGCCAGAAAGCCAGGTATGGAAACCCAACTCTTTTCCATCCCCCCGACCCTCGGCCCCAGCAGAGAAGGCGGGCACTTGCCCAGCACAATGAGCCTGTTGTCTTTGCCAGCTGCCACAGGATGCCCATGTCTACCAAAGCCAGAGGAGGCAGAAGCCCTCCAGCTCCATGGATCTCTCTCCAAGCACCGTGGGCTTCCCCCTAGCCCCCACCCCACCCTCAAGCCTTGGCCCAACTCCAGCTCTGAGGAGTGAGGCAGCCCCTTGGGCCTTCTCTGCTGGGTTGGATGCTGCCCTGGCTGCCTGGGCCCCGGTAGGTGTTTGAGGCTTTGGGGCCTGTTTCATGGGGAGCTGGGGACTCTGTGGTGTGCTCCAACAATGGATGGGCCAGGAGTGAAGGTACCTCTCTGAAGATCGTCTTCCTTAGCCTTTTTGGAGGGCAGAGGCTCAAAGTCCTCAGCGAAGGGTGAGCAGGTGCGTTTCAGAGGCAACCTGGGGGGGAAGGGGGGACAGAGGGGAAAGGGAGGGGCTTGTGAGAAACCCAAGGGGATCCCAGAGTCCGAAGGGACCCCAGAGGTACAGAAGATCCCATGAGGGCAGACCCAAAGCAGTGGGAAGGCGGTGCAAGCAGCAGGTTCTAGAATTGGGACAGCCTGGGTTCAAATCTCACTCACTAGCTGGGTGACTCGGGGGAGTCCCTTAGTCCCTCAGGGTCCCCATCTATCCAATGGGGTGACGAAACAATGACAACAAGACTTCATAAAGTCGTGAGGCTGCAGGAGATCACACAGACAGCTTCCAGAGCTGCGAGTGGGGTGCAGCAGGGCCTTGGGGAATGACGACTGTTTCGCCATCAATAGGATGGTTTTTTGAAAGAATCTCCTTGGATGGGCAGTGGGGAGAGGGGGCAGGGCTACGGGATTTGGAGTAAGGCACACGGAGGTGTCAGCCTGCCGGCGCTGTGTGAGCTTGGCCAAGTCACTTCGCTTCTCTGAGCCTTGGCTTCCTCATCCGTCAAGGAGAGCAAACGCCCCTGCTTGCGTGCCCCATGGGGGCTGTGGTGGGGGGTCAGGTGACCTAATTTGGTATGGAGGCCCCTCCTGAAAGGTACCCCTTGTTTATGGGGGCAGGACACCGAGACCAACAACAAACGAGCTTTCCCTTTCACCCACCACCTTCTCATCCCTGGGCCTGCGAGGCCATGCTCCCCCTCGGACAGACCTCTAGGCTAGAGAGAAGGACATCAGGAGGGGACAAGTCACCAGGCCCCTCCCTCGCCTCCTGGAGTCTTGGTGGGGTGTGGACCCCCCAGTCCGTCCTGCAACACAGCGTCCCCTCCTTGCTCCCCACATCTGCTCTACCATCTCGGAGGCTTCTTCTTTCGCTTTTTACAAGCATGTGTCTCGCCAGAGATTCGCCAACTTTTCACATAAAACAAACCCATAAAAACGTGGGCAGTTTCAGTGAGAAAGGAGCGTGAATCTAGCTTGGGGGCTGGGGGAAGAGTCTCCCGGCTGCTTCCTGGGTGCCCCTGCCCTGGCTTGGGGCGGGGGTGGGCAGCGCAAGCAGTGGAAGGCCAGGTGGGGGCGGGGAGGAGGTGAGGAGGCCCCTCGCTGTTTCTCTCCGTACCTGTTGGAGCTGCTCTGACCCACCGAGGGCACTGCCTGCAATGAAGACAGAAGACATTTTCCATCACATGCAGGAAGATGAGAGGGGCCTTCCGCTGCTGGAGGCTTTCTGGGAGGAGGGGGCCCAATCTTTGATTGGGGGGGAGTTGGGGGGAGGGGAGATGCAGTTGGAATGCCTTTCCAGCTCATTCTGCTCAAACTAAGTCTTCTTAAGTGAGCTGCGATCATGAGACAAAAGGCAGCATCCACCCCAGGGAGAACCAGTCGGGGACTCAGTGGACACAGGAGGTATTGAAGAAATATGGCAGACCCTGTGTGCCCCACCTGAGCCCCAGCTCACCCAGAAGGGCCAGGACTGCACACCACCCTGCAGCTGGGAACAGGGCCCCTCTCTTCCCCATGGAGCAGCCATCAACCTGGCCACAGGGCCCTTAATCCCAAGAGAGTGGCCATCTCCTGACTTGGGGCCTTTGGCTAGGGAGAAGAACTAGAGTCATGCAGCCATCAGACTATGGGGTCACAGAACCGCTTCCGGGGTGGCGGGGCGGGGGGCAGTGATGGGAGGATGGCGGACACAGGAAGGGTTTTAAGTATGTGCCACCGGCCACATCAGTACTGGCTGCCCTTTCGGTTCCATAAACTCTTAGTGCACTGAACGCATCTTGGACAGCAAGAGCTATTTCTGCAAACGTTCTCGCCTACATGGCGGTAGGGGAGGGATCCTCGATGGAAGGAAAATCAAATTGTTTAATATGGAAGCAAACTACTAGCCAGGCTCACCCATCCTGATTCCCCCACTGACATGCTGTGCGGCCTTCTCTGGAAAATGGAGGGGACAACAGTATCTACCTCAAAGGATGGCTCCCTGGCCCAAGAGGTGCTGTAGCTAGAGTTTCCGGGCTCGGCTTCTGAAGCCCAGGTGCCTGGGTCCAAACCCTGGCTCTGCCCGTGCTGTGGGGTTTGGTCTCTGGGCCTCAATGTCCACCCCACGAATCCAGGGAGAATGACAGTGTCCGGCCGATAGGGAGGCAGGGAGGGGGCGAGAGGTGGTGCGTGGGGGGCCTTGAAAGCAGTGCCTGGCATATAGTGAGCGCTCACAGGCCTTGCCATGACCACCGTGGTCCACTCCATGGGGAGCCAGCCACTAGAAACCTCCATGAATGCTCCAAGCATGAACACTTCAACAGTTATGAAGTCCATTTCTTCCACTGACTTTCTCTCCAGTAGAAAAGGTCACTAACATTGTCCGAACAAGTGTCCATTCTTTAATCCCATGGGATTCAGTAAAGGTATCTTCATTTTGATGTAAAAAATATCCAGACCTACGCTCGTCTAAACTGGCCTGTTGTGGCCGCGTGGCAGGGGCCTCTGCACCAATCAGCGACGATTGCCCCCCTCCCCGCCCCCGCCAGAGGCTGAGACCCTCTCTGGCCAGAGACCCTCACCCCTCCAGGACGCTGCAGACCGGAAAAGTGCACGTTGGGGATGAACAGCACGGGTGGGGTCTCCAGGTCAGCCTCGGGCCGCAGGTATGTGGTCTCATTGCCCCTGAAGCCGGACAGCAGGCAGCCCTTGATGCCTGATGGGAAAAGGAAAGCCCTGTGTCTGGGACCCCTCCGTTCACACCCCCAGTCTCCAGTCTCCATCTCCCCTTTGCCCCAGGCCAGCCCAGCCCCTGGGCCGTCCCCACTGACCACTGCTGCTGGAGTCGGGGCACTTGACCTTCCTCCGGAACTGCTTCCGCTCATCATCCCTCATTTTCCTCTCTGCTCCCTGCAGGGAAGCGGGGAAGGGGGGTCACCAAGGGTCTTGGGAGGGCCTGGCTGTCTTGCATCTTAACTACGGGCCAGCCTTCTGGGGCTGCCAGACTTCTAGAGCTGCTGTCTTCCCAGAGTGAGACCAGGAAATGGGAAAGTAGCAGTGCCCAACCCGCCGGGCCCAGCCCAGCCCAGCCCTGTCTGAAGTCAGTCCAGGCCACGAGAGACAGACAGACGTGGAGAGAGAGGAACAGACAGAGGAGCATGAGGAAAGTGGAGTGAAAGAAGGACAAGGAGAAGAAAGAGAAACATGAGAGAGACAGACACAGAAAGACACATGGAGAGATCTTCGGAGAGATCTAGAAAGAGATCTTCAGAAGGAGACCGAGAGGGGAGACAGCAGCACAGAGAAAGGGAGGAAAATATACTTCGAGGCCAGGACAGACAATGACAAGCCCACAGAGGAGGGGGACAGGCCGAGAGCAAGAAGCAGAGAGAGACAGACACACCCCACATGGCTGGGGAGGGCACACAAGTGGGAGCTGGCCCTTCCCCCTCCCAGAGCCCCCAACCCCGGCCACCTTGTCACAAAAGATCTTGATCTGGCAGACGGCTCGGTGCACCAGGCGCTCGGCGCCTGAGCCGCAGTCATAGGTGTCGATCTGCAGGTTCAGGGGGACACCCTTTACCCCCTTCTGCGAGGAGAAGTCTGTGCTGAGGCAGTTGACACCGATGAACACCTGGGGACAGACAGGGGAGCTGGAGAAACAGTGGGCCCTGCGCCAGCCCTGCTGTCCCTTGAGCACTGCTCACTGAGCCTACTGTGCACCTGGGGAGTCACGCCTGTGCAAGGCGCCCATCACCATCACCGACGGCCAGACTGGGGCTCAGGGTGGCACGCCAGCCTTCTCCAGGGGACATGGGGGTGGGTGTGGGTGCGGCCCAGTTGGCGAGGCAGCTTCCACTAGACTGCCCAGGGCAGCCCAAAGGATCAAGGCCCTGAGAAGGAGATGAGGAGGTCCCTCAGGGGCTTTCATGAAAGTCCAGAGCCTCATTGTTCTGCCACCCAGAGTGAGGAGGTATGGAAGGGCCATAGCCCGTTCCCCCTGGGTCCAGAAGACCACCTTCCCGCTGGCCTCGAGCCACAGGGGTGAGACCCTGCCCCTCTGCGCCCTTGCCTACCAGCTGCAGCCATCACTGGACCTGTCCCCCGCCTTTTACAGCCAAGGAGACAGGGGCTCTGGGCAGAGAGGGGAGCTGCGGATGTTTCCACATGCCAGCAGAATGAGCCTGGACTTGGAGCCACCCGGCCTGGGGTTGGGAAGCTGGACTCAGTCACTCACTGGCCATGTGGCTTTAGACGAGTGCACTAACCTCACAGAGCCTCAGTTTTCTTACCTACAAAATGGGGATAATTAAACCTACTTCATGTGGCTGTGAGGGCACGTGGCGCCCCTAGCGGGCTTGGCATGCAGTGACCTATTGCGGTGAGTGGGACCACTGGAGTCTCAACTCAAAGCCTAGGAGGCCCAGCCGACGGTGGGGTGAGTCCAGCCCAGAGACTCCCTGGCAGGCTCGCCTGGTGACTGCCTACCTGACTGACTCCTCCCTGGGGTGCCAGGGCCAGATCTCACTCCAGACTGGCCACTGTTCCTTGGGACATTTCCCTTGGAAGTGATCCTGACCTGCCCAGGTAGGGGTGGGGTATGGGGCCTTTGTGGACCCCCTTCCCTCCTTGGCTGTGGGGGCCAGGCCCCCAGACGCATACCAGACATACCTCCCCCTCAGCCAACTCAGCCCTAATGCAGCTCCCACCCAGCTCACACCTGAGAAAGACCCACGCCTGGGGGCTTCAGGGCCTGTGAGAAAATCCCAACCGAAACCCACCGCTCCCTTCCGACGAAACTCTTTCCCCGCCTCCCGGCACCAGAGGCCCCAGCTCCTCCTTCAGCCCCTGGTATCTGTTTGAAAACGAATAATCCCTCACTTTTGTGCCTCCCTTTGTGTTTTCAGAGCCCCCTTCAGCTCTGTTTTCTCCAGGCAGCCACGGCGGCCCAGGCCCGTGAGGCTAGCCCTCCAGCTTGTCCAGGCCAGAAAAGTCCTTGCCATGAGCTCGACCCAACCCTGGTCTGAGAGGGTGGGCCTGGCCCAAGGAGACAAAGGACAGGCCCAAGGTCACCCAGCCCCGGCTCTCAGACCAGTGCCCTTTCCACAATGCAGGCTCTCCAAACAGGAAACCAAGCATGGCACAGAGAGGCCCAGAGGCACACAGCAAGTTGGCCTTGGGCACTAAGCGGCTGGGATGAAAAAAATCACCAGAGGCTCCACTTTCAGGCCTCTCGGATGGGTCTGGCACTGGGCCCGTCTCTGAGACGTGCATGATTCTAGGGAATCTTCACCACAACCCCCGGAGGCAGACTATTGTTCCCTTTCTATGGACATAAGAAATGAAGTCACTGGGACTTCGGCCTCCTCTAGCAGAACCCAAAGCATTCTTCCTGCACCCCTGACTGGCCTGCAAGTTGGGAAACCTGGCGTCATGGGTGGCTGGCTGTGTGACCTCGCACGTGGCTCGGTTTTCCCATCTGGTGAATGGGTGGGTGCGATTCGCCACAACAGCCCCTGTTGCTGAGCCAGGGCGGCCTCTACCCTTTACTTATCGCACGTGATCCTCATGTGAACCCCCTCAGTTGGAGATATCGTTGGATCCCAAATTTACAGGCAAGGCACTGGTCCAAGGTCACAGGGCTGGGACATAGGCCTAGCCTTTCTAGAAGCCTGCGCTTCTCTTCCACTCTGTATCCTGCCCCCTCCACAGGTGCTCTCATCAGAGCAGCTACCACAATTCTAGTTCCCTACTTGGGGACTTCTGAGGTACCCAGCCCTGCCACGGCCATGCACTGACCTTGGCCTCCTCGTTGACATTCCACACGAAGGACAGGGCGTTGTAGGCTACCTCCTCAATGTGCTGCACGGTGTTGAAGTTTTCTTTGCAGTCCGCTGGAACCACAGGGGACCAGAAGGAGAGTCAGGAGGAAAGGGGTCTGGGGACATGCTGGGAAGGAGGCTTTTAGGAGTGGAGTCTAATTCCTGGCAGGGATTTTTACCCTCTCCCCACAGAACCATGCTTCAGTCTGGCAGGGGAGACTGATGGTCGTGCCTGGGTTACAGATGGGAAAACTGAGGTCCAGCCTGGGAAGCAGATATGCCCAAACCCCAGAGAGAATCCCTAAGTTAGCCAGCTAGGCCTGGGCCCTCATCACTTTTGGGCGGAGGTTTGCATTTTCAGCGGGATTGGGACTCAGAGGGTCTCCCAGAAACAGTAGCAGCAGAAGGAGTAAGAGCGGTGCCAGCGATGGTAAGGGGCCTAGTAAGTCCAGGACTCCTCACGCCGAGCTACTGGACGGAGAGTGAGCAAACCGTGGGATGGCCACCACTCACTGAACAGGATGGCGAGCCCTCACTCGATCCTCACAAGGACACAATGAATCCTCAGTTTAAATGTGGAAAGAAAATGAAGCTCAGAGAAGTCTGGTCACTTGGCCAGGGTCCCACATCTTTCAAAAAAAGGCACAGCAAGGACTGGAACTCAGCTTTGGCCCCTCGACACAGGCTCCTGCCCACTGGCTGTGTGGTCTCTCAGACAAGTCATGGGAGTGTCCCTAGTGATCCGTTCTCCAGCGCATGAGACTTCAAGGCAGAAGAGACAGCACTGGATGCAGGAAGGGCAGCTGGCCCTATCCCACTTGACAGCTGGAGAAACTGAGGCCCAGAAAGGGGAGGTGACACAGGTCACACAGTCAAGAAAAGAGTGATGGAGTCAGAACCTGGAGGCCAGAGGATGGGTGGTGCCTCCCACACATCCCAGGGCCCAGGACAGAGATAAGGTAGCACCCTAGTCCCTTCCCTGTGTCCCTTCCCCAGGCCCCCTCCTAGCTGACAGAACCCCAGGGGCCCAGCTCCCAAAGCAGAACTGCCTTGCACTGTCCTTCCAACTTTCCAAATGGGGCTCCTGTTGTCTTAGGCATTTGTATCTCAATGGGCTAAGGCCAACCCCCAGGGGGACAAAAAGGCCAGCCTCCCAGGGGTCTATTTATCAGACACTCCTGGGGTCTCTAGGGCACTGTTTACCCCAAAGCAAACAGAAAAGAGGCCCCTGCTTCCAGCCCACAGATGCAAATCCCTGCAAACCCCCCTCAGTGCAGGACCTGCAGACCGGGGCCAGGCAGGCAGCTGGGGTGAGAACTCAGTCCTGCAGAGATCACAGGAGGCTGGGGAAGGGGGCAGGGCCAGAAAGGCCTGATTGGGCTGTGTGTGTGTGTGTGTGTGTGTGTGTGTGTGTGAGAGAGAGAGAGAGAGAGAGAGAGAGAGAAACAGGGAGTGTCCAAGAGAATGGGAAGGGGGCCTGGGGGGGGCTCTCACCTACGTCGATGACACGCTGCTTGGCAGTGGGTTGCCGGGAATGCCAATGCTTCCAGAAACGCAGCTGCTCCACGGGCACCTTCTCGTTGTCGAAGACCACCATCACCACACTCTGCAAGCACAGGGGGCCGCCGTGACCCTCAGCCTCAGGAGAGGCCCAGGCAGTCCCAGTCCCCTCCAGGGCCCTGGTGCAGCCCTCCTGCCCTTTCGCCTCTGTGTCCCCCACTCCATGGCAGGGGCACCCTCTCCCTAGGGTCCTTGTCAGTCCAGGCCGACCCAACCATCCTAGCCAAGCTGCTCCAGGGACAAGATACCTTGACTTTGTTGGAGGACAAGGCAAGGCCCTTGCCGCCTGCCGGGGTCCGCAGTGTGATGGGGTAGAACTGGCCCTTGTTGAGGTAGGCCATTGGCGACTCCCCTGACTTGATGTGGATGGCTTTGGGGGAGCCCAGGGTATATTCAAAGTCACTGCAGGGAGGAGAGGGGGAGGACAGTGAGGCTTGAGCAATCAGGCAGGAGGATCCCGGAAGGCAGTGCGGTAGGAGGCAGAGGGTGTGCTGTGGATTTGCTGTGGGACTTAGGGAAACCATTCTACCTCCCTGGGCCTCAGTCTCCTCATTTTTGGAGTTTCTATTTAATGGTTTCATTGAGCCACAATCTTGCTGAATAACAAATAATGGAAACTGGAGAGAGCCCTGAGGGGAGACAGAGCCTCAGGGGAGATGAAGGGCAACAGAACCTCAATTTTTTAACAGGGCTCTGAGCTCCCTCTCACAGCCCAAGAAAGAAGCGTGGAAATCTGCCTCTCTCCTTTCACGTGCCTTCACTCCCCTCTTTTCATTCACTGACGATGCCTGCTCTGGGGATGGTGTGAGGCTCTGTCTGTAGCCTCTGCCTACCGTCCAAGTGGCCAAGGTTCCAGAGGGGCTGAGTTACCTCTTGGGACTGGGATAGTCCTCTGGACACGGGGGTTCTGGGGACGTTTTCAGGATATCTGGGAAGAGCAGCGACTGCAGAGAAACACAATTCAGAGAGAATAAATGGCCACGTTTGGGCTGCTGGAGCCTCATCCCAGAGATGTCGCATATAGCTGTGCAGGTTATGCAGTGTACAACTGGGACAACAGTACATGGCAGACCTGCCTCAGCTCTAGGACTTTTTATTCCCAGGATTCCAAACCTCTGATCTCCTCTCTGTCTTCTCTCCTTCTGCACAGGCATGCACATATCCAGGGATGCTGTGAGGGGTACGGGGGAGGGGGTGGGCCCTCACCTCCTGTGGGTCATCTTTGAAGGTGCTGTCAGGCTGCCAGCGCTGTGTGGGTGGCACCCCAGGAATGCTCTCAAACAAAGAGTTGAGGGAGCTGTTATCGTACATATCACTGGTGGGCAGCAGGTAGCTGTCCACAGAGCCAGCTTCCAGCTTGCTGGGGCCAGCAGGGAGGGGAGCTGCCTTGCCCGGAGTGGGCACTGCCCCCTCCAAGCTCATCAGGTTATTCTTCTTGAGCACATCTGGGTACTCTGGGGTTCCAGACACATTCTCTGTCAGGAATTTCATGAGATGCGTGGGGCTTTCAAGGGGAGCGAGGTCCATCTCATATTCCATGCCATGGTAGTACCTGGGGAGAGAGGAGGGCTGGGTGAGTGCACCTCTTCTCTCTGAGGGGCGAGGGGACCCTCATCTGGACAGGAGGGTGACCATCATGCAGACCCACTGACCTTTAATCCCACGTAACGTTAGATCTTCCCAATATGCATGAAGCAAGACGCGGTAATAAGCCAATTTGTCACAGGGATGAGCAGGGAGGAGGGCTCAGGGTAGAGGGGAACAAACATCTGCTTTATCTTTTACGGTACTTGGTCGTTTTAAAAACTGAAAGGTCATTTATTTCTTATCCAGAATCAAATGTCCCCACCTTAAAACAACTGGGAAGTTATCTACACAGTGTGTGTGTATGTGTGGGAGGAGGGGACATGGATATTACAGTTAATGCGGTACAGTTAATATATGTTGAGAAAAAGGTCTAGAAGGATACACTCCAAACTGTTAAGGTGGGCAGGGAGTAGGCTTACAGGAAACTCTTACTTTCTACATTTCTATAGAGTTTGAATACTTTGTAGCCAACGGGTATTACTTTTGTAATCAAAAAAGCTAACAACATTTTTAAAAATTGGCTTTCAGAAAAGGCCCATGCATAACTCTACGGTTCCTATCCTGGAGGGGCCCTGAGCCGGCTGTGTGAGCGGTAATGCCTGCCTTAGCAGCTTGGATTTTCCGGAAGGCACTAGCAGTAAGCCTGGCCTGGGCTGCCTTCTAAGAGGAGGGAAACATCAGTGCCCCGAGGCGCTCAGGATACCAGGGAAGAGGCCCAAGAGAGCCAGAGGAAAGAAGTATCAGAATCCAGGTGCCCCTCCCCCAGGCCAGGTCTCCCTCCACAGGGAGGGGGGTTCTGGAGTTAGGATAGAAAAGCTGTCTTCAGGGCTTATTCCTGGACCTTGGCTTTGAAGTTTGTTTTCTGTAAACTCTAGCCCACAGGGGCTGCAGGCTTCCTGTGAGTGTGTGTGAGCCTCTCACATGGACCAGGGTTTCATCATCACTTGGTGGGCCCTAGGCTCTGGCCTTCACAGACTCCTTCCTCCATAAAAAGTATTTTAAAATACCTTTTACAACTGCACTGGCATAAAGATAGGTGTAATCCAGGTTGGATTATATTCATTGTTTTCTTCTGATTTTAAAATAAATTCTAACACTTCCATGGGCCCTAAGAGTCCGGTGGGCCCTAGGAACTGAGCCTTCATTGCCTGATGGTTAAGAGCCCATAGGTGGAGGGGAGCATGAGAAAAGGGCTGAGAGGGGGGTTGGGCAAACCTCACCTCTTTCCTTGGTCGTTCCGGCCCCCAGTGCTAGAGGACAGGATCCGCTTCTCCTTGGGGCCCTGAGTGGAGAGAAAAGAGGGATTTATACATTTATGGCAAGATAACCCCCGTCCGGTGGACTTGGCCAGACAGAGGAGCTGCCTTGGTCACTGGGGGAAAATCTGTCGCTCTTTGGAGTGGGCAAGCCATCGTTCAGCCTGAGTCCCAAGTTAGAGAGTGAGAAGTAACTAACCTAAGATTGGCAGCTGGGCATCAAGGAACTTGAAGTCAGGCAGATCTGGCTTAAGTTCTAACTTTACCAATTAAAAGTACTATGAATTCATTCTGAATGAATGACTCTACCTTTATGAGACTCAGTTTCTTCATATTTCAAGTGGGGAATTATAATACTTACTTCAAGGGTATTTAAAGATTTAGTAGTAAAAATAATGCTCGCTTTTTTTTTTTTTTTTAAGATTTATATATTTATTTGAGAGAGAGAGAGAGAGAAAGGGAGGGGGGTACGGAGAGACAGAGGAAGAGGGAGAGACAGAATCTCTAGCAGACTTCCCGAGGAGGAACCCGACATGTGGCTTGATTCCACAACCTTGAGATCATAAACTGAGCTGAAATCAAGAGTTGGCTGCTTAATGACTGAGCTACCCAGGTGCCCCTTGCTGGTTTTTATTTTTGACATTTTATTTGTAAGTACTTTCTACACCCAATGTGGGGCTCAAACACATAACCCCAAGATTAAGAGTTGCATTTTCTACAGACTGAGCTAGCAAGGTGACCCTTGTTTGCTGTTTTTCAGTCTAGTACTTCTTGTGTACTTGACCCTGCATTAAGTGCCTTCTGTGTAGTCTCTAATTTAACCTCTACACCACTCTGTGATAGCTACTAATGTCATTTCCAGTATATAGATGAGGAAACTGAGGCCTGGAAAGGCTCTGTTGTCTCAGTGGTTAGGAGCATGGACTCTAGATCCAGATTTCTTGGATTTCTTGGTTCAATTCCCAGATATGCCACATACTGGCTATGTAACCTGGGGGGCAAGTCCCTTAACCTCTCTCTGCTTCATTGTTCTCATCTGTATAAGGATAATAACAGTAAAACCCACTCCAGAGATCACTGTGCATGCTTAGCCGCACCTAGCACATGGAGAACTCTATCTAAATGTGAATTTCATAATTATAATGTTGTCATATCTTAGAGCACTCAGGTCATTTCAACCTCTGGCTAATAAAGCCAGAACCAGGTCTCTAACCCAGCCTAGGGACTCCAATGCCTAGGCTCTTACTCACTCCCCGTGGGAGAGCATGCAGGAAGGCACCTGGCAAAGAGCCTGGCTTTCAGGAAGAAACCAAACACTGTTACGTTTAGAAGAATATTACCCAAAACCACATCGCCTGTTTGTGGCCAGGTCAGGTCTTAAACTCCCAACTCAGCGCTCTCTGTACATCATGAGACCCTGTCCTTATTACCCACTGTTCTGAACCCAGAGTCCTCTTGAAACGGAGAGGTGGGACAGGTGTTTTCACTACAACCATGACCTCCAGAACCTGTCTCCACCATTCTGGCTCTAGGAATGGCCCAGGAAGATGGTACTGGATTTTACATTATGGTCCAACCTGTAAATCCCAGGCTGGGGGTTAAAGCCAGGCCAAGGATTCTGGCTCCCACCACGTCTCCAGTCTGAGATAGTCAATTCAAATTTCTTTTCCATCGGCCTGGGCCAAACGCTATCAGCACGCTGCTGGTCTACTGCAGAGGAAGTAAGGTAACATAACCACACCGCTCCAGGGTGAGAACCAAAGCCAGAAAGAAAATTTGGGGCCTTCTCATATCCAAGACCACACTTCCTATCCTTGGCCTGTGAGTTTACACGGACAGGGTGCGTTCCCCCTTGGGGTAAGGTAGATAAAATATTTCTTGGGTCAGTAAATTTGAGGGCTTATTTACAAGGTGGCTTTAAATCTTCAAGTTCAAAGCCAGCTATCTCAATAATTGGCTGTTTATGTTTCCCATTCTCAAATCTGGGAAAGTCTCTTGGAGCAATCACCGGGCCCAGGGAGAATGAGAAAGTTTGCTATCGTGGGACATTTCAGACGGATGGGTAGGGGCTGCCTGGAGTACTAGCTTGAGAAAGATTCTTCAGTCTCCTATGCCCCAGCGAGAAGGCAGGCTGGAATCCATGGGCAGTGTCTGGCACAGGAACCGGAAAAGGGGCTCTGGGACTGTGTTATGCACCTGTGATTGCCCATTGCTCAGATAGAGGAGGGCCTCAATCCTGTTCTCAGGTGCTGACAGTCTCCTAGAGTCAAGGCCAAGGCCCTGGAAACAATGAGAGAACCAAAACGACTCTGTCAGGAGGGGTTACGTTACATAGAATGGCAGCAAGGATAGGAAGGAAAATCAGACACTCCAGAGAGGGACAGGTGATGTGGCAGCCCAGCTTCCAAAGGGAAGTGACCTTGGGAAGAAAAGGAAAGGAGTCGGGAGCAGAAGGCATGTTCTAGGTGGTGGGGTGGGGATGACAGGGCAACTGGGATGATCTAAGGGACAGGGGCAGAAAGAAGAAGGCTGGGCGTGCCGCTGTGAGGGGCTGTGCGTGGCCGAGGCGTTGAGCCCTTCCATCAATACACACTGGGTGCTGCGCGTGTGGCAAGCAGGATGGGGTGCTGAGGACTGAGTAACGATCACCACGTGCTTCCTGTCCTCCAAGAGCTCAGTCATGGGGGAGATGAAGGAAAAAATGCATGGTCAGCAACTTTCTAAAGACAGAGTCAAGGGGCGCCTGGGTGGCTCAGTGGGTTAAAGCCGCTGCCTTCGGCTCAGGTCATGATCTCAGGGTCCTGGGATCGAGTCCCGCATCGGGCTCTCTGCTCGGCAGGGTGTCTGCTTCCCTCTCTCTCTCTGTCTGTCTCTCTGCCTACTTGTGATCTCCGTCTGTCAAATAAATAAATAAAATCTAAAAAAAAAAAAAAAAAAAAAGACAGAGTCAAGGACAATGATGGGAGTTGCTGAGGGTCCCCAGAGAAACAGAATGGGAAACTTAAGTCTTCCCTCTTCTCAGTGAAGGAATGGGGTGACCTTGAAACTGAGATCCAGAGCGGAGAGGAAGGTCTAGTCAGGGGAAAGGGGAGGGGGTCGGGCCGAGGGAACAGCCTATGGGAAGACCCAGAGGAGAGAAAAAGCATGGTGTGGGGCCAGGGGTGGGCTGTCGGGCCAGGAGGCCTGAGAGCAAGGGTGTGTGTTCAGTCAGAGGGGGAAAACACAGTGGGCACAAATGTACCATGTAGTAGTCATAGAGGAAGCTCAGGGCCGCAACGCTGTCATCATCGCCGTTGACTCTCATCATGGCCTTCGTGGCGGCTGTCAGTGGGTTTTCCAGGTAGGTCTTCCAGGCCTCATCCTCACTCGTGTAAGGGAACTTCTGGAAGTTGACTGGGTCGTTCTTCAGCAGTCGCACAGACCTGAAGCTGGAAGGCAAGCAGGGAAGGTCAGATTTAGGCTGTCCCAGAGGAAGGTCCATGGAAGGTCAGCCTCCAGCCAATGCCCAGGAATTCAAAGAGTTACCAGTCTTGCCAACTTGACCCTTCTTCTGCCGCATTTGGACAGCTTGGGGCAGTAGAACATACCTGATGTTGGGAGCTAGATGCTTTCGGTCTATAACAAATGTGGCCATGACCTGTGGCTGTCGACCTGAGGCCTGAGTCCCCTCATCTAGGACACCAAGACCCTAATCCCAACCTTGCAAAGCTTCGCAGAGGATTCAATAAAATGCTTCTGTGTAGATACTTATTCAAGGTGATTTAGCATAAGGAGGATAGGAAATCATGACAAGCTGCAAAACACAAAGTTTCTAGATAATCCAGTGTGAGAAGTTCCTCTCCAGACCGTGAAAGACACAGAAGGCTGGTCATCGTTGCAAGTTAGGGAGTGTGGTGAGGAAGCCGGTGGGCAGAACCTGGACTTGGGAAGTGGCATTTCAGACCAACATGGACTGCGGAGGGCCCGGGCAGCTGCCCAGATGCCAGGAACTTGTGGGGGAAGGGAAGGGGATGCTGTAGGGCACCGGACGAGGCAGAACCCAGCTCTGTGCTGAAAACTCAGATACATACCAGGCAGGTGGCCCAAGAGTCAAGTCACATGGGCTCAAAGGAAAAAGATCAAGGAGAGGGTCTTCAGAGGAAAAAGACATTTTACTTGAGGGCCCTCGGCACTGGGAATGATACCATGCAGACATGTGAAGCGGGAGCATCGGGATAGCGACATGATGCAGAATAATAATGACGTCATTATTAAAAGTCATACCTAACCTTTTTCAAGCATCAACCATGTTTTAGGTGCTAAGCTAAGCACTTTCCATGAATTCTCTCCCTGAATTCTCACAACAACCAAGTAAGGCGGGTGCTCTTCTTGTCCCTATTTTATAGACAAGGAAGCCGAAGCTCGCAGAAGTTAGGGGGCTCGCTCAAGGTCCTAGTTTGTGAGTAGCCCCCAGGGCACTCAAGCTCCAGCAGAATGGGGGCTGTGACTGGGGATAAGGTTCTCAAACCTGAAGGGTATCACAACGACGTGGAAGGCTTGTTTTTAAAAACAGATTTCTGGGCTCCACCCCGGGCATTTCTGATTTGATAAGTCTGGGGTAGCTGGAATTTGCATTTCTAACAAGCTCCCAGGTATGGTGCCACTGATGCTGGTAGTCTGGGGACCACCATTTGAGAACCACTGCTGTAAAATGTGCTCTTGATGGTGAGCAAAGGCCAGAGGTGGGAAAGTTCCAGTGTGTTCACTTTAGAGTGAAGAGTGTATGAAGGGGGGTGGCATCCGAGAAGATGGGAGTGGCTAGACGGGGACAAGAGAACCCCAGTGATGAAATGGGCACTTCATGGCCTGATGCCCCCTGTCTGAAATGAGCCTCTTAGACTCTCTCATGTTAGGGACACAGGAACAATGTCACCTGACATTTACCAGAATATGTTAGAATGCTCTCCATCCCTAAACTCTGCTCCTTCTAGAACACTACGACATAAGGATCATTGGCTTTGTTTTACAAATGAGAGAGCCTGAGACTTGGAGAGGGTAAGAAAATGCCCAAGATCACCCAGTTGGTCCACAGCACAACAAGGATTTAAGCCCAGGCTTGTCTAGTACCAAAGCTGTGAGCTTTCCACTGAGCCGCACTATTTTACCATAATGCAAGAAAGGGTGACATTTCAGGCACCGTGGCAGAGTTGTGGGTGAGCAAGGAAGTGTCCCCATGCTGGCCTGCAGCTCGGGCCTACGTTCCCAGACAGAGAGTGGGAACAGCAACCAGACCACACCCAGGCAGGATGCGGGCAGGCAATGGCTCTGCCAGGGGCTTCACCCAGGGCCCAGAGCACTGCTCCACCCCTATCCCCATCTCCCTGGGTCCCAGGGTGCGGAGCACTGGATCTGGGAGGGAGGGAGAGAGAGCTGTCACACAGGAAAGAGAAATGATAGAAACCTTCCTGCTTCAGAGGTGCAGAAAAGGAGGCACACCCCGAGTTTCTGCTGCAATAAATCAGGGGCATTAAGACGGAGAAGTAAGAAGGAGGCCCTTCCTCCCTGCCTCCTGGGCCCAGGAATAGAAGAACTTACAGAGCAGACCCAGGGTAGCTGGCCCCAGCCCCAGGCTAAAGGAAACTCCCCAACCAAGGTGTCATGGGAGAAGCAGGGAAAGGTGGTGGACCCCTCCCCCAACCCCACCATGTCAGCTGGGATCCCCAGTGCGAAGCACTATTCCTCATTTGTAAAATGAGTCTCATAAAAGCATCCAACACGTAAGATCATGAGATTATGAGGACTGGGGGCATCACCACATGGGAAATTAGAAGCGACCCTGCCAAGTAATAAGTACTTCATACACGAAAGCCATTTTGGTCTCTGGACCCAGCTTGGAGCCAGACATCAAGGGACTGTGCAGTGGTTTCAGACATGGTCACCCCACAAGTCAGTGGAGCTATTAGTTATCTCTTACCCTATTTAAAAATTAAAGTTGGAAGACAATGATGAGGTCCCATCAGGAAGAAAAGGTCAGAGTTTACTGTTCATCTAGGAGGTTTTTCTGGCTGATGAGGGTCTCCAATCCATCCTGCTGGGATCCCCGAGTCGAGTCGCAGCTACATAGTGGCTGTTGGACCTGCTGTGTTTACCATAGGCAGACATAGAGCCAACTGTTTTTCTGTACTATCTTATCTCTGGGCCATAGCCCTGAGAGATAGGTCTTGGGGAAATTGAGACTCGAACAGGTAATATCACCTGCTCAAGATCACTCAGCTGGTAGGTAGTGGAAACTCAGCCTAAACCTGGACCGGTTGGACTCAAAGACATCCCCCCACCCCCACCCCGATGCTAGTCTCCTTTCAGGATGCCTTTCTTATTCTGGAAATTCCCCTCCTTTAGACTACATTGAACCAATGGTTCAATGACAGAGAGACAGAGATTTTCCATCCACACAAGGCAGGAGGGACTGAGTAAGAAAGTAAGAGGATGGAGGTTTCTGGCCAGGAGCCGGGAGCCCCAGCATCCTGGTCCCCATGCCTGCTCATGCTACTGATCAACTTCATGTTCCAAGGCTAAGCATTTGGCTTCCAGAAAGTCTTGACTACAGATAAGATTAGCATGCTCTTGTGTGCTAAAGAAATCCAAGAACTTCTGCTACCCTGTTCTCTTAATGCTGGAATTGAGGATTGAGGGCCTGGTGGGTGAGAGATGTGAAGAGTTCTAAGGACTGAGCCCTTCTTAGGGGTGACAAAGCCAGAACAAAGAGGGGAGGCCAAGAGACTTCTTCCCAAGGGCCTCCACAAACTGTCTGTTGATGCCCTTGTCCAAGGTAGAACTCCTCAGTTGCTACCAGAAGGAGGAAGAGAAATGGGGGAGGAAGGGATAGCAAGAGGACTTAGCTATTTCCTCATCTGTTAAATGGGTCTATTGAATGTCTTCTCTGTGCCCAGTCAAGAACTCTTCTAGGCCCTGGGGAATCAGCCAAGAACAAGACAGATAAGGCTCTGCTCCCATGGAACTTACAGTTTAATTGGGGAAGACAGACCATAAACAAGGAGGTAAATGAGTTAATTTTAGTCAGTGATAAGTGCTGTGAAGAAAATTAAAACGCAGTCAGGTGATGGAGTCACCAGGGCTGGCTACTTTAGAGTGGGGCTAATCTCATGGGCTGTTAGAAGAATTAAGTACATTAACGTAGGAAATGTGCTTAGCCTTGAGCCTGCCAGAGAATAATCACTCAGTAAATAATAGCCATCATCATCACCATCATCATGACCACCATCATCTCAGAAGCCCCAAATGACAGTCAAGGGGAGACTCTGCCTGAGGTTCTTAAATTAACATCCTCCCTAAGCCTCCGGGCTGTGAACAAAGTTCTATGTCAAAAACAAAAAAGAGACAGTGTAATAACCCCTTGCCTTGACTTTCACATTCATTATCTCTCAGGGCCTCCCCACGTACATCATGTGTTATTATCTCTACTTTACAGACCAGGAAATAGACAGCAGAGATGTACAGGGACCTGTTCTAGGTGACTGGCCAAGTGAGTTACAAAGTCAGGCTTCCTGGTATCTAACTCCACAACTAATCACTTTTCCACTAACCACTAGGTTCCAAAAAGGGAAGTAGAAGACAAGAAAAACCCAATAAATAGGGGTGGCATCCCTCCCTCATTTTAACAACTATTTGTCAAGTAACTACTACGTGCCAGGCCTTGTGCTGGGCCAACAAGTCAAGAAGGTCAGCCCCAATGTCATGCTGTTTGCATTTTTAATAATAGCAAGACAGACGTGACCACAAAAACAAACAAACAGCTAAGGTCAGATAGGTGAAGAAAGCTACAAAGAAAAGGAAGCAGAGGCCTGACCTGCCTGAACTTTGGGGAGTGACGGGGCGTGGTCAAGAAGAGGACTGCAGGGGGAAAGAGAGCGGGGAGGCAGGTGGGGAGGAGCTTGGATCTTCCAGAGGAGAGGAGCAGCAGGATCCAAAGATTAAGCCTGGGACAGCTCCCAGAGCTTGCCTACCTACTGTGTGCCAGGGTTTTTGCTACATTGCCTTGTTTCGAGGAAGGCCAGCCCCCTAAGGAGGAAACTCAAGTCAGAGATTTGATAATCCCTCACATTTGCATGGTGTGTTGTATTTTTCAGCATGCTTCTCATACGTTTGTCATCACCTCTGATCCTGCAACGCCCCTGTAAAGTAGGGAGGGAACGTATGACTCTCCCCCATGTGATAGCAGGAAAAATTGAGCCACAGAGAGGGCCACTGGCTTGCCTAAGGCCAACCAGCGACTATCTCATGCATGACATCAAGCTTAGAACAAAGGTCTCTGGTTTCTAGCATCAAGAACCTTCTCGAGACTGTGCCCTCAGAACCTCCCTGGCCCAGTTTCTCCTCTATTTGGGAGAGAGTTAAATCCAAGATCATGAGAGAGGAGCTGGAACATGGAGCTGATAAGCCTCCCTTCCTGAGGCCTCTGTCTCAAGACTGTGGGGATGTGCAAACCGCCTATGCAGGGGCTCTCATGTGGGTGGGGCCTTGCTCCAGCAGCTCACTCTGGGCCCACAGCACGGGAGGGGTGTGGTACCAGCTGTTCCACACCCAGGCAGACTCTTGGCCTCCTGACTCTACCATGTATCATTCTGGGCACCAGCATGGAGGAAGCCCAGGGTGGTGAAGTGGATTTCATCCCAAGTCCTGTTGGGCTCTCGATGCCCACAGCTTTCTGGCTGAGCGCCACTTGAAACTCCCAGTGAGACTAAGTAAATGTGTCTCATCCATCATTTGAGGACTTTTAGGTTCCATGTAGGGTGCAAAGGGACTTTCAAACTCTTGTTTCTCAGAGAAGGTGCGACTTTGCCTAAGGACACAGCATAGAGCAGGATTGAGATTTGAGTCTTTTAGCTTCCTATCTGGTACCAAGTTGAATCACTGCCCTATACCAAAGGCATGTCAAAAATTCAGAGACGTAAAAGGAAGGACTCTTCCTCAATGTTGCTGAAGGGGGAAGGAAACTCACCAAGGAGGGGTTGGGGGGGGGCGCTCAAGTCCCGTCAAACAAAGTGCCTGGCACAGGGCAGATCTAGTGAGCTGGGTCTCATTTCCCTCCAGCCTGAGGAGGAAGAGTTCCAGGGGCCACCCGAACTGGGTGTTGACACCCAGATACACCCAATAACTTGCTGTACCCTGTCATGAGCCACCCAGCCTCCTCAGCAGTGATCAATCACACTCACTAATTACCCACAGGGAGGCCCTGCCACAGCCGCTCCCGGAAGAATCATTTTTCAGTCAGCCCCATGCAAGGTGTTCCCTAGGCATGACGGGAGCGCTCCGGGGTTCTCGTGCTTGCCAGTGACCCATCTGGTTTCTGGATGCCCAGGTTGTGAAATGTGCTTAGTCGCAGGCTGGGGGCCCTTTGGGGGCCTCGGCGGAAACATGGTGGAGTCCATTCTAGGTCCTGGCTCTGTAGCGCCTCCACTTTGAATGAGGTAGTGGGAGCTCCTGGTTACCTGGTAGGCCCCAGAGCTTCACAGACCTGGTTCCAGTTTCAGCTCTGCTTGTTACGAGCTGTGTGACTTTATGCAACTTGACCTCTCTGTGCCCTGACTTTCTTCCCTGTAAAAGAGGGAAAGATGGGAGTACTAAACTCACAGAATTCTTACAAGAGCTGCTATTCACTTGAGGGCTTACCAAGTACCGGGTGCTGGCCCAACAATATCTAGTCATTGTTTCACTCCATCTTTACAGCTTTGTGAGGTATTACTTTTGGAAAATGCAATGAGATAATGCAAGTAATCAGCCTGTGATAATGTGAATTATTATTATTATTATTATTATTATTACTAAAACTCACTTTGGAGGGTAGCCCCCAGCAAATTGCATGACAACTCACAGCCTCACCTTCTCCCACCTGTAAATGGGTGGGAGAAGCTTTTCCTAGCAGCAGCAGAAGACCTGAAGCTAGGAGATTCCCAGATAAGAGGGGCAAACATTCATCATCTGGCTTTGGGTGGGCAGGGTGAGGGCAGTCAGGCCCTAGCCAACACTTCTAGTTGCATGTAAATTAATTATGTGCCATTTTCTAATTATACCAGAAACTCACTTTTCTCCTCTTTGAAAAACTCTGTTCTCTACGGGAATTCTTCTTTCATGCTCTGCTCTTCTTTTGGTTTCCTGTCCAAGTTTCCTGTATGTTTTTTCCCCCCTCTTTCAAGTGAGATGTGAAAGAAATTGAAATCCACCTGTAAACCCGGGCTGCCACATCCCTTCATTCATTCACTCACTGATTCATTCAACAAACATTCACTGAGGATTACTCTATAATAGGCCCTGTGCTGGGTACTAGGACAGAAATGTAAATACCATGCTGTCCCTGCCCTCGAGAGTTTTCCAATTCTTGCCACCCAGGCACTCCACCCACCAGGGAAATAACACCAAACATTGCTGAGATAATTTCCCTTCAGGACATTCACTAGGTCAGTTGCTCTGACTTTTTAGAAGATGAAAGGAATGGAGGGAGACAGCTAGCCAGGATTATGATGCTCCAGTTCGCAAATGCTGAGCTCTTGAGAGGGGAAGGAAGACAGGGGAAGAAGGGAAGGGAACTGTTACTTAAAAGCAGCAGCCCAAGGCAGCCTGGGGCTCAGTCGGTTAGGTGTCTACCTTGGGCTCAAGTCAAGATCTCAGGGTCCTGGGATTAGCCCCACATTGTGGGGGAGGGGCGCCCAAGCAGTAAGGCTCCTTGCTCAGCAGAGAGTCTGCTTCTTCCTCTCCCTCTGCCCCTCCCAACTCCTCATGCTCTCTCTCTTGCTATCTCTCCCCCTCAAATAAATATAAATAAAAGCATCATGCCTCTTCATTCTCATATTTGCCGGGGGGGGGGGGGGGGACGGGTAGGTATTAGCTCCAATTTACACACAGCATTGACACCTTGAGAGGTTAAGGAGCTTATCCAAAAGTCACCTGGTTCACATGTGGCAGAGCTAGGCTCAAACACAAGGGTGACCCCCACAGCAAAACTCTCAGCCTGCTGACCCAGCAACTACGTGGCAGGTCAGAAGAGGATCTGGGAACCTCCTGCTTCCCAATCCTCTGCCAGGTCTTCTAGGCCAATGGTTTTTAAACTTGAACATGCATCAGAATCGCCTGGAGGGCCTGTTAAAACACATATTGCTGAGCCCCACCCCCAGAATTTCTGATTCAGTAGGTCTAGGGTGAGGCTGAGAATTTGCATTTCTAACAAGTTCCCAGGTGCTGAAGATGATGCTATTGGTCCAGATACCACATTTCGAGAACACCATTTTTAGATGAACCAATAATTCTCTCTTTGAAAAATAGTAACTCCCTCTCCTCACCCTCCCCATTTCAAAAGTAACATAGGTATGGAAAACACAATAAATAAATAAAATGTAAAACAGAGAGAAAAACTGGAAGCAGAGCTAGATTCACCTGCTTTCCTCTACTCAGATAACTGTTAACAGTTGGCATATCTCATCTTTTTTCAATATCTGTACAGATAGGAGGTAGGATGACATATTGGTGTAGAGCATCCTTTTAGCTCCTCGGTTAAGACCCAGTTAAGATCTCAGTTCTTTCCTGAGATCGTGAGCAAGCCTGGGGCAAGTCTCAGAGCCCTCTTTGACAAAACTGAATTTATACTCCCATCCTCACTGGATCTTCGGGAAGGTTAAAGGAGATAATGTATTTATGAAGCACTGCACACTGAGTTAGCTGTCAATCAATGCTTGGTTGTTATTTTTTTCAACCAAAGGAAAAGCTTCCAGTATATGCTATTTGTGTTTCAGACCGTTGCCTTTCCTCCGGCTGGCCTTCCTCTGTGTTGATCACAACGCGCCCCCCCTCCCCAAACTCTGTGTGGCTCCAGGTACCTGACCAGGACTTCACTGGCCAGAGCAGCCAGTGCAGTGGCAGGAACCTCAGCAGTGTCCTGCACCCCAAGTCTCCGCCGTTAGGGTTGTCTCAGCCCCAGTCCGCCTGTTTTACAGGCGGAGCTTAATGAGGGCTTTTAACTTTTCATTCACCAGCAGCGTAACTCCGACTTTTAATAACACACCTTGTGCACGACAAAAATTTGCTCCTGGCAATCATGGTTTCGACCACAAAACCACAGCGGGGAGGCGTTCCTGGTTAACTCTTTCAGCGCTCCAGGCAGTCTGGAGCCTGGCACTCCTGGAGATCAGATGGAGCAGAGACAGAGGCCTGTGGTCACCCACTGAGACGTTCCTTGTACCCCCTCCCAGCCTCAGTCCTGTCTCTCCAAGGCTTTGGGGAAGGAGAGTCTAGGCGGTGGGTAGGCTCCCAGTCTGCAGACTGAGCCACACTGTAGAGGGGAATCCTGGCGTGCCTCACTCACTTCTCTCTCTTCCACACAATAGACCTACTGTGTGCGGGTCACTTACTCTCCCAGCCCCTCATTTCCTCCCAGGAGGAGCTAGCCAGCGCTGCTGCGCCTAGCACACAGTCGGTCCTGTAGCACCACTCTACTTGTAACTCCAGAGATGCGGGGAAGACCCACAGAAACTGTCCTAAGACCCCGGTGTGCCAGCACGTCGCCCCCAAGAGACTCTTGAAGCCAGCGCGCAGGCGCGGCTTGTTTTCCCGCGAGAAGACAGCCACACGGGACTAGAGCGACTTCCGGCGCCCGCCCAGGATCCCTTGCGGGCGTCTCCAGCCCCGGGGCAGCCGACGGTGCTGGCTGGCGGCAGCCAAGGCGTGCTGCGTTGGCCCGGAGGCTGGCAGACGCACCCGGCAGGCGCTGGGCCCAGCCACATGAAAGGCAGAGCGCTCCACCCGCCAGCTGCCTTTAGCTGGGTTCTGACGCCGCCGTCATGCACCCCAAGACCGGGCCATCGAAGGGCCACCTTCCTCCCCAGGCATAGGGATCCTTAAGGAGCTCCAGCCCCGGGGCCGGGTGGCCCACAGTGGGAGCACACTGTTTCCCCTGCCAGGTAGGTGTGCATATCCCCTATTGGACAGAGGAAGAAAGTGAGGACCAGGGAGGAGAAATAAATTCACCAGACCCTGGGGTTGCTAAATGGCAGAATTTAGCCCTGTGCAAGCCTGGCATTTCCCACCACACGAAGGACTAGCAAGATTTCATCATTCTGTCGGAGCTCAAGATGGACGCAGGGACCAACCCACTTCACTCGGCACTGTGGGGGGAATTCGACAGCCAAGACAGTGGCCACAGCAACACCAACAGGAGCAGCTCAAAACTTGCAAGCCAAGCACTTGTTCCCCCCACCCCCCACTTATCCGTAAGGGTAGCTGAGCCCCCAGGCCCTGAGGCTCTGTCATTGTAATCTCAAATGGTGGCTTCAGAGTCTGCCTGCAATTACGCTGCGGGGACAGGTTCCCCTCACCCCACCCCAAACGGAGAGCCTCAGCTGTCAGCGGATCTGACTTCAAAACCCAAATCATTAAGGAGGAGAAACTCAGGAAGCTTTCTGTTGGAGTAACCCAGCTTCAGGACGCTTACCCCTTGAGGGCCACCAAAGAAAACATTCTGTCTGTAGCCTCTGCAGTTTTAACCAACGAATCGAAGCGGGATGAAGACACATCCTAAGATTTTTGTCTGTTTTCAGAGTGTGGAAAAATAGAAAGCAAGAGGTTCAGAAATGCTCACTGGTTATTTCTGTATGAAGTAACAAGGGTATTATTAGCTTGCTCCCTACCAGGCTTTAAACCAATCACTTTTCTAAAGTGGTCGGATCCCCCAACAACTCCATGAAGTGGGTAGCACTATGGCCCACAACCTACAAGTGAGGAAACTGGACTCAGGTGAAGTGACTTCCCCAAGGTCACACAACTCATTAGTGGCAGAGTCGGGGCTTCAAGCTACTTGTTGCCTCCAGTGCCCCTGCTCTTATTCTAGTTGTCAACACATTGTCAACCCCAGGGAATTTGTTCAAGAGAAATCTAATGCCCAGTGATCATACTATGAACATAGTCGGCTAACCCAGAACTCAAGAACTAGCTGGTATCATGGAACACTGTCTGCAGTTAGGATCCACCAACAGCCCCCTCCGGTCTCACATTTTTGTTGTTTATTTGTTTGTTTTTAACGATTTTATTCATTTTATTTGTCAGAGCAGAAACGGGGAGCAGCAGGCAGAAGGAGAAGCAGGCTCCCCGCCGAGCAAGGAGCCTGATGTGGGACTCCATCCCAGGACCCTGGGATCATGACCTGAGCGGAAGGCAGATGCTTAACCCACTGAGCCACCCAGGCATCCTAGGTCTCATGTTCTTAAAACAACCTATTGAAGAATAGCTAGAAAAAAAGATCGTTGAACCCTTGTCTCTGCCCACACACCTCTGAGCATGGCAAGAGGAGAAGAGTCTGTGTTTTAGAAGTTTGGCTTCTCCCAACTCACTGAGCCCAAGCTAAAGCAGCCCAGAATCCCAACCTTATCCCACCTTCTCTGAGGTCTGAACCCAAATCAGGGGGTCTGTGGTGAAAGTCAGCATCAGCCAGTGGAGAGTCTAAATCCCAGATATAGGAATGAAGGCACCTGCATCCTGCCAGGCAATAAAGATGACCTCACTGAAAACCACATCTCAGCTTCTCCAGCCTTAGAACTGCCTCTGAATAAAATCAACCTCATTTTATTAATGCATCTTCAGACCTTGGCTCTGTGCCTAGCATTTTACAGCTTTTATCACACTTAACTCTCTCAGGATTCCTACAAAGCATTCTTGTACCCATTTTCTGGATGAGGAAGGTGAAGCTCCAGTAAGTTGAGTGACTTGTCCAAGATCACATGCCCCAAAAGGAGCAGAGTCTTGGTTTGAACTTAGGTCAGGCTGACTACAGAGGGCATATGTTTAAACACCACTCTAACCTTCCCACTTGGGACTGTTCCAACCCAACAAACAAGTCCCTTTAGAGAAACCCAACTCTCTGCCTAAGACAGCTCTTAGAACGACCTCAAAGAAGTTCCTTTTGGCAAGAAGATAGAAAGCCTAGATGGGATTGGGGCGGTCTCTGATTTCCAAGTCCCTTCACAGTATCAGAAAGTGGTGCCGAAAGCCTTCACAGTTTCAGTCCCGTGTTTCCCTACCTGGCTCGAAACTGCTCAGCAGACAGAGGGGGAAAAAAAAAATACCAACCTATTTTCCCAGGGAAACATTCACCTCTAGCTTGAGATAGGGCTTGCCTCAGCACGCCAAAGTGAAATCGTCAGCCCATTCATTTACCCTTACAAATTGCTCTGTGAATCCTGGCGCCGGCCTCCCTGTGCTTCCCCCTTTTGGGAACCCCATGGAGCCTCCACGCTCAGAAAGCACCAGGCATCCACCAATGTTTACTCACTCAAGTTCATTCGACATCTTCTTGCTCCCAGGCTCCCAGGTTCCCAGGCTCCAAGACGAAGACGCGCACCAGCACCGAGGCTTTGCTGACTGACCGCTTGTCTCTTAATTCTTGCCTGACATAGACATTCCCTGCCCAGGGAAGTGTTTGATTTATGTTGAGGTTTGAGTGTCCGGATTTTGCTGACAGGTAGGTTCCCGGCAGCGCTGGTGCTGATTGGCTATGGGTACAGGTGCCGGCGACAGCAGGTATGCCTCAACAGGTGCAGCTGTTAACTCTTGGCCTGCCGAGTTGGGGGTGGAGCCAAGGGGGCCGGCTGGGTGGAGCTGGCCAATTCCTTCCTAGGTGAGGGGGTGGGAGGAGGAGATCAGGGAGCGGGGAGGGTGGAAAAAAATGTTGGAGAGATGATAGCTAGAGGAAAAGTACAGAGACAGATACTTGGCTAAAGGAAATCTCGATTTCTGTTTCTAGTTAGTATCCCGGATACTCAGGAATACCACCCCCACCCCGCCAAATTTTGTTGGCCCTTTTTCTATCCACCATCAACTACTTCACAGCCACTGGGGAATCGTCAAAGGAGAGAAGAGATCCCCCAACCCTTCCGCCCCCCCACCCCTGGCCAGGGGGGACAGTTGTCTCTGTGTAAGCGTTCATCCTCTTTTTCAGAGCTTTCCCCTTAGATACTAATAGCTTCTTTCTGAATAATGTTTTACAGTTATTCAAGTGAGTTCTTGGATTCTCACAGTAACCCACTGTAGTGGATATTACTGCACCCCTTCCTTCCCAACACACCTTACAGGTGAGGAAATGGGGGCTGGAGAGGTCAATTTATTTGCCCAAGGGCAAAGCTAGTGAGCATCCGAGCCCAGATCTGAATCTTCAGTCATCTCTGAGTCTGGCTGTCCGTTCAGTCATCTCCACTGACTGGCTGTGAGCGGCCTCAATTCAGCAGACATTTATGGGGCACCTGTTGGGTGCCAGGCCTTTTTCTGGGTTTGGAGGAGACAGAGGCCAAGAAGACAGGGATCACTGGTTTTTGTTTGATTGTTTGTTTGTTTAATTTATTTATTTGACAGACAGAGATCACAAATAGGCAGAGAGGCAGGCAGAGAGAGAGGGGGAAGCACGCTTCCCGCTGAGCAGAGAGCCCAATGCGGGGCTCGATCCCAGGACCCTGGGATCATGACCTGAGCCACCCAGAAGCCCCAAGGATCACTGTTCTGGAAGAGTCTATAATCTGGAGTGTGTATGTGTGTGTGTGTGTGTGTGTGTGTGTGTGTGGTGGTGGTGGCAGGGGGGCAGCTGGGGGTAGGGTGGGAGGCAGCCCTTTATTTGGTGTGATACAGATCTGAATGAGATATGAGCAAACCAAATGCCTGTGGTCAGCACAGAAGGGATGGAGGGGTTGAAGCCGGCCACCTCCAAAGCTTTAGCTAGCTGGCCATTTCACCCTCTAATAAATGCTTTCTTCTTCATTGGAAACGCAGGAGAATCAGATACCTGTCAGACTAAGAAATTATAGAATAATTGCTGTGAGCTGCCTCTGTAAAGAACAAGGTTGGTAAACCTAAAAGATCCACAAACACAAGTAGGAGAATGCTAGAGCTGTTTTTAGAGCTTCCATCAGGATTAATTTGAAATTAAATCTAAGCCAGAGATCTTGGTATCTGTTTTTTTCCCTCTCTCTTTCTGTTCTCTGCCCACCCCTTCTTCCCTTTTAGCAAATTATCTCTTTGCTCTGTCTTCCTGGGAGCCTCACCTTGGCCCACTCCTTTCTCTCTCAGGGAAGGGTGAGGTTTCAGCCACTCCTGCCAATACGATGGAGGTTTTCAGAGTAAAGTCAGAATCCACAGGAGAGCCCTCTTGGCGGGCGAGGTGGGGGTGGGTAAGCCTATGGAGAAGGGTTTGAGAACTGTCAGAGGTTGGCTTCTCACTGGAGGCTCTGTGTGTGTGGCAGCCAAGGGGGCCCTGACAAGTAACAGTAAATAGTAGTAGTAATTGCTAATAAAGCCACCAGCTCAGAGCAGGGCTTCCCAGCAGCCCTTGTTAAAGTAAACACTCAGTCACTGTATCACACCACTTCACTGGGTTCTCTGCAAAGCTCTTAAAACTTTCTGATATTTTCCTAATTGTTCATTGTCTGTCTCCCCTTCTCTTGGAATGTAAACTCCATAAGAGTAAAGACCTTGTCTGTCCTGCCCGCCGGTGAATCTCCAGTGCCGACTACAGTGTCTGGCAGACAGCCGGTGCTCAGTGCACCGGGTAGCAGGCATCGTGCCGCGCCTCGACTCGCAGTGTCTCATGTACTCCTCCCAGCGACCCTATGAGATAGGCACTGTGGTGATCCTTGTTTTAGAGCCAAGGAAACTGGGGTACAAAGTGAGTAAGTGAGTCATTCAAGCCGCAGAGCTTAGAAGTGGTAGAGCTAGGGCTGGGATTTGATCCAAGAGCAGAGCCTGGTGTCCAACCACTTCACAGATGTTATTGGTGGCAGGAGAGCCACTGGGTGCCAGCTGTAACTGCAGAGCTCACTGCGGCCCCACGGATGGCACACGTGTCTGCCCACCTCCTGGGAGGCTGGGAGTTTCTGTCAGCTGTGTTGCAACTCACAGGTAAAGGGCTGTGGAGGTGACTCATGTTGGCTGGGCTCAGATGGAGGCTGGGATTCCAGGCGGCGTGTCTGTGCTCGCTGGGCTTTTTTAAATGGGTCTTCTCTCTCTCTCTGCTTCTGAGTTTTGCCTCTTTAATCACCTGCACCCATCTGCAGAGATTAGCAGAGGCCCAAATCATGGGGCAGAAGGGTCCCATGTCTCCAAACACAGGAAGGCACCCTGGACGGGATGGAGGGATTAGTGCTCTAGGATAAATAGGGAAACCAGGGGACTATTGACAAGGTTGCCAGACCCCTAAGCAGGAGCATGGCTGGGAGCATGGCTCCCAGTTGTGAAGCATGGACTGTCCCCCTTCCTTAAATGAATGAGAGATGCCAGGGTTTGAGAGAGACACTAGGCCAGCTTTGCACCCACCCCCTTTATCTTCCTATGTAGTATGGGCATGGCCCAGGGCTAGGCTGGGCTGCCGTCTCTTCCGCTCTTTGGATCGGCCCAATTCTTGGAAATTTTGGCTGAGGAGGGTGAAAACAGAGACCAACTGATCACATGTGACATAATAATTGTATATGCACGATAGCAATTGTAAACAATGGTGGCTGTTATTTTGCTCTTCATATGTGGGAAACACTGCTTAGAGTTATCTGTGTTAGCTGGTAGTGTTGGTCCAAGTCTGGCAGATCCGGGTTCACATTCTGGCCCAAAATAGCATGTTGGGCAAATGACTTAGACTTTCTGCACCTCCGTTTCCTCAGCTGTAGAGCAAGGATCACGCGAGGATGAAATGAGATGGTGTGTGTGAGGTGCACTGGGCCGTGCCTGGCACGTAGCATTCCATCGTTGTTTGGAAAGACCTTTTTTTCTCATTTAATTTTCACATTAACCTCATGAGGAAGCTCTTCCCTCATTTTACAGGTGAAGAAACTGACTCAGAGCTGACATCTCAAAAGTGAAAAGCTAGTAAGTAAAAGAGTTGAGATCTGAACCTACATCTTTCTGCCTCCATTCTTGTAGAACTAGATGAAGTCAGGGATTGTCCTAGGTTCAAGTTTTGCCTGACACCAACCACTTTCTAGCTCTATGACTGGGTAAATTTCTCTCAGGAACTCAGTTTCCTTCCACCTGGGACAAGATTAATGGATCACTGTAAGGGGGGAGCTGCATATCAGATCATCTAGGTTCCTTTTTCTAGATTACTTCTGGAATAGAAATGCCCCTCTTCCCAACACATGATCTGCTCCCTCTGGAAGATGGCATGGTCCTTCATCTCTCCTTTTCTTTTCCAGGATTATCTCCAAAAAGAGTGTTACACTCTTGGCATGTTAAGGAGGAGTAAAGGTTAGGACTACTGAATTAACCATGTGCTAAGAGCAAGGGCTGTTTCGTTTGTCTGCAGAGGTTGTGCACTGCACAATCACACTGCCATTGTACAGTACAGGACTTGTGCTATTGGACATGATGGCACTGCTTAAGTCTTTTTTTTTTTCCTAACACATTAAGACTTCATGGATACCCAAAACTTAATGAAAAATCTGTTGACCTATGTAAAAATATTCAAAGGGCAAATTCCCAGATGTTAACAGTACTTCTCTGTAGGTGCTGAAACAACAGAATTTTAATTTTTTACCTCTCCCCTGCCAAGTTTCTACACTGATCTTGCACTGCTAATTAGAAATGCTATACAAAAAAACCCAGTTTTGTTTTGTTTTTAATATTTTTATTTTTTAAAGTAATCGCTACACCCAATGTGGAGCTTGAACTCACGACCCTGAGATGTAGGGTCACAGACCCTACTGACTGAGTCCACCAGGCATTCTAAAAAAACCCAGTTTTATTATTTTTTAAAGATTTTATTTATTTATTTGACAGAGATCACAAGTAGGCAGAGAGGCATGCAGAGAGAGAGAGAGAGGAGGAACCAAGCTCCCCGCTGAGCAGAGAGCCCAATGTGGGGCTCAATCCCAGGACCCTGAGATCATGACCTGAGCTGAAGGCAAAGGCTTAACCCACTGAGCCGGCCAGGTGCCCCTACAAAACCCCAGTTTTAATGCCCACTAGGTGGTCCTTGTGTCCCCACTCTTTCAGGAGCGAAGGTAGAAATAGAGCTAGTAGAGATTCAGAGTCCTTGCTTGAAGCTTCCCTGTGAAGTGTGTGAATGGAGAATGGGGGCTGCCCAAGTCACAGCTCTTAGCAGGGAGCTCAGGAATCAGCCCTAATCTTGCTTTCATTCAATTTATTATCATTTATCAAATTATCATCATTTCTTGAGCACCCATCCCATGATACTTGCCTAAGATGCTTTATCCCATTCCTGCCTGTCAAATTCGGTGACCTAATCTACCCCAGACAGACTTGGCTCCTGGAGTATTGCCAAGTTGCTAAAGGATATCAGCTCTGCAGTCAACACCCCAGACCTTGGATGAGCAGCTCTCTTCCTTGTTACCTGAGTTTCCTCCTCACTGAAGTGATCACTGTGAGGACTGAAGGAGATAAGGTCCTTAGTGCGTGCTGTTGTCGCTGCCTGGGTCAGGAGCACCTCAAGGTGCTTTCTGTGCATGTCCTGTCATTCTGAGCTCCCCATTTTCCAGAAGAAGAACCGGCTCCGAAAGGTGAGGTAACTCAGCTAAGGTCACCTGGCTGTCTCCTTGGTGACAGAATCAGACCAAGGTCTGCCTGACCGTAAAGCCTCCTAAGGGCCTTTTTGGATAAAAGCCTTGGATGGAGGGGCAGGGGGAAGGGGAAAGGGAAGGAGGGAAGAAAGGAAGGAAAGCAGATCGATCGGCTGATAGGATTTGTAAGGTAGGAAGCATCTCTAATCTTCTGGACTGCGGAAACCACACCGAACAAACTAAACTTTACAGGGCATCTGTCCCAGGTCTCAACATGAGTGTTCAATAAATATTTGTTGAATAAATGAAAAGTGGATGAACGTGTATAATTCACACAAGATCGTTGACATTGTGGCCATATCAGCTGTTGCCTTCTGTCACCACTTCCCAGAGAAGACTTCCAAAGTTTGAATTGCTATTCTCCTTTCTAGTAGCATATACCTTTGGACCAGTGACTCCCTTCTGGAAGTTTCAGTTTTCCCATCATCCCTCGACAGGGTTGACTTGAGGATTAAGTTCAATAAGATTTCAGGGAAAAGCCAATGGCAAGTAAACCATAGGTACCCAATAAAGCCATGTTTATAGGTGAGCACCCGGCTTAGAAAGGGGTCCTCCTCAGTTGCTTCCTATTTCCAGCCTCAACACACATCCCAGCTTAGTTCCCATCACTCGGCACCCCACCTCTGTTAACAGCCTGTTTGATGAGTGAAGCTCTTTTCAGTTGAGAACATGTTTTCCTATGCTTTACCTCCTCTGGTGAGCCACAGTGGATGGGGGTAGTCAGAGGGTGATATGTTTTGGGCCCTATTTGTACTCAATGTTTGAGAAAGCATCCCTACTTAAGCAAAGGAGTTCGGATTGGAACCTCAGATTTTGGATAAAGCATCAACCTAGATACCAATCCTAATGGGTCCCAAATGCATGATTCTGGGCCTGCACCTAAAGCTCCATGAACATTCCATCACAATATTCCTCACTGTCCCATCACTGGGCTTAAGTAGAGGGATAGGCCCCACACCCTACGCAGAGAATATAGCCCAAATTTAAAAGCCTGGAAGGACCTGGAAGTTGTGCTTGTGGAGGATCGGGATGGGCAGCATCCAGATCCTTTTGTGTTCTGTGCTTGTGATTTTTATCACAATTCTGCCACTAACATGACCTATATGCCTTCCTAGAAGTGCTTTGGACAGGAAAAGTCATTGTAGGGTCTGGAGTGGTCCTCAAAGCATCTCTTAAAAAAACTAAGAGAAAGTCTCTGATTACCTGGATACAAACAAGCAAGGGTTTTTTGTTTTGTTTTGTTTTGTTTTGTTTTTCCCCATTTACCAAGTTGATAAAGATGAAAGAAAATGCCAAACCCCAGTGTTGGCAAGGGTGAGGGAAGACGGGCTCCCTTCTTGCTGGAGGGAGGGTGAATCAGTCCAAACGTGGGCTTTAGATTTTAGCTCATCTTTGATCTAGCAATTTCACTCATAGGAATTTAGCCTAAGCAAGCAATCTCTGTGTAAAGAGTTATCTGTGAGGATATGCATCAGAGCATTTTTTATAATCCTGAAAAATGAGAATTAATATAAATGCTCTTCGACAGAAGCTCAGTGAAATAAGTAAGATACCCCATTAGAATGGCACGCTGAGCCACAGTTTTTGCGGTGTTGCAGAAAGCCCCTTAGTGCGTTGCAAGTTATTTACTGAGTTTACAGCACAGTTGTTAGCGTTTATGAGTCCTTACAATATGGCCTGGGCTTAACTGTTTAATCTCATTTAATCATCACACCAACCCTATGAGGTAGCTGCTGTTATCCTTTTACAAATGAGAGGAGGGAAGCCCATTCATGATGCAGCTTACCCAGGGTCATTCCAGGGAGCTTCTGGGTCTTGAAGCTGGGTCTGAGTTCCTCATTTTGAGTTTTGAGTCTCAAACTCTGCTTTTACTAAATTAATCCACCCCCCCTTTTTTTAATACAGGGTCCAAAACCAACATGGAGCCTTGAACTCACGACCCCAACACTGAGACCTGAGCTGAGATCAAGTGTCGGATGCTAAGCTGACAGAGCCACCCAGGCACCCCTAATCCATTCTTGTTTTTAAAATCCATTTATATTGGGGCACCTGCGTGGCTCAGTGGGTTAAGCCTCTCTGCCTTTGGCTCAGGTCATGATCTCAGGGTCCGGGGATTGAGCCCTGCATCGGGCTCTGCTCAGCAGGGAGCCTGCTTCCCCCCACCTGCCTACCCCGCCGCCTGTCTCTCTGCTTACTTGTGATCTGTCTGTAAATTAAAATCTTTTTTTAAAAATCTACTTACATGAATAGAAAGAATAGGAAAGCTACACAACAGAGAGAATGGGATCAGGGGTCATTTATATTTTATTCTTTTGGTTTATCTGTGGGCATTATGTTTTCCGTTAATAAAAGAAAGAAAGAAACTACAGTTATTAAAAAGTAACAAATCAGAGAGGGCTTGTCCCTAAGCTGGGAAGGAGGAAGTAGCCAAAGCACTGTCTGGAGACTCTGTGTTGCCAGGAACTGGTCAGAGCAGAAGGCAGTCAGGGAAAGCAGCCTCCACCCTAAAAGGTGAGGGCCCACTGGAAAGAACAGAACCCAGCTGGCCCAGACTTGGGGGCCCACTCTTTCCATGGACCTGGATCCACCCCCATTGCAGGCCATCCCGAGCCTGCACCCTAAAAGGGCCATTAAACAAGATACTGCACCCTTCCAAATTTAAAGAGCTTTTCTGAGAAACACCTGTTAATCCCCACTAACCCCATGGCTAAAACGTATTCTCCCCCCCCCCCATCTATCTGCAGGGGTCAGAGTGGGGGCTTGGAGGGTTCAGGGGAGGGTTTCCTTGTGGAATGACAAGGAAAATGTCCAAGGCCTGGCTGGGACACAGAGAGCCCCATGATGAACAGGAGTATCTGGGGTCAGTGATGCATTCCTAGGTCAGAGCGGGGTGGGGGTGTGATGGGGCCTGCTCCAGCTCCCAGAGGGTCAAGTAGGCAGGATAAACCAACCCATAATGTTCGTTGTTGCTATGTCTTTACAGGTTCTCTTCAAGCTCTGCCCCTGGTGTTTGCTGAGATCTGATCTCACTGGAGAAGGGGTTGGGGAGAGATATGTTGGGGTCTCCTCGACCGTGTAGTGCCACATTAAGTGCTCGACCTTGGACCTCAGACATTGAGTTTGGATTTTTCTGAATCCATGGCTGGTCTGCCCTGAAGATTTTTAAGGCCCTCAGTTTGGTGGCAGGTGGTCAACATTGGGGAGTGGGAAGGGGAAGAGCTTCTGTGGCCTACTGTGTGCCCTCAAGAAGGCCGCTACTCAGAGGCCGTCATGGTTCGCCACTCCCTCATGCCCCTGCTCACCATTCCCGCCTGTGCTCAGGACAGTCTGCGCGCCCTGCCAGGGCCCCTGCCCACGGCGGCTGGCTTTCCTTCCAGACTCCGTCCATCGATTTGGTTCTGTCACCCTCTCCTTCCATTTTCCAATTGTTCTGGGAGCTCCTCCACCTCAGGACCCGCCATCTAGATGTGTGCATTATTCATTTAAGGAATATGAGGGTGTATTTAATAATTAAAAATTATGGAAGCTCTTCGTTTTTGAGCACTTAAGTATATGCCGGACTGTGATAAACACTTTTCCTGCCCTATTTCACTCAGTCCTTACAACTGCCCAAAGATTTAGATCCAATCACCACCTCTAGCTTATAGATGTGGAATCGAGGCATGAAGAGGTCAGGGAACTTGACGGGGTCCTACAACCCTAGGATGAGGGGGGCTGGGATTCTCAACTGAAAAGAGCTTCACTCATCAGCACCTGCACCTCCAGTCTTCCCCTCCCCCCTTCCCCTTCCCTCCTCCTCAGCGTGATGTAGAATCTGCACCCAGAGTACCAGCCCCAAACAAGAACACGCGCATGCCCACACACAGTAGGGCCCCTCTAGCTAAGATCTTGGATTCTGGAACCAAACTACTTGGGTTCAAATCTTGACTCCACCATTTCCTACTTATGTGACCTTGGGCAATTTCTTTGATCCCTCTAAGCCTCAATTTCTTCATCTTGAAAGTAGGCACAGCTCCTGCCTTGGAGGGAGTTAAATGATTTCACGCATGTGAAGCATTTCGCATCGCTCTCGTGCACCAAGTCCTGGTAATGTCAGCTGTTGTTGCTGTCATTACGGATGGCTCATCTTGCCTCCCAGGGAAACAGTGAGTTCCTTGTCTTGTCTCTTCTTCTGCTCTGGCCCCCACAGCTCTCAGCCCAGGGCAGATTCACCCAGGGATGGACGTTAGTCACCAGGCTCCTCCTCCTCAGAGGGGATGTGAGCGTGAGTGTTCTCTCTGCCCAGACTGCCGAAATCTGAGTCATGACTTGATGGCTGTCCCTTAAGAGATGCCACAACCTCAACCCCCTCCCCTTTCACAATGAGCTCTGTCATTGACGCCCTCCTCGGGCAGGAGCAGACATCCCCAGGATTACCCATTAATGGACCCTGAGGACACCTCCAGGAGGAAGAGACTCAGTAGGCAGATGACAGGGACCTGACTCTCCAGCCAGTGACTTTGGCTGTTTGACTATATTCAGAACCATCAGGGACCTCCGAATTGATTGATGACCCAGTATAGGGCCGCAGTATTTCACTGGGCTGCCCTTGGATAACTGACAACTTTCGCTCGGCCCCATCTGGACAGGACACGTTTGGGACCCTTTTGTTTCTCTCTTGTCCAATCTCTAGGCCCCTGGAACCCTGTGAGGAGGTTTGGGGGAAGTTAAGGTCCTCAACTTAAAGACTTACTGTGCCTTAGATAGTTCAGTGTTAATGATTCCAAGCTCCCGGTCTCTAGCCAGGCCTGGCTTCAAAACCTGACTCTGCTTTTGCTGGCTGTGGCTCGGAGCTTCCTAACTTGTTTCTCTGCATCTGTTTTTCCATCTGTAAAATGGCAACAGTAGTAGTATTGACTCCATAGGATAATCGATTGTGGGGATTAAATGCATGTGAAGCACTTAATACAGTGCCTGATATGTGGCTGTCACCAATACTGTTGTTAAGCAGTGGAGAGAGAGCACTGGACCAGTCAAGAGGTCAAGTCAGAGGTCTGCAGCTCATTGGCTATGTTGACCTTAGGCAAGTTAAATCCCTTCTCTGAACCAATTTCTTCAACTGTGAGATGAAAAGTTTGGGTTTGAAGGTCATTCAAGTTCTTTTTATTTATTTATTTTTTAAGGTTTTATTTATTTATTTGACAGAGAGAGACCCAGTGAGAGAGGAAACACAGCAGAGGGAGTGGGAGAGGGAGAAGCAGGCTTCCCGCCAAGCAGGGAGCCCGATGCGGGGCTCCATCCCAAGACGCTGGGATCATGACCTGAAAGCAGACGCGTAATGACTGAGCCATCCAGGCACCCCAATAAATACAATAAATAAAATCTTTTTTAAAAATGATGAATTAAATATGCCTGACAGGAATGTGTTTATAATTTCTTAAATAAAGGAACAGGTTATAAAACAGACTATAATCTTATTTTTACAAAATAAACTTAAGGCCTGAGCCACCCAGACACCCTTATTCATTCAAGTTTTTTTTTTTAGCTAAGATTTGTGATCTGTGATTTTGAAGGTGCCTCCCCCAAAAGAAAACAGAGTGGTAGAAAGAATTAGTACCAGATGTCCTTATCTGCCAGAATCACATTTCACAAGCCCCAACACCTTGGCACCATCTTCAGATGTCCCCCATCCCCCACCTCCCCATCCAGCAGCCAGTAGGCTGAAACGTCTCAACCCAGGAGCTGTTTGCAAGACTCCAAGAGGCTTTCTGGAGCCACCTTGAGACCCCAGGGAAGGCAAGGGGTTAGGAAGCGAAGCCTGCATTACAATGAAGGGCCAACCTCAAACATCACACCCCAGAATGTTACTCTCTGCGCCTCTGGCTACAGGGCTACAGTCACTCTTCACTTCCTCAGAATGGATTAGTTTATGACAAGGGAGGGATGCTTCCCCTGGAGCCTGGGGGTATAGTGATCTGTTATAAAATAGGCCCCTCCAGGGAAATGGAAGGTTTGGGGTTATTTTTTTTTTTCTTTTTTCTTTCTCTCTCTCTCTCTCTCTCTTTTTTTTTTTTTTTTTTTTTTTTTTTGGTGTAGTGACCTCTGACATCGCCCCATACCCCACCCCCTGGCCTCTCAAGCAGTCTGAGTCACCCCCAGCAGGGGGACAAATCTGGGGATAGAGGAGGCGTCTGGCATCCCCAGGAATGAGAGCCCTTCCCCACAGGAGTGTCCGTTAGTGCAGAGTCCCACTGAGTTATTCTTATGTCCTGTTTGACCCCAGGGGGATGAGATTGGTGGGATTTACAGAAAATAAAAAGCATTTGGTTTCAACTAGTTCTACCAGTTTTCCCCCCTACAGTAAAACATCCCTTAACCATTTTAACGTAACAAATTTCCTTTTACAGAGACAATGGGCTTTGGAGGAATTTATTGGTGGTGACAAACAGAGGTGCTTTTTACGAAGCCCTTGGTGCTCAATGCATGCCAAATCTTTTATACCCATTATCTTATTATTTTTTTAAAAATTACTGATTTCACCGTGAGGGAAAAATATGACGATTTTTATTTTTCAGGTGGGGAAACTGAGGCGCAGAGAAGGAAAGTGATTTGCTCAAGGTGAACGGTGGAGCTGGGACTTGAACCTGGGCTGGAATTACTCCAGAACATCTGGCAGCCACAATCTGGTGTACAAACATGCTGGAAGCCTTGTTGGTGAAGCCGTGCCTTGACGGTGATGAGACCCAGGTCTGCCCATCTGTCATAGCATCTCAGACTCTTCTGGAAGGACCACCTGATCATCTTCTAGTCCGACAGCTAGGACCACTGCCTCGCAGGGAGTATAGGTAACTTGTCTGAGCCGGTCCTGGGAAGGGCAGAGCTCAGCCTCTCCGTCCTTGTCTGTGGGAAAGAGGCCAGTTCTAGCAGTAGAGCTTGTTATGGGGGACTCGGTTTCCCAATCATTGTCATGACCAATGGCCGGTAACCATGAACTCTTCCCTCCTTTTCCTTCTGTCCAGCAAATGCAGCATCCCAATGCAGCCAGTCGTGAAGAGAACATTTCCATAGGAATTCTGCAATATGGATTTCCTCTCCAGGCCCCAGTCCAGTCCAAGCCAGTTCCTCTTCTGGCTGGGAAGTTTCTTTCCTCTTCCCACTTCCATGAAACTATTAGGCTCAGCTCAAGCCCACTCCTTTCTCCCTTCTCCTCCTACCTTCCTCAGGCAGTAGCTCTCTCTTCTTCACAGCTCCTGGCTCTGCCGCCCCATCCCCACCTCCACACCCCTGCTGGACCCCAGTCCCTCAGGAATTCTCTAGAGTCACATCAAGGAATCCCACAGATGCATCCTGGACAACACAGGAATGCCAAAGACATTCCAGGCAAAAAAGGTTCTGGGATCAAACCATTTGGGCAAAGCTGCACACCAGACCTTCTTCTTCAAAATTAATGTGCAGTCAAGTCCTTGGAAAGGCTAGCAGTCAGGAAACTGTTTTGTTTGCTTTTTCAACCCAGGGTTTCTGGAACTGTGATAACCACATAATCATCTTCCCTGTCCCTACCGCATACCTGTGACAACAGGAAAAAAACCAGTGATCTACTGGAGAACACACTTCCGAAAATTCTACCCCAGCCTTCCGCCCGAGTTTGCAGTTAATCTCGCTTTCATTGATTTCAGCCTTTCCTTTTTCTTGGGGCTAATCTCACAAAATAATCTAAGGCAATGTCAGCCGAGTAGAGTCTTCAAGAAACATATACTTGATGGGGATGAAGATTTTCTTAAGACTTGATTATGATGCCCAGAATACATCAAGGATTTTCTAGAATGTGGGAGGAAGGGGAGTAGAATTTGAAATAACAGCATATCATCTTTACCCAATTTTTATTAGTTTCCTAGTCAGAGGACCAAAGCCAGGGATGGAAAGTAATGGAGAATAATCAAACCAGACCTTGGTCACAGACAGATTGTTTTTGAGTGAATGAGTGAACAGACTTTCTGACTGGTCAGAAGTTTGGGAGGCTGTGAATGAATGCCTGCACGTACGTGTGAATGAATGAAGGAAGATTGAAAAACTGGTCCCCAGATTAGAACCTACCACCCATGTTCAATGGAAGAAGCCAGACATAAACAGAGGACACTGTGAATGTTTCTACTTATATGAAGGTCAAGAACAGATCAAGCTACTCTACTATGGAAAACACAGAGCTGTGGTTGCCTTTGTAGAGTAGGCATTGACTGGAAAGGGAAAAAAGGGCTTTGGGGTGGATAGAAATAGTTTCTGTCTTGATTCCGGGGATGGTTACACTAGTGTATACTTTTGTCAAAATTCACCAAATTGTACATTTAAGATCTGTGCACTTACCTGTATTGTCCATTTCATCTAAAAATAAAAATCTGGCTATAATTTACTCCCTTGTCCATTATTTTCTCAAAGTGCTTTGTCTACACAGGCAGCACATCCCTTTATTTTTTCTTTGAAGGTGATATTTATTTATTAGAGTGAGCGGAAGAGCACACAAGCAGGCGGAGGGGCAGCAGAGGGAGAGGGAGAAGCAAGCTGCCCACTGACCAGGGAGCCGGATGCAGGACTTGATCCCAGGACCCTGGGACCATGGCGCCCCAGCACATCACTTTAACATAGACTGCCTTCTAGAAGAATTCTTCATGAGCATGTCTTTTTGCTTCCCCCACAGCATGTGAGCTTCCCCCTAGAGCAATGAACAGAGCACACAGTGAGCAATGAACTAACATTGGTGAGATTGAGTTGAGGCCAGATTCATAAAAATCAAGGAAAACAACAATAGCTATCATATATTAAGCAACTTCTGTGTGTCGGGCTGTATGCTAAGTTCCTCACATATTTCATTATATATACATTATTTATACATCTATATTTATATGTATACATACATAGAATACAAATATATATATATATATATATATATATATATATATATATATATATATATATATATCCCCCACAAGATAAATACAGAGTAGCCATTAAGTCTGAAAACGGGCAAAGAATAACAAATGCGAATGGTTTAGCTATATTATATTATATTTATTATATTATATTATATTACAGGCAAAAGCGTAGTATATTTCCAACTTTCTGGTCAGTGTGTGATTGTGTGCAGATGTGTCTGTGTCCGTTTTACACGGAAACAGACCCAAGGTCACAGAAATATGTAGGACAATAGCAGACAAACCCAGGATGCCTGAGCTCCGAGGAGTCGAGCTTGACTATTTCCAAAGTGGCATCACGTAAATCCAGAAGAGATGTTGTGAGATCTCCCTGGCCAAGGGACGTGAAAACAGTTTCTTCGAAATGGAAAATATGTGTGTGCGTGTGTGTTCTGAGAGGCATAAAGGCTCTAGGGGCTCCCATGGCTCCCGGAAGGGGCTGCTTAGCAAGAGGAGTACTTGGGTTTAGAATCCTAACCACCTGCACCATTTATTGGCTGCATGACATGACCTTGGGCAAATTATTCACTACCACTCAGCCTGGGTTCTCCCGCCATCAAGAGAGCTGTGGTAACAGTGCTCATCTCCTGGTGTTTTGAGGGAGGATTCAATGAGATAAAACACGTAAACCTCTCAGCATGGGTGAGTTCTCAGTAAATGTTTGTTGAGTTTATTACTATCATTTTGCTGTTTTCAGTAGGATTACAACTCTCTGCCCTCCCCCCTGCCTCAAACAACTCTTTGGCCTGCTCCCAGCTTCCCCCTTTCCTCAGAAGGTGGACGGTCAGGATGGGACCCTCCAGCAGCAGTTGTGACAGACAGTTTGAATCAGGAACAGTTATCACAGCGGCCGGTCAGCTCAGGGAGGAGAAAGAACTAAGTTCCTGGTGGGGGCGGGGAGGGTCACTAGGGGATCCCTAGCTGATTTGGGAAAAACATAAATCCTTGTGTTTTGTTTTTTGTTTTTTTGGTTTTTTTTAAGAATCCTTGCCACCTGCTTTGGGCTTCTCCTTTCCTAGTTCATTCTGAAATGAGGAATGGGGCCACAATGACCCGAGGGCCCTCCTTTGAATTGCACGTGAGTCCCAGGCCTTGCAGGTCCAGGGCTGGTGGGAAGACTGGACTCCTTTGGCTGGAACCTTGCCCTTTGGGATCTTGTGTGAGAGGGGCTGGCTGGGCATAAGGCTCCCCTTATTGTAGTTCTGAAGACCAGACCTTAAGGTTTCCTGCTTTTTAGTCTGAAACAGCCCCTGGCAGGTGGAACATGGCAGGGAAAAAAAACCCTCTGAACATTTCAAGCGTTTGGTTTTTTTGATTTGTAGATTCAATAAGCCAGTGTTATTTGAAATAAAGTAGCAACCCATGCTTGCTGAGAAAGGGGGGAAAAAAGCAGTGAAAATGCAGATAAATATAATGAAGAATATGGGGTGCCTGGGTGGCTTAGAGGGTTAAGCCTCTGCCTTCAGCTCAGGTCATGATTCCAGCGTCCTGGGATCGAGCCCCACATCGGGCTCTCTGCTCAGCAGGGAACCTGCTTCCTCCTCTCTCTGCCTGCCTCTCTGCCTACTTGTGATCTCTCTCTCGCTCTGTTAAATAAATAAATAAAATATTTTTAAAAAATTAAAAAAAAATTTAAAAATATAATGAAGAATAAAATAATAATACATTTAATAAATAACTGATTAATTTTCCATCTGAAGAGAAGCACTGTGTTCTTCGCTACCTCTTTCTCTGCTTACAGGAAGACCTCGGCCCCGGGACTAAATGCACAGGCTGTCTGAGGTGCACTTTAATCCTAGCTGTACAGGTGTGGGCTAGTCTCCTAAAGGGTCCAAACCTCATTTCCCCAACTGTAAAATAAAATTAAAAACAGCATCTATGATATTAAAACGTTTATTTAAAAAAAATTTAAAGAAATTATCTATGTTGGGGCACCTGGGTAGCTCAGTGGGTTAAGCCTCTGCCTTCAGCTCAGGTCATGATCCCAGGATTCTGGGATCAAGCCCCGCATTGGGCTCTCTGCTCAGCGGGGAGCCTGCTCCCCCCACCCCATGCCTGCCTCTCTGCCTACTTGTGATCTCTTTCTGTATGTCAAATAAATAAATAAAATCTTTAAAAAAAAGAAAGAAAGAAATTATCTATGATATAGGGTTGAAATAATTCTGTGTTCTTATCACAGCAAATACAGTCTGTCCAGAAAAACAACATCCCTCCATGGACACTGTTCCTTGTCTTTTTTCTCCCATTAGGCAACACTGTGAATCTCTCTCCAGTATTAACTACTCTGTGAAGACCTTTGTGTGGAAGACCTGGTCTCATTTACCAGTCTCCCAAGGACGGATAGTCCTGTTACATCCAGTATTTCATTATTATAACCAATGCTGCATTAACGTAACTATAGCTAAATCTTTGCAGCCAGCCACAGTTATTTCCTTGGGGCCAATCTCAAGAAACTGAATTGCAGGATTTTAAGGGTAGGCACAATTTTAGGACTTTTGATACCTGTTACCAAAACCGTCCCCCAGAAAGACTGTACCAAGTTCCTCTCCCACCAGCAGGGAATCAGAGTGACTGTTTCTCTGCACCATCACCAACACTGGCTTTTATCATTTTGTCCATCTTTAAGCAATTATTCTTGAGCAAGGGTTTTCTTTTATCTGTCTGATTCAACTGGGAACTCCCGGAGGGCAGGGCAGGGAGGTAGCTCCTTCATCTCTGTGTAGCTCCTGTGCCTGGTACATGATCTACCCACAGCAAACACTCCAGATATACTCGAACTGAGTCTCAGAAGCCAAGACTGATTTTTGAAGTGCCCCGGGCAGACAATTCTTATTAAATGCAAGACCTAACCACCAAGGATTCTACCTAGATGCAATTCAGGGACTATACACGGAGGAAGACAAATGCATTTCCAGAAGCACTGGCCTGATATTCAGATGTTAATCAGCCAAGTGATAAATTCTGAGATCAGCCTGGGTTGGGGCCACTGATCTGCCAGCAGATTTGCATGTGTAACTTGAGATCCACTCCAGTTTCAAATACTTAGAGGAGCTCTGAGCCAGGATACTTGGGTTTCGCACTGTCACCATTCTGGCGGTGGCCCAGGACACGTCACTTCGTCCTTTTGGGCTTGGTGTCCCTATCTGTTCAGTGGGGAACACAATAGTGTTTCCACTAAAGTATATCAACAGTCATGGAATGCTGTCTCCCTCTCCCTTCTAGCACCTACTGAGGATTTATTATGCCTCCTGTCTGTGCTGGGGGCGGGTTAGTGTGATGCAGAAGGCACTTCGGACAGTCTGGGTTCGAAACCCTTGCTCCGACGCTGTTGCTGCATACACTTGGCAATGGAACTAATAAAACCTGCCTTGGAGGGTTTCGTGGAGAGATTAAATACCCTCATCTGTGCAAAGCATTTAGATAGAACAGTCCTTGGTACCTAGTAAGCACTAAGTGTCCGCACCATTATCTGATTTAAACCTCACAGTAACTTTGTGAGAGAACTATTTCCTATTGACTCCGTTTTTTAAAGATGGAGAAACCCGGAGGAGAGAAGTTACACAAAGGGTAAGGAGAAAGCCAGGACTGATCTCACATCTGTTTGACTCAGGACTTTTCCATTTACAAGATGAAAGATTCATATTTAATACAACATTAAATTTATATTAAGTATTTTAAATTATGTTAAATATTAAATAATATTAAAGTTATATTAAATATCAAAGCTGGAAAACAGTCCAGATCATCTAATCCAATCCCCTCACCTGACAAGGCCCAGAGTGGAAAGGACTTGCCCAAGGACACCCAGTAGGATAGTGACAGTATAGGGCCATCAGGCTCCCAATGGTGTCTCATGAGCCCGGTGACGGGTGCCAGCAGCAAGGAGGCCTCTCCTGTCGCTGCCCTTGTTTCTGGGCTAGTGAGCGGAGCCCCAGAGCTTGTGGGGACATGAGCAACTCTGTAGCCCAGCCCAGGCAAGATGCCAGGAGAAGCCATTGTTGCCATCGGCCACTGCAATTACTCCTTTTGTCCATAATTCTAGGTCCGGGGCCCCTCCCAGGGGGGAATTAATCTACCATCTCCTGCCTGGACTTGCCCTCTCTGCAGCTGCCCCCAGGGCCAAGGCAGGGCGACCCAAAGTGGCTGCTGGGAAGCCCAGCCAACCCCTCTCCTCACTTCCTGTCCGCCACCACACCTGGCGAGCAGGGGATGGGAAGCTGCCCCCCTCCTCTGCAGCTCCCACCTCCCCCGCCTTGTTTGCAGCCCAGTTTCTTTTTAAGAGTATAATTTATTTAACCCAACAGATTAAAAAAATAATGACTTCAACATACAGTCAGTTTAATAAAGTGTTAACGAGGTATTTTATATTCTTTTTTTGTCCAAGTCTTCGAAATCTGGAATATATTTTACACTTACCACACATCGCAACTTAGATGCTACCTTTTTTTAAGATTGATTAATTGGTTGATTGATTTGACAGGCAGGGGTGGGGGGCAGAAAGCACAAGCAGGGGAAGTGGCTGGCAGAAGGGAAAGCAGACTCCCTGCTGAGCAGAGAGCAGACCTGGGGCTCCATCCTAGGACCCCAAGATCATGGCCTGAGCCAAAGGCAGATGCTTAACAGACTGAGACACCCAGGTGCCCCTGGATGCTACTTTTTTTTTTTTTAAATATTTTATTTATTTATCTGACAGACAAAGATTACAAGTAGGCAGAGAGGCAGGCAGAGAGAGAGACAGGGAAGCAGGCTCCCTGATGAGCAGAGAGCCCAATGCGGGGCTCGATCCCAGGACCCTGAGACCATGATCCGAGCTGAAGATAGAGGCTTTAACCCACTGAGCCACCCAGGCATCCCTGGATGCTTCGTTTTTAAGGGTTAGTAGCCCCAAGGTGGAAACAACCCAAATATCCATGAACTGAGGGATAAACAAAAGGTGGTATATCCATTCAAAGGAATATTACATATTCAGCCATAAAAATGGAAAAATGCAATAATGGAGAAAACCTTAAAAAAAATATGCTCAGTGAAAGAAGCCAGACACAGAAGAGTGTATACTAAAGGATTCCATTTACATGAACTGACCAGAAGAGGCAAATTCATAGAGACAGAAAGTAGATTATGGTCACCAGGGGCTGGAGGCAGGGGGAATGTGGAATGATTGCTAATAGGTAGGAGTTTTTTTTTTTTTGGGTGACAAAATATTCTGGAATTAGAGGTGACTGTTGTATAACCTTGTGAAGATACTGACAGCCACTGCATTGTATACTTTACAATGGTGAATTGAGTGGTATTGAATTACATCTCAATAGAAAAGTTCATGATAAAAATATATTAAAACTATGAAAAGAACCTAGATGTCCATCAACAGATGAGTGGATAAAGAAGATGTGGTATATATATACATATATATATGTATATATATACACACACACATATATACACAATGGAATACTATGCAGCCATCAAAAGAAATGAAATCTTGCCACTAGCAATGACGTGGATGGAACTAGAGGGTATTATGCTTAATGAAATAAGTCAATCAGAGAAACACAATTACCATATTATCTCCCTGATATGAGGAAGTTGAGAGGTAACATGGGGGTTTGGGGGTAGGAAAAGAATAAATCGGGGGGCCTGGGTGGCTCAGTAGGTTAAAGTCTCTGCCTTCAGCTCAGGTCATGATCCCAGGGTTCTGGGATCAAGCCCCATATTGGGCTTTCTGCTCAGCAGGGAGCTTGCTTCCTTCTCTCTCTCTGCCTGCCTCTCTGATTACTTGTGGTATCTGTCTATCAAATAAATAAAATCTTTTTAAAAAAAGAATACATGAAACAAGATGGGATTGAGAGGGAGACAAACCATAAGAGACTCTTAATCTCACAAAACAAACTGAGGGTTGTGGGGGGCAGGGGGAGGGGAGTAGGGAGAGGGTGGTTGGGTGACGGACACTGGGGAACGTATGTGCTATGGTGCGTGCTGTGAAGTGTGTAAGCCTGATGATTCACAGATCTGTACCCCTGGGGCTAATAATACATTATATGTTAATAAAAAAATAAAATAAAGTATATACTAAAAATACAAGGTAGTCCTACCAAAACAATAAAGTCATCCTTAACAGGAAAATATTTTGCATTGATTCACTTTCCAAGTCTAAATAGAAATTAGTTAAAATTAAATAAAATTGAAAATTCGGGTCCTCCGTGGCACCAGCCTCCAGTCGAGTCTCGGTAGCCACACATGACCAGTGGCTACCATATTGGATAGTGTAGCTCTGTGGTATTGATGCTTCCTGTAATGGAAAGAGGTTCTTACTGACCATCCTCAGCCACTCCTAGGTGACTCCCGAAGGGATGGGAGGCAGCCTGGTATGGCTGGTGGTGGACGAATGAAGCACTAAGAGAATAGAGACCCTTTTCTTCCCACCATGAGCAAAATCATATCAATTTTATTCTTCCTTTCCAACAACTCTGTCTTACAGTTGAGGAAATCCAGAACATGAAAGAACCAAGAGAAATCCTCAAGACGGCCAATTTTTTAAAATTTACACAGAGGCGCCTGGGTGGCTCAGCCGGTTAAGTGTCTGCCTTCAGCTCAGGTCATGATCTCGGGGTCACGAGATCGAGCCCCATGTCAGGGTCCTCGCTCAGTGGAGGGCCTGCTTGCTGCTCTGCCTACTTGTGCTCTTTCTACCAGATAAATAAAATCTTTAAAAAAAAAAAAAAAAGAGGCAAAGTTGTTTGAAAAAAAAATCTTACACAGAGTACAATTCATTCTGTGGTGTATAATTCTGTGGGTTTCAACAAAAACGTAATATCTTCTGTCCTCTACTACATTCAAGATACAAAACTTCTCTTTCACTCCCCAAGTCCTGGTGTACAGGGCCCGTCTCTATACTGCACATGAACTGTCTTAACTAATTCCCCTCAAAAATCCTGTGCAGTGGTCATTCAGTGGAACGTGAACCGAGATCCAGCAGCTCCAAAAGTCCACATTCTTAACCACTGCTTTATGGGATTCGTTCACTGAGTGCCCATTGTGGATCTGGTCTTCATTCGAGTCCCCCATTTCACCTAGCACTCCGCCTCACGTGAGCCTTGCTGAGGAGCGGGGTACATAATGTCCTGGGAGGTCTTCCCCCTCTGAAGCTAGAAGCCTCCTATCCCCAATAGCAGCTTCGGAGCGGGGCAGGCCCAGGGAAGCCCAGGGTTGCCCGGAGAGCCTTCCTCACCCACCACGCCTGGCAGAAGGGAGGCTCAGGTGGGCATCCCAGGAGACTTGCCCAGCTGACACCTGGGGTTGGGGGGCAGGCTAGGGTGTTTCTCACCATCCCTGGGAAACCACCACCAGGGTGTTCACACTCAGTTCTCAGGTTTCGTCAGCCAAAAATGTTGTTTTACTCTCAAATGGCCTCTTGTCACCTTCCTGATCTTCCAGATCATTTTAAAAAATTTTTTAAAGGTTTATTTATTTATTTGTCAGAGAGAGAGAGCACACAAGCAGGCAGAGCGGCAGGCAGAGGCAGAGAGAGAAAAGCAGGCTCCCTGCCAAGCAAGAAGTTTGTTGCAGGACTCGATCCCAGGACCCTGGGATCATGAACTGAGCCGAAGGCAGCGGCTTAACCGACTGAGCCACCCAGGCATTCCTTCCAGATCATTTTTGTACACCCCTCTCTTTCCTCCAAGTAGGGGGATGTTAAGACTTTCTGGGCTTAAGTGCAGGTCTGGAAGGAATCAGGCTGCTTTTGAGGAAGCTGAAGAAAGTACCAGAAGCCTCTCTCTGAGGCCTTGCTCATCCTAGCCCCTACTGACAACACTGGCCCCCACACACACCCCCAAAAAAGGCTGAGAAAGAAGCTATTCCACACTTGAGGCTCCCGTCGCTGCAACCCAGGTTGAACTAGCAAATCTCTATAAACACCCCCATCCCCCACCTTGGAGAACCATACAGTCGTTCTAAGCCCTGGCCTTGAAGATAGAGCAGAGGCCAGAAGAAACCACACATTTGAGGTTGGTGGAAAGGTCTGCATCTTCTAGGCACCTCTCCTTACAGGAAGAAGCCAGGACTAGGGGAAGATGTCCCATGGAGGCAAACACAGCCTGTGAATGATAATTTCTCATTAGCTTCAGCTCCTGGGCTGAACTGAGGAACGGGGTATAAAAGCAGAAATTAGCTACGACATCTAGATTTTGTGTCTGAGTCAGAGACCGTTTGAGCCAAGCTTGAGTTGGATTTACCAAGGTTTCTGGAATCTCAAGTGTAATGGATGTTTGTTGAAGGAATTTATCAAACTCTCCAAAGACAATTAAATAAAAATTTTAAAATCACATTGCCCCGCCATTCAATGTTAATATTTTCAACCCTCCTCACGATTTTCCTGTTTGTAAGTGGACTCTTTCCCACAAAACCAGGGTCCCACGCAAGGTGCTATGTTTTATAAACTTGCTGGTCAACGGTTCTTCTTTGTTGTTGTTTTTCTAAAGGACCTTCTCAATAGGGAAATTATTAGTATAACCAGAAAGGATCCCCCCCAGCCTCCCGGGAGATGAACATGATGAAGCACAGCGACTGGAGGGTGCCTTATTAAGTAGATAAATTCCATTTCTTCTTGTTAAGCATGGCTGTTAAACACTCCTGGGCCCAAGATGAAAGGAAAGGGACGTGGCTGAATCAGCACCTTGGGTTCACTGTGCCGGCCACCTGTTTTATTAAGCGTGCCCCTGTGTCAAACCCCGCAGAAGGAAGAGAAAGGTGTTTTTGTTGACTGGGACTGTATCTCCTCACTCCGGCCCCTCCCCTGCCCACTTCAGCCTGAGAGAGCTTGAGGCTACTGGTGAAAGCCCCTCACAGATCTACCTCAGAAGCCCGCAGCTCAAGAAAGCAGTGACTACAACTTTGCTATCTTGGAGACCAGTTTCTAGCCCTCTGAATTTAATTTAATTTAATTTTATTTATTTATTTTTTATTGATTTTATTTATTTGAGAGAGACCACAAACGGGGGTGGAGAGGCAGAAGGAGAGGGAGAGGGAGAAGCAGACCCAGTGAGGACTCGATCCCAGGACCCTGAGATCATGACCTGAGCCCAGGGTAGACACTTAACCAACTGCACCACTAGCCCTCTGAATTTTAAAAGAATGTATGTACAGTGTATCTCCCCAGTTCCACGCTAGCTGTAGGTGTTGGCTTTGCCCCCCAGTGACGGGAAATAGTGAGCCTCTGGCCCTTGGGGACTAAGAGCCACCCCAATGGGAGCTGAAGTAGCTCCCACCCGCCCATGGAATGAGCCCGCCATTTCTGTTCCTCAACCTGTCCCCGGTCCTTCCCAGTGAAGAAACTGAGTTGCCTGGGACAATGTCAAACTTTGCAAGGCCATAAATGACCTATAAAAATCCTAAGACAGAATGCTCAGGAAGGAGGAAACACTAATGGAGGAAATTCTGAACGTCCTAAGCCTGCTCATTAATACAAGGGACATAATAACAGGCAAAACGGAGAAGCTTATAAATTAAGATGAAGCCTCAGCCTTGTCACAGGTGGGACCTGGCAGATGGGAAGCGGGGGTTCGTTTCTGGGGTTAATGGAATCGTGCCTGGTCCTTGGGATTGCCTCATGCCAGGCACCGTGTTTCCTTCCTGCCTCCCCGGGAGAGGTGAGTAAGTGTGAGAGAAGGGATCAGAGCACAGTCACCGCAACTCGGAGTGATACTTGCTCTGGGCCACAGAGGGAAGTGGGTCACCGGGGACGATTAGAATTGCAAGCTTTGTCTTAGAGAGGTGCTCCCGGATCAGTAAATGACGTTCCCCGCCCTCTCCCCCTCCCTATTGCACATCTCCCCTCCCAGTCATTTATCACCGGAAACCGGGGACAGGAAACAGGAAACAGGAAACAAGGACAGGGCTACCTAGGGCTTCTAAAACCCCTTTCCCTCCCAGAGCTCCAGGCTCTGCACTGTGGTCCCTATGAGCCTCCTGGCAAAAGATCAGCACATTCAGCTGGAGAAAAACGCGTGGAACAGAGAAGTTCATCGATCGGGATCCACTCACACAGCAAACTGGGGGATCTGTTTCATTGGCTTTCCACTGAAGATTCTGTGGCTTCCTAGAGATCCCACAACCTGATGGCTTAATATAAGCAAAATGGAAACCCCATGACTCAGGCCACACTTTCATGAGTCAGAATCTGGAGAAAATTGGAAATGTCGCATTTGGCACGTCCAAGACCAAGAGCTTTCCTCACGCCCTGATGACTGTATCTAGGTAGAAAGTGATCTGGGGACACTTGTATGGTATCTGACCCTGACTGGACCCTTCTCTATCCCAGGCATTTACAGATACTTCCGTGTCTGTGTGTTTTCTCTCATCGTCCTCACAACAAACCCGGGGACAGGGGGAATCCATACTCAAGGGGAAGTGGTGTGACGGCCCAGGATCACACGATGTCAGAGCCTAGCATCAAACCCAGGGTTTGGGTTCTAGAGCCCAGTGTCCCAGTTGTTCAGTGACAACCAGATCTTGGTGCTGTTTGGGATATAAGCTGGAGTAGAGGTTAATTAAAATCATGGGTCGTGAGCCAGAAAGACCTGGCAGCAGGTCTTGCCCACTGACTTTGGGGTATGTCACTTTGCCTCCTTGAGACTCAGGTTCCTCATCTGTAAAATGGGGGAAGTAACAGCCTTTGTGAGGATTAAATGAGATACTTCAAACCAAGTGTTTAGCTCACCAGGCTGGGAGTGCTGGCTTCTGGCAGCACCCAGGTGGGAGGGGCTGGGAGGGCCCCGGCAGGGCTCTTAGAGGAGCCGTGGAAAGCGGTGTTCATCATATCCACAATTTCGATGAAACCCGTAATTATAACCCCTCCTGCCAGCCCTGGCCCTGGGGCAGTGATAGGATCTTTGCCGCTCTCCAGGGTCAGGTCTGATCACCACATGGACGGGCAGACACAGGGTGCCGCGGGAGACGGGTGGGGAACAGGTGGGAGGGGGCTCTTTTCTCTGAGTCAGGCAGTGGGCCACACCCAGAACCGCACCGTGGGGCACCCACCCAGACAGTGAAGCTGCCGCTGCCCCTTTCACAAGAGACTGCAGGGTGAGATTCAAAGCCCTGGAGTTTCTGCCCGTCTTCTGTTCTTTGTTTTATTTTCCCCCCCAAAGCTTGTATGCAATATGCTGAGTTTGAGCTGAATTCATATTAAATATCAGCTTCTGTCCAATAAACTTTGAACATATCCCAGGCTCTGGGCCAGGCACATTTTTTTAAAAAAGATATTATTTATTTATTTGACACAGAGAGACAGAGATGACAAGTGGACGTGGGGAGGGGGTCAGAGAGCCCACTGCGGGGCTTGATCCCAGGACCCTGAGATCACGACTTGAGCCGAAGGCAGAGGCTTAACCCACTGAACCACGCAGGCGCCCCTGGGCTAAGCACATTTTAAGTATGAATTAATTTAATCCCCTCAACAGCCCCATGGCCGGGGGAGGGTATCCATTACTCACATGTATAGAGTAGTTACTATGTGCCAGCCACTGTTCTAAGCATTTCATGTTAATTAATTTATCCAATCCTATGAAGTGAGTACTCTTATTACCCTCTTTGAACAGATGGGGAAACTGAGGCTTGCACAGGTTAAGTAACCTAACTTGCTCAAGGTCACAGAGCTAGCAAGTGAGGGAGCCAGACCTCAAAGTAGAGCATTCTGGACCTGGACACATACTTACTGCTACCCTAGGAGCTACTATTATTATGCCCATTTGGCAGATGAGCAAACTGAGGCTCAGCATGCTAGTCAGTGTCAGAACCAGGATCTGGTGCCAAAGCCTATGCTCGACATTTTCTACCAGACTGGCCTACATCCTGAGTCCAGCTGGTCTTGTTTCAGTGGACATGAATGATGTGGGGGTGGAGTTGAGTGGGGGGACTGGGGTGTAGATAGCCCTGCCCCTAGGAATAATCACAAACGTGGAGACCCACTGAGATGCTATCATTCTTATTTTATGGGTGAGAAAAACAAGGTCCAGAGAGGTGAGGTCCCTGCCCAAGAGACAACTACGAAGTTCAGACTTGAACTGACCTCTGCCTCCTGACCCAGAGCCTGAGTGCACCCTGCCTTGCCGTCAAGGTGTCTGAAATTCTCCTCTAAGGAATTCATTCTTTGGGTCATGAAGGTTTGGTCTTCAAATCATTTAAAAGACATTTGTTGAGCAGTGACCTTGTTCCCCAAGTTGTGCTGAGTCAAGGGCTTTCGGATATTTGTAGAGACTCAGGAGCTCCAAGGGAGGGTCCCAGGCAGGTTCTGAGGTGGCCACACAGGCAGGGGTAACTGCCCACCCCCAACTTCAAGAACTGTTTTCCTCATATCTGTTTTATCTCAAGATGCTCATAGATTTTCTTTTGGAGCAAGAGGTCCAACCCTCAAATTGCTTGAAAATTACCATGCTTAATCCTGAGGACACAGAGATGGTATGACATGTCCCTGGCCTCCAAAAGCTGTCAGGGGATGGACACAGAGACAAATCCACTGCAGGCTTAGTATCCCCCCAGGTAGGTGTGAAGTGTGTAGGCAACTCAGACGAAGTGGTTAGCTCTGGGGCAAAAGTGGTTGCTGAGTGGTCAGGGAAGGCTTCTCCGAGGAAGGGACATTAAATCAAGTTAGCAGGGGTTGGATTCTCTTAACAAATATGATGGGGAAAAGCATTCCAGATAGAGGGAACAGCATGGCGAAGGCACAGCGTTGCCGTGAGAAATGGTGTATATTTAGGGAGCCCTACGGAGCCCTGGAACTGATGATTTGGGGACACCATTATGTTATTATCTGCCTAATGGAGCAGAGAATTCCTGAAACAGATAACTTTTAAACTGTCACTACCTTTTAATGTCAAGATATTATTATCTACAGGGTCAGAAGTGCTTTTGTTTACTATGATAAGTAACTGGGTTAGGCTGTGGGGACAAAGACATGAACTTCATAAAGCCCCTCGCTGCATCCTGCCCTCCAGCACCCCTACATCTGCAGTGAGAAGGGGTGCGAACGTGCAGCCCAGGTTGCTGGTCAGCGAGAAATTCCCTGGGTAGGTGGCAGGGGTGGTGGACAGGGGTTGGGGCTCATCAAGGGTTAGCTGTTGAAGCCTAGAGGCCGGCAAGGTGTGATGTATTCCAACAGGGGCAGCCCAGGAGGGTTTCCTGAGCAAGGTGGCATCAAAGTTTGACTCGGGACGTGGGGAGGATTGCAGTAGCCAGGGATGGGAGAACACATTCTGGGCCAAGGAGGGAACAGCAGCAGGGAAGGCCTGCAGATAGGAATGCACAGGGTGTGTGTGACTAGGGAACAGGGAACATCTGGGCTGGGCTGGGGCACAGAGCCGGTGCAGGAAAGGAAGGGGAAGGAGATAAGACCAGAAAGGTGTGTTGAAACAGGGTACAGAGAAATGGGAAAGAGGCTAGCAAGGGAGTCTGGACCTAGTGATCTGGGCAGTGGAATCTGGGCACAACCCCACCCTAGTGTTATCATCACCCCATGGGATGTGGGATGTCTACCACCTGGAAGTGCCTCTGAGGGACAAGAGCCATCACAGCCCAGAGGACAGTGTGTCATGGTGACTAGGGGGGCAGCTTCTAGAACCAGCTGTGTGGGTTGAAGTTCAGCTGCCTGCTAACTGGCCCTGTGACCTTGGGCAATTTACTTTGCTTCTTTGGAGCCTCAGTGTGCTTATCTGTAAGATGGGACCAATAATATTTAATCTCCTAGGATTGGCATGAGGCTTAAATTAGTTCAAACACTCAAAAGCCACAGTACAGAACCAACTGCATGGCAATTGCACCCGTTATGCTAATGTCTGCTCATATCCCCTGGCTCATTTCATTACTTGCCCTTTCCAGCCATGATCAGAGGAGGAGAGCTAGGCATCTCCATCTCATTCATGTGTTGGTTCACTTGACTGTTTCCTTGCTTGGTTGTCAGGCATTTTGCTTCCTCCTTCCCTATTCCTTTTCAGAAATACATAACGAGTTCTACCACCATTCACTGCCTCCTTCTCCCCCCGCCCCATTACTGTGTTTATTCTCTTCAATATTATAAGTTTCTTATAATTAAAATTTTAAGTTCCCATTATTCTCCCAGGCTATATATTCATAGTTTTGTTATAATGAAAAAGGTATTTGGGGCCACTTTGGATTTTAGATACATTCAATTAAGCTGAAACCTATCAGTAGCTCTGGATACCACTTGTGAAGATAATTGCTACGTTGTATCTACTCTCCACACCTTCATGGCTTTCTACTTCTGTTGGGGGAGGTTTGTGGTAGGAAGCTCCATTCACCCCGGTCCCTATTTTTTCTTTTTTTTTTTTTTTAAAGATTTTATTTATTTATTTGATAGAGAGAGATCACAAGTAGACGGAGAGGCAGGCAGAGAGAGAGAGAGAGAGGGAAGCAGGCTCCCTGCCGAACAGAGAGCCCGATGCGGGACTCGATCCCAGGACCCTGAGATCATGACCTGAGCCGAAGGCAGTGGCTTAACCCACTGAGCCACCCAGGCGCCCTTGGTCCCTATTTTTTCAATTCAGCTTTTACGGGGCACCAATCTGTGCTGAGCCTAGGAGGATTAGTGGGTATGCAGCCCTGCCCAGGGTGAGTTGTTGTTCTGGCTCTGAGCCTGAGTATACTGACCATTAACCATCACCCAGTGGGATCTGGCTGAGCTGTCTCATGGGAATCCCAAAGAGAGAACAGAGCCCCAGGGCAACCCCAGAGATGAGAGGAGAGGGGAGGAGATGGCACCCCTTCAAAGGGGAAACTTCCTCATTTGTCCTGGTGTCGTGAAGTTCTTTCACTGATTATCTTTTTCAAAATTCAGAGTGTTCTCTGGTTTTGTAGGTACAGCCAGAGAAGGGGAAGGATGGGCCAAAGAGTGTGTGAGAAGGATGCTAGCCTGGTGCCTGGTGCAGATGGACTTCTCCCACCCCATGGTGAACCCTCCTGCACAGATGCAGGGTCCTAGGATGGTGGTGATTATAGCAATAGTGGCTGGTTTTTGAATACCTACTATTAATGGTCAGGCACTGTGCCAGGCAGGGAGAGAAAACTGATTTCAGACATTGACAGAACCAAGATCACACAGCACCCCCCCCCCCAGGGGGGGCCTGGCACGGGCCCCAGGGAGCTTACAAAATGCCACACTGAGCCTTAAAAGCGAAAGATGAGAATTATCCTGGGAAGAGGGAGAAGGTGGAAATACATTCATTCAATCCTCATTATTCACAGATTCTGTATTTGTGAACTTGCCGACTTGCTACCACATATTTGCAATCCCCAGATCAATACTCTGAGGCACCTTTGTGGTCATTTTTGGATACGCGTAGTGTTGTGGGGGAGATAGGAGCTACTCAACATGCACTTTCCCAGTTAAGGATGAACAAGGTGACACTCTGCTTTCTTCTTTCAGTTTTTATGCTATAAATAAGAGTCTTTCTTGAGGTCATTTGAGTGCCTCTCTTTTCACATTTCTGTGTTTTTTCTTGGTTATTTCACTGTTCAAGATGGCTGTCAAGAGGCGTGCCAAAGAGCTGTCCAGGGTTCCTAAAAGCAACAAGGCTCCGATGTGCTTTACAGACAAAATACGTGCGTCAGAGAAACTTCATCTCCTCTTGAGTTTCTGAGGTCAGCATGAGAAAATCAACAACTTCTATTAAATAAGGTACATTTACACAGAAATGCATATAGCAAGGTTACAGTTTGATCAGAAGCTGGCAGGAATGTGTGCCCGTGTGTCCCCTAGGAGCGGCGGCTCAGTGTTCGCTGATGCCATGTCTGTGGTGACTTACAGAAGAGAAGAATGAAGATCCACGGTGTATTAAAAATCAGAGTGCCCCCCCCCCCCAACAGAGACATGGACCTACATAAATGCATAGGTCTATGTATGGTCTCCTTCTTTAAAGATGTTTTAACAATTCAGAAGAAAATTCAGTGAAACATTGAAAGTCCTCCTTTATTTCCCCATCCAGACCCCCAGCCAATAGCTCTTTCCCCACTAATTGTTTTCTGATGGTTTGTTTGCAGACTCTTTAAAAAAATTTTTTTTAAAGATATATCTATGATTTTACTGACCAAAGTTCAGTGATTTCTAAATCTTTTACATCAGACTCTTACATATGTTTACAGTCACCTCCAAGGACATATGCAGTGTTTGGGTTGTTTTTCAGTGAATCCAAATGAGGTGCTACTGTTTACATAACTGGTCAGTTCCCTTCTCACATGACAGCAGACAGTGCGGCACTTTCTTTTCTTTTCTTTTCTTTCTTTCTTCCTTCCTTTCTTCCTTCTTTCCTTTCTTCCTTTTCCCTTTCTTTCTCTTTCTCTCTCTCTTTCTTCCTTCCTTCCTTCTTTTATATTTAATTTTTATTTATTTATTTAAGAGAGAGAGAGAGAGAGAGTCCTGCGGGGAGGGGCAGAGGGTGAGGAAAAGAGAGAATCTCCAGCAGACTCCCCATTGATCAAAGAGCTCGATCCCAGGACCCCAAGATCATGACCTCAGCTGAGATCAAGAGTCAGACACTTAACGGACTGAGCCACCCAGGTACCTCCATCCAGCACTTTCTGTGTTCGGTACCTACAGATCTGCCTCACTCTTTTTAAGTATCTGTGTGGCGCCTTCTCTCATTCCCCCAACTTAGAAGGTCGTTTCAGTTGTTTCCATTTCTTGTTATTACCAATATTTTTCTTCATGACATGGGTCCTTTTGCAGATGGGGCTTTCTCCACTCCTTGCCGGAGGTCCTCCACGGTGGGGAGATCGGGCGAAGGCTGGTGCAGAGATGGGGCTGGGCCGGAAACAGCACTCTGGTTACTTGCTGTGAGTGGAACAGGTGCCTGGGAGGGCAGGGTGCTGGAGGCTGGAGCCTCGCTGGGCTCTGTGGCAGTGCGTGTGGTCCCATTCCTCAGGCCCTTGTGCAAACACCTGGCTTTGTCACTGGCTGAATAGGAAAGTCAGCCCCAAATTAGCACTAATGTGAGGGCGTTTAACCCTCTGTGAGGGCCCTTTGACAAAGCACAAAAGGACTTTTTCAGGGGCTGGGCTGTCCAACCCAAACAGGTCTGACTTGGAGACACATGCCCAGCAGGAATGCCAGGCCCTGGGGAGACCCAGTAGCTGCCCTCTTCAGGGAACCCAGCGGAGGGATTTTGAGCACAGCCCCCAGCCCCCAACACCGGTCCTTGCTCCCAGGAGCATGGCAGACTGGGGCCACCATGCAAGAGGACAGGGTCTCATGGCCGGTTAGCCCTTGGATATCAGATACGCCTTCAGATCCTGAGTTCCCTCATCCATAAAATGGGGAGGACAATAGTAGGAACTTCAAGAGTCTGTTAGGAAGCTTGGGGAGAGGATGTCCGGTCACCTGCTCGGGGAGGCCCTTCCTGATCTCGCTACATAGAATCCCAACATCCAGCCCCACGTTTCCTTCCTAGTTGATTTTCCTCCCTAACACCTCTCGCCTCACCTGCTGCAGGTCAGCGCCTGACTGCCCCAGCCTAAGCCCCATCAGGGCAGAGCTTCCTCCCTCTTGTTCACAGCTCGCCGGCTTCCCTTCGGGGTTGGAGGCCAACAGGGCCACACTGTACATCGGAGGCTTCCCTCCCTCTCATCACGGAGACAGGCTGTCACTGCCATGAGGGAAGTGGCCTGCTGTGTCTCCCCGGGCATGTAGCGGCCTGCGTGCTCTCGGGGTCTGGGGCAGCGTGGGTGAGGCCGTGGGTTGGCCCATCCCCGCGGCCTGTGCTTCAGAACAGGCCTGCCTGGGCCTGCCCACCCCTAATCTAACCACGGAATCGGGGAACTGACTGAACCCCAAGTTCAAGGGGAGCCCCGCCGTGGGCCCCACGCTGCAGGGCACCCCAGCCTGACCTTCCAGGCTCCGGCCACAGTCTCCTTGGCCTCAGCCCAGCTTTTATCCCACAAGATGCCAAGTCCAAGGGCCTCCCATGTAGGCTCAGGAGGCGTTAGACCCGCTGGCCATCTCCAGATTCTGAAAGAGACATTGACCCTCCCTGAGGGCCGGCTCCGGGTCAGGTGTGTGTGGGGAGCTGGGGATGGAGGGTTAGGCCATGCAGACCCAGCCTTCCTCGGTGGAGCTTTGGGTCTGGGGCTAAAGAGGCAGGCATCACATAGCCAGGGTTCCTTCAGTCACAGCTGGGATGCAGCTGGGGCGGGAATGACAAAAGGCTATGGGCACTCCTGCTGGGCGTGGACTAGGCTGGCAAGGAAGGGATAACAGTGAAGCTGCAGCCAGAAGGATTGTTGCTGTCAGTCAGGTGGAGGCGCCTGGGCTGGGGTGGATTGAGGTGAATGGTGTCTCCAGAAGAGGGAACAGCATGTGCAAAGGCCCAGAAGCAAGCCTGCCCACAGAGTGCTTTCACGCACACTGGATAACCCCCCCCCCACCCCAAGAGGAAACATCTTGTCTTGCAGATGAGGAAACTGAGTCTTGAGGAGGTTCTGCAACTTGCTGGGGCTCCCTAGCCACACCCGTAGCCTGTGGTGGTTTCCTGGGGACTCGACCCGAGTCACGCGCCCCTCCAAAAGACCAGTCTCATTGACCTATGGAAAATGTTCCAAAAGGCTCTGGATTTCTGGGGAAGAACCTCATCAGGGAGGAGAGTGTGAGTGGGAAAAGCCAAGCCCACTTCCAAGGTTATCGGGAAGACAGTTCCGTGATCTGAGCATCCGTTCCCAGCCTGGTTCCTCCTTGGGTGCTGTCCCATCTGATCCACCTTCCTGGGATGAGTCACAATGCAAAGTAGGCCAGATGTGTGCAGGTAAGTAAATAAACCAAACATGTGGCCCAATTCCCTGCTCCTGCAGGAAGCAGCTCCATCGGGTTTCCAGGTAAAGCCGAGTGTGTCTTGTGATCACAGTGAATCACACAGTTGATTTTCCCTGTGTTCCCGAATGAGGTCAGCTCAGAGAGGCGGCACACAACAGGGGGAATAAACAGGAGGTGTTCTCTGCGACTCCTGGCACAGGTCTCAGTGAGGCAAGGGTCATTCACTGTGGCTTCTTGCTCCTCGTTTGTTTCAAAGTTCTGTGAGATGGGGCGCCTGGGTGGCTCAGTGGGTTAAGCCTCTGCCTTCGGCTCAGGTCATGATCTCAGGGTCCTGGGATCAAGCCCTGAGTCGGGCTCTCTGCTCAGCAGGAAGCCTGCTTCCCCCTCTCTCTCTGCCTGCCTCTCTGCCTACTTGTGATCTCTCTCTCTCTGTCTGTCAAATAAATAAATAAATAAAATCTTCAAAGAAAAAAAAGTTCAGTGAGATATTCCTTCGTCCCATGGTCAACAGCTATGGCTTGATGTCTGGGCTGGAGAAGGTAAGGTCTTTTCTGAGAGAGCTTTAAATGGCATTCTCCGAGCTCCCTGACAGGTACAGGAGGACCATGACTGGGGCCTCCAAGTGGTAAGTGAGGCTGCGGCCCCACCTGTCCCCATGTAGCCACACCTGCCTGGGTGAGCAGGTGGGTGAGTAAGCAGGCATGAGACACCCATCTGTGTAGGGAACTTGTGCAATCCCCCATTTGCCCAGGAGAACCTGCTACACGCTGCAAATCTCGACTGGGGCTGGGGGTGTCCCAGGCTTGCCAGGGGTCCAAGGGCTTTTGAGAAGCAGCCCAGCAGGAATGTCTGGTCCAAAGGGTAAAGGTGACCCCCCTCCCAGCTTCAAGAATGGGCTCTCACCCCTTCTCCTGTATCCATTCAGGAATTGAGGAGGGCAGTGGGGGTGGGGGAGGATTCTGGAGACATTTGGAAAAAATCGTTCCAGAAACAGTTGTTTGAGACCTTCTAAAACGGGGCCCATGGTGAGGCAAGGTAATTTGCCCAAGGTCACATGCTGTCACACAGGGCAGGGGCAGGACTGGACCTGGGTTTGGGCAGGCTTCTGAACCCCCTCTTACTGTTGGATCAGTGTTTCTATATCTGCAGTTGTATACGTATGGAAAAAAGGTCTGGAAGCATGCAAATCAAAATGACTATTTTTTACCAATGATATTAAAAGGGGGGCATGGGGGCATGCTTTTACTTTCTATGTTTTCTCATTCATGTATTGACTCATTTTTTTCCCCCACAGCTTTTATTACATCTATATTTTACACCCATATTTTCGTGTTTTAGGGTAAGTGAAAAGATGTTTTTAATGTCATGCTCCAATCTGGCGGTGTTTACCAATGGCTCAAGCCATCCTGAGAAAATGTTGCATGTAGTCAGGGTGGTACAAGGCTCTGTCTAGGATTGCTTCTCTTGAACCCACTGTTTTATCACCTTATGCACAGATGACACATTCCAGATGTGGTACAACTGTCTCTGGGACATTACACAGCCTTTCAGAGTAGAACTTTCAAAGAATACTCAAGGACACAGGAAGACATTAATGATGTTGGGTTGATTATAGGAAAAGGATATGAAATTTCAGGTAGAGTATGATGCTGACTGTGTTTTTAAAAAATTCTATATAGGAAGAACTAGAAAAAATACACTAAGTATCTTTTTTAAGATTTTATTGATTTATTTGACAGAGAGAGAGATAGCAAGAGAAGGAACACAAGCAGGAGGAGTGGGAGAGGGAGAAGCAGACTCCCCGCAGAGCAGGGAGCCCGGTGTGGGGCTCAGTCCTAGAACCCTGGGATCATGACCTGAGCTGAAGGCAGATGCTCAACAGCTGAGCCACCCAGGCACCCCTGCACTAAGTATTAATACCAATTATCTTTGAGTGGTGGGGTTATGGTGATTTCAAACTTCTTTCTACTTTTATTTACTTTTTAAAAAAAGATATTATTTTTTATTTGTGTGAGAGAGAGAGAGAGCACAAGCAAGGAAAGCAGCCAACAGACTCCCCAGTGAGCAGTGAGCTTGATATAGGACTTGATCCCAGGACACCGAGATCATGACCTGAGCAGAAGGCAGACACTTAACAGACTGAGCCACGCAGGTGCCTTTTTTTAACCTTCTTTCTGCAACCAGCACACATAGAACTTTTCTGATCAGACATAGCAGTAATAAAACAACTAACATTTACTAGTGTTTACTGTGTGCCAGGCACTGTGCTGAGCATATCATGGGTATTATCTCATTCATCTTCACAACAAGCTTATGAGTAGGTCAGAGTGAATGAGTTACAAATGTTAAGTCATTTGCCCATCAACACCCAGCTGGTGTGTGGTGAGGTCGAGTCTGAAAGCAGAGTCTGCTATTTTTCTTTGAAATAAGAATGGTGCTCCCAGGGTTGGCTCTTATTCATTGTGCTCATTAGAGAGGAAGACCTGAAGCAGGGCTGCATTGTACAGTTGCACAGGTTGTGGTTCTGCACAAGAGAGCATGTACTCTGTTTGCTAAGTTGTGATGCTGGGCAAGAAGCCATATCCACCTGAAGGAAATGGTGCCTTTTTGTGGAAATGCAAACTAAAACTGCAATGGGATACTACTACATACCTGCTAGGAACAGCAGAGAGACTGGCAACAAGCAAATGTTGATAAGGCTGGGAAGTAGCTGGATCTCTCATTCATTGCTGGTGGTAATATAAATTGATAAGACCTTCTCTGGCAAAGAATCAGTCAGTTTTCTATAAAACAAAACATATACCTACCCTGAGATCTAATACTTAAAAGACTTACATGTCTTAGTATTTACTTAAGGGTAATAAAAGCATATTTTCACAAAGAGGCATATGTATAAGAGTGTTCATAGCATCTTTTCCAGGAGAAGCAGCCCGGAGGATGGATAAGTAAACTGTGGTTTAGTCTTACGATAGAGAACACTATCCTATAAAAAAGAACAAATTACCGATATGAATAACAACACGGATAAACCTCAAAAATATATACTGAGTGAAAGAAACTTTACATCAAAGATATATATTGTATGATTCCATTTATATGAAGTTCTAGAACAGGCAAAACTAATGTATCATAGAAAAATATCAGAATAAGGGTAGCTGGGGGGTTCAGTAGGTTTATTTCCTGCCTTTGGCTTGGGTCATGATCCCGGGGACTTGGAATAAATCCTGCATCTGGCTTCCTGCTCAGCAGGGAGTCTGCTTCTCCCTCTGTCCCTCTCCCTGCTTGTGTTCTCTCTCTCTCTCTCAAATAAATAAATAAATAAAATATTTAAATTTTTAAAAAGGAAAGAAAAAGAAGAAAATAGGAGAACAGTAGTTGCTTAGGGATATGCACAGAGAGAGTACCAACTGGGAAGGGGCACGAGGGAAATTTTGGGGGTGATGGGAATGTTCTATATCTTGACAGGGCTTAGGGTGACATGTGGATGCATCTGTCGAAACTTAATAACTGGGCACTTAAGATTTGTACATTTTATCATATCTATATTTTACACCCAAAGGACAAAAGTCATGAAAAATCCTAAAAAGTCTTTAATAATACGTATTTTGAAATATTTAGGAGAAGTGTACAGATGTCTGCAATTCACTTTGAGATGCTCAATAAAAGAGACCTAGTCATGAATGGATAGAGAGATGGCTTCAGATGAAAGAAAAGCAAGTGTAGTGAAAGTTCATAGTAGGATCTGGGGGGTAGATTTGTGGGAGTTTACTGTAAAATTCTTTCAGCGCTGCTGTATGTTTGAAAATGTGCCAAGTAAAATGTTGAAAAACACACTTGCTACACACAAGGACGATATTGCATGGAAGAAGGCAGAGATGCGAAAACACGTGATGTGTGATTTCATTCAAAAGGAAACAGACGGGATCCACTGATGAGATTAGAAGTCAGGATAGTGGTGGGGGCGGAGGGCTGGAGGGGCGTCCCCAGAAGGGTTGGTTCTGCTTCCTCATTTAGGTGCTGATTGGAGTGTTCAATTTGTGAAAATTCATGATTGGTTCACTTTTCTGTAATGTCTATTATTCTTTTCTGAATATATGTGTATTATATTATACTTGAACATGTGTATTATATGTGTATTATATGTGTATTATATTATACTTGAACAAAATTAATTTTAAAAAGACTTTCAATGTAGGGCCTCTGTGTGGCTCAGTTGGTTAAGCGTCAAACTCTTGGTTTTGGCCAGGATCATGATCTCAGGCCCCTAAGATTGAGCCCCACATCGGGCTCCCTGCTCAGCGAGGGGGCTGCTTTTCCCTCCCCCACTCTTCCCCCAGCCCACACTCTCTCTCTCAAATAAATAAATAAACTCTTAAAAAAAAAAAAAAGACTTGCAATGTTACCAACCTGCTTTAATCAATATATATATGGTAATACTTCCCCTGTTTATTCTGCCTCCGACCTTAATTCTTCCCCTCTTCCCCAGGACCCCTCTCTCCCCATCCTCAATCAGGATAGCCACTATACATGACTCTGAAACTCATTCTCCTAGGGTCTATGCCACATAGTGAAGCATATAAAATCGAAAGGAAAACTCCTAGTTTGTGGAATGGAGACATTTGTGTCCAAATTCTGATTTTGCCACTTACTAGCTGTATGCTCTGGATTTGGAGTGACACAAGTGTATGCATTTGTCAAAACTTAGTAACTGTGCGCTTAAGATAAAAACCTTCATGGGTCTCAGTTTTCTCATCTGTTAAGAGGCGTAATAATATATGGAGTGAAGTTGGGATCGAGCGAGACAACAAATATGTCTTGCCTGGACTAGAGCCCATCACAAATGCTCACTAAACGTTCAGTGAAACGAAACGGTGGCTTAAGCGCTGTTACCCTTCCCCTTCTGTCCATAGTGGGAGTGGGGGGCTCCAGCAGGAAGGGCCTGGGGCTTGGCTGGGTCCCATTGAACCCCTCAATTTCAACTACTTTGAGTCAGTTTCCTGACCTACACAGTGGACCTCCTGATCCCTGCCTGGCAGAGCAGCCACAAGGGACGGACAACCGTGAGACTCATTAGCTTGAAGACCTCAGGGGATTTGGGGTTTCTGGACCTCACTGTGGCTCTGGCTCATCTCTCCTCAGGCTTTTGGGCCAGTGTGCTGCCATGGTGAGGATGGGACATCACAGGGTGGAGATAGCACAGGGGTCCCCCTGGGCAGCAACTGGCTCTGCACAGCAGTCACGGACACTGTTAAGTTGGTGCTGCTCCTTGGTGAGTCACATGCCGCCCAGAAGCAGTTATCTGCCCATCACCTCACAAAGGCGGCTCTGTTCGGGCCCAGAGAGGTGCGTGCTCAGGGCGCCGGCAAAACCAAGGGCTTCCTGTGGGCTGCAGGCCAGGCCCTGCCCCGAAGGTGGGCCCCAGCTCTCTGAAGCCATCTGCCAAGCCCAGGATCGACAGGATGTGCTCATTCCTGAGCTTCAAGCCAGATGCTTTTCCACCTGCCCACCCAGTGCTTAGCCAGGGCCTGGCGGGCTTTCCTAGGAGCTGTCAGTCATTCTGTAGTATGCAGTATTGGAAGCAAGGGACCCCCAGACAGAGAGTTAGCCTGGTCTCTGCCCCAGAGGAAGGGGTGCGGGGGACCAAGCGGGCACCCGGGAAACTTACGTTAGAGAGGATCGCTGTAAGGGCTTCATGGCAAGGCAGTGTGCCAAGGCATTACGTACTTCTTGCATTTGGTACTATTATTATCCCATTTCTCAGATGAGGAGATTAAGGTTTGGAAAGGTGAAGTAACTTGCTCTGGAATCCAGATGGGGTGACCGTGGAGAGCCCCTGCTCTTACCTGCACTTATGATAACACCATAGTGATGATGACAATGACCCCTAACATTTACTAAGTACAAAGGATTTATCAGGTACCATGCTATTCACCGTGCATACATTGTTGTTTGCAGTCGCTGGAACGACCCAATGGATAGGTATTATGATTATGCCCTGTTTTATGGCAGAGGAAACCAAATAAAGAAATGATGGCTGGACTGAGCCTTGGAGAAGAACCAGACTATATTGCCTGCCTTCTCAATAGAGCTGGGCACTGGGACCAGTGTGTTCATGCTGATGATCTCATTTGCTCCACAGCACCAGTAAAAGGTAAGCATGAATTCTCCCATTTTCTAGATGAGGAAACTGAGGCTCAAACACTTAAGTAATCCATTACACAACTAAAAGTACTCAAGTCAGGGTTTAAACCCTAGGCAGTCTGTCCCCCCAACTCCTACTCTTATGTCCCACCAGCATTTCTTTCTTGTTTAAAAAAAGTTTCTAACATTGTTTTTTTTCAGAATAGAAATTGCTTTATAGATTATTTCTGTTTTTAAAATAAATGCATCTTGACTGTAAACAAAAAACTCAACATTTTGATGTAGCCCATGGGATGCTTTGTTGGATCGGTCAGAAGCACGTGCGATTCTTGATCTTGGGGCCGTGAGTTTGAGCCCCATGTGGGCTGTAGGGAACACTTGAACGTGAATAAACTTGAAAAAAACACATTTTGATGTATCCCTTATAAACATGTATGTATACATTGAGAGTGTATAATGAGTGCGTGCATGCATGTGTGTGTGTATACACGTTTGGAAACAGGAGATTAGAAAGGGAGAATCATGACCTACTAGCTTGAAACCCACCCTTTCGCCTTAGCCTGCCACAAACATTTTAATGCGCTAACAGAACAGTAATAATAACTTCATTCTTTCAGCAAAATATTTATGATATCCACAAATATTTTCTAGGCACTTTCTCTAGGCACTGAAAATATAGAAATGAGCAAAAGAGCCAAAGTCTCCTCCTCACTGGCGTTATCAGGCCATAAATCATAAAAATAAAAATAAAACATTCCTTTCTGATAGGGCTATGAAAAAACCAACATAATATGTTGGGGGCAGCCTTTGAAAGGAGGGTCATAAAAGCCTTTTTTGAGGAGGTAACACTTGAACTGAGGCCTGAGTGATGAGAATGCACCAGGCTTGGACTGGATCCAGGTAGAGGAAACAGCAAGTGCAAGGGTCCTGGGGGGAGAATAAGTTTGGTCTGTTTCAGGAACAGCAGGGAGGCTAGTGTGCAGAGGGCTGGTGCGGAGTGAGAGATCAAAGATGTATTTGGAGAGATAGGCAGGGGCCAGATCTCAAGAAGCAGTTTGCATTTTGCTTTACGTTTCATGATCTGATTGAGATGTTTGAGAAACAAGATGGGTCTGCTTACTTGGCGGGGGGGGGGGGGGGGGGGGGGGGACTAGATGATCAGGGTCCACGTGCACAAGCGAGGAGACCAGTTGGAGGACTCCAGGGGGCAGGCACCAGCCTTGTAGCAGTAGACATGGCCAAGCACTGGAGGGATTCAGACTTAATTTTGAAATAAGTCAACAGATGTAAGAGGTAGAGACCAGGGAGCTCGGGGACAGCTCAGAGGCTGCTGGTCATAGCGAGTTCTTCAGACAGACCTTCCCTCTATGGTTCCCCAAAGCAGGTCTGCAGTCCCCTGCATCAACCAGCCCGAGTGGTTTGCTGGAAATACAGGGATTTGTGTCCTTGTTCCCGGGATTCTCGTTCGACACCACCCTTGGGGACACCAGCACTCATGTACTCATCCAGCAAGTCCACATGTTTTACATTTGGGAAACTGAGGCCCTGGGAGATAAACGGGTTGAAGAAGCTCTCGGGTTTTCCTGACTTCACACTGGGACACGAGAATGCTGTCGTCACGATGCCAGCAAGAAACACAGCGCCTTGTGGTTTTGGGGGGGGGGAGTTTGTTTGTTTTGTTTTCATGCATGATTTTTTTTAAAGATTTAAAAAAATTTTTTTTATTTTAGTTTGAAGATTTATTATTTATTTATTTGACAGACAGAGATCACAAGTAGGCGGGGGTGGGGGGGGGGAGGAGACTCCCTGCTGAGCAGAGAGCCCGGTGCGGGGCTCTATTCCAGGACCCTGGGATCATGACCTAAGTCCAAGGCAGAGGCTTAACCTACTGAGCCACCCAGGTGCCCCGAGATTTTTTTTTTTTTTTTTAATTTGAGAGAGAGAACACATGAGAGAGCATGAGTGGGAGGAGGGGCAGGAGGAGAGGAAGAGGAAGAAGCAGACTCCCTGCTGAGCCCAGAGCCAGATACAGGGCTCAGGGGCTCCATTCCAGTACCCCAGGATCCTGACCTGAGCCAAAGGCAGATGTTTAAACTGACTGAGCCACCCAGGCACCCCTCACAGGTGCTTTTAATAGCTACCAGGAGCTCGACTCAAGGCGTTGCTGGCACCAAACCCAGTTTTTCCTTTTCATCTTCATTTTCACCGCTTCGGGGTGTGCCGTGGATGTGGGTTTAAAACCAGGGCCTTTCAAATCCTTTCTAGATGCAGCCAGAGAGCAGGCTACCTCATCAGCAGTTCGTTATCTTCAGCGATAATTGGTCACACGAATCACTGAGCGCCTACTATGGGCCCGGTCCTTATGAAGGGCACTGAGTGCATCATCTCCTTTCTCCCTCCCCGGTGAGCGTGGGCTGGAGATACTCACACCGCCCTCGTTCCCTCCCTTCCTCCCGGGATACCCACCGTGGGGAGGCAGAGATGCTATCGCTGATCATGCATCTCGGGCCTTTGCTCCTATTTTGATAATGAGGCAGTGGCTTTTGCCCCACGCCCTGGGCCAAAGCCCGCCTTGGGGCCTCTCCCTCTCTGGGGGGTTTGGCGCCTCTGGTAGCAGCATCTGATCCATGGCCTCTCTCCCTGTGGTCAAGAATTGGGGTGGGGCAGTGGGTGTCTGTGGAGGGAGAGAGGGAGGAAAGCCTGAAGCATGAATCAGACTGTCGTCCCGTGCTTCATGGGTACCTGGGAAGTCCGCCTCACCATGGAGGCATCTGAGAGGCTGGCATGACTGTTGAGGCTGGAATCTGTTGTATCCACCGTGATGACACTTTGAGAGAGGCTTGGTGGTCACGTAGGGCATGTTTTCTTCCCCACTGGTCTCCCACAGTCTTCTACTACGAGCCTGGCTGTCACTGGGGAAGGGGGCAGGGAGCTATTAAAGAGGAATGTTTGGGGTGCAAGCCCTTCATTTGGGAACTCTTCTGTTTAACCACTCATTGGCTCATCCGCCCGTCCATCTGTCTACCTGCCGGTCTATCCATCCTCTCGTCCATCCATTGTTCTGCCCATCCATCCAGCGAATGTCCATTTCCAAGGCACCCTTGAGAGTATCAGAGATACACAGAGGAGTAAGACACAGACACTGTTATCAGGAACTTACAGTCTCATAAAGGAACCAGAAGTACACTGACAACAAACATACACTTGGAGAGTAGTTTCTGGGGGACCTACTAAGCTGTGCTGAACAACTGTGGTTGAATTACTCAGAGTCATCGTGGCCTCTGAAGGCACACTGTCTGGTCTCAGATCCAGCCCTACCCGTTATTACTGCATGACCTTGGCTAAGTCACTTCACTTTTCTGAGCCTTAATCCCCTCATCTGTAAAATGGGGATAATTGTAATACCTATTTCATCCGGTTGTTGTGAGGATTTTTTAGAAAAGGATTATTTATTTTTATTTTAGGGAGAGAGAATGTGCATGATGTGGGGAGGGGCACAGAGAGAGACTCTCAAGCAGACTCTGCATTGAGCATGGAGCCCACGTGGGGCTCGATTCCAGGACCCTGAGATCATGACCCAAGTTGAGTTGGACACTCAACCAACTGAGCCGCCCAGGCGTCCCCAGTTGTGAGGATTAAGGAACCCTGCGTGTGGAACGTAATGCTGGTGTGTAGTAGGTGTGCAATCATTGGTTATTTCCTACAGATAGAGTTCTGTCATAAAGGGATGTAGCATGTAGCGGGGAGAATGACCAGGTGTTCAGCCCTTACTAATTTGCCAGATGTTGTGAAATGCTTGTTTATTTTCACATGTAGTCTGTGCAAGACTGGAAGAAAGCTTTGATCGTCCCGTATTTCAGAGATTGGAAAACTCAGGACCAGAGAGCCAAATGCTTGCTGGCATTTTCACCGCTAGAAAGTGGTTAAGCCAGGATTTGAACCCTGATTTCCCATACTTCAGAGCCCACATGCAGACACCAGGCTTCAGTGCCTATACACAGCTGCCCATGGTAGAAGGAAATGAGTACTCTTATTAAGGTCCAAGCATCTTATTCCAGACACATAGAATTTCTCTGAATTTCTTGGTGAGAGTAGGGTTTGACCCCAATCCAACCATCACATAGGAATGGCAGGTGGTAATTGTGGGCATCCCAGCCAGAGAGCACAGTTTGGGACAAAGTGCGAGCAGGAAAAGGAACAGTGTATTTGGAGAGTAATCTCAGAATGATAACATTTACGAAACTTGAAGGTCATTTAAGTCCAAATCCATCACCTCACAGATGCCTGTGAGGAGGCCCTGAGAGGATCAGGGTCCGGCCCCAGGCCACATGTAATGAGTGGCAGAGCAGGGGTCAGCCCAGCAGTGTTGGGACATAGAGTCCAAGACAGATGAGGCTGGGGTCAGATCACAAAAGACCTTAATTCTGAGGAGTTGGGAGTCTATGCTATAAGAAGCGGAGAGCTATGGGGGTGCCTGGATGGCTCAGTTGGTTGAGCATCAACCAACTTGATTGACTGAATTCTTGATTTCAGCTCAGGTCATGATCTCAGAGTAGTGAGAGCCAGCCCTGAGTCAGGCTCCAGGCTGGACATGGAGCTGGCTTAAGATTCTCTCTCTCCCTCTCCCTCTGCCCCCTCTACCCCCTGACCTGTGCATGTCCTCTCTCTCTCTCTCTCTCACCCTCTAAAAATAAATAAAAAACTAAAATAAAATAAAATAAAAAGTGGAGTGCTGTTGAAGGTACTTAAATAGGAACAAATCTTGGCCTAACAATGGCAGAGCTGGAGGGGCTGCACACCCAAGGGAACAGAATCCTGAATGGGATTCAAGGCGGACCATTGGCCTCTGAGGATCTGAGCTGTTCCATCTGATCTGGAGCTCTTGACCATGGGCACTATCAGCCTGACCATCAAACAAATAGGTATATCGGTATATCTGAGGATCAACATTCTAACAAGGTGGTTGGATTTTCTAAATTTAGCCCCCCCCCTTATTAAGCCCCCTCTTATTAGCCTTCATAGAACTCTATATTTTTTCCTTTAGGACACTTACCACAGCTGTGCCTTTAAAACTAACTGTGAATGTCTGCCTCCGTGGTTAGATGCCGGGAACTGTCTCCTATTTGTTCAACACCAAAGTCCCTAGCACTTAGCAAGGGACTGGCATAGAAGGGCTGAATCAATGAATCAAAAATCAATGAAAATTCATTCACTTTGGAATGAATGAATGAATCAATCAATCAACCAATCACTAAGTTCCACTCTATAGCTTTCCAGGTAAGAAAGCCATGGAGCGCAGCAGTTCATTCACTCAATCTGGCACAAATTCCGTGAACACTTACAAGGTACCAAGAGATCTAGTGAATATAGTGATCAAGACAGATGAGGTTCCCGTCCTCGTGGAGATTGAAGGAGGAAACAGACAAGAAGGCAGTTCTGTTAGACAAGCAGTTCTCTGTCTTCAGAGCAAGGTTTCTCTTGGAAACAGGCAAGACTGTCCAGAAATGGCTCTATCTCCTTACTCAGACTTTATCCTTCTGTCCCCACTCTACATTTTGAAGGTATTGATTTAAATTGATATGCAATACCAACTCTCAGGCATTTTCTGAGATCATCAGGGCATGACTGATTTGAAGCCATCAATAGGGTTCGTGGAATGCATATCTGGCTCATGGAGGACCAACCAAGAAAGGAAAGCCTGGGGAACCCATACCATCTCAAAGGTCAAACTCTCCTTGGAGAGACAAACAGAACTGCAGACATTGTCATTGTTTTAATTTGCATTTCCTTGCTTATTAAAGAAGTGAAGCCTCTTTACATACATTTCTTGACCCCTTGGGTTTCCTCCTTTATAAAATACTTGCTTATAGCTCTCGTTTTTTCTGTGCCCCCCCTCCTCCTTTTGCATAGAAGGAAACTAACAGTGAAAAAAAATCAAATGACTTGCCTAAGTTCAGATAATTTCCATAAAATTATAGAAACCATGTTATATATTATATGGTGTCTAACTCAAGACAGGCACCCGAGACTTGCTTGTTGAACTGAATTTACTTATTTTTAAAAGATTTTATTTATTTATTTGAGAGAGAGAGAGCATGAGCAGGGGAAGAGGCAGAGGGAGAGGGAGAAGCAGATCCCCACTGAGCTAGGATCCCAACATGGGGCTCCATCCCAAGACCCTGTGATCATGACCTGAGCCAAAGGCAGATGCTTAACCAACTAAGCCACCCAGGGCCCTTGACCTGAATTTAAATTAATATAGAATGACCTCAAGTAAAAAGCAACATCGGGTGGTGAAAGGAGCCTGGGCTCTGGAGTCAGGTGGCCATGATGGGCTCTAACTCTGGCTCTGCCTGGTACCCCCGCTGTGTGACTTCAGGCAATCACTGAGCCTCTCTGAGCCTTGATTTCCTTATGGATGGAGATCTATATTGATATCCAGATCTATATATAGATATAGATATAGATCCCTGGTAAATCGGGGCACCGACTACAGGGCTCACTCAGTAATCATTCATTTTTCCTTCTAATTCTTTCTTGGAAGACTGCAAAACACCCAAGTGCATAGTGGTGGAGAAAGCCGAATCAAGTGGGCATGGACAGTATGGTAGGCTGAATAACTGTCCTCCAAAATGTCCAGTTCTAACCTCCGGCCCTTGTGACTATATTGCCTGACACGGTAAAAGGGCCTTGCAGATGGTGAAGAAGCTGAGGGTGTCGAGATGGGAAGAGGATTTGGGTGGGCACCGTGTGTCCTCAAGGGTTCATACAAGACAGGCAGGAAGGTTGGAGATGCACGGAGAGAGATGTGAGGATGGACCAGAGCTTGTGGGGAGGACAAGGTCATGTGTCAAGAAAGTAGCGGCCTCTAGAAGCAGAAAAACAGAAGGAAACAGATTCTCTCCCAGAGCATGGGAGGGAGCTCGGCCGCACTGATGTCTTGATTTAGACCCAGTGAAACCCATCTTGGACTTCTGACCGTCAGACTGCATTTGTGTCACTCTAAGATGCTAAGTTTGTGGTAATTTGTCACAGTGGCAATAGGAAACGAATTCAGATGGCATCTTAGAAAAATCAAGTTTCCGAAGGAGGGGAGAGACACGAATTGACGGTGAAGAAGTAATACCTCCTTTTTTTCCAGTGTTTATTTTGTACCAAGCTGTGTTTACATCCCTTGTTTCAAATGATCTCATTTAATCCTCACACCACAGATAGGAACCAGTGTCCCGTTTGCCAGCAAGGAAAACAGAGACCCAGCCAGCGCAAATAGCTCCCAAGCCAGTGGAGGAGCTGGGATCAGAGCTAAAGCCTGCCTGTCGCCAAACCACCATACGTTTCCCCCAAGTGAATGCCCAGGTCGGCTGTGGCAGAGGCTACAGGGAATCTGGAAGTTTCCGAGCTGGTGGGTCTCCACCAAGCCCATTCAATGTGCATTTATTCGCACATCTTCAGTGTGCCTCCCATGCTGGTGCAGAGGAGACCCAGGCTCCCCGGGGAGGCAGGATGCGGTGAGGCAGGAGAGACCCACCCGAACGATGCTGAAAGCATAAATATACCCACCTTGCGAAATACCCTCTTGTGCCAAATGCAGTGGAAGGGGAGACAGATTGGAGCTAACACGGTGAGCTTTTGAAAGTGGAATCTTAGCTGGACCTTGAAGAAATGTGCAGGGGTGGGGAGAATCCATGCCAGGGCAGCACAGGGCTGGGGAAGGAGATGAGGCCTCTAGGATCTTAGCCTGGGACATGAGTTACGGGACATGTCAAAAGCACAAACCTGGGAAATCTTAACGCAACTTCCTAAGACAAACTCAGGGCTCCTGGGTGGCTCAGTGGGTTAAGCCTCTGTCTTCGGCTCTGGTCATGATCTCAGGGTCCTGGGATCGAGCCCCGGATCACACTCTCTGCTCAGCAGGAAGCCTGCTTCCTCCTCTCTCCCCCTCTCTGCCTGCCTCTCTGCCTACTTGTGATTTCTCTCTCTGTCAAATAAATAAATAAAATCTTAAAAAAAAGAAAAGAAAAGAAAAGAAAGGAAAAGGAAAGGAAAGAAAAGACAAACCCGGAAGACTCCCAAAACCAGAGGGACGAAGGAGAGAAATGACTAGGCATAGGAATGGACAATTCAAACACATGGAAGGTTGTTCCTTCTCATAAGTCATCAAAGGAATGAAAATTAAAACAAGATGCAAATGTTTGCCTCCCCAATCAGCCCAGATTTGAGAAGACGATAACGCTCAGTATTGCCGAGGGTGTGGTGAAACAGGCACGCTCATTCATTGCTAGTAGGAGTGGAAATTAATACAACCCTCCTGGAAAACAATTTAGCAATGTCTATCAAAAGCCCTGGTATGTTTACATCCTTTGATCCTGCGTCTCCTCTTCAGGGAGTCTAGCCCACGGAATCTAAATAAAGAAAATCTTTCTATGTGAGAAACTCAACTGCATCCTTGTCTACTCAATAAGTAACAGCCTACATGTCCAAAAGGGGAATATTAAATTATGGTATCTCTACCTAGTAAATAGTATGTAGCCACTAAAACGAATGGTAATAAAAGATTTCAATTGAGTTTAATAGTTTACATTGTTAACTGAATAACGCAAGATACCAAACTACATGTCCAGCAGAATAGCCGTATAAAAACACAGTATTTTTTTTTATTGTGGCAAAAACAAAACAAAACAAAGCCACGTAACATAAACTTACCCTCATAACAATTTTTAAGTGTACAGCGCAATTTTATTAACTGTCCGCCCTTGTTGTACAGAGAGATCTCTAGACTTTTCCATCTTGCACAACTGAAACTTCATACCCATTGGACAACTCCCCGTTTCCCCCTCCCTCCAGCCCCTGGCATCTGCCGTTCTATTTTCTGCTTCTATGAGTGATTACATTAGATCCTTCATGTAAGTGGACTCACGTGGCATTTGCTTTTTGTGATTGACTTATTTCACTTAGCATAATGTCGAAGTATTTTTAAGATGATATACTCTATTGGGAATGTAAATGGGTACAACCACTGTGGAAAACAGTATGGAGGTTCCTCAAAAAAGTAAAAATAGAAATATCACAGGATCCAGTAATTCCATTACTGGGTATTTACCCAGAGAAAACAAGACACTGACTCAAAAAGATCAATGCACACCCTGTTGATTGCAGCATTATTTACAAGAGGCAAGATAGAGAAGCAACCTAAGTGTCCACTGATAGGTGAATGGGTAAAGAAGATGTGTATATATACACAGGCAATATTACTGGGCTGGAAAAAAGAGAATGAGATTTTCCCCTTTGTAGCAACATGGATACACCCAGAGGGTACTAAGCTAAGTGGAATTCGTCCAACAGAAAGAAAAATGCCATATGATTGTACTTATAGGCGGCATCTAAAAAAACAAGTGAATACATGAACAAACAAAAAGCAGAATGAGACCTATAAATATAGAGGATGAACGGATGGTTGCTGAGGGGACAGAGGTGGAGGGATGGGCAAAATGAGTGAAGGCGAGTGGGAGGTACAGGCTTCCAGTTCCAGAATGAATGAGTCACTGGGAGGACAGGTGCAGCAGAGAGGATATAATCAGTGAGGCTGTAACAGCATTGTATGGTGACCGATGGTGGCTAGACTTGTGACTTATACTCACAAGTTATACTGTTATAATGTATAGACTTGTAAGCCACTATGTTGTACCCCTGAAACTAATGTAACATGGTGTATCAAATGTACTTCAATAAAAAAGATACAACTTTAAAAAGATATTTTATCTTATTTTATTATAAAGATTCTTACTTGACAGACAGAGATCACAAGTAAGTAGAGAGGCAGGCGGGGTGAGGGGGAAGCAGGCTCCCCACCAAGCAGAAAGCCCAATGTGGGGCTCAATCCCAGGACCCTGGGATCATGACCCAAGCCGAAGGCAGAGGCCTTAACCCACTGAGCCACCCAGGCGCCCCTAAAAAGATATTTTTAAAAGGACTTAAATATACCAAAATTTGTGCTTGTCTTTGGATGGGTGGTCAAAATATGGTTTTAAAAAATTCTTCCTACATTTCCCTTTCTCCGAATTTTTTCCATGTATTAATTACCTTCCTAATAATAAAATAAGATTCATTTTTAAGGAGATGTTATTTATCATTTGACACAGAGAGAGACATGGAGAGAGGGAACACATGTAGGGGGGAGTGCCAGAGGGAGAGAAGCAGGCTCACTGCTGAGCAGGGAGCCCAATGCAGGGCTCCATCCCAGGACCCTGGGATCATGACCTGAGCTGAAGGCAGACACTTAACTGACTGAGGCACCCAGGGCCCCAGATTCATTTCTTTTCAAGGGGAATAGAAAAAAAAGTGGGCCCAGGAAGCCTGGGAGGTAGCACATTCTCAAATTCGTCACATCAGGTAGAGCTGATAACCCGGGGCATGGGGGACCCTAGGCTCAAGAAGGGACTTTTGCCAAACATCCTGGCCTCCCAGAAAGCCAGCTGCCTTCAGGGTAGGGCCTGAGGGCAGGGACATGGAGGCTGCTGGGTCCTCCAAGCTTTCCCAGACCGGGTACTGATTAGAGATAGGGCCAGCTGGCGCTCACCGCCCAAGACAACCGTGATTCATTCATCCCTCTTGCAGAGAATGTGAACTAGCTGTCTGCTCTTGGCTCTCTAAACCCACCCAGCCCGACAGCCCCTGGGGACTGAAAGACGCAGAACCCCGCCCACTGTGGGCAGAGTTAGACAGAGGGACCGACAGGGATTTAAAAGAACCTTGGTGTGTGTGAACCAGGAAGTAGGTAGAAGGAAGAGAAATACAGCCACCCAGCCCTGCTCCCTGGGTCCACTGCTCTATCGGAAGCTCCTTCGGGCCCAGAACTTTTTGTCCGGCATCTCCACCCTGCAGCCCTGATTATAGGGTTGTCTGCCTTGTAGAGACTTCATAAATATTCGTTCATTGGATGAACCAAGAGCATCCTATCATTTAGGCAAACAGCTTATTTGAGGTGTGGTGCATTCGTCTTGGGAAATCACCAAGAGGCTGGAAAGTTACAGTACTAGGCAGAGGCCTGGCGGTAGGAGATCTTAGATGGGGGAGCTGGAAAGGACGTAAGGCTCATCACGGAAGCCCCTATATCCTTCCATCCAGCCGCACTCCCACACTGCTGCCCCCCTGCGCAACTACTCCCCAGCTGGGCGCCCCCTCCCACCCCGAGAAGCGGGAGGAAAACACAGGGCAGTGAAGGACAGCCGGAATCCTTCCACAGTCCAATTCGGGTTGGCTGGAATATCCCTGATGTGTGAGTCCTAGCTCTGCCACGTAAGAGCCAAGTGACCTTGGGGAAGTCAGTTATCCGACAGTCAATGTAGCCAACAGACTACAGAATAATTATATAGGATATACGTCGTTTTTAAGAATTCAGCTTTTGAGGGGCGCCCCCGTGGCTCAGTGGGTTAAGCCTCTGCTTTCAGCTCAGGTCATGATCTCAGGGTCCTAGGATCAAGCCCATATCAGGCTCTCTGCTCAGTGGGAAGCCTGCTTCCCCCTCTCTCTCTGCCTGCCTCTCTGCCTACTTGTGATCTCTGTCTGTCAAATAAAATAAATAAAATCTTTTTTAAAAAAATTCAGCTTTTGAGTTCTTCCAAATCTGACATAAGTCATCTCATTCCCACAACAACCTATGATGAAGGAACTACTCTTCTCCCCATTTATAGACAAAAGAAGCCCAGATTCAGAGAGGTTTGGTTCATTTCCTGCAGTCACAGGTTAGTAAGTGGCGGAGCCGGGATCCGAACCAGGTCTGAGGACTCTATTACCTAGGTTCTGTCAGCAGGCCAAGCTGCCTTCCGTTCACACCTACGTGCAAGGCCTGGCTGAGAGGCTCAGGAATGGACTCCTGTATAGGAACTCCAACGCACAGTGCGTGGTGGGCTGGTGGTGAAGATGATCACAGGGCCAGGAGAGGGGAAGGGACTGGAAAATTTCATGACCACCTACCACGCCTGCCTCTGTCCCATAACCTCCTCAGCTCCTGTGAGGGTGGTTGGCCCTCGGGCGGCCCATCCCTCTGGAGGTGGGCAGGAAGGAATTTTTCTGGCTCTGGAACCAAGAGTGGTTTCACAACGAGGGCTGTGTCTCATGGGCTCTCTGTGTCACCCATTCCATCTATCCATCCGCTGACAAGGTCAAGTGCTCAGCACAGTGCCAAGCCCCTGCCGCCATTGGGGACCCGGTTGGGTCTTGGCCCCTGTGGAGGCCGCCTATCTGCAGGGCCCTAAGGAAAGAGAGTCTAACTAGAGAAAGGCCTCTTTCAGCTACTACTGGATGTAAATAAGCACAGGTGAGAGGTCACATGCCACACTGGCTGCTGACTGACCCCACCACACAACTCACTACACATTTGACATGGTTACTGAACAATTTCTGAGCGGGGCTGGGTGGCACACCGGGCAGCCTACATGGGCTCCGGAATCAGACAGGTCTGGGTTGGAAGCTGGTGCTGCTCTTCCTCATTGGGTAACATTCCCTGAATCACTTCAACCTTCTGAGTTGCAGCTGTCACATCTGTCAGCTGTAAAATGAGGCTAATGGGAGCTGCTCACAAGGATTTCTGTGAAAAGCAGAGAGGTGATCACTCATGGGCTTTGGCACAGTGCCTGGCACAGAGTAGGTACTTCGTAAATGTGCCTGTGTGTGGCCAGTGCCGGTGCTCCTGGGGTGGGGGAAAGGAAGTAGAATGAGTAACAAAAAGTTTTGTCTCCAAGGATCACACATTCAGTAGGAGAGGCAGAAAAGTCCAGAGTGATACTACAATGATGACTGCGTATAACATACCGTACATGGTTTAATCCTTATCCAAGATCAGGCAACAAAAAAAGCTGCAGACACAGGATTTGAACCCAGGTCTGGCTTATTAAATGAAAGAGTGTGTGTGTGTGTGTGTGTGTGTGTGTGTGTGTGTGTGAAAGAGAGAGAGAGAGAGAGAGAAGAGGGGTTGGGGGAGATTGACAGAGAGAATAGGAATAGGAAAGATTGATTTATTTGGAGAAAAAGGATTAGATCCAAAGTCAGGAGACCTATGAATGAATGACTCTTTTGGATCAATTTCCCTAGTGGCTATGTATTAGGAAACAAACAAACAAAAACTTTTGATAAACCAGTATGTCAATGATGTGTTGTGCACGTCAGGTTGATAATTCTTACATATAATGGGAGAAACTGAAACCAAATGTGGTCTTATAGATAGAAAGTTACAGACCCAAGATCTGAAACTTGGTCCAATTGCTTTAGGTCCAATTTTATTGTTTAAATAAGAATTGTGTATATACAAGTAATACAACACGACGTTTTTATATACACAGTGAAATGATTACCACAGTCAAGCTAATTAACATATGCATCTCCTCATATAGTATTTTTGGTGTGTGTGGTAAGAGTGACTGAGATCTATTCTTAGCAAATTTCTGGTATACAATATAGTATTATTAATCAAAATCACTTTACTGTACATTAGATCTCTAGAACTTACTTGTTTTATCTAATTGCAACTCTTCGATTTCCCTCATCTCCCCGCCCCCATCCTGGCAACTACTGTTCTACTCTCTGCGTCTATGAATTCAACTTTTTTAGATTCAACATATAAGTGAAATCATACAGTAGTTTTCTTGATGTGTTTGGCTTATTTCACTCAGCATAAAGTCTTCCACGTTCATCCATGTTGCCATAAATGACAGATCTTCTTTTTTAAGGTTGATCAATATTCATATATGGATATATAAAAATCACTTTATCCATTTGTCTGTCAACCCACACCTAGGTTATTTCTACATCTTGGCTATTGTAAATCATGTTGCAATGCACATGGGTGTGCAGATAACCCTTCACGGTACTGATTTCATCTCCTTTGCATATATAACCAGAAGAGGAATGACTGTATCACATGGTAGTCCTATTTTTAATTTTTTACAAGATTTTATTTTGAGAGAGAGAGAGAGCACAAGGGGAGGGGCAAATGGGAAGGGAGATGGACAAGCAGATTTCCCACTGAGCACAGAGCCCAAAGCAGGGCTTGATCCCATAACCCTGAGAACATGACCTGAGCCAAAACCAAGAGTCCAGTGCTCAACTGACTGAGCCACCCAACTGAACTTACACTTTTAAATTTTTTTAAAGATTTATTAATTTAATTAATTTTTAGAATGAGAGAGAGAGAGAAAGAGAGCGCATGAGCAGGAAGAAGGGCAGAGGGAGAGAATCTTTCAAGTGTACTCCCAACTGAACAAGGAGCCCAAAATGGGGCTTGGTCCCCCAACCCTTGAGATCATGACCTGAGCTGAAACCAAGAGTCAGACCCTAAACCCACTGAGCCACACAGGTGCTCCATCCACTTTTAGTTTCTTGAGGAACCTCCATACTGTTTTTCATAACAGCTATGGCTACTTACATTCCCACCAATACAGTGTACAAAGTTTCCTTTTTCTTTACATCCTCACAAAACTCATTTTTATCTTTTTGAGAACAGCCATCCTGACCAAACCTTTCACCAATGATTAGTGATGCTGAACACCTTTTTTATTTGCCTTTTGGTTATCTGTAGGTCTTCTTTGTATAATGTGTACTTAGGTCTTTTGCTCACTTGAAATCCAGGTTTGTTTGGTATGTATGAGTTTTTAATATATTTTTTTTTATTAATCCCTTATCAGAGATATGGTTTGCAAATATTTGCCCCCAATCTGTAGGTTGCCTTTTCATTTTGTTGTTTCCTTTGGTGTGCAGAAGCACCTTAGTTTGCTGCAGTCCCGCTGGTTTATTGCTGTTTATCTGCCTCTGACACTCTGACCTCAGTCTGTGCTCTCCCCTATGGGTGATGCCACGCTACCAGCCTTGAAGGATGGGAAATTCACCACATGTCTGCCAATGTCACAAAAGGTTGACCAATCATTCATTGCTCATCACTCCTTTTGGGGGAATTGATGGAGTTGTACAACAGTAGTGGTGTCTCCGGGGTGATCTAATCATGACACTAGGCAGCAAAGCCATCAAGAGAAAATGCTTTCAGCAAGCCAGCCCGTATTTATGACCTACATACAGTGTATTGAGCACTAAACTAACCCCTCAGCACATAGCATCATGCTCTTCCTACACTTCCACGTTTGTGAGGAGCCAAGGCAAGCGCCCACCAAATATCCAACAGCACAAGACTCTAATCAGAAGCCAGCTTTTATTTTGAACGCTAGTTATTAAGGTCTTGGAAATCAGGGGACACTAGCGGCTCAATCCGAGAAGTATGCAACTCTTGGTCTCAGGGTCTGAGTTCCAGCCCCATACTTGGTGTAGAGATTACTAAAACATAAATAAATCAACAACAACATCAACAAAGATCTTGGCATCATACAGAGCTGGGTTCGAAACTGGGTTCTGATACTCCAGGTCTGCTGTGATTTTGAGCCAGCCACTTGACGGCTCGCAGCCTGCGGTATGGAGGTAGGGGGAACCTACTCCGTGATGAGGGCTGATGCCGCCTGCTCCCACGTTGCGCCAGGACAGCGGGTGGGTTTCAGGACCACTCAGGGGAAGCACCACAGCCTCCTAGTTAAGAACAGGCTATGCAGCATATCAAAGACAGAATGTGAACTCTTCCGTCCCAGCGGCAAGACCCAGGGCAAGTCACTCAACTTCTCAGAGGACTGTTTCGTGTAATAAGAGAAAGCGGTGACAGGTAGCAGGTGGGGCTCGTGAAAGACCAGAGGAGAGGAAGCCAGGCCAGGGAAGAGGAGTACCAAATCCCTACGGACGTGGCCGCACACGGGCACCCGTGAGACCGTCGGCCAGACTAACGCAGAGAATCTGACGGATGCTAGCAGACTCCTCACCGCCTGGTAGGAGACTCCCATGGCAGCATCTTCTCTTCCAGAGACAGGGACAGAGGCCCAGAGGCACGACGCTTCCGGACCCCTGATGGTGGATTTCCGGTCCCAGGGTGCACCGCGTAGCGTACGCCCCATGGAAGGCTCTGATTGGCTTATCGTCCAACCCTATTGGGCAGAGCCTCACGCCTACAGCCTCCCTGTTTCACCTTGACCCAGTTCGCTGAGGTGGGGTGGCGGGGCGGCTCGGCCGGTGGGTCTGTCCCCAGACACAGCCAGCCGGGAGCCACTGCCAACAACTTTCTGCGTTGCAAGAGTGAGAGTTCACAGGCTGAGCTGGCGCATATGCCTGACTTAACGTGCCACCTCCTCGGGGTCATTTGATCCACGGATGGATTCGAGTCCATCCTTCATGTACATATTTATGAGACGTTGGCCAGGGTGTTTGGTCCATGGCCCTGGAGCAGCATTTGTGTACCCACTCCAAGACCAAGGTGGTTGGCACCAAGGAAATTACTTCCTTTGCTCATCAATTAGAAACCTAGCTAGGACTTTGATGGATGCCATCGCTTAAGGACCAGGAAGAATATCAATAGGATGCAGGTGAAACCCGTGTCTACAAAGAGCGGCTGCTTCTTTGGAGAGAGAAAGAGACATATGCAGAAGCATAATACAAAGTGGAAAGGATCTGTGCCTCAAAAGAGATGAAGACAGGGTGCTCTGCGGCTCAAGGAAGGCTTCATGAAGTAGCACTGGAACTCTAGATCAAGGAGGAAGGAGCAGATGTCTCCTTAGGATAATGCCACTCTGGCCATCATTGAGTGTTGGGGGTGAGCTCTCTCTCTTTCTCTCTCTCTCTCTCAGCAGAAGGCAGGGGAGTACAAATGGTTAGAAGCACAGGTCTTGGAGTCAGTCCACTGGTCTCAAATTCCCATTCTTTAGTTTCCTAACTCTGTGACCTTCCCCCACCTACCTCCTGGGGTTATAAGGTTCGAATGAGAGTGGTTATTACTAATTCTGAAATGGATAATCCCATGCCCACAAACCCACACAGCACAAACCAAAGAAGCCACAATGTCAGGGCTAGAGTTGCAGATCCTTCACTTTCCCAGACACCATCCCATTCCCCAATGGCCTACGATGCTTGCGTGATAAGGAGAGATGATGAAGCAGGCAGACTGTGTTTACTCAGCCTCATACCCAAGTGCTCACTGGTGGCCCTGGGTGATGCAGAGAAGGCTCAGGGGACGTCCTGAAGCTGTTTCCTCTCTTGCTCTGACATGTGTCAGGTTTATGATGTTGTTGCTGAGTGTGCCCTGACCTTCTTGCAGGCCGTAATCTGGTGCTGACCTTTCACTGGATGCAGTGGACCCCTTCAGTGGTTGAGGAAGAGAGAGGCGGACCCTGCCCTCTATGGCCTATCATTAAGAAGGGGTCATCCCTGAGAGACATGCAAATGTTTCCAATCCTTTAATTCTCCATGTTTCTTAATTCCTTCCCCAGGCATCTGAGGAGCAGGGGAGTCCTCTGGTGTGACCCTAGCCCTTCCCCAATTTAGGCTCTAGTTTCATGATTGGTTGGCACTCCCCTTCTAGTTGTTGTATGTCACCATATTGTCATCAGTAAGAGAGTTAATTAATTAATTAATTAATTAATTTTTAAGTAGGCTCCACACTCAGAATAAGACCAGAGCTGAGATCGAGAGTTGGACGCTTAATGGACTGAGCCAGTGGGTTCCCCAGTAAGAGATGTATTTTACAGCCCCCGCAAGGAAAGAGTTATTGGGCCTCACTCTGCATTTTGTGGCTGCCTTTATCTTAATACTAACTCCAAAGCAATCATCTCTGCCTTTGTCCTCTGTGCTCCTCAAGGACCAGCTCTGTTTCTGATTTGTTGCTGTGTTCCCAGAATTGAGCACAAGGCTGTGTACAGAGTACCATGTGAATATTTGAGCAGGGTATGGACAGATGACACAGTTCATTCATTTGGGCCTAGATTCTAGGGAACCTACTTCCCAACAGGAAACTTTCCCAATAAGATTTCAGCCTCTGACTGGCTCTAGGCTGTTGGCTGAAATTCCCCCATTAGATAATTCATCGTTTGGGGTGAATTCCCCTCATTGCTTTCCATGGCCTCTTAGAGTTTGAATTCTCTTTTAAAATCAGTTGGTCAGTGGTTTTTCACCGGGGATCTGGAAAGGTTTCAAGAGGTTCACAAAGCCCCCGAAACTCTATGCAGAATTTTCACAGGTAAGAGGGTACTGTTTTCCGGTGGCGAGGGTTACCACTAGCTTTCATCAGATTTCAAGAGGGGTCTAGGACGGGAAGAGGTGAAGAGGTACGGTCAGGACCTGGAGACTCTCTGAAGTCCCAGAACATCAATGTCCCCCCAACTTTTATTTCATCCATCTTGTCATTGATAGAGTGGGGAGAGCAGAACTTGCCTGATAGGGTCCTTGTCACGATCCAGTGCGTTTTTGAGGTCAGATAAATTAGATTGGCTCTACTACGTCTCACTTAAATTTTAAAAAATTTCCATTGCTCTTAAATACTGGCCATGGTCCCCTTTCTCCTCACAAGTCTGACTTCTTCCCAGTGTGGGATCTTTGCACTTCCCTTTCCCTCTTCCTGGAGTGCTTTCTCAGATAAGCCTCTTTGCCTAGCTAATTCCTGCTTATCCTTCAGATCTCTGCTCAACTATCTGTTCTTCAAGGATGGCTATCCTGACCTCCTTGATCTAGAACTAGATCAGAACCTTCCTTCATGTGCTCTTAGAGCACCATGAATTGCATCTCACTCCTGCGGTAATTTTGTGATTTTATATCGATTCCTGTGATTCCTGAACAGACGTCTGGGATCACCCCTGGACTGTGGGCTCCAGGAAGGCAGGAACCACACCTATTTCCCCTTCCATTTTATTCCAGCACCTGGTGCAAGGAGTGCACATACTAGGCGCTAAATAACGTGTGTCAGGAACAACAAAACCGTCTTGTTTTTGCATACTGGAGCAACCCCAGCTGCAACAGTTTCTCAAATGCTTTTTTATTTTTTATTTTATTTTTTTTAATATTTTATTTATTTATTTGACAGACAGAGATCACAAGTAGGCAGGAAAGCAGGCAGAGAGAGAGGAAGAAGCAGGCTCCCTGCTGAGCAGAGAGCCCGATGCGGGGCTCGATTCCAGGACCCTGAGATCATGACCTGAGCCAAAGGCAGAGGCTTTAACCCACTGAGCCACGCAGGCGCCCCCAAATGCTTTTTTATTGTTTCTGTAGAGTTCCCCAGGAGGCTTATTCACCTGGATGGAGTGTGATGATCATTCTGGGCGTGGACTCTGGAAACACACTGCCTGAGTTCAAATTTGGCTCTATAACTGAGCCTGAACCATATGGCCCTGAGAAGTTTTATTTATTCTCTCTGTGCCTTGGTTTTCCGCATCAATAAAATGGGGGTGGAATATAGCACCTACTTCAGAGGGTGGTTGTGAAGATTTGCCGAATTCACATACAGAAACCCTGACAGGTAAAGGGTTCTGGAAGTGGAACCTGACGGTGGCTAGCACATAACAGGCTTCCTGGTCTCTTTTTAGCTTCCTCAGGTTGGGCGTCAGGAGACATGCGAGGGGCTGAGGAAAAGGCAGCCCTGCCCAGTGCCCACCGAGACCTGTCATGGCCAGCCCTGCAGTGAGCATGCTTGACCATTGTGCTCACCAGTCATCAGTAAGACACCAAGTAGACTGATCCAGCAGTGTGTTCCTTCCAACCCATTCCAGCTCTCAAGAGCCCATGTGCGCTTCTCTTCCTAACTGTGTTTTGTGATGTCAGATTGGTAGCTTAAAACCAAGCACAGAGGGAGTCTTTACAACACAGATGTCAGCAAATGCTACAAATCAGAGCCTTTTTTGTCCCTCCTGGACAAAAATGTTGTTAAACACTTAGCTTCCCACCCGTGCCCCATCTATATCCTGTGCCCACTCCAGAAAGATCATCGTGGTGTTTCCAAAGGGCCATGGGGTGCATATTACTCCAGTTGTCTTTAGCAAACCAGACAGCTGAACCGCGGGCATTGGCCAGCCACAGAGACAAGGCCTTGGGACCATCTCAGCCACCCGGAGCCTGAAGCACTAGTTAGCCGCTGCTTCGAGATCCTCAGGTGACCAGTCAGGTGACGAAATCACAGCAGTCTCCTAGACCAGCCAGAGGGTCTGCGATGGGCACTGTGGCATGACGGGCCCAGCCAGCACTAGCACTCTGGCCTCGGTTGCCTGGCACCGTGGGCAAGTCAGTTCTGTCTGGGCGTCCGTTCCCTAAGGGAGGAAAGGAAGAGGCATTGAGCAAGGTCCCTAAAGTTTCTTTTTTTTTTTTTTTAAGATTTTATTTATTTATTTGACAGAGAGAGATCACAAGTAGGCAGAGAGGCAGGCAGAGAGAGAGAGGAGGAAGCAGGCTCCCTGCTGAGCAGAAAGCCCGATGCAGGACTCGATCCCAGGACCCTGAGACCATGACCTGAGCCGAAGGCAGTGGCTTAACCCACTGAGCCACCCAGGCGCCCCCTAAAGTTTCATTTTAAGAATCACTCTCTTTCAAAGTGCTGACTCGGCTCTGGATCTCTCCTTGTGGCCTTAGCCAAGTCCCTTCCTCTTTCTGAGGCCTCAGTTTCTGCATCTGTAGGTGGGGAGAATTGTTCTGAGGTGTAAGTGAATTGTTGAAGTCATGCCCCTTGCCCTCAAGGTGACCCAGTCTTTTTTTTTTTTAATTTTTTATTTTTTAATTAACATACAATGCCTTATTAGCCCCAGGGATACAGGTCTGTGAATCGCCAGTTTACATACTTCATAGCACATACCTTCCCCAAAGTCCATAACCCCACCACCCTCTCCCTAGCATCTTCTTCCCGGTAACCCTCGATTTGTTTTGTGAGATTCCGAGTCTCTTAAGAGTTGTCTCCCTCTCCATCCCATCTTGTTTCATTTATTCTTTTCCTACCCCCCAACCCCCACCACGTTGTCTCTCAACTTCCTCATATCAGGGAGATCATATGATAATGTCTTTCTCTGATTGACTTATTTCGCTAAGCATAATACCCTCTAGTTCCATCCACATCATCACAGATGGCAAGATTTCATTTCTTTTGATGGCTGCGTATATATATGGGGGTCCCAATCTTATTGGAGACATAAAATATACCCACTCAGATCCATGAAAGGTGAGTTTCCCAAAGTGGCATTTAGGAAATGGTTTTGGTTGGCATGCAGACTCTTATTTTCTATGTTAATAGTTGCATACATATGCATTTATTTTATGGTGTTTCAGGGGATAAAAGCCATAAATATCAATCCACATCCAAGAGTTCGTGGATGTTATTGCTAAGAATAACAAGACATTTTTAAAGTGAATTGTGTAACATCCAACTTAAAGAAAAATGTTCAGTACGTTAAAGTACAGGTCGTGGGGGAAATCTCAGGAGAAAAGATTCATGAATACGGAAATCAGAAGTTCTTCCCAAAGCGAAGGCTCCTGCCTCCTTTGATTCTGATGCTCTATGACAATAGGTAGAAGTTGCAAGGTAAACTCAAGCTTCACATATGGAAGACCTCAGCAGCAATCCACGGGGGGCGGACTTTAGTGAGGAGGGTCTCCTGGAAAGTCTGGTAGGCAGTTTGGCAGGATTGTTCTAGAAGCCATCAGATCATGTAAGTGCTTTGGGCTGGAAGCAACAGAAACCATGCCTCCAAGTGGCTTAAATTAGGAGGGATTTTTATGGGCCTCATAATTGAATGTCGGGCTAGTTCTGTAGTAGTCCCACAATGTCTTCAGGGTCCTGTTTGTCTCTCTGATCTGTGGTGTACAAAGCTGACCCCATCTAAGTCTCCTCTTATAGCCATTGAAGGATGGCTGCCTTCTGGATGCAAGCTTCCTCAGACCACAACTAGAGAAAGAGAGAGGTCCTCTTACCAACCATCAAACCAAAGTCCTTCCTTTAAGTCTGACTGGGACAATTTGGGTCACTCCCCCATCCCTGAACCAATAACCTTTGCCAGAGAAATTGTGTTCTTTGCTTTGCTTAAGCCCGAGTTTCTGAACCAGTCACTGGAGATGGGATCACCAGGAATGTCCTGAACTAAACTGGACAGAGGTAAGCTTCCCTGACTGTATTTTTGCTGCTCTGGAGGAAGAAAGGAACAGTTGGACAGGTATCCTCAGTGCTCTTCATCACCATCATCACTATCATCATCATTGTAACAGGGATTGTGAGATGACCACCAAGTTCATTTCCTTTTCTTTCTGAGCACACAGTTGGACTACATTTCCCAGACTCCCTTGCAGTCAGGTATGGCCATGTGACAATTCCAGCCAATAGAATATGGGCAAAAGTGATGTGTACCATTTAGCTGTCTGGAAGAGGAAATGTTTCTAAGGCTAAGGTTGGCAAACTTCTTTGGTAAAAGGCCAGATAACAAGTATTTTAGGCTTTATAGGACATCTACAATCTCTATTGCATACTCTTTTTTCTCCTTCCCCCTCTCCTTCTCCCCTCTCCCCTCCTCCTCTTCTTCATGACTTTGGAAATGAAAACCCATTCTTAGGTTTAAGGCTATAGAGAAACAGATGGCTAGCTGAGTTTGGTTCACAGGGTATATAGTTTGCAACCTCTATTCTCAGGTGATGCTTGGACCCACATGTTGAAGATGACAGAGGCACAAGGTGGAAGGAGTCTAGATCCCCAAACCACTGCATGGAGGTCAATCCCCAAATAGGAGTGCCCTCATTGACTATAACTGGAATGAAGAGAAAACATTTTTTTAAATTATTTTTTATTATTAAGGTAAAATAAGCATAACATAAAATTTACATTTTAACAATTGTTTAAAGATTTATTTATTTATTTGAGAGAGTGAGTGTGTAAGTGGGGAGAAGGGGAGAGATAGAATCTCAAACAGGCTCCCCGCAGAGGCTGACATACGGCTCGATTTCATGACCCTGAGATCATAACCTGAGTCAAAACCATGAGTCGGATGATCAACCAACAGCCACCTAGGTGCCCCTTAACTATTTTAAAGTATACAGTGTCGTGGCATTAAGTAGATTCACATTGGTGTTCAACCACTATCCATCCCCAGAACCCTTTTCATCTTGCAAAACTGAAATTCTGTCCTCCTTTAATAATAACTGGCTGCTCCCACTCCCCCAGTCCTGGCCACCACTATTCTACTTTCTGTCTCTATGAATTTGACTACTCTAGATAATTCATACAAATGGAATCGTATAGTATTTGTGTTTTTGTACCTGGATAATTTCACTTTGCACTATGTTTTCAAGTTCATTCAAGGTGTAACAGGTATCAGAATTTCCTTCCTTTTTAAGACTGAGTAATACCCCATTGTATGTGTAAGCCACAATGTTGTTTATCCATTCATCTGTCAGTGGCCATTTGGGTCGTTTCTACTTTTTGGCTGTTGTGTATAACACTGCTTTAAAAACTGGTGTACAAATGTCTGTTAAGAATTCCTGCTTTTGATTCTTTAAGGTATATTCCCAGAAGAAAAATAACGTTTTAAACTTCTGAAATTTCTAGAGTTTATTGATTGGAGGAAGTTTTGATAAACGCAGTTGTCATCATTGTCATCATCATCTAAAACATCTCTGAGCACCTACTGTGTGCCAAGTACTAAATGAAAGACTTAATATAAATTTTGTTTGGTTATGTGATTTAATTTATACAACATCCCAGTAAAGAACCTGAAGCTTGGAGAAGTTAAATCAATTGTCTAAAACTACATAACAAAGAAGCCATCATCTCTGCACTCAAGAAGCTCCCAGGTAGGGGGGGGAGAGAGAAAACAAACCAGATCATTTGAACACAGCATGATATATGCTGGACAAAACTGAAAATGTTTTGGAAGTCTTTAGCTGAGGGCAAAATGCTGTAGGCAGTGGTCAGAAAAGGCTCCCCAGAGGATGTAATGTCTAAGCTAAGTCCCAAGAAAGGAGGCAGCATTGGTCTAACTAAAGGTTGAGAGAGAGGGCTTAGACAGGCAGATCTGCATGTGCAAAGGCCTGGAGGTGAGTGAGAGAGAACATAATTTATCTGCAATGCTGCCAGATGAGGCCAGATCCCAACCCACGGCTGTTGGAACTAAAGCTTGTGTTTAGCTGTAGTGTTGTCTTGCCTCCCTGGAATTGGGAAGAGGGATGGGAATGAGAAAGAGTGGACAACAGCCTCTGAGATCCCTCCCAAGCCTGAAGCTGTAGTTTCATGATGGCCTGAACCAACTCCTTCAAATGCCTTCACCATCATTCTCAGAAAACGGACAACAAGAGATCCCCACACCACACCCTCTGGTCTTGACATCGTAAGTGTTCTGTGAATTCATGTGCACACATGAGCTCACTCCATCTGTGAGATGCCATCTGTGAGTGTGAGTGTGTCTGAGTGTGTAATTTTTCCTCACATTTTGAAGGTTGTGAGGAAGGTCCAAGGGGCCACGCTAGGGCTTTATCCTCCTTTGTGGAGTTTGGGGCAGGCGGGCAGCCTCCTGCCCTCTTGTCTTGGTTGCTTTTCCTCTTTGGTCCCTTCTCAATTCTGCTCAGCCTCGCCTCGGGCCAGTGCATGGGCTCCTCTTCCCTTCTACTGGCAGATTTTGGGAGCTGCCACCAGACTGTCCCAGCCTTCCCAGTCCCTGGGGGATGACCACTGAGACTCCTTGAGGGCTTGGTAGTCTCAGCTACTGTTCTGAGGGCTGGTCCACATGTCAGCTCTTTTAATCTCACAGCTCTGTATGCCAGACATTGTTAATAGCCTGATTCCTTCCTGCTTTAGAAATAATGAAACTGTCAAATAAATAAATAAAATCTTAAAAAAAAAAAAAAGAAAGAAAGAATGAAACTGAAGTTCATATAGGACAGCTGACTTGTCCAAGGTAAAGTTCACATCAGGCTGTCCGACTCCAGTTTGGGTTCTGAACCAACCTGCCGTCCTTCCTCAGCAGGATCCCTTGGATGAGAGTGGGGTCAGAGGAGGAATATGTGAGGGAAAAGGAAGCTTTAGAGTTTGACAGTCAGGAATCAGAGCCTCCCCCACCCCCCTTCCTCCATGAACCTATATTGCTTAAGCTCTCTGGGCCGCAGTTTCCTGATCTGTAGAGCAGTGACTGTAAAGAACTTCTCATGGGCTGTTGTGACCATTACACGAGAAGCACAAGCAAATACCCTCACACAACAGGCACTCACACACGGTGGCCTTTCCTAAGGATAATGCCTTCGCCCAGTCAGGACTTGCACAAGATGGCATCCCAGATCTAGGCCATTTGCTGGCAAATAGTCTTGGGGACAGAAACCAGCATGATGTTATGGAAAATGCTCTAGACAAAGAATTAGGGGCCCGAATTTAAGCTTCATTTCTGTCACCTATTTGCTGTGGGCAGATACTCCTTGTCCCTAAGCTAGAGGGTCCTTCCCCATAAAGTGGGGATAAGGGGACTTGTCTGGACTGGATAATCCAAGATTAGTCCCAGCTCTGACATTCTGGGATTCCTTGAGGTGGAACAGACTCATTTAGTCATTCAACAACCACTCCAAGTCTCCACAGTGGAGATAGCACTGCAGGAAATAAAACATCTAGGGGACGACTTGTCTTCAGGAAAGGGGAAGAAATTTGCTGGGAAATGGTTATTTCTTGCCATTAAAATCTATGTGCAAGTGGATAGCCATAAGCAAAAAAACAAAGAAAACCAAAAATCTTCCATTCATACCATATGTGTAAAAGTGAACTCTTACTGAAGAGAGCAGGTATCTGGCCTGTGAACAGGCATCTTCGTTTCACATCCAATGAAAGAGCAATTTAAAAATGAGTGATGTTGAGAAGGACAAGAAAGTTTTTGTTCAGAATTGTGCCCGGTTCCATACACTGGCGAAGGGAGGTGAGCACAAGATTGGGCCAAATCGCCATGGCCTATTTGGGTGAAAGACAGGTCAGGCATCCATATTTTCTTACATGGATGCCAACAAGAACAAAGGCATCACCTGGGGAGAGGAGACACCAATGGAGCATTTGGAGAATCCCAAGAAGTACATCCCTGGAACAAAAATGATCTTCACTGGCATTAAGAAGACAGGGGACAGTGCAGACTTGATAGCTTATCTCAAAAAGTCTACTAAGGAGGGGGGTCTGGGTGGCTCAGTCAGTTGGGCGACTGCCTTCAGCTCAAGTCATGATCCCGGGGTCTTGGGACTGAGTGCCACATCCATTTCCCTGCTCTTCAGGGAGCCTGCTTCTTCCTGTCTTTCTCCCTGCCACTCCCCCTGCTTGTGTTCTTTCTCTCTCTGTGTCAAATAAATAAATAAAATCTTAAACAAAGAAAAGCTACTAAGGAGTAATAGCTTATTTATTACAAAACAAAAATGTTTCATGTCTTTTTAAATGTGTGCCATATTTAAATTGATCTCATCCATCAGAATTCAGATCATGACTAGCTGATAGAATATTTCTTTTGGACAGGACTGATTTAAATAAGATTGGCTTGTGGTTAAATGCACGTGATCAGCTTTCTGAACTTTGCTAGGAATTCTGGTTCAGCAAGTGCTGTCACTCTTTTCCCCTTCTGAAGGTATGATTGGAATTGATTAGTAATGTTCAGCTGTTCCCAGAGATTGTAAATGCCAGCTCTAAACCTATAGGAGATTGGTTTCAAATTAGATTTATATAACTGGTTATATTAATATATGTCTTAATATAGTATATATTTTGTAATAATATAGATTATATTTCACATTCAATATATTATATATTATATTTCACAATATATTATATATGTGTATGTATATATATATATATATATATATATATATATATATATATATATATTTCATATATCAGTGTCTCAGAGAACAGCAAGACTCCGCTCTGTTTCAAGGTGTGTTCATTAGCTTGTAAATCACGAGGGCTGGAGATTAGCTGGCAATGTCTACTTTCTCTTTATGGTCTTAACACTGCCACTTTAACTCACATTCCCTGCATCGAAAATGTTGCTTTTTACCTCATGAAAGGCATTTTAGTGTGGTTTACATATCATATTAAATAAAGAATATTTAGGTTAGCTCAGTGGGTTAAAGCCTCTGCCTTCGGCTCAGGTCATGATCCCAGGGTCCTGGGATCGAGCCCCACATCGGGCTGTCTGCTCAGTGGGGAGCCTGGTTCCTCCTCTTTCTCTGCCTGCCTCTCTGCCTACTTGTGATCTCTGTCTGTCAAATAAATAAATAAAATCTTTAAAAAAGAAAGAAAGAAAGAATATTTAGCACTTAGTACATTTTGTAGATCTATAAGTTCAGATGCTTTTAAAATACAGTGTGAGGAGATATGGCAGCAAACTTGGATTGTGAATATTTTACTCAGTCAGACTAAGTTATAATTCAGGACTATATTCTAAGCAGCTATTCAAAGACAAAACTGTAGAGTAACCATGTACATATGATTGGTAATGGTGCTTCTGCCAACTCGTTAGAAGGATTGGAGGAAATATATCAGCACAAACTTATAAATTACATGATAAGGCTTAAGATAATTAAAAACAAAATCACATATCAAAATAAAAATTAACTTATACTGGATCAGAGAACTAAATGTAAAACTTAAAACTGTAAGACTTTTTTTTTTAAAGATTTATTTTTTTATTTGAGGTGGGGGAGAGGCAGAGGGAGAGAGAGAGAGAGAATCCCAAACAGACTATGGATATGGTCCATATCCATATGGACCCAATATGGAATTGGGATATGGAGCCCAATGCAGGGCTTGATCTCATTATCCTGAGATAATAACCTAGCCAAAATCAAGAGTCGGATGCTTAAACAATCCACCCTGGTGTCCCAAAACTATAAGACTTCTTATACTTGATCTTAACCAAAAGGCCAAGAAGTGATCCAAAACTATAAGACTTCTTAAAGAAAACGTTAGGGGAGGCACCTGGATGGCTCAGTCGGTTAAGTGTTTGCCTTCAGCTCAGGTCATAATCCTGGGGTCCTAGGATCATAGTCCTGTGTCAAGCTCCCTGCTCAGTGGGGAGGGGAATTTGCTTCTCCCTCTGCCCCTCCCCTTGCTTGTACATTCTCTCTCTCTCTCTCTAGCTTGCTCTCTTCCAAATAAATAAATAAAATCTTATAAAGAAAAGAAGAAAGGAAGGAAGGAAGGAAAGAAAGAAAGAAACATTAGGAAAAATCCTCTATTATCTTGGATCCGTGAAAGATTTCTTAGATACAAAACCCCCAAACCATAAAGTGAAAATTGATCAATTAGATTCCATATATATTAAAGATTTTTGCTCTTCAAAAACCACCAAAAGAATGAAAAGACAAGCCACAAAATTAAATAGAATGTTTATAAACAACAACCAAAAATTAACTTGTTAAAAATAATAAAATAGGGGTGCCTGGGTGGCTCAGTCAGTTAAGCATCTGCCTTCAGCTCAGGTCATAATCTCAGGGTCCTGATGTCGAGTCCCGCATTGGGCTCCCCACTCAGTGGGGAGTCATCTCCCTTTGAGTCACTCCCCTCTCATGCTCTCTCTCACTCTCTCTCTCAAATAAATAAATAAAATTTAAAAAGTAAAATAAAATAAATGACATAGAATCAAAATAAATAAAAACAAAAAGTTGTAAAATATAAAAAATAAAATGCAAGCAATAAAATGTTTGCAAATCAGGCATCTGATAAGAAACTTTTTGTCAAGAATTTATCAATGCTTAAAACTCAATAATAGGAAAATAGCCAACCAAATCTAGAAATGGGCAAAAGATTTGAACAGACACTTCACCAAATAAGGTGCACAGATAGAAAGTGAGCATGAAAAAATTGTTCCCCATAAAATTGTAAAAATTAAAAAGACCAGCTATATCATGTTGATGAGCACATGGAGTAACTGGAATTCTTTTTTTTTTTAATTTTTTAATTTTTTATAAACATATATTTTTATCCCCAGGGGTACAGGTCTGTGAATCGCCAGGTTTACACACTTCACAGCACTCACCAAAGCACATACCCTCCCCAATGTCCATAACCCCACCCCCCTTCTCCCAACCCCCCTTCCCCCAGCAAACCTCAGTTTGTTTTGTGAGATTAAGAGTCACTTATGGTTTGTCTCCCTCCTGATCCCATCTTATTTCATTTATTTTTTTCCTACCCCCTTGACCCCCCATGTTGCATCTCCACTTCCTCATATCAGGGAGATCATATGATAGTTGTCTTTCTCCGATTGACTTATTTTGCTAAGCATGATACCCTCTAGTTCCATCCATGTCGTCGCAAATGGCAAGATTTCATTTCTTTTGATGGCTGCATAGTATTCCATTGTGTATATATAGCACATCTTCTTTATCCATTCATCTGTTGATGGACATCTAGGTTCTTTCCATAGTTTGGCTGTTGTAGACATTGCTGCTATAAACATTTGGGTGCACGTGCCCCTTTGGATCACTACGTTTGTATCTTTAGGGTAAATACCCAGTAGTGCAATTGCTGGGTCATAGGGTAGTTCTATTTTCAACATTTTGAGGAACCTCCATGCTGTTTTCCAGAGTGGTTGCACCAGCTTGCATTCCCACCAACAGTGTAGGAGGGTTCCCCTTTCTCCGCATCCTCGCCAGCATCTGTCATTTCCTGACTTGTTGATTTTAGCCATTCTGACTGGTGTGAGGTGATATCTCATTGTGGTTTTGATTTGTATTTCCCTGATGCCGAGTGATATGGAGCACTTTTTCATGTGTCTGTTGGCCATCTGGATGTCTTCTTTGCAGAAGTGTCTGTTCATGTCCTCTGCCCATTTCTTGATTGGATTATTTGTTCTTTGGGTGTTGAGTTTGCTAAGTTCTTTATAGATTTTGGACACTAGTCCTTTATCTGATATGTTGTCTGCAAATATCTTCTCCCATTCTGTCAGTTGTCTTTTGATTTTGTTAACTGTTTCCTTTGCTGTGCAAAAGCTTTTGATCTTGATGAAATCCCAATAGTTCCTTTTTGCCCTTGTTTCCCTTGCCTTTGGCGATGTTCCTAGGAAGATGTTGCTGTGGCTGAGGTCGAAGAGGTTGCTGCCTGTGTTCTCCTCAAGGATTTTGATGGATTCCTTTCTCACATTGAGGTCCTTCATCCGTTAGTAACTGGAATTCTTACTGGTAGGAAGGTAAAATAGTATAACCAATCTGGAAAACAGTTGGGCATTTCCTTAAAAAGCTGAACCCACACCAGCCATATGATCTAGCCATTCTACTCTTAGGTTTCTCCCCAAGAAACAAAAATCTACATCCATACTAAATATTTGGGCTTAAATTGTCACACCAGTATTATTTGTCAGAGGCCCATATGTGAAACAACCCAAAAGTCCATTAACGGGTGAGTGGGTAAACTATTCAGGGAGGTCCAGCCATGCAATGGAACACTCCTTTGCCCTATGAATGAATGAGCTATGGATACATGCAACAACATGGTGAATTGCAAAATAATTTGGCTGAGTGAAAGAAGTCAGACAAAAGAGAATACATACTGTGTAATTTCATTTTTTTTACAATGGTAGGAAGGATAATCTAATCTATGATGAGGAACGCAAAGCAATAGCTGCCTAGGGGATTAGGGATTGTGCAGGAAGGGGTGGGGGTGGATTTCAAAGGGGCTTTTCGGGGTAATGGATAGGTTCATTGTCTTGATTTTGGTTATGGTTTGAATAGTGCATCCATATACAAAACTTACAAAACTTTACATTTTTTTATTGGCCTATTTATTTTTAAGATTTATTTATTTATTTTAGAGTGAGGGAGAGAGAGAGAGACAATGTGTACATAGGCAGAGGGAGAGGAGAAGGAATCCCCAAATCTCCAAGCAGACTCTCCATTGAGTGTGGAGCCCAGCATGGGGCTGAATCCCATGACCATGATCATGACCTGGCCACCCAGGTGCCCCACGGTGAGAATTTTCTAATAAAGACTTTTCTGCTGCCCCCCCAAAATATAATTTATACTACATCAGTTACACCTCAAAAGGTGTTTGAAAAAATCAAGGTGCAAACATAGAATTGGTAGTGACAGAAAAGGCAATCAAAATATGTTAGGACTGAAATATGCTACAGTTCATATAAATATGTTATAACAAATATAATATGATACTAACTTTGTAAGCACACATGCAGGTGCACACACACATGAATCTAGCAGACTCTTTTACAGTTAAAACTGCACAGGGGCACCTGGGTGGCTCAGTGGGTTAAAGCCTCTGCCTTCAGCTCAGGTCATGATCCCAGGGTCCTGGGATCAAGCCCCACATCAGGCTCTCTGCTCAGCAGGGATCCTGCTTCCTCCTATCTCTCTGCCTGCCTCTCCGCCTACTTGTGATCTCTGTCTGTCAAAAAAAGAAATAAAATCTTAAAAAAAAAAAAAAAAAACTGCACATACACCCTTTGTCCAAGCAGTCTTACTTTCAGAGATCCCTCCTACACGAAGAAAAATGAGTGTGCAAGGTGATCCTACTACGTACAGAGGTGCAGGTTGTTCACTGCACAAGGACAGCAGGTTGAGGGGCATGTGGGGCTGGAATCCAGTGTACACTCTACTTGCCAAGCCAAGTGAGTGCCTTGTTACAGGCCCAGGTCTGCCTGGAGAGGCACCTTTTGCTGATTCGCACAAAAGTTTTCTACGGTCTAGGTATAGCCGGGTTAAAGACATAAAAGGAGGACTATTACATAGGGATGGTTATCCACTGCCGCAAATCAGAAACAACCTGGATGTGTACTTACAGGGGATGGGTTGAAGAAAGTACCGCTCAACGACAAAATGAAAAAGTATGGAGTACTAACAGGATCCTCAACCTAGAGGATGTCAGAAAGAATATTAAGTGAAAGACACAAGCTGTGGAAAGTTGTGTTCCCGACCACCCCCAGACCCCTACGCATGCGCCTTGGAAGCTGCTCAACCATCCCCTTGATTTTCTGCTTATCTTTTCATTTTCCCTCATGTTCTCTCTCTCTCTCTCTCTGTCTCACTATATATATATATATATTTTTTAACATAATCTCCATATGCAAGTGGGGCTCAAACCCACAACCCCGAGATAAAGAGTTGCTCGCTTACTGCCAGCCAGCCAGGAGCCCCTGCATTTAGTTTCAATGAACAGAAAACATAAATCTCAGACATAGAAGCTATTCTGTATCTATAAAATAAGGGAATTTTTTTTAAAACAAAAGGATCATATTCATGTACATACATACACACATATGTATGTACGTATGTTCCCAGGGGCTTAGAGCAGGTTTACATTCTGCGTGTTGGGAGGGGAAAAGGAAGCCTATTAACTTTTTTCCCCACACACTTCAACGTGTTACCACTGGCATGTGTTTTTTTGGTAACAAAACAATACAGAGTGTATGGTAGTTCCTTGTATTACCCACACTACTTTTCTGTATGTTGGAAATCACATCAAAATTTTTTAAAAACTTAAGTATTTAGAAGCAAAACAAAATGAGGACAATGACATTTTTTTTCAAAGAGTGAAATATTAAACCAGTAGAAACCCCCTTCTACACCACCAACTGCACTGCACCACCCCCCATAAAAATATTCAGGTGAAAAAGGGGAGCCTGGGCGGGAGTGGGGGGTTGGGGGGTGCTGGGTGTGACTTTCCTCTGGGCTCTGGGATCAGAAGCCCTTCTTCACTTAATAATTCAGGGGTGGGGTGGGGGGAGTTGGAGCCTGGGGCCCATGGCTCCTATGTAAGGGTTTCAGGGAGTCTGGGGACCCCCTGATATTTTAGGAAAACGTTTCCCGTGTGCATTTTTGTGTGTCTGCTTTCATGTGTCTGCAGCTCTTATGGGATTCTCAAGAGGGTCAGCCACATAAAAGAGGTTAAAATCCATGCCTTTGTTTTAGCTTTAAGTTCTGTTCATCTGGAGAAATAATTTCAGGGAGCCCACCTCCACACTGAAGACTCCACTAGGCGGGAGTGCTGTGATGATTTGTATTAATGTATTAATGTATTCATTATAAAATAATTCACAAGAAAACAGGAAAAACCTAGAAAGTCATCCTTTTTGAGAACATTGTTTTTTACCTTCTTGTCTTCATTTCTACTAAGTGTTCTACAGTGAAGACACGTTGTTTTGGCAATAATAAAATGTTATTATGAATACATTTATTATTATAAATATAAATATGTATAGAGATAGGTGTACACACCAAGCCCCGGAGGGAACCACGCCCAAATAGGACCAGTGTTTATGCCCTAAGGATGGGATTGGGGGCTTTATTTACACTTTCTTCTTTGGGTTTATCAGGAGTTCCTATTTTGAAGTTATTTTGAAGCAAGAAATCACTTTCCTCCCGGTGATCAGTTTTAAGACCTTTTCATTCTATTCCCACAACTGGCACCAACCCCCCACTCCCAGACCCCCTTACAGCCCCGCTCGGCCCCAAGGGGCCCCACACTCATCAGCTTGTTTGGGTAAAGAGGGGAACCAGGACGGGGGCTTGTCCAGGCATGCCGGGCTGACTCCCTTTTGAGGCCCAGCCCCTGAGTCACTTGGGAAAACCTTAAACACACAATCTGGACACTTTACTCCCTCTCCCTCGCTGTGCTCCCCGCAGGGTTGAGAAAGAGTTGAAAGACCCAGCCATCCAGAGTTCGGCTAAGCCAGGCTCAGACCGACTGAAGGGTTAGAGGGGGCCTTCCCAGATTCATGGATTTTTCTGGCATCAGAGAAACTGGGTGAGGACCTGGGATTTGGGACACCAGAGTGTCTGAGCTCCAATTCCAGCCTCACTATTTCCCCCAAGCTCCTCTGCAAAGTGGCATCATGATGGTACCAATAAGGAGGTTGTGTGATAGAAAGACATGTTAATAAGGAAGAATATGCCTTACCCAAGTCCCTTGAAAAAGTCATCCAGGGGCTCAGTCACTGAGCATCTGCCTTCGGCTCAGGTCATGATCCTGAAGTCCTGGGATCGAGCCCCGCATCAGGCTTCCTGTTTGGTAGGAAGCCTGCTTCTCCCTCTCCCACTCCCCCTGCTTGTGTTCCCTCTCTCACTGTTGTCTCTCACTGTCAAATAAATAAATAATATATATATATATTTTTTAAAGGCAAGAAAAAGAAAAAGTCATCCAACGCATATCATTTCACAGTAGGCCAAGCAAGCAAATTGTAACCTCTACACGCCACAGCCACAGGATTTGGGCTTTGGTTGGTAAAGGAAAACACGAGACCCCTTTCTCAGGATTGCTTTTGTACCACGTGGGTGTGGAATTGCATAAGTCTTCAGTGAAAGGATTCATCCCGGGGTTCCCAACTGTAAAATTTCAGTGAGGTACTTTATGTCTGGCGTCTAGGTTTGTGTCCAGCATGAAAAGCATACTCAGCACACAAATATCAATTTCTAAGAGCAGCTTGACCTCCTACATCCCCACTTCCAAACGCTTCTCCCTCCCCTCCCCGCACCCCTGGGCCTGGAGCCACCTTGAGTCCCCATCCGCCACCACTGTCCCTGGCTTCCATGCAGGGGCGGGAACTACTGTTACTCCCACGTAAGTGCACCGGCTGATTCTCTCCCAGAAATAGAATGTAAACAGGGTAGAGGGCTTGTGGTAGAAATCTGAGAGCTCTGGAACTCCCCGCTGGAAGCAATGTCCCAGTAACGAGTCCAAAGGGTCACTGGGTGTGTGCCCCTAACGTGCCAGTCCTCCAGCTGGGATGCTCTTCCTCCCCCTTGTTTGGCAACCCCCAACTTCTCTCTAGCTTCTGCATCGTCTCCTCCAGGAATCTGGCCTTGCCTACCCTCTCCCCTGTCTGAGTCAGGGACTTCCGGGGCTCCCTTGCACCCGGCTAACCTCATCACAGCGCTTGGTACAATCCGGTATAATCGCCTGTGTCCTTGCCCTGCTCTCCCTTCCCCAATGCGCCTTCCCACCACATGGAGAGCAGGGAGGAAGGCAGGGAGTGGGTTTTACTGTCTGTATCTTGGGCATCTAGCATGGGGCTCAGAGTGGGCCCTCGTAATCTGGTACATTAGTAAACGCCTGACTCTTAGCACAACAATTTATAGGAGAAAAGTTATGAGTCTGGGCTGTAGATCCCGACCAACCAAGACCCAATTCCAATTCTAGTCTCCCTGGACCATAGATAAGTCATTTCCTCCTTGGGCCTTGCTGTGTACACAGATAAAGGGGGATAGTAACAATCCCCATGACGCAGGTTGTGGCCGGGGTTAAATGGAAAATGCACCGCAAGGAATTAGCTCAGAGCCTGTTGCACACAGTAGGTGCTCCATAAATGCCCTGTTTCCTCAGCCGCCATGGAGTGGCAGCTGAAACTCCCCACCCCTCCGGGCTGTGGGGACAATGAAGGGCTTACCCAGAGGGGGACACAGGGAACCAGGCCTCATGAGTGGCTGGTTTCCTGACCTGGATTCAAGGCTCTTTCTGAGAGAAGAGGCAACACCCTGGCTCGCCCCTGCTGGGCCTCAGAGGCTGGGGCTCCCTTGCTCCTTGGAGAAAATTAGCCTATCTCGCCCTGTGAAACTCAGGTGGGTGACTCAGAGACAAGGCAGGCCACCTTGCTTGCTGCTGCCAGGGCTGGGCTCATGGGCAAGGCCGAGGTGTAGGCCATCCACGCATACCCAGGGCCACGGGACCCCAAAGCAGCCGGGGGCACCCCCTCCTCCTTCTCAGAACAGCCAGTGAAGCCCACCTCCCCCACCCTTTTCTCCTCTTTCCTTTTATTCCCACTTGTCTGGCCTGTTGTTTTCTCACGGAGGTGAAATGTGAGATCTGTCCTTAGAAATTGTCACGTTTGTCTAGGGGCTGACAGAGTGAGCCTGGGAGTGAGGAGAAGGGGGGAGCTCAGGTACCACATTTGGCTTTTCACCAATTCCTCCCCCTCCCCCCAACCCCCAGCTGCCCTCCCACGGGGGACAGTGGGGCCAGATGTGTTCACACCCAAAACACAATGGTTTTTTCTGGAAATAGTCTCGGAGGGTCTTCTGACAGCAGCCATTCTCCACAGGTGTATTCCCTGGGGTCCCAGAGATACCTTGGGGGGGTTCACAGGTCAAAACAATTTTCCTAATAATATTGAGACATTCTTTGTATTTTTCATTCTCATTCTCTAACAAAACTCATGCTCTGGATTTTTCCAGCTGGTCCATGACAACGTGGTATTGCAACAGGTTGAATGCAGTCGTGGTCACAAGAAGACAGACACTGAAGAGTCTGCACAAATCTGAAAACAACATCACTCTTCTGGCTATGTTTTTTTTTTTTCTTATTTGGAAAACATTATTTCTGTTTTTTATTTATTTTTTTCATTTTTGTTTATTTTTTAAAAAGATTTTATTTATTTATTTGAGAGAGAGAGAGCACAAGCATGGGGAGAGGCAGAGGGCGAGGGAGAAGCAGACTCTCTGCTGAACAGGGAGCCGATGTGGGGCAATCCCAGGACCTGGAGAAGGCAGAGACTTAACCCACTGAGGCACCCAGGTGCACCCGACACGGAGTATTTTATCGACGTTGACTTTGCCAAAACTTCCTTACATGCTCCCATGCAACCTTTTCTCCATTTCCCCCACACTTGGAGTCAGACTTGCTTTGCAGTCTCCCAGTCTTGCCCGGCTCCCTACCTATTTTCTCTCACTCAGGCAGCATCCCTAGTAGGATCCTTGCATGTTTAATTCTGCCCCTGCTTCTGCTCCCCAAGGACCCAGACTATCTTGGTGAGAATGTTAGAAAGTAAAACACTACATTTCCCAGACTCCCTTGCACCTAGGGTTCTGGCTTGGAGTTATTCTGCCAATTAGATGCCCTAGTGAGATGTTTGTAGGTGGAGGAGAGGCAGAACCCCCCCACCCCCAACCTTTTCCTTTTCAGTTGTTCTGCTGCCCAGCAGGGAAACAGGACATTTTTCTGCAGCAGATTCTGGTGCCCTTTAAACACAGGTGCCAAGAGGAAGTTGCAATGGTGGCTTCTGGATGTGCCTTCCTGAGCTGTGATTAGCAGTTAGGGGTGTGTCTTGAGCCTGACCTCAGAGTTGAAGTACCTCTTCAGTGGCACCTGGACATGGTTCCCAGAGACCCAGACTAGGGCTGGTTTTCTTCCAGTGATTCTGTAAGCTTCTAATTCCCCATGTTAAATCTCTCTTGTTTAACGTGACTTGAACAGCTCATTTCCTGTGCTAACATGGGCATAATTACTATTCCCTTTTTTTTTTTTAAAGATTTTATTTATTTATTTGACAGACAGAGATCACAAGTAGGCAGAGAGGCAGGCAGAGAGAGAGGAAGAGAAGCAAGCTCCCTGCCAAGCAGGGAGTCCGACTCGGGGCTTGATCCCAGGACCCTGGGATCATGACCTGAGCCGAAGGCAGAGGCCTTAACCCACTGAGCCACCCCAGGAGCCCCTACTATTCCCTTTTATAGAGGACAACACTGAGCTCAGGTGGTTACGAGACCTAGCACAGGGAAAAAGGCGGCAGGGGACATCAGCTTCTAGCCGTGCCCTTCATGCTGCCTGCCCCCCCGCCCCCGCTGTCACCAGCACCCCACACCCTGCTCAGTGCTCCTTCCACTGGCGATGTCCGCAATCACTGGAGTGAAAGAAAACATTATTTCCCACTCCATAAATGTATTCTACTTCGTGTTTTCAATACGATGATTTTTTTTTTCATTCCATAAAGGTTTTCAGGTGCTTTTTACTTCTAAGAAAAAAATCTTCCAAAAGACAAATCCAATCCAATGTTGTGATGTGCTTAAGAATTGCCTTAAAATATAGGGGGGCAGGGAGGAATGCAAAACTCAGCAAAAAACATATGTTTTTAATGTTTTAAAAACATATGTTTTAAAGCTAGAAAGATATGTGGCAAAACTCAGCAAAAAACATATGTTTTTATGTTTTAAAAACATATGTTTTAAAGCTAGAAAGATATGTGGCCTTTTTCTTATTCTAAAAGCAATATAATCTCCATTGTATTAACAAGCAAACACACACACATACAACAAAAAAAGTAAAAACAAATTATTTAAAATTCTACTCTCCAGAGAAAACCACCATAAACATCATGTGGCATGGCCTCTGTACTGAGAGGAAAATTCAGATTTGTTACCATGCCCTGTACATCCTACGTGGCCTGGGCCTGTCACTTCTTGGTACCACTCTCCTCTCTGTCTCCCCTTATCATGCTGCTTCTGCTCCTAGAGATTCCTCATAATAAGCACACAAGCCTCCACCTCAGGGCCTTTGCACTTGCTGTTCACTCAGCCTGGAATGCTCTTCCTTGATCACCTGTGCCTGGCAGCCTCATTTCCTTCAACACTGGACTCAGTATTCACCTTCCCATCTCCACTGGCCATCCTATTTAAAATTTTACTTCCCCCTTCTCCTATTCTTTCCCACTTTATTTTTCCTCCTTAGCACTTATCACTGTCTAACATGTCCTCTCCTTTTCTTTCTTGCTCCTTGTTGTCTCTCTCACCAGTGTCACCTACATGAAGGCCAGGATTTCTGTCTGTTCTGATACAGTACCAGTCATACAGATGTGCTCAATAAATATTTATTGAATGAATCAATTCACATCCAGAAAAGTTCATGCTTTCCACTGTTTTGAAAATTTATCATTTCACAGTTTGAAATAAAAGATCTGACTCTAGGGGTGCCTGGGTGGCTCAGCTGGTTTGTTCTTCCCAGATCCCTCCAGCTCAAGACCTGGTCCAGGCCCTAGCCTTGGGGAGCAGTGTTTTATAAGGAATCTGTCATCTGTTTATAAGCAATCTGTCATTATAAGGAAAAATACAAGCGTTTTATAAGGAATCTGTCATCCAAAGCCACAGCCTCCAAAGTGAGCAGCTGAGCGGGGCAGTTCCAAACCTTGTCCTTCGAGATCTGCCTTCTCTTTGAGGGCCTCCCACGGATCCCTGCTGTCCTGGGGAGAGGAGCACAGTGCTCTCTTCGGTAGTCGGCTTCAAGTTTGACCTTGAAGTTTTGACCTTCATTCCCCAGAGCACAGCTAAGACTCTTTAAACAAGACACTACTAAGGCCAGGGAAGATACGAGGGAAAGAAGCACAGATGGTCACATAGTGAAGTTTTTGGTGTCACACGCCACACACCCTCAGCACTCAATCCAGTGAACTCAGCAAAGGCCCAGCTCCCTGTCTACCTTCGTGTGCAAGAGGTGCCCTCTCTACCTGCTTCCCCCAAGAAGGCCCCCCACCTAGAATGCCCAGACTCCTTCACATCCTCATCAAAGGGAACGAGGCCCAGAGGGACACAGTTGCTCCATCCTTTTGTCAGAGGTCTGCCTTCTAGAGCCTGTCTTCCTGACCCAGGACATGCCTGGGAGAATCAGCTCCCTCTAGGCCTAAGACAGGGACAGAAATGGTTCAGTACACCCCTACCCCTTGTGCCCACTATCCAGCACAATGCTCTTCCCTACTAAGGCCAGATATGACCTCAGAATTCTTCTCAACACAGTGCCCCACCAAATGCACTGGGGTTGTTGGGCTCCATCCAACCTAACTGCCATCCTTGACTTGTGCCCTCGACAAGGCAACCAGCTCAGGTAATAACCCTATCAACCCAGACTGGGGGAAAGTAGGGGCCGTGTTTCTTCTTCCTAGGAAATGACTCTTTGAAGAAACCAGGAGCCTATCAAAAATGGAGTCCAAGGTCCCAGATAGGGACCCTTCCTTGCTACCTCCACCTTATAGAGAGGACACTGGGAAGAAACCCTCAAGGAAAGGCAGAAGGGGAAAGAGTCAGGAAGGTCAAGGGTGAAGTTCAGAGGAATTTATCCCCAAGAACAAAGGTCATCCTCAAGGAGCCCTCACTAGAGGCTTCAGAACAGCAAGTTGTGACCTTTATTCCAGAACGTAATCCCATTTGAGCCTCACAACAGTCTCTGTGGGGCATCATCTTAGGAGCTCAGAGCTCATGAACTCGGGCACAAATCCTGGCTCAGCACTCCCCAGTTGTGTGACTTGGACAACCTTCACTGTCTGCCACCCTCAGTTTTTCTAGGCTTCTAACAGAGGTTCTCAGCTGAGGGTGGCTCAGGTCTGGGCACCGGGCATTGTCTGGAGACATCTGTGTTCATCACAACTCAGATGTGGGGGTGTTCCCAGCATCCAACCATTAGGGACCAAGGAGACAATTCACCTCCTACAACGCACAAGAGTGATCTGTCCCCAAATGTCAACAGTGGCAAGGCTGAGAAATGTCCAGAAGGGGATAATAACACCCATTTCATGGGCTGGTTGTGGGGATCAAGAGAGGAAGTGCACAGAAACTCCTGGCTTACATGAAGTCCTCCGAAAGTAACATTGTCAGCTCATAAAACCCGCCATACAGCGGAGCCTGAAGATTCTAATCACACAAAACCCAAGAGTGTGTGTTGCAAAGTTAGAGCAGCCCGCGGGGCTAGCAGGTCTTAACTTCTGTGGCACCAGGAGCCCATTGCCCAATGCTGGTTCACTAGAATTCACATTACCATGGGGTTGTACTGAATTTTATTATCATTCTACTGTATGGATGTGAAGCCCAATTTCCCATTGGAATCATTCCTGCCCGAGCACTTCTCCATCTTTGGGAGCTTCTCCATCTCCAGTCTGGGGTGGGCTTGAAACCACCATGGGGTACCTGATGGATTTGTTTGTAAACCAAGAGTAACTAGGTTAAAAATGAGGATCAGAGGGTACTTCCGGGAGAAAAGTCATAGGTATTGATGTATGAACTTTATATTGCCTATTCCGTGTGTCCAGAGGCCTTTTTATTTTTACTTACTTCCTGGTTCACAGATAAGACTGCCTGATATGGGGTCTGGAGAGCAGAAGGATTACCGTCACCCGAATAAATTCTGTCTGCTTTGGAATGTATTATATCATTTTTTTTATTGTCCCTAAAAATGACTACCTGAGGTTGGACTTGGAAGAATTTTTTCAGCAAATACATATTAGGCACCTACTGTATGCCAAGCACAGGAAGGATCCCAGCATGGAATCCAGACCTGAGTACACCCCTCCGGGTCACGAAGAGTTATCCAACATTTCATTAATTCATCAAGAAATATTTAATAAGCCCCAGTGCATGCCAAGCATTGTTCTAGAAATTTACTAACATTAAATCCTTTTATCTTCAGAATTACCATGCAAGGAAGGTTTAATACTCCTCACGGGACAAATGAAAAACTAAGTCCCTTGATCAAGATCACACGTCCAGGAAGGGGTGGAGCAGGACCTTAGCTCGCAGCCTCCACTCCGCCTCCGTCTCCCCACCCAAGGCTTCCGACTCCCCCAAGAAAGTGTGGCCCAGCTCTAAGAACCTTGCAGGGAGCGCTTGGCTTTGCTGGGCTCGCGGAGCTCTGAAACGGGTATTTGGTTAAGCCCTTTACAAACGCGCCTTGTTCCACCCTTGAGAGATACCTAAGTGCCAGCCTCCCATGACAGAGGGGAAACCCAGCAGATCTGGGGCCCTGGGGATGCTGGCCTCGTGCCAGCTGTCTCCAGCCCCAGAGCCAAGGGCTGAGGGTTGGCAAAAAAACAGAAGGCAGGGCGAGGAGTCAGCCATCGATCAGGATGGAGGGGAGGTTTGAACACCTCCGCCAGGGGAGGGTTTTGTGTTCTTGCCTTGTTGAGTGAGAAAAGGGTGGACTTTGGAGCCACAGAAGCTACTCTGCCCACCGTGAGCTGAGTAACTTTGGGCAAGCTTTGTAATCACTCTGTTCCTCAGTCTCTTCATCTATAGAATGGGGAGGCTAAGCCCTACCTGTGAGGGCAAAATCAGATCACGTCTTACTGTATTTGACACAATTCGCTGCGACTGTGGCAAGGGCAGCCTCAGGTAAGGCCCCGTCTCCCCTCCGATACTGACGGCAGACCTCGCTCACAGATCCCAGAACCTTTCCACCCGTCATAGCTTCAGACTCTTGCCTGGGCAGTTGCCTTCCATAGAGCTGACATGTGTCCTGATAACCGATTACAAAGCTGGTGATTTAAAACAAACATTTCATTGCATCTCATGCTCCTGTGGGCTGGGCATCCGGACAGGGGTCAGCGGGCCAACGATGTCGCTCTAGATGCCTGTCTCACATTGCTCAGCTTGGCTGGGCTCCTTTGAAGCTTCACCCGCATTCCAGGCAGTTCTGTGGGGGTGGCAGTGAGGCTGGGCTCAGCTGGGCGGCGCTCCTCCTCCTCAGGGTCTCAGAGTCTTGGGGCCTCCATGCTGGATTTCTCCAGCCAATGTCGTTAGAGCTGCCCCCCACCCCCTGTGGCAGCTCCAGGCTGGTGACAGCACATAGAAGCAACAGGCTCTCAAGGCCCGATCCAGGTCCTGGAAGGGCATCGCTTCTGCTCTAGTCTGTTGGTCAGAGCTGTCATGGGTCCACCCAGGTTCAAGGGGACTTAAGCCCTGCCTCTCCGTAGTGTCGCAGAATTTGCTGCCATCTCTAATCGGCTGTAGCAGGGCATGTGACATTTTTCTGCCAAGCTTCTGAAACGATCAGCAAACCACATAGCCCTTCTGAGCCCTCCTTAGGCAACCAAGGTCCCTCTCTGTATTTATGCAGAACCTTCCTCGTGCCAAGCTCTATGCAGAACGGAAATAAGTGGGCTCGGGTCACTGCTCTCTTGAAGGTCACTGCGCAGCTGGGAAAATCAGGGCCAAGGGACTCAGCCAGGGAGAGAGATACAGATGCTTCGGACGCCCAGAGGAGGGAAAGAGGGCTTCCATCTGGGGAAAGGAGGGGGGTTGGATGACATTTGAACTGTGTTTTAAAGACGGACGACCCCTTACGGCTGGATTTCCGTATTCACTGAGCATTTACCGGATGCCAGTCTGTGGCCGTGAGGACACGCGGCAGGCAGGACCAGGCCCCTCTCCCAAGAAGCTGACCATTCTGGTTGGGGAAGGCTATGAATAAGGCAAGACTGTAAACAAATAAAGAGCAGAGTTTCGATCATGATAAAGGCCACGGAAGAATAAAGTGGGATAAAGGGGCTGAGAGTAACAGGGGTTGGGGAGGATGTTGTAGGGGGGAGTCGGGCAGGGCCCACCCACCCGCGAGGACCCCACGGGAGCAGGAATGTGACTAGAGTGGAGACACCCGCCAGGTGAGCACTGAGGCTGGAGGCCAGTGGCAAGGTGGTCACAACTTTGAGGAAGAGGCCAGTGAGGATGGGGCCCGCTGGGTAAGGCTGAGGAGGGGCAGGGGCAGGGCAGCGACTGTGACCGACTCAAGTTTGACTGAGTCTGTTGTAAGGAGGCCCCTCGAGCTGCCGTGTGGACCGCGGATTCTAGACCAGGAGGGGCAGAATGGGGAGACCAGGGAAGGAGGAGGCTGCTGCAGTGTCCACAGGGGAATTTGCGGCACAGAGTGGAAGTGGGGTGAAGGGCTTCTTTGGGGTGGTTTGGGAGGTACTGAAAGCATTTGCCAATGGGTAGTGTGGGCTGTTGAAATCAAAGACGACTCCAGAGTTTGGGGCCTGCTTGAAGTGGGGGTAAAGACAGGGGTGCTGTTCCCTGAAAAGAGGAGCCTGGGAAGAGGAATGTAGCCCAAGTCAAATGGCATTGCTGTCACCGGAATTTTAGCTTCGATGTTTCAGACACCTATTACTGGGGTAGTTTTATTTTATTTTATTTTTAAGATTTTATTTACTTACTTGACAGACAGAGATCACAAGTAGGCAGAGAGGCAGGCAGAGGGGAGGGGGGAGCAGGCTCCCCACTGAGCAGAGATCCTGATGCAGGCTTGATCCCAGGACCCTGAGATCATGACCTGAGCCAAAGGCAGAGGCTTTAACCCACTGAGTCACCCAGGCGCCCCAACTGGGATGGTTTTTAAATGTCATCTTCAAGACAGGCTTTCTTGTGCCCATCGTGCAGTTGAGCACATCGAGGCCCATGCAGCTCTGGCCCGGCCCCACAGTGAGCAGGAGCAGAGCCAGGGTGGAAAGCCAAGGCCCCAGCCAACCCCAGACTCTTTGCTTATAATATACACCACTGGTTCCCAACTCTGCAACACCCTGGGGGACATTTAGCGACATCTGGAGGCGTTTTTGGCTGTCACAGCTGGGGAGACGCCACGGACTTCTAGTGAGTAGAAGCCAGGGGTGCTGATAAACAGCCTGCAATGTGCAAGACTATCTCTACCTCAAATCTCGACGCCCCCCCCCCCCGGTTGGGTGTGCTGAGGCTCAGAAACTCAGTCAGAGATCATCCGAGAGAGGCGAGGAGCAGTGTGAACGGGGACAGAGGAGAGGGATGTGACTCTGGTACGGGACTAGAGTGAGCAAAGGCCCTGGGGCCAGAAAGCCCAAGAAGGTGGGGAAAGGCCTTGGGGTTGTGCAGGACCTGTGTGGTGAGAGGTGGGTGGTGCCAGGCAGGCAGGCCAGGTACAGAAGCCAGAAGCCCTTGCCGCAGGCACCAGTACGGCCTGTGGGTCTGAGCCTGGAAGAGAGGCATGATGGGAAAGCACGCTTTCCCTTCCCATATCCCCTCAGGAAAACAGCTCAGAAACATCTTCACGCCGAGGTCCTCACATGACCGAAGACCACATGGTAAAGCCTTCCCGCACTAGCTGTGTTCCAATGACGGCAGCGTGCTAAGCCACAGAAGTGAGGCTCTCATTCCGTGGGGCCATCCTGGTGGCATTCCCAGAGGCAGCAGGAACCCTGCTAGGCAGTGAATCACAGCCTGGCCCGTGGAGGTGAGGGGCCTGCACTGAATGTGGGGAGCTGGGGGACGGAAGCACCCTGCTTTCCCCCCTGTCCGCAGCCACAGAGCACGCAGACCCCAGTGCCAGGTGCCGGTAAGGGCCGCACCACAGCCCCTCCACGAGCCTGACCAGGTTTCGAGGATGATTCTGCTACAGAGAAAGACGAGGCACCCAGGGGTGAAGTGACAAGTCCTGGCGCTGGCACCTGAAGGCCGGCGGTGCCCCTCCGGGACCTGTGTTCTTTATCTTGACCAAGCCCAGGAAGATCAACCTACTCAGAATTACTTATTGAGCCCTGACTATGTCCAAACACCCTTCTAACCCTTACACGTATGAGTAACTCATTACTCTTACCATCCTAGGAGACTGAGGCACAGAGAGGGAAGTAACTTGCCTGAGGTCACACAGCTGCCAAGCTAGGACTTCGATCCTGGCGGTTCCACTCCAGAGCCCACACTCCTTCCCACCATTCCACGGGAAGCCCAGGGCTCGGTGGGAGGGAGGAGGATGGCCCAGGCCAGCTGTGCCTGACTGTGCAGCCCTGGGGCCATTTCTGAGGTCTCCCACTCCTGCAATGGGAGATTAACACTCTGGGAACTGCAGACACCAGGGATGGGGTGGGCGGGTGGGGAGGGACCAAGGAAGAAAACACAGGACACATTCTTGGCTTGCGGCCAGGTGAGAAAGTTAAAGGCAAGGCCAAGAAAATCTCCTTTGGGGGCCTGGTGCTGTTTTGCAAGGTGTTGCCTTTCTCCTCGGCTATATTTGCTTTGCCAAACTGGAACGCTTTTCTGAAATACAGCGGCCTGGGAGGCCTGAGGCTGTTTGTTGAGGGAACGAGGGAACGGGGCCAGGGTGGGCGGAGAAAGTGGAGGGCGGGGCTCGGTACCACCCCAGAGGCCCGCCTCTGCAGCCTGCTCCTAGAGGGGAGCCACCGAGGCAGCAAGAAAGAGCAGGACAGAGAGACAGATGGCGGGAAGAACATGGGAGGCAGGAGGCAGGTGACCTCCTTGGTTGCATTTCTACACGGATGACCCCCATCCCAGGCTTCCTAAATCCACTTGTCCACTCCACTGGGCCATTGGGATGTCTCGTTGACATCTCAAACTTAACATGTCCCCATACTTAACTCGGATCATCACCCCTCCCCCATCCCTGCTCACCCCCAGGCTCCCCAGCACATTAAAAGTTGCTCAAATCCAGGGGCCCCTGAGTGGCTCAGTGGATTAAGTGTCAGACTCTTGATTTTGGCTCAGGTCATGATCTCAGGGTTGTGAGATGGAGCCTGCTTGAGATTCTCTCTCTCCCTCTCCCTCTGCTCCTCCCCCTACCTCGTGTGCACTGGCACTCCCCCTCTCCCCCCAAACAATGAATAAATAAATAAATAAATAAATGTTGCCCAGATCCCAAACCCAGGAGTCATCCTGGCTTCCTCTCTTTCCCTCACACCCCATCAGCACCTCCTGTGGGTCTGCTGTCGAGATTTACCCGACCCCCGACCCGATCACTTCTCACCACCCTGCAGCCTGGTCGGCTTCCCACCAGCCGCCCTGCCCACCTGCCACAGTCCATCTGCACGTGGTGGACAGAGCGGTATTTTACGAACGTGCATCAGCTTGTAGGACTCTCCCGCTCAGAACTTGCAGCTGGCTTCCCATCACATTAGGACTAAAAGTCATTTTTCTCACCGTGACCTCGAGATCCCCTGTGACTGGTCGCTGCTCCCCTCTCCTTCTGCACTAGTCCCCACCAACCCCCTTGCTCACTGCGCACCAGGCACCTAGGCCTGCTGTCTGGGCCTTCTGTGTTAACTGTATCCTCTTCCTGGAATGTTCTACCCCTGGGAACGTCCTGTGAGTCCCTCCTTCCCATCATCCAGGTCTCAGTTCAAATGTCATCTCCTCAGAGAGGCCCTCTATGACCACCATGGACAATAATTACTCTCTCTTCCTTTTCCCTTATTTTTTCTTTGTAATACATACCATATTCGGAAATTGTCAGATTTATTTATTATCTTTCCCCAGTAGAATGTTGGCAACTGGAGATCAGGGACTGAGTCTTTTTCCCCCCCGCTGTGTGCTCAGCACTGAGAACAGTGGCCAACACACGGCCGGTGCTCAGGATCCTTTTGTTCCTCAAGGATGAGTCAGCCTTGCAGGGGACTACTCTGGACTCCTGTTCTCTCCTGTGTACCCAAGGACCTAACCCTCCCCTGCAAGGCCCGGTCTACCTTTAAACTTGCCTGTGACACTTATTTCCAGAACCCTAGAGGGTCAGATGGAAGATTTAGCAGTAGATACAAAACAACAAATGATAGAAAAGTAGTTTTCAGCAGATGGTAAAGGAAGGGTTGGGGTCCCAGGAGAAAGAGGTCGGGTGCAAAAAGTGTCAGTGGGAGAGCTGGGTTTGAATCGTACACCCTGGTTGTTCCCCTTACTCAACGATCTTAGACAAAGCAACTTGCTCCTCAAAGTCTCAGTTTCCTCTACTCTAAAAAGATTATGATACTCCATGCCCTGCTTACTTTGCAAACAAGGGTCAAATAATGACGTATTATATGGGTCAATATTTTATGAACAAGTATGTGTTAAATTAAAAAAACTCAACAAAACTCTAGTGAGTGACCAGACGTTGTGCTGGGGTTTGGGGTGGGAGCATGGGCGTGGCCCTTGCCCCCAAGGAGAAGGATAATCACATAAATGTGCACTCACCAGTATTGAGGAGTGTATTGGGGGGGCATCCTCTGAGCGCCTAGTCTGGTGATGGGTCAGGGTGGGTTTCCCTGAGGAAGTGCCACTTGGGTTGAGAAAGAATAAGCAGGAGTTAAATAGGTGGAGGTGTGGAATGAGGGCTGGAAAGGGCATTCCAGGTAGAGGAAACAGCTCATGCAAAGGTCCTGAGGTGGGAAAGAACGCAGAGAATGCAGGGGACCCAAAGAGAACTGATGTGACTGCAGAGATTGAGGGGAGCACATGCGCAGAAGGAGCAGGCAAGGTAGGCAGAGGCCAGATCCTATGGGGCCCTATAGGGCATGGGAAGAATTCTGTCTCTATCCTAAGGGCAGTGTGACCTTAAAGGGATTTTTCAGGGGAGAGGTGGGGATAATGACAGAAGGAGATTTGTATTTTAAAAAGGCACCCTGACTATTATAAGAAGAAAAATTGGGGTGTAGCAGGGTGAAAGTGGGAAGACAACTAAGAGTCTAGTGCACACATCCTAGCAAAAGCAGATGGAGCTGAGACAGGAGTAGGAACTTGCACATACTGTGTTCCGAAGTCAGGGCAGACATGGGTCTGGTTGAGGGAGAGACTATTGGTGGAGGGACAGAGAAAGGAACTGGGCAGTGCCAGACAGGGAGGGCAGGGCTGAGAAGCAGGCTGAGGGACCCTGGCAATCACATCCTCCAGCATCTACAGCTAACTGAGGTCAAAGAGGGAAAGTGACTTATCCAGGGAGCCTTGCAAGCACAGAGAGGGCTCGGCCACCCAGGTTGCCCCTCGTTCACTGCCCAAGCACTCAACCCTCTGCCCCAGCAGCTGGATCACACCTCAAGCCCACCGAGATGGGCAGGTGCAGTTCTCATCCTAGCACCACAGAAGAAACCCTGGGGCTCCCCAGGGCTTCCATCCCAGGGTCTGAACGAACCTTCCAGAGAACTGAACCAACTCCCTCTTACCATAGTGGTGAATGCACCTCTTTGTAGGGTGGGCCCAGAAACCGGCCTCCAGGCTGCAAGGGCCCTGAACTGTTGAAAGGCCGGTGTTTACACCCAGGATTCCGTCACCTTCTTTCTCTGGTCAGTAATTAACCAGGCCCCATCTGGGCAAGGACAAGCATGCTGGGTCCATTAGCCAGGGGCATGCTCTGCGTACCCCTCCTCTGGGAATCACCCCAACCAACCACTCTGGCCAGTGGGTGGCAAGGCTGGGCAGCCCGGCCCCCATTTCCGGGAGACCAGCTCACAGGCCCTGCTGTTCTGGACAGGAGACACAGGCCTCCCTGGACTGACTTGTGGGCAGTGGGCAGCCAGCCCATTCACTAGCAGCCAAGGCCATTTTTACTAAGAAGGTACTGGTCAAAGCCACCCGTGTGACAGAGGCAACTCCTGGCTGGTGAGGGCCTCGGCGAAAGTCACCCATGAAGAGCAGTGCCTATTTTTGTCATCTGGCATTATGTTTCCAATTTACTATTCTGGTCACATCTTTTCCAGAGAACTTCCCACAGCAAGCCCAGCCGTTTACCAACAGTTTTTCTTAATAAAATAATAAAAACAAATAACATTTCTTATAAACAACATAAATAATGTTAGTCTTAATTTAAATTTACTTTAAATTTGATTGTGATTTACTGTTTTACACGGCCTCTGAGTCTTTTAAAGAGCTCTCTTAATTCACCATAATAACTCAGCTCTGGTGGACATCAAACCAACAGACCAGCAGCTCTTTGAGCGCGCCTGGCCAGCCTGAGACAGTTCCAGGTTCTTACAGAGCAATCCGCATGGGATCAGGAAATTGCTGGGTCCTCACTGGGTAACAACTAACGAGCTGGATACTAGGTAATTACTGAGTTCTGACTGGTTGGTAAGTAGAGCTCTGGGCTTGGCTGACTTTAATTGGATGTCCCGTCCAGGAAGAGGGCGTTGCTAAATTCTGATTGGCTGAATGTACTTCCGCTGGGATTTCCCAGTAGGAGTCCTGCGCAGGAAGGCAGGTGGCAGACACACATCCGGCAACGGGAAGCTGCTCCGGGTTATATTTCTCATGATGTGTTCCCAGTTTCACTGTTCTAATTAATGTCTGACAATGTCCAGAAAAAAAGCTGGATTTTGTGCACAGAAAGTCCCAAACCTGTATTGTCTTCCTCAAAAGAAGGCTGAATAACCCATGGTCTTTTTGATAATAATCAACAGCACTGTCCTTATTGTTGAGGGCTCCCCTTTGTGGGGGGCTTACCAGAGGCCAGGGCTGCGCCTGGCACGTGTTTTCTCATTTGAGCCTCATAACAACCCAGTGAGACGAACTGTATGGTTATCCCCATTTCACAGATAAAGAAACTGAGATTTAGAGAGAGCAAATGGCTTGCCCAAAGACATGCTGCAAGTTAGTGTTTGAGTTGGGATTCACACTCAGAACTTCCTGATTTCAAAGTCGATATTTGGACCTTTACCAGAGGCTGTTCCTCAAGTTTGCAAATAAAACCAAAACGTGATCCTGGGCAGTGGCCAGCACTCTGGTTCCTTCCCGCAGACGGGAAGGGTGTTTATTGTGGTCCATTCAGGGCCTACGCTCGGTGTAGGAGAATCCACAAAGTCGTCAAAAATAGCAAGAGGCTCCCAATCTGACAGGTAAGCAGCTGTTGTCCCCAATCCTCCTCCCCACCCCCCACCCCACAAAGCCTCTAACCACCCCCACTCAACACTGGAGAGATCCTGTCTCCCACCCTCCAGTCTTCCAGGTCGGACTTCCCACAGTTCAGCGAGCAAAGGACTCAAGCCCAGCTCACCAGGGGATCTTACTACATCTAGACGGACACACCTCCAAGATACTGCAGGTCCTGTTCCAAACACCACAATAAAGCCAGTCCAATGAATGTGGGGGGTTCCCAAGTGCACGTAGAAGTTCTGTTTATACTATCCTATGGTCCATTAAGGGTTGCAACAGCCTTCTATCTATAACAACAACGTGCATATCTTTAAAAAATATCTTACTGCTAAACACTGTTACCCATCATCTGATCTTCAGCGAGTTATAATGACTAATTGCAGTTCCCCCTAACACACATAATAATAATGAAAAAGTTTGAAATATTTTTAGAATTACCAAAATGTGACACAGGGGCACGCAGTGAGCAAAAGCAGTCAGGAAAATAGCAATGATAAATAGACTTGCTCGATGAGGGTTGCCACAAACCTTCAATTTGAAAATAAATAACTCAATGAATAAATAAATAAAATTTTAAAAATGCAAAATCTACAAATTACAATAAAGCAAGGCATGCCTGCATATTGGCCGATGCCTGTGTCATGTGGGTTGATATTTTGAACATCACTCCAGGTAATGTAAGACCCATGGTTTGGGAGATTCTCATGCATTAACACGCCCAATAACCTAGATATCCTTCCTTTCAGAATCATCTCACCATTTTGAGAATTTGCTGAGATCTAGCATGGAAAGGCTTAGCACATAAAGTTAGCCATCAGCCTATGGAAGTACGTTGTGTTATAAGTTATTGCTAAGGGGGGTCTGCCCTTTCTAGAATATTCTGTGTCCCAGCATTCCCAAAGGGTACTCAGCAGCAGTCTAGGCCCATGAGATGCTCCACCGTAAAAGAAAGCTGTGAGGTCACATAAATTTGGGAAACCGTGGGAAACTGGCACCACATAATCCCACAGACCCCAATGTATTTGACCGCAAGACTCCCTTGTTCCGGTGGGAGGGTCAGGTGGGTGGGTTAACATTAATAGGCATCCACTAGAATTCCCTTTGGGAACATCTACTGTTCCTGGCAAAAAAACAAAATAGGAATATCAAGTAATGTGTGTGTGTGTGTGTGTGTGTGTGCGCGCGCGCGCGCACGCACACACACACACACACACACACACAAGCGCGCCCGTGTTTCATCTGCAAACTCGTGCTGACACTCATTTCCAAAGAGGCACCCAACATCTGAGAATGAGATGGAAGACAGGCGGGGCCTCCTGCAATGTGGGTACTGGTTTGTTACGTGGAGATTTAGAGAGAGGAGGCTCACGACTGGACTGTGAGTTTACACCAAGGTGGGTCTCGGTCTCACTGCCTTCCCTCCCAGCAATGCAGGATAGAATCAATCCAGGAAGGCTTCCTGGAGAAAGGGGGTGGTGAGCCAGCTCTTTGGGAGGGGTGGGGCCCAGATGGGCAGGGAGGAGGGTGGAGGTGAAAATGCCACACCCGTGGAACACTTGGCACCCTCTGAACCATGTGGTGCCTTGTCAAAGCCAGCTGTTGGCTCTCTGCCCTGGCTTCTAGCCCTTCATCCTTCCCTTCCTCCCCTCCCAGGTCCAGAACCTTCTCCTGAGTCAGCTTTGGGCTTCCTGCTGGGGATCAGATCCTCTCCTGCTCAGGGAAGAGAGGGTTGACATTAAGACTCCAGGGTCCCTACCTCCTTTCTCTGGGGCAAGGACAATGCCCCTTCCAAAATGAACAGAGTGTAAGGCTCTGTGTCTGTCCTTTTCCACCCGGGGAACTATGACCTCAGCCCCGAGGCTTAACTCTCCTACCCCCAACCACTTCCCCAGCAGAGACGCAGGAATCAGCTGCCTGTCGCTAAGGGAGGGAGCCCCCAGGAATGAGAAGCCAACTCAGGCTGGAGGTAGGAGCAGAGATCTGGGGCCCCAATAGGGGCCTGAGCCAGGAGTGGCAAGTGGTGGGAGAGGCCCCAGGAGCACAGGCGCTGGCCAGGCTCCACCCTGGCCCAGGGGAGCGGTCTAGATCCCTCCCTCCCTCTCAGCTGACAGGGCAGGGCCCAGCTGGCGTGCAGGGACCTGGAACCGAAACTCAGCAAAGAGTACCCACCCCAGGGACCCTTGCCCAGGCAGAACCCGAGCAGGCCCCAAACTACCCTGGAGCCTGTCCAGTCCCAGGACCATGCTTCCCAGGGAGGGGGCTAATGTGGAAATCACAGCGCAATGTCAGAGGGACGGATGGACGCCGGATGGACAGACATGTTTACTCAGCACCTGTTACGTTTCAGGCCCCGAGCTTGGTTCTGGGAACACAATGTGGACCCAGACTGGACCTGCCTTCTTACAGGCTGGGTGGGCCTGGCCAAGTCACTCGACCTCTCTGAGCCTTAGCTGCTTTATCTATAGCAAGAGAGCTCTTAACACCCCCCATGCCCGTGAACTTTTGTGCTGTGATGTATGTGACAGCCTGAAGAGTGGCGTTTAGTCAAAGCACGGTGTAGACTGGAGAGTCTTCTGCAGAAGGATGACTGCGCAGGGTCTGTCCTCAGCCCGGCTCTAGAACAGAAATCCCAGTTCTCCCTCAGTGACCCCAACAGAACCTGCCCCAGCCCCAGCTCTGGTCCTCAGTTTCCTCCTCTCTGAAATGGGATCACAGTGCCTGGGCTGGCTACTTCCTAGAATCAAAAGGAGAGGCTCTGCAAAAATAATGAAGACAGTTGTGCTGAAAATAAAAAATAAATTAAAAAAAAAAAAAAAGGAGAGGCTCCGCACGCGTTACAAAGGACTTCCCTGGGGCAGAGCAGGAAGGGCAGGAGCGATGATTTCCAACCTGCAGGTCATAAGCTAGTATGAGCCTTGAAAGCAATATAGTTGCTACGGCCGGAAATTTTCCAAAATAGACTCGAAGAAATCATATTTGAGAATATGTCATGCTATGTCTTCAGCACGTGCAACTTTTCTCCCAGGTAAATATTGACATACATGCGTTTCCTGAGTCAGAATGGGAGACAGCACTGGAGAGCTAGAGGACACGGGCTCGGCACTGAGTGAGTCTGGGTTTGCCTGGCGACTCTGCCCCTCACTCATGGAGTGACATCCAGCAAATGACTTGAGCACGCAGTGCCTCAGTTTCCTCACCTGGATAGAGGGATGCACACAACCCCTGCTTTGTCCAACGAACCGCTTAGAACAGTCTGGCTTGCAGTTCAATGGGCATTAGCGATTCCTGTCCTCCTCAGAAGGCGGACCGAGCGAGGTCCTGGAGGAGGTGGCTCTGTCAGTGGGAAAAGGAGTCTGCCGCCTCCGCCCCAGTGGAGAAGGTTGTTCTGGCCCAGCCCCCTGACTCCTCAGATGACAAAGCGGATGCCCTGAACCAGGGAGAGGCTGGACCGGAGCCTGGGGGCTGCTGCTTCCTGGGCCGGGGCTCTCTCTCTTGATCTCTCTCTCTCTCTCTGACAAAGAAATAAAATCTTAAAAAAAAAATGTTCTAAATACATATATACACACACACATATATTTATATACATTTCTATGTGTTATATACACAGAGTATGAACACAGAGTATGTACACACAGAGTATGAACTCATCCTATTAAAGAAAAAGGAAAGGTGTGTGTCTGTGGGCACGTTCCCAAGGCATTTCCGGTGGCTGACCATTTCTGAGGGAGGCGGTGTAACAGGGACACATTTGCTTTTTTTGTTATATCTACAATGTCTAATTCCTAATTTCTGTACAGCTCATGTGTTATGTGTGTGTGTGTGTGTGTGTGTGTGTGCAGAAAAAAGAGAGGTTATTTCTATCAACCTGTACAATAACTACCGCCCGCCCCAGCAGGCCCATGTGCTGTTCCAGGGCCAGCTGCGGGCTGACCCCACGCTGTCTTCCACCGAAAATCACCTCGCATGTCACTGTGGCTTGGAGCACCCAAGAAGCAGCCTGATTTTTGTTTTCTTGTTTGTTTACGGCGACAGCTGAAGACCTACTGGTAGTTCTTTCTGGAGTGAATACATGCCAGAGATCGCAGATTTCTCCTGCAGGACGGAGGGAGGGTGGCCAAGGCACGCCACGGTTTACCAAGTGGGACGTCCCAGCATCTCCCGTGTACAAAACCCGCCCGGGAGTGGAAAGTGGTGAAGGTTGGGGACAGATGTTCTCTCGGCCTCTGATGCAGGACCAAGAAGGGGAGCAAAGTCGCGGGGGGGGGGGGGGTGTCAGTGGAAGGGGGTGCAGCAGGGGTGGGGAAGGAAAGGCGGTCGTTCAGAGGCTGTTTTCCAGCAGGCTGGCCCATGTCCGGCCTTCACATGGCACCGTCTTGTTCTGAGCAGTGTGTTTTGTGTGTGTGTGTGTGTGCGTGCGTGCCCACGCTCCTGTGTAGAGCTGTGTGTCCATCTGCGTGTGTGCTTGTGCAGAGAGACGTGCCTGGGTGTCCAGGGGGTGCAAGGGAGGCAGGGAAGAGGTGATATTTCACCGAGAAAGGAGGTAGAGGCTGCGGAGGAGTCCGTGTTGGACATTGTGTGTACGGAAAGATGCATCCTTTGTAAAAGACACCTGCTTCCGGCAGGCTGTGGTTTCAAGGGTTACCACAGGCGTCCAGAAAGCCCCTGACCGCACCCCTCCTTCCATTACGGCACCTTAGCTCGGCACTGTTATCACCCATCCGAGCGCTGCCTCGCCCTCCGGGGGCCCGGCACAGGGCCTTACTCCATTTTGGGCTGGCCCAGCCCTGGCACGGGGCCTGGCAAGTCACAGGTGCTCAGCTCATGCCAAATGAGTACCTGAGTCTAACAATGAATGCGGTCTGGGTGGCGAGTGACTCACCCACGCCTGAGGCTGGGGACACCCAGGTTCTGGTTTCCCTTTAGCTTGCCCGTGACCTGAGCTGGGGTGTGTTGTGAAGCATGTGCCTTCCTTTGGTTCCGTGAGCACAGCGGGGTTAGCAGACCCCACCTCCATCTCTTTCCTGTTCTGCGGACGAGGAATCGGGAGAAGGGCTTTACTTCACAGAGCTGAGGGGGAAGAGTGGCTGTGGGACCCAAATTCCAAACAGGCACAACATGCCAAGTGTCCAAAAGACACATGCCTGATCACTTTAGGGAAATCCGTAGCAGCTGGTAAGCTGGACAGTGGGAGGCTCGGGGCCTGGAATGCCGGGTTCAGTGTTTTCCTTTGAGTTTGTAGGAAGAGGCTAGCTAACAACAGTGTCTGAGATGGGACCAGGCCCTGTGAAAGAAGCTGAGTTTGGGGTGTCGGCAGCTACCAGAACAATCACTGGAGGTCATTACTCCAGGCCGAATTGCTCCCCACTTCTGAAACGCTGTGGGCAACAGAGATGTAAATGTCAACAGTGCCTCCTGTTGGACAGTCCCAGCATCACACTGTCTTAGTCCCAGACCTGAGAAACAGCAAGTTAAGGGAGATACATTCTGGAATGTTCGAGCTGAAATAACACAGTTCAGCAGCTATTCGTGCTGCTGCTGCTTTTACTAAGAGCTCACTGTGTCCCAGGAACTGTGCTAAGTCATTTTGCTGGATTATCTCATTTAATGTCCCCGGTGACCCTAAGAGATAGGAACTCTTACTAACCCCAGATGAGGAGATTAAAGCAGGACGAACACATTATTTTTTTCTGAGGTCTCAGATTCATTTGTAACAAGATTAGCTTTCCCGCCCAGGTCCCTCTGACTCAAAAGCCCATGGTTTTAACTGTCTTCTTGGGCTTCCTGTCAAGTCCAAGGATAACAGGGATCTTTCATCTGCTGTCACCTCCACTCAGTTGGTGGTGGCTGCTTCGACCTCTGTTGAGGATTCTGAGTGCCCCAATGAATTAATGATGTCTGTTGGGGCGCCACCATGGATGTGGCCACGTGTACATGAGGACTGTTTTTGTCTCTGAACTAGTCCAACCTACTGGCCAGTGTGAGCTTTAGGTTCTCTGAGAAAGAGACCAAAGCCCAATCCTCTGACCTTTGTCTTTACTTGTTCACTCAGTGACTAAAAAACATCTGTCTTATCAAGTCCAAATTCAAACCCTTGCTTGGCACCTTCAGAGCCATCTTGCTACCACCTGCCCCATCCAGGCACATGGCATCCCTGGTCTCTGTTTGCTCAGCCAGAAGCCTCGGTATCATCCTTGAGCCTCTTACCCCCCATGCCCCACATCCAATCTTCCAACAAATCTCATTGGTTCTACCTGCAAAATATATCCAGAATCCAACAACTGTTCATCATCTCCCCAGCGGCCAACAACATTATCTCCCGTGGACTGACATGGCCGCCATCTACCCCATCATGCTACAGGCATCCCTAACCTGTGAGCTTGATCTCCACACTCCAGTCAGAGTCCTTAGGCCTTCTTGGTTTTCAAAGTACTTTGCATAAGTTACACACACCTAGGGGCACCTGGGTGGCTCAGTGGGTTAAAGCCTCTGCCTTCGGCTCAGGTCGTGATCCCGGGGTCTTGGGATTGAGCCCCGCATTGGGCTCTCTGCTCAGTGCGGAGCCTGCTTCCCCCCCCCCCCCCCCCCCGCCTGCTTCTCTGCCTACTTGTGATCTCTGTCAAATAAATAAAATCTTAAAAAAGTTACACACACCTACACGCATAGTAAAAAGGGGCAAGGAATTGTCACTCCCATTTGACAGATGAGAAACACTGAGGCCCAGAACAGGGATGTACTTGGCCCAAAAATGCACACCAGGGAAGCTGCAATTCAGGGCCCTTATCATGATGTCGGGTGCTCCTTGACCCATCTAACTCCCAGAATCTCCTATGGGCACATATGAAAATTATACACACACACACACACACACGATGAAGAAGGGAAGATGGTCAGGTAAGGAAGAGGTCGAGAAGCCCAGGAGAGATGGTGTTCTCTGCTTTGAAGTAGCTGGGGAAATGTCCATCCAATGCAATGGCTCAGTTTTGATCACTTTTCTTTGGTGTGTGGTGCCCCCTTGGGTTCATTCCTAGGAAATGCAGTTGATTATCTAAGAAAGCTTGTGGGTGGGGGACAGGCTTTGAAGATGATGGAAGTTTCTGGGACTCTCTGACCTCCCTCCCTCCCTTTGCCTCTTAAAGACAAGAGTGTGCATCCAGATGGGTGAGGGTCATGTTGCTTCTTCCGAAGCTTACCCATCCACACCCCATGGGAACCCCAGTTGGTACAGCTTATCAGAAAGCAGTCATTAAAAAAAAAGAAAAAAAAGAAAGTCAAGATTTTAAAACACATGCTTCTTATATACTGCTAAATGAAAAATTAGTACAAAACTGCATATAAAATACTATCCAGGTACTACACATCTATCAGAAAGAGACACACGAATTGTACCAATGAGTCTCTGGAAAGCAGAATTAAATTTTATTTTTATTTTCTTTATAATCTTTTAAATTTTCTGCACCGCGGGTTTCGTTTTTCTAAAGTGAAGTTTTATAAAGAAAAAAAAAAATACATAAACAAAGCCTTTCCCACCTGGTGCCCGGCCCTTGTTAACTGCTGAGAGCTGGTCAGAACGTCCCCTCCTAAACGCTACTAGTGGGCCCATGTGTGCATTCTGGCAGGAGGCTTCTAGACCCAGTGCCTTAGCCAAGCACGTCTGGGTCCCAGCAGGGGAGAGGGTGGTGGCAGAAGGGACAGAAGAGGTTTCCTGGGGACGAAGAAAACTCAGATCTCAGAAAGATCACAGAGAAGCCAAGATAACAACCAAGATTCTCAGGCAGAGAGGAAAATGGGCTGCAGAGAGTTCACATAGATGAGTGTGCCCAGGGCCAGAGAAGTGACTAAACATGCCCAAGATCACACAGCAGATGGTGACAGGGTGTGTCTGGGATTCAGACCACTTTCTCCCAATTCCTGAGTTCTTTCCACAAACCAGCAACCTGGAACTTTCAGGAAACGCCCACAGAAATGCAAATTAGCGCAATAGTAAGAAAACATTGGCAACAAGTTTTGAGGAGATGAAAGGTTGATGAGGATGTTGGGAAAAGGATATCCTCGTGTAGGCTACTGGTAGGGGTTAGATTGGTTTAGCCGCTGTGCGGAGCAATTCACAGTATCTGTGACTTTTTTTTTTTTTTTTTAAGATTTTATTTATTTGACAGACAGAGATCACAAGTAGGCAGAGAGGCAGGCGGTCGGGGGTGTCGGGGGCAGGGTGCTGGTGGAAACAGGCTCCCTGACGAGCAGAGAGCCTGATGTGGGGCTCAATCCTGGGATCCTGGGTTAAGCCAGGATCCCAGGCTTAACCCACTGAGCCACTCAGGTGCCCCTACCTGTGACATTTTTAAAATGTATCCTTTGACCCAGCAGACCCACACCTCAGTATTGTCTACCCCAGAAAAACACCCACCTAAGTGTACACAGGGGTGATCATTGAGGTTTTTTGTCTTCTTGAAAAATTAAAACCATTCTACATATCGATCAACTGGAGGAGGGGCAAAGAAAATACGACACATATGACCTGTGGAATAGTTTGAACGGCGGAAAAAAAAAAAGTCTCCATGTACTATGTATCCAATGTAGGAAGTTCTCCATGGAGTTTTGTGGAGTGAAAAATGCCAGAAGCAAGTTACAGAATGTTAGAGTATAAAACTACTTACATAAAACCACACAGACAGATGCACACTATTGTCTGTTTTCCATGGGTCAGTAGAAAAACACTTGGAAAATCCACCCCCCCCGCCCCCCCCCCCCCGCCACCCCGCCAAACTGATAATGGCAGTGACCTGTGGTTTGGGTGTGACCGTAGATGGGAGACCGTGAATCTGTGCTCTTTAAACGTGTGAAGAGGAAAGCCTATTAATTTATTGCTTGTGTCATCAAAAATTCATTATTAAAAAGAAACAGGTAAGAGAAAGACATAGAGGAGGAAGGCAGGAGCCCCCCAGGAGGCTGTGGCCCCTGAAGGCCCGCAAGAACAGGCGAGAAGAACCCCACCGAGATGGATGACTCGGGCAGGGGCTGAGGCTGGGGCGCTGAGCTGCGCAGGCCTGGAGCCGCCCCCGCTTTCCCAGAAGGTGCGGGCGGGCCTGGGGCGCTGGGCCCGGTCCCGGCAGGTGCCCCGCGGTCCCTGCACGCCCCGCGGTCAGCACACCTGGGAACCGCTGTCAAGCGCCCGGGGGCCTTCCCAGGCCTGGAAGGAGCAGACAGAGGCAGGTTTGGAAAGAGCAGGGCTGTTCTTACTGGAAAGGGAGAAGGGTTCCAGGCCAGCACCGCCCTGCCCTCCCCAACCCCCCCCCCAGGCGCCCCCGCCCCCGCTCTGGTGGCAGCGCCTCCCCCATGTCCTCCTCCCATCAGGGCCTGAGGGAACTTCAGGGATGGCTGAGGCCGGTGGGGAAGAAGGAGGTGGCTTGCCCCAGGTGAAGGGCTGTGCCAAGGCGGTAATCATAGGCTCTTTCCAGGCTGCCATATGCCCCTGGGTTCAAATCCCAGCTCCACCCTTCTGTCTGTGCCCTTAGCAACCCCCTCTCTTTAATCTAGCTGTCATTCACCTACCACAGAATTCGCCTTTTTGAAGTGCACCATGTTTAATAGAGTCAGAGTCATGCCACTATCACCTCCATCTAATCCCAGAACATTTTCATCACCGGGGAAAAGAAAGGCTATAGGAGCAGTCACTTCCCTAAGTTTCTCGCCCCGCCCCTGGCAACCAGGATTTGGCTTTCCTGTCGCTGTAGATTTGCCCATTTTGGGCATTTCATATCAATGGAATGATACAATATGTGGCCCCTTGTGTCTGACTTCGGCCACTCAGCACAATGGTTTCAAAGTTTACTCATGAGACAGCCCATGTCAGTCCTTCCTGCCTGTTACTGCTAAATAGTTGTCCGGTGCGGGGACCTACCACACTTCGTTTATCCTCTCATTCGCTGAGGGACAGTGGGCTTACTTCCTCTTTGGGGCTATTATGAATAACGTTGTTATGATCACTCCTGTAGGTTTTCTTTTAAGATTTTATTTATTTATTTGACAGACAGAGACACAGTGAGAGAGGGGGAGTGGGAGAGGGAGAAGCAGGCTTCCTGCCGAGCAGGGAGCCCGAGGAGGGTCTCAATTCCAGGACCCTGGGACGTTGACCTGAGCCCAAGGCAGACGGTCAATGACTGAGCCACCCTGGTGACCCTCGTGTCCAGTTTTTAAGCAGACATGTTTTTCATTCTCTTGGGGCTATGCCCAGCAGCAGAATTGCTGAGCCATATGGTAACTCAAGGGTTAACTTTTTGAGACACTGTCAGCCTTTCCTCCTATGCCCTATTTCTTATCCTCTCTGAAGCAAAGCTTCACTATTGAGACTTAACCTTGCAGACTGGCTGTAAGAGTTGGATGAGCTAAAGTATCGAAAGCATTTAGCACATAGTAGGTGTTCAGGTAGTGGAGTTATTATAACTACAAAAACTATAGGACTCTGAGACTGTTCCTTCTGCTTCCCTTCAAATCTGACCTGGCATCTACTCTTCCTTATCCCCACCTATTTTAACTATTTCTTTTTTTAATTTTTTTTCTCCCCCACCCTTTTTTTTTTTTTTTAAGATTTTATTTATTTACCTAGAGAGAGAGTAAGTGAGTGGGAGAGAAAAAAAAGCACATGAGCCAGGTGAGGGGCAGAGAAGCAGACTCCTCACTGAGCAGGGAGCCCGATGGGGAAATCAATCCAAGGACTCTGGGATCATGACCTGAGCCAAAGGCAAAGGCTTAAACCCCTGAGCCACCCCAGGCATCTATTTTACCTATTTCTTGAAATTTCCTTGAATTAGCCTTACTGTGAAGCCCGATTTCTACTCCCTGCTCACTTGGGTGCATATGCACACACACACACATTCTTTCTCTCTCTCTCTCTCTCTCTCACACACACACACACACACACACACACACACCCCATTCAATAGTGACCTAAGCTCAAGCTAAGTGGAAAGGTAAAATCTTTTCCTATCCCCACCCCCACCCCACATCCCGGTATGTTAGAGCTGGAATCCATTACTACCGGTAGTTCTCAAAGTGTGGGACCCAGACCAGCAGCCCCTGGGAAGTTGTTAAAATGCAAATCCTCAGATCCCATTCTAGAAACACTGAATCCAGGGACACTGGGGATGAGCCCCAGTGATCTGTGGTGATTCATTCTAATACACACTAAAGTTCCCAACTTGTGAAGGAGGAAACTGGGGCACAGACAAATGAGTTAACTTGCTTGAGGCCATAAAGTGATAAAGAACAGAAGCTTTGGAGTGATGTGGTCCTGGATGCGAATTCCACCTTCCCCATTTCTCGTTGTGTGACTTTGGACATGTCTCTTAACCTCCTTTACTACAATATCTGTCTCCGTTGGGGCTGTTGTAATAGAATGTCATAGACCAGGTGGCTTAAACATTTATTTCTCACAGTTCTGGAAGGTGGGAAGGGTAAGATCAAGGTGTCAGCCAGCTCTGTTCCTGCTGAGAGCACTCTTCCTAGTTTAGAGATGGCAGATGTTTTCTCCTTGTATCCCATGCCAGAGAAAAAATAATAATCTCTTGTGTCTTTTCTTCTGAAGGCACTAATCCCATTCATGGGGGCTCCACTCTCTCGACTCCCAAAGGCTCCATCTCAGAATACGATTGTTTTGGGGGTTAGGGTTTCAACATACGAATCTGGGGGGCTACAGTTAGGGTTTCAACATACGAATCTGGGGGGCTACAGTTAGGGTTTCAACATACGAATCTGGGGGGCTACAGTCTCCTCATCTGTAAAATGGGAACAGTGCACAATTACTCCGAGGGTGGCCGCTACTCCGTGTTAAAGGCAGAGTGAGGGCTGGAGCTCAGGCCTCCTGATTTCCAGGCTGGTCTTTTATCTTCGAGAAACTGGTGATCCTCCCTACACCACCTGGTAACAAGAATCCAGGAAACGTAACATCTGGAAGGTTGACATGCAGAGGAGGATTTCGTATTATTCTGTGATGCTCCAAAATGAAGAGCTGGGTTATTGGGGGTCGTTACAAGGAAGTAGGTCAATCGACGGGAGACGTTCCTAACTGAAATGGTTCAGAAACAGCATTCGTGGCTCCAAAGAATGATGAGAGCTCATCAGTGGAAGACCTCAAGCAGCACATGGATGCCCATCTTTCCATGATATTGGAGAGGAGAGACTCTCAGGGCAGAAGAAGAAGCTGGCGGGGGTGAGCTCTAAAGTCTCCTTATATGTAACCCACTGTAGTAGACAGGATTCGCATTTCCTCTGCGGCATTTGGCAGGAAGAACTGTCAATCAGGATGCTCTATTCACCCCTCCCGCCCCAGGGGAGGGCATATTATCCAGACTGGCCAACTACAGCATCCTTTCCTCCCTGACCACGCTGATTGGTTCAGGGAGTGCCATGTAATCCAAGCCAGGCCAATCAGACTCTTTTTCTGCTAGAGACGTCCCGTAGCCACGCCCATTCTTGAATTTCCCTGTCTCGAGAGTTTGTAGAATTGGTTTTTTGCTTGGGCGGCTCTGGGGTTTCGGTTCTTGCTACTGGTAGAAGTCTTAAATATGCCATGTAAAAAGGGGCCTCCTGGTGTTGGAGACTGCCTCGCCCAGCATTTCATTAAAAAATAATAATAAGAGGGGTGCCCGGGTGGCTCAGTGGGTTAAGCCTCTGCCTTCGGCTAAGGTCATGATCCCAGGGTCCTGGGATCAAGCCCCATACCGGGCTCTCTGCCGGGTGGGGAGCCTGCTTCCTCCTCTCTCTCTGCCTGCCTCTCTGCCTACTTGTGATCTCTCTCTCTCTCTCTCTGTCAAATAAATAAATAAAATCTTTTTTAAAAATAATAAGAAAAACAACACTCAAGGGCACGTGGGTGGCTCAGTGGATTAAGCGTCTGCCTTCGGCTCAAGTTTTGATCCCGGGGTCTTGGGATGAAGTTCTACCTGGCTCCCTGCTCCAGGGGTAGCCTGCTTCTCTCTCTGCTTCAGCCGCCCTCTCACTGTCTCTCAAGATAAAATCTTGAAGGAAGGAGGAGAGAGAGAAAGAAAAAGAGGGAGAGAGAGAAAGAAAAAAGGGGGAGGGGGAGGGACAACACTCAGAACAATAGAGGGTCCTTGGCTGGCTCAGGTGGGTTGAGCATGAAACTCTTGATCTCAGTTTGAGCCCCATGTTGGGATGGAGATTACTTTAAAACTAACAAGGGGCACCTGGGTGGCTCAGTGGATTAAAGCCTCTGCTTTCGGCCGCTGGGATCGAGCCCCTCCCCCCTCCCCCATTGGGCTCTCTGCTCAGTAGGGAGCCTGCTTCCCTTCCTCTCTCTGCCTGCCTCTCTGCCTACTTGTGATCTGTCAAATAAATAAATAAAATCTTAAAAAAAAAAAAAAACTAACTAACAAAACTGCCCCGGAGTTTAGAGACATTTAAAATCTTTATTCCCTTGGGGAGGGGTGGGGGGTGGGGGGATGCCACAGGGATTCCAGGCCTAACAGAACAAAAAGTTCCAAAATCTATTTTCTCCCTTTCTCCCTTTATACATCTCACTTTCGCAGCAGCTGTTCCTTTCTTCTTCAAATGTCTAAGCCCCATTTGGTTCTTAACTTTCATCTGCCTTTCCCAGTGTTTATCCATCCAGTCTTGCTGGACCCCTTGCTGGCCCAGACAGGAGAGGGAGAGGCTGTGAACCGAAGTGCAGTGCAGTTTTATACACTTTATTCTCAGAGTCAGTGGAAGAGGTATGATTATAAAATCTCACCTATGGAGGGAGGCATGACTGTGAAGTCATACTTGCAGAAGAGATACTGAGGTCTTTTTAAGTATGAGTCAATGTCAAGTTCAGCTTGGTAAACATTTAGTGAGTGGCGACCAAGCGCCAGCTAGGAGACAGGAATGAGGCTGAGTTGTCTAGGGTGTACAGAATTGTTTGAGCCCCAGATGTTGAAGGTCTTTTGCTCTTACGTATCATGGGCCAGGCTCTGAGGATGAGGATTCAGGAAGAGAGAGAGAGAGATTAAAAGCATGAAAATGATTTCTCTGAAATGGTGGTTAAATACTACAAAGGAGACATATGTGGGGACTGGGAACAAATCAAAGTCAGGAGGTGAGGAAAAGCACCCTGAGAAAGTGACATCGGAGTGGAGACTGGAAGCAGGAACAGGAGCTGGCTGGAGGGCTAGAGGGGGGGAAAAACCTGGAAAGGGAAAAGGCTGGGAGGTGAGGGGGGAAGGGAAGGAGAAAGAGAAAGAGAAAATGTGAGAGGAAGGGAGGGAGCGGGAGGGAGGGAGGAAGGGCGAGAAACCGGCAGGACTCTCTGTGACGCTGGAGCCTGGAGAACTGGAGGAAAAGTTCGAAGGGGAGGTGGAGGCCATGTTGTAAACTTTGACTTTGTGTAAGAGATCCTGAGCCCCCGGCGGTGGACCAGACGCCCCAAAAGCCACTTAGGATTTGGGATGCGCTTTGTTCTAAATGCGGAGAATCTCGGTGATAGTTCTTTCACCTGTGGAAAAGCAGGCTTACATAACCAGCCGGGAGCATTTCTTCACAACTCTGTTCAGTGACCTCGCACTGAAATGGACTGTGGAGGACGTAGTCACACCTGCACATACGCTACCAAGCAGGGCTTCCTCCTGCCCACCGAGACCCAGTTGTGAAACATTTCCCAATTTCCACCTTCCCACCGCTGCTTCTATCTGAGATTCTAATCCAAAGAGGGAGCCGACATCCTAGCACTCATGAGAGTTTAATGCTGTGATCTTTGCAAATCAGGAAGTGATCAAGCTTGGGGGATTTTATTTTTGTCTGCCCTTAACCATCTGGAGGAGGAATAGCAGAAGTTCAAACCCCAGGCTTTGAGGACAGCCAGACCGAGGTCCAAATTCCAGCCCCGTCACTAATCAGCTGTGTGACCTTGGGTAAGCAGTGGAACCTCCCAGAGTTTCATGTGTGCAAAGGGATCCTAACACCCACCTCGGTGGGGTGGTTGTGAGGATCAAATACTATAATATATGTAAACTGTAGCACTTGCTGTGTAACAAGGATTCAAATAAACATTAATGCTATCAAGGGCTGTTTTCGATAAAGAGATCGAAAAAGAGAGTAGAAATACACTCATTTTATTCCAGAATGGCCTCATTCTCAGTATTTGAGAGAGTGGAAAGAAACCGGAGCAGGGGGTGCCTGAGTGGCTAAGCCTTTGCCTTCGGCTCAGGTCATGATCTCAGGGTCCTGGGATCAGCGCCCCCACCCACCCCCCGCATCACGCTCTCTGCTCAGCAAGGAGCCTGCCCCCCCACCTGCCTCTCTACCTACTTGTGATCTGTGTCGGTTAAATAAATAAAATCTTTAAAAAAAAAAAAAAAAAAGAAAGAAAGAAAAGGAAGAAGCCCAAGCAGCACAGTGAGGACCTTTGTGGAGGCTAGGTTGTGGTCACTGGCTGAGATTTTCTGGCCCACAACCAAGAGGACTTCTCTGAAGGTTTCAAGAGCTGCAATGAGCTTGACCTTTGTGGTCTCCAAATGTCCTTTCAAGATGATACAGAGAGGCACCCAGACACATGATTTCCTAACCTGATGTGGGGGGTGGGGCATAGGGGAGATCAAGCATGTGACAGGTTTTGTCAAAAGAACAGGTTCCAGGATCAGACAAGCCAAGTGGGTGGAACAAGTGGCAGATGGAGACATTTCCCCATGGCCCTGTCCCCACTGCCAAGTGGGATTCGGGGCCTGAAAACCGCAGCTCACTGGCAGCTCATTGGTGGAAGACCCAGGCTCTGACTCAAAAGGAGATTCAAAGATACATAGGGGTCCTTTCATCTTCCTTGCCTTTGAGGTCCAAATATGGTCCCTGTGAGCCCCTGTGAAGAAGTGCTGACTGCTTAAAAAAAGGGGGGGAGGGTGCACCTGGGTGGCTCAGTGGGTTAAACCTCTGCCATTGGCTCAGGTCATGATCTCATGGTCCTGGGATCAAGCCCCACATGGGGCTCTCTGCTCAGCAGGGAGCCTGCTTCCTCCCTCTCTCCTCTCTCTCTGCCTGCCTCTCTGCCTGCTTGTGATCTCTGTCTGTTAAATTAATAAATAAAATCTTTAAAACAAAAAAAAAAAACTGCCGACTGAGCTGAAGTCATGAGGCCTATCTCAGAACCGTCCACAACTTTCTGAAGGTTTTCACCCAAGACAAAATCAAGGCAACTTTGAGGTCCACCAAATTCGGTGAAAATGCGTTCTCTCAACCAAGAACTGCTGGGCTACAAGCTGAGAGCCAGCATCCCGCACGGAGATGAGCCCAGGATACTCTTTGCTCTGTGTCTGCTCCTTGTTCATGGGCATGGTCACAGCTGACCCACGGTCGCCCTGTCGGATACCCACAGACCCCCAGAGATGACAAAGCAAGTTACCCAGAGGCGCTTTGGTGGTGGAGTCCGGCCTGGGCTTGAACCCAGAATCCAGCACGTGCGTCAGCCCTCTGGGCCTCAGAATGGCCGTGTCCTCAGCTGTAAAATGGAGGCTATACTTCCTTGGAGAGTGGTGACAAGAAAAAAAAAGAACATTTAATAAAGGAGAACAATAATTCCTTTCAGAATCTGACTGGAAATGCAATACAGATAAATTATTGAAAAACTTAGAAACCAAACATGAGCAGAAAGAAGAAATTTAAATATATATATATATATATATATATATATATATATGATATATATCTCTTCATCACCCAGAAATTAACAACCACAAACATGCTGGAATAGATCCTTGATCTGTTATCCATGCCTATGGACATACAGATTTTTTTTTTTTTAAGATTTTGTTTATTTATTTGGCAGAGAGCACAAGCAAGAAGAGCAACAGGCAGAGGGAGAGGGAGAAGCAGGCTCCCCACCAAGCAGGGAGCCCCACTCTGGACTCAATCCCAGGACCCTGGGATTCTGACTTTGAGGGGAAGGCAGCCGCTCAACCCACTGAGCCACCCAGGCGCCCCATGGGACACAGTTTTGTTAATGGGGCCGTATTTGGCTACTTGCTTTTCTGCTACTGAGTATGTTGGAAACATCCCCGAGTCATTACATATCCCTGGGCAACATTCTTTTAATGACAGTAGAGGCTCATTCTTGCTCGGAGGCGATTACTGTTGGGGTGCGGGGTAACACACCAGGGCTCTGGGGTGGGAGGCTCCCGCCTCCCGCCCCACCCCCCCCGAACGAGTCCCTTAGCTCTGGAGGCTGCCACTCCCGGTGTGAAGGATACACACGGTAACAGGACCGACCCACCAGATTTTCAGAGGGATTAAAGTAGACAGTGTGTGGGAAGGGCTTGGCTTAGTATCTGGTGCATAGACCTCGCTCCGACACCGCCAGCGGTGTCTGGGGCTGTGTTGTTAAACTGGCTCTGAACACTTCTCTTAGTCCTCTTTGAAAGCCCATACTGGAACTCCTAACTGGAGCTCCGAACTGCGGCTATTGATAATAAGCCCTTCTCCTTCCCTGCCCTCCCTCCACGTACGGATTTAGAGATACCCCCACCCCCACCCTCAGCGCCCTGATCCGGCTGAACAAAGGGCAGTGCGGGCACAGAGGAGCCATAGCGGTCATGGAGCGGAGGCGGCGCGCGGAGCCGGCCGTCAGCCTCGCTCGCGGCTGCGGGACTACCCCGGGGAAAGCCCCCGTCCGGCCCCGCCCCGGGCCCGCGAGTCAGCCTCCCAGTGGCTGCTGGCCGCGGCAACCTGCGGGCCCGTGAGCCCGGAGGCTCCGGGAGGTGGGACCTGGCCGTGCCAGGCGGGCAGCGCTGGAGCCGGCCTGGCGGGGGCCGGGCCGTGGGTCCCCCTGCTGCTGGGCCTGCTGCAGTCCACTCTAGGTAAGCGCGGGCGCCGCGGGGCGGGCGGGCGGGGGCCGCGGGGCAGCGCGGGGCGCCCACCCGGGGTGGCGGAGCTCGGGAGGGAGGGACGGGGCCGCAGCCAGCCGGCAGCCAGCCGCGCTGGTGCGATCGTCCCCGCCCACGCACCTCCCGTCGTCTTCTGAATTGGGACTTGGGACGAAACAGACCCAAGGCTTTGAAATTCCTTTCCCGTAGGAAACTGATCCAGTTTCCTAATGCCAATTCCGCTTTAGGTGCACAGGGAAAGACAGTGGCAGTTGGAAAAGCAGCCGCGCTGTTTTATAAAGTGCTGCTTAAGGTTTCCTAAAGGCACCGTCTCCTGCATTAATAGGAGACTGGATCCTCGCTATTAGGGGAAGTCCTGCCCTCCCTCGCAGTCCCCTTCCCTTCTTCGGGCCAGACGGTTTCAGAAGCGCCCAGACTGAGCGGAATCTGTGCGCTGTTGTTACTCTAACAAGCCACCTTCTTTTGTGGGCTCCCACTGGTAAATAAGGAGGCAGGGTACAAAATACCCTAGGCTGGGACCCAATCACCAAACCCCAAACACTCAGGAGAAGGTCCAATAGAGCCCCCAGTCTTGGACTTCCTGGTCTCAGGCTAACCGTTTAAGAGCAAGAAGGGCCCTTGGGCATCATCTAATGCTAATATCAAAAGCCAACGTTTCTTGAGCAACTTCTATTCCCCTACTTAAGTGGCACAACCCCACCATCCTATGAGGTAGGGACTGTTCTCTCCCTTTTCAAATGGGGAAACTGAGGCTCAGAGCAATGAGGGGAGTTACCCAAGAAAGAAAGCTCAGGAAGAGAAGCCTGAAGCTGAAGCAAGCATGGCGGGCTCTGGCCGTGGGGTGGGCAGCAGGAGGAAGACCATCGGTCCACCTGGGTCAGCTCATGGATGCCCCAGCCCCAAGCACGTCCACAGCAGGGGCTGTCATTGCAGCTGGTAAAGGACAGTGCCTCTGTGTGTATGTGGGGGTGGGGAGGGATCATCTGTCCCCCTGATTCACTGTCAACTTCAATAGTTTTCCTATCTGGATCTAACTACACTTTTACCTGGGAAATATTTAATGTACCCAACACAAACTGCTGTTTGTGATGTTGAGGGTAAAGCACAGTCAGATCCAGGTTCAAATCTTGACCCCCACACAAAGTGGCTGCGTAGCCTCAGGCAAATTATTTACCATCTGTTTCTGAGTCTAGTCCCCTGAACGGAAGCAGAGTGACATCCACTCCATAGGGTGGTTTGTCCTAAGGACGGAAGAGGTTTTGTGCAGAAAGTGTCAAACCAGTGCCTCCCACCCTTCCAGGGCTCAGTGGCCCATAACCACTCTAGCTGCTGTTTCTGCTCTGGGCGTGTGCTGCCACAAGATAATGTATAATCCACAGACTTTGGCCTTTGCAGCTCACCTGCTAGAAAGCTGGCAACAGTGACAGCATCTGCACCCCAGTGATCCAGTTCCAAGTGGGGATCACAGGATGAGGTGGAAGCTGTATTTAACCCATATTTTAGCCCATATTTGGGTTAAAAGGGCCAGGGGTAGGGAACTGAAGCAAGAGCCATCTGCAGACCCTCCCCATCCCCCCCCATGCCATTCTGTAACCAGTATGGATTTCCATCATCAATACACATTTAATTTACGCATCTTAAATACACATAAATACACCCTGTGTGACCTGTGTGTATACTTCAGGGAACTGAATTCTCATAGGATCCATGAGCTCCTAAAGGGCAAGAATGGAATTCTATTCCTCTTTGAGACTTCTGGCACACAGTGGTCCACAGATGTCATTGGCCAGTAGCGGTTCAGAGATGCTGGAAGGATAAACTTGAACAAGGCCCCATGAGACCCTCAGGAAGGAAGTGTGGTCAACAGCTCAGGATTTGGAGTTGACTAGGTCTGGCTTTGGATTCTGATTTTATAACTTATTACCTGACAAGTCTTCTGTTTCCCTCAACTCTACTGTGTTGATCACGGTTAGTGCCTACCTCCTAGGGAAGTGGGGAGGATTGAAAGAAAATGGTTAGGACACAATACACATTAACTGCTACCATCACCACCATTATCCCCATCGCCCTCACTACTACTTCTTAGAGATGTCAGGGAATTGACATTTGAATCAAATCTTTAAAAGATTAGATGGTAAAGAAAAAAAAATGTAAATGGTGAACACCAGGCTGTCAAAGACTCCTGGGTTCGAAGTCACCCAAGAGAATGTAGTTGTTTGAGAATGACGGGAACCAAGATTGGCTTCAGCCTGGTGAGCCTGCTGGGGAGCTATCAGGGAGAGGTCGACAAGATGGCCTGTCAAGTATTTCAGTAAGGAGCATGGACTTTATCCTAAGGACCAAGGAAGGACATGGAACTGGGGAGAGGCGTAATCAGGTGTATATTTCAGGAGGTAAGGGTTAGCAGTAGGGAAGACATGTCAAGGAGGGGACATAGGGGCCAGGTCACTGAGACGGTGACATCTAAGCCAAGATGTGAAGGAAGCAAAGGCATGAGCCTGACAGAGATCCAGGGAGGGGTCTAGTCTAGGCAGAGGGAACATCTCATGGAAAGGCCTGGAAGGGGAGCATGCCTAGCATGCTCTAGAAACAGCAGAAAGGCCTGTGTGGCTGGGAGCAGGGAGCACAGGGAGAGCAGTGGGTGGGATTAGGTAGGTCTTGGGGGTGGGGGTAGGGTTATAAAGGCTTTTGATTTAGCCTTGAACGAAGTGAGAGCCATTAGAGGGTTTAAAGCAGAAGAGCGACATGATCCGACTTTCATATTAGCCCTTGCCGCTCTATGGAGAATGGACTGAAGAGACAATGTTGGAAACAAGGAGACCAGTTGGGAGGCCTTTGGAATGACCCAAATTTCACAAAATTTCACATTCATTCAACAAATACTTTTTGTTCATCTTCTCACGGTCAGGGACCGAGGCAGGCAAGCTCCAGGGACATGACTAAGAACTGAGCATCTGCTCCTGTGACCCTCAGGGCTGTTCCCTCCTGGAGTCCAGCAAATCCGGTAGATGTTAGATGGTTCCTGTTGGAGGTCTTCCACTGAAACCCTCAGGTGCCAGATGGGCCACGGAGGCCTAGGGAGGTGAAGGGGCTGCGGTACAGGCAGTTAGTGGCATGGCTGTGATCGGAATCCTGGCCCTGGGTGCCCAGCCTACTTCATGTCTCCCATGTTTTAGCTACCCCAGATGACGCCTGCTTCTCAAACTCACTGAGCATGTGACTGCCCACCACCCTGCTCATCAGCTCCAGATGGCCCGTGTCAAGACGGTCAGGAGCCCTAGGCTTCATGACTTCTTTCTCTCCCACAGGGAAGCCCCTTCTCCCCCCTCCCCAGAACGTGACGCTGCTCTCCCGGGACTTCGGTGTGTACCTGACATGGCTCCCAGGGCCTGGCTACTCCCAGAATGTGACCTATTTTGTGGCCTATCAAAGGTAGGTGTGGGGTGTTTGAGGAGCCTGAGGAGGTGGGCAGAGGCTGGAGGGGCTTGTCTGGGACACCTGCATTGGGTGTCATCAGCTTCCTGGTTCTGTGTCCCACGGGAGACAGCTTGTGGCAGGTGTTTGGAGAGTGCATTGATAAAGGTCTGGAGGTAGGGGAATGATGCTGATTAGAGGACAGTGCACAGGTGTTGGGCCTACTGGGGCTCTTTTTTTACTTTTTTATTTTTTTTAAATTAACATATAATGTATTATTTGCTTCAGGGGTGCAGGTCTGTGAATCGTCAGGCTTACACAATTCATGGCACTCACCATAACACATACCCTCCCAAATGTCCATCACCCAGCCAGCCTATTCTTCCATCCCCCATCCCCCAGCAACCCTCAGTTTGTTTCCTGAGATTAAGAGTCTCTTATAATTTGTCTCCCTCCCCGGTCCCATCTTGTTTCATTTTTTCCCTCCCTTCCCCCCATGACCTCCACCATGCCTCTCAAATTCCTCATATCAGAGAGATCATATGATAATTGTCTTTCTCTGATTGACTTATTTCGCTTGGCATAATATCCTCTGGCTCCATCCACGTTGTTGCAAATGGCAAGATTTCATTTCTTTTGATGGCTGCATAGTATTCCATTGTATATATATACCATATCTTCTTTATCCACTCATCTGTTGATGGACATCTTAGTTCTTTCCATAGTTTGTCTATTGTAGACATCGCTGCTATAAACATTGGGGTACGCATGCCCCTTCGGATCACTACATTTGTATCTTTAAGGTACATACCCAGTAGTGCAATTGCTGGGTCGTAGGGTAGCTCGGGAGGATCTTTGAGAAGAGTTGGAACAGGGCTTGAGTAGAGCTACAGGGACCCAGTGGTGGCATTCTCCAGGGCCTGAATGAGGAGCTTGGAGTTGTTCCAGCTGAAAAGGGAGGGCAGACGTATCTCCTGCAGAGTCTGTGGTGGGCATCCCAGAGGATCATGTTTTTCCCTACAGAGCCTTGAGATCCTTCTCAGCCTGGCATTCCAGGCAACCATAACGAATCCAGAGAAATCCAAACGTGGAAGCAGATTTGCTGATCTTTGCACATAGATAGCAATCACTTGATGCTCTTTAGTAAGAGAGTAAGATGATGAAAGCAGGTAGTCAGGAGGACTCCTCAAGGCCGGGTGAGGAGGGTGAAGCAGGAAGGGGAGGTGCGTGCGGAGTATGCAGGACCCACCTGTGCCAGGCTGAGTTCTAATGTCTCGCATGAATGTTTCACTTCCTCCTCCCTATATACCCAAGCAGGTCTGCACTTCCCCCATTTTATTTTATTTTTTTTTTTTCAAGATTTTATTTTATTTATTTGTGAGAGAGAGAGTGCAAGTAGAGGGAGGAACAGAGGGAGCACGGAGCCCGACAGGGGGGTTCAACCCAGGACCCTGAGATCAGGGCCCGAGCGGAAATCAAGAGTCGGACACTTAACCAACTGAGCCCTGCACTTCCCCCAATTTTAGAGACCAGGAATCTGAGCTCAGAGAGGGGCTGTCATCTGCCCGAGGGAACAAGGGATGGAGCCAGAAGAAAAACCCCAGCCTGTCTGACCCCAAAGCTTACGTGCTTCCTGTTCTGTCGTAGTCCCTCCGGATGTGAGTAAGAGGGTGGGAAGCCTAGCTTGGAAAAGGGCAGATTGCCAGCAATCTCTCAAAAGAAAGAACTGTACAGGGGTGTATCAGGAGGCAGGAAACACCTAACAGGAACTGTGTGCTTGTCGTGTGTCAGGCACTGTGTCCACACTTTAACCGAAGTTATTCTCACACAGCCCCGTGAGGAGGGGTGTGGCACCTGCGGTCTGCAGGGCAGAAAACGGGGGCGCCCAGAGCATGGTTTCTTCAGTCACGCCTCTGAGAATAGTGGAGCCAGGATGGGCTGATTAGAGGTCAAAGTCCATCCTCCGGACCTTTGTGATACTGCCCTTCTCTTTTACACTTTTTGAACACCTGTGAGGATTCTTAAATGATGATATTCTAATTGTACAATTTTTTTTCACTTATTAGGTGGAATTATTTTACAAAAAGATGCTTCCTCTCTTAGAGTATTTGACATTCAGTGTACCTTTCAGATAGGTAAGACAGGACAAATGTTTCATTTTTTTGTGCAAGTTTCCAAGGTCATGAATTGGTTCTCTGTCATCTCCCAAAGGTGATTGATTTGGTTTCTTATCATTATGAACTCTAGTACTTAAACGTAGCTGATGGTCTCAATCTAATGCAACTTGTCTATGCATTAAAACTTGAATTATCCCATTTGGAGGCAGTGAAAAATCCTTTCAAGTTCGGTCCCAAGTTCTTTTATGTTTATTTTTATTTTTTTAAAGATTTTATTTATTTATTTGACAGAGAAAGAGATTACAAGGAGGCAGAGAGGCAAGCGGGGGTGGGGGAGAAGAAGGCTCCCTGCTGTGTTCATCACTTTTAACTTCTATTTCCCACAAAACACCAAAATGCAATTCAGCCAATGTCTTTGCCACTCTGTAACAAGGATCACCTTTCCCCCAGTTTCCAGTAAGACGTTCTTCCTTTGCATCCAAGTTCTTCCTAGAACCGCCTTTGACTCCCTATCCCTACCAACAGTCTCTTCAGGGCACTCTGGAAATTTCTAGCAGGCATCTGAAAATTCTTCCCGCTTCTAGACATTCCCCAGTTGCAGAGCCACTTCCACATTTTTTGCTATTCTTACATTAGCACCCTATTTATGGTACCAAAATCTGTCTTAGTCTGCCAGAGCTCCCAAGACAAAATACCATAGCCTGGGGGTTTGAACAACAGACTCGTATTTCTCACAATTCCAGAGGCTAGAAGTCCAAGATCAAGGTGTCCGCAGGTTTGCTTTCTCCTGAGGTCTCTCTCCTTGGCTTGCAGATGGTCGCCTTCTCTCTCTGTCCTCATGTGGCCTTTTCTCTGTGTGAGAGTGTGCCTGGTATCCCTTTCTCTTCCTTAAAGGAAGAGAAAGTCCTTAAAGTCCTATTGGTTTAGGGCCCCACTCTTATGACCACATTTATTCCTCATTACCTCTTAAAAGGCCCTATCTCCAAGGGCCTGTACAGTCATGGTGGGGGGGCGGTTAGGGCCTCAGCATATGATTTGGGGGGAATACAATTAAGTCAGTAATACCTAATAAATTGGATTTCATCACATTTAAAACTTTTGCTGTTAAAAAAAAAAAAGCCTGAAGAAAATGAAAAAGCCAGCTACTATTAAAAAAAAAATTCACCATATATATATATATATATATATACACACACACACACACACACACACACTGGAAAAGGACTAGTATCCAAAACAGATAAAGAATTCCTGTGCCTTATTAATAAGAAGACCGATCGTCCAAAAATACTTGAATCGTCATTTCACAAAGGAAGATACTCAAGTGGCCAAAAAGTACATAAGAAGATGGTCAGTAGCCTTAGTCATCCGGGAAATGTGAATCAAAGGTACAATGAAACACTACCACACACCAACTAGAAGGCTTAAAATGAAAGGGATTGACAGTACTAAGTGTTGGCAAGCATGTGGAGGAAATGGAATTCTTGCATTGTTGGTGGAAATGTACAGGGGCTTTGGAAATCAGCTTGACAGTTTCTTGTCATGTTTCACCTTCAGTTGCCAAATCTCCCAGATTCTACTCCTAACTCTTTATTTATGAGAAATGAAAAGCTACGTCCATACAAAGACTTGTACATGAGCATTCATACCAGTTTAAGTCATAACAGCCCTGACATGGACTGAGTCGTATGCCAGCATATTCGTGTGCTGAAGCCCTAACCTCCTGACATGAGTGTATTTGGAGATGAGGCCTTTCACGAGGTAATTAAGATTAAATGCAGTCATAAGGATGGGCCCTAAACCAAGGGAACTATGTGCTAACATTTTTGTTCATATTTTGTTTCACATGTGGCTCAACTAGTTCAGTTCTATTTATGTTCATGAGACCAACTTTGATAATTACACTTTGCTTTTTTGTGTATTTTACATACTTACTGCTTATTTTTCTTGGTTCAGTCATCAATTACTGAGTGAGGTGTATTGAAAATCTCTCATGATGATTGTGGATTTTCTTTTTTTTTTAATATTTTTTATTTATTTATTTTGAGAGAGAGAAAGAGCGTGAGAGAGAGCATGAGAGGGGAGGTCAGAGGGAGAAGCAGACTCCCCATGGAACTCAACCCCAGGGCTCTGGGACCATGACCTGAGCCGAAGGCAGTTGCTTAACCAACTGAGCCACCCAGGCGCCCGATGATTGTGGATTTTCTGTTTCATCCTACAGTTTTGTCTGTTTTTGCTGTATAGTGTATGTAGCTGTTTAGCAGGTAGATAAGAGAGAATTTTTATATCTTCCTGAGAAATGAAATAATTTCTCATTTGGTAGTGGTTCTTCTCATCTTTCATATTTCTGTGAACTTTGAAGTCTATATTTGGTCTCCTATTAATATAACTACACCAGGGTTGTTTTAATTATTATTGTTAATGTTGACATGCTATAGCTCCACCAAGAAACAAAACAGAGGAATTCTTCCCAAAACTCTGTTCACTTTGCCATACCCATCTCAGCCTCCTCCATTCATGTATTGCTCGGTGCCCAAACCCAGGAGTGACTGTGGATTCTCCTCTCCATGTATTCCACATCCATGAGCAGGTCCTACCGACTTTACCTCCAGAACATATCAGTCTAGCCCCTTCTCGCCAACCTCACCTCCGTTCTCCCTTAGACCACTGCAGCAGCCTCCCAACTGGTTTATTTTTTTTTTAAGATTGATTTACTTATTTGACAGAGGGAGAGAGCATGCGTGCACACAAGAGCCAGTGGGGGAGGGGGAAAGGGGGTGGGAGAGGACGAGAATCTCACATTGACTCCCCACTCAACACAGAGCCCCATGTGAGGCTTGATCTCACAACCCTGAGATTGTGACCTAAGCCGAAACCAAGAGTCAGATGCTCAACCAACTGAGCCACCCAGGTGCCCCAAGAGTGATCTTTTAAAAACAGAAATTAGGGCGCCTGGGTGGCTCAGTGGGTTAAGCCGCTGCCTTCGGCTCAGGTCATGATCTCAGGGTCCTGGGATCGAGTCCCGCATCAGGCTCTCTGCTCAGCAGGGAGCCTGTTTCCTCCTCTCTCTCTCTCTGCCTGCCTCTCTGCCTACTTGTGATCTCTCTCTGTCAAATAAATAAATAAAATCTTTTAAAAAAAAAAATAAATAAATAATAAAAATAAAAACAGAAATTAGATCATCTCAGGTCCCCTATTCAGAACTTCCCAGTGACTCCCTCGCACACTTGGAATAAAATCCAAGCTCCTTACCAGGATGCAGAGGTCCCACCTAATCTATCCATCCGCCCCTCCCCCCACCTCTCCAGCCTGTGCACACATCTCCCTCCCTTGCCCACTGGCCTGCTGCCATGCTGGCCTCCTTGCTTTCTTCCGGACAGGTCAGACTCCTTCCCACTGCAGGCTCTGCTTTTGCCATGCCTTCCTGCGGGCCTACCCTGACTTACTTGCTATCAAGGCCTCAAAACGACTTTCCTGGCCTACCTTTGGAAAGCAGTCCTCTTCCATTCCCCATTCCCGCTGCCTTTACCCGCTCCTGGGTTCACCTCACTGGTGGGATGATTGTCTTTCTCCCCTTCCCACCAGAATGGAAGTTCCCGAGGGCAGGACCTGTCAGGCCTTGTAAGTTCCCCAAGAATAATGCCCAGTATGCAAGTCCCTTCTTCGGACCCCAGTGACGTCTGAAGGTTGGCATCGCAGACATGCGTGTCCCCTCTGACAGCCACACAGCACCCAGCGCGATGCCTGGCACAGAGCAGGTGGCCTGAAAGGCCTGAATGAAGAATGCGGAAACCGGTTGTTAGCACTGACAGTAGCGGCCACCACGTGGCCCCAGGGGGGCAGGAGGATGGGGGGGATGACCCGCCGAGACCCCAGAGCTAGTGAAGGATGGAGCCAGGATCCCAGCACCCGCTTCTCCCAGAGCCTGAGCTCCTAACTAGACTGTTCTCATTCTGTCCCAGCCCACAGCGGGCTAGTAGGACAGGCAGACAGGTGGACAGTCGGGCAGATGGAGGGACAAGGGAGCACTTGTTCCCTAAGCCTTCTCAACCCAGAGGCTGAGTCCACAGCCCAAACTCCCCTGTCTCTTCCCTCAGCGCTGCGCCCCCCAGACGGTGGAGAAAAGTGCAGAAGTGCAAAGGAACCAAAGAGCTGGTGTGTTCTTTGATGTGCCTGGAGAAGCAGGACCTGTACAACAAGTTCAAGGGGCGCGTATGGGCGGCTTCTGCCAACGCCAGGTCCCCCATGGTGGAGTCCAAGTACCTGGATTACCTTTTTGAAGGTAAGTCTGTGGTTAAGGGACCTGGTGGGAGACTCCCTGTCCAGGAACTTTGGCTAAGTGGCACTGCTGTCCTGGCCACCGTCTCCTACGTCCCCAAAGCAAGGACAGCCACACGTAGCCTGGCTTCGTGGCGGTGGCTTAGGGGACTTCTGCCAGCACCGGCAATTCCATTTACACCTCTTTCTAGCGATGCTCTTTATCTTCTAGCCAGCACAACCTTAGTCATGAACTACGCAAGGCATTTTATGTATTTATTCTTATTTTTTATGTTCAAATTCTCTTTAAGAAACAATTTTGGGGGGCGCCTGGGTGGCTCAGTGGGTTAAGCCGCTGCCTTCGGCTCAGGTCATGATCTCAAGGTCCTGGGATCGAGTCCCACATCGGGCTCTCTGCTCAGCGGGGAGCCTGCTTCCCTCTCTCTCTCTCTGCCTGCCTCTCTGTCTACTTGTGATCGCTCTCTGTCAAATAAATAAATAAAATCTTTAAAAAAAAAAAAAAAAAAAGAAAGAAACAATTTGGGGGGGGCACCTGGGTGGCCCAGCCAGTTAGGCATCTTCATTCGGCTCAGGTCATGATCTTGGGGTCTTGACGTCGAGCCCTGCATCGGGCTAGGGAGTCTGCTTCTCTCTCTCTCCCACTACCTCTCCACACTGCGCCCCACCACCACTTGTGCTCTCTGTCTCAAATAAATAAACAAAATCTTTTTTAAAAAAAGAAACAAATTTTAAATTCCAGCTTCAAAAGTAACTTCTGTGCACTGTAGAAATTGGAGTGGGGGAGAGGAGAGAAAAATGGAGGAAAGCATCCCCCACAGGTACCGTATTCAGAAATGACCAGTGTTAACACTGAGCCAGGAGAGTACTTTTCTCTTCCCAGTGTATTTTATTTCTAATCCTAATGACAAACCTGTGGGGTTCCTTTTCACCAACCCATTTAAAAAAAAAAAAAAAAAAAAGTACGATTCACAAAAGCTAAGGAACTTGCCAGGATACACAGCTAATGAGGGCTAGAGATGGAATGAGGATCTGGATCTTTCTAGAATCTTGGTCATGGTACTGGACCAGACCAAGAGGGAGGAGGGGTAGTAAGAAGAAGAGAAATATTCAGAGAACAGCCTCACGGAGCTGAGATCTGTAACTGGCTGCCCCGTCTTCTCAAAATATGTGAGAGCAGAATATGGCTTGGAGAGAGAGGAGAAAGGGCTTGAATGAAAGGTGGCAGGGAGGGATAGTAGAGAGGAGGAGCTAACCTGGGTACGAGAGAAGCTGGCTGGGTACATGGATAAGAAGGGGAGAAGGGAGGGCGTGCAGGAGGTTACAGCAGAGAAGGAAGGAAGAAGGCTGCCTGGAAAGACACGGGCTACCTGGAAAGGAATCACGCGTGGATGGGAAGACGGAGGACAGGAAGGAAAGGCAGAAGAATGGATCTGTGGGTAGATAGGAGGATGGGAAGAGGGAAGAGGCGGAAGGACAGGAGGAAAGGGGAGGCAAAGGAGGAAGGAAGGAAACAAGGACAAGAAGGAACAACGTATGGAAAGTAAAGAAGAATGGGAGGGTAGGGAGGCGGAGGGGCAGGGAGGTAGGGGGCTGGCTAGCCTAAAGGCAGGAAGACGGCCCAAAGGAACAGGAAGAAAGAAGGGAGTGTTGGTTGGTAAGACAGGCTTGCAGGCAGCCAGGCAGGCTAGAAGAGCGAAGGACGAACCAGTAGTTGGGGGGCAGGGAGAAGCGAGCCGGGTGGAAGGAAAGATACAACGAGGTTACTTTTTTATTATTATTAATTGTGTGTTTGCCTCCTCCTCCTCCCTGAAGCTCTCCTGACTCTCCCACAGCACGCCCCCAAGCCGGAATGAGCCTTCCTGACTTTCGCCAGCCTCGGCTGGGGCCCTGGTCACTTACTCCCTTGAGTTTTGATAGTTGCATATTTCATTGCCTCCTAATTTCCTCCAACTCCTGGAGGTCAAGATCCCCGTTCCCTCCAGCTTCCTGTTCAGGGCTTCATATGGTATCAGTGTCCCCGGACTCTGACCTACAGAACTGGGAAGTAACACATGTGTGTGGTGTTAAGCCACCCTCTTTGTGGTGATGTGTCAGCAACCGTAGGAAGTGCCAGGGGACAGGATTTCTGACAGACCCGTGGTACGTGCAGGCACCCAGGTGCAGGGGGCAGCAGGAGGAAAGGCAGGTGAGCTGTGAGCCTGGCCTGTTCATTTCACAGTTTGCCCTTCCGAATGTTGAGAATAGTGATGTCTCCCTCCCAGGGTCACTGCAAAGCTGAAGGCTCTTGAGGCATAGTGGGTGCTTAACAAACACCAGAGCCACTTTTGCCTTTTCGGGAGTATTCTCTGAGTTGGGGGGTAGGGGCGGGGGGGAGGGGTAGACAGGCCTGCCTGGAGGCAGGGGGATGGATGCTGACAGGTCCTGTTCCGTTTCTGCCAGTGGAGCCAGCCCCACCCACCCTGGTAGTCACTCGGACAGAGGAGGTCCTGAGCATCAATGCCACTTATGAGCTGCCCCACTGCATGCCCCAACCGGATCTGAAGTATGAGGTGGATTTCTGGAAGGAAGGAATCAAGAACAAGGTAAAAAGCCCCTTTCCTGCCCCCCAGGCTGGACCTCCTTCCCCCACTGCCCCACCAAACCCCAGTGCCTCTCACCCTGCCTGCCTACTTTTTGCACACCTCCTCCAGGAAGCCCTCCCCACATACTTCTCACTCCTAGCAGTCACCTCTGACTCTGTAGGCAGGCCCTGATTGGCCTGTGCACCATCCCCCCACCCCGCAGCCGCCCTTCTCCACCTAAGAAGGCAAATATAAGATGTCCTGCCCATGCACATTATAGGTAGTAACAGCACACCCGTTTTCTATCCAATATATATATTTTAAGTTATGAAACCCTTTTTGTCCAATGAAAGCTGATTGAAGTATGATAGGCCCTAGGAGGCCTGCTTGCCAAGCCACTGGTTTCATTACCAACAAAAAAATCAGAAAACACAGATACGTTCTTGGAAGGAACCTAAAAGTGTCCAGAGACTACCACAAATATACAGCTTCAGACTTGTTTCTCATGTACGCACGTGTGTGTGTGTGTCTGTACACGTTGCTTGATGGCAGGGGTTGGCAAACGGTCTTCCGTAAGGGCCACATAGCAAATATTTTCTTATTTTGAGGGTCACGTGGTCTGTTCAGCTAGTGGACTCTGCCTGTAACACAGGACAGCAGCCACAGACGACAGGTCGATAAATGGGCATAGTTGTGGTCCAGGGAAATGCGATGTGCGGGGGAAAAAAAAGATGGCAGGCCAGATTTGACCCATGGGCTGTAGTTTACTGACCCCTTTTCTTATTCCTTCTTTCTTTCACGGAACCCCCCAACATTCACACTCCTGACCACTTGCTCATATATTCTGGACCCTAGGTCTTCCACACTGGTCCCTGTCTCCAGGACCCTTGGGTAAAAAATATAGTGGGAGCCACGGGCGTCATGTTAAGTGTTCCTCATTAAATTATGTAAAGAAACAAGTTCATTTAATTTTAATAATATATTTCATCTCATCCAATAAAATGTTATCATTTCAACATGTAAATAGATAAAAGTTCCTGACAGGTTCACATCCCTTTTGCACAGAGTCTTTGAAAGCCGATGTGGATTTTACACTCAGAGCTCATTTCAGTTTGGACCAGGGGCTGCTGGACTGGGCAGGGCAGCCCTGGAGTTTTCTGGGTCCGTAATGGCCGAATGACCGAGATGCTCCCTACCCCCCTGGATACATTGGGAGGCCCTGAGGGCGGGAAGCCTGAGGAATCTGGCCTCCAAAATGGGGACCTACAAGTCCCCACAGGCAGGGGGGTGCCCACAAAGGTGACCCTGAGGGACAGGGCGATTTTGAGTGCTCACCTTCTCTACTTTAAGACTCAGTGGAGAAGACACCAGCTAATGTTGCCTCCTCATGATTAGACTGTAATGCAGGGAAAGAAGAGGCAGGGATCCCAGGTGTATCCTCCCCCCGCCCCCCCCCCCCCCCCGTCCTGTCCCCACAGCGGGTCTGCCCACAGCCCCTGCTATCTCTCCAAACAGACGCGATTCCCAGTCACCCCCCATGGCCAGCCAGTGCAGATCCCCCTGCAGCCGGCCGCCAGCGGCCACTACTGCTTCAGCGCCAGGACCATCTACACCTTTGGTGATCCTAAATACAGCGAGTTCTCCAAGCCCACCTGCTTCTTCCTGGATGCCCGCGGTGAGTGCTGAGTGATACAGAAGTTAGGACTTCCCCGCCCCCACCCCCCGCCCCCGGGACATATTATCTCCATCCCATGGTGGTTAAGAGCGTTAAGTCCATTAAGTCCGGAAATAGACTCCCCTCGATTAGAATCCCAGCTCCACTGCACTCACTGTGTGTCTTTGGGTAGCTTACATCACCTCTCTGAATCTTAGTTTCCATAGTCGGTAGGACGGGTTTACTCTTATGAGAATTACACGGGATAATGCATGTGAAGCCCGCAGCACACATACAGTTAGAGATAGGAGCCATGGTCATTGTTTCTGCAGTTCTTTTTTTTTCTTTTTTTTTTTTAATGATTTATCTATTTGAGAGAGAGAGAGAGAGAGAGCGTGCGTGCACACACACGTGCACAAACTGGCAGGGGGAGGAAAGGGGGAGAGAATCTTTTAAGCAGACTCCCTCCTGAGCACAATCCCATGAGATGATCCTCTGAGATGGTCACTACCTGAGCCAAAACCAAGAGTTATATGCTCAACCGACTGAGCCACCCAGTTTCTGTAGTTCTTATTTTTCCTCACTTAGGAGCCAGCTGGGCATTCCTGGTGCTGCTACCACTTCTGCTTCCCCTGCTGTTGGTCATTGCCATAGGCTTTGTGATCTGGAAGAGCTTCAGAGAGAACCCCTGGTTTCAGCAGGCAAAGATGCCATGGGCCCTGGTATGGCAAGACTGGGCGTGTGCAACAGAGGGGGAGGGTTGTTGAAGAATAAGGAAATGGGGCTGCACTTAAAGACATGAGTCAGATAGAGTATCAGTTAGTCCAGACTGCAAAAATCTCCTATCTTCACGTCTAAATTTCCACCATTAGTAATTCATTCCTTTGGCAGCAAATTCAAATGGCAAATATACCTGGGAGGGAGACGTGCCTTAAGTCCCCATAGTGAAATCCTCTCTGCTATGGATTTGTCAAGTGCTGAGAGCAGAAACCCCAGCCTTGGGACTCAGGAGGGATGCCCAGAAGTGGGAGGGAGAGAGGGTGGTGCCAGAAGGGGAAATCTTAAAAGGATCCCAGCACTGAGTTCACAGTTTAACCAAGGGTGTATCTTGCCCAGGCTGACCCCGGAATCTCCTCACTTGTCTGCCGAGTCACTCCCTTAGAAGATGGGGCAGGGGAAAGCCTGGAGAGGTCAGAAGGGTCTGACTTGTTCAAATGAGGGCTTGGTGAGGCTGGCTAGGCTGTAGGTGCAGCTCAGTGGGCCCTGGAGTCAGGATGGCTTTGAGGATAGATTTTGGGTACCTGCTGCCCAGAAGTGTTTTCAAAGTCCCTAGCTCTGGGACCTGCAGGGAAATCCCATCTGAACTACAAGCTCTGTGTTAGACATCTCTGTGCTCTGCCACACCCCTCCACCTGCTCATCACATGGAAAGTCACCACTCAGCTTCCAGCAGCCAGCACCTGCCCTGGGGGGCTTCCTCTGGCCTCTGGTGTCCACTGCGCCCGTGCACGTGGCTGGCTGGGGAACCAACGTCACTGTCACTCTTCCCACCCTTCACCCGATGGTGCCCTGAGTTACGTGGGCTGCCCTGGCTTCCAGCTGCCCCCTAGGGGTAACTTGCCTGACAACAGCCTCTCTTGGTGGCTCTCCCCCAGCCCTAGTGAATTTTCCCTTACTGGTGTTTCCTGGGATCACTTCCCAAAAGAACTACTTACATTTGACTCCTTGTCTCTGGGTCTGTTGTCAGGAGACCCCATCCTTCAGGAAAGCCCGATTTTCTGTTCTTTTCTCCCCTCCCCAAATCAGGACTTTTCTGGAAACAGATACCCCGTGGCAACCCTTCATCCCAGTGGTCCTGAGCCCCTGGATATCTTGACCCTCTGTCCCCAAAAGGAACTGACCGGAAGGGTCCGGCCAAGCCCCGGAGTCAGGACCCCAGCCACCATCCAGGCAGGACCAGAGAAGAACAGTGCTGAGGAGGACGACGATGAGGAGGACGCAGATGCCAATGTCAACTTTCAGCCCTACCTTGAACCACCTTCCTTCCTAGGGCAGGAGCACCAGATCCCGGGAAACTCTGAGGCAGGGGACACCTGGAGCCCTCCTGTCCAGGTCGAAGGCTGGTCTGCTACCGATGCTTCAGACAGAAGCTGGGCCAGCGCGGGGGGCTCCTCCCCCTGGGATGAGTCTGAGTCCTCTTGCTATTTGGCCAAGAAGACGCCAGGACAAGGGCCAGATGGGGATGGGTGTCAGGAGCCTCTCCCACTGCCTGAATTCTCCAAGGACTTGAGTTTCCTGGAAGATCCCCGGAAAGATGACCTCTCCTCCTGGGCCAGCTGGGGCTCTTTATCACCAGGGCTGGATCTGCTCCTTGGGGAGCCCCCAGTTTCTCTCCGAACACTGACCTTTTGCTGGGACAGCAACCCTGAAGAGGAAGAAGAGGAGGAGGAGGAGGAAGAAGAAAGTGAAGATGGAGGAGGAAGGGAATCAGAAATTGAGGATGACAGTCCTGGCAGCTGGGGGGCCGGGCGCCTACAGAAGACTGAGGTCAGAGGTCGGACCCTGGGACATTACATGGCCAGGTGAGCCATTCCCCAGCTCCGCCCCCCACCACATCTGGTGCCACTGAGCTTTCCTAGGACTGAGATGCCACTGAGACTTGAGAGTCTGGGAGCATCACTGCTGAGGACATGGAGGGCTCTTGAAGCGTTTCGGAAACCCCAGAGTTGTCGTCAATTGCCTTGAGCAGTAAGAAGCCACCACATCGTCTTTGACTCACCAGCTTTGGGCTGAGATGCAGGAGGGGTGGAGACAAGAATGGGCTGAGGTCAGAGGTTGGTTGGGTGTTTGTATCACCCCCACTGCCTTTGGAGTGACAGGCCAGTTAGGAGAATCATCCCTGAATAGCATGAAACTGGTCAAGTCAGGTCACAGTGGACACCAGAGGCTGTCCTGACACCACATGGGGCCACCTGGATCTGGGGGGAGGGAAATGGGAGCACATCTTTGTCACTGTCATGGCTTTCTCTGGCACCTGCCGAGCTCCCCCACCTGCAGGTCTCAGCCTCCTAGTTCATGCATTGTCTTGGGTGGGCCCCAGTAAAGAAAGATCTAGTAAGCAGGGGATGTTGGAGAGGAAGGGAGAGGGTAGTCATTATTCAAATCCCAGCCTCTGACTCATGGAATTGCATACCTTTTATGATCAGATGACCTGGATTCAAATCCCAGCTCTGACGTTTACCAGTCATGGGACCTTGGGTAACCCACCTTCCTTCACTCTACCTGGGTTTTCTCACCCGTTGCTGAGGGTCCCGAGAGAGACGTGTAGTATGGTGCCTGGCACATCGCTGGTACTCTCTGCATGGTGGCTGGTGGGCTTCTCCATCCTCCCAGGCTCTGAGAAGACTCCTGGGCCCCTCCCACCTGTGACCCCTAAACTCTGAGCAACTGATATTCACCTTTTAGCGGGTCTCACCTCCGATCTACCTCCTGCCTTCTACCCTAACTTCCTCTCTCCTCGTGGTCAGGAAACTGCACTCTCAGAAGCCAGAGCCCAGCCAAGAGGGACCCTGACCCTTCTCCCCTTTCCCGGAAAAGAAGGAACCAAATGATCCACCTTCCAGGGTTCTGCTTTGTTGGGGTTGGGGTCGCAACCCGGCAGAGAATTGGACTCCTGGGCTGTGATCCCTGTCTTTGACAGCACTTTAGGCAGACTTCTTAATTATAAAGAAGTCCCATTTTCCCTTCTAGTTGTAGAAGTTGCTAGAAGATTCTAGAAGATGCTAGAAGAATCCAGCATCTTCTAGCAGCGAGTATGTTAAAGGTGAGGAAGAAGCAGTAAAGCATCCCCCAAACTGAAAGGGCACTTCGAGACTAAGAGATGAAGGAGGCCGCCGCATAGAGTTTATGCACAGTTTTATTCAGGGTAACTCACTGACGGGGGGATTGGGTGGAGGGTAATCCGTGCAGAGGCAAAATCCAGGCCTCCGTCCGCAGGTATAATAGAGCCAGGGGACATTCAGAAGGGCTTTGTGGTGAGATCAGAGGGTTTGCACACACAGAGGGCTGGAGCACACCTCCTTGACAGCTAATTTATCATTAGATCCTCTGGCACCACCTGTACGTCAGGAAGGAGGAAATCTATGTTATCTCTAAAATATTCATGGGAGGCCAAAACAAGCCTCCCACCCTCATCCCGGCCCTGGTGGGCATTTCTAAAGTATGTATATGAATCTCCAAGAGCCCAGAACACATAACCTCAAGAGAGGTCATGGAGTGAACGTGAACAAGACGGAGGGCCAAAGATGGAGTCGGTATGGTCAGCGCCCCTACAAGGGGACTCTCCTTACCTGGGGGGTGGTGCTGGGTGTTCTCAAGCCACTGCCTTGGGTACCCATCCCCACCAGCATATGGGCAAGCAGAGCTGAGTCTGTACCCACAGGGACCACGATTTTTGTCATTTTGTGGCTGGGCTTGGAACTATCATGGTTCTGTGACCTTGGCCCCGCCATTTAACTGCCAGGACTTATATTTCTCCATTTCTGAAGAAGGCGTCTTGTAGCCATTTTCCCCATGGAGGTGTGTCGTTTGGAAGGCAATATGAAAGTTGACCGTTAAATGAAAGATCGAGAAAAGAGCATCTGCTCCAGGGCATCCTCCAGGGCTTCTCAAGCCATGTTCCCAAACAGTTCTGGGTTTCATGGAGGGAGTCCCAGTCATAGGGGAAACCATGGGCCATAGGATCCCCCACTTCAACCAGAGCGGCCTCCCTGAGCCCTAATGTACCCCCGTGGCATTCCATGTGAGGGTGTTTAGGGGGTTCCATGGCTTAAGAAGTCAGCAAACCACTCTTTTTTTTTTTTTTTTAAAGATTTTATGTATTTATTTGAGAGAAAGAACGCAAGTAAGCTGAGGGGCAGAGGGAGAAGCAGACTCCCCATGGAGCAGGGAGCCCCATGTGGGATTCGATGCCGGGACTCCAGGATCATGACCTGAGCCAAAGGCAGATGCTTTACCGCTGAGCCACCCAGGTCCCCAGCAAACCACTTTTTTAATTGAATACCTGTCTTTTGTTTCAAACAAATGTCAACTCACTATGCATGTTCATAGGGGTGAGATGTCTGGTCTCTGGCCAACTAGGTCAACCCGTGTGCCCTTGCCATGTCAACAAAGTGCGGGGATCCTCAGCAAGGATTTCCAGGAGCACAAAGCTGGCAAGAGGCCTTCACCACGGCTGGGACTCACACATACATGCACACACACGCACACGGGCAGACACACACGTGTGTATGTCCGCGGGAGCTGAGGCTTGTCCGCGTCCCTAAGCACAGAGAAGAAGAAGGGCGTCTGGAACCCAGCTGAGCTGCTGCATGGAAGTAATTTCGAAAAACTAAAAGCTCTCATGACTACTGTCTTAGATCTCTGTGAAGGAACCACTCTATCTCTTTTCTTAAACCTTTTTATTTTTTTAAGCATTGCTTTCAAAATTTCATTTCTGAGAGAGGCTGAGTTTTTTAGTAATTCTCAATGCCAGCTCTTCTATCATCATTAAGTCATTAACAAAAAGCCACGGGAAGCATTAGGAAAGAGCGCAATGTTTAATGTTATAATTTGTCAGGTGCTCTCAGCCCTTAACTGTTTACAGAGCCCTCTCCTGCACCAGGTAGGGGGTGCCTAGCATGAGCTCTGGGCCAGCTGGATGGATCGGTGGGGGATACCCTAGGCTAAAGCCACACTGTGATTCTTTAGTGCCCTGAGATTATGCACTGTTTTTAGGCATTTGTATCCATGTCTAATTTTGTTCTGTGTTGATATCGTATTTAAATAATTTCTTAATGGTCTTGGGCATTTACCCTAAACTGTTCTAAATAAAAAGCTCTATTTTTAGAGAAAATGGCAGGATTGCATGGAGAGATGTGTGTGGTCTTATTTCTTGAAAACTCCTCCCCATTCATCTAGCTCTTAGACTACAAGGGTCTTGCCTTGGGTCCCCAGCACAGACCCAGAGACCGGGATGTGGACATATAAAGCAGTGCTGGGATTCCAGAAAGCACCAACAGGGGAGTGGGAAAGCCAGGCAGGGAGGGCAAGACAGCCTGTCCAGGTACATAATCAAACATATCACTGCTTTAGGCAGCTGGGGCTCAGTCCCCGCCTAAAGCAGGGCTTTAGGGGTTCAGTGTGGGACTCCCCAGATTTGTTCGTCCAGGAAGCAGGAGCTGGGGATGTATCCCCCAACCCTGTCAGTCATATGCAGAGGGCCACTCCCCGCTGCAAGTCCTTGATCTGTGCTGTTGGAATCCATTGAGCTGAGTGCGTGAGAAAGATGAGTACCTCGAGGTCGGGGGAAGAACACCCAGGTCACCAGCTACAGTGAAGCCCACGCTGTGCCCATGACTCTGGCATCTCACCCTATTGCAACGATGGTCTGGGGAAGGATACAGAACGTCTTCTGCGGCCAGCCTGGCAAACCTGAACTCATTCCAGTAGATGTCTGCTGAGAAGAAGCTCCTGGATTCCAGCAACTCTCCCAGGACCGCTTGGTAACTGACCAGCATGGTGCCTGCAGATTGCTATCATCTACCGTGGCCTGGGCTGGTGCTAGACCCAAGCTGAACCTATCCAACAAGTCTCTCTCCATGGAATTCAGAAGTCTTGGCTGCCTGGATCTAGAACAGGATAAGTTCCAGCCTGCTATGGTCCCATTTCCCTCTCCGAGGAGCAGGAGAGCACAGCGTGCAGAAGAAACAAGAACAAGGCAGCCCGGGGGCCTGCCGAGATGAGAAGTGATAAACCCTGGATCCCGTCCATTCCTGAGGCCCAGCTGCTACCCTGTCCCCAGCTTCCCAGCACCAAAGTTTTAAGTCAGCTCCCTGGGCTGCCAGTTCCTTATAACCGAATATCCTTGCCAACTCACAAAGGGACCAGACCATGCATGTTACAGCTCGTGATCAGGTCGGAGCATCTGACCCTTGAATGGATGTGCAGTAGGTCCTTTCCAGAACACAGGGCAGAAGTTCCTCTCCAAGTGATCCCCAGTTACCTCCCAGCCTGCCCTCGGATGCCAGGTCGCCTTTGGAGGGACACTTGGACTGTTTGCTGCCCACCTGGCAGCCAGTGGTAGGTTAGCAGGGCTGCTGGATCACATGGGTTCCTGGAGCTGGGAAAGGGGAGGGTTAGGGTAGCAGGTGTCACATCCTAAGAACTCCTTGAGGGAAGGTAGGGTTTTCCTCCTGGCACTAGCACCTGGCAAGGGGTGGGGGCTTGGTGTTGAATAAATTAATGAAGGAATGAACAAGTGAATTGACCTATGAACGGGAGTCAGTAGGGGCTGGCTGTGGCTCAGTTCCACATAAGGTAGCCAGAGCTTTGCATAGTAGATGACACCATCCCACATCTTAAATTCTTGTCGCAAGTGAATAACCGTCCTCCCTCAGCCCAGCTTCTGCTCTGACGGGAGGGGAGCCGGGGATCCATGCTGCTCGATGAGTGAAATGGTGAGGAAGGGAGCAGACACGGGAGACAACACAGTACCTTCACCCCCTAATTGTAACTTCTTATTTCCCATCATCTGGGACCTGATCGAATGGCTATTTGCTTGCAGCTTCCTTGGGTTCATTCACTGTGTGCACCAAGTAGGGTTAACAGGATGAGAGTTGGGGGGGTGGGCGTTTAAAAAAAAAAAAAAAAAAAGACTTTCTCTAAATGAGTGAGTCAGATCCTCAAGTCCATTACTCAAGAGATCCTGCTTGGTGCCTGGACCCATTCCAGCCCAGGCAGCCCCACCTCTTGGCATGTGATGATACGGAATGCAGAGGTCTGACAGCTTTTTATAAATTATCAAGAGGTTGTTTTTTTTTTTTTTTTTAACCCCCCTTCATTGCCTCTCTAAGTGGATGAGGAGGACGAGGCAGGGATCTCAAGGTAAGACCATCTCGGGGTACCCTGCCGTGGTGGGGAAAACCACCAGCAGGTGGTGCGAGGCCCCTGTCCAAGGGCCGATGCCTCCAGGGCAAGTCCTATCCATTCTGGCAAAGCAAAGCCGACCCCACAGAAAGCCTCAGCTTCTCTGGGCGCTATGGAGACATCTCAGCAACCAGATTCCAGTAGGGGCTCAGACTCCCCACACCCCAATTTCTATCTCTGAGCTCCAGGCCCTGTCGTGGAATGCCCCCCACCCCTCCAGCCACAATGCCTTATCTGTAGGATCAATGCCCTGGCTTCTCCCATCCCTTGGAATTTGGCCTCAGAAACTATGGAAAACTCGGACTCCTAAGAGAACATTTATCACTCCACCCAACTCTATGCCCAGACGTCCAGGAGTCCGGGTTGTTGCAAAGGTTTTTAAAGGCCCTCCCTTGGTCTTTAGTTCCTCGTTTTGCAACAGGAGACTCCCAAGAGAGCACCTCCTCAGAGACTGTCCAGAGACACAGGCATGTTCAATCCTCCCAACAAACACTGAAAAGACTTCCCCTTCCCTTTTGCAGATGAGAAACCTGGGGTCAGAGATTAAGCTACCTGCACACCTCAGGTTCAGTGGCAGAGTGGGGATTCGAACCTGGGTCTATGTGCCCACAGCCCATGTTCTATTCACTTCCTGGCTCCCGGGGCACACAGGAAGCTGGACACCCAATTCTAACATGAGACACAGATCTCCTTAATGTTTTGATGAAGAAACGTGTTCTTCTAAGCATGTAATAAGCTTCAGGAACTCCTCATTCTGAGAGCAAGCTGAAACGGTAAGTAGAGTCAATGAAGGCTGAGATGAATTGGCGTTTGTGTCACTGACAGTGGCCATGAGGGGAACTCTGGGATGTCAGGGGAGGTTTCCAATCCCAAAGTGACCACTCAAACTCCAAGGACCCTTAGAGGATTTCTAGACCCAGCCTCCTTTACAAACAAAGAAACTGAGGCCCAGAGAGGAGACGAAACCCACCAAGGTCACCTGGAGTCAGGTGCAGGCTAGGGAGCAGACCCAGGCTCCCGACCTGGAACACTAAGTCAATGTCCCTGACTGACACAGCTCAGGCTTGGGGCGGGACCCCAGAGTGAGTCTGATTCTCCGGCTCTTCTCTAAGAAGAGGACGGGGCTGCCAGGGCTTAGTCCCTCGCTCTCACCATCTTTGAACCATCAGGGACCCCTTTCAGGCTCTCTCCCTGCAGAGTCAGCATCCAGGGACACTCTCCCCTCCCCCAGCGCACACCCCACTGCCCTCTGGTGTTCTTGCTTCTGCAAAACAGGTTCTGACATCCCTGGGTGTTGAAGGAAGGGAAAGAAGCAAGTCACATTCCCGAGTATTTGTCATTTTAGGATGTGCTTTTTCCACAGTTTAGGGGTGTCCCACCACCAGTACTGGCCCGCTCCCCCAAACATAGTCATCCATTCAGCAAGTATGACCAGGCACTTGCTTTCTGCCAGCTCATGGCAGATGCTGAGATATCAAGGAGACCAAGTTACACCTTTTGTCCCCAAAGTCAGCAACGGGGAACACAAACACAATGTGTGATACACATGAGGATGGGTGAGATTCAGGAAGCCAGTGGAGCATAGAGCTGGGGCTCCTAACCCAACCTAGGGAGAGGCTCACACCAGGACGTCTTCCTGGAGGAAGTGAGTTTGAGAAGAGGTCTGAAGAATAAAGAGGAATTAGGTAGGGAAAGTGGGGTGGAAAGGGGATTCCAGGCAACAGTACAGCTTGGACAAAGGCTCACAGTCAAGATGATGCAAAGTGCATTGGAGAAATTCACCAGAAAGCAAATAAATGCATTCTTCTGGCAATCTGAAACAGAGAGAATGAGCAGGGCGAATCTGCTGCTGTACAAGTCAATTCAGTGTTGGAAAACTGCTCTATATTCAGCCACCTGTAGGGTACCGAGAAATACAAGGGGTGCTTTTTGCATTCAGAATGTTTTCTCCCTCCTTGGGGAGACAAGAACCATCGCATTTTAAAGACCAGAGAATGGAATCATTATGGAACATCTAGCAGTGGTCACAGCCATTCACTGAATAGTCCCAACAACCAAGAGAAGCCCATCACAGGGTCAACCACACTACCACACTAAGCGCTATGTCTTTAATCAAAAGAATTTACCCCCTTATGTGTACCCCCACTGCTGCTCTGGTTTTCCTGTTTGGAGGTAGTTACATAAAAGGGGGGGCTAGACTCTTCATGCAACCGGTTACGGTTAGGGTTAAGGGTTAGGGTTAAGGTTGAGGGTTAGGGTTAGGGTTAGGGTTGGGTTAGGGTTAGGGTTTCCGGATAAGGTTGGGGTTGGGCTTAAGGGTTAAGGCTAGTGTTGAGGTTAGAGTTAGTGTTAGAAATGCGGATTAGGATTAGGAGTTTTCAAAGATGGTGCTGATGTCTCAGCTTACCCTCTCTTTGAGTCTGTCCTTTTTAGTTTCAAGTGGGTTAGGTTCAGTTATTGTTAAGGGTCAGGGTTAGGTTTGGGATTAGTTTTATGGGTACGGTTTTGGGTTGGGGTTTTGTTTAGGGGTTAGGGTTAGTGTTTGGGTTATAGTTAGGTATTAGTTATAGCACTGGAGTTTGTTTTGTGGTTCCCAATAGTGTTGGGGTTTAATGGTTAGGGCTAGTGTTGAGGTTTGCTTTAGTGTTAGGGGTGAGGGTTAGGATTAGTGTTAGGGTTAGGTATTACTGAAGGTGTTTCTGATGTCTCTGCTTGCCCTTGCTTTGAGTCTATCCTTTTTAGTTTTAAACTGGGTTAGGGTTAGGTTTAGTGTTAGAGGTTAGTGTTAGGTTTGTGGTTAGGTTTATGGGTTAGACTTCAAGATGGGGTTAGGTTTAGGAGTTAGGGTTAGGGTTGGGGTTAGGTTATATCTTGGGGTTAGCATTCAAGTTAGGGTTAGGGGTTCAGGATAGATTTGAGGTGGGTTTAATGGTTAGGATTAGTGTTAAGGTTAGGGTTAGTGTCAGGAATGAGGGTTAGCGTAAGGTTTACAGTTCGGGTTAGTGTTAGGGTTTGGTTAGGGTTCGGTTTTTTCAATAATGTTTCTGATGTCTCTGCTTGCCATAACTTTGAGTCTGTCATTTTTAGTTTTAAACTGGGTTAGGGTTAGGGTTAGGGTTAGGGTTAGGGTTAGGGTTAGGGTTAGGGATAGGATTAGGTTTTTTCAAAGATGTTGCCATCTTTTAGTCTGTCCTTTTTAGTTTTAAACTGGGTTAGAGTTAGGTTTAGGGTTAGTTTTATGGTTAGGGTTAAGGTTAGGGTTGGTTTTAGGATTAGGGTTACCATTAGTGGTTGGGCCTTAGGAGTAAGATTGAGATTTGGGGTTAGGATTTTTCAAAGTTGGTGCTGATGTCTAAGCTTTCTTTTAGTTTGAGTCTTTCCTTTTTGTTTTGAATCTTGGTACACCTGTAGAATAATACTAGATCATCCCAAAGTGCAGGTTGAGAGCACTAGAAGTTCTTTAGGGTCAAGCTTTGCTGAGCTGAAGTGTCAATAACATCTTCCATGAAAGATTTCCTTCCCATACATGTTTGAAGAAGAGATGGTCTCTCCAAGAAAGAGAAAATGAAATTGCAGATGGTTGGATCAGTCTAAACAACGGCACTTCCCTTATGCCTTTTTTCTCAATAATGGTGTTTTTTAAATATATAAAACCATATATTGCCTCGAGGAACTTTAGAAAAATGCAACTGTGCTATGGAAAGAAAAGTAAGAACCACCTATTGTTCTACTAATCCACCTCCCAGAAATAATTGCACTTATATTTTCCTTTTATAATCCTAACATTTAAGACTTTTTTCTGTATGTGTGTATGCGGGTAGTTTTTAAAGACTTTATTATTCATCTTTTTATTTATTTATCTACGAGAGAGTACAGGTGGGGTTTGTGTAGGATCAGAGGAAAAGGGAGAAGCTGACTTCCCACTGAGTGGCGAGCCCAATGCAGGGCTCAATCCCAGGACCTGGGGATCATTATCCGAACCGAAGGCAGACGCTTAGCAGACTGAGCCCCTCAGGCGCCCCAATGTGTATGTGTGTTTTAACCATGCTTGTACTGTACATAGTGTATGCCATGCTTCCTCTCATTTAATAAAATATGGGGAATCTTTGGCCCCCTAACATTTTCTCCAGCACTATTCAGATGCAACACTATACTCATCTTGCATTGGGTGGACAAACCATTATTCATTTAGCCAGCCCTCTAGTGTTTGACATAGAGGCTCTTCCTTTTTTTTTTTTTTTTCCTATTTATTATTAGAAATGATGCCTTAATGTTCCCACATTCTTATCGTTTTCTGAAATTACAGGAAACAGCTACCACAAGTCCTACCTTCGTTCCCCCAAAGCACAGCTCAGATTTGGCTATTTTGTCAAACACACTTTACCAAAGACTCAAAGCTGATAGAAAGAAAACATTTACAACACACAAAAGAAAAATTTAAATGCAGATTGCAGAATATTACAGCCTACCACATCCAAAAGCCGTAGGCCATCATCCCACATGGGGAACTGCTTGCTATGAGGCACAAGGAGGAGCAGCAAACATCCTCCATCTCCTCCTGCCAGAACAAAGCCAGGCAGCCACAGCTTTTCCTTTGCTAACAAGGAACATTCTGGAATGTATTTTCTGTGCCCTTGCCTGCTCCAGTTATTGTCCTCAGGAAAAATTCCTAACAATAATAACACAGGGACAAAAGTCACATGCATCTTGCAGGTTTTTGAAACACAGCGTCAGGGGCACCTGGGTGGCTCAGTGGGTTAAAGCCTCTGCCTTCGGCTCAGGTCATGATCTCAGGGTCCTGGCATCGAGCCCCGCATCAGGCTCTCTGCTTAGCAGGGAGCCTGCTTCCTCCTCCTCTCTCTCTCTCTCTCTCTGCCTATTTGTGATCTCTGTCTGTCAAACAAGTAAATAAAATCTTTAAAAAAAAAATTCTTATGAAACACGGCGTCAAATTTTTGCTTTTTTTTTTTTTTTTGCCTCTGAGCTTCCTGATAAAGCACTGAAGAGTCTTGGGTAGAATCAGTCACCAGACCAGATAAACGAGCTGGCCTGTCACTGTTCCTGTCTTCTGCATGTAGGAAGGGGAACTCCCTTGGATCCTGCCCAGGACTTGGAATTCCGAAGCACACAGACCAGACACCTTTGTACCTCGCTCCCCCTGCTCAGGCCCCACCTCCCCCTCCTTTCCCCGCCCCTGTGGCGTGGCCAGGTGGAGCCCAGTGCTGCCAAGGCGGCAAAGCCTCTCAGCCCTCCATCTGGCCTCAGCCCAGAGCCAAGGCCAAAAGAGGGCTCTGAGCCCGGCCCCATGAGGACGCTACTGACCATCCTGGCCGCGGGATCCCTGGCTGGTGAGTGCCCGTTGCCCTGTGGTCAGAACTCCCCCGACACCCAAGACGGTTAACCAGGGTTCCATACACACACACACACACACACACACACACACACAGCTCCAGACAGCCAGTTTCAGTTTCTCCACCAGCCCTTCCCTGGGGGACAAGCTTCCCCGGAGAACTGGGGAACACCTCAGGGTATTGGGGAGGTTGAGAGGGTCCCTCAGATCTGGCTTCTTCCAGAGACTCAACTAACCTCAAGACTTGGGGAAGCAGCCAACTGTCAGAACTGGGGTGCCGGAAGCCCTCACCTCGGTGGATGGAGAATTGGCTCGAGGGAGGCAGACATCCTTGGACCCCTGGAATACTTCTGATACTTATACCATCCCTTCTTCTGCTTCTGGTCGACACTGGCCCAACAAGGGCAGGGGGGAGAAGGACAGATGGGCAAAACTTGACGGCGCCCTTTTTTCTCTCCACCACCCATGGGGCCCTCTTCTGACCCCTCATACTAGATTTAAAAGAGCATTAACTGGGGCACCTGGGTAGCTCAGTCGGTTAAGCGTCTGCCTTCAGCTCAGGTTATGATTACAGGGTCCTAGAATTGAGCCCCATGTCGGGCTCTCCACTCAGCAGGGAGTCTGCTTCTCCCTTTGCCCCTTCCTCCACTTGTGCTCGCTTTTGCTCTCTCAAATACATAAATAAAAATCTTTAAAATAAATAAATAAATAAAAGAGCATTAACTCTAGGAAACAAACTGAGGGGTGCTGGCGGGAAGGTGAGTGGGGGATGGGGTAACTGGGGGGATGGGCATAAATGAGGGCACTTGAAGTAATGAGCACTGGGTATTATATGCAGCTGATGAATCACTAAATTCTGCTGCTGCATTAAAAGATCTTAAAAACATCAGGGCCCTTTTGAAAACAGGACAAAAGCGCATAGTTTTCAAATCCAATAAAATGGATTTCTTGATTTAACACTGTAGAGAACATTCAGACAGATACATGAGATCCCAGATTGGCTCTCTGCTCCCCAAGACGTTTAATAAAATTCGGGGAACTTTCTCAGGAAGTGAACGTATTGTCTGAAGAGTGGGGAGAGCTGGCCCTTGCAAGGTCCCTTCTAGCTCAAGGGCAGGATGAAGCCCATAGGGGCCAGAGATTCCCAGCCTCTCTGCTGCTGTCCTTTTTGTCAGCTGGTGGGATCTCGTGTTCCCCGCTGCTGTCTGGGTCCTTCAAGTCTGTTCCACTCCGGCATCCAGTGCGTTGGCATTCCCAACGCACTGGTCCCTTGATGAGTGAGAAAGACTCGCTGTATTCCCCCAAAGACTCCATTCTGGTTGGAAATCTTAGAGGCTCTGGATCCTTGTGGATGGGGACCAAGGGGCAGCAACCTTAGGAGTTGTTACAAGACGAGAAGGTTCTCGGGGCCCCAGATCTCCACTGCCCTGGCATTCTCAGGCTGATTAGAGAATATTTTGGATTATTTTTGTTTGTTTTTCCTTATCTTCCTAACTTGTTGGCATAAAATTGTTTTTCCAAATGAATGTGGAAACTTCCTTTCATAGAAACTACCAGTCTGTCAGTTTCTAGACAACACATGTGTCCCTAAGGATTTCACAATGTAGACTTTCACCCAGGAAGTACAGAAACAATGCAGGCTGAGGAGTACATGATAGCTTGGGGCAGGGGGAGAATGGGCAGGGCAGGAGAGGGAGAAATCTCTTTTTTTTTTTTTTTTGAAGAATTTATTTATTTCTTAGAGAGAAAACGCTTAAGCTCAGGGCGCAGGGGGACAGAGGGGGAAAGAGAATCTGAATTGGATTCTGCACTGAGCGCAGAACCTGACGCAGGGCTTGATCCCAGGACACTGAGATCATGAACTGAGCCGAAATCAAGAGCCAGATGCTTAACCAACTGAGCCACACATGTGCCCCAAGGGAGAGATCTTGTTAGCCCTCAATGCCCCCCTAAAGAAGAGTCCAGCCAAGGTTCACCTACTCCATTTCTGGAAGTCAACTTCAGTCCCCTCTTGGAAAATGATGCCAACCTCTTCCAGCCTGGGCCTTTTACCTCCTGAGCATGTCCCAGCCCCATCCACCAGGCTCCCCTACCACAACTAGCCCACCAGAATACTGACCCCAACCAGCAACCTTCTCAGTGCTGCCCCTACCCCACCACTTAGCGGTAGTTAAGCCCAGCCCCAGATAGACCCTAGCCTTCTCTCAAATCCCACCCTCCCTCTCTCCTGCCCTAATTTTATCACCCCCACTGGAAGCCACCATTCAGTTCTGACCTCAGGTGGACTCTCTCCCTCATCTTAAGACAGAGCCCTGAATCCAGAACAGACCCCAATTCTGCCCAGACTCAAAACCAAACAAGAAGTCAGCCACACTTCAGGGCTCAGTAGCATAGCCATCACTTTGGCTAGAGGCAGTAAGACATGTCCTCCCCCTGTCCCTATGCCCTGTTCTGGGAGTTCCAGGAAACCTGAAACACAAAGGTTTCTATAGCTCTTGGGGCTGACCAGCTCAGATTCAAAGAGGAATGTGGCCTTAGATTTAACCAGTGGATACACAGCAGGGTTGGGCTGTCCAAGCACTCCTCCCCATCCCCAGGGGCCTCCTAAGCCCATGGACCCCTCTTGCGGGATATTGTATGTAGGCTTGGAGTGGGGAGTAAATAACGAACCGCTCCCTTACACCTTGGCCCTGTTGGTGGTCATGATTATGTCCGGGGTGGAGCGAGGCAAACACACATCAAAGACACATAGGCACTCAAGGCCCCAAGGCCTTGACGCAACTGGGGACCCAACCAGGTCCGCACCTGCTTATTTCCCACCCCAGCCACCCAGGCCCTTCTGAGCATGCTCAGAGCCAACTGCCGGCTCTGGCCGCCATTTTCCTGCAACCTCTCTTCCTTTCCACAGACCACGCCAGGAAGGCTGAGAGAATAGTTTCATAAGTGAAGTCTCTCATTTATCGTTCAAGATCGCTACATGGGCAGTGGCCCCTCCCTTGTGGCTCCGTCAGCCCCCCTCCCCCGGTCAAGTCTGTGCTCTGCCTTCCTCCCTGGGCAGGATGGGCAGGGACTGGTTCAGCCCACGGAGAGGCAGGAGCTCACAAACGTCCTCTCCAGCCCTGCTTGGAATTACTGACTCGGAGAAAGTCATTCTTTGGTGTTTCATTGAAGGGTCAATGTGTAGTTGAGCGTCTTTCCAGTATCCCGTGGGGGAGGGCGCCCGCCTCAGGTGTGCTCAGAAGGGAAGGACAGACAACCCCAGGTGTGGTCAGGGGCGTGGAGTAGACGCAGCGTTCACACGAGGCCGGCGGGGACACAGGGGGACACAGGGGCTGCAGCTGCTCTGGAAAAGAGTGTGAAGCTCTGGGCAGTTCTTCACAGAGTCAGACAGAATTACCGTCCGACCCGGGAGTTCCACTCTGAGCTCTACACCTGGCAGAACCGAAAACATAGGGCCACTTAAAAACTTGCACATGAACGTTTACGGCAGCATTGTTCATAATAGCCGAAAAAGTAGAAACAGCCCCAATGTCCCTCAGCTGATGAACGGATAAACAAATTGCAGAATAGCCACACCAGTGGGGTACTATTCAGTCATAAAAAGGAAGTAAGGGCTGACGCACGCTACATGAAGAAATCTCGAAAACAAAAAAGGAGCCAGACAGAAAAGACGCTTTTCATACAAATAGTCTAAAAAGTCCAAAATAGGAAGATCCGTAGACCCAGAAAGCAGCTTAGTGGTTGCTTTCAGGCTGGGGGGAGGGAAAGAAGAGAGACGGACTCCTAATGGACACAGGGGTCCTTTTTAGGGTGATGAAAATGGTCTGGAATTAGATAGTGGTAATGGTTTCACAGCTTCGTGAATATTCAGAAATATACGTGCATTTCAGAAACCCCTGAAATGCAAGCTTTAAAATGGTGGGGTTTATGGGCTGCGAATTGTAGCTCAATAAAAATTTTAAGAAGCGAAGGAGGACAGAGATGGTCCCAGAGTCCCTGGTGGGTGCTGGTCCCTCCCTCCTCGTCCGAGGGCTTGCTGGCGGGCTGGGGGCAGGATCGTCGTGCCCGTCTGCTCACCCTGCTCCCACTTCCCGCAGCTCACACTGCTGAGAACACCTCAGATCTTCTTCAGCACGTAAAATTCCAGTCCAGCAACTTCGAAAACATCCTGACGTGGGACAGCGGGCTGGAGAGCGCCCCAGACTTGGTCTACAGCGTGGAGTATAAAACGTAGGCTTCCCTCTCCACACAACCTCTTCGGATTCTGCTCTGAAGCCAACCATTCCAAGAAAATCCCCCTCTGCCCTGTGTTTCCCTTCCCCCCACCCCCGCCACCCCCGGAAGGATGGGACACAGCCCGAACCAGACCCTGCCAGACAGAGCTTTGCTCCTTTGTGGTTTCTTTTGCAAAGGGAGGATAAAATAATGGTTAAAAGGACAGATTCTGGAGTCAGACTGCCCAGGCTTACCTGCCAGCTCTGGCCTTTATAACCCGGGGCAATGCGGTAATCTCGCCTAGCCTCAGTTTCCCCACCCATAAAGTAAGCCTAGCAAGAGGACCTCCATCATAGGATCATCACGTAGATTAAACAAGATAGGCATGAGGGCTTGTGCCTGGCAGGTAATGAAATTGTTTTGTTGTTATCCGGGAGACTAGGTCAACAAAGAGTCGTGTCCACGCCCTCAAGCCCATGCCCCTCCTCCTTCTCATTTCCCTTCCTACACAGAGGAGGAGGTTGGCATGGGCTCAGGGGTCTACAAACCTGGGTTCCATCGCTGATCCTGCCATTTCGTCCTGTGGCAAGTCCCTTCCCAGCCCCAGTTCCCTCATCCATAAAACAGGGATAATAGTGCCTGCCTCAAAGGCTTATGGTAACGATGAGCCCAAAATGTGAATTCAGACTGGCTGGGTTCAAATCCACACCGGTCCCAATTTTACCTCTTTAAACATCAGCGTCCTTATTCGAAAAAGAGGGAGAACCATGTCTGAACCTCCCGGGATCATTGTGAGGACTAACAGATCAGTCACAGAAGGGGCCTGGGACACAGAATGTGCTAAGTAAATATTAGATATCATTATCATTATTAATAAACCCCAGGCCTGGTGCCAGGTCCAATCATTCAAGGTGTGCTCCGGCCCCTCCCGTGCCTACAGGTATGGGGAGAGAAAGTGGCTGGTGAAGGAGAGCTGCCAGCGGATCACCAGGAAATTCTGCAACCTGACCATGGAAACCGGCAACTTCATGGAGCCCTACTACGCCCGGGTAACTGCCATCAGCGCGGGAGGTCGGTCAGTCACCAAGATGACCGACCGGTTCACCTCGCTGCAACAGAGTGAGTGGGCACCCCTCACTGCAGGGGAGGGGCCGGGGGGAGGCCCCGAAGGGCAGGAGATAGTTCGAGATGTGGCTTTTAGGGAAGGTCGTCCCAACTAGAGAGCATCTGTGCACAGTCAGCCGTCTTTCTCCAGCTCCATCCTGGCCTCCCAAGGTCAGATCACCTTCCTCTGGCCTCTCGACTCCAGACAAGGGCTCCTAACTCAGTGCCCTACTCTGGCCCTGACTCTTCTAATCCTTAGTCTTGGTCCGGGTTTCCACATCACCTCCTAAGTAGGCATCCCCACTCTCAGCCCCAATGACCTCATTTCACTATGTCACCCCCTGCTACTCTCTGTCATGGTCAGCTGTATGTTGTCTTCATAGCTCCCATCCCCATCTGCAGACATGGCATCTTCCCGCCTGTATCCCACCTGCCTCTGAGGCAGTGGAATCCCACGTTCTCGGTCCTTCGCGTAGGGTCTGGCATGGACCAGGGCCCACAACATACCTGATGAATGCATGAATACGAGTCACCAAACTCCCCACGCAAATTGAGCAGGTGGTGGTGTTCACTAAGGGACTTCACAGCCAGGTGGCTTTCCAAGAAAAGAAAAAAGAAAATTAAACAAGTTATTTTTTTTTCTTGGCTTATTCAATTAATACATATTTGTCGTAGAAAATCTGGAAAATATAGAAATGCACAAAGAAAAAAGAAAGAAACCCAAAATAACGTGAACACTAAAACATCACCATAGCTGCTAGCAACAGTCTCTACTCTTTGGTGACCTGGTTGGTTGGGGGGTTTTCATACAACGCCCCTCAGGAACATTCGCCCACGTCATTAAGTACTTTTCCGCAACCTGACATTTCACGGCTGCAAAATGATCTGTTCTGTGGAGATTATCTTAATTTATGTCCTCAATTCCCTTTTTGAGGACTTTAACTCGGTTTTTCAATTTTGTAACAAAACTGAAGTGAACATCCTTCTAGCTCCGATATCATCCATCTCGGAGATCAATGCGCCCTTGAGGGAATTTTATAAATTCACTTCAAGGGGAATACGGCTCATGAATCCCCAAAATCAAGTCAAATTTTTGTATAGGTACATTTTGGGGGAGAGAAGATCTCTATCATTCATCAAATTCCTAAGAGGGTCTATAAACTAGTAAAGGTTATTTGGTTATTTGGAAGATCACATCTTGAGAGAGACTGAAGTCTCAGGCCTGGCCTTTGAGACCAAATCAATAATTTGGGGTGCCCCGAACATTACTTAGTTTATGTTGCTGAACCGTCAGTCCCCAAAGCTATCATTGCCAATAGACCAAGGGAAAGGGTCCTCTGAGTGGACTCAAGGTAGGGATTGTGGAGGCAGGGACAGGGGCATGGCTAATCTAGGAGGCCAGTGCCTCTCTCCCTGGGTTCTTCCCATTCACCTCTGGGCACCCCTTTGCCAGCCTTAAACCCAAACACCGGTTGCTAGAAGCACTTTTCTCGCCTATTTGTCTAGCTGCTATTTTCAGAAGCATAGCTGGGGTTGGGGTGGGCAGAGAGGAGAGGCAGTCAGTCATGTCCCCTGGTCCAGGGCAACCTCAGAAACTCCTGGCTAATTCCAGCCTTTTCTTTTTGTTTTTCTCTCTCCCTTTTCCAGCTACCATCAAGCCACCCGATGTGACCTGTATCCCCAAGGTGAGATCCATCCAGATGATCATCCATCCCACCTCCACACCTATCCGAGCAGGGGATGGCCACCAGCTCACCCTGGAGGACATCTTCCCTGACCTGTTCTACCGTTTAGAGCTCCAGGTCAACCACACCTACCAAATGGTAAATATATATGTGTCTCTGGTCCATCCCTCCCTGGGAACTCATTTCTCCGTCAATTAGATCTGCATGGCTTCAAGTAGAAAGGAGATGTTTTATATAAATTAACATTTTCCAAAACACAGCCCTCCCTCTTGTAGATCACACAGGCAAGATCCTGCTTAAGTCTCTGACAAGTCCTGCAAAGCCAAGACTCCAGTGTCATTTCATTGAATACGACTTCTCTCAAATTTCTTGACCAGAGAAACTCCTTTTATTTTGCATAATTTTTTTAACTTTTTTTTTCTAATGCCTTATAATATTCTGGAGAGCAACCTCTACTCACATCTTCAGATGTCCACTTTGGAAAATGCTGAAATCTATTTCTACTGTTGCAGTTCTTTTTGCTGGTTCTCCTCCACTGGCAGGAACTAGATACAGGCAGAGTCTTAAGATCACCAACAATGAAAGTTGGAAGGCAGGGGCATAAATGGTCAAATAATAGATGAGGTATTTCTTTTGAATCCAGAACACATGTATTTTCTCCTTAGCATGCGCCAGGGTCCATAATTCCGTTGAATGAATATTCCCAAGAGATTTATAATCTAGTAGATGGGAAAGGAGTTAAATAAGATTTTAAATAGCTATAGATAGAGGAAAATAAAGATTTGTGTGCAGTGGAGCAGGGGCAGAGAGGTGGGAGGGGAGATGGCAGCCCAAAGGTTCTGAAAAAAACTTCCAGAAAAACTTTCTGGTGCCAATACCAACTTTTGAGGCAGTCAATAATACACGCTTACTCTATCATTTATCCTTCATCACAACCCTGTGAGGTAGGGGCTACCTTCTCCGTCTTCTGAATGAGACAGCAGAGGCTCAGAGAGGTTAAGGCACTTGCTCAAGATTGGTCAGCAAATGATAGCTTAGTCAAAATTCAGATCCAGCATGGTCCCCAGCCCACATTTTTCCCTCCCTGCCCTAGACTGCCCCACCAGGATTGGAGAGAAAGAAGCAGGAAAACTTAAAAGCTTCCTGGAAAGCACAAAACTGCCCAGCCTGGCTGGAGCATGGAGACATGCAGACCAGTTTCTCAAAACCTGGCCCCAAAGGGCATCAGAATCTCCAGCAATATTTATTTAAAATGCAGGGGCCTGGGCCTTCCTCTAGTCTACTCAATGCAATTCTGCAACAGCACCTCCAGGGTCTGAGTTTTTAGCTGGCAGCTGGAGTGCTTCTTACCCTCCCTGACGCTGGAGACCTGGCGTAGGGGAGGCAAGGGAGGTAAGCCTGGGCGGACAGGCTGGGAGTTGGAGGTCTGGGGTGGGGGACAGAGGAAGTTCTATCCGTGGCAGTAGTCAGGGGAGCAACTAGAGATTACTGAGCAGGACAAGACCTTATCACACTACCTCTTAGTAAATATTTGGGCTGCAGTGAATATCTTACTGACAACTTAATTCAGTTTGTGGTCAGAGAACACACTCGGTTTGTTTGCGGCTCTTCTTTATGGCGCAGCATCTGGCCCATTTGGTGAGCGTTTCACGTGCACCTGGAAAGAATGTGTGTCTTGCAATTGTCTGGCGGAGCGCTCTGTAAATATCCGTTCCATAAAGGTGGCTAATCGTGTGACTCGGGTCTTCTGTGTCTTTCCTGATTTGGAGAAGACCTATCATTCTTTTCATTGCTGAGAGTTAAAAATCTCCAGCTAGCGGGGTTGCCTGGGTGGCTCAGTGGGTTAAGCCTCTGCCTTCAGCTCAGGTCATGATCTCAGGGTCATGGGATCGAGTCCTGCATCAGGCTCTCTGGTAGGCAGGGAGCCTGCTTCCTCCTCTCTCTCTCTCTATCTCTCTCTGCTTGCCTCTCTGCCTACTTGTGATCTCTCTCTGTCAAATAAATAAAATCTTTAAAAAAAAAATCTCCAGCTAGCACTGTAGATTGGTCTCTTTTCCCCCTAATTCTGTGCAGACTTGCTTCATGCCTTTTGAAACACTGTTCTTGAACACATGCACGTTTCTGATTGTTACAGCCTCCTGATAAATAAACCCTTTTATCGTTACAAAATGTCCTTTTTTTCCCTCCAGTGCTATTCTTTGTAGTGAAGTCCGCTTGTTATATGAATACCTGTGATTCATAGAGTCACTCCAGCCTCTCACATTCACAATCTGCTTGGTGCGTCTTTTTTTTTTTAAGATTCTATTTATTTATTTATTTATTTATTTATTTATTTGAGAGAGAGCGCGCACAAGCAGTGGGGGAGGGCAGAAGAAGAGGTAGAAGCAGGCTTCCTGCAGAGCAGGAAGCCCAGTGTGGGGCTCAATCCCAGGACCCTGAGATCATGACCTGAGCCAAAGACAAACGCTTAACCCACTGAACCACCCAGGCACCCCTGCCGGCCATATCTTTTTTCCTCCCTGTATTGTCGCTCTAACTGTGTCTTATATTTAAAGTGTATCTCTTGAACACAGTATTCTGACATCTCTGCCCCTTTTTATTTTGAGATATAACTCACATCCCACAAAATCCTCCCTTTGAAAGTGAACAGCTCCATGGTGTGACCATCACCGCTAACTCTTCTTATGCTATTAACTGTTTTCAAGTGCTCTGACTCCTCTCTCAACTCCAATCTGTTATTAAGACCATTCAAGTAGGATTTTTATTTAGATATTATATTTTTCAGTTCTAACGTTCCCAATTTTCATGGTTTCTACCTTCTAGTGAGATTTCCTAGTCATTTTCCTTCCTAAGCACAATTTCCTTCACTTCCTTGAGCATATTTATACTATTTATACTATTACTAGTATACTATACTATACTATATATACTATGTACTATACTATATATACTATATATACTATATACTATATTTATACTATATATACTATAAACTATGTTTATACTATTACAAGTTTACTATACTATACTATATATACTATATACTATACTATATATACCATATATTATATATACTATATACTATATTTATATTACTACTAGTATATTATACTATACTATATATACTATATAGTATATACTATGTATGCTACTATTATATTATTATATTATACTACTACTACTAGTATACTATACTAGTATATATTTATACTAGCTGCTAGGATGTCATTGTCTGGGAGTGCCTGGGTGGCTCAGTCAGTTAAGTAGTTAAGCATCTGCTTTTGTCTCAGGTCATGATCTATGGTCCTGGGATCAAGCCCCCTCATCAGGCTCCCTGATCCCTCTCCCTCTGCCCTTCCTTCTGCCCATGCCCCTGCTTGCACTTTCTCAATCTTGCTTTCTCTCAAATAAATCAATAAATAAATAAAACCTTAAAAACAGAGAAAGAGAAAATCATTGTGTGCTAATTCCAATACTTTGGTCATCTTGGAGTAGGTCACCATTAATTGTCATCTCTCCTGAGTGTGGATTATGTTTTCTCTTACTTTGCATGTCTAACAACTTTGGAATGTAGCCTGGGTGTTGTGAATGGTATAGTTGAGGGACTCTGGATTCTGTTCTATTCCTCTGAAGATTATTGATTTGTTTCGTTTTGTTTTGTTTTAGCAGGTAATTTGGCTGAACTTCAAACTCCAAAATCTCGGTCCCATTCTTTCACCTTTACCTGGGCTTCTTGGAGTTTACCCTCCTTGTTTTAGGGGCCAGGCTGGGATCTGGGCCAATTTTATACTTAGAACTTGGGCCTCCCTCTCTATGGATCTCTCCTATCTACGGTCTCTCGCCTCACTTTCTAGCGGTTAGGATTGCCCGGAACTCTGTCTTCTTACTTTCCAAACCAGTAAGATTACAAGGTTTCTATTTAGGTTTAAACCTTCCCACAGGTGAAGGCCTGCTTTCAAGCTAAAAGACGTGAAATTCACCCAATGTCTTTCCCTGCCTCCTTTCTCCAATATCTGCCTGCTTTTGCTTATTCTCCAGTGCTGACAGGTGGTTTTTATTTTGGCCAGAGTTTATAGTTGTTGCTTTAGGGAGGGTTGATCCAAAGAAGCTATAAATTACTGGGAGCAGAAAGAAGAGAGATCAAATGTGAAAATGAAAGAGAGATCAGAGTAGAAAGTTGGGGCCCACTGCAATAGTAGGGTCTGGAAATCACTTGGCCTGAAGCAGGCCAGAGGCAGTACAACATCTGGGAAAGGAGGAATTTTGGGCCACAGCAACTCTGCTGGATTGTGTCACATGATCTTTAATGTGTGCCCTTTCAACCATATGAGTGACACAAAACAATAAGTCATGAAATCTCTTTCTGTACTTCACCCACGTACATCACCCTCAAAAAATAAAAATAAAAATAACCCTAAACCCTGGCTTCCATGTGCCCAGAAAGGTGAAGATGTACCTAAAATGCAAAAAAACAAAGAAGAAAATTCTTAGTTTTTGAATGTCCAAGAGCACAACTCCTGGCCCTTTAAAGGAAGGTTTATGGGTCACTTAAGGCCAATTAGATAGAAGAGATGTGAAGGGGGCTTTGCCAGAAATGGCTTCAAGTTCTGGGCCTTGAATACTGGAACAAGATAGATGCTATGAATAGAGCTAGGGAATCACACACAGGTGCAGGTTTGAGGTTTGGGAAGGGGCGGGACCCAGACTTCTAGAAGACATCAGCACGTTTGGACATGCTGAGTTAGACATGCCTGCGGGGTGCCATCCAGCAGTGAGCTCGAAGTACACGTCCAACCTGACAGCTCTTGCTAAGTTTGGGAGTTTTCTACACATTGGTGATCTCAGGAGCCATGTGGCCAGATAAGATCACTCAGTGAGAAAGTGGAGAAAGAAAAAACTGGATGAAGAGTAAATCGTGCAGAACAACAGAATTGAGGCGCTGAGACCTAAGAGAGAAGTAGGATGAGTACCAGAATGATGGAACAAGGCAGCCAAGGGAGGAGTTCAAGGTCAAGAGGTTAGAGACACACCAGAAGGCAAGAATATATTAAAAAAAAAAAAAAAAAAAAAAACAGCACCAGCAGAAGGAGCAACTGCAAAGGAGCAAGCGCTCTTCAACGGGCAAGATGCAGCAGGAACAATGAGTGGTCGGCTTTGGTGGAGCCCATAGGCCAGGTGGGCCAGAGAGAGAGAGAAATGGACAGGGAGACAGGGACCGGGGTATTATCTCATGATATGGGCCAAATCATCAAAAGACTTAAATAGGGGAGCATTGGAATTAGCATTGAAATGATAATATTCTTTTAGAAATATCACTTTGACACTCGGATGCATATGGAGGTGGACGGGGGCAAAACCAGAGACAGGTGACCAATGAGGAAGCCACTGCTGGAGTCCAGACTCAAGGTGGTGAGGCCCAGTTAAGGCAGAAGCGATGAGGAAGGCAAGAGAGGGATGGATAGTCAGGGTTTTTTGATGTTTGATGAAGAAGGAAGAGGAGGAGAAGAGCTAGAAGAAGGAGAGATAATGATGTTGGCGGTGATGGTGGTAGTTATGGTGACGATGGTGATGGTAATGGTGCAGAAGGTAGGGAAATAGGAACAGAGCATTATGGAATGACCCACCAGTTTTTGGTTTGGGTAGCTGGTGGCACCATTGTATTGAGCACAGTGACCCAGGCAGACGTGTGCGCAGGCTGACTTGGGCTCCAAGTGGAGACTGATGACTAGGAGGAGTCACTCTGGGTTCTCTGTCTAATTTAGCACCTTGGAGGGAAGCAGAGAGACTACGAGTTCACTGGCCTGACCCCTGACACAGAGTTCCTTGGGACCACCATGATTTTTGTTCCAAACTGGTCCAAAGAGAGCGCCCCCTACGTGTGCCGAGTGAAGACACTGCCAGGTAAGTTCAGTGGAAACCAGAGGGAGGCGGACTCTTGAATTCAATGTCCGCCCTGTGCTCTCTTTCCCTGTAACCCAGGTGAGGTTTGGCAGTGTTCACACAACTGCAGGATTATTACTGTGTTACCAAATTCAGTCTTCGTTAATCCGTTATTGAGTTAGCTGATGGGTTATCATTAAACATGTTTAATCCCCGCCCTCCAGCCCACTGGGTTTCCTGTCCCTGGCCAGCTTTCTGTGTACCCTGGCAGAACAAATTTGCTTAATATTAACCCAGGTGAGATATCCTAGGAAATAATCTGCAGAAGGGAAAGCAGAGAAAAGTTCCCTCAGTATCTTCCAAAGTCAAAGAGTAGTAATAGTGATGAGAACTAGCATTTCTTTTCTTTTTTTTTTTTTTAAGATCTTATTCATTTATTTGAGAAAGAGAGAGAGAGGGAGAAAGCACAGAAGGAGAAGGAGAAGCAGATTCCCCATCTAGCAGAGAGCCCAACGTAGAGCTCGATTCCAGGACCCCAAGATCACGACCCGAGCCTAAGGCAGGCACTTAACCAATGGAGCCCCCCAGGCACTCCGAGAACTAACATTTCTGCAAGGCTAACCAGGGACCAGGCACCACTAAGTGCAATCCTTATGAACCAGTAACAAGACGGCTGTGATTATTGCTTTGTTTTACTGAGGGAGCCAAGGTTCAGAGTGGTTAAGTAACTTGCCCAAGGACATGCAGGTGGCGAAGGATAGAACTAGGCTGAATCAGGAGCACCATGGCACTACGGTCGAAATCGTTTTGAGCCATCGGCTCAGGGAGATGGTGCCCCATGCTCCCTTCCTCTAGCACACTGAAACTCGACTCTCATCGTTCAGCAGCATATGATATTTTTATTAGCGTTCATGTTCACAGAGATAGAAATGTTGTAATGCTCAGAGCTACAAGTTTAGAAGATGAAAGTGATAGTAGCGGGTCGGGTGGATTTGGAAAAAAGAGTCTCCTCCTTACTCATCAGCTTCAGAGTAATGATGTCAGTAGGCGATTTCAGTTTTGATGAACAGAGACGGGGTGCCTGCTAGAGGCAGAGTCCTAGGGTCAAGTGCTGCTTGGTAGAATCGTCATCGCATAGGTTCTGGTCCCTGGTATTGTTCAGAAACTCAACGCAACAGTCGCTCCAGGAGCTCACAAGAGACTGACTTCTGCAGCTGAGTCCAGTACATGAATTTTCAGGGGAAGAGGTGCCGGGTAGAGCAGCCAGCACTGGCCACTGGCATGCTCTTCCTGGGGAAAGCGCCACCAGAGACCAGAATAGAAATTGGCAAGAGTAGAACTGGAAAAGGAAACTGACTTTACAGGCACCACGCTGGGAGCCTGTATATGATTTGTGAACCTCTCCCCTGGAGGAACCAGAAAAATCTTGCCCATTCCTGACCCCGCCTGTCCCCCAACCCTGCTTTCTGACAACCTGAAGACCACTCCATGCTTATCCTTTTGTTCTTACGTGATCTAGCTCTTGATGTGATACTTTTTTTTCCCCCCTAAGACCATAGCTGCTTTCATATAAATCACATTTCTTATTGGCTAGTTCTTGCTGACATAGAGAAGACATATCATCCTTAAAAATAAAGTATGTGAATAACAGTTCCTACCATTTATTAAGTACCCACTCCATTGTCAGACACTGTGTTAAATGTTCCACATATATTGTCCCATTGAATTTTTATCAGAACCTTGTAGGTTGGGTAGCTTCTTCCCCAAGAGGAGGAACTCTGGCTCAGAGAGGCTGAAAGACTCACCAGTAACCACACAGCTGGTCAATGAACCCAGTTAGTTTATGTGATCTTGAATCCACACCTTGCAATTTTGTTCACAGCTAGACCTCTCTACCGCACATTTATTCCTCTTCTTTCCACTTCAGAGTGATATATCCTGCCCTTGACTCCATAGCCTGTGGTCTGTTCTTATGTCCGGAGTCCAGAATTCTCACTTTCCCTCTTGGGATGTCTGTCTACTCCTAGACATGTCACGGAGTAACATCCCAGTATCTTGAAACTGGAAAGGACTCTCACCCCGAATCCAGTTCTTACAGATTAGGCAACTAAGGCATCCTTGTGCAGTGCCTGTGAGGAGAGCTTTGTAGGTGTACACGACAAGCCTGGTTCCCACGGGTAATTGTGTGACCTTGGTCAAGTCACTCAGCCTCTCTGACACTCAGCTTCATCATCCCTAAGAAGAGAGCATCTCTGGCCCTCTCTCTTTGGTGGGATATCATAGGTAAAGCACACCACACAGTGCAAACAGTTAAGAGCTCCATAACTACTGGCTACTCTTTTTAATACAGAGTAGACCAGAGAGGGTCGTGCAGCAGAGAGAAGGCTTCTCAGCCTACAGTGGCTGAACCAGATCTCTGACACCACACACTCCAGAGCTGTTTCCATTACTTCTTCCTGCCTTCCCATGGGTGAAATGGCACATGGGAGTGGTCCGAGTCCCTGTCCTACCCCGCCAGAGCAGCACTGGTTTTCCCATACCATTAGGCATGTCTCGTAGAGACTTTCTGGCTGTGTCTTCTCCCTGGAGTAGCAACGGGAGTATTATGTGACGGGGGACAGGACGTCACTGAAGTGAGAAGCTGACCCAGGGAGGTCCAAGCCTCATGGGCTGGGAAGGAGCTGGAAGTGGAAGCTCCAGCGATTCCCAGGGTTCACAGCAATTGCCAAGGTCACTGGCAGCTGGTGACCAGCACCCCACGCCGAAGCCACCAGAAGGAATGAAAGGAGGGTGGCCTGGAGAGACCAAACCCCTGGAGAACACAAGTCACTAGTTTTAACAAAAACCCAGTTATAGCTTCCTGACCCCACGCCCCCAGCCAGTCCCACGGGGACAGGAAGTGTGTCACACCGAGAACCGGCTGTGGCCATCCCGCAGATGCGGGACCACAGGGAGAAGGCTCCACACTGAAGCCCTCAGTCGTCCTTCTGCTTCCCCTTGAGAAGCAGGGCTGGGTTTTCCCTAACACCCGCCCCCACCCAGTACCTCTGCAGCGGGGCGAGGAGGGCAGGCCCCTCCCATTGCCACGGCCTCCCTGCAGGGGGCTCTGCCTCTGCCCAGAGCCCCCTGCAGGGAGGCCACGCTGACCTCAGACCCAGGCAAAAGAGGACTGTTTAGAAAGCTCCACTCTGGCCTTCCTCTGGTCATGGCCTTCCCCACAAGATGAAGAAGAGTCTGAAGGTCAAAAGGCACAGGTCCCACTAGAGCCTGGGACCTCCCTTCTAGGCCACACTCTGGGTTCCTGGAACCCCGAGATCCCCTGAACAAATGCCCTGAGCCTCTGTTCCTTGCATCCCTCCTCCAGGGAGGAGATCCTCTGTTGATGTGCAGAACCTCAGCCCAAAGGGCAGCCAACAGGCAGCTCCGTATTGAGGGGAATGGATGAACTTGGCCGTGTGGGCAGAGGAGTCCACATCCACATGCACGAGACCCCTGGCAGGGAGGGATGGGGCCGAGGTGGGCCAGGGGACCATGGCAGGCTCTCTCTGTCCCTCCACAGTTCAGCACAGAACCCAAGGAGTCCAAGAATTCAAAACTCAAACCTGGCTTTCCAGGTTGTGATCAAAAGTGTATTTGTCAGGGCAGGAGAATACACATATGTTCCTGAGTATACGAATACGATATATAAATTCTGGATATTTAGACATCTAGTACGCGGCCCTCTCCTCGTGCTCCTGACCTAGCCCCGCACACCCTGGGGGCAGGAGAGGCCTTCCCAAGCCTGGCCAGAGAGGGCAGGGAGGAAAAGCACCCAGCCCCCAGCACCCACACAGGACCGGGCCCAGACCAGTCCCTGGCCTCAGTCTCCCTGCTCTGGCCCCTGTGCTCCCCCAGATCGGACGTGGACGTACTCCCTCTCGGGCACCATCCTCTTCTCCATGGGCTTCGTCGTCGCGGGGCTCTGTTACCTGAGCTACAGATACGTCTCCAAGCCGCCTCCGCCTCCCAACTCCCTGGTGAGCAGTTGCACCTGGGGCAAAAGAGGTCCCGGGGTGGGAAGGGGGGCAGATCCCCAAACCAGCAGACGACACAGGCCCAGGGACCCCTGGCTCTCCCTCAAGGGCAGGAATAAGCACACCGGGCAGAAAATTAGGCCTCGTTTCTCCTCTCCAACCTAAAGTGGGTGAAGACATGGCCCAGCAGGGTGTATTGGAGAAGGGTGGGTGATCGGAACTAGTGGGCTTGGAGTAGAAACCCACTTGTCTTGAAAGCACTCGTGTCAGGCAGGGAACGTGAGACCTGGGAGAGCTTCTACCTCTTCGAGGGGCTGAGGGGTCCCTGTGTGGACTAAGCCCCAAGTCCCACTGGCAGCCCCAAAATGGCGGCACGCGCTGGCTGTCTGCTGAAGTAGCAGGTCGGCTGCCGCAGAGGCCTGATCTGACGGGTCTGGGGCTCTAGGAGCTGGTTCTTGGTTATCACGTGAGGGACAGGGGAGCCTGAGGGCATTTCGCTCAATGTCAAAGCCCACAGGAGCTATCTCCTGTAGAAGTCTTCCGGCCTCCCCTTATCTGCTGTCCTTTCACAGCTGGCCCCTTCCATCAAGCTTTTAGGGACCCGTGAGTGAGGAGCTGTGTGGGCCACCACCTTGAAAGTGTACCCCAAGGCAACCTCCAATCTGAGTCACCTACTTCCTAGATCATTAGAAGGGATGGCCTCCACCTTCAGGGAGGTCCAGAACTGAGAGGAGTCTCTGGAAAACCAACCGGATGTGCGGCATGTGCATTTTGAAAAGTCCCCCCAGGGGACTACCCCATCCCCCCTTGTCTCCCCATGGAGGATCCAACCACCCGCGGCCCCTCAGGGGTCTTAGAACGCACCCTAATGGGTGGACTGTTGTTGTCTCCACACAGAACGTCCAGCGAGTACTGACCTTCCAGCCTCTGCGGTTCATCCAGGAGCACGTGCTGATTCCCGTCTTTGACCTGAGCAGCCCCAGCAGTCTGGCCCAGCCCGTCCAGTACTCCCAAGTCAAGATCTCTGGGCCCAGGGAGCCCCCAGGAGCCCCACCACGGCACAGTGTGTCTGAGATCGCCTATCTTGGGCAGCCAGACATCTCCGTTCTCCGGGCCTCTGGAGTGCCACCTCAGCAGACGCTGTCCTCACTGTCCTACGCACCCCAGGCGGCCCCTGAAGTCAAGCCCCCGTCCTATGCGCCCCAAGTAACCCCCGAAGCTAAAACTCCATGCTACGCTGCACAGGCCATGGCTGAGGTTCAGACTCCCTCCTACACCCCTCAGACCGCTCCAGACCGCTGGCCTTCCTATGGGACCTGCGGGGAAGGCTCTGGTAGAGACTCCCCACCCGTGACACCCTCTAGTCCCCAACACCGCAGGACTAAAGGTCAGCTCCAGAAAAAGGCACCAGCTGGAACCCATATCCCAAATGGCCTTTCTCTGCAAGGGGTGACCTCCTTGGATATAAAGGACCCCCAAGAAGCAAATTTTTTCCACCAGCCTCTGGGAGCTCACACGGACAGAGCACCTGACCCCAGGGTACTACATAGAGGGGAACCAGGGACACCATCTTACCTAAAGGGCCAGCTCCCCCTTCTCGCCTCTGTCCAGATCGAGGGCCACCCGGTCTCCCTCCCTTTGCACACTCCTTCCCTCCCATGTTCCCCCACAGACCAGGAACCAAGTCCCTGGAGCCTGTTGGAGTCCCTCGTGTGTCCCAAGGACGAGGGTCCTGAGTCTGGGATGGAGGCCCAGAGCCCAGCCTCTCAGGCCTTAGACCTGGAGCCACCCACAGAACTGGACTCTCTCTTTAGAGACCTGGCCCTGACCGTGCAGTGGGAGGCCTGATCAGAGAACAGGGCAGGTCGGGGCTTCCTCCTTGTCCCCACCCAAGCTCACATCATCGGCCATCACACCCACCCCCAACCTTGCCATGTGCTCTGCAGCCTTCCCTCAGGGGAATTCTCTTGAAAGAACCAGAGGAAAGAGGGACCCGGGGCCCCTGCCACGGCTGAGGGAGATGTCGGAGCAAAGCGGCATGATTAAGGACTCCGGCCGGAGGATTCTGAGTGTGCAGCACGTGCAGATGAGCTCCGCGGGGCAGGAGGGGACCATCAGAGTGCTGAGTGTTAATGCACGGAGACCTCGTGGAGATACAGCGCCGCCGGCTCCTAAGAGGCTGGACACGAAGTTCTCCACCCCACTCCCAGCCAGTTTCATAAGCTAGTTCGACAGAAAGTGAGATCTCTACCTCCTCCTGAGAAACGGAGCCCAGAAAGGACACCCCACAGCAGGCTGGGCCAAACCAGAACTTGGCCCATGATAGCACGATGGCAAGACTCCAGGGAGGGGTGCAGCCTGGGGTTCAGTCCCCACCAAGCTGCTGTTGAAAATCCACTGTCTCAACTTGGCTTTTCTGCCAGAGGCTCTACCCCAGGGGAAAATCAGGTCTGCCCGTGAGGGAGAACACACAGGCCTTTCCAGCCTGCAGAAGCTGTAGACCCTCTCCGGAGAGCAGGACTGGTAAGGAATGGGGCTGAGGGGACACACAACCCCCAAGAAAGAGTACGCACTTCAAGACTTTGAAAACTCAGCCTTGGGTTCAGCTCATCTGGGTTCAAATTTCCACCTTACCACTTAGCAACTGTATGACTTCAAGCAAATGAATCACTGCTCAAAACCTCAGTTTCTTCACCTGTAAAATGGGATCGTAAGACCGACTCCACAGGATTGTGGTGAGGATGACGTTAACAATGTCTATAAAGTACTTCTTGGGGCCTGGCCTATGGGCAGTGCCCAATCAATGTAGCTACGTCCCCTTGTGATTTTTTGTAATCGGGCCGCATGGTGAGTGACCCACTCCCCCAGCTCAGGGTGGCTTCACATGGGGCATCTTCTTGTGGGCTCAAATTATCCTGATTTTCTCAGGATTGCTCAAGGCCAGGCCAGAGGGGCTAGACTACCTGGGGGAGGTGGAAGGATGGCAGGGCCTTCTGGAAACAGGGTTCAAAGACAAATAGAGCCTTCTCTCTGAGGTTGCAGGGGGAAGTTGTTTGGGAGTGCGGTGGCATTCCCTGAAGATCTCCTTCCCCACACTTCAGCAGAGGCAGTGAGGTGCTCGGTGCTTGGTGCTTGGTGCTTGGTGCTCAGTACTTAGTGATCAGTACTTGGTGCTCGGTACTTGGTGGTCAGTACTTGGTGCTCGGTGCTCAGTACTCGGTGCTCACCCACTTGCCTTTCTGCCCCTGTGGCCGCTCTCCCATAAGGAAATGGCCTCTTGCTTGTGCTTACAGCGTGCTGACATGTCCTTTGTGTCATTCACCTCCCAGATGACCCTAGGATGAGATAACCAAGGTCCAGAGAGAAGGGACCCAGCTAGGGGCCTCCCACTGAAGCCGGGACACCGACACCGCTGGAGCTCAAACCCAGTGTTCCCGTCCTCCTCACAAGAAAGGAGCTTCCCACACTAGTGTGGATTCTCGGAGATGAGATGGAGGGGGCGCAAGGAAGGCGGCCCCAATGGGGTCCTTAAGGGGTCAGGACCGGTTGACACCCTGTTGTCCCGAAACCTCTTCTGAACATTTCTGAGAAACAAGATCAACGTCTGTTGCCTCAGCATGACCTTCCCGAGTATACAATGTCCTCCGTTCTCTGCACCCAGATGTGTCTCCCTCCTCTTCCTCACCCCCCACCCCACACACAACACAGCACCAGCTGGTGGTGCTCTTATCTGCTTGTTATTAATTTTTAACATCTCTTCAGGGTCACGGGTCTAGATCCAATATCTCCATAACAGAGGGGTGGGCCACCCTCCTGACCACCTCGACTGCTCTCTCAGCAGCCGCTAAGGTGGCCCCATGATTATTCCCCTCCCCCACACTGCAAACAAGTCTACTTGGCCAAAGGTTGACTGTCTTCAGTAATGAAAAACAACTTAACAGCTGGACTGTTCTCACCAGGTAAGTGGGACAGGGAGTCACAGAGATAGATCTATTTTTAAGGCCATAAAAGGGCTGAGGAGCTCTCTAAGGTCCTCGGGGTGACAGATGTCCCAGCTACTCCATGACTTTCTGAGGGTGGAGCCTGAGTGCTAAGGGGAGAGAGGAATGGCTCTGAGCCCTGTGAGCCTCCCAAGCAGGCAGCCCAGGCTGGCAGATAGGGCTGGAAGCAGCTAGAAGGCAAAGGGCCTGAAGCCCCTCTGGGCAGAGGCATTGGCATCCCTGAGTGTCCTAGGACCTGACCCCATTACCAGGAATCTGCATAGACTTGCCGCACCTAGCCCTGCCGAGGGAGTCTTCGCAGGAGTAAACAGATGTGGCGGCCGCTAGCAGGACTGCGAGCAAGGAGGAACTCAGGGAACCTGGGTGGCTCAGTGGGTTAAGCCTCTGCCTTCGGCTCTGGTCATGATCCCAGGGTCCTGGGATCTAGCCCCACATCAGGCTCTCTGCTCAGCAGGGAGCCTGCTTCCCCCCTTACTCTCTGCCTACATGTGATCTCTGTCTGTCAAATAAATAAATAAAATCTTTAAAAAAGGAAGAAGGAAGAACTTAGCCATGTCACTTAGGGGTTCACTCATCCTCCCGGTAAACTGCCATGGAACTTTGCGTTATTGATATTTTGTGAGGGAAAACGTGGCTTAGAAAAGTTACTTGCCCACATTGGTGTCCTAAACTTGCCACATCGTGAGAATCCCCTGGGAACATATGAAAAACCCAGCTTCCCCAGCCCCACCCAGACCCGCTAAATCAATTGCTCCTGGGGAATCCGTATTTCTAATAAACACCTTTGGTGATGCCTCTCAGGCAAGTGGAGGGAACAAGGTCCTCATACCAACAGTTTCCCTGTGGATTGCTTCAAATCACCTCCCAGAAGTGGCCCTTATTCCAGCCCCTGGATGGGGGTACGAGGCGAGGCTACTAGGGGTGGTATGTCCACCTGTGAAGTCTGCAGACCTCTGCCCTCCCACGCCCCTGGCCCCGGGCACATACAGGGGTTGCCCGAGTTCCCACTCAGACGATAGGGCCCATGAGACTAGAGCTCCTCCCGGGTCCCAGAGGCTGGGTCTCTCTGTGCCCCTCCCAGCTCCGAGCATCAGCCTGAACAAGGAGGCCATGCCCATGCGTCACCGCCAAGTCTGGTCCCCTGTGGCTGTCCCCAGCCTACGTTCCAGAAAGTGAGACAGAATCAATCAGCAGAGGCAGGAATGTCCTCACTTGCTGTGGCTGGTGGGTCACAGCCCTGAGACCCTGGCCCCCACGCTCAGCCCCTAGGCTGCTCAAGGCCACTTTCCTTTCCCACGCTCAGGAGGAAGTGGCAGAGGGATGATACATTTTGACCTGTAAGTCGGAGAAGAACCATAAGCAGAATTAACTGAGTGGGGAGAGGGACAGAAAGAGGGAGAGGGGAGAAGCAGGGGGAAAGGAAGGCTGGTATCTGAAGTAGTGGCTTGGAAGGTCAAGGTGTTGGGTACGTGAATTTGAACAACTGTCCTTAATGCTCATCCTTCCAGGGAAGGCAATAAAAGGGAGAAGAAGAGAAGGAAAGGGGAGAAAGAAGGAGATATTGAGGGGTACTACCACGAGGAGACAGCTACTGTACCCGGCAATTTATACATCTTAACCTCATTTGAATCTCACTACCCTTCTGCAAGACAGGTATTCATTCATTCATTCATTCATTCATTCATTCTTCAGCAAGCATATATGAAGGGGCTAGTGGTAGGGTGGGCGCTGTTCTTACCTCGAACTCACCAACAAAGAAACTAAGTTGGCCCAGATAGGAGGCCAGGGTCCCTCCATTAGGGAGCACAGGGGCCAGAGGCTGGGATTTCAACCGAGGTTTGTAGAATTCCAAGTCTCACCTCTGCTCGACCCTGTGACCTGAGGGGTCGGCTGTGTGCTCCTGAAGACACATCCGGACCTTCCCCAAGTGCTGCCCCAGGGAGGAAGGAGGGCATCACTGGGCTGAATGGGAATCCCACACACAGAAGGAGGGTAGGCTCTCAGCATTTCTAGAGCTACGGAATCATCAGTGGCGTTCTCATCTAGCCAGTGTCTCCAGGGAGCCAGGCAATCACGTGCCCTAATCCAATCTTCTCAATCTCCCTGGAAGACCAGCATCGTGGAGCCCACTGTACAGGGGCAGAAAGGTTGAAGTGACTCACCCAAGGTCCTACGGCTAGTAGCGGTGGCCCCTCCACCAGGCTGCCTTGGGGGGCAGGCAGTCACAGGACCAGTTTAAACGTCCGTCTCCTGCTGCTTTGGAAGCCCACACCGCCCTGCTGTATGTGCAGATTCACACTCACACCTCACGGACAGTGTATACACCTGGGTCTTGGAAAGTCCTTTTGAGGTCAAGTCCTTTGGAGGTCAGAAGGAAGACAGACACCAACTGTTCTCCCCAGAAGAGGCCTTTAACACTGCCGCCAGGGAGGAAGGGAGAGAAGCAGGGGAGCTTAGAAAGAGGGTTTCAAATAGGGCAGGAGATTAAGATTTCAGCTGAAGCGCTCCCTTGCATTCTCTCGCTTTCTCCCTCTCCCTCCTCCCATCACCCCCAGCCCCCGGTTCTGGAGAGCAGTCCCTGAGACACTAGGAAGAGCGATGGTGTTTCCGGCCTCAGGAGGAGGCCAGGGAGGGGAGTTGTGCTCTCTGGACCAGAGCTGACACCCCCTTCCTCAAACCTGGTCAGTCCCCAAGGCCTGGCTCAGGGGTACCTTCCTGATCGCCCCCCGCCTCCATTCCTGCCTGTCTTCCCCACCTAAACGAAAGCTTCCTGCACACCGTGGGTGTTGCTCTCCTCTGTCTGCAAAGGGCAGGCGTGAACGAAGGTGGGGGAAAGAACTGAGGCTCCGGAGGGGCTGTGGCAAAGTCTGGGAAGACAAAGTGGCCGCTCGGGAACCCCGAGAAATGCCGCCTGTGAAGGAAGAGGCCCCTGCCGGGGACACAGCCCACGCGACACAGGGCCTGGCGAGAGAAGCAAGCTGCTTCCATGTTGACCAGTGATACGGTACCAGCACTGAGCACTGGTTTTAGGTCACATTCTTTCCACTGTCTTGACGAAGAGTTCCACTGCTCACGGGGGGGTCAGATTAGAGACGCTGGGTGTCTGCCCCAAGGCGCCAGTCAGAACCCCAGCAGTGGGGAAGACCCCCCCCCCGTAGCTGCCTTCCCTCCAACCGGGCCTGAGCTCTTACCCTCCCTCTACTTCAGTTGGGGCTGGAGGTGGGAGGGTGGGCTCTAGAATTGGGCAGAAGGAATCCCGCTGAGGGAAGGAGCCCTGTGCGGAGGCTGGGGTGGGGGCGGGGAGGGCTCCACCTGTTGCTGCCGCCTGAGCGGGGCTGGCCTGGAGGGACAGCCCCTCCTTTCTGCCCCCCCTCCCCATAGTTCCCATCCATTGTCATCAACTGTCTCAGCGCTGCTATATTTAAGGCCCACGCAGGCTCCAGGATCACATTCTTCTCCCCGTCCCTGCTGAGTCCAGGGCAAGAAGAAACCAAGGTCCGGCTCATCCTCTGGAATCGTCTCCCCAGAGACGCCTGAGCAGGCGCAGCTGCCTCTGTGAGTCCCCTCCAGGGATCAGGGGTGGGCAGGGACACCTTCAGAAAGTGAGCCCCTCAGCTTTCCATTGGGAAGTAGGGTGTGTGTGTGTGTGTGTGTTGGGAAAGGAACCTGAGGGATCTGGGAAGAAAAAGTTCACGCGCGCTTAGGTAGCACCCTCAAGTGACAATCGGAGGGGACTGTGGCGACCCGTGTCCCCTCACTGTTCTGTGTGGCCCTCCGTCGTCTGTGCTGAGCCCTCTATGATGTGACAGCTGCTGGAGAGACGATCGGGAGTGCCCGCAGAGTGGACGGGCCCATGGTGAGCTGGCAGGCCCGGCAGAGCTAACAGACTCCTGGCCTCCGGAGGCCTGCTTGGCCCACCAGGCAGGCGGGGAAAGGGAGGAAGCCCTCCAGGCCTGACTCTCAGGGCCAGGAGGGCACGCGTCCAGCCCAGGCTCACTGGCAGGAAACCGAGGCCCAGAGAGGGAAGGGGTGGCCTCGGCCACTCCACGGCAGGGTCAGAATTCTGGACTCAGAAGCTGGCAGAGCACGGCTAGGCCCTGGGACCCAGCTTTCTGCCTTCGGGCTCTGCCAGCCACTCAGCCTCTGTGCCCTGCCCTTTCCCTCCTGAGGAAGGGGCTCAGCCTCCTTGCCCCTGGTCTCTGGGGGTGCCCGTGAGAGGGCCTGGTGGGAAAGCAGATGGCGGCTGGGGAGAAAAGGGGAGGCCATGCCGCGGGACCCATGACCCAGGCCTTGTACCCCTGGGAGAGGGCAGGGGGCTGCTTCCCTGCGGTCCGCATCCCGCCGACCCCTCCCCGCCAGGAACACATGCTGCTTCACTCCCACTGCTGTTTGATCCCAAGCAGTCAGTGCTTTAAAAATAATTGATGGCTCATCTGCTAAACCTGGGGGTGGGGGGTCTGGCTGCGGGAGGCCCAGGAGGTCAGGGATGGGTGCCAGTCACCGCCCCTCCCGCCACGGTGCTAATCAGGAACAGAGCATCCGGGGAAGGGAGCCAGCAGCTGATGCCAGGGAACGTTCCTCAGTTGCTGGAGCCAGGGCCACGGTGTCCCAGGAAAGGTGGGGGGAGGAGGCCTCCCCATCGAGGCCACTTCCCGGGGCTGTGAGGAAGGAGGCACAGAATGAGCCTGAATGAGTCATTCTCTGGGAGCTAGCAGAGCCTGTTCCTCGGGGTGGGGGGGCCACATGGGAAGCCCAAGGGGTGACAGTCCTCTTACATTCGGCTCAGGTCATCTGCAGGACCAAGGAGGGTTGGGGCAGGCTTTGGTTCTGGCTAACACTGCAGTAATCCAGATACTAAAAGGGAGCACACTTTTAGGAACTAAAAAGGGTAAATGCCCATGGAGATTGTCTCCCCTGACACCCCACAACAGGCCCACAGGGCCATGGTGCTCTAATGAGGCCAGTGGGCCCATCTCCCATGCTATGGACTTAGAGAAGTGGTACACACACACACACACACACACACACACACATTCCACCACTGCCAGGAGGACCTTCAGGGAGACTGGGGCCAAGGACAATATCAGGTCTAAGCCCGTCAAGGACCCTCCCGGGTCAGAGGCCTGCCCCCCTGAACTCCCACCTGAAGGAGATATGGAAGCCACTCCAGGGACTATGGTCTGAATCCTAGAGCCTCCGCATCAGAGGGACCCTCAGAGACCAGCTGTGACACCACGGCCCAGACTGGGGCAAGAACTTTGTGCTAGAACCCAAAACAGCTCGTTCCTGGGCCTCCCACTCTCCCTACCTGCCTCTCCACACTCATGGAGTCACTCCCGGATCCCTGAGGCTCCCTCCACACTCACTGAACCCAGCCCTGACTGGGTACCACCTGTGGCCCAGACCTAAGCCTCAGGAATACAAAGGGGGAGCCCTCCATCATGATTTCCTCATGAGAAGAATGGCCCTGTGGCCTACTGTGTGCCCAGTCACAGGCAAGGCCTGGTCTCGAGTAGACATGTGTCGTAGATGTCAAGAGCACTCAGAGTCCGGTGCCACTCAGAGTCCCAACCTCAACCAGCTGGGTGAACTTGGACAAGCACGTTCCCTCCTCATCAGTAAGACAGGAAGAAAATGGGGCCAGCACACTGAAAACACTCACTGTTGTTACTTTTAACTCACTTACAGTCTTGTTGGAGAGTGACGATGTACAAATAAGAAATAATTTCATAAGGGGAGGTGTTTTCTGAATCAGAGCTAGACTGTGGAGTGCAGACAGAAAAAGCATAAAAAGGATTAAAGGAGAGAAAAATTCTAGGTGGTGGGTAGTTTTTCGGCAGGGTTACTCTGAAAAAACATGCTAATATCTAACGCTTCCATGGCACTTGCTAGCTCCTAGCACTCTTCCAACGTTGACCACCACCCCGGAAAGTCAGTAGACCCATTTCACAGATGAGGAAACTAAGTCACAGAGTCTTGCCGAAGGGCACACACCCATAGCGGGAATGAGAAGCGGGACCACGCCCGGAGTCCCCACCCCTGACCCTTGCACCAATGGAAGTATGCTTTCTTGGCTTGGGCTGTAAAGCCTGAGTGGGGCTCAGCAAGCCAGAAGTGGGGAAAGGCTCCCCCCAGAGCAGCAACCAGAGCAGGCAAAGGCTCCGAGGTAGGGCTGGGTGGGCGTGTGCACGAAGAGTGAGGACATCCGCCCATCTTGAGTCACAGAGCAGCCCTCGGACACCACAGTGTTGGATCACTCATCAGTGGAGGCCCAGAAAAGGGAAGACTTTGCCCAGGTCACAGGCAGGGAAGGGCAGAGCTGTTGCTCATGCAGCCACAGAGTGCAAGGACTGATGCACTAGCCAGGCTCAGAGTGCGAAGCCTGTCTCTGTCCTGTTGGCCAGGTCCCTGCCCCCTCCCTGGTCTCCCTGCTGTCTGCCCCCTGGAGCGAGAAGTCCCACCCCACCAACTTCCCAGGGATGCCCGGGACCACGTGGGGAAGGGATGGGCAGGTGCCTGGTAGAATGACCGTGCACCCCACCTGGCAGGTTGTTGCTCTCGCAGCCATGACTCTGCCCCACAGCCCTGGAAATGTGGGGGAGCCCCGGCCCCCCCAGGCCGTGGAGGTCCACCGGCTGGAACACCGCCAGGAGGAGGAGCACAAGGAGGAGCGGCAGCACAGCCTGCACATGGGTTCCTCAGTGCGGAGGAGGACCTTCCGCAGCAGGTGGGATCATCAGGGACCCCATCCAGGCCACTGCCCCACCCCGAAGGGTCCCCAGTCTGAGTGGGGAGGCAGAGCCTGCTTTCCGGATAAGCCAGTCTGAGGTAAGAAGTTCAACACTGTCATCTGGAGACCCTTCTTTCTGGAGAATCCAGCCTGAGGTGGGAAGCACAGCCTTGCTTTGTGGAGATCCCAGTCTGAGGGGGGAGACACAGCCCTGCTTTGTGGAGGTCCCAGTCTGAGAGGGGAGGCAAAGTTGTGCTCGCTAGTGTCCTGAGACAGGTTAGGTAGATGCTGCCTTAAGCTCAGGGACGCTGGGACCAGATCTCCAGGCAATCCTGCACCAGCCCTTAACTCCCTTTTCCCTGGGCAGTGAGGAAGAGTATCAGTTCAGCGCTGCAGACTACGCCCTCGCAGCCGCCCTGGCTCTGACGGCCTCCTCAGAGACATCTCGGTAAGTCAGGTGACCTTTTCAGACAGCGCTGGGCTGAGAAAGGGCCAGTCCCCTGCCTCTACTAGGCTCCCACATTGGACTTACAGACTCTGCCCAGAGTTACATCTAGCACAGGGGCCTAGAACACTCTCTGGGTGGGTCCCCAGGCAGTAGTGAGACCCACCCCCGTGGGGGAGGGTGGGGGCCACACATCACCACGGGGCTTTGCCAGAGAACATTGGGAGGCCGAGACCTGGGTTAGAAGGCCCAGTTCCTGGTCCTAGCAGCTTGAAGCAAGTCCCTGCCCTATAAAATAGGGGGACTACTCCTAACCACTTGGTCGTCATGAAGGCAAGAGGAACAAAGACTTGTGAAAGGGCCTTGGGACTGTAGCCATAGTACTTATTATGCACCTACTGAAAGCAGGGCATTCAGGTATTTTGGAAGCAAGAGAGGATTAAAAGCTGCTCTTGTCCTCAACAACCTTCAAGTGCAGCTGGCAAGGCTGGCGTGGGGAGGCCGGGCGGCCCTGGCCAGGGTGCCCCCATGAACCCTGGGCCCTCGGCCGCTGCCGGCCTCTGCTGCGCAGGGAGTCCCAGCTGAGGCGCCAGACCTCCGCCGTGGAGCTGGAGCAGCAGGGGCAGAAGCGAGTGGGCTTCGGCAACGACTGGGAGAAGACGGAGATCGCCTTCCTGCAGACCCAGTGGCTGCTGCGCCAGAGACGCGACCGGAAGGCGCTGAGGCAGCGGGTGAGGGGGTCTGGGGACCTGCAACCCATCACGGGCCACCCACCTCACCTGCCCTCCTCCCAAGGGGCGCCTGGACATCCCGGAAAGAGTCCAAGCCCTGGTCTGGGACTGGGTCTGAAGGCTGGCGTCCCCGCCCTCCTGCCGTGTGACCTGGGGCAAGCAGCTGACCCTTCCTGAGCCTCAGTTTTCTCACCTGTAAAACAGATGTGTGTGGTGTATAGACTCTCAGGGATGAGGTGGGGATTTTAAACCAGACTGGGTTTGTAAACTGACCTTCCCAGAAGAACCTCTGGAAATACTATTCCTGACAAACATCAGGGATCTGAAGCCACCCTCGGTGCCCCCTCCCGGGGCAGGAGAGCATAGCTAACACTCACATGGGCTTTCTCATTGCCCATGATTTTTCACATACTAACTCCCTTAATCCTCACCACAACCCCACAGGAAGGTGGGGGAATATTATTATCACGCCTATTTTACAGATAAGGAAACTGAGGACTTGCCTATGGTCTCACAGGCGGGAAGTGGCAGAATCTGGCCTTGACCCCCCAAGCCAGCTGTTCCAAAGCCCATGCCCTGCCCTCTGTGCCACCTCGCCGCTCAGCTGACCCTCCCAGAGCCTGCGTGTGCGGGGGAACGGTGACAGCAAAGATGGGGAGATGTGATCCCCTGGCTCATGGGAGTCACAGATCCCTCCCGCCTCCAGACAGAGGAGAAGGTCCGGGAGGCCAAGGAGCTGAGGGAGCTGTGTTCCGGCCGAGGGCCCTGGTTCTGGATCCCTCTGCGCTCCCACGCCGTCTGGGAGCACGCCACGGTCCTGCTGACCTGTACTGTCCAGGCTTCGCCTCCACCCCAGGTCACCTGGTAAGCCACCGCGGCAGGAGAGAAGGGGGTCCTCACCTGCCCCCAGGCTCTGAGCTCGCAGGGTTAACGGAGTGTGTGTACTTTACATCCCAGCACCTCCTTCCAGGAGCCCACTTCCTCCCCCCTGAAGTTCTTGCTGCCTTAGGAAAGCTGTAACCCCACAAACCCTGAGCTCGGCCCGCCCCCCCCCTCCTTCCCCCGAGAGAGCAGCAGCTGCTCCAAGGCTCAGGATGGGTTATTCTTAGCCTCCTCCTGGCCAGCCTGGGGCAGGAAGACGGGGCCACTGGGGAGCCAGCCCTTGGAAAAATATGACTCTGGTGGCAGAAGGCAGCTGCTCTGAGCTGGGCATCTCCAGGCTTGGAAGATGATGGCGGGAAGCAGGCAGGGGACAGAGGAGCAGAACGGGAGGCAGGGAGGGCAGCCCGCCCCGGCCCCCCGCCCCATAGCGAGGAGCTCAGACCTGGAGTGAGAGCCCTGTGTCCAGTCCAGACCTTGCTCTCTCTACAAACGCAGGGTGTGGCTCCAGCCACATCTCAACCTCTCCGGTCCTGTTCCTTTCTCCTGTTCTGTAAAATGGGTTGAAGGCCTCCTGCCCAGCCTGCGTGTGGTGAGGATTTAATGCCACACTTACGGGGAAGCCTCAGAGCTTGAGAGGGGCTGGGAAAGTAGAAGACGCCATTCCTGGGAGTGTAACCACAGCAGAATCTGACCGAGGGGACGGGAGGGGAAGGGAGGTGGCAAGTGGCTCCCACTGTTTAGGGGGCTCCCTCTGGGTCTTAGACCAGGGGCAGGTATGCTGGGGGATGAGGAGAGGATTTCAGCAAATAGCTACCAGCAGAGTGATCGGCCCCAGCCCCAGACTCGGGCACTGAGGCATAGAAATGAACCAGACACAACTTCCCCTCAAAGAATGCTCAGCCCCAAAGAGAAATGTCATTGTAAAGAGAAGTACATTCATGGGTACAGTTGGGAATACAAGAGTAAAGATGAAGACAGCGAGGTGGCTGCCTCTCTCTCAAGGATCCAGGAAGGCTTCTCAGGGGAGGTGACACATAAACCAGATCTTGAGGGTGAATAAGGCCATGGTCTAGTAGGAGAGAGAGGATAAGCACATAAACAATAGAGATCATGAAGGAAAAAAGCAACATTGTATCCTTGAACCCACTTTTACTGACCCACCACTTTCTTCTCCTTTGAGCCCTGGGGCCACCCCTGGGTCAGGGAGGTAGTGTGACTTGTCTAAGGTCACACAGCCAGTTTGAGTCCGAATTCAAACTTGGATCTCTTGCCTCCCAACCGTCGGTGTTGCTACCAGCCTAGAGAGTTCGAAAGTGAAAATTGGGCTTGTTGTTCTTCCTTGAGGCACATGTAATGCTTCAGAAGTCAGAGACAGAGAAAGCACTTAGGGCCAGGAGCAATCAGGAGAGGCATCGAGGAAGCGGGCTTCGGGGCTGGTCCTAGCCAGATGACATGCACTCACAAAAGGGTGCAGGGAGCTGGAATTCGTGCTGGGCACTGGATTTCTATGGGGACCAAGGCAGTCCCTGGCTGCAAGAGGCTGGCTAGGTAAAAGAACTGCTCCTGCCAGCTGGCCTGGGTTGAGGAGGGGTCAGTGCCTCAGCTGTCCTGCCCGGTGGCCCCGCCCCGCCCTGTGCTGTTCTGGCACTGAGGCCCACAACTAAGGCATTCCGGAGGAGCCTCTCAGAGAAGAGACTCCTGTCCACCCTGCCAGCAGTGTTGCCACAACAGGGAACTGAGTGTGGTAAGTGGTAGAAGCTGAGTGTGGTAAGTGGTAGAAGCAAGGCCAGGCACCCCTCCAGCAGAAGCAACACAGGTGGCCCCCGGTGCTCCTGGTTTTGGGGATCCGGTTTTCCACCGTCGGCCGGTCGGTTTGGACAGGGTCATGCACTGTCCTGGCATTGGCCCCCAGGCTCTGACCAGCTCCTGGCAGACACCCTCCCCCTGGTCAAAAGGAAGATCCCGGCACACCCAGGCTCGTCAGGCGAGTACATTCATTCAGCAATTATTGAGCACTTCCTGAATGCAGGGACAACAACAGGACAAGTCAGGCAAGGCCCAGTCTGGCCACATTAAGGTGGTAGAGGTAGGCCCTGGCCATGATTCTAGATGATATCGGTATCAGTCTCCCAGGCCCAGCAGCCTTCAAAAGTAAAACCCAAGACGGAAATCTGTGAAGAAAAAAACATTGAGATAAATAATAAAAACCTCACTGTGTTATGAGGGCCTCTCTGAACCAGGCTGTGGGCCCGACGCCGCGCCTCGGTCATCTGGGCACTGTTTTATGACTGGCTGTCCCGTAGGGTCAGCTGCACAGCCTGTGTCTTCGCGGGGCTGCCTTGAGGTGGGAGACGGGGCCCCAGCGAGAGGCAAGATGAACACCGAAGTCTCTGGCTGTCCAGGCCTTGCCCAGAGCTGCAGCTGCTGCTTTTTCCTTTGAAAGTTGGAAGCTGGCCAGGCCGAGGTGTCTGGAATGTTCCTGATAAGTGGGGGTAGGGGGAACTGACTTTGGCCCCCAGGCCTAGGAGAGGTAGAAAGATTGGTTGTCAAGATATGGCACTGCCCTCCCCAAAGAAGACTTAGTTGGGCTTCTTTCAGAAGAGGGTGCAGCCTGGAAGGGGGGTGGTGATGGGGTGTGGGTGTGGCACTGTTTGGTTGCTATGGACACAAACAGGGTGTTGGGGGGAGCCGAGTCCCAGGAAGGAGATGCACTGAGCCCAGGGCGCCCTCTCTTGGCTGTGGCCTCCTTTCGACCTCAAACACCACTGGGACTGACTGTGCCCGCAACAGCCTCATAGACACAGAGGCCCAGAGAGGGGGACTGACTTGGGCAAGGTCACCCAGCCAGCTGGGTCAAGAACCCAGGCCTCCCAGACTTCACAGACTTTCACTCACCAGCCGTGACTCCTTAGGCCTCCAAACCCCAACAAGGGGCTGTGGACAGAGCCCCATCCCCAGAAATTCTGACTCCAGAATGATCTGGGACGCAGGCTGGGCACGGAGATTTTTTTAATGGCTTTAATAAGACGGGAGTTTATTTTTCTTTTGCCTGCGCGCCTGAGTTGGACAGGTTGGGGCAGCTCTGTGACTCTGCTCACAGACTCTGCTCCCCTCACTGCTGGAGGGCACAGCCCTGGGTTTCCTTGTGCAAGATGGCCACCGTCTGGGCCGCATTCTTGCCGTCACATGGAGGGAACTGTGACATAGAAGGGGGCAAAGGGTCATCAGTAGCGGCCACATGGCACTTGTGCTTACTTTGTGGTGACAAGTCTTAGTCACATGGCCACACCTAGTAGAAAGAGGGCAGGAGGGCGCCAGGGTGGCTCAGTGTGTTAAGCCTCTGCCTTCGGCTCAGGTGGTGATCTAGGGGTCTGGGGATCGAGCCCTGCATCGGGCTCTCTGCTCAGTGAAGAGTCTGCTTCCCCCACTCTCTTGCAGCCTGCCTCTCTGCCTACTTGTGATCTCTCTCTGTCAAATAAATTTTTAAAATCTTAAAAAAAAGAAAAAGAGGGCAGGAAGTTGGTGTCACACTGGGCGGCTCAGTGATGAATCCTGTTCCTTTAGAGTAAGAAGGAGGGGCCCCTGGATGGCTCAGGTGGTTTTGCCTCCTGGACTCCTGATCTTAGCTCAGGTCTTGATCTCAGGGTAGTGAGTTCAAGCCCTGTGTTGGGCTCCACACCCAGCATGGAGCCAACTTGAGAAAAAAGGAAAGAAAGGGGCACCTGGGTGGCTCAGTGGATTAAAGCCTCTGCCTTCAGCTCAGGTCATGATCCCAGCGTGCTGGGATCGAGCCCCGCATAGGGGTCTCTGCTCAGTGGGGAGCCTGCTTCCTCCTCTCTCTCTCTCTGCCTGCCTCTCTGCCTACTTGTGATCTCTGCCTGTCAAATAAATAAATAAAATCTTTAAAAAAAAAAAAAAGGAAAGAAAGAAGAGAGAAAGGAAGGAAGGAATGAAGGGGGAATGGCCACTGGAGACCAATGAACAGCTTCTTATACAAATTTCCAAAGGCTTCTGTTCAGAACCCCGGCAAGCTGTCTCAAAGCACCCTAATGAGCGCCAAGATAAAGAACTGTCCTCCTGAGAGGCTGACAAGGGAGGAAGAATGGGGCACCTTCTGTGGCAACCCCTTCAGAGGGCAGCTGCCACTAATTATAGGCTCCGTCTTCTCTGTCCCCCGACCCTTCCCAGAAGGAAAATGAACCCCGGAGTGTGGACAGTGCTCGGGGCACTAGAGAAAAGCTTTACGTATCTTGCTGCGTTTGATTTTCCCCGCAACCTTATGAAGTTAGTGGTCTTATTACTCCCATCTCACAGATGAGGACAACTGAGGTTCAGAGCAGAGAAGGTGCTGTCTCGCGTCCCATAGACAAGGGAACAGCACAAAGCTGAGGTTGGAATCCAGGCCTGAGAGCCTCCGGGTCCTGCCCCCTCAGAGCTACACTGCCTGCCACAGACCTTTGTGTCCCCACAGGTACAAAAATGACATGAGAATCGATCCCCGCCTCTTTCCCGCTGGGAAGTACCGAATCACCAATAACTATGGGCTCCTGACGCTGGAAATTAGAAGGTGAGACCCCTAGAGAGACCCATGACCTCCAAGCCCCAACCCCCCACCCACCCGAAGCCAGAGCAAGACTTCAAATCCTTATTAACTGAGTCAGCCTCGTGTTCAGAAGAATCTGGGGTGCTCATTCATGACATGGGGCCTCCTCTTGCCTCCAGAGAGTCAGGTTAAGTGGGTCTTATTCTGGAATGGGGCCTGGAAATCAGTATTTAACAGATATTCTTATGTCATTCCAATGCCCTGGAATACACGAGAAGAAATTCGGAGCCAGAGGCCAGCTGTATAGACTGAAGGCTGAGCTGGGAATGCTGCGGGTGCTCCCTGCCGGGGAGAGAAAACACACACACACACACACACACACACACACACACACACAGAGGCACAGGAACAAGGAGAGGTGGCTGGAGGGGAGACAGCTGGATGGGCCTGTCAAGAGATAGTGACTCTTAAGCATGGTTTTTTGTTGTTGTTGTTGTTGTTTTTTAAGATTTTATTTATTTATTTGACAGAGAGAGATTACAAGTAGGCAGAGAGGCAGGCAGAGAGAGAGAGGAGGAAGCAGGCTCCCTGCGGGACTCGATCCCAGGACCCTGAGATCATGACCTGAGCCGAAGGCTGCGGCTTAACCTACTGAGCCACCCAGGCGCCCCTTAAGCATGGTTTTGAAGGGAGAAGGAGTGGGGCTTCTGGGTGGTTCCGGCAGTTGAGCTCGATATTGGCTCAGGTCTTAATCTCAGGGTCGTGAGTTCAAGCCCCACATTGGGTGCAGAGCCTACTTTAAAAAAAAAAAAAAAAAAAAAATGAAGGTAGAAGCAGCATGCATGGAGTGTGGGCCCCAGGGGCTGTGAGCGCAGTGACCCCCAGAGCACACATTAGGGCTCCCATGAGCCACCACGTGCTGACTTCCTGCCGGTGCCAAGCCCTGTATAAGGGGACACACACACACACACACACACATACAATTAATGCTGCTCATCACCATTCCCGCAGGGAAGCCTTGTCCGTGGTGCAGTAAAGGGCACCCAGGCTTCAAAAGATGTAGGGTTCTGCATGGCTTGTATAGGGCACGACCTGAGTTTGAGGCCGTTCCCTCCCGCTGGGTTCCTTCCAATACACCAATCCCTTCCTCTCAACCAACTTGGGCTTCAGAGCCACAAATCTGGACAGGACATCGATCCTACCCTCCAGAAGCAAAGTGGGGAGACATGGACATAAGTATCTGACCACAGGAGACCACAGAGGGTGGGGGCCGTGGCTGGGCAATCAGGGAAGGCATGCAGGGTCAAGGTTGCCTGGAGAGGCAGGTGGGCCCAGTCCTTGAAGCAGGACAGATTCCCACCCCAAGCAGTCGGGTTAAGAGTGGGGATTCCAAGGAGCCTCTCTGCTTGCTGATGGAGCCAGATGGCCACAACCCAATGACTCTCTGTGTCCCCAGTGTAGCCCTGGAATGGACCCGGCACAAGCTCTGGGAATGAGATGGGGTTGGCCTGACTAGTAATGAGACCAAGGACTGAGACTGAGCACACCTGGGCATCTGGCCCAGTTCTGGCACAGACTGGCAGGGGTGCCCCGCTCCTGCTCTAAGTCTGTACCCTGCTCCTGCTCCTGCTCCTGGACTCTGATTGGGAGGTGTTGACAGGGCAGGAGGCTATGCCTGGGAGCGAACTTGTCACCTTAATGCTGGGTTGAATTCTGGGTGCTGTGTGACTCTGGGCAAGTCACTTAACCTGTCTGATCCTACCAACTCGGGAATGACGATCATATTTTCACAGTTCTTTCACCTGAGTTGGGTTAGGCTGGTGTTGTGTCCCTAGTTCTTCAGAGAAGGACATTGAAGTCCAGTAAAGGGCAGTGGCCAGTCCAAAGGCACACAGCATTTCAGAGCTGGGGCCTGAACCAGAGCCTAAAGTCCCCACCCCCACCCCCGCCAAGCCTTCATGTGAATGCCTGCCTCTCCCACCCACACGTGGGGACTTGAGTTTCCCATGGAGCCCAGCAGTCTCGGGGGGCCCTTCCTCTCTCCTTTTCAGATGCACCATGGAGGACGCAGCCACGTACACGGTGAAGGTGAAGAATGCCTATGGCCAGGCCTCCTCCTTTGCCAAAGTCCTTGTCCGAAGTAAGCACTCCCATTCCCACCAGTCAGGCTAGCCCGCAGCACCCCCAGGGTGAGCAGAGGAGGACGTGAATCTGCGCTTAGACTGGAGAATGGCCCCTTGATGCGGGGGTATTAAGCCTGGGAGGCCCCTTGATGCAGGGCTATTGGACCTGGGACCGGGTGACCAAGACAGCCATAGAGACTCACTTCCCTGGAGCCTGCGGAACAAGGGAGAGTCCCTCAGATTGCACAACTTATACAACTATCTCCAAAAGCCGTGTTCATTTCATTGGGCTGGCCTGGGGGTCAGGACCCAGCTTATGGCCCCCAGGAGGGTGGCCTGGTCCTGCCAGCCCTCCTGAGGGGTTCCTTAGGGGGAAAGGCTGAGCCTTCCCAACTCCCCCCTGGACCTGACTTCCCCAGTTGGGTTCTGGTGCATATTTCCCAGTGGAGCAGCTCCCGACTGGTGGGGTTCTCCCAGGGGCATCTGAGAGGACGGCACAAGGCGGGGGAGACACTCGGGAGTCAGCCAGGCCCATGTCCGCATTCTGGCTCTGCCACTGACCGGCTGTGTGAGCCTGGGGTACCTCACTTCACTTCTCTGAGCTTCCTTGTCTGTAAAGGGGGTCTCCCCGCATCGCACTCAGGTGCTCAGGTGAATTAAAAGAGATGGTAGAGGTAAAGCGTGACCTGTAGTAGGTTTGGGGAAGCCGTAATTCTCTCTTCCCCACACCATGAGGAGGGCGGAGCACAGCCAGCAGGCCCTGCCTCTGGGCCCAGGAAACTGCTGCCTTGTCCTCAGGGCCCCTGAGAGAGAGGTTGCACACACACACACACACACACACACACACACAGACACGTGCGCGCACGCACACACACTTACACACACTCCCTGGGCAGCAGACAGGCTGGCATCCAGCCCCCTCCCTGCCTCTCATCAGACCTTGTCCTTCACAGTCCTCTCCCCGCATCTGCCCTGTTCCCCAAATAGCTCTTGGAAGGCAGCTGTCCCCTCCGCCAGTCCGGCTTTCTCTGGAATTTGGGCTGCCCTTATAGGCTATGCCTAGATTCAAGACCAAGGTCAAGGATCAGGGCCCTGCCTCCCTCTGTCCACCCATCCTTCCCATCCCTTCTTCCAGACCCCTGCCCCTCTCTCTATCAAGGCCAGCAACTCTGGGATCCACCCTCAGACTCCAGCCAGCCTCCTCCTAAGGAGATCCACTCACAGCCATTACCATCACTCCCCTGCTCTCATCTCCATAGCAACTGGTAAAAGGCCCCGGGTTGGGAAGCAGGAGGTCTGGGTTCTAATCCTGAGTCTTTCACTGACTTTGTGTGACTCTGGGCAGCCTCCCAGCCCCCTCCAGGCATCACTCAGGAAGGGCCTTACCAGGGACCAGTCCCAACATGGGTTCAGGCTGCTGGGGTACTAGCTGGGGGATTATGCCTCAGTTTCTTCATCCGTAAAGAGGATGAAATGGCACTAACAGACAAGGCACTGTGAGGATAATATGTGAATTAATATGTCCCATGTGAATAAGAGCTATTATTAGGCTCTGTGGTCTTTGTCAACATCGCTCTGGATATCACCCGTAAGCCCCCAGATGGCCCTAGTCTTAGCCCCGCCCTTCCCCTGCTCTGTCCCCACCAGAAATCCCATGCTGACCAGAGTTGGCCTCTATGCAGACTGCATGATCCTGACAGTGGGTCTGGGCAGAGGATGGAAATCACCATTTATTGAGCACTAACTGTGTGCCCGGTTCTGGCTGAGGGCTTCGTTCATGTGAACTCACTTATTCAGAACCCCACTATCAGGAGCGAGGAGCCACTGCCCCCAAGTTATCGAGAAAGGAGAGGCCCAGAGGGGTGAAGGAACCTCCAGCGGCCAGAGGGAGACTCACCAATAGACCAGGATGGAAACCCACAGCCAAACCCTTGCCTCTAATCTAACAGAGATATGAGGTCTGAACCTTCTCAAACTCCATTTGCTTTGGATTTTCAGCTTACGTGGGGAAGGATGCTGGCTTCGATTCGGAGATCTTTAAAAGTAAGGAGGCTCAGGGAGCCACGGCCTTCGGGGAAGAGGGTGTCTGGGCTCCTTGTCATACCTTCTTCCATAGCCCCCTTCAGAATATTAACCAACCATTGTCCACAGAGACATGTCATTGCCTATGAGCTGTTCACACTTGCAGACTGGCTTCTGGGGGTCCCCGGGCACCCCAGAGTGGCCCCCAACTGCCGAGCTATCCAGGGGCCAAAACTGAGCGAGAAAGGCAAAGCCAAACTGACAAAAGGGCATGGCTCTTCTGGCTCATCTGATCCCACCTAGATAAATCTTGGCCCCACCTCCACCCACTCCTAGGACCGGGCCCCTCCTTCCTGGCTAAGAGCACCCCAGAAACTATGCATCCTGACTCAGAGGAGTGGAAATGTCCCAGGCTAGGCTAGGTGACCTCTGAAGACTGCTGCCCTAACGTCTGTTCCCACCCCAGGACTGATGTTGGTCCCCAACGTGGAATTCACGTCAGTGCTGAAGCCAGTCTTCGCGCGAGAGAAGGAGCCCTTCTCCCTGTCCTGCTTATTCTCGGAAGATGTGTTGGATGCTGAGCAGAACATCCAGTGGCGCCAAGATGGTGAGCCCCGCCCCCCCACTCCGTCCTGGTCCTCAGCCTTCAGGGGCAGAGATGGAAGCCAGAGAGGGACCACACTGCTCTTCATCTGGGAGGCAAGGGGAGGCCAAGGCGCAGTCACAGCCACTGCCCACTGATAGCCAGGGAGGGGAAGGATGTCTGACCCTCCTTCCCCACCTGTGACCAGGCTTGCAGCCAAAGGACAAGGAGCACAGTGGCCGACAAACACCCCTAGGCACCTGCTGGGGGCTGGGGGCAGGGGGTGGGAGGTGGGGGAGGGGGGGGAGGCAGAAGAGTGGGAAAGCCACAGCAAGCCCTGAGAGACATTTGTGATAAGGCTGAGATGTCTTCCCAAACGTGTAGACCTTCCAGAATGGAGGTCCTGACAGGAGAGGGGAACACAGAGCAGGACGGCCCCACAGTGTGGCCTCGGTGTGGCCTCAGGGCAGGACCCACTTCCTGAGCCCCGGAGGCCCCTTCACCGAGTCCCTGTCCCTCTCACTGAGGTTACACTGCTGAGTCCCCACTCTCCCCACACCCCTCAACAGGCCCTCTACCTTCCGCACTGATGCCCCAACTCCCTCAGTGAGCCCCCAACCCCTTTCCCGAGCCTCCATGCCTTCAGCAAGCCCCCACTCCCTTCACTGAGCTTACAACCCCCACCCACTGAGCCTCCAACACCCACAGTGACCCCCCCAACCCCCATGCAGAGACGCTGACCCTCACAAAAGGGCCCGTCTCTCATTTCCACTTTGTCACCTCCAACTCCTCCCTGGGCCTTTGACCACTTCTCTAAATGCTCACTCCCATGTTGAGCCACCATCCCCCCTCCCCGGACCTGGCCCCACTCCCCAAACCTTCAGCAGAGGAGAGTTCGGGGCCACGTTGGCAGAGCCCTGGAGATCACCGCCCCCTCCACAACTCCCCAGCTAAGCCTCAAGCTAAGCTTCACCCACACCAGCCATACCAGCCACACTGCTGCCTCAACTCAGACCATCTAAGGGTACCCAGGGGAAGCCAGGGCCCATATTGGACCCCTCCTCTCCTCAGGGAGACTACTGAGATCCTCAGGACGCCGGCAGATCCTCTATGAAGACCGCCAGGCATCCCTGAAGGTGTCCTGTGCCTATAAGGAGGATGAGGGGCTCTACACAGTCCAGGTGCCTTCCCCCTTGGGGCTCCAGGAGCAGAGCGCTTACGTGTTTGTGAGAGGTGAGTGGGGGCTTGGAGGGTAAAAGGTGTAGCTGGAGCCCAGCAACCAGATGGGCTGTGGCATCTTCGGCAAGTTTCCCTGCCCTCTCGGGGCCTCAGTTTCCCTGTTATAAATAGGGGTGTTGAGTGAGAGTCTCCAAGAATCCCTTTGGCATCCTATGACCCTCCAAAAAGATACAGCTTGAGTCTCAGACCTAATGGGAGGTGTGGAGGGAGCACTGAGCATGGGCTGGGATGATTCCAGTACCTGGTGAGTTCTGCCTCTTGGTCTTTAAACTGATTCAGGTTCAAATCCTGACTTTGCCACTTCATTAGCTGGTGACCTTGAGCAAGTCACTTTTCCTCTGAGACTCTGTTTTCCCAACCACAAAATGGAGGGATGCTACAGGGCTCAGTTTCAATACACTGATCATTCAGGGGCATAGAGTGCAATGGGCCCCTAATGACTGGTACTCCCACAGCCTCCCAGATGCTGTTGTTAAAAAGGAGGGCTCGGCAGGGAGCCTGCTTCCCCCTCTCTCTCTCTCTGCCTGCCTCTCTGCCTATTTGCGATCTCTGTCTGTCAAATAAACAAATAAAATCTTAAAAAAAAAAAAAAAAAACAAGGAAGCTATTGTTCAGGTCCTTGAGGACCATAAGATCACAAGTGAGCCCTGGAGGGTTCCCCCGAAGTGGTTGCTGGGAGGGAGTGGGAGGGTCCGTGGCCAAAGAGACACCAAGTGAGGAACCTTCCTCTTCCCCTCCTCCCACCCCCTACTCTGGGTCTCAGATGTAGCAGCCGAGAAGCCAGGGGCCCCGGGTTCCCCTCTGAATGTCCGATGCCTGAATGTGAACAGAGACTGCCTCATTCTGACTTGGACCCCACCCAGCGACACCCGGGGCCACCCCATCACCAGCTACTCCATCGAGCTGTGAGTCAGCCTCTTGAGGGGCAGAGCCTCCTGGGGGAGACCTCATGAGAGTAAGAGCGGGGGCCACAGGATAGAGGGAGCCCCATGCCTAGCCTCAGAACCGGGCGGGAAGGAGACCAGGTCATATGATATAGGGGCAAGAGAAAGGAATCTGTACCTCCAAATCTGTCATCTCCGGTACCTGGAATTCCACCACTGGAGTCAGCCGTGTGGACCCTGGGAGGGGCAAATATGACGTGCTTGGAAGTGAGCCTGAGTAGGTATGTTGGCTCCCTTCCTCTCTGAGTGATAGACAGAGACAGGACAGCACTGACCCGGAGGGGAGGGGAGGGCCCGGAACATCCCACCCCCTGCACAAGCTGCCAGGTCCTGGCCCTAGTCTGAGGTGACAGATGCCCTGCCTCACAGCAGGTACTGAAGCTGCGTGCCTAACCTCACGGAGTCCTTGCAATCCTGTCCAGGGCAGCAGGGGACTCTGTGGTGCCCCATTCTACAGATGAGGAAACTGAGGCACATGCGGTGATGACTTTGCCCAAAGTCACATTGCTTTTCAGTGGTAGGGCCAGGATTCTGACCCCACGAGCCCACTGTCCCATCCAGCTGGCAGTGCGTGCTGGCGTACCAAGTGAGGACAGTGGTACCCGGATGGCACAGAGAGCCCAAAGTCGGAGGGTCCATCTGGACCGCATGCCAAGTTAGGGAGTGGGCGGCCCCTGGGTAAAATCCGAGTTCTATCATTCACGAGGTTTTGAGAGGAGAGCAGAACTCGAACTGGTAGCCTGGGGTGAAGGAATGGCCTTCGTAGGGGCTCAGACCCGGCAGGTGTGAGTCGGGGGCAGGGCCTGAAGCCGGGGCCTCTCTCCCGCAGGTGCCAGGGCGAGTCTGCGCAGTGGGTTCCCTGGCACGAGGCCCCTGGCGGGACCTGTCGGTGCCCCATCCAAGGCCTTCTGGAAGGCCAGAGCTATCGGTTCCGGGTGCGAGCTGTCAGCAGAGCAGGCAGCAGCCTCCCCTCCAAGGCATCAGAACTGGTTGTCATGCGCGACCATGATGAAGACCGGAGAAAGACAGGTGGGTGCAGAGGCCCTGAGGAACATTCTAGAGCATCCATCAGGGCACTCTGAGGACCGCTGCATGCAGGACACAGGTAGCACAGACCCCATACCAAGCCTTATTTCAAGGGGTTGGGGGAGACAAGGCACAGCCCTCGGGAACTGCTAGTCTGATGAGGGAGACACAGTCTCAGGAACTCCTAGGCTGTGGGAGGAAGCACAGTGCTGTCCTTAGGAACCCCTAGCCTGAGGGGGAAGGGACAACTAGTCTAACGGAAGAAACACGAATCTGTCCACAGGAGATGCTAATCTGAGGGGGGAACCACAGCACCTTCTTCAGATACCCTGAAGGAAAAAAACAGCCCTGCCTCAGGAGCCCTGAGCTGGGAGAGATATGGGGGTGGTGGTGCAGGCACCACCCTTTCAGCCTTGAGGGGTCACCCTGACTTGGGTTTGCCTCCCAGCTCCGCCTTACCCTAGGTATCCGACCCCAGGCGCATCACTTCTCCTCTGTCCCCATTTGTTGCAAGGAGACAGGGCATCTCTCAGGGTCTAGAACAGCAGTGTTCCACTTTGGACCCTGGAGAATTGCGGGCTACCAGAGAGCACCTGCCTGAGGTCACACAATGAGGGGCCTAAAGGGCAGGACTGGGAAGAGGGTGAGGAATCAGCACCCCGCGTGGACAGGTCCTGCCCTGACCCTCCCTGACCCGGCCCCACCCCCACACACCCTGCACCCCCTGCTTCTCCCCCAACGTGCTCTGTTCTCCACCCTAGAGATCTCCTTTGACCTGGGAAACAAGATCACAATCAACACAGATGATTTTGAAGGTACGTGTGAACCTCCTGACACTCTGCCTCGAGCTGTGAGTCAGCCTCCTTTATGTTTCTGGAAACTCGGGGAAACAAAGTGGCCGAGAGGCGGAAGGTGTCTGTGTGCGGGCTATGGGGAGGCGAGGGCGGGTGAGGTCCATCTGGAGGAGGCCAGGGTCCTCAGGTGACCTCGGCCCGTCTTGCCGTGCCCCTTGTGGAGGAGGTGGCATGTTGGGGAAAGTCCTGGGGAGGACATCGGGAGACGAGGCTTGTGGCCCTGGCTCTGCCTGGCCCTGCTGGATGACAAGGAGCAAGTTCCTGCCCCTCTCTGGGCCCAGTTCCTCTTCTATGAAACGAGGGGTCTCTGAGGGCCCACCCCATCTCCTCCTCGATGACTCTGATTCCAGATTTTGTGACCATCCCCTCGCCCCCCACCAACGTCCACGCCAGTGAGATCCGTGAGGCCTACGTGGTTCTGAGCTGGGAGGAGCCAAGGCCTCGGGGCAGAGCTCCCCTGACATACACTCTGGAGAAGGTACAGAGACCCCACGGGCCCCAGCCCCAGGCTGGGCTGAAAAGCAGACACCGCCGGCGCATGGAGGCATCGGGGGCATGGGCAGGGGGACAGCTGGAGAGATGGCAGACGGTGTCCCTGGGTGGCTTTCAGAGACTAGAGGAGAATCTGTACCTGGAAGGTACCTGCCCCTCCATGGGGGCAGACCTTCCAAAGTGACCTGAGCCCCGTGTGGCCAGTGACTGGCAGCAGCTCCTGGGGCTGTTCGTGGAAATGCCCAGAATTAAGACATACAGATGATGGTGACAACAGTACAATCCACCATTTCCTGGGTACCTCCCCGCCCCCGGGTCTGGCTGGCATGGGGCCACACATCAGGTCCAGCAGGCATTCCTGGCCAAGGCCATGCATGTTGGGAGGGTACCCACAAGCCAGGGTCACAGTGGGCAGCCCTCCCATAGCAGGAGGTTGAGGACGGGCCGCCTGGAGGCAGTTCCCACCCACATGGGGCAGGGGCAGGTGTCTGGAGCTGTGGGCCGCTCGTGCATGCAGGGCGGATCTCACAGCGGAGCTGAGGCAGCTGGCAGGGTGAAAAACAGCGTGGTGTTAAGATCAACTCAAATCCTGGCTTCTGCTATGCAAGCCAGGTTCCTGAGCTCCCTGAGCCTCAGTTTCCTCCGGCGGCAAATGGAGAATGAAATAAGACGCCGCACGCAGCCAGCTGGGCCAGCAGCTCCGGGCCTGAAAATATGCCCCAAGGACACATTGTTGGCCCTAACCCCCCCTAGAGGAAGAGACGAGGTTTGCTTCTCATTACTCACCGTGCCCAGCACAGGACCTGGCACACAGCAGGTGGACAGTACAGGGTTAGTGAAAGTCCCAGGGAGGAGTCTCCACCTCCGGTTGTTCATACGGGCCTCTCTTGGCACACTCAGGGTGGGGGAGGGGGGAGGGAGGGGAGGGAGTTCAAATCTTGTCTCCGTGTGACCTTGGGCCAGTTATGGAGTCTCCCTGTGCCTCAGTTTCCTCTTCTGTAAAAGAGAGGTAATAACCATACACACATCATAGAGCCAATACAAGGACCAAGTAAGGCACCTATGGACTTAGAATAGAGAACACACATAGAGGCACACAGGAGGTGCTCAGCAATGTTTGCTGGTTTTATTGTGGGGTTTTGTGTGTGTGTGTGTGTGTGTGTGTGTGTGTGTGTGTGGCCAAGCTGAGTTCTGGACTCCTGGCAGGTGGGTGGGCCTTGGGAGGGGAAAGCATGGCAGGTAGGGAGTAGGGTGCACGGCGGGGTCAGTGAGTTCCCCCAGTGCTTCTGGATCTTTCCTGGAACCTGCACTGCCCTCAGCTCGTCACCCTCTATCTGCCCAGAGATGCAGGATTTGTGGCTACCTTTTGGGTCCCTTACGCTGGGGAGAGTGAACAGGTTTGGGGACACCCACAGCTGGGCTTAAATACCGAATACACCAGTTATTAGATGCATGACTTTCAGCCAAGGGACTTAAACTCCCTGAGCACAAGTTTTCTCACTGGTGGGGAAATTAATACCCCCCTTCAAGGTTATCATGAAAATTCATTCCTTTTCTCATTTATGGGTCCCGCCAAACATAGACTGAGCACCTCCCATGTGCCAGGACTCTTCCCGGCCCTGGGGACATGGCAGTGGATAAAACAGGCAAACCCCTGCCTCATGGAGCTAAGCTTCGAGTCAGGGGTGTGAGGACTGACGGTAAAGGAAATAAATCAGGAAAATCCTTAGCACATTAGATAGTGGTAGGCATAAAGGCAAAAGACTAAAAGCGGGGAAGGGGTCTGAAGTGTTGAGGGAAGGGATGGCTGACATTTTAGATTAGAGGCTGGGAGTTCTCCCTGAGAAGGTGAGTTTTGAATAAAAACCTAAAGGAAAGGAGGAGCCTACCAGAGATTTCTGCAGGGAAGAACATCCCCGGCAAAGGGGTAAGCAAGTGCAAAGGCCCAGAGGCAGGAGTTAGGCCTGGCGCCATCGGGAATAGCAGGGAGGCATGGGGCAAAGGGGGAGTGAATGTGACCAGACAGGTAGCAAGGGTCAGGCCACAGAGAAGCTTTGGCTCTAAGAGAGATGGTGGTTGTGGGCAGCCGGGGACAGTGATCTGACTTGTGTAGTGAAGGGATCTTCTGACCATCATTTGGAGAAGAGAGTGATGTAGCTCCGGTAAAAGATGATGGTGGCTTGGATCAAAGTTGTAGCAAGGGCATCAGGGTGGTAAGCCAGGGTGGGATTCTGGATGAATTCTGAAGATAGGGTCAAATGGATTTGTTGATGGAGCCTATTTGGGGTGGGAGGGACAAAGGGAAGGAATCCAGGATACCTTCAAGGATTTTTTTTGGCCTGAGCCACTTAACCTTAACTGGTTAAGGTCCCATTAACCAAATGTGGGTGATTTGGGGGGAAGATCCAGAGTGGAGTTCTGGACACGGCAGATGTGAGATGCTCGGTAGGCACCGGGCAGAGATGTGGAGGAGGCAGAAGGGTCCAGAGTTCGGTGTTCAGAGGCAGCCAGGGCCGGGGGTCAGAAGTGAATGAGAGCCCCCAGCACAGAGCCCAGTGCCAGGCAGCTGCTTCACCAATGCGCCTTTCTCTCCTTTGTCACAGTCAGTCATAGGTAGTGGCACCTGGGAGGCCATCCATACAGACACTCCTGTGAAATCCCCAAGGTTCGCCCTTTTGGATCTGGAGAAAGGGAAGTCGTATGTCTTCAAAGTGCGAGCCATAAACCAGTATGGCATGAGCGATCCCTCGGAGCCCAGTGAGCCCATCGCCTTGAGGGGGAAGCCAGGTACTGATGTGATGCCGGAGATGGGGGCTAGGCCAGGCCAGGCCAGGCTGTCAGCCTCCAGGGCCAGGGCCCCATCGCCCGCAGGGACAAAACCATGCTCATTTCCCTGTCCCTGACCCCTTCTTCCCATCTTGAAATGGCAAAGCAACATGATCTCAGGCCTGTCAAGTTTCAGAACACCAGGAATCGCATCTCTCTGGGTAGGGAGCTCGTGAGAGTTCGGGGATTTTTTTCCAGCTCAACAATTCATATGTTGCAGAATCTAGCTGGTCCAGTGCAGGGGCCAAGTGTGAGCAGGGGTGTCCCTCAGGTCTAACGCTATCCCACCCAAGCTCTAGCTCCCCAGGCAGGACGCCTCTCAGTAGCCACACTGTGTGGACCTGGGCGAGTCATTGCCTACCCGCAAACCTTGCTGTCCTCAGCTGTCAAATGTGCTGTTCCCAAGGCCTGGTTATGGCTCCCACCTCCATCCCTGAGTCTCCCAGGTGCAGCTCCGTCCTGGTCCCCACTCCGGGGCCCCTCCTTCTCCTGAGGCTTCCGGATTCTGGGGCTCTTTGAGTTTTGATAAGATCAGATCAGAAGGTTCCCTGCAGCTGTCACGACTGAGACTGGCCCTTTAAGGAGCCCAGCTGTAGCACTACCAAGCCCAGGGGAGCCTGGTGGGCTGCGGGGCCCATCTGGGGGAGAGAGCAAAGTCCTAGATTTGCTCTGTTCCAATAATATAGGAAATATATGTGTGTGCACACGTATATGCATATGTATTATATGTGTATTTGTGTGTGTGTGTGTATATATATATATGCATATATACATTCATAGCAAATATGAACGGGTTGGTGAGCAAGTGATGTTTTCCTTTGATTCTGGCCCAGTTAACATTTAGCCACAATTCAGGGTCTGACCTATGAGCGGTTTATGACTGAATGTGTGATCACAGTCTCTGAAGCACAAAGAAGTTTTAGGGCAAAGTTCTCGTACATGTCAGTAAAAGAAAGAAGAGAAGAAGGGGGGGGGGGCTGGGAGGGAAGGGAAGAAAAAAGAAAAAGCGTTTACTTGTATGAGAAAAGTAAGATTATTATACAAAAATGGGAAAACACCAAAAAAAGCAAAAAAGAGTGGCCGGGGAGGAGAAAGGGACAGAGACTGAAGATAAATGAATGGAGGCTTTCGTGAGGAAGCGGAGATATTTGGAGGTGAGAGGGGAGAGGACTTGTGACTAATAGGGCCTGGGAAAGGCACCCCCCCCCCGAGGCTCCTGGGTCATGCCTGCCCCCCCGTCCCCGCCCCCTGGATTGCAGGGGTTGGGGGGTTCTCCTAGCCTTTCCCCACTCCCCTCTCCTCCCCAGTTTGTTAGGCCAGCATCCTCACACAGCCCACGTTTCTGTTTTTTAGCTACTCTCCCTCCTCCAGCTCAAGTTCAAGCGTTCCGAGACACGCAGACATCTGTATCCCTGACCTGGGAGCCCTTGAAAGACGCCCCAGAGCTCCTGGGTTATTACATCTACTCCCGGGAGGCGGGATCATCTGAGTGGCAAACTGTGAACAACAAGCCCATCCAGGGCTGCAAGTGAGTTTGCCCCACCCCTCCCGCAAGGACTGCCCACACCTGCCGTTCCTAGTGTGCTGCTGGGCACTGTTCTTTCTTCTTCTCAGACGGAGGCATAGAGCGCTTAAGTAACTTGCCCAGACTCCCTTAGCTAGTCATGGAGACACTGGGACTTGGCCAGGACGACCTTGTCTTTGGCACACACTGGCTGAGGGCATCCTGTCTCTAGAGGAGATGGAATGAGTCTCGTCCCTCCTGGAGCTTAGAGACAGAGAGAGGCAGAGGATGCGGCCATGGAGGCCAGGGTTCAGGCTCTGCCTGCGCCCCTCCCTTGCCTGGGGCTCTTGCACTGACACTTGCCTTCCCAAGCCTGGGGGAGCCACAGAGCCCCCGCTTTCAGCTGGGTAGGACCACACTCTCCTCCCCGTTGAAGCTCCCGCCTCACAAGCCCCTGGTCCTTGCAGGCAGTGAACCACGAGGCTTCTGGGCTCACGTTTTGAGGCTCTGTGGGGTCAAGGGCTTGGGTGGCGAGGGCTCTCCCCAACTTTCCATCAGCCGGCTGGCTGAGCCCTGAGCACAGTCACCTGGGTCCTCCTTGGCCAGGAGCCTCTTGACCATCTGACCCAGAAAAAGGGACAGGACCTTGAACCCCACAAGTCATTGGTGTCTCATGGTCATCTGTGAGGGGTCACTCACAACTTGTTATTGCTAAAGATCCCAAGTGGGAGAATCATCAAAGTTTTTACAGATTCGGACAGATTTGACCAAGTTGTCAATAGAACATCTCCCTCCCGCTTGCATTTGGTGTGGTTCCATGAGGGAGTCACTGGAAGGGAGTGGCATGTCTGGGACACTTATCACACACGGTGTGGGGGGAGGAGGCACGGGCTTCTCTGGAATGTCTAGAGAACTCGTGTGTGCATGCCATCAGTGACATGTGTCATGGCTGGAAAGAGGCAACCACCACCGCCGGGGAGTGCTGCCTGTGTGAAGGCATCAAGGGAGCCCCGTAGGGCTGTGGGGGTCCGGTTCCCTGCCCTATGGCTGGCCCCACAGCACCAGGCTTTCACTGGAGGTGCTCAGACAGCATCCGAACGTCTGAATGGATGAGTAACAGACGGGCAGCTCTGCGCTCTGATTCAGGAGGCCTGGGCTGTCCCAACTCTGTTCCTAACGGGCTGTGTACTCTCGGCTCGCCTCTTTCCTTCTGGGGGAGGCCCTCTCTCCCCACCTGTAAAATGAAGAAATGGGACAGTTTGATCCCTCGAGATTCCCCCCCCCAACATTCCCACATTCATCTTCATCCTCATGTCCAAAACAGGGGTGTTATGACGAAGGCCCGAGTTTCCGTAGATGACAGGGGGCGCCGTGGCTAGATGTGTGCACGTGGCTGCCGTCACTGCTGTCATCGTCAACTTCTGAGGTCCACAGGGGCCAGTCTCTAGGGAGTCACCCCTGGCCTCACCCGTTCAGGTCCTCCCTGAGCCTTGTCCCCTTGGTGCTCCGTCTGTCTTACTGAGGCATGTTCCCCATTGGAGTGCGTGTCCCCGAGCAGGGAACTAGTTTCTCTGTCAGCCATCAGCACTTGATTTTGGTCCTCGGGTCTCGTCAGGGATGCCTGGCTGGGAGAAGCTCCCTGTAGGGCCAGATTTGCTGCAGGACGCTGTTGGTAAGGGAAAAGAGAGAAAGGGGTCTGCCATTTGCGTTTCACCAAGAAGGGACAGAATGAGGACATTTTTCTCTAAAGCAGAGCATATCTGGATGTAGGTAGGTCTCTGGTTGACAGTTCTCCTTGGGGGCCTTGGAAAGGATGCCAGGCTGCAGAATCACAGCACTCGGAATAAGGGACACTGTCGTGTTTCAGGGACGAAGCCCAAAGTCCTGGAGATGCGCCAGGTGGCACAGGTCTGGGGTTGGCTCCCTGGGCCATGACTGTGTGAGTTCAAGGTGGATAGCATGATGGTCTGATTTACAGATATTACAAAATAATGACCACCAGAGGCTTAGTCAACGTCTGTCATCTCATATAGATACAATAAAAAGAAAAGAAAGAAAGAGGGGCATACGGGTGGCTCAGTTGGTTAAGTGTCTGCCTTCTGTTCAGGTTGTGATCCCAGGGTCCTGGGATCAATTCCTGCCTCAGGCTCCCTGCTCAGTGGGGAGTCTGCTTCTCCCTCTGCCCCTCAACCCACTTGTATTTTTTCTCTTGTTCACTCTCTCTCAAGTTAGATTTTTATAGATTTTTTTATTTTTTTTTTTTAAAGATTTTATTTATTTATTTGACAGACAGAAATCACAAGTAGGCAGAGAAGCAGGCAGAGAGAGAAGAGGAAGCAGGCTCCCTGCTGAGCAGAGAGCCCGATGCGGGGCTCGATCCCAGAACCCTAGGATCATGATCCCAGCCGAAGGCAGAGGCTTTAACCCACTGAGCCACCCAGGTGGCCCGATTGTATTTATTTATATACCACAGAGAGCGAGTGCACAACTAGGGGGAGCAGCAGTGGGAGAGGGAGAAGCAGGCTCCCCACTGAGCAGGGAGCCCGATGCGGGCCTCGTTGCCAGGACCCTGGGATCATGACCTGAGCCGAAGGCAGACGCTTAACCGACTGAGCCACCCAAGGGTCCCTCTTTCAAATTAATAAATAAAATCTTTTTTTTTTTTTTTTTTTAAGAAAGAGATTATTTCTCCTTGTAATGAGGACTTTTAGGATCTACTCTCTAACAGCTTTCTCGTATATCACACAGTGGGGTTAACTATGGTCGCTGTGGTGTGTATTACACCTCGAGTATTGATTTCTCTTAAAGCTGGAAGTTTGTACCTTTTGATTACCTTCCTCCAGCCTTTCAAATCTTAAGAACATCACCCTCTAGAGTGCGGACACCACTGTGGGGGCAAGGGCCAATATCTTTAGGTAAGAGCTAGTCGCAAACCCTCAAATCCCACTGCTGGGGGCCACTTATCCCACGAGCTGTTCTAGAAAGTTCAGGGATGTCTGCAACCTGTTTGGCCTTCTCTGAAAGCTCGCCCATGTCTCTTCCAGGTTTACAGTTCCCGGGCTAAGGACGGGGAAGGAGTACGAGTTTTGCATCAGATCAGTCAGCGAGGCTGGGGTAGGCGAGAGCTCACCCACCACTGACCCCATCAGGGTCAAGCAGGCTCTGGGTAAGTCCGAAGGGCAGGTGCAGCCTACAAGTCTCTTTGGGGCAGCCCTGGGCTGGGCAGAGAGCAGGGGCTTATAGATCACATTTTGGAGGGTGTAACCCAGAGACCAAGGGACCGTATGTCTTCTGAGGGGATCTAGAGCAGATCCTGACCTCCCCCTTTCCTTTGGGAGGAAAGGACAATGGCCTGAGATCATAGGACGATATCTGACCAGCTCTGGACCCAGGTGTCCTGTAGGGAGCAGAGTCAAGGTTACCAGCAAATGCCCCTGGCTAAGCCAGTACCCCCCTGAGCAAAGTGGGCTCCCTGGGGACCCCCTGCCCCATCCGGCCACCCACAGGAAGCAGCAGTCCTCACCTACTTCCTCCCCACAGCCACACCATCTGCACCATACGATTTCGTGCTCCTGAACTGTGGGAAGAATGATATGGTCATTGGGTGGAAGCCCCCCAAACGTTGTGGAGGTGGCAAGATCCTGGGCTACTTCCTGGACCAGCATGACTCAGAGGAGCTGGACTGGCACCCAGTCAACCAGCAGCCCATCCCCACCCGGGTCTGCAAGGTAAGCCTGGAATGGGGCCACTGGCCTGGGCAGGTGGAGACCAGAGGTCACTATTGGAGGTCCTAAAGCCAAGAGAGGCCTCAGGTTCCCTGAGCCTGATAATCTGGCTAATTCTCAAGTGCAAAGTCGCATAACTGATCTCGTTTAAGGCCCCCTGGTCTTCCTGCTCTGATGTCTCCCCTGCCACCATACCTCTTTCCCCTTTGGTCCCAGCCCTGGTTTTCACCGTCTGTCTCTGTTCTTCAAGGTCAGTAACCTTCGTGAAGGCCACTTCTATGAGTTCCGTGCCCGGGCAGCAAACTGGGCAGGGGTTGGCGAGCTGTCAGCACCCAGTAGCCTGTTTGAGTGCAAAGAGTGGACGATGCCCCAACCAGGTGAGAGGTCCAAAGATGCCGAAGTCCAGCACCTGCCCCCGCCCCACCCTCCACCCCAAGTCCAACCAGTGAGATGAGCACCATTGAGCTTTCTGTTGGTCCCAGACCTCAGACCACTGGCTTTTTCCACCAAGAGACCCCGTAACCTCTGACACAGACAGTCTGGCTCTGGCCACAGACCAATGTCAAACTCCAAGGGCACACCACGAGGGCGACCCTCACCCTGCACACCACTCCCACAACCCCGTTAGCTTTTCCCCAAATGAGCCCTCACCTCCTCCCTAGGAAGGAAGGATCACAACCTTCCATCATTCTGTTCAGCTCGGTGCTGGTTTTTGCAAGTGAAGGGCAGATCATTAGTATGCGGGATGCTTGAGACAATAATTATGAACAATTGATATTTGTCGGGTACTTACCAGATACCACAGATTCCACAAGTTTTGCCATCAATGTTCATAACAGCACTGGATTTTAAGAACTATTATTATCCTTACTTTGCAGATGAGGAGACAGGAACATAGGGGCCGAATAACTTGCCCAGAGTCCCCATAGCCTGAGAAGGTGGAGCTGGGGCACGAACCCCAGTGAGGTCACGCCTTTGCCCTACACTGATCACTGAGAAAGCAAAGGTGTTAGAATGGTTACGGCCCCCTGGGATAGAGCAGGGGAAGATCAAGAGGGAAGATCACGGATACTTTCGGAAAAAGTGAGGCTGAGCCTGTTTTGAAGAGTTAACCCTATCTCAGGCCTAGGTCAAGACCAAGCTTTGTCATGAAACCAAGATCTGTCAGGTCCCTGCCTTGCCCAGAACAGGCACTTCCCGGCCCGGTTGTTACTGACAGACTGACAAGGGTTGGAGACTGACCACCCAGCTCGCTGCCCACCTCTCTGGCTGGCCCACACCTCCTCTGCCCCATCTCCCACAGGCCCCCCGTATGATGTGCAGGCGTTCGAGGTGCGGGCCACCTCCCTGATGCTAAAGTGGGAGCCCCCACTGTACACCGGGGCTGGGCCCATCACGGGCTACAGCATCAGTGTCCAAGAGGAAGGCTCTGAAGAATGGAAGCCAGTCACCCCAGACCTCATCTCTGGCACCCACCTGAGGGTGAGTCCCTGCCCCTTCACCCCCTAAACTCCCCCCTGAGCCTTCCCTGCCACTGGACATGGCAGGATTACAGAACATCAGAGCCAGCATGACCCTCAGAGATCACTGCCCTCACTTAATGTCAGCAGAGGGCCAGAGAGGGGAAGGGCCCCACCCAGGGTCACACAGTAAGTTGACAGTCGGGCTGGCTGGATGGCTGCTTGTCTTAACCTGCTCCAGGCTGGGCGGACTCCTCCCTAAACTCCTATCAGCCAGGTAGGTCAGCACTGGACATGCATCTCCCTTGAGCAAGGAATTCTGCTTCTGGGATTGGACTGTAAGGAAAGATTAAGCAAATGGGCAAAGATCTAAGGGCAAAGATACTCACTGCAGTATTATTTATCAACGTAAAAGTTGGAAACAATTTAAATGTCCATCTGTAGGGGCTTCGCTTAAATAAATCAGTGTATCCTTCAGACGGAATCCTGTGCTCAGTCGTATCAAGACTATGGTATTTTAAGGACAATGGGTTGGTCCTGCAGGTATGTTTTGACATGAAAATATATCCATCATAGGTGGCTAAGAAAAAAATCAGAATACAAGTAGGCTACTCACGTTAGAAAACATACTACATCTATATTTCATACATTAACAAACATCTACGCAGATAGCTATTTCTTAATTTACATGAGAAACTCTCAACTCTTGGGATAAATAAGAAATTTAGCAGAGTCATCGGTGTTATTCACCTGGGATGGTCGTTTTAACTTCTACTAACTCCCAGAAATTGTCCATGCCAGAAAACAAAATAAGTGTAGATCGCAGTGTTCCTAGCGGACACAAATCACTACTTTAGACCATCAGTGAGAATCCCGACTTCCGGGTTCCGGGTTGGGGGGAGGGGGTGGGGACGCCGCCCCGCCCACGCACCCCACCCCCACCCCCTCCGCCGCACACCCAGAGCCCAGCTCTGCAGCCAGCCTGACTCACGGCCCCCCTGTGTTTGAGGAACAGGGGGGACAGTTCTGTGATGTGGATTGGATTTTGTTTTCTGGAGCTCTAGGGAAAGGGGAAATGTCTTCTCCAGCTCACTTCCATGAGGTGTTTTTCCAGCGAGCAGGAGGGTGAGGGGTTTTCAAGACCACACTAACAAACAGTGTGCACTCCACGTTTCTCACGGCTTATGCGCATTTCAATGTCTAAACGGATCTTTACAAAATTGTTATTTCTGGCCATCTCTGGGGAAGGGGACTGCCAGAGAGGCGATAACCCTTCCTTTTATGTTGTTTATTGCTTTAATATTTTCCCAACAATTGTGTGTGTCTTTTATACTGCGGGGAAAAAAAAAAAACCTTTCATTTCAAAAAAATAACAGTAAACCCACCTAAAACAGAAGCAGGGAAAACAAGCCTTAGCCAGGGGGATGCTCTGAGACCACAGGGGCCAGGCTCCCTGTGGTTAAATCAGCCAGCCCCGGGGCAGCTGGTCTCAGAGAGCCCTGTGAGATGGACAGTCCCTCTGCCTCCCACATAGGTTAGCCCAGGCCAGGGCTGGGTGAGCCTTGGTTACTTGGCCCATTTCTGCAGTGCGGGTCGTTGACTGGCATTCACTCAGTCATGTAGTAAATGCTTCTTGACACCAACTTAGCACCTGGCCTGGAACCAGGTCTTAGACAGAAAGAGTTAAATAAGTCTTGGTCTTTAGGGTAACAGGCAATTACCAGACTGTGCACTGTACCACTGAGGGGGTCCAACGGGATTCTGGGAGTTCCATGGAGGAAGATAAGAGGCCCTTCCTGGAGTCCTCGGATCTGCCTGAGCTGAGCAGGCAAAGACAAGTTGGCGTTGGCTAGACCGAGAAAGAAGGGAGGGCATTCCAGGGAGAGGGCTCAGCAAGGGCAAAGGCAGGGAGCTAGGAAAGGGGAAACATGAGATGAACATGGGCACCTGGAGGGAGCCATGGAGTAAAGGGGACCCCCAGAGAGGAAGAACGCAGGAGGCTAAGGCCTGGTTAGGAAGACTTCAGGGACTAAACTGCAAAATCTGAACTTTACCCTGAAGGCCACTGAGAGGTTTCAACACAGACCGGCGTCTTAGAAAAATTGGCAGAAGGAAAGGCTGACTGGGAAGAAGGGCCTAGAGTCAGGGACAGCATTTAGGAAACTGCTGGACTAATCAGGTGAGGAGAAATGAAGCCTCGATCGGGGCCATGGCTGGGCCACGGAGAGAAGTCACGTTCAAGACATGCTAGGAAAATAAAATGTGAACTCACTGATTAGAGGTATAGGGCTCCAGAAAAAGATGCCAGAGATGGTCCCCCGACTTCTCTCTGGGGTGACGGATGGAGGAGAGTTGGGGCGCAGGAAGGGAGAGAGTCTCCTTGTGGAGAGGCAGGTGATGAGTTGAGCGGGCAGAATTCCAGGGCCCACGGGCGTGGGAGGCAATCCCCATGCAGGGACCCACTACGGCCTGGGACCTGGGTCCAGGGAGTGCACGCCGGGGCAGCCTGCACCCTGCTGAGTCCCAGGAGGGAAGGGCTCCCTCCAGCCCATGGCCAAGGCTGAAGAAAGGTCTGGTCTTCTTTGTCCTCTGTGCTCACGCTTGCCCACCCCTCCACCTCCCCCAGATCTCTGACTTGCAGCCGGGGAAGAGTTACGTGTTCCAAGTTCAGGCCGTGAATTCGGCAGGTCTGGGACAACCATCCATGCCCACCGACCCCATACGCCTGGAAGACAAGCCAGGTAGGAACGGGCAGAGGTGCTAGCCCCATAGGGCCGGGCTGTGCCACCTAGGACGGGTGGAGGTCAGAGGAGGGTCGGGAGGAGCACAAGGATCTATAGCAGGAGGGGACCCCATCCCGCTGCCCCCTGCCACATGTCACCCAGCTCTGACTTTCCTTCTTGCCTGTTTCTGCCCCATGCCCCACTCCCATTTCTTTCTCTGGGATCCCAAGATATGAGCACTTCTTTCTCCTTTCTTTCATACGCTGTATTCATAAATTCACACAGCTCTTCCTCAATGTTTAAAATAATACCCAGCTGCATTCCAGATGCCCCATGAGGCTTTGTCTCTCTTGCAGTCACAACTCCTGAGGTCCTCTCCTACCACACACACCAGGTGCTAAGGCAGATCCTCACACGGCCCTGGCCCTCCCCACAAGCCCCTGCGTGAGGGATCATCGCCCTGACCTTAGAACTGATTTTTTTGTAGCTCTGAATTTGAGTGATCTAGTCACACGGCTGGTCCATGACAGAATCACTCAACTCTGCAAACTATAAAGCACATTCTCTTTCCATTCTTTTACTTATTCACTCATTCAACCAATCTTGGGGGACATCCACATTGTACTGGGGACACAGCAGTGACGAGAAAGCAAGGGGCCTGCTCAAGCTTGGAGGAGGGGCAGGATGGACAGGAAGCAGAGAAATAATGACGTGAAAGTGATGATCTAAGAGGCTAGTAAGTGCTATAAAGGAAATGAACAGGGTGGTGTGGCGGGGTGGGGCTTACTTTAGCCAGAGCAATCAGGGAGGGCATCCCTGAGGAGGTGTGATGTTTGAGTTGAGAAGAAGCTGATCACAAGGCCTTGGAGACCATGGCAAGGGGACGGGCATTAGTATTTTATTCAAGCGCCATGGGCAGCCATGGAAGGTGTATGACCTGGTTTGTCACTTCTAAATATCTCCTGGCCCCCACCCTTGAATCCTGCCCTCAGATGCCCCAGAGATCAAGGTTGGTGTGGATGAAGAAGGCCTTATCTACTTGGCTTTCGAAGCTCCCGAGGCCCCTGACTCAGCAGAGTTTCAGTGGTCCAAGGACTACAAGGGCCCGCCAGACCCCCAGAGGGTCAAGATCGAGGAGAAGGCTAACAAGTAAGTGAGGGGAGAGAGGGTGGTCTAACTGGTCCGCAGGTGAGTCTGCAGAAGCTCATGGGTGAGACCACCTGGCAGGACTCACAGATAACGCACCTGCCAGGGGCTGCCCGGTCCCTCACCAAGGATGCCACGTACCACCTGAGGGAGCAAGGAGGGGACAGTGAATTTAAGGGCAGAAAGAACAACATTCACTAGCGATTCTCCTTCTGAAGGAATGCTGTGTGCCTTTGCACCTGTGTTTCTAGGGAAACTCAAAGCCCTTGGTTTCTAGCCTGGGCACTTGCAAATGGTGACTTGCTCCTGAAAGTTGTCTAGGCCCAGCACTCTCATCTGTAGAAGAAGGGGCTTGGGACCAGAGGTCAGCTGCCCCATGTCTTACTCCCCCAACCTCAGCAGCTCTGGCTTCAGCCCTGTCCAGACAATGACTGGAGTCCTGGGGGTTTAGGGGGAGAGACTGGGCAGTACAGCCAGTAAAAAGAGAGCCTGGCTCACAGGGCCACTGAAGGAGCCAAGCCAGAGCTGCCCTGGGTAGGGCTCCCCATGGGGATGCAAGGAGGCAACCATCCCTGCTGCCTAGCGTGGCCGGATCTGTGGCTGGGGTGCAGGGCCCCCGGCTCCCAGGCCTCCAGTGCACAAGGCGCCTCACTGAGGCTCTACTCTCCTCTGTCTGCCAGATCCAAGGTCATCCTGAAAGACCCTGGCCTTGAGGACTTGGGCACCTACTCCGTCATGGTCACCGATGCTGATGAAGACATCTCGGCCAGCCACACACTGACAGAGGAAGGTAATACCTCCGTTCTACTACCCCTCCCCAGAGAGGCTTTGATTGAGAGTCCCAGACGCAAATGGCCCCAGAGCCCGGCGAGAAGCAACAAAAATTAATAAAGCAATGATTTCCAGAGAAGTAGGCCCTCACCCACCCGTTCAGCCAGCCAGGCAGTTAACCAGGATTCATTGAGCACTACCCTAAGCCAGATACTGTCCTAGGCACTGGGCAGTACACCGGGGGCGGGGGGGGAGGGGCAACAGTCAAAAGTCCCCGCTTGGTGGAGTTCATGTCCTTCAGGTCTCCCCTTCCTTTTTCTACTTCCGATAAAAGCAAGGGTACCAGGATCCTTTCCCCTTCTCTTGGAGCCCGAGAAGTACAACAGTGCAGTGTCAGGATAAATTGCAGATGGTAGCTGGTCTGAGCAGTGAGGATGACAACAGGGAGCGGTGTGGACTGTGGCAAACCGGAGAGTAGATGCTGCAACCCAAGGGTCATCCACCTTTGATGATTTAAGCAGAACTGAAACCAGTGCTGAACACTGATGAGACTCACGCTCTGCTGTCTCCAGAATCACTGGGGGACCGCCCAGGGCCTTCCCTGCTGATTGCTTAGGGGACCCTCTGACTTTGTGAAGCAGCAGAAGCCAGATAGGCTCAGGGTCCAATTCCAGTTCCATCGTTCTCTGGCTTTCTTATCCTGAGCAAGTCACGTCACCTCTCTGGACATCAGTTTGCTCATCTGTAAGGGGAGTTTTGTTACTCAAACACAATGTTCTAGACACACCAAAGCCGTCCACACACAGGATACCTTTTGGGTTTTGTTTTATTTTGTTTTCACTTGCCACGAGTCCAGACTCATACTAAGGACTCTGGGGTTTACAAGGGAAAATGAAGTATGGGCTCTACCCTTGCCAATTCTTCTATCAACACATACATTTTTAAAGATTTTATTTATTTACTTGGCAGAGAGAGAGAGAGACACAGCAAGAGAGGGAACACAAGCAGGGGGAGTGGGAGAGGGAGGAGGAGGCTTCCTGCCAAGCAAGGAGCCTGATACTGGGGCTCAATCCCAGTACTGTGGGATCATGACCCGAGCCCAAGGCAGACGCTTAATGGCTGAGCCCCCATCAACACATATTTATTGAGCACCTACTATGTGCCACGTGCAGACACTCCCGGAGGTCCAGAGCTCAGCTTAGCAGAAGAGACAAATCTACAAACCTAACCCACAGAGGCAGTAAGCGAAAAGACAGCACGCCACCGAGCTACTCTAGAGGCTTGTAGACTGAAGTGCTCAGGGCGGGGGCCAGACCCTCCAAGATGGGACAGCAGAGTACAGTGGGTGAGCGCTGGGGCTCAGGAACCAGTGAACCTGGAGTGGGAATGGTGGTAGACAATAGCGCTCGCCCCACAGCGTTGTGTGAGGACAAGTGAGGTAATGTGGTGCCTGGCCCTGGTGGGCACCCACTTCTCGGAGGAGGTGGCCCTTGATCTCAGGGTGTCCTACAACAACATCCCCGATCCCCATCAGTGCCCGAGGGCCAAGACCCACAGCACTCACCATCACCCCCTGTGTATCAAGTGACTCCGGGTTGTGGGGGCGGGGGGGGGGTCTCTTGGGATGACCCACATGGACCCCACTGCCCAGGCATTTCATTTTCTGTGTTTTTGGCTTGTTTGTTTTTTTTCCCCCTTGATCCTTCCTGTCCCAGAGTTGGGCAAGCTGAAGAAGTTGAGCCATGAGATCAGAAACCCAAGTAAGCTGGGCCCACTGGGGTCTCCGGAGCAGAGCTGAATGGAGCCGAGAGCCAGAACCTAGCTGAGGGGCAGAGGATGGGAGAGTCATGGGGTTGGAGGGTCAGGGGCCCAGGGAGTCAGCCAACCCTGAGAGGGAAAGGCGTGGGCGGCAGGGCGCGGACTGGGTTTCCTCTCTTTATAATCATTATCACTGGTCCCTTAGTAGATTTTGGATTATTTAAACCTCTACTTCCCCGTTCTTCTTGTGTAAAATAGCTTTTGCTCTTCTTGCTTTACTTCTCTTAAATTCAAACCAAGTCATTATAAATCAGTGCAACATGAGTGAGCCGCATGGCCTTCAGATGCCTCAGGCACTTTGCCCTTTAAATGCCCAGGGTGCGCTCAAGGTGGGGCTGGTTGGGAGTGCGGAGGGGGGACCGGTGCCCCACGCACCCCCTCCGTGTCCTCTGCCTCCCAGCGATCAAGCTCATCTCGGGCTGGAACGTCGACATCCTTGAACAAGGAGAGGTGCGGCTGTGGCTGGAAGTAGAAAAATTATCTCCGGCCGCTGAGCTGCATCTCATCTTCAATGAGAAGGAGATCTTCAGCTCGCCGGTAACTGGGGCTTCAGACTGCTTGTGGGAGGTTCCGCGGCGCGGGACATGGCCTCTAGAGGCGGTGGTTCGCCACAGCCCAGCACCGCCCCCTAGTGGACATTTCAGAAACAGCCACATGCTTTTGCGGTCCTAGGGATGGCGTGAGGGTGGGGACACCTGGCTTTTGGTGGTGGGGGAGGCTCCTGGCTAGATGCCCGCCAATGCAAGGGACTCTCCCACAAATAAAGAATCCCCATGCCCCCCGACACACAACTTTTGAATGTCCTACCAGACATTCTTAATATTAAAAACCTACATTCATGCTCATAATTATCCAAGCCTAGACCCTAACCTGGTAATATAAATACAAAGAACTTCTGCTTTTAGTTTGCGGGTTTTTTAAAGATTTTATTTTTATTTACTTGAGAGAGAGAGAGAGCACAATCTGTGGGAAGGGGCAGAGGGAGAGAGAGAAGACGACTCCCCGCTGAGCAGGGAGACTGAGGTGGGGCTCGATTTCAGGACCCTGAGATCGTGACCTGAGTGGAAGGTAGACGCTCAACTGACTGAGCCACCCAGGTGCTCCTGCACATTTTTAATATACACCGAACAGAGACTTTTCCCTATAAGCCACTTTACTTATGCTTTTTCATTCATTTTCCTCTACTTCTCATACAAATCACTTTGACCTTCTTGCTTTACTTAACTTCCCTTACATTCAAACCAGTTCATTATAAAGCAGTGCACATGAGTGAGATTATGTCTGAGCAGCTACTATTGAAATACATTTTATTTGGCTTTTATTTCTTCTTCATTTGACAGTTGTGGTATTACATTGCTTTCCGGGGTGGGGGGCGGGGGGAGTGGAAATCATGTGTGTAGGTTGTATTAGACTGAGCCATGAACTGCCCATAATCAATCATGTTTTTACAAGCATGGCGATTTCGATTTCAGGAGAGTCAATCATGACATCTGGTTACTTGCACATTCCATCTCTGGGTGGCAAAGTTACCATCAGAGGATATGCGTTACAGAGAGGGGCACTGGTTCTTAAGAGAAAAGGGAGCTCAGGACTCCTACTCACCTCCTGTGGGCTGTGTGCCCTTCACCTCTTTGTGCCTCAGTGTCTGTATCTGTACAATGATAGTGGGTTGTGGGTTGTCCCAGAATCAGAAGAAGCAAATGAGAATACTGATCCAAAAGTTCTGTGTAAAGATTAATCATGACCTTGGCACATGGTAGAGGATGTGTGACCAAGTCTGAGGTCTGCCATGCACAGCATTGGGACTATTGGTTGTCCCTACAGAAGAATAAAATAAACCTAGCTGCCTCCCTCAAATCCTACATACAAATAAATCCAGAGGGAATACAATCCTAAATGTGGAAAATAAAATTTTTTAAAACTGTTAGAACACAACAAAATGTGAGTGTTAATTCTGGGGAGCAAGTTCACAGGCATTTTTCATATTACCTTTCATTCGCTTAGGGGGATTTGTAGAAAGAAGTAGAGAATGTGGCACTGTTGGGGGCAGTTTATTATTCATTGCAATTAACTCAAGCACCCAAGACTCTTTCCTGTGCCTGCTAGGACCCACAGTTGTTCCCAGGACCCTGCCCCGGCCTCAGAAGGCTTGTCGCTCCGCACATACCACCCCCCAAGTCCAAGTACACTCTGATTTGTGACCCACAGCACAAATCCCCTGGGACAGGAAAAGGGCAAAAAAGATTCTCCGGGTTTATTCTCCCCAGAACCGCAAAATCAATTTTGTCCGAGAGAAGGGCCTGGTGGAAGTGATCATCCAGAACCTGTCAGAGGATGACAAAGGGTCGTACACCGCCCAGCTCCAGGATGGAAAAGCCAAAAACCAGATCACCCTGGCGCTGGTGGATGACGGTCAGCCACGCCCACTGCCCAACCCCCACACGCCAGACCTCAGCCCTCTGCTCTCCGGCCTGGGGCCTTCTGTCCCTCCCGCTGCCCCTCTCCGGACCTGCGCGCCTCCCACTCAGGCTAGTTCGCTCCTCTGTGTTCACAGATTTTGACAAACTTCTGAGGAAAGCAGAGGCTCAGAGAAGAGACTGGAAGAGAAAACAGGGTAAGAATTGCTGGCAGGGGAGTTCAAAAGAGGCCAGTGTTCCGTGCTGGGGACCTGCTGGGTGCGGGGCAGGTGGGCTAATCCATCCCTCAGCTCCGCCGGGTCCCAGAGGGAGCCACTGCAATGCAATCCACTTCTGTCCCCGTGCAAGAACAAAACAGAGAGCGATACCCCCGAGAGTCGATCCAACCCTGAGAGTAACACCTCCGTAAATGTCGCGCCCTACGCAACCCCCTTGCATCGCCGCAGTCCCTGCCATGGTGGGGGCCGAGTCTGAGGGGCCTGTAATCACTAGCTGCCCCACCCCACCGCCGGCTGCTCCCCCACCTGGCCACCAGGTGGCGCCCTGACGGTGGGCATGTTTGTTCTGCGCTCCCAGGTCCGCATTTCGTGGAGCCCTTGCAGTGGAAGGTCACCGAGGACTGCCAAGTGCTGCTGACCTGCAAGGCAAATCCCCGCCCCCCGCCCCCGCCCCCGCCCCCGCCCCCAACTCCAGCCCCGCCCCCTGGCCCAGGGCGGGGCGCGTATGGCTCGTCCTGGTGGCTGTCCTTGCCCACTTTCCAGAGTTCCTGTGCTTGGCTGACCCGGAGGAGAAGTAGCCCCAGGGAGACCACATTTAACTGGGAAACAAAATTTACGCCCCCCACCCCCGCAAATGCCCACGGAGCCGAATTAGTGTGGTTTGGATCAGCCTCCAGCCAGATCTCCTGACTGCTCGGGCAAGGGGTGCTGTGGGGCGTGGGCATCTGGGAAAGGTGAGGGGTCCACAGATTGAGGGGTATTCCCTGACGTTTATTAGTAGCCTTCCCAGACCCAGTGCTCGGAATTCATCCGCCTCACGGTCGTCTGTGAGATGGGCATGGATCCGAAAACAAGTAGAGAAAGAGCTCAAGACCACACCCAAGCGGGAAGAGTCTAGAGCATGGTTTTAACGCGACGAAGCTGGGGCTCCTTCTCAACACTCTGCAGCCTCTACAGACGGCTGGAGAGTGTGCTCCGGGAATCCCCAAGCTCTCCCCAAGGCCCTGGACATACAAAGATGAAGAAGTGGGGTCTCCTTGGGCCTCTCGGAGCCCAGGGGTCTGAGGCAGGATCCTTAGAAAACAGCATGTCTCCTGCTGTGATGCAGGCACGTGCAAGAAATCAGTTAATCATGATTGAGGCACCCTGGGGTGCTTCAAGGAAGGCCTCTTGGAGGAGGTGACATCTTCCTTGCTTCCTTAAGATGCATAGGGACTTACAAGGACAAATAGAGTAGGGAAGTGAGCAAAAGGTAGAGGGAACACCATTAGTGAAAATCCAGAATGCGGAACCAGCAGAGGAGATACGGTGTGAGGAAGGGCTAGCTGAGATCTAGGAAGGAATCAGCTAATAGTGAGTATGGGGGTGGGAGAGAGTCAGGTTTGTGGGAGGAAAAAAAAGAGCTGGTGCATTTTTACTTAAAAATGTGAGAAAACATGAGGGAGTCTCTCTTCATGGATCGCCCTCTTCGTGGACTGCCCCTCAGGCGACCAACACCAAGAAGGAAACCCGCTTCCAGTGGTTCTTCCAGAAGAGAGAGACACCAGATGGTCAGTACGACCCAGAGACTGGAGTGGGAACTCTGTGCATCGAGGAGGTAAAAAAAAAAGTACAGCTCCCGCTTCAGGGCTCATACCCCCACTGGCAGCACCCAGAGCAGCAAGCAGAGTCAGGAGCAGGGCCAGGGGGAGGCAAGTGGGGCGCTCACCTGAAGCACAAAATGTAAGGGGGGCACTGAAAACTCAGTAATCAAGTTAATATTTCAGGCAGTATTTTTTTTTAATCAAAATTAATGCAAAAAAAAAAAAAAAGCCCATGGTGGAGGAAATAGCAAAATTTCAAATAAAGTCAGAAACAGTAACACTGATTTTTCCTTTCATTTGGATTCCATTTCTGGGCCTGCCACTATGTGGCCTGGGGCTGAAGGGGACAGGGAAACAGAGAGCACTTCCCAAGGCCTGAAGGAGAGGCTTCAAAGTCCAACCCAAGTTCTTGCTGGGCCGAGGGGTAGTTCAGACTTCATTTGGGGATGGCAAGCATGGGCCAGAAAGAAGCCCCTTGTCCTGGGCCAAAGATAACACACTTCCTATTGGACAAGGGCAGAGGGGTCCCCGGGTCCCTCCATCCAGGGACCCTCAGGGAGGAGTCCAGCTCAGGTGACTGCAAGGAGAGCTCATCATATGCTCCAGTTGGTGCAGCGGCCTGTGACGCCAAATGTGGGGTGTCTGCTTCTGCCCTCAGTTCCCCCTCACCCCCACCCCGAGGCCCAGAGACGACCCAAACCTGGATTCAAAGAGCTCTGGAGCTAGAAGGAGCCTCAGCAATCACGCATTCCAAATGGGTAAACTGAGGCCCAGAGAGGAGAAAGGGGGGAATTTTACCTGAGATCATGCAGAGTTAGGAGCAGGCCCGGAGTCCAGGCTGGTTGGTACTCCTTCCAGAACACATGCTGACACCATGAAATCTCTTATCTTTCTTTCCAGCTGTCCAAAGAGGACAAGGGAATTTATAGAGCAACGGTTTCTGATGACCGAGGGGAGGATGACACGATTCTGGACCTCACAGGGGAAGGTAGGAGTTGGCGAGGTTAGACATGGGCCACGGGGACCCAGGGAATCACACGGACTCAGAAGATGTGGGGTCAAATTTATGGGATCCCCATATCACTTGGAGGGAACAGAGAGCCTAAGTGACCTGCCCAAGTCTGCACAGCTGGTCAGTGGCAAGGGCCTGGTCTGCGACACCGACGCCCTCGTTCTCTGTAGTATACCACAGTGAGCCAAAGCCAGAGTTCGCTCCCCTGCCCCACACTGGGCCCCAGACTCCTCATCAGGCTGGTTGGCCCAGCCTCAAGAAAATGGTCAGCCTGGCCCATTTGTCCTCCCTCCATGGTGCCCCCTGCCCCATCAATCAGTGAGTGCCCCAGACCCCCTCCACCCCCAAGCCATGGGAATCATCCTGCTGTGCCCCCTGTGTGCTGAGCTCTTCATGGTTCCACCAGCTTTTCCCAGGGACATACCCACCCCAGGCACATCCCTGGGAGGTCCCTACATCAGCTGACCATTCTCTCCATCTTCCTCCAGCCCTGGATGCCATCTTCACTGAGCTGGGCAGGATTGGTGGTAAGCAAGCCCCACTCCCTGCTTCGCTAGCCCTGTCCTGAGGCAGACAGCTTCCAGGGCCCCTCCAGCCAGCCTGGGCTACCGGGCCTGGGTTTTGTTTCCAACCTCAAAGAATCCCTGCCTCCTCGCAATGCCACATTCCCCCCACCACCACACCCCCAGAGCAGGGCTGAGCTGGCTGGCCCCAGCATGCTCTGCCCAAAGGACCTTGGCCTTTTCCTTTGCCTCCCCAGCCCTCTCTGCGACCCCACTGAAGATCCAAGGGACCGAGGAGGGGATCCGGATCTTCAGTAAGGTCAAGTACTTTGACATCGAGTATATGAAAACCACCTGGTTCCACAAGTAAGTTGGCCTTTCCCTGCAGGCCAGGGGGGTAGAGGGTGGGGAAGGACAGGGGGCATCTGCCCCAGAGCCCAGTCCCAAGGGGTTGGCAGACACAGGGTCTCCCACCAGTCGTGCTGTCCACAGAGGGAGTCGGGGATAGGGAACAGCAATTAAAGGTAGAGAAGGGAGGTTCCCCAGCAAAGGTCAGAACCCTGGTGGTAAAACCATTTTTCCTGAACATCCGTGACCACAGAAGGATGATTGTCTAAAAGCAGCATCTGGGAACTGGGGGAGGAAAGGAAGACCAGATGGTCAGGGGAGTCACGGTGCCCCTATGGGTCTTGGCAGCCCCAGGCAACTCAGGCAGCCAGGCTGAGGGGAGAGGTGCAGCAGAGGGACCTGTGGCGCTGACGACTGACTGAGTGCCAGGGCTTGAAGGCAGGATGGATAAGTAATCCATAGAGACTCAGCCAGGAGCTAAGTGAGCACAGACAGCTTGAGAGCATCTTTTCCCAGGGCTGCTTGTCATTTGCATGCCTCAGCCTCGCAGAGCAGACATCACCGCACCTGCCCTATGGAGAAGGCTAGACTGACTTGGTCAAGTTTGTCAAATGAGTGAGAGCCAAAGCCAAGGGCTCCTTTCCCAACTAGAGTTACTGAGCCTAGTGACCAAGACCAGAGGCATCACCTCTGTGACCCAACACTGAAGACGTGGACCAAGTGTCTCTAGGAATGATGTTTCAGTAAAGACAGAAGGGAGTTTCTATGGTTTTTAAGGACTGGGGAAGGATGATTGTTCAAAGAAACGCTGGAAGGGTTTAAGCTGATGAGAAGGAAGAGATGGGGAAGTGACCCCCGAGGGTGGGGGAGGTGGTAGGCACTGACTGGGGAGCCTGAAGGACGTGTCACAGGTAGACTCAGCACGGGAACTTACCTGATGTGCCACAGATTTGCTGAACAAACAAATGAATGAACCAATGAATGAATGATGGAAGGATGGATGGATGGATGGTTGACCAGCTCACAGATCTGGAAACAAAACCCCAGAAGAGGAGTTTGGGGCAGGGAGTGCCTATAGCCCCAAAGCCAGCCAGCATGATGAGCTGAGCCAAGTCACACATTTCTTTGTCCTCATACCCAGAGAAAAGCGCCTGGAGAGCGGTGACCGGGTAAGGGCTGGAACCACCCTGGATGAGATCTGGCTCCACATCCTGGACCCGAAAGACTCAGACAAAGGCAAATACACCCTGGAGATAGCCGCAGGGAAGGACACCCGGCAGCTCTCAGCGGATCTCTCGGGACAAGGTGAGCCAGCCACCTGTCTGTCTGCAGAGAAACCCATTTAGAGAATCCTAGTCTTTGCAGGGAAGGGGACTCCTATCTCTCCATCCAGTCCAGGCACTGCCCTGAGAGAACACAGGATGGGGAGGGCAGCGGAGGAACAGTCAGCACGAAGCCCTGTTCCTGTAGGTCACAGGGGCTGAGGGGTTGACGCTCCCCTCCCCTCCCCCTCTTTCCTTCTGGCAGCTTTTGATGATGCATTGGCTGAGCACCAGAGACTGAAGTAAGTGCCCTTTGCATCTCTTGGGTGAATCATAGGCCCCTGAGGGTATGGCATGAGGTGGGTACAGGACCCCCTTCTGGGAGCCTGGGCCAGCTTCACCTTTCCCTCGTCACCCCCTCACCCCTGCTCGGGGTGGGCCTGATCTTTCACAAATGGAACTCAAACCTTTTACCCGTTTCTGTTTTTCAGAGCCTTGGCCATCATTGAGAAGAGTAAGTCCCCTCGTATTTCTGGTGTTTCCGTGTCTGGGTTTGGGGCACCTTCCCATGAGTTTACCTCCCGGCAGGCGTCTAAAGTCCCGGTTCCCCATGGGGTCTGTGCAGCCATGGGCAGCAGCAGTCCAAAAGCAGATGATGGATGGATAAGGGTCCAAGGTTCAGGGAGATGGTGGGTATGGACCAAGCAGGCTCATGGACAAGGTCAAGGGCAGCAGCAGGGGCCTGAAAGGCCCGCACAGACAGAAATGAGGCTGGGCGGGCTCTCTGGATGAGGCCTGGGGAAGGGACAGCCTCGGAGCTGAAGCTGGTTCTGGCCGGGGCGGACAATGAGGCCTCACCTGGTCTGGGACACAGGCCCAACCCCAGAGGGACGTGGCTTGGCCGCCGAGCAACAGGAACGCCCCCGCCAAATCCACCTACTTGAGCTTCATCACGTGTCCCCAGCCAGTTCCTCCTTCCCCACTCTTGAGGGCGGGGGCACCTCCCTGTCCCCTTCAGGTACCGGTCATTACCAGGATCACTTCAAGTCCATACCGCAAGCGCAGTATGTCCCCCGTCTTCTGTTGGAAAAGGCAAGGAAACACGTAATGCAAATTTTAAAGATTTCCACCCAAAATGATGAAAAGGGAGAAAAGAAAACGTGGCTTAAAAATAAACCCCAGCTCTGTGGAACCTGATTCTGGGAAGCAGCTGGCAGGAAACCATTCATCACTGGAGTCTCTCTTTTCCCTTCCAGATCGTGCCAAAGTGGTGAGGGGCCTGCCTGATGTAGCCACCATCATGGAAGACAAGGTAGTGAGCGACCCTAGCCTGTGGCCGCCCGGCCCACCCTGTGCTCCCACTGTTCTGTACCCATCAGAGATCATGGTACAATGTAGCATCATGGATTCAAGGGCAGAAAGAGCCAGCTCTCCGGAGCCCGGCCGAGTGACCACACCATGTTGGTCACAAGGAAACACTGAGCCTGGTGTCAGGCCCGTGGAGGTGTTCACCCCACCTCCCCAGGTGGCCCTGGGCATCACAGACTTCTGTCTGTGAACTTCCATTTCCATTCCCATAGGAGTTCTACTATATGATCCCTGAAAGCCCCTCTTGCCCTGAAAGTATGCAAGCCTTGTGTTCTAGAAAATGATCGATCATGTCTCTGTGGTGCTTACTTTGTACCAGACACTGCTCCCTGTGTGTGTACATACTGTAGTCTGTTTAATCATCAAGGCGGCCACAGGAAATAGAATATTAGTACTACCATTAGTCACTCTTTATAGCAGAACAAACTGAGACCCAGAGAGGTCAAGAAACTTTCCTAGGGTCACACAGCTTGAAGGGACAGAGCTGAGAGTCAGTCTGCCAGTGCCCAGCTCCAGAGCGTGTTTGACCCTTATACTGTAGTGCTCTGTGTTCAAGCTTGTTTGAGAATTTTCAAACCCCATTCATAAATCTTCTTACTAAAGCAATATAGTCTTATTTGCATGGTAAAATCATAACGACATATATGCGACAAAAAGCAATAAAGCAAAATTCAGGCCCGTGTGGGACAGATGATTGCTAGGGTAATGATGGAAATTCTAACTAGTAAGCATTCCTGTAGAAATCTTGAGGATGGAGGATGTGGGATTAAAATAAAACGTCTCTCCCTTTAATGTTATCCTTTTATGGGTTATAATAGAACTCACATAATAAATTTATCACCAGGAACAACTTGTACTGGGAGCTGTCTGGGGGAGTGAAGGTGAATGCCAAGTATGATTATAAGGAGATGAGATGGAGCATTCCCTTCCTGTCCTTTCTAACAGACCCTGTGCCTGACCTGTGTCATCTCGGGAGACCCCACCCCTGAAATCTCTTGGCTGAAGAATGACCAGCCTGTCACCTTCCTTGACCGCTACCGCATGGAAGTAAGGGGTTCGGAGGTCACCATCACCATCGAAAGGGTCAGCAGTGAGGACAGTGGGCGCTACGGTGTCTTCGTCAAGAATAAGTATGGTTCTGAGACGGGGCAGGTCACCATCAGCGTGTTCAAGCACGGGGAGGAGGCCAAGGTGCTGGAGAAGAGAGTGCAGGCTGAGGTTCCACCTGTGGTCTAGTCTGCGTGGACCAGCGGGGTCAACCAGTAGGTCACAGCCTGGCACAGGCCACGGGGCAGGCAGCGGGGAAGGGGACAGGGTGGAACCCAGGACAGGGGGGTGGGGGGGTGAGAGTGGAGTGGGCATGCCAAAGCGCAGAATTAAAGACATTACCAGGGTTCTGGGGGGGTCTCGGGGTTGTGGGATGGGCAAGACTCTCCATCCAAACTTTACATGAGCCTTGGCCTTTCTCATCTGCTAAATGGGAATTCCTACCCCAAGGGGTTGTTTCTGAAACACCCTGTATCAACCATATCCAGGGGTGCTCAACAGGAGGCGCTTTGTCTTCCGGGGGGACATTTAGCCATGTCCTTGTCACAACCGGGGGTGTCTGCTAGCATTGGGTAGGTAGAGGCCAAGGATGCTACTAAACCATAGCTCCCCACCACATAGGATTATCGGACCCCAAAGGGCAGGGGCACTGAGGGTGAGGAGCCCTGCTGTAAACCACTGGATGGCCATATCCTCCTTTAGGAGTCTGTGTTTTCAATTCGCTTCAGTTCAGCAAACATTGATCTGAGCCCCAGTGTCAGGCTGGGGAGATCCGTGGAAGCAGAAAGAAAGATGATATGCAGGCCCAACCCTCGAGGCTTCAGCCCAGCAGGAGAGACAGACCTGGGTACAAAAGACTCCAGGACAAGGCAGATAAGGACGACAAAATGGATCCAAAGAAAGTGCCACTAGTGGTCAGAGGAGGGAGAAAGATGCTTGTCCCAGTGGGGGAAGGAGGGCTTTAAAACACCTTCACGGACCTAGCAGAACTGTGTTGGACCCTGATGAACGAGTTCAGTTTGGCAGTGGTGTTGGGAGGAGGACATTTCAGGAGGTGGGGAGATGCTACCTGGCCGGCCTTGTGTGCCAGGCTGGAGAGGTGGACGACCTCAGGACCTCTCCCAGCTCGGGGAGCAGATACTGGTGTGACAGATATGGTTGGCCTTGCCCAGCGGACCTCAATCCAGACGTGGGCATGTCGCAGCCCTCCCACTTCCTTCTTTTTCAAAATAAGATTTGGAGGGATGGGGCGCCTGGGTGGCTCAGTGGGTTAAGCCTCTGCCTTCGCCTCGGGTCATGATCTCAGGGTCCTGGGATCAAGCCCCACATCGGGCTCTCTGTTCGGTGGGAGCCTGCTTCCCCCTCCTTCTCTGCCTGCCTCTGCCTACTTGTGATCTCTGTCAAATAAATAAATAAAATCTTTTAAAAAAATAATAAGATTTGGAGGGAGTGGGGTTTATAAAATTATAAATGTTTGTTGTAATATTTTGGAAAACCCTGAACATTATAAAGGATAAAATAAAAATCATCAATACTCCCACCACCAGGAGATAACCCCTGCCTCTGATTTCTAAAATGGCTTCTGACCTCGAGGATGAAATGAATGCCTCCTCCATCCGCCCCACACATGAGGGCAGCGTGGCAGGTTAATTTACATGCCCCGCAGCTCCCATTCCAGGCTGCCTGGGGAAGCCAGACCTGCTGTTCAGCAAAGGGTGTGGGGGGACACAGTCCCTGGCTGAGAACAAGCATGGGAATTGTGCAGATCTGGAAAACACACATGCCTAGGGTTGAAGCCACACCTCGCTGTGTGCTCTTGGGCAATTCTTTTCCTTTCTCTGTGGCTCACTCCCATCTATAAAACAAGAAGGCTGAAAGATGATTTCTGAAGGCCCTTCTAGCTGACCTAAGAGTTTTATTACCTCCCCGAACCTCACTCTCTTTTGCTTTGCTCATCTCCTAACTGGTGAAAAAGAAGGCTGTATCCGAGCCCCTGCCCCCTGCTCTTGTACTTGGCATCTCAGAGAAGATGTGGCTTCTTTCATGAGTCACTGCAGAATGGCTCACATTTCCAAGAGATCAGGAAGCACAGTAACCGTGCTCTTCTTGCTAATTCCCATGAGGCTCATGTGCTCATGTACGTACTTCATCGTAACACAAAGCACTTTCACATCTCCTCCACGAGATCGTCTCCACCCAGGGAGCAGGTAGGCAGAGGTCATGATGGTCACGTGCATACAACACTTCAAAGGTTAGGCAGCATTCTCCTCTGATCAAATGCAACAGCATCACTGAGTTGTTGAGTGCCCAAATGGTAAGTGGCAGAGTCAGGATAAGAACAAGAATCCCTGGGTCCTGGTTCAGAGGATGTTTTGCTCTACCACGCCACCCCCAAGCAATGTCCAAACCACTGGACTTCACCTTCGCCTTCTTCTCCCCTTCCCAGCCTCCTGCCCCCAATGGCCTCCTGCCCCCCCATCCCCCGGCCTAGGCTATTCTCAGCACCTGCTTGCTGGACCCCAGTGCTTCCTCCTTAGCTGCAATTCCCACTCGCTCCTGTGTTCTTCTTATAATGGTTCATCCTGGGAAACATCTCAGCTGGTCTAGCCTGATCCCCGGTACCTTGTGTGGGACTCAGAGAGGCAGAACCTTGCGTCTCTTATCTGGTGGAGCCCATCAGTGAACACAGGAGCCTAGCATTCCCCAGGATCCCTCTGTGGATCTCCCAACATGCTGGACTTCCAGGGAGCCAAGCAGGGTTAGGGGAACAATGGCAGTGCCTTCCCCCCTTTATCAGACCCCCAGGCCACTCGTCTCCTACAGGTACCTGTTCTGTCACTTTCTGCGTACCAGCCTGGGGAGAATCCTTGACCTAAAGCCTTAAGACCTAAGAATAAACACACAGCACAGGGAGCAAGAATCCTAATGGGAAATGACCAGCCAGTGTAATAATTAACCTCTAGCCACTCGGCCTTAGCTACCACACTAGTCAGATGTTTTCAATACCTTAAAATTTCCAAATCACTTCCAGCAACTTGGGTGACGTTTTCATGCCAAAAATACTTTCAGAAGTAACACTCCCCAGATGTCTCTAGCTAGAGGAAGCCAGATATTTTTTACTTTCAGCATTTTAAAAAAAAAAAAAAAAAAAAAGTATAAATCTTGAGGCCAGAGGAGTTTCAGCAAAGAAGGGCCCTGGGTTGGGAGCAAAATAAGTTGCAGAGACTGGAAGGAATGTGCCCTCCGCTCCTGGGCCTCCTTCAGGTCATGGAGCCGGCCCACACGCACGTCACTGCTTCCTATGTGAGCAGATCTAAAGAAAGAAACACGAGGCCACTCAAAAGCCTTTTTATTCCAATTACAGAAATGTTCATGATGAAATCAGTCTCTGGGCTTGCTTTAAAATACTCCAGTTTATTGGGTTTCTTTGGTTTAGGGGATTTCTTTTCTTTCTTTCTTTTTTTTTTTTAAGTAGAATGAGGGAGATAAATGAAAAAGTTAGCAAAATCTTGATGACTCATCAAGCTCGGTGGGTACAGGCAGTTCTACTACCATTCATCTGGAGTCATAGTAAGCTTTTTTTATCCAGATATTAGTCAAGGATATTAGACACAGACAAGAGAGCTGAGTTCTTTTCTTGCAGGCAATCTAGCACAGTCTGTTATTTTTCGATCGCACTGATTAAAATTAGTGCTAACACAGATACACTACAAGAAATCATTATCAAGTAATAGCTGTAGTTTAAAAAAATTGCATACCCATCTGTATGATGTTTCGCAAAATATATTTTCCTGTCTGTAGCTTGGATAGTCATTTATTTAGTGGTATTCTTTGAGGAGCATAGTTTTTAGAAATTTTTATGAAATCCATTACATCCAAAAAAAAAAAAATTGTACATCCAAATGACTCATCTACTCTGCATTCATTCAACACAATCTTTACTGAGCTTGCTGCATGGAAGGAATATACAAAATTAAAGTTGGTGCCACCAGCACAGACTTGGCTTTGCTTTATTCTGTGTGTGACTTAATTATGCAACCTTCCTGTATCTCTTCTGGAAAAGGTGGCTGCTGTGAGAATTGGGTAAAGGGAGGTTGTCCAAGGAACTAGCACAGTGCCTAAGTGGGGGCAGGGTCGGGGGGAAGACAGATGAGTCAGTCTGGCTCCCACAGAGTTCAGCACTTGTTTCTGCACATTTGTGACTGATGACAATACAGATGCTTCCAGAGACGGAAGCCCCCAACTTCACAAGGAATTTCTAAAAGAACATCTGTTGTATCTGTGCTCGCAAGAATGGAAATATCTTTTTTCAATTATAGAAATTATAAAGGTCGGTTGCAGATATATTGGACAACACAGAAAAGAACCAAGAAGAAAAGCAAAAATGTTCATAAGCCCACCACCCAGAAATAAGCAGAGTAGAAGACATTGTTTATTAACTAACATAACAGATATTCCTACTCCTTCCCTGCTGCAGCCTCTACTCTGGAAACTGGGAGGCTAAATATTCCCTTTTCCAGGCTCCCCTGAAGATGGAGACAGCCACAGGACCCAATTCTGGTCAGAGACTTAAGCAGAAATCTGCTGGGGCACCTCGGTAGGCTCTAGAGGTACCTAGAGCACCGTGCTACTCCTCTTCTTCCTTCCTATCTCAGATGTGGACATGATGCCTGGAGCTGAGGCAACCATCTTGTGACCATAAAGAAAACAGCATTGCGAGATACCATACCTAATATCACCAAGCTGCCAATGGCACTCCCTCAAACCTCTAGACAACTTATCAGAGAAAACTAAACCCCTCTGTATTTAAGGCACTATAAGTCAGATTTTCAGTTCCTTAGAGCTGAAAGCATTCCCAATTCACACACCACCTGTTAACATTTTTGGGGTTATTTCCTGCTGATCTTAACAGAGTTGGGAACTCTTATAATTTTACCTTCTGGACTTTTCATATGCCATCAAATCATAAGAATTTGTTCACATTCCCAAGAAGCATTCTAAAACCCCATATTTGTGTTTGTCTATCATGTGATTATGTAACATTTCCATATTCCTTAAAACTGTTTCCAATTTTTCCTTATTATAAATAAAACTCAGATGGACATCCTTGATATAGATCTTTGCCTACATCTCTGAAAAAAATTCAGATAGATTTAAGAAGAGGAATTGCTTGGCCAAAGAGCATGAATTATTAGATCAAAAACAGACTAGCTACACAGCAAGAATGGAAACCAGCAAACAGTGATGGTCTCTTGGGCCTTCCCCTCAGGGGCACAGGTGAGAAGTTAGTTGATTGGCCAACACATATTTTTATTGAGTAGCTATTTCACTCCAGGAAATATGCTAGGTGCTGGCAATATGGAGATGAACAAACCAGATAGGGACCCTGCCCATGTGTGAAATGCCATTTAACAGATGGCTACCCAGAGAGATGGCAGCTGATTTTTTTTTTTAAGATTTATTTATGTATTATTTGAGAGAGAGAGAAAGAGCAAGCACAAGTGGGAGGGGCAGGGAGAGGAGTGAGAATCTCAAACAGCTCCACACTGAGCACAGAGCCCAACAGGTGGCTTAATCTCACAACCCTGAAAACACTGCCTGAGCCGAAACTAAGAGTCAGATGCTTAACCAACTGTGTCACCCAGGATCTTACTTTTTTTGAACTGCTGCCAACTGAGGAAAGCATAGGTACACCATAATTTGTATAAAAAGCAAAAACCAGGGCACTTGCATGGCTCAGTGGGTGAAGCCTCTGCCTTCGGCTCAGGTCATGGTCCCAGGGTCCTGGGATCAAGCCTCACATCAGGCTCTCTGCTCAGCAGGGAGCCTGCTTCCCCCGCCCCCTCTGCCTACTTCTCTGCCTGCTTGTGATCTCTCTCTCTGTGTCAAATAAATAAGTGAAATCTTAAAAAAAAAAAAAAAAAGCAAAAGCCAACTGAGAAAATTATTTGTAATGGATATGAAAAACATAACACTAATATACTTAATATATAATTACAATCCAGTCATAGCATCAAACATGTTGTTGCAGAGGAAAAAAAAAAAACATTTACGGGCATGCAAAGATGTTCAGGATAGGTTTTAACATCAAAAAGCAGATTTCAAATAGTATATAGAGTGTGAATGTACTTGATTAAAATAAAGATGATATATATTTTTAGAAGACTAGAAGAATAAACATCAAAGTGTCAACAGTGAGTTATCTAGGTGATAGGATTACAATAGATGTTTGTTCTCTTACTGTATTTTCAAAATCTCTACAATAAACTTGCATTATATTTTAAACAGAAATGAGAAGTAAGACTATTGAATGTTTTAAAAACTACCACAGACATCTGCCCCATCTCGGCCAAGCTAGCCTCTCCTTATTCTCTGTGTTCCTTGATCCAGGACCATTTATTTTGCTCATTTACTTTCATTACTTTTAAAATTTCCATATGGTTCTTTCTTAAAGTTATATTTCTTTATTAAGATTTCCTATCTTTTCCTTCACTATGAACATATTTTCCTTTATAGCAAAGAGCATAGCTAAAATAGTTCCTTTAAAATCATTATCTGTTCATTTCAGGGCCAATCTTTGTTGATTATCTTTTCTCTTGAAAATGGATCACATTTTCTTCTTCTTTGCATGTCAAATAATTTTGGAGTGCACTGTGAATGTTATGTAATGGATGCTCTGGATTCTGTTACATTCCTCTAAAGAGTGCTGATTTTTGTGATTGTTGTTTTGCCAGGTAATTAAGTTGGTTGGATTCAAAGCACATTGTCTTTGGAAAAGCAGATCAAATATGAGTTTACTTCTTGTGTCCTTACCTGATCTGCTTGTAGTCATTCCTGTACATGTGCAATTTACTGGTCAGCCTGAGATTTGGAAAAAGAGTTTATAAAGAACTCGTGACTCCTCTTCTCTCTACCTCTTACCTTTCCAGGATTTCTCCTTCACTTTCCAGTAGCTGTGGTTGCCCTCAACTTTGCCCTCTGGGTTTCAGGCCTGAAATACTATAGATTTTCTATTGGGATATTAAAAGACACCCTCAAATTGTAAGGCCATAAAATATTAGAAACTCATTTTGCACCATTCTTTACTTCCCAGTGTTAACTTCTTTCCAGGATCTGCTGCTTTTGTTTATCTCTAGTCCTTCAGGTAAAATTTGGGGGTGGGGGGTAGGGGGTATAGAACACAGGTTAACAGCTACAGTTTGCAGGAGGATCAGTCTAGTTAAAGCCTATGTGGACATACCATCAGTGCAACTCCTCATTGTGATTTAGTGTCCTTGCTTAATCTTCAAGAGCACCTTCCAAGTGAGGAGCCCACATGGGCAAGGGGTCATGCCTCTCAGAGCAGCCATTCCTTCTGGGATTTCTGGCATTTGCTTTTAGATCTATAACACAGATATTGGAGAAGGTTGAGCACCCTTTGCCTTGGCATTGCAGAGACAGCCTAGCAGGTCTGACCCTTAAGTGGCTGCCTATAACCATACAGTCAGAACTCAACATACATTCTTTTGAATCATTTCAGCAAGTGGTAGCAAATCACTGAGCTTTGAGGATGGGTTTATTTTCAAAAACTGCTTAAAATCTCTTGGAGAAAATAGTATTGGCCTTAGACCCAGGCAGAAGGTTCTTCTTCCTCCAGGCCCCATGCTTTTATGGGGTACTCTCTGACCCTCTGCTGGCCACACCCCTCTCGATGGGTCAAGGAGTCCATGAAGACAAGGGAACAAGGCCATACAGAGTCTATGACATCCCCCCTTTATTAACTATGCACCCAGTATCCAGAAACCAGAATTCCCTGACCAAAAGTCTCCAAACTCACTTCCAGGATCTACATGGACCTCTCCCACAGGTGCAGAAAGCAGAATAATGAGAGTCCCAAAGATGTCTATTTAAAATAAACTATAATAGTTGAACAAGGAAGGCCTGGTCTGAATGCAAAGAAACCAATCTAAATTAGAACAAGGAAGCAATACACGGAATGAGTAGGGATGAGAATGGATTGGGGATATGGTGACAATGGTACACGTCCCTTGGGTAGAGCACAGCGGTTAGGCAAGTAAAGCCAGGCCGTCTGCATTAAATCCCAGCTCCCTCACTTAACCTCTCTGCGGTTCAATTTCCTCCTCTGTAAAACAGGGAAACTCTTCTGCCTTCCTCTTTGGGTACCTGCGAGGATTAATTATGTGTAGAGCACTTAGTAATGTACCCAGCATGTGGCAATTGCTCAGAAAAGATCAGCAATTTTTTTACTAGCCACTCCCAACAAGAAAACAGAGGCTCAGAAATGCCAGGGGGAAGGGGCGTATGGGAAAGACATAATCCAAAAATAAAACATGTCATGATTTTAAACCATTGCTGGTCGGTATGAAAGAAGAATCCATTTGAAATTGACTCTGAGGACACTCTCCTCTAGGGGCATTAAGTGAGCAGAGAAGGAAATGCCATATCAGCATATTACTTGGATCTACTTACGTGATGCTCATATGTAAATTCTGTTTACTGGAAGCCAAAGGTAACGCAGAAAGCTAAGGGAAAAGGAAAGAGGTTTAGGCAGCTTGAATCCACATAACATCAAAACGAGAAGAGAGGAAAGGAGGTTCTATAACACCCTATGAGAAAGCTACAGCAATGTCTAAAATTAATGCATTAAGAAATAACCACACAAAACCTATCTTTAGAGCTGTATGGGAAGCCACTAGAAGAACTAAAAACAGAAGTATTTAAAGTGCTGCCTCCAGACTGCCTTCTGAAGGGAGAGCAACTAACTGCATTCAGTTTAATGAATATGTCTCTAATACTCAATTTCTGGGTACACGATACTCAGTCTTCTAATCTCTAAAGCAGCCTGAAGTTCAGGTGACCTGGGTTCAACTCTCAGCATATTCATTTTGGCCTAATTGCTGAACCTTTCTAGAACTCCATATTTTCAGGTAGTGATGCAAACATGCCTCCATTCCTGGGCAACTGATGCTCTCCGTTTATCAGAAGATGGCTAGCAGCTGGGCTCTGAGGCCGCCCAGCTCCCAGCAGAGCTTTCCCATCTAACTCTGAATCCTACATTTAAAAGAATATGTTCACATAGCAGATTACAAGAACACACAGCTTGCCAGTCCGAGAGCTCAGATCTCCCCAACAGTCAGAAACCCACAGGCTATGAGCTGGGGTCGGGCCCAGTAGGCAAACAGATTGGGGGGCTTGGAGAGATTTGCACCTCCCGACTTTGCCCAGATGAGCTGGCTTTCCCAGCTCAACATCCTGGCTCATCTTTAGTTGCTCCCCACTTGCTTTTGTACTGATTTCGTAGGATACTAAAGATGCTTGATAAAGTTGTTTCATTATCCATCCAGTGCTCAGCATAGGACAACATTCTGAAATCATTTGTGTTCTAGAGAACATGAAAATAACACTCTGAGGGCCGGATGTTCTACTAGCAAATCCTGTTCCCACAGAGATGTGGATCTACCTGTATGTGCCTACACACATGTATATTTCATGTAAGCTGCTCAACACATCTCTACAATTGCCCTTTGATGCGTGTAAACCAATTAGGGAAATGGAGATCAAGGAGGGTCAGTGATTTGCCAGAGTCTACACAGTTACCAACTGGGTGACTCAGGATCCAAACCCCAGGCGGCCAGCTTTCAGACTCTTTGTCAGTGTACTGTGATGTCTATACAACACCTTTCACATTCTTCACTATTTTCCCTGAAAACCTGATACATGAATCATTAAATTCAAATAGCTAGATGGGGCTGGCCAACACGCGGCTATAGCTCACGGGATGTGTGGCCAGTCCAAACGAAAGATGTGCTGCAGGAGAAAACATACGCCCACCTCTCGGACTTAGCACAATGAAAAGATTATAAAATAGCTCATTTAATCATTTTACATTGATTCTGTGAGGAAATGATAAAATTTCAAATACATTGGATTAAATAAAATATTAATAAAATCAACTTCACCTGTTTCTTTGCATTTTTTTTTAATGTGGCTACAAGAAATTTTTTAATTTTTCATATGACTCAGGTTACAGAACCTGGACAGAGCCACGCTAGACTGTTCAATTAACAGAGACACCTGTGGTTTAATAGAAGAAAAAAAAAAAACTGCGGTAGAGAGGTTGGGGGACAGAGATCTTTGACAGCATCTAGCTGTGTGGTCTTAAGCAAACCACTTATGCTCTCTGAGCCTCAGGCTTCCCCACTGAGGGTCTAGTCCATATTTCAGTGAGCCCTTCCACCTTGACAGTCTAAGTGTGTACCAGCAACCACCTTGTCTCTCAGCACTTACATCTTTTTTTAAAAGATTTTACTTACTTATTTGACAGACAGAGATCACAAGTAGGCAGAGAGACAGGCAGAGAGAGGGGGGGCAGCAGGCTCCCTGCTGAGCAGAGAACCAGATGCAGGGCTCGATTCCAGGACTCTGGGATAGTGACCTGAGCCGAAGGCAGAGGCTTTAACCCACTGAGCCACCCAGGCACCCCTACATCTCTGTCTTGTGAGAGTTTCTCAGCCAGGAGTTCTATTTGCCCCTTCCTGATCATAAACTCTGTGAGGATAAAATGACAGTACGTGAACTCCCCTCAGCCCCCACCCTGATTCTCACTGCACCATAAGCAGCAAACAGTTGGTGCTTAATAAGAACTCATTGGTGGTTTGATACGGGTTTCAAGTCTATTCCTGACAGTTCCTGCTTCTTTTTCCTCCATCTCTCCATCTTTCCCCCGGATTTCCCCCTAGAGATTCACATAGTAGAGTTCCAAGAAGCGTGAAATGAGACTATAAGGTGGCAAAAGTTTAAGCAGCTTCTTGCAACCTGATAGGCAACAGGTGAAGGGAAAAGCTGAAGGGCTTCTAGCACAGGATTCGGCGTCTTCCTTGGATCATCAGAGGTGGCAGAAGCATACAAATAAGGGGGAGACTTTTCGCGCTCTGTTTCTCTTCGCCCACTTTGAAGAGGACTCCCAAGTCATGCTGTGAATTTTGAAACAAATTTGACTCAAATTAAAACACAAGCTAACTCCCTCCATGAACCTTTCCTCTAGAGTCTGCTTTTAGGCCAATGTTCTGAATTTAATGTAATTCTGAGCTGCTTGAGGACAGGTACAGGGTCTTGATCATTTTGATATCTCGGGTCTTCATGGTGTTGGGCAAACTGGAGACCAAAAAAAACCCCAAAAAACTCTATGCTGGCAACAGAAAAATAAATAGAAGCCAAGACAGCAGTTATGAAGGTCAGGAACTTGGGCTGTGAGGCATTCACGGACCGCCACCATACACAGAAGTGTGATGACAGGCCGGGGCCCCATGCTAGGACGTGAGTGGTTGCATTTCATCCTCTTAACAGCCCTACGAGGTAGGTGACAATTATGCTGCCCTGTTCAGTTTACCCGAGAAATGTGTTCCTTTCTAAAATATGTACTGAGCTCCTACTAGGGTCAGGCACTACTGGAGGCACTTGAGTCAGTATTCTAGTGGAAGGGAGGTAATAACCAAGCAAATAAATAAACAATCGTACCATCAATTCCACTCCTAGGTACGTACCCAAGGGAATGGAAACCAAGGATTCAAACAGATCCTTCTTTTTTTAAGATTTTATTTTTTTGAGAGAGAACAAGCAATCGAGAGAGAGAGAGCACAAGCACAGAGGGAGGAGAAGCAGACTCCCTGCTGAGCAAAGACACCCCCCCCAACACACACCCCCGACCCCCACACAGGGCTTGATCCCAGGACCCTGAGATCATGACCTGAGCCAAAGGCAGACATTTAACCCACTGAGCCGCCCGGCTGCCCCTCAAACAGATCCTTGTACACCTCATAGCAGCATTGCTCACAATAGCCAAAAGGTAGAAACAATCCGAGTGCCCATCAACAGGTGAATGGATAAGCAAAATGTAGTACATCCATACAATGGAATATTATCCAGCCTTTGAAAGGAATGAAAGTCTGACAGCTGCTGTAACACAGATGTATCTTGCAAGCCAGACATAGAAGGACAAGTATTGTACGATTCCTCTTACAGGAGGAACCCAGAATAAGCAAATTCATAAAACCAAAAAGTGGGATAGAGGGACACCTGGAAGGCTCAGTGGGTTAAGCCTCTGCCTTCGGCTCAGGTCATAATCTCAGGGTCCTGGAATCGAGTCCCGCATTGGGCTCTCAGTGGGAAGCCTGTTTCCTCCTCTCTCTCTCTCTCTCTCTGCCTGTCTCTCTGCCTACTGTGATCTCTGTTTGTCAAATAAATAAATAAAATCTTAAAAAAAAAAAAGAAAAAGAAAAAGTGGGATAAAGGTTACTAAAAGTAGGATAGAGAATGGGAGGAGAAAGGAATGGGAAGGTATTGTTTACGGGTGTAGAGTTACTATCTGGGATGATGAAAAAGTTCCAGAAATAGAGGTGATGGTTATATATAACATTGAGAATGTACAGTGCTACTGAGCTATACACTTAAAAGTGGTGGAAGTGGTAGATTTCATGCTATGTAGATTTCACCACAATAAAAAAAAAAAATCAATTTCAGACAGCAGCATGTGAACAAGGTGAGGCCATAAGAGACCAGGACTGAGAAGGGAGTTATTCTAGGTCGCGTGTCAAGGCAAATCTCTAGAGGATGACATTTGAACTGAGACTTGAAACGTGAGAGGTGTCAGCCATGTAGAGAATGTCCCAGGGGAAGGATCCTGCAGGCAGAGGCAACAGCAGAGAGAGGTTCTCTGGCAGCTGAAGGAGCCAAGGGCAGCAGGGACATTGGCAAACAAGAGGTGAGTATTAGGAGCTGTGGAGAGGTCAAGAGCCCTGAGGCCAGGAGACCGGGTAGGAGGCTACTCCACTGTCCAAGATCTTCTCTTTCCTATCCATGCCCTCAGCCCAGATTATTCTCCCAAGTTCCGTGGCCTTAAGGTCCATTTAGCTGCTCATGTTATCCCACTTATATCTCCCCATTTGTAAATCAAGTTCGCATGCATCATAGATACTACTCAGGACCAAACCCTATTATTTCAAAGGATACAGCAACCAAAAGACATGCACAAAACATTCCTTCCTTGGGGAAGTCTGAGACCATCAGCATGGCTCTCATAAGTACTTCCTTGCCCACACAGGAGACATTGTGATTTGGATTTAACATGTAAGTCTTAAGTAATTACATGTGCCATCACTTACATGAGGCAGCCATATTGGTTATGCGGCACCTTCTTTTTATGCCCCATTAAGTACACAGTGTATGTAACATTTTCCAACAAGCAATGCCCAATGAATTCATAAACTCTGAGTTTATTTATAATAAATAACCCAGGAAGATCAAATATATACTAATAAATGCATTTTACAGATAAAACTTATTATCTTTCTACTAGTACATACCATTTATTTGCTTACCAGGAGCCCTGGGTTTGTTGGTTTGTTTGTTTGTTTGTTTGTTTGTTTGTTTTTTAAGGATTTTATTTATTTTATTTATTTATTTGACAGAGAGAGAGAGATCACAAGTAGGCAGAGAGGCAGGCAGAGAGAGAGAGGGGGAAGCAGGCTCCCCGCTGAGCAGAGAGCCTGATGTGGGGCTCGATCCCAGGACCATGAGATCATGACCTAAGCGGAAGGCAGAGGCTTAACCCACTGAGCCACCCAGGTGCCCCCAGGAGCTCTGGTTTGAATACAGAATATTTACAGTGGGATCTGAGTGGAGATCTTTTTTTGTCCCCCCAAAGGGTCCTTGGTAAAAAAGAATAGGTTACAGGTCTGCTGCTATAACTGTAAATGGAAAGTAACTATGTTCTCACTGCAAAAAAAAAAAAAAAAGTAAACAGAACAAAAATACCTAAAATAAAAAGCAGAAGTCTCCCATTCCCCTCTCCAGTGTCACACACTCAAGACCTCCCTTCCCAGAGGTAACTACTGTTAGCAGTTTGGAGTGTATCCTTCTAGTCCTTGTTCATACATTCATATACATACATGTATATATAAAAATGTAACCACCTGTGCATTTCTGTTCATATAAACAGAATCATACTATTCGTATTTTTCTACTTGCTTTTCGAACATCAGTGTTGAAGATTTTTAATGACCATTCCTCATCCTGTTTAACCAATGTATGGTATTTTTTTAAAGATTTTATTTATTTATTTGACAGAGATTACAAGTAGGCAGAGAGGCAGGCGGGGTGGGGGGACTCCCTGCTGAGCAGAGAGCCTGACTTGGAGCTCCATCCCAGGACTCTGAGATCAGGACCTGAGCCAAAGGCAGAGGCTTAACACACTGAGCCACCCAGGCAGCCCAGTATTTTATTTTATATCCAGAACTAGTGTTTAGCCATTCACCTATCAGTAGACATTCAGGCAGTTTCCTATTTTTTCATCATTACAAACAATGACAACAGGCATTGTATGTGACCCTTATTCAAACACCATTGGGCCAGGTGCCATATTTCTAAAGAATAGAATATTTCTGTAGGATATAGTATTTCTGTGGGATTAAGTAACTAGAGGTGGAACTGCTATGTTGAATGGGAGGTATATTTAAGTTTTTGATAGATATTGTCACGTCTTTCTGGCCTCCAAGAAAGTTGATGCTAATCTATGCCCCAGACAACAGGGTAAGACGTACCTATATCTCAGCACCAATAACCAACGCTTGCTATTACCGAACTCTATAATAGTCTATAATAGACTACTACGTTAGTAGTCTAATGGGCTTAAAATGACAATCTCATTCACTAATGGATTTGTCCTACAAATATTTTTCAGAACTACTGTGTGCTAGTCTCTGGGGGTCTGTGTCCAGGAGGGCAGAGAAGAGAGCAACTGGCAGGTCATTAATTAAAAGGCATCCCTCAGGGGAAAAGAGAAAGCTCTAGCACAGAGCTGGGCATATGCACAGCCAGGGTAGGGATCAGTGGCTGAGCTAGAGAACGGGATAGGGGAGAGTTGGAAGCGACAATACGTGGCCAATTACAGATGGCATCCAACACCTGGGAGCAGAGTCTGGACCCTACTCAATGGATAGCAAGGAGCCAATGCAGCTTCTTAAGTGGCAGAATGGGAAGACCAAAACGAGTGAGTTCCCCCAAAGGCAGTCCCCAAGACAAGGATTTGAGTATGAGGGGTTTATTTGAGAGGTGATCACAGGAAGCACCAGTAGGGACGTGGACAAGTGAAGGAGGGAAGGGAGGAAGACAAGAAAGGGGTTGGGGGGCGGGTGCTGGGTGGCTCAGTGGGTTAAGCCCCTGCCTTCAGCTCAGGTGATGATCTCAGGGTCCTGGGATCAAGGCCCACGTCGGGCTCTCTGCTCAACAGGGAGCCTGCTTCCCCACCCCTCTCTCTGCCTACTTGCCTCTCTCTGCCTCTCTGCCTACTTGTGATCTCTGTCTGCCAAATAAGTAAATAAAAGCTTTAAAAGAAAAAAAAAGAAAGGGTGTGTTGATGAGCAGGCTGCTGCTGTGGCTAAGTGGGGCCCCATCCCACTGGGAATCCTCTGAGACTGTGTGGAACAAAGAGTTGTCCACCCAAAGGGCGTGGGGGCTGGGGTATTTATCCCCAACTCCACCTCTTATTAACTGGGGCATCCATCATCTGGGGCATTAACTCCCCAACATTTCTACTATTCCTGTGCACGAGACAAGCAAATTCCTGCAGCCTGAGGACACCTTCAGGCAGGGAGAAACAGGAAGCCATTCATCACACAGTGATGATCTACAAGTCATCTCCAGGGTGGGCCTAGGCAATGTGAGCTGGCACTCGTGGTATCTACGACCGAGTTTTAGGACAACTGACTGGCCCTATTACCATGACCACAGAAGAACCTTGAGTAAGAGCATGTCTTGTATTAAAAGAAATCTGCTGAGAATGTGTTATAATTTAACCTACCAGCACCTTTATATCCAAAGTCTAATCTAATAATCGTAACTGTAGTAGTTAAGACAAATATGGAAAAGTAAGTCAGATGATCTCCATAAAACACAATGAACTACGAGTAATTAGCCGTTTCCAAAAAGTCACTTACAACTGTCCCTTAATAATTTTCCCTGTGCCTCATGAGATCCCACACGCCATGTAAATAACTTCAGATTCTTTATGAAGACATAAAGTTTCTTCCTGACTTCACCAACCACCATCTACCAACTACCAACTACGTTCTAGTTCCAAAGAGGATTTCAATGAAATCTAGCAAGCATACTGGCAAGAAAACCTTGACCATCATCCGAAGGTTCATGGTAAGCTTAGTCTCATTGTTACTAAGGCTAGACTGTTTTTTTTAGTAGAGTAGCAAGACGAGGTTAGTCACCTTGCCAGGTCACCTGGTAGCTCAGTCGGTTAAGGGTCTGCCTTTGGCTCAGGGCACGATCTCAGCAGGGAGTTTGCCTCTCCTTCTGCCCCTCCCCCCAGGCTCAAGCTCGCTTTCTCTATCATCTGTGCTCTCTCTCTCAAAAAAATAAATAAAGTCTTGAAAGAAAGAAAGAAGAAAAAGAAAAGAGAAGAGAGGAGAAAAGAAAAGAAAGGAAACGAAATGAAACAAATTCACCTGGCCTTTGCAGTTTCCTAGAAAATTTTCCCCAGTAGGAGGTCAATGAGGGCCTCAGAGCAAATCATGGTGACAGCGGTAAGGCTTGTAAAAGCTATACTGGGACTAAAAGTCCGAAGTCCTAGATCTTAAGGCCCCATTACTTATTTGTTGCAAGTCCCCCCATTTATTCAGCTAATATTTAATTACTTCACCCAGAAGTCATTTTTCTGAGAATCTTTTTTGTGCTAGGCCCTCTATTAGGCACTAAAAATACAAAAAGTAACAAATGGGGGATCATATGATCACCTCAATAGATGCAGGAAATGTATTCGGTAAAAGTCATTATCTTTTCACGGTAAAAATTTTCAGTACACTCGGATAGAAGGCAAATCATTTAATCTGATCGTTGATATCTATTTTAAAATAAAACCCACAGAATACATCATATGCAACAGTGAGATGTCTGGCATCAGAAATAAGACCAAGATGCCCAGCATCACCATTTCTTCTCAACATTGTACCAAGGGTCCTAGCTAACGCGATAGGCCAATTAGGCGAAACAGAAAAATAAGAGTTACAAGGCTTGGAAGTTGTCAACTCTGTCATATATCAAGGGTCCATAGAAGTTTCAGTCTGTTTCTGGGATCTCTAATCTGTTTCATTGGTCTATTTACCTACATGTTATATACATAGAAAATTCAAAACAACTTCTAATGAACTATTAAAGTTAATCAGAAAGTTTAGCAAGGCTCCTGAATATAAAATACATACACAAAAATCCATTTTATTCCTTTGCACAGTTACAAATAGAAAATGAAAATTTGGGGCCCCTGGCTGACTCAGTCACAGCATGTGACTCTCCATCTCAGGGTTGTGATTTCAAGTCCCATGCAGGACGTAGAGCATACTTTAAATTAAAAAAAAGATAAGAAAATGAAAATTTATAAAAAGATGCCATGTGAATGGACACAGCAACCACAGGAACAGATTGTAGAGCCTGGAAACGTACTTGAACTTCTAAATAGCCTTAAGAGATGATAGAGTGACATTACCCACCAGTCAGAGGACAGTCTTTCAATAAATGGTGCTAGACACTTGGCTATCCATTCAGCATTCATCAGAAACCTAAATATGAAAAATAAAAAGTATAAAAATTTTAGAAAGAGTGTTCCTGGCTGGCTCAGTCAGTACAGCATGGGATTCTTGATCTCAGGGTCATGAGTTCAAGCCCCACATTGGGTGTAGAGATTACTAAAAAAAAAAAAAAGATTTTAGAAAGAATACTTTCATGACCTCAGGGTAGGGGAGGATTTCTTTAAACAACACACGAAAAGCAATAATCATAAGAAAAAGATTGACAAATCTGATAACCCTAAAATGTAAAGTTTCTGTTTGTCAAATGGTATAACATAGAGTGAGAAGACAAGCCACAGAGTGAAAAAGATATTTGAAATACAAAATACCTACCAAAGACAAGTAGGACATAGAATAAATTAAGACCTCCTACAAATCAGTATGAAAATGACAGACAACCCAGCAGAAAAGTAGGTAAGAGAATTCAATATAATATCACCAAAAACGGCAACACCAATGGCCAAGTTTTAAATGCCAGTTAAAATCACAAGATACCATTATACATCCTCCAAATTAGCCAAAAATATATTCATAATAATAACAATAAATTTTGATCTGGTAATGACAAGTATAGAGTGTGACCGTAGAGCAAGAGAAATGGCATCCCTATTTGGATGGAAATGTGTTTTGGTGCAACCACTGTGGGAAACAATTAGGAATTATCTAATGAGGTTGAAGATACCTAAATCCTTTGACTTAGCTATTCCACTTCTAAGTATGTGCTGTAGAAAATCTTGCCCAGTCATAGCTGGACACCAATTCAAAACTATTCATAGTCACATGGTTCCTCATAGCTAAAAACAATGGAAAACTCTGTTGTCTTCCACCAGTAAAATGGAGACACCCTGTGTCACAAATTCCCACAATGAAATACTATACAACAATCTAAAAACAAGGATAGTATCATTATAAAAGCCAGGTTAGTTATCAGGAGTAGGAAGAAGGGAGCTGAAGATCGAATTGTGAATGGGGAGGGGGCATGCTGAGAAATTTCAGGGTGCTTACGGTGCTGTACATCTTGACTTAGGGTGGGAAGATACAGAAGTGGTGTCTTTAATCATTAAAAATTCCCGGACAGCTAGGTGGCTCAGTCAGTTAAACATCAGCCTTCGGCTCAGGTTATGATCTTGGGGTCCTGGAACAGAGCCGTGCTTTCTGCTTCTCCCTTTCCCTATGTCCCTCCCCCCAATTTTTGCACTCACTCTCTCTCTCAAATTAATAAAATCTTTTTTTTAAATTAATTTATACACATGTAGGGGCACCTGGGTGGCCCAGTCAGTTAAGCATCTGCCTTCAGCTCAGGTCACGATCCCAGGATCTTGGGATCCCTGCTTAGTGGGGAGCCTGCTTCTCCCTTTCCCTCTGCCTCTCCCCTTGCTTGTGTTCCCTCCCTCTCTCTCTGTCAGATAAATAAATAAAATCTTTTTTTTTTTTTAATTGCACATGTGACGAAGCACCTGGGTGGCTCAGTGGGTTAAGCCTCTGCTTTCAGCTCAGGTCATGATCCCAAGGTCCTGGAATCAAGCCCCGCATCAGGCCCTCTGTTCAGCGGGGAGTCTGCTCCCCCTCCCCCTCTCTGCCTGCCTCTCTGCCTACTTGTGATCTTTGTCTGTCAAATAAATGAATAAAATCTTTTTAAAAAATTGCACGTGTGTACTTTTTTATAAAAGTGAGAGTCTGGGGAAAGAGACATGACAAATACATAACATAGTATTAAGATTCAGAATATACAAAAAAATTACTAAAAATCAATAGGAAAAAGACAAATGTATTAGTCCAGGTCTAGTCAGGAGATAGGACGCGCACAGTAATTTGAACAGGGAAAGCCCAAGAGCTAAGAACAGGGGGTTAATTACTAACGCCGACCTTGGGTGCCACCCCCTTCCCAGTGTTTGCCCCAGCACGGAGGCAGAGCCCCCACCGGAAAGAACGAATGTGAAAGAGCTTCAGACCTCATTGCAGGAGGTGTGTCATGGCCCACTAGATGGCAGAGAAGTTCGCAGAGATGACACAGGCCAGGGCTGGCCAGCAGAAAACTGGCCCCTTGAGCATCAACCAGACTCACTAGGACACCACTTGTCTAGAAAGCGGCCCAGTAGGGGCCAGGAGCACTCACTTAAGAAGATGCTCACCAGAGGCCCTTAACACTCATCACCAGGAAGCCCACGGGGGTGGCTCTAAAACTCAGTAGGCATAGCAGCCCTCGTCCCACCTGCTGGTGGTCACTACGCATCACAGGAGTGAGAAAAGAAGAACACAGGCATCGGGAAGGGAAGTGTCCCTCCAGTGTGCTCTACACACAAGGCCTAACATCATGGCGACCGCACAGGAGAACTACCTGGAGGGTTCCAGCTTCAGTAACACAAAGCAGGGCGTTAAAGGGTGGTTTTAGGGCCAAGATGCAAGGAATGGGTGACTGGCATCCCAAACAGTAACCCAGACTATCCTTAGAAGGATACAAAAGAAGCTGGTAAAGGATTTATCGTCAGGGAGAGAAATTTAACCTACAGCAGGGTAAAGGCACGTGCTTTCCACTGGCAGACCCGCAAGGGAACTTCCGGGTGTGAGAGGCCCAAAAGGAAATCTGATGGAAAAAGTTACCTGCCAGGTGCCATCAGCAGAAAGAGGCTGGATGCTGGACCATCAAACCCTAAAGCCAAACTGGGGTGGCCAGCCAGAAGAGGCATTCTCCTCTCCATGGAACTGTAAGTGGAGGTCTGCAAAAAAATGTGAGAGGACCTCAAAAAAACCCCACAAGGGGCGCCTGGGTGGCTCAGTGGGTTAAGCCTCTGCCTTCGGCTCAGGTCATGGTCTCAGGGTCCTGGGATTGAGCCCCTCATCGGGCTTTCTGCTCAGCGGGGAGCCTGCTTCCCTCTCTCTCTCTGCCTGCCTCTCTGCCTACTTGTGATCTCTGTCTGTCAAATAAATAAATAAAATCTTTAAAAAAAAAAACAAAAACAAAAACCCACAAAATCAGTTCACAAGACAGTCATCCTTGGACTTCCATCCAGCGACACCAACACCACATTCCTACTAAAACCACCAAGAAAAACCTTTCCCTCTCCCTATTCCCACCCTCAAGGGACCCAAACCAGCAGCTGGTGAGACGGGGAGGAAGTAGAAGGAAAAAGTGAAGGTGACTACCAAACCTGGCACCCACCCTGCAACATTCCAAGCCTCGGGAAAGAGGAACTTTCTTTTTCCTGGAGAGAAAGAGGGAGAGGGCGCACTCTCGCAGGTGCACGGGAACTTGCAGGTGTGTGAGCAGGCTGTGGGGTGGGAGGCAGAGGGAGAGGGAAAGAGAGACTCCCCAGCAGGCTCCACACCCATCGAGAAGCCTGACCCAGGGCTCGATGTCACAACCTTGGGATCATGACCTGAGCCAAAAATCAGGAGTCGGACACTTAACTGACTGAGCCATCCAGGTGACCTAGAATGAGAAACTTTACACTGGACAAGAGTCTTGAGTTTTAAGTCTGGTCTTTTTACTACCTCATGTGCCATACCCACAATAAGGGTAAACCCATCGAAATGGTGTCTCTTGGTCCCTTCCCGCACCTCCAAATGACATTCGTTCAATTTCTTAAGGTTTCCTTTTTTTTTTTTTTTTAAGATTTTATTTATTTATTTGACAGAGATCACAAGTAGGCAGAGAGGAAGGCAGAGAAAGAGGGAGAAGCAGGTTCCCTGCTGAGCAGAGAGCCCGATGCAGGGCTCGATCTTGGGACTGGCAGATCATGACCCAAGCAGAAGGCAAAGACTTAACCCACTGAGCCACCCAAACGCCCCTTAAGGTTGATTCCTATCAATCCCTTTCACAATTAAATGAGGTGGCTTTTATTTTTCCCCTTCCTACGCACAAATATTGTCTCTGTCTTTGTTGCTTAGAAACTTAATGATATTAATCCCCATTGGAGACCAACCCTCTCCACTTCAAGCAATAGAGGTGCTCATTTCACTTGAAAGATCATTTTTTTTAAATCTCAAAGTTCTTCCTGATTCAACATAGTGTATACGGTCCCTGTGTGCCTCAGACTTCCGAAGAAATGGAAAATTTTTTCCCAAAACACAAGTTTAGCTAAAATATGAGCCACAACAAATAGTAAGTGGCCTAAGTCATGCTGCTTTGGCTAATAAACATTGCAGAGACTCCAAGATGTAAATTAATCTGAATTTGTGCAGTCTTGTCAGAAGACATGTAAAAAAATAATTCTGGTTTACCCCAATTATTCTGAACGAAAGAAAGAACATAAACAAACAGAAAAAAGACCTTCAGAAGCACTCGTGGGGCGCCTGGGTGGCTCAGTGGCTTAAAGCCTCTGCCTTCGGCTCAGGTCATGATCCCGGGGTCCTAGGATCAAGCCCCCGCATCCGGCTCTCTACTCAGCGGAGAGCCTGCTTCCCCCTCTCTCTGCCTGCCTCTCTGCCTACTTGTGATCATTCTCTCTCTCTCTCTCTGTCAAATAAATAAATAAATAAAATCTTTAAAAAAAAAGTACTCATAAAGTTGTAAGCTCCTGCCAAGTTCTTTTTTTTTTTTTTAAAGATTTTATTTATTTATTTGACAGAGATCACAAGTAGATGGAGAGGCAGGCAGAGAGAGAGAGAGAGAGAGAGAGAGGGAAGCAGGCTCCCTGCTAAGCAGAGAGCCCAATGCGGGACTCTATCCCAGGGACCTGAGATCATGACCTGAGCCGAAGGCAGCAGCTTAACCCACTGAGCCACCCAGGCGCCCCCCAAGTTCTTTTTTGTGCACCACAAAACATTTCCACATATCCTTCCCTACTTCTGTCATCAGTTTATACCCTGGTTGATAGATCCATTTTCTTTTCTTTTCTTTTTTTTTAAGATTTTATTTATTTGACAGAGAGAGAGAGAGAGTGAGAAATGGAACACAAGCAGGGGGAGAGGGAGAAGAGAGGGGCAGGCTTTCCGCTGAGCAGGGAGCCTGATATGGGGCTCAATCCTAGGAACCTGGCATCATGACCTGAGCAGAAGGCAGACGCTTAACAACTGAGCCACCCAGGCACCCTGATCCATTTTCAAGACTACCAAAGGAAAACTTCAGATGCATGCCAGAAAAAACCATACTTTGTTCTCCTGAGCCCATAAACTGCAGCAGGGCTCCAGGACTTTCTGGCATAACTATATGAGTCACTCTATACAAAGATACCTATCCCATGCAAAGATCCAGCAGACCAGACTCTTTTCTTAAAGCATTTAATGGACATAATCACACTAATGATGACAGCGTACCGAACATGCATCCATGCGATCTCCCTATAAGTTAAAATACCATACCCCCACACACACACAAAAAAAACCTGACCCAAATTTATTCCATCATCCTAATTTTCCTCGGGAAGCCAAAACTTAAGGCTCTATGATCTGTGCTGCTGGTAAGTAATACATTTTCAGACTGAACTGTCCCTGAGGTCCGTGACAGTGTTTACGATGCTGTAAAAGTAGACAAATCTTAAAAAGAATTTTTGGAGGTGCAAACCAAAAGTCAGACTCCACCTGAGACTAGCAAAAGACTAGTGAAAAAATTATTTCCACCAACAGCGACTTTCTGGGAGTCCCTTCTAGACACCGTTGGATCCCAGCCACTCGTTCTCCAATCCCAAGGAAGACCCCTGCAATCGTTCTGCTGATTGGACCAAGTGCCACCATGACTTCATGCAGTCTTGGTGTTTCTTGCTGGAGAGACTGATCTCTATTCCTGTCTCCCTCCCTAAGGTTTCCAACAGCGATCCTACCCTGACTGTAAAAACACTAGTTTCCAATGATTGCCTCAAGTATATTCTATTCAATGTACTGATGCCCTGAGTGGACCACTCATTAGACTAATACTCTGCTGTCCCTATCATCAGCAGCCTTATCCTGCTTTTTTACCTCCCAATCCATGGAGCTCCCCAAAACGTCACTAGATGACGTTTTGAACATGCCACTCTCTCCTATTTAAAAGAACATGCCACTCTCTCCTATTCAAACCTCCTTTTACAATTAATCGGGACTTAGACCTAACAAAAACCTAAATAGAAAACCTCATCAAACAAATAATTCAAATAAAACTGTAAACCAACAACCATCCACCCACCCATTCATACAGTCCAGTAACATCGATGGAGCACTTACAAAGTGCCAGGCAGTTTACTAAGAGTTTTAGAGTAGCTTAGTGAAGGAAAAGACAAACTCCCTTCCCTTAGGAAGCTTCTATGGGGGAGAGGGGGCAGACAACAAACAATACACTGATTGTTTCAAGAGACAGAAAACACACCAGATTTTTTTTTTAAAGACTTTTTATTTATTTGACAGATCACAAGTAGGCCAAGAGGCAGGCAGAGAGAGAGAGGGGAGAAGTAGGCTCTCTGCTCTGCAGGGAGCCTACTTCGTGGGATCATGACCTGAGCCGAAGGCAGAGGCTTTAACCCAGTGAGCCACCCAGGCGCCCCCACACCAGATATTTAAAGAGAGAACTTATGGGGTGCCTGGGTGGCTCAGTTGGTTAAGCGACTGCCTTCAGCTCAGGTCATGATCCCAGAGTCCTGGGGTTGAGTCCTGCATGGGGCTCCTAACTCTGCGGAGAGTCTGCTTCTCCCTCTGACCTTCCCCTCTCATGTTCTCTCTCATTCTCTCTCTCAAATAAATAAGTAAATTTTTAATTAAAAAAAGAGAGACAGAGAGAACTTCAAGAATTGGTAACTAGGTAAATAAAGCTGTTCGCCGGGTAAGTGAAGGGTTAACATGCGAAAAGACTCCCAAGATTATCCTGGAGGTGGCCACTGCAGGAAGCAGCTCCCACCCCTAGGGCAGCGGGAACTCAGGGTGGAGGTTAGGACCTTCCCAGTGGAGAGAACACAGGGTGGAGGTTAGGCCCGGCAGAAGGAAAACTCAGACTTCTAAGGAGGAGGTGCTGCCTGGCGGCTGCTGGAATCTCAAGAAGGTGCAGGGAACCTGCTTCTGGAAGGTTTACAAACACCGCAAAGGACCTGCCACACTGCGATGATGATTTGTCGCTGCGGAGAAGCTCAGGAAAGCAGGAAGCAAACCGGAGGCAGCAAGTCCCTTCCCCATCCTCCTCGGCTGCCCCCGCCCCCTCCCCTGCCCCCTGCCTCCTCCCCCTCCCCCTCTCCCCCCCCACTTCCCCCCCACCTTCTCCTCCCCTTAGGGCGATGTCCCCCTCCCCCTCGGCCCCCCCTCCTCCTCCCCTCCCCCTTCCCTCCCTCTCCCCCTCCTCCTTGGCCGCCCCCTTCCTGCAGCTTCCGCAGACTCTAACCGAGACCAGCTGGCAAAGCGGAAAGGTCCTAATTCAGAGTCCCAGCACCGGCAGCGGAAAGAATACGGGAAGGTGGATTAAGCAGAATCATGTATAGATTAAATTATGTTACAAGACGGTAAGGGCTATGAGGGAGAAATAGAATAAGATAAAAAGCATCAGGAATGTGGGGAGAAGGAGGATGTTACATTTTGAGTAGGGTAATCAGGGTGGGCCTCACTGGGAAGGTGATGTTTGAATTGTAATTGAGAGTAATGAGATTTACTACTAATCTAACAATGACGGCCTCAAGGTGGCTGTTGCACTACCAGTAACTGACCCGGACTAGCGAAATTCTTCCTTCCTAGGTTTCTATTTAATTCAGAGCGGCTCCCACGTCTCTCTTGTCCCTTCTCCATCCTCTATAACAGGCTCTGGACAGAGTGTGGGATGTGAGCTTACAAAGTCCTTTCCTGAAACTGAAAAGGTATTTAATCTGACCAGTTTTTTACAGGTGAAATCCCCTGGAATGACTCCCATCTGCCAAGAACATTCTAGAGAAAGCTTGTTCTCAGAAACCTACAAGATATAAACACACACACATTCTTCAGGCTATGAAATTACTGATGGCCAGGCTGGGAATAATCAAACTGGTAAAAACACTCATCATCTCAGAAACCCTCTTAAACAGTTGGCCTATTCCACTACACAAAATATAAGGGCGTTCAGATAAAAAGTCAAACCCTGAATAGAGTGACCCACAGACTCAAATAGCCTAGAGCTACAAATGAAGACCACAAGGATATACCACAACATACCATCAGAATGGTTCCATTAGACTGAAAATGACAAGTGGTAACAGGGACCCAGAGCCACCAGAACGCCCCTATCTTGCCGGTAGGAATATAAAATGCTACCAGCTCTCTGGGAAACCTGTTTAGCAGATTTTCCTAAAGCTAAATACATGCCTACCTTCACATTCTGCAATTCTAACCCTAAGTATACACCCAGGGGAAGGGAGTGCACAGAAGGACCTGCGAAAGAATGTTCCCATCGGCCTGAATGGTACTAACCAATGACCGGAAATAACTCAAAGGCATCCAGAGATAAATGGGATAACAAACTGGTGTGGTCACAGGGTAGGCAGGACCCAACAGCAACAAACAGCCATCCCACACTCACCAACACAGACAAATCTCAAAAACATGGAATATTAAGTAAAAGGAGCCACACCGAAGAGCACATACTATATACACAAGAACAGGCAGAACAGGACAGAAGTCAGAACTGTAGTTACCTCCAGGAGGGGGCTCGTGTGGATGTGGTCACATGGATGTGTCTATAGGTAAAAAAAAATGTAAGGAGAGGGAAGGGGAAGTGTCCTGGGACCAGGAGCCACGGGTTAACTGTGGATCTTCTAGTTGCCCACCAGCCCACCAAACTGTTCCACTGCTCCAGGGTTCCACGCATTTCTGCTCCTTACAGAGAAACCATGGGAAGGCGGCTGATTCCCCAGTCCTGGGGGGTTGGAGGAAGAGGAAAGAGTAAATGATGCTCCCGCTTGCACGCTAACCCTCGCAGGGTTTTCGCACCTGTGCAGGAGGAACCTGAAGACTTGTCCTAAGCCACGCAAGGGACAGGCAAGGTAGACCCATACACCAAACCAAGTAAGTCCTGGTCACAAAGGCAGTCATCCAAATAAGTCCCCGAAAAGGAAGCAAAATCCTTTTCTTCTAGATGCCCCCTCACCCCATGGCAGGCCTGCCTCTCCCCCCCCCCCCACCCCCACAGGCACCTCCTTCCCTCCCACGTGCAGGTTCAAGGCAGCCTCCATCCAGGGCTGCCTGGTGGAAGGGGAGGGAAGCCCCGTTATTTTCCATTGGTTCTGGAATCTTTGTTTCCCTTTGACTTGCATAGTTTCTCCAGGGTTGATTTTAAGGAAGGGAGCTCATGAAACTGGTCACCAAGGAGTGACCCGAACAGGTAAGCAAAACGAGCTTTTTACCATTTCTGTCTCTTCTCGGAATGCCATCTACCACCATGTCCCTGTAAGATAATATTCTTGCCTGATGCCATGATAACCAAATGTTAATGGAATTATTTTGTAGGAAATCAAGCTTTCATCAAGAAGCCACACGGTGGGGGGGGGGGGGTGGCTGTGTGGGAAGAAGCCACATTGGGGGCCACCTGGCTGGCTCAGTCCTGGAGCATGTGACTCTTGATTTCAGGGTTGTGAGTTCGAAGCCCCATCTTGGGGGTAGAGCGTACTTTAAAAAAAAAAAAAAAACAGCAGCACCAGAAGCAGCCAGACTGAACTGAACCAGTCAGGACCACTGACCTCCCCTTTGAGCTCAACAAAGGAAGATAACCATCTTCTACTTACCGACTTCTTTTATCTGATCTTGAATCCCGTAGCTCCTTTCCCCTCTACGCAGACCCTTTTCCACTTGCCCTTAAAAAAATCTCTGACTCTGCTCTTTGGGGAGATGGATTTGAGGTTTGTGCCTCCCTTGCCCATCTCTTCTCCTTTCTCGGCTTTTCGAGTAAGTTTTTCTTGGCCTCACTCTCAGCATCTCTGCAATGGGCTTTGCTGCATTTCTGGCACAAACAAATGTGGACTAGCAACCCAAACCAGTTTATCATTAAAAATGTGGAAGCTTACAGCATCTTTTAAGGTTTTTTAAAAATTATTGTTGAAGTATAATTTGCACACAGAAAAATGCACAGGTCTTTTTTTTTTTTTTAAGAGATTTTATTTATTTATTTGACAGAGAGAGATCACAAGTAGGCAGAGAGGCAGGCAGAGAGAGAAAGGAGGAAGCAGGCTCCTGGCTCAGCAGAGAGCCTGATACAGGGCTCGATCCGAGGACCCTGAGACCATGACCTGACCTGAAGGCAGAGGCTTAACCCACTGAGCCACCCAAATACCCCTAAAATGCACAGGTCTTAAGTGACGAGTTTGGACAAATATATAAAACACTTAATACCAATACCTAAAACAAGTATAAAGAGTTAGGAGTCCCCAGAAAAAGAAAGATGAGACATAGCTTTCTTGACATAAGAAAAGTCGTGTTAGACCCCTGGACATCTTGCATGATCTATGTGCAACCCCCACTACTTGCCCAAAGCACATTTCTTGCAGAAGTTCATGGGATATGTTGAAATTGCAAAAGAATCAACCCCAGCAGTCAGTGATTTTAAGGGAACAAAAGAATATAAGAACAGCCACTATCCGGCCAGGAGATGACCTAATAATATCAAGGACAGTAAGTCAGTGGTAAAACTCCCAGTGCTGATTCAAAAGTAAAGATTGGCCTGATACACATTCTTGAGTTATCTCTGCAGAATCTGAACCCCTTGAGTGCTCAGATACCGGACCAACGAAAGCCAGGGAACTGATGGTACTGACCCTTGCTGGCCTCGCGACTTCGATCTCCAAAGACCTGGACTCTGTCATGTGAAGATGACTTTTGCCCCAAAGCCAGGCTGCATTCCCCATCGTACAAGTCCCTTCATGAATCTGTGTGCTTATGTGCTCCCTTGTCTTCCCTCTTCCCCAGCCTTGGTGTTGGAGACACAGCTCCCTGGTTTTCTCCTTTACTCACTGCAACTAAAACCCCTCCTTTTGTTTTTGTTTTTGTTTTTATTTTATTTTATTTTATTTTATTTTATTTTATTTGACAGAAAGAGACACAGTGAGAAAGGGGAACACAAGTAGGGGGAGTGGGAGAGAGAGAAGCAGGCTTTCTGCCAAGCAGGGAGCCCGATGCGGGACTCCATCCTAGGACCCTGGGATCATGACCTGAGCTGAAGGCAGACGCTTAATGTCTGAGCCATCCAGGTGCCCTAAAACCCCTCCTTTTGCTATTCTTTGGCTCAGTTGTGTCTTTGGCTCAACATCCACCAACAGGTGAACCCAGGTTTGGGTAACAGCAGGACCTTTTTATCAACCATGAACCTTCATGAACCTTTGCCAGACGAGCCCCTTCAGAGGTGACCCCTGTTCTGACTTTTACAGCCATGTATTAGTTTCTACCTGCTCATGAACTACAGATCATATTGATATATATCATATGCTACAGATCATACAGATATATTATCTTGCTTATTTCATTCAACCCTAAGTATATTTTTAAATCTAAAAAAAAGTTTATTTTTGATTATAGGTTGGGAGTGTGACTAAAGTTATCCAGCAGCTCTTGTGTCAGCCAAGTTACCACTTGCTTTGGGGTACCCCACTTCACTTAGCATGTGCCTGGCTCCACTTACCTAGGACAAAAATCCGGAGCAACACTTCATCTTAACACAAAAATTAGAAGGAAACATCGTCGACTGCATGTAATATCACAAACATAAATATTGAATCCACATATAAATATTGAATCCACATATAAATATTGAATATTACTCAAAATTCAGGTTTGAAATTATTGTTAGGGCAACTGGGTGGCTCAGTGAGTTAAGCTTCTGACTCTTGATTTCGGCTCTAGTCATGATATCAGGATCATGAGATCAAGACCCCACGTTGGGCTCTGCGCTCGGCAGAGAATCTGCTTGGGATTCTCTCTCTCCCTTTCCCGCTGCCCCTCCTGCCCCACCTATCTAAAATAAATCGTGAAAAAAAAATAATAAGTAAAGAAAAAGAAATTACCACTCTTGGTCCCCATGAGGCAGGTGGGAACCTCTCCTGTCTATAGAGCAAGGCAAAAGGGCCCGCAGTGACCACAGACCCAGATGCAAACAGGCTCATTAAATGACCCACTTCAAAATAGCCATAGGCCCTAGCTGACCAATTACAATCAAGAACAGGTCCTAAGATTACCAAAAAAGGGAAAATTCCATACATCCTTGCACGCTGCACCCTGTTAACTGTTGGGCCCTCACCACTGCCTCCAGGCTGGACATTCTCTCCTTTGCCTTCCTACCTGCCACTCCCTGGTTGTGTGTTCAGTAAGCTTTGGTATCTTTTGTTCTGCCTGGGGTGAATTCTTTCACAACTGCAGAGCCAGCCTCCACCGGATCCAAGAGCACCCCCATCCCAGACAAGCTTCCACATTGTTCTGGGTTCTGGGCTTCCTACCCTGCTTTTCTTTTTCTTTTTTCTTTTCTTTCTTTCTTTTTTTTTTTTTTTTTTTTAAGATTTTACTTACTTATTTGACAGACACAGCGAGAGAGAGAACACAAGTGGGGGGAGTGGGAGAGGGAGAAGCAGGCTTCCCACTGAGCAGGGAGACCAACCCAGGTCTCAACCCCAGGACCCTAAGATCATGACCTGAGCTGAAGGCAGCTGCTTAACAACTGAGCCACCCAGGCACCCCCCCCCCATATTCTGTTTCCAACTCTCCTTCCCCCACCCTCAATGGAGCTTCCTTAATTTCCCAAAAGTCTGACCTCACCCTGAGAGCCCCCTTATATTTGCCAAGTACAGGCAAAGCCTTCCAAATCATTTTCCATTTACTAGAATGTTCTTTTCACCAATTTTTTTTCTCCTCAAAAGGAACTTGTCTCTCCTGCTGGAAAAAAGACAAATTCTTTCAGTCAAAAGGTTAGTGACCGTGACCCTCAGAAATTATACCCAACAAAGAGATTCATGAGTGAACAGGAATGTCCCAGAATTGCCACAGTGACACATGGGGCAGGGGGTGGGGGGTTTGCTTCTGCGGTTTGTGTGCACAGATGAAGTCCCATTAACAGATAGAAAGATTGTGGGTTTCACCAGCTGACACATGGAAGGGCAGGAAACCAACGGCCTCCTCTCTGGGGCTCCTGGCCCCTTACTGGATCTCTCCAGGGGGGCTGCCAGGAGGTATCTCCCATGCTCTCTGCCCTTGCTGACCCACTCCCAGTACACACCTTGCAGCCCGCCTAGGACCAAGGCCCACATGTACCATTGGAATGGCCTCTAATGTAATTGCCAACACTGCCCAAACCACTTCTGCCCTAAGGCACCCATCCCAGTGGTCACCTCCCTTGTGCCACCAGCATCACACTGACTTGGACACCCAGCTCAGCTCTGATTGCAGAAGCCGTTGCCACCTCCTTAGCAACTGTCAAACAAAGCTGGACAGGAGTGAAAGCAGTAAAAACAGATTCTGTTCCGTGACTACTGAGGGTTGGGAAAATTGCTGAGCTCTGTTCCAATTTGTGCAAAGGTGACTGGGTGTTTTAAAGGAAAGATGAGGGAGGAGGAAGGGGAGAGGCTGGGAGATTACCCTTCCTAACAATGACTTTGCAAAAGGAATGGCTCTTAGGACCCTGGGAAAGCCACTCCTGACTTGTAGCAGATACCTGAACATCTGACAAGGACAGAAGAAGAAATTCTAACCTCCTTTTAGTAAATGGTCTAAAAAAGAGAGGTTAGAGCCTATGCCAGGTTCTGACTAGAACAGTGGAAGTTCTTTTTTTGACAGCCCTGAGTTTTTCCAAGAAGGACCTCAAAAGGGGGCTGGATCAACCCAGAGACTCCTCCATAGGCTTCTAGAAGCCCTGCTGGGGTTGGTCTGGTCTCTTAGTGCTGGGCAGGGTAGGGGGGTGGGGGTTGGACAGAGTCATCATGTGCCAAAACATCTTGCAATTCTCAGTACCCATTGCCCTGATCCTCCCCCTTAAGCTACTGACCTTCCCTTTGTTACTTGCCTACATGACTCCAACCTCCGTTCCTGCCCACAAGCTGCCAACACCAACACCAACTGCCAACTTATGTGTCTGTCTCTGCTATGGCCTATCTGCTGCTGGCAGGGGAAGAACTCCACTTTCTCTGTTGCTACAACCCTCCCAGCTTTTCCGCCCAGAGCACTAACCTTGCCCAGTGTCACCAGGAGGCATCACCCTGGGCAGAGGGCCACTGCTCATATCCCACCCAAGGCCCCATGTCTGAGTTCAGAGAGGCCGAATAGCTTCTTCCCCCATTGTCACCTTTCTCCCTGGAATATAATCCACCTACAGTTGGGATTATGAGAATCTATTCATCCCACCATCACTCCACCCCACCCCACCCCCACCAAATATGCTCGAATAAATTCTGTCCCAAGTGAGAGCAGAGTTATCAAATTATTTCCCCTGGTGCTCTCAGACTTATGTAGATAAACAGCTCTAATGCAGCAGGTTCTTTTTTTTTTTTTTTTTTTTCTATTTTACAATGTAATCCGATGTGGATGTTATCTTTGAATCCTTCCCCTCATCAAGAGGCAGCTAGGGCATTTGAAGCTCTCCCTCTGGGAAGTGATGGAGGATATAGCAGAACAAAGAGTCCATTCTTAGCTTTTGAGTTTCAAAATAGACCTTGAAATTCATGGCCAAGGCCATATTTGAGGTGGGGGGGGAACAGGAGGAGGAAGGCAAGGGTAGAAGGATGTTGAATTTTAAAATCTAAGTCATGAAAGATTCAGTGCATAAAATTTATGTCTCAATAAATTCAGAAGAATGTACAATAAATTAAGAGGAGTTTTTCTAGCCCCAGGATTTCGAGGAGAGCAGGGAAGCTTAGTGCTGGTGTGGCTCTGAGAAGGGGACCTTCTACCTGCCACCCTCACCTGTCCCTTCCCAAGAACAGGAATAACAGTGGACTCCATAAAGGCTCACAGAGGGCACAAGAGCAGAGAAGACCAGAAGTGGATGCCCTAGGGGGCTCATAGAAGCTCAAGCTCTGGACCCCTGACTTCCAAGGCGCTACACCTGATTTTAGAGTAGTAAAATCTACTGAGAGGGCCCCTGAAATGGTGTATGCTCCAGGATCTGTCCCTGAAGGGCCACTGAGCAGACCCAGGGAAAGCAGCAGTCCTGGGAGGACCTGACCCTGCCATCCAAAGAAACCCAGGCAGCCCATTTGAAGATAAAACCACAAGGAGCAAAGCGATTCATCCTCACTGAGGCCCCAAGCAACCCACCAGCCAACTGAAGTTGTAGAGTGATCCCAGCCAAGACCAGCAGAAGAACTGCCGTGCCCGGCCCACAGAAGCCTGAGCAAATAAAATGGTGGTTGTTATAAGCCACAAAGCTTGAGCATGGTTTATTACACAGCAATAGATAGCTGATAAAGGGAATTTGGACAGAACATTTATTGGTAAAAAGAAATTTTTAAAAAATAATAGTTTCTGTAGCGTGAGCCTTCTGTTTTTAAATATGTGTATACCCATGTATTCTGAGTATATGCAGAGAAAATGTCTGGAAGATCACACAAGAGACTGGCCAGTGGTTGGAAAAGGGGGCTGTGGGAAAAGAGAGGACACTTTCCATAGGCTTAGGCATTTACAAATGTGAGTTACATTTAAATAAAAGGAAATTCACTGAATACTTGGCTATGTACCAGGCACTGAACTAGGCATTAGGGTCCAAAATGAGGTAGGCATTGTCCCTGCCCTCAGGAAATTCCCAAACTGAGTGTGGCAACATGCAAACAGTGGAGCCATGCAGACACTATGATAGCAATTTGGGAGTTGGGGTGGGCAAAAGAAGCAAATGACCTGTGCCATGGGGCAGGGTGGGAAATGATAACACCAGGACAGGCTGAAAAAGTTCACAGCAGAGACTAAAAAATGGCTAAACTCAGAGAAGTTTAACAAAGTTGAACAAACTCAGAGAAGGCCTGAGCATTGGGCAGAAGGTGGGGATGGCACTTCCCTCTCTGGGCTTCAGATCTTCATTCCAAAATAAGGGAATTAGGTTAAGTAATCTTGGGCCCGTTTCTAGTTCTGAAGCTATAGACCTTCACCTTCTCTCTCTCTCTACACAGGTAGCATACAGTACAAATTACAGAACTAATACCATTTTTAGCAGGGCCTCAACATGTGGACAGAACTAGAAATCAGGTCTCAGGGATGTGAGCTTCTTAAACAGACTTACCCAGGCAAATACTAGTTTGTGCTTCCATGAATCAGGTGACATATGTGCGGATTTCCAATGTCAGGTATAGTCCAGGAAAAGTTTTCCCTCTGCCATCTCTCTCATCTCAAGTTCTCAGCTAACACTCTGTAACAAAAGACAAATTAACAAGAGAAAAACAAACAGAACTTTATTAACATGCATATCTCAGGCATACATGGGAGAAACTCAGGGCTGAATAACTCGAAGAAATCGCTTAGAACTCAGGCTTATGTAGCATCTTCAACAAAGAACAATACATTTCTAGAGAAATGGCAGCACACAGGAAAGTGTTTTCAGGTTTCCAAGGATAAAAAACTGTGTGAAAACAAATAAATGAGGGAAATTAATGGAGTAAGGTTTTTTTGAAAATCATTCTGGTGCCATCTCTGGGCTGGTAAGAGTCTAAAGTAAAGGAAAATTTATATCCTGTCTTTAGGCAGAAAGGGCGAAGGTATACAGAACTTTCCCTGCATTTCCATTTTCTTTTTTTTTTAAGATTTTATTTATTTATTTGAGAAAGAGAGAATGAGTGAGAGATAGAGAGAGAGCATGAGAAGGGGCAGGGTCAGAGGGAGAAGCAGACTCCCTGTCAAGCAGGGAGTCTGATGCCGGACTTGATCCTGGGACTCCAGGATCATGACCTGAGCCGAAGGCAGTTGCTTAACCAAATGAGCCACTGAGGCACCTGCATTTCCATTTTCTTAGTTGCCTTCAGCTCAAAATAATTCTTACATTAAAAAGGCATCTTTTAGGATTACATATTCTGGGGTCCATCACAAGTTATATGGGCCAGGCATCCATCTGCAGATGGAATCACTGAAAAAGTTGGGATTTACAAAACAAAAGGTGATGTCTTATCCTCATACCCAAGTAAGTTCCTAGAAATTGTCCAACCCTTGAATTCAGCTCAGGTCATGGTCTCAAGTTCATAAGATAGAGCCCTGTGTTGGGCTCCATGCTCAGCACGGAGTCTGATTGAGTTTCTCTCCCTCTCCTTCTTCCACCCTCCCCCCAGCTCTTACTCTCTCTCTGTCTAGAAAAAACAAATAAGTTAAAAATAAATTAAAATTTTTAAAAAATCTGGATCCAGATGTGTGATCTTGGGCAATTATTCTCTCTCAAATCAACTGTTCTCTGTTTCTCCATTTACATGTAATTCAAATGTAACTAAGCCTCCTTGGACCTACCCAACACATAAAATCAATCTCACACATAATCACATTAATATATGCACACATACACATGCAACATGTGTACAACACACATCCAACTGCAAAGGCAAAGATGAGTAGTGTGTGTTTTTCCTTAAAGTTTAGAGGAGGGAATTATAGTGTATATCATGGAGAAAACTTCCCAAAAATCTTGGCTCTGTAGGGGAGGAAAAAAAATTTTCCTTTACACTTCTGAGTTCCTGGCTGAGATCCCTAAATGAAAGATTAACTAGAGGAAAAAGCCACCAAAGAGTTAGCTGTAGACTTCAGGATTAAATACCATCTTAACAGGGAAAGGGGAGAGGGGACGTAGACGTCTTAGGGGAGAATGAGTGATTTTCAGGAAAGCTGAATGGGCCCTTAGAAGAATACAGGGAGATACGATAGCTTTTTCCGTATGGAGGTGTCACTTCCAGTCTCCTCTCCTATGGTAAGAGTCTGTTTCACCTTTCAAGGGCCTATAGTTCAAAATAAGCACTCTGCCAAAGCAGCGTATTTGGGGCCAGCAGGTCCCGAACTCCCACCATCGTATATTGGGGTAGCATGTTATGCTGACCTTCAGCTCCTTTCTCAAACTTCTCCCCTTCTGCAGTCCACGAGTTTTCTCTCCATCTCTTTCTCTGTTTCTCTCTCTCTCGGTCTCATCTCCCAGCCTCTCTCCATCCTCTCAGCTACTGAAACCCCTCAAGCCTTACCCCCCAGGTCCGGCTATCCCTTTGCTCAGAATACCAGTGGCTCTACCCGGCACCCTCCTTGGAGGATTCTCTGTAACGGATTGTTGAATTACTTCTGGTTTCAAAAACCAGAGGAAGAACACAGACCCTACCAAGTCATTGAGAGGATTCAATGAGATAAGTATGTCAAGCACCCTGCACAGAGTGGCAAATACATGGTTTTGCCTTCCTTTTTCCTGGACAGTAACTGGGAGATCAAAGGAAAAAATGGGACAATAAAGCAAGCAGCCCTAAAGAGAACTGATAATCACTGAAAACCAGAATTCACACTGAGATTTTGGTGTACGTGACCTTGAGCCCCCCTCCCTCTACCACATCTTTCTAAAGTCCCCACTGTCTCCCTTCACCCAGTCATCCCATTGTCTTCAGGTGTTACTTCTTGTGGCCACTTTCCTGTTCTCTTACCTTGTTAAGACTACCTGACTCCTGCCCTGTCTCAGCTATTTCCCAGTAGGTGTCCATGGACTTCCCTAAGTAAGCAGGTGAGTTACAGATAAAGGACCCACTCTCTCTCCTGCTGCCTTGGAATGAATGCCTTCTACATTCTACTCGGGAGCCATAGATTGTTCCAGTCCCGGGCAGCGAAACCCAGCTACCCCCAGGTCTGCCTCCAAACATGTGGTTTGGCAACTTTTTAATAACCGAAGCATTCCTCTACTACCATGTGACCCAGCCCTTCCACTCAGAGTGTTACCCAAGAGAAATGAGAAGATATATTCACACAAGGACTTATACACAAATGTCCATAGCAACTTGATTTGTGGTAACCAAAATCTGAGAATAACCTAAATGCCTACCAACAAGAGAAAGGACAGACTACAGTCACTCCACAGGATGGAACCGGCAATGGAAAGGAATGAAGGGCCAGGCTGAGAAGCCACTCAGATGAAGCTCAGAAACATCGTGCAGAGAAAAGAAGGCCACCCCAAAAGTATACATGCCAGATGCATCCATTTATATGAACTTCTAGAGAAGGCAAGAGGAATCAGTGGGGACAGATGAGGGATCAGCAGGGGCCAGGGATCAGAGGTGGGGGAGGGAGCCTAAAGGAGGGGGCCTGAGGGAGGGGGGATGACTGCAAAGCATCAGGAAGAAACGTTGGGGGTTGATGGAAAAGTTTCATAACTTGATCACGGTGGTTCTTCCCCACGTGTATACACTGTCAAAACTCATCAAACTGTACGCTTGAAATGGGTACATTTTGTCATGTGCAAACTGTCCTCAGTGAAGCTGAGGTCTTAAAAAACACTCTGTTTCAGGGGTGCCTGGGTGGCTCAGTGGATTAAGCCTCTGCCTTTGGCTCAGGTCATGATCTCAGGGTCCTCAGATCGAGCCCCACATCGGGCTCTCTGCTCAGCGGTGAGCCTGCCTTCCCCCACCCCCTCACCCCCGCCTATCTGCCTACTTGTGATCTCTGCCTGTCAAATAAATAAATAAAATCTTCAAAAAAAAAAAAAACACCACATTCTGTTTCAGCAGGGCTCTCAGTGGCGGGCTCTAAAGAGAACAACTGGAATTTAACAGCTGGGAGAAGGAGCCGTCCCCGTAACCTAAGGAAAGCCATTTCCAGTTCTATGGGGGGTGGTCTGCAGTATGCTCCTCAGAAGGCTTTGTCACCAAGGGTCCAGTTTCCTAATTCAGTTCACCATGCCAAAGTTCATCCTGCTGTGGGCTGAGAGCAGGCCAGAACTATTTCAGGCCCAAGGGCAACATCCTTGAGAAGTTCTATCTGGAAAGAGTAGGAGATCACCATGGCAACCTGTCCCAGGCCCAGCCCTGGCAGGGCTCCAAGGCACACAAATAAAGCCATAGGAATGTGGAGCGGGGCTGGGGCAGGGCAACTAGGAAGTTGCCAAGTTTCCATGAAAATCAACTGTGGGAGGCCTCAGCCTCGAGAAGGTGTCAGTAGGGAATCTGGGGTCCAGATAGGATCAGCCCAGGGAAATGTAAACACATTCATACATACATGCATGCGTGCACACACACACACACACACACACACACACACACCCTGCTTGGAGGGCAGCAGTACTGTTTCTTTTTGTTTTTGTTTTTGTTTTTAAAGAATTTATTTATTTGACAGACAGAGAGTGAGAGGAGAGAGAGCACAAGCAGGGGGAGCAGCAGAGGGAGAGGGGGAAGCAGACTCCCTGCTCAGCAGGGAGCCCAATACCAGGACCCTGAGATCATGACCAGAGCCACAGGCAGAGGCTTAACCCACTGAGCCACCCCCGTGCCCCTACAGTACTGTTTCTTGAAAAAGAGACCTGATAAATAAGACCACTGGCTTCTGAGCCTGATCACAGTGATTCCAGTGCCTTTGGTCACTTCCTGGTAATCTCAGCGAGTTTCTGAACTGGTTACCCACACGGCCCACGCCCTGCCCCAGGCCTCCTTGGCTGACCTTCTCCATGAGACCTCCCCTGATCACCTTAAATCAAACGACAGCCTCCCCTCCATCCCCTACTCCTGCTCTGCTTTATTTTTCTCCAGGGCACTAAGCACCACTTGACATAACCATGGTTTACTTTATCTGGTTTGTTGCCTTGTTAATGCCAGCCCCGTGAGGGTGGGGATTGTCTAGCCTCTCTAATGCCCAGGACGGTGCCTGGCCCGTGGCAGGTACACAAGGAATATTATAGAGTAAATGTGTGCAGTTCTCTGAAGATGAGTTTTCTCATCAGCAAAACGGAGATAGTTCTACCTCCATGGGGTTCATGTGAAGGTAAAATGGGTTTCGGGCTGTAGGTCAAACACCCAGCCCTTAGTGGGGGCACTAGTATGGTTCACAGTTACAGCTTTCCTTCGGTGAGATGTCATCATGAACGGGCTTCACATTATCACCCCTTAGCCCTTTGGTCTTTATTTAAGAACACCTTTCACTGGGTCTTACCTTGCCTCCCTGAACCCTGAGCCCAAGCGCTTACCTCTGTCCTAGTTCTACAAAACCGCTCATTGGTAAAGACAAGGGAACCAGAGATTGGGTCCTGTCTCCAAATATTTGTTAGGAAACTGAGTAAATGAATTAATCCATTCCTAGGAAAGCAAGCTCTTAAAAATAGAAAGGCAATTTGAACAGGCAGGCAATGTGTCACCTATTAAAAAAAAAAGAACAGGTATTTCTCGTATCTGTAACACGTGCCAGATGCCGGGTTAGGCACCTGACATGCCTTATGTTATTTTACCCTTGTGTCAACCTTACCAGGAAGGTATCTAAGAAGGAAGAAATTGAAGCTAAGAGGCTATGACACCAGCCTGAGACCTCACAGCACTCAGCACTGGGGCAGGAACTAAAGACAGAGTTGCTCAAGCCCCAGAGCCTGGGTTCTTCCCATAGCCTACCCCACCTTCTTTGAAACTTCCCTTGATAAAAGGTCTCTCTGCCAAGCTAGGGAGTTTGGATATATTCTGCAGGCAATTCTAAAAATAAAAAAGCTACTGAGTGGAGATATACGAGAACTCCTAGGAAGGAAGAATTAATTTTGCCTGCAATAAATCAGAGAAGTTACAGAGCAGAGCTGCCAGGGACTTGTATTTCTGGTTCATTAACTCCTCTTTGTGGGGGCTGTCACTGGTGTTGGGTTCCAACACAAGACAATGAACAGCCCTCTCTCTTCACACAAGTCTTCCATCTTGTCCTATTTTCAGCAGATCTTCCTTTGGGATTTTTATCTATAGCCTTGTGCATGATTTCACTGCCAGAATTCAGCACGTTCTGGCAACAGCTACTTTCTGAGGGGCCAGGACCACCCGTGTTACAAACCTGTAAGAAAAAGCAGAAAGCAGGGACTCTGAACCAACTCTTCATGTTCAACAACTTCAGGCAGCGAGCTTCACGTCAGCCATGGTGAAAGTCTTTACTCCCCAGAAACTGACAACTTCTACAAATCGAGGTTTTGTCCTCCTGCTCTAGAGAGCCAGTTGTGAAACAGGGCACCCACAGGTGACTGGCACAGCTATTGTGAAAGGAGTCCGAAAACGTGAGTTTTGGCTTCATGTCTTTCACTAACTCACTGTAAAGCTTACAAAGTCATTTTACTTCTCTCAACCTCAATTTCTTTATCAATTAAATAAATGTAGGGAGATTGAGCAGATTAAAAAAACAGACCTCCTTAGCAATCTGTCAAGCAATTTTCAATAATTAAAAAAAAAAAGGGTAGGGGAACACCAAGGTGGCTCAATCAGTTAAACATCTGCCTTCGGCTCAGGTCATGATGCTGAGATCTTGGAATCAAGTTCCACAGGCTCCCTGCTCAGTGAGGAGCCTGCTTCTCCCCCTGCCTCTGCCCCTCTCCCAGCTCATGCTCACTCACTCTCTCTCTCTGTGTGTGTGTGTGTGTGTGTGTGTGTGTGTGTGTCTCAAATAAATTTAAAAAATATTTCAAAAGAGAGAAGAGAAGAGAACCATTCATTAATCCCCTGAGAAGCCCAAACAAGTTAACGTAATAAATAAATTGTGTCTAGCGGTGAAAATCTTTCAAAATCTGAAACTGGGAGGAAGAGCAATTAATGCAGTCAGCGCTCCGTTGCCTTCAGCCCAATGTGCAGAGCACCTGAAATGGGGCAGTCTCTGCCAGACATTGGCACTATCATGCTGAAGAAGCCCCAGTCTGCCAACCCCCACCCCTAGCCCGGGAACTTACAGGGGAGGCAGGCAGAGAGACAAGCAGGCATGCATTGTCATAAATGGAATCTGGGACTCTGATGGGGTCAGAACCAGGCTTTAAGACGGCATAGAGCAGGGGCACTATCCAAGTTGGAGAGCTGAGCATGGCTTGGGAGAAGGAACATCTAATGGGAATTAGGTCCAGAGGTTGAACATCTTAGGAACATTGGGGATTTGCAAGTCGTCAAGACTAGCTGGAAAGCTTGGTACAAGTCATTCCTGGAACATTGCTTAGAGCCTTTGGTATCGGGGAGAAGAGTTCAGAATTTATCTTTAAGGGGAGTAACTTGAGCTTTAAAAAGCTCATTCACGCTGTTATGTGGAAAATAAATGGAAAGGAAGCAACGTTGGAAGCTGGGAGACCTCTTGTAGCAAATGAGAGTCTGGGAACCTAAGTGAATGGATTAGGGCCTCATGATACTGTGATTTATAGTAAGGAATTCATATCTGGTCTTTGTCCCCAGTCCCTGCAAAACCCTTGTAAATTCCTAAGTGAGAAGAATGCTAGGAGCATCTTTTATTTTACTGAAGGGACTCTAAGTGGGCTCCTGATGGTTCTGGGTAGGGGTTGCTCACCAAAAAGACCAAGCCATCATTCAAAGCTTAGAATTTCCAGCTACCCACCTCAGGCACCACTTCTCCAGACAAGGGATAGGGGCTGAAAATGGAGTTAATAATTGATCGTGGGGCGCCTGGGTGGCTCAGTGGGTTAAAGCCTCTGCCTTCGGCTCAGGTCATGATCCCAGGGTCCTGGGATCAAGTCCCGCATTCGGCTCTCTGCTCAGCAGGGAGCCTGCTTCCTCCTCTCTCTCTGGCTGCTTCTCTATGTGTGATCTCCATCTGTCAAATAAATAAATAAAATATTTATTAAAAAAATAATAATAATAATAGTAATTGATCGTGCCTGTGTGCGGAAGCCTCCATGAGACCCCAGTAGCAGAGGATTTGGAGAGCTTCCAAGTGGGTGAACCCTCCCACCTGCATAGGGACAGACGCTCCAGTGCTCCGGATCCTCCCAGACCTCACCCTATGTATTTTTTCATGTGGCTGTTCATCTGTATCCTTTATCATATCCTTTAATAAATAATATTATTAATAAATAATATCATATCCTTTAATAAATATCATATCCTTTAATAAATAACTTCTGTGAGGTATTCTAGCAAAAATCAAATCCAAGGAGAAAGAAGTCATGCAAACATCCAATCTGTAGCCAGGTCAGACAGAAGATGTAGGTAACTTGGGGACTTACACTTTGGGGTGGCATTTGAAGTGGGGGGTAGTCCCTTGGGACTGAACTCTTAACCTGTGGGATCTGACACTATCTCTAGGTAGACAGTCTCAGAAGTGAGGCAAACTACAGGATACCCAGCTTGTGTCACAGAATTGCTTGGTGTTGGAAAAAACCCCACACATTCTTGACCAGAAGTGTCAGAAGTATTCTCTGCGAAAGCAAAGGATAAGACTCTCAGGTTTTTCCAATACAGGGCTTTCTGCTTTTGGGGTGTTCATTTTCTTTGGGGGGGAGGGGGTTTCTCATGACTATGTAAACGTCTGTGTGCTTTTCTTGTTCATCTGTCTTGGTCAATTTAATTCTCAGATCCAGTCAGAAACCCAGATAGAATGGGGCAAAGCTTTGTCTCCCCTACAGAGCCTTTAGAGTTCCAGACCTGATTTTTATTTTTTTATTTTTTTAAAATAGGTTCCACACTCAATGTGGGACTCAAACTTGGGACCCTGAAATCAAGAGGCAGATGCTATACTGACTGAGCCAGCCAGAGGCCCCGCTGATTTTTACCTCTGTATTCTGCCAATTGTCTTCTCAATTTAAAGGTCTTTGTCTTAAGACAATCCAAAATAATAGGTGGGGAGGGCTGGAGTAAGGAAGGAATTGCCTTTAATGTCCTCCTTGCTGGTAGACTTACTCCCTTGAACTGTCAGGTAATTCTTACAGAAAATCCTCTTGAAAGACCTGACCCTTTCTTGAAGGACTTTGCTAAAAAGGGCAAGAAATCACAGAAATTAAACAGAAAATTAAACAGAAACTAAGAGTGTTAAAATGATATCAAGAGCCCTCAGAATCTGTGTGAAACTAAAAAAATAAAAAATAAAAAATTCAAGATTAAGCATCCAAGATAAATATCTAAAACCAAAACCCTGGCCTCAGGAAGAAACTGCTGTTTCTGTTGCCGCCATGTTGCCTCAGGCCATCATTGGCTCTGTAGCCAGCATCTCTGTTTGACTCCAACCATCACTGTGCCAGTTAATGCTGTCCCTTCCAGTCAAGAACTCAAGTCAGCTTGCAACTACGGCAGCCCTGAAAGCCATTCACCTCTGCCCACCCTTGCCAGGAAAATGGCGTCCACTCCAAGCCTTCTTCCTCAGATCCCTCCCTCCTGAATCAAAGTCTCACATGACTGGGTCTCACTGGCACAGAATAGTTCACGGGCCTGAAGCCTTACCACAAGAAGACGTGGGAAATACCTTTCCGGGTTCCCCCTTGGGGAAATGGGACTCATGGGGCTGGAAATTCCCCACACAGTGAAACGTGCTGAGAAGCCAGAAAACAAAGCGTCTAATACAAGGTTTACATGGGGCACTCGAGGGAGCAATCCTGCAGATGATGAACATGTATATCTGTAGTTCAGGAAAGCCAGGGAGCATAGAGATTATGTCACGGGTTCAATTGTGTCCCTTACCCCCATATTCAAATGTTGATGCCCTAACCTTACGAATTTGCCTCCTTACGAATGTGTCCTTATTTGAAGATGGGGTGATCAAGTTAAAATGAGATAATTAGGGTGGCCCTAATCTAATATGACTGGTGTCCTTATAAAAAGGGGAAATTTCGACACAGGAGGAAGACCGTATAAAATGAAGGCAGAGATCTACAAGCCAAGGAGCAAAAAGATAGACAGTGAGCCACCAGAAGCTAGGAGAGAAGGATAGAACAGACTTTTCCTCACAACCCTCAGAAGGAACCAACCCCTCCATCTTAGACTTCGAGCTTCCAGAATACAAGACAACAAATTTCTGTTGTTTGAGCCACCCAGTCTGGTGTTTTGTTACTGCAGCCCTAGGAAACAAATACAGATTGTAGCGATGCAAAAGCATAGAACAGGGAAGGCCAGGGAGGACCAGAATCTGGGGGACGTTGTGAAGAGAAACCAGCTCTTCCTTTGCGATAAGAGGAGGAAAAGCTGGGCGAGGATTGTCTGAGACTGGATTCCTCCGAAGAGGATGCCTGTGCAGGGATTTACTAGGAAACATTCCCGGGAATAACCTATAGGAAAGCGGAAAGAAGGAGTAGGAAGGAAAGGGGCAGAGCAAAAGTGCCATGACAGCAAAGGGTCCTGAAGGGCAACTCGATGTGGGCTCACCCCTCAGGGGAGCTCTTACGCCTTAGGGTTGTCCCAGTCTGAGGGTAAGCTTGCTGGAGTAGCTATTCTCCCAGGCCGCAAGTCAGAGGTTAAGGGCTGCCCTTTGGAAGTGGAGGGTGAGGTTAAATTTCTAGCCACTTCTGGTTCTCTGCCGCAAAGGTGTTTTCACAGATATGGGTTGGGAGACCATTAAGACGTTGACACACGAGAGGTTCTAGATCCCCTTCTGTTCTAATGAAGGGGGTTTAAAGTATAAAAGAGAAAACGGATCAGGAAACCACAGAATGATCACCAGGCAACACTGAAGACCCAGCTGCGAGAGACCGTGACCTTGTTATAGCAACAAACACCAACAGCAAGCAGGTGTGACAGGATAACCTGGAAAAGAGGAACTTAGAACAGAGAAAGCGAATAGACCCAGAGGGGCCCAGTGTCTGGCAGTTTTAACCAATTTGAAGAACAGGTCTAATGGGAACAACTGGGTGGGAAAACTGGGAAGGGTGTGAAGGCGTGGTGCACATTTGAGAGTTAAGAAAGGAGTCCTGGGGAGTCAAGGTCCAGCGCGTGGCCACGGCAGGAGGTACCACAGGTGGAGCAGAAGTGATGGTCACTGGAGTTGAGGAGGCCAAAGAACTAACAGGCCACCCTTGCCACGTCACTGGCTGCCTGTGCTGCCCACTCCTTCTCATCTCTCCTCCCCCCACAGAAGCCCCGGGACCAGAGCAAGAACCCAGGACCGGGTCACAACCATGTCACAACCACGCCAGCCTCAACTGCAGCAAAGATGACACATGACTTAGAAACTTCATTATGTAACTCAAAGACTTTATTATTTAGCTTTACTATTTAGCTCACAGGAACTCAGACTCTATAAGACTGAAGACAGAAGTAATTTAAGAAACATCCACAGCAGTAATGGGTCCGGTTTCTTTGGAAAAGTATCCCAGAGGTGTTAACCATCCTTTCAAGATGCAAGATGGCCAAGAAGCAACAGACTGTCTCCTTGGTTTAGCCATTGGACTTGAGTATGGGGAGAATGCTGAAAACTACAAGGACTTGGTACCAGATAATGCAAAACATATCAACAGTGAACAAAAAATTCAGAATCAGGGGTGCCTGGGTGTCTCAGTGGGTTAAAGCTTCTGCCTTCGGCTCAGGTCATGATCCCAGGGTCCTGGGATCAAGCCCTACATCGGGCTCTCTGCTAAGTGGGGAACCTGCTTCTCTCTCTCTCTCTCTGCTTGCCTCTCTGCCTACTTGTGATCTCTGTCTGTCAAATAAATAAATAAAATCTTTTAAAATAAAAAAATTAAAATGCAGAACCATCGATCATTCTGGATGTAAATAACCCGGGTTTTCAGGCTGATGTGATGGTTTTGGCTAAACTTCTTCGGGAAGTCATGGTGAGGACTCGGTCATGCTTAAGGCAATTTGTATTTTTGTCCAAGAGCTCCTGGAGCATCTTAGAGGTCCTGGAGGGAGGATGCAGTTGCCAAAGCAAATCAAACAAAAGGAGGGCTTTGTCTGGTGCCTTCATCAAGAATATCTCAGAACAGGAGATCCAGTCTTAAAGAAGCGGCTCAAATTCCACCATTGCCACACATTAAGGAGCTCAGGCCAAGGGCAGTGGTGGCGGGGAGGGGGCACACAGACCAAGACTGGGGAGACTGGGGAAAGCCGGAGGATGAACACTGTTAGGAGTTCAACTTCTCACCTGCTTCATACAACCGGGAATCACATACGCTCTAGCATATGCCTGGAAATCGAATGCCACATTTTCAAGGGAGTTTACCCAAAAGATTGATGATGTTCTAGGGATATACCATCATTGCTTTTTCTTTAATAAAGTTCAGGAAAGCGTGGAAAAGGAAACGGAACAGGAGCCTCTGGGGGGCTCAGTTGGTTAGGTTTCTGACTCTTGATTTCGGCTTAGGTCACGCTCTCAGGGTCCCACGTTCAAGCCCCATGTCTCCCTCTCTTTCTGCCCCTCCCCCAGCTCACACTTTCACACTCTCTAAAATAAGTCAATAAATCTTAAAAAGATAGAAAAAGGAACAAACAGGGCGGATGTGGGCTGGGTCATTGGCGTGAACACTGAAGACTCGGAGGAAGGCTGAGAGCCAGGTGCACAGCACAGCAACACTAAGGGGAATAATCATCACTAACATTTACTGAGTGCTCCCCACGGGCCAGCGCCGTGCTGAGTGCCCCACGCGTCTCTATCCCATATCGTCTTCCTTCTCTTCCTTCGGATCTCAGCTTAAGTGCCCCCTCCCGTCTAGACCCCGTCCCCAACATTTGCCCTCTCTATTCTCTACCTCAAGCCCTTCATAGAATATACATCAATTTATAATTATCTTGGGCTGTTTACTTTCTAGCCGAATGAGTGTTGGATGCCAATAACCGCTCAACAAGACGGTTGCTATTACTATCCCATTTTCCACCTAAGAAAATAGAAGCTCAGGGGCACTTGGGTGGTTCAATCAGTTGAGTCTGCCTTCGGCTCAGGTCTTGATCTTGGGGTCCAGGTATATGGTCCTGCATCGGGCTCCCTGCTCAGTGGGGTGGTCTCCTTCTCCCTCTCCTTCTGCAGCTCCCCCTGCTTGTGCTCTCTCTCTCTTGCTCTCTCAAATAAATGAATAAAATCTTAAAAAAAAAAAAAAAAAACTGAAGCTCAGATATTAAGTTGCCCATGATCACATAGCAACATAGTGGCACACCCGAGGCTGGAGCCCAGGAATGCGTCTACATTCTTGATGATTCCGGCTCCAAAAGATCAGCAGTGAGCAAGTGGAGATAACCAGGAAGAGGGGAGAGGACGGGGCCGAGCTGGCCGAGCTGGGCATACTGGGTGATACAGTAGTTATAGGAACAAGGCCTTCGTGCTAGAAATGGTTCAGAAGTAGCCCTCAGGAGGAAAGAGGTCTCCTAACCCACCTCTTGCCCCCAGGTGTTGGAGAAGCCGGCAATGAGGGCAATCTTTTTGAAAGAGCTGCAGGGAAAACTTTTAGAGGGGCAGTCAGAACCCCACAGCTTAAAGGTTAAGTACCTGCCAAGCTAGACCCGGCTTCCTTTCGTGATTTGGCAACACTCCACTGGGAGCCATCCATATTTTATTTCCCAAATGCATCTTGTATATTTCTCCCTCCAAGACTTGGAAGCTTGTCATTCTTCCCGCCCGCAAATATATTCCCCATCTCTTCTTCACTCCCTCCTCTGCTGCGAGTCTACCTAATTATCAAGCCATGGCCCAGGTTCAATTCCTCCACTCGCCCTCTCCGAAAGGCACCAGCCTCAATCAGCCTTGTGACTCTTTCTATTCTCAGAATGCCACCTAGCCTGTGCCACTGACAGAGACCAACCAGCCTTCCTGGCGTCCCCGCAGCAGCGAGTGGCATATTGCTTCCCACAGATCCATTTCCTGGCTGATACCTGGCTGTAGAGGAAAGGGAAAATGAGTTGGCAATGCATAGCTGGCTATTAATTGGAAGACCAAGGCACTTATTGCCCCATATCTAGCTTCTAGCAGCCTCCCATAGGCCCCACTAAGTTTCTGCCTATTTGATTCTGAATTATAATTTGAAGCCATTTATCAGTTTTGCACAGCAAACTTCGAAGGAGTTCAGCGGGCCTCCAGAGACACTGTTCTCAGATTAACACCAAGCTAACAACCTAGCTGGGTGTATTAGTAAACTGTGTAGTTTGCCAGCTAATATCAAGTCAAAAACAGAAGCAAGCAAGAGGAGATCAGGGGCTGCTGCTCAACAGGGACCATTTCCCAAGAAAACTTTGGAGACACTGAAGTGCAAAGATCCAGAACTAAATAAATTTCTGCTTAGCCATCCTGAGTCTGTTCCTGACAACGTTTAGAAGAAGCAAAGCAGCTATAAATCTTTCTCTGTGGAAGTTTTAAGACACAGTGCAGCATGGTAACTCCTATCCACAAAGAAAATAATTCATAAACACAAAGGGCAATTAGTAAAGAACGTGAAGACATGATTCTTTTTCCAGTTCTGCCCTGGATGATGTCCGTCCCTTTCCCTCTCTGGATCTCAGTTTCCATACCTGAAAAATGAGGACGTTGAGCCATATGCCTCCAAGGGACCTTCCAACCATAAAATCTGTTAACTGCTTTCTGCTCTCCTTATTACATAACATCCAATTATTCATTAAAAATCATCAATCATAGGCTATCCTCAGGGCCACCACATATAACTGTCCAGGTTGTACACTGAGCAAACCCAGAGGTCACCATTCACATTATAGTCTGTGTAAACTATACCCTTGTGTTGGGTGGTGCACAACCTAAACACCCATACATCACGACCTTGATTATGCTCTTCAATCTTGTAAATATTTAATGTTTCACTTTTTATTTTCTTAATACCCATCATTTCCCAACCTTGGGTTCCTAGCAGCAGAGATAAAACTACATTAACATCTGGTACTAAGCAAAGTACTCTCTCACAGATTAACTCTTACTTATGGACTGGAACGGAGGACAGTGACATTAATACACTCTATTTATTGATCCCCTACCAGGTGCAAGAAACTTACATCTGTTACTACATATACATATTTAATCCTTATGAAATCCTATGAAGTGTAAATTATCATCTCGATCCTTGGATTAAGTAAAGAAGATTAAGTAAACTGCCGAGGGTTCATAACCATAGCTAGAAAGGGCCTGGGATAGGATTCAAACCCACCTCTGAGTCCAAAGTTCATCCTCTTTTAATTCCACTACCATTTCACCTGCTATATGCTCTGGAACCCTGACCTGCTCCCTGCCACAAACCTGATGGTGTTGTGACATCAGTGATCAAATGCAAGTAATTAGAATATTCAGTTAACTGGAAACAACAGTAACAGAGCATAACCACACTGGAAAGAAAGCCAGCACTCTCCAGTTTCTGTCGCGATGTTGTCACTAACTAGCCATGTATTCATTCGGTTCTCTCGAAACCTCAGTGTTCTCATCTGCCAAATAGGGATGATGGCTTGGATCCTTTTAAGGCTATTCAAGTACCAGCAATTCCTATAGCCACAACAACGTAATTATTTGCATTCTCTGACTTTTAAAGTTCATCAGTCTTTTTGGCCCCAATTAAACTCTTGACTCTCTCAATCTATGACCACTTTAGCCACCATGGAGGATTCCTCGTGGTCCCTGTTTCTTCAGACATCCCTAAGGGCAGTCATTCCTGTACTTCCCCCCTTGCTCTCAAGACCCCAGATCTGAGAGTTTATTCCATAGAATTTATGGAATTATATTCCATATAATTTGTAGCCTTTTAGACACTTGCTTATTACCATCACTGCCCTTGTGTGCTTCCCTCTCAGGTCTCTAGATTTTAGGGGATCTTCCTAGTGAATCATGCACTGCATTCCTAAAGAGGGATGGCATGAGAGTTATGGTCAAGCAGGGGTGAAATGGCAGAATGGAAACTTTGCTCTTCACAGACCCTGTCTCTTGACTCAACATCACCCAACAGAACTAGAAGACATCCTAATGAGGAAATGCACAAACTTCAGATGTAGACCAGTTTTCCCAGTCACTCCAAATAGTCAGGTCGCTGTGATGCTGATTAGAAGGGTGGACACAAGCAGAGATTTAAAAAAAATTATAATCTGTGCGTTATTTTCCAGGTATAGCTAAAATTTTATGCTTCATAATACTTAGATGCAAGATATACTCTTTTCCTTATTTTTCTATGCCAGATTCTATCTGGCTCTGAACTCTTACCTGTCTGGATAGAAAAATGTAATCCTAATTGGAGGGAGGCCTGCACTTTCCCAGAACTGTGCTTGGGTATCAGGGCCTTAGGCAATCCTGAAATTGGGGGTAAGATTCTCTGATCTTTAGTCTATCCAAGTTGATGGTGAGATGCTCGCTATCCAAAACCATATGGCCCATTAAAAGATGACAGCCCAGGGGCACCTGGGTGGCTCAGTGGGTTAAAGCCTCTGCCTTCAGCTCAGGTCATGATCCCAGGGTCCTGGGATGGAGCCCCAAGTCGGGCTCTCCACTCGGCAGGGAGCCTGCTTCCCCCCCACCCCGCCTCCCTCTCTGTCTACTTGTGATATCTCTGTCAAATAAGTAAATAAAAACTTAAAAAAAAAAAAAAGATGACAGCCCATAGCATCCATGTCCAGCCCAACCATGGAGACCCCACTCACCCCCAAAACTCCCATGATGCTTAGGGTCTGAACCTCAGGGCTCCATGCAGCACTTAAAGCAGAGCTGCTGTCCGTCCTGGCGTGCCGAATGATGGCTGGCCAGGCCCTGGTTTCTGCCACTCTTGGGACTACCACAGCCACCAGGGAGAGTTCTCTGTGGTCCCTGCTTCTTTGTGGCTCCAGCCCATGCTATCCAAGTCTTGAAAAGAAGGGTATGATGGGTGAAGCCTAGAGCACATGTTCACACTTTAGCTGCAAGGAATGCTGGGAAAACAAGTGTTAGGCTTTATAGTAACTAAACTGAGAGGCAGGCTTTGCCTCTCGCTGAGACACATGAAGTGGGGAATCCCCTGAACAGGGCGTGGGCAGGAAATAAGAACAGCAAATGTCTACACACCTTCAACCTGTGGATCCTGGGGAAATCACTGTCCTCTCTTAGCTTCAACTCCGTCCGCCAGAAATAAAGACAACAGCACCTACTTCACAGGGCAAAAGCCCAGGAGACAAGGCAAACCTAGGGGATCTGGCCTCCCCATCTCATGGGTATGGCAAGATTGGGGAAAAGGAGACTGGATCCCAGGAAAGGGATGAGTCAGCCATAAGGAACATAACTAGAGGTGATTGTGTTTTGACCATCAGGGCAAGTAACTAAGCCGAAATGTCCATTAAAAGTGGGTATGGTCCAGGGGTACCTGGTTGGTTCAGTCGGTAGAACATGCAACTCTTTATCGAGGGGTTGTGAGTTCGACCCCCATGCTGGGGGTAAAGCCTACTAAAAAAAAAGTTTGATTTTTTAAAAGATTTTTTTATTTGAGAGAGAGAAAACATGAACGGGGGAAGGAGCAGAGGGAGCAGAAGAAGCAGACTCCCCACTGAGCAGGAAGCCCAACTCAACCTGGGGCTCAATTCCTGGACCCGGGGATCATGACCTGAGCCAAAGGCATACGCCCAATAAACGATCACCCAGATGCCCCCCTCAAATTTTTTTCAATAAATAAAAGTGGGAAGGGCCCAGAAGTCATTCCTTTCCAGCAGTTACCAGTGAGCAAAGAGAACGCTAGAAAGAGTCAGACTTAAAGAAAGGAAAAAGAGAAAAAAAGAGATGCTCTAAAGTGGGACACACTGTGCACAGGAGCCAGGACAGAGAGGAACGTCAAAAGATGGGGCAGAGGTCATCTTGCCCTAAATCAGAATGGGGTAACACCTTCAACTTCTCATCAAGGGCTCCAAGTCACCTGATCCTCCCCCAGGCCAGCAGGCTATGAGATAACCAAGTCACGCCGCTGTGAGTACAGTGAGAGTAAATAATTAAATCTCTGTGTCTTTGCTTTTTGTGCGTAAGGTCTCCCGTCTGTGTGTGGGTCGGAACTAATGCGATTTTTTCCCATAATTGTGTGCCTTCTCCCATGTTCCAGGTACGAACATAAATAACAATTGATTATGAAATATAGTTCCAAAAAGAATGTTAACAAACTTGTTTACTAGTATTTTTTGAACCTCTTCCATAGTTTGAACTTAAAAGTAATAAGAAAACTATGATTACATACAATGAGTGTCTATATGTTGTATTTTAAAAAAAACTCTGCACAATTCACTGCTACCATATATTTATATACCGTACTGAGAATATATGCAAACACATACAACCTCTATGTTACATATGCATATACACGTACATATATAAATACTTGTGTATACATATATACATACATGCATATGTATAAACAAACAGTACATTTTATTTTAAATCACTGAATTGTATATTTATAATGGGCATTATTTTATAATATATAGATTAAACCTCAATAAAGCTGTTTTTTAAAACCACCATGCATGAGATCTGAAAGCAAACCACAAACTAGCTGAATATATTTGCCACGAAAATAACTGGAATAGAGGCATCCTTACAATAAAAAACCCTTCAGGGGTGCCTGGGTGGCTCAGTCAGTTAAGCATCTGCCTTTGGCTCAGGTCTTAATCCCAGGGTCCTAGGATCAAGCCCCAAATCAGGCTCCCTGCTCAGTGAGGAGCCTGTTTTTTCCCTCTGCCTGCTGTTCTCCCTACTTGCACATCCTCTTTCCCTCTCTCTCTTTGTCAAACAAATAAATAAAATCCGGAGGCGGGGACGGGGGGCGGGGGAGATCCCCTCAAAATACTAAGAAAAAACCTTTATATCCCAGTAGGGGAATGGGCCAAAGAAGAAATACAAATGACCAATAAATATGAGAAAAACCATCTTCTCTAGCAATCGAATTTATAGGTTAAAAAAAAAAAGATTTATTTTAGGCAGAGAGAGAGAGGGAACCCACATGAGCACAAGTATGAGTGGTGGGAAGAGAAGAAGGAGAGAATTTCAAGCAGACTCCTTGCTGAGTTCAAGCCAGATGTGAGGCCCCATACAGGGCATGATCCCAGGACTCATGAGATCATGACCTAAGCCAAAATCACCAGCTGGATGCTTAATGGACTGGACCACCCAGGTGCCCCTAAAATAAACATGGTTTTAAGAAGCAAAAATTTGGAGACAAGGGGCTGGCTCAGTGGGAAGAGCATGCTACTCTTGATCTCAGCATTGTGAGTTCAAGACCCACATTGGGTGCAAAGATTAGTTAAATAAGTAAATAAACTTTTTAAAGATATTTAATTTATTTGAGAAAGAGAGAGCGAGTGCACGAGTGGCGGGGAGAGACAGGGGAACAGAGAGAAGCAGGCTCCCCGCTGAGCAGGGATCCCAATGTGGGGCTAGACCCCAGGACCCCAGAATCACAACGTGAGCCAAAGGCAGACTCTGAACCAACTGAGCCACCCAGGTGTTCCATTAAATTATTTTTTTAATGTTAAAAAAAAAAGAAGTAAAAGTTTAATTTGTAAAAATGGCAATTTCCTTTTTAAGATTCTATCCAGAACTGGGGAGGGTAACTGGCCCAGGCTGAGGAAACTCCCGGGTCTACCAGATATCCACCTCCCTTCCCAACTAAGACTGAATTAAGTTCTCCAGCTCACACTTCCGTGTCACCCTTAATTTATATCTATTATGCCTTCTTGTTACTGGCTGTTTACATGACCGCGTCATCCAGTTAGATTTCAAAACCCCGAGACTGTGATTTATTCTTCAGTTTTTCCCCGTGGCACAGAATATAAACCCCACATATATTCATTGTATGTTTATTGAATGGATAAGGAGGGTGAACTGGTACAAGTTTTCCAAAAGGTATTTCGACCAAATATATAAGTCCTTAGAATTCATATTCTTTGACTCACCAGTTCAACACTTAGGAACGTATCCTAACCAAAATGTACACAGAAAGTTGGATATACAATGATGTTCCTCTCAGGGTGAGTTTTAATCATGAAAATTTGGAAAAATGCAAGTGTCCAGCATTTAGTAATGGATTAAATTTTTTTCTATCTTTATAGTCTGTTTTTTTAATCATGGTGAAATACACGTAATATAACAATTTATCATTTTAACTGCTTTAAAGCATACCATTCAATGACATTTAGCACATTCGCAATGTGTAACCATTACCACCATTTAGTTCCAGAATATTTTTATCACCCCAAAAAGTCTTGGACCTCTTGAGTAGTCACTCCTCATTTCCCCTTCCCCATCCCCTGGCAACCACTATCTCCTTTCTGTATAGATTAACTATGCTGGGTATTTCATATAAATGGAATCATACAACATGCGGTCTTTTGCATCTGGCTTCTTTCCCTTAGCATCATGTTTTCAAGGTTCACCAATGTTAAAGCATGGATTGGTACTATACTTCTTTTCAAGGCTGAATAATATCCACTGTGTGAATATACCATATTTTATTTTTCATTCATCAGTCGATGGATATTTACATTGTTTCCACTTTGGAGTACTGGGAATAGTGCCGCTATGAACATCCATGTCCAAGTTTTTGGTTGAACACCTGTTCTCAGTGATTTGGGGTATATACCCAGGAGTGGAATTACCAGATCATATGATAATTCTATGTTTAATTTGTTGAGAAATTTCCATACCGTTTTCCACAGTGGCTGCGCCATTTTATATTCCCATCAGCCATGCACAAGGATTCCATAGACTAAAATTTTAGTTCACAGTTTTGCAGTGCAAGACCCTCCTGCCATGAATAAAAGAAAGTCTCTGCTTTCAATAAACTGACATTTGGCCTAGGGAGTCAGGGAATAAACAAGGAAATCAATATTAATCTTCTTCTGATTTTTTTTTTCAGCCACTTAAAAATGTAAAACCCAGGGCGCCTGGGTGGTTCAGTGGGTTAAAGCCTCTGACTTCGGCTCAGGTCATGATCCCAGGGTCCTGGGATCGAGCCCTCCATCGGCTCTCTGCTCAGCAGGGAGTCTGCTTCCTCCTCTCTCTCTGCCTGCTTCTCTGCCTACTTGTGATCTCCATCTGTCAAATAAATAAATAAAATCTTTAAAAAAAAATGTAAAACCCATTCTTAGTATGCAGGTCACACAAAAACAGGCTGCAAGCCCAATTTGGCCCAAGGTGCTATGGTTTTCTGACCTGTGGCACCGATTCCCACTTACCAAGGTTTATTTGGCTGCTGCCAACCTGCCAGGTATAAAGATCAAAGCTGACCCCTGACATGATTTCTCACCATTGGTTACAATCAACCCTATGAGTAGGAAGAGGGAGGATTATTGTTCCACCATGGGGTTTGGGAAGAATATGTACGGAATCCAGATGATCCGGTTAGATGCCTCTGGATATCCCTGGACAGTTGTATTGTGAAGGGGCAAGTGCTGTAACCCTGGCCTAAGAAGGGCATGGTGACCAGGGGCTCAGACCACCACTGGGTAATCCATCGGGATTTGACGAAATGCTAGTGATGATGAGGATAGAGGAGGAAGGAGAGGATGGTACCAGCTGTGACTACAGGGGCCCTCGTTCATTCCAAAAGCCTCCCTCCTCCAATTTTTCCCCTTAGTAAGAGACACCCCTGGAATCTATGAAGGAGCTGTGACTCAGTGATGTATAGAGAAGGGGATCTGCATAAGGCTTGAACTTTGGCCACCACGGAAGGGTGCCACTCAGATCTTCCATCAGGGGTGACCCTACCCAAAGGATGTAGTTAGCTGGCAGTCTCAGCCACAGTGCCTTCAGGATCCACTGCAATGTTTGATCCGAGGCTGTGCTCTTCCTAGGCAGACCCAACCAAAGACTGAGCACAGGGAGGATCCTAGGGTCTGGCCATTTCTCTCCAACAAAGGACTCCTCGATGCTCAATGAGTTGGTAAAACTCTCTGAGCTGTACTGCAGTACGAGCTTCTTCCTAGCCATCTCTCTTCCCTTCCCCTTTCTTCTCACAGGTTGAGATCTGGTCTGGAGACCTTTCTGGCCTCTCCGGCTCCCTTTCCTCCTTTTATTTCATAGACATTAGCCTCAAGAAATCACTTGCATTTTTCACCCCATCTTGGTATCTGCTTCCTGGAGGACATAACATATAACCTAGCAATCCCCTTTCTAGATATTTACTCATGAGAACTGAAAACATATATCCGAAAAAAAGACTTGTGCACAAATGTTCATTGAAGTTTCATCCCCAAACCAGAAACAACCCAAATGTACAGCAACAGGTGAATGGATAAACAAATTAGAGTATAGCCATGCATATTAGTCAGAGTTCTCCAGAGAAATAGAACCAATAGGACGTGTGTATGTGTATTTATCCATTCATTCATTTATTCATTCATATAAAGAGATTTATTGTAAAGAATTGACTCACCTGATCATGGAGGCTGAGAAGTTTCAAAATCTGCCGTTAGTAAACAGAAGACTAATGAGAGCCAATTGTGTAAGTTCCAATCTAAGAGCAGGAGAAGACCAATGTCCTAGCTCAGTCAGACAGCAAAATTCCCTGTTTTCCAACTTTTTGTTCTATTTCAGCCTTTCACTGAGTGGTTTCCATTGTTCTATTTCAGTCTTCCATTGACCCACATTAGGGAGGATAATCTGCTTTACTCAGTCTACCAATTCAAATATGGGATGAGAGGGTTCAAAAACACCTTCACAGACTTACCCAAAGTAATGTTTGACCAAATGTCTAGCATCCCATGGCCCCGTCAAGTTGACTGTGTTTGCTTACTTTGTGTGTTTCAGTGTCTGACTATAGCTTGGTGATACTCAGTGATACTCAGTGTAGAGTCTCCTTAAGATTCTCTCCCTCTCCCTCCTCCTCTGTCCCTCTCCCTGCTTGCGCGTGCGCACGCTCTCTCTCTCAAATACATCTTTTTTTAAAAAAATCTACATTTATTAAAACTATTTAATGGCCAGAGAAGATATTCTTTATAAAATATTTGGTGGGGAAAGAACACATTATAAAACTATATGTACAGTATGATTCCAATTTTAACAATTACACAAATGCATAGAAATACATAAAGGTTTAATAGTAATTAGTTCTGAGTAGTAGGATCACAGGTGATATTTGTTTTCTTTATAGTTTTATTTCTGAAATTTTAAAAATAAACACTGGACATTTATAACTAAGGAAAATGTTACTTTAAGACAATAAAATGAGGCCAAGATAGAACAAGTGATTTTACCTTAAGCAAATTCAAGATAGCAGTTTTTGTGCTAATAGATCATCTAAGGGGGCACCTGGGTGGCTCAGTGGGTTAAGCCGCTGCCTTCGGCTCCAGTCATGATCTCAGGGTCCTGGGATCGAGTCCCGCATCGGGTTCTCTGCTCAGCAGGGAGCCTGCTTCCTCCTCTCTCTCTCTGCCTGCCTCTCTGCCTACTTGTAATCTCTCTCTGTCAAATAAATAAAAAAAATAAAATCTTTAAAAAAAAAAAAAAAGATCATCTAAGGAATATAATGAACAGATGTGTGCATTCACAGTGAATTTACCCACAGAGCAGGACTAGCGAGAGCCAGAGGTTAAAAGAACCTTGAACACAAGTAAATTGATAATGTGTATATTATGTTTGTGCTGCAAAATTTCCAACTCACAAGTAAGAAATGTCTAAGCTAAGTCCTCCTCAGTCCAGAGAAGTTGGCCTGTTGCCTACTCATTAGTGAAAAACCTTATAGGAAACATCAGGCGTGTCTTATTAAATAAACTTAAAAAGCATGCTCCTAATTGATTGTTTGCCCATAGACAGAGACACAGTGCTGAGCACTGTCTGTGACAACTGCCTGAATTAAACAGTCATACCAGAAAAATTAATCTTGATATATAGCTCAAGCTTTCGGTTCTGCTTATGGAGACAGGCTCAGAAGTCCTAGGTTTTAACGCACAGAATTTGCACCACTGAGTCTCCCTCTAGCAAGTAGCACAGCTCACTCAGGCACGATGTCTGTGCTACGGCACATAAATTTAAAAAAAAAAAAAAAAAAAAGCTGTTTCAGGATCAAGGAAATTCATAGTTGTGTATTTTACATTTTGGTCTTTGTGTGGTTCTGAGAATACTATCCAAGGAAAGTGGTTTTCTGACATAAATGCCAATGAAACATAATTTCTTTACGAGGAGATGCAGTACCAACAGACCTTTCTCAGAGATGAACATTTGGCCTTGGGGAAAATTACCAGCCCTGGTATTGTGCTCAGAGTGAAATGTACCTCTCTTAACCACTCTGGGCAGCACTTTGATGAGGGAGTGTTGTGCTTCCATAGTTCCTCTGTATAGCTTCTTGCTCTCCCACCTGCACCACATCTATAATTTGGTAAAGCTGCAGCTGGCTAAAAGATGCTCACTCCTTCTATTTTTCCCAATATCATCTCTTTTTTTAAAGATTTTATTTATTTATTTGACAGACAGAGATCACAAGTAGGCAGAGAGGCAGGCAGAGAGAGAGGAGGAAGCAGGCTCCCTGCCGAGCAGAGAGCCCAAAGCAGGCAGAGAGCCCGATGTGGGGCTCAATCCCAGGACCCTGACATCATGACCGGAGCCGAAGGCAGAGGCTTTAACCCACTGAGCCACCCAGTGCCCACCACCCCCCCCCCCCCGGTCCAACCAATATCGTCTTTTTTAAGGCTCTGGGATCCTAAAGCACAAAAGATCACAGGGGCATTTGGTATGTGAAGCAGAAGCAATTCCAGTTAGTAAATATTTGTGCCTCACTTTTCCTTTTATTTCTCAATCATTATGAGTAAGAACAGTAATTGCTAACATTTAGAATGGACTTCATGAGCATGCCACCTGTGCGGGTTACACGGGCCACCACACTCCAAACTACCCTGCACTTGGCTTAGTGTTTGGCTACTGCCATCTTCATAATTTTTTATTTTGCCATGGGCCCCAGAGATTATGTAACCAATCCTATTAACATTTGGAGGGCAGAGTCTATTTATAAACCTTTACGCACACTAAACTGAGTGGCTGGAGTACCCCCTGTATAAATTTCCTCCATCTCTTAAAGTAATCTATAGAAGGCTGTTTTCCAGCCACTAAAAAATGTCTAACTCAAGAGGAGGGAGTGCTCAGCAAGTTCCTCTTACACAACCTACACAAACTTCTGGTTTTGTTTGTTTGTTTTAAAGATTTTTATTGATTTACTTACTTATTTGACAGAGAGAGATCACAAGTAGGCAGAGAGACAGGCAGAAAGAGAGGAACAGGCTCCCTGCTGAGCAGAGAGCCTGATGCAGGGCTCCAGATCCCAGGACCCTGAGATCATGAACTGAGCTGAAGGCAGAGGCTGAACCCACTAAACCACCCAGGCACCCTACAACCTTCTGTTTTAAGAAAAAAAAAAATTTTAACTTTTTGCATTACTGTCTTATATCACAAATCCACAATCACTTCAGTTGTTATTCGCTAATTTTTCTATGAAAACCTGTTTCATGCTTTTCATCACTGAATTTCCAGCATCTAGCACAATGTCTGACACATAATGGGTAATTAATAAATGTTTTTCTAAATTGTGTGCAAAGCTTCTTGGAAAACATAAACATAGAAAAACAACAGCTCTGGGGGCACCTGGGTGGCTCAGTGGGTTAAAGCCTCTGCCTTTGGCTCAGGTCATGATCCCAGAGTCCTGGGATTGAGCCCCGCATCAGGCTCTCTGCTCCTCGGGGAGCCTGCTTCCTCCTCTCTCTCTACCTTCCTCTCTGCCTACTTGTGATCTCTGTCAAATAAATAAATAAAAATCTTTAAAAAAGAAAAACAACAGCTCTGCTACAGAGCACAACAGACCATCACCACAGGTGTCAAGTCATGTAATTGCTTGATGCTGACCAATGCAAAATAATGCTTTTATGGCCCTTTGTAAAATAAAAGCTCATTTAAATTAACAGTGCTTGGGTCCCTGCTATCTGTTTGGTATTGTGCTATATGCCAGAGGCATTTCAGTAGGTGATCCCTCATCTCCAAAAGTTGAATCTGATAGACCAGGGAATGATTCTTAATCTGTGGTCTGGTTAGGGTCCCTAGGACCCTTTCAAGGGGTCAAAACTATAATAAATATTATTTGCTTTTTCATGGGTAGTCTCTCACAAATATAGAGCGGAGCTTCCCAGAGGCTCCATGACGTGTGATGAAGGATAGTGGAATGTGAGCTTGTGTGTTATTACGACCTAAAACTTTCTCCATTTTAAATTCTAGTTCAGTTAAGTATTAACAGCTGTAACCCACATAAGCAGAACTCTTTGGCGTCTTCCATAATTTGTAAGAGCGTTAAGAGGTTCTGACACCCAAACTTTGGAAGGACCGTTTGCAACATAGGCCGTTGGCAACAAAGAACAGGTGTGGATGGCTATGGAAACTAAAATGGGAGGTCTGGTTTCCAATCGAAAGATTGAGAGCGGCCTTTAATCAGAAGGAAATAGGATGGATAGGTGGAGAAAATGACCGAGTAGGGTTTGAGCGCGGGCAGCCCCCGCACAGGTCCTCAGGTAATGCTTCCACGATGTGCACAAAGCCCCGGGGAGGCAGGCCCACCCCTCGGCAAGGACACACGCCTCCTTTCCTTTCACACTCAGTACCAGAGGCTGCAAATTCTTCCCTCGCTGGTCAGCAATCTAAAAAAAGCCAGGGCCTAACTTGGCCGAGACAGGAAATCATATGGCGGTCTCCAATATTTAAAACTCTGGGTAGCAATAAGTGTAAAGTTCGGCGTAAGGGTTAAAACGTCTGCTTCCTGTCTTGGATGGGCAGCAAGGGGAATACCCGGGCAAGGCAAAAAAGGGCGGGAAAATAAAGCACTAAAGAAAGAAAGCGCGGGCTTGGGGGAGGGGAAGAGGCCGCGCAAAAAGCCAATGAATGGGAACGAGGCTGCGGCGCGTAGACCCCCCACCGCCCTCCTGCGCAGGCGCACGCCCGGCGATCTCGCGGGAAAGAACCGTTGCCGGTCTCGGCGTTGAGCCCAGCTCGGCGGGGGTGGAGGCGGGAGTGAAGTCTCGCGAGAAGAGGAGGTTTTGTAGCGGAGCCCTCTGGCTGAGAGTGTCTGACGATCCGCCGCCGCATCCGCGGACGGTTTATTGAGCCCGTTAGTGCCCCTGCCGAGGGAGACTCCCATCGCCGTCATGTCCCGCTACCTGCGCCCCCCCAACACGTCTCTGTTCGTAAGGAATGTGGCCGACGACACCAGGTGTGTACAGAGGAGGGACCCTGGGCCTACCCGGGGAGGCCGCAGGCTCTTGGGGAGGACCCGTGCGGCGGCGGCGGCGGCGGCAGCGCGCTGGGCCGGGGGAGGGGAAAGCGAAGATGGCGGGTTCCGCGCGGGCTTTCGGGCCCCAGCTAGGCCGCGGCGCCGGCTCAACCGCCGCGGCGGAGCGAGGGCGGCTACCCTGGTCCTCCCAGGCCGCCGCGGGGCACGCGGGCCGCGTGGCTGGGCTTCGGCCCCCCTCCCCCTCCGCACTTCAGAGCCCCTTCCTCCCCGTTTCCTCTCGGCACGTCCAGCCCCCGCCGCGGCCGAACATCCATTCCCCATTGATTTGAAGTTCACGTTCTTTGGGGTACACGCCCCCTCGCCCCAGGGTTTTTATGTTTTGGGTTTTTTTGTTTTTTTTGGCTAAAGAATTGCAAGGAAATAACGGAATCGGGGGATGGGCGTGTATGGCGAAGCATTCGCAACCCTTTTTTTTGTTGTTGTGCTATAGTTCTGATTTTTGAAACGTTGGAGATGTTTGGAGAGAAGGAATGTCAAAAATTGGTAGATAAAATTGTTCCAGTTAGAAGGTGCGAACTAGTTCCTCTCATTTCCCGGAAATAACTGGTCGCCCTTTGAGAAATGAGTCTTAGGAAGTCTCTACCATTCGGATGTTAATAAGCTAAATTGGATTAATCCAGACCGTGCCTTTGTTCTCACCAATTGTCTTAATTGCTTGTAGTTGCCGTCAGAATTTCTTGGAAGAGATCATATCACTAGAAGAGACGTTACGTTTCACACAATCACTCTAACCCCCCTACAGTCAAATTTATTTTGGTAGCCTTGTGCGATTTACATTTTACCGTCCTAACTTTTAAGTAGGAAAGTAATTCGTGTTCTAGCATTTAGAAAAATTTTCCCTTGTTGTTTTGACCTTCCATTTAAGGAATTATATATATATGTGACTTCTGTTTTTCAAATCTTTATCTACCTCCTACTAGGTGCCTAAACCTGTAGCTAAAATTTTAGGATAAAAGTGCTTGGTATTCAGAGTACTAATGTTGATTTGATCCTGTAAAAGTAAAACATTAGTATATGCAACCTAATACTACTATGCCTTTTATGAAAAATTAAAGGTGTGTTAGAAACTAGATAAATTTGTGATCAAATTTCCTTAGATGTCTTTAACTGTTGTTAATGTAAAGTAATAGATTTTATTACAGACTGCATTATCTTCCAAAAATCTTGGATCTTAGCATTCCTTTTTTGAAAAGATAGGTTGCCTGGTTATTTCTCCTGTGCTCTGAAAGTTGGCTCTTGATGTTGAGATTTAGAAAGCTTGTCTGTTTCTGGTCACCCAGGGATACAGCACATTCCCTGTCATTAATGGACAGATTACAGAAAGTTACCTGTTTTTTTTTAAAGAAGTGAACGTAAAAATTGGGGGTTTTTTTTTTTATGATGTTTTAGGTCCGAAGATTTACGACGAGAATTTGGTCGTTATGGTCCTATAGTTGATGTGTATGTTCCACTTGATTTCTACACGCGCCGTCCAAGAGGATTTGCTTATGTTCAATATCCTTTCTTCAGATGGCTGATTAGTGAGGGGTGTTGAAGTTTGAAATTCAAGTTTATGTAAGAGGTAACATCTAAAAAGTAGTTTACTTTTGTCCTCTAATGTTTAATGTCTTCAAATTTTTGAAAATTAATTGACTCACACATTGCTCTTAACTATTTCTTAAAGTTAATCCAAAAATAGTAAAATACTTAAATTCCCATTCATGATGCTGAAACTCAAATCAATGATGATAAAATGTGATTTAAATTTGAATACACTCTCGTTGCTACCACCTTTAATGTAAGTCAAATTAAAAGTTAATATGTTCTTGTGCTTAGCAATTAAAGTTTGGTGTTGTCTGTTAATTTGAATCACTTGATCAAAAACAAATTGTATAACAATGAGGTAAACTTCTTTAATATTGTCCCCTAATTTGCTGTCCTCTGTTGTTACCTCAGAGAATGTAAAGCTGTACAGTTATGGCGACCCCAAAGAGAAAGCATGAAAGAACCTTTAGAGTAGAGTTCAACACTTAAGGCAAGTAGACAAGCCAAAGACCTCTTAAGGATCAGGCTTGAAGAGAAGGGAGAGTTTGGGAAAAGAAAAATTAAAGAAAAGCTGGAAGAAGGACAAGCCTAATGGGAGACAAAGCCTCGCTTTATCTACAAAAGGGGGAAAAGGTTGTTTTTCAAAGTTAAAGATAAAGCCATCTGTCATATTTGGCCAAGCATCTCATGACAAGTCCTTCTGACAAGCACTTAAAGAGTTAAAGGTCAAGATGAAGTTGAATGATGGCCAAGATTAAAGGAGTCATACCTGATGTATCCTACAGAATAACTATTTTCCTTTTTATTTATTTATTTATTTTTTAATGTTTTGTAAGCAGTTAATTTTCAAAACTATTCTGGTTTGGTCTAGTGACAAAACCTGTAAGTTGATTTATGTGGGCCTTTGATATTGTGATTGTGGTCTTGTATAAATGCACTCTCTCAGCTTGTCAAGTTAAAGTGTACCAGGATATTATGTTGTTAAGCTTAAACCCGGCATATTTCTGTTTCGGACCAGATGGTCAGATCCAATGGTAGAAGGCAGTGCTCTTTGGAATAGCATGAGGTTCTGGGGTTAAGCCGACTCCATAGAGCCATGCTTAAAGGGGAGAGAGGTGCTAGCACTGGGAACTATCTAGAAACAATCTCTGGTGGTCTTGTAAGGTCAGATCCACTGGACATAACTACCTGTTGATAGATTTTAAAGTGGCTGGGGGGGGGGGGGTGTACACATACTCCAGACTTCTAAACTTAGCTCTGTGAAGCCTGCTGGTCCCTGCACTGCTTTAGCACATACCATCAGTTAGCACTGAGTGGATTGCAGAAGGCCTTATCCTTTGTATGGGTGCCTAATCAGGATCTACAGAAAGTCATTCCCTGACCCAGAGTTTTAGGTGACATTACTTATTCAGTGAGACAGCAAAGGTTTGGGCTGTGGGCATCCGGCAAGGAAAAATTGTTACTGATTAAATTCAGTGGGTCTCTTGAAACTTAAGAGGGGTCCTAGTGAGATCTAGGGGAAATGTTGAAAGCTGCTACTTCAGCAAAGGTAGTGATAAGGACAGTTGGGGGAATTGGTTGCAAAGCTCTGTTACAGAGAGGATAAGAGCTATATTTGGCTTGCCTTTTTTTAAAAAAAAAAAAAAAAGTGATGCTTTCTGGCTTACAATGTTGACCTGATTTTACCTGGTTTGGGGTGGCCTGGGAATCAAGATCAACAGTAGTTTGACTCAAGAGTATGTAGTACTTGGGCCAGAGGAGAGTTGTCATCTAAAGGAGAATCATATACTTCTTATACAGTCTTTCCGTGGTCTTAAAATAGTTGAAAGTGAGTAGGTCTCAGGATTTTGCAAAGATACCGAGTACAAATTTCTCTATAACTAGCATCCAAGTGATACTTGACCCTATTCCTAGTTAACCTTCTCTTAACACATATAGTAGAACTTTGCCCTAATTCGTCCAGCCTAGGTCTGCTTTTGAGGGTAGATCCAGAGAATGAGTTAATCTCAATAATTTTTTACATCTTTTAATTTTAATCCTCTAAAAAGTAAATTATATTCTGTCTTCTGGCATAGTAAGTAGTATACCATTAAGTGAACTTTTAATATTTTAAAGCCCATCTACATTAACCTTGAGGGGTGTTCAATTTACAGCACTCAAGGTTCTAAACTCCCCATCAGCCTTTGCCTTTTCATATTGAAAAACGCCCCAATGATGTAGGACTTGGGGAAACCTGTCTTTCATTAACATATACGTAGTAGCTTCAGGAAGAGAGAGCTGGGAACTTGCTATTGTCCTTAATTCCTTTCAAAACAAAAAATAAGAAATCTGGTGAGGCAGACCTTTTAATATCTGGAATAAACCGTGGTATCAGTCTTGAAGAAAGTGTGTCTCTTTGAGGGTGTTTTTTAATCAGCTCAAGATCTGTACTCTTGTCTCCCAAATTTGAGAAAAAAATGGACAAGTTGCAAGAGTGATTTTTAGGATAGAATGAAAATCTACACTCCAACTTAATCCCTTTTCAAAGCTTTTATATCAACCACTGCTCTGAATATTTGCTTGGCTTCAGAATGGTGGTTTTAGGAGAGGAGCTCAATTTGGGCAGAATTAACTTTGTAAAGCCTAGAGTTCTCATAGTTAATTGCTGACAGTGAGGGAAGAGGGCGGGCAAGACAACCGCCTCTCCAATCAAAAACCAGTACCAGTAGTTCCTCTGTCAGATTTCTAAATGTTATCTTGAAATTCTCAAGTTGAAAACCAGTGCCAGACCCACTTCTTTGCAGGGAGCTGTATGTTTAGTACATATGGTTAGGGCTTTCCAGTCCAGGAATCTTTAGAAATGGTCTGTTATTTCTTGACCGCATGCTTTTATAGTCTATGCATGGGTGTAATATGCTTTTGGTATAGTGATATCTTCAGTATTTAATGCTTGATTCTGTTTTGAAATCCACAAGTGGATAGCATACTAGTCTTCCCGTATGGTATAAGGAAGACAGCTACATGAAATAGTAGTGTCAGATAGAGCAGAGAGAAACAGCAAAATAAACTTGAAGTTCATGTTTTATCTCTTGTAAGGTAAGGTATATTCTGCTTGCTTACACAAGAACTATTGGCATTTTCTTTTTTTCCTTTGAAACAAAAATATGAAAAACAGTTTTGGTTTTATTTTCAGAAATTTTTGTTTTAGTATACAACATAGAACTGACATTTGTTTTTCTTTTTTGCTTCTGTAAAACTTGAAACTCAGGAAGAAAATTTTTGATAGGATTACTTGGTAGTTCAGCTAACCAATCTTACTTTAATAACTTTATAATATGTAATCACACGTGTTTTCACATGTATACTGTAGGAAATCACAAGTGCTTTAATGCTATGAAGTGTCTATAGCTGAATCAACCAACCTGAGTAGGTGAGGTCTGGATGATTTTCTAGAATAATGAGAGACTGAATTGTTCCAGACCTACCAACCAAACGTTCATTTGTTATCAAAGTATGCAAAACTTCCCAAGCCCCTTAACATTTAGCACATTTGAGGATGTCCGTGATGCCGAAGACGCTTTACATAATTTGGACAGAAAATGGATTTGCGGACGCCAAATTGAAATACAGTTTGCACAGGGGGATCGGAAGAGTAAGTACTCTTATGCTTAATACATGTTTATATATAGTATGTCATTTTTAAACAGTGCATTAATACCTCTTTTTGGGAGTATTCACAATTTGTCTATCTGTTCAAAATCTAGAAAGAGTTCTCACATACTTTGCAGAAAGTTAGAATGTGAAGATAAGAATGCCTGAAATGTGTTTGGACTTACAAGAATGTGGATTTATACAGTCTGCTGTACCATGTTTTTAATAATTGGGGGTGGAATTAAAAGGGAAATAATTTGGAAACTCTTGGGTCTATTCAGCCATTTCTCTTCATAAAGATCTTCAAGTTATAATTGGGTATTTGACTGCTTGACTCTGGAAATGAACAGATAGAATTAACCTGAGAAAGATTACAGGCTAAACCTAGAATTGGTTTTATATTAGTCTGTGGTTTTTATTATGTGGGTAAACACCAGGTGTTAGCCACATACTAATGATGCGGGAGAATAGGCTTTGGAGTCTGGTAGACCGGGGCTCAACCATTTTGTTACCTTGGGCAAGATACTAAAAGATAGAGATGAAAATAGCTGCTGAAGAGAGGAGGAACATGGAAGTTGACACTAGCTGCCAGTAATTCTCTGGTTCTTGGGTGTTTGCTGTGGTATTTATATAAACACACAAACTTGCAGTATCGCTTCATAGACTTGAATAAGATAACAGGAATTCAGGACTGTCCAGGGATGCAGGTATGTCTGAGGCATCCAATAAGTGCTCTTTTCCACTTTTATTGTGATCTCTCAGAACCGTTTAACCATATAGCCCTGCATTTTAATACTAAAATACTGTTCCTAGGCCACCAATAAGTGTTTTGTCATTGTTAATTATGTTCCTAATAAATGAAAACCACACAGAATAATTCTAAATTAGCATATGGCTCAGTGTCATGTTTTAATTTGGAAGTCTTAAAAATGTGAATTTTTTTAATGTTGAAATAATTGGCATATTTTTGGACAGCAAGCTAGATGGTGAAAAAGTCTCTGACAAAAAATAGTTGGGAAGGTAATTGAGAGTATATTTTTAACAGAAAACAATATTCTGATAGACACCCTAAAAAACAAATGCCCTTTCTAAGACCAACAGTCACAATTGATCTTGACACAATTCGGGGGTGTAAGGGAAGAGAAGACAGAAATTTTTCCTGTAATTTAAAGACTTAGAATACTAGGTTTTAATGTCTCTAAATATTTGTTCTATGTATATCATTAGCTCCAAATCAAATGAAAGCCAAGGAAGGGAGGAATGTGTACAGCTCTTCACGCTATGATGATTATGACAGATACAGACGTTCTAGAAGCCGGAGTTATGAAAGAAGAAGATCAAGAAGCCGGTCCTTTGATTACAACTATAGAAGATCTTATAGTCCTAGAAAGTAAGTGTGATGTGTAGTACAGTAATCTGTCAGAAAAGATAAATGTTTGTTAGCATTTAATTTTATCTTTCTGTACACTTTAATTATATACATTGTATGCTTCATTGAAACTAAAAATATTTTAGTGCTTCATTTAAAAAGTTTTATGGCTCACTTTTTTTAATTAGAAACTTTAGAAGACTGTAAATAGACATTTGTCACTGTTTGCTCTTTCTGATGTACTTTTTAGCAGTAGACCGGCTGGAAGACCACGGCGTAGCAGAAGCCATTCCGACAATGATAGGTAAATAACTTTGCTTTGAAAAAGACTTCTATGTTTTTCAATTTCAGAGTGAACTTTTGCTCTAAAAATAACAAATTTGATTAATATAGAATCTAATTTTTACTCTAATTGTATCTCTCCTCTGTTTTGAAAGATTCAAACACCGAAATCGATCTTTTTCAAGATCTAAATCCAATTCAAGATCACGGTCCAAGTCCCAGCCCAAGAAAGAAATGAAGGCTAAATCACGTTCTAGGTCTGCATCTCACACCAAAACTAGAGGCACCTCTAAAACAGATTCCAAAACACATTATAAGTCTGGCTCAAGATATGAAAAGGAATCAAGGAAAAAAGAACCACCTAGATCCAAATCTCAGTCAAGATCACAATCTAGGTCTAGGTCAAAATCTAGATCAAGGTCTTGGACTAGTCCTAAGTCCAGTGGCCACTGATAGTATAAACCTTGATATTTTTAGGCATGTATCATTCATTTACTCATAGTTTGGTTTACTTAAATTATCAGGAATACAATGTTGCAATGATGCTTAAAAAACACTTGTCAGTTTTCCCTGTACCAGGCAAATGGTTATAATTAAAATGATATGCTGTTGAGAAGCCACTCTTAAGAGTCCAGTTTGTTTAATGTTACGGGCAGCTACCAATTTGTGGTGTCTCTGTATATTTTTGTAAAGATTCTCATTTTTTATGCTTGAAGTATTGGTGAAAAGATGTTGGTTGACCATAATTTGCAACATTGTCTTATTAAAAATAAACTTTCATAACCATATTTGGTAGAACTGTTAACCTAGAAATGTAGCTTGCTAATAAGATAGAATGATACAAAAGTGAAGTTGTAGCCACAGTACAACACTGACTGATCAGACACATGTAGGTTCAGGGTGGACCTTTTTGTCTTGTTAAGATGTCTAGGCCCGTGATAATAGTTAATTTATGACAGAGCGTGGAATAGTTCTTTTGTTAACCCCACTGTCTTGGGGAATGATGCCAACTGGGTTAAGTAGCATTTGGGGGAAGATTGAGTTTTTAACTGAAACATGGAGCCTTCACTGCTTTTTTCTAGTTTCTGTGAAGATTTGAAACATATAAACATCAGAAGAACTCACCTTAAAATTTAAGCAGGTCAATAATGGCAGAAATAATTTTAAGGGAAAAAATGCTCTCAAGTAGTTCCTCTCAACTTCAAGGAGCATTGTTGGTGATACTGCTTAGTTTTCTTAACTGCTGTTAAAAAGCAGCAAGTAAATTGTTTCAGAGTAGATTTTGTTCATGCATATGCGTAGTGTAAACTGAATTTTGATGCTTATAGCACTTGGTCTGTGCATTTGTATCAAAATTTGCCTCCCACTTTATGAAGGAGACTTGTTCTTCACACATCAGCTAATTTCAGGTGAGGCAAGTTGAAAGAGAACACTCCCATTCTAGGTGATCCTGTGGTGCCATGAAATTTAAAATATTTTGGAAAAAGAATTAAAGAGTCCCATCTCTGAGTTTGATTATCAATGTAGTACCTGGCAGTACCTGACTAAAAAAGAAAACAAGACCCTAATCGTTTATAATTTCTAGCGTTTCTCTGAGAGATCGTTTGGGGGGGCAATAAGAGGGACTTGTCCGATCTCATTTCAGAATAAAAGCTAGCATCTTTAAAAATTTTAGATTGCTTGCTTGCAGGTATAAGTAAGAAATATTGTGGAGAAACGATTCCTTTTAGAGGATTACTTTTTTCCAATTTTGGTTTTAGTAATATAGGCCTTGCCTGTAAAGAACAAAAAAGATGGTTTTTAAATACTGTTTGTGGAATGTGTTTAAAGGATTGATTCTAGAACCTTTGTATATTTGATAGTATTTCTAACTTTCATTTCTTTACTGTTTGCAGTTAATGTTCATGTTCTGCTATGCAATCATTTATATGCACGTTTCTTTAATTTTTTAGATTTTCCTGGATGTATAGTTTAAACAACAAAAAGTCTATTTAAAACTGTAGCAGTAGTTTGCAGTTCTAGCAAAGAGGAAAGTTGTGGGGTTAAACTTTGTATTTTCTTTCTTATAGAAGCTTCTAAAAAGGTATTTTTATATGTTCTTTTTAACAAATATTGTGTACAACCTTTAAAACATCAATGTTTGGATCAAAACAAGACCCAGCTTATTTTCTGCTTGCTGTAAATTAAGCAAACATGCTATAATAAAAACAAAATGAAGGAAATAATGATTAACTGGAATTATTATAGTTTTGGATGAGATTCTAAAATAACAATGGAAACAATTCTTTGTAGATTTAGGAATATTTTTAATCAGTGTTGCACTAGGCACAACTTTTCTTTGGAAATGGTAGAACTTGCCAGAAAGGTACATCTTTTATATACTACTTTAAAATTCCTTATGTGATGTCAGAGTTGTTTCATGATTGCTTATTAAGCCCCTTGGGGTTAAATAACATAGAAATTACTGGTAGAATTAAGATAAGTATTAAAATGAAATTTGAGTCCGCTAATTGTAAATTTATATTTTCATTATTGGATGGACCAGTAATTCTGCTCTTCCCGTCCTAAACAAGATGAATTGGGCCTTTTATTTATGGCTTGATTTAAAATACTTTTGAATTGAATGTCAGTGAGCAGTTTAATATACTAAGTGATAACCACTTCGGGGAACTGGTTTAGGTATTTTATGGTTTGAATTCTAGCTGCTTTATAATGACAACAGTTATAGCTGATAGTATTTATGATGTGCCAGACACAGTCCTAAAATTTAATGCGTTAACTCATTTACTTTTCACAAAACCCTAGGAGAGAGATACTTTGGTTTACCCCATATCATAGGTGAGGAAATTGAGGCATAAAGAAAAGGCTATAAAGGCAGATCTAAAATTTGAGCTCAGGCCTGGTCCTTACTGATTTGTTTTTAATGGACTGTGTTTTGATGAAAGTATACTGAGGAGAGAGCCCATTGAAATTGCTCTCAGTGTTTGTGTTAGAAACAGAAGGCCTGATGATTTCATTTTTATACTTATGTCACTTAATATGACTCACATTTTTTTTGAGAACTTTATAGTTATTTCTAAAGTGACATACCTAACCACTTCGAAAGGACTAAATTATAGTTGAACCATGATAGTTAGGATCCTATTCATACTTGATGAGGATCCTTGCACAGTGCTTTAATTTTGGGCTACATAGTTCACAGCTGTGGATATCTGCTATGTGTCTGGCACTGTTGTCAGTATTAGAGCAGATCATATGAAGACTCAAGTGAAGACTGACACTTCACCTCTCTTTTACTTAAGATCTCTGCATTTTGTTTTGTTTTGTTTTGAAGCCAAGTAAGCAAGAAGAAAAATGACAGATAATGCTTCAGTGAGAAAGGAAAGGTGCTACATAGAGTATGAGCTGTTAAGTTTACAACCCAGGGAAAAAGACCTGGGAACTATTGTACTATTCTCTTGAAAATTTGGCCCAGTAAGCTGCTACATCCAGTTCAACTAACAAAATCCTGTATACCACAGAGAAGAATAAAGAAAACCAAACTGACAAACATCCTTCTTTTATTTAAGACCAAACTGCAGCTGGAATACCCAGTACAGTTCTGCTTACTACACTTCAAGAAAGATCTGAGAAAGCGGAAAAAGAACCAAAGAAGGGCAGTTCAAGCGACCAAAGGGTGGGTGGAAGGTGCTGCAGTATGAATACTGTACGAATATTTTGACTCTGGTCTGAAAAGATAAAAGAATGTTATCGAAACTACATGGAATAATTGAAGTCCCTTCAAGTTTGAAAGTAAGCATTTTAGGACAAATAAAAGGAAATTCAACTTTGTACTTGTGGAAAACTAATCCCTAAATCTGAATAGGTTTATATTGATTCATGGGTAACAGGTCCGTAATAAATTACTGGAAACTAGGATGTCTGAATATCAAGGAAGACAGCCATAGTCTCTTACAGTGCCTCTATTGGTCTGTCTCAAACTGAATTGGGTGAGAAAGGGTATGGTCCAATATAAACTTTTTCTTGGTTATCTCTTAAAGTCAGTTTCATTTTTGCTATTGGCAAATCTTGCCGTTGTTTATTCCAGTGCCAGTGTTTTTCTGCTTAATGATTTGCTTTGTTGGCATCTGAGTTTATTTACTTGTATGCCATGTGCAGTTTACATCTTCCTTACACTCTCCCAGATAAGTTCCGATTATAATACTTGACGTCTAGCTAAGAGGGTCCATCTCTTCTCACCTCGGTCCTAAGTCAGTATATTCAGCAAACATTTATTTACTGAGCCCTTAACTGTGGGCAAAAATTGTACTGGGTAATTGGGGAGAAAATTCACTTACTGAATAAATGTCTACTGAGCACAATCTAGTGAATCCTTACAGTGTGGCCTCATTGTTTGAGGCGTATTCATAACTCTTTTACACCATTCGTATCTTAATGTAATTATAAAACCCAGAATACTATCAAAGATAATTTTTGTGGTTATCTGCCATTTAAAAGTATCCAGTATTTGTTTGCATCCCATTAATACAAATAATGAAAAAATGTTTTAATCTGTAATAAACTGATTTATTGTGCAGTGACTGTAATATACTAGAGTCCTATTAAATTGTTAACTCTGCCTCCTCAAACACATTAGGAAATAATCCCCAAAATAAGTATTTAACTTTGCAATAGATATAAAGGAGACTCTGGGTGCTATAATTAGATTATTTTGAGGCAGACAGAGAGCTGTTATCCCAGCTGATTTAGTATGTTCTGTAATTGAGAAAATGTTCACCAGATTATACTTTTTAGTGATTTACATGTACATTTTATAGGGGACATGTTCTGTGTATAGTGAATAAATAACTTTTATAGTATCACAAAAATGTTTTGGATTCCTTAGTTCCTTATTAGGATATGAAGTTTGTTTATATGTTGATTCTTCCATCACTCACATTTGATTTTTGTCAAATTTCTGCCGCATATTTTAAGCCTTTTATGTAAAGTTATTCATCTAAAAATATGGAAGTGTTTAAGCCTTTAATTTATAAAAAATTTTGAAAATATTGCAGAATACACATAACTGGGAAATAAGAAAGGGAGGTATTTTTACCCCCATTTGGTTAAAAAATGTTTTCAAACTTGCTTAACATCACACAGCAATTAAGTGGCAGATCCCAGGTTATTCATGGTTTTTTCATTTGATGGTTCCTCTTTACTGTTTGTGCCCCCACCCTTTTTTTTTTTGTAATAAAATGGGAAGTTTTTTATAACAAAAGTAATATAATGGAATATAGAGTTCACATGGAAGGAAGAATTAATAGAATAATGAAAAAAGATACAGTATCAAAAAGTATTTTGTTTGTAATCTTTCTGGATGAAAAAGAGGTTAAATACAACATGAGATGTCACAGCTATTGTGACTCAGGCTCTCTATCCTGGCTTTCCAAATTTCAATCTTGTATTGGTTTTTGACCATATTCTTGTTTACAAAATCCTGAGATACTTTGAAAAAGGGAGGCTTTGACTTAAGACAGCACAGTGACAGCTGAGGAATATCTTAACAGCATTTCTACCAGGTCAGAGTTTTTTAGGAGTAAACTGCTCTCATTGATAAATGAAGTAAGCAGCCTATTTGTTGTCTGTCATTCAACTACTGACATCTTAACAGATGTCAGTAGTTGCTATAGGAAAGTTTCCTTCTCCTGGTTTCTTTTTCCTCTGCCCACCCTCCCCCCAACAGTGTTGGTTATGTTTATTGCATTGTGTTTATGTATTCCTAACAGTTGTTTCACCCTATTGAAGTCGGGACTCTATTTGGAATAAAAAGCAAGGCATGTAAATTCCTTTCATTGGTAACTGACAGAGTAGTTTGTAATGAAGTTAAAAAAGCCTTTGTGTCTAGTATTTTGTAGATCCCATCTCTTTGAATGCTAGAGTGAAATAAACTGGTCTAGGAGCCAAAAATTTTGGGGTTTTTTTTGTTTTGTTTTTTGTTTTGTTTTTCCTTAGGTTTAGCTCTGCCTTCCATGTTTATGGCTGGGTAGGCTTTCTTCATTTGTGTAAGAGGCTTTAGAGATGTTCTCTTCCTCCTGTTTTACAGAGTAACTGCCAATGAGAATGCAATTAAAGAAACTAGAAAACTTAATCCAAACCCTTTGTGCTTGCTTTGGGGAAGAATAGAACTTAACCAGAAATTAAGTGTAAGGATAGGTGATGTACCCAGACTCCCATCATACTCTACACTGCCATCAAAAAGATAATGACAAAATTCTAACACTGACTATAGACTCATGCTGCGGCTGATGCCTTCAGCCTTAGAGGATAGAGGTTGGTTCCCTTTAATAACTTTATGGTTCTCACAAGTTAAGTAGTTTGGGAAAATCCTGTAGATTAACCAAAACTATTAGTTATTGAGGAATGAGATCTGATAATTATCCTTAGCTATTGAAAACTTTATGGTTAGGTAAAAGCCTTTGGTACTCCATCCTCAAGTCTGAAGACTGGCCATGTGAGTCAATCCCAGACCAAAAACCTCATACATAAGAAGTCCAAAACTAACATGCCTGGGCTGCAAACTATTAAATCCAGTGAAATTCCAGTGCAGTTAAGTAATATAACAATCCTTGGCATTGTTCATAGACTTTACACTGGGAATGGAACAGGAAGAAAAATGAACACTCCGATTTTTATTTTCTCCAAATTAGTTACCTCCTGATTTGCATGATAAAGTAATGGCCTTGCCCTGGGGTTCACCTATTGAACTAGTTGAAGCTACCCCTCTCACTTAGCAAATGTGGCTCTTGTGATGCCTTCCCCCAAGTCCCAAAGATCCCTGGTGTAAATTATGCTTTTATATATAGCAGACAAATTTCAAGGGTCTTAGAACTTGGGAGGAACTTTTGTTTTCTATAAACCTCAATCACCTTAGAATGTAGAAGAGAGGCAGGTAATTAGTCCTGCTGTATTTGACTTGATGAATCAGAAGCTTAGTTTCCATGAAGTATTCTGTGGCCTTTTACAGTTAAATCTGCTGGGGATGGGCAGGTCATAATACAGTGTATCAGTCAGCACATTGGTTGCCTCTTAAAAACCAAATGTCCTTCCATTTTTCAGTTGGGTTAATTTATATGCATTCTAAGAGTAAATGTTAAAGATAGTCATAACAATTTTTTATGAAATACAATTTAGCCATTGGGGGGGAAGAAGCAATTTTATTTTTTAATTTCATGCTAAATTCACATATGTACATTAAGTACTATGTAAACTTGAATTTAAGTTAGCATTATTTGACTTGAGCAGTATCACCTCATCTCAGTTCATTGGAGAACTACAGCTTGGCCCTTCTGCTTTAAAAGGTCAAAAAGTTGCCAAATTGGAATAGGGCACTTAAAATCAAATTTTAAATTGACTCTCCCACACACGTTTGTAATTTACTGTGTTAGCTGTTATATTTAGGTAAAACATGTTATCAAGGTTATTATGCAAGAAATTACATCTTTTGCATAAATGGTCCCCTGGGTTGCACTTAGACTAGTAACAAAAAATATATATACTGACAAACACTAAACTATATTTGTTATAGATTACAAAAGTTACTGAAAGCCAGAATGAATCTTTAAAGTTGGAGGGACCCTTTAATAGTTAATCTTTGGGCTTAAGTTGGGAAGAAAAAATTAAACAGTCCCATACTGCATTTCACATCTCTTAAAAATAGGAAGTGTTTTAGCAGCTTAAAACCTTTACAGTTATATAAAACTTATTACACTAGGATTTACTTTGAAATATAGTTTACAACCAGATCAATTATACATACACTGGCACTTTAGCACAAGGGCAAACTTTAAAAACAAATTATTTTGGACCTTTAAAATCAGGCCATAGTATAAAAACAGAGTCCATGGTCTTACATTCAGCAAATTCATACTAAAATATTCTATTTTTGTAGGATAAATGCCAACAAAACTTTACATATGCTACAAGTTTATTACATATATTTACATGGCTCTTTCCTAGGTACTTAAAACTTTCACATTATATAGCTCCCCACTTTTAAGTTTTATAGGGAATGATTTTGAGACCAGATCACTGTCAGAACAGCTTATGCAGTGCTATAGTATAAAAATGTATTCTGAAAGCTACTCAGTAACCACCAAATACTGTTTCTGTAAAAACGGGTTTTGGTGCATTAGTTAGCAGACCTACTGCATGAAAGAAATGGCCACTGGGTATATGGTCTCATTCTAAATTGGAAAGCCTCTAGTGCCCTTTCCACATTCACCAGCATACAGTTCACTAAAATCCAACTATTCGCTAAAAAAATTCACATTTTTTGGCAGTGCATCAGGTTGTTGGCATATTTCTGGTTTGGATGTTTATAGGACTTCAAACTGTCAAATATTCAACTACCTTTCAATCCTTACATGTATTTTAACTTGGGTGCTCCTAAGCAGATGGACTAGCTTTCAACAAGTAAATCTGATCCATGAACGATAACTCTTAGTTATTTCTGCCCAACAAACAAGAAAAGTTGATTACCATTCCCCAAATCTAAATTTGACAGGTTTAAGAGTTACACAGTTGAAAACACCGTATCAATGTACAATTATCAATAATTTAGTTAATTTTAAGTTGCACTGATACTACCATTACTTCACAGTGCACATAACATGTAAAACAGGTAAGATGAAGTCTAATTATATTTTCTACATTAGCAGTTTTACAAATAGATTAATTCCCTAGTGAATTTGGCCTGAAACAATGGACAACTACCCTGAAATATAACTAAATTTAAACATTAGTATTTTATCTTATTTTATACCTGCACTTTAAGTAAGGTTTTAAGTTGAAATGTCATTATCTCCTTATCAGAAGGATTAAAGGAGACTGGAACCCAGTGGCTTGGTGGTTTAGGAAGAACACTTGGTGATGGTGGCTCACTAAACTTGGCTCCAGCATAGTTTTGATTAGTCTGAGACTTAAAAAGTAAGCTAGGACTTGATAAGCTAGAGTTCCAGTTTTGATTATTTGGAAAATTTTTGTTCTTCCCCCCATTTTGCATGGCCTGCCGTGCAGCTGCTGATGAGGTGTAAGTATGTCCCCTTTCTTTTTTCTTATGAACAATCTTCATTTGGGAATTCTGATCCTTGGTCTTCTGTCTATTAAGCTGTTGCTGGTTCTTACTAACGTTTCTTGATTGAGGGGCTGGAATGTTGTACCTCTCTCCGCCACCCATCTTCAGCTTCTTTGTCACCTACAAGTAAATGGAAATAAAATACTTAGCAAAATTCCAGTAAGAGAAGTTCAAAAATTTAGGAAAGTTCTGTAGCCCCAACTTGTAACTCCAGAAATCATTTTGGAAAGACTCAAAACTGCTATCCAACTGCTTTAATAACTTCACCATATGTTCACACTCAATTATGTGCATAGCCTTTATTACCTTCTTAAGAAAGCTTATCTGCAAATGTGAATAATCACGTGAAAAAGACAACTGGTTAAGGTCAAAAGGATAAGACATCCTTGTAAACTTATAAAAATAATTTTATACCTTTCAGTCTGTTTTTCGGATTGCAGGATTTCCACTACCTGTCCCCTTCCTTGCTGCCAAGCCCAGGATAACAGATGTTGCTTTCTGCTGGATCCTTTCCTTTGTCTCAATACAGAAGTTTTCATGGGCCGATCTGCTGAGTTCAGCCTAGGAGCTGAGGCCAACATCTGAGTCTCCTCAGCACACAAGTTTGAGAGAAGTCCTAGCTAGAAAAGAAAAGATTACTTCATTACTTCAATTCAAAAAACAAGGGGAAAGTGATCGCTTCTATTTACTACGTACGGAAATACAGTTAAGAATGGCTACTTCCTGAACTAGTAAGATGGAAAATAATCTGGTAACTGTCGTCTTTAAGAACTCTTCTCGGCCTTGCGATCCAGGAATTGGGGGCGGCGGGGAGGGTGGAGACAGGAGTCCCAGGTGCCACAACAAGGTGTTTTTTTTTTTCCCCGGGGGAAGTTTTCAAAGTCTCACACGGATTTTGTCACTAAAACGTTCAAACTGGGGAACCATTAGCTTTTACAGCCATCCCAAGAAACGGGCTAAAAATCAGTTTTCTAAAGAGACGTTTTAAAAATCTTTTTCGAAATTTCCCATCTTGCGACACAGCACGTATCCTTTTTCGAAAAGCCTCCTCTCCCAACACGTCTACGTCATAAAAAGTGTCTCCTTTAGTTACGAACTCTCAACTCCTCCCCATTTTGGAAGTTTTCACAGGCCATAACCTAAGCCGATTTTCATCTAAAATATACCCAAGAATTCCTCTTTACAGTGAGCATTATACATTTACTAGCCCAAATAATCATTTACCAAACAAATACGCCCTCTTTTTGGAAGGGTTAAGGGCCTTGCACACTTATTTTAACAGCCCCTGAGTCATTCACCGCGCGAGCCCAGAAAGTTCGGGTCTTCCGACGCGGCCTGGCTTCCGAAAAGCCCACTGTTCTCGAGCCCGGCTGGGGTGCTCCCCGGCTCCCCGCGCCCGACGCGGTTTCCGGGATCTCGCCTCCCCTCGCCTCCTTCCCCCAACAATGGGGAGTGCGGCCGCCAACATGGCCGCTCCCGCGGCGCCGCTGCCACTCACCGACTTCAAACTCGGACGGCGGCGGCTCCTGCTCGGCGTCGAAGCCCCCCTCCCTTTCCAGGGAGAGACGAGGCACGGAACGAACAAAGCCCACGGGCACCGAGGAGCTAGCTGCTGACCACCTCTGCGCCCCGACCCGACCTCCTCCTTCCGCCTCTACCGACAAAATGGAGGTGGCGACGAGCGCCGAAGCGGGGCCGGGCGGCCCGGCGGCCAATCAACAGCGGCCGACGCGCCTCCTGGCCAATGATAGGCGCGCCACCGCCTGTTGCTGGGGCCGGCGGGGGCGAGGGAGGCGAGCTTATGGCCTGGGGTTTGAAATCCTCCCCGAGAGGAGCATGTCGGGAACAACTGCTGCGGTCGTGCCCACGGCCAGCCGGTTCCCGGACGCGCCGGCCTCGCTGCCACCGACCGCGCTGTCCCCGGCCCCGCTGGGTGCGGCGGCGCCCGCGACCCCCGGGGCCCGTCTTGCCCGCGCGCGCTCGGCGCCCGGGAAGGGGCGCCAGCCCGGGCGCTCGGCGCGCGGGTCCTGCGGCACCGAGAGACCCTGACTGGTCCCCAGCCCCCCGGGGGCTTTACCGAAGCGGCCTCGGTTCCCGACTTGGGTTCGCTGGGCCGCGTGACCAGTTTTTAAAGCCGAAAGATGTGCGCCAAAGTTGCCTCCCGAGGCCTGGCCTCTGCGCACTTTGCTCCGGACGCTCCTCTCATCATCCTCGGTCGCGAGAACTTCATTGCAACCCCCAAAGCTCGCGGTTCCCTCTGGTGTCCCCGACCCCAGCCCCAAAACTTCCTGAAGAGGCCTCCCCCTGTGAAGGCGTTTCCCACACATGCGCGGATCAAGTCAGTCAGTGCCCCCTGTGTGTGTGTGTCCCCACGGGTCCTTAACTTCAGTGAGAGCCCTTCATCGTCTCGCATGGTAACTGCTGCTGTCCCTATTTGTCACCCCTCTTCCCCACCAGGACCACCGCACCCTCAAGGGGCGAGGCCGGGTTTTAGTTTTCTGAACACAGTGTCTCGTACATTGTAAGTGCGCAAGAAAAGTTTGTTGAAAGAACCGGGGCTCCCTGATTCCCCTTTCCGCCCAGTAGTAAGTGGGGAGGGGGAGTAAAGCTGTAGCTCCGGTGATGATGCCGGCGAGGTGTAGGGAAGAGGGAACGGACAACAACTTTGAGGTAAATGGATAAGCGACCCAAAATGAGTGTTCTAAAAGAGAACGCCAAATTCTATGACCGTGGAACGTGTTCACTGCAGAATTTATATATACTGTTTATAGGTCCCACATCATTCGTTATTTAACCTGCAGTTTTTTGCTTCCATCACCCCCCACCTCTGTGTCTTTCTGGCCAGGGACCTTATGTTTTCTTTAATTTAAAAAAAAAAAAAACCTTCCTTAAGCGACTGAACTTTAAAAGAGAAGTTTGTTAATCAAATTAATTTGGTGAAATTTATAGAAGATATATTTTTGAGCATGGGGCTTTCTGGTGCTAATCATATTATAGTCAAATAAGATGTGTATAATAAGCATCTGCTAGCTTACTGAAAATGTAATCTGTTTCCTAAAAACTCCGGAAGCAGGCTTAGACATCAGATAGTAGCCAGGCTGTATTTAATTAATGAGTTCAAGACTTTAACTTCGGAAAAGGCCCTTACTGTGAATTTTTTTTTTTTAATATAACGGTGTGGTTTCAGTCTGAGCATTTTTTTTCTAATTCTTTTTTTAATAGCAAAGATTTATGAAGTGCCAAGTGTTTATCACTGCATTTTACATATTCTATCTGGTTGGATACTTGTATGAAAGTGTATTTTATATCTCTAAATGTTTCTTTCTTACTCAAATTCAATTAGCCAACATATAGTACCTCATTAATTTATATGCAGAATCCAGTTATTCATCAGTTTCATATAACACCCAGTGCTCCTCACATCACATAACCTCCTGAATACCCATCACCCAGTTGCCCCATTCCCCCCCATCTCCCCTCCAACAACCCTGTTGGTTTCCTATAGTTAAGAGTCTCCCATGGTTTGTCTCCCTCTCTGATTTCTTCCCATTCAGTTTTCCCTCCCTTCCCCTATGATCCTCTGTGCTGTTTCTTATGTTCCACATATGAATGAAATCATAAGAAATTGTCTTTCTCTGATTGACTTATTTTGCTCAGCATAATACCCTCTAGTTCCACCTACAACGATGTAAATGGTAAGAGTTCATCCTTTTTGGTGGCTGAGTAATATTTCATCACACACACACCCCACATCTTCTTACCATTCATCTGGGTATCTGGGCCCTTTCCACAGTTTGGCTATCGGGGACATTGCTGCTGTAAATATTGGGGTGCATGTGCCCCTTCAGATCACTACATTTATATCTTTGTAGTATCTAGTAGTGCAATTGCTGAGTCATATTTATTTTTAACTTCTTTTTTTTTTTTAAGATTTTATTTATTTATTTGACAGAAACCACAAGTAGGCAGAGAAGCAGGCAGAGAGAAAGGGGAGGCAGGCTCCCTGCTGAGCAGAGAGCCTAGTGTGGGGCTCCATCTCAGGACTCTGAAATCATGACCTGAGCCGGAGGCAGAGGCTTTAACCCTCTGAGCTACCCAGGCGCCCGTATTTTTAACTTCTTAAGGAATCTCCACACTGTTCTCCAAAGTGGCTGTACCAGCTTGCGTTCCCACTGGCAGGGTAAGAGGGTTCTTCTTTCTCTGCATCCTCACCAACATTTGTTGTTTCCTGACTTGTTAATGTTAGCCATTCTGATCAGTGTGAGATGGTATCTCATTGTGGTTTTGATTTGTATTTCCATGATGCTGAGTGATACTGAGCATTTTGTCATGTGTTTGTTGGCCATTTGTATGTCCTCTTTGGAGAAATGTCTGTTCTTGTCTTCTGTCCATTGTTGAACTAGATTATTTGTTTTGGGGGTGTTGAGTTTGGTAAGTTCTTTCTAGATCTTGGACACTAGCCCTTTATCTGATATGCCGTTTGCAAATATCTCCCATTTGGTAGGTCTAATTCTTTTTTATTCATATCATCCAAATATCAGTTAAATTCATTTCCACTACACTCCCTCCCCATCCGCCTTCCTCCCTACACCAATTTGATTGTGTTACTATTTATTTATTTGGGGGGGGGTGGAGAGGGAGAGAGAAACTGAAGAGTAGCCTCCACACCCCATGTGAGCCCAATACGGTGCTCGATCTCATGACCCTGAGATCATGACCTGAGCCCAAATCAGGAGGCCTACACTTAACAGACTGAGCCACACAGGCACCCAAAACAAAAACAACAAACAAACAGAACCCACTTCACTAGCTCCAAATTGTATTACAGAATTCAGTCACCCTGCTCTCTGATTCTTACCTGTGTAAACACACGGGTAGTATTTTAGACAGTTATCAATACACACGATTTTCAACACACAGCGATTTTAATCTCTACTGTGCAGATGAAAAATGTGAGGCCCATAAAATTTAAAGCTGAGAGCTACAAGCTAAGTCTTCAGAGCCCGTGCTCTGTGTCCCCCTGAAGCATTTGTGTCTGAGTCCCCTCTGTCTTCCCCAGTGCCTGAAAGGTCCTCTGCCCAGAGCCCACGCTGAATGGCTGTAGACGGGACCGGCAAAGCTGCTAGGGTGGTATGAAACCTCCATTTCTGCCGGGTCAGAGTCTGGCTGCTCTCAGGAGAGCCCTCTTAAAGCCTTTACTATGTCCGAGACTCCCAGCAGCCTCCCAATACAGCTCCAGCCTCAACCTTCATTAATATTTACCAAGCGCTGGTAACACTCAGAACTGGGCAGCAGGGGCCAAAAACACACCCTCTTCAGGACATCCGATGCAGCCTCTGCCTAGCCCCTCCCTGCCGGTCTGCAAAGTCAGGGCCACCAACACAATGAAATTAGTGGTTCTCTGTTCAAAAAGGAAAGTGGTGATACAAAGAAACAGCTCTCAGGATATAAATCAGCTACCCATGCTGGGAGCCAAACTCATAATAAATGTGTGGGTGTTTAATACAAAACATTTATTTAACCAAGATTTATCTGGTGCCTTCTTTGAGGCAGGCACTCTGCCAAGCCCTGGGGCTACAGTAGTGAAAGAGGCTCCATCCCAGCGGTAAAAGAACTCAAAGGCTCTTCCCTTGACAATTTATCAGAGAAGAAAGCGGGGTATCTGGAGAGATTCATTTCCTCAGTTCTTCCCCTGAGAGTCAAGGTCAGACAATGCCAATTGTCAACACAAAAATTAACCTGCTTACATTGCTACAGAGTTCGGGTTACAAACATTGAACCTGGGCTCCCTGGAATGGAGGGGAAAAGGAAAGGGATTTGCACACCCCCTAAAATCCTCTCCCAGGAGGATGCATTTTGAATTACATACCAGTGGGAGCCAAAATCAACAGAATCTTTTACATCAAGTTTACCTACCTAATGTGTAAGTACAAGTGGGACAAAAAGGTGTTTCAGAGAGTCTGGCTTTGCAGGATTGGCAAGTTGCAGGCTGATACTCGTACTTTAAACCCCATGAGTGGCAAGGTAGTGAGGCAATCACACAGGTTTGCCACACCTTTCAAGCATGTCTCTTTAGTCGGACCCACTGGCTTTCAGGCTGGATCAAGCACCTCCCAGTTTGTAACTCAGGCTGGTTTGGTTATTGATCTGTAAATTCAGAGTACAACTTTGAATGTTGGCAGGCCCATCAGTTGCTGGCTAATTTCAGTCAGGAGAAGCAAGTTCTTGGAACTTGCCAAGAAAGCAAAGTAGAACACCTGTCTGATGTTTTGATGTGCCTTGCGGCTCTAATCTTGTTGCCAGACTGGTATCGAAACACACACACACACCCTTCAACACAACCTGAATGTGTTTCCTGGGGAAGCATCTGCCTTGCGTTCCCCAGTTGCTCATACATTCCCAAGCCTTTGCAAATCAGTCCTCGGCCATTACAGCCAATTCGGTGTAATCACTAAATAGGGTACAGGAAGTCAACACTAAACTCCCACACTTCCTGTGACTCTGACCAAGGGCTTCTCAACCGCCGGGACCTTTAAAGGATTCTGAAGCATGGACTGCCACCCCAGAATCAGGATCTTTGAGGATGGCTTCTTTGGTGCTCCAACCCCAGCTAAAGGGTGGCAGAAGGCTTATTTTGAACTAAAAACACTTGAAAAACAGCAGGTGCAAAAGGTCACTCTGACCTCCCCTTCCTTTTTCTTCCTGAAAACAAAAAAGAACATTCCCATGTGAAAGATGTCCTCCTACATCCGGAGAGAAACATTCTTACCATCAGAGATGGGGGCGGAAGCCAAGAGAATTCCCTACAAACAGACCTGGTTAAAATAACTCTTACCTTCCTTTAGACTCCCCACATATTTTAGTTACTTTTCCACAATTGTATCTCTTATTCAACCTATTCTAAAAGCATTTAGGCTTTGCCACGACTTTGGGTCTTCATGTCCTCATCACTTAAAATTTAGAAATATATCTGTGTGCTTGGGGCATCTGGGTGGGTCAGTGGGTTAAAGCCTCTGCCTTCAGCTCAGGTCATGATCTCAGGGTCCTGGGATCGAGCCCTGCAGCATCATCGCCGCCTCATCATCATCTTCATCATCATCATCATCATCGGGCTCTCTGCTCAGCTGGGAGCCTGCTTCCTCCTCTCTCTGCCCGCCTCTCCACCTACTTGTGATCTCTGTCAAATAAATAAATAAAATCTTTAAAAAAAAAAAAAAAAGAAAGAAAGAAATATATCTGTGTGCTTTTCTCCTAATGTCTTCTGTCAGTTTAATTCTCAGGCCAGAGGCCCTAAGAAGGTAGAAATAAGGTTTCGCTTCCCCTACACAGCTCACTCTGTGTTGAGAACTACGGCTCTTAAGTTTTTCTAAGAGTAATCCCCTAATGTGGGAGAGTATATATGAAGAGGACCCGGTCTGTCCTCTGTAATCCTCAAAGGTAGTCATTATACCAAACAACCAGCAAAAAAAATGAGCACCCAGAGTTATTTTAGATCAGTTTTTTAAAGTGTTCATCACCCAGGTAGACACCCAGAGTCTACCCTCAGTTTCCTTGCTAGTCTGTTGATCCAAGCTCTCCTTTTCTTGCCCCGCTCCAAAGTCTGAGCTCTCAGTACTTCAGGCCAGAAGCTGTGTGGACAGAAAGATGGGCAGCAACCTTGAGAAGAACAATCCAAACAGGTTCATGCTGGCAACCAGATTGATAACCAAAGGAAATCTGGAACACTTAATACTCACCGAAAAAAATAGTGGAACATGGGAGCCATCTAATTCTATTAAGACCATGACTATACCTGTCTCCCAACTATTCACACTCATGGCAGGAAAAAGAGACGCGCTATCTTTAGGAATCATGGAAGGCTCTAAAGAGAATCCAATGAGAGAAGAAGCCAACTCAAACTCCCACTGTGTTTTCTCACAGTCGCTGAATTCCTGTAGACATTTTTCTCTTACTCCATTGTAACACCTCACATTTTTAACATATTCCAAATCTACAGTAGGGTTTTTCCACATCCATTATTACACTCAATCCTGGCATTAGTTCTACAGGATCAGCATTATTATCATTCTATGGGTGGAGAAACTGAGGCTCAGAGAGGCTTATCCGGTTAAGATCTTCTATCTTTAACATTTTTATTGGAGTGTGTCTTTTACATATGTGCATGTATTAACCATAGAAAAGGCAGGTCAACAACAACCCCAAAAACAACAACAAAAATCACTCCAAGTCTTACCTCCTAGAAACGAGGTTTTGAGGGAATGTCCTTCCTGTCTTTTTTCCATACTGAGAGGCAATGTGTGGTGGGAAGAGCACAGACCCCAGAGCCTGCCCTGGGTCTCAGCTCTGCAGCTCACTAGCATATGGTATCGGTAGGCTTTTCAACCTTTCAACATGTTAATTTCTTCATCTGTCAAATGGGGATAATACCAGCACCTAACAGTGTAAGGATTAAACAAATCAACATCTTTGAAGTCTTTAGAGCAAGTGCTAAGAAAGCCCTCAGTTACTGAGTTTGGGGAGTTTTATTTTCATAAAAATGGTAATGATAATAAATGATACATATTCTTTTGATCCCTGGTTCTTATTTTTCATGATTTAAACTCAGTATACTGTGAACCTGTTTCTGTGTATATATACCTACATACCTACATCACTAATGGTATTTTTTAAAAAGATTTTATTTATTTATTTGACAGAGAGAGAGAGAGAGATTACAAGTAGGCAGAGAGGCAGGCAGAGAGAGAGGGGAAAGCAGACTCCCTGCCAAGCAGAGAGCCTGATGCAGGTCTTGATCCCAGGACCCTGACACCATGACCTGAGGTGAAGGCAGAGGCTTAATCCACTAAGCCACCCAGGTGCCCCCACTAACGGTATTTTATGTTATGGCTTATCTGTCATTAATTTCACCATCCCCAACTGTTGCTTCCAGTTCTTTGCTATTACACGCTGAGCTGAATATCCTTATAGATAAATCTTCCTTTTCTTAAATAAACTTCCCTTAAATAAATTCCTAGGGGTAAAACTACCACAGTAACTTTATAGGTTAGGACTTTCGATTTACACACCCACCATTAGGGCTTCAAAGTCAAGTCTCAGGCTTCTGGATCTACAGATACTATTCTCCCTCCTGGTTATTTATAGCTGCTTCTCTGACATGATCTGTCAGAGGAGAGGGTGAATTAATGTAGGAATGAATTAGTCAAAAGAATTTTAAAAGTTTTGCTTTATGGACCACAAGTTATGTATTGCCCCCAGTTTTAAGAAATATGCCTGTGGGCCAGCTCTTTTTCAGGGAAGCTTGATGCTAGTAAGATCTACTTACTCGGGGCGCCTGGGCGGCTCAGTGGGTTAAAGCCTCTGCCTCTGCCTCTGCCTCATGCCTGAGCCTTTGGCTCAGGTCATGATCCCAGGGTCCTGGGATGGAGCCCCATATTGGGCTCTCTGCTCAGCTGGGAGCCTGCTTCCCCCTTCTGTCTCTGCCGGCCTCTCTGGAGGCAGTGATCTCTGGAGGCAAAGATCTTGTGATCTCTGTCTGTCAAATAAATAAATAAATAATCTTTAAAAAACAAAAAAAAGATCTACTTACTCATCACAGCTGACAACCTCCATAGCTATCCACTTGACAAATGTCTGGACTTTTCCACTGACTCACGCAGGCCAGTGTTTGTCCTCTGGCTGACTGCTTGGGTTTGGGAAGAAACCATGAGTTAAGCTTCTGTGGCAGAAGAGATTGGGTTTTGCCACAACAGAAAAAATGCACAGATTGGCATAGTTTTCATAGATGATTAAAGTGCTTGGCCTACTGGACTCCATGGAGCGACTCCCCTTCATGCGAAAAGCAGGCACCAAGGCTGTCTCCATGAAAACCACAGCTTCTAGGGCATAGAGAGAAGCAACCTGCCCAAGGACAGCCTGATCTCTTGACTCCGGTTCCCCAGGGCTGAATTTTTATGTCATCTCCTTGCCTCTAACTGATATCTCTTTATTTTATTTTGTTATAACCATTACCTTGTAGGATCCAAAGGTGTGATCTTTTGCATATTCTAAATGCGCCCCTCATTAGATAATAGTATTAAGTATGAGCACTTTGTTAAGAGCAAGACACTATGCTACACAATTTATATGCATTATCTTTTTTAAAAATATTTTTATTTGTTTGAGAGAGAGTGATGGAGAGAGAGAGAGCGAGAGAGCAAGCATGAGCAGGGAGAGGGGCAGAGGGAGAAGCAGGCTCCCCGCTGAGCCAGGAACCTGAGGCCTGGCCTGATCCCAGGAAGCTGGAATCATGATCTGAGCCAAAGGTAGACGCTTAATCGACTGAGCACTCAGATGCCCTATATGCATTAATCTTATTAAATTCTCACAATAACCCTAAAGGGGTCAGTACTATTTCTATCCACATTTAACAGATGATAAAACCAAAGCTCAGAGAAATAGGTTAAGTGATTTGCCCAAAGTCACACACAGAGAACTCCAACATGGGTCAGTGTGATACCAGAACCTCTGCTCGTGGCCCCTCTGCTGGACTCTCCAGGGCCCATATTCCTAGGAAGAGCTCAGAATATGGCTTGCTGTGGGATGGGAGGTAGCCATGTTTCCAGGCTATCAGCAGCCCAAGAAACTTGCACATATGTTCTTAATGCCTTTTAGGGGGGAAAAAAAAAGCAAAGAAAACCCAGAGCATTTATATTCCTTCCTATATGGGTTTTTTAAAAAAAGGCATCCTGCCCACGAAGGTGCCTGCCTACAAGTGGGGATCCTGCCCTAAAAGGATACCATGAAGAGGTAGAAAATGAAGGAGGTCCTGCAGCAGTGAGCCTAAAGGGGGAACACTGCCCCCTGCGAAGAAATTGCAACCAGGTAAACTCGCGAGGAGGAGTTACTGAAGAACCCCCCCCCCAAAGTGCCCATGGTAGAAAGGCAGCTAGGAAAACACAAAGCCATCTGACAAGATTTGGGGTCCAGAAGGAACTTTTTTGCTCTTCTTCACCCTTCTTCCCTGACTACAATCCCAGAGATGTCAAAAACGAGCCAGCTGTGAAAGGCAGAATAAGGAAGAGCAGAGCATCCAACTGTCAGTCAACTTTAGAGTCGTGATTACTATCTGGGCTGACCCAGTTTAATCACCAAATCAAAATTGAGTTTAAGATTTAAAATGACGCTGTGGGGTGTGTGGACCTGGTGATTCACGGACCTGTACCCCTGGGGATAAAAATATATGTTTATAAAAAATAAAAAATTAAAAAATTAAAAAATTAAAAAAATAAAAAAAGATTTAAAATGACGTGGGGCACCTAGGTCCTGAGATTGAGCCCCGCATCAGGCTTCCTGCTCAGTGAGGAATCTGCTTCTCCCTCTCCCTGTGGCCCTCCCCCTCCATTCATGCTCTGTCTCTCACTTTCTCTCTCCCAAATACATAAAGTCTTTTTAAAAAATAAAATAAGATAAAAATAAAAATAAAATTTTAAATGACATATCCAAAATCTATAAAGAACTTATCAAACTCAACACCCAAAAAACAAATAATCCCGTCAAGAAATGGGCAGAAGACATGAACAGGCATTTCTCTGAAGAAGACATACAAATGGCCAACAGACACATGAAAAAATGCTCAGAGAAATACAAATCAAAACCACAATGAGATACCACCACACACCAGTCAGAATGGCTGAAATTAACAAGTCAGGAAACAAGGAAAATCATCAAGGACACAGTGAAAGGGGACCCTTTTTACACCGTCAGTGGGAATGCAAACGGGTGCATTCACTCTGGAAAACTGTATGGAGTTTCCTCAAAAAGTTAAAAATACAACTACCCCACAACCCAGCAATTGCTCTACTAGGTATTTATCCAAAGGACACAAGCATAGTGGTATGAAGGGGCACATGCACACCAATGTTTATAGCAACAATGTCCACAACTGCCAAAATATACAAAGAGCCCAGGTCTCCATCAATGGATAGATGGATAAAAAAAGATATGGTACACACACACACACACACACACACACACACAGAACTATTACTCAGCCTTCAAAAAGAATGAAATCTTGCCATTTGCAACAAAGTGGATAGAACTAGAGGGTATAATGCTAAGCGAAATAAGTCAGAGAAAGACGAATACCATATGACTTCACTCATATCTGGAATTTAAGAAACAAAACAGATGAGCATAGGGGAAGGGAAGGAAAAATAAGATAAAAAACAGAGAAGGATCCAAACCATAAGAAGTTCATAACTCTAGGGAACAAACTGAGGGTTGCTGGAGGTGGGGTAGGGGGATGGGGTAGTTGGGTGATGGGAATTAAAGAGGGCACTTGATGTAATGAGCTCTGGGTGTTACATACAACTGATGAATCACTAAATTCTACCCCTGAAACTAATACTACATTGTTAATTAACTGATATTTAAATATATTTTTTTAATTTAAAGTGACCACAGGATTTTATCCCCCCAGAAAAGGGTGGTAATGAAAATATCAACTAGTTTATTATACACAACATCCAATCAGACATTTGATTAATCAACATTAGACCGCCAATAGGCCATCAGAAACATACTGGCTAAATGTCACCCTTCCCTAGGAATAGGCAAAAAGTTCACCTCACCATGATAATGAATGTTTTGTCCACTGGCTGGAGAAGAATTATCAACCTTGAGTGTATGTAAGAGAAGGACAGGGGCACCTGGGTGGCTCAGTCAGTTAAAAATCTGATTCTTGGTTTCAGCTCAATTCGTGATCTCGTGGGTCATGAGATTGAGCCCCCTCTCAGTGTGGAGTCTGCTTGAGATTCTCTCCCTATGACCCTCCCCCTACTCTCTTTCTCTCTCAAATAAATAAATAAATCTTTAAAAAGAAGAAGTTTGTAGCACTGGCTGGTTCAGTCAGTAAAACATGTAATTCTAGATGTCTGGATTGTGAGTTCAAGACCCTCGGTGGGTATAGAGATGACTTAAAAAATAAAATCTTGACAAAGAAGAAGGAAATGGAAGAAGAGGAGGAGGAGGAAGAGGGGAAGTTGTTTATGAAAGTAGTAATAGATCATTAAATGTGTGAACCAAAAATTGAGAGAACTGAGGGGAAAAGACATTTCAATAATAATCATTTAAGACTTAATACCACACTCTCAATAATGGATAGAACAACCAGATGGAAGATGAGTAAAGAAATAGAGGATTTGAACAATATAGTAAACGAACCAGATCTAGCAAATATGTAGAGCATACTCTACACAACTACAGCGTATATTTTCTTCCCAAATGCACACGGGACATTCTCCGGGATAGACCATCTTTTAGGTCACAAGTTAAATCTCAATATTTCAATAGACTTAATAATACAGGCATCATTCAAAGTATCTTCTCTGACCACAGCAGGATGAGGTTAGAAGTCCATTAACAGAAGGAAAACTGGAAAATGATCCAAACTGTAGATATTAACACACTTTTTTAGCAAATACAAAATTTATTTCAACTGTACATAACAGATTTTTTTAAAGATTTTATTTATTTGACAGACAGAGATCACAAGTAGGCAAAGAGGCAGGCAGAGAGAGAGGAGGAAGCAGGCTCCCTGCTGAGCAGAGAGCCTGATGTGGGGCTTGATCCCAGGACCCTGAGATCATGACCTGAGCCGAAGGCAGCGGCTTAACCCACTGAGCCACCCAGGCGCCCCCCATAACAGATTTTTTAAAAACAAACTCTTCATTGCCATAAACAACTACTAGCAATAATACACATCAGTACAATATGATGCAAGATTTAGCTATACATCCAACTGAGTCGTCAAATGGCAGTCATCCACTAAAAATGGCTTTCCCATTCACAGAGGAAAAGCACAATATAGATTTTTTTTTCAAGGTCCTATACCATCATATACCATTACTGTGTTTTGGCAACTTTATGCAAAACACATAATTAATATAGTTTATGTACTATGGCAAGTTTAAATTCAGTGTTAATACCATGTAGGCTTCTTGCAAAAGGTCTGGAGATGGTTTATACCTTCTGATTCAAGGTATTCCCCCTCCCACTACAACACTAACTGTACATGTGGCCATGACAGCTGAACAACACACTCTTAAACAACAAGTGGGTCAAAGAATATATCATACGGGAAATTAAAAAATACTTAAAGTTGAATGACTATGGAAATACAACTTACCAAAACTTTTGGGACCCACTGAAAGTGGTGCTAAGGGGGAAAGGTTTATATACAAACACATTAAAAAAACAAGACAGATCTCAAAACAACCATGTAACTTTACAACTTAAGAAAATAAAGAACAAACTAAACCCATACCTAGCAAAAGAAAGGAAATAATAGAGATTAGAGCAGAAATAAGTGAAATAGAGAATCAAAAAAAAAAAAAAAGAGGGAGAGAGAGAAAATCAACGAAACCAAAAGTTATATCTTTGAAAAGAAAAATCAATGAAATTGACAAACTTCTAACAGATTGACTAAAAAAAAAAATACTCAAATGACTAAAACAGGAATGAAAGTGAGGACCTCACTAACAAATTTTACAAAAATAAAAAGATTATGAGAAAACTATGAACACTTGTACTCCAAGAAATTGTATTACCTAGATGAAATGGAAACATCCCTCGAAGTAGAAAATCTACTGAGACTAAATCATGAAGAAATAGAAAATCTGATTACATTTATAACTAGTAAGGAGATTTAATCAGGAGACTGAAACTCTTGAGAAAGGAAAGCCCTCCACCTAATGGCTTCACTGGTAAATTCTACCAATATTCAAAAACTAACACCAATCATTCTCAAACTTTTCAAAAAAAAAAAAAAAAAAGAAAAGAAAAGGAGGGAACAAGTCCTAACTCATCCTTTACTATTCTAATTTTAAATCCAGAAAATGACACTGCAGGATAAAAAAACGGCAGACCAATTTTCCTTATGAACATTTCTACAAAAGCTTTCAACAAAATACTATCAAATTGAATCCAATAGCATAGTGAACCAATTATATACCATGACCAAGTGGCATTTATTCCGGGAATGCAAGGATGGTTCAACATACAAAAATCAATCAAGGTAATACACCATATTAACAGAATGAAAGAAAAACACATGATCATCTCAACTGGCGCAGAAAAAACTGACAGAATTCAACAATTTTTCATGATAAAAATACTCAACAAACTAGGAATAAAAGTAAACTATTTTTTTTTTAATTTTTTAAATATTGTATTTCTTTTTTTTTTTTTTTTATTTCCAGCATAACAGTATTCATTATTTTTGCACCACACCCCGTGCTCCATGCAATCCGTGCCCTCTATAATACCCACCACCTGGTACCCCAACCACCCACCCCCCAAAAGTAAACTATTTTTAACATAATGACAGTCATATCTGAAAAACCCACAGCAAACATCATATTCAATGTGAAAAACTGAAAACTTTCCCCTAAAAGCAAGAACAAGGCAAGGATGTTCACTTTCACCATTTCTATTAAACATAGTCCTACAAGTCCTAGGCAGAGCAATTAGGCAAAATAAATAAATAACATCTAAATTGAAAAGGAAGAAGTAAAATTACCTCTGCTCACAGATGATATGATCTTATATATAGAAAATCCTAGGGTTGCCTGGGTGGATCAGTTGGTTGAGCGGTTGCCTTCGGCTCAGGTCATGATCCCAGGGTCCTGGAATTGAGTCCTGCATTGGGCTCCCTGCTCAGTGGGGAGTCTGCTTCTCCCTCTCCCTCTCCCTCTTCCCCTGCCTGCCTCTCTGCCTACTTGTACTCTGTATCTCTGTCAAATAAATAAATAAATAAATAAATATTTAAGAAAACCCTAAGGTTTCCATCAAACATCTACTGGAACTAATAAATAAATTTGGAAAAGTAGCAGAATACAAAGGCAACCCTCAAAAATCAATTGCACTTCTCTACAGTTACAATGAAAATATGAAAAGGAAATTAAGAAAACAACTCCATTTATAATAGCACTAAAAAGAATGAAATACTTAGTAATTAAGTTAACCAAGGAGGTGAAAGACTTATATAATGAAAACTGCAAAACATTGTTAGAGGAAATTAAAGAAGACATAAATGAATGGAAAGATATCATGTTCATAGATTGAAAGATTTAATATTGTTAAAATGTTAATACTGCCCAAAGTGATCTACAGATTCAATGCAATTGTTATCAAACTCCCAAAGACTTTTTTTTTTTTCAGAAATAGAAAGATCCCTCCTAAAACTTAGGAATTTCAAAAACTCTGAACAGCTAAAACAATTTTTCAATAAAAGCAGAAAAACAAAGTTGGAGTCTCATACTTTCTGATTTCAACACTTACTACAAATCTACAGGATTCAAAACAATATGATACCAACATAGAGATAGATCTACACATCAACGGAATAGAAATAAATCTTCAGGGGCACCTGGATGGCTCAGTGGGTTAAAAGCCTCTGCCTTCAGCTCAGGTCATGGTCCCAGGGTCCTGGGATCGAGCCCCACATCGGGCTTTCTGTTCAGTGGGGAGCCTGCTTCTCTCTCCCTTTCTGCCAGCCTCTCTGCCTACTTTTGATCTCTGTCTGTCAAATAAACAAATAAAAAAATCTTTAAAAAAAAGAAAGAAAGAAATCCTCATGTGTAAGGTCAACTGATTTTCAACAAGGGTGCCAAGACAATTCAGCAGGGGAAGGACAATCTTTTCCGCACATGGTTCTGGGAAAACTGGAGATCCACATACAGGAGAATGAAGTTGGACTCCCATCCTATACCGTAGACAAAAAATAACCCCATAGATAGATAGAGTTAAACAAAAGAGCTAAAACTCTTAGGAAAACTGGGAATAAAAGCTCACCACATTAGATTTGGCAATGATTTGTTGGATTCTGACATCAAAGGCTCAGTGAGTTGAGCTTCTGACTCTTGATGTTGGCTCGGGTCATGATATCTGAGTCATGGTCTTGAGCCCCATGTGGGGCTCCATGCTCAGCGTGGAATCTCCTTGAGATTCTCTCTCTCCCTCTGCCCCTTCCCCACTCACTCTCTCTAAATAAATAAATAAAGTCTTTAGAAAAAAGGCACAGATAACTAAAGAAAAAATAGGCAAACTGGACTTCATGAAACCTAAAACCTTCTGTGCATCGAAGGACAATATCAGTAGAGTGAAAAGGCAACCTATGGAACAGGAGGAAATATTTGCAAATTATATATCAGATAAGGGCTTCATATCCAGAATATATAAAGAACTCTGAAAAATCAACAACAGGACAACCTAGTTCAGAAATGGACAGAGGATATGAACAGATATTTCTCCAAAAAATACAGATGGCCGATGAACACTTGAAAAGATGTTCATCATAACTGATCATTAGGGAAATACACATGAAAACCACAATGAGATATCACTTGACAACCATTAGGATGACTATTATAAAAACAAAAACAAACAGCAGAAAATAAAAAGTTTTGGCAAGGATGTGGTAACATTGGAAACTTTGTGCTTTGTTGGTGGGAAAGTAAATTGATATGGCCACTGTGGGAAATAACGCAGTGGTTCTGGAAAAAATTAAAAATAGAATTACCATATGAACCATCAATGTCACTGCTAGGTAGACACCTAGCAAGCAAATTGAAATGGGGTCTTGTACAGATATTCATTCTCAGCAACATTATTCACAACAGTTTATTTGTGGAAACAACCAAGTATACATTCACGAATGGATAAACAAAATGTGGTGTATATAAATATATAATATGATATTATTCAGCCTTAAAAAGGCAGGAAGTCTTGATATATGTTACAACATGGAGAAAACTTGAGGACATGATGCTAAGTGAAGTACACCAATCATGAAAAAATAAATACTGTTTCATTCCACTTACATGAAGTTCCATGAGTCATCAACATCAGAGAGAGAAAATAGAATGATTCTACATTCCTACCCTGGCAAATGGACATTCATAACAACAAAAACCAACCTCTCTGGTCTGAAATAAGAGATGATGTATCTGCTTACCTATCCCTAAAATCTAGTAGAAATGCAATCAGGATCTACTGGGATATCCCATAGTCCTGTGGCCACTATGTCCATCAGAAGGACCCTGGAGCAGGCAGCGAGCACCTAAGGGCCTTGCATTGCCTTTCATCCTATCGATAGTGTCATTTGATGCACGGAATTTTTTAGTTTTTATGAATTCCAATTCGTCTATTTTTTCTTCCATTGTTTGTGCCTTTGGTGTCAGAATCCAACAAATCATTGCCAAATCTAACGTGGTAAAGCTCTTATTCCAAGTTTTCCTAAGAGTTTTAGCTCTTATGATGAGGTCTCTATCCATTTGTGGTTTCTTACCATCTGTGGTATAGGACGAGAGTCCAACTTCATCCTCCTGTGTGTGGATCTCCCATTTTCCCAGCACCACGTGTGGAAAAGATTGCCCCTCCCCTGCTGAGTGGTCTTGGCACTCTTGTTGAAAATCAGTTGACCTTACACGTGAAGATTTATTTCTGGGCTCTCTATTCGATTCCGTTGATGTGCAGATCTATCTTTATGCTGGTGTCACATCGTTTTGAATCCCATAGATTGGTAGCAAGTGTGGAAATCAGGAAGGGTGAGACCTCCAACTCTGCTCTTTTGTTTTCAAGTTTGTTTTGGCTCTTCTGAGTGCCTAACACCTCATCGCTTTCGCTATATAATGTTTGTTAGAAGCTAGTCACTGAGTCTGGCCCACAGTCAAGAGGAGGAGGTCACACAAAGGTTGGGAGTACCAGGAGGCAAAGATTATTGGGAGCCCTTTTAGGGGTTGCCTACTACAATAGCTAACATTTACTGAGGACTTCATACTTAAGTGATATGTATCCATACTCATTTCATCCTGACAATAACCCTGGGAATCTGGAACTCTTATTATACCTAATTTTTACTAGAAAGAATTGAAGTTGAGAGAGATTAAATCATTTTACCTGCAGGTCTAAGGCTATAAATGGTGGAGATGGGACTCAGACCCAACCTGTCCAAATCCAATGCTATGCTCGTAAGTGTTGTCCTTACTACCCACACACACTCGGCTGCTTCAATATTTCAGATGAATATAAAATGTTATTAGTTATAATTACAGCTTACATTTACGACTGGTTAAATCTCAGATGACTGCTCATGAGTAGAATGAACTCTTTCAGCTGTATTTAGCACTAGTCAAATGAATTTGAGAAATCCTATTTTGGTTCAGAGTTAGCATGTTATGGAAATTGCTACCCACTGTGGAAAAGTGGGTAAAAAACTCGTTAACACAGACATGCTGAAGAATTTCCCGTCTTGCTACCCTGGAAAACTATTTAGATTCTCTAGGCTTCTAGAAGTAGGACCTCAGCTTGAGGGAAGCCTCTGGAACTGATTTCATGGGCAGCTGCTTCAAAACATCAAATTTCGCCTGAACTTCCCCAGAATTTCTGGGTCAGGCCACACACAAGAGAACTCTGTGAAAACAAGTTTCCACAGAACTTCTTGGCCTGAGAGAATTCTGCTTTCAAATAACCCCACCTCCCCCTCCTCCCCAGTCAGATTCTGCCTCTTGTGATGGAAGGCCTCCTTCCCAGTCTGGGAAATGTGTCAGGGGGTGTCTGATGGAGTCACAAAGACTCTTTGCTTCTCGTTCTCCCCTTCTTTTGTGATCACATTTGCAAACTCTCAGAAGGAAAACATTGGGTTGTGTTCTAAAGCCCAGGATAGAAAGCTTGGTTGGGTTAAAAGTGTTTCAGAAATGTCGAGAATGTTTTTAAACTTGGTCTAAAAGATGTTCTTGTTTTCGTTATGTTTTTAGAAGTAGGTGTAATTGCCTTCGTGCTTCAGTTTAAAAAGGGAACCCACGCTGTCCCCATTTTTATCCCGGAGGCCCAGTTCAATGCCTGGAGCTGGGCTGGATGCAGTGCAGGGGCAAATAAAGACATTGGGTCTTGCCTTTAAGGAGCTTTGACAGTAGTATCCAGACTTTGAGCGACTAGTCCTGTCTACTGCCAATATGTCAAGGGGCCTCAGACCTGGCGTACATCTCCCCAACCTCAAGTCACACCTCTTTTCACACAGGAGGGTTCCCAGTCTTGAGCAGGGCAAGGATTTTTTTTTTTTTTTAAAGACTTTATTTATTTATCAGAGAGAGAGGGGGAGAGAGTGAGCACAGGCAGACAGAATGGCAGGCAGAGGCAGAGGGAGAAGCAGGCTCCCTGCTGAGCAAGGAGCCCGATGTGGGACTCGATCCCAGGATGCTGGGATCATGACCTGAGCCGAAAGCAGCTGCTTAACCAACTGAGCCACCCAGGCGTCCCCAGGGCAAGGATTTTAGTCTATTTGGGTCACTGGTGTATCCCCAGCACCTAAAACAGGGCCAAACAGGAATTAGGACCTCAGTAAACAGTCTCGGAATGAATGAGGCAGTTATGGGATAGAGGTTAAGTGGGCTGAGTCCAAGATCATCTCGGTTCTGGGTCTGAATCTCAGTGTGGCCCCTTGCTGGGTGGATTACACTGGGTTACTTATTTAACCTCCCTCTGACTCAGCTACTTCATTTGTTCATTTCTTCATTCAGCAAATGTTAGCTGAACACCTATTACATACCAAACACTGTTCTCGGCACCGGGGTGTAGTAGTGACCAAAACAGACACAGATCCCTGCCCTGGGCCGGGGCCACGGTGGGCGGGGGGCGGGGGTTATTTCAAGGAGGAGAAACAGACAAATGCGCCAATAAGTGAAATATATAGTGGGTTTCAGAAGATGAGTGCTCTGGAAAGACCGGGAGACGGGGAATTCTGGGGTGAGGTGGTAGAAGCTTTGCCTCCTGGCCTGTGGAACCATCCAAAGGCAAAAGTGCAGGGCACAAAGGGCTTACCCAAAGTACCCAGAGCTCCAGATATAGAATAGAATACTATGCTATGTTTCCATGTATAACATCGCACACATAACAAAGATCCTGACTGCTAAGTGTTGTGAAAATGAGATGAGAAAACATCTGTGATGAGTCTAGCTCTGTGCCTGGTACACAGCTCACCATGTCGTGATTATTATAATTTTCCTCTCCTACACTCCATGCGCATTTAAGTACCGACAGAAGGTGAGACCTGAATACTCCATTCCATTCTCTAATTTTATGGGAAGAGGGAGCCAAGGTCTAGACTTGTCCAAGATCAAATGGCCACGACAAGGCCAAGTCAGAACTAGAACTTGGTCCCTCATGCCATGCACTGTTCTTTCCTCTTCCAGCCAAGGATTCCCCACGCCCCCTGCTTGTTGACAGTCTTGCAAGCTATTGTTAAAGAGAATTATTCACAACACTTACAGAAGGTGGTAAGTGGCGGGAGGGCGGGACCCACGGATAAAAATAACAAAGAAACAGCAGGAGTGAGGAGGGATTCTGGTTATCCTGATCTAAGGAGATTCTTGCTACAACTCAACAAGGCAGGAATGAGCACAGAAATCCCAAAGTGAGGGCCTGAGACCTTCAGGGGAGCCTGAAGAGAGCGTGGTCAAGGGGAGAGTATTTGCCACGGTTCAGCTGACAATTCAATACCATGAAATAACTTTGCTTTCCTGGAAGGCTCACGATAAACCGATCCATACTTCTCGAGCCAACTCTGGGTCAGGAGTATTCAGCCAACTGGATGATTTGGCCTCTGTCCAGAGTGGAAACAGCAGCTGCTGACTCCCCCACCCCACCCTGGGTTGCTTAATCACCAGCCGCACAGCCAGCCAGGCGGCAGGAAGCGCCTCCCTCTGACCCATTTCCCTTGACCCCTGCACTGGGACCTTGGATGCCGGCCCCTCTTTGTTCAGGGGACAGTTCTTCCTGCTCCTCCCCCAGCCTAGTGGCTCATTTTGTCCCCAACCCTCTGTCTCCTGTTCCTCCACTCCCCTGAATTCTTTCAGGCAGGAGTGCAGTTGGGGAGTGAAAAGAGGGTAACCCCCCCAGGGGTTGTCACCCCCCTCATTAGCTGTCTTCCCACCATCTCTATTCCATGCATCTTGCGCTCTCCAGCTCAACACCTGGACCCTGAATGTGTCTTTGGCCTTTTTGACTCCTCCCCTGTCCCAAGCACAAGTGGAAACACCTGAGTACGCAATAGGTAGGTAGGACCCTTTATGAAAAATGAACCAGACCCGAGAAGTGGGACTGGTGCTGTGGCAGAGAAGACTCTGTGGGAGAAGGACTTGGATTAGGCCTGGAGAAGTCAAGATCAAACAGGAGGGATGGGCTTGAGGGCTGGCAGAACAGCAGAACCGAGATGTGGAGACAGGAATAGATGGGCAGCCTCGAGTTCAGACGGAGGGAGGCCCTCTAACGAGTGGTTTGCAAATTTCAGATCGTGACCCTTCGGTGGGTGTCAAAATTATTTCTTTGGCTACAAAGAGCATTTTTTAAAACTGAAGTAGAATAGAGTAGAAGTAAGATAGAAATGAAACTGTCAGAGGGTTTCCCACATCGTAAGGATTATTACCATTTCCTGAAATTGACATTGCGATTTTGATGAAGTCCCAGAACCTAAGTCAGGTTCGGTGGGGTGAGGAGGTTCGGAGCCGACGACTAAAGAAAGAATTCTTAAGACGTCGTTGGTGCAAAAGGTGATCAATTTTATGTACAGTATGTAAGTGACAGAAGTCGACTGGGTCGTGATGTAAAATGAATTTGTCATAGATTACACTTAAAAAGAGTTAAAAACTGGCTCAGTGGGTTAAAGCCTCTGCCTTCAGCTCAGGTCATGATCCCAGAGTCCTGGGATAGAGCCCCACTCGACTCTTCAACACTCTGGCCTCTATTAGTTTTACCCTCCCAAGGACATTCCACTTTTTTTTTTTTTTTTTTACGATTTTTATTTAAATTCCAGTTAGTTATCATACAGCATAATATTATTTCAGGTGTACAGCGCAGAGATTGCTACATCACTTTCCTACATCAGCCTGTGCTCACCACAAGTACCCCCCTTAATCCTCATCTCCTGTTTCCCTGTCCCCCCCACCCAACTCCCCTCTCGTACCCATCAGTCTGTTCCCTAGAGTTAAGAGTTTATTTGCCTCTCCCTCTCTCTCTGTCTCTGCCCCCCTCTCTTTTTTACCTCTTCTTCTTTGTTTTGTTTCTTAAATTCCATATATGAGTGAAATGACACTTGTCTTTCTCTGATTTATTTCACTTAGCGTACGTAATACTCTAGCTCCATCCACATCACCGCACATGGCAAGACTTTATTCTTTTTCATGGCTGAGAAGATGTGGTATATATATATATAGACAATATATATCACATCTATATACTGTCTATATATATACCACATCTTCTTTATCCATTCATCAGACATTTGAGCTGTTCCCATAGTTTGGCTACTATAGATAATGCTGCTGTAAGTATCGGGGTGCTTGTATCCCTTTGAGTTAGTATTTTTGTATTCTTTGGGTAAACATCTCCTAGTGCAATTGATGAATCACATAGCAATTCTATTTTTAACTTTTTGAGGAACCTCCATACTGTTCTCCAGAGTGGCTGTACCAGGACTCTCATGCTTGTGTTTTCTCTCTCTCTCTCTCTCTTAAGCATAAATAAAATATTTTTTGAAAAATGAAAAATAAACAATACAGAAGACTTTTTTAAAAAATGTATTTGTCAGAGAGAGCACACAAAGCAGGGAGAGCAGCAGGAGGAGAGGGAAAAACAGACTTCCCACTGAGCAGGGAGCCCCCTATGGGACTCGATCCCAGGACCCGGGGATCATGACCTGAGCTGAAGGCAGAGCTTATCTGACTGAGCCACATAGCCATCCCAGTAGGGAAGACTTTACTGAATACTGCAATAGGGGAGAGACATGGGGCTCTACTCCCAGCATAGCCAGACAGCTGGGGATTCACTGCCAAGGAGCGAGGTAAAGGGTCAGTGGACAGAAAGTCACTCACAGAAGACCTCCACCATAGGGACACTCTAAGCCAACCTAACAGGGTTCTTGTTGAAGGCAGGCCAAGGACTTGGACATCAAAGGTGAGAGATGAGGAACTTAATGTGTTTCAGAGGTGGGTACGATTTAGCAGGATTCTTTGCTAAGACCTGGCTCAGACAGGATAGGGACCAAGGTCAAGGCTGACTTGGAAAAAGGGGCTCAGAGGAGCCCAGCTAAAGTTCCATCAGAGTCTTTGTCAGCAAAACATCTCTCTCTGTGTTTCCACTTGTCCCTGATATTTATATGATGCTTTCCAATTTTTGCGTATAAATGTTAGGTAGTATTAGTAGTTAGGAAAACCGAGACTTAAGGAAACCAAGTCCCTTGCCCAAGGTCACATAGCTGTTCTCAGGCAGAACTGGGAATAGAGGCCCAGGTCCATCTGTGTTTAGACCCCAGATGCCTATTATCCTGCTTCTCAAAAATCCAAACCCAGCGTTCTGTTACTGAAGATGCCCCAGAGGAGTCCTATCTTGGAACTGGGGTGCTACCCTGCCTATGCTTGAACAGTTGTCTGAGCCCGGTCATGAGCGCCCAGGCTATTAATGAATGCTTCAAGTCTCAGATCTGAGCTCACCCCAGCCCACAGTGTTATTTATAGCACATGGGCTGTTTACTGCTGGGGCTGAGCAGGCCACAAGGAGAAAGAACAGACTGAAATACTCCCTTGCAGGGGTTGGGCACCCAAACCCAAAGTTTGGCTCCAAAGTCCAGTTCTGTTGATCACCCCATAAGGTATCTCTTCAACTGTCCTCTCTCCTTTGTCCCCAGGGCCCCAGTGGGCGTGCTGAGTCCCTCAACAACTCTGGCCTGGATGCGAGGCAGCCTAGAGGGAAACACCGCGAAAGGTCAGTGATGGCCACCTCCTCCCTGCAGCATGTTCTGGGGGCAATTTTTGTATTTTCCTGAATTTCAAAAATGTCTTTCTTGAAAATTATTGCTTGTTCTGGGAGACCCTTGGGTGAGTTTAGTCTATTTTTTTTTTTTTAAGATTTTATTTATTTATTTGACAGACAGAGATCACAAGTAGGCAGAGAGGCAGGCAGAGAGAGACGAAGGGATGCAGGCTCCTCTGCTAAGCAGAGAGCCCCATGTGGGGCTCGATCCCAGGACCCTGAGATCATGACCTAGAGCTGAAGGCAGAGGCTTTAACCCACTGAGCCACCCAGGTGCCCCTGAGTTTAGTCTTAAGCAGACCCCTTCCGTCTGTAGCTCATCGTCATTGCACTCTGGGCAAGGCCCCTCTCCTGCATCAATTTACTAATGTACTGAATTTCTTTTCTCCCCTTTCCTCCCTCCCACACCACAGGTAGCCCCTCTGTGTTACCTCTTGGATCCCTAAGTCTCCTTGACTTTAATGTATCCTTGCAAACTATGCTGCACTGCTTTCTAGGAGTGGGTGTTCTTAATCTACAAAAATAGTAGATTAGATAGTAGAATAGATCCTCGCTCCCTGTCTCATTCAGGGTCTTCTCTTTTGTAATTGACATCTCCCTCTGTGGACATCCTCCATTACTGCTACTTACTTTCATAATCAGAGAAAAACCCTCACAGCTAACCAAGGCTGAGTCTGAGGGATTTCAAGGGGAGCTGGGGAGGGACGTGAAGTCACACGTTTCCATCTTCTGAAACACAAAGGCTATGCCTTGGAAAAGAGGAGGTACCCCTGTGGAGGGGATGTGTGGGTATACATCTAGAAGTTTCCAGCTATCCTCACTGGGAGGTGCAGGAAGGGGAAGCAAATGGGTCCCAAGGGAAATGCCAGAGCCTCACTCTATTCGATTACAAAATCAAGGAATTCCACTCCTTTTGAGAAGTCCTATAGTTTGGCCACTTGAGCCCATTCCCACAAGGAGCAGTGAGCAGAGCTGAGAGAGGCCAGGGCTCGACCGCCAGCCTTGGCTCTGAAGTTACAACCAGCTCTCCACCTGCCCCTGCACAAAGCTGTGTTTGCAATACTGGCCTTAAATTTTAGCAGATCCTTCAGCCTCTTCAAGGGTTTAAACACTGACCCCACCCCCCAACACCTTAAGAATTACATTCCAAGGATGCTAAAACCTGGCCTGCAGACTACTGCGACCTGTCTTAGCCACTGCAGACCACCTTAATTGATCAGAGACATTTTCCTACTGAGCTCATACTCAGCTTCAGAATTCTTCTCGACCCTATGGTCGGGTTAACACACCAGACTCGGCACTAAAGCTAAAATCTAACTGCCACTATGAGAAACCCAATCATCTCATCTTTTAGAGGAGACTAAGACCCAGTGAGGGGAAAGATCTTGCCCAAGGTCTGTGGAGCTTGAGGATAGCATTGCCTAAGGATTAACATGATGATGCTAACCAAGTCTTCTCCTGATTCCAATTTGCTTCCAAATAAAACTTGAGTGACTTCACCTAAGTCGACTTGGTCACAAAACTTTATTGAGCATGTACTAGGTGCCAGGCATGACAGCCAGGTGCAGAGGATACAGCAGTGACTATGATGTGCTGTGATGATGACTGTGACTGTGCTGTGATGGGGTGGACGGTCATCTGAAAGGGAAGGACAAGAACTATAATGTAAGACATGTTTACGACTGTGGGGCTTGACCTTGCCTGGGTAGTCAGGGAGGGCCTCCCAGGGGAGGCAATGGCACTGCAGCTGACATCTGAATGATGAATTAGGAGGGAAGCGATTTCTAGTTGAGGGAACAGCAAAAGACTCTGAGGATAGAGAAAGTAGGGCATCTTTGAGGAACTGAAATAAGGCCCCAGACCCCAGTGGCTCAAATCTAGAAGGGAGAGGGGAAGAGGCCTCACCCCTACCCCAAATCCCTACCTCCCACCCCTGCCCTGTTGAGCACCTCTTCATTTTTTTAACATGTGGATATCGTCTAATAATATCCAAGCCTTTTGCTCTTTTCTCTTAATATTATATTGTGAGCATTTTCCAAAGTGATTGTGATTTCTTTTAAAAAACTTCCTTTCTAACAGCTACATTACACTTCAGCACATCAATTACCATAATTTATTAAATAACACCTCTATTATTGGGTGCTTAGAATGCTTCCTGGTTCTCACTATCATAAATAATACCAAGGTAGCCATCTTTGATCACCTTTGATCATATGATTAATTTCTTAAAATAGATTTCTGCAAGTTAATTACTGTTTCAAATGCTATGAGCATGTTTAATATTCATGAGAGCAACGAAAGCTTTGTGCAGTGTTGTCTCACCTAATACCTGCGATCACCCTTTGAAGATTCTTAGGTGAGGAAGCTAAGGCTTGCAGGGGCGCATTTGACCCAGTTGTCACACAGGTGACAAGGGAGCTGGTTAAGAAACATGGACTGTGGGGTGCCTGGGTGGCTCAGTGGGTTAAAGCCTCTGCCTTCAGCTCAGGTCGTGGTCTCAGGGTCCTGGGATGGAGCCCCACATCGGGCTCTTTTCTTGGCGGGGAGCCTGCTTCCTCCTCTCTCCCTGCCTGTCTCTCTGACTACTTGTAATCTCTATCAAATAAAATCTTAAAAAAAAAAAAAAAAAAAAGAAACATAGACTGTGAGGCCCACCTGGTCTTGTCAAATCCGCATCTCTGGACTGTGAGCTCTTCCAGCCGTCCTGCTGATTCTGATGAAGTTAAAGTTTCAGAATCATCGGGTGCCTGGGTGGCTCAGTCGGTTAAAGTGTCTGACTTTGGCTCAGGTCATGATCCCGGGGTCCTGGGATCGAGCTTCTTCCTGGGGCTCCGCACTCAGCAGGAAGTCTGCTTCTCCCTCTAACCCTCCCCCCACTTATGCTTTTTCTCTCTCAAATAAATAAATAAAAATCTTTTTAAAAAAATTAACAGTAAGAAAAAATAAAGCTTGAGAAATATCCACCGTATTCAAGATCCTCATTTCCGGTTGAAAAAATTAAGACTGGAAAAAGAAAGTGCTTTGTCCCATGTAACATAGCTTCTGCCCAGGGCCAACAATGAAGCCTTGGTCTAGACCACTTCCAGAACCTGTACTCAAACCTCCATCCTACACTGGAAAACCCAGTGTCGGCTTCCTTTCTTTCAGGTCACACTCCCGCTAAATGTATGCGCGTGTCTGTCTCAGCACATGCTTGCTGATGTGCTATTGGTATGGGTTTTTTTCTTAGTTTGATAAGTGAGTCACCACAATTTAAATGTGCCGTATGCAACCCCCCAGAAGAGTACTTGTAGTAAAAGTTTGTAAAGATAACACAATCTTTTCCCATATAAAAATCACCACCAACATTTGTGTTTAGTAAATTAAAGTAACTGGACGTCAGGCCTTTAAAAGCTGAAATGAATAACAGTTTGGTCAAAACTTATCCCACAGGCTTGCAAGTGAACGCTGTTTTCACGTTCCTAGGTTAATTCAGGCACCAGCATCTGTATGGGAAACAGAGTCACCTAAAGGAGTCAGATGACCCAGATGTTAATGATTGCTTCCCCAGGGCCTGCTGGGAGAGATGCCATCTGAATACTTCTCCCTCGGTTGGGCGCTGGATACAGCCCTGCCTGAGGCCCAGCATGGGATTGATGCCTCCAGTAGATGGCAGAGTCTCACAGAACACGGGCTGGTGAGGCTGGCTGTCCCCACTGGAAAAACCAGCTGGAGAAGATCAGCTCCTGGGTCCTCCCCCTCCAGATGCACCCTCCCTCTCTGGGAAAAGAGAAAAGAGACTTCCTGTGTGGGTCCCATCAGCCCTGTGCAGGGTACCTGGGGAATCCAGGGATCCTGGACCAAGCCTGCAAGAAGGGCCTTTACCCACCGTCTCATCCGGGCCACCCAGGGTGTGTCCAAGGACCAACAACATCCCCTGGGAACCTGTTAGGAAGGCAGATTCTCAGACATCTCCCCCCCCAAGCCAACTTCAGCCGGGAGCCTAGGGTGGGAGGAGCAGCAATCTGTGTGTTAACAAGCCCTCTGGGTGATTCCAATGCATAAGGAAGTTATAGAAACACCAATTAACTCCAACTTCCTCATTTTAGGAATGGGGAAATACGGACTAGACAAAGGAAGTGAACCCACAGCCGGGCAGTGGCTGAGACCCCACTATTACCCAGATTCCTGATGTTTGCTCCCCCTTAGTCTTTGTTGTCTAGCATCCTCTGCCTCCACTCCCTGGAGGTCAGTAGAACCATCGCAGCTGTGCCATCTTCAGACGTTGCCAGATGTGCCCTCTGTGTAAGGTTGCTGGAGAAAATACAGAATGCTCAGTTAAATGTCAATTTCAGAGAAACAACAAATAACGTTTCAGCCTGTGTATGTCAGATACTGTCATCCCATATTTTTACTTGCTGAATCTGGCCGCTCTCTGCCTCAGGGGCAGAATCTCCCTTCCTGAGAACCATTGCCCCAGGTCCATTCCTTGGGGTCTGGGATGTGGGGGTCGTAAGTAAAAATATCGGATGAAATAATCAATAGCCATTCATTGGGGAGGGCAGGAACTTTATCAGACTCATCTCTGTACCCCTAGGAAGAAGTAGATTCTCATTTTACCTATCCGATAAACCATAAAACAGACTCTTAACTACAGAGGACACACTGTGGGTTGCTGGAGGGGACATGGGCGGGGATATGGGGTATGGGATATGGGTGATGGGTAGTCAGAGGGAACTCCTAATGATGAGCACTGGCGGTTCACCTGAAACTAATATGACACTGTAGGTTAACTAGCTAGAATTTAAGTAAAAACTTGAATCAATCAATCTTCTCCCTGAGAATAGGATGGAAAACCCTTTCTCAGTACCAGGTACCTGAATACTTACTAAGCCGGGGACTGGGCATTAGGGACACAATCCCTGCCTTCAGGCAGCCTGTGGCCTGGCAAATAGAAATGAAAAATGGGGTTGGTTTGGACTCACATAGCATTTTTGAAAAGATTTGACTTTGTGGTCAACATTCAAAAATTGGAAGCCATTTTTACATAAAAGTCAGGATTTCTACTCTCTCTTGGAAAATGGAGCACATATTCCAAATGCGTGGGACAACTGGCCCTTGGGTCTGCATTCCCATGCAGCAAGGCCAGGCCCTTGGTGAGAGAGGCCAGCTGCCGTTGACTGGGTCATGTGTCCCCGGCCCCCCAGGGCCCCCCACCACTCTCTGTCGTCCCATACCAGCACCCTTCACCCAGTTCTGTTATCTGGCAGGTGCCTATAGGCACTGGATTTCAAAGCTCTGATCTGATAGGCGGGAGGGATTGGAATGGAATGTCTTTCCAGGTGATCTGTGTAAGGCTGATGCCGTACCTCCATTTTGCAGAAGAAGAAACTAAGGTTTAGGAAGATTGAGTGAATTGCTCAAGGTCCTAACAGCTACGTTGGATTAGAGGACTCCAGGGCCTATACCTATGCCCCACCCTGACCAGGGTTCCTTGTGAGAAATAGCTCAATTACAGGGACAAAAAAGCTGTGGCACCGGGGACCCAGAGGGGAAGTGGTGACGAGGACGGAAGGCCAGACCTCCTCATGCTCACTCATCTGTGAGAAAGAGTAAAAGCAAGAGAAAGCCAACTTGGGTGGCTGAGAACAGGAGCTCTGACTGGGACCCAGGGCAGCTCCCAGACACACAACCACCAGGACTCCTCAGTGCCCGGCGGGGCCTGGAAGCTCAGCCACAGACCACAGTGAGTAACTTTCTGTTGTTGTTTTATTTGGGGGCCTCTTCCTCATTTCAGAGAACCTGTGTGTTTTGTGAAACCTGTGTTCCTCCTTTACCCCTTCCCCCCAGGGATGTCAGAAGCTGGGGGGGGGGGGTCTGTCCAGGGGCGAGAAACTGATCCCCTATGGGGAGGACTCCTAAGGTGTGTGAGGACCACTCACAGGAAGGCTCGGGGCTGTGCGGTCCTCACCCTTGGACAGGACCACGAATCAGCACTCACAGAAGGAGGTAGTCACCTATACGCTGACAGCCTGACTGGGGCGGCTCAAGAGTGTGTTAGCGCCACACTAGACCCCAGGGAGGCCAGGGGTCTGCAGCAAGCCAGCACCCAGGTGACTCTCAGCGCTGGTAACTCCACGGCCTCAGGAAAATCCGCCCCCTCCTTCCCACTCAGCTTGCTCTTCTGAGAGAGCAAGGGCCCAAGACCAGCACTCATGGGCCTGTGGGGAGGGCTGGCTGTGGCGACACTGGCTGAGAACCCCGGGATCAGCAAATGGCTTTAAGGTGGCAATTTGGATCGTCACACCATCTGCTGCTCCTGGGGAGCAGAGCTAAGGAGGAGGGGGCTGCAGGCTGTTTTTCCCTCGAATGGGTGGCAGGTAGACACCTTGAAGACACAAAGCCCAGGACTGAGGCAGAGAAGGGGCACAAAAGGAATTGGGGCAGACCCTGAGAGGCAGGACCCCAATGACGCTGGCCCTAGCATCAATTTCTACCAAAGAACCACTTCACCTTTTGGTGGGTTGAGAGCAGGTGGCTAAGGTGGGCAAAATGGTAGCATGGCTCAGCTGAGCAGAGCCCTCCAGTGTGTCTCCTGCCTTCCCTCCCCATCTTTGTTGCGCCTGTTACTCTTACCCTGAGCTCTCAGATGTACACGGAATGTTCTTTGAGTCTTTCTCATTAAAGCACCTTCAGTAGGACTCAGAGCTCTCACTCTACCAGACTGGTCAGAAAAGGAGTCTCAGTGTGTAGTTAGCTTCTCTGCCTTGCCAGCATTGCCCACCGAATCCTAGGGGCTCATACAGAGCACGGAACAAGGGAGGCACCTGGTCTTCATGCTGCCCTGGCTTCTCCTATGATGGATGCCTGTTGTCCAAAGGGGTTGGATCCCTGAAGTCCAGCCCTGCCTGCTTCCCTCATGTGCCTGGAGTCCAGATTCTTTGCCACGATTTGAAACCACTCTGCCTTGGGTTTAACCTTAGGATTAGGTTACCACCCAGTAACTTCACCTAGAGGCCCCACGATCTCCCCAAGACAGCAGAGCCCAGGATGTGAAAACTCAAGGGACCCGGGACCCGGGGACCACCTCTCCTGTGTCCTTGGCTTTGGATCACAGATAGAGGGTCTTCTCCCCACCCACCTGGGACCCCAGCTTCACCTTCTCACTGAACTCGGGCTTTCACAAAGAACAGAAAAAAGGGCTCTCTTCAGACAGTTTCTGCTTTCTACCTCAACCCCTGTAAAACGTCCCTTGGCTGGGAGACACCGAGGCTGCTTTTTGAAGGGAGACCAGCAGCTGTACCCAAGTCCTCCTCACTGATAGGTCAGGTGGCCTGGGATGAGCCGCATCACCCCCCCCCCTATTTTTTTTAAAGATTTTATTTATTTGAGAGAGAGAGAGCACAAATGAGGTGAGAGGCAGAGGGAGAAGCACACTCCCCTGCTGAGCAGGGAGCCAGATGGAGGGCTCGATCGCAGGACCCCAGGATCATGACCTGAGCCGAAGACAGACACTTAACTGACTGAGCCACCCAGGTGCCCCTCACGTCATCTTTCTAACCTGTAGTTTCTCCAGCTCCAAAAATGAAGCCCAACATTACCATCCTGCCTCAAAGGGAAGCTCATTTATTTTCTGAAGTTCATGTTTACGGAGTGTTCACTACGTGCGGTAGCTCTGTTAGCTCTGCTGCCTTCTCTTGCCCGGCGCTCACAGCAGCCCTGAGAGAGCTGCACCGTCAGCACCCACATCTGAGAGGTGAGAAACTGAAGCTCACGCAGGATTGAGACCTTGCCTAAGGTCATATAGCTGGTGGTAAATGGCAAAGCCAAGAGTCAAGCCCCGGGCTGTCTGAACACAAAACCGGCTCTATTGCCATAAGAACCAGCGAGGGACCCTGATACGGAGAGCTCCTTGAAAGCGCTGTGGTCCATCGCAGCCCCTAGGAACCATCAGCCCCCTTCCAGCTAAGCTCAGAAAAGAATTTAAGACCCATTATTCCCTGTTCCCTCCATCTCCTCGGGAGAGAGGGGGTCCACAGAGCATGGGGTGTGTCCTGCCCCACCCCCATGCAGTGAAGACCCCCAAAGGTCAAGGAAAGAAAAGGACAGATCAGTGGGGTAGACCAGAAGGGCAGGATCCTCCCCAGGGTCATTAGGGCCAAGTGTGGGAAAGAAGGTTGCTGGGATCCCATCCAAACTGGAAGCATGTTGGTGAGACCTCTGGGCAGAAATGGGTTGGGTCAGATGTCCTGTGGGCTTTGCTGCCTCTCATCTCCTCCCCCACCCGTTCCTATCCCTACAGGGGAGCCCCTCAGTCTTCTACTCACATAGTGAATCAGAGGCAGCCCCTCCCACCACAACTCCCCTCTCCCCTCTGCTCTTCTCTCCCTGGGGGTTTGGGGCCACCCCAAAGTTCCTCTGAGAACCACAGCTGCGTTCACGGTGTTGCCTCTGCTAGACAGCAGATCCGCACTCTGTGGGTCTTCGTGGATCTGTCTGGGTCCTGGGGGTATCTGACGGAGCTAAAAGCAGGGGACGGAGCCTGCTGAGAATCGGGAGGGGGTGCAAGGTATTTCACAGACCTTCTCCCAAGACTTCACATGAGTCCTATCTTAATGGTACCCGCTTGGCAGATGAGATCACCAACGCTCAGTCACAGCAGGTAAATGGCAGAGACAAGCCGCAAACCCAGATCTGTGTTTTCATTATTTTCCACCAGCTTTGCCTAACAGGAAGGGAGGTGTTCCAGAAGGCTCACACCATTAGAAGGTCATGGAGCTTGGTTCCATTTTTTTAAAAAATTAGTGAGTAATTATTTTGCTACTTAAAAGGTATTTTTCTCAGTGTGAGAGCTTCTTAAGATAAACACAAGATTCAAAAGCAGAAGTTAGCAGTGATCAAACAAATGATCTAATTTCTTCCAACCAGGATGTTTATCATTTGGCCATTGATATACAGTTTTAGGTTGATCTTTTTCTTCATCATTTATTATTTAATTTACACCCTTAATGAACCAGATTAAAGACATGATGCAAAAGGAACTCTGATGTCAGAAACACAAGGAAATAAGGAGAAGAAAGTTGATCTCTTCCCTGCAAATTTACCTCAAGCCTTAAATTGTGTTTATCTGATCACATTTCTTATATAGCTTACCAGGGAAATTACTGCACATCCCGAAATTCTGAAGAGTGTTAAAAAGAGAAGGGCGCCTGCGTGGCTCAGTGGGTTAAGTCTCTGCCTTCGGCTCAGGTCATGATCTCAGGGTCCTGGAATCAAGTCCCGCATCAGGCTCTCTGCTCAGCGGGGAGCCTGCTTCCCCATCTCTCTCTCTCTCTCTCTGCCTGCCTCTCTGCCTACTTGTGATCTCTGTCTGTCAAATAAATAAATAAAATTTTTTTAAAAAGAGAAAGAGAAAATAACATGTGCTCTGTCTTCGCCTGTGTCAGGCCTAAAGGCGGTCTCCACTTGCAGGAGACATGCAGGGAGACGCTTGCCAACAGGGACCCGAGATCTATTTTCTCTTGCTTAAGATTCTTCTAAAAAGGTCCAAATCAGCTGTCTAAGTGTCACATGTCAGAACTCAAACCCTCCAGTCCCGAAAGTGATTTCCCTTCTCTTGTTATATCTCAGCCTACTTTAATGTCCATTTGGTCCCCCAATAAAACATCACTTCAAAATGTGTTCACCCACCAGGCCATCTCTTCCATCCTGAGTGTACAGAGATCAAAAACAGGTGCCCCTTGGAAAGTGAAGAGAAGTCAGAATTGCTCTTCACACATCATGCATGTATTATAAATGGTTTAAAATAAATGCGAGGGAAAATTTTGAACCGATTCTCTTATTGAAAATAGTACATTTGACTTAAAATCACTTCCTTCTTCACGGGCCATACAAAATCAAGAAATGGCCCAACTGGGACGCCTGGGTGGCTCAGTTGGTTAAGCAGCTGCCTTCGGCTCAGGTCGTGATCCCAGCGTCCTGGGATCGAGTCCCACATCGGGCTCCTTGCTCGGCGGGGAGTCTGCTTCTCCCTCTGCCTCTGCCTGCCATTCTGTCTGCCTGTGTTCACGCTCTCTCTCTCTGACAAATACATAAAAAAAAAATAATAAAAATAAAAATAAATGGCTCAACTAATTCCCATTGGGGTTTCTAACATGATATATTACTGTGAAACAGTTCCTGAGTCGCAAGAGACTGGACACATTCCAGTCTGACCCCCTCATTCTATTTTATTTTACTCTTTCTGTTTGGGGCACGATCCTCAGAGAGCTCAGCACATAGACAAGAGACATAATGGTTAACATTTACTGAGGGTAGACTGAGTGCCAGCGAGGCACTGTGCTACGCATCTGCAATGTGCCGCCTTCTCCATTTACTCCTCACAATGGCCCTGAGTGGAGAAACTTTCATTATCCCCTTTTTACAGATGAGGACACTGAGGCTCCAGGAGGTGAGGCCATTTGCCCAAGAGACCACAGATCTAATAAGAGAGGCAGCAGCAGAACTCACAGCTATGACTTGGGGCTGCCTTTTAAACCTCTGTCTATATATTCCTCCTCTTTTTTTTTTTTTTTTTTTTTTAGATTTTATTTATTTATTTGACACAGAGAGAGCGAATGAGCAAGGGAGAGGCTGGGGGAGAGGGAGAAGCAAACTCCACACTGAGCACAGAGCTGGACACCGGGTTTGATCCCAGGACCCTCAGATCATGACCTGAGCAGAAGTCAGACACTGAACTGACTGAGCCACCCAGGTGCCCCTGTAAGTTTCCTTCTTAGCCTCACTAATTGATCCTTATCTGTTTATCACCTCCCTTTACGGAAGCAGGAGATGGAAACCCAGGTCTTCTTGCACGTTATGTACCAAGGGAATCAGTGCACTGGGTCTGATCCCAAATTCCAGGCCAGAAATGAGAACATGCCTTCCTCTTCACCACCCCAGGCCCCAAAGCAAGCAAATACGCACGTGCACATTATTCGCTCTATGACAAAGGGGTAGGCGGAGTGTGTGTGAACATCACCTCCCCCGATGTCTGGCCCGTCTCCGGCTTCTCCCCATCTCTCCATGGCCTGATGGCCCACTCCAGATTTAATTCACTCATCAGCCTGCATTCAGCTTCTCTGTGACCTCTAGCCACTCTGTCACCACCCAGACGTCAGTGGCCTCAAGCCTGTGCATCAACCCCCTCGCAGGTCCCAGTTTCCTCAATTATAAAATGGGACTACTTCCAGCGCCCTGGTTGGCTTGTCATGCAGAATATATGAGTTAATATGTCAAGTGCACAGAACGGTGTCCAGCACATGGTATACAACAAGCGCTCACTCAGTGTTACTTCCTATTACTGTCATGCTCACTGCTGTTTCAAGAACTGGCCTGCTCTGTCACCACTCCTACCTGCTGGGAGAACCAGTCCAAATCACAAACCCCACTGCGGCAACTAGAAAGAACCAGAATCAAAGTTAGGGTAGGGACCCTGCCCTTTAGGATCCGGGGAGCCAGGAAGAAGTCAAGGAGGCTGGGGGAACGGCTCATGATTCCCAGTGTCCGCCACGCGGGAATACAGCCTACTCTCTGCTGTATAGAGACGCCCCATAAAAAGTCCTCGTCATCATGGTTTTAAGGTCTTGTTTGCCCTACAAAGAGCACTTCATGGTCAGAAGGGGTGACCAGCCATCTCCAGGTATGATTTTAGCAATGCTCCCTAACTGGGGTGCCTGGGTGGCTTAGCCAGTTAAGTGTCTGCCTTTGGCTCAGGTGCTGAACTCAGGGTCCTGGGATCCAGCCCTGCACTGGGCTCTCTGCTCGGTGGGGAGTCTGCTTCTCCCTCTCTCTCTGCCCCCACCTCACCTCCCACTTGCACTCTCTTTCTCTCTCTCCCAAATAAATAAATAAATAATATCTTTAAACACACACACACACACACACACACACACACCACACCCTTCCCAATGACGGATAACCAAGCTTTCACGCGTAGCCGGCCACCCTCAGGGTCACGGAGATCCACGCGCTGTGATCAGTCATTTAGACTTTACAGTGAGTGACTGAGCCTTCAAACTTTTCTGTAGCAGGTTTTCTTTGAAAGAGAGGTAGAGGCCTTTTAATTCCTATTATAAAGATGAAGGAGAAGGGCAGAGAATGGGAGCCCTGAATCACAGGGGAGCTCCCTGTTGGGACAGAACTAAGACACACGTCACCAGACAGCCCATCCTGAGACCCTCTGAACCCTGGGATCTGGTGAGGCAGGAAGCAGGGGACCTTATGCTACTCACGGAATTTCAAGGAGCCCCACAGAAAGGATAGAGGTCCCCAGGAGAAGGCTGCAGAAGCCAGCTGAGCAACCGGGAGCAGAAGGTCTGATGATTACAGGTCTGAGCCTGGGTTCAAATTGGGCTCTGCCCTTCTGTAGGACCTCAGGCAAGTCACTTCGTCTCTATGTGCGTTGGTCGCCTTGTCTGCAAAACAGAGGCAAGGATAACCGCACGGCCTTCCCTTGCTTCTTGTGAGGATTAGCCAAGATCACAGGCAAAGCCATGCTTGGCACACAGCAAGTGGCGTGTATTAAGGTGCAGTCGCCCACGATCCCACCCTCCCCCGTTTACAGCAGGGTAGGTGAGGCTCTGAAAGGTTTGTCCTAAGTCCTCTCGCCATTGAGCCTTTGGGAATCACTTCCGAAATGCTAAGCCTGAGATGCCCTTCTTGCTGATACACACTCCATCGGCCTTCTTTCCCCCTGTAAAGAGATCCATTGTGTCTCCTTTGGAAATCTTGAAGAAGGTCACCCTCCTTCAGGATTTTCACAAGTATCGGCAAGAAGTCCTTCAACCAATTCATTCGGCAAATATTTACCGAGTAGCTACCATGTGCCAGGTTGGGTGCCAGGCACTTGAGACACAGTAGTGACCGAAACAGACAACGAACACCTGCTCTCTTGGCGCTGAGATCCTGGCAGCTAACGGAGGCGCTGGAGGCCCTGGCTGGAGCAAACAGTCCAGGGAGGAAAGGAGGAAAAGGAGAGGGAAGAGATTGTTGCCCAGAGTATGGGAAAGATGCCCCTCCCTCCAGGCCGGCCGCCAGCATCATGGCCTAGGACTGAGTTCTGACTCTGCCACCTGCAAGCTGCGCCACCTTGGCTAAATCCATCTAGCTAAGCCTCAGCTTCTCATCTTAAAACAGGGAAAGCAGTGCCTGGATAGTTTGGTGGATTCAGCGTCTGGCTCTTGATTTTGGCTCAGGTCATGATCGCAGGGTCACGAGATTAAGCCCTGTGTCAGGCTCTGTGCTGGAAATGGAGCCTGCTTGGGATTCTCTCCCTCCACCCCACCTCTTTGCCCCTCCTACCCACCTCTCCCTCTTAGAAAAACTTCCGGGGAGTGGATGAGACAATCTATCCAAAAGTGCGATTTACAAGATAAAGGAGACTATGTGGGTAAAATACCTCTTAGAGTGCCCGCCACAAAGGAAGTATGACAGGACAGTGAAGAATTCATTTTCTTCACCTACTTTAACCACAGTGACATATGGCCATGGGCTGAACGCAGAAGCAGAGATGAAAATCCAACTGCCCAGACCGTTAAGAGGTTCCCCCAAAGACATTCTCATGAGAAATATATTATCTCTATTAGCGTGTAATAGGTATCTTCAATACATTTTTTAAGTTTTCAAGTTTATCTTCTAATACAGTACATAGTAAAAGATGGAACCTACCTCAATGTGAGCCCTTTAGAATCTGGGTAACTTTTAGGAGGGTAAAGGGGTGCTGAGATGGCAGAGTTTGAGAACTGCTGCTCCAGGCTTTCCTGAGCTGGCTTTCTCACGCCAGCTCGTCTGCAACCTAACGGCCCCCCACCCCCGCCTCCACCGCATCCCTTGGGGTTAATTGCACAGCTTCCAAGCTGGAAGGACCCTTTGAGGTATCATCAAAAACCCAATGGTGATGCAGATGAGCAGACAGAGAAGAGGAGCTTTTGGTCTGAGGTTACCCAGCCTTCAGTTCCATCCGAGACTGGAACCTGTCTCCTTGGCCCAGGGCTCTTGTCTGGACTGCAGGTTGACAGGTGCTGACTTCCGTTTCCCAGCCTGGTTAATAATCCATCAGACTCCCCAGCACTCCCCCTTTCATTCCAAAACATTCCAAACACCAAAACATTCCAAACACCAAACATCCTGAATGGAAACATGATCTTTTCCCTCTGTTCTCCTAACACTGTCCCATCCCCCTTCATGACTCTCAGCCTTTCTCCTTGACCCCCTTCACCAGCCCAAGGGCATGACAGAGAAGCCATATCACTCTCATTCAGTGCCAGTTAGCAAAGAACTTGCGGAAGTCAGAAGAAAGCTGTAATATGCATACGTATTTTATATATATTGTCTGGCTACTGTATATTTTACATCTATATATATATATATATATATAAAATCTGCCATCAGTGGAGGGCTCACTGTGTTTCAGGCACCGTATTAAGCATGATGCTATCTCAATTAATTCTTGTGCCTCACCACCACCAATGAAGAGTGCGCTGTTTGTTTACTCCCATTTTACAGATGAGGAAAACAAGTGAATAAAGTAGTGACTTCATCTGAGGGCATAGAGCTAACGTTTGGTGGTGCCCGGACTGGAAGTCAGGTCTGTCTAACTCCAAAGCCCAAGAGCCTCACTGGCAAATCCTTGGGGGTGAGGAGATGAGGACTCCACCAGGTTGGTGGGGATAAGACTAAAATTTAGACCCACTAATGTAGCCAGGGAGGCATTACTGAATGAAATTGGTCAATAGAGGAAAAAGCCAGAAAGAGAAATGATGCAAATTGCCCCTGGGGCTAAAGACCAAAGATGGCCTGTGTCTGTTGTTAGAACCATCACCCTCGGCAGGGTCCTGCATTAGCTCCTGTCCCATTACGAACCTGACTTTGTCAAAGCACAAGGGCTCAAGTCCTAGTTCTGCCCGTCACTTGCTGTAAATTTTGGGTGACATGGCTTCTCTGAACTTGTTTGCTCAAGAAATGCTACCTGCCTCAGATAACAGTGGGGAAAATTATGCAAACTGTCAAATACGATATGGGCATTAGTAGTTCATTCCTTAAAAGGTATGTTGCTGGAGTATAAGGTAGCTGAAAAAAGGAAGAAGATATTTGAAAAGACTCAACCAAACTGTCCTGTGGAGAGATTTCAGATCAGTTAGTTGATTACGAAGAATTAAAGAATGTAAAATAACAGGATGGACCCTGGGGCTTCAGAGGAATGAACAAGACTGCGGGTTCCTGGGGCCCCCAGCAAGTTTCTTAAATCTCTGGGCCCCAATTTCCTCATCTGTAAAATATGGAAAATAATTACACCAGCTTTGCAGGGTTGTTTGGAGGTTTGAATGAGATAATGTGCGGAGATTGCTGGTCCAGTGCCAAGCCTCATCATCGTTATGCCCTGATCCTCTTTGCAGACGGCAGTGCAGGGTAGAGGGAGAGAAAGTGACTACGCCCTAGAACCATCTGGTGTCAGAGCCAGGCTCCAACCCTGAGCGTCCCATTCCTAACCTGGGACCCTTTTCTTTCCACCGTGTCACACACAAACACACTACAGCTCACTCAGAAACCCACGCGATTGCTTAATTGTTTTAAATCATTATGTAATCTGCACATCAACAATGCAGGTAGTAATCATGTCCCCAGCCACAGATGAAGAAACTGAGGCTCAGAGAATTTGAGAAACTGGCCCCCAGGTCACACAGCCCACACACAGGGCTGGGATGTGAAGCCAGCAATGTTTCATTCCAAAACCTTGGCCCTTAATCTTTGCTGCAGTGGAAAGAGGCCTCAGGCACCATTTAGCTTAATTCCTCCCAGGAGAGAGGCTGGAGCTGATAACAGATAGAAGAGGAAGGAAGGTCCAGGGAGAATGAGTGTCGAGACAGCAGGCGGTGGCCCCACAGACTCCTGGATGGGAATGGCGAATGGTGGGTGGACAGCCGACTTGGGATGGAATCTTCTAGCTCCACACATGGGGCATGAGTTTCTTTGCCAACCACTAGATATTTAAGAATGGCCTTAATGATGATCCTTTGTGCCAATTCTATAAATTACAAATTCTTTCCTTAAAGGACTGGAGGTGGCCTATATTATGAATTAGGGCAGTGGAAATAAAAGCAAAACATTAGAAACCACTTTTAAAAAAGAAGAAGAAGAAGAAATGAATCAGGAACCAACCTTGAATGACCCAGGACTGCAGGTTTACATTGGATTTAGTTCTGAGCTTCCTGGCAGCTGAGGGAAAAGAAAACACAGAGTCTCTCTGAAGAAGACTGCTTTTTCCCCCAGTTTACATTTGTTCATTCATTCATTTATTCATTTATTAAATAAGTTGATTTTAAAATATCTAAGTGCCTGCTTTATGCCAGGCCCTGTGCTCCAGTGCTGGAAATCCAAAGAGAAAGTACTAAAGAAATCAGCCTTGGGGGTGCCTGTGTGGCTCAGTTGTTAAGCATCTGCCTTCAGCTCAGGTCATGATCTCAGGGTCCTGGGATTGAGCCCCTCATCTGGGTCCCTGCTCAGTGAAGAGTGTGCCTCTCCCATTCCCTCTGCTGCTCCCCTGCTTGTGCTTGCTTGCTCTCTCACTCTGTCAAATAAATACAAATCTTAGAAATCAATCACTCAATCAATCGGTCTGGGCAGCCCTTTGCTTCTCTCCCCTAGGACAATTTCCACATTTTGCCTTGCATCAATAAACTTCTCCTGGACTTACACCGCAGAAGGGATTTTAGGTTCCTTCACCCACATGCTGTTCCCCCACCCCTCGGATGACTACCGTAGTTGTCTATTTACAAGGTCAAGAGTACAAGGTCAAGAGCAAGGACAGTTGCTAGTCTTTCGATTCACTTTCTGCTTTTGACCTGCTATTTGTGGTTTCCAGTCTTTCCAGAAGTCTGGTTCCCTGGGCAAGCAGTGCTATGGTGAGGAGCTCATGGTGAGGCTCGGGATGAGGGACTGGGACCAATGGGCAATGTCTGTCATGATTTGGGAAGAGAGAGTAGAGGCTCAAGGGCCATCTAATTGTCTCCCTTCTCAGGGCTGACTTCCATCTCCATAAGGGCTACTTAGATTAGCTTGGAACCTGTCATCAAAAGAATTTTGTTTCAGTGTGAGGGGAACTAGAATACAAAGATGTCATCACTCCCTCGCCCAGATTCTACTCTCAAATCTAGAAGCTCACAGTCCAGGAAACAAGATGAGACATATATTATTGATACAAAGAATAGAAGGTAGACAGTGATCCATGCAGCAGGACTCAATGAGTTTGATCTACCTGGAGGGACTGAGAGAAATCAGAGAAGGCTTCCTGGAGAAGGTGGCCTTGATTTAGGACCTGAAAAAAATAGATAAAATTTGGGCAAAGGACAATAGCCTACAGCCCGAAACTCCAGAGAACTTCCTTACAACCTGCAGCCAAGTGCTGTCAAACACCAAGGGGAACTGGGAGAAGGAATGTGGAAGGAAGCCCCCATGAGTCCCTTCCTACAGCTGTGATCTTCCCTTGCTTGTGATCTCTCTCTGTGCCAAATAAATAAATAAAATGTTTTTTTAAAAAGAATGAAAGAGTGGCGCCTGGGCGGCTCAGTGGCTTAAGCCTCTGCCTTCGGCTCAGGTCATGATCCCAGGGGCCTTGGATCGAGCCCCGGCATCGGGCTCTCTGCTCAGCGGGGAGCCTGCTTCCTCCTTTCTCTCTCTGCCTGCCTCTCTGCCTACTGCCTACTTGTGATCTCTCTCTCTGTCAAATAAATAAATAAAATCTTAAAAAAAAAAAAAAAGAGTGAGAGAAAGAAAGAAGAAAGGAAGAAAGGAAGAAAGAAAGAAAAAAAGAAAGAAAGAAAGATGAAAAAAGAAAGACCCAAAAAGGAGAAGGGAGCTATCCAAAAACGCTCAGTAGCAGAACAGGAACTGGACCCCAGGACGGCACCCACCCACCCCACCCCCCACTCCCAGTCAGAGAGAAAAATGCTGGCTCTTGGCCTCTAATCTCAGCTTTTCACTGTAGGTGTAGTGACCACAGTCAGAGAGTCACGTTCTTTTCACCTCACAGGTTGTCCCTGGCTTTAAACACTAGGAAAGCGGGGGCAGTTGTTACTATGGCATTCATTTTCACTTCGTACTTTCAGTTCAGGTGGAAAAACCCCCCAGGGGCAACTCCCTGCACCTTCCCACCACCACCCCCTCACCTGAAGGTTCTCTTCCCACCCACTCAGCCTAAGCAGGCTGCAGGCTGCGGCTTAGCCGCCGAGCACCAACATGCTATCTGACCAAAGCGTGTCAGGTAGTTCTGAGGCTTTGGCTTGTTCTAAGGTGGGGTGGCACTTGGTTGGTGGATCGGTTCTCTTTCAATCGTCCTTTTGTACAGAGTCAGTCACGAAATGGTTTTGTCTGCCTCCGTCCTTCTTACTATTTGGAACTCCCCGGACATGGGGTAAAAAACATGAACGCTTTCCCCTGACAAATGCACAGGTGTAAAGTCTTACACATGCTTGGAAAGGATGGAGACCCCATCACAGTGGACCCAGTGAAAAAGCCTCGGTAGAAGCCATCGCCAATAGCTTTTTCCAAAGAGACTGGGACAGGTATTGTCCTTGTCATTTCATATGTGAGAAAAGGGGCTTAGAAAGTTGAAGGGACTTGCCCAGAGTCACATGACCAGCCATGGCAGAGGGTGGAACTAGTGGCCCTGCAGAGTCTCCCTCCGTGCTGGGCACTCAGACGCCCGTCCTTGCCCTGGGAAGGGGGCCCGTCTAGGAGTCGGACACTCTGATTCCAGAAGGTTTTTCTATCTGCCCACAGGGGAACCAGGCAGGGAGCTGGGTTTCCTGTTGCTCTCCGCATCCTGTTGCAGTCGGATGTTGTCTCGTTAGGCCCCCCATCCAAAGGCCTGCGTTTCCTGCCCTTATCTAATTTGAACGATACCACAGGCCAGTGGCCAGACCAGACCTGGGTGAAGCTCAGCATGCCGGCAGCCACCACACCGGCCTCGCTCTTCTAGGCTGGACTCTGCGTGGGGTAAGCCATTCTCTGATGAGAGGGGACTGTTTCCTAAGGGAAATACGGGGACGGGGGAGTTTGGCTGGGGCAGTAGGGTGCAGGGAGGAAGCTTCCCAAAGTGGCAGGGTGGGGACATGGGAACTGAGAAAGCCTTGCACTGTCACTCATTCGTGACCAGTGCCGAGAACGAAGCTGGCACCGTTTCCTGTCTCAGCTCTGGTGTAGTTCTGGCAACACTGAGCACCTGCTCTCTGTCCCAGGCAAATGCCCCTTCACAGCTTCTGTGCACAGGGTCATCTCTGCGCCTCCATACCAAGGGTCTCGTCTTGTGATTTGGGATATGAAATCTAGTTCCAGCTCCGCTGCCCTTTGGTTGGGTGAGCTCAGGACATTACATCCCTACCCCTGGACTGTTTTCTCAATGCTGAAATGATGGAGCTGAATTAGATGAGAGGTTTTTGATCTCCTCTTCAGACTGCCTTGAAGAGAGGGCAAAGGTGATATGAACACAGATTTTACCTGACTTAGGAACAGGGGTTCCATCAATTGTAAAAATTGTTCTGCTCTCTTAAAATTTTAAAAACAGGGGCACCTGGGTGGCTCAGTCAGTTAAGTATTTGCCTTCAGTTCGGGTCATGATCCCAGGGACCTGGGATCAAGCCCAACATTGGGCTCCCTGCTCAGGGGGAAGCCTGCTTCTCCTTCTCCCTCTACTGTTCCCCCTGCTTGTATGCTCACTCTCTCGATCTCTCGGCCAAATAAATCAATACAATCTTTTTTTTAAGATTTTATTTATTTATTTGAAAGACAGAGATCACAAGTAGGCAGCGGGGTGGGGGAGTGGGAAGCAGAGGTCTGGAGGGCTCGATCTCCAGACCCTGGGATCATGACCTGAGCTGAAGGCAGAGGCTTTAACCCATTGAGCCACCCAGGTGCCCCTTTTTTTAAAATTTTAAAATACGGGATTATAATAAGGGCTGCCATTTATCGAGCTCTTCAGATGTGTCAGGCATATTATTCTTAACAACCACACACAGTAGGTGAATTATCCTCATTTGAAGATGCTCAGAATAATAATAATAAGCACAGGTATCGTATTAACTTACTTAAACCCTCACAAAACCCATCTTACAGATGAGAAATGGGAAACTCGAGGCATTTGGTATCTTGAACAATGCAGCCAGGCTGGAATTTCAAGCTACAGGATGTGCTGCTCTCCTTACACTCCTACTTGGGGCCCACTCCATTTGAGGCAGCCCCTTTCCATCCAAATGGGTTCATTCCATAGGGAGTTTTTGAGCACCTACTGTGTGTAGGCATGTACAATGCACTGAAGACCCAGAAATAATGAAGACCCAGTCTCTGACCTTGACAAGCTGTGGGGCCTCTGCCAAGTGGTTTAATGTCTCTGTGAAATAACAATACCCATAATTTTTATTTTATTTTATTTATTTGGAGAGAGAGAACATGACTCAGGGCGGGGAGAGGCAGAGAGAGAAGGAGCAAGAGAATCTCAAGCAGACTGTGCTGAGTAAGAAGCCCGACCTGGAGCTAGATCCTAGGACCCTAAGATCATGACCTGAGCTGAAGTCAAGAATCTGCTTCTTAACCGACTGAACCACGCAGGCACCCTTTATTTTTGAGCTCCATGTCCCCTGTGGGGCTCGAACTTCCAACCCTGAGATCGAGTCACAGGCTATACTGACTGAACCAGCCAGGGACTCCAATACCCATAAGTTTTATATTATAAAGTTATATGGATTATATTAGATTGTGGCTGTGGAAATTATTCTGTAGAATTTAAATTCCATATAAACGTTGGTTAGTTCTGTTATTAATCTGGTTGGAGAAAAGCCTAGTGCGGAACTGGTTACAAACTAAAGCAGAGTAGGGCTGCGAGCTTCCTGTGTGACAGGGCATCAGGGAAATCTTTACGGGTTGAAAGATGAGTTCTGAAGTAGGGTAAAGAAAGAGAAAGGAACCTTAGTGGGAAGGTGTGGGCAAAGGTGCAAGAATGTAGAACAATCTGGGAAATGGCAGAGGATCTGGGGGAGTAGGGGAGCCAGGAGGGGCTTCCAGCAATGGCTGCTGAGCAGGGTGCCCTGCCCTGGCTCTCCAGGAGCAGTACACCACCTTGGCTTGGGCTAGCGCTATTCCCCTAAAGACATGAAGGAAATACCTGTCGTTTACAATTTCCTAGTTGCCACATTATTAAATAAATAAATAAGGAACAAGAGAAGGAAATGCATACTCTTACAGTCCTGTGTCATCGGTCACACGTGTCAGGGTCCCTCAGGAGCACATTCCCAGGAGCTGATGCATCCAAGCGCCCGGTCACATGGACCAGACCAGATTTCGCAGAGTTGCTCTCCAAAGTGGTTGTGCCAACTTGCCTCCCTCCCCTGGAGGCGCTGGAAGTCCTCGTTGGTCCGCGCCTTCTCCAACACTCTGTCATAGAAAGGTTGAATATTTTACCAGTCTGGTATGAGGGAAACTTGCATTTCTGTGGTTGCTACTGAGGGTAGATATCTTTTCAAAGGATCATCGACCATTTCTTGTTCACGTCTTTATTCTTCTATCTGGGTTCTCTTTTTTTCTTCAGAAATCTAATGTGAGGTTTGCCTGTTTTATTATCTTTTAAAAAAACTGGCTTCAGTCTTTCCAGTTTTTTCTAGTCTCCTTTGCTTTCCTATGTCATTAATTTCTGGTCTTATGATTTCTGTCTTCTGCCTTCTTTGTATTTACACTGTTGTTCTTTTTCTAATTTTGTGATGTTTAGGACATTTGTCTTTTTTCTTCTCTAATATGAGCACAAAGGGCTATACATTTCCTTTTTGGTGCTGCGCAGATAAAGCCCACAGGTTTTAATGTTACAATTCTAAGTATTTCCTAATTCCCTTTCGGATTCTTTGACTCAAGAATTACTCAGGAGTCTATTTTTAATGCTTCGTACTTATGAAGTTTGTTAGTTATATGTTTAAGTTCTTGATTTTTTTAAAAAGGATTTTGTTTTTTGACAGAGAGAGAGAGAGAGAGATCACAAGTAGGCAGAGAGGCAGGCAGAGGGAGAGGGAGAAGCAGACTCCCTGCTGAGCAGCGAGCCCGATGCGGGGCTCCATCCCAGGACCCTGAGACCATGACTTGAGCCGAAGGCAGAGGTTTAACCCACTGAGCCACCCAGGTGCCCCTAAGTTCTTGATTTTTTTTAACAAATTGCACTGTGGTTAGAGTACATGATTTATATGTTACAGATTATTTTAAATTTGTTGAAATCTACTTTTCACCCAAGACTCAGTCAGTTTTGATAAATGTCCACCTTTACTTGAAATCAATGTGTATTCTCCAGTTATTGGGTGTTGAGTTCCATATAGGACTATTTAATCCAGGTTGTTAATTGCATATTCAAATCTTATACATTCTATTAATTAGTATGTTGTCTGCTTAATTGATCAGCTTCTGAGAAAAGAATGCTAGAATCAGTTGCTATTCAATCTCATTTCATCTCAAGCCTACAAGTATTTATTGAGTACCTATTATGTATCAGATACTACTCAAAGACCTTGTATCAGTGGACAAAATAGTTCCTTGACCTCACAGAATTTAAATTCTAGTGGAACAAACAGACAATGAACAATAAAACAAAATAAATAGGTAAGTAATGTAGGGTATATGTTAGAAGATGGTAAGTGGGGGCGCCTGGGTGGCTCAGTGGGTTAAAGCCTCTGCCTTCAGCTCAGGTCATGATCCCAGGGTCCTGGGATTGAGCCCCGCATTGGGTTCTCTGCTCCTCGGGGAGCCTGCTTCCTCCTCTCTCTCTGCCTGCCTCTCTGTCTACTTGTAATCTCTATTGAATGAATAAATAAAATCTTTAAGAAAATTAAAATTTAAATTAAAAAAAAAAAGATGATAAGTGATATGGGGGGTGGGGACAGAGCAGAGTTAGAGAGACCAGAAGAGCAGAAGGATGGGGTGAGTTACTGTATTAGAGTGGTAGGAAAGCTGTCATTGAAAAGGTAAAACTTGAGCCAAGACTTGAAAAAAGTGAGAGCCTGAGTCAAGCATATATCTAGAGAAAGAGGGCTCAGGCAGAGGGAACAGCCAGTGCAAAGGCCCTGTGACAGGGGGTTGGACCCATCAGGCAGCCAGTGTGGCTAAAGCTGGTTGACCAAGCAAAGCATGACATGAGGGAGATCAGAGAGGTAATGGGGCCAGAACACTTAAAGCCTTCTAGGCCACTGTAAGCACCTTGTTTGGCTTTTGCACTGAATGGAATGGTCCCTGTGCAAGGTTTCGAACAGAGAAGTTGCATGATCTGAAGTATTTTATTTTATTTTATTTTTTTTTTTTTTAAAGATTTTATTTATTTATTTGACAGAGAGAGATCACAAGCAGGCAAAGAGGCAGGCAGAGAGAGAGGAGGAAGCAGGCTCCCTGCTGAGCAGAGAGCCCGATGCGGGCCTCGATCCCAGGACCCTGAGATCATGACCTGAGCCGGAGGCAGCGGCTTAACCCACTGAGCCACCCAGGCGCCCGATCTGAAGTATTTTAAAGGGATCACTCCTGCTGCTGTGTCGAAATTAGATTAAAGATGGGTCTGGTTAAAAGCATGGAGCCCAGTTAGTAAACTATCAAAGTCAACCAGCAGGTAAGAGATGATGCTTGATTTTTTCTTTTTGGTGGAAAATGGTGGTTTATTAAAGCACAGGGACAGGACCCATTGGCAGAAAGAGCTGCTGTACCGGGGTTGTGAGGAGTGGCTGGCTGATTTTATACTCAGGAATTCAATGCTTGATTTTTAAAAGCCTAAATAGTCTAAATAAAGCTTCAACTCCATCTTTTTCTTGGCTTATATTACTGTGATTCACAATTTTACTTCCATTTTGTTTTTATGCCCTCCAAATCAATCATTAGCATTATTATTATTGCTTTTCTTAAAATTTTATTTATTTGACAGAGATCACAAGTAGGCGGGGGGGGGGGGGGGAAGCAGGCTCCCTGCTGAGCAGAGTCGGTCCCATGCAGGGTTCCATCCCAGGACCCTGAAATCATGACCTGAGCCGAAGGCAGAGGCTTTAACCCACTGAGCCACCCAGGCGCCCCTATTCTTATTGCTTTATACAGACATTTGTTTTCATTTGCTCATACATTTAGAAACGTATCTGTTCACAATTCCTTCTTGCCTCTCTGTTCTTCCCTCTGTGAAGAATTTCCTTCTGCTGATGGCATACCTTTTAGATGTTTCTTCAGGAAGTGTCTGTTCATGGACAACTTGACTTTATTTCTTTAGTTTAAGTTAGAGTTTAGCGCCCCCCCCTCCTTTCTTCTGGCTTTTGTTGTTATTGGAAAATCTGCATTTAAGTTTCATTATGATTCATTTGCTACTATTGTGTCCTTTCTGATTGCTTTTAATTTTTTCTCTTTGTCTTTCGTGTTCTGAAGTTTTATGATGATATATGTGAATCTGGAATTAATTTGTTTTTAAAACCCTGCTTGTAGGGGCGCCTTGGTGGCTCAGTTGGTTAGCATCTGCCTTTTACTCGGGTCATGATCTGAATAAAATCTTGATCCCATCTTGTCATGGGATCAAGCCGTGGGACAAGCTCCCTGCTTAGCAGGGAGCCTGCTTCTTCCTCTCTCTCTCTCTCTGCCCTTCTCCCCAGCTTATGTTCTCTCTCTCTCTCTCAAGTAAATAAAACCTTTTTAAAAAAATAAATAATAGGAGCACCTGGGTGGCTCAGCCAGTTAAGGGGCTACCTTCAGCTCAGGTCATGGTCCCTGGTCCTGGGATGGAGCCCAACATCAGGCTCCCTGCTGCATACGCAGCCTGCTTCTCCCTCTCCCTGCTTGTACTCTCTCATGCTTTCTCTCTCGCTGTCTCTCAAATAAATAAATGAAAGTCATAAATATATAAACATATAAGTAAATAAATTAATAAATTCTGCTTGTAGTGCACTGTGATTTCTGCATCTGAGGAGGATAAGGAGAATTCTGGACAATTCTCCACTCTCCGCAGCCCCTTCTATGACCTCCGCAATGCCCACCCCCACTTCTATTCTTCCCTTCTGAAACTCCAGTTAGATATATTCTAGGACTTTTCATTCAGTCCTTAGCCTCTCTTTCATCTACCCCATCTCTTTGTCTCTTTGTGTTGCATTTTCAGAAATGTCCAGATCTACCTTCGGGATCAATGCTTTCCAACTAATCTGTTCTGTTCTTTCACCTACCTTTAAGGGTTCTTATTTCAAAGACTTTGTTTTTCACTTCCAGAATTCCAGATATTCTACTTGATTCTTTTTCAATCTGCCTAGGCAGTCTTCCATTCTGTACTCATGGTTTTGATTCCTTACGGTTTAATTACATTAATCGTATTCCCAAGAATGACTGAAGTCCTTGAAAGTCTCATTCTACTGACATTCCTGAGAACTCTTATTCACATGTCCTTACATATTTTGTTAGTTTACGTTGGGAGTTCAAATCCCATGGGTCCCTTCATGTGGGAAACTCATGTACCCTGGCTAGAAGGTATATTCCTCTGGAGAAATTTCAAGTTTGCTTTCTAATAGTATCTAATTGATGTCCCATGTGATATTTGGGTGCTCTGGTTTGGTGTTTCTCAATATTTAAAACATACTTATAAAAAAAAGAGATTAATTATCTGACATTCAGGTTTATCTGGTTTCTTATATTTTATCTGGCAACGCTGCTGATGTGACGACAAAGTTTTGTCTTTGTTGTTAAAACCTCAGCATCTTACTTACCAAAACAGACAAACAAACAAACAAACAAACAAGCAAACAAAAACAGAACAGAAAACCAATGGAAAAATCCCCTCCATCTTAGTATTCTGGATTCCATTTTTTCTTGGTTTTGATCTCTTAGTTATTGGCCCTTGAAGATTTCTCTTTTAAAGGGAAGTCTCAGGATTGGTCTTTTTGGAAACAAAAGACTGAAAACCTCACAGGCCACTTCTGCATCTTGAATTCCCACATACCTTTCCTAAGGCAACCGGTACAGATCTAGTGACCCAGTAGAATGGAAAGAGGGCAAAATATAAAGGAACAAAATGTAAATTGCTATTTCAAGATGTGATTCCTCAACACAGGTAAAGGGTTGGTCTAGAGCTATATTGACTGTGTGAAGTCATTATTGCCTGATTGAAAAAGACTCCTTTCTTCTTCTCATTGTACTACAGCAAAGGCTTCTTGACAAGCCCAGCAGGAGCCAAGGGACCCACCTCATGGAGAGACGCTGGGTGATGGAGGCAGCCAATGGCTGTAAGGATGGCTTGGATTTAGACCCCATGAAAGAGTACATGGTCCTGAACAGTTCCCAAAGGATAGCTGTTGCCGTGCTGTGCACCTCTCTTGCCCTGCTAAGTGCCCTGGAGAACCTGGCTGTGCTCTGCCTGATCCTGTCCTCCCACCGGCTCCGCAGGAAGCCCTCATACCTGTTCATCAGCAGCTTGGCTGTGGCTGACTTCCTTGCCAGTGTGATCTTTGCTTGCAACTTTGTGGAATTCCATGTCTTCCATGACATGGATTCCAAGGCTGTCTTCCTACTGAAGATTGGCAGCGTGACTATGAACTTCACAGCCTCTGTAGGCAGTCTACTACTGACTGCCATTGACCGCTACCTCTGTCTGTGCCATCCACCTACATACAAAATCCTACTCACCCGTGGGAGGGCACTGGCAACCTTGGGCATCATGTGGGTCCTCTCAGCATTGGTCTCCTACCTGCCCCTTATGGGATGGACTTGCTGCCCCAGTCCCTGCTCTGAGCTATTCCCCCTGATCCCCAATGACTATCTGCTGGGCTGGCTCCTGTTCATTGCTTTCCTCTTCTCTGGCATCATCTACACATATGGGCATGTCCTCTGGAAAGCCCATCAGCATGTAGCCAGCTTGGCTGAACACCAGGACAGGCAGATGCCAGGAATGGTGCGAATGAGGCTTGATGTGAGGTTGGCCAAGACCCTGGGGGTGGTGCTGGCCGTGCTTTTCATATGCTGGCTCCCGGTACTGGCCCTCATGGTCTACAGTCTGACAACCACCCTAAGCGACCAGGTCAAGAAGGTCTTTGCCTTCTTCTCCTTGCTCTGCCTTGTCAACTCCATGATCAACCCCATCATCTATGCCCTGCGGAGTGGGGAGATCCGCTCTTCTGCCCACCACTGGCTGGCCCACTGGAGGAAACATCTGAGGAGACTCGGACTTGAAGGAAACAAAGAAGTCCCAAGGTCCTCAGTCACTGAGACAGAGGCTGATGTGAAAATCACCCCGTGGTCTGATTCTAGAGGACTAAACTGCTCTGAATGCTGATGAGTTTTCACAGTTTTAAACAAGCTGAGTCAGAGTCATTTCACTCCCTGGAGGAGCAGCCTTGACTCTATTGTCTTACTTGATCCAGCCCCCAGAGGCTTGCACACTTACCCCTTTTCGCTGATGACTGATGGCACTGACTCTGGCAGGTAACCTGGCCATACCTGTTTGCATGCAGACTGTTGAATACCTAAGCCCTGTGAGGAGTGGCAAAGTGGGCAAAAGGCTTGAGGAGGCTCAGTGCACGTTCAGGTTAGGAGAACCTCCCCTAACAAGAGGGCTTAGAGCTTGCATCCTCCAGAGAGCGCGGGAGCCAGATGGAGCCTTCAGACTCAGCAATGAGGGACTCAGAGGACATCTGAGAAGATGAATGGATTATTTTCCCAGGATCTCAAGATGTCAAATGGGATGGCTGGCCAACCCTGTTCTTGCTTGATTGTTGGGACTTCCTTGGTTCTAAGGCTATAAAAGACCCCACTCTCTGGTCACCCTTTCCTACTGAGGACCAAAAAATTTGATACAATGAGGACCAAGGGTGTTGATCCTACCTCTTTTATAGGTAATTGACAAGCCTCTAGTTCAAGGAATCTTGTTAATTAGGGCAATGGCCCCACTTGACTCCCTGATAATCTCCACTCACAGCCACTGTGACCTCCTAGGTCCCTGGGAAATACAAGGGAGGCTGGGACTGGCTGACACAGAATTTTCAGAGAATTTTGTGGTCCCTCTGAAGTCCTTCCACTGGAAGCAGGCAATGGCTCAGTCTAACTCCAAGAAAAAGGAAGGCATTCACTAAGATTTTATAAAACCCCAAATAGTTCCCAGTTGCCCCTCAGTTCAGTTCCATTGTCTGTTTGCAAGACAAGGTGCCCACTGTCCATTCACTCATGCACCCATCTCACAAATACATGCCAACCTTTGTGCTAAGTCCTGGTTGTGCGCCATAAATTAGATAGGTTCTGCCCCTGTCTAATGGGGTTTACATTCTACATTTTGGTGGGAAGACAGCCACTAAAGAAGATAATTACTGGTGGTACAATGAAGGAAATCATCAAGGTCATGTGATAGGGATTAATTGAGGCAACTTTAGGTACGGTAGACCTACTATGTGCTCTGGTCATAATTGCCAGCTGGTCTTTATTGAATCTTTACTATGTGCCACACACTGGGATAAGTGCTTTCAAATGAAGTATTTTACTTAGTCTTCAGAATAACCTGAATAAGAGGGTCTTGGTACCTTCATATTTTTTTGATAAGGAAACATTCAAGAGGCAAAAATCACTCGCCTGAGATCACACTGCTGATATATACCCAAAGCTGGAGTTTCCAAAGCCTGCCGCCCTTTACCACTAACCTCTTGGCCTAGTTTAGTCAATTTCTGCTTGATTAGGAATAATATTCGATCTCTATAACATCAGATTGCTGCAATCTTAACTCAATGTTATTTCTCAATATACTTCATTTTATGTCCTGTATCAATTTCTTGGGGTTCCTGGCTGCCTCAGTTGGTGGAATGTGTTATTTTTTATCTCATGGTTGTGAGTTCGAGCCCACGTTGGGTGGAGGGAGTACTTAAAAATAAAAATCTTAAAAAAAAACATTTTCCACCAAGTGGCTTTAAACAACAGAAACTTACTCTTTCATGGAAGCTTCTGGAAGCTAGAAGTCCAAAATCAAGGCATCACCAGGGCCATGTTCCCTGCAAAGGTTTAAGGGAGTATCTTTCCTTGCTTCTTCCAACCTTTGGCAGCTCCTGAAGTTCTTTGGCTTGTAGCAACATAACTTCAATCTCTGCCTTCATGTGACCCTCCTCTCTTCACCTTATCTCTTGGTGTCTTCTTTCAAGGATGTCAATCTTTGGATTAAGACACATTCTAATCCTGTATGACCTCATCCTAATTGAACAAATTACATCTACAAGGACTATTTCCAAATAAGGAAACATTCACTGGTTCCGAGTGTACCTGAAATCTGGGGGGACATTATTCAACTCAATACAGTCCCCCAAGAACAAAGTAAACCCCTCGATTACAGTCCATATCATGGACTGTATTAAGTGGCAGTCACTGGCTAGTCTTCCCCTATGAGATGACCTCCATGTTCGAGTCTTGGTCCCCAGTTCTCTGGACAATCCAGCACAGAGCCTTTTTTTCCCCTAAATTTTTATTTAAATTCTAGTTAATTCTAGTGTTCAAAATGACGAGTGCCCTCCTTAATACTTATCTATCACCCATTTAGCCCTTCACCCAACCCCTTCCCTCCATCAACCCTGTTTGTTCTCTTGTTAAGAATCTTTTATGGTTTGCTTCCATCCCACTTTTTTTCCTCTTCCCATATGTTCTTCTTGTTTGTTCCCTAATCATAATATATATATGTATATACATATATATGCACACATATATAATATAAATATAAGTAAATATATATAAATATATAAATTTTTATATAAATTATATTTATATATATATTTATTTCCACCTCCCCACATCTTTAACCATTCATCAGTCAATGGGACACTTGGGCTCTTTCCATAATTTCGCTATTCTTCATAACAGCATAAAGTCTTTTTTTTAAGATTTTTTTTTTTCTTTGAGAGCAAGAGAGAGAGAGAGAGAGCCTGTGCACAAGTGGGCAGGGGAGTGGGGAGAGGCAGAGGGAGAAGCAGACTCCCCACTAAGCATGGAGCCCCTTACAGGACTGGATCCCAGGACTCCATCCCAGGACCCAGGGATCATGACCTGAGCCCAGTGCAGACACTTAACCAACCAAGCCACCCAGGTGCCCAAAAGCACAGAGTCTTAAGAGCGCTGGTCAACATCTGTGGAACAAAACTGCTCCTGAAAAGCACTTTGGAACATCAAATTTCATTTTAATCCAGATACCTATCTTTTTGTAAGGCAAAGACTTGGCATGAGTTTTTAAGGTAAACTTGTGACACCTTAAAGTTTGGACATACCTTTCTTTATTCGTTGGCGGGGTCTTTTCTCCCTTTAGCAAAGAAAATGCTTAAGTTCCTAGAATAAATCAGTAAATATTTAATGTTTAAGGAATAAAACTAGAGTTTAAAAAATCATTGAATTAAATGCACTTCATCACTTTCTACCTCTCTCTTTTCACATCCACGCTTCATTTCTGCCCTAAGTAAAGAACTAGTTTATGGAGGAGGAGAGCAAGCAGAGAAGGAGGGCCCTGGGTGAGAGAGAGAGCTGCCCGCATTGTTTGGATGATGGAACGGGCCCATTCAGTGGACAAGACTTGCCCAAGACGACCCAACAAGATGGTATCCAGTGCTAGAAATGCAGGTTTCCCAACTTCCAGCTTTGTCCACTCTGTCGTCATGTCTCTTGCCTGTCCCTGCAGATTTACGTGTTGGTTATGAGAATAAGGAGCTGCGAAGGCCATAGTGTCCCATTTTATCCTCCCCATGATGAGTTCTCTAACACCAAAGACCATTACTCACTCTGATCACGAGAAGATGTGTGCAAACAAAATGGGTTTTGTCTTGGTTTTTTGAGGTGTCAGTGATTACTGTTCTGGGCACTATTTCAATATAATCTTGCAGAGAAAACACTAGAGATAAAACAGCTGTTCAATCAGCGAAAGCTACTGTGTTTCCTTGCAGCTCCTGGAATGAGGAAGTGCTTGGTTCTGTCAACACAGGTCCCTGCTCCTCCCAGGGTGTGAGAGAGGAGCGGCTCGTTCAGAGGTACAGATTCCCCACCAGGATACCTGGATTCTCCTCCCATCCCTGCTCAAATGAGCAGTGTGATCTTGGGCGACTCCAGTTCCCTCTCTGGGCCTCAGTTTCCTCCTCTGTAAAATGGGAAGAGTAGGGAAAGGGATAGCATCCACGATCTCCAAAGTCCCTTCAAACTCTGATATGCTGCAGTTCTCTCACTGATAGGTGGGGACTGACTGTGTGCCACGTGGGGTCATTAGACCTTCCCCACCTGATGACCTGTTTGAGCACACAGCATACAAATTGTAAAGCAACCGGTGACCTCCCTACCAGAGAAGGTTGACATGGGAACTTCTTTGACCTGCGGCTCTCAATTTCTCACCCTGCTTACTCGAAAAACTTTCCTTTGGGGGCAGCCAAAGGGTCTTATTTTCCCAATAAGACATTAAGCTCTCTGTATTGCCTCAGAATCCCCAAAGCAAGCTCAATAAATACAAGACAGACAAAATGATCACAGAGGCTCTTCCTTATTCAGTGCCCACCTTTCTCCTTCCTCTTCCCTGGTAATACTTCCTCTCCCTATACCTCCACCCCATATTTCTGCTAGGGCTATCACAATGCCTTCCCATCTGGTATTCCTGCCTCCCGGCTTGCTCTTCTTTACTACAGTTCAAGAAGTCCCCTATGGCTCCCAATGCCAAAATGTACTACTCTCAGCGCTCGGCACGAGCTGGGGCTCCATACTCGGCACGAGTATGGGGCTCCCATACTCTCACGATTGAACCCGGCTCTGATGTCCCTTCCCCAGCATTCATTCGTCCGTCCCGCGGAGCGCGGTCAACGACACTTTGCGTCTTTCTCCGTTTGAGCGCCAGGGGACGCTGCAGGAACGGCCGATCCGGAGGGGAGGACAGTCGCCAAGCAGCCTGGGTTGACACGCCCCTTTTCCCTTCCGAGCCAATCATTAGTGAGAGTGGGCGGAACCGCGCGCCGCGTACCTGCGCGTTAAGAGGCGGCCGCGTAGGCTTGGAGGCAGCGACCCGGCTTCCGACATGAAGTCGAGGCCGGTGGGTCCCGGGCCGCTGCTGGTGCTGCTGGTGCTGCTGCTGCTCCGAGCGGCGTCCGTGCGCGGGGTCCAGCGTCCGCGCCGCTACACCCCGGACTGGCAGAGTCTGGACTCCCGGCCGCTGCCGGACTGGTTCGACAAGGCCAAGTTCGGGGTGTTCGTGCACTGGGGCGTGTTCTCGGTACCGGCCTGGGGCAGCGAGTGGTTCTGGTGGCACTGGAAGGGCGAGGGGCTGCCGCAGTACGAGCAGTTCATGAGCGACAACTACCCGCCCGGCTTCAGCTACGCGGACTTCGGGCCGCAGTTCACGGCGCGCTTCTTCCACCCGGAAGCCTGGACCGACCTCTTCCAGGCGTCCGGGGCCAAGTGAGTGTCGCCGCGGAGCCCGGCGGAGCCCCGTTCCCGGCTCGGGCTGACGTTAGGCAGGTGGGAACCGAGCGGGGGGGGATGCGGGGGGGCGCGGGGGCGCGCCGGCTCGCCCGGGGTCGCTCAGCTGCCGGTCTGACTTCCTGAGCCCCTGGGTCCAGTGATTTGCCTCCTGAAGGATGCAGAATTGAATGTGGCACGCCGGGTCACGCGGAGGAGGCGTGTCTGCTTGAGGATTAGAAGAAAATAAAGGTTTTCTGAAAGGCCGTGGGCTGGACAGCCCTCGGTGTCTACGCCTGTATATCGAGACGATCGAGCTGGGTGATACCTAATGTCCCTTCCAGGTCATCAAGACAATCAGGATTCCAGAATTTTCATCCTGTGGTCTGGCATTTTGTCACCTCCCTGCAGCCTCCTTCCATGATGATAGAAAGGGATTGTGTTAGTTCCTTTCAGCTTTAACATCTCCCAGCGGAAAAGGGAGGGAAAGAGAGTTTGGTGCGCAGTGTATTTGGACAACGGGACCGATTCCCACTCACCTGCCTTCTCTGTGCCTTGCACACAGAGAGTGCTCAAGAGACGTTTGAGCTATTTTGAGAGCTGTCAGAGCTTTGAGTATGGAGGGTTCAGAGAAGTGAAAGTGTGGCGTGCTGAAATGGGGAAGGGAGAGGCTGTTGAAGGCTGGGGCCAATACCGAAGGACTAATCCTGGAGGGTGGTATGTTGCCAGGCGTGAAGTCAAAGAATGGTTGCCCTCAGCTTCTAGAAGAAATAGCTTGGCGGCCAGGAAGGAAGCGGGTTGGAGGAGGGTAAGAATGGAGGCAAGGAGGTTTTCCAGCTCCTGGCTTAGAGAGTCTTCCATCCTTACCTTGTCTCCTCGGTCACCTCCTGGGTTTTCGTTTCCCTTGGACCTTGTACTGAAGAAAATTTACAGCTGACGTTTAGTGTGTGCCGATAAATATATGGAAATATAAGCCTCAAATAAACACATGTGGTGGTCACTGTCTAATAGGAGCCTTAGAGATCCCTAGTTTACAAATAAAAATTGAAATCTTGGAGAACTGACCCCCTATTCTGTGGCCCAGATGACAAGCCCAGATGGAGGAAGGGAACTAATGTCCTACACCCAAATCTCAAGACTCCAAGCCAAAGGTTCCTTTCACCATACCAGGGGTCTGCAAACCATGGCCAGAGAGAGAGAGAGGTCCTCTGCCCGTTCCCATAAATTCCATGAGATGAAAACGATCTTTACATTTTAAAAAGGTTAAAAAAGAAAAAGAATATGCCACAGAGAGGAATGGAGCCCTCGAAGGCTGAAATACTATCTGGCCCTCTAAGTCTTGGAGCTCCCCACACCAGCCAGTGATTAAATGATCATGTGCAGGTATCATCAGTTTTTCTGCTGTACAAGCAAATGAAATGTTGAGTGTTATTTCAACGCTGCACTTTTCTCCCCAGCTCTTTTGGTCCTGGTCACCTCTGTAAATGAGAGGCAGTTCATGTGACCTTTTCTTTTGCTTTTCTGTCATCTGATATTTCCAGAACAAGAGAGCTAAGGGCCACTTCTTTTTCTTATCTACTCCTTCCTTCCCTCTGGGCCTCCTCCTTGGCTGGGGACTAAGGATTCTGGCTTCCTTAAAAATTCCTAAAGATTCTTTGCTTCCATCCCTAGAGCAGTATCCACGGGGAGATGTGCCCGCAGCATCTCCCTGTGGATCACCAGCACAGTCACTCATGCAAGTACATTTCCTGTGGTCAAGTTCTTGCAGCCTTTTTTAAAAGCGTGGGGCATGCTGGGTAAGCTCATGCTTGTGGCCCACCACCTGCTTTCTTTGCTGTCCACAGGTATGTAGTCCTGACGACAAAACACCACGAAGGCTTCACAAATTGGCCAAGCCCTGTGTCTTGGAACTGGAACTCTAAGGATGTGGGTCCCCATCGTGATTTGGTTGGTGAGTTGGGAAAAGCCCTCCGGAAGAGGTAAGTATCTACAGATGGTTAATCTGTCTCTCTTTTCACCTCTCATTCCTCTTTGCTCTTGTGTGTTTTCTAAGTTTGCGTGTAGTGAGTAAACCTAAAAGGCTCTGGCCTTTGAATTAGCAGTGTTTGATGCTCGGCACTTTACAGGTGACCAAAGGTGACATCATCAGAGAAATTCATGGTCCTGTTTAGGTGAGGGATACCCAACGTAGCCCACAGTGCTTTGTTTGTATTCTAAGAAGGATTCTTTCTGGAAGGCCTTCCAATTCGAGGCCTTTTTCAGGGTCTGACGAAGGACTGGTTCTGTCATCTTTGTGTCCCCCTTAGCTGTCCACCTGCAGCTAGAAAGTTTGGGTGACTGCTAGGTCAAGAGGGAGCTGACAAGGGCAGCAGTTAAAGGAGCCAGAAAGTGAGGTAAGGAGCCGCTTAGATGATTCTAAGTAATGTTCCCAAATACATGCCACTTAATAAGAAGTAACTTGCCAAGATCAAATAGCTTGGAAGTGGCAGAGGCGGGATTTGAACCCAGTTATTCTGGTTTTGGCCCCTACAGTTCTGGGTATGATTGTCTACAGAGAGGAAAGGTGGTATTTGTACCTTACCCCATCTCAGCTCTGTTGTGATTTGGTAAACTTGATGCACTGTTTAAGGAGTAGGCCAGCTACTTGTTTGTATAGGTAACATTTGATTGGAACACAGTTACGCCCACTCATTTATGTGTCGTGTCTATGGGTGCTTTCAAGTTACAGTTTCAGAGTTGGACTAGAGACTACAAGGCCTGCAAAGCCTAAAATGCTATGTGCCCATAAAGAAAGAGTTTGCTGTCTTTGGAGACCTGCTCAGTATTCAGTTTCCCAGTGCGGTGCGCAAAGTCCTGCAAAGAAAACAGTCCTGCTATAAAAGTCAGATGTCGATCAGACTGGACTTTACCATCCTTGATTTTTACCTTCTTTGTATCTATTTAGTCCCCGAGTCATATGATGAAATAGCTAACTCGGATTCTTTCTGTCTTATCTGTGCTGTTGCAATGTGATCCTTACTTCCCACTGCAGTAAGGCCTTTCTGGGACACTCACCATTCATAACTCAAAACAAGTTCATTGTGTATGAAAATAGGTCACTTGGACTCTTTTTCATTTTGGTTGAGAATTCTTGACATTTTAATGTTAAGAACTGTTAGCAGATCTTAAATAAATGAAACAATAAACCCACGTTCATTAATTTCAGCTACATAGAAAATGTTGTGATTTTCTAAAATGTTGTGATTAAGATTTGGGATGTTTTAGTCTTTATACTTTTTTCAGTTTCCTAGTATCTCTACAATATGTATTCTTACAGTTGACAGAGAAAACAGTTTTTTAAAAGGACCATGTGTCATTATTGAGATAACTGACATAGATAAAAAATGGTTTAAATGACATTTGAGGGGCACCTGGGTGGCTCAGTCAGTTAAGTGTCTGCCTTTGGCTCAGGTCATGATTTCAGGGTCCTGGGATGGAGTCCTGAATGAGGCTCTCTGCTCAGTGGGGAGTCTGCTTTTCCCACTTTTCCTCCCCCACTGCTTGTGCTCTCTCCCGCTCTCTCTCTCTCAAATAAATAAAATTTTTCCAAAAAATGACATTCGGTGCTAAGGTACTTAAATATAAAAAGTAGTCCTGCGTGTGATTAAAAAACCCAGTAACTTTGTTTAAGTTAACGATAAGAGGTAATTTAAGGAAATAGTTTGCGGTCCCCCTTGCCCCTGCATGCCCTTACTGGTAAGTTTCACTGAGATGTAAAAATGCTGCCACTGATTTTTCTTAAACAACATTATTTTTTTCTTTGTTTGATGGACATTTGCTGTTCTGTTTTTCTATTTAAGGAATATACGTTATGGACTCTACCACTCACTTTTAGAATGGTTCCACCCACTCTACCTACTTGATAAGAAAAATGGCTTCAAAACACAGTATTTTGTCCGTGCAAAAACAATGCCAGAACTATATGACCTTGTTAACAGGTAAAAAAAAAAAAAAAAAGTTTTTGTCCTTATGACTTTTATTAATGAAATCAGAACTTCCTATAGGATACTGTTAAGTTAGGGGAGAAGGGGAAAAGGAAGGATTGTGGGGAAAAAAATCTATAAGACATCAAAATGAAAATAGTGGTTTGCATTAAGACGGAAAATATTTTTTCTTCCTACTATTCAAAACTCCCATAATGTGGTCATATTGCTTTTATAGATTGAAACAGACCGAGGATGGGGGTTTTTAAGTTTTAAAGTCAAGACTTCAGTCCCTCCTTGCATGCTGGTTTCTTTGTCAGGACCTTGGAGAGAGGCAACATGACCCCCAAGGACCTTACACTGGATTTGGGATCTGGCAGATTTGCATGTGAACCCTGGCTTTTGTTACTCACCGGCCTTAAAGGAAATGCCTTCAATACAGGGCTCAGAATGACATGTGAAAAACACTTGTCATCTTGCCTGGTACAGAATAAGGATGCTGTTACCGTTATTTTTCTTAAAATGATCACTTTCACATTGGGACTCATCACTAGTCTTCACCATGCTTTATTTCTGGTTTGCCCTTCTTGCAAAGGGTGCTGGCGCACCCAGGAGGGTGGATCTTTAAAGCTCTAGGGGCAGCCACCTCTGCCTGGACTCTCATTTTAGACCAGAACCAAACAAAGTTCCTTGCATCCAGATGACTTCCCTAAGGAAACAGTAGGTCCTAAGAGACCAGCAGAGGCTTGGAGACAGACAGAACTGGATCTGAAATCCACTTCTTTTTCTTGCTGGCTGTGTGGCCTTGAATACCCTCCCCAATCTTTCGAGATCACAGTTTCTTTATCTGTGAAATGCGGATGACATACACGGCAGTGGTGCTGTGAAAACTAGGGAGGTGCTGAGTAGAGAGGGCCTCGCACAGTTTCTCGTTGACAGTAAAACACAGACCGTCTGCATTATACTTGCCTCTTAGACAGGCATTCTTTTCCTTAGAATCTGCGTGCCATCCTGATTGCAGAGGACAGCCTAGGACCAGGCATCAGCAGATGTGCATTTGAGTTCCAGCTCCTGTTACTTGGAAGTTTTGTCACCTAAAACAGATTGCCCTGTTGAGCCTCCAGTTCTCGCGCTCTAAATGGGAATAATCATGCTTACCTTATGGGTGTGTCTGAATGCACGTGCGTGCACACGCACACACTCACACACGCCACTTAGAGGTCAGAGTGGAATATGTGGAAGCTGTGGCTGTGTGGCTCAGGGGGACTCTAGAGATCCTTTGTAGTGGAAGCTTTGGGCAGTTGTCCAAAACAAGTGCATTTCCTGGAATAGTTCAAGCTCTTAAAAATAAAGTTTTTTTTAATGAAAGACAGATAATTTTTTTAATTTAAATTGAACTTAGTAATGTATTATTAGGTTCACGGTAGTTTAGTGACTCATCAGTTGCATAGAACACCCAGTGCTCATCCCATCACGTGCCCTCCTTCATGCCCCTCAGCCAGGGACTCCATCCACCCACCCATCTCCCCTCTAGCCCCCCTCAGTTTGTTCCCTAGAGTTAGGAGTCTCTTACAGTTTGCCTCTCTCTCTGTTTTGATCTCATTTTATTTTTGCTTCCCTTCCCCTATGTTCTTAGTGTTTTGTTTCTTAAATTCTGCATATGAGTGAAATCATCTGGTATTTGTCTCTCTGTGACTGATTTATTTCACTTAGCATAATACACTCTAGTTCCATCCGCATTTTTGCAAATGGAAATATTTCATTCTTTTTTTTTTTTTTTTAAAGATTTTATTTATTTATCAGAGAGAGAGAGAGGGAGAGCGAGTGAGCACAGGCAGACAGAATGGCAGGCAGAGGCAGAGGGAGAAGCAGGCTCCCTGCCGAGCAAGGAGCCCGATGTGGGACTCGATCCCAGGACGCTGGGATCATGACCTGAGCCGAAGGCAGCCGCTTAACCAACTGAGCCACCCAGGCGTCCCATATTTCATTCTTTTTGATAGCTGAGTGTGTATGTGTGTTTTGATATCCTGTGTGTGTGTGTGTCTGTGCGCACATGTGTGTGCCACATCTTTATTTTCTATATTTTGGCTGTTGTGGACATTGCTGCTATAAACATTTGGGTACACATGCCCCTTCGGATCCCTACATTTATATCTTTAGGCTAAAGACCCAGTAGTGCGATTGCTGGGTCATAAGGTAGCTCTATTTTTAACTCTTTGAGGAACCTCCATGCTGTTTTCTAGAGTGGTTGCACCAGCTTGCATTCCCACCAACAGTGTAGGAGGGTTCCCCTTTCTCCACATCCTCGCCAACCTCTGTCATTTCCTGACTTGTTAATGCATCTTAAATGCAGAAACCTTATGTCTGTACTTCTGGAGCACAGAAAAGAGTTCTGGACTCTTTTCATTGAAATTAGTTGCTGCAAGGGAACCAAATTACTTATGTGCTGATTACAACCCTGTTTTTTTCAGAAGACACTGAAAAAAGATTAGGAGGAAATGTTCCAAAATACTGTGTACTAAACAGCGGTTCTGTGAGCGACATTAACAGAGCTATGGTTGTTGTTTTGTCTCTTTACTTTTCCGCATTGTCTGGACCATGGTAATTATATGGCACTTTCACAATGAGAGAAAATCTTAAAAGTATTTGTTACAAAATAGATCCATGACACTTTACTGTGAATAGATTCAGATAACAGACGTTGTCCTAATCGCGTGTCTTCCAGATACCAACCTGACTTGATTTGGTCTGATGGAGAGTGGGAATGTCCTGATACTTACTGGAACTCTACGGAGTTTCTTTCTTGGCTCTACAATGATAGCCCAGTCAAGGCACGTGATTGTACGACTTCTCTCTTATGAACCTGTTATGAGAAAAGAAAGAGTAAGAAGCCAAGATCCAGAGTAATAACAGTGATAACAGCAACAATAATAAATCCTAGTGGCAACATGGAGGTGGTAGGGACCAGGGGATTTCATGGATGTTAAAGGTTTCTCCTTTAATTCTTTTCCCCGCCTTCCTTAGTATAAGCTTTCTTTCTCTCCTTTAATTCTTGATTTCGACAACAGAGGTTTAAAGCTTGTTAAATTTAAGTAATAGAATAGAAGCAGTACGTAGAAGTCTGAGAGAGTTAGAGAAAGTAAAATAAATATTAAGCATGTAAACATTATAAATGAGAAAAACATCCCCAAAAATTAATATACAAAACCTATACAATTAAATGATGGGAATAAGATGCAACTATTTATGCCCTCATCTATCTGTGCTGGTTATGCAGCTTAATTCCCTCTTAAGTGGGAATTTCATTTTTCTTACATCCATGGTAGATTAGGTGACATCACACCTGGATCCTACCCACCGGGATCAGTGTTCCCCATTTAAGTTAGATAAATATCTCTGATGTGATGTCATATTGTCCACATACCTGTCTACTCAGCCAGTCTTTGCTGGATCTCTAAGGGCAAGAGCAGTTTTATTCCCCTTGGATACCCCAGTACAAGAATCATAGAAGTGTTCATCATTAACCTTAAGATATTATGGGGGGCACCTGGGTGGCTCAGTTGGCTACGTGTCTGCCTTAGCCTTGGATCACAATCCGAGGATCCCAGGATCAAGCCCCGCATGGGGCTCCCTGCTCAGCGGGGTGTCTGCTGCTCCCTCTGCCTACTGCTCCCCCTGCTTGTGTTCTGTCTCAAGTTTTTAAAAATCTTAAAAAAAAAAAAAAAAGATATTCTGCATTATGATTTCTCGTAGTTCAGCCAAGATTTGAAGGAAAGAAAATGTTTCCTGACTTTTCTTTACCTGGGAAAAAGTCAGGGCCATGCAGCGGAAAGCAGTCAGGTTCACATACCTGATTCATTGTCAGCTTCCTGAAACTGCCCAGGGGTATGACCTTGGGCATGTCTTGTCCTCCCCATTTCTCCTTTAATAGAAGAAATAGTTTACCGGATGATCTTTCAAAGAGGCTCTTCCAGCTCTGACATTACATGTGGCTTGACCAGGGTTTCTCAGCCTCAGCACAATGGACATTTAGGGCTGGATATTTTGCTGTGAGGGGGCTGTCTTGTTTGTCCTAAGACGTTTAACAGCATGCCTCGCCTCTACCACTAGATGGCAGTAGCACTCCCACCGTGGCAACCAAAGTGTCTCTAGACTTTGACAAAAGTCTCTCGAGCACAATAGCCCTCAATTGAGAATGGTTCTAGACCAAGTCCATTCCTTATGTTCCCAAACACAACTTATCAACCTGCATTACGTAAGGAAATTAAGTGGTTTTACCCCTAGATGACCCAGTACTCTCTTCTTTTAGGAACAGGTAGTGGTAAATGACCGGTGGGGTCAGAACTCTTCCTGTCACCATGGAGGATACTACAACTGTCAAGATAAATTCAAGCCAGAGAGCTTGCCAGATCACAAGTGGGAAATGTGTACCTCCATAGACAAGCTCTCCTGGGGCTTTCGTCGGAACATGGTGATGGGGGACATTGCAAGTGAATGTGAAATCATTTCGGTAAGAGCACCTGTGAGTTACTTGTTAACTACTGTCTCAAATTACCCTTCTAACTAAGAGTGTTGGGAGCACTCTGGATGGAAGTGCAGGTCGATAGAACCCTCTGGGGTCATTGAACATAACCATAGACACCTGTCCTGGGGAATCTGGGTGGCTTAGTTGGTTAAACATCCAACTCTTGGTTTCGGCTCAGATCGTGATCTTGGAATTGTGAGACTGAACCCCACATCAGAATCCGCGCTCAGTGTGGAATCTACTTGGGATTCTCTCTCTCTCTCCCTCTCCCCCACTATCCAACCCCCTCAAATAAATAAATCTTAAATTGGAAAAAAAAAAAAAAAAAAACCTGTCCTAAGGAAATAATTATAATTACAGAAGAAAGTCTTACATATAGAGATGTTCTTCCCAGAATTTTTTGCAGTTGGATATGTGGGTTGTTTTAATTTCTTGCAGCCATAAAGGGATATTTAAGTAGATCTGGAGATTTTTCTTAACCATTAAAATTTTTATGAATGCAATATAGGTCAATGCATAGGGTTTGAGTGAAAAAGTAAGTTACAAATTATCACAACTGTATAAAATGTATTTCCATCGCAAAGAGAAAAGACCAGAGGGAATATCAAAAGTCGATGGTATGGTGTCTTTGGGTTACTCCAATACATTCTTTTTTAAATTTTCTGAATGTAATTTTTCTGGGTCCATTTGAAGCATACCTATTCAAGGTCACAGCAAACACACGCACGTGCACACACACATGCATGTACTCACCAGGCACACCACACCACTCCAGAAGCCTTGAAGAATATATCCCTTTACAGCATGTTTTCCCAAAGGGACAGCATATACATTTATGTCGCCCATTTTATACAGTGTTCCAAATTCTGCATTCTCTTCCGTGTTCCCCAAGTCTCCCTGGCACCCACTCCCAACCTCTCTCCTCTGATCCGCATACTCTCTCCTCCTACTTCTCAGCTTCCCTGATCACACTCTGTGCAGCCGCCACCTGGCCCATCCCACTGTGTGCCGCACTGGGGGAAGTGTAGGCCGGTGATCAGTCCGTGGAATTCGAATTAATATATTTCTCCACTTGGTAGCAGGATTTTCAGTTTTCTCATATAAGCCTGTCCTGCTTTCATGATGACAAAAAACAGACTTTTCAGAAGGATAAAGGCTGTTCACCAAAGGAGAGAATGTGCCCCAGATTCTTTTTCTTCTCTTCATACCTGTGGGCTCTAAGTGTCCTGCTGGACTTGGCACCCGATGCTGGGATTCCATTGTTCTCTCTCCAGGAACTGGTGCAGACCGTGAGCCTGGGAGGCAACTACCTTCTTAACGTTGGAGCAACTAAAGATGGACTGATTGTTCCCATCTTCCAAGAAAGGCTTTTTGCTGTGGGGAAGTGGCTGAGCGTCAATGGGGAGGCGATCTATTCCTCTAAACCATGGAGGATACAACTGGAAAAGAACACGACATCTGTGTGGTGAGCTCGCCCCCTGCCGCGTACGGGACCAGGACGACAGCCCCTCCCTGGCTGGCGCCGCCTCAGTCCACAGTGTTACAAGCCAGGGTAGAAGCTGTCAGGAGGAAACCCCAAAGCTGCGCTTTTGCTAGTAAATTTGTACCCCAATTTATGCCTTAAGCCACCAGGGTATCTTTGACTAGTGAGAGGTCTGGTGAATTGCTGACAGGAGGAGCTACCAAGTATCTGTGAATATACTTGACCTTGTTACCCTCCTCCCCAACATGGTACTAGCCGACGCTTGCACAGCACCTCCAATGTGTAAGGCTCCAGTCCAGATTCTTTCCACGCACTGAATCCCCTCAACAGTCGCACGAATGGATACTGTTAATTATCCCCATGTTCCAAGTGAGAAGGGGGACCCAGAGCAGCACTCTTCCTCGCCTGGGATCACAGACCCAACTCATGGAGAAGTCCTGATTCAAACTTGGCTTTGTGGACCTAGTTATTTGACCTTGGGCCTGTGTGTTACAGTCTGAAATAGGGTGATGATACTTAGCTTCCTGTGGTGGTTATGAAGTATAATTTACGGGAAGCGCCGAGCAGAGCACCAGGCGTGTGCAAAGTGCTCGGTGAAAGGCCTCTGCGCCTGTGATACCAGCGGACGAAGCTCTTTGCATCCGGGGAAACACATTCATCTTAACATTTGGGCTGAACTCCTGTTTAGGGATTTTCACCCTCTTATCTGTGCACGGCGAACTCCCGGAACAAATCCCTCTTCACTGCACATTTTATTGGAGCCTCTGCCATTTTCCTATGGATTTGGAGTTGAAAAAAAGATTTGAATTAAAAGGCCCATGGCTTCAGTGTGCGATAACTAGCGTAAGCGTTAAAGATGTTTAAAGAAAACTTAAGCAGTCCCCAGAAAGAGTCTTACCGGGCTGCCTTCTTCCCCCAGAGCTCCATAGGTAGTGAGTTAGCGCACTTCCTAGGGCTCTGACAGACTCAAGGCGTTGGGGTCGGTAGCCAATTGAAGGGGGACTATATGAGGCTTTGTGTCAGGCTCTCAAGGCAGGTATTTCTGACATTGATGTTTCTTTTTTCCCAGGTATACCTCAAGAGAATCAGCGGTTTATGCCATTTTCCTGCACTGGCCAGAAAACGGAGTCTTAAACCTTGCATCCCCTGTAACTACCTCGACTACACAGGTGAGGAGCCTCAGCCAGTCTGTTCCGAGAGGCACCTTTCCTAAAGGAACTGGAGGTCTTTTTTACTTCTTCCTTCCTGCCCCAGGTCTCCCCTGTATTGCACCCTTCTAGATCATCTGCCCTGCCCCAGTGTGACCGCCTCCCATCATGTTCCAGCCATATTCTGTACTCAGTGCGCTGATGTCTTCTCCGTTCCCTTTTGCTTTCTGCAGATAACGATGCTGGGGATCCAGAAAGATCTGAAGTGGTCCACAGATCCGGAAGAAGGTCTGCTCATTTACCTGCCTCAGCTGCCACTCTTCACTCTGCCAATTGAGTTTGGCTGGACTATAAAGATGACAGGAGTGCATTGATCGTTGGGAGTTCAGGCAGAACTGCCTCCTCTTTGCTGCTTTGGTTTTCCTCTTATAGCACCAGCATTGTAATAAACTACTTCTCTACTCAGAGATGGCTTTTCCAACACATTTTAATCAAAGGAACTGAGTGCATTATACTGATGTCTCAGTGGATCAGAGAATCTGAGATCCATTGCTAGCATACCTCTCCCTGATCAGCAGGAGGCACTAACTGGTTAAGCTCTGAATTCATCCTTCTGTTCCTAATCTGGGAAATTATCTACCCCAGAAACTTCATTCCATTCTCTGTGTTTGAAACCTGTCTCCTTAATCAATGACTTCAGATTAAGGAATGAGCCAAGTCACCCTACTGCCTATGGAAGGAAGTAGAAAGGATTTGGCAAGCTCAGCCGTTTGCTGTGTCCTTAGCATCAGTTGTCCCCAGCACCCCTCAGAGGAGGAGAGCCTGGAAGGGAAGGAAAAGCTTTGCTAGAGCTGCTAGTGATCAGCCCTTTGGAAGTTTCCAAAGCAAAGTAGGGGCTCAGAAAATCAGTCTGTTTACAGTGGTATTTTGAAGAAAATGAATGTGATTCTGCCCTGCTTTTTAAAATATGATCCAATAAATAAATTTTTATGTCAAATCATTTCTACCAAAAAGCATGTTGTAGTTTTCTTCTCCCAGTTTCTTAAGGACTGCTTATGAAAAGCTTTGTTTCTGTTAAAGACAAAAAACAAAACCCAAAGGACTTGTCAAGTCTCCTTAATGCCAAACAAAGAACATAATTCCTTTGGTGTTTCTGCTTCTCACTTCTAGTACCATCCTTTTGAGTTGGCTACTAGTTCAGCCCCTTTGATTATTACAGATATAATCAGATTTTCTCTTTCTTTTTTATTTAATAGATATATTTATAAATCTTTACCCAACATTTGAGGAATATTTGTTTTTCTCAAGCACATGGAATATTTACAAATGTAAATACCAAAGGAGCACTATCATACAGATGGGTGTATCTGCAACATAATTAAAGGACCATAAAAAAATAAAAACTTGAAGGAAAAAAATCTATATATTTGGAAATTTTAAAACACACTTCAGAATAAGTCACTGATCAATGAGGGCACCATACAAGGAATTAGGAAATACTTAGGATAATACTGAGACCACAATGTACTGAGCTTTGTGAGATGAAGTCCTTAGGGAGGATTCTGGGAAGATGGCAGTGAGTGGGCACCAGGAATCTGTCTCCTGACCTCGACAACAATTAACGCTGGCAGAATCTGGTGGAACTCTTGTACAAGTCCGGAGTCTACCAAGGCTCCAGTTCCAGAGGAAGATTCAGATGGCAAATTGTGGTTTGGGTCAATCCACCTACCTATCCCCCAGCCACAGCCATGGAGCTGGCAGAGATGAACATGTTCCTGGAGCAACTTACACACAGCCTGTGGGAGTCAACATGGGCAAAAAGGACGCTGTTCTCCAAACATCTGGGATTTGAGTTTTGAGCTCTGATCTCTGATTGCTTCTGATCACAGAGGTACAGGCAAAGGGGTGGGCAACCGTTGTTGGACCTCTCCCACGGCTGCAAGCCCTGCCTCTGGCTGAAGTGATTTCGAGTGGATTTAAGGGACTGATACCCCCCCCATTCAAATATTCCCCCTTTTGGGAGCCAGACATTAAAAATTAGGACATTCAAAAACAACTGCATGTATGAGGAAAATTAGAAAATGACCACACATGCCCACGGAAAGGCTCAGAAAAGAGCCTAAGTTTACACCTCTGGCTCATCTGTAGCCAAGAGACCCACGACAACAATCAAAATGCAAAAATAAAAAAACCCAGCAAGTCCTGGGAAGTGGGTAGAGGGAGGAGGTATCTGACTTCCAGAGTTACCACATTATTAGAGTCCAATGTCCAGATGTCCGCAAAGAAATCACAAGGCCCAAAGAGATACAGGAAAACATGGCCCATTCAAAAGAAAAGAGATTCAACAGAAACTGAAACAAGCCCTTGAAAAAGACCTGATGGCAGATAAACTACACAGACCTTAAAACAGCTGCCTTAAGGATACTCAGAAAAGTAAAGGAAGCTGTGGGGAAGACATCAAGAAAATGATGTATGAATGAAACAGATATATGAAGAAATGGCTAGATAGATAATCTAAGAAGAAACCACACACATAACACAATTTTGGAGCTGAAAAGTACAATTGAAATGAGAAATTCCCCAGATGGATTCAAAGGCAGATTTGAGTAGGCAGAAGAAAGAATATTGTACCAGAAGATAGGACAATGTAAATTTCTGAGTCTGAGGAATTGAAAGAAGATTGAAGAAAAACCACGTTAGAGCAAAGATAAACAAAATAGGGAAAAACGACTGAGAAGATAAAGTTGGTTTTTCGAAAAGATCAGCAAAATGACAAACCCATAGCTAAGTTGGACTGAGGGAAAAGAAAAAATCCAAATTACTAAAATAAAAATGAAAGTGGGACACTACAATGAGTTCTACAGAAATGAAAAGGATTATGGGAGCACTATAGAGCAGATGTACTCCAACAAATTGGGTAACTAGATGAAGTGAGAAATTTTCTAAAAACACAAAACCTACCAAGACTAAATCACAAAGAAATAGAAAGCCTGAATAGACGTAGAACAAGTAAGGAGATCAAATCAGTAATTTTAAGATCTCCTGACAAAGAAAAGCCCTGGAACCTTCTTTGGTTCTTAGCTTCTTTGGTGAATTCTACTAGACATTTAAAGAACTAACATTTCCAGAAAAGTAAAGAGGAGAGAAAACTTCCTAACTTACTCTATGAGGCCAGCATTAGCCTGGCACCAAATCCAGACAAAGACACTACCAGAAGACTACAGACCAACATCCCTTATCATCATTGATGCAGAACTCTTCCAAAAAATTCTAGCAAACCAAAATCAGCAACATATTCAAAGTATTACATGCCATCACCAAGTGGGATTTATTCATGGGATGCAAGGATAGTTCAAGATACAGAAATCAATCATTGTAATAAACCACATTAACAAAATGAAGGGGAAAAAACCACTGAAGCAGAAACACATTTGACAAAATTCAACACCTTTTTGTAATACATATGCTCAAGAAACTAGGAATAGAGTGGCACTTGGCTGGCTCAGAAGAGCATGCGACTCTTGATTTCAGGGTCATAAGTTCCAGTCCCACACTGGGTGCAGAGATACTTAAAAATCTCCTTTAGGGAGGCCTGGGTGGCTCAGTCAGTTAAGCATCTGCCTTCGGCTTGGGTTATGATCTCAGGGTCCTGTCAGAGAGAGAGGGTGTGCTCCAAAAGCAAGGGGGAAGAACACAGGGAGAGGGAGAAGCAGACTCCCTGCTAGGCAGGGAGCCCAATGCAGGGCTCCATCCCAGGACCCCAAGATCATGACTTGAACCAAAGGCAGACACTTAACTGACCGAGCCCCCCAGCTGCCCCTAATTCCTGTCTTTTTAACTTCAGGAAGTGTTTGTAGTTTTCACTGTGCAATTCTTTTTTTTTTTTTTTTAAGATTTTATTTATTTGTTTGTCAGAGAGAGACCAAGCAGGCAAAGAGGCAGAGAGAGAGAGGAGGAAGCAGGCTCCCTGCTGCTGCGGCCCCTCGGAACAATTTGTTACTTAAACTGTAACCCCTGGAGGATTTTACTAGTTGCCAAGCACATTTAGATATGGCCTTAAGAAACACTGATACTGACAACAGGTCTTTGGGGAGAAGGACGAAGTGCGACCGTGAAGCTGGGCAGCTGGGGATGCCCGGCTCGCTCAGGGCGGAACGCCGCCTGCTTCAGGGAAGCCGAGCACCCGGGAACGCCCAGTCAGCTCAGGGGGGCACGAAAACCGCCTGCTTCCCTTTTTCGTGATCGCTCCTTTCTCTTCCCAGAAGTGCTCGTTGTTAGTTAGATGAGTCCTTTGAATGTGCTTGGTTAACTATAAACATTACCCTCCGCCTTGCTGACCTGCAAGACGTGACTAACGTGTGACCTTCATCAATCCTTCTGTTGGCTATTGTTTTCTATCTAATAAAAGTGAGACTGTGGAGTTGCTCGTGGCAGCAGTCCTTTTCAACTGTTGTCCCCTGCTCCCAGTCTTTTGCAGCTGACTTGTTTGTGCCTAATTCTTCTCTCGTCGCTGTCGCCGACTGGAAGCGGCACCCTGCCAAACAGAGAGCCCGATGCGGGACTCGATCCCAGGACCCCGAGATCACGACCTGAGCTGAAGGCAGAGGCTTAACCCACTGAGCCACCCAGGCGCCCCTTCACTGTGCAATTCTTGAAAGTCAAAAATTAAGTCATGAACATCACACATAAATATTTTGAAATAAATGTCATGCTAGTAGTTTGGGTCATGTTCGGTCCTCTAGCTGGAGGTTTGAGAATTCTGTGAGTACAGGTCTGTTATGACGGAGGAAATTTTGGGTGCTGCAGAAGCAAAACAGAACACTTAACCAGGTTTTGTTCCATAGCTAAAATCTGAGCCCCCTGGAGGCAGGGACAGTACCCTCTCTGCTCCTTTAAGAATGCCAGTCAGTGTACTTAACATTTGGATATCCACCCACCCAGAAGCCACAGGGACTAATCACGAAATGCAAATATGATCATCTCTTTGTTTAAAATCCATTAAATGAATTGCTATGTGTTCTCCAAAGTCGGTGGTATGGTCCCTGTCAATCTCTCCCATCTTAGTGGGAAGTCTGTCCCTACTCCCTCGCAGCTCTGCAGTCATTCTGGCCTTCTTTCCATCTTCCTAAAACAATTTTTTCCCCCAGACATTTCTAATTGCAGCCTACAGTAAGCCTACATTGCAATCTGGTTGACATATATAACAACAAACAAGATTTGCAAAGCAATACTTTATTACTTACACAGTACACTCCAATGCTTTTTTTTTTAAGTTGGCACCCATTAGATTAATGTTATAACCAGTTAATGGGGTACAACATGGTTGAAAAACACTGCTCTAAGCATTCAATTGCTTTGCCTCAGGGTCTTGGCATATGTTATGTTCTCTGGAAAGTTCTTCTTGCGTCGTCTTTATCTGCATAAAATCTTACCCATTTTAAAAGGATGAAATCAAAGGATGTTTCTCACTCACTAGAGCGCGCGCGCGCGCTTTCTCTCCCTCCCGTCGACCGCCTGCATGTGAATCCTGGAGATCGTGATGGAAGAGTTAACACGGCCGAAGAACTCAGAACAGCGCATGGCAAATAGTAATGCTCCGTCTTTTATTGCGAAAGGTAGTAATTATGCAACTAATTGTGTGATTATTAATATGTCTTCCCAGAGCTCCCGAACTCTAAACCCCTTGATTATTTTTTGTTCATTTTCATAGTCCTAGCCTCACTTTGCCATGGCAAGTAGAAAGCACTCAGAAAAAACATAATGGATGAAAAAAAAACCTGCCCAAAAGGAATTAAAACCTCCTAGAAGCTGGAAACAGCCCTCGCAGGGCGTCTCTACGTTACTCCAGAAGCACCGCCCCCAAACGCGGGGCACGCCCACCCGGCTGTCAGCGGTCACGTGGGACTCAGCTGGGGGCGGCGGGGGAAGCTGGGCCAAGATGGCGACCATGAGGAACGCGCTGCCGCGGAGACTGGTGGGCTTAGCGTCTCTCCGGGCTGTAAGTGCCCCGGCCCGCCGAGGGGTGGCCCTACAGGCACCGTGACAGTCGGGGTCGGGGCGCTGGCCTGTGGTGGCAGCGCTCTGAGAGGCGAAGCCGGGCAGTTGCCCAGGCCACTGTCGGGAGGGCCTTGGAGTCTCGATCTTTGTCCCGCCCACATCTCTTGAGGGACATGGGGAGAGTGAGGACCAGAGATGGGGAACGACTTGCTCGGGTCGTGGAGACCTGGGGCGCCATCCCAGGTGCCCTGATTCCGTCTAAGGCTCTTCCCGGCCACCCTGGCACCTTCTCCCTCTGAGCTCTCCAAGCTCCTCAGAAGTGATACGTATAATCTTCCAGTTCCGAGTGGAAAAAGCGAGGTCCTCCCCCTCCCTCTGCTTGCTTTTCCAGCTCTTGCTGCGTTTGGGGACTTAGGACCATGTGCGACTGATTGCCTTGGAATTGTACTTTGGGCATGTTGGATCCTGATGTTTCCCCCACCAATGCTCAGTGACTGGAGGGGAAGTGTAAGAGACCTAGTTGAACGAGGGGTTGAAGAAATAAATGGTTTTGGCTAAAGTTGAAGCTGTGGTTTCCCAGTGGTTCTGCCACTTTCTAGGTCGCATGACCGTTGTTTGCTCTCTAAACCTCAGTTTGCTCGTCTGTAACATGGGTAAACATTATCTGAGTTCTTTAGAGGTTAAGGGAAGCAATTTGACATTGCTTTAGCTCATAGTGATAAATGAGGTGCATTAATTTTGCTTTGATTTAGAAGGAGTCTAAGTGTGTAGTGGGGAGATCACACCATCTTCACAAGTGGGCCCCTCAGAAAGCCACTTTACTGTCTACTAGGCCATCCACCCCTACCGATCATTAATGTGTAAAATAAAGATGGTACTTCCAACTTGGAAGACTAAGGAAATTACGTGAGATGGTGGATATTAATATGCTTTGAAAAAATTCCTGGTGTAATGAGGTCATAGATCTGCCGTGGGGTTACTAGCAGAGGCTTGGTGTCAGAAACAGATGGTTCAAGCCAGACTTCACTTGCTAGCTGTGTGATTTTGGAGAATCTTTCTGAGACTGTTTCTTCCTGTATGAGGTTGAGATAATGATAGTCCCTGCCATGTAAGTACTAAATGAGGTACAGATCCTGAAGTTAGCACTGGGCTTTAGTTGGTATTAGCTGTTGGTATAGATAGGCCATAGCTCAGGAGGCTTGGCCCTGGACTTCTGTGGTTAGAGGAGATACTCTCTGAGCAGGGCTATACCGAGGGAATGAACTGGGTGTTTAACCAAGACAAGAGAATACTGGTGGTGGCGGGGCAGGGTGTCGAGGGCAGAAAGGTGGCAAAGAGGCAACGTGGCCCAGGGGTTAAGAGCTAGAGCTGTAGATCAACACTGCCAGGTTCAGATAATGACTCTTGACCAGCTAACCATGTGATCTTGGGAAAGTTACTTAATCTCTGGGCTTCATATTTTTCACAGTAGAATGGAGATTGTAATAGTTCTACCGAATAAGCTTGAGAGGTTGATAAAGGTTAATGTGTCAAAGGCTCTTACGAGTGCCTGGCAAATATTAAGTGCTTAATAAATGTGATTGTTTTATTTTTATGTGAAGAGTTGTTATGGGGAAGGAGATGGAATTTTTTTTTTTTCAGATTTTATTTATTTGACAGAGACACAGTGAGAGAGGGAACAGAAGCAGGGGGAGTGGGAGAGAGAGAAGCAGGCTTCTTGCCAGGCAGGGAGCTTGATGCTGGGCTCAGTCCCAGGACCCTGGGATCATGACCTGAGCTGAAGGCAGACGCTTAACGATCAAGACACCCAGGTGGCCCAAAGGACGTGGAATTAAGTTTGTTCTGTTTTCGTAAAAGGAGCTTGGAAGCAGGTCTTGCGTGCTTTCAACAACATCCAGCAGTTATCTCTCAAGCCCCTGTTATGTCCCAGGGCCTTAGAATTACAGCAATGGATAAAACAAAGTCTCATGCAGCTCACATTCCAGTGGGATCAACTTAGGGCAGTGTATCAGCAAAGGCTGAACAACTCTGTTGTAGGGACATTCAACTGGCAGGGACCTTCCAACCTAGCCTGGTGACTTCATGCAATTCAATGGCTCGTCACTTTAGTCTCTAGGAAGTTTTGCTGGCTGAAGGCAAGGCCAGTTCAGGTGAGTTGTTCAAGTTCCAGCTGATCTGTAGCAGGGAGCGCTTCCTTCCTTGAGGGTTTCAGGTGTTTGGGATCCTTAGTAGATTACCGAGTGCACTTCTCCCCTTGCCCCACTGCAGTATGTTTATCCTGCCAGATTTACCAGGTTAAATCTGGTAAAGCAAAGTTAATTTGAAGAGTTACAATATTAAGAACAGAGGAAAGAGGGAAAAGAAGCTTCATATTGCTTGGGGGTAAGGTGGAGAGGATTTGGGGCAGACTCTAAGTGGAAAAGCCTTTTTTTTTTTAAACTGTCTTCAGCTGTTGGTGTCCTCTCTCCCCAGTCGTACCCCTTGCCATCACCCAGCCTGTGACTGTTACAGAACAAGTCCTCCTCCTTCCCCTGGGGTGGCTATGCCCTTCATGCATTTATTTGCTATTCCTGGAGAGGGAATCTCAAGCAGGCTCCATACCCAGGGCGGAGCCTAAGGCAGGGCTCAGTCTCACAACCCTGAGACCATGACCTGAGCTGAAATCACGAGTCGGACGCTTAACCAACTAAGCCACTCAGGCGCCCCGGGAATTAGAGTTTTGAAATAGAAAATGTTGAGGGTCAGGGGATCGGCAGCTTTACAAAGGGCAGTCAGAGGAGACCCATCTGGCTGAACGATGAGAAGGAGCCAGATGCGGAAGAGCATTCTGGGCGGAGGGAGTCGTAAGCCTTGGGGCCCTGCTGTGGGAGGAAGGCCACTGGGGCTGCAGTATAGGGACCCTCTACTGGGGGTGGGGTTGGGAGGGGAATATGAGGGAGTCAGGACAAGTAAGGAGTTCACTGGGGATGTGGGACAGTAGAAACAAGTCATGAGTTCACTGAGATCAGCAGGAACCAAATGATAAGAACCTTCTAGCCCACGGGGAGTGGGGTAAGGGGATGAGTCAGGTTTCTGGCTTAAGCAATGGAATACATGTGTTGCTTTTTACTGAGAAAGCATGAAGCCAGACGGAATTTAAACAGTTCTGTTTGGGGAGGTGCAAATAGGTTTGTGTAGGAAACAACCTACATGCTCAGCTGGCAGACGGGCCGTTGGAAATGGGCCGGTACTAGGAGCAGGAATCTCATGCCCATTCCTCAGTGAAATGCTTTTGTTCTTTACGTTTTTCCTTCTGAAACCATCCAAATGTAAGAGATACGTCGTGTTTACAGTGAGAGATACTGTGTCCTATCTCAGTGAAGAGGGGTCCCTTCTTTTAGATTTGTCTCCTTGGAGAATTGTGACAATCTTCTCCCAACCCTTTTTGTTTCCTCTTTTAAACCAAAGGTCAGCACCTCTTCTCTGGGTACTTTCCCAAAGCGAGTGAAAATTGTGGAAGTTGGTGCCCGAGATGGACTACAGAATGAAAAGGTAAAGATGGAAATCAACCAAAAGAGGTTTTTCGAGCAGTGAGAGTTGCCTGTGGTGGGCGCAGAGGGGTGGGCAGAGCTGTGCCAGATCGGATTGCCCCAGCTGACGCCAAGCAAAGTCGAGAAGTTGAGGAGGCCAGGTGGGGTGGGGTGACAGTACAGCAGTCTAAGACGGTGGCATATCAGGTGTGGTGTTGCCCGGTCCGTGCGGCAGGGCAGATGGGAAAGGCCACAGGAGAGTAGACGGAAGGTAAGGGCATGCTTTTCACCTGGCAATTCCAATTCCGCATGAGGGGACTTACCAAAGGATGTCATGAAGATCACATGCAAAGACTTAGCCTTGGAGATGCTCCTCACAACCTTGTTGTAATAAAATAGTTGGAAACCGCCTCAGTGCTCAGTGTGGAGAAAGTTAGCTCAAATATACTTTAATGACTTCATTAAATGGATTAGGAAGCTGTACTAATATAGGAGTATGTTAAGTGACTAAACAGATTATAAAATCATAGGCATTTTCTTTAATCTTGCACTTCTATGTAAAACAAAAAGCTTGTACATCTGTGGGAACATCCACCTAGAGAAGGATCTAGAACAGTGCTGTCCAGTAGCACTTTCTGTGAAGATGGAAACGTTCTAGATGTGATCTGTCTTGGACACGTGGGTTTTGAGCACTTGAAATGTGACTGCTGTAGCGGGGAAACTGAAATTTTGTTTTTATGTAATTTAAATTCATGTAAATTTAAATAACCACTTATGGTTAGTGTCTAATATATTGGACTGCACAGATCTAGAAAGTCACATTATGATGTAACTAGTGTTATCTCTGGGAGATTTTAAGGATGTTTTTGTTTGTTTGGGGCATGTTTTCTGAAATAATTGTGCATTATTTTTTCAATCGGAAAAGCTTTTTCTTTTTTTGGAAGGCGTAGCTTCAGTAGTGAGAACTTACTGATAACAATAAACTAAAAGTTCTGTGAGGGCAGAATCTTGTCTGTTCTGCCCACTGCTGTATCCCTAGCACCTAGCACCATGCCTGGAACATGGAGGGCTCCAGAAATTACTTATGGGATGGATTAAGGTAAAGTAATGGGAGAGAAATTGATGGGGTTGGTGTGAAAAGGCCTGGTGAGAAAGACTTTGAGTTCTTGGAATTTTTTTTATCTAATCCTGTAAGCACTAGGGAGCCATGGAAGGCTTTTGAGCAGGAGACTGAAACAATGGAGACTGTTTTAGAAAGATTTCCTGTGTGGGATGAATTGGTAGAGTGAGACCATGCCATAACATACAGGGAGGAATGGTAGTAGATTTGGAAAGAGAGAACCGTAGAATCTAATGAGCAACTAGGCATGGTGGGGGAGGGAGAGAGAGAAGGGGGAGGCCAGCCATGGGAGGATCAGGTCTGGTGCGAGTTCGGAGACGGAACAGGACCCAGACAGAGGGTTAGTCATCACTGCCCTATCAGGCCACGGCACATGGCTCTCAGTTGGTTTACGATGGGGTCATAAATCAAGAAACAGTTAAGAAAAAGGCTTTATGATACAAAACTATTGTTTCCGTGTACACATTTAGTCCTCTTCAGGCGAGAAGCTGCCTCCCCTGCAAAATACTATCTGTAGAACTTGAAGCTGTCCCCCACCTGTTGGCCTGAATTACACGTGGATTCGTGCTTGTGTCTGAAAGTAGAGATAGCGAAGTGCATGCTGTAGCCAAGCTTTGGACTAACAGGCACTGTGGCTGAGGCCATTTGGTTCCCCCTTTTGCTGACCCGTCTTTTCTGGTGTTTCTTTCTCCATCACAGAATATCGTATCTACTTCTACAAAAATCAAGCTGATAGACATGCTTTCTGAAGCAGGACTCCCCGTTATAGAAGCCACCAGCTTTGTGTCCCCCAAGTGGGTGCCCCAGGTGAGCCCCAGCCCTCCGTAATCGTTTCTCAGATGAGACAGATGTGAAGTTTGGCAGTTGCCCTGGAAGAACGTAGACGTTGGGAACCTAGGGCTCCGGACCTCCGGCTTGCTCTCGCGACTTCTGTAAGCATGGGGCAGCAGAAGACCATCACCCGGAAGGCAGGAGGCTTGGATTCCATCTTGGCTTTGGCCCTGACTTGCTTGGGGACCTTGGTGAGGTCTTCCCCTCTCCAAGCTTAGGGTGGCCTCTCAAGCCTCTTCTGGCTCTGGAAGTCTAGAATCTCTAGCCCTGTCTAGAGATGTGGCGTCTGTGTTTGTAAAAGGGAGAGACAGATGACTCCTGGTTCACAGAAACAATCAAGTGGAAAGAGAGATCTTGTTTCAGCTGAGCGTTAAGTAACAGAGTTTCTCGGTAAATGGCTGGTAGTGTTGTCACCGCTTGTGAGAAGCTGTTAGTATTAGCCGTAGGAGAAATTGGGGGACTTACTTGCACCAAGGAGCCCTGGGCCCATCAGCGGTCAAACAGAGTACTGAAGAGAAGCACTGGAGAGACCCAGCTCTGCAAAAGGACTCCTCCAGGGCTTCTAGACAACAGAGATTGTGTGATAGAAACACTTTTTCTACCTGAGCTCTCTGCCTGCCTTGGCAGTGACCTGGTAATGTCTCCTTTGGCTCCCAGATGGCTGACAATGCTGAAGTTTTGAAGGGCATCCAGAAATTTCCTGGCATCAACTACCCAGTCCTGACCCCAAATATCAAAGGCTTCCAGGCAGCGGTAAGAGACTCGCTTGATGGCGGGGGGCCCCTGAAATGAGATTGATGATGTTGGTCCCTGTCTTGTCGCTGGGCCTAGTCCCTGTCCTGGGCCATCTGTCTGAAGGGCTTGCCTCTGGTAGTGATGAGCGCTGTCAGACAGACCCAAGGCAGTCCTGGCCCTGCCACCCCCAGCTCTCTGACCTTGACCAGCTGTTTAACCTCTCTGAGCCTCAGATTATGCCTGTAAATTAGGGCTGATCATAGTACCTAATGCTGGAAGGATTTCAGAGGCTAGAATGCACCCTTATTACTTAACAAGAGGCTTGAAGAAAGTAAGTGCTTAGTAAATATTAGCTCTTGTTGTCATTATCCATTTTCTCTTTAGAGAAGATCGTGGTCCCCACAGTGGTTGCTGGTATCTGCCATCTTTCCTGGAGTGTTGGACAAGAATGTCACTGGGGATGCTGATTCTGAATTTAGGCAGAAAGCTGTTCTCTCTCTCTCTATATATATATATATAATTTTTAAAAAGATTTTATTTATTTATTTGACAGGTGATCACAAGTAGCCAGAGGCAGGCAGAGAGAGACGGGGAAGCAGGATCCCCGCTGAGCAGAGAGCCCGATGCGGGGATCCCAGGACCCTGAGATCATGACCTGAGCTGAAGGAAAGGTTTAACTCACTGAGCCACCCAGGCGCCCCAGAAAGCTGTTCTTTTTTTTTTTTTTTTTTTTTTTTTTTTTTTTAAAGATTTTATTTATTTATTTGACAGAGAACACAAGTAGGCAGAGAAGCAGGCAGAGATGGAGGAAGCAGGCAGAGAGCCCTATGCGGGGCTCAATCCCAAGACCCTGGGATCATGACCTGAGCCAAAGGCAGAGGCTCCAATCCACTGAGCCACCCAGGCGCCCCAGAAAGCTGTTCTTAAGAGTGACATCCAGGACGGTGATGACAGCAGCCGTGCTGGGCCCTGGGGGAAGGCTCAGGGTGGTTGTGTTTCTTTGATGGGGCTAGAATTCACTGTGTTCATTCCTAGGACTGCCATAAGAAAATACCAAAAGCTTAGGTGCCTTAGAACAACAGAAATGTGTTCTCTCACAGCTGTGGTGGCACAAAGTCTGAAACCCCGGGGGTACTTGGTTCCTCCACATTCCACTGTTCCCTCCTGGGGGCTGGGAGGACGTGGCTGTCCTGGCTTCTGGTGAAGACCGGCAGCCCTCGCTCACCTCACTCCTATCCCACCTGTGTCCTCACACGGCCTCCATCTTAGAAGGACGCCATTCCTATTGGAGTCACGACCACTATGACCTCATTTTAACCAATTACTGCTACACCTACCCTATTTCCACATAAGGCCACATTCTGAGGTACTGGGGATTAGGACTTCTACAGACCTTCTTTTGGTGGGGGGTAGGGCACAGTTCAACTCATGATATTTGTGTGTTATAAAATTCACTGTAAGACAAGGGCTTTTGCCACTTTGCCAACGCTGGTGTTCCTCAAAGAGAAAAAAAGCTGAAAGGAATTCACCCGGCTATTGGTAGATTGCCGCTGGAGCCAAGGAGGTGACGGTCTTTGTTGCTGCCTCAGAGCTGTTCACCAAGAAGAACACCAATTGCTCCATTGAGGAGAGTTTACAGCGATCTGACGAGATCCTGAGGGCAGCTCGGGCCGCCGGTATCCCCGTGCGTGGGTGAGTCACTCCATGTCAGTGCCGCCTGCCTTCTCCTCAGAACCATTCTGGAAAGGTGGCCAGGCTCTGACTCAAGCCACGTTCCCCCTACAAACTCCTTATCCTGAGCACAGGCTGCCTACACTCTACACCTTGACATCTCTCCTCGAGTAGATGTGGTCAGAAGAAATCCTGGCAAGTGCTTTCTCCAAACCTGGTTTTGGGGTCTGTTCCCCAGAGGAATCCAGCAGGACAGGACACTCCCTGGAGTCTGTGGAGGTCAGATGAATCCCAGCTCCAGCACCCCCAGTCACACAGGTCTGAGGAGCCCTCTCGGCTTCTAGGTCTCCAGCATCACATCTTTCACGCCAGAGTGCTAGGCATCGTCCCTGTGTTATCTGACTGTGACCCCATGGTCACCCAGCAAGCAGGGCTGTCCCTGCTTCCAGAGGACATAACCAGCTCAGGAAGGCCAAAGAGTCGGCTGTGAGGTGTCCTACACTGTCCACACTGCATCCAGCGTGCTCTTTCAGAAAGTGCACGTGTGATCACCTCACTCCCTGGTTAAAACCTGTCAGTGATGCTCTCTGGACTTCCCACCTGGCTTCCGAGACACTGCCTTTGTCTGCAGCCTCGTTGTCCACTGCTGCGAACCATCCAGCCCTGCCTCCTCAGCTCAGCCTGACTGGAACTTCAGTCCTTACTTCCATGCTCCCACTCTTGCCTCTGGGCCTTTGCACGTGCTTTCCATAGACTTAGTCCTCTCCTATCCTACATCCTACTTGTCCAGGCTAACTCTGCTCATCCTCTGGCTTCTCCAGGAAGCTTTTTCTGGTCTCAGCTGGTGTTAGTACCCCTCGTCGGGCTCTCAGGGCCCCCAGATATCCTGACAGAGCACTTGGTTTCATGTTAGCTTCTCCCCTGCCTCCCACTCCCAATGGACCCCGCACCCCGTGAGGGCAGAGCCCACGTGCCACAGTTCATGGTGGGCTCCCTCCCGCAGTGCAGGGCCAGCACGCCAGGGTGCTGGGGAAGCAAGGAGTGGGTGGCTTGGGGGGGGGTGCGTGGGGAAGCAGGGGCCCATGAGGTCTCCCTAACTCCAAGCCTGTGCTCGTTATCAGCATCTCCCTTCTCCTTGCTCAGCAGTGACTGCAGAACAAGGAGGAGAAGGAAGTTGGGAAAACACTCTGAGATCTTTGGGCTCGAAATGATGTATCCAGACAACATCTGTGTTGCTTCTCACATGCTGAAGAGTTTGCCAAACTCTAAGAGGTCTCAGTGGGGCCTTAGCTCCAACAGGGCAGGTGGGAACAGAAGCCCAACCAAGATCCAAAGATCCAAACTCCTTCCCACAGCCGCAGAGTGCCGTGATCGGCCTGCGCCCTCCTGTCCAGCCACGTGCTGTGTTCTCTGTCGCTGGCTGGCTGTGCCCAGCTCTTCCGTCCTTCTGAGCTTGAGCACATCCTTTCTACATCCTGGGCTCCACGCTGCTCTGCTGTTTGCCTGGGACGCTCTCCCAGTGGCCCTGCCGCCTGCTCCCCTCTTCGCTCCCGTGTCACGGCCTGGAGGTCTTCCTGGGCCACCCTGGCTACGGCCAGCCTCTCCTGGCTCCCGCCACGCCGCCGTTCTTTCCTTTGTGGCACATCTCTCTCAGATCATCTCACCCGTTCCTTCGGTTGCCCTTTCACCAGCTCGCTGTCTAACTGGAAGTAACCTCCATGAGCGTAGGGACCTTGTCCGTCTTTTCACTGCATGACCCAGTGCCGGGCACGTAGTGGGCAGCTCTCTCAGTATCTGTCGAATAAATGAGTGTGAATCTTCGGGCAGCTCACTGGAGCAGCCGATCCTTGGCCCTCAGGCCAGCCCAGCCCTTTTGTTCCTGCTTGGTTTCATCTGTCCGTGGTCCCCTCCTGGGACCAAGGAGTACGGGAGTAGGGGACCCAGCTGCCGTGCAGCACATGTTCTGCTTGATCTCAACACCGTACGGCTCCGATGCCTGCTCACTGCCCTCTTCGGCTGGCTTCTCTCCTCAGGCCTGTGCAACCCCAGCTTCCCCAGCAAGCAGCAGAGGAGGCCCATCCCTTCCCTGCCCTGGCTCTCCGCCGCCCCCTCCTGGCCCCCCCATGCGCTGCCCCCGCCCCCGTAGGAATCTCCCTTTTCCCGGGGCATTTGACCTTGCTGCACCTCAGAGAGGACTGTCAGACTGCTACCCAGGTCAGCCCTGCGGGCCTGGGAGCTCTGGGGTCCTGACACCATCCCTCCCCTGTCCTCCCGCAGGTATGTCTCCTGTGTGCTTGGATGCCCCTATGAAGGGAAGATCTCCCCGGCCAAAGTAGCTGAGGTGTGTGTATATCGGGCCAGGGGCTTTCCAAGGGTTGTCTGCCTTGCCTGCTTGTGAGGTTCCCCTCACCACCTGTTCCTGGTGGGTCACTGATGTCATTCGTTCCCGCAGCTCCTTCATTGCGCCCCTCTGGGAGCACCGCCCAGCACTTGCTCCTGGAGGCCCACCTCCTAGCGCGCTTGAAGCCCTACCCTCTGCCCCAGCCTGGAAGCCTCTGACTCAGTTTGCGGTCTGGTCCGTGGACAGGTGATAGTTGAGGTGATCTGTGGAGGGGCTCCCTGCCCAGGCTCCCAGAAGTTCCTCACCCTCGCTGTCCTCCAAGCGGGAACCAAGTCAGCACTGAGGAGAGCACAGTGTGGGAACAGGGTCTGAGCAACCCAAGGACATATGCCCCTTCGTTATCAAAGTTACTGTGCAAATTTGGTGTTATTGTTAGTCCGTTTCTCAAGCGAGGAAACACACACACACACACACACACACACCACCACCACCACCACCCCCACCCCCCCCCCCCCCGCCCTTCCGGCATAGCAGGGAGCATCAAGGAGAGAGCGGTGCTCCCTGAGCGTGGCCGCTCTGCCCCTGTCCCAGCCTCCCGTCCCGCCAGCCCTCCCTGCCGCTGCGCAAAGCCTCGCCACTGCTTCTTGGAAGGAGAGACGGAAGCTCCAAGCACCCCCCACCCAGCCAAGGAGCAGCCTAACTGGGTTGGGGCCCCAGCATGTGTCACTCCAGAGGCCCCCTCCCTTCGCTGTGGCCTTTGCCTCCACCCGCTGTCCTCAGTCTGCTGCCCGGGCGGTGGGGTGCTCGCCAGTCCCATGTGCCTGGCAGGCCCGTGCTGAGTGTCCTCTGCGTCCCTGCCCTGTCGCACCATCCACGTGTGGCAGCGCCGTGTGGGGCAGCATCTCCTCGAGAGGGGCACACGTTGCACTGGTTTCTCAGTGATTTCAGGGATTTGCAGATGAGCTTCTAAAAGTTTAAACAGGTACTTCTGTTGAAAATAGCTGCTCAGACCCACGAGGTCGCAGATCTTACTGAAGACGGTTCTGTGAGAGGAGTCCGTTTTCCTGATTCCAGTTGTTGGCTCTGACGCAGGGTGTGGAGGTGGCACGTGAAGTCAGAGGCCGCGGGGGTAGGAGCGGGTGGGAGGAAAGCTCGGGCTGGCAGGGCCAGCTCTGGTCCTTCCATCTCTGCTTCCTAGTGAGTAGAGAGGGGTTTTCGTCCCCACTCAAACTTGTAAGCAGCCTACGATCGGACAGGAATTTAGTGTTGCGGACAGGGAGATGTCCTGCCCAGGACCCCTGCTTCTGAGGTCTTGGACACTTGGCTTGAGGAATCTGATGTCCTCCAAGTGCTTGCTTGCTCCCCCAGGTCACCAAGAAGATGTACTCGATGGGCTGCTACGAGATCTCCCTGGGGGACACCATCGGTGTGGGCACTCCTGGGATCATGAAGGACATGCTATCTGCGGTCATGCACGAGGTGCCTGTGGCTGCCCTAGCTGTCCACTGCCATGACACCTATGGCCAGGCCCTGGCCAACACCTTGGTGGCCCTGCAGGTAAGGTGGGTCCGAGGAGAAAGGCGCGTGTCCGTCCTCCAGGAGGACATAGTGGCAGGCCAGCTAGGCTCCCGGGTTCTTTCAGTGAGCACTCATGGATACTTGTGTGCCAGGCCCTGGGCAGCCACAGAGGACACGGACATGTGACCCTGGCCTGTACGGGTGTGTGAGGGGGACAGTCAAGGGAGTTCCGTGGTAATCCTCATGTGTTAGGACAGGTCACTTGCAGGGAGGAAGCACGTGACTAAGGAAGGCCTCCGTCCCAGCTGGGGTGGTCAGAGTGGATTTGCCACGAGAGACCTGAGTGAGGCATGGAGGATGTGAGGAAGAAAAGCAGTTGGAAAAGGGGGAACAGGAAGCTGACTAGGCAGCCCTGGGCTGAAAGGCTGAGGTGGGATTTGGGGAGGACACACCCCAGGCCCACCAAGTGTTGTGACTGCACATGCGCTTAGGGAGTGGGCAGGGGAGGTGAGGCAGAGAGGCAGCAGAGGTCACTCCAGGGGTGCTGCTCCCCAAAGATTGAACTGAGGCTTCAGATTGGGTTACCCTCGAGTTTTGCTCCTTGTGGGCTAGGAAGGAGGATTCTGTGAACTGGCCACCCCTTAGAAGGAAAGTTCTGTGTCTGACCATAGGCTGTGTTTGTCTTGTATGTGACCTTCCTGTCACATTGGTTGAAGTCTGGCCTGTGGTCTTTAGGTTTGCTAAAGCAGTCCTGGGCCGTCTTTGTTCTTAGAGGTTTTTTTTTCCCTTTTTTGGTTGGTTGTTTTTTTTTTGTTTGTTTGTTTGTTTGTTTGTTAATATTAAGTTATCTCCTAGAGGCTCAGGTCTCTAAGCCACATGACTCTGTAACTTTGTTTTCTCCATTGTAGCTGTCCAGGTTAAGGTCTGTGAGAGGTTTGAGGGGAGAGGAGAAAGGGAAACGTCATTAGGAAAGTGGGCTGCCCTGGCCAGGGAATTGGGATAGGCCGCCTGGGGTTAGAGGCCCAACTTGAAGTGAGAGCAGCCTTACTTAGGTGGGGGTGGTGGGGGTGGTGGGGGTGGTGGGGGTGGTGGGGGGTAAATGAATCACAGGAAACAATAGAGGCCTGAAATCTGAACCAAGGGTAGTGCTTCCTTTAGGTTTGTGATCAGGAAGGGCCTGGGGAGACGTTTCAGGGTCAGGAATTGAGCATGAAAGGAACCAGGGAAGATAACCCTGGCAGAGGAAACTGTCCACAAAGAAGACTCACACTGTTTTAGGAACTGAAAAGAACCATTGAGGGACACCTTGGTGACTCAGTCGTTAAGCATCTGCCTTTGGCTCAGGTCATGATCCCAGAGTCCTAGGACAGAGCCCAGTGTCAGGCTCCCTGCTCAGCGGGAAGCCTGCTTCTCCCTCTCCCCCTGCCTGTGTTCCTACTCTTTCTGTGTCTCTCTTTGTCAAAGAAATAAAATCTTTTAATTAATTAATTAATTAATTAATTAATTAAAAAATAAATGGACTCCTTAGCCAAAGGAAGGAGAAAATCAGTGGAATTTCAGGCAGCAGTTGATTGGGAGGTTTGCAAGGACCTCCTGGCTTTGTAGACTCTTGTCCCCACAATGACACCCATGTTTCACCATCCTTGTGTTTCCAGATGGGAGTGAGTGTCGTGGACTCTTCTGTGGCAGGACTCGGAGGCTGTCCCTATGCACAGGGGGCATCCGGAAACTTGGCCACTGAGGACCTCGTCTACATGCTGTCTGGCTTAGGCATTCACACGGTAAGCTCGCCTGCCCCCTGGTGGCAACAGCCCTGAAATGACTAGAACTCTTCTTGAAGTCCAAGGACAGAAGCGGATTGGGGTTTTTTGGGGGTTTTTTTTTTTTTTTTTTTTTTAAGATTTTATTTATCAGAGAGAGCGAGCACAGGCAGCCAGAATGGCAGGCAGAGGCAGAGGGAGAAGCAGGCTCCCTGCTGAGCAAGGAGCCCGATGTGGGACTCGATCCCAGGATGCTGGGATCATGACCTGAGCTGAAGGCAGCTGCTTAACCAACTGAGCCACCCAGGCGTCCCAGAAGCGGATTGTTTTGTTGAGGTTTTTTTGCTGATAGCGAGGAGAGTTAAGAGGTAGCAGAGGAGGCACCAAGGTGTAGGGAAAGGGCCACATCCGTGACCTGAATCAGTTCCCTCTGGACCTCTGTTTCATTCCACAAAGAGGGCAGGAGTAGGAGACAGCCCTCCCCAGGGCTCTGTCAGAGTCAGTGAGGACCCTCCGTGGTGGGTTGGAAGCAGTACCGCGTCTGAGCTTTGGGACCAGATGGATCTTGGTTTAAAACCTGGTCCTCCACTCACGAGCTGTGTGACCTGACAAATGATTTCACCTCCCAGGACCTAAGAAATGTGAATGCTGGCAGCACCTCTCTCATGGGGCTGCAGTGACTAGGTAGGAAAGTGCAGAGTGCCCAGCCCAGAGCTGAGCGCATGGTACACACCAGTACATGGGAGCTCCTGGCACGGACAGATTTTTGGGATGGTCCTTTCAGTTGGTGTTTCCCTCCTGGCTCGCTTTACCTGGCGGTCTTTATCACTTCAATCCGCACTTGCTGACTGCTGCGGGCCAGGCCCTGCGCTGGGCGCTGGAGACGGGGATGGAACAAGACTGGCAAGATCCCTGCCCTGGTGGCAGCAGTAGAAACCATTCCATAGACGGAGACATCTTACAGAGGGGGAGCCTGGGGGGGGGGGTCACCCCAGATGGCAGAAGGCTGCAGCCTTGCAAGGAGAGGCTGTCCTAGCACAAGAGGAACAAGAACCCATCTGTCTTCACCATTACTCTCTCAGTACTGGTTTTGGGTCCAGTCCAAGGTCTCCCTGGACACTGCAGGCATGGCATAACCTAGAGCATCCTCTTGTTTCTCGAAGGGTGTGAACCTCCAGAAGCTCCTGGAAGCTGGGACCTTTATCTGCCAAGCCCTGAACAGAAAAACCAGCTCCAAAGTGGCTCAGGCTACCTGTAAGCTGTAAGCCCCTTTGGGGGACTCTTTGGGAATAGGGGCACTCGTGAATGATTCAGGAAAGGGCATGTGGAAATGGGAATGAAATCGACCGGAGCGGGCACCTCCCTAGCAGGTCCCCACATAGGTCTCCTGCAAAAGGGAGGCAAGGGACAGGAGCTGCTTGGCCTCTGGCCCTCCTTGCCAAACTCTGGTCTGAGTGAGAAGCCTGGAGGGCTGTGGGTCTCCCTGCCCCATGAGCCCGGCCCAGGAGTTGAATGCCCAGTTCCCTGGTGCTCGGGCCCCATCTCTGGGTGAGGTCCGTCAGCAAGCTACACAGCCTGACCCTGCTGTGGCTCTGGGGCCATCGCTGACTTCGGAGGACAGAGGGGCCTGGAGGAGTTTTTCCCCAAGCTGACAGAGGACATTTGCAGAAGGGGTGAAGGCTGAGCTGCTCTGGTGACCACCTGCCAACGCCAGCGTCTTTGGAAAAGGCCCGCTCTGAACATGATTTCAGAGCACAGCTTGTGTAATTAAAGGTCTAATGGCATAAAAGCGTGTACCAGTCTGTGTTGTGCAGTTGTGTGCGCAGGAACGGGGGAGACCGGTGGGGAACAAAACCTCTCCACAGCAGGGCATTCTGAGAGGAACGTGTACACCTGGAACTAGTCTGCACGTCTCTGGATCTTCTCCGTTTCCCCACCTGATTCCGGAATTCCTAATGACCTGCTGTGGCTCTGGGGCCATGCAAACCCATGGCTTCGGGCCCGCTCCGGCCTGGCCGGAACACCCTGGAGAGGTGGTTGCCGAGGCTCCTGGCTCTGTGGGCAGGGAGGTGCGGGTGTGGGCGCTGCCGTCTGTCCCTGCAGGACTCCGGGCCGGGCTCGGACGGCGGCTCATTAGGATGCCATCACTTGGCCCCACCTTTCCTTGAAACCGAAGCACCGCCTCATTTTCTAGCCGACTCTGGGAGGCGGGGTGCAGACACACCTACCATCCCCGGCGGTTCGTGTGGGGGCGGAGCGCAGTCGGCAGCGCGATCTCTCCCTTGCCCGCAGAGCCTTCCCGACCTCGCGGGGAGGAGGCCGGGGGAGGGTGCAACCAGACCTCCCAGAACTAGCTTCCTTCGGTCAGCGCCGCCCCTGACGGCCTCTGGGGCTCGCGGTCGCTGATTTCCGCGGAGCAGGGCTCGTCCGCCCCGCCCCTCGCCCCTGCACCGAGCCTCGCCGCGCAGGCGCCTTGACACCACAGCGCCTTTGGTCCTTCCCGGCGCCCGGTAGCGCGCTCCCCGGTGACACGTTTCCTTGGGGGCGTGGAGGGGGCGGGGCCAGGTGGGCCGTCGGCTCTTAAAGGGACCCGGACGCGGGGCGCGGGAGGCGGCGCCGCTGGAGGCAGAGCGGGGCGCGCGCGGTTTGGAGCAGGTTCGCTAGGCGAATGGGTGGGAGGCCTGGCGGGCTCGCGAAGGACTGGGTGGTCTGCGGAGAGCGAGGGAGGGATTCAGGGATCCGGGCCGCATCCTGGGTAGAGTCCTACTAGGGCAGGCTCCTGCAGCTTTCAGCTCCCGCTGCCTTGGCTAGGGCGGCACGGGTTCATTCATTCCCGACCCGGGGACTCCGAGCTCGGCCCCCTCGGAGCCACGGCCCAAATCCCAGACCGACGCTCACCGCCTCCTCCCCTCCATTTTGCAAACTGGGAAAGCCAAGGCGGCGACAGCCGACCGAGGTCACCCCGCTGGTCCGGGGCGAGGCTGGCCTCACCAGCCTTTCCGCCTCCTGCGACCCCATCCGCGACCACTTCTAGGGTTTCCGCACGGTGGGGTGGGGGTAGGGGCGGCCTCGGCGTCCGGAGCAAAGTCCAACTGAAAGCAGTGGTGAGGGGGAAGGGTGAACCGCTTGGCGCGAGATTAGCGAGTTGTGAGCGTGGAGATCCGGATTCTAGCCGGGCTATCACAGCTGTGTGTCCTCAGGCAAATTACTTAACCTTTCTGACCTTAGTATCCTTCTTGGTGAAGTGCCAGCCGTCACACCTGGCTCATCAGGATGTTAAGGGAATCCAAGAAAATAATGCAGAAGTGCCCGGTACAGAGTCTGGCACGCAGCAACCGCTGTTAAGAGTGTGGGAGTGGATAAGCCCAGAGTGGGGATTGAGGCAGCCAGGAGGAAGGCGGCTGCGGGCCAGGCCACTCCGAATGAAAGACCTGAGTGTCTGGAACCTCCTCCCCCCACACCCTCCCACCCGCCGGCAGAGTTTGTTCAGGGCGGAGGTGCACACCTGGCAGTGGATTCAGAACCAGGGCCACGTCTACACTGCCTGTCTCCGTGGGGCCCAAAGTTGGATGGGATCGTTAGCTCCTAGCGGGCAGTGACCCAGCTGGCCCTGGCATGCATTGGTAGAGGCCGAGCCAGCCTGATTGACCTGGGGTGGGGCCCATTCCCGGACCTTGGTGCTGCAGCCCCAGAGTTGGGCTTTGCCTGCCTGGCAAAGCACCCCACCCTGGGGCCATTTGGTATATTTCCTGCTTCCTCCCAGCTGACTGTTGGAGAGGGAGTCTGGGGCCCTGCCTAGAGCAGGCGGTATTAATCACTGGCCAGTTTGCACCTAGTGATGGCAGAAGGACTGGAAGGCCTGAATCGGAGAAGGCAGAACCTCCTACTGGCCTCTTGGGAGGCGCAGTGCTGCTGTGCCATGTTTACTTCTGGCCAGGACTGCCTAGTCCCCAGACACTTTGGAGGCTTTGGGTTTCATCTTCTCAGTCCCAGGTAAATTGGGAGTAGAAATTGTGGTGCCTGCACATCAGTCTCCCCACCCGTTGTGCCAGGCCTTTCAAGGCACGAACCACATCACGTTTGTACAATTACAAGCTCAGCTTCTAGAGCTAGAAAGTGAGGCCAGGAGAGAATAAGTGAGCTCCAAGGCCTGCAGCCAGATGTGGAGCGGGGCTGATTCCAGAGCCGCGCTGTTCACCAGGACACCCTGCCACTGCCCTCCGCTGTGAGCCGGAGGCCCCGAGCGGGCAGTCTCGGCCCCCTCTGACACTGTGTTCTGGGCCAGGTACGATGGCAGAGAAGGTGCTGGTGACGGGCGGGGCTGGCTACATCGGCAGTCACACCGTGCTGGAGCTGCTGGAGGCCGGCTACTTGCCCGTGGTCATCGACAACTTCCACAACGCCATCCGCGGTGAGCACAGGGGCGGGGGCTCGGGCTTCAGGCGGGGATGGAAGGAAAACGGTGCGTTCCACACCACCTCCTATGGGTGTGGGTCTCCCTCATCACTGGGGAGCCCAGGACCCACGTCCTCCTCTGATGGCACCCTTGTGCTCAACCAGGAAGGGGCTCCATGCCTGAGAGCCTGCAGCGGGTTCAAGCGCTTACAGGCCGCTCTGTGGAGTTTGAGGAGATGGACATCTTGGACCAGGCAGCCCTACAGCGTCTCTTTAAGAAGGTAGGTGCTTGGAAGGCAGGGAGGGGGCACTGCCAAGGGCCAGGCCTATGCAGCGACCTCTGACCCTGGCTTCACCCCTGCAGCACAGCTTTACGGCAGTCATCCACTTCGCGGGCCTCAAGGCAGTGGGAGAGTCCGTGCAGAAGCCTCTGGATTATTACAAAGTTAACCTGACTGGAAGCATCCAGCTATTGGAGGTGAGACAAGCGGCAAGGTCACAGACACCGGGAGGCCCAGGCTCCCACCCGGGCCGGCAGGACCAGACACTGGATGAGTGGCCTCGAGGGGACAGTCAGGCGGGGCCCAAGCTGTACCATTTTAGACAGGTCTCTCCACCTCTCCCTACCTTTCCGCCCCAGTTTCACCATCTGTAAACAGGAATGCCCAAACCTCAGCCCCTCTCCTCTCCCCTGTGAAGGAGGAAGGGGTGGGGTGGAAATAATGTGCCAGGCAAAGGCCACTGACACCTCCCCTCCGTGGCCAGGTCATGAGGGCCCACGGGGTGAAGAACCTGGTGTTCAGCAGCTCGGCCACCGTGTACGGGAACCCACAGTACCTGCCCCTGGATGAGGCCCACCCCACGGGTGGCTGCACCAACCCCTACGGCAAGTCTAAGTTCTTCATCGAGGAAATGATCCGGGACCTGTGCCGGGCAGACAAGGTGAGGGCCCTCCTTGACCCAGCCCTGGCTCCACTCACAGACCAGGCATCCCAGGAAGCTGAGGGTGGGATCCTGAGCACCACCCACCCAGGAGGGAGGACTCCGGGAGCTGCAGTGACTCGCCCCATGTCCTGGCCCTGGGCGGGTGGACCCAGCTACTTTCCAGGGATAGAGATCAGGCATGGCTGGGGTGCTGGGGGTGCAGGTAAAGAGCTTGGGATTGTAGCTGCACGGGGCCTGCACCCTCACCCTGCCCCCACACGTCCCCTGACCTGTGTCCCGCAGACCTGGAATGCAGTGCTGCTGCGGTACTTCAACCCCATAGGTGCCCATGCCTCGGGCTGCATTGGCGAGGATCCCCAGGGCATCCCCAACAACCTCATGCCCTATGTCTCCCAGGTAAGGGGGAAGGGCGGGGGAGGGGCGGGGCTAGGATTGAAGGGTGCAGCTGGTGCCCAGGGCCTGGGAAGAGCTGACTTGATCTCCACTCCAGGTGGCGATCGGGCGCCGGGAGGTACTGAATGTCTTTGGCAGTGACTACAACACGGAGGATGGTACAGGTGAGCCGAGGACCAGGAGGACCCAGGAGTGGGAGCCGGGGGGAGTGAGGGCTGACAGACATGGTACTGGACATCCCCCACACCCAACCACCTCTCTGCAGGTGTCCGGGATTACATCCATGTTGTGGATCTGGCCAAGGGCCACATCGCGGCCTTGAGGAAGCTGAAGGAGCAGTGTGGCTGTCGGGTAGGGAGAAAGGGAGAAGCGCGTCTGGAGAGGGAGACGGGGTCCAGAGAGGACAGTTAGTCCGACCCGTTCCACCACTCCTTCTCTCCTGGGCAGATCTACAACCTGGGCACAGGCACGGGCTATTCAGTGCTACAGATGGTCCAGGCCATGGAGAAGGCTTCTGGCCGGAAGGTAGGCCGTCTGTACTCCAGCCCCACATTGGCACCCCCTACCCCGGCTTCCAGAGCGACCCAGGCCCTTCCCAGGGCCAGCTCAGCTAAGCTATAGCTGCTTCCTCTCTCCCAGATCCCATACAAGGTGGTGGCACGGCGGGAAGGCGATGTGGCTGCCTGTTATGCCAACCCCAGCCTGGCCCTCAAGGAGCTGGGCTGGACAGCAGTCTTAGGGCTGGACAGGATGTGTGAGTTTTTGCCTCAAGCCTTGACTCTGGGTGCTGGCTTGACCCCTGGGAGGGAGTCAGGGGCAGGGCAGGGGCTGCCTGGGTCTGAGCAGGCCCACCCTGGGCTGCCCAAGATGGGGGTGTCCTGCATTCCAGTGTGGACCCTCACTCCACCTCCCCCCATCACAGGTGAAGATCTGTGGCGCTGGCAGAAGCAGAATCCTTCAGGCTTCGGTGCGCAGGCCTGAGACCCTCCCCTGCCATGCACCAGGAAGGGAAAGGACAACCGCCTGCTCTCCAGCCTCTGGTGGGAACCCAGGGGCCTCAGCCTCCCCTACCTCAAACCCCAGCTGGGCCTTCTCAGCCTACCAGGCATGAGGCCAAGGGTTCCACTGATCAGGAGCTGGGGGGGTCCCAAACTCTTCTCTACAGCAGGGTCCAGGAACCCATCGGGACCACCAGAAGTGAATGGGGGAGCAGGGGGCCCGAGACAGGCACTAATTTATACTGCTCTGAAAGAGCTTTCCGAAGTATTTAAAATAAAAGTTTTCTAACGCTGGGATTCTTACACACAATCAGTCCCTACCCCTCGGACAGAACCATCCAGCCTGAGAGTTGAAGCAATTTAATTTTATTGGAATCCAGGACACAACAAGAAAAACACCCAAAACCACATGGAGACAGAAGACGAGACACAACTCCTCCCCCACCGCCCCCCGGCGCTAGAGTGGGGACAACGTGGGGTGGGACAGCTTGGGGAGACCTTGAGCCTCAGTCCAGCCCTGCAGGCTCCAGGCCTGCGGGGGAGCAGGGTAAGGGGGGGGCAGGGCCCAGCCTCCACATCGGGGAGGCTAAGGGAAGACCCCCTTCAAAGGACTCTGCCCCCTCACCAATACCCCTGCGCAGGGGCAGGTAGCCCACAGCAGCACAGGGGCCCAGGGCCACGGACACATTCATGATTGAGAAGCAGCTGGAGAGGAGGAGGAGACGCACGATTATCTGGGCAGAATCACTTGGGGGTGGAGTGGTAGGTGGGGCCTGGGAGGGCCCCATGGGCCAAACCCTGAGGTCACAGGAGGGGGCCCAAAGCGGGGCTAGTGAGTGAGGTCCTGAGTGAGTGGGTCAGCGGCTGGGCCCCTTTCTCCCGCTGCCTACAGCCCTACCCAATACTGCTGCCAGCGGGGGGCCTGCCTCCAGGGACACGGGAGAAGAGGGCAGCCCACCCCCTGCTGCAGAGAGCCAGGAGGCTGAGGCCAGGAAGGAAGGCCTGGCCGGGCCTCAGCCCACCTGCCCCAGAGGCCTATGGAAAGAGGACAGGTCAGGGATGGTGGGGACGGGCTCGACCGGCTCAGATCCAAGATGGTGCCGCGCGTGCTGGGTCCCCCAGGAGCTGGGGGACTGCGCTGGGGGCCAGCGCCTCTGGTTAGACAGGAGGCAGCAGCTTCTCAAGAAACTCCTTCACAGCTGCCATCTCCTGGGGGTGAGGAGGGAGTGTGAGAGGCTCCCAGCTGGAGCGGGGAGAGAGGGCTAGGGGCAGGAAGGGGCCCCTCATCACTGACCTGAGGACAAGAGCTGTGCATGACACCTGGGTAAGTCTTGAACTGGACCCTGGCAGGTGTGACAACAGACCGGAGCTTCTCAGCCGTCAGGGCCCCAAACCGTACTGGAACCATGGGGTCCAGCTCCCCATGACACTGAAGGATGGCCAGGTCCTTGGCACTGCCATTGGCTGCCTGTGGGCCAGACAGGACCTCCAGGGCAAAGCCAATGCTTCGGCACAACTCCCAAGCCACAGGAGCCTCAACGGTCAGGAGTGGGGTCGCGGAGACACTCACCTGGGGGAAGGCCCGGTGCAGAGGCAGCCAACAACTCAATGCGACAATGCCAGCCAGAGGGTGGGGACAGGTAAGGGCCGTGTAGAGGGACAGGGCCCCACCCTGGAGGGAGGAGAGAATGAAAGGTCATGAGGGCACAGCCCCCCTCCCCCCTCCCACCCCCTCTGTCTCCCCTCACCTGTGAAAAGCCTCCCAGGACGATTCGATTAGCAGGGATCCCATTCTTCATCTCGTGCTCAATCAAGGCCTTGACTGGGGGAGGGGACATGACTGGGTAGGGGAAAAGCCGCTGGGGGGCCCGAGGAAGGGAGCCAGACACTGCCCAAAGCTTTCTTGGTAGAGGGGGTCGCGGTGTGGAGAGAGGAGGGCGGGTGGTGAGGAGGGGCCGGGGCCTTACTGTTCTCTGCTGCCTTCTTGATGCCAGCCTCGTCCTCGGGGGCATCTGGACTCAGCCCCATCAGGTCAAACCTGGGGGAGGAGAGAGGTGTTGGCTTCTGGAAGGCCCTGGCCAGCCCCCTGCGGCTCTCTCCGCTCCCATCCTTTCTCCCCGGCCCCCCGCACAACACCCCCACCAACTCACCAGGAGGGCATCACCATCTTCATGTTGAGGGTCACAGGAATCCGGGGTCTGGGGAGGGGCAGCAAGAAGGGCCATGATGTGCAGAAGGGATGAGAAAGCCACAGCAGAGAGCCAGGAGGGGGCAGAGTAGCCCCTGGGGGCCCCTCCCAACAGGCAAGGCCTGTGTTTAAGGTGTTGCCAGGCAACCTGCCACGTGGGGCTGGAGGCTGTGGCTGGGGCACCAGCAGAGCAGCAGAGCCTGACACTCGGTGTGACGGGGTCCCAGCTCAGTGGGTGAGTACTTGGGGAAGGGGCCCAGGATCTCCTGGGTCTAGGAGATCCCTGCTCTAGGAGGGCCTAGGGCTGGGGGCTGGGTCTCCAAGCTCCATGGGAGTGAAGGCTGAGAATGGCACCTCTAACTGCCCTGGGCCCAGACCGCAGGATGCAGCTGGCAGGAGAGAACAGGTCTGAGACCACAGGACCACCCCCCGCTGATCCCCAGCCTCAGCTCCTTCCTTGCTGGGGTGACACTCACGCATGGGGACAGATGTACTTGACGTGAGGGAGCCGGATGGTGGAGAGGGCGTCAGCCCAGCTGTGCCTGTAGGAAGGGGAAAACGGTACCGATGTGGGGAGGAAGAGAGGGAGGGTGCAGACCCCCCCAATCCTGCCCATTGGGCCCTTCTCCACCTTCCCAAGGAAGTGCCCCCTCCCTCTCCAGGTCACTCACCCTGTGTCTCCAAGTCCATGTAAAAAAATAACCTGAAAAAGGGTCAGACATGGGGAGGTGGGAAGAGGGCAGTCACCACCCTGCTCTCACTTCCCCGCAGTCCTCCAACTTCGGGCCCCCCCCTGCGCCCCCAAGGACCTGGGGGGAACTGTGGCAGCAGCCAAACAGGCTATTAACCCGTCACCCCCGGCTTCAGTTTGCTCCCTTCTCAACTGTATCACCTCCATTTTTCCCCACACCCCTTCCAGCCAGTTTCCCCGGCTGGGCTGGGGGCCGGGCTGGGGGCTGCTGAGGGCGGTTGCGGGTGGGGGGCCTTACCGCGGCCGTTTCCCGCTCAGCTCCAGACACAGTGGCAGCATCGGTGAGCAGGGGCACAGACATGGTGTTACCACACATACACTGCAGGCTCCACGGCTGGGGCCTGTGCAAATTCAGGGGAGCGGTCAAGAGCAGGACCAGGCAGTGGGGAGAGACTCCTGATACAGGAGAAGAGCCTCAAACCGAGGGCCCACTCAGACGGTCAGTGCCCCGTAACACCCTAGGTTCTGTCCCAAGGTGCACCAAGAAAAGACAGGCAAGGCAAGGCAAGCAAAAAGTCTCGGGCCAGAGCAAGAAGGAAGTTTGCCTCCCTTCCAGGGGTGAAAAGCAGAAGAAGCCAACCTAGTGCCCCTGGTTCTGGCCCACCACATAGCCCGAGCTTGCTGGGGATCCAGAGGGGCAGAGGGAGGGCTGAGGGGCTGTGGGGGAGGGGAGCCAGGGCATCCCCTGCTGTCGTGGTCCCCCCACTAACTCCCTCCTTCCTGCTCTCTGATCATCGTGCCTCTAATAGAGCCCCGGGTTCCCTCCTCCCCAACTCCCAGCCCTATTTGAAAACGAAGGGGAGTAAAATGCCAGAAAGTATGCTTTCAGACCCTACCCCCAACATCCCCCCACACACATATTTTCTCCAACCCCCCCCCCCAACATCCAGCCCCCACCCGGCCTTCACAAGCAGTTTCTGGCTCAGCCATTCCTAAAGCCCCCGGGGCTGCCCATGTCCCCAGAACGAGGCACAGACTCCCATCCACTACCCACCCCGTAACTGGTGCCCCACGCCCCACTGAATGGTGCTACCTGCTACTGCTAGTGCCCACTGAATCCAACCAGGTCCCCCAGTTTGACCATGCTCTGGGACTCCCAAGCACACAAAAGAATGTGAGGCTGGTGGGCTTCTCCGCATCCTTAGCATCCTCCAAAGTCCCCAGAAGCTGCCTGCCCCTAGGCGCCTACCTTCCCAGTGGTGTCCACCCCCCCACACCCTTCCCACAGCTTCAACCTTCCATCTCTGACCCCAAATGTACCTCTCCATGTGGGATCCCTCACCTCTGACCCTGGGGTCCTTCTTCCCACACAGCGATGCACCTTTCACCCTAAGCTGGGATCCCCTTCCTTCCTTGCTGGGAGACTTCCACCTCTCACCCTAGGGTCCCCCTTCTCAAAGTGATGTCTTTCCCCCTGAACAGGGAAGGGAGCTCCCCACAGTAACTACTTCCACCCTAAGCCAGGGGCTCCCACTCTCCACACTAGGAACGACTGTTCTGACCAACGGTCGCTCCCTCCCTACAGTGACATTTTCTACCCTGAGCCAGGACCCTCTCTTCTGCCCACAAAGGGGTGTTCTACTTTTGACCCCGGGAAGCCCCAGCCCCACAATGGGATCTTCCACTTCCGACCCTAAGTCCGTCCCATCCTAACCGGACGCCTTCTTGCCCCTCTCTACCCGCAAAGTCCCCAAGACCGGCCAGCGCCTCTTCGCACTTCACTCCCCACCCCCATCCCTCACAACCGCGGTCGCCTCCCCACTCGCTAGGACCCCCGCGGAGGTCCGGTCTCCTCCCCTCGCCCTCCCTCTGTCGGCTGGCCCCGGACAAGGGTACCTCCACTCCCTGGGGGTTTCGAGACCTCTCGGGCGATTCTCCTCTTTCTCCTGCACAGACACACACTCTTCCCCCTCGGCCGCCCCCGCCGGAACTTCCGTTCGAGTCCCGGGAACCCAGCCATCGCGCTGCCGGAAGTAGCCTGGCCAGCGGTACGGAACCCGGAAGTGGGCGTCGGCGATCCGCCAGATAGGAGCTGCCATGTTGGGTACGGTGGGGCCACTCCCCGTAATGAAGCCACCGAGTCCCCGGCAGGTTCTAGGCAGCGCGTCGGTAATTCCCGCCTGCTACCACCGCCCATGCGCCTCCTGAAGGAGAGCTATACGGAAGGAGAGCCAGCGCTTACACTAGCATAGTTTCGGATGGGTCATACACTGGATGGAGGGCATCGTGCACTGAAGACATCCTTAGTGGCCATCTCGGCCTCCACTCTTAATTCTAAAGATGAGGAAACCGACGCTCAGGGAGGGGAAGAAAACAGCAATTTCAGGATGACACTAATGCTGCCTCTCTGCGCCTGCTTCCTGACCTGTAACACGGTGATAAACACCACCCTGCCTACTTCACAGCTTTACTGTTAGGCTCAAATGAGGCCGTGTGGAAATGCTTTATACACTGTAAAATTACAGCCTGAGGACTTAATGACTAAAAAGAACCCTGGGAAAACAACAGAGATCACATCAGGACAGCTGGACAGGAAGCGTGTCTTAGCTCTGCCCTCAACAAGCAATGCCTTGTGGACAAGGCACAGAATACCGTCAATGAGCTCCCGTTGTTAAGAACAAAAGGGCTTCATTTTGTCCCTTGCTACACTGATAAAGTGGAAATGGGCTCCGGGGCCACAGAAAGGCTGGAAAGGGCAGCTAACTGGGTTGAAGGGCTATGTCCCTAAGAGAACATGTGGGCACCTACAAACAGGAAATGAGGGATGCTGCTACCTCAGTAGCTTAGGACTCATTCTCCCAGCGTAACCTACAGTAGTTTTCTTGAACTGAAAGAAAACAGCAAATTTGGGAACTCCAAGTACTTTTCCAGACTCAGAGGCAGTTTGTCTGAATTGCTCAACAGGTCACAAAAACAGAGCCTAAAATACCAGGATTCTGAACAGGAAATCTTTTGAGTCCTGAGGACTGCAACAAGCCAAAGAACCAGACTGGATGTCCGAAAAGGATGAGTGTGCCCAGACCACGTAATTGCCAGCCACCCACCCCCTGCTCCAGGAGCTCTGCTAGGTCTGCTTATAGAAGAGCAAACAATTCCTCCTGCACCCCCAACTGCCTGGGACCCTGGGGCACTTCTTCAAGTTCTTGTACAAATTCTTCAGAGTGAAGTTTCAAATTCAGAAGCCCAATCCTAGGGCCTGCCTACAATTAGGCTTTAATTAGTGGAACTAATGAAGGGATAGTCTTCTCTAAGACGTTCCTCCTACTCCAAATTTTAAAACATAGTCTTTTTTTTTTTTAATCTCCAAAATGATCCAACTGAAATAAAGAGGCTGTGGCTGAGGAATGGGACCCTTAGAGCATCAAGAATTGTATTTGCACTCTGGTTGATTTCAGGTTACGTTTTAGAAATCTTGAGGCTTGACAAAGCTTGGTGGTGGCAGGCTTTCCCTTGGACAGGCTGGAGAAATAGTGTCGGCCAACACTTCAGAGGAATTCTCTCAAGAGGATGAGATTCAACACTAATTACCATTATTCACTGTTTCTTTTTCTGCGAAGGAAGAGAATACTGACCATCTCAAATCCCCTCATTTTAGATACTTAAACTGTCTCCAGTTGCTGTCTTGACTTACAAAATTTAAGTCCAGTCGGGTCCGCAAACGCTGCTCACTTACTTTTCTTGCTCTCATTTCTTCTGGTGAGCTCCAGAATCTGTTCCCCCTTGTTTTGTAAATGTCACTCCACAAGTTACTTCCTCTCATGAGAACTGGACCATGGTTTGTAACCTCACCTTCCTCTTTACAAAGTGTAGGGGAGTGGGGGTGGGGTGTAGGAGTGTTTTTAGTCCACTGTACCTTTCCTGGAGAAAATGATCTAGTCTTAAATTGTGGCACTAAAACCTACTTAGTACAAAACAACAACAGAAAATGTCAAAGTTCCCAGTAAAGTAAAAGTTTCATCAGTACTACCAAGAAATCAAAAGAATATACAAACATTAAGTCTGGCAAAGATTTATTAGGAAGCTTATTAGTTACGGTGAATAAAAACCCATGAACAGAACTGAGATCTCCAATATCGGGCATTGCGCTTACGACACTAGTTAGAAGCTAATAAACATTAAGGATGTCCCAAGGGGAATCTTACCTAAGTCCCAATCTTATCCAACCAGGATAACTCACACAGAAATGATGCCCATGCCCTCCCCAGACTGCTTACCTAGGCAGTAAGAAAAAAGACCTCCTCAAGCTATTAAGCATCATCAGGCGATTCCTGCTCTTCTAGCTCTAACCATGGGACACTAGTACATGACAGACAACTCCAAGCTGGGCAACTTGACAAGAATGCTGAACGCTGACAGGAAGAAGGAGCAAGCAGGGACAAGTATTTCTAGCTGGAGACCCTCCTGATGGCTAACAGAAACACAATGCTGAGGGCTTCAGAAAGTTTACTGGAGCCCAGGAAATAGTTTCCATTTTTTAAAAAAACAAGTCACACAAAAATCCTGCCACAAAGCAACAAGACACTTGGGATCCCGTGGCCACACTGACTGGAAAGGCAGACATTACCCAAAGACTGCCAGATGCTGATCAGCCCAAGACTCAATTTCTAGGCCCTAGAGAACCACGATTGTCCTCAGCACCCACACTACCCTCTCCGGTGGCGTGGGCTTCTTCCATCAGCCAGGTTTCTGCAGCAAGCCCCAAAGACAAAGCTTGGCAGAGGCTGTGGCACCAACTCTCTCTGGAACCTTCTCTCTCTGTCCTCCCCAACAGGATGCTGTACATCTTCACCGACACAGCGCCTCTGTGGGAGCCCTGGCCAGTCTTAGGAAATGAAGTGTGTCTGTGGGGTAACCTGATGGACCCTGTGGTCTGCTGGGTTGGCTGATGCTTCGTAATTGCAGATGGTCACCTCATGTCGGCGAAGCTGCAAGAAAAGGGAGAGTCTGGGTCAGCTGGTCATTTCCCAGACCACACACTGGAGTAGTCCTTATTCAGGTTCATTTCTGGAAGTCATCTCTTCCCCCTTCTGAAACTTTTATCCTAGGAAGACTGCAAAGATCACTATCAATAATTCACCCCATAACTCAAAAGATTTATTCCCCCACTATTACAGTGCCATCATGAGAGAAGAGGACCTTATCTATCTTATTATCTTATCTCTGGGTACCTGAAACAAGAAAAGTTATCAAAAATGTCAATGAAGAAAAGAATCTCAAAGTGAAAAAAATGAATTGATATCAACTTTATTAATTCAATTCCCTTAAAAATACCTATGGCCTGTCAAAAGAGATGGGACTGTTTACAGAAACGAAACCAAGAAAAATTATACACAGATTGAGAGCAAGTGGTATCTCACTTGCTCTTTTTTCCTTTCCTTAGAGTGTCCATATCACAGCAAACAGATGTAATCAAATGTATGTACATATGTGCAGGGTGGCGGGGGGGGAGGTTAGGTATGCTTCCCGCCCCTTCTTACCTCAGTCCATTCTCCTCTCAGACCAATATAGAAGACCTTTGTGGTATCAGCTCCAAAGTTTTTTGAAATATGAATTGAGAGATGATAGACGTTTGAAAAACGAGAAATTCTATAGTATGAAAGGAATGGATAGAGAAGACACAGGTTAAAATTCAATGACTATCTCACCACCAGGACAAAAACAACAATTTCAGCTCCAATTTGTGGTTAAAACCCAGGTAAATGTTGGAGAACATTTGGACTCTTATGTATCATTCTTCTCTTCTGGACAAGAATTGATTCAGTGGAAACTGCCTGAGCATCTTAACCAGTCCTGCTCCAAGCAATAGGAAGAGAAAAATGAGTCAACACTGCCCTGCCCTCAAGGAGCAGGAATAAGAAATGCTGTCTGACCAGGCAAGGATTCTAACCCAAGTTCGGTGTTGATCTCACCAACCTTCCCGTTAGGAAAAAGAACCAGTGAAGACGTAAGGTGGTCTTGGGTAACGTGGCCTACTGTAAACCCACTATGCAAAGAAGAATTCTGAAACCATCTTTCCCAAGTCCGCCCGAGGAGATCACTCAGATCTGTCAGCTTACAAGTTTAACAAGTCTATGGATAGCACTCTATCTCTGCCAAAAATTAACCAAGCTAAGGATCAAGTTTCCTCCACTGTTTGAACTCATTTCTCATGCTAAGAAAGCAGGAAATAGGCCAAAATTAAACTGTAAGCTCAGTAAGTGCTAATGCATATATGTTCACTGCAAATGAACACCTGCTGTTCCTCAGGAGACGCCAGAGAGTGGAGCCAGGCCAAGTGCTTACTTTGTAGCATACTCTAATTCTCCCGTAAGATCCCGATTCAGACTAAAGGTCTGATCTGGCTCCCTGTCTGTATCATCAAAGGACATCTGTGGAATGTTTTTGTACCTGAGAAAGAAAAGGGAAGAAAAATCAAGAAACGTGCCTTATCATACTGTGCATATTTTTCAGTTTTTCAAAAACTCCTTATTGACTCAACTGCCTTCAGTTTTATCAAAAGGAGATCAAATTTTAGGAATGGCATTTTACTGGCATTTATACACAAATATCTTTAAACCAACAAGAAAAGAGCTGAGAACTGCAACATAAGCCAGTGGCATCTTTGAGTGGGTTAAGATCACATGAGAAGCAACACACAAAGAGGAGGCTCAAACCAGGTCACGTGCAGCAAATGCATGGAGAGAATCAGCAACTCAGCATATTCAGACCAAGCTGAGGAGGTTAAATAAAACAGCTTACTCATGGGAGAAAAAATACTTTTGGCAGAAACCTATTAAACAAAGTTAAGAGATAAGAGCAGGTAACTTAACCCTCGAGCAATTTTTGTGTTCAAAATTACCCTATATATTGAGTCCTCTCACAGTTCTTTAAAAAAAATAAAATTTGGGGGTTTCCATTTTGGAAAGAGCAGAAAAGTCTGCCAACTCACAACGAGCTTTGGAAAGTCAAGTAAAACTGCTAGTGAAGAAAAAAGTTTTTCAAAGAAATATCTAAGAAACAGCTGTCTCCTCCATAACTCACAGATTCTAAAGACCTAAGCCACACCCCCACCATCTCTACAGTGTTTTATTAACACACCCACACAGGAGGGGCCTAGACATTAGGGGCAGCAAAACACATGTAATTTCAGAAACCAAATGTTTGCTTCAAAGTGTTTCTAAGAATGATGCACAGAATAATAACAGTGAACATTTATGAGTAGCATTATGACAGGCAGTGTAGCACTGTAGTTAAAAGCAGTGTCTCTGGAGCCAGACTTCTAGGTTTAAAGCGTGGCTCTGTCACTTACCAGCTGTGTAATTTTGGGGAAGTGATTTAACCTCTCTGTATCTGTTTCCTCACTTAGAAAGTGGGAATAGTGCTAATACATATTGCATATAATGATGAGATTAAACTAAATCAATTCTAAGATATGTACACTTTAAAATTTGACAATGGAAAATTTCAAATATATACAGAAGCAGAGAGAAAAATACAATGAATATCCATTTATTTATCACTCAGCTTCAATAATCAACATTATCTCTATTTCCTATCACCCTCATTTTGTTTGTGCTTGATAATTTAAAGCAATCCCAAACATTTCACTCATGTATTTCTTTTTTTTTTTTTCTTAAAAGATTTTATTTATTGGGGCGCCTGGGTGGCTCAGTGGGTTAAGCCGCTGCCTTCGGCTCAGGTCATGATCTCAGGGTCCTGGGATCGAGTCCCGCATCGGGCTCTCTGCTCAGCAGGGAGCCTGCTTCCTCCTCTCTCTCTCTCTCTCTCTCTCTGCCTGCCTCGCTGCCTACTTGTGATCTCTCTCTGTCAAATAAATAAATAAAATCTTTAAAAAAAAAAAAAAAAGATTTTATTTATTATTTATTTGACAGAGAGAAACACAGCTGGGGCGCCTAGGTGGCTCAATGGGTTGAGCCTCTGCCTTTGGCTCAGATCATGATCTCAGGGTCCTGGGACTGAGCCCCATGTTGGGTGCTCTGCTTAACAGGGAATCTGCTTACCCCCTTCTCTCTGTCTGCTGCTCTGCCTACTTGTGAGCTCTGTCAAATAAATAAATAAAATCTTTAAAAAAAGAGAGAGAGAACACACAGCAAGAGAGGGAACACAAGCAGGGGGAGTGGGAGAGGGAGAAGCAGGTTTCCCGCTGAGCAGGGAGCCAAGGTGGGGCTCGATCCCAGGACCCTGGGACCACGACCCAAGCCAAAGGCAGACGCTCAATGACTGAGCCACCCAGGCGTCCCTTTAGTATTTATTTCCAAAAAGTAAGAACTTCTTAAAATACCACTCTTAAAATGATACCATTTTACAAAAATTAACAATTGACAATAATTCCTTAAAATCCTCTAACACCTCGTCTGTGTTTAAATTTCATTAAATACCAACTTAACCTTTCTAGATGTGTCAGTGGCATGTCACAGTTGAATAAGCAAATTTTTAAAAATTAATGGCATGTAAGAGAATTACAATGAATGACACCTTAGATCTGGTAAAGTATAATATATGTAAAGTGCTCAGAACCAAGGACTATTTAAGTATTTGTACCTGCCCTACCATAACTGGACATTTATTATGTTCTGGACTTACTATATAAGCTCTTTACATGTTATGTATCAATCATCTCCACAGTCTTAAGAGGTTCACACTATTACTACTGTCATTTTACATATGAGAGCACTGAGATAAAGAGAAGGAATGCCCCAAAGTCATGCAGCTCACCAGTGGTACAGCCAGAATTTGAACCCAAGCAGTTTATTCCAGAGCCCACTCTTCACCACAACGCAACACAGACTTCTAGTTTTCTCAAGTCTATCCATCTCCCCAGTAAACAAGTCTCCAAAACCATCAACTCAAACATACTGTTTCCTTAAAATGATTAAATATGTGGGTTTGGTTTCAAATTCATGTTTCTAACTTTCAAAAACAGTATCAATTTCTTAAATTTCTCACTTAAATTGACCAATTTTTCAGGAAAAAAAATTTTTTATGTATAAAGTTCTTCTGGTATTTCTTTCTCTACCAGTCAAGAATGTTTCCCCCTACTTTTAGGAAGGCTATGCCAGACTAAGGCAAGCTGTCAAAAATGGAGTACTAACCCTGGTAGCAGATCCAGTGTTACAAGAGGTTTACAGAACTTTGCTAACTACAGGACATGCACATGCAGATGGAGAAGTAATTCCGTGTCAACGAAAACACACGCTAAGATTTTAACCGTGTGAAATAACACGAGTAAATTTGGAAACTAAGCCCAAGCGTAGAAACCACAAAGATCATTGAGATCTGCAGCTGGGTTACTAAGAAAACAGCAAAGTCATCAACAGTTGGCCTTTAATGGATGCTCTCTCGATGAATGGTGTCACAGCAAGTACACAAGCTACTGGCCCTAAAGATGGTTAATCTAAAAAAGTCGTTAAATCAGGAAGAGATAAGTGTATTCTGATACAGAACAAGACCAAGATTTGGGGGGAGGGGGATATTTAACCCAGTAAAAAGAAAAAAGTGTGTAATTCTGGAATAAAGTGCTACCAGAGAAAAAAGAGAACTAGGAGCTTCCTGAGGGCCTGAGCCCTCACCACTTACAGTCTCATCTCAGAGGGGTGTGAGTCATCGTCCTCTCCCATTATAATGATGCCTTTGAGCTTGACATTGCCTGTAAATCTGCCAGAATGCAAAAGAAGTTGTCAACCTGGGTATGAACTTTTGTGTAGCTATGTGACCCTGGACAAGACCCTTCCCCTTTCTGGGCTTCAGTTTAACTCATGTGTCAGACCTGTACCAGAACATTTCTAAGATCCTGTCTGCCTCTGGCATTCTGCAGTTCTAAGATATTTACCTTGACTCCTCAGTTATCTTTCAACAGATACATCTTTATGCTTTCCTCCTCAAACCCACTACACTGTAATTTCTCCCATTTCTAGAAACAGATGTGTGCCGTTGACACAACCAATGAATGAATCCTGAGAAGACAACTGGGTATAGCCTGTCTAGCCTGAGGCAAACACCAAGGAGATACTTACGGAATATTAAACAGAAGCTCTTCATCTGCATCACTTTCAACAAACTGGAGGGGACAGGGAGTGGGGAGGAGAAAGCAACAAATATTTGCTGAGAGCCTACAATTTCAGGCGTCTTCCACCCTGTTCTATGACTGGAGTTCAAGGCCAATAGTCAACCTCCCTGGGTGTTCCAGCACTTTTTAACTTGATGCTAATAAGTTAATAGTCTATAGACCATCCTCTGGGAGGGTTCTTCAATAGGGAGCCCCTGAATGAACTTCCAGACCCAACCAGCCTTCTGAAATCGTGTGTAAAAATCCATGCCAGAGCGTTCAAACGGCTCTGTGACCCCACAGTGGTAAATGCTCTAGAACTGGTAGCACGCTTCTTCCGCCTAGCCTGTCTTTGGTCTGCATCAGGTGATATGATTAAGCAGTCACTGGGACTAGCAGTCAAACAGTAGGGAAAACGCCCTCACGGCCATCCTTCGCCACCTCCTGAAGCTCTGGAAGAGAATACTGACTGTGTAAAGCCAAAGCGCCCCTTCCCCTCTCTGGGCCTCAGTTCCTCTATCTGCAAAATGGGGAGACTCGACCCTGTTTTCTTCCCAGGGGCAGGGCAGGTGACGGGCACGGGAAAGCGCTTGGCAAGCGGGCTGTCGTTATTTTTAACAGCAGCACTGAGGCCGACAGAGAAGACGGGAGGCCCCGCGCGGGTCCCCGCCTCGCCAGCCCGCCCCAGGCCCCGGAAGGCCCACCTTGGAGCGGTCGGTCCGCTCCTCCCACGGCTTGAAGACACCGCGGCCGCTGCCCTCCCGACTCTCGTTGAGGCACTGCAGCCGCTCCAGGTCGATGCGCAGGTAGAGGCCGTAGGCCAGGCCGCGCTGTTCGGGCGGCTCCTCCCGCTCGGCGGCGCAGCGACAGCCGCCCCCGCCGTGGCTGTGGCCGTGCGACATGGCGACGCCGCCGCCCGCGCGTCCCCTCTGCCCCGCCGCCGCCGCCGCCGCCGCCGCCTCCCGCACAGCGATCACCCCACTCCGCTCCGGCCGCCAAGCGCGCCGCGGCCGCCGCGTCGTAAAAGGCGCCCCTGTGCGGCGCATGCGCCCGGAGAGAAAGGGGGCGGGACTCGGAGAAGGTTTGACGCTTGACAAGCGCTTGCAGGTGCCAGAGCGTCAGCCCTGGAGGGGGATGGTATGGCTCTCCCCGCTACTCAGGTGTGGAAACTGCAGCTCAGAGAGATTAGGCTCCCGTTCCGAGTAAATGACGGGATTGGGATTCGGTTCCTCCTCCTCATTAGGCTAAAGTCTGTGCTCTTTTGCCACCAAAGTTGGGAGTTGGTCGAGGAAAGCGTGAGCAGTGATAAGGTTCGGAGGGTTGGGAGCAAAACGTTATCGCCGCTTCACATGTGCACCAGCAGGCTTGTAAAGCTCACAGCCTCACTCTCATAACCACTCTCTTCATAGTGGGCTTAGCGGTCGAGAGCAGGCTTCACGGACGACCGGATCTGGAGACAAGTCCTGGGTCTGCTACTAACACTGTGACGCTCTCAATAAGTCATTTTCCCCATCCCGAGACTTCGTTTCCTCGTCTGTAAAGTGGGAGTGATAACATGTTATAGGATCACAGTGAGTATTACATGAGATAATGAATTTAACTCTTCACAGTGGCTGACACATGGTAAAATTTCAATGGCTGAGTCAGATCTTGGTTCAAATCTAAGAACCGCGGACTTCCTAGCCATGTGGACTTTGGCAAGTGTCTCAACCTCTCTGAGTCTCAGTTTACCACTGTAAAGTGCAAAGATCCGGCTAGATGACCTTTAAATCCCCTTGCCATGTGACATATCAGAGCAGTTTTTTCAAAAACTGTGACCCATTAATGGGTCTTAAAACTCATTTAGACTGCTGTGACTAACATTAAAAAAAAATAAAATAGTGTATAACTTAAAAATTCAGAATATATCACACAATTTATAGAATTTTGGTTCCAGTTTGGGGTTTGTGTACTCAGGTGCAATGTAAAGTGTTTTTCATGTTGTGGGTTGAAGTCAAAAGAATTGGAAGCCAGTGTTTAGAATTGAAATGATTTTGGATTCACAGCAGACTGTGTTCTTACTGCTGGTGGGGAGGGGGAAAGACACTGGATGTAGAGAGAGTTATGGGATACTCTGGATACCCCGTTGCCTTTCATGCCTGGCTCTTGTCTGGAGTGCCCAGACAAGACTGGGGGCTGGCAAAATACAACAAAAAGATATCCATCTGGTTAAGTTCTACTCAAAAATATTTTGATGTCTGCGGTGCCTGGCTGGCTCAATCAGTAGAACATGCGATTCTTAATCTCAGAGTTCTGAGTTCCAGCTCCACACTAGGCGTGGAGCCTACTTAAAATATTTTGATGTCCTAGTTCAATTCTTTGTGAAATAGGCAAGCTTGGTTCTGGTTCAGAACAGTACAATGTCACAGATTATTTCTACTTTGCAATCGCAGTTTCAGGCTAGGAGTCTGGCACATAGTAAACACTTGGCAAATATTTGTTTAATTGGACGACAGAAGCCTTTCGTTGGAAAGACCATGCCCCACTGCAGGACTAACACAGGCCTTACCCAAAACAACTACTCACTTTTGGCTTCTTTCCTGTCATTTTCATCACTCTCATCCTTTACTGATTTGTTGAGTACTAGGTTCCAGGCATTATACTCGTGATTCTGTAGATTACCTGGGCAGTTTTTTTCTGGGGCAGTTTGGCTTGGACTGGGTAATTTGGAAAGGCCCTACTCACCTGTCTGGTTGATGTCGGCTGTCCACTGAGGCAGCGGGCCTATACGCCTCTAGCAGGCCACCTGAGCTTAGTCACGTGGTGGCAGTTACAGAGTTCTAGCAACGAGAGATGGAAGACCCAATTGCATGTGCACTTTTTAACCCTCTTCTCCTGTAATTTTTGCTAATGTGCCATCAGCCGAAACAAGTTTCATGGCCCAATCCAAACTTAAGGGTGGAGGTATTGACTACACCTTTTGACTGAGAGAACTACAAAATCCTGTGGCTCCTTTCCCCTCCTCCCCAATATATCTGTATTAATTATCTTCTGTTATGTAACCCATTACTCCGACACATAACAGCAAAACAAGTTAGTATTTATCTCAGTCTCTCTGAGCCGGGAATTTGGGAATGGTTTAGCTGGGTGGTTCTGGCCCAGTTCTCTCACAAGCCTACAGTCTTTCAAGGCTTAACTGGGGCTGGAGGATCCACTTCCAAGATGGCGCACTCACATGGCTGGCAAATTGGTTCAGGCTGTTGACTGGAGGCTTCACTTTGTTTGTCATACACACCTCTCCCTAGGACTGCTTGAGTGTCCTTAGGACATAATAGCTGGCGTTCACCAAAGCAGAGAGAGAAAGGAAGAAACCACGTGTTTTATGTGCTAGCTTAGAAATCACGTATTGTCAATTCCCAGATATCGCATGGTTCCACAGGTCAGCCATATTCAAAGTGTGAAGAACCTGTGTCAGGGTACAAATAGCAGGAGATAGAACTCATTAAAGGCTGGCCACCACACTACCATCCATGCTAAGTGACCATTGACAATGTCTTTCGTTTTCTCTTATACTTAATTCGTAATTTAAGTGAAGATAAAATTCATCTCGAAATTTGAAGATATTGCTGTTTTCTTCTAGCTTTGAGAAGTACACTGCCATTCTGATTCCTGATTCTTTGCATGGGTGTCCCCCCCTGCTCCCTTTCTGGAAGCTTTTAAGCTTTTCTCTTGGTCCCTGGTACTCTGAAATGTGATGATGTTGTGCTTTGTTGTGGCTCTTCTGTGAGTCACTGTGCTGGAGACCTGATGGACCCTTTCAGTTTTAGAATCTTAGAACAGAAAGTGGGCATACAGGTTAGGACATCCGCACACTTGTGCACAAGGCCCCTTGCAGAGGAATGCAGTTAGGGGCATGGAGAAAAGGGGGCATGGGGCTATCGTCCTGCTTTCCTACCTTCCACCACCCTCTAGAGCAGAGTTCTGAGAAGCCAAGAAATTTGAATGTGGTCTTCCAGATCATTGTGAAGGTTTATTTTTCAAGGTAGCCCAATAGACTGTATTTCATTTAACAGCTCATGAAATCCATTTGTAACTTTTTAAAAAGATTTTATTTATTTGAGAGAGAGACTGAGAACACCAGTAGGGGAAGGGGTAGAAGGAGAGGGAGAAGCAGACTCCTTACTGAGGAGGGAGCGCCCTGGGATCATGACCTGAGCTGAAGGCAGACGCTTAATTGACTGAGCCACCCAGGCGCCCCTCATTTATAACTTTTTTTTAAGATTTTTTTTTTTTTAATTTGACAGAGAGAGAGAGAGAGATCGAGAGAGAGATCACAAGTAGGCTGAGAGGCAGGCAGAGAGAGAGGGGGAAGCAGGCTCCCTGCTGAGCAGAGAGCCCAATGCGGGGCTCGATCCCAGGACCCTGAGATCATGACCTGAGTCGAAGGCAGAGGCTTAACCCACTGAGCCACCCAGATGCCCCCATTTATAGCTTTTTAAGTATGCCTCCAAGGTGTGTACTTTTACCCCAGTCCTGCAAATATTAGGCATGGCCTACTGGGCAAGTTGCTTACTCTCCTCAGATTTGTCATACCTAAAATGGCAATAATAATAATAAATAATAGTAATAAATTCTGTAGGGTTTTACTATCAGGGTAATGTGAGATCATGCTTGGAAAATGGAACAACGTCAGTAGGAAAAAAGTTAAAAAGTAACTCACAGTTGCTATGAACAAGACTTTGGCTTAGCGCCTCCGTCTGGTTGAGTGGGAAAACTGCAATTGCTTCAAAGGACTGGCTTTGGGCGGAAACCAGCAGTTGCAGAGTAATTTAGCTCTGATTTGGGAATAACACCCTTTTGCCTCTGCTTACTGGGCTTACTCTACCTGTCCCTTCTCTTGAATTCCTGTGCTGCAGGGGAGACTGAGAACAGATGGAAATTCTCACTAACTTCTAGGACTCTGTGGCGTAGGTAGGAAAAGGTTCCAATTTTTTTCTTTCTCTCATTCTCTGGTTCATTGGGAATATTTCTGTGGTTCAAGGACTGCTAAATTTGTACCTTCTCACCCGTCTTAATTAGGCTGGAAGGAGAGAACCGTTTTTCTTTTGGTTGCCTCTGTGTGGCAATCTGAGAATGTGGTAAAATAATCTCTAATAACCACATGGCACTGATAATATGCCAAACACTTGGCCGCAAGGTCCCTAGGGCTTTACTTATATTGTGTTTTAAACTTCATAATTGCAGGTGTCCTATTATGATCCTCATTTTATAGATGATAAAACTGGAGCTCAGAGAGGCTTAGCGACTTGCCCAAGGTCACACAGCTGATGAATATTGGAACCAGGACTTAAACTCAGGCTGTCTGTACTCTTACCCACACTGAACCTTCTCCAAATAGTAATTATCATTACTGAGTATTTCTGAGTGCCAAGGTGAGACCCCAGAGCTCAGGCTTTTAACCACCAGGCTGTACTTAACCAGCGGGGTTACTTTGGACATTCATTTCCCTCAAAGCTTCAGTCATAACAACAGTCCTTTACTAGATGCCCATTCCGTGTGGGGTCCATCACCTTATTCATCGTCAGCATCCTGGCTAACATGTCCTGAGCGCTTTCTATGTGCCAGGCACTGTCTTTGGCACTTTATATGTTTTAACTCATTACATCGTTGTATAATAGTTCTGCAGGGCTGATGTATTTTCCTCATTTTTGGAGGAAGAAACAGAGACACAGAGAGGTCAAGGGACTTGCTTGAGGACACACAGCTAGGAAGTGTGGGATTTGAAGCTGGGTGGCTTTGTAGATTACCTGGGGGTCCAAGGCTGTTGTAATTGCTTTGGGAGTCTTTGATGCTGCTAGCAAATATTTCCAGTTCTCTGTGTCCAGGCACATGGAGGGGTTGTACTTCCTTATCTCCTTGAATTTCGGCGCAATCAGTGAAACATGGTGGAAATGATGGCTGTCACTTCTGGACGTAGCTTAGCGGCCTGTGCAATATTCTTCACGTGTCCTGAAAAACGTAGCAGCACAGGTAGTGCCCTACTTTGCCTGGGTCCCTGAGAAAGGATAAAGCAGAGCCCCATCAGACCCACAAAGGACACCTAATGTGAGAAATAGACCCTGTCATTTGGAGCCACCGAAATTTGGGAGTTGTTACTACAACATGACCAAGTCCAGGGTTCCCCATCCTCAGTACTATGGACATTTGGGGGCTGATAATATTTTGCTTTGGGAGGCTGTCCTGGTGCTGTGGGATATTTAACGTTTTTTTGCCAAGTGTCTTGTTAGGGGCAAAAGTTGGGAATGACCTCCAGCCTTGCCTAACAGTCTGAGTATCCTGCCAGTCTGAAGCAGACCCCATTTTGGCATGATTTCTTTGTTTTATTTGTTTATTTATTTTGAAGTTTTTATTTATTTATTTATTTGAGAGAGAGAGAATGAGCATGAGGGAAAGGGAGAATCCAAAGCAGAGTCCACGCTGAGTGCAGAGCCTGATCCATGCGATCACGACCTGTGCTGAAGCCAAGAGTCAGACGCTTAACTGAATGAACCACCCAGGGGCCCCTATTTATTTTAATATGCTGTTAGATTCTGCTAATACTTAGGATAGTCACATCAATATTCCTAAATAAGATTGGTCTGTAATTTTTGTTGTTGTTCAGTTTTCATCCAGTTTCCATGTTGGTGTTATACTAACTTCAATAGCATTTTCCTTCCTTTGGTTTGGCTTGGAATAGTTTAAGTGGCCTTGGTATTATCTGACTTTAAGGTGGGAAGAATTTCTCTATGAAACCATCCACCTGGGAGGCTCTACAATTACTTTCCCTGTTTCTTCTGTAACGGCTCTGTTTCGACTTGACATCTCATTAGGAGTCAATTTTGGCAAGTTTACACACACACACCCCCAGAGAATTATCCACTTCATATAGGTTTCCTGATCTGTTTCATATATTTGTGGCCCAGGACTCTAAGAGCTGGGAAATTTTACAAAGAAGTCTAGATTTCCGGGGGCACTTGGGTGGCCCAGTCACTTTAGAATCTGCCTTCAGCTTAGGTCACCAGCCCAGGGTCCTGGGATAGAGCCCCTAGTTGGGCTCTCTGCTCAGTGGGGAGCCTGCTTCTCCCTCTGCCCCTCCCCCTGCTTACACTCTCTGTCTCATACAAGTAAATAAAATCTTTATTATTTTTAAAATTTTAATTCTTTTTATTTGATAGAGAGTGAGAGTAAGTGAGAAGGGAACACAAGCAGAGGGAGTGGGAGAGGGAGAAGCAGGCTTCCCACCAAGCAGGGAGCCTGATGTGGCTCGATCCCAGGAAACTGGCATCATGACCTCAGAAGGCAGACACTTTTTTTTTTTTTTTAAAGATTTTATTTATTAATTTGACAGAGAGAAATCACAAGTAGACGGAGAGGCAGCCAGAGAGAGAGAGAGAGGGAAGCAGGCTCTCTGCTGAGCAGAGAGCCCGATGCAGGACTCGATCCTAGGACTCTGAGATCATGACCTGAGCCGAAGGCAGCGGCTTAACCCACTGAGCCACCCAGGCGCCCCAGAAGGCAGACACTTAATGACTGAGCCATGCAGGCGCCCCAATAAATAAAATCTTAAAAAAAAAAAAAAAGAATTCTATATTTCTGTCTTTTTAAAAAAATTCTAAAGATGTGACAGCACTGGGCCCTGCCTTCCTTCTACTTTGAGACAATGGGGGATCTAGATAAATAGCTTTCACTTCCTGTTTCTGTCCACCCCCACTATTATCTTATACCAAACTCCTGGCATATGAGTTTGTGATTCCTGAGATAAGAAGGAATTAGGAAGAGTCTCTGCTGTTTCTGTGGTTGTTCGGGGCTATAGTTTAAGGGATCTGAAAGAACAGATAGGAGTCCAAAAATAGAAAAGTCGAATAACTCTGTCTGGGGCAGCACAGACTAGGGTTTCAGTTATCAGGAAGGACTTGCTGACCTCAAAGTTAGTGCTCAGCTTGTGACCCTAAAACTTCAATTTCTATCAATAGGAAATAAAGCTTTTCCTTTCATTCCGCATTTCGAGAGAAAGAAGGAAGAACATTTAAAAATAATATTGAGGGGCACCTGGGTTGCTCAGTCATTAAGCAGCCTCCTTCGGCTAGGGTCGTGATCCCAGGGTCCTGGGATCAAGCCCCACATCGGGCTCCCTGCTTGGCAGGAAGCCTGCTTCTCCCTCTCCCACTCCCACTGCTTGTGTTCCCTCTCTCACTGTGTATCTGTCAAATAAATAAACAAAATCTTCAAAAACAAGCAAAAAAAACAAACCAGTTCTTATTAAAAAGTAATAATAATTAAAAAAAATAATACTGAGTTCCCTTTCTCTCATTGAATCCTTACATGAATTCCCGTGAGGTGTCATTATGCCCATTTTACAGGCAAGGAAACAAAGTCCAAGAGGTGTCACAAAGCTAAAGGATGGCGGAGTTGGGATTCGAACCTGGACCTCTCTTCAAAGCTCATGCATAGTTTTTCCACTATGCTAGGCATTTCCAAACCAGGCTGTTCATCACTGGGGAAGTACTTGAAAAGTACTTACTTCCAGATCCAACCTCTGATCTATGTGAACAGATTTCTGCAGTGGGGCCCCAAAGAAGTCTGTATCTTAAACGATGATTGGGGCAGTAATCTGATTACTGTCTCCTCTGCTAGATGGAAGCTCCAGGAATGCAGGGACCGTGTCTGTCTGATTCAGTGACACAGGACGGGGCAAAGTGTGGGCTGTGTCATGGAATGTGCAAACTTCCCAGCTCTGACCCATGGGTCAGCTGCAAAGAGCTTATAAACTATCTGCAGCCAACGAGCCAGAGCAGTTCTCAAACTTTTTAATGTACATTTTAAGAATTGCTTGGGTTTTTAAAATTTTTCATCTTTTTCAATGTGCACGTTAGGGCCCCAACTCCAGAAATTCTATACTTGAGAAACATGGGTGTAGCTATATAAAATTTTCAGTGGCTTGCCCTTTCCACAGAGGATTCTGAAAGGGGTTGAGACAGTAGGCATCACAGAAAGAGAAGTCTGGGGGCGTGTGAAGACAGACTGCCCGTTTCACCATTTGGGCCAAGAATCAAGAGACCCGAGTGGATGTGGAACCCGAGGGGAGAGTGTCTGTGAAGGGGGCATCTGTCAAGGTGATGTGCCAGCCAGAGGGTTGTTCTTGGCATTAGTTAAACGCAGCAGAGAGAAGAAATCACTGTTCGCAACAATTAGGGTGTTTCTTGGCATTGGGGTTTGGCCTATCGCGGGTGTGTGATTGTATAGATGGTTAAATGTGACTGACCACCTGTGCTTGGGAGTCCGGCCAGCACACAGCACCTTGCTCACCGACTGTGAGCTTGCATGCGTTCTTGTTTTTTCGTTTTAAAAATGGGGCCCTGACCACCTACCTGGAAAGATCACTATGATCACTGAGACGATGTAGGGGAGTCTGAGGGTATCTGCCACATGCTGGGTGGTTACTCTTACCCAACTGCCTGCCGGACAGGTGTGCTTCTCTGTATCTCCAAGTCTCATCCAGGTTCTGGCTCAGCAAATGTTGAATTAATGAGTGAAGAACAAGGTGCTAACTTACAAACTCCAGGAAAATCATCCATCAGATACCACGTTCCATAATTTACTTCAAATGCATGGTAACTTCTTACAGTGAGCATTCGATCCAGTAAAGGTTGGGGAAAGTTAAGGCCATACACCAAGAATGCCCTCTTGAGGAGAGAAGGATAATAAAAATGTGCTTCGGGGAGATGATGTCGGTTTGATGGAAGATCCAATCCAACACAGGGGCGCCTAGGTGGCTGAGTCAGTTGAGCGTCTACTCTTGGTTATGGCTCAAATCCTGATCCCAAGGTGGTGAGATGGTGCCCCATGTTGGGCTCCCTGCTCAGCACGGAGTCTGCTTAAGATCCTCCCTCTCGCCTACCACCCCTCCCAGGCTAGTGATCTCACTCTTAAAAGAAAAAAAGATACGATGCAATGTATGCAGAGGCTGCACCAAGCCCTGGGCTCCACTAGCCAGAGGCTGAGCGTCCTGCTAGCCAGGGCCAATGGGCAGGGCCTGAAGTTCTTGCTGACGTGACCTTTCTGCATCAGTTGTCATTATGCTCTCATTGGGAAGTCCCTGAAGACAGAGGGGACTCCCCTGGGTCCTTCACACGCCCGAGGCACTGACAGGTGGAGTGGTACCCACTCTGCAGCCAGAAACCTGGGTTTCTCGCCTTTTCCTTTGCTGCAGGTGGGCTGCATGATCTCCCCCCTGAGCCCCAGCTTCTGCTTGTAATACGGGGTTAATGTCTCAGTCTCAGGAGGTACTTGTCATCTGAGGTTCCTCCCTTTGCTCAAGGGTTCTCCCCCCCGACCCCAGAACTCCCATCCCCAGTCCCACTTCGCTACAGAAATCCAACATCCTTTACAGAGCCCCGTCCAGGGATTAAGCTCTCTGCCACACAACTCAGGAACCAGACTCTTGGTGACCAACTGCTATGCGCAGACACAGTAAGGGAGAAAGGAAAAAAACCACAGTATGGGGTTTTTTGTTTTTGTTTTTTATTTAGACATGGAATTTTCCTTCCTTTTCATATAACTTATCTAATTAAAATATTCATCTTGGTAGTTACCACAAAAAAGTAACATAGAAAATTGTATTTACATTTTGGGACCAAAATACAAATGAAGAGCAGGATGATACCTTGCTCCTTTCCCTCCCACTTCCCAGAAAGAGAAAGCCCCAAAGAAACTGCTCATTACACCAAGGATCACAAAGGGTTAATTTGTAATTTGGTGATCTGTATGTAGTGTAGCACAGGAAAACAATTGCACACGTTTTCACAAATGAGACCAAAGGTTCAACATCGTCCTGTGTGTCTGCTCTGCAGCCACTTCAATAACCAGGTGAGAAGGTTGCTCAGAAATTCGGCTTTTCCTCTGCCCTCCTTACTCTTCTCACCAAGTCACATCCCTGATGCAGACACGCTCGGAGGGGGAGGAGGGAAAGATCTGGCTCTAAGCGAACAGGGCAGATCAAAAAACCTGTATGTGCTAAAAATGGGCGGCGATGGTGGCACGAACAAATGTGTCCTTCCTTCCCTCCCTGCCTAAAAACTCCTAATAAAGGAGATGAGATCCTGCACAACTGAATCTGCAGTAGGAAAAACTGGTTTCAATGACAAAGACTTGAACACACAGCTAAGAGACAAATTTGAGCTGGTGGACACCCGCAGGGAGCTATTCCAAGCCACAGCTGTCTGGCCCCGGCTCAGATGTTCACTTGGCTTTAGGGAAGAGGCTTCCTGATACCAGTTTTGCGGAGCGGGCCAGGGCTGGGGGTGAATGGTAAGACAGACAAGCAGGAGAGAGAGTGTTTTACCCAATTCAGAAACACAGCAGATGAAAACACGGCACTACTCGTGTCCTGCTGGGACAGGCAGCCTGTGCACCACGCACACCCGACACTGCAGCTTTGGCCGCACAGCGTCTCTGCTCGCTCTGGAATCTTCAGCCAGCCTGAGGTCTGCGGGACGGTTAAAAGCAGTGGACTCCCTGTCCTGGGCTGTGAGGGAGCTGGTCAAAGGGACTCACTGCCGAGCTCCTGAGGCCATCCTGTGAACCATGCCCTCCGCCTACCGCTTAGGCATCTTAAGGACAGGCACCTCAAGTGTATATAGCATATCTATCCCCCTGGGTCACAACCAAGTGGGTTCCTACGAGACTGGCGCTCATCCCCAGCCGAGAAGGGCACTGACGCTGCCCTCCTAAGGGCTGATCTTGCTCCTGTGTCAGCTTGCAAGTGAGCCTCCCTTCCCAAACCTAGTGGGTGTCCTTGCGGTTCTCCCCCGTCCTGATACTATAGCTCAGATACTTCCCCTAAACTGGCTGTTCCCCCGCCTCAAATTCTGGCTTAAACACTTAAAAAGTAGAGAGCGCTTCATCTGCAAACATAGCGAATTCTTGTGCTCTTTCAATCACATGATCTTATCTTTTAAAGAAAGGCAAAACAAAACCAATTTTGAACACAGCATTACAACTTTTAAAACCACTCACTTCTGCTAGCAGTTCACAGGAACAGGAGATTAAAGTGCTGGCTTCTTAGACTTAGTTGAATGGGGGGTGGGGGCACAGAAAGCCCTGCCATGTGTGCTCCCCCTGCTGGGGGGAGAAGGAAAAACAGGGGAGGAAAAAAAAGTCCCTAAAGTTTTGAATCAGAAATTATAAATCGTAAAAATGTTGGGGTTCTGTGCAAATCGATCCCCCAAGGCTCTGTGTCCTCTAGTGAGCCTCTAAAAAGTGGGAACTGGCAAAAAGGATAGGGAAAAGACTCTAGACCTTTACAAATAACCTCCTTTAATAAATACTATTTAATGAAGAAGAAAGAGATGCACCTGCATAGGAACTCAAAGCAACACTGAGAAGGGCCTCAGAGGTGAGGGGTCTGCCTTGAACACTTCCGGTCTCTATATGGAGGCAAGGCAGCCCAGGACCCACTCTTGGCCCTCTGTGCAGCAGGCACCACACAGGCTCTGAGGACGCCCAGCCCTCCCTCTGGACTAGAGTCCACGTAGGGAGGCTGATCTGGGACAGGGGAATGGCTTTCACTAGGTTTTTAATCTAATAATAAAGGACCCTGAAAATAAAAGGCTAAGTGTATGGTAGAGGACCTAAAAAAAAAAAAAAAAAGAAAAAAAATACTGGGGTAATATAAATACAATCTGGGGGCAATATTTATTAATTAAAACTATGTCTTATAGTTTACAAAGAAGCTAATTAACAACAAAAGTATAATTGACCTTAAAATCCTCAGTAAGACTGAGGCTTCACATCTTCTTCAGAATTCTGAAGTGTTCTCCAGGCCAGGAGGCAGTGGCTGCGGCGCGCACAGGCTCACAGGGGCAACACCTGCGGGTCGGGCCGGGTTCCGAGACCAAATGGTGCCTCCAAGCAAAGGATCCTGGTCTCCTGTGGAAGTTCCATTCCCAACCCCCACTGTCCTGGTACTCCTCCCCGCCAGTTTCATCTCCCAGGCGAGTCCTCAGTTTATCGTCGAGAGAACCTGTTCTTGAAAGCTTTAATCGTCTTGGCCATCATTGGGGCAATTTCTGTGAGAAGAGAAATAGTTTAGACACACACTGTCAAGGCCAAGCCCTGCCGCTCCCGGCTCTGCACCAGCGGACAAGGGGTACGAGGTTCTCCTCTCCCAGCACAGCAGAAGAGCAGCACAGAGCTCGGCTTCCAGAGTGCCCACCGGACCCGAAACCATCCCCAGCTCTACCTGCGACCACTTCAGCAAGCCCTGGCTTGTGCAGTAGGCAGCAGAACTGGGATTCACTGCCTCCTGACTCTCACGGCCATTCTCAGACATAATTTCACTCTGCCTCACCAACACCCAAACCAGCAAAAGGCAGCCCTCTCAGTCGCCTCCACCCAGGGCAACAACAGGTCCGAGAGGAGCTCAAGGTAGAGCCCACCTAAGGACGCTGGCATGCCCTCCTAAATGATTCACCTGAGCACAGCCAAAGCTCACGCCAGGACCTCTACCCGCCCCGGGACACTGGTGTGAATACACAAGCCTGCTTTTAGGGGAGGAAACCCCCTTAGAGTACTGGACATAGTCTGTGGTAATAACACACTTAATAAAACACAAAATACATGCAACTAGATATAAAAAATAAATATTTGGAAGCTGGGGGTTATAGGTCATACACTCTCCAGAGAGAGGATCATTCAGCAGTTAACAGTAGTGGTTATGAACCCCATGTTATTGCCTGGTGAACAGACTTATGTTCTGGTTTAAAAAAAAAAAAAAGGCAGAGTGCCAAAATGAATATTCACTAAGATCGCTATCGGGAAGCTACTCGTGCATCAGGCACAGAGCGGGGGAAGGAGGCACCACCATTTAGAGAAGCTGCGGGCAGAGCCTCGCCCCGTTGAGCATACAGAGCAGGATGCAGTGGCCGGGACCCCAAAAGCCTCAAACAGCGGTTCTGAGATCCCTGAGCATGAAGCCCGAGTTACTTACTCTTCACAGTCGGCTTCCTAGGATCGTAGGAAACAGTGCTGAGCACGGGAGCCAAGTGGGCCCCGCTGGTGCTCGGGCCGTCGTAGGCCGGCTCCTCCGGGCTGGTACTGAAGTTGCTGCCACTGCCGCTGGCCGACGGGGCATGGCTGTTCCCCGAGGGGTACGGGGCCGGCTTGATCCTGCAACACAGCGCCAGCGGGTTAGGCCCGAGTGTGAGAAATCTGCCCTCCGCACCAGCAGCCTGGGGCTGGCCTGTCTGAGGAAGACCCCATCCGCTGGCTTTGTGCAGCCGACCCGCGTGCCCCAGCTTCTGATGGTGGCACAGAGAGGGCGGCATCCATCTGAAAGTGCTAGTGCGACTGAGCTCATGCAGTCTCGCAGCAGCATGCTCTACTCTTGTTACTTTTGTTTTCAAGTAATCTCTACCAAGTTCATGACCCCAAGATCAGGAGTCGTATGCTCCAGTGACTGAGCCAACCAGGAGCCCCAGGAACGTGGTTTGTTTAAATGGAGAAAGGGAAAGCCCAAGGGCGTGTCTCCCAGAAGCCAGGTCCTGATCTCCATTTCATCGTAACCCGCTGAGCAGCAGGAATAATTACTGGCCAACACTGCAGTCACAGGCCTGGGGTGGGCCGAGGTTGGGGGGAAGGTGGGGAAGGCGGGCATTGTCAAGGGCTGAGCTGGCCAAGGTCAGCCTCCAAAATCCACTCCGCAAGGCCATGCTCTCACCCCAAAAATGAATCACTTCCTGCCCCTGGACTGCCTTGAAGGGCCAAATGACAAGGTCCTGGGCTCTTTTCCCCCGAGCACACAGAAACTCGAAAGCTGCCAAGAGCTTACCTAATTTTCTCAGGCACAGCTGCTCCTCCGGTTCCAAACTTCTCCTGTCTCCGTCGAACATCACGAGGCGGTTTGGCCACAGAGTTGACAAAGGCCATCTTTGCTTGTCGGCCTGATGAGAAATAGGGACATCAGTACCTCCTTTTTGAGTGGAGATGCTGCTGTGGTTTTACTGATCTATGCTATTAAGAGATAAAGGCTCTTCAGGTGCCCCCAAAGCCAGGGGATTATTAACCCTGAAAATCCCTCTAGATAGTATGTGTGGTGGCAGAAGATACAGCTTATCCCTGCCCCATTTCTGCACAAGCAAGACAGATTTAGGACCTGGAGGCTACCTCAGCCCGGCCTGCTAAGGCCCCGCGGTCAACAGGAGCCCAGGGCTCCATGTTTCACCAGCCCGCCCCGCCCTGCCGGGGTCCCCTCGCCCATCACCTTTGGGCTTATTGGCATGTGCAGATCTGATATTCTTGGTCAGCACTCGCAGCCGCTGCTCCCGGGCATCCTGAAGCCGCAGGTACATCTCCCGCCATGACTCATACTCTTCAGGCCTTTCTTCCTTAAAGTCTCGGTGACAATGAACTTTCCATAATTGATCTGTTTCTTCAATTAATACCTATAATCAGAACCAGGGCATCATTTATATGCAAGCACTCTGACACAGCCCTTTTCCATCTTAATCACTTCGGGGTGACCACCTTCCTCATGGTTTTTTGGTCTTCACAGTAGTAGTGTTGTATTAAAATAAACTATGGTTCTAAAAAAAAAAAAAATCACCGTATTTAAGAACTGTTAAATGTGAACTGTGGGTGCTATACTGGCTGCTTCTGGGGGCTGTGGGGTGAGAGAAGACAATTCCTTTAGGAAACCATGACAGGGAGGACTGAGATGATGACACATCCAAAATGAGCCCTAGAACTGGAGACAGCCCCCTAAAGCAACCAAATGACTGTGTCCCAGCACAGTCAGAAAGACATTTGGTCACACCGGGATGTCTCTAGGAGACTCCTAGCAAATCTGTGTTTTCTTTCTTCTTCTTTTTTTTTTTTTTTTAAAGATTTTATTTATTTATTTGACAGAGAGAGATCACAAGTAGGCAGAGAGGCAGGCAGAGAGAGAGAGAGAGAAGGAAGCAGGCTCCCCACTGAGCAGAGAGCCTGATGCGGGACTTGATCCCAGGACCCCGAGATCATGACCTGAGCCGAAGGCAGCGGCTTAACCCACTGAGCCACCCAGGTCCCCCTTTCTTCTTTTTTTTTAAAGTTGGGAGGGAAGGGGACAGAGGCAGATAGAGAATCTCAAGCAGGCTCCATGCGTAGCACAGAGCCCGACATGGGGCTCGAGCTCACATCCCTGAGATCATAATGTGAGCTGCAATTAAGAGTCGGCCGCTCAACCAACTGAGGCACCAGGTGTCCCTGTGCTTTTATATTCACCAGACGCCTGTCCCTGGTTCACAAAGCTCTGTCCTTGCCCTGGCTCCCAAGGCTGTGCTGCCCAAATTCTCTCCTGCCCTCTGTGACTGAGCAAGGGAAGGGTGGGCAGTGTTTCTCTGTTCCTTTTGAAGCCCATCTTGATTGGATGCCAGGAGCAGGTGCTAAAAATAATGCATGTTGCCCGCAGGCAAACCAGCCTGCCCAGAATAGTGAAACAACCACTGCTGCCTGCCCTTCACCCACTGCAGACTCAGAGGCAAGGCTAGTTCTGGAGACACGGGCCAGAAAATGGCCTTCCCTGTCCCAAACAGGATACTCACGTGGTTGTACTCCTCTATGCGGTATAGCTGATCAGGCGTACACCTCTCCAAAACAGGTTCAAGAACAGAATACGGGACACCACCCACTTCAAAGATTGCTGCAGAAAATCAAAGATGAAAGTGTTGAATATTGGCCAAGCAACCCAATGGTGAGGTCCCAGTGCCACAATGTATTTAAGAGCAGAATAAAAGCAGGTGACTTACAATCGATGTTGTTCTTAAGTACCCGGATGCATTGCTGGTGCAAGGTCATCATTTTGGGGAGATAGGCACATTTGGAGCCAGAATACACCTGCATCTTAGAATTCATTCTTCGTCCAGTGAATCCAGCTTCCTCCTCTTCCTGGGGTGAAGACAGCGCTACAGGGCAAGGAAGACAGGACTGCACGTTACAAAGGGCACTGAGCTCTGCAGGGAGAGCTCTCTCTCTCGCCCTTCACGGCTTCCCAGTGCCCTTTCTCAAAGGCAACCAATGCTACCAGTTCTGTGTATTCCTCCAAGTCAGTGCAAAAATAAACAAATGTGCATTTTATTCCATTTTCACCAATAACACCCACTGTCCTTGTTCTTCATTTACCGTATTCTAGAAATCATCCTTTATCAGACAAAGTCTGTCCACACTTATCACAGCTGTAGAGGAGGCCACTGTGTGGATGAACTATAGTGATTGTCTCTTGCTGAGGGACACTTAGGTGGCTTCTAATTCTTGTGCTCAGAACTTTTTTTTTTTTTTTAAGATAAAAAGCTCATACAGAACGTAATAAAGGGCAGCTAGTAACAATGCAGCTAAGATTTACCAAATGTGGGAAAACCCAAGTTAAGAGCTTTACCAGCATCATCACTTTTAATCCACTGAACAGACTTGTGAGGCAGATACCATTACCGTGCCCACTCCTAGCACATGAAACTGAAGTCTAAGGAAATTATTACCCCAGTTCATAGAACCTGTAGAAGCCAGAGCTGGGATTTAAACCCAAGCCATCAAACTCCAGAGCCGGGGAGGCTATTAAGTGCACCAAAATCTTAGGATATCGTGAATAAATAGTTAAAATCTTTTTCCGGTTAAAGAAGGATGCAGAAGATTAACCTTTTCGCTTTGGCGGGAAGGAGGACATCAATTCCAGGGTAGGAAGTGGCCGGTAATTGGCCTGTATCATGGGTAATGGGAGGTCTGGCAACACTGGCAAGGCGTCCATGGGGACCTGCAAAGACAAGACCAGTGAGTGGACAGCCCCTATTTAAGAGCACAGCTCTCTGCCTTACAGCCCATTCCCAGCCGTGCAGACGAGGCGGACAACTTCACAAGCAGACCCAGGCTGGAGAGGGGCTGCCCACTAGGTCTGATACCACGGAAGGCAGGAAGTGGAGAGACAGGCCCAGCATGATAGAACAAATGCAGGAAATACGCACCTTGGCGGCTAGCTGCCCTGCCAGAGAGGCCTGGAAACTGAAATTCAACAAGCCACGTAAAAGCCAGCCAAGCTGAACAGAGGCGGGATAGGTCCTGGGAGCTCTACAGGGCCAGAAGCTCCAGCTGGGACGCCACCAAGTGGCCGAAGGGCTTACCTTTTTCAGCTTGGCTGAATTGGCTCCAGCTGGCTGAAGTTTCTCTGACTTGTTTTCATTCACTTTAGGTAATTTCTGAACTGAGTCCAAGTTTTTATTCGTGCTTTTCGAATCATTTTTTTTTAGTCCTTTTTCTCCAGGAGTGGTGGCTGAAGTTTTCACAATCTTTTTCTTTTTCTTCCGGGGCTGGTCATAGCTGAGGTATGACTCAAAAGACATAGTAGGCTGCTCAAATTCATCCTCCATCTCTGCCTCCTCGACCTTGGCGAGGGAGCCCACAGACTTTCTGTCTGAATGAGAAGACTTTACTTTCCCTTCTGAAGTCTTTACGTTGTTAGAAATCCGGTCTTTCGTCTTGGGAGGCGGGTCTCCCGCCCCCTTTCCTATGTCTAAGCTGTCGAGACTCTGCTTGTTTTTGTCCGTTTTGGTTTTCTCTGCATCTTTGTGCTTTGGCTTGTTTTTCAGGTGGTTGTCTGAGGCAACTTCCAAGGGTGGCAAAAACTTCTTCTTGGAGCTGCCCTCTTTCTCCTTCTCTTTCTTGCCTCCACTGGAGGGCGGCTTCTCCTTTGTGCTATCCCCGGAGAGTGGCCTTCGGTTTTCCTCTTTGGAGATGGCCTTGTGTGATTTCTCTTTGCTCAAAGATAACTTTCCATCTCCCCTAGCATCCACTGGACGTTTTTCCTTAGAAGATCTGTGCTCCTTGTTCTGACTCACGGCCCCTTTCCCGTGGGAATCCCCCACGTGTCGGTCCTGACTAATCCCTAGTCTGTCCTGAAAGGCATTACTATGGCCTTTCCCAGGTTTCTGGTGTGGAACAAAGGGCTCGTGGTCCTCCTCCAAGGATCTGTAATGGTCCATGGTCATCTGATGGGGACTGGCAGACGATGGAGGGGACTGAACATGGCCATAATCAGAAGATTCGTGGTCTGAAGAATAAACCGGTGAGACTCTATGGCACCTCTTTCTCTCATCTCTCCTCTCTGGAACGTGGGACACTTTGTGAGTTCTCTCGGGTTCTGAGAGTTTTCTGTGTTTTTTCTGCCTGTGATCAGGGCTATAGGATTGGCTACTGGAGGCTTTCCAGTTTTCCTGGTCGTCTCCCTCTATCTCCTCCTCCTTCTGAACTGCTTCCCTGGGGCGCTTTCGGGAATGGCTCTTCTCAAAGTCCTGTTCATCGGGCTCAGTGTTTCTACAATTAAAAAAAAAAAAAAGTAAACAGAGCAGATATAAATCTCAGTGTAATCCTTGTTCAGAGGACAAAGTCACAGAACCTGAACTCACAAAAAGAGATGAAAAGGATGCAGAGTTAGAAACAAGGTCTTGGGAAGAGGATGAATGGATCCTGCTCAAAGATACTCAACTAAGGTTTGAGACTGGGAAAACTCAAATAATTAAAAAAACAGAAAATGATGCGTTTAACTGCAGGACAAAAAGATCGAGTATCTTTTTTTTTTCCCTTAAGATTTTATTTATTTGACAGAGACAGACACAGTGAGAAAGGGAACACAAGCAGTGGGAGTGGGAGAGGGGGAAGCAGGCTTCCCGATGAGCAGGGAGCCGGATGCGGAGCTTGATCCCAGGACCCTGGGACCACGACTTGAGCCTAAGGCAGATGCTTAACAACTGAGCCACCCAGGTACCCCAAGATCAAATATCTTGAGGACATGAAAAATGTTTAAAAAATTTTCAACACAGGGGAGCCTGGGTGGCTCAGTTAGTTAAATGTCTGCCTTGGGCTGAGACCATGATTCCAGGGTCCTGGGATCAAGCTCTGTATGGGGCTCTCTGCTCAGCAAGAAGTCTGCTTGTCCCTCTGCCCCTGCTCATGCTCTCTCAAATAAATAGAATCTTTTAAAAAATTGGAAAAAGAGAATTTCAACATGGGGACATATTTAACTTGTTACCTAAAAAAAGGAGTGGTTGTTTATATAGTTTGTTCACAACTATATAAAAATGTCTTTTACAAAGAGGGTAGGGGGCCTGAGTGGCTCAGTACATTTAGTGCCTCCCGTCAGCTCAGGTCATGATCCGTGGGGTTCTGGATCAAGCCCCAAATCCAGCTCTCTGCTCTCTCAAATAAATAAAAATCTTAAAAAAATAAATTTAATTAAAAATAAATAAAAAGAAGGTAGAAAGAAACATATCAAAATGTTAATAATGCTTATGTTTGGATGGCAGAACTGTAAGAAATTTTTATTCTAATTTCTATTTTTTTATATTTTTTAAAATCCTGTAATGATCACTGATTACTTTTATAATCAAGGCAAAATAAATATTTTATTTATTTGTTTTTAAAGATTTTATTTGTTTTAGAGAGAGTGAGAGAGCATGAGCAGGGGTGGAGCAGAGGTGGAGCAGAGGGAGCAGAGGGAGGAGCTCTCCAGCAGACTCGTGCTGAACACACAGCTGGAAAGACACGGGGCTCAATCCCAGGACCCTGAGAGCATGACCTGAGCCGAAACCAAGAGTCAGACACTTAACGGACTGAGCCACCCAGACACCCCCAAAATAAGTATTTTAAATAAGAAGGGTCTATAAACACTCCAGGTACCAGATTTAATCATGAAGCTGAACAAACCTACAGAATACTGTTCTCACCGTTCCACAGGAACCAGTTTCTTCCACTGGGCCACCAGATCCCTGGCGAAACTTCCAACATGCTCGTGTTTTCGCAAGCTATTTACTGTTTTCCCAACTCCGGTCTCCTGCAGATTTGACAAAAGAATTGTTACAGGGTTGTAGAACTTCGCTCAACAACTTTCTAAGGAAATAAGGCCCCTTGCTTGGAGAAACTCCTTCCTAAAACATACCTTGCAAGTCTTAGTACAAAATTACTTTGTGTTTATGCCTCAAACCTCTAATGACACACAGTAGCAAAGCACACCAACCTCAGAAGTGGAAAACAGTATACTAAAACACTTCTACAACTATAACAATAAATAACAAGAGTGAATCCAGCAGGTGTCAGGCACTGATCGGAGAGCTTCTGCATACAAATCTCACGAGTCCTCACAGTAACTCTGTGAGGCAGGAATCTGGTCTGTTTGACATGGAAGAACAGCCTAAAGTCATAGAACTTGGATCTGAATCCAGGACTAGTTGATGCCAAAGCTAAATTTTTTTAAAATTTTAAGATAAAATTCATCATTTTAACCACTTTATTTTCAATTAGCAGTAATCACACCGTGGATAAACCTCATTGGCTGTAATACCGTCACTGCGCAAAGCTCACTTTAACCTTTTTAAAGTATATAGTTTATTGGTTTCCAAGACACAATATTGCACAACGATGACTACTAGTTCCAGAACATTTCCATAACCCTAAAAAGAAATGCTGTTCCTCCCCACTTCCCCCACCCCTTACCACCCGTCTATGGATCTGCCTATTCTGGACATTTCACCTAAATAGAACCGTACAATATGTGGCCTTGTGTCTGGTTTCTTTCGCTTTCAAAGCCCATGCTTTTAAACTTATTGTACAATCTCTCCAGTGGGAGGGGGACGGAATATAGTTATATAATATCTAACACTTCTTACCGCAAGAATGTCTACTGTAATAGGCAAGGTGGAGAGTTTCTTCAAATATTTCAAGAGCTGCAGAGAGAATAAAATAAATGTTAATTTCTATAACCTCATAATCATTCACTGGAACAAATAATAATACGATGGTTAAGTGCTTACTGAGTTCTGTGTGTTGTACAGTAATAAGTATGATTATTATCTCTATTTTACAAGCATTCAAACAGGCTCAGAGAAGTTAAGTTACTTGCCCCAGGATGCAAGAAGGGCCAGAGGTCCTCAGGTCTGTGGCTTTAGATTCCCCGCTTTCAACTACTATGTAACATCGGGGAGGAGATGAAGGGTGAGGGGTGAGGGGAGGTAGGACTTAGAGACCCAAACCTACCAACTCTAATAAAAGTCATCAACAACTATCATTGCTCCAGATGAGACAGAATTTCTGAGAAACATGTTAATTTAGGGAAATCACCTGTGGACCCACCACAGAGGAAAGTGAAAAGGAGAAGAGGTTTCTCTAGGAAAAGGGTGTCCTGTTTCCAGGAAGAGTCACAGTTTAACAGAATTGGGGTTTGTTTTTGTTTTTGTTTTTATTTTTTTGATACAAGTGGGAATTTCAAGACCAATTTCAAGTTGGCGGAATCAGAGGTTTGCTGGTACAAATTGTGAACACAAAATGTCTGGGTAGATTAGAAAAGTGATCTGGGATTGGCCACATTTCCTTTCTAGAGTCGTAAAACTAGGTCAAAATCAGGAGTGCAGAGCTGTTGAAATAGAGTTCCGGAATCAGAGACAGGCTTCAGTTTGGTCCTATCATCTCCCTGCTGGTGATTTTGTGCAAATCATTAACCAGCTTGAACCTCAGTTACTTCATCTGCAAAATAGGAAATGATCCTGTCTCTTTACAACTTTACAAGCTGTGAGGATTCAGAGTCAAACCACGTGCAGTCCTTGGCCATAGTGCCTGGAACACTAGAAAAGTTCACTAAAGTTTTTTTTTAAATACATGATTATTAATCATTTCATTCATCAACTGTGAGCTCTTCAAATGTCTACCCTTGATCATCACCCAGACAGTCCCCAACTAATTCCTACTTACTCCATTCCTACCCAAAGTCCTGACTGGCTATGCCTCTTTTCAGGAAATGTTTACATGTGTAGAAACATACTTACCATTCAAGGAGTGGTGCAAAGTACAAATAGTTCAAAACAGATTAACTGTGACTACTTTCACATTTAAAGCACTAGATAACAAGATCTGTTCTTTTTCCATGTGCAGCCTGGGCTACAATTAGTATGCCATATTGCTATTAGGTGGAGTAGCAAATATGTTTTTCTGGTCATTCTACTTCAATAATTACTGAACTTCATCTCTAGGCAGAGCAATTGGATCACAAGTGATAATCTCGTTTGGCTGGGAACAAATGAGAAGCCAAGTAGTATATCCAGGGAGTTTCACCTTCATAGTTAAATGAAAATTATCCTCCACTTCAAATCTGATCACCACCACCAACCAACTCAGGATAAAATGTATGTGTTTCTTGTCACTCAAGCTATGGATGCAAAAATGAACGCCAATTCCTTTTCTTAGAGGAAAATTTAGGATCACTGTAAAGGTTAAAAATGGCTGATTCCGCTAATGCCATTCCCTGGAAGGCATTTATAGACTACCTACTGAGTATCTGTGACTATGCTAAGTTCTTACATGCGTTACCTTATGTCATCCTCATTAGCCAATTCGATAAAGTGGATATTTTTCTCCCCACTTCAGATATTGAAAAAGCCCAGTAAGGTTTGGTAACTTGACGAATGAGTTAGTAAGTCAGGTGTGTCCACGACAGCATGAACTACAAAGACGGGAGAAACATCCAGCACAACACTATCCTTAGAAAACAGGAAAAGAAAATAGAACAGGAGCTCATGTGCCTGGAAACAAAGCAGAGGAGCTCTTCCTCAGTATTACACTGCTGGATGGTTTAGAGTCCACAGAGTAAAGGAGGTCACCATGGGACTCTGTCCCAGGACCTCTACAAAGCCAGCATTTAAGGAGGGGCCAAAAGTCATGGAGGAAGTGTTCATCTCAAAGCCCAACACTAATTGGAAACATAAATGCTGCCTTTCTACTTTGCTTTGAGTTAGTGAGGGGGACTTGAAAGCAGACAAAACTAAAACCCTAGAGATTTCAAAGTGACTTAGCACAACATAAGAGAAAAAAGGCTTCAGAGCCTCTCTATTTTCAAAGAGGTTCAAGAAAGTCCAAAGCAATAACAAGGTAAAAGCACTGTGCGCATCTTCAGGTAGGTGGGAACTTGCTGTTATCAAACCAAGGGACCAACTGCAGAGTTTGCAAGAACTGCTAACAGCTCATTGAGAAATGCCAAACATTGGCATGGTACACGCTCAGGAATCTCACGTGTCCTTTGCACTCCTTCAACCCAAAGAGCAAAAGATGTTCATAATGTTGACCCCTTATTCTCCACTTGCTATCAAACTGTGTTCCTCCTAGTTTTCACATTCAAAATATAACACAGGGCAAGTAACTCTACCACCCATAAAAACTGGTTTCCAATTAAAGAGTAGGAGCCAAGTGACCCTGGTCTGATACCTTTTCCCCAAGTAAGTCCAGATCATTGATGGACTTCGAGCTAAAACAAAGTCACAGTTAAATGCCGACACTTAATGCAAGGAAATCCACGAACATAGGTCTGAAATCAACCCTTTGGCTAATAATGGTTTGAAATCATGAGTTAGTTGCAAATTCATTACTGCCATATAATCATCTTGTAATTTCAAGAACAACCTGTGGGAGCTTGTTGGGTTAAAACAAGGCTGAGAAGAAAGCCGGTGTGCCAGCTTGCAGTCTTCCCTCTGCAGTTAGCTCACTTCTGAATGTCAACTACTGTGCTCTTTGCAAAAACGATCTCCCAACATTTTCTCATCTTCATAACGCAAAACCAGAAGTTTAGGAGGATTTGCTCCCTGGCAAGTGAAAGCCCAAGCAGTCATAATGATCACTAATAATTCAAGTAGGATGAAATCCCAACGAACCTTTTCCTAATTTGAAATCTCATGCACATCAATTACTAGGAAGACTACTTCAAAATTTAAACTGTAATGGGAAAATGACTATAGATACTACCTGATCCTTTTTTTTTTTTTTTAACTTCTAGTATTAAAGACCAGACTGGTAGGGGAGGGAGTAGAACATAATACTGCTTTAAGGTTTTAAAAATCAGTCACAAACCTACAGTGTTAAGGAAAACCAACCAGTGCTCAAAAATAATGACTACTGGGATGCTGGGTGGCTCAGTCATTTAAGCGACTGCCTTCAGCTTAGGTCATGATCCTAGGGGCCTGGGATCAAGTCCTGAATTGGGCTCCTCACTCTCCAGGGAGCCTGCTTTTTCCTCTGCCTGCTCTGCCTGCTGTTCCCCCTGCTTGTGCAGGCTCTCTCTCTCTCTCACTTTCTCTCTGATAAATAAAATCTTTTAGAAAAAAAGTAATAACCATTTATTAGATTCCACAAAGGGTTATTGTAAAAAGAAACTTGTAAATGTGTCTGGCTACTAGGTACTGGAGCTGCAATGAAATATATAACAAAGAATGAAAAGTATTTAAGTTTTCAGATTTAAAACTAAAATGGCTTCCTGAAGAAGTGGCTCTAGTTATACACGAGAAGAGTTAAAAAGTGGCCTGATGGTGAGATGCTTTGCACAGCCTTTAGAAGTGGAGGGGGAAAACCTCATCTATGACAGGCTGGGAACAAGGTGAAGAGAGAAAGGAGCCCTTCAGGAAACAAACAAACAAACAAACAAAAACCCTGTAAAGATTGGTGATTAATATCAACGGAGCACTTCCTATAAGCCTGGCCTTCCCCCTCTGACTTGGGTTCTAGGAAGAGGCGAGTGAGCTGTTTAAACAGATGGAGCAAAAAAACGTCCATGTCTGGTAAATGGATGAGAACTCAAATCTCACCGCCGCTTCACCTCGTCTGGCTCCCTCCATTACTTCCTCTTCAGAAGGCACGCTGCGGCTCAGAGATCCAACTCTCTCCCAAGTGCACACTGAGCCAGAGTGCTCCCAGAGAATGTCTAACACCTAAGTGTTTTCACCAGTGTATTTCGGTAAAAGAAAAAATTCTTAACATCCAGACACCGAGAAGCTGGATAAAACAAAGTCGGGAAGGAAGAGGAAAGCGTTCAACTTAACAAAAACAGTTAAAAAAAAAAAATTGGAGGACAATTAAAAATGGTTGCCCATCACTCGCAGCAACGAGAAAAGGTAGCTCTTACCTTTCTATCAAGGCCGAAAAGAAATCGAACTGCAACTTCTAACCTTTTTTGTTTCGGTTGTTCCGACTGCAACCCAAGTTTTAAGGTGTACGTACAGCTAGGGGACGTGAGGTTTATTCTGTTTTGTTCTGAAAGGGATCTACTGAGAAAGCGAAAAGGTCCACGTTCCGCGATCAAGTCGGAAAGCCCTAAAAACGTCTCTCCGAGACGCAGGACCGCACTCCGAGCCTAGACTCCACCGGAGCACAGCAGAACCCGCTCCCTCTCCTCGGACGAACATCCGAAGACACCAAGCCAGCAAGCGCGTCTCGCAGGGCGAGGACCAGCTCCAGCGGGCTCGCCCGCGGGAAGCAGCTGGCCCGGGACGCCGAGGGAGCGGCTCCGGGGGCCCGGGAGGCCCGCCGCGTCCGCACGGGGCGCGCCGCAGCCGCCAGGAGCCCGCGGGCGCCCCCATCCCGGGCCCGCCGGGAGACCCCCGACCCCTGGCCCCGCGCGGGCAGCGGCCCATGGCCGCGAACTTGCCGACCCAGGCCGCAGCCCGGCGGGGCCTGGCTCCGGGTCCGAGCCCCCGCGGCCCCGGCCGGTCGGGAAGGGGCCGCGCCCGGGCCCGCGACCGTTAGGGGGCCGCGCCGCGGCCAACGCCCGTCCCGCTCCGCGCTGCGCACTCTCTCACCTTCTTCGGGTCCGGGTTCGCGGCCAGGCGCGCCTGCAGCTTCTCCACAACTTGGAGCGCCGACTCCGCCGCCATCGCTGTCACTGGCGCGGCCTCCTCGCCGGAACTGGGCTCGCGTCGCGTCCTCGGGCCGCAGCTCCGCCCTCCGTGCATCCCCGGCGGAGACGGAAGCGACTGGCCCCTTCCGGGCCTCGGCGGCGGCGGGGCGGGGCGGGGGGCGCGGGGCGCGGGAGAGGGAGGGGGCGACCGGCTGCAGGCCCCGCCCCCAGGGCCGGGGGAGGGGGGTGTCGGAGGGTGGGGGACCGGGTTCTCGGCGGCCGCTCGCGAGGAGCTGGGACGCGTGGTGCGGGCGCGCCGGCTCCGCGCTAGCCGCTGCCGGACCGCGCAGCTTCGGTCCTCGGCGCTCGGAGCTCACGCCGAGCGGACCTCGCCGCGGTCAAGACCGAATGCGGCCCCCGCGCCGGACACTGGCTCTATCAGTCCTGCCCTCGCCACGCCCTGCCCCCCACCTGTCAGCGGGTCTGGGGTCCGCCCGCCCGCAGGGAGCGGGCCGAGGGGAACCGCAGTGACCACCCTGGCGGAGCGCACGGAGCGCCAGTGGCTGGGCTGTCTTATTTCACCCTGAGCGCAGCCCGATGAGATGAGTTCTGTTGTCCCCGTTTTACAGATGAGGAAACAGGCTCGGGAGCCCCAGTTAACCTGTATGTGGTCACCCAACGGGAAAGAGATGAACTTGGAATTTGAATCTAAATGGTTTAGGTCCACTGTGAAGGCCCATCTCTGAATTGGCCCATCTCTGATATTGAGGGCCAGAAGGAGAAAGGAATTTGTCAAAAGTCAAACAGCCTAGCTGCGTGAGATAACAGTGAGCCTGTGTCTATGTGTCTCACTTTCCCCCAGAATAGTGTCGGTACATAGGTGCCAAATAAAAACATCTTGAGTGAACGGATGAATGACTGTTTCCTCTGGAGCACTAGGGCCCGAATCACACCAGCCCAAGACATCATCCTAGAAGCACTAAATAATACTATAATTACTAGTAAAAGAACAAGGAAACAGTTGAAAACTAAAAATGTCAGCATTGATTACATCTGGATTAATTAGATCAGATTAGATCCTAATCCAATCTCCAGCAGCAACTTGGCAATGTACTTAGCCTGACCTCTCACCCTCTAGCCCAATGAGGGAAAAAGCCCAGAGATTCTTCCAGATCCCAGTTATGGGCAAAGGGGGGGGGGAATATATATATATATGGTAGGCACTCTCTCTCTATATATACATATATAGTTTCTTCGAATGAGCTTTCATTCACTCACGATGCCGAGAAGCCCTCCCAGCTGTGCTCCCACCCCTCAGCCTGGCATCCCTCCCTCTGCAACTGACCCCTTTCAGAATCAACTGATCCTTCTGTTTCTCAAGTGCAGTGACCAACCTGTTCGGTATTAAATCTGCTGCACAGCACAACAGAGATGATATAATCAATACTGGATAAAAAGTCCATACAAGATTAATGACCACCCACTTGATGCCCTAAGACTCAATCGTGGGGTGTAACAGAAAAGACATCAAATTCGGTGTGAGGAGACTTGGATTCTGGTCCTGGTCCTCGAGTCTCCCTCTTCTCCACAGCAAATGCTTTTATATTTTAAATTCCTTCCATTTTGAAAATGTACAATTGGTGTAACGAAAAAAAAAAATACAAAAAAAAAACCCAGGCCGATTCTTGAAGCAGAATTGCTGACTAACCGACCTGGCATATACTCGGAGCACATGGAACATTTTGCGCATGTTACCTAGGGAGATCTCAACAACCAGACTGAAAAGAAACAACGCATGCTGCTAGGGATGACTGGGGAGGGTGCACCCCACTCCTCTGCCCCGTCTGTGTCAGCCCAGGCCAGGCTTACCTGCAAAGTAAAGAACTCTTGCGCTTGAATATATCAATACTTCTCTGGTTAGTAAATTATGTGTCATTCTGATTAAAGAGAAAGTTTTGAACCTGTCCTAAAAATGGTATTCTGCATATGTTCACTAGGGATTACCATTGCAATCCTTGGTTTATACAGGGTGTTGAACACCAGAATGAGGGGCGCCTGGGTGGCTCAGTGGGTTAAAGCCTCTGCCTTCAGCTTGGGTTCTGATCCCAGGGTCCTGGGATCGAGCCCCACATCGAGCTCTCCACTCAGCAGGGAGCTTGCTTCCTCCTCTCTCTCTGCCTGCCTCTCTGCCTACTTGTAATCTCTGTCAAATAAATAAATCAATCTTAAAAAAAAAAAAAAAAAAAACCAAAATGAGTTCCCTAAAGTCAGAGGCTATTTTGTCCATCTTAGATCAGCAACACCCAACACACAGGTGACATTCCATGAAGGTTTGTTGAAAACTGAACTAATTATGATTAAACTAAGACCAGCCCAGATTATTATCTGAAAACTTTTGGGGTACTCCCTAGCTCTCTTACCTATACTATAGATCCCCCGTGAGAGGAATTAAAAGACCCATCTTATTCTGCCCAGAAGGCAATTTAAGGTTATACTGTGGGAGAAAGATGGGAATCTTCTGCTAGGCACACTTTGAGTTTTTGCAACAAGTAGGGTCTGCTTTTATAATGAAAATATATTTTTTTAAAGATTTTATTATTTTTAAGTCATCTGTACACTCAACGTGGGGCTTGAACTTACAACCCCAATATCCAGAGTCATATGCTCTACCAACTGAGCCAGCCAGGTGCCCCATCATGAAAATAACTTAAAGGTATTTTAATTTTGGAAAAGAGCAATTTCGGGCTGACTGGTACTGGAGTCATTTAAAACACTGAAAAACAAATACACAAACAAAAACACCCAAATATCCTGTCCTCAACAGCAGAGAGGAGTCCTTGCCTTTCATGGAATGGTTAGGGGAGGTTCCATGGGCTGAACCGTGTGTTGAGGGAAGACGACTGATGGATGGAGGGCTCGCCCTTGCACCTCTCCTGTTCTGGGTCCTGCCACTCTATCTTACTAGGGAAGCAGCATCTGAGGTTGGCTGGATGGTGAGTGTAAAGGATGGAGGGGTGACGCTCGGTGACAACCTGAGCCCCAGTTCCCAACTCTAGAAGTGCTAACAGTGGCTCCCGGTCAGGTTCCCTACATTGGCAGAGACTGTTTCCTCCTACTTTATATATTTCGTGTGAAGTTTATTAATGTGTTATGTTAAGCAACTGGTATACAGTAGGGTTCCCCCCCTTTTTTAAAGGAGCAATTATTGGGGGAAATTCATTGCTTTGGTTAAGAGAATATTGCATTCTGCCGTAAAGGAGAATATAAAACCCTCCATCTGGGCAGTTTCATTCTGCACAGCTGTAGCCACTGTTTTCTTCCCCAATGGCTCATTTTTTTCTGAATTGACTACACTCATCTTTGTTCCACATCCTTCGAACATGCTCAGTTGGTTATGTACTTCGGGATGGCATCTTTCTTGGTTTCACAGGCTGGATCTGCCTTCCTCAAATACAGCAATGCAAGTGGAGAGCCCCCTCCAGGAAATGGTCTAAGATTGGAAATCCACACCTCTCACAGACTGCCTTGAAGGTGGATTAAACCCTCCACTAACAATGTAAGAATACCAGGCCCAGAAACTCTCTGAGGCCCTCTGTCTACGAGGGCTGAGCAGCATTCTGTAATGGCCTTGGAGAGCAGTCCGCGGAGACTCTGTATTTCCCAGGAAAAGAAACTACCCTAAAAAATTTAAAGTAACATGTATATACTTTGATATTTTTATACAGTATGAATTTATATAAACTGTATCTAGGTAGTAGCCTAAATGCCTCTTCTTAGCTCTTGATTTTTGTTAGAGCATTTATCGCAATTTGAAATTACCTAATTTAGGGCTTCATGTGTTTATAATCTCTTCCCATTGTGTAAATTCCATGAGGCATTGCTGTGGCTGAAACAGTACTTAGAGCACAGTAGGCACTCAGTAAATACTGACAGAGCGGCATGCAAGCTTCACCTCCCAGCACCACCGTCTAGTAGATTGAGATTGTGTATGAACATACCTGGCAGAGAACTATCGACCAATAATGTCATCTTTATCAATCCTCACAATACTTTTCACAGAAGAGGACACTGGTGCTTAGGAAATGTAAGTGCGCCTGTGCCCTCAGCCCCCGGAACTCAGAATGTGGTTGCAGTCTTTGCTGAAAATGCCCTTGGAAGGAAGTTGTTCAAAAATATGTACACCAAAGGCAGTGGGCCTGGAACTGCCAGGGCCGGACACTACAGAGAGAAAGGGGAGGAGGGCAGGCGGTGAGGAAGGAGGAACACTGACTGGATTAAGTCTGGATTGATTAAATTATAAATAAATAAAACCCACTGGGTTAAGTAGAGATTAAGAAGGCAGCGCCACGCCGCCACGGCAGGGTGGGGCTGGGAGATCTGCTCCTCGCCTTCTAGGTGGGTGGGCCCAGCTCTGTGTTACTCTTACACCCGCCACCCGCCAGCAATCTTGTGAGGCTTCTTCAGGAGGGAGAAGGCAAGGCTCCAAGAAGCTGAGCAACTAGCTCGAACGTGGTAAATGACACACCCCACATGGGCTCTGCTTAGCTCCAAAGCCTACCCTGGCCTGCCTACGTGTCTGAATACCTAATGCTGGTCACCTCTCCTCCATCCCTGACTCACTCCCTGCCCCTGGTTCCTTATCAGTTAACTGAGGAGAGCTGATCAAAGCGACGGCAACGATGATGATGATAAAAATCCAAATTCTTGGCACTTGCAAAATGCCAGGTATTATGCTAAACAATTTGCATGAACTATTAACTTTATCCTTATTCCTACAACAGATCTCATGCACTCTCCATTTCACAGATGAGAAAACTATGGATTTAGACCTACAAAAGGTCACAGAACGTGTAAGCCGCACTGTCAGGCGTCAAAGCCATGTTTGTCCTGCAACAAGGCTCAAGCTCTTTGACCTCACGGCCCGTCGCGAGAGAAGCCACCTGGGAAGACACCATCCAACTGACACACTTCATTCATTCAATCCGCCATTCATTCAATCAATGAATTTAGATTTGGTAAGTATGCTGGAGTGGAATGGGAAGGAGGAGATGCATTTTGATGAGGAAGGCAGATTAGGAAGGTCTTAGAGGCCATGTACAAGGAATTATGTACAAGTAAAATACAAGGAATTTGTATTTTACTGTAACCTTTCGAGGATTCAAGGTAGGAGAGTGTTAAGACCTATAAATTAAGTATTTTAACACTGTAGACAATGTGCCAAGAGTTAAGGACTACAATTAATCGGATATTGTCCTTTAAAACAAACTCCTCAATCCCTTTTAAAAGTCACTCAAGGGGCACTTGGGTGGCTCAGTGGGTAAAGGCCTCTGCTTTTGGCTTGGGTCATGGTCCTGGAGTCCTGGGATGGAGCCCCCCATCGGGCTCCCTGCTCAGCGGGGAGCCTGCTTCCTGCCCCCCTGCCTGCCTCTCTGCCTACTTGTGATCTCTGTTTGTCAAATAAATAAACAAAATATATATTTTTTTAAAAAGTCACTCAAAAAAATAAATAAAGTCACTCGATTGGGGCACCGGGTTGGCTCAGTTGGTTAAGTATCTGCCTTTGGCTTAGGTCATGATCCCTGGGTCCTGAGATCAAGATCGAGCCCCACATCAGGCTCCCTGTTCAGCAAGGAATCTGCTTCTCCCTCTCCCTTTGCCTGCTGTTCCCCCTGCTTGTGGTCTCTCTCTCTCTCTCTGCCAAATAAATAAATAAAATCTTTAGGGGAAAAAAAAAAGCGCCCCTCAATCAGAAACCTTATCTAATCACCCTATATAAAATAGCACATGCACAGATGCACACACACATCTGTCACTATTTTCAAAAAACTTACATCTACCTGGTATACTTGTATATAGTGTCTCTCTTTCTCTACCCTTAGAATATAAGTTCCATAAAAGCAGGGACTTGTGTTCACTGCTTTACTCATTACCACCTAGAATAGTGCCTGGCACACAGCAGTCAATAAATATTGAATGAATAAGTAAGAAAGGTACATTATACCTCCCCTAAAATACAGTCTACATTTGTCCAGGCTTGTTCCTCTCCTCAATGCTGTATGAATGCTGGTTTCTATTCTCACCACTCTACTGGAAACAACTTTTCTAAGGTCACCAGTAAAATCCCAGTTGCAAGCTGTTTTTCTGGTAGCAGACCTCTCTGCTACATACAGCTGACATCAGGGATTTCTCTTCTCTGGGAAACGCCACGCTATGGGCTCCCATGACACTTCTCTCTCCTGCTTCTGTTCCTTCTCTGTCTCCTTAATGGTCTCCTTTCCCACCACTTGTCCCTTAAATGATGTAGTTCCTCTGGGTGTAGTACTGGGCCTGCTACTTTTTTCATACTATAGTCTGGGTGTTCTCAACCTCTCTCATGGTTTCTACCACTCTCTATAGGCTGGTCACTCTCAAATCTATAGGTTTAGTCTCAAACTTTAGAGTGCCCGGATGGAGTTCTGAATTTGTTGGGATGGGCATTTCCTCCTGGATGTCCCCCTGCATGGCCCTATGACTCAGCAGATTCAAGGTGGAAATTGCCATTGCCTTAAACCTCCCATCCTCGCCCTTCTCCTCCTAAGAGCTCTTGAGGCAGAGATGACTTAAGAGCACCATTGCCCCCTGGAAACTCCAACACTCCTCTGCAGGGGAGGGCAGAGACCTGTTCTCAGACTGGGAGGATTTGTAGCAAAGCACAGCCACCCTAGCTACTCTACCAGAGGGCTTACACTGTCAGCTTCCAGGACTGTCTGTACCCAATAGCTCTGTTCCAAAACCTCACCCTGCTGTTTGTTGGGTATCTCAACTACAAGATGTACAGAAGTGACCTTATCCACCCACCCCCTTCTAAATTTGCGTTTCACCACATCTACAGCTGGAACCACCATCTACCTTCAGTCTTCCAGGCTAGACATTTCAAAGCCATTAAAAAAATATATGTTATTTATTTATTTGACAGACAGAGATCACAAGCAGGCAGAGAGGCAGGCAGAGAGAGAGGAAGGGAAGCAGGCTCCCCGCTGAGCAGAGAGGCTGATGCGGGGCTCGATCCCAGGACCCTGAGATCATGACCTGAGCCGAAGGCAGAGGCTTTACCCCACTGAGCCACCCAGGTGCCCCTGAAAGCCATTCTTGATTCCCCTTTTCTCTCCTACCACATCTCATTAAACACAGTGATTTTCATTCCCAAATGTTTCTTGATTCCATCCTCTCCTCAAAATCCCTGCCATGGTCTTTCTTGGGCTCTTAAATGATGTCCACTCTCTCAGACTTTCCAGCGGCAAACTTCTCTAACGACAGTAGAGACCTCTCTTGGCGGGGGACAACTTTTAGGCAGAGCACGGCAGGCAAAACGATCTAGCAAGAGTTTTGTTTTCAGAGCTTCTTTTTCTGTCAAATGATTTATACTTTTTTTCCATCTTGACATAAAGTTTCCTTTTTTTTTCTTTTTAAAGCTTTTATTTATTTATTTGAGAGAGAGAGGATGAGCAGGGGGAGGGAGAGGGAGAAGCAGACTCCCCACTGAGCAGGGAGCCCGATGCGGGACTCTACACTATTTCTTTTCTCTGTGCCTCTGCCCGAGCCAGTCCCTCCACTTGCACACCCACACACTCTTAAGACTCAGGCCGCCACCTTCAGGAAACCTCCCTGCCGTCGGTCCCCCAAGGCTGCTGTGGTGCTCCTCGTCAGTCTTTCCCTAACACGGTCAGCTTCTCTGTCCCCATGTTTGCATCAGTCTCTCCTGCTAGCCTGTGAACTTCTTTGGGGCAAGAACTGGGATTTTTGTTTTTGTTTGTTTGTTTTTTAGTTGAGTCCAATAGCCTCTCCCTAGCACACAACAGACCCTCGACTAAGCTGTAGTTAACTGAGTAAGGGAATGAATGAATATGGACCAGGAAGAGAGGGCTAACTGCACTGGAGGGCCAAAGGAGGCTTCAGAGAGGGACCATTTAATCTAGCTCTTGAAGGAGGAGATGGAAGGAATTTGCCAGGGGGAGAATGAGTGGAAGAACACTCCCGGAGAGACAACAGCAGGTATAAAGGCACTGGGGTTCTGACAGAATCTGCAGTAGTGGAGGAAACGGAAGCATGGCTTGCGTGGAGGGTAAATGAAGGAGAGCCAAGGGAAAAGGCAGTGCTCACGGGGTACTTCCCCTTTGCTTCAATCTTGACCAAGACACCCTGAAATTGATAAACACATCCACGGCTACTTCCAGTGGTATTGTGAGAGGGCCTATTCTTCTACCTTAAAAACAGAAAACAGGTCATCTGAGCACAGGTGCAAAACCAGCCACACAGAACACAGAACCACCATGTTCAAACCAGCATGACCTCCAGCCATACAGAACCACTGTGTTCAAACCAGCGTGACCGCCCTGCAGCCCTCAAGGAACGTACTCTCTAGAGAAGTTGTTATGTATGTAACCAAGAATCAGAGAAACTGCCACCACAGAGACCAGGCTTGATCAGCAAATCAAATATTGGAAGACCACTCAGGGGAACAGAGATGCCTAAGACAGGTTGGCTGATTCAGAGTCACCCATGGGCCTAGATTCCTCCCTGCCAGGTAAGAGGTCCCGCTGACCTGGAATGAGGGAATACTAGTTACGGTAACAACACCAGGAAAAATCAAACGGGAGACATAGTATTATTATTATTTTTTTAAAGATTTATTTATTTATTTATTGGACAGAGATCACAAGTAGGCAGAGAGGCAGGCAGAGAGAAGTGGAAGCAGGCTCCCCAGTGAGCAGAGAGCCCAATGCGAGGCTCGATCCCAGGACCCCAAGATCATGACCTGAGCTGAAGGCAGAGGCTTTAAACCCACTGAGCCACCCAGGCGCCCCGAGACATAGTATTATTAACATAAGTGAATGCTTTATATGCTTTCTCTTTTGTTGTTGTTGTTTTGTTTTCTCATTCAAAGGACAGCCTCATGAGTCAGGTTATTACTGTCCCCATTTTACAGAAAAAGAAACTGAGGCTTGGTGAGTTAACAGAAACCACTGGCAATGGAACCCAGGTCTCTGGCTGTGAAAACAATGTCTTTTCTACTTCACCACAGACAAGGCTTCACTCTGCCTGAGCGATGAAGGAGGGAGAACCCTCTGTGTGGTGGGGAAAGGGGCACATTCAATTCCGGGTGTTAATGGGAAACACCAACTCCTGAGGGAGCACTCACCTCTCAGCCTTATTATCCTCAGGCTCCTGTTAGGATAGTTTCTATGCTAATGATTATCAGAGATCCAATCTTGTCCTCTCTCAAGTGCCAATACTCCTTTCAAAAGATACTTCCCTAATCACTAAAAGAATCACAGCTCCCTTAGCAGCCGTCAGTTCCTCTTTTTACTTTCTGGTCTTAACGGGCAAGACACAGATAAGTCTTTCTCAGTCTGTTTTCTCCTCAAAGCAGGGGAGTTATACTTGTCGAATAAGTTGATAGCTAAATCAATAATACTTGTGTCAAGAACAGCAAAATAAAGAAAGAAATATCATGCTCTTGAAATAGCCCTTGAGGGCGCCTGGGTGGGTTAGTCCATTAGGCAGCTGCCTTTGGCTCAGGTCATGATCCCAGGGTCCTAGGATCAAGCCCCGCATCAGGCTTCTTGCTCAGCAGGGAGCCTGCTTCTCCCTCTGCCGCTCCTGCCTGTGCTCTTTCACTCTCTCCCTGACAAATAAATAAAATCTTAAAAAACAAACAAACAAACAAAAAGAAATGGCACTTGATTCATTCAACTCTTTAGTGAGTCCCTACTCTGCGCAGTGACTGTGTTTGGTGCTGGGTGTCCTAAGATGGACAAACAGACCCCAACCTACACAAGGAGTCCCGTCTAGCAGGTGTGATGTTATTCAAAAGAAAAATTCCATGAGGGAAGCTCTGAATCTATCAGCAGCTAGAAGACAAGCCAAGGACTCAAAACAAAAATTCTACTGAGGAAGAAGAAACACCTACAGATACATAAAAAAGATGATCGATCGTAGCAGTAATCCAGGAAATGCAAATTAAAGCCACAATGAAATGCTATTTCGAGCCCAGCGGAGTCAGTACCTGATGGGAATGGTAGGCTGGCAGACCTGAGGTGACGGGACGGGACGGTGAACGTGAGCAGGCACCGAAGGAGCACGGGGAGAGCAGGCACTCGGTCACTATTTTGCCAGCCTCAACACAGGAAAGCTAGAGTGGAGACGGCAAACAGGAAGCTCCAGGGCTATGTACAACTGGCCGCCATATTTTGTTTGCCCTCACTGAGTTTACAACATCAACATTTGCCAAGAGGAAAAATCAGAGAATTTCACAACTTCTCTCCAAAAATGGTAAAATCTGGCAGGTCTTGGGCCAGTCTCCACCAGGTATGTGCCGGAGCTGAGTAGCGGCAGAAGTCTGCCTTCTCACCGCATCCCCACTAGTCCCTCAGCCTCTGGCACTGGGGCTGCTGGGCCCACTTCAGTTACTTTGAGCTCTGAAAGCACTGAATTGTGCTCCCCCTTGACTGGAGATTTAATGGGATCCACTCTCGGGGACAGAATCCAGAGACTGGGATTACCAATTCTGCAACGGGGCCAGGAATTGGAGCCAGAGACAACTTCTTCAGCGAGATATTTACTTACTACTATCCCAAATCCTTACAGCTTTGCAGGAAACCAAGGCTCAGAGAAGTGAAAAAATTGCTCAATGAATTGCAAAGCTGGGATGCAAACTCAGGAATCTGATTTAGGGTTTAAACCCTGTTAGGAGCTGTGCAAGAATTACATCATTTAATTCTCACTTCAACTCCGTAAGATGGGGACAATCATGATCTTTATTTGACTTAAGAGAAAATGAAGCCACAGAAAGGCAATGACTTGTCAAAGGTCACAGAGCTAGTAAGAAGAATGGGGCTGAGCCACAAGGCCTCCCTGTAGAGCCCGAATCTCAGGGCTACATGAGCAGGTTTCTGGAGCTTCGGGGGATCACGTCCCTGCCTCCCAAGTCTCACCAGTTCAGTCTTCGGGATCACCACTGCTCACAGGTCAGTGCCTGCCTTTCAAGACAGAAACACTTTGTGTTTGCCTTTACTACTAAAAGGGGACACCGCATACCAACCTGCAGCGGGCTGTCTGCCGTAACACACCACGGAGCACTTTCCATATCGGCATCGGTCCATCTCAGTGGAAATACGGTGAATTATTTAACTTAGCTCCTTATGAGCACTTAGGTTGTCTCCCGTTTCTTCTTATTTTATTAAATGATATAGTAAACACCCTGCTCACCTGAATTTGTGTACACTTGAACATTTATTTCTGTAGGATAATTCCAAGCAGAATTATGGGGTCAAGGTCATGCCTATATAAGATTTTGGTAGACGTTGTCAAGTTTCCCCCCAGAAAGGCTATCGACGTACATTCATTCCCACCAACAACGTATGAGAGCCTGCTTCCCACGCTCCTGTCTCCACCGGGTATAGCTCTCCGTTGCTTTCTCTGCACCACACTCAAGCTGCCTCCCTACGGCTGCCTTGTCATTTTTGTAATCAGTTCAGTTTCACCAGTATGATTACAACTATAAAAGGAGCAAAACAGAATCATCTATGTGTAGTGAAACGGGGGAGGGGTGCAGGAAACACACCAGAACAAGGGCGGCGACTGGATTACATAAATCTGAACGGATTAGACTTTTTTCCCCAGTATTTTCCAAATGTTCTTGCATGAGGTTTGCTTAGATGACAATAGGGGGAAAACTTCTCCCTTGCTTCCCCCTTATTAATTTTTTAAAGAAAAGAGGCCCAGAGTGTGTCTTAGGGATGGCATGGAGGAGAGGAGCTAGGGATTGCTCCCTGTGAGCAGGATTTTGTGGAAGAAGTGTCATCCCCTCGCCTCAAGTGGACAGGATGGGTAGTGACCATGGTGAAGAAGAAAAGGAAGTGGCTGGAGCTATACTCAAGGCCTGAGGCAAGAGGAAAGAGATTAGGAAAAGCCTAGAGCTTAACAGTCACTCAATGTTAAATCACACTTAACATTATTCACCTAAATTGCCCAAGCCTGATGTCAGTGGCCTGTCCTAGATTCTTACCCAACCCCCCACCCCCAGCCACCAGATCCTGCTGACTCTATCTTCCTAGACTCTCTCCAAATCCACTTGCTTCTCCCATCTCCTTGAGTTGAGGCTCTTATCCTCTCTCACCTGGATCACCAAAATAACCTCTCAACAACCACCACCTTGGCCCCTAGCCCCATTCATTTCCCACAGAGCTGTCATTTCAGAGCAATTCTAACATACAAATCTGGTTTTGGGTAAAACCCTTCCCTATGGCCTGCAGTCCTGATTCTCGGTCCCGGCTACACATTAGAATCACCTAGGGAGTTTTTCAGATGACCCCAAGGAACCAAGTCCCCATATGCTGAGACTCAGACTAAACTGATTTGGGGTGGGTCCAGATTTTTAGTTTTGTAAAACCTCCTCCCAGGTGATTCTAACGTGCAGCCAGGGTTGAGAACCACCGGGATCCATGGTATAGATCACAGCTTCCTTCCCATGGTTTTCAGGGACTCCGTGTCATTCAATCTTTCAGCACATATGTATTTTTTTTTTTTAAGATTTTATTTATGGGGCATCTGGATGGCTCAGTCGGTTAAGCGTCTGCCTTTAGCTCAGGTCATGATCCCAGGGTCCGGGGACTGAGCCCCATATCTGGCTCCCTGGTTGGTGGGGAGCCTGCTTCTCCCTCCCCCTCTGCTGCTCCCCCTGCTTGTGCGCTCTCACTCACTCTCTCAAATAAATAAATAAAATATATATAAAGAAGATTTTATTTATTTATTTGTCAGAGAGCACAGACAGAGAGGGAGTGGCAGGCAGAGGGAGAAGCAGACTCCCCCCCTGAGCAAGGAGCCCCATGTGGGACTCGATCAGACTCTGGGATCATGACCTGAGCCAAAAGCAGACACTTAACTGACTGAGCCACCCAGGCAGCCCTCAGCAAATATTTATTAAGCACCTGCCATGTACCAGAGAATCTGCTGGCACAGACGCTAAGCGAAGAGTAACACTTAGGCCTATGGTTTATCAAGGGCAATCCAGCTCTTAGTATTCTGAGCCTTATTTCTGCCTCCTCTTACCTCTCACTCTGTTCTGTGATCATGACCTGAAACTTGCACTTCTGCAGCCTATGAACATGCCATTGTCTCAACCCAAATTCCACCCCTCAGCCTCCTGGCCTACTTAAGACTCAGCTTGAGAACCACTTCCTCTGAAAAGGCTTGACCTAACCCCAGCCCTGGATCTGCCCTGATGATCATCACACTTGCCACTGTACCTACTGTCATCGCTGTCCATTTCGCTGTCTGGTGCCCTCACTATCCTGAGAGCTCCTTGGGGACAGGGAGAGTGACTAAACCATCTCCCCATCCCCCATGGAGGTGCCAACTCTTGGGTCTGTAGGAAAGGTACTCCCAGGGGGGCAATAAATGGTATGAGCAAGGGATGAGCAGAATGGAAATGAATTAGAGGAGAACTGCAGCCTCAGAAGCTTCGTGAAGCCGAATTCGGGATGGGAGTTTCAAAAACAGGCAGCCCTGTGACCACCAGGGAGGCAGGGAGAGAAATACAGTATTACAACTGAGAAAAACAGGCGCACCTGGGTGGCTCAGTCGGTTAAGCATCTGCCTTTGGCTCGGATCATGATTCCAGGGTCCTGGAATTGAGAGCTCCCTGCTCAGTGGGGAGTCTGCTTCTCCCTCTCCCACTGCCCTTGCTTGTGCTCTCTTTCTCAAATAAACGAATTGCTAAAACAACAACAACAGAGTAGAGCAGTGGTAGCAACCTGTTGCCTTCCTTCTTGCGTGGTGAAGTCTGTGTTCTAACTCATACACTTATTATGTGACTTTGGGTTAGGGCTCCCCTACTTATGCAGGGCTGGTGGCAGGAGTACAAATGGAGGCCCATATTCCGTATGTCCGAAGAGCTAAAAATTATAAACTAACAAACCATTACATATAGCTTCTATTCTATTCTCCTACTTTAATAAAATTTACCTTCATAACGACCTGGAAGGCTAGGTTTAAATCTGGACTTCTCAGAGTTGTTGGGATTATGATGGCGCAAAGAAAATTAGTCCCTAACCTAGCCACTTCTCTTCCCACCCGTGGTAGGCAGGATAACGTGCCCTTTGCCCAAGGTATCCACAGCCAAAGCCCTGAGGACTATGAATCTGTTATTTCACACAGCAAAGAGGAATTAAGATTGCTAATCACCCAACCTGGAGATAGGGAGATGATCCTGGGTTATCTGGGTCGGCCCAATGCCATCACAAGGATCCTAACAAGGGAGAGAGCTGAGGCAAAAGAAATCACTGGAAAAGGCAAGTATATGGACTCTTCTATAGAGCCTCCGGGAAGGGGCAGAGCTCTGCCAGCACCTGGATGGCAGCCCACTGAGCCCCACTTCAGACTTCTGACCCCCAGAAGTGTGGTTACCTCTGTGATACTTTTTTACAGTAACACTAGGAGACTAGTACATTGCCTGAGGCTCTGCCCTGCATGAGGGCCTCAGGCTCACCTGTGGGGCCATTTCAGCCACAAAACCAAAGTCACACTCCCCCAAACAACTGCCCCTTTGGTACCCCTTGGGCCCGGGGGGACACAAATTAGCGTTTTGGGGAGGAAAGACACACAGAAGAGACTCTGGAAGAGGGCTGAGGCTATTTGAGCATGGAAAGGTGGCGTTTTGGCACTTAGAGTATGTTCTGGAAAAGGTATGGGCTCTGAGTTGGCACAATTTCTGGACTACTTGGCTTTCTCACCCTGTAGGGAGGTACACAGCTCCTAAAGGGGATCCAGGGAAAGACCCTGTAACGCACAGAGCCCAAGAGCTCACACACAGCACTGTCATGGGTCAAATGGCTTTGCCTCCCCAAGCCTCATCTGTAAAGCCAACCATTCAGATCATTACTGAGTACCTCCTCTGTGCCACGTGTTACGCTTAGTGACAGCTGAATGGTAGGTCAAGCAGCTGGCCGATACGAAGGAATCCCTTGATAACATAATTTACTTCCCCTCCTGCTTAATCTCAACTGAGTCGTGGGCTTGCAAATTAGAAATAGAAACCCCATGCTCAAACTTTTCAGGAGACTTCACCTGCTCCTGGGAGGAACCTAAAATGCTTTGCAAGGCCCTGCAAACCCAATGTGCCCTCCCCACTCTGCCTCCTCCTGTGCTCCTCTGCACAGACCTTGGGAGTCCCCAACTGCACCAAGGGCCTTCCCTGCTCCTGCCTGGCCTTCCCTTGCTGTTCCTTCTGTCTGCAAGGTTGTGTCCTCCACACATACCCACCCCTCTACCACCAATCTCTTTTAGGGCTTAGTTTAAATACCATTCTCTTGAGGAAGCCCTTCTGTTTCCCCTACCCCACTAACTAGAGCAGCTTTACCTGCTATCTTCTCTTCCAGGTCCAGGGAGCCCTCTCTGGCCCTAACCATGATGACCATCATATGACCATCTGGGTGACTTTTTGTGGTTAACAGAAGATGAATCTATTTTTGTAACTTTTCATTTTTTTCAAGACAGGGTCCCAAATGTATTACTTTTTATTTTTACTGTTTTTTTTTTTACTTTTCTCCTGGCAAAATAGACACAACATAAAATTAACCATTTTCGCCATTTTTAAGGGTCCAGTTCAGTGGCATTAAGTACATTCATGGTCAAGGGACCAGCACCTCTAGCCATCTCCAGGACTTTTCCACCATCCCAAACTGAAACTCAACACCCATGAGACAGTAAGTCTCCATTGTCCCCTCCCCTCAGTTCCTGGGGACCACTGTCCCACTGTCTCTGTGAATCTGACTAGGGACCTCATATACGTGGAATCATACAGTACTTGTCCTTTTGTCCCCAGCTTATTTCACATGGCACAATGCCTTCAACGTTCCTCCAACTTGTAACGTGTCAGAATTTTGCTTTATCTTATTTTCTCGCTCGCTCTTAAGGCTGAATACTGTTCTGTCGCTGTGGATGTGCGACATGTGTTTATATACTCATCCGTCGATGGGTACTTGGGCTGCTACCACCTGTTAACGATTGTGGATAGTGCTGCCACGAACATGGGCGTGAAGAGTTCCGTTCCCTTGCTTTCAATTTTTCTGTATCTATATGTGGAAGTGGAATTGCTGGATCAAATGGTAATTCTATGATTAATATAGGTTGCTTTTTATCTGTTCTTCTACTCTCCTGGCTCCCTTCCTCCGCCACAGCCTTTAGCCCCATGAGGGGAGGAACCATGTCTGTCTTCTGGGACCAGCATGAGCCGGTGCTTCAATCAGTGTTTGTTCAGTGAATGAACAAAAGGCAACTTAGCTGATTTGGGGGCAGGGGAAGCCTGAAGCAGATGGAAACAGAAGATAAGGGGCAGAGGTCCCTGACAGGTTTTCTGTCCCAGAGGGCGCCACACCAAAGACGGTGCCCACAAGGGGGTCCGTTTTGTTCCAGTTTTTTTTTTTTTTTTTTTTTTTTTAAAGTTTCCATGCCTTTTTGTGGGGCTCACCCTCCCTCTGGTCTTAAAGCTTTTAGAAGGAATCATATAAAAGGGAGTTCAAGTATCTTTGCCTCTCTTTTCTTCTTGAGGCAACAGGGCATAATGTGAAAGCTGTTTTTTGAGTCAGAGGAATGAGCTTAGAATTCAGGCTCCCCCGCTTCCTGGTAGTGACTCTGAGCCTGTCTTTCGTCATCTGTAAAATGGGAATATTATACAATTCATAGTGCAATTTTAAAGATTATCTCAAATATGTAAACAGCCTGGAACAAAGGAGGTGCTGTCAATGCTGGTTCTCCCTTATCTCCTTTTCTAAGAGTCACTACACACATCATGTGTGCTCAGCTGGCCGGCATGATAAGCCCTATTTGAAAGCCTTTATGGTTTTGATCACCATGAGGCAGCTTCTAAAACAGAGACCAAAGGAACATATTCTGGCACAGAGGAGCCCATTATACACCATGCGTTCTCTCCACGGAGGCTGAGCCCACAATTAAGAGGTGAACTGGTCCTTACTATTCTCCGGTCAAAAACGTTAGGCACGCTGACAAACACTGAACACATCTGAAACGATGACAAGTACACCTCAAGGATGCGCCATGCTGGACTTTGCGTGGCACTCCCTCATAGGTTCTCTCTTTCGAGCCTGGCAGGAAGCAGATAGAGAGCTGGAGGAGTTGTCTCAGGTTACAAAGGCTGCATACGGCAGTGGGGTATAATGAAAAGCATTCAAAAGATCTGGGTTCAAATTCCGACTCTGCCCTTCATTCATGTTGTGATTTTAGGCAAGATCAAGTAAATGAGACCCAGCTCAGAAATGATCATTACTGAGGCATATGACTTTCAGTCATCTGTCCTACAATGCATGGTATTTTGCTTTTTTGAGAGACAGGAAGGAAAAACTGAATACACAGGGGGAAAGGACAGCAAGTTCTACTCAGAGTATGTTTGGAAGACCATCACCTGTGAAATGCAGATTCTCAACCCCACCGCAAATCTACTGAATCAGAATCCTTGGGAGGTCCGGGATCCATGTTTTCATAAGCGCTAGGAAATTTGCAAGCCTGCTAATGGTGTGAGAAGCGCTTTGCTATGCACAATGCATAAATGAATTCATTTTGTATTCTGGTAACTCCCAACTTTATACTAACTTCCTCCACTTGTAACTGCTTACCTGACATCTTCATATAGACATCTCAAATATAATGTGTCTAAAACCAAACTCTTGATTTCTCTCTTTACACCTGCTCCTTTTGTAGGCCTTCACTGGGAACCGGCTCGGCAGTCACCCAACTGTTTAAACCAAGAACCTAGGTGCCAATCTTGAGGTCATCCTCTCTCCAGGGTCCCTTTATCCAATCTGATTCATCAACAAATCCTGTCAATCATCTTCAGGTAGATGCAGAATGAAACATCTAGAATCCTTCCCTACTCACCACAGCTGCACCATTACCAAGCTGAAGTCCCTCACACTCGCTGAAGGGTCTCCAATCCATCCTCTGCCCTCAGAGTTTGCGGTCCTCACTGCTAATCTTGGAAAAACATGCATGACGATTGGCTCAATCTAGAGACCCTGAGATCCTGACCTGAGCCGAAATCTAGAGTCAGAGGCTTAACCAACTCAATCACCCAGTAGCACTGCTACTTTTTTTTTTTTTTTTAATTTGACAGAGAGAAAGATCATAAGTGGGCAGAGAGGCAGGCAGAGAGAGTGGGGCAAGCAGGCTCCTTGCTGAGCAGAGAGCCCGATGCGGGGCTCGATCCCAGGACCCTGAGATCATGACCTGAGCAGAACGCAGAAGCTTAACCCACTGAGCCACCCAGGCATCCCTCTACTATTTTTTAATTGAAAATTCTATGGAGTTAATTGCAGACTCACACACATTGCCTAGCTTTCCCCAGTGGAAATGGTTTGCAAAATTATAGTATTACATCACATCAGGATTCTAACATTGATACATCCTCCTCATTTCTGTCGAACTTATTTGTATGTGTATGACTTCTACTTTTTGCAACTCTGTAAGTCTAAAATTATTCCAAAATAAAAAGTTAAAGGGGTGCCTGGCAGACTCAGATAAAGGAGCACACAGCTCTTGGTTTTGGGCTGTGAGTTCAAGGTCCCCCTAGGGGGAAGAGCTTGCTAAAATAAATAAACTTAAAACAATAATAAAAAGTTAAAGAAAAAAGGTAGCTGATGAAACGCCACAGCAGGGGAACCTACATCAGACTTCTTCAATCCCCTTTCCAGACCCACCCTCTGCCACCCTTCCGCCACACAACAAATCCAAAGTCTTGTCTTTTCTTTTTACTTTTTTTTTTTTTTTAAGATTTTATTTATTTACTTAACAGGCAGCACAAACAGAAGGAGCGCGGCAGGCAGAGGCAGAGGGAGAAGTAGGTTCCCTGCTGAGCAGGGAGCCTGCCATAGTGCTCAATCCCAGGATCCCGGCATCATGACCTGAGCTGAAGGCAGACGCTTAACTGACTGAGTCACCCCAGTGTCCTCTGAAGTCTTTTCAACCATAGTCTTTTTCCTTCCTTTCTCTCACTCTCTTGCTGTGCTTAGCATACTGGCCTTCTTGCTGTTTCTCAAAGCAGCCAAGTCCTTTCTCATGTCAAGATCTCTGTTAGTTACCCAATCGAGAATTAGCGTTGCCCTTGGAGATTCACAAGGCTGCCTCCTTCTCGTCCTTCTTCCGCTGGAATGTAACTCCCCTAACTTCCGAACACCTTCCGTCATTCTCTACTGAGTTACATTTCATACCACTTCATGGTTGTTTGATGTTATACATTTGTTTACTAAATGTAAGCTCCACAAGAGTATGTACACCCAGAGATTAAACAGTGCCTGAAACATAGCAGCCTTTGACAAACATTTGTGAGACGAGTAACGAGACTGATGATATCTGCTCCGTTCTATTTGATTGAATTTGGTTCTAAACAAAGGCTGTTTAGAAGTTGCTGATGCAGGGCGCCTGGGTGGCTCAGTCTGTTAACTGTCTGCCTTTGGCTCAGGTCATGATCTGGGGGTTCTGGGATGGAGCCTTGCATAAGGTTCCCTGCTCAGCAGGGAGTCTGCTTCTCCCTCTCCCCTCTACCCCTCCCCTTTATTCGTGTGTGCCTGTTCTCTCAAATACATACATACATACACACATGCACATATAAAATCTTTTAAAAAATGTTTACCTTAAAAAAAAAGTTGCTGATACTTGTTGGGGACCTACTATATGGCAGACACTATACAGGAATGGTCTTATTTAGTTCTCAATGATCTTGTGCAACAGTATTTTCTCCACTTTTTTGGACAAGGAAACTGAAGCTCAAAGAGGTCAATGCATAAGCTCAAGTTCAACAGTACATGGCAGGTCTGAATTTAAGGTCACTTTATCTTAGTTCTAACTGCTATTACAGCCCAGTAGGAGTCAGTCTTGGCAGAAGCCACCAGTCTGTACAATTATGTGTCTCTAGTTTAGATGAATGAGGCATATTTAAGATTTCAGATGGTCTAGACACCTTTTATACTTTTTACCTGGAGACCCTCCTTGGATCTTACTCTAATATGTCAACTTCTCTCTTAAAATATAAACCCTCAAACTGACTCGTCTTCCAAATATTCTCTAATCAGTGGCAAATGCTTTGAAAGACTGGACCAGGGTACTAGGTTAATGTGTCTCAAGCTAAGCTCCCTGGCCTGTAACTGCTTTTCAGAACTACACTCGATGACTTCATTTGTTGTTTCCACTTTGATAACATGAGAAAAATATAGCCTTAAAAATTACAGACCAAAGCCTATCATATCTATAGAGAACTCCTGATATTCTGGAGGGATAGAAGACTTTTGAGAATTCTCCAAATGTATACTTCTACGTAACTGCCTCCAAAACATGAAATAAAGTGTACTGGGAAAAAGGACCATCAGATAACTGCTGATCATGTAAATCCAGGGCTACGGTGCTTTGTAAAGCTAGGAAACTCTCCAACTTTCACTTGACCTGTTCCATCTCCTCAGATGTGTGATTTTTACACTGGATTAAAAAATTTTTTGAAGATTTTGTTAATTTATTTGACAGTGAGAGACATAGTGAGAGCGGGAACACAAGCAGAGGGAGTGGGAGAGGGAGAGGTAGGCTTCCTGCAGAGCAGGGAGCCCCATGCAGAGCTTGATCCCAGGACCCTGGGATCATGACCTGAGCCAAAGGCAGCTGCTTAACAACTGAGCCACCTAGGCACCCCTACACTGGATGAAGATATTGAAAACAAATGGCTTTCCCTCTTTGCTGCAGGGTACACAGCGCTGCCTACACAGAGGCTGAGCCACATCGCAACCCAGCTCTTCTGAGCTCTTCATCACCAATTGGTTTCTGTGTCAGAAACCAGTTTGCTGGGGCACCTGGGTGGCTCAGTGGGTTAAAGCCTCTGCCTTCGGCTCAGGTCATGATCTCTGGGTCCCGGGATCGAGCCCCACGTCGGGCTCTCTGCTCAGCAGGGAGCCTGCCTCCCCCCGCCTGCCTCTCTGCCTACTTGTGATTGCTGTCTGTCAAATAAATAAATAAAATCTTAAAAAAAAAAAAAAAAAGAAAAAGAAACCATTTTCCTGAGACCGCAGCATTTTCTGTTCACCTCCATCACCCTCACCAGCAAATAACTTTAATGAAAAACACCCCGTAGGAGATCTCAGCAAAATTACAAATTAGAATTTGCTATGGACTTTCAGGGTTACTTGTAAACAGCAGTAACTGTGAATAAAATTTGCTGACACCAAGTATCACTCAGCTGTCCCCACTTACCATCCCCGCTCCAACTGCAGTTCAGGCTTCATCATCTTCCATCAGCAGTGTGACAAAATACTCTGCTTCTGCCCACTCTCTTTTTGTTTTTTAAGATTTTATTTATTTGACAGAGAGAGAGCAAAAAAGCACAAGCAGCGGGAACGGCAGAGGGAGATGGAGAACCCAGGAACATGACCTGAGCTGAAGTCAGACACCTAACCGACTGAGCCACCCGGGAGCCCCTGCTTCTGCCCAGTTTCGATGCACCCTGTACAATGCTGCCAGCATGAGATTCTAAACACAGAGATAACATATAATGACCATTCATGCCATAATAACTTTTTTAAAAAAAGATTTACTTATTTGTTGGACAGAGAGAGAGAGTGAGCGCACAAGCAGAGCGAGCAGCAGAGGGAGAGGGAGAAGCAAACTTCCTGCTGAGCAGGGAGTCTGATGGGGCTGGAACCCAGGACCCCAGGATCATGATCTGAGCTGAAGGCAGATGCTTAAGTGACTGAGCCTCCCAGGCACCCCATGGCATAATAACTTCTTATATTATTTTTATCCCTCATAGTAACCAAGTCAGATAGAAATAATCATCCCCATTTACCAGACAAAGAAGAAACTGAATTCAGGGAAATTAAGAAACCCACCAAGATTAGATTATTAAGAGCCAGATCTCTGTGGGCCCAGAGCCCATGTCCCCCTCATTACAGCTGTCTTCCCGAAGCCTTCCTGTCATGCCTGCAACACATCTCTCCGCTCCAGACATGCCAAGTAACAGCTTCCTTTGTCTTGCATCCTGAGTTCACAGAATGGCCTAAGCAAACCTCTGGCCCACCACACATCAGTCTTCTGATCTGCTGTATCTGCAAGTGTGGGGTGGGCTCTGCGGTGGCATACAGGATTTCAGATGGCACACGGACATACTGCTAATTAACACTGAATCACAAGGTGAGGACGTCATTCCAATGCTCTCTCAATCCCAGACTACAAGCCGGAAGCTGCAGGGGGTGGTAGTGACGGGCGGTGCTTGAGAACATGGCCTCTGGAGCTAGGCCGCTTAGGTTCGACCCCTGCTGTGCGCATGGCCAGTGGGAGGTATTCCTAACACACAACAGAGGACAGATGCCTTCCAGGCTTACAAACTTAAACCCTACGGAGAAGCACACCATCCAGCTTGTGGTTCTCAAAGAATGGCTCTTGAATCAGTAGCTTCAGCATCACTTGGGAATTTGTTAGAAATGCAAATTCTCAGAGGCGCCTGGATGGCTCAGTTGGTTGGGCGTCTGCCTTCGGCTTGGGTTATGATCTCAGGGTCCCGGGTTTGAGCCCCACGTCAGGCTCCCCGCTCAGTGGGGAGTCTGCTTCTCCCTCCCCACTGCTCGTGTGCTCGCTCTCTCTCCCCTCTCAAATAAATTTAAAAAATCTTTAAAAAGAGGCAAATTCTCAGACATCACCCAGATGTACTGAATCAGACTCAGGGTGAGGTCCCAGCAGTGTAGGTTTTACAAATCTTATGGGAGACTCTGATGCACTCTTAATTTTGATCATCACTGATCCAGAGGACAAAGATAAAGAGCAGGACTAGAGACAACCAAGACAGAATTAGAGACTAAGAGCAGAAATGAGAAAAAACTGCTCAAAGGGCAGCTCTCTCTCTCTCTCTCTCTCTCTCTCTATTATCAGAACAGTTTCACAGGTTGAGATGCTACTAGGGAAGAGCCAAGAGAATCCTATCTTGGAAAAGAGATTATTTCCATGTGGATCGATCAAGTACCAAGCCAGGAAACCAGGCAATTTGGGTTAGGCTTGGCTCTGCCATTACCAGCTATGTGATCTTGAACACAGCCCTTTACCTCTCCAACCTGTTTCTTCACCTGTGGGTGCTCCATCGTGAGGCTCCTGCCCTTCGGTAGTGTCCCCCATACCTGGTGGACTCTCCCACGTGGCCTCACCCTCCTCCTCTAATCCCTAACACCTCTTCCTCCATCCTCTCTCCCACTTGACTGTGAAAATCAGAAGAGAACTTTCACAGATCTCCATCCCACACCTACCACCCAGTAACATCTATGCCCAGAGATTCAGCCTCAGCTTACTACCACACCCCAGGCACACTGCCATACAAATCTAAGCCCTCCCACTTATTCAAGGATGTTGCTACAAGCCTCCCCCCTCTCACATCAATTCTCTCTAGTGGGTCTTCCCAATCACCAGAAACACTTGCTTCTCCCATCTTTGTCCCCTTTGGCAGAACTTCTCTTAAGAGTTGTTTCGGGGCGCCTGGGTGGCTCAGTGGGTTAAGCCGCTGCCTTCGGCTCAGGTCATGATCTCAGGGTCCTGAGATCGAGTCCCACATCGGGCTCTCTGCTCGGCAGGGAGCCTGCTTCCCTCCCTCTCTCTCTCTCTCTGCCTGCCTCTCTGCCTACTTGTGATCTCTCTCTGTCAAATAAATAAATAAAAATCTTTAAAAAAAAAAAAAGAGTTGTTTCTATGAGTTGTCCTCCCGCCCTCCCTCAGCCCGCTCGGGGGCCTTCATGCCTGTCACCCTCCAGCACCACTCGTCTGGGTCACTAGAGAAAACCAACAGCCAATTCTCAGGCCTTGTCTTACCTACTACATCAGCAGCACCCCTGGATTATTATGCCCTCCTCCAGCACACATGCTCACTGACTCCCAGGAGACCAACTGCTTACTTTTTCTCCTACTTTCCCTGTCCCTCCCCTCTGGTCTCCTTTGCCAGTTCCTTTTCTTTTCCCAGCTGTCCTCATGCTCTAATACCCAGATGTTCAGTCCCAGGCCTCTTCATCATGCTCAGTCTTAAGATTCCACCCAGTCTCGAGATTTTATTTTATTTTATTTTTTAAAGAATTCTATTTATTTGAGAGAGAGAGCATGAGAGGGACGAGGGGCAGAGGGAGAAGCTGACTCCCTGCTGAGCACAGGGCCCAATGTGGGACTCCATCCTGGGACTCCAAGATTATGACCTGAGCCGTAGGCAGTTGCTCAACCACCTGAGCCACCCAGGTGCCCAGTCTCGATTTTTAAATATGGGTAGCTCCCAAACATGTATTTGTAGCCCGAACTCCAGACTCCAGGCTGCCTACAAAGCATCTCCCCTTAGATGATTAGCAGCCATCTTAACATGTTCAAAATGGAATTCCTAGTTGTCTGTCTTTACATACTGCCTTATCTGAATTAACAGCAACTCCGAATTTCCTAATGCTTAGGCTAGAAATTGTAGTCATTCTTGACTTTTCTTTCTCTAAGTCCTCAACAATTCATTCAGAGACATCCTAATGGTTTACCTTTAAAACATAGGCATTACATGACCATTTCTCACTACTTCCAATGCTGTCACCCTGTCAGTAAGACTGCCTGGATTACTACAGGATTTTTAAGAGGTTTTCCTGCTTCTACCCAGGTCCCCCAAATTTTAGTTGCAACATAGCAGAGTTACTTTTATTTAAACATTTTATCTATCCATTTGAGAGAGACAGACTGCGCACAAGCAGGGGGAGCAGTAGGCAGAGGGAGAGGGAGAAGCAGGCTCCCTGCCAAGCAAGGAGCCCAACTAGGGACTCAATCCCAGGACCCTAGGATCATGACCCGAGCTGAAGGCTGACGCTCAACTGAATGAGTGACCCAGGAGCCCCCAGTGTTAGTTTTAAATGGAAGTCAGATCATGTGATGCCTCTGCTCAAAATTCTGTGAAGGATAAAGGCGAGGGTCTTTATAATGGCCTACAAAACCCTACACAAACAGTTCCTCGTGTCCCTCTTACCTCTCTGACCTCATCCCCTCTCACTCTGCCTAACCATATTGGTCTCTGGGCCGCATGCTCCTCCAGCTGGCGGAGGGCCTTTTCACTAGTAGCTGATCCCCCTATGAAAAGCTCTTCCTCACGGATCCATTTGGCCAAACCTTACCTCCCTCAAGTCATCTCAAATCTCACTTTCTCAGCGACTACCATGACCAGGGCCCTTACTCTGCTCCTTTTCTCCACAGGACACATCATCATGATGATGTACTTGACAATTTACTCGTGTCTTGTTTATTGTCCATCTCTCCTTTAGAATGTAAGCATGAAGGCAGGGATCTTTGTCTCTGTTCATTGATGTATCCTAAGAACCTTAAACAGTGCCGAGCACAGAGAAGGCACTCAAAAAATTATTCAATAAATGACTTTAGGGGCACCTGGGTGGCTCAGTGGGTTAAAGCCTGCCTTCTGTCATGATCCCAGAGTTCTGGGATCGAGCCCCACGTCGGGCTCTCCACTCAGCAGGGAGCCTGCTTCCTCCTCTCTCTCTGCCTAATTGTAATCTCTATCTGTCAAATAAATAAATAAAATCTTTAAAAAAAAATAAATGACTTTAGCAGGGCACTTTTTTTAGACAGTTACGGATTTATTTTAGCACACTAGAAAGTAATATAATAAGCATGCAAGCCTGTAAGGTCAGTAGCAACAGATTCTTTCAGGACCTGTATTAAATAGTATTTCCTTTAAAAAAAAAATGATTTTATTAGACAGAAAGAGAGGGAGCATGAACAAGTTGGGGAGGTGGCCTGGGAGGGGCAGAGGGAGCAGCCAACTCTCTGCCGAGCAGGGAGCCTGACCCGGGGCTTGATCCCAGACCCTGGATCATGACCTGAGCCAAAGGCAGACTCTTATTAACCAACCTGAGCCTTAACTGGTCCTGAGCCACCCAGGAGTCCCAAATAAGAGGATTTCCCAAGTAACCTGAAGATACTATATACAGCAGAGACAGACAAATTTGCCCTCTATACAGCACAGACAGGCAAATTCAAATCCTTTGCCAGAGGGACACCAGAGGGACTTCGAGAACAAGAATTGTATCCTAGACTCTTCAGATCTGGCCATGCATACAAATCATCTAGGAAACTTGCCAAAAATAGATTCTTGGGTTCTCTAAGCTTTCTGGGTTTGGGGCCCAGACTCTATACTTTAAATGAACGTTTCAGGTGATTTTAACAGTCCAGTATCGGTGAAGGATTAAGTCTTAGGGACTACTGGATCAGATGACCTGGGGGCTTCCCCCCCCCCAATATTTTATTTATTTGACAAAGAGAGAGAGATCACAAGTAGGCAGAGACGCAAGCAGAGAGAGAGGGGGAAGCAGGCTCCCCACCGAGCAGAGAGCCCAATGGGGTGCTTGATCCCAGGACCCTGAGATTATGACCTGAGCAGAAGGCAGAGGCTTAACCCACTGAGCCACCCAGGTGCCCCTCGGAGGGCTCTCCTAACTAAGAAGTTCTAGCTTTGTTATTGAGACATGACTGACTACACTGTAGAACAATGTTTTTCAGACCGCAGATTTAATGGGTTAGAACCAGCATTAGGAAAAAATTACACACAGACTAAAAATGCAGATGCATGGCGTACAGTAAGGGTTATCATTCCTTAAACCATTTTTTCAATGGTGAGTGCATGTACAGTGGTAACACAAAACACATTTAGTTCTTAAGAGGACTGTGGTTAAAAAATATTGGCAAGCCACTGCTGTTGAGAGAAAAATGAACCTTAACTTTCTATGTAATAAAAATGTGAATTTCTGAGCCCCAATAAGTTCAAGTTTCCGAGTGTAGTTCAGGAATATGTATTTTTAACAGGTAACTGATGCAGATGGCCCTAGACCACATGTGGACTACTGTGTTCTGTGAACTCAAACCTGTCCACAGGACCCAACTCCCCCAGAGCTTTTCAATATTGGGGGCTAGGGTACAGTATGGAATGCCCTCAGGAGGAACAAATCCAACCCTCCTTTTTGTGGTGGCAGTAGGGGATGACCTGGAAAAGCACAGTTAGCATCACTCTGTCATATTGGGCAAGAATCCCATTTTGCTATTTATAACAGGGCAGTGGATTTCTTTTCTACCTGAGAAGCTGGGGAGGTAGGAGGGACATGGGACTTTTTGTCCACTGAGCAGCGGACTGTATCTGTTTGGTTCAAGGCTGTGCTTTTTTAGGTAAGCGCTCAAGCACATGTTGAATGAATGTCAAGAGACAGAAATCCTGAATTGGACAGGAAACTGTAAGCGGTCCCTCTCCAAGTTGCCATCACTTCCAAAACCCAGTTCTTCTTTTTTAAAATTTTTCTTCTTTTTTTTTTTTTTTAAGATTTTATTTATTTATTTGACAGGCAGAGATTACAAGTAGGCTGAGAGGCAGGCAGAGAAGAGGAGGAAGCAGGCTCCCCGTGGAGCAGAGAGCCCGATGTGGGGCTCGATCCCAGGACCCTGGGATCATGACCTGAGCCAAAGGCAGAGGCTTTAACCCACTGAGCCACCCAGGCGCCCCTAAATTTTTCTTTTTAAGTAATCTCTACACCCAACATGGGGCTCAAACCCACAGCCCTGCCTTTGAAGAATGGCTCCATTACCACCACCGTGACTTTGGACAATTCATTTCCTCCTCTGTGCCTTTCTCTGTGTCTTAATCACTGTTAGCACCTCACAGTGCCATGAAAATAAGTTAATCGGTGCCTGACATCCAAGAAAGCAGAACCCTCCCCTGGAGTTTGCCTCCATGACCTTTCATGGGCCCAACAACCATTGTGTAATCTATCTGCTATCAGTAGAGGTAGAGGAGGCGCCGGCTGGCAGCTAGTGGGTTTCTTCATGGGAAAGGAGCCTATGCTATCCATCAGGGACCTACATGGTATTGGAGATGCTTAGGGGCACCAGGGTGGCTCAGTTCTTTAAGCATCTGCCTGTGGCTCGGGTCATGATCCCAGGAGGGAGTCTGTTTCTCCCTCTGCCACTCCACCCACTTGTGCTTGCTCATTCTCTCTCAAATAAATACAAATCTAAAAACAAAAACAAAAACAACAGCTGAGATGCTTTAATTCCAAATTCTGTGCCCTTACACACCATGATATACCACATGTTTAAGCAGAACCAATCTCTAAAAGCAAAAAACCAGAAATACACTATAGGAAAACACTTTCAGAGGCAGTCACCATGGTATTAAAGGGTTAAAAGTCTTGCTATCAAAGCACATTCAACAGGGTAACTGAGGGAGTTCTAGAACAGCACTTTGAATGCCTTCGCCTTCCAAGCTACTTTCACACCCCAGGTTAACTGTGGACATAATTTATCTAAAAGCCAATTAAATTAATAGTGATACATACAATTATGTAACACCTTAAAATCAAATTATATAAGGTCCTCAACTGATACAATCACAACTCCTCATTTTTGTTCGGATTTGTGAAAACACAAACCTCTGCATCTGTTTCCTGAGCCTTCCTGCACCTGGAGCAGAGTGAAGTTCCGTCCTCCTGGTGGTGCCCCGGGTGCGTTACTCTGGATTCCCCCCTGACAACCACACACTGTGGTTTCCATAACAAGCTGCTTGCAAGTGGTTCTCTACCCCCAGGCACCAGTTAGGTCCCTAGTGAATGGCAGCTTAAACTATCCGTGGGTGGTTCCTGGGCCCTGACCTGGCCACTCACCTGGAAAGCCTGGGCCTTAACCCCTTAGGACTCAGCCACTGGCAGCCTACTACTCAGTGTTGTCCTTACCCACGAGTTGGCTGGAGCACCTCAACCGACATGTGGACTTTAACAGACTGCGCCTAGCAGGTGGTTAAACTGCACCAAAAGGCAAAAGCACAAAATCAGAAGATAAAAAGTTCATAAAGTCTCAGACAAAATCTAGCAGGTCAGTCTGCTCTGGAGGGCCAGATGGCTTGCAATTTTTTTTGTTCTTGTCTTTGGGTCATGATGCTAACAGGGCAAGCAAAGCAGAAAACAGAACACAGATGACGTCTCTCCAGCTTAGTGTTCTTTCAACACCACACCATCAGATAACTTGAAGATACTATGCAAGGACCTCACAGATACTGCACAGAGGGCCAAAACAAGAGAGCTTGTACTGGGGCACGGGGCAGTACTACAGAACTAACACTTGGATATTCAGTGCTGGCCACACAGATAACGCAGTATATCCCATACCTCTAAAAGATGGTGTATTATAAAGCCGCCATAATGACACGAGAATATACTTAAGAGGAAAAAAACACAAATTAAAATTATATCTTGGGGGCGCCTGGGTGGCTCAGTGGGTTAAAGCCCCTGCCTTCGGCTCAGGTCATGATCCCAGGGTCCTGGGATCAAGTCCCACATCGGACTCTCTGCTTGGCAGGAAGTTTGCTTTCCCTTCCTCTCTCTCTACCTGCCTTTCACCTACTTGTAATCTGTCAAATAAATAAAATCTTAAAAAAAAAAAAAAAAAGCCTACAAAGTACAGCTCTGTTTGCTAACTAGTGTTTCTCATAGAGGAGGAGCACCTACTGTCCCTAGACCTGGGATCATCACGTATCTTAGTTACTGGGCACACAGTCCTACGGATTGGTATTTCCTACCAACCAGCTCAAAATAGTAACATATCCATGTAACACACACTATTCTGAAAAATATTTGATCCCATCTTTAAAAAGAACCCTAGACTACTCTTACCTGGATTGATCTCCCCTTTGCCCATCCTCTGCGGGTGAAAATGCCAAGCACCTGGTACAACTTAAGTAGTTTCCCCATTTCCTTTAAAAATCTATCTTACTGCAGCAGCAGTAATGGCAGGTTGTGATGTGGCCTCTCACTAGCCTGATCTGATCTACTCTGGACTTCCACCCTTGCTCTCTCTCTAGTTATAATCTCCTGGCCGTTTGTCAACCACACTGGTTCCCTCCAAGCCTTCGCACAGCTAGCTGGCCCCATCTCATTACCTGCTCGAGTATCAGTGACCATCCTGTACCCACGTACACAGCGACTCACTACTTGCGTTATTATCCTAAATCCTAAAATGTTTGACACCCCTGACCTATAGGCACTAATACAAACAGCAGCCCTAGTTAAAGAAAAAATTGAAAGACATCACAAAAAAAATTTTAAATACCCCAGGATCGGGACAGATTATTGCCCCAGACTGAGAACACTGTCATAGAGGATAGTTGAGGAACTAGAACATTCACTCAGCAAAGTAGCATCCAGTATTTTCTGGGCCTGGTACTGGAATAGATGCCTGCTGGAGCACTACTGTATTCTGAAGACAACCATGTGACATGGGGGCAGAGGGTGACCTAACACTGATCTAAGTTTTTTCATGGATAATGCTGAAGTAATGAGAAAAACAGCCACACAGCAAGAACTTCACAAAACTAAATTTATTAAAGAAATCTCCATGGGTATTAGGTCTTCCCTCCCTGTTTTAGCACTAGTATGTAGGTAGTTTTTAGGCATTAGTGTGTGCACACGAATTACCTATGGATCTCATTAGAAAGGCAGATTCTAATTCAGTAGACCTGAGGTGAGGCCCAAGAGTTTTAGCTAAACCCCAGGGGGCTGTATCCACTTAGTAGCAAGTGAATGGATGTAAATTCAAAACGAATGTCCTTTAGAAACCAATGTGAAATGTTTGGAAGTCATGCTTCTAACCAGGACAAAAGGCAAGCTTTCCTGGCCCTGACCCCTCTGAAGTGGTTAGGGAAGTCTCCCATTTGTTCCAGGCTCCAACATGTTTCAGGACTCACCCAGACTATCACTGAGAGGTAGGGCTGAAACCCAGTCTGATCACCCAACTCCCAAGAGTTCCTTTTTCTACTAGGCCAGGAGCCCAGGGAGTTTAATTTTTTAAAAATGGGGAGTCAGGGGCACCTGGGTGGCTCAGTCTTTAAGCATCTGCCTTCAGCTCAGGTCATGATCCCAGGGTCCTGGGATTGAGCCACACACTGGGCTCCCTGCTCCGCAGGAAGCCTGCTTTCCCTCTCCCACTCACCCTCCTTGTGCTCTTGTTCTTGCGGTCTCTGTCAAATAAATAAATAAAATATTTTTTAAAGGTGGGGGAGGGGAGTCAACTCAACTGAATACATGACATGGCAGGACCAAATGAAGGATAGGGAGGTTCATATTAAATAGGAACCCAAACAGAAAAAGATACAGATAACAACAAATGGCTGCAGCAGTAGTAAAGGGCCATTCACTTTCTACACTTACTTCTGAAATGCTTTAAACAAAATGAGCATAATGCTACCTGCTCTGTACAATATACTGACTCCCCAAGGCAGCTAGCACCTGCCAGCAGAAGTTATATATATTCACCAACAATTTGTTTTCACGTGTATATTCCAGTTGTAGTTGTTACTGTAATTACAGAGGTTAAGACAAGTCAAGTACCCCCTCCCGCCATGAAGCTGAACCACAAGAATCACTCCCACACAAGTTTCACTCTGTTTATAATGTGATAGTGCTGGCCCTACAGTCAGACTGGAAAGTGAATGCATGCTAGTATTTTAAGTGAAACACAAAGTATATGGTAATACATTTTATAATTCTCCCCTTTAACCAACTGTATCTGACCTCTCTGGGTAAGACTTCATTATCACAAAGACAGAAATGTCATATTTCCATAACAATGAAGGCACACCAAAGAGATTTCTGGGTTTTAAAGTAACTACAAAGGCAGGCAAGAAATTAGAGAACCATTTAATGGCAGTGAAAAGGCCACTTGAGAAAAACTGAACTCATTAGTCACAAGTGAGTAAATTATTGAACTGAATTAACAGGTGTTCAAAATGTAAACCCTAAATGGAAAACTATGAACCATCAGCCAAGCACTGTGTCCAATGGCCAGAGAAATGGTGACTTCTGAATGTCACTGGTTCAGTGACAAGGAAAAGACAAGAAGTTTTACTTTCACACCAGAGGAAGAGCTAACTATTAAGGGTAACATTTCTCATATACTAAGTTAGCCCACAAAATTAGCCCCTTTTGAGCCCTACATGCCTGGCACAAGTCTAAGAATTCTGTAAGTATTAAACTATTTAACCTTCTGAGGGCTATCACTAGTCTCCATGATATAGATGAGAAACTGGGGCAGAGGTGAACTTGCTTAAGGTAGCACAGCAGATGAAGAGGAGGACAGGAATCAAATCCAGGAAATCTGCCTCAAACAGCATGCTCTTCTAAGCTTATTTTTGCTTCAACAATCCTATACATTCTCATTTTAAAGGAAAACAGAATCTGAACAGTTAAATCAAAATTTAATCCCAAACATGACACGCTGAAGCCTGTAAAATTCTCTTCCTCAGACACAAGTGCTGGTATAATCTCTAGTGAAGAACAGAATTACTAAATAGAAGGGAGCCTCCTGCAACATGGGAACACTATACCCCACCTTTAACCAAAGCGCTACATTCAAACCCCAGCGCTATATTCATACCCTCCCCTCCTCTACAATCAGTTTCCATGTGACTATCGCCCCGCCACAGCCTAACAACAAGAGTGTGGGGAGCACAGGAAACGCTGCGAAGCTCACGCTTCGATCTGCCAGAAAACACTGGCATCCAGAGGACAACAGGGTCGTTACCAGCTATTCCCATCGAAGCTTTAAGTGGCTGGAGGTCCAGGGACTTGAATATGGCCAGGCTCCTTTCACAGAACACACAACAGTAATATACATTTCACTGAAAAGTTTTTATTGGCCTTTTGGATAGAAACGGGAATTTATTTGCCAGGAAGGATGATCCCATCATACTGAAAGAGAAGAAATTTTATTTTTTCACAACAGGAGGCAACAGCAAAGATGGCATCAATGGCTAACATTTGAGAACTCACATCTGATACATAAATTCAGCTCTGAACCCCACATCCCTTCTGAACTAAGCAGGAAACTGGCCAGTTTTAACTGCTACACTGTGCTAAACTGCACCACACCTTGAGGAAAGGGGGCTCCTATTAAAGACCTATTCCTCCCCTTCCAGATATCTGTATATGTGGGGGTGGGGAGAAACCCTGATTTTGGGTGTCCGAACCGCCAACCCTGGAAGCCCACATTTGCCAAGGTGCCCAAACACTCTATCTTTAAAGAAACTACCCACCAAATGGTGCTAGATTTTGCACCCCCAAATCCCAACTCCATTCACCAACACCACATTCCACCAGTTCACCTGAGATAAATCAGCTTTACCTTCTGCTGGAACCAGCGCATGGCCTCCTCTTTGCTGATTCTGTGTTTGGCCCCAATGCAGCCTGTCCTGCGCTTCTTGTCTGCGATGCTGAAACCTGGCCTACCCAGCACCTGTCCCAGGAATAACCAACAGTCACCTAGCCAGCTCACAGTCAAGAGTAGACGGACAAGACTCACACATTGGAGATTGATCATCAAGAGTCACCTGGTGGCCCAATGATTTCCGGAACAAGAGACCCATGATCTCAGGGTCTAATAAACCAGTTACCAGCATCCTGGACAACATACAACACTAGAGGTCTGCTTTAGAGGCTGGAACTTGCAGTACCCCCCACTTCCCTGCCCAACTTCCGACAGTAGCTGAGGAGTCTCCATCACTGCTCCCCAGTCTCCAAAGCACATTATAAAAGTAACATTTAAAAAAAGGGGGGGAGCTTACTGTAATATGTGCATTACAGAAAACTTAAGATTCTGAGAAGCACAAAGAAATAGTTATTCTTCTCTTCTGCTTCAGCTCAAAAGTGCTTCTTAAAGGCTTGCTGTTCTCAAACCCTATGTGAGGGTGCTGCCATGACTCGGTTCCACACTAGCCAGGACTTCCGGTTTTTGCTGCGTGGCTTTACAACTGGGCAAACATGATGCAGTAACACAAATGGTCATTTCTACATTGAAATCCCTATCCTGACTGAGCAGACAGACACCTCACCCAACTCACATCTACGTCCTCTGGATGGAACACACGCTACCCCCAAGGTCTAAGGGAAGGAGCTGGGAAAGGAGCAGCCTCCGTACAGCCAATCCACACACCACATACAGCACCAAACTCTCCAATGTTCAATTCAGTGGGTGGAACAGTTCTTCCTTCCACCTATTAGCCACACTGGTGCTTGCTAGATCCCAGACATAAGCTTCGTGATAGCAGGATCTTGCTTATCTACTCAGTGCTGCATCCTGCCACCTGCCACAAATGAGGCACATCTTCCCAAGGGGCAGAACACAAAGGCAGACAACACTCCAGGCTTCGATCCAACATCAAGGCAGCACGCACAAAATAAAGGAGTAGCAGATCCCACTCTCCTCACAGATCAGGAGTAGAGAAGACTAAATATTCGTACCACATAGAAGTCCAGGCCGTAGATCCCAATGCTTGGGTCATACTTGATACCCAGATCGATGTGCTCCTGGATCCCAAAGCCAAAGTTTCCAGTATCAGAGAAGTTATTTTTTCTTAACTCATACTCTCGAACCTAAGGAGAAAAATGCAGCAATCACACTCATTGTCATCTCAAATAAACCCACATTACTAGCTTAGACCTTAACACTCAGGACCCCAGAGATGCAATTCAGTATAATGGATCCTAAACAGAATCTCATCATTTCCCCAAGACACCAAATCACATCCCAACGATGGATGTCATAGAACTTTCCAAACATCTAAAAGGCATGGAAAAATCCAGAGAAATCATGAAAAACAGTTTAAATCTTGCTGAGTGCAGGAAACACCCTTTAGAGATTAAAAAATAATAAAATAAAAATTAAAAAGCCAAGGCACCAAAGACAGTACATGAAGTATAACCACCACCACCATAACTATCTACTTGTTAAGTCGACACTCTATTATTATCCCAGGATGAGATCAGCCTCACCTTTAGACCTTTCTCCAGGATTTCTTCTGCCTTGGCCCCACGGACTGTGCAGTGGACAGCAATCTTTTCATTTCTCCTGATACCAAAGGATCTAACCGTGTATCTAGCTGCAGGCAGGGGGAAACAAGGAGTCAGGTATCACACTCCGACTGCACTCACCTCTTCCCCGGAACATCATCTCCGTAACTCCCAAGAAACATTAAATATCTACCCACATCCCAAGTGATGGCATTCCAACCAGTGTCACCTACATCTTGTTTCTTCCATAACACAGAAAACGTATTTTTCAACTCCCAAGTCCTCAGTCATACTTAGGCAATTAAGAGCTCAAAGGAAACGCTTGGGTGCCTGTCAGTCAAGCATCTACCTTTGGCTCAGGTCATGATCCCAGGGTCCTGGGACAGAGTCCTGCTTTGGGCTCCCTGCTCGGCAGGGAGCCTGCTTCTCCCTCTCCCTGCACTCTCCCTGCTTGTGCTCTGTCAAATAAATAAATAAAATCTTAAAAAATAAAAAAATGCTTGAAGTCATAATGTCTAAGTCTCAGGATGGGCCAAGTTCACAGCCAGAACAGGCCTCTAGAAAGAAACAGGATGACTGTGTTCTAAAGAAAATAAAACATTAATGAAAACACCTAAGATTCTCTAAAGCGTTATTCTAAGGTCGTCCTCATATTACAGATGAAGTTCTGGGTGGTTAACTTGCCCCAAATCACAGTTGGTAATAAAAGACAGGATCTGAACCCAAGAACTTGCCGTATTCCACTACCATAAAGCAATGGAACTTCAAAAAACAAAAAAAGCAACAAAACAACGCTAATGTCTACACTGAATTTGTATATGGCAGGCACTTCAAAGAATCCGTTTGATCCTTCACAATCTTATTACGTGTTATCATCCCCTCTAGATAAATAAGGAAGCTAAGACCCAGAAAGGCCAAAGTCAGACCAGCAAATGATGGAGCCAGGATCTGCACGCAGCCTGTCCAGGTACACAGCTGTCCTTAACGGAGCCTATAAATTCCAAATGTGTATCAAGCCAAATACTATTTACGACATTCCCAACATTTCTAACTTTTCCAACTTTCCCTGGAAGAATCTCTACTTGGGACTAGTCCTCCCTTAATCTCTACTAACTTAAAAACCTGGTATTCAAACAACAAACCCCATCTTGAAAGTTAAGATACTTCTTGGGTAGCTCAGGAAAGTAATGCTTTTAAGGGACACCAACTGTCACTTTCAAAACGGGCACTAAAGCGGCTGGACGCCAGGTCAATCAGTAAACATGCAGGCATACCGAGACTCCGGTCCTCTCCCCCAGCTGTCACCACTCACCTTTGGAGAACACGGGGGTCTGGCCTGTGAGCTGCTCCAGCACCTTGGCTGCCCGGGTCAGTCTGTCTCCACTCTCCCCCACGCAGATGTTGAGGCAGAGCTTGCGGATGCGAAGTTCCCGCATGGGGTTCTCCTTTTCACCTTGATCCTGCTGCAACAAGGGAAGCGGGGCCGTCAACACACAACCCGACCCCGGACGGCCGCGAGCCCAGCGTCTGCATACACAGCATACCTACTTCCAAAGCCCTAAGAGTTTAGAAAGTATCACGGTGTCCGTGTGGGAGGCACCAAGGCAGAAGACAGCTCGGGACTGGCTTCCCTCCACCATGCACAGAACGGGCTAACTTAGGATAGGTATCGGGAGTTAAAGCTACAGGGAGAAGAGGAACCCCAAGGAGCTCAGCGTGTAGGGTGTCGGAGCGCGTCCGCACTATCCGGCCGACCGGGGCGCAGACAGAGTTTAAACGCCGGGGAAACAGGAAACACGTGGTTGTGCGACCTCCCCCATTCCATTCCGAAGCAGCCCGCCGGCCGCGGCTGGAGGCTAGCGCCTTCCCCAACCTGAGGCAACAGGCTGAGGCTCCCTAGCACCCGGCAAGTCTCAAGTTCCCGGGACCGTTAACAGGTCTGCACACCGTGTGCCAGCCACTTCGTTCGCTCCCCTGGCCCGTCCTGCAGCCGACGGGCCGAGCTTCTGAGCCCTCCCGGCGGCTGCCCTGAGCCCGCTCCTAAGAGGGAGAGAGGGGAAACCACAGGGTTCAGCTCCGCGCCCTCGGCCCGCACGGCTCTGCCAGTTTCGGCACGGCCAGCCCTACAGGCTCCCTTCTTCTCAGGCCGCGGACGAGGCAGCTTCCGCGGCCTCGGTCCGCCGCGGATGAAGGCGGATGAAGAGAAGCAAACCCAGGCCTCAGCTACTCACCGCCATGGTGGAGAACAGGAAGAGAAAGTGAAGCTTCCGGCCCAGGGCATTATGGGTCGGGAGGCGGGCTCTTTCCCCCGGATACCCGGAGAGCTGCGGCGGAGGAAGAGGGGCGGGAGCGGCGCGGCGTACTGTAGGACTCGGTCTGGTGGCAGCCGCCCACGACCGCGAGCCACCCTCGCGGACCACCGGGACCCCGGCTTTCCAAAAATTCTCTTTTAAAGCTCCCTGAGCCGGCTTTTCCTTGAACCGGTCTCATGGGCGCCCTTCCTTCCCACAGTCTCCGAACCTTGTGGTTCTTGGAGTGATGAGACTTCCAGGACTACGTGAAGTCAGTTGTGCAAACTGTAATGCATATAATTTATTCGGTAACATTGTAAATAAATGGAATTTATACAGTGAGAACAGGGATGGCTTAAGAGGCCTGAGCTGTGGAGGCAGTTTGCTCTTGTCTTGGCTACACGACCCAGAGCAGATTACTAATTAGACCTCGTTCAGCCTCGGTTTTTCTCGGCTTTAATATGGGTACCTATATTATAGAAGATTGTGGTGAAAATTGTGTAGAGTACAAAGTTAAGCTCGCAAGAAGTGTTACTTTTTTTTTTTTTTTTTAAGTTTCTATTTATTTATTTGACAGAGAAATCCCAAGCAGGCAGAGGGGCAGGCAGAGAGAGAAGGAGGCAGACTCCCTGCTGAGCAGAGCCAGCAGGATCTGGCTGGATCCCAGGAGCCTGAGATCATGACCTGAGCCGAAGACAGAGGCTTTAACCCACTGAGCCACCCAGGCGCCCACAAGAAGGGTTACTCTAAATATAAACTCACTGTATTCAAGCAACCCTTTAAAACTCCACCCCGCCAAAAAGTGTTAGATATGGTTTATAATCAACAGTCATCCTGCACGCACAAAAATGGCTTGCAGATTAGTCTCTGTCAGGCTCCAGTGGCAAACAATAATAGGGCTTTCTGGTTTATGCTAATCCTCAGCAGCAGGACCCACATCCCGGGGAGAACTTGGTATTGAATCTGCCAGTTTCTCTAACAAGAATAAATGGGCAAAGGGCTTTGGTGGAAAAGGAGGCAAGCCTCTCGCTTCTGCCATAATTCCCTTCTCCCACTGCTACAGGGGAGGTAAAAGCCCTCAGGCTCTTCTGGTTTCATCCAGTAGGGATGCAAGGAACTTCTGGAAAGCTGGGCTGATGGAGGAGAGCGAAGAGATATCCACCTTCTCCCAACCTGCACCTTCGAGCTTCCTCCATCAGGCAGCCAGTCACTAGCCAGGGTCGAGATCTCAGGCCTCAAACAAACCTCTGGGAGGAACAGAGCCAAGGGAGGGGCTGCTCCAAAACTTGGAAGAAAGAGACAAGACTGCTGAATACAACACAAGATCCTGGATTTTCTTTTGCTATAAAGCATGTTTTTGGAATAATTGACAAAGTCTGAATCAAGTCTACAGATTTCAGAGGTGTACCCATGTTAATTTAGTATCTTCATTCTGATTACTTGACCTTGGTTATATCAGAGAATATTGTTGGATTTACAGTGTTTGTTGTAAATGGCCATCGTGTCTTCAGCTTACTTTCAAATCAGGGAAAAAGTGGTAAATAAGATTCGGGGAATCTGGGTGAAATGGCCTCTTGCAACTTTGTGACTCAAATTGTTAAACTGAAGTTATGAGGGAAATATACACCTAGGAAATATAAAACAGCTCATCCTATAAATCTCAGGCTCATTCCCTTCCTCTCAACTCTTCTGCAATGGAAATTTCCTGTAATAATTCTCACTTGCCTCTAGTGTCCACACCATGTGAATGAGAGTAGCTGATTACCATGCCCAGCTGGTGCCAGTTCACTCAAACTTCAGCATCCCTGTGGAGGAAGATACTGTTGTTTTCCTGTTTTACAGATAAGCATAGCACACAAAAGGATCAGTAACTTTTATAGATACTATTTAAATTAGGCAGTTTAACACCAGAGTCTTGGTGTTCATCTAGGAACTGATGAACTTGGCCTGGGCCAAAAGCTGCCCTAGACTTTCCCCTTTACACCTGTTCCTTCCTGTGACCCTAGCTCTCTGGTTCTTGCACCAGTCAGGCACCAGAAGGAAGATGAGGGATAGCATTAGACTGAGTACCCCACCTTCTTCCTCCTTGCTTACAACATCAAGGTCAGCAGAGGCAGAGGCAAAAAGTCTTGCTGTGCTTTATTCCCATGTCTCAAACTCATCAGCAAAAAGAAAAGTACATTAGCAAGGCAGATTTAAGGCAAGAGAAGAGTAAGTCTAAGGCTTCTCCTTGAGCTGTTCTTTTCCAGCTGTGGCTCACTGCTCACTTCCTGGCCGCTTTCATGGCAGATTTGGTGACTTTACCATCAGTCACTGCTTTTTTCTCCACAGCCTTGATGACCCCAACAGCCACTGTTTGCCTCATGTCATGCACAGGGAAGCGACCTAGGACACAGGGCATGAAAAAACAGGTGGAGAATACTACCAGCACATGAGCTATAGGACATTGGCACAGGAGGTCAAGTGAGTGATACTCTGAATTACACATAGGAGTGCATTAACTTCAGCAACTCGTAGATCTCATTATATCTATTTTACAGTTGGGGAAACTGGGGCAAAGAAGTAGAAGGTCACTTTGCTGTGATGGTTGAAAACCCAGAAAGTCTTACACCAGTACTTACATTTTTAGCCACTGGACTGTCCTACTTCCATATGTAAAGGTCACAGGGAAAACTGCTTTTAGTGCACCCACCACATGCTAATACTAATACTCCCAGCCTCCAAGCTGCTAGCACCTTCTCTGTGACCATCACAACCACCCATATGATGGATCTCATATGCATTCAACTGTGAACCTGGCAATTGCTTCTCCTAGAGGTTCCTGAATGCTCCTCTGATTTCAGGTTATGGAGGGCAAGGCTTTGGCATCTGGCTTCAGCCTCATAGTATTTTTGGCAGAAGTAGAAAGAACTAAACCAGCTTTGCAAGATTCGTGTGGCAACTTCTGTGGCCCGCCTCTAAAATTAGCCTTTTGAAATTCACCCCCTTCCCCATTAACTGGGAGGCCCTGATGGCAAGGACTTGTTTGTTTACAAATATCTTCTAGCAGAGAGCAGGCACTAGGTAAAATTGCCTACTCTCTATATATTTGAATTCAGAACATTCTAAGTTAATTGTTCAAACCTAGCCACACATAATATACTTGAAACAGACTCCTAGGCTGCAGGCTTGACCACCTGAATCTCTCGGGGTCTGAGCCTCTGGGTTTAATAGGGTCCATCAGTGGTTCTGATTATCCCCCAGGTTTGAAAACCACTACACTGAATAAGAAGGAAAAAGAAAAATCCTTCCTAATTTCTGCTTTATTAACTTCCTCTAAATCAGGGTTTCTCAAACTGATGTGCATCCCAGTTACCTGGGGATCTTGTGAAGCTGAAGATTTGAATTCAGCAGGTCTGGATGGTGCCTGAGGTTCTCCACTTCTAACCCCCTCCCAGGGGATGCCCGCGCTGCTGGTCCACCCACCACACTTTGAGTAACAAGTCTCTAAAGTGGCCCTGCCTTGCTGTGTCACCCTAGGCAAGCCACTTTCCTTTTTTTTTTTTTTTCTTTATTTTTTTCCCCCTTCTAATCTGGAACTCTGGTCCTTCTGACCAGGTTCTGCAAACTGGCTTGGGAGTGACACGTTGGTTCCCTGGCTCCAGGAGGAGGAAGGAAGAGGCAGCTCCTAGGGTCCAAGTGCTGTCCAAGGTGCTTACCAAGGGGCAGGTACTCTGAGAAGCTTTCCACACACATGGGCTTTCCTGGAATCACCTGAATGATGGCCGAGTCCCCAGACTTCAGGGCTTTGGGATTGTCTTCCAGCTTCTTGCCCGAGCACCGGTCAGTCTTCTCCCTTAGGTCTGCAAATGTGAGCCATGTGGCAGTCCAGAACTGGTGAGCAGCCAGCTGCCATGCTCTCAGGGTGGTTGAGAGTGATCATCTAGAACACACGGTGGGATGGGAGCCGGGAGGGTGTCAGCCCAGGATCCTCCAGGCGAGGTAGTCCTAACCAGCTAAGAGGTCAGGCACCTGGAACACTATGTATGTATGTATATATCTATCTATCTATCTATGAGAAAGTGAACAAGTGCACCAGCAGGAGAAGAGGCAGGCAGAGAGAGAAGCAAGATTCCTGCTGATATGGGACTCTAGACCCCAGGACCCTGGGATCATGACCTGAGCTGAAGGCAGATGCTCAACTGACTGAGCCACCCAGGTGTCCCATCTTGGACACACTTTAAATTACAGTGAGCATTTGAACATTTGTAGAGTATACCAAGTTCTGTGCTAAGCATGTCTCATGCATTCTAATTTAATTGGCTTAGCACAGGGCCTGGATAATTTACCCATGATGAAATAGCAGGAAGTGGCAGAGCTGGGGATGAGTGATACTAAAACCCACACACATACATGTTATTTATGTACTACTTTTCCCGGCCATTTAGAAAAATGCATTACAGTAGCAACTAACTAACTTGTTAGGTGACCTGTTGGCCCGAGGTCAGCTGTTTTACCTATCATCACCTCGTGTAATGCTCCCAAAGTCACTGCGAGATAGTGCCAGCCTCCACCTTCAGAAGCAAGAATGTGCCAGGCGTTGCATTCAGAACAGCCTCCACATTCTAACTCTGGGCCAAAGAAACACCCGAGAGCTCTAACATACAGATTCCCAGTTTCCACCCATGTCTACCAAATCACTCCCCGGAACCACTGGGGAAAATGTTAGGAATCTGCATTTTTGAGTTGCATCCCAGGTGATTCTAACCCACCTGATTTGAAACTGACTACTTTAAGTCTTTAAGACCATACTGTGGAAATAAACAAGAAATTGAACTGCATTGTTTTGTTTAAGGGCAAAGTGACAAAGAAGTTATAGTCAGGATTCTAACCTGGACAGTCTGACTCTACCTACACTGCCGGTCAGTGCTCACTTCCTGAATGACCCAGTGAATCATTCTACTCATAGGACAGTGTGACTATCTCAGGTGACACACCTTAAATGGGCCTCCTCACCTGGGAGATGAACCTCATTACTTCCAAGGGTGGGTCATTCTTACTGTCTCCCACAACGTAGCCCTGCCCGATGTCCTTCACTGACACATTCCTCACATTGAAGCCCACATTATCTCCAGGCAGGACCTCTGCCAGGGCCTTGTGGTGCATCTTTACACACTTGACCTCTGTGGTGATATTGCAGAAGGCAAAGGTCACCACCATGCCTGGCTTGAGGAAGCCTGTTTCCACCCACACCATGGGCAAGGTGCTGATGCCTGGGGGTCGGGGGGACAAAGCAACCAGAGCTGTCAGCAGCCAGACTTCAGTGAACTCCCAACCCCAAGCACCCCCATATAACATATACTCACCCCCAATCTTGTATATATCCTACAGAGGCAGCCACAGGGGCTTATCTGTAGGCTGGGCAGGGGCCATGATGGAGTCCAGTGTTTCTAGCAGTGTCATGCCCACCATGTTTCCTTCCTTCCTGATGATCTTCCAGCCTTTAAACCAGGACATCTGAAAAAGCCACCAAATATGCAGCTTGCTTAGGTTGAGGGAGCCTGTTCCAGGTGCCAACGTGTATTAAACATGAGACCTCAAGCAATTTTTAATACATTCTGAGCTTCGGCTTCCTCATCTATGAAACAGATATCACCACTTACCTTGCAGGCTCAAGTAAAGGCACAAAAGACCACACACAATCCACCAAGCACAATGTTCGACATGTACTATACACCCACTAAATGGTGGCCGTTACTCTGAATCTTACAGGTGTTGCTCCTCACGGGAGCCAATATTTTTAGGAAGCAGAGATTCCTTGAATCTGATTAGCCCTTGGGTCTCATTTCATCTGCTTGTTATACAGGAGGAGCAGAGAAAACATGCAGTACAGTTAAGTAAGACTCAGGAATGAGAATACAAACAAGACTCAAATACTCTAACATTTATACCTTCTAAAGACTAGTTATTCCCCAACATCTTAGGCAAGGGCAGCATTATTGAGCATAAGTCCTTCTAGAAGAATGACCTTAAGGATGACAGTGCATTGTATACAGGCCTTTTAAGTAGATACCATATTTGCTTCTCTAAAAACCTTGGCCAAAGCTCACCAGAGATATCATCTTTGCCTTCAGATATGAATTAACTGGGATTCCAGTTGACACCTTTCTATGGGCCAACTTCCCGCTCAAACACCAGCCTCATTGATGAAGATAAGCTCTTCTGTTAGTTTGAGGAACTTAACAACTAACTTGGCTCCATGCCAACTCAGAGGCCTAACTAAGTCTATGAGGTCAGCATTATCCCCATCTTAAAAATGGGAAAACTGAGGTCTCTGATGTCACAGGTATTTCTTGGAAGTGGAGGCTAAACCCTAAATCTACTATCCAGTCCACTGACTGCATGTTTTGTTCTCTTAGCATCTAGAACATACTAGATATGGCACCTGGGTGGCTCAGTCGGTTTGAGTATCTGCCTTCAGTTCAGTCATGACCCTGGGATCAAGCTCCACATCAGGCTTCCTGTTCTAGGGGGAGCTTACTTCTCCTTCTCCCTCTGCCTCTCCCCATGCCTAAGCATGTACAGTCTCTCTCTCTGTCAGATGAATAAATAAAATCCTTTAGAACATACTAGATGCCTAATAAATACCCAAAGGTACAAAGAATGAAATCCCCTATTTCACTAGCTGAACTATGTGGTAATACTTAGGAAATGAGGAAATGGGCATCAGAGCTTCAGGTTTCAATTCTACTGTTGCTTAGAAGAGCCCCCCACCGCCCCCTTCACCACCCAATATAGAGGAACAGATCATACCATGCCTCCCTCACCCTTAGCTTTTTCTTAGCACTTGTCATCATCCACTGCATTACCACCATCCCCAGAAGACCTTTAGTGTCCCAGCACCGTGTCATCTTGTTTGTGACCACACCTTCAGCACCAAGGACAGTGTCCAGTATGCAAATACCACCGCACCACCCAAAGAAACACACTGCCCAGTGATTAACTCTAATCTCTCCTAAGGACAATTGGGCAGTATGTGTCAGAAGACTTGAAGATAATGCCTACCCTTTGTTTCACTAGAAACTTATTCTAATTAAGTTGAGGACACATGCAAGGATTTATTTATGAAGATGCTTATGGCAGTTTTTAATAAAACTAGAAACAATATTCTTAGAAGATGGTGACCTTGGGCTATTAGTTAACTACACTGTGTCCAAGTTCTCTTATTTTACATGGGAATAAAATGCCTTCTTTACAGGGTTATGTGCATGTAAAGTGTTTAGTCTGGTGTGTGGCACATAGTAATCTCTCAATACCATTTTTCCTTAATAAAGGGTATGACCACACAGTCTAATGCACCTCTGTGATATACAACATAAAACACCCACTAAGTATTCAACATGTTTAAATGTAAAAGGAAATTTTAAAAAATAAGGAGTTTTATAGAAAATTACATACAGTTTTAGTCCAGCTGTGGATATCTAGAAAGAACTGCATGAAAACTAGGTTATCTATAAGCCATGAAGTTTATGCTTCATATCTGCATGAAAGGGTCATTGTAAAAATGTTAGGCATTACTTTTATCTTCAGAAAAAGATTATGCTATGTAAACGTGGAAGAAAAAGCTAAGAACCCTCGAGACAGTTGTGGGAAAGGTAGGCTTTAGGCAGTAAAGTAGTAAGGGATAGCAGCTAGTATTTGAGCACTAACTGTATGCATGAGCTGATCTCATTTAATTCTCACAGTCCCATGAAGTGAGTCCATTAGGAATTAATATTAAGAATATTAATTCCTTATTGTGGGCAAGGGAGAAAGCTGGGGTTTGACCCCAGGTCTGATGCCGGAGATAGACTTCCTTTGACTCTATCTTTTTTTTTTTTAAATATTTTATTTATTTATTTGACAGAGAGAGATCACAGGTAGGCAGAGAGGCAGGCAGAGAGAGAGAGGAGGAAGCAGGCTCTCTGCTCAGCAGAAAGCCCTATGCGGGACTCGATCCCAGGACCCTGGGATCATGACCCGAGCCGAAGGCAGCGGCCCAACCCACTGAGCCACCCAGGCGCCCCCACAGTGACTCTATCTTAGACACACTTATATTGCCCTGACACTTCCCAACTTGCCTAGAGAAGTAGATGCTGTGAGCATGGACTAGAATTCCATACTTTGCCAGGACTGCTCAACAGAACTTTCTGCAATGATGGAAATATTTTGTAACTTCACTGACCAATATGGCAGCCACATGTGGTTGTGCCGCCCTTGAAATATAGCTAATACAACTAAGGAACTGAAATGATTTTATGCTACTTAAATTATTAAAGTTAATATCTAGGTGGCTCAGTTAATTGTCTGCCTTCAGCTCAGGTCATAATTCCAAAGTCCTGGGATCAAGCCCTGCATCGGGCTCCCTGCTCAGTGGGGAGTCTGCTTCTCCCTCTCCTCCATCCCTCCCCTCCCCCACTTGTGTTCTCTCACTCACTCTCAAATAAATAAATAAAATCTTAAAAAAAATAAACTTAATAATCCCATGTAACTAAATGCTACATTGCACAATGCAGCTCTATGCTTACTAGTTGTGTAGTCTTGAGTAACCTCTGTTCATCTGTAAAATGGGGCTCATTCACAGTGATTGGCCCATTAGCATGCTTTAAATTCTCAAAGACCTTCAAAGATTTGGGAAGGTTGCATTTGATTAATCTTATCCCAGTCAGTTCTCACCTTGGTACTGGGTTCTATCATGTTGTCCCCATACCAGCCTGAGATGGGCACAAAGGCGACAGCTTCAGAGTTGTAACCGATCTTCTTGATATAGGCGTTCACCTCCTTGTTGATCTCCTTAAAGCATGCGCTACTATAAGGAGGCTCCATGATGTCCATCTTATTGACTGCCACAATGAGCTGCTTCACACTCAGATTGTAAGCCAGGAGTACATGCTCATGGGTCTGCCCGTTCTTGGAAATGTCAGACTCAAATTCACCTACACCGCTTGCCATAATCAGCACAGCGCAGTCTGCCTGGCCCAAGTGACAGAGGGGAGAAGGCCCAACTCAGACTTGGCCAGGGACACCCACTGCCCACCCCCGAAGCAGAGCCAAGACGTCTCTGGTGGGACATCCACTGCCCACCCCCAAAGCAGAGCCAAGATGACACTGCCCATCCCTGAAGCACAGCCAAGACGACTCAGAGCCAAGATGACAGAGGTGCCTGTGATCATGTTCTTGATGGAGTCACAGTGACCTTGGGCATTGATGATGGTGATGTAGAATTTTCTGGTCTCAAACTTCCACGGGAGATGTCAATGGTGTTGCCACGTCCCCACTCTGCCTTCAGCTTGTCCAGCACCCAGGCATACTTGAAAGAGCCTTTCCCACCTGGGCCTGGAATAAGAGGGAAAGGCCCAGGGTCACCCCTAGATCCAAAGCTGCCACATCAACCAAGAAGGAAGTTCCAAAATGAGTTGAGAGTCAAAGGGATGGGAACAGGGCAGTGTACGGAGAGACCTTTGAATTTTTCAAACAATAGAATTTATTACTTGTATAATTAAGTTTCTCTTTCAGAGCTGGTTTGAGAGTCACAGCGACCCAGGGCCAAATGATAAAGTGCCTAGGCAGGCATGCGGACCTGGCACAAGGTCAGCAAGCCCTCACATCAGTAATCGCAAACACGTAAGTAATGCTGACCCTGAACTTGGAGCTGTTTTAAGCACTTAACGTGGGTTAGCTCATTTAATCTCACAACAACTTAGTGAAGTATTACCCTTATCTTGCAGATGAAGTAACAGAGAAATTAACTGACTCACCCAAGATCATAGGATTAATAAACAACGGTGGCGTCAGGATTTGAACCACAAAGCATCAGACTCAAGTTCGAAAATCTTAACCCCTACCCTATGTTAGTTAAGTGGTATCTATGACTGATAATTAACCATGGCAGCCTGGGGAATTTGAGCTGCTTTCAGCCCTGGTAAAAGGCTACCAGAAGCTGGTAGCATATTCAGGTTAACATGCTGGTCTTGGGTATACTCTACCACTTGCCAGCTCCGGGGTCCTGAACATCTGTTCATTTTGGCTCTAATTAGAGGGAAGAGTGGAGAAAAGGAAAGATTGGAGACCAGGTGGCTTCCTTAAGAAAACTAATTAATTTGAAAGATAGAAATAGAACCCACGTGTCCTAACTTATGTTACTGTAGGAACTTCTATTTTATGAAGTCCATTAGATAAGCAGCTATCAAAGAGTGGTCAGGGACGCCAAAACCTTTTAGGGTTTGCATGGTCAAAACTGTTTTAATAATGCTAAGACATTATTTGCCTTTTCCCTCTCATTTTCTCATCTTTGTGCAGTGGTGTTTTCTCATCTTTGTGCAGTGGTGTTTTCTAAATGACAAGTGAAATCACAACAGGTTGATTGCAGAAACAGATGAGAATCCAGCTGTCTTCTATTAAGCCAGACATTAAAGATATCAGCAAAAATGTCACCCTCCCAAGATTCTTTGTTTTGAAAAACAGTTATTTTTCATACATAAAAAAGTGTCACATTTACATTAATATAAGAAGTTTATTACTATTTTTAAACGAATGAAGAATTTTTAAACCTCAGTTTCAATTTTGAATATCATAAATATATAGATCTAATTTACATAAACAAACTCATTGGGGTGCCTTTAAGAATGCAGAGGGTTCCTGAGACCCGAAAGTTTGAGAACCACATCAATTCATTTGTTTTTCCATAGCAAATGGCTAGGCTTCTACCATATTGGCTAGGGACCAGTCTCTTTCTCACGGTTCTAACGATTTCCTTGGCAGCCCCTGCCACATAAGCACCCCCACAACAATTCTGACTGTATCCGAGGAAGCCAGCTGATGGCACTGATTTATGACCTGTTGCTTTTTCTCCTCTGTCCTATTTCTATCTCTGCAGCAGCTGGTTCTACAGACTACTCCGGTCTTGTCTGATGGTTCACCAACTCTAAGATCTCTCACTCCCCTCCCTGGCTCTCCCTTCTCCTTCCCCTGCATGGGCTCTTGCTCTGCCCATCCCAGGGCTCTGTCCCTCACCCTTTCCAGCTCACTCCCATGGTTTAGTCTCTAGCCTAGGTTTCCGTCTTGAGCTCCAGACTTCAATATTCAGCTGCCCTCCTGGATGTGAGACAGAAAGCCCCGTGGACACCTCAGATTTCCCACGTCTAGAGCAGACCTGTTCGGACTCCAGAACAGCTCTGCTGCTGGTAGTCACTGACCTCCCAATTGCCAAAGCTGGAAACTTGGAAGCCACCCTCAACTCTTCTTCTTCCCTTACCTCCTCCTCTACAGCTAACTCCTAAGTTCTGTGGATTCCCCACCTCCACATCCTTGGGTTCCACCCATTACTCTCCATGCCCATTGCTGCTGCCTGAGCCCAGGCCACTGTCCTCACTCCTGTGGTCGATGGCAACAACCTCTCGACCTGCTTCCCAGCCCCTAGCATTGGGCCCTTTAGCCTGTTCTCCCCATGCTGCAGCAGTGTGCTCTTCCTAAAAAGATCTTGCCTGATTCCCATCACTCCCATGCCTAAAATCCTTTAGTTGCTGCATGGAAAGTGACCAGGCTCTTTGGCAGGACATTCAAGGCCCACGTCTCCTGTCCTACCAGGCAATGACTCTCTATCTCAGATGCTCTACACCTGCTGTTCCAATCTCCTTGTGGTCACAGACACCTACCCCATTTCCCCAAAGCTCAGAGGAGATCCCTTCCTTTGAGAGTCCTTCAAGGCTTCTCTAAACATGTTCATTGTCCATGACCTGGGCTCCTACAACACCCATGCTGTTACAAAGCTTACTGTGTGATGGAAGGGTGCGTGGCCAGGAGTTTCTGTGGGGCAAGGCTTGCTTGCCCTTAACACTGTATCTGTGGGGGCTACCCTAAGGTCCATGGTAGATGCATGGAAAATAAATCCTTTCCCTGCTTCTTTTTTTTTTTTAAAGATTTTATTTGTTGATTTGACAAACAGAGATCACAAGCAGACAGAGAGGCAGGCAGAGAGAGAGAGGGAAGCAGGCTCCCTGCTGAGCAGAGAGCCCGATGCGGGACTCGATCCCAGGACCCTGAGATCATGACCTGAGCTGAAGGCAGCGGCTTAACCCACTGAGCCACCCAGGCACCCCCTTTCCCTGCTTCTAAATGGCAGCTTTAGCTCCTGAGATATGGCATGGGCATCTGTGTCACACTGGGATTTAAATCTTGGCACCATTCTCAGGTAAGTTATTTAACCCTTCTGAGCCTCATTTGTCTCACCTGAAAGATGGCAACCACAGCACCTGCCTGGCATGATTGAGAGGGAAAGCGCCTACCCGCCCAGCAGGTGCTCAGCGGAGGTGAGCATTCACCACCCCCACCAGGAGGAGTCCCTCCTAGGGAATCCAAGGCTAGGAAGGAGGGGTGGGGAGGCGCAGGCAGAGCAGCCTCACCTCTGAAGTCTCCTTCTCAAACCTCTCTACGGTCCTCTTGTCAGTGCCACCACATTTGTAGATGAGATGCTCTGTCGTGGTGGACTTGCTCGAATCCATGTGGTTGATGACCATAATGTTGATGTGGGTCTTCTCTCTGCCCATGCTGGGAGTTGCTCAGAGAGAGGACAGGCATTCTTGGGGCATGAATTGCCCACTATCACTTCTCTTCCTTGGGACCGGGTCAGAAAACAGGTGGCCAGGAGGGCGGAGAGGGGGGTCTCTTCAACACCTCACACCTGCGGATGCTCTGGTCCCTCCGACAGCCCCAAGGAGAATGTGCCTACCTCCAGAGCCAGGAGAAGCCCCTCCGTACCTCCTCCCACCTAGAACAGACCAACACAGCACTGCGTCCCACCCCCTTTTACAGACAAGTTCTCCAGCCTGCCCCTTAGGTCCCTTGTTCCTGTTGACCCGCTGGCCCTGGGATGCATGGGAAGAACCCAGCACCCATCTCACAGGGGGTGGACTCTCCCCCTCCAGCCTTGGATGAGGGTGAGCCTGCTGCCCACCGAAATGAGGCTCCTTTGGGCTTTCAGATGCTGATTGATACCCCCCACCACCACCCCTAGTACCAGGCTGGGCATTAGGAAGTGGCCCTAGGAAGGGTGGCCCTAAGTGACCATTAGGAAGGGTCAAAGACGGGCCTGGGGTGGGAGGTGGTCCCCAGACTTGCTGTCCCTGGGTATTCAGGCCTGTGTGTTTGTGGGAGGGAGGCGTCTAGGAAAGGGTGGGGAGAGAAGGAGCAAGGGGGTCAGAGCTCTAGCCTTTCACATCGGTGCCTCTTGGTCCTGCCTGGGCATCACAAACTGCATGGATTTATCCCTGTCTCCAGCCGCCTGCATACGGCCTGACCCATGGCAAACCCTGAGTTTGGTGAATGATGCAGAATGACTGCTACCGCCTTCAGGGCCCAACTCCTGTACTACTGTCACCTTTATGCGACCGCTAATTCCACCTGAGCGATGAGGGCGTTGAGGGTCTGGAGCAGGTCCGCTGGGGAGAAAGTAGCAGGACTCAAGTTGTCTGACCCCAGAGTCTCCACCCCAGCCCAGCGCTGCCTCTCAGTGAACTCATGCCTGAAGGAAGGCTGTCGTGGTCCCAGCCTCCAGCCCTGGCTTGCTAAGTGAATATTTAGGGTAGGACCTGGGAAGAAGATGAGCAGGGACTGGAGGGCGGGGCAGTCTCCCACAGGGAAGGGCTGGCCCCAGAACTGAGGACAAGCTACTGGACTGAGGCCAGTACCGTCCTGGCAGCCTCCAGAGGTTCTGGAACCCTGTGCCTGGAGACCAGTTCGGCGAAAGGGAAGGTGGCGGAAAGAGCGGGCTTCTGAGAAGGCTGACCCAATCGGATCAGAGTCCTGGCCACGCCACTCCCATTCATTCCGTGGTCCTTTAGCCCCTCCGGGTGTGGGTGTCCACCAGCTTCTTGTTGTGGTGGTGATTCAAGGAGATAAGCCCCTCACTCCTAAATCTTGATGATGCTGATAAAGGCTCCTTCCAAGAACTTATGACACAGTGGAAACACACGGGGGCGCTCTAACCACAAACCACAGGGTAACGTGCTCTTAGAACCTGGGCAACAGTTAGGTGGGACATGGGGGCAGCTGGGGGGCTATTAGCACAGCACTGAGCTGATCCCACTGCCCCACCCCTGACCCTCCCTCTTCCGACACAGGTGGTGGCAGAGAAATGATCTGTGAGTGGTGGGATCCTGAAGCTAATTTCACCTTCGCCTGAGCTTTGTTTGTCCCTCATTATTTGGCATCTGGGTGTGTTGATAATTCCTTAGCTGTAAGTCCCACAAGTTATAAGAGGTAAAGTGAGGCCCTTGGGATCGTTGTGTTTATCACCATCCCTGGTCGTTCAGCTTCTGATTCTGAGTATCTGTGGAGTGTTGGGAAGGAAACTGGTTTCAGGATCCAAAGACCTGGTGATTCAGCTCTGCCAGTTCATGGCTCGTTCCCCTGGCTTCTGCCTCCTCTTCATTCTCACCAGGCCAGCCTCTTCTTGCAGGATGGAAGGAGGGAGCTCCCTCCCCACACCAGCAGGTCTGCAGCAGCCGCCCCCTCCCCAGTGTGTATAGTCCAGGAGGTTCCCAATGCATGGAGGGGTGCTCGGGAGCTCGGTCTGAGCGACAACCAGAATCTAGAGACCCCACAGAGTCACCAGCATTCTAGAGGCAGGGGAATAAGAAAGGGATGAGTGGGGGCAGAAGGGAGAGTGCTAATGGATCCTGAGCCATGTAAAGAAACAGCCAGAGGAAGGCTTTGGAGACAGAGACCCCTCAGTGTGAATCTTGGCCTCAACCCTTAACAGGTGGGCAATTTGGAGAAAGCTGGTTGCCCTCCCTGAGCCACATGTAAAATGGAGATAACAATCCCTGCTCACATGTACTGAGTATGTATCACGTGCCAGGTACTGTGCTGAGCCCTCTGCATGCAGTTGTCCATTTGCCCCTAGAAAACACTCTCTCATGAAGATAGTCATATTAATAACAGACAAGGAAATGAAGGCTAAGTTGTTTATTCGGGAACACACAGGTCATAAAGGGCGGAGGCATGATTGGCCCAGGCATTCTGAGAACACTCAAAATTATTATTTCACAAGGTTGTTGGGAGATTAGATGGTATAATTTACAGCTGTTAATTATTTTCACCAGTTTGACAGGCAAAAAGGAGAGAGCTTAAGGCAATTTTGTTTTAGATTTCCATAATTACTAAATACTTTTACAAAGTAATAGTTTTCTCCATGTATCTTCTCGCATGAATTCTCTGTTGTTATCTTTTGATTCTTCAACTAGTGGGGATTTGAAGTTTACTCCTTTCCCGAGAGATCAGAAGACTTCAGGTTGTAGGACTATCCTGTCCAATACAGGAGTCACTACCCACATGTGGTGGTTTAAATCTAGATTAATTAAAATTAAATAAAACTTAAAATTCAGTTCCTCAACTTCAATGTCCACAGGTGACGAGCTCAAGATAGGCCATTTTGAACAGCATGGACATGAAACATTTCCATCATCACAGAAATTTCTACCAGACAGCACTGCTCTTGGAGAAATCAAGTCTGGTCTTCTGAAACCTAGAGATGGGGCCCTAGTGCCAGGAGCTCTGGTTCCAGCTCAGTTACTGATTGGCTGGACTGCCTCAGACAAACACATACCTCTGGGCCTTGTTCCTTCTCTATAAAATGTGGGCAAATGTTAAACAAGGTAATGCATGAAGGTCTTTTAAGGTCTGACCTTCTGGGGGCAATTCTGGGAGCTCTGGATTCAATTTCTGGTCACCTCTCCCCTAATCCCTCTCAAAGCTTAAGCTTCTGAGCTGGCTCTGCTATAAAGAGGAACTTTGGTGAACTCATTGGCCCTCTGGCAGTTACTTACTATGTATTTAAGGGACAGCATCTGATTGGATGTGGCCAAATCTGGGCCAATCAAAATCTTTCTAACCAGATCCTGGTTTGAGGATCTAGGGTCAGTTAGTGGGTATCTACCTGCGGTAGAGACTATAATGGAGAGAAGCATTTGGTGATGGCTATACTGGGGGAGAAAGCCAGTCTAGAGCAAGACAGGGAGACAAGGAGAGGGAAACACATCAGACCTTCAGGGAGAAACAGGGAGAAAAATCCCCATTTCAGCAGCTCTTGGAATCTTTGAGACGCCACTGAGTCTTTGTAAGAAATTCTCCCCACTTCCTTCTTTTGTGTGTGTTTTTTTTAAATTCTATTTATTTGACTGAGAGAGAGAGCACTAGCAGGGGGAGTAGGAGAGGGAGAGGGAAAAGAGGGAAAATCAGGCTCCCTGATCAGTGAGGAGCCTGGTGTGGGGCGATCCCAGGACGCTGGGATCATGACCTGAGCTGAAGGTAGACACTTAATGACTGAGCCACCCAGGAGGAGGGTGCCCCTCCTTCTTTTCTGTTAACCTCTAGTTAATTTCTTTTTTTTTTCTTTTTTTTTTTTCAAGATTTTATTTATTAATTGACAGAGAGAGACACAGTGAGAGAAGAAACACAAGCAGGGAGAGAGGGAGAGGGAGAAGCAGGCTTTCTGCCAAGCAGGGATCCCAGTGCGGGCCCAACCCCAGGACCATGGGATCAGGACCCGAGCTGAAAGCAGTCACCCAAACAACTGAGCCACCCAGGTGCCTGAGCTCTAGTTAATTTCTATTGCTTGTCATCAAAAGCTTCAAACCCATGTGGGTTAAGGCAAAAGGGCTTGGTTTATTGTTGTTCTGAAAAGTTGAGTGAGTTTTCAGCTGAAAGAAAGAGAAAGCTAAACAAGGACACCCCTCACACATAGACACCAATAACAAACTGAAAGGAAAACCATCACCAGTTATTAGTGTGATGGATGCTTCTTGAGCACCTATACTGTGGCCAATGCCTTACAGAGATTACTTTATCTAATCTTCACAAAAACGCTTGAGAGGTAATGCTTTCCCCATTTCAGAGGGAGCTGAGGCACAGAGAGGTTAGGGGACTCATGCAAGGACACACAGCTGGTGAGTGGCAGAGACATGGTGCATCAGGGTTTGTAAGATGACAATAAGTGGGGTCTTCTCTGCAGAAGCACAGCTTGTGAGTGAGGAGGTTTCCTGGGTGGGGACCTACTTGGCCCAGAGAGTAAAGCAAGCCAGAAAGATCACATGAGGTATGATTCAGTTTTTCTGGCTACAAAGAACACAGCAACCTTTCTACAGCTCGAAGCGGGAAAGGGTAGATTGGAGAGGAAAATCCTCTACAATAAAAAGCCCTTGTAATCTCAGCATCTTCTGTTCTCTGTCTTAAGATTTCTCTTATGAAAAGCCTTTCCAGAATGAGTAAAAATCATTCCTCTCTTAACTCCGTGGAAAGCATTATAGGGAATAGGAGAGGGAAAAACAGTCCCCAGACCCGTTCTGGAATCCAAATGTTTCCTTTGCATTTCCATCACCTTCACATTCAAAGGTCTGTTATAAAACAGGGAAAAGAGGCCCTACCAAACACAAATAGGCAAATAGCCAATAAACCAAGAAAGAACATTCAGCATTTTGAGGAATGAAAGAAAAGCACATTGAAGCAGCGTACCATTTTTTACCTTTCAGGTTTTTGAGCAAAAACTACAAAAAAAAACGTTGGAGGGGCGCCTGGATGGCTCAGTGGGTTAAAGCCTCTGCCTTCGGCTCGGGTCATGATCCCAGGGTCCTGGGATCGAGCCCTGCATCGGGCTCTCTGCTCTGCAGGGAGCCTGCTTCCTCCTCTCTCTCACTCTCTCTGCCTACTTGTGATCTCTGTCTGTCAAATAAATTAAAAAAAAAAAGTTGGAGAAGACATGGAAAAATGGCCACTTTCATATTTTGTTGCTGTGAGTTTCAGTCAACATATACTTTCTACAGGGCATTTTGAAAATCTGAATCTGAAACCTTAGAATATGCATTCTTTTTATTCAATTCAATTCTAGGTATTTACCAAAAGGTGGTACAATTATGGGGGTATTCTTTCTAGAATTATTTATGACAACGAGAAGGTCTCTGTGGTGGGCTGATGCTACAGGGATGCTGGGGACACTTGCAGGGTTTAGGGCGGCTGTTACGTATCAACTGAAGGAGAAATATTTCCACAGTTTATCAGTTGTACACCATCCCGTCTATCTGTAATGCTGGCTTTATTTGTTTTTTAAAGATTTTTATTTATTTATTTGACAGAGACACAGCGAGAGAGGGAACACAAGCAGAGGCAGTAGGAGAGGGAGAAGCAGGCTCCCCACCGAGCAGGGAGCCCGATGCAGGGCTTCATCCCAGGACCCTGGGATCATGACCTGAGCCGAAGGCAGAGGCTTAACGACTGAGCCACCCAGGCGCCCCTGTAATGCTGATTAAAAAAAAATTTTTTTTTAAATAATCTCTTTGCCTGCTGTGGGGCTTGAGTTACAACCCTAAGGCAAGAGTCACAGGCTCAAGGGTTGATGGGGGGGTGGGCTTAAAGAACAGAAATCAATTTTCTTAGAGTTCTGGAGGCCAAAAGCCCAAGGTCAAGGTGGCAACAGATTCAGTTTCTGGTGATGGTTTCTTCCTGGCCTGTAGATGGTCACCTTTGTCCTGGGTCCTCACATGGTGTTGTTTCCTCTGTGCCTGCGCTGGGCAGAGGGCGGGGCCAGGTCACTGTTTTCTCTTCCTATAAGGACACAAGTCCAATCAGATCAGGACCCCACCCTGTGACCTCATTTAATCTCAATTACCTCTTCAAGGTCCTATTTCCAAATACAGTCACATTGGGGCTTAGGACTTTACCATGTGAACTTGGGGAGAAACACAGTTCAATCCATTGCAGGTGCCATTGGAGGTGGCTGGGAGGTGCTGGGGTCGGGTTGGCCTGTAAGAAGCTCTGTCTGGCTGCAAAGGGGAAAATGGGCGAGAGCAGGCAAGTCTGGAAGCTGGATCAGCTGTTGTCCGGGGGTGAGAAGTGCTGCCTAGATCAGAGGCATGGCGTTTGGGGTGAAGAAGGGGCAGCCATTTAATGAGCTTGAATCCACAGGACTCAATGTATGGGGTAGGGGGGAAGAAGAGGCAAAGACGGCAGTCGGGTTTCCAGTGTGGATAATGGGTGGTTGTAGGGTCAGCTTTCTGGGCAGGTGACCTGCCCCATTCCAAACTCAGAAGGGCTCAGTGCCTATTTAATGTCTTGTTGTCACTGTCCTGAAGTTATTAATAACTTTTTTTAAAAAAAATTTAGGGACACCTGGGTGGCTCAGTTGGTTAAGCAGCTGCCTTCGGCTCAGGTCATGATCCCAGCGTCCGGGGATCGAGTCCCACATCGGGGTTCTTGCTCCGCAGGGAGCCTGCTTCTCCCTCTGCCTCTGCCTTCCACTCTGTCTGCCTGTGCTCGCTCTCACTCTCTTTCTCTCTGACAAATAAATAAATAAAATCTTTAAAAAAAATTTTTAAAATTTATTTGGGAGACAGACAGAGCAAGCAAGGGGAGTGGCAGACAGAGGGAGAAGCACCTGCTGCTCCTTCCCTCTGGAATGCTCTTTCTCCCTCTTTGCCTGTCAAACTCCTATTCATCCTTCAAGAACCCGCTCAGCTTGCAAACATTCATTCTCTTTCAGCTGATCCTTCGCTTTTGGTCATCCGTTCTAGGGTTTATCTCTCCCTCTTCTGTGCCTCATGGAGGCCCTACCATAGAACCAATCACTTGCTAGGGTGGGTTTTCTTAAAGTGTCTGTCCTCTGCCAGAACCAGACAGGGAGCTCTCTGCTGCCTCCTTTTCTATCCCACCACAGGGTCTGGCACCAGTGAGTGACCAGCAAATGCTGAACCGGACAAATAGCAACGAGGTGAGAATGATGATCATTCCCAATGACAGAGTCACATGAAAACTGCTGACAGCCCGACGATACAAGTATGTGGCGGAGTGGCGAGGAACACCGACTCCGGAGCCAGACAGTCTGGGTCAAACCCCAGCTCCACTCCTTCCCGGCCGTGCCTGGGACCCCCTATCTTTGCTCTCAGTCAGGCACAAGAGGGTAGTAGGGCTTAAATGACTTGGTGCAGGTGAAGGGCTACGAACGTGATCTGGCGTATAGTAAGTGCTCAGTAAACATGCAGTATAGATGTTAGCGAGGGATGAAATATCTTGTTGTCACTGTCGGACTCTTCACTGTTTTGTACTGGTAGTGGTGGCATCTACCATTTCCTAGACGCTCAACTACATTCCAGAACTTTGTGTAACTTTCACGGAAAATTCTGGAATAGCTACTAGTATTACCCCCTTTCCGTATGAGGATGCTCAGCCTCACATATCTCTGCCGGGTAAGTAGCAGAGTCCTTCTGAGGCGCTCCCATGCCCTCTTCCCCTGTGTCACTATTTCCAAGCCCTGCTTCTGGATGAGGCCTGCGGACGGGGGTAAGGGGGTTGTGGGGGAGTTTCCTATTTCTGCTAGCCCTGTTCCCGGGGATGCTGAGGGTGATGGTGTTGAGGGGGGTGTCCAGTGGCAGGGCCTAGCCAGGTGCCTGGTGGGGTGGTCTGGCCTGGCTGTCCTGGGATGGTTTACTTACCCCCCTTGGCTCCTGGAGAAGGAGAGGGTGGGACAAGAGGAGCCCAACCACGTGGGACAGCAGTTGGGGGAGGTGGGGGGACACTCTGCCTGTCTTCTTCCTTCCTGTCCCCTCGGTCTGGGCTCAGTGCCCACCTCCCAGGAGATCCAGGAGAAGGGGTCAGAAAACCAGACTTACCTGATTCCTGGCTGGGCCAGGGCCACTGAGGGACAGAGAGAGGCAGACCTGAACCATCCCCTGGGCAGCTTCCCAGGGGAGGTGACTTCTCAGCCGAGTCAGGAAGGATGACTATGAGTCAACCCAGAAATGTGGGGCACAAGAAAGGCCCCTCACCAACCCTGGTCTGCTCAGCCACAGCCCAGCAATTCACCATGGCTGTTACCAAGACATGACAAGAGACTCTCAGACCCTCTCCCTCCCCATGACACACACACACACACACACACACACACACACACATACTCAAGGATAAGACCCTCCCCCCGCTGGCAGCAGGACCCCTTTGCTGCAGCCCCACACCCAGTCTGATCTCTGTTCCAGTACCTTGTCGCCCCTTTCTCTCTGCTTTCCATCATTCCCTCTCTCCTGGGAGTCTTGCTTCCTGGGTTTAGATGCCAGTTTCATATCTACTTGCATGTGACCTTGAGCACATTATTCAAATTCCCTCATTTTGCTCCTCAACTGTAAACGAGGGTAATAATCCTTCCTGTCTGTCGGAGTCACTGAGACAGTTAAGGGTCCTAGCTCTGTGAAGTACGTGCCTCAGTGCCTGTCCTTCAGTGGTGGTGGCTCAGCTTAGGATCATGTCTGTCCTTATCACCCATCTTGGCCTTGCTCTGGCCCCACTCTCTCTCCCCTTTCGCAGGGGTCCTGCCTCTCTGTCTCCCAGCTCATTGTCCTCCCTTCTCCCTGGGCCTCTTTGTTTTCCCCCCTCCCCCTCTCCTTCTTGAACCTGAGACTCACAATACCTGAGGGGTTATGGAAGGAGAAAGGGGAATCATTTCTCCAAAGAGCAATGCTGCCTGGCTTAGGTTCCCCAGTGGAAAGAGGGGACAGGGCTTCTGCCCAGCCTGAGAACCCAGGACACCGCCTGTCGATCCAGAAGTAACCTCTGTAAGCCAAACCCCCACACAGAGACACACCTTGATAGGTCTGGCAACTGCCTGAAGCTGTCTTCCCATCAGTAAAGCAGGAAGAGAGGGACTTGACCTAGATGCCCCTGGATGCCCTCGGGGACACTGTGGGGCTCTCCATAGGATGTGGAGAGCATCTCATGGACATGGACTTGAATCCTGGGTCCTCCTCTACTTCTCTAGTCATCTTCTCCTCTCTAAGCCTTGGTGTCCTCATTGGTAAATTGAGGCCAGACAATAATCGCTGTCTACTAGCTCTCAGGCCTAGTGGGAGGAAGCAGTGTTGAGAGGGGAAGAAAAAGAGAATTGTGCCAAGTTGGGGAATGAGCACTGCCCATCGCCGGCCGAGCTCCACAACTGGGCCAGCAGATGGCGCCATTGTAGCGCCTGTGTCTCGGCCCCAGGTCTCTTGGTAGTGGGCTCCCAGGATCCAACCCCACTACCTGCCTCTTCCCCGATGGGGCATTTGTTCTATGTGGCAAAACTTGGTCCAGAGTTAATTAAAAGCCCAAACTTCGGAACCAACAGACCTGGACTGAACGGATTCTACTCCTTTAATGAAGGCAAGGTGACTTTGGGTAACTTGCTTAACCTCTCTGAACCTTAGTTTCCCCAACTGTAAAATGAGGATGGCATCATGTTTCTGGGTTATCCAGAGGATTGATTCAGTCTAAGAAGCAGAGGCTCCCGCACCACCTGCAGGGGGCCAGTGCTCAGTAGCCTGTGAGCAAGGCACTTCCTTCACAGCTGCCCGAATTCAGTCACACCATGTTACACCCCTCACCCCACCCCTGCCCCATCCTGTCCCCAGGCCTTCACTCCTGCCCTCTGCCTTCCCTCTGGAATGTTCACCCCCTCCCTGTTTTCATGACTTTTGAGACTTGTTGGGTTTTTTTCCTAGTCGCATTTTTTAACTTAATTGGGATATAATTCATGCAATAAAAATCAGCTCATTTTAAGTGTACAGATCAATGATGTTCAGTAAATTTAACAAATTGTCCTCAAGAGTTGATTTTCTAAATCCTGTATCTCAAATGCGCCTCTCTCCCAATGCCCAGACCCCTTACCCAATGCCCCTTGGATGTTGTCCCATAGCTGTCCCCCACCCCTCCAACTCAGTACCTCCCCAACCAAAGTCATTGTCTCCCCCTCCTCCCTTCTTCTCTTCTTGCATTTCCCCCCTCCCTTCTTGGCTTCCTACCAATTTCATCTTTTTTCTCTGGGTTCTCAGTACTTTGCTCTGAACCTGGCATTTAGTAGGTACTTGGTAAAAGTTTGCTCTATGCATGAATAAAATACACAACATCCTCCTGTGACCCAAGTTTGAATCCTCATCCCTCAAATCCTGCCGGCCAGCCACCCTGTCTGTCTGGAGTCCATCCCTGCTGCCCGGAGCCCCGCTGCTCATCTCACAGCCTGCCCCTCACTGTTGGGGTGGCCCCTTCCCTGGGCGCCCCCATGCCCTGCCTTAGTCTCATCCCCTCTGGAATTCCATTCCCCCATCTGGTCTCCCTGGTCCCAGAGTGAGTTCTCCAAAAAAAGCCTATCTGACCTCATCACCTCCACCCTAAGAATGTGCTACTCATTCTGCCACAGCCAAGTCCAGACCCCCTAACCTGACGAGGGCAGCCCATCATCCATCAGTGTTCGGGGAACCCATCTCTCCAGCCTCCGCCTCACCCCTCCCACCTTTTCCAGCTCCTCTGGGCTCTTGTCACTGCAAACCACAAGAGCATGACACAAGAGTATGACACCACGGCGAAAAGGCGGGACTGGGCTCAGCCTGGCTGGGATTCACCTCACAGCCTCAATGCCTCTTTGACCCTCAGTTTCCTCCTCTGTAAAACGGGAGTTGTAATAGCACCGATGTCCTAGGATTGTTGTGGGGATTAAATCAGGCGATGAAGGTGCAGCCCTTGGAATAGGGCCTGGCACACAGCCAGGGCTCAAAAAACCTCAGTTTCATTTCTCTGCGAGCTCCCCAGGCACACAGAGGTCGGTCTTTGCGGAGACTGACTGCGGAGTCTTTCCCCTTTGTCTCCACCGGGGGCGCTGCAGCCCCTTGCACAGCCCCGCAGAGATGCACCCCTTAATCAGACCTCCTTCACAGAACTCACCACACTGGGACCCCTCTTGCCGCGTCCCCGGGGCGAATTCAATGCCAAGTCTCCCAACAGCTCCCAAATCTCTCCCCGTCTCTGCCTCCCGCTGCCACCCCCTTACCTCAGCAGCATTGTGCCCTCCCTACCTCCATCCTGCCCCTTCAGCATTCATCCCAGAATGAACAACTGTGCTCCCCGCCCCTCCCCTGCCACGGTTCATCGGTCCGAGCTTGGTCTGGCGGACCCAGCAGGCTGGGCCCCTGCCCCAGCCGGGTGGCAGACCCCGTTCCTTCTGCCTAGGGGTTCCAGCCACACTGGCCTCAGAAGTGCTCATCTGCCTCCCACCCAAGCCCTCTGTCCCCACCCCATCACCCCCTATGAAGCCCCTTCAGAGCCTGCTCTCCTCCGAGACAGCATCTCTGACCCTCCTACTCCCATTAAATCAAGATGTCCCATGACATGTCTTCCTAGCACTCTGCTTCCTCCCCGTAACCCTTATCACAGTTTGTAATTATATATTTGAGTGGCTATTTGATGAACAGCTGCCTCCTGGCTTCCTTTGGAAGCTTCCTGAGAGCAGAGGCTGTCTTGTTCCATTGTGTCCCTAGTGACCCAGCATATACCAATGGGACGGCCGAGTGGAGTTTGCCTGTTTCCTTATGTGTCCCCTCTGCTCTCTTGCCAAGATCCCAAGGGGAGGATGGTAATACAGGTCTGTATTTCCAGACAGAACCCCGATTCCCCCTTGACCTGGAGCAGACATCTCATGGGTGCATGACTACATCTTCTTCTGTTCTTCCTAAGGTTGATAGGTTTTTCTTTTTCTTTTTTTTTTTTAAAGATTTTATTTATTTATTTGACAGAGAGAGATCACACAGACTGAGAGGCAGGCACAGAGAGAGGGGAAATAGGGTCCCAGCTGAGCAGAAAGCCCGATGTGGGGCTCGATCCCAGGACCCTGAGATCATGACTCGAACCAAAGGCAGAGGCTTTAACCCACTGAGCCACCCAGGCGCCCCTATTTTTTTTTTTTTTTTAAGATTTTATTTATTTGTCAGAGAGAGAGAGAGAGAGAGCATGAGCAGGGGTAGTGGGAGGCAGAGGCAGAAGCAGGCTGAGCAAGGGATCCCAAAGCGAGACTTGATCCCAGGACCCTGGGATGACGAACTGAGCCAAAGGCAGACGCTTAACCAAATGAGTCACCCAGGCGCACCTAAGGTTGATACATTAACTATGCTTAAAGAATCTAAAATAATATCTGTGGTAGGCATCGGACTGGCTCTCACTACCCAGTTGTTTCCCCAGGAAAGCACATTCTCTGGCCATGAACATCTCTGCAAGCCTTTGTAATGCTCTTTCCCAGCTCTGGTCAACACTGTGCTTCCGCAGGGCAGTGTCCCTCTTTTCTGGCTTTTATAGAAGAAAAGTGAAGGCTTAGGGAAATTAAGTGCTGTGCCCCAAGGGGGCTGAGCTGGGGGCACAAAGCCAGGTAGGCCTCCATGTCCCAGCCCTGTGACTTTTCACTCCGAATCTCCCCCGCCTGTCCCACGCCATCTCCACAGGAGCAGATACATGTGTCATTGTCCCACTGTCCCCTGTGCTAGAGCGGTGCCTGGCCAGGAGAGGGAGGGCTCACAATGACTGTTGAATGTATGAATGTGTGAATGAATGCTTTCTTCATGGCGGGGGGGGCGGCGAACAGACCCCAGACACCCTCCCCGATTCCAGAGACCACCCGGAGATGCTGTCTCTAGCCTGAGCTCCATCTCAGAGCCCAGGAGGGAAGGGCGAAAAAGGGGCTGGATAAGAAGAGTCACCTATGGCAGCACTCCTGAGTACAGCACTTCACAGTTTGCAAAGCCCTGATGCTCCGTGCGCCTCTTATGGAGATCTCCAAGGAGTTCGACAAGTAGCAGAATAAATAAACAAACAAGAAAAAAGAAAGAAAAGCTCTTTTTTCCCCCCCTCTTTGCAAAGCCACTGTGTGTTCTCTGTAAACAATTCAAACCTCAATGCTCAATGCAGTAAGTAACTACTTTGTACACACGGCCATTCACATTTATATTAAACATGATTGGGGCGCCTGGGTGGCTCAGTTAAGCCTCTGCCTTGGCTCAGGTCATGATCTCAGGGTCCTGGGATCAGAGCCCCACATGGGGGCGCTCTGCTCAGCGGGGAGCCTGCTTCCCTGTCTCTCTCTGCCTGCTGCTCTGCCTACTTGGGATCTCTCTCCCTCAGTCAAATAAATAAATCAAATCTTAAAAAAAAATTGTTTAAAAATAAATAAACACAGTTAAGTAAAATGTAAAATTCCACTCTTCAGACTCACTAGCCACATTGAAAGTGCTCCGGAGCCACACGTGGCTAGGCGCTGCCCTACTAGACAGAACAGATACAGATCATTTCCATCACTGCGGAACGTTCTATCGGACAAAACTGATTTATGACATACAAATAAGCAAAAGGAAGGGGGAAACCACCTGCAATGCCATTTCCCAAAGAAAACCACTGCTGACATTTTGGCGTGGGTGTTTCCAGTTTTTTCTAGGGGCGGGAATTATATGCTGTTTTTTTTCAAAAACAGGTTAATACTGTATAAACTGTTTTATGGCCTGTTTTTTAACTTATCAAAGTACTACAAATATCTTTTCTGTATAACCTTTTTAAACAGTAGCACAGTATTTGTATGACTACCACAATTAATTTACCCAATTCTCCATTCCCAGGCGTCTTCATTGCCTTCCTCCTCCTGCCCTTTTTTATAATCTCTCAGGGCAACTATTCTTTTTTTTTTTTTAAGATTTTATTTATTTTATTTGAGAGAGAGAGAGAGCAGGAGTAGGGTGAGAGGGAGAGGGAGAAGCAGGTGCCCCACTGAGCAGGGAGTCCGATGCGGAACTTGATCCCAGGACCCCAGTACCATGACCTGAGCCGAAGGCAGACACTTAATGACTAAGCCACCCAGGAGCCCCAACAAAACTGATTTAAACATTTTGTGTAACAAGGGCTCTATTTTAATTTGAAATCACTTAATTATTTTTTTAAAAGTGGTCGTTAGGGTGCCTGGCTCTGGCAGTTAGGCATCTGACTCTTGATCTCAGCTCAGGCCTTGATCTCAGGGTTGTGGGTTCAAGCCCCACAATGGGCTTCATGCTGGGCATAGAGCCTACTTAAAAAAAAAAAAAAAGGGTAGAGGCTCATTATAGGAATTTAAATTAAATAGATAAAGTACAAAGAAATTTTTAAAAAACCCTCCCCAAATTACTCTACTCAAAAATAACCACATTTTCTTTCAACTTTATAGTGTAAGATTTTTTTCAAACAGACAAAAAGGTTGAAAGAGTAGCATGTAAACACCCATACACCCATCACCTCAATTCAGCAATTGAAACCACCACATTTTAAACATGTGGGGGCCCTATTTCTGAGCTTCTTTGTGATCTAAACAGATACAAATGTGTATATATAAGAATGACGTCACACTTTACATGTTGTTCTGCAATCTGGTTTTTTAAAGTTTTTCACTTATAATGATCATATATTGCAAATATCTTTTCAAGTTTCACTAAATATCCTTGCACAGAATCATGTTTAATGGTCTCTTAGTATCAGTTAGATGAATCTATCATTCTTTTCATAACCAGCCTCCTATGATGGGGCATTGGTGTTTCCAATTTTTCACGATCATGGGGAAAAAAAAGTTCAGTGACAATCCCTGTGTCTTTGTGTCTTTGGGTGGTAACATTCTGAAGGTAAATTCCTAGACCGGAGATTCAGTAGCAAAATGACAAGCCATCCACAAAGGTTGTGCCCATTTACAATGGATAAGGCACCAGACTCTCCAATTACCACATTCTCACCAATACTTTTACTCTTAGGGGAATTGTGTATTTAAGTTATTTATTTTCATCTCTCTAGAGATTATCTTATTTTGATCCAACTTTTTGAATTTTAGAACCTAGCACAATAGCTGACACATAATAGATGCTCAACAAACAAATGTGGAATGTATGACTGTTGCATCTTATGGCTGAGCCTAGGGAAGGGCACGGTACAGAGAATTTAGGGGAAATTCATCTTAGCAGGCAGGGTAGGCTTTAAAGTGGACACATAGATAAAATACCCCATAAAATGTTTGTTGAATCAGCAAATGCTTGAAAATCCTTTAGGGAAGATGCCACCGTGGATACCAAAAAATAACTTCTCAGTTATTCGAACACTTGAATGCATTTCATGTATATTTCCTCAGCACCTACTATGGTGCAGGAACTGTTCTGGGTAATACAGTAGAGTGTGAAACAAAGTCCCTGCCTTTGTGGAACTGACATTCTAATGGGGAGATATGATAAGCAAATTTTAAAAAATGCTCAGAATGTCCTTTGATGGTGATGAATGCCAGGAAGTAAAGGAAAGCAGAAGAGGGGCTAGAAAGGGGCAGAGGTGACAGAGGGAGAATGGGGTGCTTCTTTTTGGGGAGTGGCCAGGGAAACCTCCTTAATGATTAGCAGAAGCAAACCCTGCAGATGGATCCAGGGTAGTCTCCTTTAGCAGAGGGGAGAGCAAGTGCAAAAGCCCTGAGGCATGATTATATTTGGCTGCTCCGAGATCAGCAGGGATGCCAGAGTGGCTGAAGGGAGGGAAAGGAAAGCAAGAGGAGAGTAGGTGAGGAGGGACATGCCCAGCTCAGGTAGCACCTCCTAGGTCATGGGAAGGTGCCCAGATGCTCTTAAAGTGACAAGGGAGCCATTGGAGCATTCATTTGAAAAGAGGATGGAAGTAGTTTGACTCATGTTTTTAAAAGATCCTGCTGGCTACTGTATGGAGAATAGAAGGTGAAGCGGGGAGCAAGGGCAAAAGAAAGGAATCCCACCAGAAGGCTTTACACAGATCCGGGCAAGAGAAGACGGTGGCTCAGAGTGGTAGCATCAAGGCAGTGAGCATCAGATTCTGAACACCTTTTGAAGGTAGGGCTGGAGGTATTTGTGCCAGGTCAGGTGTGAGTGTGAGAGAGAGGGGTCAGAGATGACCCGCCCCAAGCCATAGGAGGGATGGAGTTGGCTTTCGCTGAGGTGGGAAGACCAAGAGAGGATCAGGTTTGGGGGTAAAAATTAAGACTTCTGTTGGGCTATATTGAGTTTGGGTTTCTTGTTAAATAGCTGAGCAGGGATGTGTGATTCTAGAGTTGATTGGGAAGGTCTGGGTTGGAGAAACAAATCAACAATCATCATCAGCAGGATGTGTATAAAGCCTCAGGAACAGAGGGGAGCACCCTGGAATGAGCTGGGGAAGTGGAGAGGACTAAGGGCCAACTTCCAGGGAATGCCAGTACATGGAGATTGGGAAGATGAAGGAGAAGGAGAATGGAAATGGGTCCCAAGAGATGCAAGGGGAACTGAGAGAGGAAGGTCAAGATTCAGGGAGGATGTGTTCAACTAGGAGAGCTCAGTCACCTGGTCAGATGCTGCTGATGAGGACTGGGCATTGACCATTGCGTTGGGCAGCATGCAATCATCAATGACCTTGACAAGAGCACTTTCAATGGGTCAGAGTGGATGAAAGCCTAACTAAAAGGCACTGAAGAAAGAAGGGGACAAGCAATTAAGATTGTCAATCGGAAAACTCTTGGAGAACTTCTACTGTAGAGGGAAAGCCAAAGAGCCACTGTGTGTGTGCGTGTGTGCGTGCGCGCATGTTAAGACTGAGAGAATGACAGCATGATTATGTGCTGATGGGAAAGAGCCAGCAGGAGAGAAGGAAACCTGTTGCTGCAGGAGATGCAGGAGGAATTGCTGGATGAGCTCTGGAGGCAAGAGAGGAGGCAGTATGGTGCCCTTGCGGTGGGGGTGGTCTTGGAAGCACACAAGAGGACTCCTTTTAACAGGGAGAGGCAGAGAACTGGTCCAGACACTGGCAGGTGAGCACAGGGTGAGGTGGGAGCCAGGGGAAGTTTCCTTCTGATTGCTTCTGTTTTCCCACTGCAAAAGGTAGCAGGGCATCCTTCGGTGGACAGTGGATAGCGCAGGTTCTTTCCCCGGGGTTGCGCAGATAGCCGTGGCTTCTGTAGACCACCAGATGATTAGGTTGGCTTGTATTTAGGGCCACACAGTCTGAAACACCTTTGAAAGCCTGGATCACACTGGGCATGGTGAGAGCCCACACTCTGCTGGGAGTGGGGGATCTGGGGCCAACTGGGGGCAGGTCCCGTGAGGTCATGTCCCTGTCAAGGTATCCGTGCCTACAGGGCAGGATGGGGGTGTAAATCCCTAATAGTGATTCGTGCATATGGTGGCATCATCTAGTGTAACACTCTTATTGCACATGTTTACTTCACAACATCATTATTTCATCTTATTTCCCGGCTCAGGGTAGAGACGTTGAATGACTCACCCAAGATCATGCAGCAGAAATCCCATCGCCCCTGCCATCATCATCTTCGTAGCCACGGCCTGCACTGGCCTCTCAGTGCTGCCAAGCTACCTCTCACTTCCTCCTTCCAGCCTCTCTGAGTGGCCACTCTCATTGGACAGGTAGGCAAACATCACAGCACAGGTAAGATGCCACCTGGGGGACCATCCTCTCACCCCTCCTGTAAAATATCTTGAGCAGAGACTGACTGGGGCTGGTAACCCTATGAGACAAGGCAGAAGGGGGCTTCCCTTGAAACCCGAGAGCAGTAAATTTAAGACCAATAAGGGGAAGTTTTGCTTTGCACTAAAAATACTAGTGGCTACAAGAAGTATTTAGATGAATTCATAGATAGTTGATCTTCACACAACAGTTGGAGTGATCTTTTAAAAACATAAATCATATCATAACACTTCACTGTTTAAAACCTTCCTCTATACTTAGAGTAAAATCCAGACTCTGCCCCTGGGTGGTTTTCCTGCCCTTCAGTAACTTGCTTATTTGGGTCCAGCCTTGCTTCTCTCCTTGCAGTCTCTTGAGCATGCCAAGTGCTTCCTGCCTCAGGGCATTTGCATGTGCCCTTCCAGCTGCTGGACGACTCTCCTCTCTGCTCTTTGCCTGGGTGACTTTCTTATCCTCCATGCTTCGTCCTAAGTGTTACCTCCTACAGGGGGCTTTCCCTGCATGACCTCTTTCTCATCCTCTGTGCCTCATCCTAAGTGTCACCTCCTACAGGGGGGCTTTCCTTGCATGACCACCCAGCTGACTCAGTACGTGGTCACTTGGTTTTGTCACCTTGTGGTTTTCTTCCTTGCCCTTATCACAAGACACATTACGTTATTTATTTTGTGTCCATTTCCTTCTGTGGAACAGTGGGTTCCATGAGGGCAGGATCCTTGTCTGTCATTCCACCCTCATGTCCCCAGAACAAGTACGCGGCTAGCATAGTGCATGGCATGTGCTGGTTATTTATTCAGTACTGACTGTGCCGGACATAGTCCTCAAAACTTTCATTTAAATTAATTCACTCAATCCCCACACATCAACCCTATAGAAGAGGTAGTATTAGTATCATTCTTAATTTATAGATGAAGAAACTAAGGAACAGACTGGTTAGAAATTTACCCAAAGACACAGTTAGTGAGTGGCAGAGAAAATATTAAAATCCAGCCAGGGGAGCTCCAGAGTCTATACTCTGAACCACGACTCTGCTCCCTCTTCAGTATTTACTGAGAAGAGCATCAGTGGATATTTCAGGAATGAAGGAAGGAAGAAGAGGTAGAGGGATTGGTACAAAGGCCCTTGGAATGTGGGTTTGGGATCCAGCTCTGTCTCCTGTGAACTTGGGTCACCAATCCTAACTCTATTATGAAATAAAAACACAAGTGCCTGGCTGGCTCAATCAGTACAGCATGCAACTCTTGATCTCAGGGTTGCGAGTTTGAGCCCCACGTTGGGCATGGAGTTTATTTAAAGAAAAAAGAAAAGAAACAGAAACACAAAATCTCCCTGAGAATGCCTCAAAGTACAAAGAAAAACCTAACAACCTAGTAGGAAAGTGGACAAAAGGCTTGAACAGGCAATTTACTGAAAAAGAAGCCAGGATGCCAAATGAACAAATAAAAAAAAGTTTCATCTGATTAGGGAAATGCAAATGAAGACTGACCTATTAGGAACAACGAAGGAGTCTAATCGTGGGTATTGGTGAGGATGTGGAGCAACTGGAACTCTCCTTCATTGTGGTAGACAAAGTGAAGAGTGTTCATTGGGACCAGCACTTAGGAAGACAATTTGGCAGCAGTTGTAAAGCTAACAACATGCATACTTGATGACCCACGATTTAAATCTTAGGCATGAAAGCTAGAGAAACTCAGGTTTGTCTGCACCAGGAGACACGTATTAGAAAACAAGAGGCACCCTACATGCCCATTGACTAGAGGGTAGATGAAGTAATGGAAATCCATGTAGATGATGGAGTACTAGGCAGTGGAGAAAATGAATCAATGACAGCTGAAATGCAAGGTCATATATTGAGAAACACAGTGACCTTGAAAAAAATCAAGCCACAGAGAAATGCCTATGGTTTGTACTATTTACATAAAGGTAAAAAAGCAAATGAAACAGTATGTTGTGTAGGATCCACCCCCATATGAGGACACTATTTTTTTTTTCAAAGCAAGTGAACTGTGACCACAAAATTCCATACTGTGTTGACTTCTGGAGGGAGGCAGGGAACAGAACTAGGAGAACAGAACAGGGGGCCTCAAAGGTGCTGGTGAAGTGCTAGTTCTTAAGTTGGGCAGTGGGTCCACAGATGCTTATATTCATAAACCAGACACTCAACACACATTTTTTTTTTGGTAATCATCAAATATTACATAATAACAAAAATTGAGAACTTCTGTAGTTCCTAAAGTTGTTATATGGATCAAATGGAAATGTCGATAGAGTTGTTCATTCATTCCACGGGCATCTGCCATATGCCAGGCACCCTCTGAGACACAAGAGAAGACGCAAAAAGAGAGAACATGATCCAATTAGGAAGAGGTAGCTCAAGGCAGAGCAGTGAAGAGGACCAGCTCTTTGGAACCAGAAAGGCCTGGGTATGAATGCCCAGCTACTGGGCAAGTTACCAAACCTCTCTTGTCCTCAGTTTTCTCATCTGTAAATCCAGGAATAACACTCTTGGCAACGCTATGAGGCTCAGTTAAAGCTCTAGAGATAGGTGGCTCGCCTTGGTACTGAGCACTTAGCAAGAGCTCAGTAAATATCCCTGTTTGTACAAATCGCTGAGTGGAGAGGAGTGTTTCACTCTGCCCCCGTGAGCATTGAATGGGAGGAGAAGTTTGCACTGACTATTGACAGCTCCCATGGGTGACAGAAAGTTGGAGGCAAGGCAGAGACTGCATTCTTGTCTCCGAAAGATCCATCTGGGCTAAAGTGAGGGGCTTAGACCAGAACCGGGAAGTCTGTTTAAGAGGCTGTTAAAATAATCCAGGTGAGAGATTATTATAGAGTCCTGAACTAGCAGGTCTGGAGTGCACAGGGACAGGAGGAGGGGAAAGGACATATTCTAGAACAACTGGGAAGGCAAACCTAATTGGACTGGAAGACCGTGTATGGGGGCAAAGGAGAGAACTCACCTGGGATAATATCCAGATGTGATACCCTGAGACAGGAACCCAGAAGGCCAAGGAGGTCGGAGGGAAAAGCAAGATGATGCCTCCAGAGTTGGTTGAGTTGATTCGGGGTGTAGAGGGGGCACTGAGTGGAGACGTGAGGATATACAGCATTTACTGCACCTGGGCGCTCAAGCAGAGCTCAGCGTGGAGAAGGTAACTGGGAGTGGGTGAGGTTATCCAGGAAGGTTATGGAGGGCACGCAGTAGTGCAAGGTGCTCGTGATCCTAGGGGCAGGAGGAGGAGGAGCTGGGGAGAGAGGAGAAGAGCTGAGGGTGAGGTGGGAAAACAGGAACACGGGGTTTTCCTGAAGCTGAGCGAGGCGAGGGCTTGAAGAAGGGTGTGGCGAACCCCGAAGTCAGAGATCACAGAGAGGCACCCAAGAAGCCACCAGATCTAGCCATCAGGGGTTGTCAGTGCTGTGGGCAGGAACATTTTCCCAGCGCGGTAGGACGCAACTTTGGAGGAGCTCCACAATGAAGCGCTTTTCTTTCCCAATGTACCTGGAGTGAATTATGGCCCTTCCCATGTCTCCTCTAGAGCTCCCGTTTTCCCTGCCCACCCCTTCCAATCCAGGCCCTCAGCATATTAGATCAGTTTTTATTCCTGCTGGGACTGTAAACTTCAGGAACCACCACCAGAAATCCTGCAAAGCATAGTATCTCATTTGAGCCTGTTTCAGTCCAAGAAGTCGGTATTATTTTCATACCCATGTAACAGATGAGCAGAGGCCCTGGGGTCAGGGACTTCCTTAGCCAATACAGGGGATAGGATCCATCCCTAACTTGCGGGTGGTAGTCAAGAAAAACCCAGGACACGTGAACCTATGACATTGATCTGTGTGCGGTCTCAGACTTGAGCCCGCACACAGATCACCAGAGACTAGTACGAATTTGCAGACTCTTGGGCCCCAACTGCAGAGATTCAGAATCAGCAGGTGCAAAGCAGTGTCTGGGGACCTGTTTGGTGAACCAGCACCCCAGGTGATTCGCGCAGGTGACCAAGGGCCTCTCTGGGGGCAACCCTTAAACCAACCGCGCGCCGCGCACACGGTGGAATTTCAGGCAGCCGAGTGGTCCTGGACCCTGAAGCTACTGGTTTCTGGCCATCGGTTAGGGCCCTGGCTGCAGCTGGGAGCTGGGCTGGGGCTGGGGAAGGCAGAGGGTGGTAATAAAGAAACAACAGGAAGCTCAGCTTTTATTAGCGCGGGGTAGTCGCAGCTGCAGGTGAGTAATCTGATTTCTGCGGCGTCCTGTTTTCTCGGCTGCCTGGCGGTTCCTCGACACCCACTCACCTGCCACCAGCCACGGGAGAAAGGGCGGGCGGGAGGGAGGATGGGCGTGGGGCGCCACCCGCCCGGGTCCCTCGCCCGCGCCCACGCGGGCACAGCAGCCGCGCCGCGGCCACCGGCGCGCACCTGGCGCGTTCCGCTGCGGGAAGCGGGGCCCGCGCGGCCCGCGGGGGAGGTGGCGCGCACGCGCACTCGCGGCCCCATCTCCCTTTCCCACCGCGCGCCTCCCCCGCGCCCCTCCCGCTCTAGCTGCGCTCTTGGCCCGCGCTTAGGGGAGTCGGAAGGCCTTGTGCCCTCCTGGCGTCGGGCTGGTGAGACGGGGAAAATGATGTGAAAGTAAGCGCTGGACCAAATACCCAGACGTCAGGAAGACCCTAAGAGAGGCAATTCTCAACTGCTCCGTGCCTCAGTTTCCTCATTTATAAAATGAGAATGATGAACTCTTCCTCATGAGCCCGTAATGCTAGCGAAGCGCCTAGAACACTTGTGCACAATAAGGACAGTAGCTGTCGTCGTGGTCATTGGTGTTGCTGTTAGCCCTATACAGAAGCCGCATTCTCTCTTCTTACCCAGGGATGCTGGCCTTCCGTGCTCCACAGCCCTCGTCTGGGAAATGGGGAGGTCGGGGAGGGCTTGGATGGGAAAGTCTGAGGGTCTGAGAGACCCTAAGAGGCCCTCAGACTTGCCCAAGACTGGGGGTGGGTTCTGTCCTTAACGGAATCAAGTTTTCCATTGTGAAATGGGGTTAATAACACCTTCCCCGACACTCCATAGGGATGTAAAGACCAAATGAGAAACCCAGAAACACTTTGTAAATTCTGAAGTGCTGTCCACGTGAAAAGAACTGAAATTATGATTTTTTCCAGGTGCCTCTTTGTCCTAAAGGGTCAAGGATTAATCAAGAACCAAACTAGATTTAGCCAGTGAGCTTCCAAGGATCCACAGGAGAAGGGCCACCTGGCATTCACCTTCTCTGGCAGAGCGCACCGCATCCTGCCTCATCGTCGCCAGGGTGGAGAAGGAGGGAGATCCACCCTCATGGTCTAGTTCATGGTCTAGTTAGCCAAGAGGTAAAGGAGTCATGGGGGCTCTGAAGGTGGGGGGAGTGGACCTCCCACCCCCTGGGAAGGATACAGGGAAGAGGACTTCTCAGGGGAGTCGGTCTTGAGAAGACTCTCTGAAGAATGGTTGTAGTTCCGGTGGGGAGAAGGGGAGGCACATTCCAAGCAGAGACAGTTCCAGGAGAAAATCTGGGGACAAGAAAGGATGTAACGTGTTCAGGGAAGGGCATGAAATGTGTCAGAAGTGCTGGATGGGGAGAAGGGAGGGGTGCAGGGTGAAGATAATTGGGCAGGGCTTCCAATGTCACTGTAGGGAGCTTGACCTTGTACTGGGGTTGATGGGGAGGCTTGCAGGGTTCGAAGCCGGGGAGTCGTGTGGTCAGCTGTGGGTTCTGTGGGTTCACAGTGAGATCACTGTGGCAACAAGGATGGAGGATGGATAAAACGAAGAGGAAAGAGAGGATGGATTGAAGCTGTTGCAGTGAGTTAAAGGTGATGTGAACCAAGGCAAGGGCAAGGGGGCAGGAGAGGGGGACGGATGGGAAGGAACTTTCCGAAGCAGAACAGCAGTACGTAGGGCAGAACAATTTGAAGGAGAGAAGGTAAGGACAACTGGATTTTCTGTCTCTGGAACCCAGGAAAGGAGCAGGGGGAGGTCACTTTCAGGGTACATGTGAGACATCCATTTCTTCAAGAGCCATCTGTGCCAGACCCCCAGATGTGGGAGTAGATAAAATCCAACATCATCCATGAGAAATTAGAGAGAGAGAAGAGAATACTTATTAAGAATCTTTGGTTCTAAGTGACCCAAACTCAATTCAAACCAAGTTAAGGGGGAAAATTTTTTTTTTTTTAAGATTTATTTATTTGTCTGAGAGAGAGAGCGAGCAAGAGAGAGCACGAGCACAGGCAGACAGAATGGCAGGCAGAGGCTGAGGGAAGAAGGCTCCCTTGCTGAGCAAGGAGCCCAATGTGGGACTCGATCCCAGGACGCTGGGGTCATGACCTGATCCGAAGGCAACTGCTTAACCAACTGAGCCACCCAGGCGTCCCAAGGGGGAAAATTTTAAAGGAAAAGGAGAGATTGAGAATGAAGTGGGTCCTTTACCTTTAAGTTTCAAAGCGTGTGTCAGTTTCAGGCACTGTTGGATCCTGGGTTCCTAATGATGTCGTACCCCATCAGTCAGTTTTGTTTGTTTCTGTCTGTCTTGAAGAATGGACCTCCTTCTCTCCATGGCAGATGGACCATCTCCAGCCCCAGTAAAGATGCTCACAGGTTCACATTCTGTCAACTCGCACTCCAGAAGGAAAGGCCAGTGGTCCCTACTAGCTGTATTGATGGTCGCAGGAAGGGCTCCGATTGATCCAGCCAGCATCACATGCCCCAGCCCAGCCATTGTACCCAGGAGAATGTGGCATCCTGGTTGGCCTCCTTGCCCTTCCCAGCATGCGGGAGCCCGTGATGGGTTAGCCCACATGGACGGGAAATGAGAGGGGTTGGAAATATGCCAGATAGGCTCAATAAACTACAACCCCACTCAGTTCAGTCCAAGGCTTGAGAGCGGAACTCAGAGAACTCTAACGTCTATAAGTTGGCAGAACTTAAGAAGGTGACTGAGGAGTATGAGAGAGGTTCTTGGTCTTCCAGGGAGGAGAGAAGTTCTGCAAGGAGGGAGTGGACAGAGGCAAATTCCAGAAGGGGTGACAGTTTCCTACTCTTCTGGGCTCTACCCAGCCACCCTCACCTGGGTGGAAAGGCTGTGGACTTTGGACCAGCCAATATAGGTGCTCCCCCTCCTCCAGTAGAGCCTGATTCCTTATTTGTGAAATGGTGATTCCAACAGAACACCCACCCTAGAGGGTGACCGAGAGGTATGAGCAAGATGGCGCTGGGAAATGCTTATCTCGATGCCTGGCACATAGTAAGTGCTCAATAAATGGGAGCTGTGTACAGAGCTGGTGGAAGAAATCACAGCAGGAACAGCACCTGGATTCCTCCTAGCCTGATAGGGTGGAAAGTACAGCCAATAAATTCAGCACAACAGAGGCGTCATTCATTCATTCGTTCGTTCACCAGTCCTTAACTGAGCACCTGATGTATAGCAGTCTCTGACAGACACAGCAGATGTCACAAAGGCTAGTACACAAGAGTCTACGATAGTGTGGGATAGAGACATGGTGGCCGACAGTTAGGACCTAAAGTGATAAGCCCTGTAGGGACTGGGCTGTAGGAGCCCAGAGAAACTCAGTCCTAGGGAGGCACCCAGGCAGCCCCCTAAGAAGTCCGAATTTGAGCTGGGTGAAGACAAAGACAGCTGACATTGCCTGTGTGCTCACAGTGGGTCAGGGACTGGGTATGCCAAGCATATGAGGTGGGAACTGTTGTCCCCGTTACGTGGATGAAGAAATGGGGGCCCAGAGAGGGTAGGTAGCTTGCTCAGAGTCACCATGCCTATAAGTGGGGGCACTGGGGCTGGCCAGGGGCCTGGCTCCCGTGGATGAGTTTAGCAGGTGGAGAGAAGAGAGCCAGGGTGGCAGGCAGAGGGGGAAAAGACCATGTGACCCAGCCATCTGGGATGGCTGGGTTCCCATCCCAGAGAGGGAGTCAGGATTCCCACACAGGAAAGGCCACACCGCTGAGAGTGTGGGGCAGGGACAGTAGGACAGCACAAGTTAGGACTGGGCACCTCCAGCAAGTCTGGTGCCTCTTGGAACCTAATTCTCCTTATCGGTAAAATGAGGGTAAGGACGTCTGCTATCTTCATCCTCATTTCACAGATGAGGAAGCAGATTAGATCAAGGCCATCTGGCTGCAGGGCCCCCACACTGAGCCACAAGACCGTGTTTCTGTTGGAGCAGATGAGATGTGGAAGTTCACTGCCAACCCTCCTCTCTGTCTCAAGGGTAGCCATGAAGAGCACCCCAAGGGCAGTGGGGAGACTCCACAGGAGCGGCCCTTTGAGGGTCCCAGAAGACAGTCCCGTGCTCATATACAGAAATCCAATCTCTTAATGCCCTTAGAGGCAATGTCATGCATGCACAGGGGGTACGGTGCCTGTAACTTGCGAATGTAGAAACTGAGCCCAGAAAGAGGGAAGTGACTTGTCTAAGGCCACACAACCCCCTGGTGGGGGAGATCCATCTACAACGCAGGTTGCCTGACACCTGGTCCTGTGCTCTTTCTCCATTCCAAAATCCACTCCTCACAAACGACCTCTCCTCTGCCTAGATGCCCGCAGTCTCTACTGGTGCTGAACAATTGGTATGGACCAGGGGTTTCATCTGCCTTTATCTCTGGTCCTCCCAACTACCCTGAGAATATTATTATCCAGGGTAGCCATAAGGGCTAGAAATAGAGATAACACATGGTTTACTGATAGTACGTTACAAAACGTGTAGAGTTAACCGTCGGCCCAGACTCTGCCACCCTAGAAGTGATAAAATCCCATTTTACAGCAGACAGAACTGAGGCTGGAGATGTGACCAGATTGCCTCAGGGCCTCACAGCTAGGAAACAACAGGGTGAGGATTAGTGTGAGGACATTTCTGACTCCAAAGCCGGGGTGTCCTGTCCCCACCCCGAGCAGCTGTCAGGTAAGGGATGAGAGGACCTGCTGCCATGGGGGGTGAGGAGTGCTGGCTGGAGGCGCTGATCCCCAGGGACGAGCGAGGTAATGATTCTTATATTGGCTCAACCAACAGTCCTCAAAGTCAGGCTGCCTGGGTTCAAGTCTCCTTCTGCTACTCCCTCGTGCTGTGCCCTCGGGTAAGCCACTGGGCCTCTCTGAACCTCAATTTCCTCATCTGTAAAATGGGCATGATAATAACATTACCTGCCTCAGTGGGTTGTTGGAGGGTTAAATTAGAAGAGTGTGCAGCGGGGCACCTGGGTGGCTCCGTGGGTTAAAGCCTCTGCCTTCGGCTCAAATCATGAGCCCAGGGTCCTGAGATCGAGTCCCACATGGGACTCTCAGCTCAGCAGGGAGCCTGTTTCCTTCTCTCTCTCTGCCTGCCTCTCTGCCTACTTGTGATCTCTGTCTGTCAAATAAATTAAATAAAAATCTTAAAAAAAAAAAGAAGAAGAAGAAGAGTGTGTGGCGCACACCGAGGGCAGTGGAAATCTGGCCTCTTGTTGCTGGTACCCTGTACGCATGGCATGTGGTTGGGGCGTTCTGTCCTATCTACCATGAACAGTGCTCTCACAGCACTTCTGTGTTCTAGAGCTGGCCGCCGGGGCTCTGCCGAGTGCTAGCTGTGTGGTCTAAAACTTAGAGGGAGGGGCCCCTGGGAGGCTCAGTTGTTAAGCGTCTGCCTTTGGCTCAGGTCATGATCCCAGGGTCCAGGGATGGAGCCCCGCATCTCATTGGCCTCCTTTCTTGGCGGGAAGCCTGCCTCTCCCTCTCCCACGTCCCCTGCTTGTGTTTCCTCTCTCACTGTGTCTCTCTCTGTCAAATAAATTTTTAAAAATCTTTTAAAAAATAAAATAAAATAAAATGAAGCTTAGAGGGAGACCAAGGTCAGGCTCATGGAGTTTAAGCCCCGGGTCGCTCACTTACATGGGCTTACACGTCATTTTGTATTCATAATTTCATATAGTTTTATTAAGGGTGTTTCCCAATATCGTATAGTCTACTAACATCCTGCAGAATGTGGATCCGCCCCTGTGAGTGCAACGTACTTGGTCTCTCCGGTGCCTCAGTTTTCTCATCTGTTAAATGGAAAGAGAGTTATCGTTCTGAGTAGAGGCAGTCAGACGTGTAGGCTGCTTAAAAAGGGACTGGCACATAGTCAATGCCCAAGAGCCGTTGGCTTCTCAAGTGAATCTCCAGCTAGTAAATATGCTAAGTGCTAGTGAGTGTGCTACATGGTTTCCATTGGTCATGTTCTTTAATTGTGTTTAATCGTCACAGCCACCCTGCCCATTTTATAGGTGAGAAAATAGAGGCTCGGAGAGGCGAGGTCACAGAGCTTGGAAGCCAAGTGGCTCTGATGCCAGAGCCATGCCCCTACCCATTGCCCTATACCTCCCTGCACTTGATCTTAGCCCGAGAAGTGATGCCCTGATACCTCCCTGTTTATGAGGGGGTCCCTGGCAGCTGGACCTGGAAGACTGAGGTCACACTGCAGGCAGGCACTGGCCCCTTGCGGGGAGTCCGTGAGACCTCTGTCGGGGAAGAGCCACCCCCCCCACCCCAGTCCAGCTGGGCCCTGGGCTCTGCCACACCTAGTACCCTTGTCCCTCCTGCTCTTCTAGAGCTTCCTCTTGAGCCCCTGTCACCAGAGGCCCTGGCCCAGGTGGGGCGGGGGCCAACGGGTGACAATGACCGATTTAGAAAGTAAAGTTGCTTCTCAAACAAATAAGAAAGAAGAGGAAAGAAAGAAATGGCCTGCCCGCTTCCTGCCCCACTCTCTCTCCCAGCACCTGGGGCCCAGCTGCGAGCTTTTCACTGTGTGTTTGTTCATCCTGCCTCGAGGAGCTTCTTCTTAAAGCTCCAGGGCCCCCTCCGCATGGGTGGAGGGATGATCACGGAGCCAATGGAAATAAGCACCCTCCATGATTGCTGCATTGTCCCTGTCTAGAGGATTGTGTGGGACAACAATACCAATAATCCTAACAATCTGGGTTTCCTGCACTTGGCAGAGGGAGGCTATGGGCTTACTTGGGTGTGGCCATCCTGGCTGTGATTTCTGAGGTGTGAAGGCCTGGGCAGGTTATTATGTCTCTCTGGGCCTCAGTTTCCTCACCTGCAAAGTGGGGACGGGGAGGGCTGGTGGAGGCAAGCATGAGCACCTAACATGCAGTGCACAGCCGGGTGGCAGCTACTTGATGCATCACTAAAGCCGTGGTCACCCAGGAGCACAATTTTAAGAGCCTTCCCAGACATGGTGGCAGAGCTCAGTGGAATGGGAGGTAGAATGATAAGATCTGCTAGGTTCTAGCCTCTGTTGTAAGGGCTTTATGTACAATCGCTCATTCCATCCTTACCGCCCCATGTGGAGTAGACATTGTCATCCCTGTTCACGGATGAGACCGAGACACCAAAAAGTGACTTAGCCAAGGTCACTACCTCCAGCAGGTGCAGAGCCAGGATGAACCCAGCCTGTCCAGGTCCAAAACCAGTGCTCTCAGCTGCATCCTTGGCCCTCGGGGCTGCTCTGGCTGCACGGCGTCTGCTTTGCCCGGTCTCCACGAACAAACCATTTCCTTCTTGGACTCAGTGCTTGACCTGCAAACCCGTAATACCTGGCTACAAGACATCATACAGTCCTAAGGGAGAGGCATGGTCAAATTAACCGAGCATGCAGAGAAAGACCTCGAGTAAAGGTACTCTTTACAAACACGGCTCTGGAAGCTGTGGCCATCACTCCTGCAGTTATTAGTTTCAGAGCCACAGGCGAGAGCCAGCCGAGAGGATGCTGAGGGCCCTGCCCAGCTCTGAAAATCTAAATCCTGTGGTTGCAGCTGGGGAGTGACTCCAGGAGGCACCTGCTGAGAGGTGGCTCCACCCGTTGGGGCTAAATAAATCCCCAAGGCTGCCACCGTGCAATCTGCCAGTCATCTGCAGTAATTAATGGCAAAGTCACCAACCCTGCTTCTCTGCCTCCCTCCCATCCCCCACAAGCTGTGTGGCCCTGGAGAAATCGCTCAACCTCTCTGAGATAGGAAAAGGACACAACCTTGCAGAGTTTTGATGGATTCGAGATAATGTAGACAAAGTGCTCAGTATAGCGCGGGTGGTGATGAGGACCCGAGCTCAGGGCCTAGCTGGGTCCCATTCCTGACTGCACCATTTCCTGTGTGCCTGGGTGGGTCACTTGGACTCTCTGAGCCTGGAAAACGGACAGGCACAGCACCTGGCGTACAGTTGTTTACTTAAAGACTGTGCTTGGCTGTGGCCATATTTTGCACTTTATAAGGATGTCCAGAGACCCTGAAAGATCCTGGGGGCATAATGTTCCCTCCGGCGCTGGATTTCTCTGTTTGCCCCTCTAGAACGAACTCCCCATGGCCCTTCTCCATCCTGTTCTGTTCCCTGGTAGGTGAATTTCATGGGTGACATCAACAGCCTCCTTTGCCCTTTAGCTTCTGGTTGGGAAGCCTGAGGCCAGAGGGTGTGTGATTACTCCCCCAGCCCTTCATCTAAGGACTCTGGTCCCTACAGGGGGTGCCGTGCGTGTCTACCTCTCTGGGCCCAGATCTGGGTAACTTCTCCCTCTCCATCCTTCGGGCTAGAGGTGGTAACAGCTCCTCTTTGTTGCCAAGCTTAGGATACTGCACCATCCCCCCTGATTGCCTTGAATCCTGACCACCTCTTTGTTAATAGCCTCTTAATTAAACTCTCTGCAAATGACTCCACTCGAGCGCACCATCTGTTTCCTGCCAAGGCCCTGATCATGGTTTTAGCGTGACATGTATCCTGCGGTATTTGTCAAGGACTCCAGGTATGGCAGAATCATAAAAACCCACAGTGCTTTCCCATATACGTATTTATCCACTCGAGCAACTGCTGTGTGTCAGGCTCTGTACAGGGAGCTGGGAGCAGAGATGACCTCAATCTAGCTCCTGACCCCCAGGAGCTCCTGGACTAGCTGGGGAGACAGACACCTTAACAGATGACCACAATATTTGCCAAAAGCCATTTCAGAAGCACATACAAAGCCTGAGGCTCGGCAGGGGAGGGACAGTCATACTGTGGGGAGGCTGGGAAGGCGGAGGGACTTCTGAGTGGCAGCATTAAAAGATCGTTAATAACATTTTATTTAACTGAGTATTTAAAAATATTATCAATGTATAATTACATCAATTAAAAGTGATATAAAGATTCTTAAGGATTTTTGCATTTGGGGGGCACCTGGGGGGCTCAGGCATTAAGCGTCTGCCTTCCTTTCAGGTCCTGATCCCGGGGTACTGGGTTCGAGCCCCGCATCGGGCTCCCTGCTCAGCGGGAAGCCTGCTTTCCCTCTCCCATTCCCCCTGCTTGTGTTTCTGCTCTCGCTGTCTTTGTCTCTGTCAAATAAATAAATAAAATCTTTTTTTTTTTTTAAGTGGGGGTTGCATTTTTTCTAGGTCTTCAAAATCCAATAATGATTTTACACCTGTGCCACATCTCCGTTGAGCCGGACCCTGTTTCTGGTGTTGAGCCGGACCCCGTTTCCGGTGCTCAGCAACCACACTGGTCTTGGACGGCATCTCATGGAGCAGCGTGGATCAGGGTCTGCGGAGCCTCACAACAGATCTGCCAGCTGGATGGTGCTGTTTTCTCCCATTTTAAGATGAGGAAGCAGACTCAGAGGGACTCAGAGAGGGGTCACACTCCCTGATGGGATGTGACTTGAACCTACATCTCTGGTGGTTCCAAGGCCTGTTTCCTGCTGCTCTGTTCTGCCTCTGGGCCAATCCCCGCTCCCCAGAGTGAAGTAGCTGACAAGGGCTGAGAAGACAAAACTTCAACTGACGTCCTCTGACCCCAAATCCTGTAATGTTTCTACATCAGTTGATTCTATGGGACAGATTGGGGGAAGGTAACAGGCCTCCAAACTGGCCTCTGACCTCTGTTCATCTAGTATCCCTGAGGATAGGGTGGCTGAAGAGAACCAGGGACTCCTCGTAAGTTGTACAATTCTCTTTTGGAGGGAGCTGTGATTGGGTGGAAGGCCTGGGCTGTGCCAGAGGGGAGGTCTGCAGTGGTAATGGGCTAGGTACGCTGGACAGCAGCCAGCAGATCACCTCGGCATCTTGGCCTCCACAGCCCAGCGGAAACACTGGATTGTCCGGAAGCACCCACTCCCGAGCCTAGTGGGGTACTCGGAATTCACAGTGAATTGGTCACGGTCATTTTCACCCTCATACAGGGAAATTTAGTTGGGATGATAAGGGTGAGGCCTCCTGATGGGCAGCTTACCCAGGCTCCCATGTGCAGAGACCTGAGAGGATTCTTAGACCCACATCCAGGATTCGGAGGAGAAACCAGAACCGTGGAATAAAGGCTGGGAGCAAGGGTGAGGGGGTGTCCCTGGCAAGTCCAGAGTGTGTGCCCGCTGGCTCCAGAGTGTGTGCAGTATTAAAAATCATGATTAATAGCTGAGCATACACCCACCTGTTCACGGCCATCCACTGTCCATCTGCCTATGGAATCATCCCGCCATCCAACCGGCCATCCACACCCCATCCACCTGTCCACTCCTCCAGCATCCCTCTCTCGATGCCTTCATTCTTCCCTTCAGCCATTCACTCATCTCCCCCGATCCTGTCCTCCACCGGTCCGGGCTGGATGCTGAGTGTACAGCAATGAGGAACACTCCGATCTTCCTTCAAACCCGGACACTTCGCCTAAACGGGGGAGGTCACTGTGGTGATGGAGGGTTCTAGGAGGGGCAGTGGGAGCTCTGAGGAGGAGCTGCCCAGGTGTCCCTGAGAGTGTCAGGGAAGGATTCCTGCGGAAGGAACACCCAACCTGGTCTCGAAAGAAGAACAGAGGCTTGTGAAACCAGAAGAAGACAGCCTGGTGGATGAGTTGGGCAAGTGATGCTGGCTGGCCAGGGACACGACAGAAGCTGGTGGGAAGAAATAAAGGAAGACTGGCCCCCTGCCGGGATCTCACCCCAGGGTTTCCAGAGTGGCTGAAAAATGACTTCTGACAACTCAGAAGTCTGTGCCAGCCTTCCCCGGCCATGCCTTCACGTAGCACAGCACGAGATTTCAGACCTGGAAGACCTAGAGAGCATCGGCGTTAGTCCTGCTGCTGTAAGTCAGGGAAACTGAGGCCTTGAGAGGAGAAAGGACATGCCAAGTCATGGAGTCGGGAGTGAGGGGGCGAGCTCCCATGCCCATGTTCTTTCCGCTAGAGTCTAGGCTCCCCTCCCCCATACTCAGGATCACCGGGGACCAAACACTTGCAACCCCTCAATGCCAGGCACGGTGCTGTGCCTGGAGAAGGGGACCTTCCCCGTGGCCCCTGCACTCCCGCCCTGTCCCCACAAACAGAGTGGTAGAGCTTATTCATGCTCTAGCCGTTGTCCCATGTAATTTCCACAACAGTCTCAGAGGACTGGCATTACTACTCCCTTTTACAGAAAAGGAGGCTCAGAGAGGGAAGGGGTTTTGCCCAGAGTCACACAGCCCGAACGCGGTAGAACCAGCATCATGTCTCCCCATCCTGTACCTGGCCCCAGACATCAGGCAACACCCCATATAGCCTTGAATGTCCTGGCCCCAGACTGGTGTTGAGCCATGGAAGTCAGGGGCTGTGGACAGTTCAGCAGGGACAGGACATGGGGTAAGGACCCCAAAAAGGAACCCCCAGAGATTGTTTTCACCTGGAACCTGCTCTACCCCACCCAGCAATGGAAAATGTGTGTCAGAGGAAGCTGCTGGTTGGGGATGGGGTAGGTGTGCGTGGGTGACAGCGTTTGGAGGGGCGCCACAGCAGGGGGGTGGGTGGGCAGGATGTGCTAGGGCTGGGGGCAAGGTCAGGGTGCAGGAGCAGGGTGCAGTTTCTGCCCCCTGCCTGCTGCCTTTTTCTCTCTGGTTCTCACTTTCTTTCTCGTGCTCTCAGAACTAAGAGTACAACTTTCACTTTCAGGCGGATGGCAGACTGTCCTGTGAAAGCTATCCCCACGCTCTACCTTCCAGATCTCCTTGTTTAATTCTCGGCTCAATAGTTCAGGCAACAAGCATTAATTGAGCACCTGCTGTGTGCTCAGATGCATGGATACAGCATGGCCCCTTCCTGGAGAAGTGCATAATCCGGTGGAGACAGAAATATGACAAGACAGGTACAACACCTGGGTGACACAATCCCTTGAGGGGGTGGGCCTAGTGGGCAGAAAGACCTTCTGCAAGACAGCACACCAAGCATAAGGGAGGTCATAGTAACTGCTCTTCCATGTGCCAGATTAAAAGGCTAAGCCCTTTAAACGCTTTTATATCTTTCCATCCTCAACTCTCAGATAGGAGCTTCTAGTATTCCCATTTTACAAGTGAGAAAGTTGAGGTATTAGAATAAAAACTTACCCAAGGTTTCACTGCTAGATGCTAGGAAATGGGGGAGCCAGGATTCAAAACCAGGCAGTCTGCTCTTCACTGCCCTACCAAAGAGAGTGAAGAGGGAACAGGTGTTGGGGGCAAAAAGAGGGAGGTCCCCCCGAGGAGGTGATGTATTGGCGTTGATAGTGGGGGGCAAAGTGCTGAGAGGAGAGGCTGGGGAACATTCAGGGTCCAGGGAAGGAGTGCCTCCAAGCATCGCCTCCGCACTGGGAAGCTGGGGACCAGTTTTGAACAAAGGAGTGACATGGGCGTGTCTGTTCTAAAAAGGGACCCCTTTTAAAGTGGCGACCAGAGCAGGCAATGGATAAAAGTTAAATGTGATTGATTTCAATGTGTTATTAGTTTCCTGATGCTACTATAACAAGGTACCACAAACCTTTGGTTAAGGAAACAGATTTATTCTCTCTCTGTTCTGGAGGCTAGAGGATTAAAAACAAGCTGTCATCAGGTCGTGTTGTCCAAGACTCTGGGTAGAGTCCTTTCTTGCTTCTATCTATCTTCTGGGGGTGGCCATCGATCCTTGGCATTTCTTGGTTTTTAGCTGCATCACTCCCGTCTCTGCCTCTCTCAGCAATGGTGTTTCCCTTGTGCTGCTCTCTCTTCTTAGGATACCAGTCCTACTGGACTAAGGGACAACCCCACTCCCATATGATCTCATCTTAATTAATTATATCTGCAGCAATTTTAGTCCGAAATAAGGTCCCATTCTGAAATTCTGGGAGTCAGGACTTCAACATAATTTTTGGTGGCGGGGGGACATAATTCAACCCATAACAGATGTCATTTAAGTGCTTGTCATATAGATAAATGTCAAATCTGAAAAAAAAAAAATCTTATGTACAACTCACATCACAGCTTGAGATTCAAGTGACCTGGCCTCACCATATTTGTCTCTCACACTAGTACTTTGCCCTAGTGAGTACTAAATAAATGTTTGAGAAATACTTTCCTTGTGGTCCCCTAAGGCTCTCAGGTCTGTCCTTAAGAAGTTAGAGAAATAAACTAAAAGTCCCCAGAGAACAAAGTCAAGCTGCCGTCTGTCCCAGATTCCTGGCAGGCAGCTGTTCCCCTGACCCGGGCACCCTCCTCCCCACTGCCTGGGCACCAGCTTGGGGAAGTAGCCAGTCATGAGGAGGACGGAGAGGACAGAACTCAGCTCCCTTCCTCTCCTAATTAAGCAACCCCACTGTGCTCAGCCCTCTCCCTTGCTTCCCTCTCCAGACAGGCTCAGACTGTTGCATTCAGACAAATGCCGGTGCATCGTGCTTGCTTCCCTGACCTGGTTCAGGCCTTCCCCTTACCACTGGGACGATTGCTCCAGTCTTTGAACTGATTTCTTTGCTGCCAGCGCCAATAGGGTCATCCTAAACATGAATCAGGTGATTTCTCTCATTGCTCTAAAACCTTCGATGGCTCTCTATTGCTCTCAGAATAAAGTCCAGATTCCCTAGCTTTCCATTTCTGGCCTTGGGCCTGTCGGTCCCCAGGTAGCTACCCAGACTTGTTCTTCATTATTTCCCTACATGTGCACCATCCTACAGGCAGGGAAGGCTCCATAATTTCCATTTAAAAGAGACTGTGGGGTGCATTCTGGTTAGCAGGGGACACTTTGGGGGCTTGTCTCCAAGTTGTCTTTGTAAGCAGGGACACCTGCGCATGGCAGTGCTCTCCTGTTATCTGTATCCTTGGTGTATGCTGTCACCTCCACATGGGATGATCTCCCCACATCCCAATTTTTCAACATGGAATTCAAAGGACATCTTCACTCTGATCATATAACAGAAGGACCTCTCCCTGATCTGCATACAGAGTACTTTGGTTGAATTTCCTAATGAAGTTTATTCTAGCCCCCACTTGTGCTGCCTCTGTTCCCTTCAAGCTAGGCGCTAGCCCCAGGCCTGTGGCTGAAGGGCAGGAAGGGCAGGTGAGAAAAGTGCCAGAATGAACACCTGGCTGCTACTCTACCCTGGCAGGGTCTTGCTGATGACCGTGGGCAAGGGGGAGACATCCAAGCAAGGTGACAGCATGAGCTAAGTTTCTGGCCAGACCTTGGTTTTACAGACAGGAGCTTTGGGGGAGGGGGTCCTTTATTTTGTATTAATTTACGTATTAATTTGAATATATTTGCATAAGTGTTCTAAGAGACACTGACTACATTTCATTCATAGAAAGAGCGGGTGTCATCTAATGGATGTCTAGGGATGGAAAAAACCACTGGCTCGTGGTTCCATCCAAATCTTAGCAGCCAGAGGTCTTTAGTAATTGGCCCTCCCTCCCCCTCCCTTTACAGAGGAGTAACTGAGGCTCAGAAAGGGTATGTGAGGAGGCCAGTGTCACACAGCAAGTGAAGAGAGCGCCAGGCTTCCTCCAGGCTTCCCACCATCCGCCAGGAGATTGCACTACGCACCTGGCTTCTCTCTCTACGCAGGGTCGAGGGTTCGAGGCGAGGCTTGGTTTTCTCTGTAGTCCCTTCTCTACGCCCCAGAGTAACAAAGCCTGTCGGCTTGGCAGCCTCTGTAACCACCACAGGAAACCAAATTGTAGTAGAAAGTCAGATGCGAGTGGAAAATCCTCTCAGAAATGTGAGATCGTTGCTTTCACCTGTTCTAAAAATAACCCGGTTTATTAGAGATTGATAGATGACGAGGTAACCCGCAGTTACTCCCCTGACGCTGGGGAGAGGAGACCGTGCCGTCTGTTGAACAAAAGGGGAGTTGGGAGGCACCGCAGGGCTTGGTAACTGGCTGGACCCAGCCCAGGGTTCACGGAAAATTAGCAGGGGGGTGGACAGGTGTTCCTCGGGCCCGTGGGAACAGCAGGAACAAGACAGTGGCCACTGCCTTCGAGGATTCTAGTCCGAGGAGTGGGAAGACAGATAACCGAGGAATTGCCCACTGGGAGGAGGGCTCCAAAGGAAACAATAAGTTCCGGGATGAAGAGGAGCGGGGGTGGCCAAGGAGGCTTCTAGAAGGAGGGGGCACCTGAGCCGGGACTGGACAGTGAGAAGGTTTGTGGGGGAGGGCATCTCTAGGAGAGAGACCAGCCGGTACCAAGGCCTGGAGCTCCTTCCTGGTCCTTCTGTGGTTCATGAAGTCTGATCAGGGAGCTGCACAGGACCAGAGACCACCTCTGCTTTGTTTCATAGTCTCAGCCCCTACGAGGTGCCTGGCACAGAGTAGATGCTCAGCAAAAATGCGGTGGATGGATGAGGAAGGCTCACGGACGTGGCGGGAGCTTCGTGAATGTTGAAGGAATTCTTGACTCCTGTCCTCTTACACCCATAGTCAGTCAGTCAATGATTCCTACAGATTTGCCTTTCTTTTTTCCTTTTCTTTTTTTTTTTTTTTAAGATTTTATTTATTTGTTTGTCAGAGAGATCACAAGTAGGCAGAGAGGAAGGCAGAGAGAGAGGAAGAAGCAGGCTCCCTGCCAAGCAAAGAGCCCGATGCGAGGCTTGATCCCAGGAACCTGAGACCACAACCTGAGCTGAAGGCAGAGGCTTAACCCACTGAACCCCCCAGGCGCCCCCAGATTTGCCTTTCTCGGCATTTCTCAAGCCAGTGCCCTCCTCCATCCCTACCACCTCTGCCCTAGTCCAGATCTCTCAGCATTAGCTATGCTCACTGCGAGCTGTGAATACCCACTCTGTGCCAGGCCCCGTGCTAGGCCCGTTATCAGTAGTATTGCCACTTAGCCTTTAAAACAACCCCGGTGGTGCCCTCATTAAGCAGCTCAGTGGTTAAGCGTCTGCCTTGGGCTCAGGTCATAATCCCAGAGTCCTGGGATGGAGCCCCGCTTTGGGCTCCCTGCTCGGCGGGGGGCCTGCTTCTCCCTCTCCCACTCCTCTTGCTTGCATCCCCTCTCTTGCTGAGTCTCTCTCTGTCAAATAAATAAATAAAATCTTTTTAAAAAACAATAAAAAATAAAACAACCCCAAGGGACAGGAAACCTTTCCTCCCTTTTACTACTCCGTCTCCTATGTGATCTCGCTGTCTTTTTGCCTCACCCTCCCAGTCCCTCCTCCATAGTCCAACCAGGATCGTTGGCAAAACTCAAAATCAGATCTGTCTCTGCACGGCTTACAACCTTCTCATTGTCCCCAGGTTCGTGACCTGGCTGAAAGGACCTGAGTTCCATAGCTCGGCCTCATGGGCCGCCGAGGCTTGTCTGGCTCTTCCTTAGCAACCCTTGGATCACCCAGGCCGCTTCTCAGCTCGACGCCTTTGCTCAGGCCCGTGCCCTGTACCAGGAGGGCCCTTCCTGCTGCTGCTTCACCACCTTAGGCTCAGCTCTTTCCATCTCTCTGGACTCCACCCACCGTGGACTAGGTTGGAGGTCCCCTAGGCCACCCCCTCCCCACTCTGTGTTGACTTTATCAGCACCTGTAGTCATAACAGCTCTATTTTATATGATCATTTGTCTTTTAATTAAAGTATAGGATTATTTCCGACTCATTAGGTCGTGTGGTTCCTTAGTCACTACAGAACAAGAAACCCCCGCAGCATTTCCTGGTCATCTGGAGTGACAGCAGTGGTCAGGGATTCTGCTCTTTCCTGGGTTAGCTTTGATCTGAAATGAGTCACACGGTCCAGAGACCACGTGCATGTGAGTAGAATGGCGCTGAGGGGTCTTGGTCCCTTACAAACACTTACAGACTCCAGCAGGAGAAAAAGGTCAATAAACCCAGTAGTTCATTCTCACCCAGTGCCTTCTGATCCTGGTCCTCCCTCTCTCTGGGGTTCAGGGGGTTCCTGGAGTTTTCTTGCTTCCACCCAGGCAGAGGGGGATGGTGTCCAGCTGAGGGTTCTCCGTCTGCCAGGCAGGAGTCTGAGCCTGTATGGCCAGCCCCTCCGACAGCATGGTCTGGACCAACTGGTGCCCTTGCTGTCGGCTCTGTGCCTCGGACTGGGAACCCACCGCAGCGGTGGTTCCACATCTCGCTGTCAGGGAGGACCACGTGGCCGCCACTCTTCCTTGCGAAGCTCTGACCCCTCAGGCTTCAGGACCTGCTCCAATTTCATGCAAATGACCACTTTGGCCGGACCCACAGGTGCTTGATTCCACACTGTCCCAGGAGAGACACAGGCACAGCCAGCCACGGAGCACTAGTGCCCTGCCAGGTGTCCGCGCAGCATCAGCTTCCTCCAGGCTTGGCTACCTCCGCTCCAGCTCAGGGACCAGACTCCTGTTGTTCCGGGCGAAATGAAGACCCTGTAATAATGGTAATTTTGATTTACTAAGGCATATTCTATAGCACGTATTATACTGAGTACTTTAAAAGTATCAAATAATTTAATCCTGATAACAGTCTTACGAGGTGAGTAATTACTGGCCCCCATTTTATATATTTAGGAAATGGAGGCACAGAGAGGTTAAGTGACTTGCCTATAGCCACACAGCCAGTAAATGACAGAACTGGAACAGAGACCTAGCAGGCTGGTTCCAAGGCCACTTGGCTGGTACACTCAGACACTTCAGCGGGTTGCGTGACGCACATCTGTCTGCTTGTCTGTCTCCATTGACATTGAGAACTGAGTCTTGTTGCTCCTTTCTCCACCACTGTGGCACAGCAGCGGGCACCCAGTAGGTGCCCTCAATCAAGCCGCCCTTGACAGGAGCCAGTTTGTAACCCCCTGCTTTGGGTAAGAGAGCGCAGGAGAGAAAATGTGTTTCGTATTATGGCATTTTGCAACCATCTGTCCTACAAGATCACATTCATGGTCACAACACTTCGGGGCATGGGTTATTAGACCCACCTGTCCAATGAGGAACCTGAGGCCCAAGGAAGCTAAGAAATTTGTCTAAGTCACCCAGTGAAGAGTTGGCAGAGATGGAACCTCATCTCAGGTCTCCTGAGTCCAAGTCCAGTGCTCACTCTACGTGTCAGAAATGGGGCCTGGGAAGATATTGCTGAACCCAAACCCAGTCCAAGGGGCATGGGGGGCCTGCCAAGTCAGGGGTCATTAACCTTTTCCTCTCCCATCAGGGGGAAGCTTCTGGGGATAGAGGCTTGCTTCCCTTCCTCTCAGCCCTCAGGGTCTAACACCTCTTCAGGGCAGGAAACTCTTCCTTGTCACAAAGCGATAGCCCTCCCTCCCCCATTCTCCTCCTCCCCCCAGGCCGCTCCCCTCCCCATCCCCCTCCCCCTCGAGGGTCTTGGTAAAAGCATCCGCTTGTCAGTGTAAATCTACAGGGTTCAGACCAGCAGCTGGAGATGGATGGGCAGGAAGCAGTAACAATGGATGAAAGACCCTCTGTGCCCAGGTGGGTGGGGGAGGGAGAGGCAGGAAACAGAAGCCTCTCTCCTACTGAGGCCTGGAGCTGCGGGCTGGCGGGAGGCCTGGGATGCAAGGACCTGCGGGGGTTTATTTGGATTCCCTGAGGACCCAAGCTGGGAGCCCTTCGCAAACATCAGACCAGCTCATCTCCGTGGGGTGCCCGGTCCAGGATGTGTGACAAGAATGTCGCTTTCATGCGTCTCTCTTGGTCCCTAGGGCCTAGCACAGGGCTGGCTGCCCAGTGGGGGCTTGTCTGTGGAAGGAAGAAATCAATCTGGCACTACTAATAACTAAAGAATTGCAGTTTTTAAAAAAGGGATCTTTACATCCAACACGGGGCTCAAACTTACACCACCCCCCCCCACCGAGAGAAGCTTTTCCAACACAGCCAACCAGGCGCCCCTGATTTTCTTTTTTAAAAATTTAAGAACACCCACGGTGATCCCTTTCCCCTTTACAATTTTTGCACATGCTGTTCTTTCTGCCTGCCATGCCCTTCCCTCTGCTTTTTGCAAGGTCAGCACCTTCTCATCCTCTGGTTGGCAGCCCCCAAAGTTCCCCCATGAAGATCTGGGGCCTGCTTTGACCTCCATCCCCTGCTAGGGTAATCCCCATTCCGTCGCCCCTCTAACCCAGCACCCTGTGGTCTTCCTTGGTGGCACTTACAGAATAAAACATCTTCTCACTTACTACACATCCTTATTTTTGTGTTCCCTGTCTCTCCCACCGGAATGCGAGCTCCAAAAGCACGTCTTGTTGTATCCCCAAGGGGCAGGTGCTTGGAAGATGTTCCATAAGTTGTTAAGCAGATCCAGAGGGGAACAACTGAGTCCTATAATGATGTCATTCACACCCTATGCTCTGCATTCTGCTTCCTCGAAGAGAACAGAAGGAACCTTGCTCCTGCGCTGAGGACCGTAAAGCCCCAGTCCATACTGAGGGACTAGCTCCCGGGTCAATAATCGTGGTGATCGCAGATCACGATAGGACTTTGCTTCCCCCACAATCATGTGTGAGGTTCATCAGAATCTAGTTGTGCACAGTAAGGGGAGGCCGCATATGGGAATGTCCACTGTTTGTCCAGCACACTGCAGTGGACACTGGGGTGGACAGGGCTGGGTCCATCAAATGTACCCATTTCTAAGATGGGACAACCGAGGTCCAGAAATGCCAAGGACACACACACACACACACACACACACACACACACACACACACACACCAGTCCAGAGTTTTACCAGCAGAGAGTTCAATAGACCTGCGAATTCACTGAGCCCAAAGACAGGCATTCAGATATTTATTGAGCACCTACTAAGTGCTCTGGGCTGGGAGGTGGGCTATAGCAACAACTAAAGGCTCAGGGAATCAAAGCATTTATATAAAAGGCCCAGCCAATCTGACACGGAGCTGCTTTAGTGACCTTGAAAGCAAGTCCCTATGTGGCCAGATATGAGAGCAGGGCATGAGTCGGGGAAAGGAGTCCCCAAGTGCCGGGAGGCAAGGGAGGGAGAGTTGATCTGGGCTGGACCCAGAGCAATAGTGACCTAAGAAGCCAACTTAGCTGGGGGTAGCAATCACTCGTGTGCCTGCTATTGTGTTGGATTGGCGCCCTTCTAGTGGAGTGCTTTGTGCCCTCTCAACAGCGTGGGACCCAGTCAGCAGAGACCACTCCTTCACCCAGGAAACTCCCACTGAGCACCTGCTGTACGCCACAGCCCAGGCCGCACCCTGGAGTCACAGTCCCATCTCTCAGAGGCCTCAGAACTGGTGGGGGCACACAGACGAGCCGACAGACCTTCAGACACCTGAGATCAGGTCCCTCCCGAGGCAGCACAGAGCAGCAAGGAAATCCTCCCGCAATGCCTCCCAGCTCCCACTTCTGGGACCGTGAAGAACATCGCCAGGCCAGGCAGACCTGTACCCAGCCTCAGCCCTCCTCCACGTCAACCTGTGACCCTAAGCAAGGGACTTAACATCCCTGAACCTCAGTTTCCCCATCTGCAAAATGGGGAGAGTAGTAATAGGACCTACTTATACAGCACTGTGGGAATTTGAGGAAACAACTTGCCCAAGCTCTTGGCATACAGAAACAGTGAGCACTCGGGTGGCCAGGGGCCCGCTATGGCCTCCAGGGACCACCATTGAGTCCCACAGGCTTCCATCTTGGATGGAGTCAGTCCATCATGTAATGGGGGGTCCTGGTTCTGGGCTCGGCCGGGGGCCTGGCAGGGGTGAGACCCAGCTCCGGCCCAGGAGCAGCTCGCCACCCAGGGAGGAGCCGATATAGCAATATACTTGTAACAAAACGTGGCCAGTGTTATTCTAGATCTCGCTCTGGTTCACAGTTCTGTGAGGGGGCCTTGCTGCCCCCTCCTGATGGTCCTTCGCAAGGCACACGTCATCTTGATTCCACAGGTGAGCAAACTGGGGCTCAGAGAGGCGAATCTACCTGCCAAGGTTCATAGGAACACTGTCTCCAGAACCTGTGCTCTGTCTTCACAAAAGCAAATCTGAGGCACAGGTTGGCTCATTAAGTTTGCGCCCGTGCCACACGCCAAGTCTGGACCTGGGTGTACTGGCATGGAGTTAAACAGGGCAGGGTCCCTGTCCCCACTGCCAGCCAGGGGACACGTAGATTTGGGGCCTGCTGGGGCTCTGTAACACCGATGAGGGGCCTTTTGGCACTGATCTAGGCTCCCCCCCACCGGCCCCCACTTTAAAGTGCCGGGAGGGCTGCCGGGAAATGCCCAGGGAGGGAGGCTGTGACAGTGTGACAGCTTCAGGCCCCCAGGGCCACCATGTCCGCCCAGCCTGGCTCTGACTCACCACCCACACCTGGCGCTGGCCTCAGGCAGCCACGTTGCTGGAAATAGACTGGGGGTTGGGGGGGAGCAGGAGCAGGGGAGGGGAGGGAGGAGGGCGGGCAGGGAGGTGGCACCTGCATGCGTGGCTGCCATTCCCACCCTCCCCACCGGGAAGCAGAGAGATGTCATCCACCAGAGCCCATTGGAAATAAGCCAGGCTCGGGAACACTCCTGGAGGCTGAAGACCCCCGCCTACCTGGGAGGCTGCTCCGAAGCAGTGAGGGTTATAATAAAAATAGTGGCGATGCCTCATTTCCCACTGAGAGTCTCGGGGGCTCTCGAGCACTTGTGTGCCAGGCTGGCCTCCGTAAGTGCTTTGCATGTATTGGTGATCTCACTGAACTCCCACAGCGACCCAGGAGGTTGTACGTGATGAAGCCTGTTCCACCGATGAGGAACTTGAGGTTCAGGGAACCACGGTAAGTTGCCTCAGACAACACAGCCCCTGCATTAGGCATAGGCATTGTGAAGTCCCCTCAAGCTCCCCCTCCCGCCTCCAGCTCAAATTGCTCATTCTAGGTCACATGTGCCAGCTCTGTTCCCATCTGTCCTGCAGCATCCCTTTCCCTCTTGACCAAGGTAAAGCCTCCCTTCTTCCTGCTCTGGGAAGCAGAAATCACATGATCACCCTTCTCTTTTCCTCCCTACCTGTCTTAACCTCGCTCAGCTTTCGTCCCATATCTGATCATGCTGTCTCCCTGTCTAAAACCTGCAGTGGCTCCCCATTGACCTCAAGATAAAATATATTCCAGAGCCTCCATACCCTGAGCCCTTCCCACTTCTCCAGCTTCATTGCTCACGAAGTCTTTGCTTGGGCAAGTCAGGACACTTCCCAAGGCCCGCTCTTCTGGTGGGCACGCTAACACGGCTGCGCCATGGGGGGGATGAAGGCACTGGTGCGTGTCAAGTACCCAGCGGGGACCTTGGTGCATAGTAGGGGTTCGGTAGACCTTCTCTGCTACCGGTTCTGAGCCAGAAGCTGGGGGGGGCGTGCTCTCAGCCAGGCTGGGCTCAAGGGCTTTATGATGGTCTAGCCCAAGGACTGATTGTCCATGCTACTGGAATTCATCATATTAGGAAATTTTGAAAGACTGCAGGGCAGCAGGAGTTGGAACTAGGGAAGGCGAAAAAGGCAAAGGTTGGTAAACGTGAAGAGGTACAAACATTGGGCTGACAATTCTTTTAAAAATTCAATTACTGGGGCGCCTGGGTGGCTCAGTGGGTTAAGCCGCTGCCTTCGGCTCGGGTCATGATCTCAGAGTCCTGGGATCGAGTCCCACATCTGGCTCTCTGCTCAGCGGGGAGCCTGCTTCCTCCTCTCTCTCTCTCCCTGCCTCTCTGCCTACTTGTGATCTCTCTCTGTCAAATAAATGAATAAAATCTTAAAAAAAAAAAAAAATTCAATTACCACATGATCTAGCATTTCCACTTCTGGATGCATGCCTAAAAGAATGGAAAGCAGTGGGTAGGAGAAGAATCAATGAAACAAGATGGGATTGGGAGGGAGACAAACCATAAGTGACTCTTAATCTCACAAAACAAACTGAGGGTTGCTGGGGGGAGGGGGGTTGGGAGAAGGGGGGTGGGGTTATGGACACTGGGGAGGGTATGTGCTTTGGTGAGTGCTGTGAAGTGTGTAAACCTGGCGATTCACAGACCTGTACCCCTGGGGATAAAAATATATGTTTATAAAAAATAAAAAATTAAAAAAAAAAAAAAGAATGGAAAGCAGGGTCCCGAAGAGAGATGTTTTTAACCAGTGTTTATAGCAGCCTTATAATAATAGCCAAATAAACAATAAATAATAAATACATAGGTGAAACATGGAAGCAACCCCAACGTCCATCAACAGGTGAATGGACAGACAAAAGGTGATATATATGTACAACAAACTATAATTCAGCCTTAACGAGGAGAGAAATTCTGACATGCTACAACATGGATGAACCTTGAGGATATAACACAGAGTGAAAAAAATCAGTCACAGAAAGGCAAATACTGCGTGATCCCAGTTATTTTAAAGATTTTACTTTTAAGTCATCTCTCTACCCAACTTGGGGCTCAAACACACATCCTCGAGGTCAAGAGTTGCACGATCCGCTGACAGAGCCGGGCAGGTGTCCCAGTGTGATCCCGCTTACAAGGTATACTTAGGGTGGTCCGAGCCAGAGGGCTAAAAGTTCGAATGGAGGGGTGTTGGGTGTAGAGATGACTTAAAAATAATATCTTTAGGGCACCTGGGTGGCTCAGTTGGTTAAACGACTGCCTGCAGCTCAGGTCATGATTCCAGAGTCCTGGGATCGAGTCCTGTATCGGGATCCCAGCTCCACTGGGGAGTCTGCTTCTCCCTCTGACTTTCTCCCCTCTCATGCTCTCTCTCACTCTCTCTCTCTCAAATAAATAAATAAAATCTTAAATAAATAATATCTTTAAAAAAGAGAGAGAGAGAGAGAAAGGCAAATGGAGGGTGCCAGGTGCTGTGCGGGGGGCGGGCAGAGACAGAGTTTCAGGTTCACGAGATGAAAAGGTCTGGAGATGGATGGTGGTGAGAGCTGCACACGATGAAGGTCGGGAACACCACCGAGCCGTGCGCTGAAAAATGATTAAGATAGTCCATTTTATGGGGCGCCTGGGTGGCTCAGTGGGCGAAATCCTCTATGTGCAGGTACACATAGAGGGTAGCAGACAAAGAGCTTGAATGGAGGCCTCAGGCAGGACTGGTTCCAGAACTTCAGGCACATATGAGTGCAGGGAGTGGAGATGCAAAGCTGGGGTGAGATCACCTGTGGCACGGGGAGAAGCCTGGCCTGGTCCCTTCCTCACAGCCCCAACTTTCCAGATGAGGACACTGAGGACCTGTGTCTCAGCCAGACCTCCACAATGCAATGGGTAAGTGATCCGGAGGGCTAAAGAAAGAAGGAAGAAGGACCCAGGTCAGGCAGCAGTGGGAACCCCTCCCTTCCCGCCACTTCCCCAGGACCACACCCCCACCCCCACCCCCACCTCCAGGCTTGGCCTGGCCTCTGGCCTCACAGGTGGGAGTGACTCAAGCCAGGGGCCTATTCTGGTGGCCCTGGCCCCTGGACCACAAGGGAGCTCTGGGCCTCTCAGCTGTGATGTCAGTGGGCCCTTCCTTCCTCCTCCCTCTGCTTGAAAGGTCACCTATCTTAAACTCTGTCTCACCCCACCCTGTCCCTTCCCCCCAAAAGAGGATGACTTTTTTGTAACCTATGTCAGCTGTTCAGTTCAATATTCAAACAGCTTTCTGTTCTGGTGCCCGTCACCAGGGCCTCCACTGCCAGAAAACCGAGCCGCCGCCAGTCCCCCAGGTTGCAGAAGCCCACCCGACCTGCTTTCAACTTAATAAACAATTTCCTATGTAGCTACTGCTGGGTCAAGCACTGACCTTTGCCCCCAGGGATAGGCGTCTGCGCCCCGGAGTTTACGTTCTCATAGAGGCAAACAGACAACCAATAAACCAATAAACCAATAATAAAGTCAACGAATATAGTAACAAGATAATTTCTAAATGTGACCAGGGCTGTATAGAAAACAAAACAGGCAAGAAGCAGTGGTTGAGTGACTACTCTACCACGAGTGGTCAAGGAAGACTTCTCTGAGGAAGTGGCAAAGGTCTAAGGGAGAGCATCCCTAAGAGAGGAAAGAGCAGGTGCAAAGGCCTTAAGGGGAGAATGGACAGGAATGGTATAGGAGTTTTCCAGGTGGGGTCCCCCAACTAGCAGCACCCCCTGGGAATTAGTTTCAAATGTAAACTCTGGAGCTTCTGGCTGGCTCAGAAGAGCATGTGACTCTTGATCTTGGAGTTGTGAGTTCGAGCCCCACGTTGGGTGTAGAGATGACATAAGACTAAGCAAACCAACAAATAAAATGCAAATTCTTGGGACCCATTCCCACCAGATCTACCAGACCCTTCTTGGGGTAGAAGCCAGCAAGCTGGGTTTTTACCAAGTCATCCAGGTGATTCTGATGTACCTTCACCTTTGAAGGTCATGGCGGTAGAGCTCAGGAAGTAAGGCGTGTGTGGCTGGAGGGTGGTGCGGGGGAGAGAGGTAGCCACCACCCAGCAGCCTCGCCCCTGCCACCCCACTCATGCCTTGCCTCACTTCCTGGCCCACTCTAGGCAAAGCTGAATGCCCTTCCAAGGCTCCTCATTGCCCTAACTGCCTTTCATTGGAAAGAGCATCACCTGGTCAAGAGAGATGTCCCCTGGAAAGTCGAGCCAGAAAGTCAGTGTGAGCTCTGTCATCAGAATCGCGTCCCATGGACAGAACACGAGGAGCTTCTGGGCCTGAGAGGACACAGAAGCTCTGTGCGCCTTCTCACATACCTCGCCCCACACATCTCTTCCATCTGGCTGTTTCGGAATCGTATCCTTTTGCAATAAACCAGTAATCTATTGATAATGTTAACCTTGCTGCTGGCAAGCAATGGCCTTCCTGAAGCTTCGCTGCTGGGACTCCTGTGGGTGAGGTCGGCCGTGGGGCATCCCCTCCTCAGCCTACACAGGGCTGCACCGTGTCCAGACACGCCGGGCCACTAAGCTCTGGTGACACTGGCCCATCCAGGTGAGGCTGTGCTTTGCATCTCTTTGGCTTTTAAGATATTTAAATATCTTCCTATCTCCCATCCCACTCTACACTTGATCTTAGCCATAAGGCCGAGAAGCGATGTCTCCCATCCCACTCTAAAGACTTCATTAAAATATCAAGAAGAGCGGAGTCTGGGTGGCTCAGTGGGTTAAGCCTCTGTCTTCTGCTTAGGTCATGATCTCAGGAATGGAGTCCTGCATTGGTCTCTCTGCTCAGTGGGGAGCCTGCTTCTCCCTCCTTCTCTGCCTGCCTCTCTGCCTACTTGTGATCTCTCTCTCTGTCAAATAAATGAATAAAATCTTAAAAAAAAAAAATAAAGTAGAAGGAAGGAAGGAAGAAAGGAAAGAGAGATCATGGTTTTGGGGTCAGAAGGTGGGGCAACTCACTTTGTCTCTTTGAATTTTGGTTTCCTCACCTCCTAGAGCAATTATAAGAATATATGTAGGACACACAAGAATTAAGTACTGTATGCAAAGTCCCCCGTTCAGATATGCTAAAAACCAAAGCAAAACAAAACAAAACACACAAAGAGGCATGCTGTGTGTTCTCCACAAGTGTGCCTCCAGACCCACCATACCCCCTCCACCCAGGGCCAGGACCCCTGCTTCCACGTGTGTTGGGCCGATGGAAGCTCCAGGGAGACACTAGTGAGGAAAGGAATGGAGGGTCGGGGATCTATTGCCCTGGGCTGCTCCTCCTCATTGGCTGGGTTGACTGTGCAGAGTTCTTCTGCCCCAGGCCACAGATCCTTTCCCGAAGCCACCCCTGGCCAGGCTATCAGAGGCCAGCACTTCCGTCTGGGGCTGGTCCTGGATGCCCCTCCCTCCCTTAACCCTACCAACCCCCTTAGAGATTAAGGTCCTTCACAAAACTCTCTCTTCCTTTGCCCCTCCTGGCCAGCCATCTGTTTCCTATGGGAACCTTGGCTGATGCAAGGGGCCAGTTTCCTAATTTTTATCAAGGTGCTCTCTGTCTGTCACCCCTGCTGCAGAAAGAAGGTCCCTGTATCCCTTGGTGCCCCAATCTCCTTCCTGTTTTGTAAGATCTGGGTCTTGTCTGCCCAGCCCCCTTCTTACCAGCCCAGGTGTCCAGGTTCTGGGACTCTAGGACCGACGGACATACCAGCATCTTCACTGATACCGAGAGAGATACAGACTGAACAGAAGGATTCTGAGGTCAGCTGCTCAGTAGGCTTTCTTTTAGGAATTAGTATTAATAATAACAGCCACCGGGTACTAAGAACCTACTATACATCCAGGTCCTATATTAGAACTCTCATTCATTCGGCGAATATTTAGTCATTGATGTCATACCATTGGAAGCAGATACAGCAGTGAACACAGACACAAGGACACTGCCCTCTTGAAGCCTTAGAAGACGGGCATCTGTTGTTCTAGTTAACCCCTGAGTAAGGATGCTGGGGTCCAGAAACTTGCCAAAGGCACTCAGCTGCTGAGCGACTGAGTCAGGATTCGAACCCAGACCTCTCCACAGGAACCATCATCTACGAAAAGTCCAGGAGGCTCATGGTGCAGCTTAGGGAGTGCAAAACCCAACTCTCAGAGAGACAGAGGACCTGGGAAGAGGGTGCCCTGGGCGTGGGGGGAAGAGAAACGGGGCTCCCATCTGTATTCCAGATGCCTGCCGTGACTAAAACATAGGGTCAGGGGCCCGGGGTGACACAGCCAGGGAAGGAGGCTCCGTGAAGCGGTGTTCCTAGCGATTACTTGTCTGCAATTTCCTTCTTGACGTAACATTGGTGACTCATGGTCTCAGAACTTGTCTAGTTTCACAATCCACGAAGAGGATTGCAGACGCTGTTGTGACTCCTGCCAGCACATTCATTTTCACCCCCCCTTGGGACATCAGGGATTTATTTTGGAAGGTTGGTGGGAGCAAGGCAGGGAAAGGTAAGCACAAGTCCTCGGGTGCCCCTCAAGGAGCAGTCGTGCTGAGGGTCTGGAACAGCTAAACAGCTGACCAGAGCTCTGTCTCCCCAAACACAAGCAGACATCCGTTTAGCTGAGCACCTAATGTGTGGGCAGACAGTGAATTAGGCCAAGCTGGGCCATGGTTAAAGCCGTAGACCCCGGGAGGACTGGATTCAAGCTCCTGCTCTACCACCTTCTGGCTATGGGACTTAGGCAAGTCCGTTCACCTCTCTGAGCCTCGGTTTCCTTATGGGTAGAATAGTGGAAATGATAGCCCCTCCTTGACCAGGAGGATTAAACAGAGCAAGACACCTACATGCTGAGAAGAAGACGCGGCGGGTTCCAAGGGTGCGCGAACATGTGAACATCGCCTTTGTCTACTTAGTCATAGCCAAACTGTGCTGAGGCGGACACTCAGGTAACCCGCTTTTCTCCCTTCCTGCTGCTGTCTGGCATTCACACTGCACACTTGGCAATCAACCAGGATCACTTAGTGTGAATCCTCTCGGTTCTCACCTCTCTGGGGTCTCCGTTCAAATATTGCCTCTTTAGGATCCCATCCAACTGCCCGATCTGGTTAGAAACACGTGCGCTCTGTCTCTACCTCCTCGCCCCTTCTATTTCCACCCGAGAACTCACCCTGACATTTTCCCATTGACGGATTTGCTTTCTTGTTTATGATCTGCCCCTCCCATACAAATGTTAAGTTTCCAGAAGAGAGGGAGTCTGACATCCTGGTCCCTCCAGGATTCCCAAAGCCAAGTACGATGCCTGGCCCATAGTAGGTGCTTAAAAAACGTTAGTTCAGAGAACAACGAACCAATTCCCTCTTCCCTGGAGTTGTCTTCTGGGAGGAAGGTCATGGTGGTTCTCAAGCAGGACGGTGGCATGGGAGGCCTCAAGCGTGCCGAGGTGGGGGGGGGGGGTCACTGGGCTGGCCCCGCTGTGCATCTGAGCTGTGGCCTGGAGAGGCAGCATTTGGGTGTAACAGGAGGCCCGGCTCCCAGTTCCAGCCCTGATTCACGGGGAGACCGGGAAAGGGCTGCTGTTCGTCACTTCGACTCACTCTCCCATCTAGAAAACCAAAAGGGCAGAAGAGGTTGGAGGGTTTGCTTTTTTGCTTTTTGGTTTCTTTTAAACTGAGGTATAATTCGCACACCAGAAAGGCTCAAAGGTTTTTTTTTAACGTTCTTTTGTCGTAAAATCTTTTCTTCGAAAATTAAAGTTTGTAAGTAGATCTAATATGTAAACAAGATAAAAGTGGGGCTGTTCCAAGGGGGGGGAGGGTTGAGAACCTGGCCTGCTTAGTGTGTCCCTTGCTTCCGCCAAGCTGCCCCCTCCCCACTCTCAGTGGTCCCTGGGGCACTTCCACAGGATCCCAAGATCTGGAGGAACCTGGTTTGAAAACCACTGGACAGGAGTCACACTCTAGGGTCCCTCCAAGGTGCGGGAGCTCTGGGGAGTGGCGAGGGGCCCCTGCTCTCCCAATTTGCAGATGGGAGCTGTTCCTTGAGCTGCAGTCCAGCTGCCTCCCGAGGGTCATGAGAAAGAAGGCAAGGGCAGGCTCAGGGCGCAGGAAGCGGAGCCGGCCAGCTGGGAGGCAGTGACAGGCACTGGTACTGTGGCCTCCTGGACAGGCTGGTGACATCACAACCCCAGGAAGCAGCTGCCCGAGAGGCCCTCGCTGTCCCTCAGGCCCCCTCTGGGAAAATCAGCCACCAGCTGTTGCAGGCTTTTCTCACTCGCTCGCTGCTCTGGATTGTCCCCTCCTGAGCCGCCATCATCGGCAGCAGCGGCCACTTCCTCTCATTAAGGACCTACTGTGCACTCATTAAGGACCTACTGTGCACCTTCTGGTTACAGCACGTGCGTTCCCAGTCGTCACACCCATGCTATGAAGTAGGCCTGGTACCATCCCCATTTTACGGATGCTGAGCCCAAGGCTCAGAGGGACAAGAGAGACCGCACAAGGCGAACACCAGAGTCCGGATCTGAAGCTGGTCCCGTCTGACTCGGCCCAGGCTCTCTCCATGAACAATCATCTTGTCAGATTCAAGGCAGGACAATGCAGGGTGAAGAGTTCTCACACAGGGCGAGCTGAGATTGTACATTTCTAACCCAGTTTTCTTTTCTTAATGAGTGTTCCTGGCCTTTGACCCAGGCGGTCTTAGGATGCCTGGAAAGGTCTTACCACACACTGCCTGGCCCTTTCTACAGATGTTAGCTATCTAAGAAAGAGTACACTTAATCATGATGAGAAAATAAAATGGAAAAAACAAAGATGTTAGCTGTAACGATGACTCCATTTTGCACAGAAGGAGCCCGAAGCTTGGTGGAGCTGGGGAACATCCGTGGAGACCCTAGAATAGGGAGGTGCCCAAGCCAGGCTGGTGAGACCCCAGAGTCACAGCTGAGTCCTTTCACCCCTGAATCTCTCAGCCGGGATTGTCCCCCTGCTCACATGCCGCATGAGTCTCCTAGAGCTCGCCTTACCGAACTACCACAAAGCTGGTGGCTTAACACCGGAGGCACGGAGTCGCTCACAGTTCTGGAGGCCGGCAGTCCTAAAGTAAGGTGTCAGCACGGTTGGTTTCCTCTGGAGCTCTGCAAAAGAATCCTCGCTTCCAACCAGCAGCGGCCACCCCCAGTCCTCTGTGCTTCTTGTCTCTGTCACCCCAAACTTTGAGTCTTCACCAGGCCGTCTCTCTGTGTCTCTGTGTCTCAGATCACTCTTTTCTTGTACAAGGACTCTAGGCCTTGGATTTAAGGCCTACCCTGCGTATAGGCTGATCTCCTTTTGAGATCCTTAATTACATCTATAAATACCCTATTTTCAATGAGGGTTACATTCGCAGGTCCCAGGGGTAGAACTTGGACATACCTTTTTAGGAGGACAGAATTCAACACACTCTGTCACTGTTTGGTTTAGCAAACCTTCATCAAGCACAAACCATGTGTCAGGCCTGGGCTCAGCAGACATATCTCCGGTCTTGGGGGAGAGAAAAACAGACACAGGTAACAGTGAGATTGTTAGAAATAGAAATAGAATTTCTACAATAGAAATAAAGACTGTGAACCACAAAAGAGAGCAAGTAATAATGTCTGGGATGTGATGAGGAAGGGAGCATAGGATGTGTCCTATCCATCCATAGAAATTTATTAAAGACCATGCACAAGATTCTTAGGGTGGGAAATGTATATATATATGAAGAAAAGCAACACAGAACTGAATGAGCCTGAACTAGAGCTTTGGAGGCAGAACGACCACAGTTCCAGGCTCTAACCTGTCTGTGCCTCAGTTTCTTTGTTTGTAAAATGGGCATACTAGTAGCATTTGCCTCACAGTTATTTTATTTATTTATTTGACAGAGATCACAAGTAGGCAGAGAGGCAGGCAGAGAGAGAGAGGGAAATAGGCTCCCTGCTGAGCAGAGAGCCCGATGCGGGGCTCGATCCCAGGACCCTGGGATCATGATCTAAGCCGAAGGCAGAGGCTTAACCCACTTAGCCACCCAGGCACCCCTATCCCTGTATTTAAGTGAAATCACTCAAGCATTCAGCTGGTGAATATTTCCTGAACATTTTCTATGTGCCAGGCTGCCAGTGTATAGTAAGGGACCTACAAGACACCCGGCACCAAAAGCACTTAATGTCGGTCCTTATCCTCTTTTTCCTAATTCACAAGTTAGGTAAAAGTTCAGGACAGAAATACAAGAGAGGTCACAAGGCAGGACAGGCTAAATGCCAAGAAAAGAGCACGAGATCTGTGTATGTAGGAATAGTGGGGACACGGCCAGGAGGTCTGCAAAGGCTTCCTGGGGGAAAATGGGCTTGGAATCAGACCCTGGAGGACAGTTAAGAGGGGGAGGAGGGAAGGCTGTGTGAAGCCATGATGGCATGGATGTAAGGTTGGGCTGGGAGAGGAGTCGGGAAGAAAAAGAGATTTGAGCTAGACCCTTTCTGCAGCATTTTGGGCTTTTGGGTGGGGTGTAACCCGAGCACCAGCGAAAGAAATGTTCTAAATCTAAAAGCAGCAATCAAGGGTAGGCATGGATAAGAACGCACTTAACCAGATCACAAGTGTTTGCATTTCTTTAAATTTTGCTCCAACATTGGTATCGCCTTTTCTGCAGGGCATTTCCTGTAGGGATTAGTTCCATTCTTTTCTACTTTATTTAACTCAAGTGCCTTTCTTACTCAACAAGGCTCCTTGAAGGCAGAGGCTTCCTTGTAGCCCGGTGCAACCCCCGTGTCTAGCTCAGTGGGTACTCAATCAGCATTTCATTCAGTGAATAAATACTTCTATATTTCTATTTTACCTAAGAGCATGGAGCTTTGGATGGCGTGCCTAAAGTAATGTTTCCTGGCCTGGGGCAAGAATAATGTTGATTTGCACAATCCCCAAGCCAGGCAGGATTGTTTAGTTGGCGACAGCTGCTAGAATGACCCGCCTGGGATCCGGCAGGACAGAGTCACACAGAGGCCTTGCTAAACTAAACGTAGGAACTCACATCAGTTAAGGCGGTGTTGCTTTAAGCTCAGCCAACCAAAGGTGGATGCAAAAAACAAGCCAGCAGCTTGAGACTCGAAACAGAACAGAAAGGGAATTCACAGGACCCAACTTTGTCTTCTGGCTGGAGCCCTTGAGATCTGGCGATGCTGGCAAGGCCAACTGTGTGTTGAGATAAGAAACGGCAGCTTCTTTAAGGTTTATTTTGTTTTTGGAGCCGCCCGATCCAGTGGGCGGATCGTGCCTTGAAATAGAAGCATCTCGAAAAGCCTGTGAATCATTTCTTAGTGCCGGCCTGCAAGGTTTCATATCCTGTTCTTGGCGTTACCTTGGGTGCTGTGAGCGTGTGTATGTATTGTTTTCGGGGTTGTTTGCTTAGGATTTGGTTTTGAAACTTTTACTTTCTTTTAATAGCTTTTCTTTTCTTCTTCTTCTTTTTTTTTTTTTTTAAGCTGGAAGAGTTTGTCAGATGGTTTTTGCGAGAAAGTTCAAACTCTGGGATGACTAAGTCTCTGGAATAATTCGGACTCTGGGAGGGGGAATTTGCTGGCATTTGGCATGAATCAGTCGCTGATTTCTGCAGTGAGAAAATCTTTTGGAAAGCTTTTAGGTCAAGCCCCTCCGGGCACACGTGGGGAAACTGAGGCTCAGGGAGGGAGAGGGCTTCAGCCAAGGCCACACGGCACGTCAATGGAACAGAGGGGACTAGAACGTAGGTTTGACTCCTGGGACCAGTTTCGGGTTTGCAAGAAGCTTTCATGCACACGGTTCACATGGAGAGGGCCACATATTCGAGATCACTAAAGGAACAGAAAGAGAAAGAGAGTTGTGAAGAGTTACAACTCAAAGGGCATTCAAAGGGCATAGGGTTAGAAGGCTCAGAGAAGGGAACGGATGTGTGAAGGCATTCTACATGCACGACCCTGCTTAATCCTCCCCAGGTCCTTTTAGAGCAGTGGTTCTCAACCAGGATTGATTTTGACCCCAGGGGACATTGGGCAAGGGCTGAAGACCTTGTGTGTTCGCCACAGCCAGGAAGGGGGTTTGCTACTGCCTCTCTCAGGTAGACGCCAGGGATGTCGCTCAGATCCTGCAATGCACAAGACGGGCCCGACAGCCAAGGTCAACAGCGCCAGGGCCAGGAAGCATTGCTCTGGGGAGGGCCCTAGGATTTGTTAATTCAGGGTAACAGCTGAGAAAGCTGAGGCTCAGGAAGTACAGCCACTCATGGGGTCTTGGGCAAATTCCTCGACCTCTCTGTGCCTCATTTCCCCACATCTATAGGAGGGAGCTGGCAGCACTTGTTACGATGATTAGGCAATTTAATATTTATAAATCATTTAGGACAGTGCCTGGCACATATTAAGTATTATGTGACTTGTTGCTAAAAAAGATAATAATATTGAAAATAAGTACCCTGGTCCAACACACACAGAAAATACGTGGAAGAATTATAACAAAATCTAGGGATCGTTAAAGGGCACGGGGGCTAGAAGATGGGAGACTTCTGTGGGTTCCAGGCTTAGAGAGCAGATGATGCACGTGGCTGTCCAGGTGACATCTTACATCCTCGTGGCCGTGAGGGTTTCCTTCCCACAACGGCTACCTTAAACGCAACTTCATCTTTTTATGTTAAAATGACATGCACTGTTAAACATGAATACCTTGGGCAAGTCTGACACAGCGAGCCGCTATGAGCCATCAGTAATCGCTCATGAGAAATTGATCGATGAGTTCCTTCCCAGAAAGGCGGCCTGCCGCTTCCTGCAGGAATCCTGACCCACTGGTCGTGCCCACACCCATCAGCACCAACCCCGCACCCTGCCCAGCTTGCACCCAAGGTGAGCACCTGCTCCCGACCTTACCCCCTTTTGCTCCCACAGCCCTTTCACCCTGCCCAGAGCCCAGTCCCTGCTTTGCCACTTTGCTTTTTGTGTTTTGTTTTGTTTTTATTTTTTATTATTATTTTTTAAAGATTTTTTTTTTTTTGAAAGAGATCACAAGTAGGCAGAGAGGCAGGCAGAGAGAGAGGTGGAAGCAGGCTCCCCGCTGAGCAGAGAGCCCGATGCAGGGCTCGATTCCAGGACCCTGAGATCATGACCTGAGCCGAAGGCAGAGGCTTTAACCCACCGAGCCACCCAGGCGTCCCATGTTTTGTTTTGTTTTTAAAGATTTTATTTATTGGGGCACCTGGGTGGGTCCGCCGTTGAGCATCTGCCTTTGCCTGGGTCATGATCCCGGGGTCCTGGGATTGAGCCTCGAAGCATCAGGCTCCCTGCTGGGCGGCAGGCCTGCTTCTCCCTCTCCTATTGCCCCTGCCTATGTTCTCTCTCTTGCTGTGTTTCTCTTTGTCAAAAAAATAAATAAATCTTTTTAAAAAATTATTTATTTCTTTATTTGACAGAGAGATAGAGACCACAAGGCAGGGGAAGGGGCAGAGGGAGAGGGAGAAGCAGAGTCCCCACTGAGCAAGGAGCCGGATGCAGGGCTCCATCCCAAGACCCCAGGATCATACCTGAGCTGAAGGCAGACACTTAACCAACAGAGCCATACAGGCACCCGCCCCTGCTTGTCCACTCTGTCCTTCTAATGCTGTCTTCAGTCAAGGATCAGTCTCTTGGCTGCTGGTTGCTGACCCCCACCAGGTCTCTGGCCTTGTGTGACCTCCAAGCTCTACCTGCTCAGCCCAACTCTCTCCACGAGCACTGGACTCTGGAATGGAAACCAGGCACTGACGTCTCCCCTCAGCCTGGGATCCACCTGATAAGCCCATCGCTTACAACAGATGCCACCGATCAAGACTTTTAAGCTACGTGACTTACGCGCTTACAACAGTTCTCACCCGCTGTGCCCCACTCTCTCAAGCCCAGATCTCACTGAGCTAAAATCAAGGTGTTGGCAGGTTCAGTGTTTCCTTCTGAAGGCTCTAAGAAAGGATCCATTTCCTTGCCTTTTCCACTTTCTAGAAGCTGCTGACATTCCTTGGTTCGTGGTCATTTCCTCCATTTTCTTTCTTTTTCTTTTTTTTTTTAAAAGATTTTATTTATTTATTTGACAGATAGAGAGATCACAAGTAGGCAGAGAGGCAGGCAGAGAGAGAGAGAGAGGAGGAAGCAGGCTCCCTGCTGAGCAGAGAGCCTACCTCGGGATTCGATCCCAGGATCCTGAGATCATGACCTGAGCCGAAGGCAGAGGCTTAACCCACCGAGCCAGCCAGGCGTCCCTTTCCTCTGTTTTCAAAGCCAGCAACATGGTACCTCTCTGGCCCCGTTTCCATAGTCATCTCTCTCCCTTGACTGTCCTCTTCTGCCTCCCTCTTCCGTTTGTAAGGACCCCTGAGATTATACTGCACCCCACAAAATAATCCAGGATACCCTTCCTGTTTTAAGATCAGCTGATTAGTGACCTTCTGCATCCTCCATTTCCACCTACCAGGAAACAAGGCCTATGCTCAGGTTCCGGGACTGAGGATGCAGACATCTTTGGAGAGGCCACTAACCTGCTGGCCACATTAACCAGCAGGGGTGGTGGGAACTACGACAATCCAGCCCGCACATACTGTTTCTAAAGGAGGCAACTGCTTCTCAGCCCTGGCTGATTTCATCACGCGTGAACCCAGGTTCGGTATGGCTGGGGCTTGAACTCTGTGACCCTGGGACAGATCTGAGCTGAGATCAGGAGGCGGACGCTTAACCAACTGAACCACCCAGGCACTCTGGATCTACCAGTGTTTCAAATAAAGCTGGAACGTTAGAGTTTCAGGTGAAATTTTCCAATCTTGTAATCACCGGGCAAGGCTGAAAACAATTTTTTTTTTTTTTTCTCCCACAAGCTAGATTTGGCCTGAGGCCACCCAGGTGTGACCGCAGGATCCACCTTCATCCTATCAGCTGCGGTGAGACAATGAGATGTTCTCAGCCACTTACAGGCTCTGCAGGCTCCGGGGTATGAGGAACCAGCTGGGCCTCGAGGTGGGAGGGAAGGTGGTCAGGAGTGTAGGGGGATGCTGCTGGGGATTCCTCGGGGGAAAGTTTGGAGGGAGAAGGGACCAACCATTTCCCTGAGGGACCAACCATCACCTGCAGGAAGCAATGGCGCATGAAAGGGTACAGGAAATCAGGCAGAGACTGACCTGAAGAAATCAACCAGAGTCAGGTAGGCTTTATGCCTCATGACTTCAGAACAAATTAAGCACACACTTTCTAATTTCAAGAGGTATCAGTTCTTCCCTTCCCCTTGAAAAAACGAGCAAGACTGGCAGGCTGGGGGATGGCAGGAATGGGGTTGAGAAGGAGGCTTTTCACCTGCATGCTCTCTGAATTTTGAGTCAGATGTGTTACCTATTTAAAACATTAAATTGAAATCGTTTTATAAATGTAAAAATATTTTCACATATGATAGTTCATGCTAAAGGTAAGACAGATAGAGTTGTCATGGTGACTCCCCGTACTCTCATGAAGATGACAGGTGTGACCTCCTTGCAGAGAGGTTCAGAAATGGTGAGATGCTAAAAAATTACTTTAGACTTGTCATCTTAACTGACTGCTGCTTTTCCTTATCCTCACACACCAGAACTTCAGTAAACCAGACTGGAGTTGTTTTCTTCTTCCCCTTCTCCTCCTCCTCTTTCTTCTTCTCCTTGTTTTTTTAAGATTTTATTTTTAGGGGCACCGGGGTGGCTCAGATGGTTAAACATCTGCCTTCGGCTCAGGTCATGATCTCAGGGTCTTGGGATCAAGCCCCACATTGGGCTCCCTGCTCAGCCGAGAGCCCACTTCTCTCTCTCCCTCTACTACTCCCACTGCTTGTGCTCTCTTGCTCTCTCTATCAAACAAATAAAATCTTTTTTTTTTAAAAAGATTTTATTTTATTTATTTGACAGACAGAGATCACAAGTAGGCAGAGAGGCAGGCGGAGAGAGAGGGAAGCAGAGAGCTGAGCAGAGAGCCCGATGCAAGGCTCCATCCCAGGACCCTGGGATCACGACCTGAGTCTAAGGCAGAGGCTTTAACCCACTGAGCCACCCAGGCGCCCCTAAATAAAATCTTAAAAACAACAACAACATATTTTTTTAAAAAGATTTTATTTTTAAGTAGTCTCTACACCCAATGTGGGGCTCAAAATCACAACCCTGACACTGCCGTCTTCTTGAGTTCTATTCTGTTCCATTCTAAATGGCAAAAAGCAGGGCACCTGGCTGGCTCTATTGGTAGACCATGCATGATTTGGGGTTGTGAGTTCAGGCCCCACATTGGGCGTAGAGTTTACTTAAATAAATAAATAAATGGCAGAAAGCAAAGGCTCTGCGTCAAGTTGGCTTGTCCTTCCCACACTGGGTGACCTTGAGCGACATACCTGACTTCTTTGAACCCCAGTTTCTGCATCTGTAAAATGGGAGTAATAATAATACCAACATCATGGGTTGTGATGAAGATTAATGAGTTAATGCAGGGAAAGCACCTAAAACAGAACAGAATCAGCATCCATAAATGCTGACTTGAATTATTAACTATTTTTACTATTCTCTTTTAACCTTGTTTGTTTGTTTGTTTGTTTCTTTTTAAAATATATAATGAATGTATTATTTGCTCCAGGGGTACAGATCTGTAACCTTGTTTCTTTTGAGTGGGGAAATTACTTAGAACCGTAGCAACTTAAGACATGTAATGCAGGCAGTCTAAAATAAAGTGAATTTTTATAAAACAAATAAAATAAAATGAATTTAATCCCTGGTTCCCCAAATCTTTACAGCCACCCAAGGGAGTATCACTGTCTCTGTTCCAAAGGTAAGAGAACCAGAGATTAGGAACATGTATGCAAGTCACTCAAGGACACTGAATGGGGAGACTGAGAGGTAGAGGTTCAAACCAATTTTCAAGATTTCAGATCCTGTGACTTTCCACTCAAGTCTGCTCTATGGTGCGATTATAAAATAACAGGGTTTGTTCCTTGGGTTTGGGGACAGCCCCTCCCCCATCTTTGGCCCCAGATCCACTAGATTCCAAGGTGGGGGTCAGATCAGGTCTCTGGCTCCTATTCTGGCCTCAGCTTTGGAACCAAATCCTTTTCTCCCCTGGGAAGGAGGCAGAGTTGGGATGGGGAGTCAGAGGGGGAGTCAGAGCAGGGAACCTACACATGACCCTGGCCCAGTGGCCCCAGCTTTCTCACGAAGCAGGCTCTGTCAGCGTCCCAAATCCGCAGCCTCCCCCTGACCCTTGTCTTCTAAGAGAGCAGCAGCTGCAGCTTGAAAACATGTCTGGCACCAAACCGGTGTGGTAAGTACCCCCCAAAAGATGGAGGGCTCAGCGCAAACAACCTTCATCCTGTGGGAGAGCCCCAAGGTCAGGAGCCTGGCTCTGTGGGCTTCAAAACCCGACTCCTCCGCTTCCTGGCTGAGCAGCCTCGGCGTCACCTCTCCGAGAGGTCCACATCTGTGCGAGGAGACAAGGGCAGCATCTATGGCAAACGCAGGTGGAATTACCACACCCCCACCGCCCCGCCACCAAGACTGATTGATTGATTGATGCAAGGGGGAGAGAGAGAGAGAGAGAGACCAAGCGTGCATGAGTCCCGGGAGGAGCAGAGAGAGAGGGATAAACAGAATCCTTGAGCAGCAGGGAACCCAATGAGGGGCTCCATCTCACCACTGGGAGAAAGGAGCTTTAGGGGTGACTAGGTGGCTCAGTCAGTTAAGCGCCTGACTTCTGCTTTCAGCTGGGATCGTGATCTTGGGTGGTGAGATGGAGCTCAGCCTTGGGCTGGGCACTGAACTGGGAGTCTGCTTGAGATTCTCTCTCTTCCTCTCCCTCTGGCCTGCCCCCTGCTTCTACGTGTGTGTGCTCTCTCTCCCTAAAATAAATCTTTAAAAAATGAAAGTGCTCTATTGAGATATAATTTACATACCATAAAACTCACCCATTTTAAGTATACAATTCAATGATTTTTAGCATATTTACAGAGTTGCAAAACATCACCACAACAATTTTGGAATATTTTTATCAACCCTTTCCCCCTCCAAAACCCTGTTCCATTAAAAGTCACACCCCTTCTTCCTCCTATTCTACTGTCCCAGTAGACAACCACTAGTCTTTCTCTCTCTATAAAGTTACCTTTTCTGGAAATCGCACATAAATAAAATCATACAACATATTCTCCTTTTAGTCTTGCTCCTTTCACTTAGAGAGAGGGGAGTGGGGAGGGGCAGAGAGAGAGAGAGAGAAACAATGTCAAGCAGACTCCCCACTGAGCCCAAAGCCGGACGCAGGGCTCAAGCTCATAATCCTGAGGTCAAGACCTGATCTGAAATCGAGTCCAACCCTTAACCAATTGAACTACCCAGGCACCCGTCTCTTAGCATAATATTTTTAAATTCTATCTGTGTGTTGCACATATCACTACCCCATTCCCTTTATTATTGCTGAATAATACTCCATTGTATGGAGATGTGTCTGTTTATCCATTCATCAGCTAATGGATATTTGGGTTGATTCCACTTTGTGGCTCTAGTGAACAATGTGGCTATGAGTATCCACATACAAGTCATATACCAACATACTAGACATATGTTTTCACTTCTCTTGGGTGGATGCCTACAAGAATTGCTGGGTCCTATGGTCAATTTATGTGGTTTTTTTTTAAGATTTTATTTATTAATTTGACAGACAGAGATCACAAGTAGGCAGAGAGGCAGGCAGAGAAAGGAGGGGGGGAAGCAGACTCCCTGCTGAGCAGAGAGCCCGATGCCGGGCTCGATCCCAGGACCCTGAGAGCATGACCTGAGCCAAAGGCAGAGGCTTTAATCCACTGAGCCACCCAGGCGCCCCATATGTTTTAACTTTTTAAGAAAGTGCCAACTGTTTTCCAAAATTTTCCATACCCATCAGCAATGTATGAGTGTTTGTTGAGAGAACTAAATGATGTAATTAACATAATGTGTTAGCATAGTGCCTGGTCATAGTGAATCTTCAAGAAATGGTAGCTGGTGCTAACCGAGATCTTAATAGAATCAACACTACCCACGGTACGGCTGTCTTCTTCCCTGCAAAGAAGGTGGATCTCTAAAGTATTAATACCCACATTCTTTATGCTTTTAGCCTGGCACTCAAGACACCTCGCACACCCCACCTCCAACTATTTATCCAGTCTTGGCCAGCAGCGACCCACCTTCTAGAGGCTGCCTATGCAAGCTAATTAGCACTTTTGCTCACATTCTCTGCCCTCTTCCCTCCTGTCTTCCTCCTGCCTGCTCTTCATGTATTAGAATCCAGGCTGGGGACGCCCGGGTGGCTCAGTGGGTTAAGCCACTGCCTTTGGCTCAGGTCATGATCCCATGACTCCTTGCTCGGCAGGAAGCCTGCTTCTCTCTCCGCCTCTGCCTGCCTCTCTGCCTGCTTGTGTGCTCTCTCTCTCCCTTTCTGGCAAATAAATAAATAAATAAAATATTTTTTAAAAAAATAATAAATAAAATAAAATAATATCCATGCTGGCCTTCAACACTCAACTCCAATGTTCTTTCCTCTTTAAGATCTACCTTGGCTTTCTAAGTAATTCGATCAGTGCAGTCTTGTCCAATTGTTTCCCACTAACCATGAGTGGCTACTGAGCACTAGAAATGTGGCTAGTCTGAACTGAGATGTGCTGTGTGAGGAAAAGCACACCAGGGGCACCTTGGTGGCTCAGGGAGGGGGTTAGCCCTCTGCCTTCAGCTCGGGTCATGATCTCAGGGTCCTGGAATCGAGCCCCAGAGTCCGGCTCTCCACTCAGCAGGGAGCCTTCTTCCCCCTCTCTATCTGCCTGCCTCTCTGCCTGCTTGTGATCTCTCTCTGTCAAATTAATCAATAAAATCTTGAGAAAAAAAAAAGAAAAGCGCACCAGATTTTGATGTGCACAAAATCACGTGTATGAATTTCGGTGTGTGTGAATTTTCACCAGTGTGAAAAATAATGTGAAACGAGTCATTTTTTTGTATTAATTATATGTTTGAATGACAATATTTTGGGGTAATTGGAATTAGGTAAAATACATTATTGAAATTAATTTCACTGTACTTACTTTCTTAAAAGGTGGCTGCCGGGGCGCCTGGGTGGCTCAGTAGGTTAAAGCCTCCACCTTCAGCTCAGGTCATGATCCCCAGGTCCTGGGACCAAGACTCGCATCGGGCTTTCTGTGCAGCGAGGAGCCTGCTTCCGCCTCTCTCTCTGCCTGCCTCTTTGCCTACTTGTGATCTCTGTCTGTCAAACAAATAAATAAAATCTTTAAAAAATAAAAAAATAAAAAAATAAAAAGGTGGCTGCTAGGAAACTTTAAGTGACAAATGCGGTCCCACTGGGCTGCCTCATGGTTCTATCTGGCAGTGTTGGTATAGGGCATCGATATTCTAACAGTTCCTGTTTATTGAGCACCTCTTTCTTTCTTTCTTTCTTTCTTTCAAGATTATTTGTTTATTTATTTGATAGACAGAGATCACAAGGAGGCAGAGAGGAAGGCCGAGAGAGGAGAAAGCAGGCTCTCTGCTGAGCAGAGAGCCCAATGCAGGGCTCGATCCCAGGACTCTGGGATCATGACCTGAGCCGAAGGCAGAGGCTTTAACCCACTGAGCCACCCAGGAGCCCTTGAGCACCTATTTCTTACATTTTTCTGTTATCTGATGTAATGCTCACCACAATCCTGTGGGGTTGATGTTATGAATATCTCCTTTTTTACAGATAAGGAAGCAGAGGGAGGGTGTGACCTCCCCAAGGTCACACAGCTGGACGCTAGCAGATTCAGTATTCAAACCCAAGTTGTCTGACTCTGAAGCAGAGTCTCCCATGGGATTCTACTGCACAGTCTACTAAAGCACCAGGGCTTTGGGGGTCTCCGTGGGGTGTCTTTGGCTGGAATTAGAACAGCTCTGCATGGTAATGAATCATGCTAATCAGAAACTCTGAATGCTTGTCTTTCATAAATACAAAATGAGAAAGCAGATTAATTAATATAAGCAATGCATTTGGAATAAATTGGATCTTGGGATTTGTGGGTAGAATAAAAGGCTGAGGACCACTGATCTAAACAAAGATCTCCTTTTGCAGGTGGGTGAACTGATGCCCAAAGAGGACAAAGGATTTGCCCAGGGTTGTCAGCTAGTGGCAGAGCCAAGTGCAAAGGCTGTGTTTCCAAGATTGGAGGCTGAGCCTCCCTGCACATACCTCCAGGTCTCTGCCAGGATGGTCTCTGCCCCAAGCCACTTGGAAGCCCTTTGTCTTGACTCAGCCTCCTCCCTCCCCCAAGCCCTGTCCCAAGGACTAGATGGGAGGGGGCCAGGAGACCCAACCCATTTCCCATCAGGGTCCCAAGGCCACCATCTGGTCCTGGGCCAGGAATTCCTTTCAGAGACTGAACTAAACTGGGCCAAAAATAATGCTGAACCCTTGGATGCCTCCAAGAGCCCCTGTTCCTAGTGGACCCTGGTCTAGCAGGCCAGGCCACGCCAAGTCTTCTCCCTGCCTGTTCTCTGGGCTCCCCCAGTCTTCCCCTTGCCGGCTCCCATCTGCACTCATATGTGTGTCTGTGTAGGGAGAGGAATGTTTCAACAAACTGCCCACATCCCAGGTTCTCTCTTGCCAGCCCTCTCCAAACAGGCAGGAGACGGTGCTAAACCCAGCAGCGTCCCTATGAGCCAACCCAGGAGAGCCCCAGCCGTAGACACAGACGAGGAGCCACCAAGAAACCGAGACAAGGCCACCAAGAGGCACGCAGAGTGTGTCCGAGACAAGATAAAGGATGGGTGTTCAGATAAAGATAAAAAAAGACACGGAGTCGGAGACGAAGCGAATAGAAATGAGAAGAAAAGAGGTGGACGAGCAAGGGGGTTCGCGAAAAGGAAAATTCGAAGAACGGCAAACAGGAAGACGACCGAGAAGTTCGAAATAGAGAAAAGGGCCTGAGAGACAGACAGAATGCGCAGGAGCGAGAGGGCTCAGCGAGCGGGGGCGCGGGGCGCGGGGCACACGAGGGTCCGCGGTGAGGGGGGCGCGGGGGTCCCGGGGGGCGGGTCCTTCTCCCGGAGCCTCGCCCTGCTGCGCGGATCCCAGCAGCCACATTCCTCCGGGTTTCCCACACGCTCGCCATCAAAGAGTCCCCAAAGCCCAGCTTTTCCCGCGCCCCTCCCCCGCCAGGGCTGGAGAAGCTATTTTTCACCCCCTCCTGGTCTTTAATCTGTTGTGGGGAAAGAAAGCGGCTTTTGTTGGGCGAGGGGCTGCGCGGGGGGTGGGGAGGGGGCGCCGGCGATTGTGTGTCCCGCAGCTGCGCGCCTGGGGCCGCCGGGGGTGGGGGCGCGGGGCGCGGGGCTCCGGGCGCGCGGGGCGCGGGTGGGGCGGGCGGGGAGGGTCCGGCAGGGTCCGGGAGGGAGCCGCGGGGCCTGGGGGAGCGGGCGGGGAGGGTTCGGGTGGGGGCCGCAGAGGGGCGGGCAGGGAGGACCCGGAGGGTCTGGCAGGGCGGAGGTGGGGCGCCCTGGCGCAGGCGAGGAGGGCCAAGGTCGGAGAGGGCCAGAATGGGGGCAGCCAGGGCGCGGGGGTGAAGGCGGAGGGGGTCACAGTGAATGAGCGAGTGGAGGAAAAGGCCACCCGGGCGTGCAAGCTCATTGTCCTCTTGGCCCTGTTTGCACCTGGCCCCAGGACTGGGGGGAGAGGGACGCACACTGCAAAGGGCATGTTAGGGAGAAGGCTGCACACCCCCCAGAAGCTCGTATGAATGCCGTATGCTGGGCAGGGAACCACCCCACAAATGTAAATGGACCGCAGCATGGGAGAGACACCCACACTCTCACCAGGGGCCCAGACCCACAACCCTCAAGAGGGATCCCAAAACCCAGGGAGGGGTGAAGGACCCACACTCAGGAAGGAACACACACTTTCTGGAGAACCCACTTACTCAGAGACATACACACATACAGTGCCAGACACCATGAGGGGCTGCTGAGCAAAATGGACTTCAGATGTGCATTTCCTTCTCCTCCCATCCTCAATTCCCCCTTAAGACAGTCCCCCGTTCTCCAGCATTTTCCTGCAGTTGGTAGCTTGACTAACTGCACAAGCTTTGGACTCAGGAGGCTCTGCTCTGCTTCCCAACAGCTGAGTGACCTTGAGCAAGTCACCTCACCCCTCTGACTTCAATTGATATGAGGATTGAGACAGAGAAAATACATGTAAGATGCCCGGCTCCCTCTTGGCGCTCAGCGAAGGTTGTCCTTTGTAAGCCTGCCGATGCCTGGGCCTCCATGGTAATGATTCCACTCAGCAGCACCTGTAGCGGGCAGGAGGCCCTCTGGTTGGGAGTGGAGGAGCCTTTTCCTCTCTGGCAGGGACACCTGTCTCTTAGGTCAGATCCCCCTCTCTTGACCTCAGTACCTACCCTCAAAGCCTTTGAACAGCAACTGGGACGTAGGCCAACACAAGACCGTATCTGGGAAGGGTGAACATTGCATTTCAAGACCTGTGTGGGAAGTACCTTTTTTCTTTCTTCGGACTCCATCTTTCTACAGCCTTTTCTGACCCCCCCTTTCGTGGGAGCCCAAATCCAGCTGCGGGTGTCTGCAGCAATGACACTAGGCCTGAGAGTCACAGAATCAGAGAGTCAGCCAGTATAACCTGCATTTGGGTTTTAAATCCCTCCACCCACAAGGGATCTCCTAAAAGTGATGACCGAGGTGGAATGTCATTCAGTATATCTTCACTAAGTGCCCACTCTGTGTCAGGCACTGGGAGGGATACTGAAACCAAAGAAAGACCACCTGGTCACAAGGCAGGTGACCTCTATGGCCCATCGGGTGGCTGGGAGTGTTTAATGAAAGCCCGAGTGAAAGTGCTTTGGAAAGACTAAAACCTCTGCAATATATGTGTTTCCTTTTATTGTTTTTATTTTTATTTTTTTTAAGATTTTATTCATTTACTTGACAGAGAGCAAAAGCAGGGGGAATGGTAGGCAGAGGGGAAAGGAGAAGCAGGTTCCTGGCTGAACAGGGAGTGGGGCTTGATCCCAGGACCCCAGGATCATGACCTGAGCTAAAGACAGACACTTAACTGACTGAGCCATCCAGGCACCCCCTTCCCTTGTTTTTTTTTTTTTTAAGTCACAGTTAAACTCCCACATAACCCACTGATGCTCTCCAAATTCTAGACGTTCCAAACTGTCCCTGCTTGACAGAGTGTTGCTGGTCATACTCACTAGCCTGTAAGTGTTAGCGGGAGAGAACCAGTCCTTTGTGTCTGCACACTGTGTGCAGTTTCACACATGAGCATGAACACACTATGTGTGTGTTCATCCTCGTGCGTGTCCGGATTTGAGCCACAGACCCGGATTCAAATCCTGATTGGTGGGGTTTTATACCAACAAGCTGTGTGACAAATCTCTTTGAACTTCAGGATATTTGCCATAATAATACCTACCCCCAAAGCCCCTAGAGCAGATTATATAAGATATTTTATAAGGCACCCAACAAAGGATAGGTTCTCAGAAAATAAACTCCCTACTCGCTTCCCTGTGGGTGTCCACTCCTTCACCCCAGATGCCCAACCAGCTCCTGGACGTCCATGGTCACTGCCTACCTGTTGAAGCAAGGGGTTGGTTAACTTCAGGGTGGTATGACTGGACCAAAAAGGTGGAACTGGGGTTGGAAGAATGAGAGAGGGAGGAAACTTAATTCAAAACGGATTCTTAAAAACAGGAGATGTCATTCTGCACTTTAAGAATAAACATCCCTTGGGCGCCTGGGTGGCTCAGTGGGTTAAGCCGCTGCCTTCGGCTCAGGTCATGATCTTGGGGTCCTGGGATCGAGTCCCACATCGGGCTCTCTGCTCAGCAGGGAGCCTGCTTCCCTCTCTCTCTCTCTCTCTCTCTTTGCCTGCCTCTCCATCTACTTGTGATTTCTCTCTGTCAAATAAATAAATAAAATCTTTAAAAAAAAAAAGAATAAACATCCCTTAAAACATGGACAAGAAAAGGCTTTTGGGGAAATAAAAAAAGCTTCACATTTCCAAGAAATTTCCAATGCTCCCTGAGTCTCTTTGCTTAGAAAAGAAAGGTTTTTCCCTTAATGTTCCCAGCACCTTAGTGTCTGTCTTCCTATCAAATGCATCCCCTACCTGCCCCCGACTTTGCTTTTCTCTATTCAGTACAGTAAAATGCTGTCGGGTCTAATCTACCTTCACAAGAAGTTCCTTGAAGGGACAGGATGAAAGGCATAGGCAAAGAAGGATACAAGTTTTGAGACAGGCAGACATGGGTGCAAATCTTGGATCTACCACTCAGTGGCTATGTGAACTTGGGCAAGCATAATTACCTCTCTGAGCCTCAGTTTCCTTTTCATAAAATGCATCAGTGAGATAATGTATGAGAAGGTGAACGGTTAAGATTCAATGAAGGATGATGATGGTGATGATAGCACCAAGTACTTCTTAACTATAGAATAGCCTATCTTGGAGGTCTCTGAAATCCCCACCCCTATAAGGACTCAAGTCTTAGACCCCCCATGCTTCCTACAGTCCCTTCTCCATATTACCCACATTCCTGAGAACAGTCTCAGCATAAACCATTAAACGCAACTGGTACCATCTAGTCCACCCACCAGGGGTCCATCACATCATAGCACAGAAAAATAACTAATTGGTTCCCACAGTATTTTCCATCCCTCCTCCCCTTTGATCCTTTCAGCTGTGAGATAAGTGTATATTATTTTCCTCCCCATTCTACAGAGGAGACAACTGAGGCAGAGTGAGGGGAAGTACTTCATGCAGGAATTTGAGGCTGGTCTTAATTCTGAATTCCCTGTGCCTTCCTTGTGTCACATGAGTCTCAAGCAGCACTTTGAGGTCTAGGCTCACTGTGGGGAGAGGGGGGGTAGGAGGCGGGGGGGGGGGGCATGTTCTATGTGCCCAGCTGGAAAATCCTCAGCACACAGTTAAGGCACTTTGGGAGCAAACAGGTACCTATTAGGAAATACAGCACCTGGGGATGTTCTGAGACCACAGCAGACCACCCTAATGCTAATGAGAGTTAGTGGACAGAGTGGACAGGGAGCCAAGGGAGGAGGAGGCCCCAAGTCCACAGCTGACATCCCAGTAACCTTGGGCAAGTGTTTGAGGTTCCCTTGATTCCAACTTCACAACATAATGGGGGGGGGGGGGTGGATAGGTAGACAAGTAGATAGAAACTCAGTTTAGGCAAAAAGACATCTGCAGTTCTCATCATCATTACTCTGGCTTTGAAAGCAACAGCTCAGAGACCCCCCACCACTTTTTAAAATTTTAAAGACAAAACAGTATAACTTAATAGTTCTGCCAACTCTTCAAAAAATCAGAGTACACAACACTGACTTTTTTTTCTTTTCTTCTTCTTCTTCTTCTTCTTTTTTTTTTTTTTTTTCTTTCCATTTTGGCAAAGGAAGATTCAGTTCCTGGAAATGCTTACAAAATGATTCCTGACACTGGGAGGAGATAGTTTTAAAAGGAAGAAGGAGATGACAAAGAAAAAAAACTATATACATATATAGATGAGGGAAGAAGGTGGAGAGAAAGAATAAACAAAAGGAAGAAAAGAAAGAACTAAAAGAGGGAGGGAAAAAAGAATTTAAAGGGCCCCAATTCAGGGAACGTTATCAAGTTCCCAGCATCTGCAATTCACAGGCCGCTCGCCTGCCGGGGAGGCGCAGGCCCCGCCCCTTTCTCGGGTGTCGGGCGCTCATTGGTGGGGGCGGCAGTCGCCGACCGGTGACTGCCCGAGGAAAGGTTGCCTGGGACACGCATCCCTGTGTGAACGCATGACGTCCCACCCTGGCGCCAGGCTGTCTGGGGCTGAGTCTTAGATCAACACAGCTGTGGGACCGGGACCCACAGCTGGGCAAAGGAGCGGATTCCTCAACAAAAAATAGGATTGTGAGAAAAGTTCTGAAACAAAAACAGCGCAGACAAAAGCCTTAATGACATCCTTTCATAAAAATAAAAAATGCAAGAGGGGGGAAAAAGCTGGTAAAAGGAGCAGAACTGGGAACAGAAAGTTCAGAGGCATTTGGAATAAGAGGCTGAGGCCCCGCCACCACTAAACTAGTCGCAGAAGGCCTGAGCTAGCCCTCCAGTCCGCTGTTGGAAAAAGAAGTCTCTCGGGTTCAGTCTTTATTCAGTGTTCCCAACCGTACCCTGCTTCTTTCAGAATTAGAATCTTAGATTGGAGAAGACCCCCAGAGGTCCTTTGCTCCCACCTCCCCCACCATTTTGCAGAAAATTCAGCCCAGGAAGCAAGAACACACGTCCAAGGCCACATTGCAAGTTACTGGCGTGGCAAGAGAGAATTCTGCTTGCTAATCCCACTGCACTTTCTACTGCCTGTGTCACACAGCCCAGAGGCATTTCAGCCTGAAATCATCTTGGGAAATAATAAATGTGAAGGTGCTTTGCAAACAGGTACACAAGCCTGAGGCATCAGTGGTAGTAACGGAGGAGGGAGAAGGAGAGAAGAGAACCTGTATGGACCTGTGGACCCAGCACCTACCACACACCTGGCCCTATGCTGTGTCCCCAGGCACCGAGGAGACTAACTGATCTGGTGGAGAGAGCATGTCAAGTGCCTTGCGGAGCAGAGGCATGCGATAATTATTTGTTGAATAAATGAGGTAGGTCTAATTAGCTTCATTTTATAAACTGGGGAATTGAGGCACAGAGAGTTGACTTAGTTCAACATCATTAGTAAAAGAGAAGAACAGGGATGTGAACATAAATCGGCCCGGCCCCAAAGGCCATGATTTTTCAGAACCACCCCTCAGCAACCCCTAGCGCCCACAACAACCCCACCCCCGCCCGCCCCCGCCCCTGCCGGCCCCAGCTAGACCATTTTGCACAAACCACGGAAGTCTGTGTGATAGAAAAGGAAAGGGTTTTCTATTTGGTCACTCAGAAGTCTTGCAGAGACACCATTTACCCCTTCCCATGACCAAATAGCTGGCATTCTCTTCTTTTGACGTCTATAGCATTTATAGACTGACTTGTGCACTCACAGGTTATTGGTTATCGTCTTTCTCCTTCTTATGCTAAAGAGTAGAAGAAACTTGAAAACATTAACATTTTAGGGAAAAGTCTTTAGAAGACCCCTTTCTTGCAACACAGAGCCCTGTGGTTTGATGGAAACAATGGGACTTCAGGATTGGCTCTGCCATTAGCTTTGGCGTGACACTGGACATGTTTTATGGCCCTCTCTGGGCCCTTTACCATCCCACTCCTGCCTGTCCAAATTTCATAAAGCCTTAGATTTCCATTATTGGAAAGGATTTAAAATAATCACTTAGCACCATCTCACCATACTATTCACAAGGCCAGGGTACCTGGACTTGTTCGAGATCCTATGGCTGGGATGTTGATTCCCAGCCCAGTGTCCTTTCTACCACGACAATTTTGAGATTCTCCTAGTTCTGAGCTCCCATTGTCTTGTTAATCAGTGCCACATACTATAGAACTCTTAATTGTTTCCTGTGTTAATTTTGTCTCCCCAAATTGTGAGATTCTTGAGAGCAGGAGCCACTGTTTTATGTAAGGTGACTCCATAAATATTTACCAACTGATTGACTTAGGAAGCAACCATTGGGGGAATCCCACCTGGGTTTCCAAGATGAAAACCAGCATTTGAGGCTGTGAATTCCCAAAAGTTCTGGGAAGTGACAAGAAGACAAGGAAAGAATACTGAGTGCAATGTCCTGTTGCAATACAAGGCTTAGCTTCCCTGTCCTCTGATCCCTTTCCTGGGCTCTCAGAGCTGGAGCTATTTCAGCAAGGCTAAGAATAATCAAGTCCAGGTGGCCTACCCTTCCATAGCAGAAAGGGACAGACAATTGAGTGATGAAATTACCAAACTATTGTTTTCTGCAGAGAGGTGTGTGGAAAGTGTGGGGGTGGGGAGGGGGAAGGGCAAAGCAAGAGTCAAGAGATTGGCTGACCCAATGGGGGCCCCTAAAAAGATTTATATAGAAATCATCCTGTCTGTCCTCCATATTTAAAACTCTATCCAAAATTCTAATCAAACTCACTTCCAAAACACAATTGGCATATCTTTGGCTGCTTATGGAGTTCATGGGGCCAGAGGGTGGGAGCTCCTTTCTTTCCCCATGCAAAAATCACGGATTCAGTCTGCCTTTTTTTTTTCCTTTTCTTTTCCCCTGTTGTTCAAATAAATAGTGTTCTTTGCTCAAACCCCCTTCCCCTCCTCCTTCTGCAATCTCAGCCCTAGCCCAAATCTGTTTTCTTCATTGTAACCTCAGCTTCACCGCAATTAATTTTTTTCCCCTCTGGTCACAAGATAATTCCTGACGCCAGTGAGTCTGGAGGTCAGACGAACAGCAAATTGGGGAACAAGGCGGCACTAATTCCTTACAAGTTTCCCTTGAAAAATCCTTTGCTTTAAAAAAAAAAAAAAAAAAAAGCTTCTTTGCTGTTCAGGGATTTATGACCTCAGAGGAGCTGTGGGTTCGAGTTAGTGTTGGGCTGTGGGTGGACTGGCAGGGGGCAGGGGAGCTCAAAGATCTGGGGCGCTGCCAGGAAAAGGCAAATTCTTAAACTTAATGGTTTTAAGTGATTTTTAAAATCCTTGCTGGCAAAGAGGCCTGCCTCTCCCCAGTATCAGCGCTTCCTCATTCTTTGAATCCGCGACTCCGCGGTATTCGGCGTCAGACCAGCCGGAGGAAGCCTGTTTGCAATTTAACCGGGTTGTGAACGCCCAGGATTGGCGGAGGCGGGGCCCGGGCGCACGTTTTGCATAAAGGGGCGTGCCTTCGAGGCGGGCTCTATAAGTGGGGCCGCTGCTGGCGTGCGCGCGTTGCCAGCTGCTGTTGGGGGTTTTTGGCTCTCTTCGTCCTTTCGGCACCTCCAGTCTCATTCCTCAATATGAAGGCTCTGAGCCCGGTGCGCGGCTGCTACGAGGCGGTGTGCTGCCTGTCTGAACGCAGCCTGGCCATCGCGCGCGGTCGCGGCAAGGGTCCCGCAGCCGAGGAGCCGCTGAGCCTGTTGGACGACATGAACCACTGCTATTCGCGCTTGCGGGAACTGGTCCCTGGAGTCCCGCGAGGCACTCAGCTTAGCCAGGTGGAAATCCTGCAGCGCGTCATCGACTATATCCTCGACCTGCAGGTGGTTCTGGCTGAGCCCGCTCCTGGACCCCCAGACGGCCCGCATCTTCCCATCCAGGTGTGTGGGGGCGTGCGCGGGAGCTGGGGCGGGGCTGAGTTCCAGAGCCGGGATGCTTCCTGGACCCCTAAAACTCCCAAATGCGGTGCATAACTTTTCCCTCTTTCCCTTTTCTCAGACAGCTGAGCTCGCTCCGGAACTTGTGATTTCCAACGACAAGAGGAGCTTCTGCCACTGACCTGGCAGTCCTGGCGCCTCCAGGTAAGCATCCCCACCTCCGGCCTGGGGGGTGGAGGTAGGGCGGTGCTTAAACGACAGATCTTGGAACTGGTTGGCCTTTTAAGGAATTACTGCCTCTTCAGTTTGGGGAAAATGAGGCGAGAGAGGGGCAAGGGACTTATCCGTGGTTACATTAAATGAATGGTAGAACCAATTCCCCGCCCTATGTGCGTTTCAACCTTGAACGCATTTTGCCCCTGTCCTCCATCAGAGGCCAAAGACTCGAGGAAAAGTAGGCGCAGGTGAATAAAAGAGCCGTTCTGTTTGTAGTTTGGAATCGTAAAAGGAGCTGTATCTTCCTCTGCCCTCTCCCAGCTAGTGTCAATTCCAGGAGGGCGGGGTGATTGCAGGCTCCGCCTGTGGTCCTTTGGCGCCAACTGGGTGGGGGCAGCGTGGGGCTCGGAGTTATCAGCTGGAGGTAGAGACCAAGTTTCCTCCCTGGCGCCGGGCAGTCTGCGGACGGCCCCCGCCTCGGCGCGCTCGGCGGAAACTGATGGCTCCCTGGTCTTCTTTCCTCCCCCGCCCAGAATGCAGGTGCTGGCGCCCGTTCCGCCTGGGACCCCGGGACCCTCTACGGCCGGAAGCCCGAGGGCATGGATGGGCCCCAACCTCGCCCTGCCCACTTGACTTCCCCGAACCCCTGCCTCGAGCCTGGACCTGGCGCCCGGGAGCGAAGGACTGTGAACTTGGGTGGCCTAAAGAGCCAGAGCTAGCTCTGGGCACCAGCTGGGCGACGTCTCCCGGCCCCCACCCCACCCCTAAGTTTTAAAGTCTTTCTTTCACAAGTGTGGAGGTTGAGGGGGGGTGGCTGCTCTCCAAAGTCTGCCAAGGCAGCAGTAGAGCTAGTCTTCTGGTCTCCTTGGAGAAAGGCTCTGTTGCCCTGATTATGAACTCTATAATAGAGTATATAGCTTTTGTACCTTTTTTGCAGGAAGGTGACTTTCTGTGACCATGCAATGTATATTAAACTTTTTATAAAAGTTAACATTTTGCATAATAAACGGTTTTTAAACACTTGAGTATATAATTTGTTTTCCTTAAGTGCAAACACTCTCAGAAGGCTGAATTTAGGAGAAATCAATGTCCTTCTTGGACCTTGGAAAAGTAAGCTTGCTTATGTAAGGGAGATGTGGGGAAATGCCAGCTAAGACTAGAGTTGGGGGGACAGTGGAAAGGGTCCATAATGGGATCCGCATATCCAGTAAGGGTTGGGTGCAGAGAAGATCCTGGCCCTGGCCCCTCATTTTACAGATGAGGAAAGATGTGAGGGGAGCTCATCCAGCAAGTTGGGAGCTCAGGATAGAAATTAGGTCTCCTGAGTCCCAGTTTCTTAGGTCCCTTGAGCTGTTTTGCTCCACTACCCTATGGCTTCGGTGCCATTAATTATTCATGAGGTCTTTCTAGCAGGGGATGGGGAAGAGTGGAGCCTCACCCAGAGCCCAGACAGGGGTGGTGGTTGATAGACCCATTTTAGAGATGAATAAGCAGATCAGGGCCCGGTTTCATTTCCCTCCTCATGTTCTCTGATATGGCTTCCTCTTGGGCTTCCAAATTTGGAAAAAATAGGAGAGGGGCTTTTCTCATCCCTCAATCCCCCCAGCCACTCTGATCAGAATGATTTAGGTGCTGATTGGGGAACATTAATACCAATCCCTCTCCTCCCGCCAGGTAGCTGAAGACTGAGCCTAGACTGGGAGTTTGAAGCGGCCTCACAGCCTCCATTCCTTCTGGTATTTCCTTCCCATAACACCTCCACTGGGAGTCTACTCTGTGAGCATCTTTGACTCTATTTTAGAAATGGAGAGTCTGAGGCTCCATGGATAATGGGTCTGAGCCGGGTTCTCACAGCCCCTTGAGATGGGATTTTAACATAACTACAGTGACTACAATTGTAGTGGACAGGAGCAGAGCCTGAGACTGGCCATCCTAGGAGGCCAGGTCTGAGAGTGGGGCAGAGGGCAAGACCACCAATCGCCACCATCCCCCTTTGCTCCCCACCTGGCAGCTCCCCAGGTGGGCTCCACCAGGCTCCTGGCCTCATGAGATTCCTGTTTATGATATGATCTCATCTGTGTGTTGGCCCCTGGCATGAGTTACTTCAATATTTCATAACAAACAGGTCACGTCATCACCCTTCATGCCTTAACCCGGGTGAGCTTTCAGGGGTGAACAGGGGCACGTGGTGGGGAGGCAACCTCTGTCTTTGCCAACTGGCTGACCAGCGGTTCCTAACCTGTTTCCTGGTCTCTGATGATCTGGTGGGAGGTTTGAGCACACCAGAAAATACACACACCCTCTTCCAGAGTCATAGCAGACCTCTAGTCCCCTGTGAGGTCCTCAGTCCCTATGTGAGGAACTCTTACCTCAACCAAGTAGACCCAGGTTGGGTCTAGGGACCCAGGTTTTGTTAGAGGTGCTGTGCTTGTTCTGGTGACAGCCGTACAAGAGTGAGGATCCTTGCTCTAACACATCCTAGCTATCCAACCGCAAGCGAGAGATTGCCCCTCTTGGCCCTCAGTTTCCACATCGAGGTAAGATTGCTGATCCTGAGCCATCCACCCTGAAGTACGCGGCCCTACCTTAGACCATTGATCACAGGCATTGATCTTCTGCCCTTTCTGCCACGGCATGCTGCTTCCTGCTCGCTCAGAAGCTAGGGGACTGGGGACGGCTAGAAAGACCCAAATCGCTCCGCAGCAGCCGTGTGACCTTGAGCAAGCCGCTTTACCTCTCCAAGCCTCTCTTCTCCTTTGCCCAGCAGCTGGCAGTTCTTGCTCCCCCGACAGAAGATAATGGTGGGAAAGTTCTTTGAAATGCATCACACACCTACAAGGTATTATTAAGCTAATTCCAAGGAAATTGCCTGTCAGGTCTGCCTGAGACTGAGCTGTTCAGGTGGCTGGGACAAAAGCTGAAACCAGCATGCCAATTCATTAGTCATTAGAGAGTGAAAGCGATTTGACTGCGGGTAGGAAAACTCTCAGATTGAGGATAGTGTCTTCCGTCATAATCACCTATCGAGTGCCTGCCAGGTGCCAGGCTCTATGTTATCTTAATTTTTTTCTAATCCTCACCACAGCCCAGCAAAGCGGGTATCATTATTCCCATTTTACAGAAGAAGCAGATTCAGAGAGGCTGAATTACTTGGAGGTCACACACCACACGGACGTGGCACAGCAAGGAGCTTCAAAACCCACATTCTCATGTTTCCTCCAGGCCATCTCTTCTCCCTCGCCATTTCCGGCACCTGGTACTTTTTTAGTCCCCAGTGGGTGCTTGCAGAATGAAAGACCCAGGGCCACCCAGGGTCACTCTCCCTCATTTGTGAAAGAGGGTGATGGTACCTCCTTTGCAGGATTAAAGGTAATGTACATAAAGCATCTACCAAGTTCCCTGAAATACAAGCTTCACTATTAGCTGAGTGTCTTGGGTTCATTATCACATCAGATCTGAAACAGGGACATTTGGAAGAGAGTTTTGTTTTGTAAATAAAACAAACGAGCAAGACAGCCAGGCTCAGAACGGGCAAAGTAACTTGCCCGTGGCCACACAGCTCTAAGTAACAAAGCAGGGATTCAAAGTCATGCCCGTGACACCGGAGATGGTGTCTTGAGGACGCCAGTTATAGCTCTACCCAGCTGTGGATGCGCCCGGCAACCTTCAATTATGTGTCCTCCTGGCCTCATCACCTCGCATGGCCACCACTCTTCTCGGATCCCCAGGCTACACTCTAAGACCCCCTATCGCTCTCTCCCGCAGAATTGCTTCTTGGGGTTCGCTCTGCCCGCTCCCCTCCCTCGCAACTCGAGAGCCGCTGCCCACCCGCCGCGGCTTAGGGCCCGGGCGGGGGCGGAGCCTCGGCCCACGTGGCCCGAGCCCGGCAGGGCGGAGGCGAGACGGCCCCGCCCCCGCCCCGCCCCGCCCCCGGCCCGGCGACCCGCGCTCCCCCCGCGGGCCCTGGGGGCCGCTCGCAGGTGTTCGCTGGCGCCCGGATGTCTGAGCTCTGGCTCCGCTCTGGCTCCGGCTCCCTCCGCAGCCTGCGGGCGGGGCTCCCAGCCCATCCGGAGCCTCGCGGCGCCCCCGCCACTCTGCCAGCAGCGCGGCCTCCCAGTTCCCAGCCTCCCAGCCTGGGGGGGCCCCCCACCCAGCGGAGTCGCTGACCGGACTGCTCTCCCGCTGCCCCCAGCTGCGCTCGGCCCGATGCTGCCTCAGCGTGCCCCCACCCCGCTTCCTGCCTAGGCAGCTTTGCCCTGGCCGGGTGGCCGCCCTGGATCGCACCCCCGTTCCTTCCTTCCTTCATTCTTTCAGGCAACTCGCATTCTTCGAGCGCCTGCGACGTGCCCCGCACAAGGCCAATCCGACCTTCCAAGTGTGGCCCCAGGCCCGCTGGGGTCCTCCGGGAAGCCTCTGCCCTCTGCTCCAGTCTCCCCCCCCCTCCAACCCCTGCCCGCCCCACTGTCCTCTCTCATGTCCTATTTCACTCACAATTTAGCATTTAATTCTTCTCTGGTTATATCTCCTCTTAAGGCTAAGTCAGTGGCAAGGTCAAGGGGTCTCCTCCTGACCAAAATCAGGAATCACTCTGAAAGTAGAGTGAGGAGTCAGAGTGTGGCCAGAGTTGGGGTTCAGCCAGACTGTGACAGGGTTTGGGACTAAGTGTGGATGGGAGCTGGCAGCTGGCAGTCTGTGGCTTGGGGTAACAGACATAGTGTGAGGGTCAGTCTGACTAGTAGCATCAGTGGTCAAGGTTAGTGAGTCAGTCTTTGGGTAGGATCGGGACAGTCCGGATCAGGGCAGTAGGTTATTTAGGACAAGGATTTGGGGGTTGTCTTTGACGACCCAGATTAAGGAAGTGGGTGCTGTGGCCCTCTGAACTCAGATTCATGTTACTCCATGGCTGGGGGCTGGCTGACCATGGCCTCCCTCCCCTCTTCCCCACCCAAGCTATAAACTGACTTTCCATCTGGGGACACTCCCTCTCCTCCTCACCACCACCACCCTTCTCCAACTTTGTGCCAGACATAGGAGGTCGAACTCTCGGTGGGCCACACCGCCATCAAAGGGAGCCCAGGTGGGCAGTAACACTGACCATGGTAGGGAGGCCTTGGGCTTCCTGCGACCCCCACCCTGGAGCCACCCGCATCTGACAGATAAGCTGATGTAATTCTCTGTACGTTTTGCCATTTGTTCATAAATCTAAAGTTTGTCAGGGACAGAAGGGCCCAGAAAGGGGAAGGAACCTGCTCAGGCCTATACAGAAAGTTCATAGTCAAGACAGGACTGGAACCCAAGCCTCTATCTTCCTTTCTAGGGCTCTTTTTGTGATACCTGTTTACCCTGAGCAGGGATTGTTATGCCCACTTTAGAGATGGGGTAAGTGAGACCCTGAGAGGCTTATGACCTCACACAGCTCCTATAGAGGGACTGCCAGGGGCTGGTAGCACATCCCTCTGCCCCCGCCCCCGCTCTGCCCACCCCCCACCATGTGCCCTGAGGATCTGGAAATGTGAAGTCAGGGATGGTGATTCCCGAGAGCATTGCCTCCTTGTCAGTGCCACCCAGCCTCCTCCCTCCTGCCCTCATTAAGAGCAAATGAAACAAGGGTGGGCCAAGCACGAGTTGGAAGCCGGGGAGCGGGGAGAACACTTTCTGAGAACTGCTGGGGAAAAGCTTAGCTGGGTTCTTATGGAAACATATGGAACTCATTACTCGAAGTCGAGGTGGTCGCTGGCCAGCTGGCAGTTGGTTGGTTTGGGGCTAAACGTGTGCGTTGTAGGGCAATAAGGGTACCCAAGGCATGGCAGTCTCCTCAGAAAACCCGGCCTGCTCACTGAACCAGGTTCTTTCTGACCTTAGTTTTGTTCCCAGCTTATGCCATTTTCTAGCATTAAAAAAAGGGGGGGGGTGTGTGTGTGCCTGGGTGGGTCAGTCGGTTAGGTGTGTGACTTTGGCTCAGGTATGATCCCAGGGTTCCGGGATCAAGCCCCACATCAGGCTTCCTGCTCAGAGGGGAGCCTGATTCTCTCTGTCTCTGTCCCTCCTCCCACTCATGTGCACTCGCTCACTCTCTCTCTCTCTCAAATAAAATCTTCAAAATAAATAAATAAATAAATAAATAAAAGGTTGAAAAATAAAGGTTTCAAGATGCACCAGGGTACTAGGTCATGCAAGGAGGAGATGAGGACTCAGAGACCATCAAGACAGATGCCCCGCCCTCCCCCCACTGGCTCATACTCATCCCTCCCCCACTGGGGCCCCTGACAGGTCTTGCAACTGGTCCAGATGTATGAAGGGTTGATCCCAGCTTCCACTGCAGGTTCATCGGGGTGGGTCCCAAGGAGCCTACATGTTGGTCCCACATCTTATCAAAGGTAGCAGCAAGAAGGTGTTCAGAAGAGCCTACTCACCAGTGCACAGCATTTTAGTCTACATGGTAACAGGAGGCTTGGAAATTGCTTCCATTTCGCTCCTACGAGGCTCCCAGGTATTAGGGAACCTGCCGAAGGTCACCCTGAAGTACGCAGCAGAGTCCAGGTCTCTGATTCGACTTCCCCATCCGGTGCTGTGGATGTCTGTGGCTCTTTCAAAACTCTGTGCAAACAAATGGGTCATAGAGAATCAGCCTCAGGCAGCGACCCCAGCCCCCTGCACTTTGTCTCTGTGAGTCTGGGAATCAGACGGACACGGGCTGAAATCCGAATTTTGTGTAAGTTATTCATCCTTTCAGAGCCTGCAATGGTTGCTTTGATGACTAACTTTGCTGACCTCTGTGAAGCGCCTGGCACTGGGTAACCCCAAGCAAGAGCTTGCTGGAAATGGTTGTCACATTCCTAACATAAATCCTTTCTCATCCTTCCAAGGTGGCGGTGTCGTTGGTGTAATCCAGTCACGGCATCTCAGCACGACCGGCCCAGCACGTGCACCCTTCAGAGCCGTTTCACACACGGTGCCCCCCAGGAGCATCTGCTCAGCAGGACAGCCAGGTGCCTTGAGGAGGAGAGCAGGGACCAAAAAGAAGGACTCCAGCCCGGTGCCTTCACTCGCCTGCTGTGCCACGTTGGACAAGCTCCGTCACCTCTCTGAGCCTCCATTTCCTCCCTGTAATACTGCCAGGATCCCGCACCCTGTCTGCAGAGCTGTGGGGAGGATTTGGTGAGGAACTGAGCGTGAAGCACTTGGAAACCCACCTGCGTGAGGCAGATCCTCAGTAAGTCACAGCTAGCTTCACTATTCCCTTTTCACAGATGGAGAAACTGAGTCCCAGAGCAAGGAAGTGACTCATCCAATGTCATGTGGAAAGGATTCCTCACAGAGCTAGAGCTTAAGAGCCAGATCTTTACAGTTCCAGTTAGTGCCCAGCTCTTCCTCTCTCATGATCGGGATTTGTAACTATTTCATGACAAGTGTGTTTTCAGTGGGTGGAAAGTCTCAACTTTGAACTCTGTGAGCCTGGCCAGTTTCAGCCTGATCCAGAAGCAGCTCACTCATAAAAGGACCCCTCTCTAGAAGAGAACAGGAGTCTCTTCTAGATGGGTGTAGGAAGAACAAGACCCAGAGGCCAGAGGACCTGGAGGACAGAGCTGACATAATCACCCGTGTGGCCAGCAGCTTTGTGGTCAAAGAGACCCCCATGCATATCCCATCTCTGCCACTACTTAGCTGTGTGATCAGCCAACAGACACTAACTCTCTGAGCCTCCGTTTTTTCATCTGTAAAGCTCCCAACAGTACCTCTTTCAAAGGGATGTAGTAGGAATTCAACAAGACAACAGAGTTAGAGTAGCTGGCCCAGGTAAGCTGTTGGCAGTTGGCAGCCCTCATTATTTTATCAAGGCAATCAAGCAGAAGCCACCTGCTTCTTCATCATCCTCAGCTGCCCATCTGTTTGTAAATGTTTAATTGCACTAACCATGGGTAATACAGATGTTCTAATATCTGGCTATTGAAATGCTTATGTTTGCCCACACTCCTCCGCTTCCCGGCTGTATGAACTTGAACAAGTTAACTTTTTTCATCCTCAGTCTCTGCATCTTTCTGCACCTATACGGGGGGGTTAGGGGAGGTAGTAACAGTCCCTGCAACAGACAGCTTTGAGCATTAAACTAGTTCATGTGTACAGAGCTCTCAGACTAGTACTTGGTACATAAAAAGACTCCCCTTATACTCGTTGTCTTTCGTCACCTTGAAATACCACATGACATTTACGTTCTTAGCCATTTTATCGCCATCTGCACTTTCATGTAAAATTCACCATGTCTCATGGGGCCCCTGATGGCTCGGTCGGTTAAGTGGCTGCCTTAGGCTCAGGTAATGATCCCAGGGTCCTGGGATTGAGCCCCGCATCATATTGGGCTCCCTGCTCAGCGGGGTGCGTGCTTCTCCCTCTCCCTCTCGCTCTGCCTGCTTGTGCTCTCTATCTCTCTGCCAAATAAATAAATGAAATCTTCTTTCTTTCTTTTTTTTTTTTTTAAGATTTTTATTTATTTATTTGACAGAGGGAGATCACAAGTAGACAGAGAGGCAGGCGGGGAGAGAGAGAGAGAGGGAAGCAGGCTCCCTACTGAGCAAAGAGCCTGATGCGGGACTCGATTCCAGGATCCTGAGATCATGACCTGCGCCGAAGGCAGCGGCTTAACCCACTGAGCCACCCAGGCGCCCAATAAATGAAATCTTCTTAAAAAATTCATCATGTCTCAATTTTGGAAGTAAAATTGACATTTTGGGAAGAGGTACAGATTTGGATCACGTGGCTTTATGAGACCCGGCACCCAGCCAAGCTTACACAGTCACACGTGTACACTCACTCATGTGAACGCAGACACACACACTTGGAGAAAGCCAGGCTATGCTGTTCTGCTCCCCAAATGGGCTACAACGAACCCTCTTACCTTGGAGAACGGCCCGCAGCCTCCCTCCCACTCATCATGCTCTGCGGAGTGAGACAAGAGAGAGGGATCACCTCTCAGCGGGAGCTTTTCCTTGGCAAAACTGACTTGGGAACAGGTCCAAGCTCCAGCTCTTCACCTACGTCTTAGAGCCTGGGGCCCCCTTCTGGCTCTATCCAAGTTGCTGTGCAACTCTGGGCACAGAGCTTCACCTCTCTGAGGCTTGGCTTCTCCTCCGGGAAAGAGGGCTGACCACGTCTACCTTTCCCGGTTGTTGTGGGATTAAAGAGATGCCTAGAAAGCGCCTGGCAGACCGCGGTAGCTCCATAAATGAGTGTTGTTAAGAGCTTGGCTGTTTTTTTAATCCAGTAAAGGCTATCTTTTATATATATATTTTTTTAAATAAAATGGGGTCATGTTTTGTCAGCCTCACATAATATTTTTTATTGCTTTTAAACACATCTGTTAATCCAACGAAGGTGTGTTCCTGCGAACATTATTTTATTTCCTATTTTATTCATATTTTACAATGTCTGGGCAAATCATTGAAACCCACTTGAGGCTCAGTTTCCTTATCTCTAAAATGGGAAAAATGCCTTCCTCACGAGGTTGTCACGAGAATTCAGTGAAATGGCGTATGTGAAGGTGGTTTGCAAAATCAAGCGAGTGGAAGAGATGACTTTTTGCTTTTGTCCTTCCTCTACAAGGGTGAATTCCTCAGAGGTGAGAGTGAGTTTTGTTTATCTTCACTTCCCTAGCTTTGAATGTGTAGTAATGTGCTTAATAACCGTAGTGATGGGGGCGCCTGGATGGCTCAGTGGGTTAAGCCACTGTCTTCAACTTGCGTCATGATCCCAGCATCTTGGGATCAAGTCCCACATCGGGCTCCTTACTCGGCAACGACCCTGCTTCTCCCTCTGCCTCTGCTTGCTATTCTGTCTGCCTGTGCTCGCTCACTCTCTTTCTCTGACAGATAAATAAATAATCTTAAAAAAAAAAAAATAACAGCAGTGACGGTGACAAGAACTTTCCTTTCTTGAACGCCTACTGTGTGCAGGGCTCTGGACTACGTGCCTCGTAAGGGAAGGAAGAACAGACATTCAGAAATTTTTGCTTCCTTCTGCTGATATTTACTTATTTATTAAGAGAGGGGAAAGGGAAGAAGCAGAGAGAGAGAGAGAAAGAGACTCTTGTAGGCTCCATGCCCAATGCCTAACCCAACATGGGGCTTAATATCATGACCCTGAGATCATGACCTGAGCCACAATCAGGAGTTGGATACATAATAGACTGAGCCACCAGGCGCTGATTACTTCAAGGTGAAGGAAATGTTTTTCTTTCCCGTGGGCAAGTTCTGTCTTCCATACTGCAGATAAATGAATCTCAGTCTTGGGTCTCGTACATAATTTGGCCAATCCAGTTGAATAACAAGAATAGTAATCGTTAGTTCCCTTACCCATAAAACGGGCTTATAAGCAACTTGCCTTATATGAAGGTGTCCCACAAATGACAACTTTCCCTCCCCTCTTATTTCTTCCCTACCTGCGTGTACCTTCCCTTGGAGAAGATGGTGACGGGCCAGATAAGTAAACTTGGCAGCAGGAGCTGAGTTCCTTCTCTCCTCTGGGCTTTTGTTTCTTTTTGGCACAGGGTGGCAGATCTTTTGGGAATAATTTTCTGATTCAGAGACCCTCCAAATCTTGCCTCCTTTAGAAAATCTCGCTTAGGAGCACCTGGGTGGCTTGATCAGTTAAGCGTCTGCCTTCAGCTCAGGTCATGATATCATGGTCCTGGGATCGAGCCCTGCATTGAGCTCCCTGCTCATCTGGGAGCCTGCTTCTCCCTCTCCCCACTACCTGCCACCACCACACCCCCGCTTGTGCTCTCTTTCTCTCTCTGTCAAATAAATAAATAAAATCTTAAAAAAGGGGCGCCTGGGTGGCTCAGTGTGTTAAGCCTCTGCCTTCAGCTGAAGTCATGGTCTCAGGGTCCTGGGATGGAGCCCTGCATTAGGCTCTCTGCTCAGCGGGGAGCCTGCTTCCCCCTCTCTCTCTGCCTGCCTCTCTGCCTACTTGTGATCTCTGTCTGTCAAATAAATAAGTAATCTTAAAAAAAAAAAAAATCTCCCTTATCTTACCATAGCGCCCATCATTCGACTCCCCCCAAATACCACATGCCCCCTGCAAGCAGGTGTTGCAGGTTCCAAGTAGATTTAAGTCCTAGAAGGCAGAATTGTGTGTTAGGAGGTTGATTTCTATTTCCTTAAGCATTTTATTCATCATCTCACTTCATCCTTTAAAGCCTTCCAAAGTCGCCAGGTCACAGATGAGGCAGCTAAATCCAAGACAGAAGAAGGGCCTTGGTGAAGACCACAGAGCCAGTCCTATGACCAAAGACGTGCCAGGAATCGGTGTGAGCTCAGGTACTGGGTACCTTTTTCTTTCTTTTTCTTTAAAGATTTCATTTATTTATTTTTATTTTTTAAAACAAACTCTACACCCAACATAGGGTTTAAACTCACAACCCTGAGATCAAGAGTCACACTCTGGGCTCCAAGGTGGCTCAGTTGGTTAAGCTTCTGACCCTTGGTTTCAGCTAAGGTCACAGTCTTAGAGTTGGGAGATGGAGCCCTGTAACTGTCGGGCTCCGGGCTCAGCGTGGAGTCTGCTTGGGAATCTCTCTCTCCCTCTCCCTTTGCCCCTTCCCTCTCTCTCTCTCAAATAAGTAATAAATATTTTTTTAAAAAAGATTTTATTTATTTATTTGACAGACAGAGATCATAAGTAGGCAGAGAAGCAGGCAGAGAGAGGGGGGGGAAGCAGACTCCCTGCTGAGCAGAGAGCCTAATGCAGGGCTCCATCCCAGGACCCTGAGACCATGACCTGAGCTGAAGGCAGAGGCTTTAACCCACTGAGCCACCCAGGCGCCCCATAAGTAAATAAATCTTAAAAAAAGAAAAAAAAAGTCACATGCTGTATGAACTTAGCCAACCAGGTGCCCTCTCTGAGTACCTGGTTGATACCAGGTTCTGTGATTGGTGCTTTCTCCCAGTAATTTTATTAAGCAGGTATTGGGGCACCTGGGTGGTTCAGTCGTGAGGCATCTGCCTTCCCATCAGGTCATGATCCTAGGTCTTGGGATCTAGCTCCGCACTGGCCTCCCTGCTCAGTGGGGAGCCTGCTTCTCCTCCCACTCCCCCTGCTTGTGTTCCCTCTCTCGCTGTCTCTCCCTCTCTGTCAAATAAATAAATACAATCTTAAAAAAAAAAAAAAAAGCAGGTATTGTCCCCCACTTTCCAGATGAGTAAACTGGGACTTGGACAGGTAAAATAAGACACCCAAGTCAGTAAGGGACAGAATCATGCTTTGATAAGGGCTGACTCCCAGATGTGGGGTTTTTATTGACTACTTCAAGAAAGCCCTGCAGTTTTGCTGTTTGGGGGCTTCTTCAAGTCTCTGCAGTGGTCATGTTGTCCACCAAAGCAAGGATTCATTTCCAAGGCTGAGCCCTGTGCCCCGCTGTCAGCCCCAGGAGGGGAGCCAGGGGATTTCTAGAGCAGAGCAGGCAGAGCTCCTGCTGCATCAAGTGTCCCCCATCCCTAAAGCCCATTGTCTCCCCAGGAGACAATACAGATAAAGGACACAGCCTTGTTGCCTGCCGGCATCCATCTGTAACCATGGAAACCCCCAGGGAGACAATTCCAAACTCCCCCAGCCACCCTCCGCCCTGCAGCTGTGGCTCCAGGAACCCAGCCGCCAGCAGAAGGGGCACTGCTGGTAATTGCCACCTCCCCACCACTACACCACCAAATGGGACACAGCTGGGCTCTCCTCCCCAGACATCCTCCCAGCCCCTCAGTCCCAGAACTGGAATTAGCAAAGGGGTCTTGGATGCATTTCAGGTCTAAACTTTATTTCTTTTGCAAGAAGGTCAGTTCCGTGAGATTCTGGCGCAGGCTGGGCTCTGTCATTGATCCCAGGGTGGGGCATAGGGGGAAAAGGGCTCCGCAGAATCCTTAACCCTTGAAGGGTGGACCAGGCCCCTGAGAAGGGCTTTGGTCCTTGGCGCATGACTCCCCCCTGGTGGCCAGTTGCTGCAACTGTCAGTTGAGGTCCGAGAGAACCTCCAGAGACCTCTTATCCTTGGGTTATCTACTGGGTTCCAGATGCCCATACATATTAGATCTAATCCCGTAGAGATCTTGTGAGGTGGGTATTCTTATCCTACTTACACATACTGAAGCCAAGGCTTGCAGAAGAAAGGATGGACAGCAGAGTGGTCAAAGAGGATGAACCCAGAATGCCCTGGCCCAAAACCTCCCTGACCTTCCAAGCCCTGTGTCCTTGGGCTAACTACCTAAACTCTCTGGGCCTCAGTTTCTTCATCTGTACAGTTGGAGTGATAACAACACCTACTTCAAGCCTTCAGAATGGTGAGTGGCACATAGTAAATAAATATAGTTCTGGACCCTGAAGCTGTGTGCCTAAAGGCAGATCATTGAACTACTCCCCTGTCTCAGTCCTTTCATCTGTAAAATGGGGCTGGTCGTGGCTTCCTCCCAGGGCTGTTGTGATCACTGAAATGGATATGGAGTGTGAGTGTGCTTGCTTTGCTACTATTAGCATTGTTGTTTTGATCTGCCTGTTGGGGGAGGAATGATTCGGGGTGGGGGGCTTGGGGACAGGTGGGATTAGAAAGCAAGAAAGTCTCTCTCCACAGGCCAGGAGAAGGTGGTACCTGAGAATACCAGCCCTTGTGACCTCTTTGGCCCCACAGGGCCCCCTTTTTCCCCCATACAGCGACACTAAGAGATTCTGACAGTGGCCAGAGGCTTTTCTGGGAAGAGATCAGAAGTGATCTTCCAGGGTGCCTGGGTGGCTCAGTCGTTGGGCGTCTGCCTTCCGCTTGGGTCATGATCCCAGGGTCCTGGGATCGAGCCCTGCCTCAGGCTCCCTGCTCCGCGGGAGGCCTGCCTCTCCCTTTCCCAATCCCCCTGCTTGTGTTCCCTCTCTCACTGCATCTCTCTCTGTCAAATACATAAAAAAACAAAAACAAAACGAGTCTAAACAATATTCACTGAGTTTAGTTCAGTAAGCAATTCTCCTGTTTCTACTCTGTGATGGACACTGGCCTGGACATTGGGGTATAAAGATAAAGAAGACAAGAAACAGCTTAAATCTGGGGAAGATGACAGAACAGAAAAACAACTGTAATGACAGTGTGTCATTAGGATAGCCTGAGATTCCTAACAGGACATGGGGAGCAGACCTCAGAGACCGTTTCCGAGGGAGGGGTGGGTGAAGCCCTCACCACCCATGCCCGTACCAGCATCACCGGGACTCCAAAGACTGAATGTCTTGTTTATTTCAAAAGTATTCTGAGTCTTATTTCTCAGTGTTAGTAATTGATCTGGATCCTTGACTTTGCTGTCCCTGGTTCAGTTCTATCTGTGGGAAGGGTTCCAGGATAGCCGTTTTTATCAAGTGTTGTTTGAGATCACAGCATTCTCAATGACTTGTGTATCTGAGAAACCTGTGTCTGACAGCAGACTTTTTCTTCCTGGTGGAAGAGAAAAGAGGACAGGATAGGCCAACAGGGAGAGCAGGCAGGTCGGAGGCGGAGTCAGAAGATGTGTATTTGATCAGAGCCTAAGGTGTCTGAGTGAAGTGGGCTGAAAAGCAGGGGCTAGGGGCAGAGAGGTGGCAGGCCACGGTGGGGAACTTCTTGCCAGATCTTAAGCTAGAGAGTGATAAGATCAGGTATGTGGTTTTTTAAAAAGATGTTATTTTATTTATTTTAGAGAGAAAACACACACACACACACACACACGCACACACACACACACACACACATGAGTAGGGGTGGGGCAGAGGGTGAGAATCCCTAAGCAGATTCCCTGCCCAGCAGGGAGCCTGGTGTGGGACTGGATCTCACGGCCTATGAGATTCTGACTCATGAAATCACCACCCAAGCCAAAACCAGGAGTCGGTTGCCCAGCCAACTGAGCCACCAAAGTGCCCCAGTTTTTTGTTTTTGTTTTTGTTTTGTTTTGTTTTTGTTTTTTTGGCTTTTTAACGATTTATTTATTTATTTGAGAGAGGAAGAGTGAGCAGGGGCTGGGCCAGAGGGAGAGAGAGAATCTCCAACAGGCTCCCTGCTGAGCTTCCCCACCCGGCTCTGGGGCTGGATCTCAGGACCCTGTTCAACCGCAAGCCCCAGAAACCATGCATGATCCAAGCAGAAATCAAGTCAGACCGGAAAGGGACTGAGCCATCCAGGTGCTCCTATCAGGTGTGTCTTTGAAGAGTTTCTACAGGGGAGCCTGGGTGGCTCAGTGTGTTAAGTGTTTGCCTTTGGCTCAGGTCATGATCCCCCAGGTCCTGGGATAAAGCCCTGGGTTAGGCTCCCTGCTCAGCGGGGCACCTGCTTCTCCCTCTCCCCCCGCCCCCGCTCCTGTTCTCTTGCGCGCTCTCTCTTGCTTTCTCTCAAATAAATAAATAAAATCTTTAAAAAAAAAAAAAAGAAAGAAAGAAAGAAAGAAAAAGAAAAAGTTCCTACAGGAAGAGGAAAGAATTAATTGAGAACCCCAGGAATTATGGGTGTTGTCCGCCTAAGCTGCTCTGGGCATCTCTATTGGACTTGAATCCGACTGCCCTCCCCACAACGTGCGGCCACCTTCACGGGACCCAACATCTGTGAAAAACATCTCCAGGGTCTGGACACATCTGGAAAGAATCTGGCCAATTTGGTAGCGCCCCCCGCCCGCCGCCTTCCCAGCAGGGCGGCGCCTTTCACATCCTTTTTCTCCTCCCCCAGCCCGTAGGGGGCTGACTTGACCAAAAATAGACGGCCTTGCAGGCTTGGGGCAGTTGCCTGCGCCCACCTCTAGGTGGCACTCTTAACCATTAAACCCCGCTAGCTTCCACCCAAAGGCCAGGGAGCCGAGCGAGAAAAGGAACTAAACAAATACCAACCACGTACAATCACCTTCTTAGATGCACAACAGTATTTCTGTTCTACAATAGAGAAAACTAAGGCTCCAAGAGAGGTGAAGTCATGGGTCCAAAGCCACACAGACAGGAGAGGTAGTGGAACTCAGTTTCTCTTGAGCCTCAGTTTACTCATCTGTGAAATGGAACTGACCCACCTCTACCCACCTCTGGAAACACGACTCTGTTTTCTGGCACTATAGGTTTTCCTATTCTGGACATTTCACGTTGATGGAATCATGTGGTAGATGGCCTTCTGTGCCTGGTTTCTTTCACTTAGCACAATAGTTTTCAAGGTTCATCTGTGTTGTGGCTCTTGTGTGTGATTCATCCCGTTTTATGACTGAATAATTTTTCATTGTATGGCTACGTCACCTGAAATTTATCCACCCAACCACTGGTGCCTATTTGGGCTACCTCTATCTTTGGTTGCTATGCATAATACTGTTATGAACATTCATGCACACGTTCTTGGATGAACATTTAGTTTCAGTTCTCTTTGGTGTATATCTAGGAGTGATATTCCTGAGTCCTATGGTAACTCTGTGTATAACTGTTTTCCAAAGTGGCTGTACCAGTTTACATTCCAACTGGCAAGGAAGGAGAGTTCTAATTTCTCCACATCCTGGACACTTGTTTTTGTCAATCTTTTTGATTACGGTGGTCCTAGTGGGTGTGAATCTCATTGTGATTTGATTTTCTTTTCCCTAAGGAGCAGAACCCCCCCCCACCTTTCCTTCCTACAGAAGCTCCCTTTTGGCTTCTCTCTCTCAATTTTAGATTCATGTGAACAGGTAACCCACTGGAGAGCCCCCAAACAGGAGGTCTGTACCTTCAGGAAGTTTCTATAAGGTGTTTTGTATTTTGATAAGTAGGACTTTGAACAGAGGGAATCTGAGGCTTTTTTTCAGAAGATACACCAGGGGTGAGGTACATCACTTGGAATGGAGTTTGCTTTGGTTTGGGGACTTTTCTTTTCTTTTTGATTGATTGATTGATTTTAGAGAGAGAGTGCATATAGGTTACAGAGGGGCGGAGGGAGAGGGGGAGCCCTAAACAGACTCCATGCTTTTTAAAATATATATATATTTTATTTATTCATTTAGAAAGAGGGAGAGAGTGAGCACAGAAGCAGGAGGAGCAGCAGGCAGAGGGAGAAGCAGGATCCCCCCTGAGCAGGGAACCGGGAGCCAGGAGCCCAATGTGGGACTCCATCCCAGGACCCCGGGATCATGACCTGAGCAGAAGGCAGACTCTTTACCAACTGAGCCACCCAGGCGCCCCATGCCATCTCCATTTCAAAGGTGAAGAAAGTGAGGCTCAGAGAAGTCTGGCAACCTGACCAGGAGCCCAAGCTAGGAATGGATGGGGCAGGAATTCAAGTTCAGGGAGAACAGACTACAGATATGCCCCACAGGAATTAGTCCGTTCCCAGGCAGTGAAACCAAAGCTAGCCCCGGCGGCCCGAAACTCAACCACAGAGAGCTGGCTCCTGGCCCCCTTGCTGGCTCCCTGCGTTCTCTCAGCCCCGCCCTGCCACCCCCATTTCCCTTCCTGGCCCTGGGGCTCTGCTCCTTCCCCAAACCTGCTCTGCCACAATTCCTTCCAGGATCCCTCATCTGTAAAATGGGGATAATAACAGTGCCTGTCCCAGAAGGGTGTTGTGAGGGTCATTACCACCCCCATTTCAATAGTGTCTCCGAGACCTATGAAAGCAACTGAGTAGAAGAAGCCTTGTCGGTAGTTGATGGTTGAGATGTGGAGTAGCGGCCTGTCCAGGGTTGCTCAGCTAGGAAGTGTGAAGTGGGACTTGAATCGCAGCCTCCTTGCCACTAAATAGAGCTTTATTTGTTGAGTCAGAATACACTTAGCATGGGAAGAGGGCATGAAGCTCTCTAACTGGGAAAGGGGAGGTAAGCAGGGAAGGCTTCCTGGAGGAGGTGATGTTTAAGCTGGACCTTGAAGAACAGTGAAATATGTAGACTGGAATGAAGGGGGTCTGCATACTGGAGATAAGGCCGGAAATGTGACCACGGCTATTTCTTGAGGTTCTTCAGGAACCAGGCTGTGTGCTGACAGCTGTACCTGATCTCATGAGATTTCCCCCACCATCCTATGAGGTGGGTGTTAATAGGGTGAGAAAAGTGAGGCTCAGAGAGTTTATAAAACTTGCCTGGGGTCACACAGTTGGTAAAGTGACTGGGACTGGATTTGAACCCAGTGCTGTCTGCTACAAAGTCTGGGCTCTTGATCATCGTGCATTAGTGTTACATCATCCTCGAGATCTGAGTATAAGAACCAGGTATGAAGCTGGGGACCAACTCTGGAGGATTTTGAACGCCAGCCTCAGACCTGCATAGAAATCACGCAGCACTAGGCAGGAACTGGCAGACTTGGAATTAGCTTCTTGCAGCTAAGGTTACTTCTTGGAGCCTAGGCATCTCTAAGCTGGAGGGACTGGGAATGTAAATGGATTATTGGCAATGAAGATTTTGAATGAGGGAGGGAGGCTCTTGTGTGGGACAAAAGGATTGTTTAGGAGAAACATGGAGATGTTCAAATATTTGCTGAATGTGGGGCTCTGGGAATGTCACTGAGAACAAGACATAGCTCTGCACTCTGGACCCCCCAGGCCCCATCCAGGCCTGCAAGGGGCAGGCACAGCTTGGGAGGGTGGGGGAGAAAGCTTTTATTGGAACAAACAAGGTCTCAGAAGCTGGCCTGTCCAGATTGGACCACCAGTTCTCAAGTCAGTGAATCTCTCTGTGATCCTGGACAAGTTACCTAGCCTTTCCGTCTCTCCAGTCTTTACCACGAAGACCATCGTGCCTCCTCCTGGGATTGTTGGATTCAATGAAATAAAACAACTATCAGGGTGCTTGGCCTACTGGAGGCCCTCAGCAGATGTTAGTATCCTCCTACGATGAGGTATAAATATTAGGCTCCACCCCTGGCCCCCTTGCCAGGAAAGAAAACAGGTTCCTGGCTTTCATTTTACTGGGGCAGAAAAAGGATATAAAAGCGTATATGCAAAATAACCAAAAGCCTTTGGCCTGGGTAATGTGCTGCTGGGTCCGGGCTCAGGACAGGACTCCGTGCCCCAATTCCCTCCTTCCCGCACTCCTCCCTCCCCGCCGCAGGGAATCCAGGCCTCTTCCTCAGCAAACTCTGGCCGCTTCTGCACGGTACCGCACCACGACCTCAGCCTGTTTCTCCCGCTGCTAGGGACGGCCGGCGCCCGGCGACAGGAGGTGTGGCGGCCCCTTTAAGCAGCGAAGCTCGTGTTGCAATCGCAGCCTTGGGAACCTGTCCTTTCCGGGGGGTGGAGCCTGTGCCAGTAGCGGCGGCCAACCAAAGCGCGGCATTTTCCGCGGGAGATCCGAATTTCGCGGCACGCAGTTTGGCGCTAAAAAAAAAAAAAAAAAAAAGAGAGAGAGAGAGAGAGAAGAAGGAGGAAAAAAAAGAGGCAGAGAAAGACTTGGGGACCAGAGAGCCAGGCGAGAGGGAGTCGGTGCAATCGGCCCCTTTTCCCCGTCCGAGCGCATCGCTTCTCCTCCGAGCCCCCGGCGACCCCAGAGACCCCTACCAGGAGCCAGCCAGACCCCAAGCGCCGAGGCCTTTCGGGGGCGCGGGGCCGTCCCGGGTCGCCGTCGCCCTCGGGGTGGGACAGCCACTGGCCGTGCCGCCGCCGCCGCCGCCGCGGGGCGATCTCCAAGCGGGGATCTCCAAGCGCTGCTCAGCTCGGCCGCTGGCCAGGAGGGGAGGGTCCGGCCTTGCCCCGCAGGCGTCCATTGGCGGCTTTCCCTGGCCTCCGCGCCATGCCTCGGGCGGTGTGAGCCTCCGCGGGCTCCGGAGCCCGCAGGTGCCTGCGGGCGCGCCAGGCCGGGTTGAGGAGGGGGCGTTGCGCTCGCCATGCTGCGAGGGCCCCGGGCCCTGGCTCCAGCCGCCGGGCCGCCCTCGAAGGGACTGCACGCGATGAGCCCTACCGAGCTGTGGCCGCCCGGCCTCAGCAGCCCCCAGCTCTGTCCGGCCACCACCACCTACTACACCTCGCTGTACCCGCAGACTGTGCCTCCCACTGCGGCGCCCGGCACCTGCCTCGACGCCACCCCCCACGGACCGGAGGGCCAAGCTGTGCGATGCGTGCCGGCTGGCCGGCTGCCGGTAATGCTGGGGACCTGCCCACCGCCGCCCATCGCTTCTCCCTCTGCTTTTGCGGGTGTGGGAAAGGAGGGAGGGGCGCCTGGGACCCAGTTTGAACGAAGCAGGTCGAGTTGAGGAGGGAAAAGAGGGCTTTCAGCTTCCAGAACAACCCATTGCCCTGCATATCTGAATTGAAGGAGCCCTTCATTTTCGGACTTGGGATGAAAAAACCATGCATTGGAGTGGAATGAGCACAGGACTAGGAGTGCGGAGACTCAACCCACTACCCCCAGTGCACCGTGTGACCTTGAGGAAGTCCACGGAGCTGACATTGCCACCATTCCTTCATTCTTTCATTCATTGTTTGGTCCAGAAACTGGTACTGGGCATCTGCTATGGCACAGGTATAGGGCTTGGTCTAGGCGTAGAATGGGGGACTTTAAGATGGGGGGCAGGGATGGGGTGTCTCTCAGGTCCAGTCTAGCTTGGACAGACTCTAAATTTCCTGTACAGCCGACTCTTTCCCGATTATCTGCCCATGGCTCTCCCAGGCCCAGTCTTCCCTCCCAGGCAGCCAGTAGCAGGTGCAGACTGGGGGCAGCCCCCTAGGTTTCCTATGCGGATGGACTTTTCCTTCCTCAAGCCCCCAGGCCATTGCCAGGGAGGGTCTTAAATGTGGTGGCACCAGGTACAGGGTGTGTTTTGTGGGAGTGGAATTCCTGGAGCCCTTGAGAATGGAAACAACCATAGGGTAGAGGTGGGTGGGGTGGGAAAAGCCCTGGGGAACTGGGTGGTGGATGGGGAGCTTGGTTTCTGGTCCTGACTGCCACTAGTTCAGTGTGGCCCTGGACAAGTCTTGGCCCCAGTCTGGGCTTATATTTCCTTTTCTTGAAAATGCACCTGTCCATGGCATAATTGGGCTAACTCATCTCAGGTCATTTACAGCTCCTGGTCCTGGATTTTGGAAAGCGGCTCCAGAAAGGGGAGATGGGGGTGCTGTAGTTTGCTTCGTTGTGAGTGGTGTAGATAGGTTCAGGTACAGAGAGATAAGACTAGCCCTCCCTGCCGTAGAGGCATCTATCTGGTCAGACCTTTGTTGGTGGACAGGCACAGACCCCCAGACTTCCCCGGATGCAGCAGGCACAAGTCCCTGCTAGGGGAATCACGCTTTGCCCATGCTCAAGGCGTTAAACTTTCCAGAGCCCCTTCCTGCACGAGGAAGCCAGGGGTGCTTATCCTATTTCATAGGTCAAACAGCCAAAGATAATTGAGACTGGGTGTCTATCTTTATGCTCAGCGTTTTACAGCCTAACACAGTTTTGTACCCTGGGAAGGAGGAGGCCTTAGTAGCTCCGGGGAGAAGCTGAGGCACAGGGTGAGGATATGATTTGTCCAAGGTCATGCAGGGAGGTGTATGACCAAGGCTGGTGATCATTGGTCTCTTCTCTGCAGCCTTGACTTTCTGCAGTACTGCCTGACTGAGGAGTTGGGTGCCCCGGGCGGGGGAAGGGGCTCAGTGGAGGGTGCAGTCTTCTCTGGCCAGCTGCTTTCAGGCGCCCAGGCGGGGTTTCAGTGGCTGCGTTTCAGTAACAGCTGTGGTTTTGAACTGCTTCCCTCCCAGAGGAGCCCGAGTGCATCTGTCTGTAGCTCCCTCCCAGAGGGGCTCAGTGATCACAGCAAGAATGGTTCTCTTTTACTGAACGCCTCTTGTGTGCCAGTCACTGCTTGGCACTCCTCACATTCGTTATCTTGGCCAAGATGCTTGGGATGAGGCATCTTACAGATGAGGAAACTGAGCAGAGACGTGAAGTCACTTGTCCAAGTCACAAGCCAAGAAGTGGGAGAGTCTCCTTGCATCAGACTGCCCTAAAGGCCTGTCAGGCCCAGAGCCCCCTCTCCCATCAGATGCCCTCTGGCCCCCAGCCCCATGGGCAGGCCTGGCCCCCCGCTTACTCATTTTACCAGGGCGGGACCTGGAGCAGCTCCAAACCCAACCCTGGGTGTGGCTGCCTGGGTTGTGGCCAGGCTGCAAAGGGCAGGGTGAGTAGGATCTATTGGGGAGCTGCTGTTTAAAGGGACCTCGGGGATGGCAACCAAGTTCAGTGGCAGCATAGAAGCCTGAGCCCTGGTCTCCTCACTCGCTGTCTGGGGCTCTTTCCAGCACCCTCTGGGGAAGGCTTGGGATGTTCCTCTACGGAGTCCCTAGTCCAGCCGGGCACATTACATGATTCTGTCTTATTCCTATGGGACTCTGTGAAGAGGGTGGGATTCTGCACGGTTCTTCTTTTCGTCTGGCTTTTCCAAAGTCCCCCTGAGAAGCTTGAAAGCAAAGGAGCATGTTAAGGAACAACCCTCTGAGGCGGGTCAGATGTGGAAGTGCAGGCTACTGAGTGGTAGGGCTGGGATCTGGAATACTTGCTCCTACCCCCACTGCCTAAATTAGGACTTGGGGCTTGGAAAAAGCCTGGCTTCATTCCTTGAGTGACCTTGGGCAAGTCACTTCCCTTCCTTTGAGCCCCACCTTGGGCACCTTGCTGCCCAGAGTGGGGTTGCGTCTGGGTATCTCTGGCCCCATCATTTCTGGGCCTGCCTCTTCTCCCGAGGGGTCAGTGGGGAGCTTGAATCCTAACCAGGCCTTTAAGAAACAGCCAAAGGGGCTGCCTCCTAAGAGGGTCCAGATTAGAGCAAATGTGCCTTGGCTCTTGGCACATTCCCATCTCTTCAGCTTCCCTCTGCACTTCCCCCTTGCTCGCTGCTCTGGACCTTTAGTGATGGTGGCTTCAGTGTGTGAGCCAGGAGCTTTGCTGCACTGTCGCTGGGTCCCCAGCCAGGGTGGAGCAGAGTATGCCCATTTTACAGGTGCGGCTCCAGAGGTAAACTGACTTGCTGAGCTCACCCAGCTAACAAGGGGGGAAGCCTGGAAGGGAACCCAGAGGGATCTGACTCCAAGCCTTTGCTCTGGCTCTTCTTGGCCCTCATCTTCCTGGGCTTGTCCTCTGCCACCTCTGTTCTGTAGGCTCAGGCACATCCATGGGCCATGCCCCAAGGTGTCAGGGAGATGTCCTTAGGTGAGGGTCATTTAGCTGCTTTGGGATGCTTGAAGTACAGGGTAAGGGGAGGGACTGTAAGGGAAGGGAGGGAACTGGTATGTGTATATAAAGTAATGGGGGGCTGGTGGGCACAACCAGGCCTCGGCTCAAGTTCCAGCAAAATCTGGGGGAATGTGTGCAAAAGAGCTGAGACAGCCTGGCACGTGGCTTTGGAGTCAGACAATCCTGGGTTCAAACTCTGGCTCTGCCTTTTGTCTGTGTGACCTTGGGTTCATGCCTTACCCCCTCTGAGTCTCCGTTTCTCTTCTGCCAAGAGAGATTGCCAGGACTGATGGTGCAGGACTGATGGGCACGTGATAGGCCCAGTGCAGATACTTTATTCAACGTCCTTCCTTCTCCCTGCTCTGCAGGTAGTGAGGCTCTTGCTTGTGTTCCGTGAACTCAGCAGGGCCTGGCTCCTGTTGGGTGGGGTAGGTGGGTGGCATTGGGGAGACTCTGGGCTGCCCCACTTCTGTCCTGGGTAAAACTCAGCTTGACTTCTCTTCCTCTCCCTGCTTTTGGCATTCCTTCTTGAGGGATGGGGGAAGGGTCCTCAGATGGACAACCTCGATCAGGATTGACAAAGACGTTGGAGTTCACCAGGTCCCAGTTACTTGAGCTGTTAAATGGGGCTTGGTGGTGCTGGGGAGACTCAGTGAGGTGATGAATGTTGGGGCTCGGCCCAGGGCATGTGGAAGTTCTCAGGGAATGGCTGGGCCTTTCTCTAGAGACAAGATAAGTCACATTCCCTAGGATCTCACCAGTTGAGAGGTTAGAAAAAGAATATGCCAGAGGGTCTTCAAGAGGAATGAGCAGGGATGTGTTTGGATCATGTCCAGGACTGGATTGGGGTGGACGAGAGGAGCATCATATCCAGGCTCCTCAAACCAAGGAGCGGGTCTCCTGGAATCAGTCCAGGAGGACTGCCTGGAGGAGGCAGGAGCAGGGAGGAGAGCTGATAGCCAGAATCGCTGTCACCACTTCCCACACCTGTCAGCCCAGCTGTGCTCAGCAGCAGTTAGAAGTGTCAGACCCGCCAAGCATGACCTCACTGTTAGAGGTTAAAATAGGCCTCTCTGTCCCAGCCAGCTTCAGGGTGTCTGGGTGATTAGGGAAGAGGGAGAGGAAGGAAATAGGCTCAGGGGCCCCCTGAAGGGTGTGTCAAAGAAGAGGCCAAGCCTGGATTTCAGGAAGGGAGTCTGCATTTTCTGAACACCTACTGTGTTGTGCTGAGCCGTAGGGTGAGCACTTGGCAGGGGTTATCTCCTTGGTTTCTCACCGTGGCTCCTCAAAGCAGGTGTTTTCTGCCTCATTTTACAGAGGAGGAAAGTGGCTCCTAGCTGTTGTGTACTTCCCCAAGTCTCACACACACACACACACACACACACATGCAGGGAGCCCACGAAGGAGCTGGGAGAGTCAAGTCCAGGCCTCTGACCTCTGCCCCAGTGCCCCAGTACCCTAGCCCTGCCCCTACCCAGCCCTAACAGGAGAGAGGCCCCTTCCTGGCCAGTGCAGCTTCTGGGCCTAACTGGGGCCTGGTGGCAGCGGGGTGAGGAGCAGATGTCTGTGGTTCCATTTCCCTAGCAGGTGTTTCCCAAGCTTGGCGGGAACAGGCAGGGGGAGCAGGGGGACCTCAGCTGTTTGTCCTTGAGATGCAGGGGAGGGATTCATTGTCTGCCCCTCTCAGCAAAGAAAGATTGGCAAATAGAGTCTATTCAGGAGGCCCCGGGGGCCCTTGAGCTGGAGCCCAAACATGGGGGTGGGGAATGTTTGCTCGGCTTCCCAATGTGGGCACCTCCCTGGGGTGTGGCACGGAGCCAGGAAGTCCCCTGGGCCTGGGCGGATGCCCAGCCCCACCCTGATAAGGGCCAGCTGTGGGGCTGTGATGGGCACCAGGGCAGGCTGGGCCAGCTGCTCGTGCACTTGGTGGGGCGGGAGGCGCTCCCCAGCCTGATGTGGTTTAGGTCCTACCCACTTCTTCCTCCCTGCTTCAGCCTCTGGGCTTGGGGGTTGGGGATGGCGGATGTAGAAGTGACCTTGGGGCCCATTATGACAGAACCCTGAGCCCTTGGCCAGACTGGCTTCGGAAGTCTTCGAGTACCCGCACCTCAGGCTGAGGTTCAGGACTCCTTTTCCCCCCAAAATCTCGCTTGGCCAGTCACTGCTGTTTCCTCACCAAGTGCCGAGATGTTTCCCCGGGACTGGCGGTAAACTGAGGCACAGAAAGCAGCTGCCAGTGGCCTCCATGCTTTGGCTCCGACTCAGGGAAAGATTGAAAGAGGAATGATACTCAAACTCTGACTCTCTCTCCTCTCTCCAAGGCCAAAAGGAAGCTGGACCTGGAGGGGATCGGGAGACCCACGGTCCCTGAGTTCCGGACTCCCAAGGGGAAGTGCCTTAGAGTGGACGGTCTCTCCAGCCCCAGAAGTAAGCCGCACAGATGGGGCATCTAAGGGCAGGCTCAGGAGGAGGGTGGGAAGGGAGGGCAGGCTGGGGCAGAGGGCAGCGGCCCTACCCACATCAGCAGGAGTGATATTTGTGGCATACTTCCCGGTTTACAAAGCAGCTTCCTCTGCCTTCTCTCACAGGACCCTGCCAGTCATCAGCACTGTCCCCCTTTCCCTATGAGGCTGTCAGAGACTCAGAGCCTGAGTGATTTGCCCAAGGTCACACTGGTGGTGGCGGGGAGGGGTGTCAGGGCCCAAACCCAAGCGGGCACAGCCTCTCCCACACCACGCACCACTCTCGTGACCTCAAGTGACTGGTATTTCACTTGGGAGCTTACTCATTTTTTAAAAAAAAAGTTTGTATTTAGTTCAGTCTGACCTTTTCTAAAAGAGAGACTCCAGCTCCGAGAGGAGCAGGGCTTTATCCCACAGGTAGAGAGCTGAGTGAGTGATTCCAAGGGAAGCCTGGATTCTGGATTGGTCTAAACCGTGAAGATCCTGGGGCTGCTTGGGCGGGGGTGGGGGTGGGTGTCTTTCAAAAGCTAAGCTGCAGGAAATTTCTACTTCTGCTTCTTGATATATTCAGTCAACATCCTGGTTCCAGCCGGAGTTTTAGAAAATTTGGGGGGTCAGAGACCTCATGAAGAAGGTATGTCACTGGGTGGGAAGCATGAGGGTCGGGGATCTGGGCAGGGCTCTGGTCCACCCTGCCGTGAGCCTTAGCTGTCTCTTCTGTAAAACAAAGCCCAGCTGGGTCAGGGAGGTCAGGAAAGCTGGCCCTCCTGTGTGGGTAGAGGCTGCCTGCAACATTTTATTGAGAGACAGTAGGAGCACTGATCATTCAGTAATGTCTCCCAGGGACCCCAAACATGACCAAAGCCTCCTGTGTGCCGAATGCCTGCCATCCGTATGTGATGGGGTCCGAAAGTCCCCTTCCGGAGGAATCTGACCTTCTTCAAAGCTCAGTTTCCAGAACTCTTCCGCGGCTAGCTTGCTGTAGGACTTTGCAAGTCACTTGATTGCCAAAGCCCTCTTGTGGTTTAAGATACTGCCGCTGGGATGTGGTCTTGTGACATCAACCCCATTAAGAAAGTCTCTTTTTTTCACGAACCTGCCCCACTTGGTATTATAGGACTGATTCCTTTCAGATAATCATTAGGCTATACGTGGAAAGAAAAAGCAAGTCGAAAAATGTGCCCAAGTCCCAGCGTATCCTTCTCTTTCTCTCATTACCCTAATTCCAGATTTCTGGCAAAGCTGGCTGGAGAGGGGAATGGTTAAGAAGACAGACTCTGCAGCCAGGCTGCCTGGATTTAAATCCCAGCTTTGGCACTTTCTAGCTGAGTGAGCTGAGCAAGTCACTTTCCCTTTCTGTTCCTCAGTAGTCTCATCCATGAAATGCGGATGGTTGTGCAGCAGCCTCTTAGGGGGTTGCAAGGATTGAATTTGTTGTATATGGAAAGTGCTTAGAACCGTGATCCCACACTCAGTGCTTGTCATCATTGGTGGTGGGGGTGTTGATACGGCTCCCTTAAGCTATGGTGGGAAGGTGCTCTGAACCAGGAGTTAGAAGAGGCTTGGTCTCCAGTCCTGTTCCTGCCCCTGACTGTGAGACTTTGAACAAGTCACGTTCCCTCTCCAGGTCTCAGGTTCCCTGCCTGGATAGGGGTGGCGAACCACCACGAGGTTTACAGAGCCTCGCGGTGCTCTGTAAACTGGAGAGTGGTTGTTCCTGTGTTCATGGGAAGGGCGGTACCTGTTAGGTCCCCATCCGTGGACGAGGCTGTCCAGGCTGGCTCTCCCTGAGCGGTGACAGGGCCCCTTTCTCCCTCAGCCCCCAAGTCCCCTGGAGAGAAGACTCGTTATGACACATCGCTCGGGCTGCTCACCAAGAAGTTCATTTACCTCCTGAGTGAATCCAAGGATGGGGTCCTGGACCTGAACTGGGCTGCCGAGGTGCTGGACGTGCAGAAACGGCGCATCTATGACATCACCAACGTGCTGGAGGGCATCCAGCTCATCCGCAAGAAGGCCAAGAACAACATCCAGTGGGTGTGAGTGCCTGGGCTGGGGCCGATGGTGCCCGTGGGTGCCCGTGCCGTGGGTGAAGGTGGGGGAGGGGCACGATATCCGGCAGGTGGGGTGGCGGTGGGGCGGGGGCTGGCGCCGAGAGCAACATCCCATAGGCTTACATGCTGGGAGCTGAGCCAAGGTATTGAAGAGGGATTTCTAGAACATGTAAAGACTAAGAGGACCCAGATCGTCTTGAATTGGGGACCCTAAGATTCCCCTGTCCAGCTTAGCAAAGTCCCCTGGACCTGGGCTGTTGCAACTGACCCTTTTTCCAGCTCAGATCTGAGTCCTCTGGACTCCTTTCCTCCTACGAAGACCAGAGCAGACCTGCAGGGAACCCAGGCAAGGCATTTGGGGGAGGCTGGGGTGTAGCGTGGACCGTTTCGAGAGCTCTTCGAAAGCAGGGTCAGGCTTGACTTGTCTCTTTTCCCTAGCCCAGCCCCTGAACTTCAGGTTCCATTCCCAGCGGCTCCCTGCGGGCTAGGCGGAACCACTGATTTGCACAGCCCAGGGAGCCCCACTGTAGACCACGCTGATGGCCCCGTTCTGGGGTTGTGCGGTCTGGGCAGGTCCATGCTGCAGCCCTAGGGTTGGGGCTCCTGGATATGGACTGAGACTGACACTGGGGAACGGCTCTCTTCCCAGAGGCAGGGGAATGTTTGAAGACCCCACCCGGCCTGGGAAGCAGCAGCAGCTGGGGCAGGAGCTGAAGGAGCTGATGAGCGCGGAGCAGGCCTTGGACCAGCTCATCCAGAGCTGCTCTCTGAGCTTCAAGCACCTGACGGAGGACAAGGCCAACAAGAGATATCCTGTCTGGCTGGGGGTGGGGGGAGCGGTCAGGGAGCAGGGCCCTGCTGCATACTCTATCCATCCTGAGTTCCTGCAGAATCTCCCCATAGGGGGCAGTCTCCCTCAGGGTCCGTCATGTCTGTTTCTTTTCTTTTCTTTCTCCCCCCCCTTTTTTTTTTAGAGATTTCATTTATTTATTTGACAGACAGATCACAAGTAGGCAGAGAGGCAGGCGGCAGGGGGTGGGCAGGCTCCCCGCTGAGCAGAAAGCCCAATGCGGGGCTCGATCCCAGGACCCTGAGACCATGACCTGAACCGAAGGCAGAGGCTTTAACCCAGTGAGCCACCCTAAGGCCCCTCTTTTTTTTTTTTTCCCAAACATTTTATTTTATTAAAGATCTTATTTATTTATTTGACAGAGAGAGAGAGATCACAAGTAGGCAGAGAGGCAGGCAGAGAGAGAGGGGGAAGCAGACTCCCTGCTGAGCAGAGAGCCCGAGGCGGGGCTCCATCCCAAGACCCTGAGATCATGACCTGAGCCAAAGGCAGAGGCTTTAACCCACTGAGCCACCCAAGCGCCCCTCATAGACAGTTTTTTATGTTGCTACAAATCCTTCCTATTTGCCTGATCCACATGGAATTGTTGCTATTGGACCATTTTTTTACAAAAGTACCAACCTCATGTGATTTAACCTAGTGTTTAGAATGACTGTCTTGCTCAGACTATGTTCTGGTTTGTTGAGAAGGTCTAGAATCAAATTTTAGATTTTTTTTTTTTTTAATTTCTTTGAGAGAGAGAGAGAGCGAGCACAAGCAGGTGAAGCAGCAGGCAGAGGGAGAGGGAGAAGCAGGTTCCCACTGAGCAGAGAGCCTAACATGGGGCTCGATCCAAACTGAAGGCAGTTGCTTAGCCAACTGAACCATCTAGGCACCCCTAGAATCAACATTTAGATCGATTTGAGATTTCTGCTTTTATAAAATAGTATAGTACAGAGAATATTTTTGTACAGAGAATATTTTCCTTTATTTTTTACTTATTTCATTAGATTCCTAGGATTAAAATTATAAACATGGACTTTGCTTAGATTTTTCTTTCTTTCTTTTTTTTTTTAGGATTTTATTTATTTATTTGACAGACAGAGATCACAAGTAGCAGAGAGGCAGGCAGAGAGAGAGGAGGAAGCAGGCTCCCTGGTGAGCAGAGAGCTGATGCAGAGCTCCATCCCAGGACACAGAGATCATGACCTGAGCCAAAGGCAGAGGCTTAACCCACTGAGCCACCCAGACACCCCTGCTTAGGCTTTTCATCCATTTTTCCCAAATGGCTCCATCATCTCATTGGTTTTAGGATCTCACCTTGTATTTCCATAAGAATGCTAGGCATTGGAGAAATGTACAAAAGTAAGACAGGTCTTACTACCTGCTCAAAGATAAGGATCTAGTCTGAGAGATAAAGTCTTTTTTTTTAAAAATATTTTATTTACTTATCTGAGAGAGAAAGAGAGAGCACAAGAAGGGAAAAGGGATAAGCAGACTCCCTGTGGAGCGGGGAGCCTGATGCGGGGCTCGATCCCAGGACCTCAAGATCATGACGCAAGCCGAAGTCAGACGCTCAACTGACTGAGCCACCCAGGCTCCCAAGATAGTCTAGAAAATGGACAAGAGGCAACATTTAAAAAAATTAATTAAAAAAGTGATTTGTACTCCCATTTGTTTTCTAAAGGGATCCACGGTAGCTTATGATGCTAAAAGGACCGGTAGCCGTTTTTGGTTATTTGTAAGCTGCGGAAGGAGTGAGAAAGACATGTTCAGAGGCTTTGCCTGGTAGGCTAGAGGTTTGGATTTTGACCAGTTACCTCTCTTGACTCTCGTGCCCCTACACTGGCCTATGTGACTTACCAGGACATCCGTGCTGTTGGCAACTTTAAGGAGCAGACGGTGATCGCTGTCAAGGCCCCTCCACAGACAAGACTCGAAGTGCCTGACAGGAGCGAGGTGAGAGGGGGAGCATTCGGCGGAAGGAAGGTTAAGGAGGGTCCCAGGCGGCGCTGTAGGCTCTGTGCCTGGCCCTGCCTGGCCCTAAGCTTGTCTGAACCATTCTGGTGCTTGTAGCAAGATTGGTGGTCTCTGAGCAGGGGCAACGATGGCAGGAGCCGGAAAGGACAACAGACGTCAGCTACTGATCCAAAAAAATCTCCACTCTTGGCACCTTTCTGCACCCACCAGCCCCTGTACTCCTGGGCCTACACGCCGTGGTACTGGTGGCTCACCATGATCCCTTCTCGCCTAGGTTAAAGACCCAAATTCTTACTGCTTCCCTAGGAGGCCCTCTGGGTTCTGATCTCACCAGCCTCTTCTCTCATTATGCCCCATTGTGCCTCTGCTTTGGCCCCTATGACTTCTCTGCTGTGTTGCCATCACACTAAGCTCGTGTCCATTATAACCCATTCTGCTGCTGCTCCCTCCGGCTGAAATGCTCTTCCCTTGGACTGCCTGGTTTACTGGTATTTGTCTTACAGGTCTCAACTCAAACCTCACTTCCTCCAGGAAGGCTTCCCAGATTACCACCACTCCCCACCCCTCCCAGATTTCATAAGTTCCTGTGCTTTTCTATTGCACTTACCCTCCGTTTGCTGGAAGATACGGGTGACTGTGTGATGATACTGTGCTTCGCCTGTTAGAGGGTTAGCTCCACAAAGACATGCTGCACGCCTGTGGTACCCCTGGCCCAGAGCTGGATATGTCCTAAGTGCTTGAGAAGTAATTCGTTTAATGGAAGGATGTTAAGATAAATGGGACCTTACCCCTGCCTTGAAGGAGCTCAGGACCTAGTGGGAAAAAGACCCAAGGAAGCAGTCGTCTTGCCATTTATAGATTTAAGGTGCTTTGAGGGCCCAGAGAAAGGACAGATAGAGGAAGAGCCCATAGACGGTTACAGGTATTGGGTCCTAAAGAATGACCAGGACGTTTGTCAGGGGGAACAGGAGTAGAGAGAGGGCCCTGCAGGTGCACTGGGGAGGAGACCTGGGTGCGTGTTGGAATGGCAGGGGTGTGTGATGGTGGGAGGGAAGAAGCAGGGGAGGCAAGGCCAAGTACAAGGACTCCTGGTTGTAAGCAGCAGAAAGCCAAGTCCAAATGGCTTAAGTCAGGGGTGAGGGGTGGAGGGGACTGCGGGAAACCAAGCGAGAGGTCCAGAGGGAAGATTTGGAAACTGCAGGCAAGGCTAGACGCTTCACCCCATGCTCTCCATCTTTCTCTGCCATTCTCTGTGCTGTTTCCATTCCTAGGTGGGCGTGCCTCTTCTGGTGGCAAAGGTAGCTTTCATGATCCCAGCCCCGCAACCCCAGTGGGAAGGGAGCTTCCATTTCCAAGTCCAGCACGAGTCCTGGGTCTGATGCTCGGGACCTGAGCTGAGTCGTGTGCTTCCCTGAACTAGTCACCATCACTGTGACCTTCCCGGCCTGCTCCCCAAGCTCACCCACTGGAGCTGGGAAAGGTTTTGTCCCCCCAAACTACATGACTTGAGAGTGGCAGAGGAGTGGTTTCCCAAGGGAAAATCGAGATGTTCTCCCTCACAGAAGGGAGCCTGGGGGCCAGACAGGCAGAAGGAGCAGATGTCCCCCTCAGGTCAGATGGGGCAAGTGTGGGGGCCCAGCTCAGGAGTGTGGCTTGCTCACGTGGGTGGTGGGAGGCCAGGGTGTCCATCCATTCGGCCGAACCCATGAGTCAGTGCCCAGCTGCCCAGAGTCATGACCTGGCTTCTCTTCTTCCTCTAGGAGAACCTGCAGATATACTTGAAGAGCACCCAGGGACCCATCGAAGTCTACTTGTGCCCAGAGGAGGTGCAGGAGCCCGACAGTCCTGCCAAAGAGCCCCTCCTGCCGACCTCCACCCTTGGCCCCAGCCCTGACTCCACCCAGCCCGGCAGCAGCACGGACCCTGGGATGACAGAACCTGTGGCATCCCCAGGTAGGACCCTCTGTCCAGAGGAGCAGCAAATGGGAGAGCACCCAGCTTTCGAGTTTCCTCCTCCACGGCAACATTTGTTGGGCAAGGGGAAGCTCGCACTTTACATAAAGCCTGTGTGTGTGTGTGTGTGTGTGTGTGTGTGTGTGTGTGTTCTTGTCTCAGTCAGGAGGCTGATGCTGCTCTGGGCTGAGGCTGTTCTGGGTCCTGGGTTTGAACCCCTGCACTTCTAACTACCAACTGTGTGACCTTGGACAAGTCACTTAACCTCTCTTCGCCTTAGCCTCATCTCTAAGTTGGGCACAGTAACAGTATCTACTTTGTAGGTTGTGAAGATTGAATGAGTTCATATAGGGAAAGCCCTTGGGATGGTGCCTGGCAGTAACTGCTGGCTATTCTTGTCATTGTTAACCTGCCAGTACTGCTAGAACCATACTTCCATGAGGACTACAACCAGCAAAGCCTCTGGCGCTCAGGAAGCCCACAGTAAATGGGAGCTACAGATTTTTTTTTTTAATTTTATTTATTTAACAGACAGAGATCACAAGTAGGCAGAGAGGCGGGCAGAGAGAGGAGGAAGCAGGCTCCCCACTTAGCAGAGAGCCCAATGCGGGGCTCATTCCCAGGACCCTGGGATCATGACCTGAGCTGAAGGCAGAGGCTTTAACCCACTGAGCCACCCAGGTGCCCCAGGAGCTACAGATTTTTGGAGGAAGGCTCAACTAAGATTTTTTAAGTCACAGCTATGTACTGGGTACATCTATGTTATCACATTACTTTTCATAGCAGTTCTTGAGATAGGCATTATTGTTCCCAGTTTAGAGATGAGTAAACTGAGGCAGAGAGGGGATGTGACTTGCCCAAGTTCTCCTTGGGCAACAGAACTGTGTCTTGACCCTCTGTCTCTACACACCTAGCCCAGTCCTCTCTCCGTGAGGCTCGGAACAGATCAAGGAAGGGGTTGCTGACCGGAGCAGATCCCCCTTGCTGGGAGGTGGACCGTACAGCTAAAGCTGGCTCTACCTGGCAACAAGTAGCATGAGGCAGTCATCAAGGAGCAGAGAGGCGGGAGAGGTCTCGGGGAAGGAGTCCAGAAGGAGTAGAAATGGGAGCCTGCAAAGGCCCTTCCCCCAGGATGGTTTTTCCTTTTACTGGGATCACACAGCAGGTCAGCCTTTGAGGCTATGGAGGCCATTGTTCAACTTTCTGTTTTTTTAACTCCAGAATTCTCTTAAGTAGAACTCTGGTGTTTAAAAAAACCAGAGCTCGAACTGACGGAAGAGGCTTGGGGGGGCGTCCACAGAACACAGGCTGGATTCCATTTCTTTAACTCAAGGGTCCACAAACTATTGCCTGCAGGCCAAATCTGGCCTGTTTTTAAGGGGCCTATGAGCCAAGAATGGTTTTCATGTATTTAAAGAGTTGGGGGGCAAGAAGAAAGTGACTATGTAACAGAGACTGTAAGTATCCTGCAAATCCTACACTTGATCTTAGCCAAAAGGCCGAGAAGCCATCTGGCCCTTTACTGAAGTTTCCTCAGCCCTGATCTAACTCAGCCCTTCATTTTACACATGAATAAGCAGAAGTTCAGAGAGGGTAAGTGACTTCTCTGAGGTCACACAGCAAATTGGAGGCAGAGCTTGGACAAAAGCCCAGGCCCTCAGCTCTTCTCTGGTGATCTCTTCTCTGTCGCGCCTCTCCCTGCACCAGCCATCTGTCCCTCCGGGTACCTCCCAGGGCCTATCTCCCATGCCAGACCTGTGCCACGCCCTGTTTTCTCTCCTGCTTCGCTCTGCCTTCTCACTCCGCTGTCAACATGTGCGCAGCTCTCCCAGGTAGAGCCACTTTGACTTCAGATGTCCTCTGATACCTGGGGCGCAGTAGAGCGGGGAGAGGCCTCCAGCATAAGTAAGGGTGAAGTTTTTCCTCAGTTTTACTGATCAGTTGTGCTCCTGGAAGGAGTAGAGGCTGACAGACTGCTTGGGGGTGGGGCAGCCTAGGAGCCAGCTCTGTGCCATGGGTGCCCCTCTCCACCCTTGTCGTGTGGCCTCTTAGTGACATCCTTGGCAAAAGGAACAGAAGGACAGTTCCTGGAAGGGGTACACACACACACACACACACACACACACACTCACTCTCTCTCACACACACACATACTCTTACACACTTTCTCACACACGCTCTCTCACACACACACACACACACTGTCTCTCAAACACATTCTTTCTCTCTCTCACACGCAGACACATACACTCCACGTTCTTGCCTGAAGCAGAGCCATTTTGAGGTCTGAGCGCCAGGGGCCACACGCAGTCTGGGGACCCAGGTTCTGGCATCACCAGAGGGAATCCCTTCCGCTTTGGGGCCTCAGTTTCTCTCATCTTTCATGGAGGGGCTTTGGGTATGGGTTGTCCCTACCATCTCTCCAGGCTCTCACATTCTGAGGTAAACATGAATGTTGTTACCATGCAGGAGTCAACGCTGGGAGCCTGGGGCTTGAGTTTGCACGTCACCTGCTGTGACTTGGTGACTGTAGGCAGGACGCTTCAGCCCCTCAGAACCTCTGTTTGCACGTCTGTAAAACTGGGACACGTAAAACTCCCTCATGATTTCTGGGTTACAGGCAGTGAGACAGCGTGAATGTGATTTTTTAAAAAGCTTCTGTGAACCGGGCACCTGCTCTGTGTGGTCTGGAGATAGAGCGTGAGTCTGAGCCGTCAGAGTGGGCACAGATACGAGAGAGCAGCTCCCTCCTGGGTGTGATAAGCAGCGCGAGAGAGCAAGGTCCGGCCCACAGGGGTTCCACACGCGGGTTATCTCCTTACTGTTCAGCACGTCAGGGAGGTAGCACCTTCTTTCCCCTCCTGAGAAAACTGAGGTTCCTGGCCCTACAGCTAGTGAGGGGTGGGCCTGGGGTCCGAGCCTGGACCCCCGCCCCCACTCCCAAGCCCAGCCTTTCACTAGAACTTCAGGCCTCAGCAACCCACTAAAGAAACATGCCGGTTTTCTCATTCACGTACATTTAATTGGCTCCTTTGAGCCTCAGTTTCCTCATCTGCAGATAGGGGTCCCAGGATTACCTCCTGTGGGGCCCCTTGAGGAGGTGAAACACCCCTATCCTTGAGATCAGGGCTGGCCATGCCTTGGTAAACCAGAGCTCTTCTTATTTTTATTTATTTACTTATTCATTTATTTATTTGAGAGAGAGAGTGAGAGGGCATGAGAGGGGAGAAGGTCAGAGGGGGAAGCAGACTCCCTGCAGAGCAGGGAGCCGGATGTGGGACTCGATCCCGGGACTCTGGGATCATGACCTGACCCGAAGGCAGTTGCTTAACTGACTGAGCCCCCCAGGCGCCCCCAGAGCTCCTCTTATTGATGAGGGTTTTCTCCCTGCACCCATCCCTGAGTCCTCTCAGCAACCCTGCGAGGCAGGGAATGGGTGTCCCCCTTTTAGAGGTGAGGAAGCAGAGGCTTGTCCACATTAAGTCACTTGCCCACAGATACACAGCGAGTAAGAGGCTGATCAGGCAGGCGGACACACCAGCACGGCTCTGTTTTCCAAGGAATGCTTGATTGGGGTTTAAGGCATGACTCAAATGGTGAGATTCTGGGCGTCAGGATATATTTGGGGGGGGATTCCCAACGCCCTATTCCTCGTCCCTGTGTAGGAAGTTGCCCTGTGACATCTAAGGAGAAATGCTTTTGGTGCCCTCACAGCAGCCGAGCCAGTATAGCTGGAGAGGCTGCGTGGGAGCGGAAGGAGGCGGGGCAGAGGGAACAGAAAGGCCGGCGGCGGGTGCTACATCCTGCGGGGTGATCTCAGTGCTGGTCAAACTTGGATTGTCTTCCAAGCCATTTTTAAGCTAAAGCATAAGGGTCAACGCAAGGTGACTGGGAAGAAGTGTCTCGGTGGGAGACGACGGGCTAGACCAGGGTCACAGCACTGGAACTGAATGGACTGGGTGCTGGGGAAATGGCAGGATTTTTTTTTTTTTTTTAAAGATTTTATTTATTTACTTGACAGAGAGAATGAGAGAGAGCACAAGAAGGGGAGGAACAGAGGCAGAGGGAGAAGCAGGTTCCCCGCTGAGCAGAGAGCCTGATGCGGGGCTCGATCCCAGGACCCTGAGATCATGACCCAAGCCGAAGGCAGAGGCTTAACCTCACTGAGCCACCCAGGCACCCCGTTTTTTTTTTTTTTTCTTTTTTAAAAAGATTTTTATTATTTAGTAATCTTTACACCCAACATGGGACTCACACTCAGAACCCTGAGATCAAGAGTCGTGTGCTCTTCCAGTGGAGCCAGCCAGGAAGGAGTTGGGTAGGAGCTGGAGACCAGGAGATCCCACCTTTTTCTAGAGGCGGGAGAACAGGGGCAGTGGCTGGAGCTGTGCTGGGAGAGGGAGCATGTCCCCTGCCATTGGGTGTGAGGCATGTTTGGAGAGAAGAGGATGCCCAGTCATCCAGGGAGGGGGTGGGGGAGGGCCGTTCCTGGGCTCTGAGGTCTGACCGGAGGCTTTTGGGCACCAGCTCTAAGTGTGACCTCTGTCTGCTTGTCTCCAGCACCAGCGCTGACGCCCCAGCAAGTCCCGCAGCCGCCAGCGCCCCCGCCCCTGCCGCTTGTCCCCCTGGAGGCCACCGACAGCCTGCTGGAGCTGCCGCACCCACTTCTGCAGCAGACCGAGGACCAGTTCCTGTCCCCGAGCCTGCCGTGCAGCTCTCCCCTGATCAGCTTCTCCCCGCCCTTGGACCAGGACGACTACCTGTGGGGCCTGGACGGGGGTGAGGGCATCAGTGACCTCTTCGACTCCTACGACCTTGGGGATTTGCTGATTAATTGAGTGGCCTTGCCTGTCCCAGCAACCTGCCCTTGGCTCTACCTCCGCACAGACGGACAGGCCCTCTGCCCACGCAGGGACGTGGGACACAAGGTGCTGCCCTAGGGATGGGGGGGACCTCTTCTCTTTCTCACCCCCCCAGCCAGCTGAAGCTATCTTGGAGAGGGGTTTTGGGTGAGGAGTGTATTAGGGGTCGGGTCCTCTCTTTCCTCATAGAAGCTGGGCCCAGGAAGGCCCATCTGGCTTCTGACCTCTGACCTCTCACATGAAGGGCCACAGGTGAGGCAACCAGGTCCAGGGAAAAGCCTTCCCCTCGCCTTTTGAGGGAGGTGAATTAGGACCCTGAATTTATCAAGAAGCACTTAATGCCTTTGTATTTATTTCAGGTTGAGTTTTGTTTGTCTTCCTTGAGTTTTTAGCAGGGAGATTGTTCTAGTTTCTAGTAAGACTTCTCAGACGGGCCCAGTGCTGTCCATGGTCCGAGGGCAGCCCAGGGCTTCCTGGGCCCCAGGCCAGTCCCCGATTTCCCCGTAGCCATAGACTGGGTCTCTGGGGGCTGTCCAGTCTGCTAGAACGCTACTTGCACTTCGGCCTCGTAATTCTAGTAAGTGGTGGCCACAGGCCCTTCGGCTCCTCCTGCCCATCCTCTCCCGCTGAGGCACCAGCCTTGGGTTCCTGGCCTCCTCTGTCCCAGGGATGGGTGCAGGGAGCCCTCCCGGGGAGGCGGCATCAAGGCTCCAGGTGTGGAGACCCACTTCTGTGGAATCCCCTACCTCTCCAGTCCCTTAGAACAGGAAAAACCACCTTCCAGGGAGTCAGCACTGAAAGGCCCCTCCCCAGGGAAACACAGACAGGAATGTGGAAGCAGCTAGAGGGCTCCATTTGTGCCTCTGCTTGGGACAGGGGCTGTCTTACCCTGAGTACCTGGGAGGGAGTGGCAGCCCCATATAGAGAAAGGTGGGGTTAAAGCAAGAAACTGCCAGAAAGCAGCCCCTCTGGAAGCTGCTCTCATCATCCTCCCCTTCCCTGGAAGGATTTGTTTACTGAAGGGAGTAATTCTTTAAGGATCTCTTCTTCTCGGCAGCTCTCACACAGACCCCCCCCCCCCCCCCCGCACCCCAGGACAGAGGTAACCAGGGCTTGGTGGCATTTTAGCTCGTTTTGTCACTGGAATGCCGAAGGGCTGGCAGAGTGTTTATTGCAGACCAGACCTTTGCCCTGATGGGGAGACGGGCTTATGTTACCTCTTGAGGCTTAGGGTCCTGAGAAGGATTCTTGCCCTGGCCTGCTCCCCGCCCCCAGAGGCTTGACTGTCCCACAGTGTCTCTGCAGCCCACTTGGGTGTGAGGGATGAGGTCAGCTCTCTTCCCCACCCAACGTGGGGCGGGGCTGCTCTGGACTGAACCAAGGCTCTGCCCTCTGGAGAGAGGCAGCCAGGAATGGTGGTCTTAGAGGCCCACCACCTACCCTCAGCGAGCTAGGTTTCCTCAGGGGCTTGGCTGGGCAGCACTTTTTTTTTTTTTTTTTTAAGTTTGTAGCATTAAGTTGGTTTTAAATATGAAGTTGGCCTCATGGGATGGCTCCTGAGTTACCCAGAAGCTGGCATCTGAAGCTGGGGATGTGGGCTTTTTTGGGGGTGGGTCTGGTGTGAGTTAATGCTTGCATGGGGACAGCGTGCCTTGTCATTTTCACAACTTCCCGGGCCCCTGACTGTGCCCTCTCAGGAACAGATGTCCCGCTCTGGAAACAGGGTTTATTTTGTAGGCTTTACAGACATGCTGTTGGTGTCCCCTCTCCAGATACTCACAGAGGTGTCATCAGAAGCCTGCTTGGAAGCCCACTATGTTCAGGGGCAAGGGACTACCTCAGCCCTTGGGCAGGGGACAGGAGTGTTGCTTGGAATCCTGTTGGGGGCCTGTGGGGCCTAGATGGCTTCGCTGTTCTGAGGTGTCTGGGCTGCCATTTAGCTATGTCCCATGTCTGAAGACAGAGACGTTTGACTTCCATGCCTTTGGCTCTGTCTAGAATCTTCCAGAATTAAATCAGAGAAAAGAGAGACGAGGCCTACAGGATTCACTGGGAACGGGTTTACCAGTAAAGTCTGGCCAGAATTCAAGCTCATTCTCCAAATGCTGGGCCATAGTGCTGGACAGAGGGGCTGCCCCTTGGGCCCATGGTCTGTACCCTGAGCAGCTGTCCCTGTCCTGTGCTATCCCCTCCACACCCTGCCTGGCCCCTGGGGCTGGACCGCCCAGGCCAAGCCTCAGGCTGTGGGGGGGTGACAAGCTCACACCTCTTCCTTGCCAGCGACACTTGAAACCTCTCAGGAGTTGCATCGAGAGCTTTAAAAATGTCTGTTCGATGGTATTTCCTTTACGGGCCATGTAAACTTTAGAACTAGGGTGGAAGAAAAACCACTTTTCTTTCTGAGGTACATTATTCCTTCCAGGACATTTCCCAGCCCCACAGGCAGCCCCCAAGTCACCTGTGTCGCACGGGGGCACCAGAGGCTCGGGGGCTCCAGGGAACTCAGTAGGTGAAGTTGTGGAGGTTCGGCCCCGCTCCCGTGTCCCTTCCCACAAAACGTGTTCGCCAGAGCAGCGTGAGGTCCCTTCTCTGCGGCAACGCTGTGGTTGGACCGGTGTGGTTGTGGGAGGACGAGGGGGATGGTGAAGCTCAGAAAGCTGGTTCTGAGAGGGTTTTGACTTGACTTCCCCTCCCCGAGTGTTCTCAGCCCCAGCTTTGCAGTGTTTAGTTCCTAGTAAAAGCACCTGGGTGTTCCCGCGTCTGAGCGTCGTGTGGCTTGAAGTGAAAGCCTTCTGGGGTTGTTTGCAGGCAGCTATTTGGTGCTCCTCTTGGTGTCCCAGAGCCCCCACCTCCCCCTGGGACCCTGTTCTTCCATGAGGACCCTCGGTGACCAGAAGCCCAGCCAGCCTGCGGGCTCCTGGGTGAGGGAAGAAGCCTTGTGTACGGCAGGTGTGTCTTGAGGGTGATGAGGCCCAGGCCACCTGGTCCCTGTGCAGGGACTCTAGACAGGTCACTTTCGTCTGGTCTGGTTTTGCCCCAGGTCCTGCCTTGATGAGCACCGTGTAAACCTCCTTGTGTTGTGATAATCGGGCATTAAACGACAACTCTGGACACCTCGATTCTTGTGCTTTCTGAAGGTCATTACCAAGCGTGGGTCTGGTCCTCCCAGGTGGAAGGTGGGGACGATCCTGACCGCCTGGCTGATTTCTCCGCAGAAATAGCCTCCCTTTCCCACACTGGCCTATTACCAAGCCTGAAATCTCACCCCACAGACACTGAAAAAGTTAGCGGGTCGAGAATGGGCGCCCCTCCCCTCCTCCGTCTCCATCACCTTCCTCTCAGCTGGATGGTTGGGAAAGCTTGCGACCCACTCTCCAGCCGATCCGTATCAGTGGTTCTCAAAGTGGGTTCCTCAGGTCAGCATTACTCGGGAACGTACGAGAAATGCACATTCTCAGGCTCTACCCCAGACCTTCCGAAACTCGGGGCAGGATCCAGGATCTGTGGCTTAGTGAGCTCTTGGCTGCTGAAGCTTGAGTACTCACACCCTCCCAAACTCAGTTCTGATCGTGTCTCTCCTGTTTAATGGAGGGCCCCTCTCTGCCCTCGTGACCCCTTCAATTGGCATAAAATTACATTTGCAACATGACTCGTGGCTTTTCCTATTTCTCCAGCCTCACTCACCACTCCATCCCACCACCCATAGCCACACTGGACTTCTTAGTTCCTGAAAAATATGTTTTTCCTCTGCAGGGCCTTTCCACATGCTGTTCACTTCACCCAGCATGCGCTTCCCTCCATTTCAACTGAGCAGGTGCCTGTTTATTCCTTAAGGCCCCGTTCAAGAGCCTTTTCTTATAGAGTTTTCTCAGATACTAACATGTAACCATTAATACTTCATACACAGATGTGGTTATTTATGGGCTATCAATACCTACTATGTGTTAGGCGCTGAGGAGACAGAATAAAAATAGCCCCATCCTTAGGATGTTCATAAGACAGACATATAAAAATATAATTATAAACAGAGTGATAGTTGCAGTAAGATACATTATGGGGGGTGGGGTGGTCATTAGGAAGGCTTCCTGGAGGAGGTGAGGCCCAAACTAGGACATAAAGGATTAAGAGGAGTCACCTGGAGTTAGGTTATATGAGGGATGGGAGATGTCCCTTCCAAGCAGAGCAATGAGTAACTTCTGTCCTGTCATTCAGCAGACAGGAGAGGCTCATGGACCACTGCCTGCTGCCTGAGGTCAGCCAATCTGGAGCCCTTTGCCCTAGGAAAGCCCACTGAGCCAAAGAGGTTGACACAAACTCTGAGGGCAGTAGGAGAGGGGGATTAGGTTGGAGGGTCCTGTTAAGATGGTTAAGGGACTGTGACTAAGAAGAAGGGTGTGGAACTTGACACCAAGAAGTCATTTTACAGGGAAGACTTGAAGACAATCTCACCCAGGTGAGTTAACCCAGGTCCAAAGCTTGGGACATTAGTCAAGACAAGAGAACATATAAAAGGTGTCATGTACTGAGCCTTATGGGTGTTTGGGCCCAGAGCCCTGCTCAATCCGCCACACATCATGATCTCCCTGACCTTGTGAAGTCTCCTATTATTACCACCACTTTATAGAGGAAGAAACAGTTTATTATTTTTTTTTAAAGATTTTTATTGGGGCACCTGGGTGACTCAGTGAGTTAAGCCTCTGCCTTAGGCTCAGGTCAAAAAATCACAGGGTTTTGGGATCGGGCCCCACCTCGGGCTTTCTGCTCAGCAGGGAGCCTGCTTCCCTTCCTCTCTCTGCCTGCCTCTCTGCCTCCCTGTGATCTCCTTGTCAAATAAATAAATAAATAAAATCTTAAAAAAAGAAAGATATTAATTTATTTACTTATTTATTTGACAGTGAGAGAGGGAACACAAGCAGGGGGAGAGGAAGAGGGAAAAGCTGGGTTCTCACTGGGCAGGGAGCCCAGTGGAGGGCTCGATCCCAGAACCCTGAGATCATGACCTGAGCCAAAGGCAGAGGCTTAACGACTGGGCCAGCCAGGAGGCCCTGAGGAAGAAACGGTTTAAATCAATTCTCAGGTAACCCTCATACTTAGCTAGTGGGACCATAAGAAGCTACCACCACTTGGAAAGCATTTTGTCAGTTCCCCAGAAAGATAAATCTACTGGGGCCCTTGCGGGGCTCAGTCGATTAAGTATCTGACTCTTGATTTCAATTCGGGTCATGATCTCAGGTTCGTGGGATCGAGCCCCGAGTCCAGCTCCGTGCTCGCCTGGGAGTCTACTTGAGATTCTCTCCTCTTTCCGCCCCTCCCCTGGGGCTCTCTCTCTCTCTCTCTGTGTGTCTTTCAAATAAACAAATAAATCCTAAAACAGATAAAACTACCGTAGGACCCAGGAATTCCACCCGTAGGTGTTTACTCCAAAGAAATGAGAGCATGTCCATGCAAAGCCAAGACTTGCACATGAGTGTTTATAGCAACATTATTCATAATAGTTCCACTGGAAACCTCGAAATATCCATCCATTGGCTCTTCTGAGTCGAGTTGCAAAAATCCACAAGGGACGCCTGGGTGGCTCCGTCTGCCTTCGGCTTGGATCATGATTCCAGGGTCCTGGGCTGGGGAAACCTAAGGGTCTCTGCTCAGCAGGGAACCTGCTTCTACCTCTGTCCCTCCCACTAGCTGTGCTCTCTCTCAAATAAATAACATCTTTTTAAAAATCTGAAAATCAACTAATGTATCATATCAGTAGGATGAAGGATAAAAACCAAATGATCATCTCAATAGATGCAGAAAAAAAAAACCAAAAACAACCATTTAACAAAATCCAACACCACTTAGTGATTTAAGAAAAAAAAAAGCCCTCGTACAGCTGAAACTAATATAGTACCATAAGCTGACTATGCCGGAATTAAAATGAAAAACTAGAAAGAAAGAAAGGAAGGAAGGAAGAAGGAGAGAAAGAAAGAAAGAAAGAAAGAAAGAAAGAAAGAAAGAAAGAGCGAGCTCCACAATTAGGGATATAAGGAAACTTCCTCAACCTGGTAAAGGGCATCTATGAAAAACCCACAACTAGCATCATGCTCAATTGTGAAATACTAAATGCTTTCGCACCTAGATCAGAAACAAGATAAGGATGTCTACCTACTCCCTCTTTTTCTATTCAACATTGTACTGGAGGTTCTTACCAGGGCAGTTAGGCAAGAAAGTGAAATAAAAGGCATGCAGATGGGAAATAAAAACTAGCTTTAGGGGCACCTGGGTGGCTCAGTCCTTGAGCATCTACTTTCGTCTCAGGACATGATCCCAGGGTCCTGGGAACCAGCCCCGCATCGGGCTCCCTGCTCTGCTGGAAGCATGCTTCTCCCTCTCCGACTCCCCTTGCTTGTGTTCCCTCTCTCACTGTGTCTCTGTCCAAAAAAATAAATAAAATCTTAAAAAAAGAAAGAAAGAAAAATTAGCTCTATTTGCAGGTAACATGATCTTGTGTAGAGAAAACCCTAAAGGATCCATCAAAAAATATAAAACTAATAAATGAGGTCAGTAGGGTTGTAGGATACAAAATCGACATACAGCAATCAGCTGTGTTTTTATGCGTTAGTAATGAACTATGCAAAAAAATGAAGTTAAGGGGTGCCTGGGTGGCTCAGTGGGTTAAAGCCTCTGCCTTTGGCTCAGATCCTGATCTCAGGGTCCTGGGATGGAGCCCCGCATCAGGCTCTCTGCTCAGCGGGGAGCGTGATCCCCCCCACCCCTGTCTACTTGGGATCCCTCTCTCTCTGTCAAATAAATAAATAAAATCTTAAAAAAAAAAAAAAGACTTTAGAGGGAGGGGAAGGGAAGAGGGGAGTGACTGCTAATGGGTACAGAGTTTTAATGGGAGAGATGAAAATACTCTGAAATTGATGTGATAATGGTTGTATAACTATGACTATCCTAAAAACCCCTGAACTGTATACTTTCAGTAGGTGAATTGTACGGTATATGAATTATAACTCAATAAAGCTATTATTTTATAAAAGGACAAAGGGATCCTATTGGGGACATGAAAATGATAACAGTTGTTACTTAATAAAATTTCTAGAAATCATTTCATTGTACATCTGAAACAGATGAATTTTATATTATGTAAAATATATGTCAACCACGTTGTTTGGGGGAAAAAAAGAAAAAAAAGAGTTCCTGGGTAATGCAACCACAAGAGAGGCAAGGCTGAACATGTATGTGAAAGGGAGAATTTTCTAGAAAATAACAAATGTACCCAAACTGACTCAAAAAGAAATAGAAATCATTAACTAACTCGACAGGGCATTCAGGAGTTTCTGACTCCAAAATGATGCCAGAGCCAGATGGATTTACAGGGAAGTTTTATTAAATCTGATCTTGAACTTCTACATTTTTCAGACAATGAGACAAAGGAAAATCGTCCAGTTTATTTTATAAGGATAGGATAACCTGGATCCCCAAACCAGAAAAAGGACAATACAAGAGAAGAAAATAACAGAAGAATTCCCTTAAATATAGAGACATAGGGGCACCTGGGTGGCTCAGTGGGTTCAGCCTCTGCCTTTGGCTCAGGTCATGGTCTCAGGGTCCCGGGATAGAGCCCCACATAGGGCTCTCTGCTCAGTGGGGAGCCTGTTTCCCCCTCTCTCTCTGCCTGCCTCTCTGCCTTTGTGATCTCTCTCTCTGTGTAAAATAAATAAATAAAATCTTAAAAAAAAAAAACATAGAGACATAAATCCCAAGTAAAAATTAGCCAATTAAATAGAGTCTAAATAGAGGGGGGAAAGAAGTCATAGCCAAGTTGGACTGATCCCAGGACTGTAAGCATATTTCATATCAATACATTTGCTGCAAAACTCCAAACCTTTCTTGTGTGCAGTATGTGAGATAGAAATGCTACTTTTTTGGAAGCTTTCCCCAGGAATCTGTTGTTCCTCATTTATTAATTTAGTAAATATTTGGGTGCCTATTAAGTGCTCAGTACCGTCCCGATACCAGTGCATAACATAAATTCCTGCCTTCAAAAATGAAAAGAGACCGAGATACACAATTCCCCACGTTAATGAATTAAAGGAAAAACCCATGTGACCATCTCCATAGATATAAGGAAAACACTCGAAAAACTCAACACTCTTTTATTTATTTTTTCTGAAGGTTTTATTTATTTATTTGACAGAGAGAGAGAGATCACAACTAGGCAGAGAGGCAGGCAGAGGGAGAGGGAGAAGCAGGCTCCCCGCTGAGCCGAGAGCCCAATGCGGGGCTCAATCCCAGGACCCTGAGATCATGACCTGAGCCGAAGGCAAAGCCTTAACCTACTGAGCCACCCAGGCACCTCAGGAATTACTATTTTATAGCAAATACCATACTCAATGGCAAAAACTTAGAAACAAGACAAGGACACCCGCTATCACTGTTACAAATCAACACCATCCTGGTGATCCTGGACAAAGCAGTAAGACAAGAGGGAGAGAAAAGCCATAATCTGACTACCTAAAGCCCAGTGCAATTAAATACTGTGCTCTCCTAAATAAGGGTCATTTATTCATCGGACATTTACTGAGCATCTATCCTGTGCCAGGGGCGGGATCATAACTTAACCTTTCTTGTCAAGGGTATTGACCTGTGTTAAGAATTGGCTTCCTGGGGCTCCTGGGTGGTTCAGTGGGTTAAAGCCTCTGCCTTCAGCTTGGCTCCTGATCTCAGGGTCCTGGGATTGAGTCCCGCATCGGGCTCTCTGCTCATCAGGGAGCCTGCTTCTCCCTCTCTCTCTGCCCGACTCTCTGCCTACTTGTGATCTCTGTCTGTCAAATAAATAAATGAAATCTAAAAAAAGAAAAAAGAGTTGGCTTCCTCCTTCCACAGATGCACTCGGCCTGGCAGGTCTATGTCTGCAGCAGTGCTCTTGGGGTACCTGAAGGGTTCTAGATTACAGCAAGGAGACCCGACCTCCCCGGGGTTCAGAAGGAGAGTTTCTAACAGGGCTCAGCAGCGTGACAGTGCTTTGTTATGTGTATTTATACATTTCGTTTGCCTCTTGATCCTTTCATCAATCCTGGAGTGTAGAATAGAGTGTCCCAATAAATCTCAATTCACTGGTGTCAGGCTCGTGCCAATCCTCAAGTGACCAGAGCCACGAGTGACCAGCAGAATGCCGGTGTACCTGCTGGCTGGGGCTGTGTTGATCCAATCAAGGGACACAACCCTCCTGGCCGGGGAGCGAGTGTGTTCCTTCAAAAGGATCACTGATAACCAGGTATATTACTTTCTCAGCATGGGGACTGCTGCCCTCTGGTGGCCATTCTGCTTAATGTCTAATTTAGGAAAAGAATTACAATTTACAGAGACCATTAAGGACCAGGTTTTATCTTACTTACCCCAACCCCCACCCTGCAAACCTTACAGAACAGGTATGATCCCCAGCGAGGCTCAGAGAGGTGAAGCTACTTGCCTGAAGTCACACAGCCAGAAGTGGCAGATGGGCTGTGACTAGGGCAAGGCACGAGGCAAAGGCCAGACTGGCCCCTCACCTGCTCCACCTTGACCCCCGCCCTGGCGAAGGCACAGGACTAGAATCAGGTCAGCCAAGTTCCTAGACTCCTGGTCTTAACCACCTGGTTTTCCAGCCTCCCGCGTGGCGTGATGGGGGTTCCATTCTGACCTTGGATGTCTCCTTTGTATGTATGTAATGCTAGGTGCTCGAAAAGCAAAGACACAGCCTTTCACCCATGAGGAATGTGACGTGTGTCCTGCAAATGTGGGTGTGAGAAGACTCGTTGCTCCAGAAGCAGCAAAGGAAGCATGATGTGTGTGTGTGTGTGTGTGTGTGTGTGTGTGTGTGTGGTGTTCTAAGGGAACAGGTCCTGAGGGGAAGCCTGGAGGTAGTGTCCTGGCCACAGTTATCTTCTGGCCCAGGTAGGGCACCTCTGAGACAAGCCAGTCAGCACCACATAGGCTCCTTAGAGGTGCTGGGGAAACATCTGTGCGATAAATGACCATAAACTTGTAACAGTCGATCTGCTCTCCGTTGTGACGGTATACGGGATTGTTATTGTCCTGTATGGTCGTGAGGCAGAGAAGGCAAGTGCTCACGGGTGTGAAGGGAAGTCGCATTCCTTTGACCAGACATACTCAGCTTGGCTGTTTTAGCTCTTCTCATTTTGCCAGAATTTTTCATCAGGATCCAAGCCAGTAGTTTTCCCCTAAAACCAAATTCACAAGTTTCTATTGAGTAGCTACTAGGGAGTCAAGACCCAGGGAGAGGGCAACTGCAAAGGGAGAGCTCTAGGCCATTCATTCAGCCCAAGCAAGGTGCCCAGCACTGTCCTAAGTGGTCTTCTTTACATCAACACAGTGGGGGGTAGGGGTGGGGAGGAGTGGAGACGGAATCCTTTAGGAGATGAGAAAGCAGCTCAGAGAGGGCAAGGGGTGTCTCTGAAGTCACACAGTGAGAGGCAGAGCGGAGATTTGAGTCCAAGTCTAGCCTGGTGCTCACATTTCGACTTCTGTGCCTCTGGTCCTCAAGAGTTCCCCAGACGAGCAGCATTAGGATCACCTGGGCGCTCGTTAGAAACGCAGGTCATCAGGTCCCACCGCAGGTCTACTGAACCTGAACCTGTGGGCAGTGAACCCATCGGCCTGCGTTTTAGCAAGCCCTCCAGGTGATTCCGTGGGATTCTCAAGTGTGAGAACCACAGACCATTGCTCTAGCGGTCCCTGAGCCTCAACTGCCCACAGCCAGATGGGGACCCACCAAAGTGGGACAACCCAAGAAACTCCAGTCAAGACATTTTGTGATAGTGCTGGGGGAGGGGAGAGTTCTGGGAGTTCTGAAACAGTTTCTTGGAATAGATGACATTGGACCCTGGCCACGTTGAATGGAAGGACTTTACAGATAATAGATGGAAGAAAAAGACTTTCGTGTGGAGCAGAGGCAAGCAGGCCAGGAAGGTCCTGGTGATGAGTAGGACAGAGGCCTGTTTATAACAAGCGTTGTCTGCCAGGCTGAAGGATCTGGCCTTTTCCTTGGAGGCAGTGGGGAGCCATGGTAGATTTTTGAGCACAGATGCTCACAGCATTTTCTGGCTTACTCACTGTAGCAGGCAAAATAACGGCCCCCAAAGATGTTCATGTTCTAATCCCCAGAGCCCGTGAATACATTATGTTACATGGCAAGGGGAGATGAGGTCTGTGGTTGGAATAAGGCTGGTAATCAGCTGACCTTGAGATGGGGAGATTATTCTGAATTTTCCAGGGAGGTTATTCTGGATGTAACGTGGGGTCCTTATAAGTGACAGAGGGAGGAGAGTCAGAGCCAGGGTCAGTGAGGGATTTCAAGGTCAGTCAAGGGAGTGATTTCAAAAGCCACCCTGCTGGCCTTGGAGACGGAGGAAAGGGCCAGGAGCCGGGAATGCAGGCAGCCTTTAGAAGCTGGAAAGGCAGGCACCAGATGGGCGGAGCCTCCAGAAGGAACACAGCCTTGCTGACACCTTGATTTCAGCCCAGGGAGACCTATCTGAGAACTTTCCCCTCCAGAGCTATGGGATAGACCTCCAGGAAAATGCAAGGAGTCTTCTTTTCCTCAACGGAAGACAAATCACAACATCAGTTAGCGTTTTCTAAGTGCTTGCAATGTTGTATATTTGATAACTATGCTCCCTTTAATCCTTACAACACCCCCATGACGTGGGCATTATTATCTCCTTGTTCCATGCGGGGAAACTGAGGCTCGCTGGAACTGATAAGGAGCATAGCCGACACTAAGACCCAGGCCTGTCTCCCAAGTTTGTCCCCACTTGGCTTGAGAAGAATTTAGCCCCCTGTGACAGCTTCCATGTGAGATTGCCTGGGTGGGTTTCAGCCCAAGGTGCTGAGGACCTTTGCTGGCTGGAGCAGGGGCACACTGTTGGAGGACCCTGGATATCCTCGCCCTCCAGGGAGGAGTTTGGTGAAGACAAACTTGAATTTCTCAGTGTACCACGCTGCCTTGGGTCTGCTTTCAGCTAGGCCAGGGGAGACAGAAGCCCAGGCATTGGGCTCAGGTTCATGGCCAGATTGCCTGTGTTTGTCTCCTGGTTCCAGACAAGTTCTTCACTCCTACTCCGTAAAACAGGGATGATAATAGCACCTACCTTCGAGATTGTTCTATGACTTATTGCATGTATGGGATGGACTTACACATTAACTACACAAAGCAAGTCTCATAACTGTTATCATTATTTGCATCATAATTTCATGTCACGGGAGACCCACCCCACCCCAACCCCCTTCTCGGGAATAGTGGGGTGATCAACTGTGCAGATGGATTCACACATATACCTTTTTAATATGAATATTTTTACATATTTGCTGAATATCTCTTCAGGAGTTTTCAACCTTTTGTGGGTCTGTGGGCCCTTTGCGACTCTGATGATAACTATAGACCTTTTCATATCTGATCTATCCATACCCTTCTGGGTGCACAGGGATAGGTCCCTGCAGCTATGCTTGGACGTTGTGGGTGTTGGTGGGCTTCCACAGCTCACAGGGAGCCTGGCCCACGCTAATGGGCACCCAGAGTTACTTGGTCCAGATTCCCGGCTGTGCAGGTTGTGCACTGCCCAATTCTAAGGCGCGCCATGATGTAGACTACAATTCACAATCCTGGCATTGTACAACATGGAGCCTTGTGAACTTCTGATCCAGACTGTGGTTACCCAACTCTTTCTCAAGGGAATTTAAGATCTGAGATTCTAAGATTAGTCTCTACTGGTGGCTTGAACTGAGGATATGCAAATGAAGACCCTTTGGCCCTAGAGAGTAGCTGCTCTTGGTTCTTGAGTACTTTCCAGTTTCTTGTGGGACCATTTAGGTAGGAAAGATCTTGCACAGCTTGAAGCCACAGGACCATGAAGCTCACAGCCTAGCAGAGGGTGGGAGTGGGACTTTACACACACATACACACAAAGGGAGCGAGGGAAAAATAAGGAAACATGAAACATAATGGGGAGGCATGGGGGCCTACAGGAAGGGCACAGGAAGGGAAGGTTTCCTAAGGCAGTGACATCTGGGTCATGAGGATGATTAGGAGATGGCCAGGCGAAGAAGCTGGAAAAATAGTGCAGGGAAAAGGAACAGCCAGTGAATGAGCAGAGTTGGGGGTCTGGAGGCCTTAGGAATTAAGCAGAGGTCAATTTTCTTCTCCTGAGAGAGAGCATTGAGGAGGCAGATGGGGCTAGATGGGAAGGGGCTCATGGCCTTGCAGAAGAGTATGGGCTTGATTTTAAGGGTGGGGAGAAGCCCCTCGTTCCATCCATTTCCCCCGGTGACTCTCATGTTTCACTTCTAGTCTCTGGTCTCATCTCGCCCCATGGCATGAAATGTGAGTTCTCCACTCCCAGGAGCTCAGCCTTGAATCACCAGAAGGTACATCAGTCACGGAGCAGTGGAAGAAGCAGGGATTCAGACATTAGATAAACCTGGATTCAAACTCTATCCCAGCCACTCACTAGTCATGTAACTTTGGGCGTCAGTAAGACGGGAATAATGACACCTATTTGATCCAGCAAATATTCACAACATTCCTACTATGGACTCTGGGGTCAATAATTACCATTTATTGAGCTGGGACATACTATGTGCCAGGCACTATCGCCAAATCCTTTGTTGTTGCTGTCCTTTTTAAAGATTTTATATATTTATTTGAGAGAGAAATTGAGTAAGAAGAGAGAGAGAGCAAGCGAGCACAAGCTGGGGGCGAGAGGCAGAGGGAGAGGGAGAAGCAGACTCCCACTGAGCAGGGAGTCCCATGCAGGGCTCGATCTCAGAACCCTGAGAACCGTCATGACCTGAGCTGAAGGCAGACACTTAACCGACTCAACCACCCAGGGGCCCTGCCAAATCCTTTATATCCATCACATCATTTAACCCATTTCTGTAACATTATGAAGGAAATGCCACTGTTCCCCCATTTTATAGATGAGAAACTGAGGCCCACAGAGATTAAGGCATTTACTCACGGTAGATAGCAAAGCCAGGATTCAAACCCAGGCAGTCTGGCTCCAAAGCCTGGATATATAACCTGACTTCCCACCAAGCCCTAATAAGGACAAAGAAGTCCATGCTCTCACAGAACTTATATTCTAATAAAGGGAGCAAACAATAAAACATAGACAAATAAGAAAAGCAGCATGTTAAAAGGCGTAAGGGCTAAATAGGAAAAAAATAGAACAGGGGAAAAAATAGAGTGATGTAGCGGTCAGGGAGAGATAGGTGACTGTACTTTTAAATGAGATGGTCAGGATAAGCATCATTAAGGTGGTTACAGTTGAGCTAAGACTGGAAAAAAGGTGAGGGAGTTGACCATGTGGATGTCTGTGGAAAGAGCATTCTGGGCAGTGGGAACAGCAAGTGCAAAGGTCCTGTGGTGAGTGTGTGCCTAGTACATCTAAGGAACAAGGAAGTCAGTGTGGCTGGAACAGAGGTGGAGAACAAAGGGAAGAGTAAGAGTAGACAAGATCAGAGGGAGGCAGATTATGTAGGGACTTGCAGGCTATGTAGAAACTTGCCTTTTTGTCTGAGTGAAATGAAGAGCCATTAGAGGTTTTTTGTTTTTTGTTTTTTTTTTGTGTGTGTGTGTGTGTAAGATATATTTATTTACTTATTTATTTTGAGAGAGAGAGAGCAGGGGAAAGGGAGAGACAGAATCTTAAGCAGACTCGCCGTTGAGCACAGAACCTGATGCAGGGCTCAGTCTCATGACTCAGATCATGACCTGAGCCGAAATTAAGAGTTGGGCACTTAACCGACTGAGTTCCTCATTAGAGGCTTTCAAGGAGTGAAATTACATGACCTGACAGGATATATTTTTTAAAATTTTAAGAAGATTTTATTTATTTATTTGACACAGAGAGAGGCAGTGAGAGCAGGAATATAAGCAGGGGCAGTGGGAGAGGGAGAAGCAGGCTTCCCACTGAGCAGAGAGCCTGACAAGAGACTCGATCCCAGGACCCTAGGATCATGACCTGAGCCGAAGGCAGAGGCTTAATGACTGAGCCACCCAGGTGCCCTCTGACATGATATTTTATTTAAAGGATCATTTGCTTCTCTGTTAAGAGTAGACTATAGCAGAGTAAGGATGGCACCCAAGAGACCAATTTGAAGCCTCCTGAAATAATCCAGGCTGGAGATGATATGGCTGAAATCAGGCTGGTAGCAGTGCAGTGATGAGGAGTGATGGGTTTAGGATCTATTTTGGATATAGACACAAGAGATTTCTCACTGTGGGAAAGGAGATTTGGGAGGGAAATCTGAAGTTTGGCTTTGGATACGCCAAGTTCAAGATGCCCCATGTGCCCTCCAGGAGAGTCAAGGAGGCAGATGGATATAAGGGGCTGAAGTTCAGGAGAGGTTCAGGCTGGAGTTTTAAGTCTGGGACTCATCAGGATCTAAATGGTATTTAAAGCAATGGGGCTATATGAGATCATCAAAGGACTGAGCACACATAGGAGAGGAAATGACCAAGGACCGGGTCCTCAGTGTTAAGAAACCAGAAAAAAAACAGGAAGAGCTGATATGGGAGGTCAAGAAGAAGCCACCAGTGAGGGAGGCAGAAAATCAGGCAGTGTAGTATCAGGCCAGCACTGAGCACTGGCCACTGGGTTCAGCAATGTGGGGGCACCAGTGACCTGAATGTGAGCAGTTGCAGTGGCTAATGGGAGTGAAAGGCCGATCCCAGGTAATTTAAGAGAATATTAGAGTTCAGGCCTCTTTCTGGAACTCCTGGTATTATCCCTGGTGGCTCCACGGCTCACGCTTCTAGGTGTCTCCAAGCTCGTTTTTCACCCTTCCTAGCACTCAATCCCAGTAGCACCCTGGGTTCTCCTCTTGACAGATGCAATTTGCCTGGGACCCCAAATCAAGTACAATATTCCAATGGTGCCAGTGAGTGATGTCTGAGCAACTGCTCCTGACTGTACTACTCGGGGCAAGCAGAAAGGAAGAGAATCTATCTTCAGACGTTCTCTTTAGAAAGTGATGACACTGGAGCCCCTGGGTGGCTCAGTTGGTTGAACGTCCAACTCTTGGCTTCAGCTCAGGTCGTGGTCTTGCAGTAGTGGGATTAAGTCCTGCATCAGGCTCTGCTCTCAGTAGGGAGCCTGCTTCAGATTCTCTCTCCTTCTCCATCTTGCTGTCGTGCTTGCGTGCTCTCTCTCTCTCAAGTAAATAAATAAAATCTTTAAAAAGAAAATGATGACAATGAAAGAGAGCATTTGCATTAGGTACCCCAAACACTGGGATCCTTATATTTTTCTCCTCTATTCTGCTTCAACATAAACATAACCTTGGCCACAACAGGATATTAAACACCTATTGATTACTCAAAGATTTCCCCAAGCCTGGAAACTTAGGGAAATTCTCAGTTTAACTGAATTGTTCACATAATACTTCAATAAAAGCTAAGGGTTGGGGGTGGGGTTATGGACATTGGGGAGGGTATGTGCTTTGGTGAGTGCTGTGAAGTGTGTAAACCTGGCGGTTCACAGACCTGTACCCCTGGGGATAAAAATATATGTTTATAAAAAATAAAAATTTATTTTTATTTTTTATTTTTTTAATAAAAAAAGAAAAAGAAAAACAACATTATATAAAAAAAGCAAAGGGTTATTTTACTAAAAAGAAAAATACTAAAAATTAAATTATTAAAAAATTAAATATTTTACTAAAAAGAAAAATATTTTACTAAAAAGAAAAATCCAGGAGCGGAACTGGATACAGTGAAGAGAGCAGTGACTTTCAATGACTCCAGCGGCAAAGGGAAGCCGGGAAATGGGGCAGTAGCTGACGGGAGAAGAGAGATCAAGAGAATTGCTTCAGCACAAAAGCTGTTAGGGCATGCGTCTGTGCTGATGGGAGCGGATTTTCTGTATCATCTTTATCCCCGCCTTGGCTCATTCTGTCCCCAGCGCCCTCAAATCGTTCAGGGCTCAGCTCAGGTGTCCTTTCTTTTCTGAAGTCTCCCCAGCTTCCCTGAGCCCCACATTGAAAGGGTTCTCTTCCCCTCCTCACCCCTCATTCCCATAGCTCCTCTTCAAGGCCAACTACAATTTGCATCTTATGATGATTTGACTTCAAGTTCCTCGAGAATCTCCCCATATTGTGCCAATCTCTGTATCCACACCTTCCCCACTGCTCATCTTCCACTCAGGAATCGGCCTGGAACTGCGTGGTGACTGTTTGTTGAGTGAATAAGTAAATTTCCGGGAGTCAGATTTGTATAGTTTGGCCCAGGGACTTAGAGAAATGGCTATTTTATACATAGTGTGTCTCAAACTCTTCCCTTGAAATAGCCCTAGTAAAGTTGAATTGTTTCATAGGGTGGTCTGGGGGCATAACTTGAAGCAACTGGAAATTTCCTTGAAGGCACATATTTTCTCTGAAAATTCCCCCAAATTTCGTAACTTATGCTGATAGGGTCCCAGGTTTATCTTATTTCCCCCAAAATACTGTAATTTACTTACCATTTGTTATTTAATTCCCCCTATTTTTATTTATCTATCTATCTATCTATCTCTCTATCTCTCTATCTATTTATTTTGACAGAGAGAGACACAGTCAGAGAGGGAACACAAGCAGGGGGAGTGAGCGAGGGAGAAGCAGGCTTCCTGCAGGGCAGGGAGCCAGATGTGGGGCTTGATCCCAGGACCCTAGGATCATGACCTGAGCAGAAGACAGATGCTTTAATGACTAAGCCATGCAGGCGCCCCTTCTCACAAAGATCTTGAAAGCTTCAGAAGTGGGCCACAAGAGTAACATGTGTCTCTCAGTCTGAGCATTTGATAAAAGATTTGACCTTGAAGTAGTTGCTTCGCAAGCTAGTAAGGAATTTGTTAGCCTGTAAGATATGACGACAGTGTTCTGCCTCTAGTGGGTGGTATGTTTTAATTATAGGAGAGAACACATGGAACATTTATATCTACTCAATTTGCAAGAAGCAACATTTTCAAGTTAGGTAGCATAGTTTGGTGATAAAACAAAACAAAACAGGCTTCTGAGTCATGCAGACCTGGGCTGGAATCTGGGTTCTATTGCTTGTTCATTCTGATTTTATACTAATTAACCTCTCTAAGCTTTAGTTTTCCCACCTACCACACAGAGATGGCAAGAATAATGTTACCTGCCTCCCTGGGTTGTTGGGGGTACTGAGCAAATTATTGCTTGTAGCCCTTGGCATTGTGACCAGTACGTAGTAAGTGCTCAGTAAATAAACATGTGGGCCAGAGACCCAGATCGGCAAGCGAGTGAGTACAGTGCACAGTGGGAGGTGTTATAGCAGGGCATAGCACGTCCTGTGGGAATCTCCAAAAGGACATTGGGGAAGGCTTCTTGAAGCAAGTGACATTGAATGTGGGCAGCTGAAAAGAGGTTGGGGAGTATTACAGGCAGCAGGCGGTATAGCGAGAGGTCTCAGATGATGTCAGGGACAGAGGGTTGGGGTGAGAGATAAGGCTGTAAATGGCAGGAACGACAAGATCGTGCAGGACCAGCTAGCCATGAAAAAAAGCTCATCTTTCACCCAGAGAGCAATGCGGACCATTAGAGAGCTCTAAGCAGGGCAGTATCAGATCAGACATGCAAGACTGGGGGCAGGGAGACCTGTGAGGAGGTGAGAGGTAGCTTGGCCTGGACTGGGGTTGGTCTGGAGAAGGAGAAGGTGGCCATATTGGTGAGACATTAGGAGACAGTGATAAGACCTGACTGAGTGGAAGTTGGTGGAAAGAGATGGAGAGGATTACCCTGTGGTGGTGCAAGATGATGCCTTTTACCAAGACAGGGACAGAGAAGGAGCCAGGGCCAGGGGCAGGGTACAAGATGGTGAGTTCAGTTTTAGACAACGTAGAGTTTGAGAGGTCTGTCCGTGAGATATGCATGTAAGATATGCACCATCCCATGGGCCACTGGATCTTTAGTAAGCGGAGAGGCAGGCAGAGAGAGAGGAGGAAGGAGGCGTCCTGCTAAGCAGAGAGCCCGATATAGGGCTCGATCCCAGAACCCTGGGATCGTGACCTGAGCTGAAGGCAGAGGCTTTAACTCACTGAGCCACCCAGGCACCCGGATACATAGATCTTAAGCCAGAAAAGAGTCGGAGCTGGAGCTAGAGCCTTGGAAGATGTGGTAGGCTCAGTAATGGCCCCCAAAGACATTCAGGTCCTAATCCCTGGAACCTATAAATATTATCTCATATACCAAAAGGAATGTTGCAGTTGTGATTAATGTAAGGATCCTGAGATAGGGAAATTATCGTGGATTATCTGGGGCGGATCCTAAATGTAATCACAAAAATGCTTATAAAATGGAGACGGAGGGAGATTTGACCACAGACATGAAAGCAATATGATATGACACAGAGGCAAGATGCCCTTGAAGATGGAGTAAGTTGACTATAAGCCAAAGAATGTGAGAAATGCAATTCTAGAAGCTGGGAAAGGTAAGGAAATGGATGCCCACCGAGTACCTTCAGAGGGAGTGCAGTCTTGCTAGTGCTTTGATTTCCACACGACGAAACTCATTTCAGACTTCTGACCTCCAGAACTGCAAGAGAATAAATGTGTGTTGTTTGCAGCCACCAAGTTTGCAATAATTTGTTACAGTCCCGATAGGAAGCTAACACAGAAAACATCCACATTAATGGTGTGAAGGAAGCTGGTGGGGATGGATGAAAGTGTCCAGAAAGCCTGGGCAGAGTGAGAAGAGCAAAAGGTCTAGAAGGGAGCTCCCAATGATTCCAGCATTTAAGATACATGCAGAGAAAGTACATCTGAGAAAGGGCCCCGTGGAGCGGCCAGGGAGGGAGGAAAACCACCAAGGAAAAGAATTCTCTCAAAATTCAAAGGAAAGAGTGTTTCAAGAAGGAGGGAGTGATTAATAGTGCAAAATATTTCTAGAGGTCAAGAAAGAAAAGTGCTGGTTGCATTTTAAGAGAGAGATCCTCGTTGACCTTGAAATAACTCTGGAGGGATTCCTGCTGAAAACAGACCCGAGTCAGTTGAAGGGTGACTGAGTTGTATTTCACAGCATATTTGTCCTGTCTCCTCCAGCAGACTGTACACAGTTTTTCAACATTTAATTCTATTACAAGTAGTATATGCTCCTTACAGAGAAGTTAGGAGATATGGATTCACCAAAAGAAAAAAAAAAAAAAGACTCATAATGTCCTCAGCCGGTGATATCTTAGTGTTTTTTTTTAGTGGGTTTTTTTTTTTCCTATGTGAAGTATGTAATAGTCTCAATCACCTTATGGAGTAAAATATTACTAAGCCGGCCACTTTAAGAGTAGAAAATTTAGGTTTGGGGGAGCCTGGGTGGCTTTGTTATGATTTTGCCTCAGTCAGGGTTGTGTGATCAGCCGTGTTGGGTTCCCCACTGGGCTTGGAATGTGCTTAAGATTCTCTCTCCCACTCAAAAAAAAAAAAAAAAAAAAAAGAGAGAGAGAGAGAGAGAAAGAAAAATAAAACTTCAAGTTTAGAGAAGTAAGCAATTTGCTCAGCCGCACACAGCCGGTCAACAGCAGCAATCACGATTGGAACTCAGATCTATGAAATTCCAAAGCCAATATTCTTCATCGCAGGGCTTCCCTGATTTATTTTTTTAATTAATTAATTAATTTTTTAAAACCTGAATAAATCCTTTCCATAGGACTTCAGGCTCCAGAACAAAACCCAAGTGGATTTCTATCCTGAACCCCATTCCTCATCCGCCCAAGGAAATACGTGGTTTCCAAGAGGTAAGGGTTAACAGTTGGGAAGAGTGGCAGTCTTCAGCCCAGTACGGACAGTGAGCAGGGTTGAGGAGTGAAAGGCACGATACTGAGCCCAGGAAGAGTGAGGGCGCGGTGAGAGGGTCCGCAAAGGGCGAACGGATTGCTCAGAGCTTATTCGGTACGCGCACGTGTTAGGTTCTTTCCTCGAAACTTCACAGTTTAGTGGGCATCAGACTTCTCACGTCGCAGAGAAGGAAACTGAGGTTCCAGGAAGGAATGTACCCGCCTTCAGATCACACAGCCACCCAAGGGCAACGAGCCACACAAACCCCACGGCGAACCAAGGGGCGGGTGGGCGGCTCCGGAGGAGCGCAGACTGGAGGCCAAGAGCTGGGCGTGCGGCGCAAGGGAGTGGTGCATTTGGGAGCGGAGACGGGGGCCCAGACCAGGTGGGCTTGGTGGAGAGATGGGGGCCGGAGTCGGGATGAGGCCGAAGGGGCAAAGTCACGAGGGCTGGGAACGAATCCATAAGAGAAGACACAGGGCGCAGGCAGGAGGGACGCGGAGGTGGGGCGCCCGCGCAGCGGGAGGGTAGCAAACTTGGGAGGCCCAGGAGAGGGCCGAAAGGGGGCGTGGCCGTGGAGAGCCCGAGAGGGAGAAGTGGCAGAGAAGCTCGCAGGCAGGCCGGGGCGGCGCAGTCGGGACGGAGCTCTCTGGGGCTGGGCGGGCCGGGAACCCTGCAGGGGAGCCCGGCGTGGGGCCGGGGGCGGGGCAGGGAGTCCGGGGCAAAGCTCTCAGGGCCTGGGAGGCCTGGAGGCGGAGCGGAGGAGCCCGGTGAGGTCTCGAGCTCCGGGGCCCCGAGTCCCGGTGGCCGGGCGGGGCAGTGAGTCAGGGGCGGAGCTCTGAAGGGATGGGCGGCCTGGGGACGGGGCCGAGGAGCCCGGTGAGGGGCGGAGCTCCCGGGTTCTGAGGCTTGGTGGCCCCGCGGAGGAGTCCGATAGGGAGCCGGGGGCGGGGCAGTCAGTCAGGGGCGGAGCTCTCAGGCTGGGAGGTCTGGGGGTGGGGCTGGGGAGCTCGGCGAGGGGCCTGGGCGGGGCAGTCCAGCCTAAGAGGAGGTGGGCGGGGGGAGGCTGGAAGGCCGGGGGCGGGGCCTAAAGGCCGGCGGGGTGGGAAAGCTCTAGGCTCCCCGGACGCGAGGGAACGCGGCTGTGCAGGGCGAGGGCAGTCGAGGGCGGGGCGGCGTGGAGGGGGCGGGGCGTGCGGAGGCCCCGACGGCGCTCGCGGTGGGCTGTGAGGCCAGCCCAGTTCCGTGCAGCGAGCGCCCCCCGCGCCCCGCTCCGGCAGTCCCGGCGCCCCAGCCCCGCGCCCGCCATGCCCGAGCAGCTCAGCGTCGCCGAGTTCCTGGCCGTCACCGCGGAGGACCTCAGCTCCCCGGCCGGGGCCAGTGCCTTTGCCGCCAAGATGCCCCGGTGCCGGGGGGCGGCACTGGCGCGGGAGGAGGTGAGGGGGCCGAGGCGGGAGGGTTCGGGGGTCCCGGCAGGGCCTCGCTTTGACCTTCACGGGCGTGACCGTGATGGCTCTTACCGCGCCCCAGAAACCTGACCCCTCTCTAGATTTTTGAGAACCGAATGCATCTCAAACATCGGCGACCTCACTGTCGAGTCCGGAGAGGGGCCCCGAGGGACTTTTTGTGCTGCGGGGGGGTGGGGAATGGGGGCTTGAGGTCATCTCGATGACAGGCTTCACAGGTCGGGGTCATAACCCCAGTGCTCGTGTTGATCTGCCCCGTCGCATGCATGTTTGTTCAGCGCCTCACTGCATCTGTTTGGGTTTTCGTCTTCGGAGCCCCACGAGTTTGTTCCCCAAGTCACTCCCCTCCTGGAAAACAGGCCTTTTGCCTCAGTCTGAACTTAACTTTTCCGCAGCTTCAGGGAGGCCCCCTCCCCCTGGCTGCGGGTTCTGAGATTTGGCCGGCGCTTGTGGAATGAATGCGAATGAGAAGGCGCCAGGAGCCGGGGTTCACCTTGGCCAGGCTCTTGGCAAGTTTGTAGTCTCCCCTCCCCTCCCCTTTTCTCTTTGTCTTTCCCAGCAACGTGTCCCAGGCCTTTTCTTTCGCCCTTTCAGGCTGCCCCACCCCATTCCCGTCTGCACCGGAGTTCATTCCTACCCCCCACCCAAACGGACCTGCTGCACGCTGGTGGTGGGGGGGCTCCTCTGTCCCGACTGTTCTAGGGCAGACACCCTGCGGCTTTGGGTCAAGGGAGAATAATGGGGTTGTGCACCTCCCTTTCAGAGGATGCCCTGAATTGGGTGGCATTTTTGTCTTTACCAGGAGCTCTCATCTCCAGCCTTCACCATGAGAGTCTTGAGCGCCCACTGTGTGGCAAATAAAAAGCTCAATAGTTCAGAATACTGTTGGGCCTGGGCCCAGTGTCTTGGGCCAGTGTCTTGAGGAGTATCTCCTTCTCCCCCTCTCCCTGACAGGCTGAACCCCCATCCCAGAGTCTGTGCATCTCTCTGTAGGGGTGTTAGAGGAGTGTGGGAAGAGCATTGACTTTGCGAGAGGCAGAGCTGTGTTCAAATTCTGGCCCTGCAGTTTGCCAGCTGTGTGAGCTTGGGTGTATGACCTGAGCTGTTTGAGCCTCACATTTGGGATCTATAAAATGGGATAATAATGTTTACCTCACAGGGCTATGGTATTATATGAGTCAGTGTGAGTAAAGCATGCATCTTTATAAATGGAATGATTATCAGGTTGATTGATGGACCTTTTTAGACGGTGACCGGTTCTCTTTTGTTTGTCCTCATTTCTCTCACAGAGACTAGCCTAGTACGTTGCACATAGTAGGGCTACAGGCTTTCATTAAAATAAGAAGCAGCCGTGGCGTCTGAATGGCTTAGTGGGTTAAAGCTTCTGCCTTCAGCTCAGGTCATGGTCTCAGGGTCCTGGGATCGAGCCCCACATCGGGCTCTCTGCTCAGCGGCTTCCTCCTCTCTCCCTCTCTGTCTGCCTCTCTGCCTACTTGTGATCTCTGTCTGTCAAATAAATAAATAAAATCTTTAAAAAAAAAGAAGAAGAAGCAGCAGCAGCAGCCAATGACCTTTCGGCCTCTTTCCTCAGGCAGAACCAGTAACTTGAAGTCCCCGCACTATGAATGTGGATTCTGTGTTTCTGGGAGGTTCACAGGGCAACTGTCGTCCTGATGGGAGAGTGCTGCCAGAGGTTCGTCTTCATGGCTTCACATTCCTTGACCTGGAAGAGTTCAGTGCCACTGGCATCGTTAGGGATTTCACAGTTCACCCTCCTCTCTGGGTTGTTCATTAAAATGTTAGATCAGGAGCCGGAGAAGGGACTGTACTATGAACCTTTCTCCAGGGACAGAAATGCCCATTTATCCTGTGCATCTGGCCTTGCCTGGGTTGGTGTGTGTTAGTACTTGTGTGTGCTGGGGAATGAGCGCGGGTGGGAGGGAGTATGGGGGGGCGCCCCTTGGAACGGGTCTGGAGGCTGTCGTAGACTCCGGTCAGGACTCAGCTTTGCCCCAGTTCAGGCCAGACAAAAATCCAGCCTCGTTTGCCTTTAGGACTTTGGTTTGGTCCGTGTGACGGTTTGTTTTCGCAGCAGAAAGCCTGTGGCACCCAAACACAGCTTTCCTCTTCAGTGTTTTAGTGTCCGAATAGTTAGCATCTGACCTTTGGATTGGACTTTCCTGAGGTTTCCTGTTTGATTTTGCATTCATGTTTATATTTACATGCAGTTTGATGCTGGCATCCACCCACACCCCTTCCCCCCAGCTTCCCCCCCGCCCCCGCTCCACCGTACCCCCATTCTGGGCATGTCTAACCCACCCCCTGGCTTGAGGCTCCATTTGGCTGAATTAAAATGCAACTGGTTCTTAAAGCACACCTTCCAGTCCCCTATGGCTTCCCTGGGAGTAACTAGAGACACTGTGCTGGGACTTGCAGGACTCTTTAGGTCCTCTAGGAAGGACCCTTGGCAGGCCACTGAACTGGAATGTCAGCATTGAGCAGCCATTTAAGATAGAGGTCACCTAGGAACTCTCATCTAAGTTGTGAAACTGATGTCCAGAAAGAACAAGAGACTTGCCGAGCTCCTTCCTCTGGGTAATAGAAGAATTGATATTGCCACCCAAATATTCTAATCCCTGGTCCTATTCTGTTTCCTTCCAAAGTCCAAATGCCTGTTTTCCCTACGTAACTTCTCTGAACCTTAATTATTCTAACCTTAAAATGGGTCTAATAATCCTTCCTTGCTTTCCTCTCTAGGTTGTTAAAGCTTTGTTTGTTTGTTTTTTAAGATTTTTATTTATGTATTTGACAGAGAGAGACACAGTGAGAGAGAGAACACTGGGTGGGGGGGAGGGAGAAGCAGGCGTCCTGCTGAACAGGGCACCTAATGCGGGGCTCGATCCCAGGACCCTGGATCATGACCTGAGCTGAAGGCAGACACTTAGCGACTGAGCTACCCAGGCATCCTAAACTTTTTGTTTTTAATTGTGAAACACTGTACAAATGTGAAGGAATATTAAGACAAATAAACCATTCTGTCAACCACCTCTTTCCTGTTCTGGGCCCCTTTACAGTCATCATCTTACTAGTAATCACAGGAACACAGGTGAAAATGGACCCAAGAAGGTTAAGGCAGTCACCTAGTGACTGCCTTAGTCACCACTATCACATAGTGGCTATGTCTGACTCTAAGTATATTCTTTATCCAGTTCTCCATGCCATCTCTGGGCCAGGCACCAAGGACATAGAGATGCTGCTCTGGTTTGATGGCTGGTTGGGAGATGTGCCTCCCTTAGGGAGACGAGTAGGAATCCCAGGAGTCTGTCCTGAGTGCCTAGAGAGAAGTACAGAAGGAGGGGCACCTGGGTGGCTCAGCAGGTTAAGCCACTGCCTTCGGCTCAGGTCATGAACTCGGAGTCCTGGGATCGAGCCCCGCATCGGGCTCTCTGCTCAGCAGGGAGCCTGCTTCTTCCTCTCTCTCTGCCTGCCTCTCTGCCTGCTTGTGGTCTCTCTCAATAAATCTCTCTCAAATAAATAAATAAAATCTTAAAAAAAAAAAAAAAAGAAGTACAGGAGGATGCCATAAGAGGTCAATGGGGTCGGGGGGAGAGAACATTGAGGATTGGTGCAGTCATTGAGAGCTTCCTGGAAGAGGTGACTTCCAGATGGGTCTTGAGAAATGGAGGAACTCCTTCATTCAGTGGAGAGGGTACGTGAGTGAATTTGGAGATGTGGGAAGAGAGCATATACAAGGACCAAGTAAACTATTTTGACTGATGCTAAGAATTCATGCAGTATTGTGTATCTCAAACTACTACTGAGCGTGTATCTCCTGCTAAGGTATTAGATAAAAGCAGTCTTCCACGAAGAGGAGATCTTCGAAGGCTTGCGTCTCATATATTTATTTGAAGGTCAGTGAAGTTTTAATTGCACAAAGGACATGATAATTTTTTATTAAGTTTTAAATTTTAATTCCTAGATAGTTAACATGTAGTGGTATAAGGACATAATCATTTATAATTAAAACATATAAAAACATAACAGAAAAGGCAGAATTCACCTCTGATCATGCTTCACAATCCTTATACTCTCCCTGGAGGTATTTGCTGTGGAAATGTGTGTGTTTCCCAACATATGACCTCAAAGAAAATACATTATCGCAAGGGGGTGGTAATTAGGAGGAATGTTTACCTCGATTAGTATCATGTTCTATATTACATCGTTTTATTGGAGTCAGATTTGTCTTGTCCTTTGTGACTTTGCTTTTGTTTTTAATCTTGTTTTAGAAAGAACTTTGTTGCTAATACTCTTGTGACTTCTGTATTCTGCTCTATTGTGTCTTTATTTGTTTTACAAAAAATAATAAAAATTATGTAATCTTTGAGGTTGTTTGCAAGAAACATAAGCCCTCTCAAGCTGCTGATGTTGAAGGGAAACTTGTTTTAGGGAATTAGAGGTGCCTCAGGGGACTAAGCGTGGTTAAGTAATAGTAGACCGCATCAGGGCCTCACTTGAGGCTGGGAAGTCATCAGAAACAAAGGGAACTGCTTCATCATTCTGGCTGCCCTGCCTCTGCTTCTTTCTGCACATCTGCTCACTTGTCATCACACAGGTCCCAGAAGGTATCACATAGTCGTCTGGGGAAGAAGGCGGCTTCAGCCCCATATCCCCGTGACCTCATGTGTCTGAAGGTAACCACGCTGGCCTTGTGTCCCACTTCCTGGTTCCTGGTGGAGAGGTTGATGGCCTGGCTCGGCTTCTGGATTGGTTCTAGAAAATGGGGTTTCCACCCCTGGTTTCACATGGCTACGGAGACCTGTGCTGTGGGAGGGAACACTTCCCAGAGAAGAGGAGCAGAGCTTGGAAAGTCCCCACCCCTCCTATGCACAATCTAGGATCCAGGGAGAGGCACAGTTCTCATCCTGTTTTCTGCCTACTTGGCTATCCAGGTGTTAGGTGGACCCCAGTTTCAAAAGCTCAGGTTTAGTGGAATTAAAAAGATGGAGAGCTAGGGGCATCTGGGTGGCTCAGTTGGTTGGGCCACCAGCTCTTGATCTCAGGTTGGATCTTGATCTCAGTGTTGTGAGTTCAGGCCGTGAGTTGGGATCTGTGTTGGGCGTGGAGCCTATTTTTAAAAAAAAGATGGAGATCTAGAGGGTGTAGCATGACTTGGAAGGCCATGACTGCCAATTTGTCACTTGGGCTTTTTGCTGGACACGGGGGACCAGTGAACCCAATCATGTTGTCCAAGGAATGGATGAGGCCAGTTCTGCTAAGGGACACAGCAGCCAGCATAAGGCCTTTGGGACTGCTCGGTGCCAGGGCCTGTGTTACGCACTGGGTGGACACATTGCTTATTAAAAGAAATAGAGGCCTTGCTCCATTGCGCTTTCAAATCTTCTGGGGAAGACGGCTAGTAAACAGATTAACAAAGTAGGTAATTGCATGTTGTGATGAATGGCATGAAGGCTCATCCTCCTGGTCAAGGCCTTCCTTGGAGCTTGGTCCTGGGCCCTCATTTCTTTGCGTGCTAGCCCCTCCCTGGGCAATCTCATCCACACCCTCAGCTTCGGTCCTCTCTCATCTTTAAGCGACTCACTCATGCATTGGTATATCCAGCCCAGACCCTCATGTTCAACTGCTTGCTTGGCCATTTCACTTAGACATCTCAATGAGTCCAAAACCACACTTGTGACTTCCTACACAGGCTGGCCTTTCCAGGATCCCCTTCTCCAGGAGTGGAACCTCCCTCTGTACTGTCACACCAGCCAGAAACCTTGTACCTCCACATGCATCCTGCATCATCAAGGGTCACCAGTTCTGTAAATATCTCTGCAGCCTACTCACTTCTGTACATCCCAACCCTGTCCAGCCCACCATCACCTCTCCCCTCGTGCTCCTAACTTGTTTCTCTGCTTTTATTCTAGCCCAGTTCTCCCTAATAGCACTGCATGTCCCTCCTTTGTGGCACACATCAGAGATATATTTTGTATTTATTTATATAATGATGTTATTAAAATCTGATTACTCACTAGATTTTGAGTTCCATGAGAAAAGAATCTAATCTCACCACTGTACCCCTGGTATTTACCATAACACCATTGTGGGTCCTCAGAAAATATTGGTTGGATCATGAATAAATAAAAGAGGAAAACTAAAAAGGAGCATACTAGAGAATAGTGGTGTGAGGGTGTTCCAGATTGGGGGAACAGCTTAAGCAAAGGCCCTGAGGCAGTAAAGAACCTAAAGCATCTCTGACACCGAAATGAGGCCAGAGGGACAGCAGCTTAGTGATGAGGTGTTGGAAGACCAAGATCGGATGAGTTTGGGAAAGCAGGTAGGGGCTCTCAAGCTTGTAGGCCCTGGCAGCAGGTTTGGATTTTATCTTTTTTGTAAGCAAGCAGCATGATCCAGTTTCCGTTCTAGAAAGGTCCTATCATCTGCCTTGTGGAGATGAGATCAGAGGGAGCAGGAGAAAACCCAAGGATGCTGTTACAGCTGTTCATGGAAGAGAATGATGGAAGCGTGACTAGGGCTGTGATTGGTGGAGGAGAGAAGTGGACAGATTCTAGAAGTATTTTGTAAGTAGTAACTAACATCGAGACTTGTTGACGGAGTGCGTGTAGGGGAGTGGTCAAGAAAGGCTCCCAGATTCCTAAGGAAGAATGCCATTGACCCTTTTCTAAGAAGGAGAAATCCGGGGGAGAGACAGGTTTGGGGGAGGGTCAGGAATCCTGTTTGTACGACCTTATAGGTCTTCAAGATACCCCAGTGGAGAGGTCAGGAAGGCGTTCGGGTATGAGTTTATTTCGGGTTATGAGTTTATTTCGGGTATATGAGTCTGGAGATGAAAGGAGTGAGGGACAGTTGTCAGAGTTGAGATAGCGGGTTTTGAACTTGTATCTGTGTGAGAATCACCTGCTGGCCTTCTCAGAGAGTCTAACTCAGTAGCTGTGTCTTTCTGAGGTCTCTTATTGCAAGCGATAGAAACCAACCTGAGCTGCTTCACACAAAAAAGCAGTTCACGGAAAGGGAATATTCAGTAGGTCACACAGTTTCTGGGAAGCTGGAGAGCTGGGGTGAGGTGGCAGCCAGGCTCTGAGCCAAAATCACTCCGCTGAGCCAGTTTGGCGAGGACACCGCTAAATGCCACAGCTCGTTGCTGCCGCTGTCCTTGGAGACAGGGCTCCTTCGTGGCTCTTGCCGACGGCAGGAGAACAGATCTTACGTCTCTGCTCCCGACTCGGAGTCTGCAGCGAGTGCCTGCTCCGCCGAGCCCAGCTCGCACCTGGACCCTAGCTGCAAGGGAGTCCAGAACAGCAAGAATTTGGACTTCGCAGCTTTTGCCAGAGGCAAGCTCTGCCAGGACTTGCACTGCAAGTAGTTTCGTAGATGAAAGAAGGAGACTCACAAGCTGACTGGCGAAAAGTGGCAAGTGTCCCTGGCCGGTTTGCTGGTGGGCAGGAGGGTGTCTGAGAATCTGCATTTTGATCGGCGTCCCAGGAGATGCTCTTGCAGGCGGTCCATGGACCACGTGGGCTTACATCGCATTAGCTGGTGTTTAAAGCTGAGGGAATGGTTGAGATCCCCCAGAGAGAGGAAGGAAGAGGGCCCTGGGTCCAAGCTCTGGGGAGCTCCGGGGCCAAGAAGTTGGGAAGGAAAAGAGTAGCTAATGAAGGAGATTGAGAAGGAGCTGCCAGTGGGGAAGGAGGAAACTCAAGAGGGTGCAGAGCCCCAGAAAACTGGAGAGGAATGTTCCAGGAAGGAGCCATGCTCAGCTCAGTCAGATGCTGCCTAGATGTCCAGAGGCAAAATAAGAAAATGGCAGACACAACGCCTGAGCATGGCAACATAGAAGTCGATGAACAGGTTAGGAGCCGGGCCAGTGCCGGCTTCCCCTCTGTACTGGCCTGCACCGATTCAGGGAATGGGCTGATGAGAAGTTCTCCTGAGATGGGGAGCTGAGATGGGATGATGGCTGGGGACCCGCGCCAAGAGGGTTTTCCAGGATGGGCTTAGAACGTAGTCCGGCCTGAACCATCCTCTTCCCGTACCTACCTCTGGACAAGGGCAGAGGGTCTTCCTGGAGTGTCTGCCTCAGGCTCAGTCTTGTAGAGTCTCCCCCTCTCTCTAAATTTCAGTCTTCAGTGTTCACTTCCTTGCCTCATGTTCAGCTGTTTTGGGACACTGAGGTGACACAAGCAGGTCTGAGGACAGACACTGGAACTGCAGGGCATGGCAGGAGGAAAGTGCTTTCCCTGAAGGCCGTTTGGTAGTCTAGTCCTTCGACAGATGTTGTTGCTGGAAGATCTTTTTCTTTTTTTTTTTTTCAAGATTTTTATTTATTTGAGAGAGAGAGGGAATGAGCAGGGGGAGGACAGAGGGAGAGGGAATCTCAAGCAGACTCCCCACTGAGCATGGAACACAATGCGAGGCTTGATCTCATGACCCTGAGATCATGCCCTGAGCTGAAACCAAGAGCCAGATGCTCAACCAACTGAATCACCTAGGCACACTGCTAGAAGATTCTTTCAGTGGGCCTAGTGCTTGGGTCCAGAGCACATGAGGCATTGAGGTCTGTGGAGGAATAGTGAGTTCCCCAGGCTCTGGGGCAGAGCCTTGTGAACCCTCTGTCCAGGGAACATTGTAGGGACTGGGCCTCACTGGGGTCAGAGTGGGCCTCACTGTGGAGCGTACTGGAGGCTGACCTGGGAACAGCTGCTAAAGGTTCTCCAACTCAGATGGCTTTGACCTTGACTGAGCTTTTAAGAACTTCAGTTGCCATGGGCTCTACCCGGACCCACTTTATGAGAATCTCCCAGGGGTGAAGCCTGGTCAGGTGAGGAGTTCAGAAGTTCCCCAGGCGACTGATGAGCAGTGGGGGTGAAGATGATTGTGGTAAGCCCTGGCATGTCCCTGTAAGGTTGGGAAGGTAGGTTCTGATGGCACGGAGACCATAGGACAAGGCCCTGTCTGGAAAGGAGAAGGACTTAGGCCCATGGAAAGCTGATCGACAACCCACAGCATCCAGGGATGAGGCTGAGCTCTATGCAGAGAGTCCGGGGACTGAGGTCAGACAAACCTGGGTTTGAATTCCCTTTGGCTGTGTGACCTCAGGCAGATGACTTCACCTTTCTGAATCTCAGTTTCCCCATCTGTAAATCACTGCCAGTGATAACACTGTCACGGGGTTGTTCAAGGGGATCACAGATAAAGCGCTAGCATATCCTTCGCACATGACAGATGCTTAACTTTAAAAAAAATATATTTTATTTATTTATTTGACACAGAGAGAGAGAGATCACAAGTAGGCAGAGAGAGAGGGGGAAGCAGTCTCCCCACTGAGCAGAGAGCCTGATGTGGAGCTCGATCCCAGGACCCTGAGATCATGACCTGAGCTAAAGGCAGAGGCTTAACTCACAGAGCCACCCAGGTGCCCTGATACTTAACTTTTTTAGAAGTCCCTTTTACTAAAAGCACAATTCCCCCCTGGGCATAGGATAGCTAAAGAGATCAGGAGCCACACAGGGAAAATGAGATCATTGCAACAGAGTTTATGAGTGAGCGCTAAAATTGTCTGGGACGTCCTAGCACCAGAGCCAAAAGAGGACTCTTGTGTCCCCTCCAGGTGTCCAGGAGTGAAGAGCCCAGCCCAGTCCTGGACAAGGCAGCTTCTTCCCTCAGCTCTGCTCTTTGTTGCCTCTCAACCATTCTTCTTCAGCAAACATTTACTGAGACTGACTGCACGTCCCCTCCCCTGGGTTGCTTTTAGGAGGATTTCTTAAAATTGGGATAAAATCCACCATTTTAACCATTTTAAAGCATGCTGATCAGTGGTCCTTATTCACGGTGCTGTATAAACACCACCTCTTACTCCAGAACATCTCTTCACCCCCAAAAGAAATACCGTGTTCCTGAGAGTCATTCCCCGCTTCCCCTCCCTGAGCCCCTGGCCACTCTCTGTCCCTCTGGATTGGCCTGTTCTGAATATTTCATATCCGTGGAATCCTCCAATATGTGGCCTTTTTGGGTCTGGCTTCTTCTCGTTTAGTGTCATGTTCGCATGGTTCTCCCATGTCATCTGGGTTGCTTTAAAAGCAGTAAAAATAGGAACGGCAAACACAGCAGGCAGTGCTGTGCGCACTTCCTGAATCCAATCCCTGTAATCCCCATAAAGGAGGCGAAGGCACAGAGAGATGAGCAGCTCAGTAAACAGGATCGCCAGAAAACGTCCAGGATGCCCATGTGATATCTGGGATATACTTATCCTAAAAAATTAATTCATTGATGATCTGAAATTCTAATGTAACTGCATGTCCTGTGTTTATGTTTGCAAAACCTGGCAACTCTACTAGCGTTAAGTGGCAAAGCCAGGGTTTGGACTTGGCAGTTCGAAGCCCTTGGGAGGGCCTGACCTTTCACCCCATGGGTCATGCCTGACATGATTTAGCAGGTCTCAAGTGAGGCTCTGGTACGCTCGCTTTTTGAAGTGCTCCAGGTGATTCCCCTGGCAGCCTGGGAGTGTGGGGCCGAGTTCGCTGGGCAGGAGAGCTAGGCTGCCACCTTCCCTGTATGCAGGGCGCTGGGCTATAGGCCGAAAGACCTGACTGCATTCAGTCCTATGAGGTAGATGCTGTTATTATCCCATTTGACAGATGGAGAAATGGAGAAACTGAGAAACTAAGTCAACCTGCTCCAGGTCACGTCATTGACCGGGATTTACAGATGGGGAAACTGAGATTCGGAAAGGTGAAGTCATCTGTCTGAGGTCACACAGCCAAAGGGAATTCAAGACTATTGGAAAGAGAATTTGGACCTCAGAACGGTGTGATGTGAAAGCTGGAGTCCTGACCTCCTGCTGCTTTTTCTTTGTTCCCATAGGGCCTTGCCAGCATTCATCCATTCATTCACAAACGTTTGTGGCTACTCCCGTGGCCCTGTGCTGGGGGCTGTGAATGCAAAGCCAAATGAGCCAGTCTTCAGCCCCAGAGGGAAGTCAGACGTGTGGTACATAAGGGCCATGAATGCCCGGATAAAAGACATAAAGGCAGGAGGGATGGGTTCTGGAGGGGTAAGTTCTGTTGAGGCAGGGAGGAAGTAACCTAAGCAGCGTCTGGGAAGACTAAGCGTCTAGGGTGGAACGGGGGAGGGCCTGTCCAGGCAGCGGGGAGAGCGTGAGCAAAGGCTTGGTGGCTGGCAACAGCCTAGCGTGTTGAGGAAATTGCAGAGCTGGGTAGGACTGACATTTATGGGATCCGTGATGGATATCCCGTTGGGTGCAGGGAAGGGACTCATCCAGGCCAATAAGGGAGCCAGAGAATGGGAGGCGGGGGGCTCTTGGCTCCTCTATTCAGGGAGGGCAGGCCAGGCTGTCTGCAGAGCTGGGTGGAATTCAGGGCTTGGGGCCAGGATTCAGCTGGGAATCCAAGGCGATCGGTCCGGCAGAGTTCTCGCTCTCTTAGCTCATCACTGCCTAGCAGTCTCCCGAGAAAAATCCCAGCCAGGAAACTTGGGGTTTACAGAGGGCTCAGCTTACGTGGAGGGTGCGGCTCCTTTCCTGCAACCCCTCTTCCTCCCCGCTTCCCACCACCCTGCAAGGGGCAGCTGGTGAGGCCTAGCAGCTTCCCTGGCCGGGGAGACAGATGCAGGGGCCCAACCGAGGGGGCCCCCGGCCAGTCACGGGCTCCAGCCGCGCAGGAAGGAAAACAGCGAGAGGCTGAGGGACCCTGAAATAATAAATGTCAGAGCTGGCAGGAGCCTTCCGCATCCCGCCCAGCCCCTTCGTTCCAGACTCCAGATGGGAGCCGAGGAGTCAGTCTGGGAGGGAAGGAGACTGCTCGAGGTCACAGCAGGGGTGGGGGTAGAGCTGGGCCCCTGGTCCTGCCTCCCAGGCTCTGCGGTTTAGCTAGGACAGAGGCTGCAGGCAGGCAAGGAGAGAGGAACTGGAAAGAGCCCTGCCCTGCTCCCTGGCACCTCCTTCTGACTCCCCCAGCCTGGACTCTTGGGTTCTGGGAGCTGGGGGCTTTGCCCACCCAGATGAAAACCAGTTGGAGATGTGCTCTCTCTGGTGCCTGAGGTTCGAGCAGCCTTGTGGGATATGATTAACAGGACTCGGGGTCCCAGAGCATCCCCTAGAAGGGGAATTAGCACTCATGTTCCTCAACTCTAAGGGGTACAGGTGAGGAAACTGAGGCACAGAAGGGCAGCACGTGCTCAGGGAGACCCAGAGGGGCTAGTGGCTGAGGCAGGCCTAAAATTCAGTCCCTTTCCCCTCCTTCAGAGTGTCACTGCATTACCTCTCAAGCTGCCTGACATCCACCATTAGAAAAAATACGGTCTCATTTAATGTTCACAGTCGTGCTGACAGAGCTAACAGGCTCGGCCAGGTGGGATCTCGCTCATGGTCTGCTATAGCATGATAATGCGAGAAGGCTCTGGAAACTCCGGGCTCTACCCTTCCTGGAGCTGCCTGTGGCACCTGAGCCAGTTGCCTCATCTATCCCAGCCTCAGTTTCCTCATCTGTAAAATGGGAAGGATAATAACTACCTCGCAGGGCCGCCGGGAAGAACAAATGAGGGAAGCATCAAGTGTCTGGCCCAAAGTGGTCCCTCAGTGGGAAGGGGGGATGGATGGTTGGATTCACGTTAGTAAGTAGACTCATTCTGGGACTTTGGAGTCTGAGTCCTTCCTGTCGTGTGTGATCGGCTTTGGGTCGGGCCAGGCTGTGTTCCCCTTCACCCTGTCAAGCCTGGTGGATGCGTCTGCGCCCCTTTTTCCCTCTTGGACATGGGTCTGCAGGCAAGCCCTGGAGCTGATCTTTCTGCCATCGGAATTTACCATGTCACTCCTCTCTTGTCCAGAGCCCTGCGGGTGCTCCCCGTCAGCTGTGGGGTAAAACCTAAGGGTTTGGTTAAAAGAGCCTGACACCCTGGGTCTAAGTCTAAGTTCCACCACCTACCAGTTGTATGAGCCTGGGCAAATGCCAAAACTTCCCTGGGCCTCAGTTTCCTCATCTGTAAAACCTTCTGGGGTCACTGACAGGATTCCATGAAATGGGACAAAGCATGTCACCTGGGGTAGAGTGCAACTCTTGACCCTGGGGGTGTGAGTTTGAGCCCCACGTTGGGGGTAGAGATGACTTAATGAATAAAAGTTAAAAAAAAAAAAAGTATGTCACATGCTTGCTGCACAGCCTGGCATACAGTAGTGCTAGAAGCATCTGCTCAGCTCTCACTGTGACCCTGGTCTCCCAGGGGGTCATTCTGGGCCCTCTCGGTCCTGAGACCTCACTGTTTGTTGCCCCGCCCCTGGTGACGTGCTGCTGCAGGAAGCTCCTGGCTGGTCCCCAGATGTGGGAAGCGTTCCTACCCAGGGACTCTGCCAGGCACCTCTCCTCTCTTAAAGTCGTCTTCCGCTGTCTCACTTTGCTCCACTAATGTCTCCTTATTTTTCAGGGCCCTGAAGAAGCATCACTTCATCTCAGCGTGGGGTGGGTACCTCTTTGTCTGTGTCCCCACACAGGCTTCTCTCCTGCTCTGTGCTCCCCAAGGGTCTCCGTAGCTATCCGAGACCGTGTCCTATCTCCCACACTGGGCACCGTGAGGGCAGGGCCCAAGCAGACATCCCTCTCTCCCCAGCATCCATGCAGGGGCTTAGGGACAGCTCGATGCTCAGTACGTGTGAATGAGCTCCTACTCTGTGCCGTGACTGGCTAGAGACCTTACCCCAGCTCCTCCCTCTGTCTCACGGGGTGGAAAGGGGCAGGTTTGCAAATCTGAGCTTCCCCAGCACACACACCCCTGAGGGTGTGGAGTTGAGCTCGGATTGCCCTGGAGCTGGGTTGCTGGAAATACTTCTTAGTCCCGCCCTTTCCCTTCCTTGCTGGCCACCCACGAAGGGCCCAGTGGGGTTCCCTGCCTGGCTCTGGATCTGGTGGTTAGACAGGTGGACGAGAAAAAGCAAACTTTAGAGCCTCACATGAGCAGGACAGCTCACGTTTGCATGGGCTGCAAACTTCCCCAGTCTAACAGGATTTAATTCTCAATGGGGGGTGACTGGAGCATCGGCGACTGTCATTCCCATTTTGCAGGTAGAGAGCCAATGGCTGAGAGACCCTTGCTCAGGGTCTCCGAGCCAGTGAGAAATTTGGTCTAGAATAGACCTGCCTCCACATCCTGTGCTCTTTCCACCACGTGTCCTTTTATAATCAGGCCGCAGAGCATGGAACCTGCCTCTAGCCAGCAGGTCAGCCTTTACCCCTTCCTGCCTGATCCCTTGCCCTCCATTGGCCCTGCACCCAAGGCCCCTGGCTCCCTCAGGCCAGCTTCTCCAAACCTACTCTTCCGTCCCGTTCCCCTTGTGGAAAGCCGTGTCCAGACAGCTAGCTGTCCACTGAAAAGAATCAGTTTGAACGTACTAAGGTGTCAAGGGCTCGTTGCAGTAACTTAGTGCAGTGGTTCTCTACCTTTCTGAATATATGAATCCCTGGACGGGGTGCCTGGGTGGCTCAGTCAGTTGAACGTCCAACTCTTGATCTCAACTCGGGTCTTGACCTCAGGGTTGTGAGTTCGGGCCCCGTACTGGGCTCCACACCAAAAATGAAGGAAGGGAGGGAGAGGGGGAGGGGGAAAGAAGGAAGGGCCCCTGGTCGTCTTCTATGAACTCTGTACTGTAGAAATTCTCAAACATACCCAGAAGTAGACTAACCCAACTATTATTATTTCCTCAATCTTATTTTTCATCGACGAGCCCTCACTTTTTCCTGAATTTGTAGAGATTCTGGAATGGTCACGGGGACAGAACAAAATGATGCACAACCCCATTTGCACGTGACCCAGTCCTGCCCTGACCACACCTCCACCCGCTTCCGTGACTCTCATCTTATTTTGAAGCAAATGCCAAAGTTTTGCTTAAATTCCAAAAAATGTTCTCAAAAGCAAAGGAAGGTCCGTGCATCGCCTTTTGTCGGTGTGTGTTTTGCTCCTCTTAAATGATTTCTCCTCCGTTGTTTTTGGTTTCGTTTTTTTGCAATCCCCTTGTTAAGGAGATCGGTGGCTTTTTCTGTAGTTTCACACGGTCTGTGCTCACTGTTGCATTCCCCAGGTGTGGCTGCACGAGTTTCTCCATCTGCATTTCCCGTACATTAGTAGTTGGATGTAGAAATGAGAAGCCCTGGGGATTTTGTGTGTGGTTGTTTTTTTGGTTTTGTATTTTATTGTATTTGCATTTTATATATCACTTCATTAAATTTTTTTAAAAAAATCACTCTTTTTAGTTATTTATCTATTTATTTATTTATTTGACAGAGAGAGAGAGAAAGAGAGAGAGAGAGAGACAATGAGAGGGAACACAAGGCTGGGGAGAGAAAGAGGGAGAAGCAGGCTTCCCGCCGAGCAGGGAGCCCGATGTGGGACTCGATCCCAGGACTCTGGGATCATCACCTGAGCCGAAGGCAGAGGCTTTAACCCACTGAACCCCCAGGCACCCCTCATTAAATGTTTTTTTTTTTTTTAAGATATTTATTTATTATTGGACAGACAGAGATCACAAGTAGGCAGAGAGACTGGCAAAGAGAGAGGAGGAAGCAGGCTCCCTGTGGAGGAGAGAGCCCAATGTGGGGCTCGATCCCAGGACCTTGGGATCGTGACTGAGCCGAAGGCAGAGGCTTTAACCCACTGAGCCACCCAGGCACTCCTCATTAAATGTTTTTTTTTTTCTTTTTTAAGATATTTATTTATTTATTGGACAGACAGAGATCACAGAGAGGCAGAGAGGCAGGCAGAGAGAGAGAGAGAGGAGGAAGCAGGCTCCCTGCTGAGCAGAAAGTCCAATGCGGGGCTCGATCCGAGGACCCTGGGATCATGATCTGAGCTGAAGGCAGGACTTTAACCCAGGCACCCAGGCACCCCTCATTAAATGTTTTAAGTGTAACTTGGCTTGCTCTTTAGAATGCAGTATTTTAACTTTCACATTTAATATGTAGTAGATATAATTTAATCTTCTTTGTGGATATGAAAGCTCAAAGGAGCCGGGATCCTGCCCCCTCACAGAGGGACCTCTTTTTAATGTCAGTTTCATTGACCTTCCCATGAAGTCATACTTTTAGCATTGCTTGAGAAATTTGGAAAAGGACAAAAAGTTACCATGAATTCAAGAATGCTTATTTATTTATTTGAGAAAGAGAGAGAGAAAGAATGAGAGAGAAAGCATGAGCAGGGAGAGGAAGAAGCAGGCTCCCCGAAGAGGAGGGGGCCTGACATGGGGCTCAGTCCCAGGACCACAGGATCATGACCTGAGCCGAAGGCAGACGCTTAACTGACCAAGCCATCCAGACGCAATGCTTTTAAAGACTTTTGTGTCTTATTGATCATAACAGCTGTGTACAGATTGGGAATGTGGTCATGCTAACCTGGGAGACTTTTTAAAATTGGTCTCTGGTGCTTCCTGTAGGTGCAGCTTGGTGGGGCCCAGGTAGGAACTGTGTGGACGTCCAGGGTCTGGGGTCCACAGACTAGAAATGAACTAGAAATGGCATCTCCCAGTTTAGGTCCGTGCATCTCTGCTACTTTGTGGCTGTGTGAATTCAGGCAACTCCCTTCACCTCTCTGAGCCTCACTGACTCTTTGGCCAGATGGGAACAAAAGCAGCAACTGCCTTGTTGGGATGCTGTCCGTCTTACAGGATGGATGTGAAGCTGCTTTAGGAACTGTAAAGTCCTGTAAAAGTGTTGGTTTCTATTCTTTCCTCAGTTTGTATTTCCTATGAGACTTGGGGCAGGAAGCTCATCCGACCCTTTGCTCTACAGTCTGTAGGATGAGGAGGTAATGTTAGATTATCGCTACTATTCTGTGATTTAGTCCTTTGGGAGACAACATCATGGTCCAAAGCAAAGATGGAAAATGGTTTTCATCTCCTGTGCCAACTCTGATTTAATTGGTAGAAGCTACCTGAAGAGTAGTCCTAGCAGAATGAACCAAATCCAGGGTCAGTGGGAAAAATCCTGAGATGGATTAAGGAGGCCACAGAAGCGATGCCTCTGTGCCATATTTGGTAGTCCCAAGGAGTGAATGTCTAATGGTGAAATTTAATCAGCAGCTCCCAAGGCCTTAGCTTTTGCTGCTCTGCTCCCTCCGCTGAGTCGCCATGGTTACCACAGCTGGCACTGGGAAATCACAGGAATGAAGAATGGGTCCTATTGATGAATCTTAACCCAAGAGGGGGGCATGCAAAAGCCCCTTCCAAGCAAGCCAGCTGGGCATGGCCCTAGTGCTGCCATCTATATAGCCTTTGCCTGCAGAGAACACAAATCAGAGCCAGAGCACAGTGTATGTGTGTGGGGGGAGGTATGAAGGGGGAGCATGCCGGGGGAGGGAGGGGCATAAAGGGCAGTGCCACCAGCGGGAATTCAGGCTTTGTCTAGGGCCAGATAGGCAAGGCTGCCCAAAGGTCTCCAGCTAGTTTTCCAAGTTTAGGCACGTCTCCCCCGCCTCTGCCCGATGCCTGCCCAGGCTCTCGTGTGGAGCCATTGACTCTAAGCTTTGAGAGAACTATGAATGGCCATCACTACTAAATCCAATTCCAGTTTGAATCGTGCTCTACTACCTGAAGTCCTTGAATACTTCCAAGTGCTGGGGAGCTCACTCTCTTGAAGGGTCGCTTACTCTTCCTACTCAGGCCTGGAAATCCTCCTCTGGTCCAATCTGTACACTCTACGTTCTCTTCAGCAGCCTAGCCTGTGGAGTATTTGTCGTTGGGCACCGCTGTCAACCCTGTTGTTCTGGCACAGGTCTCTACCTGCCCTGTCCCTGTTTGAAGGATGGGGAGGGGATGGTAGAGCCGCTTGAGTTGGGGTTCAGATTCAGAGGCAGAGCCAGTCCCCAGATCAAAGAAACCATGTCCCTGAACGTCTGGGGGGCAGCTTGGTGGGACAGACCATCAGCCCTGGATGTGGCCAGACCTGGGTTTCAAGGACAGCTCTGCCACTCTTTGGCATTTATGTGACCTGACCGTCCCTGGACACGCTCCTTCCCCCAGCAGCTTCATCTATAAAATGCCAGTGGTGATGCTGGAAGGGTGACTAGAAACGTGCCTGGCACAGCCCAGGCATTCTCATGTACCATCTTGTCTGCCCTGTGGCGGAGTTTCTGTGTGACTGCCCAGTGGCCCCTCGGGACCTGTCATTCACGGGTCGTGCTGAGCTGGATCATTGCAGGGTGGGGAGAGGATCTTTAATCAGCTCCAGGAAGGTTGAGAAATTCCTAACCCAATTCAGCTTAATTTTGGAATAGGTAACATCACCAGCTCTCAAATAATAAGCGCTTTAAGCACTAAGCACTTTACCTGGGTGAAGTCATTCCGTCTCCCCAACAACCATTTGTAGTGGAAACTGTTGTCATCCTCATTTCAGGAATGGGAACCTTGAGGCACAGAGAAGTCACACAGCGAGTGCCTAAATGGAGCTGAATTCGAAACCAGGTAGTTTGGGGCCAGTCCCATAGTTCGGCTGTGATGATTTATTGCGTCTCAAGGGTAGAATTAGGGAGCGATTTCCAAACTTTAGCATGCGTCAGAGTCACCTGGAGGACTTGTTAGACCAAATTGCTGGGCCCCGCCCCTGGATTTCCTGATTCAGCTGAAGCCCTGCATTTCTGACAAGGTCCCAGGTGACACTGTCGCTGCTGGTTCAGAGACCCCACTTGGAGGATTAGGTAGACCCACCTGCATCCAGAGACTGATTTGTTTTTGTTTTTGTTTTTTTCTAACCAGTCCAGCCTCAGACCTGGGGAATGAGGACTGATCTCCTGCAGAGGCAGGAAGCAAACCACAGTTAGATTCATACTCATGTTTTCCAGATGTCCCAAGCCTTGGCACGTGCTGCCAGGTCTGCGATCTCTCGTAAGCTTCACCAGGAACTCTGTAGGTTAAGTGGAGAATGGATTTTCTCCCTGCATTGTAGTGTTTTTCTCCTATTTTAAGCAAGAGGAGATTTGGAAAACTGCTGTGTCAGTGTTCCCCAGGGAGGTCGTTTCGAGTAGACTAGGGCTAGAATCTCAGCTTGTGACTCCTCTCTCGTCCTACAGTCCATCACAGGAGTTCTGGAAACTGTGGGGCCTTTCCCCAGATACCTTTCCATCCCCACACTATGACCAGGATTTTCTCCTTAAAACTATATTTCTTTAGCTTAAGTCTTTGCTGCGTTGTATCATAGAGTGTGGATAGATGTTATCAGTCATTTAAACCCCGGTATGAACGGTGTTCAGATTTTTTTTCTTGAGAAAAGGGTGATGAGAGAGGGGGGTACCTTGGTGGCTCAGTCATTAAGCATCTGCCTTTGGTTTGGATCATAATCCCAGGGTCCTGGGATCAAGCCCCGCATTGGGCTCCCTGCTCGGCCGGGAGCCTGCTTCCCCTCTCCCACTCCCCCTACTTGCGTTCCCTCTCTCGCTGTGCCTCTGTCAAATAAATAAATAAAATCTTTAAAAAAAAAAAAAAAGGAGACGAGGGTGATTAGAATTCTCCCCTTTTGTGCCCACGTCGAGCACTTCCATGTTTGTATGTCTGGGAGCCTCTTGAAGGAAGGGGCCATGCATGGCTGAAACAGGGCACCAGCAGATCCTTGCTGGAATGAATGAATGAATGAATGAATGCATGAATGAACAGACGGACCATGTTCCTCTCCTTTCCCCTTCTTCCCGGAGCCCTCCCTCCTCTAGCGATCCTACCATTATACGGAGCGCTCCCCACACCACCTCACAGTGCATTCTTAGTCCCTTTCCTGCCTGTCCCGTCCCCATAGTCAAGCATCACAGCTTATAGCTTTCCCTGTTCCTTTTAAGCAGATGCGATTCTGCTTCCCCTGGGCTCCCGGGTGTCTTGTCCACCTTCCATTACTAGCTCTAATCAAATTGAAGGGATCTATTTGCTCGGCTCTTTCTCCCCTTAGATACTGATTTCCCTGGAGAGATGAGACTGTGGCTTTTACATAGGGTACAAATGCAGAGCAGGCACTGGGTAACTAAGATGAATCAATGAATGAATGAATGACTGTGTGAACTTTGGTACGAGCACGAATGGTATCTTGCCAGGAAGTCATTTCCTGATGTATGTCTGACAAGGGCATCGAGTGATAGTTTGTTGGTCTTTTCTTTTTCCTCAAAGATTTTGTTTATTTATCTATTTGACAGCGAGAGATACAGTGAGAGAGGCAACACAGCAGAGGGAGTGGGAGAGGGAGAAGCAGGCTCCCTGGATGTGGGGCTCGATCCCAGGACCCTGAGATCATGACCCGAGCTGAAGACAGACGCCTAATGGCTTGAGCCACCCAGGTGCCCCAGTTTGTTAGTCTTTAGGTGACTTGCCTGCCTGGACCAGCTAGAGCTCCTAGCTTCAGTCCCAAGAGTATGCCTAGCATAACGTGGCTCATAGAAGACAGACATGTATTTCTCTTCCGTATGAAAGAAGTCTGCAGGTGAGTGGTCCAGGGCTGACGGGGTGGCTCCCCAGTTACTGGGGACAAGGCCACTACTTTGTCTTCCACCATCTGTAGCACATGACTTCTGCCTTACGGTTCAAGATGGCTGCCCGAGCTCTAGCCATCACACATGCATTCTCACCAGAACGGTATGACAGAGGGTTACCCCTCCCTTTCTTCCTTTTCTTTCTTCCTTCCTTCCTTTCTTTCTTTTTTTATTTTTTTTTAAAGAGAGAGAGTTCTGGTGGAATGGAGGGACAAAGGGAGAGGGAGAGAGAGAATCTCAAGCAGGCTCCATGGTCAGCATTAAACCTGACATGGGACTTGATCTCAAGACCCTGAGATCACGACCTGAGCAGAAATCAAGAGTTGGATACTTAAAAGACTAAGCCACCCAGACACTCCTCCCCTTTTTTCAGGAAACAAAACAAAACAAAACAAAAAAACAAACTTTATTTTTTAGAACACTTTTAGGGACACCTCTGTGGCTCAGTTGGTTGAGTGTCTGCCTTCAGCTCAGGTCACGATCGTGGGGTCCTGGGTTCGAGTCCCACGTCAGGCTCCCTGCTCAGCAGGAATCCTGCTTCTCCCTCTGCCTGCTTCTCCCTCTGCTTGTGCTCTCTCTCTGACAAATAAATAAATAAAATCTTAAAAAAAAAAAAAGGAAAGGAAGTACAGAGTTCTCATATATCTCCTACTCCACAGACAACCTCCCTCACTGTCATTGGCCCACACCAGAGTGGTACCTTTGTTAGAATCCATGAACCGACACGGACACGTCATTGTCACCCTAGATCCGTAGTTAAGTTAGGTTCACTCTTGGTGGTGTATGTTCTTTGAGTTTTGACCAGTGCCTAGTGTCCACTCTCAACATCAGGCAGGATAGTAGGATGGCTCTATTAACCGTTCGTGCGCCACCTGTTTTCCCGCCCTCCGCTGGTGACCCCTGATCTTTTCATCGTGTCCATTCTTTAGCCTCTTCCAGAATGTCACATAATTGGAATCAGACACTATGCTGCCTTTTCAGCTGGGTTTCTTTCACACAGTAATATCCACATTTTGTGAAAGATTTTATTTTTAAGTAACCTCTGCACCCAAAGTGGGGCTCAGACCCACAACCCCAAGATCAGGAGTCACATGCTCTGCTGACTGAGCCAGCCCGGTGCCCTCCCTCCTCGAAATACACACTTACGTTTCCTTCACGTATTTTGTGACTTGATAGCTCACTTCTTTTTAGTGCTTAGTAATATTCCCTTGTCTTCCAAGTTTTAGCAGTTAGGAATAAAGCTGCTATAAACATCCATGGGCGTGTTTTTACATGGGAACACGTTGTCAGTTCACTTGGGTAAATACCGAGGAGTGCAGTTGCTGGATCAGATGGTAAGAGTATGTGTAGTTTTGTAACAAGCTGCCAAGCTGTCTAGCGAAGCACCCGTACCGTTTTCCTTTCCCACTAGCAGTGTCTGAGAGTGCTGGTTACTCCACAGCCTCATCAGCATTTGGTGTTGTCAGTGTTTTGGATTTTGGCCATTTTAAGAGGTGGGTAGTCCTTCCTTTTAAGAATACTTCTGGGGGCACCTGGGTGGCTCAGTGGGTTAAGCCGCTGCCTTCGGCTCAGGTCATGATCTCAGGGTCCTGGGATCGAGTCCCGCATCGGGCTCTCTGCTCAGCGGGGAGCCTGCTTCCCCCTCTCTCTCTCTCTGCCTGCCTCTCTGACTACTTGTGATCTCTCTCTGTCAAATAAATAAATAAATAAAATCTTTAAAAAAAAAAAAAAAAGAATACTTCTGGAAGCTAACAAGTAAAATATCCATTATATGACATAGGTCAGCACGTAGTCCTAGACTACATTCAGCTGCAAGGTAAGCTGGGAAGTGTAGCCTGTATTGGGGTGACCGAGTTGCCATCTGAAAAGTCAGCATTCTTCTTTTTTTTTTTTTTTTTTAAGATTTTATTTATTTCACAGAGAGATCACAAGTAGGCAGAGGCAGGCAGAGAGAGAGGGGGAAGCAGGCTCCCCGCTGAGCATCCCAGGGGCTCGATCCCAGGACCCTGAGATCATGACCTGAGCCGAAGACAGAAGCTTAACCCACTGAGCCACCCTGGTGCCCCAGAAGTCAGCATTCTTAACTGCTAAGGAAGAAGAGAGAATGGACACCGAGAGCCAACCAGCAGATTGTGCTGTGCTGCAGGGAAAAGAGATGCTCTCAGAGCAGCTTAGCATGAAGGGGAATTTGTTGGGTGCATTCAAGGATATTTCATGAAGACCCAAGGACAGGAAGTGTGGAGAAGCCTCTTGGGGTGCAGGATCTGGAGATTTGCCAGAAACCAGAGCAGCCTTCTCTGGTTTTCTGGGGGCAGAATACATCTGCTTTGTTCTTTTGTCTTTGTGCATGGTGGGAAAGATGTCCCAGCTTGAGTACTTCAGATCAATTAGCCAACTTCCCAGAGCCCCATTCCAAGTTCCTTGGAGAGAGAAGCTGTTTGGGCCGGCCTGGATCAGGTATCACCCTGGTCCCGTCTACTCTGGCTAGAACAGACAAACAAGGTAATAAAGGACCCCCTTTGAGAGGGGAGGAGGGCAGTTTTCCGAGAACAGGTATCGTGAGGTGGGGAGGCTCCCCCAAAAGTATCTACAGCAGGGACACAGACTCCGCAGATCCATGTCCCGGGACTTTGCAAAATGTTCCTTTAGGTAAACAACTAGTGAGTATTTTCTGTGTGCTTGGCACATGGATCTGCCTTTTAGGGAGCTTTCTCCTTTTTAAAAGATTTTATTTTTATGTATTTATTTGAGAGAGAGCGTTCATGAGGGATGGGGAGTGACAGAGGGAGAAAGAGAAGCAGACTCCTTGCTGAATGTGGAGCCCAACGCAGGGCTCGATCCCAGGACCCTGAGATCATGCATAACCTGAGCCGAAATCAAGAGTCAGAGGCTTCACCGACCCAGCCACCCAGGCGCCTCCTTTGCAGGAGTTTTTAAGTCTCTTTGGAATTCATTTGTATCTGTGGTCCGCACTGTTGGAGAAAGTCAGAGCTCCTTAAATTAATCATGTCTTCGCTTTCCCTATCAAGTCTCAAGGTGGGGATCAAGGGCTTCGGCGAATGCGTGTGTCCCCCGCTGGGTCTTTGGGAACTATCGTGATGTCCTAGTTCTCTCCTCATGTCTTTGTTTCTCTGGTAGTGTCTGAGTTTGTTAGCCGGTTCAGATACGGCCTCCTGTTCCCCCATCTCCCTAATTCCTTGACTTTTTTTCCTTCAGCCTTGGGATGGGCGTCCACTGTCCCAAAGCCACATGTCCCAAACATGAAATCTATATTCAGGGAAGAGAATGTTAGCTTTCTAGTCCCTGTAGGAAACGTACTCAGAGTTCGGCGGACCCTTCCAGCCGCAGGTACTGATAATGACCACGGGTGCTGTTCCTTGAGGCCACACTCAGCACCAAGCTAGGCCCTCTCTGTGCCTCATCTCATACATACAATCTCATAACCCTGAGAGGGAGGCATGATTTCCCCCCATTGTAAAGATAGTTAATCAGGAAGCAACTTGCTGGAGGTCACACAGCATCTGGGCACTAGAGCAGAGCTTCGGAACCAGACCCCTCTCCCTCCCGAGGCTTCCCCCATGCCCAAGGCCTCGGAGAACATTCCGCATTGCCTCCGAGCTCTGACGGGTGCGTGCCCTCCTGTGCTCAATCTTTGGAGAAACCATTCCCAACGTGTTTGCTAACTTGTCACTTTGAAGGTAACTCTTTGGAGATAAACTCTGATCCCTTTTTCAGTCAGCGGACAAAATAGGTGGGGCTGTGGCGGGGGTCGGGGGATGGGTGTGTGGTGGAGCACCGAGCTAGAGCAGGGACACGGAAGCCCAGCTCCGAGGCTGCCCCACTCTTTGGCTCTGGGCCAGGCCCTGCCCTCTCCAGTCCTCAGTCTCCTCAGGGGTGGTTCTGTCACCCTTTCTCAGCCCTGATGTTCTATAATTCCCAGCTTCACCAACATTTCATCAGGGGTCCGTGAGGTTGGAGCATCTGTACCGCACTGAAGGAGGAGGTTTGGATTTCTGGCTGAGCCTGCCCCCCTAGCGCCTGTGAGACCTGCTTCTCCCCGTCACATCTCCTGGACTTCCCCATCTGCTGCAACCCACAGAGGTTGCCTGGTGCTGTCCCACCAGTTCTTTCCAGTCGGGGTATACTGTGGCCTCTTCTGCTTACCAAGCCTGGGATTCAAGGAACAAGCATTCTTCTGTTTGTGCCTTCGAGAATACAAAGATGTGTCTGCATTCTCTCCTCTGGTCTTTTGCTAAGCATTTTTGGATACATCTGTCAAATCATTAATTCTATCAGCACCTCCGGGAGCCTGTAGTATCGTCTCCCTTTTGCAGACAAAGCCCCCAAGGCTCAGAGAAGTTAGCAGTTCTGTCTCGATCGATACTCTAGGTAGTGCCAGGGTAAGGATTCAAACCGGGGACTGGCGTTCCCCCGACTATGCCACGTGCCTTGGAATCGCTCCATTTACTTGGCCTGTGTTGGAGTTGGGGAGATAAAGTCTGTAGGTCTTCCTGGAGTGCTGTGATGGATCTCTGGTGTCCTGTGTGGTCTGGGTGGAAGAGGGTGGTCTGTTCCTGTTTGGAGGGGGGCTGGGGGGCCCGAGGGAAGAAACTTTATATGTGTGTTTGGAGGGTGGGATCCTGGAGTCAGGCACCCCTCCCAGCTGAGCATCCCTGAACTCTGTGTGCATTTGCTTCCAGATGCTGGAAGGAGACCAGGCCATCTTGCAGAGAATAAAGAAGGCTGTGCGGGCGATCCACAGCTCCGGCCTTGGTGAGTGAGCCTGCCTGATGCCCAGGCTGGCCAAGCAGCCCCTTCCCCAGCCACAGCATGGAACTGACTCTGCCTTTCCCTACCTCCACAGGCCATGTGGAGAATGAAGAGCAGTACCGAGAGGCCGTAGAGTCCTTAGGCAACAGCCACTTGTCCCAAAACAGTCACGAGCTGTCCACTGGCTTCTTGAACTTGGCCGTCTTCACCCGTGAGGTGGCTGCACTTTTCAAGAACCTGGTGAGGACCTGTTCCTTTCTCAGCCACCCTTAGCCTAGGCTCGGGACAAATCAAGTGAGCTAATGAACCTCTCTGTCCAGGGTTGCCCTGGACCTCCAGTCTCCCTTGACCTTGACCAATGACCCAATTCCCTTTCCAGCTCTGACCTCCCATTTGCATTCTTCTTGTCTGACTTCCCCCCCACCCCGTGTTCTCTCTCCCTCTCTCCCTCCATGTCTGTCATGTACCCACCTTGCAGAGCTGTGATGAGGCTCATGCTAGCTAAGTGCCCAGCCCCGAGGAAGCGCTCAGTAAGGGTTTGTTACTCTTGCGTCTGTGATTATTATATCTCTTTGCGTAGCACTGCCTCTCACACTGTCCTCTATGTAGGTCTTTGGTGTTTGAGTTCAACCGAGTTAAAGATTGCTTTTGTCTTTATCTCTCCTCCCACTGCTTTGGTCAAACTAAGGTTTGCTGAGGGTCTCCTCTGTCCTGGGCATTGTACTGGGGGCTGTTGACACAGGAAAGAGTCGGGCCGTGCCTGAGAGAGCCACAGTCTACTGGGGGAGGCAGGAACTGAGATGTGGGACAACACCAAGCATGTCTAGCTGTGCGGCACAAACTCAAGGACCCAGCAAGTTGGGTCAGAGGCCCGGTACTGCCAGGGTTCGGAAAAAGGAAGGTCACAGGGCGCCTGGGTGGTTCAGTCCATTGAGCATCTGACTTCAGCTCAGGTCATGATCTCAGGGTCCTGGGATGGAGCTTCGAGTCAGGCTTCACGCTCAGGGGGGAGTCTGCTTCTCCCTCTTCCTCTCCCCCCACTTGTGTGCATGTGCACTCTCTCTCTTAAAAAAGTAAGTAAAATCTTAAAAAAAAAATTGAAAAGGGAAGGTCAGCATAGGCCATGAGTGGGGCCAGTCAGGAAGGCTTCCTGGAGTAGGGGAGACCCAAGCTGTACTTAAAAGGTAAGCTAAAATAGCAGACAGGCAGTTGGGGCTGCCAGATGATAGAGATTCTATTCAAAATAGGTTTGTTTTTTTTTTTCAAACTAGAATATTTTTTTTTTTTAAAGATTTTATTTATTTATTTGACAGAGATCACAAGTAGGCAGAGAGGCAGGCAGAGAGAGAAGGGAAGCAGACTCCCCACTGAGCAGAGACCCCGATACCGGGCTCGATCCCTGGACCCTGGGATCATGACCTGAGCCGAAGGCAGAGGCTTTAACCCACTGAGCCACCCAGGCGCCCCCAAACTAGGATTTTTTAAACCGGAAGTTCATTGGCCCTTGTAATGGGAAATCCAGGTATGCAACTGACTTTAGGCCTCTTCTCTTTCTCTTAGATAGTTTCTGTGTCTGCTCAGTGGGCAAGGTGGCCCAGCAGACCCAGACTGACAATACTGTCAGAAGAAAGACAGTCTCTCTCCCATGACTTTGGCAGAAAGTTGCAGGAAGGACCCTGATTGGCTGGCTTGAGTCATGTTCCTGATACAGTCACTACGGCCCAGGGATGGGGTACCCTGATGAGCTCTGCTCCTGTGTTTACCCCATGTGACCACAGGGAAAGGGTTCCCCACATGATGGGGGAGACGAGGAGCTAACCACATACAAATGACAGATGGGCACTTCAGAGTCAGGGTCTGAGGGGTCAGGTGAGGATGCTGGAGGCAAAGGGCCGGAGATGGGACTGACCGTGGATGTTCCTAGAGCTGGGAGGTGATGAGGCCGGTTAGTCAGGGATGGCGGTAACAGCTCTTATGGGAGACCCCCTCTGCCACTCCGCTCCCCTCCTCCCTCGCCTCTCTCTCTCCCCAACCTCCTCTACCCCCAGTGCCCTCTTGGCCTCCCAGTGCTGTGCCTCTTGGAGCTGGAAAGATGGTCAGCCAGGGTGGGGTCTGAGGGGTCTCTGCTCTTTCTAGGTTCAAAACCTGAACAACATCGTCTCATTCCCCCTGGACAGTCTATTGAAGGGGCAACTGAGGGACGGGCGACAGGTGAGTTCCCATTTGGGGAGCGGGGGTGCCCAACGGTGGTGGGATGGAGCGAGAAAGGGGTGGGCAGGAGACCAGAGGGGAGGCAGGGCTGGGCTGAAGCCGCAGGTCAAATGAGGCTGTCACTGTGGGAGTGCTGACCCCATATTAGGGACTCTTGGAAGGACAGGAAGACGTGGCTCTGGGGTCAGCCGAGGATGGCTGACCTACTGTGTGTCTGGGCCCTGATGTGAGGTAGCTCAGGCTACTCTTACAGCAGCCCCACAAGGTAGGTTCTGTAGGCACTGTCGTCCCCGCTCTGCAGGTGAGAAAACCCGAGGCTCAGGGAGTTTGGTAACCTGCTTACAGTTCATACAGCTGGCTGGCGGAAGAGCCAGGGTGGGCTCTGGGGCTCTTGACTCTCATGCTTGGCTAGTCCCTGCCCTGGCAGCTCCCCCGCTCCAGGCAGAGCAGAACTCAAAGAAAGTGACAGAATAATCTGCATGAGAAATCTGTCCCAAAAGGCTCAGGGGAGACGCTGTCCTCCCCCCAGAGGCTTCCCTCTTGCCTAGGGCCAGTCACCAACCTGGGAACCACCCAAACCAGCCAGGCAGCTTCCTGCCTACCCCCTCCTGGGCTGAATGGGGCAATTCTGAAGGGTGTGAGCTGTCCCAGGCAAACTAGGCCAGGGATCAGCCAGGTGTTACTGGCTTGCTGTGTGGCCTTCAGTAGGCTTCGTAGCCTCTCTGTGCATATGTCCCTCTATCTGTACCCTTCCTGTTGAGAGGATGATCTAGTACCAGGCAGGAGGAAGGAGTGGGGTAAAGTTAGGGGACGAGTCTGACCTTTGTCTTTCCATCCTCATCCTCATGGTGATCTCAGTCTTCTGAGGGAGAGGACTTAGGGCAGACCCCAAAATCTTCCCACACTTCAGGCCAGGGCCCACCAAACCCAGCTGATTCTTAGCAGCTATGGGAGGAGGTTGGGTGGGTGAAGGGGCTCAACCCTGGGAACGGGGCTGGTTGGGTCTATTTGGGTGGGGGGGGGCGGGGTTTACAGTAAGGGCTCCCAGGGTTGGAGTTAGTTGGATTGTGGCTCTGAGCAGCATAGGGGAGCATGAAAGCGCAAAGTTGCCTTAAAGGTAGCAAAGTGTGCTGTGGATTCCCGACTCCAAGCGCCCCTTTGGGCACATTGTTCCTTCTAAACCACAGGATTCCAAAAAGCAGCTGGAGAAGGCGTGGAAGGACTATGAAGCCAAAATGTAAGTGGCTACAGTCAGGGTGGGTTTCCAGGGGAATCATGTCGGTGTTGCAGCAGGAGGCTAGACACTGGGGAGAACTTCCATGCTGCCCGAACATGTCATCCACAAGTGCACGGCCTCTCACTCTCTAGGGGCATTCATAGGGGGCGATTTATGCCCAGGCCTGATGGGAGTCTAGGGGCTGGGCTGCGAGACCACCGAAGGGAGGCAATTGTGAAGGGACCTCAAGATGCTGCTCTCAGAGGCCCATCTGCTCAGTGGTGCCAGATGTGGGCAGAGGGATGGAAAAAAGCTATCACTGACATACCAGCCACTTAATCCTCACAAGCACCCAGCCCTGTGCAGGAGGGGTTAGCGTCCCGATTGTCAGAGGAAGAATTGGAGGCTCAGAAGGGTTAAGTCACTTGCCCAAGGCCACACAGCTAAGCAGAGGTAGGATTGGGATTCGTGCTCCTTGATCCTTTTTCTGCAACACCAGGTGGTGTCTCGAAACATTTTGGTGGACATAGAGGAGGGAAGGGAGTTTGTGGTCATACCCAGGCCTCTTGGGTTCACCACACCAGACACTGGACCTCTCACCAGCTACGGGGCCATCATGGGGACAGAAGGAGCCAGTTCCCCCTGAGAGAGACTCCTCTGTCTGCAGGACTCTGCCAGGGCCCGCCCAGGCTCACCACACCTCAGAGCACTTGGTGGCTGTTTGTAAAATTTTGTTTCTCTTGCACTTTGCGAAAGCAGTATGTGTCTATTGAGAATAACTTAGAAAATAAGGAGATGCAAAAGAAGAAAACATTTTAATTATCCTTAAGAGAGGATTAGGGCGGGGCGCCTGGGTGGCTCAGTGGGTTAAACCTCTGCCTTCAGCTCGGGTCATGATCTCAGTCCTGGGATCGAGCCCCGCATTGGTCTCTCTGCTCAGCGGGGACCCTGCTTCCCCCTTCTCTCTCTGCCTGCCTCTCTGTCTACTTGTGATCTCTCTCTCTGTCAAATAAATAAATAAAATCTTAAAAAAAAAAAAAAGAGAGAGAGAATTCGGGCAATGTGGGGACTTGACACTACTTCTCTGTTTTTTGTATATTCATACATAGTATGAGCGGACCCTGTCATTTTGTCACTTAAAAACATGGGGGTAGGGAAAACTACCAAAACCAAGAGGAAAATTCTTAATTTCCGAGCCTCAAGTAGTAACAGCCTTCTGATCATTTTATTAAAATATTTTATTTATTTATTTGACAGAGATCACAAGTAGGCAGAGAGGCAGGCAGAGAGAGAGAGAGAGAGGAGGAAGCAGGCTCCCTGCAGAGCAGAGAGCCTGATGTGGGGCTCAATCCCAAGACCCTGGGATCATGACCTGAGCTGAAGGCAGAGGTTTAACCCACTGAGCCACCCAGGTGCCCCTCTGGTCATTTTTCTATGCATAAAGAAATATTTTTACAAAACTGAGAACATAATAATCATACATTTTTTTTAACTTAAAAATACATCATGACCATCTTTCCACATTGTTACATATTCTTATACGACGTCACTTAAATGGGTGCCAACATATGCATGACTCGTAACGTATTTTGTCTTCCCTGCCTTTGGGGAAGCATCCTTGGAATGAGATCTTGGCTCCTACCCATAATTATTGCTTGTGTAGGATCATTCTAAGTAGATCCTGGAGCTTTATGGTTCCTCCAGCCCCAGGGCCATGGGGATCTCCTGAAGCCGAAGGAAGGCCAGGACCCCCCCCCCCCCACAACCCTGTGCCAGCAGTATCCCCGTCTAAACTGCAGCTGTGCATGTAGACCCCGGGGCGAAGGTCACGGGAGCTGTGATGGGCATGGCCATTTGCTCTCACAAGAGGCCCAGGGATGGGCACACGCAGGCAGTCTTGTCTTTGGGCTTGGATGTGGGGTCGTCACATGGCCTGCATCTTACTGAGTCTCCTTAACCAAGCCCGCAGCCTCGCAGGACACCGTGTACCAAATGAAAGAATAACCCCCACCTTCCAGCCTCCTCCAGGCAGTTCTGCTTTTATCAGAGTTCCATCTTGCTCTTGCCTGTAAGGTGTTGTTTCGAGAAAAGACGCTGCAGTTGGTGGGGAGAGGGGCTCTGTGAAGATTCTCCAGTGAGGTATCACCGGGGCCCAGACTGGACCCCAGGGCTTCTGAGTCTGGTGGTCTCTCTGAGTCCTTATGCTCTGTGGCCTCCCGGCCTCTGCCATGGGCGCTACACAGGCTGAGCTCCACATCCAGGCACAGGTGTCCGTGTACACTCTTTTCTGTGAGGGCTTCAGGTATGGCTAGATATTGGTGAGCCCTGCGTTTCTGTGCATTTCCACCTTCTTCCTCCCACACTGGTCTGGGCAGCAGCTGGAAAGGCCACGAACAGCATCTGTCGGATACCACCAGGAGTCGCTTCCTGGTTGGTCACAGAGGAGGGTGGGTTCTCCGTTCTGCCTGGAGCTGCAAAGAAAGGCATCCCGGGCCCTGAGCAGGGGCCAAGTTTTTCTCCGTTGTTTAACGTGCAGGTCTGTTTCCTCATCTGAAACACAGGGCCGGTGGTACCTGGCAGGGTTGGCGTGGAGATGCAGTAGAACATCTAATGTTCTACTTACATGTAATGTTCTTTACATGGCTGTGAAGCACATCAGCAAGTACTCAGTGGTCATCTTTCCAAGCCCAGAACCGTGACCAGAATAGCACAGCAAGGGGCCAAGAGGCAGGAGCCAAACCCTCGGCTCCTAGCATTCCCCCCCAACCAGACTGGGATCTGGGACAATCACGTCCCTTCTCCAGGGCTCGGCTTCATCTTGTGTAAAACGATCCTTCACTGTGACCTGTCAGAAAAGACACCATGGTGGGGGGGAGGGGCACGGGCAGTGAAATAGGTGCTGGGGATTAAGTACACTTACAGGGTGCCTGGGGGGGGGGTATAGTCAGTTAAGCGGCAGACTCTTGGTTTCGGCTTGGTCATGATCTCAGGGTCATGGGACTGAACCCCACATGGGCCTCCGTGCTCAGCCAGGAGTTGGCTTGAGGTCCTCTGTCCCTCTCCCTCTGCCTCCTCCCCCGCACGCTCTCTCTCAAATCAATCAATCAATCACGCGCCGTGACAAGCACTGAGCAATGTATAGAATTGTCGAATCACTATATTCTACACCTGAAACTAATATAACACTGTATGTTAACTATGCTGGAATTAACATTTAAAAAATAAATAAATAAATACGTTTGGGAAAAAAAAGAAAAAAAAGATACTGTACCTGTCACCAACTGGGGCGGGAGACCAGGCAGGACAGGAGGGATGGAGCTAATCTGAGGCACCGTGTTGGTTACCAGTGTTGTCCCCAAGGCTCTATCATCAGACCTGGATCCAAGTCCTAGCTCTAGCACTTAACAGCCGAGCAATCTGTGACCCGTCTCAGCCTCGGGCTCCTCAACTGTAAAAGGGGGTCATGAATCCTGCCCCACAGGGTTCTCGTGTTAGTACGTGAAGGGTCTGGCAGAGCACCCGGCATAGCAGTAGTGCTTAAAAATAATAATTAGTAATAATAGCAGCTGATACCTGTACTCAGTTAAGAGCTCCCTCTGTCCAAGGAACTGTGATAAGCTCTTTAGATCATCAGACTGACTCCCCTTGGCAGGGAAAGGGGCTGTTACTGCCCCCAACTTATAGGTAAGACGTAAGAGAAAAAACACCACCACAGTCCCTGCTTTGTGGATCCCACTGGTTTGTAAGCGAGAAGAGAGGTGGGTCGATAAGTGACGGAAATACAAAGCGATGGTGCCGCGGGGATGGTGTCAGCGCTGGGGTGGCAGAAAAGACAGGTGGTTTGGTTTGGGTGGGGGTGGAGGGGAGGAGGCATCCCAGGAGAGGCTGTTCAAGGGGTCAGGCTGGCAGATACTGATTCGTTTTGATTCCTTTCCTGTCCCGCCGTCCTCCTCGCTGCCCCCCCACCCCCCATCTGAATACGAGACTGTCCCCCAAGTCCCCTTTCCATTTCTCTCAGTGTCCTCAGGAACTAGCATTTTCCCTGCTTCTCACTCCCTACTCATTTTACTTCTCTTGCAGCAACTTCATTCGAAGGAAATAAAAGTTTTCCAACGGTTGAAATGTTTAGAAACCACTGGTGAACCATTGAGGACATTGAGGGAATCGGAATTGTATTCTCTTCTGGCCAGGGCGTGAGAGAATAAAAAGCACTCCCCAGCTGGCAGTTTGAGGTTGGCAGGTCATCTCAGGTGACCAGGTCAGCTTTGGCAGGGTAAATTTCTTAGGTTACCTTAGCGGAGACGGAGGAACAGAGCTATGGTAATTCACAAAACCGTGCAGCGTACTTTATAGCTTGTTTTCATCCTGAACTGCCTAGCTTCTGTCCTTTAATCTCCACTAGAGCCAGTAGCCCCCACCCCGAATTAAATAAATAAATAAGGAAGCACCCTGTGCTAACACACACACATATTATCTAAAGGAATCACCAGATGGCTCAGTTGGTTGAGCGTCTGCCTTCAGTTTGGGTCGTGATCCCAGGGTTCTGGGATCGAGCCCCAAGTTGGGCTCCCTGCCCAGTGGGGAGCCTGCTTCTCCCTCTCCCCCTGCTGCTCCCCCTGCTTGTGCTTGCTTGCTCTCTCTCTCAAATGAATAAATAAAATTTTAAAAAATAAAGGAATCACCAGGGGTTATTACCATAACCGTCAATATCGCTAGCATCATCATAATCCTGCTACTTACTGAGGACTTACCATAGGCCAGGGACGGTACCATGCATTATACCATCTGAGAACAAAACAGTATTTGTCTCGTTTTTGAAATGGGGGAAATAAAGCTTGGAAAGTTTTATAAAAATTAGGTGAGAAAGCTGCCATTCAAACCCAGACTGTGCATTTCTAGCCACTGTGCTATGGTGCTTCCTTTTTGTCCATTTACTCTGGAGCAGATGTCTCTCAGTGTTAGTACATACAGAGCTTCCTCATCCTTTTTAACAGTTGCATAGTATTCCTGTAACTGGCCATAGCATAATTTAACTACTTCCTCCTGATAGACATTTAGCTTGTTTTTCATTTTTTACTATTGAAAGATGTGGTAGCAATGTCTGTGGGAGATACCCCTGCCCTTGCCAGCAGCTCTGCCTTCTCTGTCTCCCACCCTCCTTAGCAAGCTGCCAGGCTCACTGCTGACACCCTGCTGTCCTAGCCAGCGCCTCTCTCTGCTGCTCATTCAGATCCCCCAAAAAGCATCTGTCATGATCCCCTAGGAGGCCCGGGTCATAGGGTCCATCCCCACCCTAACTCCACTACCCTGTCATAGACTCCCTCTCGGGATATCATCAAGTCTTAGGGAAATGTAAAAGAGTCACTCCTAAGAAATTTTTTCTAGAAAACCTATAGAACTGTACCCTAGAGCAGTAGTTTCTCAGTCGGGGGTGATTCTGCACCCCCACATCACCCCCAGGAGATATCTCTGGTTGTCAAAACTGGGAGAGGCTACAGGAGCCTTGTGGGTAGAGGTTCCAAACATCCTACATCCACGGAACAGCCCCCCACATCAGAATCATCTGATCAAAGTATCTGTAGTTCCAGGGTTGAGAAGCTGCTCTCTGGGTCTCCAGGGACAGATTCAGAGTATAAACACTACCCCAGAAGCCTGACCTCAGTGGGGCCTGGAACTTTAAAGCCAGAATGAACTCCGCCTAGGCCATTGCTTCCCCAGTTTACAGATGGGAAAACTAAGGCCTACAGGGACCTGTGATAATAATAGCTGTAGGGTCTTCTGTGTGCTGAGTCTGCTGTGTCCTCTCTCTCATTTGGGTACAGAGAAGGATCTCCATTTTGCAGATGGGGAGACCAAAGGGGGGAGGGGAGTGACGTTTGTCATGTATCCCACAGCCATCTTTGCTTGGGGCTGGCACCTACTTGAAATCACCACTGATGAGCAAGATGTCTCGTTGACAAAGGAACTGTGGTGACAGGTGCCCAGCCCCAGATGTGGAAACACTCCCGGGCTGAGAGTGGGTGGGCTGCTGGGTGTGGGATTTCCAGGAAATCATTTACACACAGATCCACCCATCCCGGAAGAGGGATAACAGCCAACCCTGGAGATCTGTGGGGGCAAGGCCCAGGTTGCTCTCAGCTGCAAGCCCAAGAGGCCCCGTCTTCACTCACAAAGAAAAGACGGGTTTGTTAAGCTTTACCTGGGAGGTTCCGTGGCTCAGAGCATGAAGGCACTTGGTGATCCCTTAAGCCATGTGGTCCTAAACCCCTCCCAGCAAAATCACACTGGTCACCCCAGACCTCACCTGGCCCTCATCTAAGCCCATCACTTCCTGCATAAAAACCTTCCATTCCTTCCCACTGCTCTTGGGAACCCTGACATGATCTGAACCAGGCCCTGTGTGATCTGGCCCCTCTGTCCCTTACCGGGAACCACCACCTCTCCGCCTCCACTCCTGAGCCCTGAGGCCTCCTGCCTCCAGCCGTCACAGGGTCTGATGTTCCTAGCTTCCTCCTGGCAACTCCACAGACCTCAGCTCTCACCTCGAGTAGCGCTTCCTGAGCGGCCCGTGGTCAGATCCCCATTTTAGCTTTTCGTGACTCTCTTGATGCCTGGGATCAGATCCACGTCATTCTCCCCCACCAACCCGTGGGTTCCCAAATCTGCCTCGTTCACCGCTGTACCCACCCTGCCACACGGCTGGCGCACGGGAAGCCCCCTCACTCTCGTGTGCTCGTGGCAGAGAGGAGCGTGGGGAGGTGGTGGGACATGAAAGGAGCCCCAGTGAGAGTTGTTCAGGTTTCTCTTTCCTTGGGGCCTAGGGCCAGGCTGGAGAAGGAGAGGGACCGGGCCCGGGTGACAGGAGGGACGCCTGGGGAGGTGGCCCAGGACACTCAGAGAGAGCGGCGCATCTTCCAGCTGCACATGTGTGAGGTAAGGATGCTGCAGGGGTGAGTGCGGGGTGGGTACGTCTTCCTGCCTTCGTCTCCTGAACCCCCAGGGGGGCCCAGTCACAGGTTCTGGCCCAGAGGGATGGCACCAAGGTTCAGTGATGGCCCGGGATGGGGACGGCAGCCCCCTGGCCCCCAAGATTCCACTTCTGCTCACAACTGCGTGCTTGGCCCTGCTCTTTCCCCAGTATCTGCTGAGAGCCGGGGAGAGCCAGCTGAAGCAGGGTCCCGATTTCCTGCAGAGCCTCATCAAGTTCTTCCACGCCCAGCACAAGTAGGTCTTTGCCCTGTCCCCACCCCCCACACCATGGTCCTTGCTCCTTAACCCTTCAGGCAACACAAAACAAGGCCCCTCCCCAGGGTCTGGCAGGCCCTCGAGGACTCTGTGCCTTGTTGGTGATGCTTTGTACAGCTTCCCTTAAGGGGGTGTTCACCGTGTATCAGGCGCTAAGTACTTTCTCTTACACATTGGCTCCCTCTCAATCCCCAGCAACCCATTTTCTCCTCAGAAACTAAGCCTGAGGTTTACTAACATCCCCCAGCTAGTAAGTGGGATCTAGACCCAGACAACTTGGGCTCCAGAGAGCGGGCTCCCGCCGGACAGAGAGCACTGCCCCAGGTGCCCCGCGATCCTTGGAGCACCTTCTCCCACACGTCCTGCTTCTCTCTTTCTCATCGTTCTCATCCCTTGCTGGGCCTCACACCTCTTAGCTTTTTCCAAGATGGCTGGAAGGCTGCTCAGAGCCTGTCCCCCTTCATCGAGAAGCTGGCAGCCTCTGTACATGCGGTAAGTTGGGCCTCGGCCTTGGGGACCTGGTCAAGCCCCTGTCTTTCCAGGGGGAGCCTGAGGGTGGGGAGAGCTGGCCCCTGCTCGTCTTGGTCTGGGCCGTGCGCCTGACCTGTCCGCTGGCTGACGGAGGGGTCCTCTGTTCCACAGCTGCGTCAAGCCCAAGAGGAGGAGCTCCAGAAGCTGATCCGGCTCCGGGACTCCCTCCGTGGGACACTGCAGCTTGACAGCAGAGAGGTCAGCCCCCGCGAATCATCCCCAAGTGTATGCCTTCTCCCAAGGCCCGCTGTGGAGGGAGGGAGAGAGGGACCCCTGCAGAATGAGGCTCTGCCCACCCAGACGCCCTAAGGTCTCCTTTGCATGTCGGAGGAACAGGAGACTCTGAGCCGGAAGAACTCGGGAGGCGGTGGCGGGGGCTACAGCATCCATCAGCACCAAGGCAATAAGCAGTTTGGGACGGAGAAGGTGGGCTTTCTCTACAAGAAGAGTGACGGGTAAGTGACCCTGAGAGCTTGACTAACTTGCCCAAAGCCACACAGCCAGTAAATGACAGTTGGGGGAGCTGCCGGGGGGAGCCATTCTCATCATTTACATAGACTCTGCGGGTTCCAGGACCCTCCACTCTAGCAATGCAAAATCCTCCGAATCCTAAGCATGTGAACTTCTCCTAGAAGTCACTGGTTGTTCCCGATTTGAAAAAGGATAAAAGCAGCTGCTAGCAGTTATTGAGCACTTATTATGCCCTAGACCATCCCTGTGCCCTTCCCTTGAACCTCTGTAATATACTGAGTATGCCTAGAAATGAAAGTGTTGACCGTGCCTTGCTCCCTGGTGTTAAAAAAAAAAAAAAAAAATCAGTGTGTAAAATGCAAAGCCTCGGGCGCCTGGGTGGCTCAGTGGGTTAAGCCGCTGCCTTCGGCTCAGGTCATGATCTCAGGGTCCTGGGATCGAGTCCCGCATCGGGCTCTCTGCTCTGCAGGGAGCCTGCTTCCTCCTCTCCCTCTCTCTGCCTGCCTGTCTGCCTGCTTGTGATCTCTGTCTGTCAAATAAATAAATAAATAAAAATCTTTTAAAAAATAAATAAAAAATAAATAAAATAAAATGCAAAGCCTCCATGGGATGTTCCCATTTCTCCTGACTAATCAGTTTTTATCAGAGAATAATAATTTTGGTATACTAATTAATATTTACTTCTTGTAGAAGTGTTAAGTAGCTTTGGATCGTGGGTTTGCCAATTTTATTTGTGGGGGGGGGTCTCAATATTTATCTTGCTTTATCCTTAATCGTAATGCAGCTGTTGTGGTCGAGAGCCTGATCCTCCTCTCAGTCTGGGAGTTCCCTAAAGTCCGGAGCTGTGTCTCCTTTATCAGACTAGTGGCTCTCAGAAGGCCAGGGTCATGATTCCCTTCAGAGTCAGGATTCCCAGAGAGTGGGGGCTCTGTTTCCCCCATCAGACTGGGAGGTACCTCAGGGCAAGACTACGTCTCCACCATCAGAAGGGAGCCCCAGAAAGTGAGGGGTGTAGGGGTCAGGGAATGAAGAGGTGTGCTGGAGGTCAGACAGGTGGGGCCAGGGACCTGGTCAGAACTCTGTTTTCTGATAATGGGGGAATTAGGTGTGAGCCTTGGGTCAGTGTCTCTCTATCCCTCTGGGCTCTAGAATTCGAAGAGTCTGGCAGAAAAGGAAGTGTGGAGTCAAGTATGGCTGCCTGACCATCTCCCACAGCACGGTGAGGCCTGGAGGGGGCACGATCGATAGGTCCTTTCTTCACTTCTGAACAAACAAGTGTCAAACCCTCCCTCCAGCCCTGGCCCCCAAACCTGGATCCAGATCCCTGGAGACCCCCTGTGGGAGGAAGGCTGGGACTCAAAGCTCTCAACCTAATCTTGGCCCACACTCCACATCCCTGAGGCGCTGGAAGCGGGAAGACATGAACCGGAACAGGACAATTATGCCCATTTAATAGACTGGGAAAATGGAGGCCTGCGAGTTTGGAAGACCCAGAGGAGCACATGTGTTCTCTCTCCCCAAATTCCCACAGATAAACCGGCCCCCAGTGAAGCTGACCCTGCTGACGTGCCAAGTGAGGCCAAACCCTGAGGAGAAAAAGTGCTTTGACCTGGTGACCCGTGAGTACTCCCCATCTCCTCCCCACAACTGCCCAGCGCATCTCTAAGAGACCTGCCGGCTCCCTGGAGGCTTCAGTTAGGGCCCCGTGTCCAGTCCCCAGTGTGTTTATCAGACGGCTGGCCCTGCAGGCATCAGACACCTGAGGCCCTGGATGCTGTTTTTAGAGGCTTTACTCCACAGACTATTAAATATTAAAATGTACCTTCATCCCACATTAAGTATGATTATTTCTGTAAAGTATATTTAAATAGATTTGGGTAATTCAGCTTTGGAAGTTATTATTTCACATTTTCACTCTTCATTCTTTGGAGGCTTTGGTGCCAGGTTTTACGTGGGGGTCAGTGCAGGCTAAGAAAGACCTAGATCTCATTCTAGGGCAGCTCTCTCTGGCAAGGATGTGATGTGGGGATCCAGTAAGATGATGGGGAGTATTCAGAAGAGTGGTACAGATATAGCACTGTCAAAGATAAAGGAGGGGAAGGCCTGCCCTGCTGTGGCAATCAGGAAAGGCTACTTGGAGGAGAGAGCCTTTGAGTGTAGCCTTGAAGGACAGAGATCGCTGAGTTTGGGGGAGGACGTTTCAGGAGACAGGACTGGCATGATGAAAGGCACGGGAGTAGGAGAGTAGGTCTGACTAGGCTGACCAGAGTGCAGAGTTCGCAGAGGAGAGTGGTGTGACATGAAGCCTGGGAATGCCTCTTAAAGTTTCAGACCTTATTTTCTGGCAATAGGGAGCCACAGAGGGTCCTGAAGAGGGGGTGGCCTGATGAGATCAGAACCTTGGGCACAACAGTCTGGCGGATGGTACAGGTTGAGGAAGGGGGGGAGCAGGGAGACTAGACAGGAGGCTGAGGGCCCATGTGGGGTGGTGGCAGTAGGTTTGGAGTATACCCTGTCTCTGAACTGGGGTTGGGGGGGTGGTCCTGGAAGAGGAGGGCCTTGGTAGGATCCTCCTTTGGAGGTGACTTCTGAGAAACAGCTCATGCTGCCAGCCACTATCCTTGCCCATGGTTATCCGCCCCCCAGCTCCCAGCTAGGCAGAGTCTGGAAGGGAGCCCCAGAAAGTGAGGGGTGTATGAGTCAGGGGATGAAGAGTTGTGGCTGGAGGTCAGACGGGTGGGGCCAGGGACCTGGTCCAGGACTCTGTTTTCTGATACAGGGGAATTAGGTGTGAGCCTTGGGTCAGTGTCTCTGACACTGGGGACAAAGTTCCACCTCGACCCCACCAGCTGGGTGAAGGCTCCTTGCATTTCTCTGCGCCAAACATACCCCCTCTCCCTACAGACAACAGGACATACCACTTCCAGGCAGAAGATGAACATGAGTGTGAGGCGTGAGTGACACCACCCTCCCCCCTTGCGAAGCCCCCCCCCCCATCTCTCCCCACTCCCCTCCCAGCTGGAGACAACCTGGGGGTGGGGACAGGGGAGCCTCATCTACCTCCCAGCCAGGTGTCCCCACCCATGCGGGTGTCACTCCCATGCCCCCTCGCACCCTTTCCGTAGGTGGGTGTCAGTGTTACAGAACAGCAAGGATGAGGCCTTGAGCAGTGCCTTCCTCGCGGAGCCCAGCGGCGGTGGCCCGGGACCCTGCGGGGGCGCCGGGCTGGACGGGGAACCCCAGGACCTCACGAAGCTGCTCATCGCCGAGGTGAAGAGCAGGTCCGGGAATGGCCAGTGCTGCGACTGCGGGGCTGCAGGTGGGCCAGCGAGGGGTGGGGAGAGAGGAGGGAGCTGGCGGCGGAGGGGAAGGGCCGGCGCCTCCAGGCACGAGCCGCTCTCTCTTGCAGACCCCACGTGGCTCAGCACCAACCTGGGCGTGCTCACCTGCATCCAGTGCTCGGGCGTCCACCGCGAGCTGGGCGTGCGCTTCTCGCGCATGCAGTCCCTCACCTTGGACCTTCTGGGCCCCTCCGAGCTGCTGGTGAGGGCGGGGCGGGGCCAGAGGGGGGTTGGGGCGTGGCTTAGTCGGGGCAGAGCTTGGGCAGACTGGCTCTGCCCAAGGGTTTTGCGCTCGGGTCGGGCGGGGCGAGGTGGGGCAGGATCCTTAAGATCCGGAAAGGGGAGGGTCGGGGTCCGGCCTCTGCAGGCTCCGTCCTCCAGGGGCGCTGTCCTAAAGCACCCGTCTTACCCCTCCGCTTTCTTGCGACTCCAGCTGGCCTTGAACATCGGAAACACGCGCTTTAATGAGGTGATGGAGGCCCAGCTGCCCGCACAAGGCGGCCCTAAACCCTCAGCGGAGAGTGACATGTAAGGGGATTCTCAGATGGGGGTCGGGCCGTGCGTCCTGGCTGGGGATTCTGCTTCTCCAGCTCCTGTAGTCTCAGGAGGATCTTGGGCCAGAAGTCTAGGGAGAAGGGAGCCGCAGATCTGGAAGAGTACAGGACATGGGGCGGGGGGTAGATCCGTAGCTCCTCTGGGATGGTTCCAGGGGTCAGCTGAGGGGAAACGGCCCATGCTCTGAGACTGTGGTTGACTTCGGCAGGAGCACGCGCAGGGACTACATCGTGGCCAAGTATGTGGAACACAGGTTTGCCCGCCGGTCCACACCCGAGCCTCAGAGACTCCGAACGGCCATTTGCAACCGGGACCTCCTGTCAGTACTGGAGGCCTTTGCTAATGGGCAGGACTTTGGACAGCTGCTGCCTGGGCCTGAGGGACAGGTGAGGACCCCCTCCAAGGGCCACCTATATCCCACCCCCTCTCATACTCCCCAGTCCTTCTCCAGGACCAGCTGTCACTCTCTTCTGCCCCCCACCCACGACATCTGTTCAAACCCCACCTGTTGGAGGGGTAAATGGGGTAAATGGAACAGAGCACTTCCGTGGGGCAGACCTGGGCCAGAGTCCTGGCTCTGTGTTTTCCTAGCTGTGTGATCTAGAACAGGTCTGTGTTTTCCTAGCTGTGTGATCTAGAACAGGTGACTTCACTTCTCTGAGCCTCCGTTTCTCATCTGTGAAATGAGTGGATGATAGCACCCCAGGGGTGAAGTGAGAATGAAGCATGGAGTGTAAAGGGCCAAGCGCATGCTAAGCGTGCAAGAAATGTTAGTATCTTTCTTTTTCCTTGACTAACCTTGGACATGGGTAAAGGTGAGTCAGATTAGGTCAGGGAAGCCTGTTGCCTTGGTGATTCTGGTAGCAAATACCCCATGAGCCAGGGAGTCGGGAGGGGAAGGGTGTCAGAGACATCTGCAAGGTTAAATTGGCAGGAGTTGCTGACTGTAGATGAACAATGGATGTCGTCTTTGAACTGTCTGATATCTTAGTGGGACTGTCCAGTGGGCAGTGAGGGTGCAGCACTTAGATGAGGTAAGAATTTGGAACAGCCTTCACATGAGTGAGAGCTGAAAGCCTGAGGTTAGCTGAGCTCTCAGGGGACCAGCGAGAGAGAGGAGCAGAGAGAGCAAGGCCGGGGCTAAGAACCGAATTTGGGAAGCACGTGTAACTGGGAGCAAGAGGAGGCAGAGCCACGGAAGGCAGCATGGAGGAAGGGTCTCTCCTCGCAAACACGAGACTCCCTCTCCGCAGTCTCCTCTCTCAGGGTTCTGGCAGGTTTATATCTGGAGATGTCGCGGTGGGGGGGCAGCAAGAGTTCAAAAGGGTGATACTGGGTTGGGGGCAGGTGAACTGGGGGAATCTCAGAGGTGTGGACATGTACCCAGGCACCTGGAGAGCTTGCCCTGCACTTGGCCATCAGAGTCGCCAGCCCTGCCTCCTTGCCCCTGGTGGACTTCATCATCCAGAATGGGTGAGAGCGTCCCTGCCCATCTGCCCACCTCCTCATCCTCCTCTCCCCCCGTCCTGTTCCTTTCTCTTCTCCACAACCCTTCCCCCCTCCCTCTTTTTCTCCCTGACTTTGACCCTCCTCCCCTGTCTGTTCCCCTTCCTGCCTCCCTGTCTTCCCCCCGACAGAGGTCACCTGGATGCCAAGGCTGCTGACGGGAACAGCGCTCTGCACTGGGCTGCTCTCTACAACCAACCTGACTGCCTCAAGCTGCTGCTGAAAGGGAGAGCTTCGCTCGGCACAGGTGGGGCTCCCAGCACGTCCCCCAGCAGACTTCCATTCTTTCCTGCCCCTGGTGTGGAACTTCCTGCCCTCTTCCCAGACCAAGGGAGTGGGTAACAAGCACAGACTTTGCAGACAGACTGGGGTTCTAATCCTGGCTTGCCTCTGACCACCTCTGTGACCTTGGGATTTGTCCATTCATCTCTTGAACCTCAGCTTCCTCGTGTGTAAAGTGGGTATAATACCACTGACCTGGCAGACCTGCAAAGAACATAAAATGATGTTTCTGAAAGTAGCTAACCAAGTAAATACTAGCCGAACGCAAATAATAATGATTATAATAGCCACTATTTACCGGCATAGTAACTCCTTTAGTACTCACGACAGCCTCGTCAGGAGGTTACAAGTATTACACTTATTTTATAGATAAGAAAATCAAAGCCCAGAGACACTAGGTAACTTGCCCAAGATCACACAGCCAGGAAGTAGCAGAGCCAAGATTCAAACACAATCTGATTTCAGAGGCCCATCGTAACCTCTAAGCTAGAATGCATTTGACCTTGACCGTGACCCTTGGCTTTACCCCTCACAGTGAACGAGGCAGGAGAGACAGCTCTGGACATAGCCAGGAAGAAGCAGCACAAGGAATGTGAGGAGCTGGTGAGGTCTAGGAAAGGAGGGGAAGCCCCTTACCCTGTCTGTCTCTCTGCCGAGCCCCTGACCCTCTGAACTGCCAGGACTTTGTTATTGGCAGCTGGAGCAGGCCCAGGCTGGGACCCTCACCTTCCCTCTGCACGTGGACTACAACTGGGGAATCTCCCCTGAGCCTGGCTCTGACAGTGAGGAGGACGAGGAAGAGAAGGTGAGTCCCGGCCCCGTCTCTCGGGCCTTTGTTAGTCCATGGAAGGAGCCCGATTGGGCCTGGCAGGGGGAGGGCCAGGGCTGAACTGGAGGAACCAGACCATCCTTTCTCCCATTCTTTTGCCCCTGCAGCGCTCTCCTCTGAAGCCCCCAGCCCAGGCCCGCTGGGCCAGCGGGAGGGTCGACCTCAGCAATAAAACCTATGAGACCATCGCCAACCTGGGATCAGCTGCCCCTCAGAGCCAGAGTGAGGCCTGCCCCCCACCCTTGCCGGTCAAAAACCCTTCTCGGACCATGGTCCAAGGGCGTGCAGGACATGCCAGCGGAGGTATGGCCAGCCACCCGGAAAAGTGCTCCCTGTACCGTTCACTGACGGTCTGCTGTGTGCTGGCGCGCTAAGCTAAGGCTGTGCGCGGTAGTCCACGCCCCCCTCCCGCCCTCGCAATCACCTGTCAGGTAGAGGCTATCCTCTACCCCCTGCAGGTAAAGGAACAGAGATGTTAAGTCACGTGTCCAAGATCCCACAGCTAAGTCCCCGATTGTGGGATCCCAACCCAGGTCTGTCTTATTCCAGATTCCTCAATGCTACGCTTAAGTAAAAAGGCAGAGAAGCACGTACTGACCATCCACTGGGTGCCTGAGACGCAGTCTAGTGGGGGAGATAACAGCCAGAATGTGATTCATTACAATATCAGACACGACGGTACAGAATGTAAATCCCCACCCCCACCCCACGAAGGATGTAAATCGCAAAAGCACAGGGATTGGAGTGTTCTGGGACTAGTATTTCGGCACCTGGCTGGCCTCAAGAACTGTTTGTTGACTGAATGAAGAAGCTTGTTCTGGGAGCTCAGGGGAAGGAGGGAGCGTGTCCTGTTGGGACCGAGGGGTGGCCGAGGAGGGCGTCCTGTCCTGTCGGCACCTGAGCTGAGCCTGACAGGTGAGCAGAGGAGTCCAGAGTGAGGACCCAGGGTAGCAGAAGCAAGAACAGTGCGTCACTAGCCCATGAGACCCAAGCAGAGTGGGGAGAAGCCGGAGGGGAACACCAGATGGGGGGGCGTGGCAGTGGGGGCAGCTGTGATAGGCCCTAGAGGCCAAGGACTGCTTCGACATTGAGAACAGAGTAAGACATAAAGACAGGTTTTATCACTTCTTTTTTTTATAAATCTTTTTTTTTTTCTAGATTTTATTTATTTATTTGACAGAGAGAGAGAGAGATCACAAGTAGGCAGAGTGGCAGGAGGAAACAGGCTCCCTGCTGAGCAGAAAGCCTGATGTGGGGCTCAACCCCAGGACCCTGAGATCATGACCTGAGCAAGGCAGTGGCCCAACCCCCTGAGCTACTCAGGCGCCCCAGGTTTTATCACTTCTGATTCCAGATCGTTCTGAAGTCCCCAGCCTGAGCTGTGAGTCCTCCGGGGCCCCTGAGAGCCTGGGCCGTCCAGCCTCCACCTCTTCCACCCTCACAAACCCCGTGGATACTGCGGGTCCCAGCCAGACCTTACCCAGCTCTGAGGAGGGCCCCTCCCGACCCAGCCTGACATCTGGAGGCACCCCTGCAGAGATGTATCCCCCAGTCAGGTTCAGGTAAGAGCCCAGCTTTGCCGCTGAGCAAGTTTTTCCTGACCCCTATGTACATCGTCTAGCTCCCCACCTGTAAATGGTGGCTGCCTAAAGACTGGGACACCTCCCAGCTCCGAGGCCCACAACTAACACAACACGCTGGCCTTCGAGTGGGGGGTGAGAGGACCCTTCGCCCTTCACACACCTGCCCTGAGTCTAGCCTGAAGGGCTGGGAAGGAGCCTAGAACTCACACTGCTGCAGATGGGGTAGAAAAGGCTGAGTCCCACCTGTGTGGCTTCTTCTAGAGGTTCTCGGTGGGATCTTTGCCATGTCCCATTGCCAACCCACAATCCAGTCCTCCCTTCCCTGTACTCAACGCTTTTGGTCTTGAGTCTGGAGAGCAGACACAGGAAAGCTCCAGTTCTAGGCCTCTGTAGCCTGTGATGGGCCCAGCCAGGACCCTGGAGGACACTGTCCCCGCTTGTCTCAGTCCCCAGCCGATACCTGAGCTCTTTGTCCCCGCTCTAAGAGGCTCTCAGCATGAGGTCATCTTGGCCTTTCCCTGCCTTCCAGCTCCGAGAGCACTCGCTCGTATCGGCGGGGTGGGCTGGAGCCTGGAAGACTGTCCCTCAGCCAGGCAGCCTCTGCCCACAAGGAACATGCTGGTATGAGCTCTGGGACTGTGGTTCGAGGGGTGGTGGCAGGACATGTGGGAGGCAGAGTTGGTCAACAGTAGATGGGTGGGGTGGGGTCATAGGGACCTCTGCCCATGGCCAGAGTCTATAGGAGGCTGGGTGGCCACAGTTCGGCCAGTCCCTTGCGCTGGTGTGCCCCCTTCCCCCTCCAGCCCGGGACTCATGAAGCTGGGGAGAGCCCAGGTCTTGAGGGACGGCAGAGGTGAGGGGGCCCGAGCTGGGGCTTCTCTCCAGGGGAAGATGAGCAGACCTGTGTCAGCCAGACTGGGGGCTCACTTCCCTACAGATGAGGCAGGATTAGGGTGGCTGGAGAGCAGCCCTTGGCTTGCCAGCTGTCCCCTTGTATAGGAGAGTCTCCTGAATCCTCCCAGACAGGCCACTCCCAGGCAGAGAGGCGTGTGACAGGGACAAGGCAAGAGCTGTCACCCTGAATCCGCCCTCTCCCTGCTGAATCGTGACATCTTTCACAGTCACCCATAGTTAGTTGGGGATCCTGGGAGTGGGCACAGGACAGAGCCAGCTGGGCTGAGCACGAAGCCACGGTTCCCCTGGGGATCCCTCAGGGGTGGCGGTGGTTGCTGTGCTGGGAGTCAGAGACAGCAGGGGCAGGAGCTGGGCCTCTCTGAGGAACCGTCATCCTCAGTCCATCAGAGTCAGGTGCCAGACCCCAATCTGTGTCCACAACCAGGTATCCGCCCCCAGCATTTAGCAGATGCATGTTGGTGGCACATGTGTGATAAGAAGAGCTTGGACTGTAGGACATGGAGGACTTGGAAAAGTGGCTTTGCTTCTTCAAGCCTCAGTTTCGTTGTCTGTGAAATGGGGATAATGTCATCTATCCATGATAGGACGGTGGTGGAACTGAGGTGGTATGTAATATAGGTACTCGGAACATGTCCATTTTCATTCTTCTCTCCCCAGGTTGGCTTCACTGAAGGAGAGGACTCCAGGAGAGGGCTTCTCCTGGAAACTCTGCACAGCTTTTGCAAGACTAGCTCCTTGCTCGTCCTTACATGCCAGAACTAGCGCCCGTGTGGGACCCCAATGTTCAGTGCTAGGACTTGAGCCCACAAGACCGGGGAACTGAGTTCTCCATTACCGTAGGTCTTGCTCTGTTTGTACCTTGTGCCTCTGTGGCTGGCCTTCCTCCCTGCCGTGGGCCCGTGCCCCCTCCAAGGATACGGGGCCCTTCCATATTCGGGCTGATGGCAGTTCCTTCCCCTCTATCCTGTCCCCACCCCGGGAGCTCATTAGCTGGGTCTGAGTATTCATGAGCTACCGTTAGCTGCAGAACCCTCAGTCTCTCATCAGACCAGAATATCTTTCTTCCATCAGTCTGGGGGCTCCATAAGAGTAGGGCCAGCCCACCTCCATCATCCAGACCAGGGATTCTGCCAGCCAAGGGGCCGTCTTTTTGGACGTTTGTTAGTCTAGTACTTTACTGCGTTTTTCTCTACGTCCAGATGCCACACAAGTAAGACAAGGGTCTTGCAGATGTGGTCCCTTGCTGGGTCACTGGTCCCAAAGGCTGGGTTTGGGAATCAGCAGGGCTAGATTCCAGGGGATGGTCCCGGGCCCAGGGACAGACAGGCAATCAGCTGCCTGATACCGATGGGACGCTGCATTGTCTGCAGCTTGCATCCATCCTGGTTGGCCACTGCTCGTGCTGTACCGGCTATTAAGTAAATAAGCACTAGCACTCCTTTTGAGGAACCGCATAGCCCTCCTGGGGACCTCTGCTCTATTCCTCAGCCAGGAAGCAGGCTCAGAGTAGCCCCCCATTTGCCTGCTGTCCTTGATGTAACAGGAGGGAAAGGATGGTCTGGGATGATTGATCTTCCCTGCTCTCCTTTTCCTTTGGTCAACTCAGAAGCCTTCCAGTCTTGGGGGAGGAAAGAGCTAAGAAAGGAGGAAGGGGAATAATAGGAATGGGAAGGAAGGGCTCAGATTCTGTTTCCCAGTCCCAGAAGTGTCACCATGACTTTCAGCCCCATATTAGAAAACAGGTACAGCTAAGCCATCATCAGTCTCTTAAGGCGGCTTCATGGGCACCCGGCGCTGAGCCCTGGCAGGGATGGGTCAGGCCAAACAGGAGAGGCCAGAGAGTGCCAATGGCCAATGAAGCAATCTGGCCTGGGAGGCGGGGCTGTGTATGCTGGAGACCGGCCTGGTCTGGGATCCCACGGATCCCAATGGGGTAGTCTTCTGGGCCTCCAGCATCTGGTTTTGTTCATCTCAGACTTGTTATCTCACTCATCTCTAATAAAAGATTTTTTTTTTTTGCATTAAATTCAGTGGCTTCATTTGTGGGATCTGAAGAACAGTAGGGAAGGGGTGGGAATCCTAGGGCCTGGAATGCTTTCTCTGGACCTACTAAGGAAGACCGTGGCATGAACAGGGGTTTGCACCCAGGGGTGGTTTTGCCCCCAGGGGGATGTTTGGCAACATAGAGACCTTTTTTGACGGTTGCCAACTGGAAGGTACTACTAGCATCTAGTGGCTAAAGGTCAGAGATCCTGGTGACCACCCTCCAGTTCACAGCTCTGCCCTCAAAATAATGGATCATCCCAACTAGAATGTTAACAGTACGTGGGTTAAAAACCCCGGTGCAGAGGAAGGGTGCTGGCCAGGGAGCCGGAAGGCCAGCATTTTAGGTTGACCACAGCCCTTGTCTCAGTTTGCGGTCTCCTGAGACAAAGTTCTGGAAGCAAGGGGTTTATAGTTTGCAAGGTGATCCCAGGAAATATAAAGAGGAAGTAGGGAGTGGAATACTGGGTCAAAAAGCAATAGGGGGTCTGTTAATGAGGGGCTCCTGCGAACTAGGGCTTATCTTCAGGACCTTCCAGAGACTATTGATTAGAACATGTCTTCGGGGCACCTGGCTGGCTCAGTCGGTAGAGCATGTGACTCTTGATCTCGGGGTCATGAGTTTGAGCCCTATGTTGGGCATAGAAATTGGTTTAAAAAAGAATAAAAAAGAACAAATCTCTGAGTTTTCCCACTGAAAGTGAAAAAATTGGTGTGTTTGCCACCACTTCTTTTGTTGTGTTTCGTTGGCTGAGGGGTCCTGCCTGGGAGTGTCCGTTTCTAAGCACCTCAGCCTGCTCTGAAGCCCTCATCCCGAGATGTGGGTAGGTGTTGGAGGTGCGTCCAGGAACAGCCTGCTGTGACCTCCATGTGAGGGCAGGTAGAGGGAATACGGCGGGTACCAACAGTGTCTGATACGGTTGAGCAGTGCAACCCTGGGCTGCTCTAAGCCTCAGTCTTCCCGTCTGTACAATGAAGAGGTTGGACTTGATGTTTTCTTAGGGTCCTTTGAGCCCCAGTGATGTAGGTGTCTTGTCATACAACTCACCGTGGGAACTCTGTGGAACTTTGAGGGGGATCAGCTCTGCTTTTTTTTCTTTTTTCAAGGCAATCCTGGGGCGTCTGGCTGGCTGTCAGTGGAGTGTGTGACTCTTGATCTCAGGGTTATAAGTTTGAGCCCCACATTGGGTGTGGAGTTTACTTGAAAATAAAATCTTAAAAAAAAAAAAAGGCAACCCTAAGTAACTACAGACAGCTGTCCCTTCAACCCAGAGGTTGCTTGGGAGTTGACCAAGAGACCTCCGCACATCCCAAACAAAGTCTAACCTCCTAAAAGTGGCCCATAATGCTGGTGTGGTCAGACCACACTCACCTCTGGCTTTCTGCCCTGTCTTCCCCCAAAACCAACCTCTAAGCTGTAGCCCCGCCAATATTTAGTTCTTCCAACCCTGACACACTAAGCCCACTCCCATCCCTAAGTTTTGCACGTTCAGAGCTCCAGGAAGACTGTTTTGTTCCTCTCTGGGTGCCCAGGGCTAGAACTGTCTGGCACATAGTAGGTGTTCAATACATGTTGAATGAATGAATGAATGAATGTTTCTTCCTCCCTTATGTGAATAGTCCCTTCCCATGCCCAACCCCCACCCCGCACTTCTGCCCCAAAGATTAAACTTCCTTTCTTCAGGGTAGAAACCTCCACTGGTGCGGGTCCTCTCAAATGTGTCCTTAAAGCATCCTTACTTCTTCCTGACCCTCACCCCACTTGTGATAATATATTTGATTGCATCCAAATTCCCTTAGGTTTTCTCCTGCCTATAGACTGTACCTCAAGTTTGCTGGGACTAGTCCTGGACACTCAAAATGCATTTGTTGAATGAAGATAAACTCACTCCTTCTTACCATACTCCCAGGTCACTCACTCAGCAGCAGTTAGAAGCCAGATGAGCCGTCACCAAGGCTGGGATGGAGTTTTCTAACACTGAACACCCCAAGCCACTGTGTCCCCCCCTCTGCATACGCACTGACCACTTTTCATGCTTCCCCTCCAGGTCCCTAAGCACCTCTTCCAGCAAAAAGATAATGTTGTATTAATTATGCTCACCAGTTTAGGACTCTTCCTGAGTGTGCTGGAGACACTTGGAAAGAAGGTCCTTCCATGGGAACACAGATGGGTGCGCAGTTGTGAGGGCACAGTTCTCTTTACTCCTTTCATCCAAGATCCCCCCCACCCCAGACCCGATCCCACTGGGGAGGCAGGTGGCCTGACCCTGAATAAATTAGGGGCACCCATCCACCCGGATCAGTATTTCTCAAACTTTGGCGCACCTAAGAATCTCCCAAGTCGTCACTACACAGAGAGCAGTCCTCGGCATAGCCCTGCCTGCTGCACTCGGGGGAGCTTCTAAGAAACGCAACATCTCACTGCAGCCAACAAAATCGATGGAACCAGAGGGCCTGGGTGCACCCGTGTACACAGGCTGTGTGCACGAATGAGCGGGCCCCGGTAGAGCAGAGTTGGATTTGACCGCCGCGCACGAAATATGAGCCGAGCGCTGCAAGCTGCCTGCACTTGGGCGCAGGCACGGAGCTAGGTCCGCCCGCTCGGAGCTGCGACCGTGCAGAGTCGCTGGAGCCAGGACTCCTCCCAGAGCGCTGGGGCACCCTCAGGCGCCCTGCTTGCCGAGACAGCCCCTTGCGTCCGGGGACCACGGCTTCCCCAATTGCCAAACCTCGCTTCGGCAGAAGGGCCGAGGCGCAGGGCCCTCTCTCGCGCGGCCTCGTTCCTCTCGAGAGGCCAAACCCGCCGGCGCGGGCAAACTTTGCCCGGGCGAGTCCTTGAAGTCTATATTTAGTGCACGTCACCCCTCCCCACTGCGGCTGCGGGGCGGGCGGGCCGAGGGGGTGTGGGGGGAGAGCCCCGCCCCCGCAGGCGTGTGCGTCGTGTGGGTTTGGGGCCCGCGCGGTCGCGCGCCCTCCGCCTTTGCACCTCCCGCAGCCCCGGCGCCCCTAGCCCCGGCGGGCGTCGCGCGCCAGCATGGGCCAGGAAGAGGAGCTGCTGAGGATCGCCAGAAAGCTGGAGAAGATGGTGGCCAGGAAGAACACGGTGAGGCCGCAGAGTTTGGGCCACGGCCCCCGCCCCCAGGAGGCGCGGCGCGTGCGAGCCAGGAGTCCCGGGGGCGCGTGCTGGCCGGGCGCCCGGGAGGCGCGTGCGGGACGCCAGGGCCCGAGGGAGGCGCGGCTGGCGCAGGACGCAGCGCCACTTGGGGACTGCTGCGAACTCCCGGGGTGGGCGTGTGCCCGGCCCAGGGCGCTGGGCAGGATCGCGCGGGCCGCAGAGAAGAGGCTTATGCACGCCTCTCTGGACCAGCGGGGTTCAGGGGCCCTGGGTGGCTTGCGCAGGGCCCGGGAAAGCGAGCGAAAAGACCGGGACCTGGAAAAGGACTTTCGGAGTCCGGGGACTCAAGGCAAAGTCCAGGGAGTGGTGGCGACAGCGGGGCGGGGGAGAAGGGGGAACGGCGCGGGGGGTGTGGATTGCAAAATCCTGGGTGCCCGAGAAGGGGCAAAGAAACTTGAGCTGATGTAGGGTGCTGAGCCGCCTCCATCCCTCACCCGGGGAGCGGATCTAGGCAAGGGACCGCAGATCCCACAACCTCACAGCCTGCGGGCGCCAGGAGCGGTTCTACTTGGAACTTTCCCTTAACTTGGCCGCAGGGTGGGGCCCCCGCGGGCGGGGCCGAACAGGTGCAGGGCAGCCGCTGCGCGCCCTCGGGGGCCCTCGGGGCGGGGAGGGAAGGAGGACTGGCGGTAGGCCTGGCCCCGGAGGGTGGAGGGTTGGAGGGGAGAGCCGGACCCAGAGGAGAATGCAGACTGACGGCCCTACCTGCGCGGCCTGCGGCTCTCAGGCCAACTTCAAGTTAATGTTTGATCCTCACCATGATCTTTGCCTCAAGCTGGTGGCCACCAGGTTGCCTGGTCAGAGCAAACTTGGCCTTGGGTCTGGGAGGGCCTGAGCACACCTGGAGAGGGAAGAGAGGACGACTTAGCCCTTGAGAGCTCAATAGTCCCTGCTGGAGCCTGACCTGGCTTATCAGCCCATTCTGTGACTCTAGGAGCTTGGGAAAGGGATGGCTCCTAAGAAAAGCTTTAGAATGGGGAAAAAGGAAGAGTCACCAGAACCAAGGACTGTGTCAAGCAGCCCTAGAGCAGGCACAGTGAGTGGGTGTCCGTATAAAGGCCAGAGTCTGCCAGTTTCCTCACGTGGAGGGAAGAGATAAGATTATCTACCTCCTGGGAAGGAGTGACTTTAGGCAGTGGTGAGTGTGGAAGAGATGTGAGGCCTTTGGGAGCACTTGCATGGATGTTTAGTAAGAGTTAGACAATGACTCCTCCTTTGGGACAGCAAGGCGGGACACGAAACCTGTGGAGTGCTGGGAGCCTGTCACCCTTACAAGCCCAGCCTCCCCCAACCCGGTTCCCGGATCCCCCACCCAGTTCCAAGATCAGTGGAACTGAGCCTCGCATCCGAGGGCGTTTTCCCAGCTCCAAGTGGTGGAGCTCAGGCCCCTGTCTGCTGAGCTCAATCCTGCCTCATAGACCTGTCCCTGGCTAACCCCAGGCTTGGGCCGGCAGATTCTGGGCTGGAGGTGGGGGTGGTGGGACACCTGGGGAAAAGCAGTTTGGGGGGAGTCGAGCTCTGGCTGAGAAGGAGGGGACTTGCCCTGGGCTTCCCCCTCACTCCTTGTATGGTCCTAGGCTCACCATTCTCTAGGCTTTCCCTCTCTGGGCCTCAGTGCCCTCTTCTGTGAAATGGGAAGAGGAAACTGTGTCCCTTGGGGGATGGATTCCTGTGAAAGTACCCAGAGCTCCGTCCAGGAAAGAGCCCCATCTGGATGCAAGGTCTCGGTAGCACAGAGCTCCTTCGTGGCCACGTCTGCGCCTGGGCTCTTGGCAGCATCTGGGTGGGCACAAGCTCTGGGCCTGTGGCCGGGAGAGGCGGGGCCTGCTCTGGGAGCAAAAGTGGGGCCCGCCCAGCAGCGGTTAGGGAGAGGAGGACACATTTCCTGTAACAAGACGGATCCTCCACGTTGCAGCTCAGGCCTGGGGTTTGCTGCCAGTTACCGAAGTCCCAGCAACATACTAAGGGCTTTTGTCAGCTGCTGTGAGCATCCGGCTGAAGCAGCCTCAGACACAGAGCCACAGCGACAGCCACAGCGACACATACACACAATCACACACAACAAACATAGCTGCACACACGCAGCCACACACCGCAACAGCTAGACAAGCATCTACACACATAACTGCGTATGAGACACAGCCACGGGCACCGACGTGCCAGATACAGTGGCCATGATGTTTCCAGAAAGACACACACATGTGTGTGCCGCAGAACCACCCTCAGACAGCCACACTGACCCACTCGGAGGTTGTAATATGGGCATCATTCCACAGAGACACACAGACTTGCTGTTCAGAGCCGCACGTGCACAGCTCCACGCGGGGACCAGAGCTACAGCTGGGCGCACACCACAGCCCTGTACAAGGAGAGTCACAGCTGGCAGCTCTCGCTCAGGGTTCCTGGCAGTTTCTCTCCATCACCCCCCAGTGGTACAGTGGGATACACAGAGACACACGCCCCGTGGTGAGCTGCAGCCACAGCCACTATTGATTTTTCAGGAATTTTCCAAGCTGGCTGTGAAATACAGACGCTGTTTTATTCTTTTAATTGATTATAGTTGACAGCCAATGTGACATTAGTTTCAGGTGTATGACATAGTGATTCCTCAGCTCTATACATTCTGTACGGCACTACCTGTCACCGTACGATGCTGTTAAAATACCATCGACTTAGGGCGCCTGGGTGGCTCAATGGGTGAAGCATCTGTCCTTGGTTCAGGTCATGATCTCAGGGTCTTGGGATTGAGCCCCGCGTTGAGCTCTCTGCTCAGTGGGGAGTCTGCTTCTCTCTCTCTCTCTCTTTCTCTTTTGCGCTCGCTCTTTCTCTTTGAAATAAATAAAATCTCTAAAAAATAATAAAATACCATTGACTATATTCCCTACGTAGAGCATTATCTTAAAAATTAAAGATATACTTACAATTAAATAAGTGATATTAAAAACAAAGGTAACAAACTCTCCAAAGCCATCACTGCTAATTGTTTAACTTGATTTCACTATCACGGGGGTCTAGAGCTGATTCGCTCGGATCACATCAATACGGTGGAAACGGCGTATAATGCACGGTTCTGCACATCCCTCCTTTACTTCAGTGACAGCGGTTGGTAGCTTGAAACTGGCCACGGGAGGACTACTGACATGATAGAAATTGACAAACACTACACAGATCAGGTGGTTTTTTCTTTGAGAACTGGGCGTTAAACATTGAGCAACAGGCCACTGCCCCTACTCATATTTCGTAATCGTACACTCCGAGGTCGCTACGTGTCCATCTCGAAGCAGTTTGTATCGTGGTTAGAGCCGACGGTCCTCAGTTCGAATCCCAGGTCAATGTCTTGCAACTTGGGGCAAAGTATTTAATCTCTTTGTTCCTTGGGTGGCTCATCTGTGAAAATGGGGTAGTAATTTGGTAAGAAGGGGGCTAGGGATAGTATGTGCCTCACAGGGCCGGTGTGAGAGTGAAAGGGACAAAGGCAGGTGAAGGACGGAGGGCAGGGCCCAGCACCCAGGAAGCCTTGGATTAGTGCTGCACGCAGAGTTGTTTGCCCACACGTTTATGTACATGCTTGCACGTCCGCAGGTCACGCCTCCAAAAATGTACTACAGACCGAGTTCCAAGAGAGGCTGAGGGCAGCCCTTGGGACACGGTCCTGGCAAGGAAGCCTGGCCAGCAGGGGCTGGCAGCTGAAACCACACACTGAGACCAGGGCAAGGGGCATGCAGGACACAGTCAGCTGGCGCTCCCAGGGGACCGAGCTCAGGACAGGAGGCAGGGATGACCTCTGGGAAGTGGGTGTAGGAAGGAGAAGGCTGAAATGGGGCAGGGGTTCACGGGGCCTGGCGGGCAGCAGATTTTCAGATCTGAGGTCCTTTGTTTCCTTCTACCTCTCCCACCTCTGCTCTCTGCTTTAGCAGTTCAGTCAGGGAGTGCCGAGCTGTGTGCTGAACCCTGAGGTTTCAGAGACTAAAACAGTCCTCTTTGGGGGCACCTGGGTGGCTCAGTGGGTTAAGCCTCTGCCTTTAGCTCAGGTCATGATCCCAGTATCCTGGGATCGAGCCCCACATCGGGCTCTCTGCTCAGCAGGGAGCCTGCTTCCCCCTCTCTTTCTGCCTGCCTCTCTGCCTACTTGTGACCTCTCTCTCTCTGTCAAATAAATAAATAAAATCTTTAAAAAAAAAAAAAAACCAGTCCTCTTTGCCCCAGAGAAATGAAAGTATATGTCCATACAAGGACTTGTACGTGAATGCTCCTTGGCCCAGCTGGAAACTACCCCTACGTCCCACCAGCAGGTGAATGGATAAGCCAGTTGTGGTACATCTCTGCGATGGGAAATGACTCAGTAATAAAAAGAATTATTGATCTATGCAGCAACATACATGAATCTCAATTATGCAGAGTCAAGGAGAAAGCCTATCACAGTACATTTTATTTTTTTTTACAAGATTTTATTTATTTATTTGTCATAGAGAGAGCACAAGCAGGCCAAATGGCAGGCTCCCTGCTGGACAAGGAGCCCGATGTGGGACTCGATCCCCAAACCCTGGGATCATGACCTGAGCCGAAGGCAGTGGCTTAACCGACTGAGCCACCCAGGCGCCCCTGCAGTATGCTTTATATAAAATCCTTTCAAATGCATCTAGACTGACGTCAGAATACTGGTGTCCTGGGGTTGGGGTGCAGGGCAGGAGGGATCACAAGGGGGCACAAGGGAACTTTGGGGGATGACGGCTATGTTCTTCTCTTGATTGTGATGATGGTTTCACGGGTGTACACAAACATCAAACATGCAGCGCATTGCATATCAGTTATATCTTATTAAAGCTATTAAGAAAAAAAAAAAGCAAGGTCCTCACCCTGCAGGAGCTCATAGTTGGCAAGCAGGGGGCTGAGGTTGCAGACGCAAAAGCAGTAACAAGAAGCCATGAAGTAGTTACTTTAAGAGGACAAGAAGGCGGAGGAGAGCGCATGCCCAGTAGAAGGAACAGCAGAAAGGAGGCCCGGGGAAGGGGAGTGGTTAGAGCTGGGACCCAGCTCAGGGAGGGCACGAGGCCAGCTGGGTGGTGGGAGAGGAAGTTAGGGAGCTGGTCAGGGGCAGAACTTCTTCCCTCTCTCCTTCTTCCTATCCCTTGCCTATCCTTCAACCACTTGGCTACGTTTATCCGGGAGCTGAGCAATCTCCCCTACCTCCTGCACCCCTCTTTCCCGCAACACCACACAGTGTCAGAAAGGGGCCTGGGGCAGAAGCCATGGCCCCCGTCCTCACCTCGTGGCATCCCACAGGAAGCGGCCCTCGACCTTCTGAAGAAGCTGAACAGCTGTCAGATGTCCATCCAGCTACTCCAGGTGGGGCGGGGATGGGAAGCCTGGGGGGGGTGGGTGGGGGGCTGTCCCTGGGGGATGGGGAAGACCTTCTGGGGAAGAGGAAGTGCTGGGGGGGGCCTTGAAGGGTGGGGTCTGGGAGGGGTCTGGGACGGGAGGGCCAAGGGCGGGAAAGGTCTTGAGCTCTGAGGGTGGAGACTGAGGTACTGAGATGGCGGCCGGGTACCCTCCAAGAGCAGGAGGCCCTCTAGGTCTGTGAGAAGGACAGATTTGCTTTCTTAAATACCCCAATTCCTAAGCCCCTGGGCCTATGGGATCTGTTTTATTTTTTTTTTTAAGATTGTATTTATTTATTTGAGAGAGAGAGCGCATAGAGAGGGGAGAAGGTCAGAGGGAGAAGCAGACTCCCCACAGAGCTGGGAGCCGGATGTGGGACTCGATCCCAGAACTCCAGGATCATGACCTGAGCTGAAGGCAGTGGCCCAACCACCTGAGCCACCTAGGCATCCCTGGGCCTATGGGATCTGAAAGGCCGGTGATCCAGGGGAAAGGAAAAGTTGCCCACTTTTAGATCCTCCCTGTGTTGCCCAAACAGCCCCCAAGCATTACCAGAAGTTCTCGGCCCTGAAGAAAACCAGCACAGACCCAAGCTGTAGGCACCAGACCTATGTCTTCAGCTGAAACTTGAACTCAGAGATGCCAGGAGGTAGACGTGGTGAGGGGTCCTCAGCGGCAGTTTTTCACCGAAGCCATGGTCACCATCGGGGCAGGGGGCCGGGCCTTGGAGCCTGGACTTCATTGCGTGCTGCCGGACCAGGGTCACAACATCAGCCATGGCTCGGGGCCAGGCCTCTGCAGAGGCTGGGGCGGGGGACGGTGTGGGGATTGAGCAGGGGCGGGCCTTGCCAGTTAAGGTCACCAGTCCCGGGGGCCCATTGGAAGACCAGCCCTTGACCCTCTGGCTTTGCAGACAACCAGGATTGGAGTGGCCGTCAATGGGGTCCGCAAGCACTGCTCAGACAAGGAGGTTGTGTCCTTGGCCAAAGTCCTCATCAAAAACTGGAAGCGGCTGCTGGGTGAGAGGAGTCAAAGTCGGCTTGGGCTGTGTGCTTCTCCCTTCTCCTGGGTCGGGACCATGCCTGGCTTACCGCAGGCACTCAGTGCATGTTTGTCAAATGACTTAAGAAGTGACAGGGGGCCTCGTAGCGGGGAATGCCAGTGTTGGCCCACACGCTCTGCACATTTGTACACGTGTGCCTCTATGTATGTATTTCCATGTGTTTGCATGTTCTATAAAGAGCACATGTCTGTATAGACGCATTTGTATAAATACGGTCTGTATGCAGATGTCTTTCTATCCCCGTATGAGCACGGGTTTGCACACGTGTGTGCATGTTGCATGAACATCCGTGTGTGAATGTATTTCTGTGTGTGTGTAAGGGTGTGTTGGGGGCATGTGCTGCTGTCGTGGTCCCTGCCCTTTGCTCCGCCCTCCCCGAAGTCATGTGGGGGTCTGCGGAGATAGAGCGCAGTTGGGACCAATGCCATGCTTTCGTTTTCAGACTCCCCTGGACCCCCCAAAGGAGAAAAAGGAGAGGAGAGAGACAAAGCAAAGAAGGAAAAAGGGCTTGACTGTTCCGACTGGAAGCCAGAGGCAGATCTTTCTCCACCAAGGGAAAAACGAGGCAAAGAGCCCAAAGACAGGTATTTTTTTTCTGGGATGGAGACAAGGGGGTGACATTTGTCCTGTCCTCTGCCAGTGGCTCTGTTTCTATAACTTTATTTAATCCTCATGCCCTGGGAGGAGCTGCTGCTCTCACCTCCTATGGGACCCCCTTGAGGGCTTCTTCTTGGGCTCAATCAGACAGACCCACAAGGCCCAAATAGGCCATCCCTGTCACTGACTTTACCGAGAAGGACGCTGGGGCAGGAGGCACACTGTGCCAGCGGGGCAGGCCCAGGCCTTTCTCATCTGCTAGGGGACCACACAGCCTCTAGAGCTCTTCTGAGTTCTACCCAGGTACAGGGTAATGAGTCCACAATGAGGAGGCCGTGAACCCCTGACGGAGAAGACAAAGCTGCCAGGATCCCAGCAGGATTCACGGTCCTTGGCGCAGCCCCCCAAAGCTATGGTTTTCCACTAATTATTTATATTGCGTTCAGAGCCCTTCCTGCCTGCATGTAATTTACCAGTCAGGGCTCATTTGCTATAAGCAACGTTGCCTAGTGACACAGCTGACATCCCGCCCTTGTCAGGGTTCCAGGTAAATGGGGCTAGGAATTCACTTAACCACACAGAATGTAAAGTGTTCTGTTGCCTCTCTATTCAACATTTCCATTTCGTGAGGAGGAAGGCGAAGGTTGGGGAGCAGGGACTTTTCCAAGACCACACAGCTGTTATGTGACCGAGTAGGATCGCATCTTTGTCAGACCCCCAGGCTTCTGCTGAGAAGAGTTGTTTGTCTCAACTCCATGCCCATTCCCCCTTGCCCACCTAACCAGGGTCCCCCAAATTGCATGACTTCATATAGACCCAAATGCCTTATCCATGATAGCAGATAAAAAGTCTTCATCAATGTACAAATAAATCCGACCTGTTCCCTATGTGACTAGAGCTCTTAAATCCCTGGGTGCAGGGGAGGAATCTGCATTTGTTCATCTGATAGGTAAGGAGGCAGTTTTAAATAATACTGAATAGTATCTGATGGTGGATAATGGTAGGTATTTTATGGATAATATCACCCATGATATAGCAATATTTTAAAAAGATTTTTATTTATTTATTTGACAGACAGAGATCACAAGTAGGCAGAGAGGCAGGCAGAGAGAGAGGAGGAAGCAGCTCCCCGCTGAACAGAGAGCCCGATGCGGGGCTCAATCCCAGGACCCTGAGATCATGACCTGAGCCGAAGGCAGAGGCTTAACCCATTGAACCACCAAGGTGCCCCCGATATAGCAATATTTTTAACGAACATAACTTTTTACCCAATATAGACACTGTAGGTCTTCATTTTAAGGAATTAACTAGGTTAGGGGCACCTGGCTGGCTCAGTCGGAAGAGCACAGGACTCTTGATCTTGGGGTTGTGAGTTCAAGCCCCACACTGGGGTGGAGATTACTTAAAAAAAAAAAAAAGGAATTAACCAGATTAAAGCATAAAGACTAAATGTTGTATGTGTAACATATTTCTGCTGGCATTTCTGAAACATTTTTAATCTCTGAGCCATTTTAAAATGAATGTTTATTATAATCCTATAAAACAAGTGTCTTGCAGAAAGCACTTTTAGGGAATGATGCTGTAGAAGAAAAGGTCTCACCCAGAAGGAAGACATACCTCTACCACGCTACTCCCAGTCTGGGCTGTGCAAACAGCTGTGGGGCAAGGATCCTGTGTATCCTTCCAAGCACAGAACAGTCCCACACATTGAAAAACCACTTTACTATGTTCAAAAAGCTGGTAGGGCCTCCATGGAGAGGCAATGCTGGGTAGAAAAAAATTTAATGATGTGGGAAAATATTCAATAAGTATTAGGAGAAGCTGTGGGTATGATATAGTATATATGGTATGATCCCATTTTTATAAAAATTAAGTAAGTGAGGGGCACCTGACTGGCTCAGTCAGTAGGGCATGTGACTCTTGATCTTGGGGTGGTGAGTTTACTAAAAAAAAAAAAAAATTAAAAAATAAGTTTAAAAAATTAAGTGAATTTTATGTGTATGTATAGGAGAAAAGATGAGACGGATATATACCAGGATGGTAACAGTGATTATATCTGGGTGATCAGATTGAGGCTTTTTCCTTCTTCTTTTTGCAAATCTCTGTCTTTCTTATTTTTCTCCAATAAATGTGTACTAATTTTTAAGTAAGAAAAAATAATGAAACCATTTTTTAAAAAAACAAAAATATATCTGTATGATTTTAATTAAGAAGATGATTGGAGATGAGAAAGCCAAGTTCTGGACTGAACTCGGTTACTTATTCATACCCTTAGTCTCTTAGTGGTCCAAAAAATGGGCATCATTTTCTCAGAGTTTTTTTTCCCTTGTAAAAATAAAAAATATTTTATTTGTAATAATTCTAATTATATTTATTGTTTTAATTTATTTTATATTCATTTTATATTTTATATTATATATATTCTATTTAGGTAGATACTTGCCCATTGTGGGAAGTTTTTAAAAATACAAATAAGAAAATTTTTAAAAAATCCATTCTCTAGAGATAAGCACATATAATCATGTATAATAATCTGTGTTTAAATATATATATTAGGGGTGCCTGGGTGGCTCAGTGGGTTAAAGCCTCCGCCTTCAGCTCAGGTGATGATCCCAGGGTCCTGGGATTGAGCCCCACATTGGGCTCTCTGCTCAGCAGGGAGCCTACTTCCTCCTCTCTCTCTCTCTGCCTGCTTCTTCACCTGCTTGTGATCTCTGTCTGTCAAATAAATAAATAAAATCTTTAAAAATTACTAAATATATATTATACATATATTCATATACATGTGTGTGTATATATATATATATATATAAATTTATGGGTGCTTACATGGCTTAGTCGGTTGACCATACCACTCTTGATTTCAGCTCAGGTCACGATCTCAGTGTTGTTAGATGGAGCCCCGGATCAGGTTCTGTGCTCAGTGCAGAGTCTGCTTGAGATTCTCTCTTTCCCTCTCCCATTGCCCCTCCCCCCAACACTCTCTAAACACATATGTACATACATAATAAATACATATATCATTTACGTAATCATATATATCCTTCCAGACTTTTTTGCATGCTTATTTTGTCAATAACATGGAATTATACGCTGTATATTATTTTATAACTTTTCCAAATGCATATATTTATTTCAACAGTAAGGCACATTTAGTGTAAAAAATTTAGAAACTCAAACAGAAAAGAAAATAACAGAAATAACCACTGTTCATATTTTGATTTGTACTCTTCTCATCTTTTTTTTTTTTTTTTTAGAGAGGGGTGAGGGGCAGAGGGAGAGGGCAAGACAGAATCTTAAGCAGGCTCCACACCCAGCACGGATCCTGACACGGGCTCAATCTCATGACCCTGAGATCATGACCTGAGCCAAAATCAAGAGTACTTTTCCCTGGGAAATGAAGTTGTCACTGAGGCCAAGCAGGGAATGAGTAGGTTGTCTCCCCACCTCGTGGGGAAAATTAAGTTGGCAAGGGTCCATTTTCAATTCAATTGGTGAACTTTTTGTTTTAGTTTCCTTAATGATGATTCACTATCGTTATTTATTATATAAACACTATCCACATTAGTGATATTTAAAATTTAAATGAGTGGCGCCTGGCTGTCAGAAGAGCACGAAACTCTTGATCTTAGCGTTGTGAGCTCGAGCCCCACATTGGGTGTAGAGATTACTCAAAAATAAAATCTTTTAAAAAATAAAATAAAAACGAAAAATATTTGTCCACAGTGTGTCACTTCCAACAAATGAAACAGCTTTTGGACATCTTCTTCCCTCCCAGTCCTGATCTACTAATATACATAATTTTTCCATTCCTATCGGCAGAGTAGACAATTACGTCCCTGTGTATCTTCCTATTGTATTCTAAGCATTTTTTCTTGCTCCTAAACACTTTTCGTAATGATCATTTGCAGTAATTGCAGAATATTTCTGGTTTGCTCTAAAAAGAAAGGCAATGAAGAAGGGCCAGAAAATGGGGAGTCTCAGGGATTGAGGCTCACGTCTTCTTTCTTCTACTGCAAGAATTCCAGCTTCCCACTCGGGCCTGCACCTGTCCGTCCCCATGGGGCATTCAGGGTTGGGGGGAACCCCGCAGGGGAACTCCCAGGGTCCAGTGAGAGATTGGAGGGACATGTGAAGAGGGGTTGCTTCTCCTCCCTCTCTCTCTTTGCTGCCTCCCCTGTGTTTAAAGCTGGGGTGAAGATCTGGGGCCAAATGAGTCTGGCCCACAGGATAGTCAGGCCTAGCCCCTATATTTCTGCATTGGTCAATTCCACTGCATTTGGCAACAAATACTTATACAGCACCCGTTTTGTGTTAGAAGGTCTTCTGTTGGCCTGGAATAAGCCCGTCCAGGCATGAGATTGGATTCCACAGAAGCAGACCCTGAGACGCAGGTTCAAGTGCAGGGGGTTTACTTGGGAAGTGATTTCAGGAAATGCAGAGAGAAGAGTGAGGGAAGCGAGATGGGGAAGGGAAGGAAGCCAGCCCAGGGTGTGTCAGTGGGCAGGCTGGTGCTGTGGACAACCAGGGCTTAAATCCGGCCGGGGAATTCTGGGTGATGTGGAAAACACACCTCGGTTCACCCCCTTGAGGGTTGAGGATGCTGGGGTGTTTATCCACCAATTTCTGTGTCTGGTTGAAGGCTGCTCCTGGGGTCCTTAACTCCTTGGCACTTCTGGCCCATTGGCAGCTGGCACTCGCTGACACAGAGAACTCTCTCGAGCACAGTCTGGGGGACCCCACAGCACAAGTCCTTGGGTCCCAGTGCACAGGGAGAGTGAGTGCCTAAGGGGATGTGGACTCTGCAGGGACAGCATCCGCCACAGTGAACAAACCCCACCAAGCTCTGTGCTTGTGGAATTTATGTGGGGGCTGGTCGGATAATATACATAGTAGGTAAGAACATTTTGTAGTACCTTAGAAGGGGATGCCCGCCCTGGACATAAAAAGAAGTCTCGGGGGACACCTGGCTGTGACTGTCAGTAGAGCATGTGACTCTTGGTTTCAAGGTCATGAATTCTAGTCCCAGATCAGGCGCCAAAATTACTTTAAAAAAAAAAAAAAAGCAGCCTGGGTAAGTGAAAAGAGGAGTGATGGTTACAATTTACAGACAGATTAATTTCATAAAACCATTAAAAGTGGGAAACGTATTAGATGGCATATAAAGAGAATGTAACTACATGCATTTTGGAGAATAGAAACAAATTTTCACCTCTGATCCTATCACCCTACTGTAACCATGGTTGTATTTTCCTTCTTTCCCTTTTTTTCCCCAGATTTTTTAAATTTTTATTTTTAGAGATTTTATTTATTTGAGAGAGCAGGAGCAGGGGGAGGAGCAGAGGGAGAGGGAGAAGTTGGTTCGCCGCTGGCAGGGAGCCTGAGATGGGGCGCATTAATGCGGGGCTCTATCCCAGGACCCTGAGATAACAACCAGAGCTTAAGGCAGATGCTTAATAACTGAGCCACCCAGGTGCCCCTAGATTTTTTTTTCATTTGAGTAATCTCTACACCCAACATGGGGCTCCAACTTACTACCCGAGATCAAGAGTCCCATTCTCTACCGGCTCAGCCAACCAGGAGCCCCGATCACATTTTCTTTCAATCTTTTTTCCTCCTAGGCATTGCTTTTCTTGTATGACTTTAGAAATAGTATGCATCTAATTTTATGCACCATTTTATTTGTCAGCTTAACAGCTCTACTATCTCCAAGGCCTGTGTGCCTCTCTCCACTTCTCCTAAGTAAGGTGCCCGCAGGGGAGGCTGAAGCTGATCTTTTCCGGCTCCCTGGCTCCTCCTGAGAATAGGCAGTCCCAGGAATGCCAGTCTCCATGGACTCCAGCTAGCCAAGGCCTGCCTGACAGCAAGGAGGAGGGGAGTCTGCTGAGAATTAATGAATAATAATTAGTAACACAAAGTAAAGGTGTAGGGGTGCCTGGCTGGCTCAGTTGGTAGAACACGTGACTCTTGATCTGAGGGTTGTAAGTTCAAGCCCAAGTGTGGGTTATAGAGATTACTTAAAAATTAAAAATCTTTTGGGGCGCCTGGGTGGCTCAGAGGGCTAAGCCTCTGCCTTCGGCTCAGGTCATGATCTCAGGGTCTTGGGATCGAGCCCCGCATCGGGCTTTCTGCTCAGCGGGGAGCCTGCTTCCTCCTCTCTCTCTGCCTGCTTCTCTGCCTACTTGTGGTCTCTGTCAAATAAATAAATAAAATCTTAAAAAAAAAAAAATAAAAATCTTTCAAAAAAAAAACCATTAGGGGCACCTGGGTGGCTCAGTGGGTTAAAGCCTCTACCTTCGGCTCAGGTCATGATCCCAGGATCCTGGGATCAAGCCCCGAATTGGGCTCTCTGCTCAGCGGGGAGCCTGCTTCCCCCCACCCCACCCCCCGCCTGCTTCTCTGCCTGATTGTGATCTCTGTCAAATAAATAAATAAAATCTTTCCAAAAAAAAAAAAAAAACAACCTTTAGTAACACATGCATAACACACATAATGTACATGGCACGTATAAGACCTCCTTCCCTTGATTGCTTCATTCAGTGGAGGGTAGGGGCAGGTGTCCAGCCGGCACGACTTGCAGCTTCGTCTCCAGGCAGCTGTGGTCCAGGTGGGTTCCACTACTCTCAGCCCAGCAGGCCTGGCTCCCAGAAGCTTTCTCCCCAGACTTTGAGCTCTTGAGATCCGTCCTGGTGCTAACTTAAAGAGTCTCATCTCCAATTTCTCTTCTTTCAGGAGAGACTCTGTGGACTCCAAGTCTTCAGCCAGCTCTTCTCCAAAAAGGCCACCGATGGAAAGGTAAAAGAAGCCACGGGCTTCTCCATCCCAGAGGTGCTGTTCAGCATGTGTTCCCCTCTCTGCTTTTCTAGAAACAGCCTGGGGGCAGAGGAAAGCAGAAAGCCTTGTATATTATGTTCCTTGCAGACTCTAGGACCTACACAGGAAGACTGAACGGGACCCTGAATCAGAGGGATGGCTCCTTCACTGGGGGTGGCTGACCAGTCACTATTGCCCCAACACTATCTAGGGAACATTCTCAAGGTCAAGTTGAACCCAGTGAGGACAGAGGTCTGGAGAACTTATCCCTGGAGTGGGATCTCTGTATTTTAGTTACCCAAAATAGCATAAGTCAGCAAGTTATTTATTCATCAAATATTTATTGAGAGGCAACTATGTGCCAGGAAATGTTCTAGGTGCCAAGGATACACACAGCAATGAACAAAAGAAAAATCTCTGCAGTCATGAGGCCTATATCCTAACAAGGCGTGAGAGGCAATCCATAGAATAAATAAATCAGGTGATGATTTAGAAGGTGACAAGCATTGTGGAGACAACAGGGCAGAGTGAGGGGGTTGGGAAGGATGGTCATTTGAACAGTGACCTTTGAACAAACCTTTCAAAGAGATGAAGGAATGAGCCATGCAGATCTCCGGGTCATTCCAAGCCAGGACCCTGAGTGGCAGGGTCAGGAGGCGGTGAAGTGGCCAGGGCTGGAGTGGAAAAGTGAGGCGGGAGAGTTGGAGGACAGAGTCGAACAGGAGCCCTGCGAGGGAATTTATCAGAATGCCTTCGTCTGCTGTGCTGAGAATGGGCTGTCAGGGCCAAGGGCAGAAGGAGAGCCCAGCCAGGAGGCTACTCAATAATTCAGGCAAGAAATGACGGTGGGTTTCCTGACAGGCTGGGGAGGGATACTGGAGAATATCAAGAGTCAAGATGACTCCAAGACTTTTCTCTTGAGGGCTGGCAAAGACTGAATTGGGAAGACCGCATCTAACTCAGGCTGCAGCAGGTGATACAGAGCTGAGGTGGGGATGTGTTGGGTTTCAGGCGTGTCCTAGTCATTCAGATGGAGAAGTTGAAGGCACTTAGGGTAGACCAAGCTAGAATTCAGGAAAAATATCTAGGCTGGAAATCTGAGTTTCAGACTCATTAGTATGGATCTAGCATTTGAAGCCACGGACCTTGATCAGGTGGCTAAGGAGCGATTGTGACTGAAAGAGGGAGTGTGAGCTGTGGTCCAAGGGGAGGTCAGAGCAGGAGGAAGTGACGTAGAGGTGGATCAAAGCTAGTAAGTCATGTCTGGGGGCCATATTGGATGCCGGGGCAACTAGGCTAGAATGGTAAAGGTGTTGGCTTCCAGGAGACTATGTGTGGAGCCGCACAGTTATTTTAGGTCTAATGTACCAGTGAGGCTACCACTGGAAAGAAAAGAAGAGGCACAAAAATTAGGCCGTTTAAGGTTTCTGAAGATTAAACAGGCCTGGGATATTGATGGGGTGCTGTACTGCTATAGTCCAAAATGGCTGCCAGGTGCCTGCTGATGAGTGGCAGATCTGGGGAGTGCTGCGGCTTCGAGTCGGAGTCTGAGGCCATATCCTTCCTCTGAAGGGAAGAGTTCTGTGGTCAACTGGTGATGTCTTCCATGAGTGAGGCCTAAGAATGGAGGACCCAGGGTCATCCTGGTTCTGCACCAGTGGTTGTCAGTGGAGAGTCATTTAGAAATTTGTAGAGGTATTTTTGGTCACAGTGACGACTGTGACACGGGGTATCTTAGTTCACACTGCTGTAACGAAATATCATGGACTTAAGCAACAGACATTTATTCCTCACAGTTCTGGAAGATGGGAACGCCAAGGTATGAGCCAACTCAGTTCCCAATGACAGCCCTTTGCCTGGTTTGCAGATAGCCACCTTCTCGCTGTGTCTGCACAACACACACGCACACACACAGATACACGCACACGCACACAGTGAGCTCTGGTCTCTCTCTTTTCTTCTTATAAGGCCAATAATCCCATCATGGGGCCCTAACTTCATCTAAACCGAATCACCGCTCAAAGTCCTCACCTCCAAATTCTATCACATTAGGGGTTAGGGCTTCAACATATGACTTAATGGAGGACACGAACATTCCGTCTGCAGTGGGAGAGAGGCAGGAGCAGGACGGCATTTACTAGGCAGGGGCCAGAGATGCTAAATGTCCTGGAACATGAAGGACAGACCTGCATAAGGAAGGATTGTTCTATCCCAAAAGGAAACACTGACCACTAGTCCAGTTCTGGGTGTGATATTATAAGAAAAACATTTCATATTTGTGTAAGGATTTATACCTCCATATTCCTTTCCTGACTTAGCCTTTTGACCTTGAAGTCTCCTGACTCCCTCCTGTAATACATTCTTTTTCTGAAGGTCAGTCAAGCAGAATACGTTTGTCCTTAGAGCAGTTGTGCCCTTTCCTGCTTGTTCCATATTGGGGGTGGGGAATCCAGAGAAATACAAGGAAGTCTTGTAAATCCACCTTATTTACTACCACACAGTTATCTGTACACTCCCCCTCTCGATTTCATCTTTCCCATCCATCCATCCAATGAGCACGTTTGTTGAGCACCTCCTTGCAAACCTAACATGCTCCAAGGACCAAGGTCATGTGCATACAGTGGGAGACTAGTGGAGACCATGCCAGACTGAAGGGGGCACTCACTATCCAGCACAGCTATTTGTTGCTTTGTGGAAATGCAGGCCCTGCATGGCATGTCTTCCTATTTTTTAAGGAAAGCTGGACATCTACATGTTCATATGAAACTCCCAATTTTTTTTAAGATTTTATTTATTTGATAGACAGAGATCACAAGTAGGCAGAGAGGCAGGCAGAGAGAGAGGAAGGGAAGCAGGCTCCCTGCTGAGCAAAGAGCCTGATGCAGGGCTTCATCCCAGGACCCTGAGATCATGACCTGAGCCAAAGGCAGATGCTTTTACCCATTGAGCCCCCCAGGCGCCCCTGAAACTCCCAATTTTAAATATGGATGATGTATTCCTATTTTTCTGCAACACAGTAGGGCAAACAAAATTCATTTGGAGCCCACCAGCTGCAGCCTCTAAGCCCAGGCAAAGGTGTAAACTCATGATCTCTGCCTTCATGTGGCAAATCACTGACATAGAGGCAGACACCAAAATGCTTTTTGTTTTTGTTTCCCAAATGCTTCTTAAACAAACAAACAAAAAAAATTGAAGATGTAACATTCAATGGGGACATAGGAAGAGTCTCAATATGACTTGAGAAGTCAAAGAAGACTTCCTCCAAGATAATGTATTTGTGCTCAGAATTGAGAGATGAGGAGTTCGGTGGACAAGCCAGGAGAGGGCCTGTCGGGCAGTGGGACTGGAAGGTGCAAAGCTGTACTGTGGGTGAACGTGGTGCTCTGGGAACTGTAGCTGGGGCATCAGGGAGCAAACCCCGCAGTGCACCCCTGTGACAAGGAGGAAGGCTGCACCTTATGGAGAGCCTAGCCGGCTCTCTGAATTGTGGACTTTTCACCCAGCAGCTGGGCTTCCTATCGGTATAGTAACTGCAATGTCCTCGAGGTGGCGCGCAGGAGCAGCGAGCGGGCCTCCAGGTGCCTCCGCTCCGATGTGGGGTTGAATTTTTCTATGGGCTTGGTGATGTCAGATCACAGGCTGTGGGGCTGGCGCTGGCACATCCGGGGAGCAGAAGGAAGCTGTTGATAAATCCAACGCCCCACCCCCACCCCCGCCAGTGATGCCTTCCCTGCAGTTTGTCTCTGTTCCCAATCGTGTGCACTGAAAGCAAAATGAGGCTGGCTGCCTGAAATGCACTGAGACAGGAAGGCCAGCCAGCCAGCCAGCTCTTAGCCAAGGGGAGGGACCGGGGCTGGGAGTGCCCTGCCTGGAAGGTGGCAAGAAGAAAGCAACAGGCAGCCTAACCTAGCCTGGGTTAGGGGACCCTGGAAAACTTTCTGCCTTATAGAAACACAGTGAGATGTACTGAAAAGAATTTGGAAGCAGGCAGATCTCGGTTTGTGGTGTGGCTCTGCCATTTGCTGGTTGGATGACCTTGGACAAGTCAGTTCAGCTCTCTGAACCTCAGCCTACTGATCTGTAAGACGGGGACAATTATGACCCTTCCCCAGGTCATTATGAGGATTAAATGAGATAACAAAATGCTTAACACTGTTCCCAACCCATATAAATGCTCAGTAAGTACATAATCCTTGGTAATAATACTCACACTTAATGTGGCAATCTAGGTAAATTACCTAACCCTTCATTACTAGAATTCTCCTGGGTACTAGAATCCTATCAGAAACTCTCTAAGATGGGTACTGTTTTCATCCCCATTACTAGCCCAGGGTCACAGAGCTACAAAGTGGTGGTGTCAGGACTTGAGCCTTGGAGTTTGGCTCTGGAGCAGCTTGGGTCCTTAATAAATATACCACCTTAGTGTAGGCATTCCCCTGAGGAAGCTGTCATTTGTTATTATGTGTCCTTCCAAGCAACGTGTGCTCCAGGCTCCACTGTCGGGTCTCCACTGGAGAATCCTAGACATTGAGGATATGGTGATGGGGCATGTAGCTCAGTGAGGTCCAGCACCAGGAAGAATCTAGGGCTCCATCACAGCTGGAGAAGGGCTGGAGATAGGCTGACCTGGGTGGTGGGAGTTGACAGACTCTGGCTCAGAGAGAGATCACTTTCTTAATCTCAGAGAGTAGGGTCTCTATCTTTCCAAAGAGGACCTGTCACCCACCCAGTTCAGCTCTATCTAGGCCTCCTGGATGTGCCTTTTATCTCTTTGTGGCCAAATTTCTCAACTCATCTTATATTCATGCATTTAACAAAGATTCATCGAGTTTTGGCCCAGAATGCTATTCCAGGTGCTGGAAACAGTGGTGAAACAGCCAAAAGGGTTCCTATACTCTGGAACCTGTAATCTGGAGATGGAGGCAGACAATGCTTATAAACACACAAACAAGTTAATTCTAGACTTGGATAAGTGCTATGAATGAAAGAAATCAGGTCACATGCTAGGGAGTTACAGGGCAAGGATAGGCTGCTTGACTGGGCTGATTGGGGGAGGCCTCCCTGAGGATGTGATACTGGAGCTAAGACCTGACTGGTGGGAAGAGGCCCAGTCATAAGGAAATCTGGAGGAGGAAGAGCCTTCCCAGAGGAGGGAGCAGCGAGTGCAAAGGCACTGTGGTGGGAGTGACAGGTATATTTAAGAAAGAGAAAGAAGCAGTGCAGTGGGGAAGCTTCCATGAACCAAAGTGGAGCATGCCATGAGATTAGGTCAGAGAGGAAGCAGAGGCCAGTGTCAAGGGGGCTGGGAGGCCATGGTGAACTTTATGCTGAAAATAACTGGAAGCCATTAGAGGGCCAGAAGCAGGGAGTGATGAGATCTGCTGTAAGTGTTTGAAAGGTTTCCCCAGGCTTTTGTGTGGCAAATGGATTGTAAGGGGGGCAAGAGGTTGCCCGGAGACCAGCTTTGGGGCTATTTTGGCTGTGTAGGTGAGAGCCCAGTGGCTAGGACTAGGGTTGGGTGTGGAGAGAGTCCCACTGATTGCAGGCAGCCCCTTAAGCTCTAGACTTTACTCGCTTCCCAGCCCTCCCTCGCCCACACCTTTCCCTCCCACTGAAATCTGACTCCAGCAGAGAGCAGGCTAGAGCTCGGATTCCCAAGCCCTGTGCCCTGCCGCAAGGCCACTCACTTGTTAGGGAGGGTTTGGTTAAATCCAGGGTAAATTTATCTAGAACAGAAAGTTTCAAACTGCATTTATAAAAATAAATAAAAGCTAAGAAATTCCTTTGGACAAAATTTTTCATAATTCAAAATATAAACCTTAGAAGAGCAAAGCCTGCCCTCCCCAGCCCGCCTCAGTCCTGAGGTAGCACTTAGGAACCTTTGAGGAATCTCAAGGTTCCGGAGAATACAAAAATCCCAGTGATCCAAGGTTGTCTGTGGTGACAGAAGGCATCCAAGCCAGGTCAAGCCAAACAGCAAAAGCTGAGGAACAACAAGGTCTCCAGCAGAATTTACATTGAAGAGTACCTAGCAGGATGTTGGATGTTTCTTGTCCCCCCAGCTTTTTAACACTAGAAAGCTTAGGCTACTCAGTCAGCCTCACTCTCAGACACAACTTCTTGGGCCTGAATTTTCAGAAGCCCGTCATCATCTTCCTGAGGGGATGAAGTGCATCCATAACTCCAGAGAGGTCTGGTGCAGCTGCCCAGGCTGTGCACTGTACAACTCCAGAAGATACCGAGCTGGCAATATGAATGGTGCTCTCTGGAATTAAGAAATACAGCAGCCCTTTAGGACCTTCCACAAGAGTTCAGTGGGTTAAGACTCTGGGGTGGAGGAAGGGACCTTAATTTCTTCAACCCTCGTATGTCAGTTTTTCCAAGGAGGCCTAAGGACTGGCTGGCTGATCCTGATGGGTTACTGAAGGAGACAAAGGTGAAGGCATCTTGACGCCTGGCCCCCACCCCAAGAGTAGTGTAGAAGCAGCTCTGAAAGGGAGGGAGTTGTGGAACTATCACTCCATCCTCTCATCTGTGAAATGGGGCCAGGAACTTGCCACGGTCAGGGTTATGGAGAAGAAGAGATAGCAAACAAGCAATAAAAGATGGTTTTGGCTTTTACCTTTTTTTTTTTTTTTTTTAAACAAACCCCTAACAAGTCCTGTCCTTTCTCTCCAACACCCTCAGCCTCACGCCCTGGTGCCCTGAGCCCCTCAACACTGCCCACGCAAAACATGGGTTTCACGCTTCTGTGCATTTCTGCCATGAATGCATCTTCCCGTCCGCTCCTCCTGTGGCCAGCTCCCATCCCTTGGGAATTTGTGGACCTTGTGGAACTTGAACAGAGTTGCACTGCAGTGTGGGACCTCTTTGAGCTTTCTTAGGCTGCATGGTTACTAAGGGCTGGCATTGTGATACTGATTCGCACAGATCACCAACAGGATGCTGCGGGTGCCTCTTCCCTCACCCCGCACCCTCTTTGCAAGGACTCAAAAGGGACCAACAACAGTCCAAGTTTCAGCCTAGATTTTTTGGTTGCATGTATCAGTACTTCTTTTTTTTTTTTTAAGCTTTTTTATCGTGATAAAATATATATAACAAAATGTGCATTTCAACCTTTTTTTTTCAGTGTAAGAAAAAAGATATTTTATCATTTCAAATGCATTAAGATTTGCCAACTATATAAAAACAGATTACTTATCATTGCATATGTCAAGCTGTGTGGTTATTTTTACTCCTTAAACTTCCTAGATGGATTTTTTTTTAAAGATTCCTAGACAGATTTTTTAAATTGGATCAAAATATACATAACATAAAATTTAGCCATTTTAACCATTTTTAAGTGTATCGCGGCGTTAAGTACATTCACATTGTGGTACAACCCCACCACCGTCCCATCTCCAGAACTTTCTTATTCTCCCAAACTGAAACCCGACCACATTTCCCCCTTCCTCCAGCCCCCACAGCACCATCTTACTTCCTGTCTCTGTGGATGTAATGACTCCAGGTACTTTGTGTGAGTGGATCACACAGTATCTGTCCTTTTGTATCCAGCCCATTTCACCCACCATGTCTTCTGTTCATGGCATCCATGTTGTAGCGTATCTCAGGATTCCGTTCCTTTCTGTGGCTGGATGGTCATCCACTGTATTCCATACCGCATTCCGTGTATCCATTCATCTCTCTCTGGACACACGGGTTGCTTCCACATTTTCTGGGAGCTCTCTGAGAACAGGAACACAGGAAGCCCGTCTGAGCCATCAGCTTAGAGTGACCACTCGTGATTATCAATTTTTTTTTTAAAGAAAAAAACCAAAGAGTTTCTTATTACAGAAGTAGATATGCTCTTCAGGGAAGATATAGAAAATTTGGATAAGCAAAGATGAGATTGAAATCTACTATAACTCCACCTCAGAAAGATAATTAATAATTACTCATTATTATGGTCAATAATTAATTATTTAATTAGTAATAATAATAATTCTTGCTCTTAACAAGATGTTGCTGTTTGAATGTTTCTGTGTTGAAGCCCCCAGCCACAAAGTGACTGCATTGGGAGATAGACCCTTTATGGGAGTCATGAAGACTAAATGAAGTCATGAGGGCAGAGCCCTGATCCGACAGGATTAGTGTCCTTTTGAGAGAAACCTGAGAGTTTGCTCACTCTATGCCACGCAAGGACCTAGCAAGAAGATGGTTGTGGGACACTTGGGTGGCTCAGTCAGTGAAGCTGCTGCCTTTGACTCAGGTCACAATCCCAGGGTCCTGGGATCGAGTCCCGAATCGGGCTCCTTGCTCAGTGGAGAGAGCCTGCTTCTCTCTCTGCCTCTGCCTGCCACTCTGCCTCCTCCCCTGCTTGTGCTCTTTCTGATAAATAAACAAACAAATAAATAAATAAAATCTTAAAAAAATAAAAGAAGAAGAAGAAGAAGGTAGTTGTCTACAAGCCAGGAAGCAAGCTCCGTCCAGTACCTTGATCTCAGACTTCCCAGTCTCCAGATCTGTGGGAAATATCTATGGTACAAACCACCCAGTCTTTGGTATGTTGTTATAGCAGCCCATCTTAACTTTGCTAAGATGAAAAGTTATCCTGCCAGTCGTCTGTACATACATGTATATATACTTGTGGGGTTTTAAGCCCAAACCAAAATGAAATCATTCTTTTTTTTTTTTTAAAGATTTTATTTATTTGTCAGAGAGAAAAAGAGCATAAGCAGGGGGAGCTGCAGGCAGAGGGAGAAGCAGTCTCCCCAGGGAGCCCAATGTAGAACTCAGTCCCAGGAACCCAGAATGGGGAGCCAAAGGCAGAAGCTTAACCAACAGAGTCACCCAGGCGTCCTCAAAATGAGATCCTTCTTAGGCAGTCTCTCTTGGGTGTTAAGAGTAGACTTTGGACTCAGACAGACCCGAGTTCAAGTCTCAGTGGTGTAATTCTAATTCTGTTTCCTCATCTGCAAATGAGGAGGACAGTATCTACCACCTAGGACCGCTTTGAGGATTTGATTAGAAAATATTCCTGCAGCGCCTGGCACTGGGTAAAAGCCAGCTCTCTTCAGTGGTGCTAAAGTCACCGGTCACTAGACTGTCAGCTCCTTGAGGATTGGAGCTTTGCTGACTTCTGCTTTACCCCTGTTCTTAGCACTGGACCTACAGAATAAGGGCCTACTAAGCATTCACTGAACGAGTGAGTAAATGGTCCAGTGAGAAGACAGAGCAGCTAGCACGGTGTCTAACGGATCATAGTGTGGTTTCACGTGGTACAACATTCTGTGACCTGCAGAGCAGAGCGCTTGGTTAAGAGTCTGGGCGCCTGAGTTCAACTGCTTGGGTTTCAGTTCTGGCCTCCACATGTGTGACCCGAGTCAAATTATCGTGATTGCAGCTAGCTCTACGATTCACTTTAAAATGCAACTCTAACGGGGAGGTAAGAAGAGAAGCAGCCTCGAGGGGTTGTCATGAGGATTAAATGAGATGATCCATGTCAAGCCCCTAAAAATAGCACCTACCTCACCGTGTTGTGAGGATTAAGCGAGATCACCCATAAAAACGTCCAGAATGGTGCTCAGGGAAAGCTTTATCCACTTAATGTCCAAATGTCTATTACTGTTTGTCATCCTCAGATCAAACAGCAGCAAATCGAAAGCAGAGACCCCCAAAACACCCAGCAGCCCCCTGACCCCCACCTTCGCCCCCTCTGTCTGCCTCCTGGCACCGTGCTATCTCACGGGGGACTCTGTGCGGGACAAGTGTGTGGAGATGCTCTCAGCAGCCTTGAAGGCGGAAGGTGAGAGGGCCTGGGCTGGGGGCGGAGGAGGGCAGGGCTTCTAGGAGGGCAGATGAGATGCGGTCTTTCTCAGGAGTGGCACAGGACACTCCAGTCTCTGGTACGGGCAGGCTCCACTGCCAAGGTCATGTCTGGCTGACGCCTGTGCTTCCTGAATCTCTTACAGACGATTACAAGGACTATGGAGTCAACTGTGACAAGATGGCGTCGGAAATCGAAGATCATATCCTTAAGTTGTGCCAGGGCTGTGGGTGCCCGTGCTCTGTCCGGTGGCAGAGTCTCCCAAGTGCAAGGGACCCAGGACAGTGAGGGGGAGGGGAAGGGTTCGGGGACAGCCCCCTCTTCTGCCTCTGAACCGGAGTTCTTAATTCTAGCTAACGTTTAATAAGTCTTGCACCCGCCAGCCTCTTGCTAAGCTGTTCCTGAGCAGCACCTTGTTCAAGGTTGAGACAATCCCGCAAGGGAGGCCCCTGACTAATCCCATTTTATGAGGGAGGTAAACAGGCTCAGAGAGGTTAAGTCACTCGCCAAAGCTCATGCAGCTAATAGTCGTGGTAGAGCTGGGATTTGAACCCAGGAAGCGTGACTCTAGAAATCGAGAGCTCACCCGCCGTGCTAGACAGGCCATGTCATCATGTGGCTCGGTTGCAGGGTCAAGTATCAGAACGGACAGGGAAGACAGCATTCCTCATGCTCAGCCTCTCCCTCTTCTCTCCCCTGAAGATGGATTCTCTGCTGGGTACCAGGCCCTCGTGATGAGCAGCCGACACTTCCTAGTCTGTCCCTTCTCACAGTCTCTATGAGACGGGCTTTTGCTCCCATTTTACAGGTCAGGAAACTGAGGCTCAGGAACGACTGGGTGTCACAGCTTGACTGAAAACCTTGGCCTTTGGATTCCATGTCCTGAGTTCTTTCCGTATGACCCATTCTCCTGCTCTTTGAAAGGGGGCTGTGTAGACAGAGGAGGTGACCCCCCCAAAGTCGTGTGGGCCCATTGCACCAAAAGATTGTTGTTTGGGGGAAGGAACTCCCTCTCTGCGGTGCCCCACAGCATATGAAAGAGGTGTAGCGGGAGGGGGACAGGATCCCCAGGGGAGAGGGGTTCTGAGAGTCTCAGTGAGGTGTGAGTGACCCTTTTAAACCTCTGGGGCTACCTAGGGAGCTCAGTCGGGTCTATTGGGGAGGTCCCTGCTCCGTCTGGTCTGACCTTCTCCCCGCCTGCCACCTCCTGTGTGAAGCCCACCTGGATATCCTCCCGCATAACTTCCTGGGACCTCCCCTTCGCTGTCCTTTAATTATGAACCAGCACATCTTGGGCTATGGAACTCCGCACCAAATACGTTTTCATCGATCTCAGTGATTCAGGAACACAGAGCAAAACTCTGAGCTTCATCTTTATTCTCTCCAAGCAATTGTCCCTCCCACCAAACAGGTCCCCTCGACGTTCAAGCCCAGTTGGAAACAAACGCTGGTGGTCTGGTACCTCATTCCACTCCCCAGCCTGTCTTCCTTCCCGTCCTCCATCAAGCCCTTTATCTCTTTGTTCTTAGAAGGTGGGAGATAAAGGGGAAGATGAGTTCTAGGGGCTTGAAGGCTCTGGGTCCCCAAAAGATCTGTCCTGTTTGGGGAAACCTCGCAGTAACATGGCAGCCAGTGGGCTGCGCTCCTCAGAAGGGGTCAGTGACCCCCCAGGCCTGGGCTCCATTTTGTCCCGGTCAGGGCCACTTCCTGCCTGGCGAGGGGAGAGTGGAGAGAGCATGACCGGCTGGCTTCCCACCCTGTCTCTGCCAGGAATTTGCCCTGTGACCTTGAGCACGGCTGCATCCTTTCTAAGCCTCAGCTTCCTTCTATGTTCATGAGAAGTAACTCTGACCAGCAATTCCCAGAGTGGGTTCCATGGCATGGTAATAGGTATTCCTAGGGGATAGGCACAGGGGGAGATGGTTCTATGCTCGAATATGTTGGGAACATAATTGAACAAAATGATGTCTTTCTTGCAATACCTCTCTGAGGCTTCAACATGAGGCTCCTCGTCTTCTGTTTTCCTCTGATAGCTGGACGCCTGCCTTCCAGTGGTCCTGCAAAACTGGGGTTGTCTTCATCACCGTTCTCATCTTCATAGCCCCTAAGTGTTGAGCACTCGATGTCCCAGACCCTAGGCTAGTGGATCATGCAGTGCAGCTTGCTAAATCCTTGTTGTAGCCCGATATTTTGTAAATAAGGAAATCTAGGGCACCTGGGTGGCTCAGTTGTTAAGTGTCTGCCTTTGGCTCAGGTAATGATCCCAGGGTCCTGGGACTGAGCCCTGCATAGGGCTCCCTTCTCGGTGGGAAAGCCTGCTTCTCTGTCTCCCACTCCCCCTGCTTGTGTTCCCTCTCTCATTGTGTCTCTCTTTGTCAAGTAAATAAATAAAATCTTAATAAATAAATAAGGAAATTGAGGCACAGAGAAGTCATGTGACTCACCAGAGTCCCACAAAAAGCTCAGACAAACCCCCAAGGCCCATCCCTGGGAGCCCTGACACAACAGCTCTCGTTAAGGTCTGATCTCACTGGGGAGAACGTTGCCCGTCCCTGATGCATTGTTGACCCCAAATGCCTGAGCAAAATCCCCACTCCAGGGGTCAGCAGCCACTTAGGTGCCCAACCCCTCTACAAGTCCGAGGAAAGGAACAGAAGGTCCTGCGGCTCTTTGGGCTTTGGGGAGTGGCTCCCCATCCTTCTGTGCCCCTCCATGAGTGGCTCACTGGTCCTTGACATATCTGGTCACATATCTACCAGGAGCTCAAGAGCACAGACATGAAGTACCGGAACAGGGTACGCAGCCGGATCAGCAACCTCAAGGACCCCAGGAACCCCAGCCTGAGGAGGAACGTGCTCAGCGGGGCCATCTCTGCTGGGCTCATTGCCAAGATGACGGCGGAGGTGAGAGTGGGGCTAGGACCCCTGTCTGGCGGGGTGGGAGGCCTGGCCCCTCCGGCTTTGCCCACCTCTGTGCCTTGTGACAGTGGTGATGAGCTGGGGGCTTTTTCAGCCAGACCCTCTCTGACTCCCCATCCCTCCAGGCTTCAGGACCATCATATAGTGAACACGGCTACTATGACTTAAGCACGGTGCTAAGTGCCTTAGGCTCATTGTCCAGTTGTATCTTCACAGCATCTGAGGTCAAAGTGCTTAGTATTCCCATTTTACAGGCGAGGTTACTGAGGCTCGGAAGGGTTCACTGGTTTGCCTGCACACCCAGCTAGAAGACATCAAAACCAGGGGTGCATTTGGCTCAGTCCGTGGGGCGTATGACTCTTCATTTCAAGGGTTCTTCTGAGTGCAAGCCCCACGTTGGGTGTAGAGATCACTTTTAAAAAATTTAAATCTTAAAAAAAAAAATGTCAAAGCTGCGAGGCAAACTCTTGGGCCCCACAACACCCACTCTTCACTGCTTGGTCATCTGCCTCCCTCTTCTGCCTTGGGTAATCCTGGGCCCAAGCAGAGGAGCAGTCCCTGTCTCCATGGAACATAGTCCCTGCTGGGGAGACAGACATATTTGCAACTGTGTTCAATTGAGAGGTGGTGAGTGCCACGATAGAGCCATCCCGGGAACTTAGAGCAGGGAAGGATTGACCCAGCTTGAAGGGGTCAGTAAGGGAAGGAAAAGGGAACACCCTGTCCGAGGAAATAAGTGCAGTGGTTGCAAGCTTCAGAACTGTGCCTAACTGCATGGGTTTGAATTCTGCCCTTCTCACTTAGCTGTGTGCTCTTGGACAACGGACTTAACCTCTCCAGGCCTCAGTTTTCTCATCTGTAAAACAGGGAGAATAATAATAACTAATATGGGACACCTCGGTGGATCTGTGGGTTAAGCATCTGATTCTTGGTCTCAGTTCAGGTCTCAGTCTCAGGGCTGACTTCAAGCCCTTACTTAAAAAAAAAAATAGGGGTGCCTGGGTGGCTCAGTGGGTTAAAGCCTCTGCCTTTGGCTCAGGTCATGATCCCAGGGTCCTGGGATCGAGCCCCTTATCGGGCTCTCTGCTCAGCAGGGAGCCTGCTTCCTCTAATCTCTCTGCCTGCTTCTCTGCCTATTTGTGATCTCTGTTTGTCAAATAAATAAATAAAATCTTTTAAAAAATAATAATAATAATAGCTATCTCGTGAAAGATTGAATGAGTTAATACATATGAGTGTTTAGGTTAATGTAATAATAGGTAAAGCCCTCCCCAGAATTCTTATATGATAGACTCAATTACTGACCATTTCATGTAACCCCAAGCACCATGCTTCGAAAGAGGAAATCTTTATCCCCATTTTATAGATGAGGAAAACTGAAGCCTCACACAACTGATGAGTGATGGGTGAGAATTCGAACCCAGATCGAATTTCAGAACCCACATCTTGGAAACACCTTTTGAACACCCTCAGGTCTGAGTGGCCTTTGATTGCCTGGGCTGATCCAGAGGATTCCAGGCGAGCTCTGCCAAGTCAGAGAGGCCCAGACAAGGGGAGGGGCAGTGCGTTGGGATCCTGGAGTCTGGCTCTGCCTCAGGACATCTGGGAACCCTGATGCTGTTGGCAAGGGTGTGCCTGTGTGTGTTTGTGGCATGTGTGGTGGGTGTATGTCATGTGTAATGTGTGTGGTGTGTGGAATGTGTGGAATGCACTTGGTATTTATTGTGCGTGTGTGTGCATGCGAGCGTGTTGGTGGGGGAACCATGTAGTGGTTGTATATTAATTTCTCTCTTCACTGCTTTCCTCAAATACCCAAAACAAGAGCAAGCCCTGGTTTTAGCTTCAAATGGGGGAACTTGGCACAGGTGGACCAGGGTTCTCTTTTGGCTTAATTCAGAATAGCTGGTATTGAGTACCTGGGGGCCTCAGTGGATTAAGCACTTGCCTTCCGCTCAAGTTGTGATCTCAGGGTCCCGGAATCGAGCCCTACTTCTGTGCGTGTGCCTTGTAGGAATGCTACCAAGACACTCTTCCAGGCAATCCAAGGCATGGGGAGACCAGGACCAGGAGAACCAAGAGCAAGGTATAGACACAGGTTCGAGCCAAACCCAGCAAGTTCCCATAAGCTAGAGGTCAGAATAGAGCTGAGTGTCTGCATTAAGACAAAGACAGGTCCCAGACATCCCAGCAAAGTAACTGGCCAAGCCCGACATGAGGGCTCCACACGAGGACTGTTCACTAGGACAGAGCAAGAGAATCAGATGGTTGGTTGACCCATGGCCAAGAAGAGTCTGACCAGACCCAGAGGAGCGAGCCAAGAACCTAGCAAGCCCTCCATGGGGCCAGGCACCAAGGACCCTACCCTCTGCCCACCGTCCAGGCATCAAATGAGAGGAGATCTTCATCCCGGGTCCTCTTTGGCCCCAGGCAGGAAGCTTCTGTAAGAAATATAAGACCAGGGGCGCCTGGGTGGCTCAGTTGGTTAAGTGTCTGCCTTCAGCTCAGGTCATGATCCCGGGGTCTTGGGATCAACCCCCAGGTCTCGCTCCCTGCTCAGCAGGGAGTCTCCTTCTCCCTCTCCCTCTGTGCTCTTTTGCTCTCTCTCTCTCTCTCAAATAAATAATTACGATCTTTTAAAAATTTAAAAAAATATATAAGACCATTTTTGATCTAGTAAGAACAGTAACAGCTTGGGGCTGGACAGCCTGCTATGTTCTGGCTCAGGAGACAGGAGCGTCCACCAGGGAGAGCCTGGGAGAGCGGATGCCCTTGTAGTTGGGTGTCCCTCTCTGTGTCCCACGTCTCCCTCGTTCCTCCCTCAGTCTTCCTTCCCTCTTCTCTTCTCTATGCAGAAACATCCCAGAATGGAGTCGATTCTGAGATGTTCTTTAGGGCCATTGAGTGGCTATACCCTTGGCCCCGTGAGGAAGGAGGTTCTGTCTGTGCGCTGCTAGCCCGGGACGGAGACCCGTGCCTGGCACGTCATAGCCACGCAGCTCCTACTCATGGGGTTCCCCTTTGGGGTTCCTGCTGTCAAGATGCGTACACAGAGGACCAGTGTCCTCTCCCACTCTATCCCCGCCCTCATGCACCACCTTATTACAGTACTAAACCACCGTGCTGTGTTTACTCCATGTGTCTTTGACGCGGCCTCCTCCGTAAGGCAGCGCGGAGACAGGTACATGGATTGGTGAGTGCATGTTTTTCTGTTCTGTTTCGTAGCTGGTACACAAGACCCCCTTTCCACCATCTGACCGCTCACCACATTTCCCAGCTTGAACACACCCCCAAACACCCTTCCCACTGTGTGTTATTCTCAGCTGTTCTTTTGTGTCTACTATTCTTTCTCTAGAACTGCAGTTTCCCTCGGGAATTCCTGCTTATCTTTCAAGACTAGTTAAGGTGTCAGTTTCTTCAATGAGACTCCCTGCCCCGGAGCAGTTAGCCACCCTACTCTGGGCTTCCCCCTGTGCTTTGTGTACCTCTGCCTTAAGCACCTGTTCTGCTATCTCGAAATCCTGGCTCTATACCTGGCGACTCTACCAGATTAGCGTTACCTGGGGGCAGGTGGCCCATCTGCATATCTGAATCCTTAGGGCTCAGAAGCAGCGGTTGGGCAGTTCAGGGGTCAGGGCCTGCCAGCCAGCTCAAGAGAGGTGGTCCTGTGTGGTTATTCCTAGCTCTGTGCTCAATTACCCCACATGAGCAGCTTGAAATTGGCCATGGAAGGAGGATTTACACTATGGAAATTAGCGATCGCGACAAATCAGGCTCCCGTAAGCCCCAGGCCAGTTCACCAGCTTGTAAATTGCAGTCAAAGGCGTTCAGTAAATTGACATCTAGTACGCTTCGAATGAATGAATGCCTTAGGTTCTGGATTTCCCCCCAATGAAGGTTAGCTGGGTTTTTCTTTTTTTAAGATTCTATTTATTTATTTGACAGACAGAGATCACAAGCAGGCAGAGAGAGAGGAGGAAGCAAGGTCCCCGCTGAGCAGAGAGCCTGATGCGGGGTCCCTTCCCAGGACCCTGAGATCAGGGTCCTGATCTGAAGGCAGAGGTTTTAACCTGAGCCGAAGGCAGAGGTTTTAACCCACTGAGCCACCCAGGCACCCCAGTTAGCTGCTTTTTGCTTACATGGCCCCAGGTTGACTTTTCTGTACACCCTTGCCCACAGTTAGGACCTAGTCCTTGAACTGAATATGGTTGGACTTATACATTGGCAAGGACCAGAATAGCGTAAAGGCACTAGTAAAATTCCCCAGGTCTGCCCTTAGGATTTTGCATTCAGAGGTCTCTACATTTCATCAGGGAGCCAAAGTGGTGACAAAGCAGCGATCAGCACACTGCAGTTTCCAACCTTTGTGCCAAAACCGTTTTTCCACGGTATAAGGAGTCAGGAAAAGATAGCGACAATGGAAATGTTTACCCCACACCAGGTTCTCATTTGAACACTAGCTCCGGCCATCCTTCCTTGCCCAAACAACCTCAGCGGACGGGAGATGGGAGAATGTTCTGTAGGAGCTTGAAGAGAAGGATGTTCTGTGACGCAGGGAAGCAGTTAGCTGTGTGAACCCAGGAGCTTCGGGTCCTATGCAGGTCAGGGCAACTGCAGCACGTCAAGGTTCCCAGCAGGCAGAATGGACTAGGCCATGACTGCAGTTTGGATAGGCCCTGGGTCAAGTCTAGACCAGAAGGATAAGGGGAACAGCACAGATCAGGGGGTCACAATCCAGGCAATTCAAGCAGGAGGGCTCAGGTGGCTACCTAAGGCCCCAGCAGGGGGTGTGAGCACCAGATCTGAGGAAATGTACACAAGCTATTGACCCTGGGGCGGAAGCTGTTTGCCTTCTGCTCTCCCACACACACCGTCCTGCTCTGGGCCCAGTCGGAGCCTACAGGTTTGCCTTCCCACCCAAAGCAGGATGTGGACTCTCTGGGTACAGCCTTTTCCAAGCAGGGGCGAGGCCAGGAGTCCAGGCCTCCCTCCAGCTCCTTGATCTCAATCCAGCATGTTCCCTTCTCTTCTGGTCAAGCTCTCTAGAAACCGGGTGGGGCGGGGGGCAGGGTCCCTGGGACTCTGTAGCCCTGAAGGGCAGACTCCTTTCTCTCCAGGAAATGGCCAGCGATGAGCTGAGGGAGTTGAGGAACGCCATGACCCAGGAGGCTATCCGTGAGCACCAGATGGCCAAGACGGGCGGTACCACCACTGACCTTTTCCAGTGCAGCAAATGCAAGAAGAAGAATTGTACCTACAACCAGGTGTGGGACGGGGGCTGTGGGGCCGCTGAGGTGGAAAGGCAGCTTCAGGAGGAGTGGGGGGAGAAAGGACTAAAACTCCGGGCTGCAGAGACAAGGCCAAGTCTTGCTGTTCCCGTGGCTTCTAGAAAATGTTCTCCTGCATGTAGAATCACCCAGACTGGGGTCTATGAGGCCTGGCCAGCAAGCTCTGGCCCGCCTTGAAGCAAGACTAGGAGGAACCAGACTTATCAGGCACGGGTTTCTGTAGAGTCACAGATGGTTGGAAAGAAACTTAGCAATAGAAAACTTGGTTCCCTCATTTCCTATATAGGGAAACTGAGGCCCAGACAGGGTCAAGCTTTGCAACTTTGTCCAAGGTGGTCAAGACAGTCCTAAATGGCAGAGGTAATAACAAACCCAGATCGAGACTTCTGCCTGCCTGAAATATAGCCAACATGGCCCACTGAGTTGAAGGCATGTAGCAAGTCCTAAGGCTGAAGACCACTGTCCTGGCATGGGGGGGGGGTGCGTCGCAGAAGGCTATGGAGACCCCCTCCTCTGAAGGACTTAAAACCCAAGAACCACCTTCTGTTTCTGGGTTGTCCATATTATGGGCTTGGGGCACCACTCTTCTTGGATTCTAATTTGTACGTAGTCATTCTAGAACTCTATTCATTCTACCATCTGCTGGGCAAGCAAAACTTACCAAGAGCACCTTGCCCTCGGTGTGCCCTCGTGGCCACTGTAGAAATACAGCCGGCCTTGCCATTCTGGAAGAGTCTCTCAAAGCATTCCCATCCAGGAATTCAGAGATGTTTGTGCAAGCCTCCTGCTTTCTTCCAAGCCCATTTCCATGTGGAGTGATGTGTTTCCTGTGTGTTGCCTCCCACCAGAAGTAAACCACCCATTAGCCAAGTTTGCTCTGCACAGAGAAACCCCAGTGTTATCGTCCCTCCAGTGTTACTGCTCTGCAGTAAGGCGGCTGGGCTGAGCTGTGCTCTCCTGGCCCGCCCCAGGGGTCACTCAGGAGCCGGCGACTACCGTCCCCCACCCCCACAGACTCCCAGCTGACATTACAGCAGAGCCCAGTGTCAGCAAAGTAACACTTCATGTGCGCCCAGGGTTGGCTATAGACAATCAGAACAGTAATTGTTCAGTCTGTAAGTGCAAGGGGTTTGCTGGGGGAAGCCCGATTCCTGCATATTCCTGGTTTGGTCAAGGGCGTGAGAAACTGGGAAACAGGACATTAGAGTGTCCCAGGGGTCCGCTGACCTTCAACTTACTTTTCCTCTCTGGGCCTCAAGTCTTGCACCTCTGACATCATAAGGAATGGGGTGGGGTGGGGGGAGGGCGCCCGGGTGGCTCATTGGGAAGCATCCCTGCTCGATCTCGCTCAGATCTTGATCTCTGGGCCGAGAGTTTGAGCCCCGCACTGGGAGCTGGGTGTGGAGCCCACTTAAAAAAACAAATAAAGGAATGAACTAGATGATCTTTAAGGGCGCTTCTAGCTCCCTAAAGTTCTGATCAGTGAGGCACAGCCAACGAACGGGGTATTTTCAGAGGCGAGTCAGGAAATAACTCCTGTGGGAGATGAGCCTTGAGGCGAGAGAAGAGTGATTCGATCTGAAGGATAAAGGACAAAAGCGAAAGGGCAGAGGGCTGCTTGAGCCAGTGGGGCACTGGAGGTGAGCTGATGGGCCTGAGGAGGGGAGGGGTACCCTGGGGAGCTCTCAGTGATGAGAGGGGCGGGAATAACAGTGCCGAGCTCTGGGATTTGGACCTACTGCTGCAGACAGTGGGAGCCGTGGCAGGTCTTAGAGCATGGGGGTGAATTCCGGAGTGGTCCAACTCTCGCTTTTTCTCTCTCTCAGGTGCAGACACGCAGTGCTGATGAGCCCATGACTACTTTTGTCTTATGCAATGAATGTGGCAATCGCTGGAAGGTCTGTATGTCTGTCACTTTCTCCCTTCCCTGTCATCCACAGCTGCTGCCCCACATAAGGAGTCCTATACCCACAGCCAGGAAGGGGGTGTGCAGCCTGTCTGTCCTTTGCAGGGTGGGCCTGCAGAGCAGGAGACAGTGGCAGGTGGTAGTCGGTGCGTGTACATATTTTTGTTTCGGAAGGCATCCAGCGTGGGTGGGAGCCGCAGCCCACATTTTTTTTTTTTTTTAAGATTTGATTTTATTTAATTGAGATAGAGCATGAGAGGGGAGAAGGTCAGAGGGAGAAGCAGACTCCCCATGGAGCTGGGAACCCAATGCGGGACTCAATCCCAGGACTCCAGGATCATGACCTGAGCCGAAGGCAGTTGCTCAACCAACTGAGCCACCCAGGTGCCCTGCAGCCCACATTTTATCACAGGCTGGGCAAGTCTGTCCTTTGAGCACAGGTGCAGTCAGCCTCGTGAGATCCACAGAGGGGAGGAAAAGCACTCTGCCTTCGGACCGTACCTCTTTGCAGAGTGCTTTCACAGATGGGATTTCCTTTGAACCCTGCCACAGCCAGGGGTGAGAGGAAGGCTGAGCCCCGTCAGGGGGCCTTGCCGCCAAATACCTCCCGGGTCACCTCCTTGCATAAGGCAGCTCTGGGAGAGCCCTCCGTCACCCAAGACTGTAATCTGTGCTGTCCCAGCCCCTGCAAAGGTAGAGGTTTTGTTTTCAGGCATGGGAGCCAAACAAAGACTCCTCTCAGAGTGCTCCTTCCTGCCACGTCGTCTTCTGAAAACACTCAGTGTGATCATGTGACTAATGTCAGTTTCCAGTACCATCTGACTCGCACGTGCGTGGTGCGGTGTCTGGGCCTCCAGGCAGCTGGCAGGGGCTCCAGAAGTCCCGAGGTATTTAGTAAGGAGCCCAAGACTGGCTGGGAGTTGGGAGCCCTGGTCGTATGTCCCACTCTGCCCTACTCGCTGTGTGGCCCTGAGCATGTCACTCACCTCCCTGAGTGAAAGGGTGATGGTAATGCCTTCTCCCGTGGTGGAGGTGAAGATTATTGCATATGCACACACACAGTTCGCGAACAATTATGAGAAATGCTCCTTACAATATTACTCTCACTTTCAGGCCAGGAAATTGAGCTCCTGAAAAACACTTAGCGAGCCTAAAGCCACACAGTTCAGAGCACTGAAAGACAATACTCCAAATTCCTGATTGATTGAGTTTTCAACCTTACTAAGAGCCTTGATAGCCCTGGGGCCTCGTTAGACTTGCCATATTTTTTAAGGTAAAAGTCAGATGATTGTGTACTTTTCCTTTATTCACTTATTGAGCTCTTAGGGATGGGACCAGCTTTGTGGCCTCGTGGTTTAGAGCATGGGCTTTGGCATCAGGTTCGGATTCTAGCTTTATCAACTTACAAAGTGACTTTGCTAAGTGATCTGAACTCTCCAGACCTGAATTCCCTCATCTATAAAAAGGGAGTATTAATATCTAGTCTACAGAGCTGTTTTGAGGAATTAGAGAAGGTAATATAAACAAAGCATTAACAACTTTATTATTTACAGTTGATAGGTCGTATGGTATCTTTGTCAAATTGAAAAAAGGTCTCGCTGCCTCCAAGTAGACATAGCCTTGCACCAGCTAGGCAAACGGAGCAGGAGCTAAGTTTCAGCCCCAACTTGCATTAGGGCCAGGCTCTCTTGTGCAGTGCACAACCTTTACAACCATACCACAAAAAAGCCCTGAGCACATATGGACTGGCACATAGAAACCACCGTTCTTATTATTATGATTTTGTTACCTACCAGTATTATGGGAATTTGAGCAAGTCACTTAACTTGTCTGAATTGCTTCTTTATCTTTGAAAATTGGAGAGATACAGAGTGTCTACCTCATAGGGTTGACCATGAGGATGTAGTATGGCTCAGCTCAGAATAAGGGCTCAAAAAATAGTAGCTCTTGTGATTATTACTGTTGGGAAAAGGACATTCTGCATGCTCCAAATCCAGCTCCTTTCCCTTCATGCCTGCTAGTTGGAGCAACAGGGCCCATTAGAGATGGTAGCTACGTGACTCCTGACACCATTGTCACATGGTGTCCATTGCCATGTGGGAGGCCTAGAGTCTAGCCAACTGATTAGTAATAATCACAGTGATGTTTTTGACCATGCATTAAAAGCCCACTACATGCCCGGCATCAAATTTCCTATTATTTATTACCTTTTAGCCTCTCGCATTGCATTGGCCAGGGTTATGATCCCATTTTCCACTTGAGTGATTGGTTCAAGGCCACACAGCTAATGAGGGCAGAGCTGGAATTTGGACTCTGGTTTCTGTGGCTCCAGATATTACCTTCTATTTCATGTCTCCCCCCTCACACACACCCCTTGCTTCCTTGGGTGACATAAGGAGAGCCCTAAAATTGTATTGCCTTTTTGGTTTTGTAGTTCTGCTGATAGAACCGCCAGCCAGGATCTCGGTGAACAAGGTGAGGAAGAACAAAGAGAAAGCACTAAACCACTGTAGCTGGAGAAAAAATAAAAATTGAGATGAAGAAAAATGCTGAACTCTGACTGGGCTCTTAGGGATCAGAGGGAGAATTCTTTTGTAAACTAATAATCTGTTATTAAAATTGATCCACGAATAGAGGAGCCTGTTTGGGGTATGATGTTAAGAGTCTGTGTCGACAAAGCTCTTGCAGAAGCTCAGACTTCAGAGCCTCAAGGCTAAGGAAGGTGTCATGTCTTGGACTGTAGGCTGACAGTCCTTTGCTTGGAGTCCCTTCCCTCGTATCCTGACCTCAGCTTTTTCTGAGTTGAAAAATACCAGCCAGACACAAATCTTACCCCCACCCCCCACTCCCGCCCCAGAGGCACATGTGTGGAACAGCTGGGACCCAGCTTGGCATCGGCAAATGGGACTCCCACGCTGTATAGAAAGATCTCTTCCCAGACTCTCTGCTATCCACTGTTTGTAGCTGACTTCAGGGCCTTTTCAGGACTCCAGACCTGGTCCCTCTAAGCAGGGAACACATCTTCTTGAGCTCAAGCTTTCTGAGCAAAGGGTACCACAGTGCCCAAGTTCTGCAGATCCTGGGGCTCAGGACCCCACCCAGGCCCTGGTGATTCGCTCTTCACAGCTCCATCTGCGGCCCAAGCTTCAGAGGAAGTCTGCAGGGCACAAGGGGACTTGTCGTGCTCCTCCTGCAGTGACACTGGCTTGCTTTTTAAGCTGATAGGAGGAACTTTAGGCAAATCTAGAACCTTCTGGAAAAGTCTCATGAGCAGGTCTGATGGGTACGTCCTGGGTCTCAGTCCCAGACTATCCCTAGCCTTCTGACAGCCCCAGGCTGAGCCTCCTAGATTCTGTGTTTCCTAAAATGGCCTCAGTACAGAAGCCTGTGAACTCCTGACAGCTTGGGCAAGTCACTCAACCTCTCTGTGCCACTTTCTTACCTGTGATTATGGGAGCGGCGTGAGTGCCCACCTCACAGGGTGCTGGTGCAGAGGCGGCTGGCTTCTGTCTGCCTTAGTTCCCTCAGCAGGGCAGCTGTTAGGAGTAACTTCTGCCCATGTTCCTTATATGCCTGAGTCTCATCTGCCCTGGGATTGATTTCTGCCTTCCGCCTTCCACCCATCACGTGCCTCCTCCTATAGATGAAACCTGTAAGGAAACAGTGCAGAGAAATCCGCCACCGTCTTCAGCCCTCCCCGAGTCATGTCTGGGGGGCCGTGTCCTTTGGAAGGATGGAAAATCTTCTCTCAGAAGATAAAACACACACAGATTATCAATGGCAGAAGCAGGAACAAAACCTTGGTCTTCTGCTTCCTGTCATTGTACCCGAAGCTGTAGAAGCTTCGGGGCCGTATGCAATGCTCAGCCCCTACCTTCCAGGAATGCCCAGCCTGGCAGGGAAAGAAACCATAAGCGGTCTTCCACACTGGACAGGATGGATAAATGTCATCCGTACCTGAGGTTCGAGTATGACCCCCCATGGGACTGTGGAACCCTGTTGTTTACACAGCCAGGTGCTTCTAAAACTGGCCGGGATCCCCTCGGGATCCTGTTAAAAATGAAGATTCTGATTCATTGGGTCTGGGCTGGGGGAGGGGAGCCTGAGATATTTCTTTTCTTTCTTTTTTTTTTTAACTTTTATTTACTTATTTTTAAGAGAGAGAGAGAGAAAATGCATATGTGAGCAGGGTGGGGAGAGGGGGCCGTGGGAAAGGGAGAGAGAGCATCCCAAGCAGACTTCACGTCCAGCTGGGAGCCCCATGGGGGGCCCAGCCACAGGACCCTGAGATCATGACCTGAGCAGAACTCAAGGGCCGGACACTTAACCGACTGAACCACCCAGGTGCCCCCTGCCTTTTTTGGGTTCACATTTATTTATTTATTTATTTATATTTTTTGGAGATTTTCATTTCTTTTTTTTTTAATGTTATTTATTTATTTGACAGAGATCACAGGTAGGTGGGGGTGGGGGGGGGGATGCAGGCTCCCTGCTGAGCAGAGAGCCCGATGCAGGGCTTGATCCCAGGACTCTGGGATCACAACCTGAGCCGAAGGCAGCAGCTTAACCCACTGAGCCGCCCAGTCGCACAGAGATTTTTCATTTCTTACAAGCTCCCAGGTGTTGCTAATGCTGCTGTCCACCAACCATGCTCTGAGTAGTAAAGGGTTTAGATACGCAGCTTTTTCTTTGCATGATGGAATCCTCCGTCCAAATGTCTAGAAACCAAAAGCAACAATTATCACTATAACTGTGTCAATAAATGTTACTTCAGGCTGCTTCAGGTGGCCCCATGGGGTGACTTACAGTAGTCACGGTCTCAATACCCATTGTGCTCCTGGTGTCGTGGGGACTTACAGCACAGGAAAAAAAATACAAACCCTGACTCTCCGCCCTCAGTAACCTTACTATTTACAAAGGAGATGAGTCAGATAAAACAGCGCAAGAACAAGTCGGCTCCAGTCCGCACATCTATGCAGTACACTTCTAGGCTCACAAAAGGACACAGAAAAGCATGAATAGGCCTCAGACTGTGTTCATCAGCAGACATCAATATCCTCCCAACTGGCCTTCCTGTGTCCACTCTGGAGTCCCTCCAGTCCATGCTCTTCCCTCCACTGCCCAGAATAGGCTTTTCAAAATTGCAAATCTGATCACATTATAGCCCCCCCTGACACCCACTGCCTTTTAGGCCTTCCGTTCCCCGCCCCCCCCCCCCCCCGCATTTCGCAGGAGCAGGTCCCACAGGGCTGGCCTCTGCCCTGCCCCCATACTTTGTGCTCCAGCCACACTGGCCATGCTGTGTGTCACACGGTTCTTGCACAAAGCCTGTTGGCTGGGACTCCTGATTTAACCCCATCGCCTCCTTCATGTCCAAGACGAGGGCGCGAACGGCAAGGGATTTAGTGTGAACTTCTGCCATTGGGAAGGCTTCCCAGGGGAGGGGAGACTGCTACCTTACAGGAGGAAAAAGGCAAGGTCAGGGAAGGTGAAACACAGAGGCAATGGCATGGCCGGTAATGTCGTGGCCAAAAGACCTTGAAAACAAAATACATTCAAGATCTTAGAACCAACTTAGAAGATATTTTCTAAAGGTTACAGGAACGTGAAAGACTATGGAGTGAGAAATCTTTCCTCGTATGCTCATTCACACTACCAAATCTGTCTTTAGCCCTAAGATTCCCTTAAGACTTACGTCACCGGAGTGCCTATCTGGATTTCTCCTCTCAATACGCTGGCCCTCTCCATACAATTAATCTGAAACTAAACTCACATCTTCTCTTTCTGTAAGTGCCCTCTTCTTGTATATTTGTCAGCTAGATGGCTTTCTAGAACCATCTCGGACCCTCCCCTTGCCCTCTTCTCTTTTGTCAGTTACCGATTCTATTGTCCCTCCCTTGTTCAACCCTGCCCTCCCCCAACACTAGCAACATTCTTTCAGGGTTTCTTTTTTCCTGCACTGATGCAAACACCTTCTACTGGCCTCCTAGCTCAAAGCATCCCTACCTTACCTGCCCGTGCCCTGCCTGGCTCTGAGCATCTTTCTCCCCACCGCCCCAGTCTCCTCCCCTGGATTTCCTCCAGCGGCCAAACAAAACTCAGACTCCTTAGTTTGACTTTCAAAGCTCCTCTCCTGTCTTAGGTGGCTTATCTTTGACCTCTGCTGCCCCTTTGCTCCAGCCTGTGGGAGGTGCTTGCCCGGTCCTTGAAAACCCGATGGACCTTCCCAGCTGTGACTGCCTATTCTGATTCCTCCTCCCTCTCCCTGTCCTAATCTTACCCATCCTTCAAGGCTCACCTCAGGTGCGTGTTTTGTTTTGTTTTTTAATTGAAGTAAAGTTGACAAACATTCTTAATGTCACATGTACAGCCTAGTGATTTGACAAGTGAGTATAGTCACCATTTGTCACCATACAGCATTATTAACGATGTTATTGACTATATTCCCTGTGCTGTACTTTTTGTCTTCATGACTTATTCTGTAACTGAAGTTTGTACCTCTTAATCCTCTTAATCCTTTTGTTGACCCTTCCACTGCCTCTCTCCCCAGAGGCACATCTTCTGTGAAGTCTTCTCTAATCCCCTGGCCATAAGAGATGGTCCTCCGGGGGCCCCTGGGTGGCTCAGAGGGTTAAAGCCTCTGCCTTCAGCTCAGGTCATGATCTCAGGGTCATGGGATCAAGCCCCGCATCAGGCTCTCTGCTCAGCCGGGAGCCGGCTTTCCCCTCTCTCTCTGCCTATCTCTCTGCCTACTTGTGATCTCTCTCTCTCTATCAAATAAATAAATAAAATCTTAAAAAAAAAAAATGATGGTCCTTGGAACTCCCACAGCGCGGTGACACTTGAATACTTACGCTGCATTCTACCATGGTGATGATGGTGACGATTTCTTTGTTTCACAGTATGGATAACATCTATTAATTTTTGACTAGCCAGGTATCTTGGGCACATTATGAAACTTCTCCATGCCTCTGTCTTTCCTCTGGAAGATGGTGGAAATAATGGCACCTGGCCCAAAGGGTTGTGAGGATTCGTTACAATCATACCTGACATGAAGTACTTGATCAGTGAATGTTAGCGATTGTCATTACTGTGAGTAGAGGGGCTTACTTTATATTGTCCCCACTAACCCTCAGACCCCATGAACTGGGTTACTAGGATTATACTCTCTTGTTTTGTGTTTTAAAAGAGTTTAGTTTTAAGTAATCTCTACACCCAACTTGGGGCTCAAACTCTCAACCTCGAGATCAAGAGTCAGATGCTTTACTGACTGAGCCAACCAGGTGCACCCTTCAAAAAAAAGATTTACTTAGAGAGAGAGAGAGCCTGTGTGCACACATGCAGTGGGCGAGGGGCAGAAGGAGAGAGACCATCTGAAGCGGACTCCATGCCTAGCCACGTAGGGCTTAATCCCACGACCCTGAGATCATGACCTGAGCTGAAATCAATAGTCAACACTTAACTGACTGAGCCACCCAGGAGCCCCCAGGTGCCCCTTTTTAAAATTGTGACAACACATAGATAACATAAAACTTATTATTTTAACCTTTTGGGGGGGCTTTTTTTTAATGGAATGCGTCACAGATTTGCTTGTCATCCTTGCGCAGGGGGGCTTGCTAATCTTCTTTGTATTGATCCACTTTTGGTGTATGTGCTGCCAAAATGAGCACCGATCTTAACCATTTTTCCGTACACACATAGTTCAGTAGTGTGAAGTACATTCCCATCATTATGCAGCCCATCTCCAGAACATTTTCATCTTGCAAAATTGCACCGCTCTACCTATTAATCAATTTCCCATTCCCTCCTCCCTGAGCCCTAGGCAAGCCCTAGGCAACTATTCTGCTTTCCATCTCTACGAATTGTATTATTATACTTTTAAAAAAAGATTTTATTTATTTATTTGAGAGAGAGAGAGAGAGAGAGAGTGCACGTGCAAGGGGAGGGGCAGAGGGGGAGGGAGAAGCAGACTCCCCAGTGAGTGGGGACCCTGATGTGGGACCAGATCCCAGGACCCTGCGATCATAACCTGAGCCAAAGTCGAACACTTAACCGACTGAGTCACCCAGGTGCCCCGTATTATCATACTCTTCACAAACTGAGGATACCAAAGTTCAAAGAGTGCTTCCAGGGGACAATCTGGACTGAACCCAGGCTGCTGTTCATGCTCTTAAGCCACTTTGAAATAGGGCTTCATCTCAAGAGCATCTGCGGTGTGTTTTACTTCCCTCATAACAAGGATGGTGCCCGTGTGCCCAGGCCCTCCTCTGTGCCCCTGTGTTGCCGCCATTCTCGCATTTAATCGTCACAGCAGCCCCACGGTCATTGTGAGGGGCTGTGTCCTGTCTCCCTGCAGTGTCTGATACCGAAGAGAGACACAGGAAGCACGTTCGGTGAACGGGGGCCTATCCAATGCTTTTAAGTAGACTAACTCACACTAGATAACTTTGTTGTACGTTTTTAATGCAATTGCTTACATTTTGGGGGAAAATGTTGATTGTCTCAGGAGAAAACCAGCTGAAACTCTGGAGCTCGTAAGGAACTTCCCAGGCCTCTCCAGTCCCCCTCCCCCTGCGAGTGGATCTGCTCTCTGCACCCCAGGCCAGCCCCAGTCTGCCACCCCACCCCCACCCTGACCCCCATCTGCACCTCATCACCAGCTCTGTTGATCCACAGGCGAAAGGCTGAGGCAGGCAGGCAAGGGGACATAAGAGACTGTCCCTGCTCGGCTTCCTCCCCCGGCCACTCCACCCACACTCTTCCTCTAGCCCAGCACAGTCCCGGCCATCCTGGAACAAGCTGTGTCCTTTCACGCCTCCCTGACTTCGCACATGCTGTTCTGAAGACTGGATGCCTTCCCTCGTTCTCCACCTCCAAGACTCCTACAGTCTCTGCGAGCCAGCTCAGATGTCACCTCCTCTGGGAAGCCTCCTCCCCTGCCCTGTGCTGTCTGCCCGCCCCCTCCTCTGCACAGACTTGCTCATCATATACTAAGGCACTTGGACCGCAACGAGCGACCCGGCGTCAGTGTGTCCCCCCTGTCCCCAACTCCTTGTGCTCTGCTCGGAGTAGGGGTCAAGGGGAACCCAGGGCGCTGGGATTTTTCTTGATGCTCCTAGGACATGTGAAAATAAGATGGCAAAACAAGTTCACAAATAAATACTGAGGCATATTTTTCCACGTTTAATACATTAATGGCTTCTAATACAAAAAAAATCACACCATAATTGTGCTGCTCACAAGATGATTAAAGGATTTATTAAAATATAATAATGTAGGGTGCTCCACAGGCATAGTAGTCTTTGTTAATAAGAAACAAGCTTAAGGGCACAGAAAGAGGGTCTTTGATCAAATTGGTCAGTGGATCTGACATAATGTATAACCCCATTCGGAGATAATGTCAAAAGCCTAACTTGGAGACCCTGGCCCAGTGGTTCTTCTGGCCCCTTTCCGTGATGAGGGGCTCTGCTGCCCCCTCTGTACCCAGTAGGTGCTCAGTGTTGGCCGAATGATGGGAACACGTGCAGCTTTCCAAGTTAATTATTGAAAATTCTCATACAATAAGTATTCCTGAGAAACAATGAAGTCCTGAACAATGGGGCAGGAAGCCACCTCCTTCTCCAGTGACCCCCCAACCCTCAGAGTCCCGCTGAAGGCTGCGGCAGGAAGCCCCTCACCCACCGTCTTTCCCACCTTCTTCCCCAAGGGCACCAAAGGCAGTTGGGCTTTCCCTTTGCTCTCAGCCTCTCTTCTCCTCTGCCCTCTAAGGGTCCCAGGTGAAGAGAGAGAGAAGCACTTACTCGCAGAAGGAGGCCAGCAGCCAAGCTGGGCTCCCAGGGAGAGTTGTCCAGCCCCCAGGCAGGCCTGAGGAATAAAAGAAACAGTGAGAGGACAAAGAAGGACTTAGAGCACTGGAGCAAGGGGGAGAAAGGGCTAAGGAAGTTTACAAAGCAATCTGTCAGAGAAGGGATGAAAAGGGAGCCCTGCTGGGCTGACAGGCTCAGGGGCTCAACTCACCTTAGGCCCAATTAGAAATGTGCAATTACTGCACCAAAGTCTGAACTGTGCCCCCCCCCCCCCCCCTTCCTTGTCCTTGTGGAGAAGTTTCTCCACTTTCTGAGTTCTGGCAGCTTCAAATACCTCTGCTCTACTGGGCTCAATCTACCAATTTGCTTGAATCCACCACACCGGCCCAACTTCCAATCCCCTCTGGATTTCCAGCAGAAACACCACATGAGGGGAAGGCCACCAGCAGATTCTCACAGCTCCTGGGCCACTCTGACTTCCCAGATTTTCTGAGCCAGTGAAAATATCCACAGGCCTTTCTGGAAGTGTCCCCCCTACCCCCGCCACCAAAGGCAGGATAAATAATAGTAACAGCTATCATGTGAGCGTTCCTTCTGCGTAGTGCTTTATGTCACCTCACTCAGTGCTCACCACCAACTGAGGGACGATTGCTCTGTCTTACAGAAAGGGAAATGGGCCTGTGGAGATTGAATCACTTTCTAAAGGACAGCCAGCCAGGATTCCAACTCAGGTCTGTCTGACCTCGATACCCCACGCTCTTCCCACTGCGGACACCGTCTCTTGGGGACCTTCCAAAATTCCTTTTTCTCTTTCTTTCTTCTTCTTCTTCTTCTTCTTCTTCTTCTTCTTCTTTATTTTTTTGTGTGTGGTACCCAAATAAATTTCAGATGGGGTAGGATGGTATAATTCTGAGCTATCTAAAGAATTCCTACCCTCACAGCTGGGGATGAGGAGTGGGAGTGGGAGAGCCAGCCTCAGGGCTGGGTAGGGTCCTAGCTCTTTTTAGACACTTGAGTAATTTAACCATAAATAACTGGGCACTGGGAACAGGACACTCACTAATAAAAGCATAGCCTGGAGTCATGTTGGGGGTTGTGGGGGGGGGGGTGGAGAATTCAAGTCACTCAGTGGGTGGATATATCTGCAAAACAAAAGAAAAGCCCCTTTCCCAGCCCAGGCAGAGAAGTCTCCTGTAAAGTTAGAGACAACAGGCTTCTGGGCACGTAGCCAAGGTTCTGGGGATATTTATAACTTGAAGAGGGTGGGAGTCCCTAATAAGCTGCTATATTCTTTTTCCATCACTTCCCTCTCCAAGGCTACAGCCAGCTCAGAGCTCTTCCCCACGCAGAATGCCTGCCTTCCCTAGTGCTCTGCTGCCATTGTCTAATTTTCTCATCCTGGCTGGGGAAAGGGAAGGCTGCAAGCCCTTCCGTTCGGAAGAACTCCAGTTGAATGCAGCTTAGCTGCTGCTGGTGTTTCTTGGCTAGCTGCTGTGGTCTCAGGGATCTGCCTATGAGTCTGTGGTTTCTCTGAGCTGCCTGAGAGTCTGTGAGTCTTTGGGATCCGCCTACGGATCTCTGGGCTCTGCAGCCAAGTCTACGGATTTGAAATCTACCTGCGGGGCTGAGATATCCGGGATCTGCCAGTGATCTCCAGAATCCTTCCAAACACCCGAAGTCTCAGAGAACTCTGCCTGCGGATTTGGAATCTGTTTGAGGCCTCTCAGATCTTGGAGCCGGCGATCTAGTGGATCTTTTGCGGGTCAGGAGGTAAGTCTGTTCTTTCCCCAGCTGGGTTTTTCGGCTTCCCACCTTCAGCCGGTCAGGGACTGCTAGCATCCTGAAGGTCCGCCCGGCTCAGGGCTCAGAGGCCCAAGAACTCATCCGTGCAGGAAACCGTCAGAAATCCTTTTAGGAGACAACCCGTCAGGGATGATAAGGACGACTCTTCTCAGCCCTGAGGCCGGACTCGCTCCTCCGTCGGCGCCCTATCCCCCACCGTCGCTTCTGTATACCCTCAGGGTTTTCGCATCCCCTCTACTGGGCGCAACTTAACCCGCCCCTCAAGGGGCGCCCTCTTTAGAAGGACAAGGTTGGATGCCTCTATAGGGTTAACAGCGGTGGAGCCGGGACACCCCCTGGCCATGCCGCGTACCGCACTAGCCAGCGCGCCCGCGGCGCAGGGTCTCCTGGGAGTTGTAGTCCGGGTAGCCAGTGAGAGTGCCGCAGGCTCTGCTGGGAGACGTAGTGCGTGGGCGGAGCTCAAAGTTACAGCGCGGCCGCTGAGTCTCCCCTGGGGAGTGGGCGGCTGCCGCTTTCCTCTCAGGCCCCGGCTGTCAAATGAGGGCCAATCCTAGAAGAACCCAACACAGGCCAGCATCTAAATTAGGCCCGAAGTCGAAGTTAAGGCCCGACTCAAGATAAGCTTCTAAGGTCGTGAGGAGATGCAGGGCAACCTCTCTGGCTTAATCGGGCTGTAGTCTCCAAGTGAAGAAAGCGGAAGATACTACGCCCTGGCTAGGAGGACGTGCTTCTTTCTTCACCCTTTTGTTCTTTTCCCTCCTTGGTTTTTGGCCTCTGACTGGCCTTTGTACGCCAGAATGGAACTCCAACTCCCGGCAGGCCACGGGGACAGGCGCAGGCGTAATAGGGTGCTCAGCCGCGCTCAAGAGGCGGGCCTAATGTTCGCCATCTAATTGGCAGAGCGTTTTGCGAGCCTTGCTCGCTGATTGGTTAAGGTAGCTGCCGGAAAGGGCCCAGCCTCGAGATGGGAGAGCGGAGGCGTTCTGTGGGCTGGGCTGAGAGCCTCCTCCCCGAGACAGCATCGACTTGACCCCCCGGCCCGGGAGAGCCCGAGCCAGGGGGCTGTCTTAGTAAATTCCTGCAGTGCCTCCACCCTACGGTGGCGGAGACACAGAGGGCGGGTCGCGCTCGAGGGTCAGGGAGGAGAGTGACCCGGCCCGGGTCCAGGGCCCTCCCCACCCGTCTGGCAGCCAGAACTCCAGCCCTGGGGAGTGGGCAGGGCCTGTTTTCTGTGCCTCACGCCCTGCTTTTCGCCTCCTTTAGCGCTGTCTGCTAGCTGCTTTCCTGCTCTCTCTTCTTGGAGGCGAATCCTTGAGTCCGAGATGGCAGCCACCCTGCTCATGGCTGGGTCCCAGGTAAGCCGGGGGTGGCTTCTCGGACCCTGCCTCTGCTTATCCACCTTGTCCCGGCGTTTCTTTGCTCTGCAGATCCCTGTTGGCAATTCCCTGGGATTAGTAATTCACTCGCTTCGGTATTCTGCCTCCAGGAACCTCAGTACCAGGCCAGTATAGCCACAGACAAACATTTATCGAGCACCAGCTGTATGCCTTTAAATACTGGGGAGACAAAAGATGGATGAAACGGGCCCTCCCTGCCTGCTCACAATCTTTAGGGAGACAGACGACGCATCCGGTTAACTGTAATAGGACGTGATAACAGCTTTATTTGTCGTAGGAACTAAGTGCCAAAGTGCCGTGGTGTGAGAACCAAGAAGTGGGAGTGATTAATGCTGGAGAGTCCGAGGGAGGAGTGGAACGGAGCAGGGGGTGGGGGCACAGAAGAACAGTTGGTACTGGAACAGGGCCTTAAAGAATTGTAAGATCTCACTAGTCTGAGAAAGAGATTCCAGGAAAAGAGGAACATTGTGAGTAAAGGTATGGAATGATGTAGGTGATGCCTGTGTTCTGAGAAAAGTACCGCTAGAGGATAAAGTTCTGGAGTAGGCAGGGACATCTGGCTATGGAAATAGCAGGGTACTCCGCTGGTAAATGGCTCCCTTCTCTACCACATCTCTTTTTTTGTCTGCTTATTTCTTCTCTCCACTCTTCAGTTAATTCCTTTTGCCTTCTCAACGATTCTAGCCATGTCTCTAATTTCAAGAAGAAAAACTGGTACTAACCTCCAGATACCAAGTAATGAGGAAGCATTGTGTGATTTCAGGCACCTGTGACATTTGAAGATATGGCCATGTACCTCACTCGGGAAGAATGGAGACCTCTGGACCCTACACAAAGGGACCTTTACAGGGATGTTATGCAGGAGAATTATGGAAACGTCGTCTCATTAGGTAAGTAAGGATTCTCTCTCTCTCCACCCCCACATTTTCAAGACTCAAAAATGGCTTAACTCTTCCAATGCAACCTAGTTGTTTGATTTTTAAAGCAGTTAATTGGTTGTTGGCTTGAGTTCTGTCCACAGGCAAATCTTTTGAGTGTAGAAACATCAGGTCATATTGTCTAAAAAGAAAAACTGTTTCTGCCCATTTTAGAAACATTTAGATTTCTTATGCCCTGAGTCATCTACCCTTCTCCAGCCTGTTTGTACAGATCACTGACCAAACAGGTCTAACATAATGGTGCGTGCCAGGATGTAAATGCCCCTGTAAATGGTGATTTTACTGCAAGATTGAGGGGAGTTCTGACCTAAGGTTCATGGGAGGGCAAAAAGCCACATTTTTGTGTTTGTTTTGGCTTTAAGTCCTAGCTTTGGCTGACATCCTTTATTTATCTGGAGCAGGTACTTGTCTAGAGGTGATTCAGAGTTGATCGTAGGTTTTGAGTGTGTCAAATGTTCAGGAGAATCATGAATAGAATGATCACAGATTCTATTAGGCAGGGAAGTGAATTTTTTTTGATGGTCTGCAGACCTGTCTACTCTTAGCTGTCCTTTGGTATGGATGTAACTAGAATAAATAATATATTCTTGAGCTGAATGGTGTTTGACTCACTTAGTCTCTTGGTAACACTTGACAGAAGTTAGCAACTGTGTATGGTTCACTAGGCCATCTGCCATTCATTAGACTAATTCTTTTTTGGAAACCCTTATTTCTGTAGCCTTTCCCAGAACAAAAGACAACTATGAGGGGTTTCATTTTAAACTTGGGCTCTTCCTGATGTTCCAAGATTCTTGGATCTTTCCTTTAGAAAAGTAACTAGAAATGAAGATAATTACCTAGATGTATTGCAGTCTCTAATCCAAATATTCCACTCAATCCAACAAAAGAATGAAGTGAGAATCTTAAAGAAATGTGAATTTATATGGCTATGGTCCAGCCCAAGTAGCACTTGTTAGAAGAATGGAAGCATGAAAGAACACACACACACACACACACACACACACACGCACACACACAGAAAAACAAGTTCCTTTCCAGGAACTTGCCAAATAAATTTGGCACTGGGTTAATAATATTTACAAGGTTTCTTTACCTCAAGACTTGTCAGAGCCTTTAATGTGTTAAATGGCATGTGAATTTCTAAGAAGAGGCTATTAGATGCACCATGCACCAAATGAATTTATCCATGGACCCTTTTCTTCCAGCATACCTACTAACCTCTTTGTTGAAGAGTATGCTAAGAAACACAACTTAGAAAATACAGTGTCTGGTAGAAAGTTTCTTGTAGACAGTCGTTATATATTTTCATTTTCATTTGCAGACTGTATTTCATTAGTGTCGGGAATGTTCTGAGCTGTTTTTGCATCCTCCAACCTTCCCTCCTCTACTCATACTAGGAGGCCACTGGAAAGTAGCAAGTAACATTCGGCAGTCACCTCTCCTGTCAGTTAAAGACTTGCGATAGCCAGACAAAAATGTGTTTTTTCCATAGTAACCCAGTAGATTCTTAGTAACTATGACATGGTAATAATGAAGACTTGAAAAGTTAAGAACATAACAGACAATACAATCACGCATAAAATATCTAGCCCCTTGGCTTTTAGAGATTCTAATATGGAGTCTCTTATATTTTCTGTTTTCTCTTTCTGGCTCTTTTCTTTCAAAACACCAGGAATATATATAATTTTCTTAAAGAAACATTAACTCTAGTGGCACAGAGCATGAACCGTGATTAGATAGACCTGGGTTTCAATCATGGCTCCACCATTTACTACTTTATAAGCCTGCACAAGTCTTGGTTGTTTTTTTTTTTTTTTTAAGATTTAATTTATTTGTCAGAGAGAGCAAGTGCACAAGCAGGGGCAGCAGCAGGCAGAGGGAGAAGCAGGCTCCCTGCTGAGCAAGGAGACCAAAGTGGGACTCAATCCCAGGGCCCTGGAATCATGGCCTGAGCTGAAGGCAGACACTTAACCAACTGAGCCACCAAGTGTTGCTCTTCTCCGGGTCTTGGATTTAAATCATCATAGAGTGGAAATCATCATAATGCCAGACTTTCAGGGTGGTTGAAATAATGGGATAAAGAACTTAGCACAGTGCCTGCTACACAGTAGATAAATTTTTTGTGTATATTTGCCAGTATTATTATTATGACTATTTGTGCTTTATTACAGATTTTGAGATCAGGAGTGAGAATGAGGTGAATCCAAAGCAAGAGATTAGTGAAGATGTAGAATTTGGGACTGCCTCTGAAAGACCTGTTGGGAATACTGAGGAAAATCCTGAAAATGAAGAGGCCTTTGAAAGAGGGGATAGACCAGAAAGACAGTGGGGAGATTTAACAGCAGAAGAATGGGTAAGCTATCCTCTTCAACAAGTCACTGATCTGCTTGTTCACAAGGAAGTCCACACAGGCATCCGATATCATATATGCTCTCATTGTGGAAAGGCCTTCAGTCAGATCTCAGACCTTAATCGACATCAGAAAACCCACACTGGAGACAGACCCTATAAGTGTTATGAATGTGGAAAGGGCTTCAGTCGAAGCTCACATCTTATTCAGCATCAAAGAACACACACTGGGGAAAGGCCCTATGACTGTAATGAGTGTGGGAAAAGTTTTGGAAGAAGCTCTCACCTCATTCAGCACCAGACAATCCACACGGGAGAAAAGCCCCACAAATGTAACGAGTGTGGGAAAAGTTTCTGCCGGCTGTCTCACCTAATCCAGCACCAAAGGACACACAGTGGGGAAAAGCCCTATGAGTGTGAGGAGTGTGGGAAAAGCTTCAGCCGGAGCTCTCACCTAGCTCAGCACCAGAGGACCCACACAGGTGAGAAGCCTTACGAGTGTAATGAATGTGGACGAGGCTTCAGTGAGAGATCTGATCTCATCAAACACTATCGAGTCCATACGGGGGAGAGGCCCTACAAGTGTGATGAGTGTGGGAAGAATTTCAGTCAGAACTCCGACCTAGTGCGCCATCGCAGAGCCCACACAGGAGAAAAGCCGTACCACTGTAACGAATGTGGGGAGAATTTCAGCCGTATCTCACACTTGGTTCAGCACCAGAGAACCCACACTGGGGAAAAGCCATACGAATGTAATGCTTGTGGGAAAAGCTTCAGCCGGAGCTCTCATCTCATCACACACCAGAAAATTCACACTGGAGAGAAGCCCTACGAGTGCAACGAGTGTTGGCGAAGCTTTGGTGAAAGGTCAGATCTAATTAAACACCAGAGAACCCACACTGGAGAGAAGCCCTATGAGTGTGTACAGTGTGGAAAAGGTTTCACTCAGAGCTCCAACCTCATCACACATCAAAGAGTTCATACGGGAGAGAAGCCGTATGAATGTACCGAATGTGAGAAGAGTTTCAGCCGGAGCTCAGCTCTAATTAAACATAAGAGAGTTCATACTGACTAAGTCCTGTAATTAACAAGAAATGATTCATTTGAAGGTACAGTTTTATTTGATATCCAAGAGCTCTCTCAAGACTGAGCTTCTTTTACTATACTGAATTTCCATGTGGGCCACAGGTTAAAACATCAAAGAGGATAAGCCATTTGCAATTCTGACCCACAACTCTGGGAATATTATCTCCTCCTCCAAAGTAATGATTTTTATTCATTCGATATTAATGAAATACTTCATCAAAATCAACCCCACAAATAACTGGGAATCGGAAGACCAGGGGATAAATGCTGGTAAATACTCAGGCCTGGAAATGGAGTAAAACTTTAAAAGTTATTTCTCTCGTCCTTGGCCCAAAGAACTATGCTAGGGGAAATGTTGGACTGTAATAGGGTGGTCACAGCTGCTTCAGAAAAAGACAACCAGAGACTGCCCAAATTGCCACACCTATTCATTCTCTGTAGTAGTTGGGCACACACATCTTCCCCTTCAAAAGGCTTTTTCCTTGAGTTGCTCATGCATTTGTCTCTTTCCATCTTCCTGAGAGCAGGATTCTGCACGATGAAGGCAATGATCAAAACTTTTCTCATTGTTTCTAATTTAACTTTACTAAAGCTTGCATCTTTGGAGAAGCTGACTGAAGATACAGATTGAAAGGAAAAATGAGACACAGGTTTGGGGACCAAGGAACTCATCAGTGGTGGTGACTTTAGCAAAAGAGATGCCCACTGTTGTTCTCGCCATTAATCAGAATGTATTCATTTTCTTTGGGAATCACTGTAGGGAACATTGTAGGGAAAATATCTTCAAGGAAAGCTAGGACCATACTGATGGTGGAGTGTAAGGAGCAAGTGAAATTGACCACTTCAGGGAAGGAAACACAGAATTCCTCCCCAAGGAATACCACTGGTCCTTTCTGTGTTCTTCCCCCTCTGCCCTTTAAGATCAATTCTCCTTATACTGCTAACTCTAGAATTTGATAAGGGCCACATCCCAGTGTTCATCTTGGCTTGCATAAGGGCATGTGTAATGTACAGTAAAACGTGTATTCTTGTAATTCTTCCAGTAACGGAAACGGTATTCACACAGAATTAGCATGTTCTTGGGTGATGTTGATCATGTGACAGAGCTGCAGACAACTTCAGTGTGAGAAATGTCCTTTTGTTTTCATTATTTTCTAAGGAAAAAAACTTAAACACTAGTGCTCTAGTGTGCACTCTCCTGTAAGATCTGTCTTTGTACAGAACTAAGCACTTGTTTCTGTGTATCAGCCAATTGGGGGAGACAATGACCGGATAGAGAGGTTGACTGTCCTGTTCTCAGACTGAATTATCTTCTCTTTGGCCTAGTCACAAGGAATTAATAAACCTAGATAGGAATGTATGTCCATCCTCTCAGTCTACAGAAACATGTAGTTAAAATGAGAGTTGACCTAATTTAAACCTGTTAGTGTCAGATCCTCTCATCCCAGCTCACCATAGGAATTAAGAAATACCCCAGATGTTGATGCTTACCCAGGCTTTTGGGGATGGCAGTGTGAGGGGACTAGAGTAAGGAATATATATTTTTGAGAGTGCCCCCAAGTTCTTCCTACTGTGCTTTATCGTGAGTGTTGTAACATTTGAAAAATACTTCTGCCGTAGGTCTTTGGGACTTGGTGTGTTAAGGGAGCCAGTGGTCTCTCGGGGAGTCTGCTAAAATGAGTCATGAGGACCCACAGCTGTGTGGGCCTGCATCCTCTGCAGTGAGTGACAAAGCCTTGAAAGTAACACCACCACTCCCTGAAGGAGGTTTCTTTATTATGTTGCCTCCCCTACTGAAATATAAACTGGGGCAGGGAGCATGTTTTGTGTTCTATACAAAAATCTAGCTGATGGTGGGTATTCATATTTTAATTGTTGAATGACTTACATGTTCTTGATGACTCAACTCGAGTATGTCTTTTCCCGTGTCAGTGTTGCTAATGGTTTTAATGACTAGCAAAGTTCTCCTGTTGTTTCTGTGAGCCACAGTGGGCATCAGCTTTGGAGTGGCCCCAGAAGACAGCATCCTCATGACCCAAGTACTTCCCCCACTCTTCTGCCTCACCCCAAGCTGTTCCTGCTGCTGCTTTTAGCTTCTTAGAGGTGAGTGGCTCAAGAAGAGGCTTCTAAGTGCCCCAGCCTTCTCTCCATATGCCTACACTCCAGCTGGGAAATTAGAAGGGCAAGGGCCAAGACCACCTGTTTCCTCTCTTTTTTCCCAACTGCTGCCCATTTGCCATGTTGAACTTTGTGTAGAACTTATGCATCAGACTCTCTTTGCTAATGCTTTTTGCATGTCTTCTGCTCCCCAGTCTCTGGCTGCTTCTGCACATACCCTGAACACTTTGTGCCTGTTTTCTATGGTTGTGGAGAGTGAGTGAATAAGTAAGTGTGTAGAGCAGTTTTTCGTACGGTATTGGTCGCAGTTATGCTAGTGTCTACATCTGTATTCTAACAATATTCTATAATTAAAAGTATAATTTTTAAAAATCAAAACACTGAGAATTATTTTAGTCATCCACCACTGATTCCTAAGATGGCATTTCATCAGATTCATTAAAATGGGCATGACTGTCTTTACATTAATGCATTTGTACAGATGTTCTCATGGAAATGGGGGTGTACGTTGTTTTCACACATGGGTGAGCCCTCTGGATATTGCCAAAATTTGGGAAGATGCAAAAATCTGGGTAGTTTCCTATAAAGATTGGGCTGATAGCAAAAGAGCATGGAAATAATTTGGTTATGAGTGGCCATTAGCCTTGGAGAGGGAAAAAAACAAACACATCCAAAAGCAGAAATGAGAGGAGGCCTTTGTTGCTTTAAGGAGATATTTTTGGGTACCTGTTGAGAATGCTGAAACAATTTCTACTGAACCAGTATTGGGATCCCAGAACAGATAACCTCTCAGAAACAGTCAAAGGCTCTCTGTTCACGACAGTTAGTTTGCCTAAGGCAGTGATTATGTATTACTAGGGTGTGGCTATGTTTTCAAATCACTTACAAGCAATTTTCTTTGATGAATACCTTCTTTAAAGGGAGGACCAGGCTAGGCAGAGGGAGGGAGTAGAAGTGCTTTAAATTGAGGAAAAACACAAATGCGGAAGTAAAATTGTAACTATACCTATTGCCAAAACTTGGAAATGGAAAGAGGTTTTATTAAAACCCTTTTTAAAATTCTATTTTTCCCTCTACGTGATCAACAGTTTTTATTTCTGGGAGGAAACCTAAAAGGAAAACCCGGGCTCATCCGGAGCCTCTGCTCTAAAGGTATTTGATATGTTAATGCTTCGCCATTATTGTAAAGGAGATTACCTTCTGTGGGATCTGTTCTCTAAGAGGCTAGGTTAGGGCTTTGCTTCCAGGCCGCTAGGATACCGATGATGAACGCACTGAAATGATAATTTGCTAAGTGGTTCCCTACTGTTTCAAAAGTTGGTATTATTTGAAAAGGAGTTCCTGTGCCCTGGGATAAATGGATTCTTTGAAGCATTGGTTAGATACGCATCTCTATGATAGCCTGGGCTACCGCTTCTCTGTTGGGGACTCCAAGATAAAAGGTCATTAGTGAAAACCACTGAGGAGTGAAACTAACAGAAGAAAATTACCTTGTTGTGACCTAAAATTGTTTCATAGTTAATCCCATTTTAAAATCTGTTTTCCTAAATGCTTCATGTTCAAAGTTTGTATCATTTTTTTTTTAAAGATTTTTATTTATTTATTTGACAGAGAGAAATCACAAGTAGATGGAGAGGCAGGCAGAGAGAGAGAGGGAAGCAGGCTCTCTGCCGAGCAGAGAGCCCGATGCGGGACCCGATCCCAGGACCCTGAGATCATGACCTGAGCCGAAGGCAGCGGCTTAAACCACTGAGCCACCCAGGCGCCCCCAAAGTTTGTATCATTTTCAGCATCTCCAAAGGTGGTTTTGTTTTTCCTTCTGGGGGGAGATTGAGGCTGATAACCTCAAGATCTCACTCTGAGTTTCACAGTAGCCCTTGCACCTAACTGCCTTGGAGACCCCTCCATCTGGAAATTACACAGGCACCTTAAAATCAATGCCCCAACTGACCTTAGCATTTTCCTCCACCACCTCCCAGCTGCCTCTCCTATAATTATTTCCCTCCCTCTATCCCTCCCTTTACTCCTCCCTCCCTTCTTTCCTTCCTCCTTTTTCCTTCCTTTAGGTTTACTTATCCATTTGAGATAGCGAGGGGGGCGCGTGAGAGAAAGTGAGGAGAGGGGCGGAGAGAGGGAGAAAATCTAGCCAACTCACTGCTGAATGGGGAATGTGACATGAGGCTACATCCCATGACCCATGAGATCACAACCTGAGCTGAAACCAAAAGTAGAATGCTTAACCGACTGAACCACCCAGGCACCCCTCCTGTATTTCTTAACTCAGTCATTGCCCGGTTATCCAAGCTGGACACTTGCATATCGTACTCAACAGCTCCTGCTCCTTTTGGCACCCTCCCCAAACCAATAAATATTAGCAGACTAGTCATTCAGTCATGACCAACCTTCCTTTCTCTACTTGCTCTCTCACGACTTACCATGTGACCTTGGGCACGTTAATTAATTTTCCTGCTCCTTGGATTTCCCATCCATAAAATGGGTTAGTTCTATCTGCCTCGTGGAGTTGCAAAGATAGAAGCAAGGTAATGGGCTCGGCTGCAGTCATTCAGACCATCACCAGGCCACATCTTGCTTACAGTGTTTCTTCTTTTAAATTTTCCTTAGTTAACATACAGCGCAATATTGGTTTCTGGAGTAAAATTCAGTGATTCATTACATACACCTCCCAGTGCTCATCACAACAGATGCCCTCCTTAATACCCATCACCCGTTTAACCCACCCCCCACCTACCTCCCTCCATCAATCCTGCCTGTTTTCTATCTTTAAGAGTCTCCTATGGCTTGTTTCCCTCTCTCCTTTTTTTCCCCCTTCGTCCCCTTCCCATATGTTCATCTGTTTTCTTAAATTCCACATATGAGTGAGATCATGAATCATATAGTATTTGTATTTCTCTGACTTTTTTCACTTAGCATTAATACACTCTAGCTCGTCTTGTCGTTGCAAATACTTTGAAAGATTTTATTTTGGGGGAGGGCACCTGGGTGGCTCCGTCAGTTGGGCATCTCCCTTCAGCTCGGGTTGTGGTCCCTGGCCCCTGGGGTCGAGCCCCACGCTGGGCTCCCTGCTCAGTGGGGAGTCTGCTTCTCCCATTCTTCCCCCAGCTTGCGTTTTCTCTGTCTCTCTCTGCTCTCTGCGCACGCTCTCTCTCTCTCAAATAAGTAAATAAATAAATATATTTTTAAGATTTTATTTATTTATTTGACAGAGAGAGATCACAAGTAGGCAGAGAGGCAGGCAGAGAGAGAGGGGGAAGCATGCTTCCCACCAAGCAGAGAGCCCAACGCGGGGCTCGATCCCAAGACCCCGAGATCATGACCTGAGCCGAAGGCAGCGGCTTAACCCACTGAGCCACCCAGGTGCCCCAATAAATAAAATATTTTTAAAGAAAGATTTTATTTTATTTTTAGGGTGAGCAAGCAGTGGGTGGGGCAGAGGGAGAGGGAGAATCCTGAAGCTGACTGCCTGCTGAACACAGAGCCCAGAGTGGGTCCCATCCCAGGACCCTGAGATCATGACTTGAGCTGAAACCGAGTTGGCACCTTACCAAACGAGGTGCCCCTAAAGATTTTACTTTTAAGTAATTTTTACACCCACCTTGGTACTCAAACTCACAACCCCCAAGATCAAGAGTTGCAAGTTCCTCTGACTGAGCCAGCCAGGCACCCCACATCTTGCTTACTGAAACCACCTCCTAATGTGCTTTTCATTTTTTAAAAAAAGATTTTATTTTTGCAAGAGAGAGCAAAAGAGAGAGCCCGCGCACGCACAAGTAGCGGGAGGGGCAGAGGAGAAGCAAACTCCCTGCCGAGCTGGGAACCCAGATGCAGGACTCCGTCCCAGCACCCTGGGATCATGACCTGAGCCGAAGGCAGCTGCTCAACAGACTGGGCCACCCAAGCGCCCAAACTAGGACTTTCTGAAGGGCAAATCCTTTCCTGCCACTGTTCTGTGTAAAACCTTCTCATGCCTCCCATTGCCAGCTGCATACAGTGAAACTCCTGTGTTCATTTTTTAGGAGACCATCTTTGCTCTGGCCTCTGCTGCCCTCCGCTGCCCTCAGATTCAGTTCTCTGCACTACACTCTCCAACCTGTTCTGGAGAATAGTTCTTTCCACTATTCCAGCCAACTCCTCCTCACCTTCAGGTCTCATACCTCACTTGTTCTAGGAACCCTTTCCCGATCCCACAAGACTGGATCTGATGTTCCTTGTCAGTGTTCCATGGGTTTATTCCAATCAAAGCACTTTATCCCTGTTTCATAATTGCCTGTTTACTTTTTTGTCTCCTCCATTAGACTGTTACCCTTGAAGTCATTGTGTCTTGCTCATCATTGAATCTTCAGCTGCTAGCAAATGTTTGACTTCAGGTACAGAGTAGGCAGACATCAGATATCTGTTGGGTAAATGAGAGGAGAGTATGTGTACACTTCCTTCCCCTCAGCAAGGCTGGTGGCTTCAGGTCTGATTTGCCATCACACAGGCTACTCATGAAAGAACTGTAGAAATTCTGTCATTGCATACCTGATGGGGCCTTATGCAAGAGGGCGAAAGCTCCCCCAGGTGATGTCCTCCATTTAAGATGTCTCCTCTCCCCTCCCCCAGATAAAGCTGGGATCATGAAGACACCACCCCTGATGGTTCCTGTGTTTAATGAGACTTTGTCATCTTTGGAGGGTTAACTAGGAATAGACTCTTTATGGCAACTTTGGAGCTGTGTTCACGGCAGGCTGTCAATGCAGGAAGCGTGGGCAGGATTTTAAGACCCCTGCTCTAAGTTTGGTATTTGGTCAAACTCTGAATTCTCCAAGCAGATCACATAAACCAAAGGTGATTAATCTTTTGCAGGGAGACTCCAGATTCTTTTGCGAATCTCATGAAAGTTTTGCAACATTTGCTTTTATGGAGTTTTAAGAATTCTTTGTATGTTTTGGATACAAGGCCTCTATCAGACATAGGATTTGCAAAAATTTCTCCCCATCTTTGACTTGTCTTTTCATTCTCTTAATAGTGTCTTTCGAAGAACCAGTTTTAAATTTTGATGTTCATTTTCCGATAGGCTTTTGATCCAAGATTTCCTTCTCTGGATCTCCACATGGATAGCTCTTGAATCGTAGCACTTAAATCTGGTTTTTAGCGAGGGCAGGAAGAAGCACACTTTCTGAACTTCATTCTTGTTGAGTTATATCCCCTCTAGTGGAGTTTGGGTTTTAGCCTAGGTCGTACTGCCATTAGACCAGGACAACAGGGAGAGCCTCCTGAGTCCGGCTCTTTAAAGGGCCTGATCTGGCTCTCCTCCAGTTGCACATTTCTTCATGGGGTAAAGGGGACAAGCCCACCCAGAGCTCACACGCCTCTCCCCTTCTCTAGATCACAAACTCCAAGTATTTAGGACCTTGCAATTCTTTGCCCAAACAGCTCACTTCCAAGCTTCTTCTCCAGGTTGTTTTCTTTTCCTTTCTTTTCTTTTTTTTAAGATTTTATTTATTCATTTGACACAGAGAGATCACAAGTAGGCAGAGAGGCAGGCAGAGAGAGAGAGAGGAGGAAGCAGGCTCCCCGCGGAGCAGAGAACCCGATGCGGGACTCGATCCCAGGACCCTGAGATCATGACCTGAGCCGAAGGCAGCGGCTTAACCCACTGAGCCACCCAGGTGCCCTCCAGGTTGTTTTCTTGAGGGCAAATCAAACTTTGTGTGTGTAACCCTAGGCCTAGGTCTATAGGATATACTTATACTAGGCTTATAGGATAGACTTATACCTGCAGGTTAGGTAGCCTCCCACATGTGGACACTAGGGCCCTTCTAGAACAGGGCAGACAGAATGGGAAAAGAAGTGGGGGCAGGCCTCTGTTTGTACTCTATTCCTTTTCTGGTTCCAGGTATGCTATCAAAAATTTCTGGGACACCTGGCTGGCTGTGTAGGAAGAGCAGGTGACTCTTGAGCTCCAGGTCATGAGTTTGAGTCTCACGTTGGGTATAGAGATTACTAAAATAAATAATTAAAAAAAAAACAATTTGGGCGTGCCTGGCTGGCTCAGTAGTAGAGCAAGTAACTCTTCTAGATCTTGGGGTTGTGAGTTTGGGCCCCACATTGAAAGTAGAGCCTACTTAAAAAAATTTTTTCATGAGTGACTTGTGAGGAGGAGTCAGAACTCTGAAATTCCAGATTTCTGAGGTAAGTGATTCGTTGAGTGGGTGAGTATGCTACGAATGGAGCCAGAACACATAAAAGAGGAGGAATCTGGGATGGGTATCAAGATTACAAGTTAAAGGGCCCCTGGGTGGCTCAGTGGGTTAAGCATCTGCCTTTGGCTCAGCTCATGATCCCAGGGTCCTGGTGTCGAGTCCCACATCTGGCTCCTTGCTCAGCGGGGAGCCTGCTTCTCCCTCCCTCTCCCTGCTGCTCCACCTGCTTGTGCTTTCTCTCTCTCTCTGTCAAATAAATAAATAAATAAAAATTCTTTTAAAAAGATTACAAGTTAAGTCATTTAACAAAAATTTGCTGAGCACCAGTTTATGTACCTGGCATAAGACTGAATGAGATGAAAACTCTGCCGTTGTAGAATTTATATTCTGGTTGGCGGCGGGTGGGGGGGCGGGGGAGTGATGGACAATAAACAAAGACATACGTTGCATCTGGTGATAACAAGAAAAACAAAGAACAGAGTGAAGGGGACTGCTATTTTAGAGAGAGTGGTCAAGGAAAGCCCTGCTAAAGAGGTGACATTAGAGAAAGACCCTGGATGAGTCATCAGGATATCTGGGGAAAATGTTCTAAATCCTTAATTTACTGAAGAGCGATGTAAGGTAGTGAGGCCATGATTGGCAGGCATACTGGAGGAACAGCCACCAGATTGGTGGGGGGTGGAACTCATTGAGGAAGGGGGCAAAAGGTGGGAGATAAAAACCATCTTTAGAGACTAGATGTTGAGTTTGAAGAACCTGTTAGATCCAAGCCCAGCAAGTAGTTGAAAATATGAGTCCAGAGCCCAGGACCAAAAGTTGGGCCGTAGGTAAAGAAATGGGAATAGCTAGCCTGGAGATGATAGTGTAAACCATGCGTGGGAATGGGTGTCCCTCCTAGAGCGTGAGAATAGCATCAAGGATGGAATCCTGGGAACACCAGTAGGTAATGATGGGTAGAGGAGAGGACCTAGAAGGAAGAACCCAGAAAATCAGGAGAGGAGAGTCACAGGGCCAAGCACGGGGCACATTTCAAGGTGTCCAGACAGTGACGATGTCTAGTGAAATACTATGTTTGAAAGTGAGTGGAGGGTATTACAGCCTTGTTATTATTATTATTTTTTTAAAGGTTTTATTTATTTATTCGACAGACAGAGATCACAAGTAGGCAGAGAGGCAGGCAGAGAGGAGGAAGCAGGCTCCCCGCTGAGCAGAGAGCCCAATGTGGGGCTCGATCCCAGGACCCTGGGACCATGACCTGAGCCGAAGGCAGAGGCTTTAACCCACTGAGCCACCCAGGTGCCCCCAGCCTTGTTATTATTAATGATAGTTAGAGAACGCTTGCCCCCTTCTAATGGATATTTCAGTTTAAGGGTAATGAGAATTTTGTTACATGCACATAGTCTATTTATAATCAATTCCTACTGCTTTATTGGGTTTTAAAAGAAGACATATGTAAGTTACGCTGAAGGAGCAGAATTCACAATCCCTGTTGACTCTTAACTTGGCTAACGGTGTGTTTAACTTGTATATTTAAATATGGGTAATAATTCTTAGAATTCTCTGAATTCCCCTGATTTGGGTTAAAAGCTTATAGTAACACTTTCATAAAAGACTTGCAGATAGAGCTCTTCTACCTGTCTATAGGGAAGCCTTAAAATAGTTAGAACTCAGTGGACCAAATGTTATGTTCAATGGTCTCCTAGAATTTGATTTCTGGACTTTGGGTGGCAGGTGTGGCTGTTGCCTGTGCCTCTCTCTCTAAATGGCTACAGAGGTCAGTGTCAACGGATAGATACATGAAGTTCCTGGTGGTGAGTCGCCAAGGAATCTTGTTGTTGCCGAGTCTGTTAAATTCTTCCATGAGACCAAGCATTTATCGCTCTTAAGTCGGATCTAATAATCCTAATTATTTAGGAAATAAATTTTTAAAAAGTTGATTCTTGTTTTCTTGGGTTTGACTGGGGCACTGGAAAGGAGAGCTCACTTTTTTCAGTTTTGCCATATTCCCTCAACAGAACCCGAGGATAAGAGAGAATCCATGAAAAAAAAAGAGTAATAAGGACAAAAAGAACTTCAAAATCAGAGACTTCCAACATAAGGTTTGGGAATATGAAGGCTTAAAAAGAGGGCGGTTTAACCTTATTGGTTTTGATTCTTCTCTTCTGACCGTGTAACATAATGATTAAGAGACTAGAATTTGGGGGTGCCTATGTGGCTCAGACAATTAGCATCCGACTCTTGATTTCAGGGTTGTGAGCTCAAGCCCCACATGGCCCCACACTCAGTGGGAGTGACTAGAATTTGGAGTTATGTCAGAGTTTGAGTCTCAGCTCTAGCTTGAGCCTGAGTTTCTACATCTGCAAAAGGGAGAGGATACATTTTGATATTTGCCTCTAATACAGCAAGCACTTAATGAGATAATCTCTTAAGTACTTAACAAGTGTTAACTAGTATTTTTTAAATTGGAATTTTTTTAAAAGATATTATTTATTTATTTGACAGACACAGATCACAAGTAGGCAGAGAGACAGGCAGAGAGATGGGGGAAGCAGGCTCCCTGCCCAGCAGAGAGCTTGATGCGGGGCTCGATCCCAGGACCCAAAAGCAGAGGCTTTAACCCACTGAGCCACCCAGGTGCCCTGGTATTATGAAGACCATATAGGTATAATCTTCATGAGTCATTTTCTTTTCTAGCAAACCTATCCGAAGGACTGCTGCTTCCCAATGTTGAGACCCTATGAGGCCACAGTTTTTAGATATGGTTAGTTCTCAGAACAAGTTCCAATTGCATTATGAAGCCACATAAGGAAAATGTCATTATCTTATATTATGATTTGCTTGGGACTCTAAACAGTATCTTCTAACTTGTCAGGTTGACATTGATGATTTTTTTTTTGACTGGGAAAAATGTGTACCTCTGCAAGCGAAGAACCTGTCGATGCTGAGACCTTAATTGAGAAGTAGCTTGGCGAGGTGGCTTTTGGAATCACGTGGAACTGTGTTCCAGTCTTGGTTTCAGCTGTGTGGCTTTGAGAAAATGTTTTAACCTCTCTGAGACTTGTTTCCTCAATAAAATGGGAAAATATCACTTATCCTTAAGGTTTCATTTAAAGATCAGCAGTAGTATATGTGAAACACCCAATATACAGTAGAAGTTCAAATCACAGTAAAATGTCTTGTTGCTAAGGTGGAGATATGCTTTCCATATTTTTTTAAAGTTTTTTTTTAAAATTTATTTGACAGACAGAGATCACAAGTAGGCAGAGAGGCAGGCAGAGAGGAGGAAGCAGGCTCCCCGCTGAGCAGAGAGCCCGATGCGGGGCTCTATCCCAGGACCCTGGGAACATGACCTGAGCTGAAGGCAGAGGCTTTAACCCACTGAGCCACCCAGGTGCCCCATGCTTTCCATTTTAAAGTGGCTTTGATGAATTTGAGAATTAGAAGAGAATTCAACGAGCTAGTGCAAAAATAACCACCTTCTCCTCCTCCTCCTCCTCCTCTTCCTTCTTAAATATTTTATTTATTTACTTGACAGACAGCACAGACTAGGGGAGTGGGAGATGGAGAAGCAGGCGCCCCCCTGGGCAGGGAGCAAGACGCAGGACTTCATCCCAGGATCCTGGAATCATGACCAGACCTGAAGGCAGACAATTAACCTACTGAGCCACCCAGGTGCCCTCACCCTTTTAAAGAGATATTTATTTATTTTAGAGAGAGTAGAGCTCCATCATGACATGAACCAAAATCAAGAGTTGGGTGCTTAACCAGCTGACCCACCCAGGCGCCCTTGGCACGTTCTTTTTTAAAAGAAGCATAATCCTAGGAAGTATAAATGAGAAACAGCTTTCAGCTCTGGTCAGTTTGACTGGAGCACCACAGTGTTGGAAAGCACCTTAGAATAATAATAAAAAAATTAAAGTTTGATGAAGAAAGTGAAGCTTGAAGTTTTCAGGTAAAGCGGAGTAGAGGACTCTTGGCACCTAATGTTAACAAGGGTTGGCTGGTGAGGTCCTTTCCACAACATGCTACATGTGGCATTTATTTTCCATTTTTCTCTCCTCTTTCTTTCTTTCTATATTGTCTTTTTCTACCTCGCCCCTGCCTGTGCCTTTGGATTGTGGCTGCATAGCTTGTCCTTGTTAGTGGCAAGAGAAGGCACTTTGAATTGATGTCATCGTGTTCGAAGTCTGAAGGAGATACTCAGTGTTATAAAAGGGGAAAAAGCATGATGAATATTGATCTATGGATCCAGTAAGAAGGGTTGATGACTTAAAAAATTCTCTGTTAACTTCAAGGTGTAAGTAGTAAAAGTCAAAGCTTCAATTTGAGTATTCTGCTGTCCTTAATTGTTTTTAAGAAGCAAAAGCATGTTCATTAACATACCCGCTCAGACCCCAGGTTTGGTCTGTGACAGGTAAGGGTTGTAAGGTGGCTTGGCTGCACTGTGCTAATCTCAAAAGATTAGGGATATAGCTAGAATGCTCCCTAACACCTCATTTTTATAATGTCTATTTATATATTTGGCCTGTGTTGTTAGCTTGAATGTAAGCTCTTAGAGGACAGAGATTGTGTTCCATTCATTTTATACTCCCTACTTTTAACACAGTGATTTGTCTGCAGAGGGTATACAATAGATGTTTGTGGAATATCAAATGCACACACACACACACACACACACACTTTTTTGGGGGGGGGGATGCAAAGCTCCAATGACCATATTTTCCAAAATTAAAAAAAATCACAATAAATGGTTTGAAAAGGTGGAGTATATTTCTTAGGACTATATGGCCAAAATACTTGAAATGTTATCCCAGAAAATACTGGGTGATGGAATCACTTTAATTATGGTATTCAGCCCAAGGGCTTTTATCCTGTGGTCAGTGAATTTAAAGGAGTCTCCAGATGGAAGTGCATGGTCTTTCAAGTTAGATGAAAAAAGATAACACTTTAAAAAAAGATTTTATTTATTTATTTGAGAGACAGCAAGAGCTCACATGCATGAGCAGGGGGAGAGGGAGATTTTATTTATTTATTTGAGAGACAGCAAGAGCTCACATGCATGAGCAGGGGGAGAGGGAGAAGCAGACTCTCTGCTGAGTGGGGAGCCTGACGCAGGGCTCCATCTCAGGACCCCAAGATCATGACCTGAGCTAAAGCTAGAGGCTTAACTGATTGAGCCACCAAGGTGCCCCCCCAAAATAAACATTTTTATTTTCATGAATGTCAAACTGAAACTTAGCATTATCCCCCATTGTGAATGCAGGCAACAAACCACAGTAGAATTAGCCATAACTTTCACTCTGTCACCAATATATATCAAAGGCATTTTCATATCACATTAGAGTTTTGGATTTTCTTTTTAAGATTTTATTTATTATTGGGGTGCCCCGGGCGGCTCAGTGGGCTAAGCCTCTGCCTTCGGCTCAGGTCATGATCTCCCATTGTCCTGAGATCAAGCCCCGCATCGGGCTCTCTGCTCGGCGGGGAGCCTGCTTCGCCCTCTTTCTCTGCCTGCCTCGCCCTCTTTCTCTGCCTGCCTCTCTGCCTACTTGTGATATCAATCTCTCTCTGTCAAATAAATATTTGACGGAGAGAAAGACAGGGAGAGAGGGAATACAAGCAGGAGAAGTGGGAGAGGGAGAAGCAGGCTTCCTGCTGAGCAGGTAGTGTGATGCAGGGCTTGATCCCGTGACCCTGGGATCATAACCCCAGCCAAAGACAGATGCTTAATGACTGAACCACCCAGGCGCTCCCATATCACATTATAGTTATCATGGACTTCTTGAATATCTTCTCATCACCGCTTTAAAATTTCTGTCGTTATTTGACCTGCTGCAAGAGCTTGATACTTAATGTCTTAATAAATAAAAACATTTATTTCTTTAAAGATGTTATTTATTTATTTGAGAGAGAGAGAGAGAGTGGGAGAGAGAGCACAAGAGTGGCGTGAAGGGCAGAGGGAGAAGCAGACTCCCCATGGAGCAGGGAGCCCCACACAGACTCCATCCGGGGACTCCAAGATCATGACTCCAGCCGAAGGCAGACACTTAACTGACTGAGCCACTCAGGCGCCCGATAAACAGATTTACACCACAAATTTGCTCTTAAAATATTTTTCCTAGGGCGCCAGGGTGGCTCAGTCAATTAGACATCTGCCTTAGGCTCAGGTCATGGTTCCAGCGTCCTGGGATCAAGCCCCGCCTCCAGCTCCCAGCCCCACAGGGAGTCGGCTTCTCCCTCTGCCATGCCTTCCACTCATTCTAGCAATCTCTCTCTCAAATAAATAAAATCTTTAAAAATATATATCTATTTCCCGGGGTGCCAGGGTGGCTCAGCCTGTTAAGCATCTGCCTTCTACTCAGGTCAATAACCAACAGGTTGTGTATTCAGCCCCACGTTGGGCTCCCTGCTTCTGGGGCACCTGCTTCTCATTCTCCCTCTTCCTGCCTGTCTCCCTGCTTGTTCTCTCTCTTTCTCTGTCAAAAAACAAACACACACTCATATATTTCCTAACTGTATTTCAATATAAATTTTCTTTTGTAATGCTATGTATTTTATTTAAAATCTAGAATAGATCCATAGCCCTTACCAAATAGCACCAAAAATGTTAATTCTTGAGTTAGGGACACCTGGGTGGCTCAGTCGTTAAGCGTCTGCCTTTGGCTCAGGTCATGATCCCAGGGTCCTGGGATCGAGCCCTGGGTTAGGCTCCCTCACCTGCAGGAGGCCTGCTTCTCCCTCTCCCACTGCCCATGCTTGTGTTCCCTTTCTCCCTTTGTCTCCCTCTGTCAAAAAAAAAAAAAAAAAAAAAAAAGAATTCTTGAGCTAGAGGCTAATAAAGTTCAAGCCTTGAGGTCTCTCATTTGTACCATGCCCTTCCAAGATTCTGTTCCTCAATTTGTATTTATCATTTTATATCACTTCCAAAAAAGATCCCAGCATTTGTGTAAGTTTTACAACCCTTATTACAACACTTGGATCCACTGAGCCATTTAGCTCAGTACTGAGCGCACAGTAGGTTTTTTAAAAAAGATTTATTTGGGGCGCCTGGGTGGCTCAGTGGGTTAAACCGCTGCCTTCGGCTCAGGTCATGATCTCAGGGTCCTGGGATCGAGTCCCGCATCGGGCTCTCTGCTCAGCGGGGAGCCTGCTTCCCCCCCTCTCTCTCTGCCTGCCTCTCCATCTACTTGTGATCTCTCTCTGTCAAATAAATAAATAAAATCTTAAAAAAAAAGATTTATTTGACAGAGAGAGCAGGAACAGGAGAGGCAGAGGGAGAGGAAGAGACAGCATCTCAAGCAGACTCCCTGCTGAGCGCAGAGCCCAAGGCAGGGCTCTATCCCACCACCTAGATCACCACCTGAGCCAAAAATCAAAGTGCCTAACCAGAGGCGCCATCCAGGCACTTCCATAGTATGCTTTTAATAATTAATTTGGGGCTGATAGGTTCTGGGAAGCTTAAATGATCCTCCAGTGTATCTGGAAATCCTATAGACCACTACTTGACCTTCCTCCAGTCCCCCTAAGAGGGCTAGGGCATTGTATGTCGGTGTGGGGAACAGCTGGCCCTACAGAAGTCAGCTGGGAAGATTGTGGGAGGAGAGAGGTTTGCACCGAGGCAAGGACAGAAAACAAACCATAAGGGCGTTACGCTGAAAAATGGGTTTAGGAATAACAGCAATTCACCTCCTTGGGACTTAGCCCTTTCCCTGCACCGCTCTCTTGGCTTCGCAGATGCATGTATCTGCCGTACTTCTTCTTAACAATTAGCTGCAAACCCTGGGAGAAAAGGTCCCTGCTCTAGCATTTGTTAACCCTGCTCTCGAATGGTGCCAACTTCAGCGATTTCTCACGTTCCGAGCTGCCCCAACGATGTGCAACGGGGAGTCCGGGGGCAGTTTTCCGATCGCTCCAAGACATGATTTTTGTCCGTGAAATTCTCCAGCCAGACGGCTAGCCAAATCAACCTTATTAAAGTGTGCTCCAACGGGAGCCCAAAAGATGACCCAGAAGGAGGCCCGACCGCGTGGCGGTGGGCGTGTCTGGGGCGAACGCCTGCGGCGGCAGCGGCGCCGGCAGCGGCAGGAGGGAGGTTAGGGACGCCGCGGTGCCGGCGGAGGGGCGGGAGGGCAGCGAAGGAGCGGGGCCGAAGCGGACAGTAGGGGGCGGGGTTCCGGAGGCGGCCACGCGGCGCGAGGCCTAGCTTTTCGGTCTCGCATCGCCCGCGGACGAGGAGCGAAAAGCCTCGCCCACTCAAGGCCCGGTGCCCCGCAGCCTCGCCTCTCTAACCGGGGCTCCGCCACAGACCCCTTTGTGTTCCTACCCCCGCCCCGGAGGCGCCCCAGCCGGCAGCGCTGACTTCCCTCATTGGCTCAGCCGACGGCTTCATCGATTGGCTCCCCAGTAGTCCAGCGTGAGCCGCTTCTTTCCGCTACTATTGGACGCCCGAGCTGCCTTTCAGGCCGCCGCGCGAGACGATTGCCCGGCCGCTCGGAGTCCCTGGAAGCAGTTCCGGGAAACCCCGCGTGCTGCCGGGATCGCGTCTCTGTCCATGAGGGGGGGAGGGGGTGGCGCGCGCGCCATTTCTAGTCGTTTTCAAAGCGCCTCGCGCTGATTCTCACGGGCCCGGCCGGCGGCCCCAGCTCTGCCCTGGTGAGTCTCGCGCCGGCCCGTGGGGGGAGGGGCCGGGAGCCCCGATCCGACCCGACGGGGCCCAGCCAGGGCTCGGCGCCTTGGCCCCAGTTTCCTTTTCGCTCCGAGGCCCCGGGGTGGGGGTGGGGATGGGCTGGGGGCGGCTTCGGCTTCGTCCGGCCGCGCAGCGGAGGGCCTAGCCCGGCCGAGGCGCCTCCTCGCCCTCGCTCATCCTCCCCCCGCCCCTCCAGCCCCCGGCCGGCGGTCCGGCCCGCCGGGCACCCTCCGCGCGGCCTGCCGGGGACTGCCGTGTTTTTCCCGCCTCCGCCCGCCGCTCCACGCGGCCGGCCCGACCCGCGGCCTCAGACGCCCGCGGCCCCTTCGCTGCTGTCCTCCGGAGCCGCTTCGCGCTCGTCTCGGCCGGCCTAGCCACGAGTGGGATGTGTTGCTGATCGCGACGGGCATGAGGGGGTGGGGTGGGCAGAGGGCGGGATGCAAACCTCGGGTTACCTGAGCCGGGAGAAAACTTTTGTGGGAGCTGGAGCCCGAGGGCCGATTTGTGTAGGAAGCCTCCCTCCCCTCCCCCATTCTGCATGCTGCGAGCCGAGATTTGAAGGAAAAAATGACTACTAGAGGCCGTGAAACTTAGGCTTCAAGCGGCGCCTGAGATGCATAATTCTAAGAATGTCTCAGGCGCACTAAATTGGAAAGGCGATTCTTTTTCTTAAACGGTAGCAGTCGTGTTGCCAAAATGTAAAACTTAAGGCCAAGGGGTTCTTGAAAGCTTCAGTCCTCTCATGCTGACCTGTTTGAGATTTTTGCTGTCCTCAAGAGACTCAATTTATGTCTCATGAGTCAGTCGTAGGATAAGGGCTTGACACTCCTAACCCATGAGATAACCGTTAGTTTTCATTTCGTTGGTTCTTTTAAAGCCCGTCTCTTAATATGAAGAATTTGCACAGAGATGTTCAGAAAAAGTCAGGGAGGGGCTAGTGCTCACTTCCCAAATCTCCCAGCAGCCCTTTAAAATCTTATTTAAATGTTTACTTTTTGCAAAAATGCTTAGATCAAATGACTCCAGTCACAGTATATTTGCTGCATCCAGAAATATGGTTTGGCTGTGTGGCATTGTATTGAACTGACACAAGTTTTAAACGGTCTCATACGACATAAAAGAGGTTTTTAAATGAGCACATTGTATTTGCCTTGAAGAGAGAGGCTTTCCTTGATCAGAAAGGTTTTATTTTCTACAATCTAATTATTTTATTTTATTTTTTTGTTAAAGTTTACAAACTTTTTGACAATATCAACCAATTTCAGAATCAACTTGTAGGAGAACCTTTGCAATGGAATCGTAGTCATAAATATTTCTATCTTGTGCTTAATACACAACTTGTCTTTTTTGCTTTACACATACTTAAAAAAAAATCACCTTAGCAGATGTTCATTGAACTTTCCTGTTAAAAATTTGCTTTCTTTCTGTGACTAATAGTATTCACAGGTGCAATAACTGTTAAGGGTCTTGTGATACTGAGAACTTTTGAGTTCTGATGATCTTATGGTTGTATTTGGGGGTGCGGGAGCGTGGGAAAACAGAACTATATGTTCACAAGGAGATTTTGGACTTCAGGGTGCATCTTTATAGAAATAGGTTGTATTAATCAGTAAACGTATTCATCTTACACTGTAAGTAGTTTCTTGATGAAAAGTGTGCCAGTTTTGAATGTTTTCGTTTTTGTCAGTTCATCAGAATTTGAGGCTTGCCTTGAGAAACCTTTCTCCACCCAAAGTTTAACGAGAATCTGCGTCTGTGTAGACTTTAGTGGGCTTGTATCAAGTCTTAATGTTTTGTAATCCTAAAAAGTCATGATATTGATCTTATTTTCAGAATAACCCTTTCTGCATTTTCCTTCCTTCCTACTATTACCTCGTTCCCCTTGGTCTTTCTCTTTTTCTCATTAACTTCAACTAAGTATCAGTGGACTTTGAAAAGAAAAGAAGTTGTTTTAGGTCAGAAAACGGCACCTGGTGCACCTGCACAGTGGTTTTAAGCCGTATGGAAGTGTGGTTATCTTGCGGGGTTTAGTGCTTTTTAGGAAGCTTGTATTTTCTTTGTAGCTGACTAGGTACCTTGAGGTTCATCAAGAAAAGGAGGCTTCTTCTTGAGATCCATCTTCATGTCCTCTATTTCAGTATTTGTTGCAATGTCTTTATTCTGCTTATTATCTTCATCACATTAACCAGACAAGTGCACTTTAATTCCCTGTCTTTCGAGGCAGTATAGAGACTGGCCTTGTATGGTTTTATTATCTAATCTCTCTCTTCAGGGAGCTGGTCCATTTCAGTACTATATACAGGTTGAACATACAAAATAGTTTGGGTAGGTTAATCTGGGACATCTGACCTAAGTTTACCCTCATTAGGTAATGTTTGTTGAAACTGTTTGGAAGAAGTTAGCCGTCCATTCTTCGATATGTTTTTGCGGCTTTACTGATATGAAAAATTTAATATGTACTCATGATTTTTTTTTTTTAAAGATGCAACCTCAATTATAGCTCACTTTTTATTTTACGTGGACTTAAAACAATCGTTTAGCTTTTAAACTTGGTCATTTTTTCTTTTAAATCTGTGAATGGGAATAGCAAATTAATTTTAGAACAAAAATTAATGTCAAGTTGTGTTTTTTTTTTTTAAGTGAGGCGGAGAGAACCCAAACCACCAGCATGTTGAACTAGAGACAGCAGTGCATTGATCTCACACCTATCCTAGATTTGAAGCAGAACTAGGAAAATTTGAAAGTCCTTAAACCTTGATTAAGTGGTCTGTGGGTGTTCATTCTGTTTCTAAATCAAACTTTTAAAAACTGTGTAAGAATTGAGAGCTGATGGGCTTTTTAGGATTTTGTGGTGATTTGTTGATATGCTTGTCAGGACACAACAGCTGCTTTTGTTAATCAGCAATTCTACCTTCAGTAAATTCAAGCCTTTTTTTTTTTTTTTTTAACCTCGTGTACATGAAGTTCCTTAAAGTTCTAATGCTTCCATGTACATTTTCTATGTTTTTACAGGGTTATTGTTGCAAATTTAGGTCAGATACATCACAAAAGGCATATAATATTATTTTGATAGAGTTTATTAGCAGCATGTATACAAATTAGTTTAGATAAATCATGCATTGTCCTACAAACTAGTTATTTCTGGCTTAATGTAATATAGCTCCTGAATTTTTTCCAGCAGCATAATAAAATGGCTAATCAGGTGAATGGTAATGCGGTACAGTTAAAAGAAGAGGAAGAACCAATGGATACTTCCAGTGTAACTCACACAGAACACTACAAGACACTGATAGAGGCAGGCCTCCCACAGAAGGTGGCAGAAAGACTTGATGAAATATTTCAGACAGGTATAATATGCATTTCTTGTTTCTGACTGGTTATGAAAGTGAGGGCAAACCACTTTGAATTTTATAGATTTTTTTTTTAAGGTTAAATAATACATATTGTTTCTGATCTATGTAGAGCTGAATGTTTGTTACTTTCCCTTCATTGAGGGCATATTGGGTTTGACTTTGATATTCTTATTTCATTATTTTGAAGCCTTCTTAGTGTTGAATATGCAGTCTTAGTTGTTTCAGAACAGTACATCAATTGGTCTTCGATTTACCACCAATTAAAATGTATGTGTCAGCATACCAAATGTTACATTTTTTTTTCTTAATCTAAATCAGTCATCATTTTGCTTTTACTTTTCTACTTTTAGCTTCTTAAAGTGATTGTTAAATTAGCTTAGGTCTGATTAGGTGGCATAATGAGAGGACTGGTTAGACAGTATTGTCTGAAACGAAAATAAATGTCAGACTCCTTGAGAGTTTGTGGCCTGTCTCGTTTCTAATAGACAAAAATCCACATCTCTCCGTAATCTGGAAGTGTTGGTTTGTAACAGCTGCTTTTTAAAAAAATTTCGAAGTCCCATGGATAAGTGCTTAAGCAAATTTGAATATCTTAATATGGTCGGTTGTAAGCGGTTTGAAGTTTTTAAAGAGGGAGAGAAATATTTACCCTTAGGGAGTGTTGTTCATTAATAAATGTGTCCTCCCCCTTTGGGGCCATAGATGGAAACTTTCTTCCTCTGTGTTTTGTGTGCCTATCCAGATTCTGGGAGAGAGAATTGAATGGTCTCACAAATGTGTCTTAAGTACTGTAGTAACAAATATCTGTTTTTTTGTCCTTAAATTTTTTTTTTCAAATCTGAGAAGCTTCGGATAATTTTAGACGTTAAAATGACTTCCGAAAAATGACTCCTGGGTGATGGTTCCATTTGAAAATCAGTCCTCAGGAACTTTCTGTGACATTCTGCCATAGAGAATTGGCAGTGATTTGCTCAGAGATGCTCTCTTGTAGAGAGTGCTTTGTTATTGACAAGAGGCTGATGGTTCGGGTGTAGGGTTGGATTGACAGATGGATTGATGGGTGTCCTCTGAGTTGTGGCTTTGGGTGGTGGTATGGAATTTTGAAGTAAGGAAACTCCAATAATTAGGCATGCTCATTTTGAGCTTTTAAAACAAATCATGGCAACATTTTCTTAAAGTAACTTTACAAATGGCATTACATTTATTTAAAATATATTTACTGTATGGAATAAAGTTCTTTTTCACTTGATCAAAATGGAGTCACTTTTGATGTTCATAGGGACTTGGAGTTTTAATCTGCCAAATATATCCATTTTATGTTGGATCAATTCTGAAATATAGAGAGAAATACAACACAAACTTAACAGACTTACGAAATTACATTTCAAACTGAGTAGATGTTCTGTGTGCAGTTAATATACTACAGTATAGAATACAGTGCAAATATTTTCTGTATAGTTTACTTGTAAGTCCATAGTAAAGTCCTTAATGCCATTTGAGAAAAACAGTCATTATTGACAGTGTTGAGAATGCCACAGCATCTTTAAACCTCAGCTTGACACATCAGAAGAACAAAAAAATGCCTTAAAATATGACTTTCAGAATTGATTAATCAAGCTGCACTTGCATTTGTAGAAGAGTTTAAAATTATGCCTTTCCACATTCTGATTGCAGCAAAGTAGACGCTCAGATAAACAAATGCATTTCATTTTCTCTTTGGTGCTAAGGAGAAAAAGCCTTTGATACCTTTTGGAGAGTGGAAAGAATTATTTAGTTAAAATGGTTTCTCTTTTTTTTCTCCCACCTCTTGTGTGGTTAGCAACAACTACAACAGTCCATATAATTTGAAGCTTGATCCTTGGGGAATACAGTGTATGATTACCACTCTATAAATCAGAATTTATTGTATTAATACTTAATCTGTAGTACACTGTGTATATCAGATTTATCTTCCGAGCCTCAAGAAGGGGAGGGGAAATGGGGCTAGGTTTTTTGTGGGGTTTCTGTGGGATGTGGGGATTGAAATTCATGTTTATAAGAATTGAAATTCATGTTTGACATTTTATCTTCTATTTTCATATTTGTACTCTCGACCTTTTTGTATAGTATTTGTATAGCTGCCTATATGCATATTAAATGAGAATGTAGTTTGTTAGTAATAGTACTGAATATAACTATTCTTGATGAAACATTGATAGCACGGTTTAGGTTATCCCTTTTGTTGCAATAACATTACCCCTTTTCAATTTAATTTGTAGGATTGGTAGCTTATGTCGATCTTGATGAAAGAGCAATTGATGCTCTCAGGGAATTTAATGAAGAAGGAGCTCTGTCTGTACTACAGCAGTTCAAGGAGAGTGACTTATCACATGTTCAGGTAAGGCCACTTACTAAAAATGCCTTTGAATAACTAATGACCTGAAATTACTTTACCATTACTTTTTTTCCTGAAAAGAACAGATTCTTTTTTGTTTGTGACTACCTCTGCTTATATTAAAAAAAAAAAAAAAAAAAAAAGTTTAAAGGGGAAAAAACTCTTTCACAGAAGAGTTCTCAGAAAGTAAAATCTCTCCCCACTTCTTTCCAGTAAGTTACTTTAAAAACTTAAAATCAAAGTCAGGATTTGCTGATGGTTATTAATGAGCTTTTATGGGTTTAGAATATTTCGATTTTAAACAGTTGTGGGTTTATCTGACCCTGTTTTATTATCTTGGAGGAAAATAAAGTAGGTAGGAGGAATAGTTTTGGAATGTTTGGCAAAGTTAGTCCACGTGTATTTGAATATCAACAAATGGAAGACTTGCCAGTGTGGAAGGTAAGCACCCTGAGGTCTTGGCTGTCTTATTGCTGTCTAATCCAGTTTCTGGCACACGGTAACTACTCAGCAAATATTTGTTGAGCGAATAAATGAGTAAATATTTGGTTAAAATTCTCGTCTTTTGAAACTGTAAATTAACTATGTATTTGACCCTTTGATGATTCCTGGTGATTCTTTTTCATTGAATTACTTGTCTATTCTAGAACAAAAGTGCATTTTTATGTGGAGTTATGAAGACCTACAGGCAAAGGGAGAAACAGGGGAGCAAGGTGCAAGAGTCCACAAAGGGGCCAGATGAAGCGAAGATAAAGGTAAAACTGGACTTGGGTCGTTGCAATGGTAATAAGTTGAATGATGAGATTGAATGTTTCTTTTCATGTTTCCTAGAAACAGTTTTCATTGTTCCACATTTTTTTTTAAGCTAGTGTTTTAGAAATGAGATAATTGAAGGAAAATTACACAAGAAGAATTCGGGGGGCAAACATTCAGTTGTATGTTTGGTGGAAAAAAACCTTAATTCAGACCCTTGCCTCATTGTTCTGGCGCTGAAGGATATGTGTTTATTGATGCTTCCACTAATAGCTTTTGAGGTTGACTCAGTCATGTCTCTTAGTTTGGTTTCTTTCTGAGCACTTTATTTCTCTCTCTCTCTCTCTCTCTTTTTTTAAAGAGGTATTTTATAACTGCTTTACTCCTGAATTTTTATTTTTATTTACCTCAGTTTAATTATTTGTAAACTGGGCATAGTAATAGTACCTATTCCCCTAGAGTTGTGAGGATTAAAGGAATTAAGACATGTCAGGTGCTTCGAATAATGCCTGGAATGTAGCAAGAATTGTGTAACTAGCATCAGTTACTGTTATCGTTTAGATAAACTGCTCTGCGAGATAAATACAGGGCTTTTGGTGAAAGATCAGTGAACCTCATTCCTTAGTTAAGGGGCTGTTGATGTTTTCCCACAGCGATAGATTTTTCAAATTGAAGTAGTTATTTTACTTAATGAAGTTGTTTGTATGGTTTTGTTTTAGACAGAAAATAGAACTTGTAGTTTCTGACATGGAATAGTTTACATAGAGCTCCTTTTTACCTTTTTCCCTCATCTGTAAAATGGCATAATTCTTAAATATATTTAAAATAAATACATGAAAATTCCATTTGACATAATAGTTGTTTTAAAAAAAATATATATTGGTGTGTATTGAATAGGCCTATGTTATTTCCCCAAAACTGGGTATTTGCTTTTGATAAGGTATATATTGCACATGTGATATGTGTATATTACATATTAGACAAGTAAAGTTTAAATGTATAAAATGTATATCGTGTGTATATTGTGTTACACGTGTTTCTGTGCTTAAAATTAGAGCAGCTCTTTTTGGGTCAAAGGTAGAAAAATAAAGACCCTAAAGTAACTCCGGAATCCCGGGAGTCCTCTGACCATACTTTTGAAAGCCACTAAACTTGATGTCTGGACTTTCTTGTTGCTTTGATATCCTTTATAGATCTTCATCAGCTTAGGATGGGTTTATCTGGAAGTGGATGAAACTGTCCTTAGTCAAAAATATACCCAATGGCACTTAACCTGCCAAACATAGCCTAGCCTACCTTAAATGTGCTTAGAAAACTTATATTAGCCTATAGTTGGGTAAAGTCACCTCTAACACAAAGCACATTTTATAACGAAGTGTTGGCTATCTCGGGTAATTTGTAAGAGTTCTGTACTGACAGAGAAAAACAGTGGTTGCTATGGATACAGAATGGTGGTTAAATGTATTGGTTGTTTACTCTTGAGATTGAGTGGTTGACTGGGAGCTGAGTCTCCCTGCCTCAGCCCAGCATCACAAGAGTATCGTCCTGCATATGGCTAGCACTGGAAAAGATCAAAAATCAAAATTTGAAGTGTGGTTTCTACTGAATGCATATCACTTTCATACCATCCTGAAGTCGAAAAATCGTAAGTTGAATCATCACGAGTTGGGAGCCATCTAACTTTTAAAACATGAAGTGTAAAAATCTCCTGTTTTTAGGTAGATGACATTTCTTTTTTTCCATTTTGTCTGAGCTGTTGCCTCTCATATAAATACAGACCCTTAAGGGCAAGAGCATTACCTTCTTTTCTACAATCCCTCTTTAGTACCTAATGTTGTGAAGAAGGTTGGTAATCAGGAAACAAAAGGTTTTGTTTTTTGAAACCTGAGAATACTCATTTGGTAATTGCCAAATACTTTGAGTTTGTGTTGTATGAGAAATGGTCTGGTTCTTATAGAGCTTATGATAGAGCAGAAATACAAAAGGATTAAACAAAATAAAGGTTAAATTACTTGACTATAATAGAAATTCACAGTAGGAAGATGTGAGGAATAGTGAATGAGAGAAGCTGCATGAAGAAGGTAGAACTTCTGATGAGAGAACATTTTTTTTTTTTTTGAAAGGAATCACAGGTAGGTAGATGGTATGTAAACGGAACAAGTTAAGGAAAGCTCTCATTGAAGTAGAGGAAAATGCAAAATGAGGACTGCTGCAATACGGAAGTATGGATAGGTATCCTGGGGTCGGCTTATGTCACGTTTGTAATAATCCTTGCCCCATTTTTCTGTTTCTTCATATCAAAAAATCATCGTGTGCTTAGAGATTTAATTTGTGTACAATTCTTTCCATTCATTGTATGGAAAGGAGTAAAATGAAGGGGAACAACACGTGCGAGTGATACCAGTGTGAGTTTTGACATTATTTTACCTAAGCTACATGGCCTATGATGTTGGGATATCCTTTGGAAAAGATTAATATACTGATGTGTGATATAATATTTAAGTGTAAACTGATGTATAATTATCTTTAGGCGTTGCTTGAAAGGACTGGCTATACTCTGGATGTAACCACAGGACAGAGGAAGTATGGTGGTCCTCCACCAGACAGTGTGTATTCCGGTGTACAACCTGGCATTGGAACAGAAGTAAGTGTTCTTCAGCTGTTTGCCGAAATCTTTCCAGTTTGTAAATTATTCTTTCTGTTGTATGATGGGGAAGAGTAGTTGATTCTTTTTAAAGTTTAGCTGTAATTATTTTCTTTGGCTAGCCATTTGCATTTTACTGTAGTCATAAGCAAGGAGAACCATGTGACTAGTAGATGTCCAAACACTCTGTAAAGGAATGTGGAGTTCTTGGAACTGGTTGCTAAAACCATGCAACCAGCAACACACCATTTTAGGTGCTTGGGTTGAAGTTATGAAAGAGAAACATTTGCTTTATTCTGTTTTGTTTTAGGTCAGTAATTCTGAATAGCACTTGTGCTCCCTCCTTGCCCCTACCCCCACCACATAAAGGGTACTCAGTTTTTGCTGAGAGATTTATTTATTTATTTATTATTTAAAAAAAATTTTTTTTTTTAGATTTAATTTATTTATTTGACAGATAGAGATCACAAGTTGGCAGGCAGAGAGGCAGGCAGGAGGAAGCAGACTCCCTGCTGAGCAGAGAGTCTGATGTGGGGCTCAATCGCAAGACCCTGGGATCATGACCTGAGCCGAAGGCAGAGGCTTTAACCCACTGAGCCACCAGGCGCCCCTGCTGAGAGATTTATTGATGGGAGTGGGTCACGCAAGGGAAGGGTATAGAATCAGATAAAAGGTCGAACACATTGGTCTGTCATTGAACAAAGCAATTTCTGCTGCTCCATCTGTGCCTTCATAGAGGTTTTTTTTATATACCTCTATGTTAGATAACTCTAGCCCCTCCCCTTTTTTTAAAAAGATTTGTTTATTTTAGAGAGAGAGCGCACGCAGGGGGGCTTGGGGGTCGGGGGAGGTATAGAGAGGGAGAGCCCCAAGTAGACCCCCATGCTAGTGTGGAGCCTGATGCAGGGCTTGATGTCACAGCCCTGAGATTATGACCTGAGCCAAAACCAAGAGTTGGTCTCTTAACCCCCTGTGCCACCCAGGCGCCCCACCAATTCTGATCCTTTGGTAAAAACTGTGTGCCAAAATATAAATTTACAGCAGGGTCTTTTCTTTCTGGTGTCTTTTCAGGTAGCCAAAAGAATAGTTTGTGAATAAAGACATTACCAGTTAACTTTTTAGATTTATATCAGAAGTAATTCCAGTGTAGTCTCTGTATATAAAATAGAGTTTACGTTCATTGGTCTTTGTTCCCTGAACTGCCTTCAAGCATTATGACAGTTAATATTCTATTTCTTAATATTTAGCAGTATTAAGGAGGACTCTAAGCATCTTTATTTTTCATGATACCTAAATCAGCTGTATATTATTGTTTTGTGTCTCTTTAAAAAAAAAAATTCCAATGTCCATAATTACTGTAGAGTTGGAATTGGACTGTGAGCCATCTAAGTTTGTTCTAGGAGCAAATGTCATGAAATACAGAATATGAGTGAATAGTATTTTTTTTTTTTTAAGATAATTTATTAATGGAGTGCCTGGGTGGCTTAGTTGGTTAAGCATCTGCATTCAGCTTAGGTCCCCTCAGTGGGGAGCCTGCTTCTCCCTCTCCCTCCCCGCCTCCTGCTAACCCTCCTTGTGCACCCTTTCTCTCTGTCAAATGAATAAATACAATATTAAAAAAAATAAAAGATTTTCTTATTTTTAAGTAATCTCCATACCAACATGACACTCCAGCTCAGAACCCTGAGATCAGGAGTCACAGTCTACTGACTGAGCCAGCTAGGTACCTCAAGCCATCCTTCATTTTTAATGTTCTGTTTAGATTGTGAATGCTTTCAAATCTACATTTACATTTTATTAACTTTTTTTTTTTTTTTTTTAAGATTTTATTTATTTGAGAGACACAGCGAGAAAGGGAACACAAGCGGAGAGGGAGAGGGAGAGGGAGAGGCGGGCTTCCTGCCTAGCAGAGAGCCTGATGCAGGGCTCCATCCCAGGATCCTGGGACCATGACCTGGGCCGAAGGCAGATACGTAATGACTGAGCCACCCAGGCACCCCTACATTTTATTAACTTTTGAACAATATACAAATGTAGTTCAGTTTTCTTACTTGAACAGCTATTGTCATAGGTACTTTTTTCCAAATGACTTTAAGTTTTGTTTTCTTACCTTAAACCCTCATATAAAATAAATAAAAAATGTAATTGCTCTTTTGCTTCTTCCTTATTTAGAGGCAGCCTAAAACCACCTCCAAGAGGGAGATACAGTTTGAAAAAGTTATCTATAGTATACCATCCAGCATGTGATATCCTTATTAGTATTTATCAATTATTACATTTGTCTTAATCTTGTTTCTTTAGTTACAAAAACCTTAGGAATAAAAATTAAATCTATATAATATTGTTAATGTTCTTTCCAATGCCCAGTATAGCCTGGTATAAAATTAGTTGGTTGTATCTATTTCATAATTACAAAAATGAACTTTTTTAGCCTGTTAGATTTGTTCTGTTAATGAGCTCATTAATGGAGACTTGTTTTATCTTTGTTTTATATAGATAAGAAAGGAGTTTGTTAGTATTCGTACCATTTTGCTGAAAGCATTTAAACAACTTAATAGGATAAACTATTTTGAGTATCCAGTTAGAAACAAAGTTGGCATCCTAATTGTAAAATATGGTATTCTTTTATATTGTATTGTGTCTTTAGGGGAAAGATGCATTTTCCTGTATATTAGATATCATCGCATATGGCAGATACCTTTGCAGTGAAATCCCTGTATGAGCCTAAGCCACCCCTATCAAGCAGTTTGTTACAACAAAATCTTAGGATAAAGGTTTGGGTTCTTCCCATAAAGTTAAATTCCAAGAGGTTTGGCCTATACCTGTTGAAAATTAAAGTATTGTTTTGTTTTCTTTTAAAGATTTACTTATTTTAGAGAGTATGTTGGGGAGGGGCAGAGGGAGAGAATCTTCAGGCCGGCTCCACGACCCATGAGATCATGACGTGAGCCAAAACCAAGAGTGGGACACTTGACCAACTGAGCTGTCTATGCTCCCCTAAAATTAAAGTTTTTAAAAATTCAGAAAAATAGGTTTTTAACATATTGGATTACTGATTTAATAAATAAATTGGTTTTAGTTGGTGTCATTTTTGATGCTATGAGGTTTAAGTTTTTGTTCTTTTATGTTTCACTATAGTCATTAAAAATTTTAGCTCTTGATTGAGGAAGTTGAAATTAGGGTCAGTGCCTGAGTCTGACAGTATTAAAATTAAGTTATGAGAAGAGTGAGGTTTTTGTCTTGGTAAAATCTATTGTAAATTAACCCTATAAAGGAGCACTCCTTTGCATTGTTTCTAATCATTGTCCTGAGATAAGAAAGATAGGTATTAATTTTGAAGGGTGTTTTTTAGTGTGTCTGGGCCCTCAGATGCAGTCTGGTTATAGTATCTTTGTGTTCCTCAGCTGGCATTGTAAAACTGTTTAGGGAAACAGCCTCTGTTTTCATTAGTTTCCATGATAATAAGGACTTACCTTTTTAAAGAGCACAGCAATGGTGTTTTGTAGAGGAATTACTAATGGAGGTGTTAGAGAACCAGTGTATTTAACAGAGATGTAAAAGTATATGACTTAGTAGTATCTGAATTGAATTATGTACAAGGAAAAGCTGCTGTGTTTGCAAAACAGCAAATAGGAGCAGGATAATGGAAGAGCCCTAGCAGATACTCAAAAGACTGTGTTGCACTGCCTGTTAACTCTGTTCCTTCCAGAGCCTCAAAGGACTTTTTCTCTGTTACTGTTGAAGTATTTGATGGTTGGGTAGTAGACAGCCAAAACATTTTTCAAGTCTTGATGCTTAGTGAGTAAAGAAAGAACTGGTTGTTAACGATATTCATTACATTCTGTTTGTTTGTTTTTGTTTTTTAGATTTATTTATTTATTTGACAGACAGAGATCACAAGTATGCAGAGAGGTAGACAGAGGAAGAGGGGGAAGCTGGCTCCCCACTGAGCAGAGAGCCTGATGTGGGGCTCGATCCCAGGACCCTGAGATCATGAGATTATGACCTGAGCTGAAGGCAGAGGCTTAACCCACTGAGCCACCCAGGCGCCCCCATTCTATTGGTTCTGATGGGGGCAGTGGGCAGGGGACGCTAACCTGCATATGCCTGAGTGCTTACTCTGAACAGTTCCTGTGGGTCCATAACGGCTCAGGGACTAACAAGTTAATAAAAGGAAAACATTTCTATTTCATTTTAGTTAATTAAAAATTGAGCTTAGAAACTTATAAAGGAATGATCCCTAGTTTTAAATACTGTTTATTTTTAGCCTTTTTAAGTTACTTAAATGTCCTATGTTAAACTGATCTTGAAGTGAAGCCAGCTCCTGCTTCTCAGTAAATCAGTATTTTTAGCCTGTTTCTTTTTGGATCCCATTGATTATCATATTGGGAACTTTGTTGATCACAGATTTGTTGATACTTCTTCTAAAGTAAAAACAATTCTTACGGAAAATCTGTAAGTTGGACTTCTGACATTCAAATGATACTTCAGAGTATGAGGAACTTGGCTCCTATGAATCTTGTATGTAAAGTGATCAGTCATTAAATTCTGAAAATATAGGTTTTTCACTTTTCACTTGCTTAATGAGGCAAACCTGTCTATTCTAAAAATACAGGCACAAGTGTTACATAAGTAATGTAATAACCTGGCACTTCGCTTCCTCACTGAACTGTGTGTCAGGTGTATTTTCACAGTGCCACTTTCTGTGCTCCTTGCTTTATGTGTTTTTGTAACGGGTATGGAAGAAATAGGGATAGTGAACAATCTAATTATGAAGCACCATTGCTTTATGTTAATGGAAATAATAGGAACCAGAATTTGCTTCCCAGAACACATTTTAAATGTTCAAATACAAATACCTTCAAATACATAAACACTGTCTGACTGGGCCAGAGACCTCAGCCGCACCAAAAAATATATTTCAAAATGAATACCAATTATCCTTCTATATATTTTTTTGTCTCAGGACATCTTTTTTTTTTTTTAAGATTTTATTTATTGGGACGCCTGGGTGGCTCAGTTGGTTAAGCGGCTGCCTTCAGCTCAGGTCATGATCCCAGCGTCCTGAGATCGAGTCCCACATTGGGCTCCTTGCTCAGCAGGGAACCTGCTTCTCTCTCTGTCTCTTCCTGCCACTCTGTCTGCATGTGCTCGCTCTCTCTCTGACAAATAAATAAATAAAATCTTTAAAAAAAAAAAAAGATTCTATTTATATATTGACAGACAGAGATCACAAGTAGGCAGAGAGGCAGGCAGAGAGAGGGGGAAGCAGGCTCCCCGCTGAGCAGAGAGCCCGATGTGGGGCTGGATCGATGACCCTGGGATCATGACCTGAGCCAAAGGCAGAGGCTTGAACCCACTGAGCCACCCAGGTGCCTGGCTCAGGACATCTTTTATCCACAGTTTTTTTTAGTGCTGTGCCCCATTAATGAATGGTCATTTATAGGATTGATAAACTGAGGCTGATGAGAAGCCGGCAGATTCTCTGGATATCTTGAAGGCACATCTAACAGGGTTTATTGATGAGTGGGATATGGGAGTATGAGAGAAAGGAGCCAAGGATGACTTCAAGGCTTATGACCTGAGCAGCTAGAAGGATGGAGTTGCCATGGATTAAAATGAGGACTGCTGTAGAGAAGGGCAGATTAGCAGATTGAAAGATCGTAATTCAGTTCTGGACATGTTAAGAGTTAGAGGTCTCTTAGACCTCTGAGTGGAGCTGTGTTGAATGAGCAGTTGCTTCTGTAAGCCTGGAATTCAGGGAAAGGCTTTGATTCCTTTGGTATCACCAAGGAAGTGTGTGTAGCCAGACTAAAGGTCTAAAATCTGATCCCTGCAGCCCTCTACATTTAGAGATTGGGGAGATGAGAAGGAACTAGTAAAGGGATCTGAACAGAAAGAACCAATGAGGTAAGAAAAAAATCAGGGGTGTCGTATCCTAGAAGTCCAGTGAAGAGTGTTTTCATAGTAGGAAGGTGGTCAGTTACAACAAACTTTCCAAGTGAGACAAGGACCATGAATTGACATTTGATCCTGGCAACAGGGATGTCATCAGTGACTTTGTCAAGAATAGTGGTGAAAGCCCTATTTGGAGAGGATTAAAGAGAGTGGGAGGCAAGGGATTTGAGATAGCAAGTACCTACAGCTCTTTTGAGCAGTTTTGCTGGAAAGGGTAGCAGAGAAATGGGACAGTAACTGGAAGGTGTGTTGTAGTCAGGATACATCCTTTTTTCATTTAAATTTTAAGTGTGATGCCCGACCGACAGAGCCATCCAGGGGCCCCTAAAAAAAATTTTTTTTTAAGTGACAAATTACGATCATTAGTGTGCTGATGATCAAATTGTTGTCTTTGAGTGGAAGAGAAGGTGTGGGACCTAGTGTATAAGTTAATAGCATGAGGTCGACGTTCATTTGAACATTCATCAAAGATGAACAGCTAGTGGCGCACCTGAGTGGCTCAGTGGGTTAAATAAAGCCTCTGCCTTTGGCTGAGGTCATGATCCCAGGATCATGAGATCGAGCCCTGCATCAGGCTCTCTGCTCAGCAGGGAGCCTGCTTTCTGCTTCCTCCTCTCTCTCTGCCTTCTTGTGATCTCTGTAAAATAAATAAAAATCTTAAAAAAAAAAAAAAAATGAGCAGCTAATATGTTCCAGGCACTGTGTTCAAGCTGGGAATAAAATGAGGAACGAGATTTGGGCTCTTTGCTCACATGGAAATTGAATCCTCTGGATGATGTTATTTCCAGATGAAGATACTGAGACTCGCTGATTAAGAAACTTGCTCAAAGTAACTAAAAGGTAGATCTGAACCCAGTATAACTTTTCTTTTTTAAAGATTTTATTTGTTTATTTGGTAGAGATCACAAGTAGGCAGAGAGGCAGGCTCCCTGCTGAGCAGAGAGCCCGATGCGGGGTTCGATCCCACGACCCTGGGATCGTGACCTGAGCCGAAGGCAGAGGTTTTAACCACCGAGCTACCCAGGCACCCCATGAACCCAGCATAACTTAAAACTTAACTATTTCTGGGCGCCTGGGTGGCTCAGTGGGTTAAAGCCTCTGCCTTCGGCTCGGGTCATGATCCCAGGGTCCTGGGATCGAGCCCCACATCGGGCTCTCTGCTCAGCAGGGAGCCTGCTTCCTCCCCTCTCTCTGCCTGCCTCTCTGCCTGCTTGTGATCTCTCTCTCTCTCTCTGCCTGCCTCTCTGCCTGCTTGTGATCTCTGCCTGTCAAATAAATAAATAAAATCTTAAAAAAAAAAAAAAATTAACTATTTCTCACATTCTCCCTGCCTTTGAGCTATCAACCTATTACTCCATGCTGCCATCATCCCTAGTCTGGATTGCCTTGTGAACCCGACTGGGCAGCCTGTTTCTCCATACAGTTCATCTGCTGCCTGGCTGCCAGTCCCTTGGAACATGTCATATCTAGTCACTTGTCTGCTCAAAACCCTCTGCTATCTTCCCAACAGAACTGGAATAAAATGTAAACTCCTAACATGGTTTAACTTAATCTGGCCCCTGTTCTCTCTTTCCCAACTTTTCTTCCAGTTGCTGTCATGTTTGCTCTTCATCATATATGTTAAGTGTGCTCCCATCTTTCTGTAGTGTTCTTTACCTTGGATTGCTCCTTCCTCAGATTCCCCCCCCCCCCCCAGATTTTTACTTAATTTTCTACCTTAGGTCTCAATTCAAACTTAACCTTTTTAGGGAGACTCTTCCAATTAAAACACTCTTCCTCATTTATTCCCTTTGCTTGCTTTTTTTTTAGCCTTTAATACCTCTTGAAAGCATATATATATATATATATATATTTTTTAAGTTTTTATTTATTTATTTTGACAGAGAGAGAGAGAGAGATAATAAGTAGGCAGAGAGGTAGGCAGAAGCAGGCTCCCCACCAAGCAGAAAGCCTGATGCAGGGCTTGATCCCAGGACTCTGGGATCACGACCTGAGCCGAACGCAGAGGCTTTAACCCACTGAGTCACCCAGGCGCCCCTCATATATATATTTTTTAACCTTTGTCTTTATCAAGTGTGTAAACCTCGTGAATGCTTAGACCTTGTTTGTGGTATTCACTGTATCTCTAGAACTTAGAAAAATACATGGCATATGAGTTGAAGGTATATTGAATTCCCTGTCTCACGAAGAGTTTGGAGAAGTTCTATGAATAGGTTGGAAGTCAGTTCTGTAGGCTAGGTATTATTTATTGGAACAACTCCAGGCCGATACGTAGAAGTTTAGTTGGGTATGGATAGGAATGGAAGGGATTCAAAATAGCTGAGATTTTTGTTTATTGAAAGTATTATTTCTTTGGTCATCTTGGGGGCTGGAGGGAGCAGCAGAAATTATGTTACTCAAGAAAAATGAGGAAAATAGAAGGAAGTGGTTGACAAGGGTGGGTTTTACTCATTTTGATTTTTGGAAAAAAACATTTGTTACAAATCTTGGGGCGCCTGGGGGGCTCAGTGGGTTAAGGCCTCTGCCTTCAGCTCGGGTCATGATCCCAGGGTCCTGGGATCGAGCCCCACGTCGGGCTCTCTGCTTGGCGGGGAGCCTGCTTTCCCTTCCTCTCTCTCTGCCTGCCTCTCTGCCTTTTTGTGATCTCTGTCTGTCAAATAAATAAAATAAAATCTTAAAAAAATATATCTGTGACCGAATATTTAGAAAATATAATTAAAGGAAAAGAATAAAATTAGAACAGTTTTCTCATGCATTGATAAATCACTATTAGTATTATTCACATCCACAGTCATTCATATCTATAGATACATCTATATTCATTAGGACAACCAATAGGATATGCTTCCAAATGCAGTTGGAAGTATAAAATTAGGTCTTAGGATGTACGTGTGAGAGATGACTGTATAGATATAGACTGGGAAATGGATATGATCTTTGGAAGTGAAGGAAGCACAGGGAAGATGAGATAGAGCCATAACTTTGGGAACATGCAGACTGTTACTAGGTGAATAGAAGAATCACCATGGAAAGGATAGAGAAAAAAAGGTAAAAAGACCAGTGGAGAATTCTAAAAATTGAAGGGAAGAGAATTTTTAGGAGGCAGCAACACCAGTGTTACCGCTTACCAGGAAGGCAAGATGAGAGTGAGGAAAAAAAGACTTGAATTTAGTTGTTTAAAATCCATTAGTGAATTCCATTTGGGGATTCAGCTTAGTGTTAGAGGAAGAAGTCAGTGTTGTAGTTAAAGAGAGAGCGTAGATGCCAAGGGCTCTCCAGAGTGAGTTTTTGTTAGAAATATAGTTCTGTAGGGATGTTGCACCGATAATGCCTTAGATGTGTTAACGCTTCGTAGCTGCACAGTACTAAGGATATGGTAGATGGGTTGATTAACTGCGTGAGTGAAATAAAGTAGACATGGCCATGTGTTCAAAGCATTTGAAAGTGCTTGAAAGATAAATGGGTAAATATTCTTTGTTTGCATATTGTTTTGTTACGGAAGATTTGGCATGTTTGGAAGGATGTACTTAGCAAAATAGGAGAGTCAAAGAAAAGTTTGCAGTTATTTCCAGGAGAAGGTGGTGTGAAGAAATGGGCTCTGTTATGGTTAGGAAGTTAACCTTGGAAAGGAAATAAAATCTCTTTTTCTGAGGTATGAAGAAGGAAAGAATTTAGGAAAGACTATGAGAAAACCACTGACCTTCCCACATGCCCTCCTTGGATGACTTAGTGAATGAGGGTTGGAGACTTTAAGGAGACAGAAGAACTGAATAGCTCTTGTGTGAGAGAATTATGCTAGGGATTCAAAAGAAGTTTTATCAGACAGCTGTGAAGGTATTTTGAAAACGATTGTCTTAGCCACAGTTATAGAGCTTAACTTCAGAAACAATATCCAGTAATAATTTGGGCATCTTTTGGATTGCTGTTTCATTATTCAAGTCATTTTTCAGAATGTGAAATGTTGATGTAGATGAGTTTCACTAGAAAACTCATCTCTAGGAACGCCTGGGTGGCTCAGTGGGTTAAGCGTTTGCCTTTGGCTTAGGTCATGATCCCGGGATTCTGGGATCCTTGCTCAGCAGGGAGCCTGCTTCTGCCTCTGCCTGCTGCTCGTCCAGGTTGTGCGTGCTCTCTGTCTCTGACCAATAAAACCTTTAAAGAAAAAGAAAGAAAATTCATCTCAAATGCAGACGCTGACTTACCCTTTAAGGCTGCATGTGAAGGCGTCTGGTTGACTCGGTCAGTTAAGTGTCTGACTCTTGGGTTTTGGCTCAGGTAATGATCTCTGAGGGTCATGAGATCGAGCCCTGTGTCTGGCTCCCTACTCAGTGGGGAGTCTGCTTGAAATTCTCTTCTTCTCTCTCAAATAAATAAATGCATCTAAATAAGGACTGCATGTGGATTGCAAATGTTTTAATGTACAAGATTGTCTTTATTGTTGCCTTTGTGGTAGAAGCTTGAAGAAATTGTGGTCTAGTATTAAACATTGAGAAAGTTTTTGATTGTTTAACATATTTATAATAATTTAATCCTTATTACATAATTTTTGTAGTAATTATTTTAAGATTTTATATATAACATATATATATTTTTTAAGATTTTGTTTATTTGAAAGAGAGAGACCTAGTGAGAGAGGGAACACAAGCAGTGGGAGAGGGAGAAGCAGTGTTCCTGATAAGCAGGGAGCTTAATGCGGGGCTTGATCCCAGGACACTGGGATCATGACCTGAGCTGAAGGCAGAGGCTTAACCCACTGAGCCACCCAGGCACCCCCCCCCCCCAGGATTTATATGTTTGAGAAAGAGAGAGAGCGCGCATGAGGGGTGGAGGGGCAGAAGGGAAGAGAAACTTAAGCAGGCTCCACGCTGAGCGTGGAGTCCATCACAGGGCTCAGTCTCACGACGCTAAGATCATGACCTGAGGGGAAGTCAAGAGGCGGACGGTCATTGACCGTGCCACCTAGGCACTGAGAGTTGAGAAAACTTGAGAAAGACCACTTTAATATTTATTAAATTACTGTTTTTACAAAAATGCTGATATCGTATTTCCCAAAGATACATACATATATCCTTTATTCTGTGTTTTTGTGAGAAAAAGAGAAACTATAAAAATAAACAATTCAGAGGTATTTTGCACACGCTTACTAATCATTTTCGTTTTTCAGTATAGAATATTATTCTGTGTTAATGACCATTGGTCATTGTAGTAAACATTAGGGTTAACTCCTAATGATTCAAATTGTCTTCATTCCTCTTTAACCATCTTTGTGCCCCTAGCTTCTTAGAAGAAGAGTTGTTGGGCTTTGTGGCTCTAAAATGCTTATATTGGGATTCTAATACAGAGATTTGGTTTTTTTTCCCCCCAGGTTTTTGTAGGTAAAATACCAAGAGATTTATATGAGGATGAGTTGGTACCCCTTTTTGAAAAGGCTGGTCCCATTTGGGATCTACGTCTTATGATGGATCCGCTGTCTGGTCAGAACAGAGGGTATGCGTTTATCACCTTCTGCGGGAAGGAGGCTGCACAGGAGGCCGTTAAGCTGGTATGTGATAAACACCCACTGTCTGGCGGCGGATTGGACCGCCTCAATTAAAAATGTTCGCAGTTAACTTTGTTTCGTTTTCTTTGGTTTTTCCTCTGCATGGTTAGATGTTGATAAAGTTGATATGTGACCTTTGCTCTATTTTTTTCTGATGATAAAAGTAAAAAAGACTGAAAATACCCAAGAAATAATGTGTTTGAGAAAGTCTCCCATAATTCTGTTACTTACTAGATTGGTTAGTATCTAAAGTTTCATTTGAATATTTGGCTTCTGCCGTTCTCTCTTTGGATTTTAGGCAAAAAAAGATGTGAATTGTTACTATTAAACTTCAGGACAAGATTCTTAAAAATGTAATGAAGGCTGGGATGGATTCTGGGGGACATAACTGGGTGACAGTGACTTTTAGGACACAATTCAGGAAATGATCTGAGACTTTTATTTTTATCACAACCTAATCATACAATTTATTGTCTGAGTATATGCCTGTTCTTCTCTGTATTTTGTTTTCAGACCCTCCAGTCTTCTCTGTCTTCAGTCTTTCTTCTTTTTTTCTATTTTGTAGCCCATCTTCTGTAATCTAGTAATTTTCTTTTACCCTTTGTATGTAGTAATCAATAGTACTGCTGTAGTAGTAGTAGTTGTAACAGTTCTGCATATGAGAAATATCTTCTTACCTGTGTTGGTACACCCATCTCAGGAACTTAAAATAACCATGTCATTGTTTCTGCATGCTCTTTCCAGACATTTAAAAGCCTCACTTAGTCTAGTTCCAGGCCTTCTGGAATGGGTACCTCTTTCACCAGGGCTTTTTGTTCTATTAATCGCTTTTAAATTAGTTCCATTCTAGCTTGACCCAGATTTTAGTTTTTATTAAGAACTTTTCCTTCCAACATGTTTTTATTGAAAAAATTTCAAAGCTTCATTTCATTAATTTTTGGCAACCTATAGGTGATTTTTATTTTTTAATAATCATGTATCTTTTAGTAGGCTAATGGGTAAGTAATGTTAAAGTCAAGGAATCTGAAGTTTATCAAAGAAACTATCTTCATAGTGATTTAAATAAAGCCTTTAAAAATTTCCTATCATTTCATATAATTTTGAAAGTATTGTATTTGCTGTGCAGTTTAAAACTTTTCATGTTTCGATTTAGAATACTGTGTTTTGTTTAGAATATGAAATTCTTCTGAATTTCTTCTTATTGATTATACTTAGTTGTTAACTATTGTTTTGCTTTTGGCTTATCTGTATCTAATTTTATCTCCAAGGATCCTGAATGATCAGTCTTGGGTACTTTTTCTGAAATTCTCTGGAAAATTTTCCAGATAGATAACATTGAAATATGACATAAGGTATTTTAAAAAATAGTGAATAACTCGGTCCTTTATATCCAGAAGAGCAGTGAAAATTAACAAAACCAAACTAAGATGAGAGACTGTAACAAGTTTTAAAATACACATTTTTATAATGGTAAGCGTGAGGGAACTCGGTGAGTTTGTGAAGCGGGAAGTGTTTGACCTTATATTGTTGAGTTTTTTAGAGTGAGACAATTGTCCTGAGTTTGGGATGGTTGTGGGGTATCTGGTTCTTTTCTTCCTTGCAGTGTGACAGCTATGAAATTCGCCCCGGTAAACACCTTGGAGTGTGCATTTCTGTGGCAAACAACAGGCTTTTTGTTGGATCAATTCCGAAGAATAAGACTAAAGAAAACATTCTGGAAGAATTCAGTAAAGTCACAGGTAAAACAAAAATGTATTTAGTAGAAGTTAGTTTTGGGAAATCTGTGGTGCTATTTATAAGTACCAAGAAAGAGAAGTGTATATTAATCTAAAAATGCAAATCTTCAGTGTTTAAATTGCCTCCTTTCTGCTTTACAGTAGTTTGGTCTAAGCATGTTCCCTTATATCCTTAATTTCTTGGAATGTTCCCTTACTTCTGTGCCTTCATTGCTCCTTAGCTTTTGCCAGAGTCTTTGCCTGGTAGCCCTTCAGTAAAGGCTTCCCAGCATTCAGCGTGCTTTAGGGCCAAGAGGCTGGGAGTTTTTCTCCTCCTCCTCCTCCTCCTCCCTGTTGCCTTGTCTAGAAATTTCCGATTCTAAATCCATAGAATTGATTGAGAAGTACATTTTACATCACAGGTCTGTATACATTTATAACTGAAACAAAGTTCAACAAAACTTGTAATTTCACTTATTTTACATGATTTTAGTGTTATCTTTCCTGTTCCATTTCATTTGTCTTAAATATGGGTAAAGATAAACTCAGTCTAGCTATGGTTTAAAAAACACTGATTTAGACCATTACTTCCCCTCATAAAAGCCATGGTTTTTTGTCCTCCAGATAAACCGTCCTTTCTCCTCCCTTGATGCTGTCATCCGTTGTTCGTCTCGATTCAGTCTTTCATTAATTGAAGATTGCTTTTGGCTCAGAGTCTTTCTCTTCTGCCCTAAGTTGACTTATTTTTGTAGTACCTTTAACATGTACACAGATGACCGTCCAGGCCCCTAGCCTCCTAGTTTCATGACCACCTCATTTCCAGTTCTCTATTTCCGCTCCCCCCACATCCTGATCATGTTCTGGATCTTGCTGCCAGAAATTCTGCCCACTCCAAAGTCTTGATTTTCTAGCGTTCTACTTTGTAACCACTGCCACTCTCCATCACACTTGTGTTGGTCACATGCTCCAAATGGCGCAGTTCTTTGCCCTCATCACTTTATTACCTTTCGGCTCCTTTCTGGCTTCTTACCGTGTATTCATTCCTTCAGCAGGTGTTTGTCCAGTGCCTGTTAAAGCGGTGGCATTGTATTATGCGCTGGGATACAGTGGTGAATAAGATCTGTTTTCTGCCCTTGTAGAGCTTACATTCTGGGAAAGGAGTAACACAAAAAACTAAAGAAATATTTACACATTGTGGTAAGCACTGAGAAGAGCAAAATAAGAGATACTTAGCTAGAGAATAGCTATTATCCCCGTTTTGATGTTTATGGAAGGCTTTTCTGATAACATGACATTTCGGGCAAGACCTGAAGAATGAGGAGGATGTAGCAGACAAAGAACAGAGGACTGTGCATTCCAGCAGAACAACACATGCCAAGTCTCCGAAGCAAGAAAGATCTTGGTGTATTGTAGGAACTGAGAGAATGCCAGTGTTGTTAAAATTACTGTAGAATTAAGGGTAGAATTAGATGAAGTAGGCAAAGCTTTTGTGGACCTTATAAGAAGTTCAGATTTAATTTTTGTAGAATGAGAAAGTGTTTAAAGATCTCAAGCAGGGAGTAACATCTGTTTCATGTTTACGGAATATTATCTCTACTGCCATATGGGTAATGGTTTAGAGGGGCTTAAGAGTAGAAGTTAATCAATTAGTTGAGGCTATTACAGTAGTTTGGATAGAAGATTGGACGAGGGTAATAGCTGTGAAGGTGGAAAGAAGTAGATGGGCTCTGAATTGAGTAGGGGAGTAAAGGAAAGAAAGTAAAGGAAGGAAATCAAGAAAGAGTCAAGTTCTGGCTTGAGAACCAGGAGATGGTCCTATTTATTAGATAGGGAAGTAGAGAAGACACATTTGGGGAGTGGTAACTGATTTTGGACATGCTAAATTTGACATGTCTTTAAGTCTGGATTAGAAATAAAATGTAAGCATTCTTAAGGATATAGATAGCTTCTAAAAGTACAGACTAGCTGATACTACCTAGAAACAACATATGTGGAAAGATGAGAACACAGGACTAAGACCGGAGGGACGCCAATATTTAGCAATCATTTTTTTTTTTTTAAGATTTTATTTATTTGTTTGAGAGAGAGCATGAGAGATTCAGCATGAGCTGGGGGTGAGGGGCAGAGGAAGAGGGAGAGAGAAGCAGACTCCCCGCCGAGCAGGGAGCTTGACGTGGGGCATGATCCCAGGACCTCGGGACCATGGCCTGAGCTGAAGGCAGACGCTTAACAGAGCCACCCAGGTGCCCCAGCAATCATTTTCATTCTTGGTAAAAGCAGTAACTTTTAAGTTAGAGCCAAGGATGATTTTTGGTCATGATTACTTGTTTGAATGTAAATTCCTTTGAATTTATATCAGTAATTTGGTTTTTAAATTCCTTGGTTTCGTAAATTGTAAGGTCTTGTTATAGCAAACACTCTAAACCATGGTATCATGTTCTATATCAGAATACAGTAACTGGACCTGTTGCTTATGGCTGTACCCTCAGGACCCTGAAAAATTTAAAAAGGAACGTAAAATACTGTTTCACAATCCATATCTAACAATGCTGATTTAATTGTCTACTAGGTAATTAGGGAATCATTTTGAGGCTTCTTCAATATTTTTTGCTCTTCGGCAAGTGGATTTAGGTCTGCCTGACCGCTAGATGTGTGGTGGATGCTTTTGGCTTATATATCTGGCTGTTGGTTTAACAGAGGGTTTGGTGGACGTTATTCTCTATCATCAACCCGATGACAAAAAGAAGAATCGGGGGTTCTGCTTCCTTGAATATGAGGATCACAAGTCAGCAGCACAAGCCAGACGCCGGCTGATGAGTGGAAAAGTAAAAGTATGGGGAAATGTAGTTACAGTTGAATGGGCTGACCCTGTGGAAGAACCAGATCCAGAAGTCATGGCTAAGGTAAATGCAGTTGCTTGGGATGGGGGTGAGATGATTATTTAAATTTTGTACTCCGATAAAGCTCAACTTTTAAAAGTTATATGATAAATACAGTTTATAGCTCTTGATCTTAATTCTAGAATCTGCTTTAATACCAAACTTAACAGTCTGTCTTGGTATCTAGAAATTACTGTTAATCATCCTTTTTCCTGGAGATTAAATGTGCAAAAGGAACTGAAGTGAAATTGGTTTAAGTATGGCCATCAGCCTTGAGAATTTGTTCAGTGCTAGGAGCTAGGAAGGAGACAGAGTTTTAAAAAAAGAGGTCTTATTGAATATAGACAGAAGTAATGTTTTTTGGAGATTATGAATTGCAGTCTTCATTGACCATAGTAAGACTTTTATTACATGGCTTTTGATAATTTATTTAGATTTATAGCTGATTTTTCTATTTCTTTTTTTTAATTTAATGATTAAGTTCCCTTAAGACTGTTGTCTCCATGAAGAAAGGCAGAGGGTTATCATGTTTGCTCTTGTGTGGTGGTGGCAAAATATGCATGGCAGATCCTGTGTAGGCCCTCACTTTCCTCCTAAGCCTTATACTTCTGTTGCCATGATCCCTGCCTGGTAAATAATGGTGCCATGAGGCTTGATTGTTAGGCTTTCCCTTCGGGTGACTGCTGGAATTGAAGGGACTCATCAGAGTTGCATCTCTGCTGATCTTAGTGAATTTCTGAGTATTTTGGTGTGTCTCTTCCCTTCTTGGTGAGGCAGCAACTCTGTAATGACCATAAATTGGTAGTTGAATTCTCCTAGACTGGGAAATCTTCCTCTAAAGCTTTTTATTCCAGGTTTTGAGCAAGTCATCTTCACTCTAATTAGTTTGGAGGAGAGCCCCAGTTTATACTTGCATGAACAAGTTTTATAGGCAAAGTCGTCTTTGGGTTAGAGAAGAACCACAGAGAATGAACCAGAGAGGCTCTCAGATGTGCTGCTCAGTGTCCTTTTCTTGTATTCCTTGAATGGATTTGTGTTAAGGAAAGGGACTGGGAATTTAAATAGCTCTGATTTTTTTTAATTTTTATTTTTTACTAACTTGATTTTAATTCCATTTGTTTCTTCTAATACAATTAATTGTGACTTTGGGCAAACCTATTGAACTTGGATGTCCTCTATTTTATTAGAGTTGAATAAATCTCTTAAGCATCCTTACACTTTGGAACTGCCTTGTAGAAACAGTAGAGTTTGTATTGCTTTTTCTGTAAAAACATGTTTAAAATAGCAGTATAGATATATTACACATTATAAGAGGTGAATAAAATTCACAGAGAATCTGAAGGTAGTTTGGCTGGTGATTTGTTCAACACTTTTCACATACCTCTTAATAACCTTTTAGATTGAAGTGCATCCTAAACTTTATAGGGTTTCTAGGAACTATTCTTCCTAGATCATAAACAACATTCAGAATGAAAAAGAGGACTCTATAAACTTGAGTAACACCGACTGAGTAAATTTGATTGACTAATATTGATTCCTTTATTGTTTTCTAAAGTGGAGGGTGGGTGCTCTACCCTTCTGCTGTTAACATTATCAGTGTTCTAATTCATTTAAGATTTTTTTGCCAAGTTGGGTCAGTTTTATAATCAACCGAAACCTAAGAGCCTATATTTCTTAAAGGGACTTTTTTCTGTTGAATGTTTTAAACAAACTTTCAACGAGTAATTTTTATATCGTATGTTTTGGTTTCATCTTGAAAAAGAAAAAAAGATCTGTGTTGAGTTTAAAAAAAAAAAAAAGAACCAACTGAGGCCTGCATAATGTTGAGTTTGACCTCTGTGACAACACTGTGAAAATAAAGAGGGTAGAGATGGAGGTGGACAGTGGTAGAGTCCCCCCCCCCCCCGAAGTAATACCTTCCCCCAAATAATTTTATTCATATATCCTTTATCTGAGGAAACAGTTTATTCACCGGATGTGTTAATTTTCTTTTTGAATAGGTAATAGAATAGTTCAAAAATCAAAATTACACAGAAAGGTGTAGATTAAAGAAGTCCTACCTCGGCATGCTTGGGTGGCTCAGCCGGTTAAGTGGCTGCCTTCAACTCCGGTCATGATCCCAGGGTCCTGGGATCCAGCCCTGCATTGGGCTCCCAGCTCCACGGAGAGTTTGCTTCTCCCTCTCCCTCTGCTCGCTGCTCTACTTGTGCTTTCTCTGTATCTCTCTGTCAAATAAATAAATAAAATCTTTAAAACAAAAAAAAAGTCCAACCTCTACCTAGCTGCATCTACTGTATTCCCTCGTTCCCAATACACACCCAGTTTTCGTAGTCTCTGGTTTATTCTTGTAGTATTTCCTTAGACAGATACAGGCAAATACGAGTATTCTTACTTTCCTGACTTTTTACATGATGGATACAGGTAACCTGCATTCACTGATCTATATTTGCTTTATTCAGTATCCTAGTTCATGAGCTCTAAGGTGGTATATCACTATTGTGTGTACCAGTAAGAAGTTATTAAATGTTGCCAATTAAATTTTGAAACAGTGCTTGTATGTCACATTAACTGTAAGTTGGATTCCCATTTCAGAGATGTAAAAAAGGAAAAAAATGTCTTACCAACAATGTGTCTTGGTGGTTTCTTCATATCTGCTTTTGGAGCATGTCCTCATTTTTTATGGCTACATAATGTTCCATTGTGTGGGTATGCTATACTGTATTCAGCTGGTTGGGCAGAGTTTCTAATCTTTTATTGTAACAATATTATAGTGAATGAGCTTGTATCTTGTCAGTTGATAAAAGTGCAGATATAGCTATAGGGTAGATTCTCAGAGATAGAATTGTGGGCCACAGAGTGCATGCATCTGCAATTATTATAAAATATTTTTGTATTATTGTAAAATGTTGCCATATTTCCCTGTACTGTTTTATCCTCCCACCAGCAAAATACAAGAGGCCCACTTTCCTCATCCCTGTCAAAATTGTAATATTTTTGGATTTTGCCAGTCTGGTAAATGGTGTATCTCAAAGCTGTTAGGATTTACTTCTCTCACTATGCATGGATTTAAGTTTTTAATATGTTGAAGGGCCATTTGTGTCTCTTTGTATGAACCTTGTATTCATGAATTTTGCATGTCTTTTATTCAGTTTTCCATTGAGCTTTTTCTTATTTTCTGGAGCTCTGATATTTAAAAAATAGAGGTTAACTCTTTGTGATAGAAGTCATTTGTCTTTTGGCTCCACTTCTGGCATTTTTGCCATGTGAAAGCCATTTATTTCTAGTAGTGAATTCTGCCACTCCTTTATATAATAGCTTTTATTTTATTTTAAGATTGTATTTATTTATTTGACAGAGAGAGATCACAAGTAGGCAGAGAGGCAGACAGAGAAAGTGGGGGAAGCATGGTTCCCCGCTGAGCAGAGAGCCCAATGCGGGCCTCGATCCCAGGACCCTTGGAATCATGATCTGAGCAGAAGGCAGCCGCTTAACCCACTGAGCCACTCAGGCACCCCTATAATAGCTTCTAAATTATAAAGCCTTCCTTGGAGCAATGTTATGTAAAGGAATTACCTTTATCTTTCTTTCTTTCCTTCAATATTGTATTTATTTATTTGACAGAGGGAGAGAGAGCACGTGGGCAAGCACAGGCGGGGGAGTGGCAGGCAGGAGAGGAAGAGTGGGGCTCAGTCCCAGGACCTTTGGATCAGGGTCTGTGTGGAAGGCAGACGGTTAGCCATCTAAGCCATCCAGGCGCCCCACCTTTATTTTCTTTTAATATTTTTCAGACTTTCCCCATCTCCATCTCCACCCCTTTTTAAATTTTTGATCTATTTGGAGTTTACCCTGGTATGTAGTCTGAGGTATGAATCCAACTTTTTTTTTTTCCCAACTTTTTTTTTTTTTAAGATTTTATTTTTTTTAAGTAATCCTTACACCCAGCGTGGGGCTCGAGCTCACAACCCTGAGATCAAGAGTCACATGCCCCTCTGACTGAGCCAGCCAGGCACCCCCAACTTTTAGTTTTATCCAGGTGAACACTATGCTGTTTCAGTGATTAAAGCATTATAGTTTGTTATATCTGGTATGGCTAGTCTCCCAATTTTTTTTTTTCTGACTCTTCTTGTTTATTTTTTCATATGAACTTTAGAATTAGCTTAATTACTCAGTTCTGCAGGGAGCAAAACCCCAAAACATGTTGTTCCAGTTGGTACTCAGGGACCTATTAAATTTGTGAATTAACTTAGTAATTATCTCTTGGTTCCTTGAAGGTTCTGTTCACAGTGTTAGTACTTTATTTTTATTTATTTTTTTAGAATTTATTTTTAAAGATTTTATTTATTTGACACAGAGAGAGAGAGTGAGCACAAGGTGGGGGCAGCAGAGGGAGAGGGAGAAGCAGGCTCCCTACTGAGCGGAGAGCCCAGTGTGGGGCTCAATCCCAGGACCCCGGGATCATGAACTGAGCCAAAGGCAGGCACTTAACCGACTGAGCCACCCAGGTGCCCCAGTGCTAGTTACAGGGCAGGAGAAGGAACCAATAATCTATATAAATTGGTAACTGATGATAATTTTCTTGGCAATTTTTATACCTTCTGTGATGCACCTTTATTATTTAATGTTTTTGAGAAGGAAAGCCTGCGGTGAAGTTAGGAAGAAATACTTTAATGTAAAACTTCAGCAAAAAATTAGTAGCCAATGCCATTTTTTTTATATTTGTTGTATTAGGTGAAGGTTTTATTTGTGAGAAACTTGGCTACTACAGTGACAGAAGAAATATTGGAAAAGTCATTTTCTGAATTTGGAAAACTCGAACGAGTGAAGAAGTTGAAAGATTATGCGTTTGTTCATTTTGAAGACAGAGGAGCAGCTGTTAAGGTAGAAATTTGAAGTTTTGCTTCTTGATATTTGAATTTTGTTGTTGAGACTTGCTAAACACATAAAATGACTTTAAAAAACTGAAATAAAATTGGTTTTCAGCTTTTGCCGAACTCTGGAACTTACTTTTAATAATTTGTGAAGTGGTAGTAGTGTAACAGGTAAGATTTCATATTTCAAAGCCTGATTATTACTAACTGGGTTTGTGACTTCAGGCAAGTTATTTTTAATCTCTATATTGTTTTTGTAAGCCTGATATTTGATAGCATGATGCCCTGGAAATATTATAAGGTGTAGGAATTAGCTGCTGTAAATGGTAAATAGGTAATGAATTGTATTACAATTGCTTTGTTTACCTTACTTTGTAGATCTGTGAAAGACCAGAGCAGTGTGTGAGACTTCTCACACAGCATGACCGACCTACTGAATTCACCGGATTTGTTCTGAGATAGTTGTTAGTCCTTCATAGATTTGCCTTTCTTCAGTCATTGTGGAATTCTAGTTGTATTAGCTGTGTTGCTGGTTTCAGGAGTTGTTAGAGATACTTCTTGCATATGATAGTCAATTTGATGATAGTAATGAAAAGTGTGAAAGCATTTTGTGTGGTGGCTAGAGAGGAAAACCTGAATACCTGCGCTGTTTTCTGCCAATAGTGGATCAGCAGTATCTTCCATGTGAATTGGTAGTTTCTTGTTCCTCTCACCTTCCCCAATTGGGGAGAGAAGACAAAACACTAACAGAAGTTTTTTATTTGGGAAGGTAGGTCGAGAATCCTCAGTGACTCACTCAGGCCTGGTCCTCCTTTGGCGTGGTCTGTTGGAGTGGGGCCCCCTCTAATTTGAGCAGTTTCTGTTTTCTGCCCAGGATATTTGCTTTAAAGTATGCCTTATAGAATCTTTGTATTAGTTAGAATTTTATGGTTTGCTTTTTGATGAAAGCTAATTAGTGAGACAGCATTGCTTATAAAATTCACAGCTTAGTGCAGAATTTAATGCTTGGTTTCTGCAATTGCCAGTGGTATGAAACACGGATAACTAATTTATACCTTCTGAGTATTGCTTCTCATTCAGTTGTTATTAAATAACTCGTCTCTAATTGAAAAGAAGTATAAAAACTGGTAGGGGGGTTTGCCAGAGAGGTCTGTGAAATTTCAAAGTGTGTCAGCAACTGGGAAGCTTCTGTGGACTTAGTTGCTTTAGGTGAAGTGCGTGGTCATGGGGAGCACTTAGCAGGTAGAGGAGGACTGAGGTCATCTTTGTCTAGTTGCTTGTAAATCTCTGAATGTTCTTTATGGATAGAGCATTTTATTCTGTTTGTCCAGAGCGGAAAAGATTGTGTAGGGAAGCAGAAAGGCTGTGGCAAGGAGGTGTGACATTTTGTTACTGAGTTACTTGAACTTGGATGTATGGCAGAGGCTATTCAGTGGAACAACGCAGATAAAGGACTAGAGGGTAGGATGCTTTCGATTACTGCTCTGCCGGTGACTCCTCAAGGCTTCATTAGTCTGTGCCCGTTCTAGGTGAAGTGTTGTGGGGGAAACCTAGGCATTTTTTGGTCAGTATCTTGTTCATTTTCACTGATCACCTCATTCAGTAACGCATTTGTCTTTCAGAACTTTAAGATTTTTATGGAAGAGCAGTTTCAGATTTACATGTTGAATGCCATGTTTTTATTTTAAAATTTGAGTCTTGAAAAGTTTGTGTTAATTATGGCATTTCCCAGATGTGGATTTGCTTTTTTGTTACGGCTCAACCTTGAGGGGTTAGTTATTTGGAATTAAGGAGCAGTGATAGGTAGCTCTGGAAGTCCTTCCAGCTTTTTAAATATAAGAGTAGGACATTAGTTTTGTTTTCAATATAATTTACACATAAGAAGGTAAGATTGAAGGAAATAAATACTTTGTATTTTTTGCTTTGTGGGTAGGTCCTTTTGCCAGTTAAAATAGTTGTGAAGTAAATTGTTTATTAATTGTATTAAAAGGCAGGGTATGTCTATATAATTATGTCTTAAAGTTCTGTTTTTACAGGTAAAATAAATTTATTTTTGTAATTTTGTGTAGGCCATGGATGAAATGAATGGCAAGGAGATAGAAGGGGAAGAAATTGAAATAGTCTTAGCCAAGCCACCAGACAAGAAAAGGAAAGAGCGCCAAGCTGCTAGACAGGCTTCCAGAAGCACTGCGTGAGTCTACATTTTAGTAAATACATCTCTGAACAAAGAATAAATTGGTAATAGAGATCAACTTAATAAAAAAATTCAGGAATAGACTTGAAGCAAGCTAATTTGTTTTTTTCTCTTCTCCCTTCCCTCCATTGCTAGGTATGAAGATTATTACTATCACCCTCCTCCTCGTATGCCACCTCCAATTAGAGGTCGGGGTCGTGGTGGGGGGAGAGGTGGATATGGCTACCCTCCAGATTACTATGGCTACGAAGATTACTATGATGATTACTATGGTTATGATTATCACGACTATCGTGGAGGCTATGAAGATCCCTACTACGGCTATGATGATGGCTATGCAGTAAGAGGAAGAGGAGGAGGAAGGGGAGGGCGAGGTGCTCCACCACCACCAAGGGGGCGGGGAGCACCACCTCCAAGAGGTAGAGCTGGCTATTCACAGAGGGGGGCACCTTTGGGACCACCAAGAGGCTCTAGGGGTGGCAGAGGGGGTCCTGCACAACAGCAGAGAGGCCGTGGTTCCCGTGGATCTCGGGGCAATCGTGGGGGCAATGTAGGAGGCAAGAGAAAGGCAGATGGGTACAACCAACCTGATTCCAAGCGCCGTCAGACCAACAACCAACAGAACTGGGGTTCCCAACCCATCGCTCAGCAGCCGCTTCAGCAAGGTGGTGACTATTCTGGTAACTATGGTTACAATAATGACAACCAGGAATTTTATCAGGATACTTATGGGCAACAGTGGAAATAGACAAGTGAGGGCTTGAAAATGATATTGGCAAGATCCGATTGGCTCTAGATCTACATTCTTCAAAAAAAAATTGGCTTAACTGTTTCATCTTTAAGTAGCAGTTTGCTGCCATTTGTATTGGGCTGAAGAAATCACTATTGTATATATACTCAAGTCTTTTTATTTTTTTTTCCTCTTTTCATAAATGCTCTTGGACATTATTGGGCTTGCAGAGTTCCCTTATTCTGGGGGTTACAATGCTTTTATCGTTTCAGGCTTCATTTTAGCTTCAAAAACAAGCTGAGCACACTGTTAAATCATGATTTTGCAGAACCTTTGGTTTTGGACAGTTTCATTTTTTTGGATTTGGGATAGATTACATAGGAGTATGGAGTATGCTGTAAATAAAAATCCAAGCTAGTGCTTTGTCTTAGTAGTTTTAAGAAATTAAAGCAAACAAATTTAAGTTTTCTTGTATTGAAAATAACCTATGATTGTATGTTTTGCATTCCTAGAAGTAGGTTAACTGTGTTTTTAAATTGTTATAACTTCACACCTTTTTGAAATCTGCCCTACAAAATTTGTTTGGCTTAAACGTCAAAGCCGTGACAATTTGTTCTTTGATGTGATTGTATTTCCAATTTCTTGTTCATGTAAGATTTCAATAAAACTAAAAAATCTATTCAAAACATTACCTATTTCAAATTCAATTGTGTCCTAAAACATTATTTTATTCGTAATCCTTTGCAAGGAATATTGTTTTCAAATTATAACTGCCTATGTGAGTGATCAAATTCATGCAAATTTTCTTGTCTATTCCAATATGTATCGTGGCTATCAGACTGAGGATTAGTCTAAATTCTAGTATTTATTCCAAATCGCACTTTATTGATTGGTGTTCTCTCATAGTCTCTTCTAATTTTGAAATTTTATCCTTTATTTTTATAAAAACGGGTTCAGAGGCTTTTGAACATTCTTGCAGGCATTGGATAATCTGTGTTAAGTAGAATGGGGTTGGGGAAGCAGACTGCAATTTATTTTTGACCCACATTCTTTCTATAAAGGATAATTTGTTGTCTGAAGACCTTATTGCTGGATAAGTGAATGTATAACAGGAAAAAATGCTAGTACTGTGGCGTCAATTGCACTGCGGACTAAATTTAAATTGTAGTGTACATAATCGTGACTACCACTTCAGTTACTGGTTTAGGAATATAATTTCCTATTGCTACGTAAATTTGCTTTGAGAAGCACTCGTGCCTTATAAGAGAGGCGTAAAAATATCCACTAGTCATACTTCTGACTTTCTGTTAATATCTCTTTTATTTTTTTACTACCCTCCTGGCTAAATTTTTGTTGGCCAAGTTATAACATTTATTTCCCTGTTTCCTTTAGAAATTCTGAATTTTTATAATGACAGTTTTGCTCAAGAGTAAGAGGAACAAAAGAATCCAAACTTGACAGTGCAGAAATGTCTGGATCACATTCAAATTACCATAAAATTTTCTCTTCCGTTTTACTGCTAGGTGGGTCTAAAATGCTTTAAATTGTAAAAATAAGCCACTTAGGGAGGAATTAAAATGATCACATCTTTATTTTGTGTTTTGTTCCTGTTTGGTGTCTTTTATGACAGCAGTGGTAGATCTCAGGACCGTAAGCCACTTAGTTCCTTATGAGCGTGCTTAGATTGTGTTTTGAGTTTCATGGCTTCTCTCTTGATTTCAAGTAAGAAAATTAGTATTTACTGATGAAAGTCTATATTTATCTCTCTTTAAGAGTACACTTACTATGTAGTTCAGTAAGTTAAAAGACCTATTAATATTCCTTTTGTTTTTGGAAATTAATAAAGGAATTATGTAGTCTGTCCCAAATTAACATGGGTATTTACTTGGTAAAGCTTAGATACAGTAGTTTTTCTTATGCCCATGTATGTAAGTAAAGACACCAAACATTCTTTAAATGCTGCTTTTAAACTTTGAAAATACAATTTGTAGTTATTTTAAGTCTAAATTAGACTTAAATCCTGATTTTTCTGGGGAAGAAGAAAGCATCTACAAGTAAAATTTGATTTGTTTGTATTTCTTTAAAATTAGATGTTACCAGATACAAAGTTAATCATGAGGCAAATTAGGAATGGGTAAAGAAGTGATTCTGAAAAAGTAATTGATTGTGCTTCCCCTACCCATCCTAAAATATAAACCCTAGCAAAAACATAAGACTAAAACTTGGGTTCCATGAAAAAATCCTTTCCTCTAGTTGCAGATAATATTTTACTCTCACCTATTAAAATATGTCTAAGAGATGTCCCCTAATAATTGCTTTATAGGGTTTTTGTAGCTATTTTATTTCTCAGAAAAACACAACTTTTTGGAACATTAAGTCTCATTTCAGAGCTTTTTCCCTTGTTGAATCTTGTGAACTCCTGCTGTAGCAGCATGCAGAGAAAATAGATTTGGAGCTTAACTTTTCACAGAAATAAACCTAACAATCTAATACATAAGCCTGAAAAATGTCCATTCAGGAGGTCTTTATTTTAGATTTTCATTAGGTGCTTTATCTTAATGAATTTTTTTAACGAGTTCTGGGAAATTTCATTCCCTGCTCTTACGCCATCTTTTTTGTTCCCCAACCTAATTCATTTGCTTTACTTACGAGCCTGCTACAGTAATGTGTGTTGGGAAATATATTTACTTCATATTGAGGCCAACCTCTTCTTTGTAGGTACCTTCCTAAGACAGACCTAAACATACCCCTTCCCCCTAATGGAATGCTAATTTTTATTTGATCACTCATTTATAGCAGTTGCTTAAATGTATGTATTTAAATGACAGTGTTTTAATTTTTTTAAAGCAAAAAAGTTTTAATAAGTTGCCAGATTTCTCATAAATCCAAGTTTATTTGATCAATTGATATGGAAATTGAGTTGCTATGGTTCTGTAGTTAGTTTTTTTAAGCAAAGAGTTCAGCATAATTGTTTTTGTTTTCTTAGTTACTGGGGTTATTCTGCATAAGAAAGCCCAATGCTTTCTGTTAAAAGACAATTTTTCTCTCATTTGAAATCTGACTTAGGAGGTGAACCCTCTTTTTAAAAAGATTAGCATGCATCAAAATAAATTCTATTTTAAATTCCAAAAGAGAAGGGACATAAAATTCCATTCCTAGCATAAAGCCACATAATATTCTGGAAACTCATTACATCATTTGCCTCCTGCCCATTTGGATAATCATACCTATGTTTTATTAATTGTGTATTATTTGTAAAATCCAAAACCTTTCCAGTAAATACTTGCTATAAGGCTATTACTTGTCAATTGTAAAGAGTTCTACATTTGTTAAAATTTGCAGTTTTGATTTTTCAAAGAGAATTTTGTTTACTGAGCTATCCAGTATTCTTAAAGAAAACCAGCTGAAGTATGTAAAGAAATGTTAGTGTTGTCCCTTTTTGTGTGGCATCTCTAAAGTGAGCAGCTAAGAAAAAGCCTTATAGAAAGAGTGTACTGGATTTATAAGTGTGTTTATGTTTCTCTAAGAATGGGAGCTTCTGTTAACTTAGTTCTCAGTAAGCCTGTGGATTGGGTGACTGACTAGAGAATTCAGAATGACAAATCCACTAACCAAGCATGCTTGCTTTTGTGCTAGTAGTTTGTGAATTAGTTCTGAATTTTGAAATGCAAACACCAAGCCTTAAAAATACTGCATATTTAATGTATTTGGTCAGTAATGAATATAAATATTTAATTTGAAGTAGTTACTGTTAATCTTTCTAGAATAGTTTTTTTTTCTTTTTAAATATATATACTTATGTAATTTTTATTTAGAGGTTACCAGAAGCTCTGGGTTTTTTGTTTTGTTTTGTTTTTGTTTTTTAACCATTTTCAGATGTTATCCAGAAATCTGCAAGTGTACTTTTCCTGTTTTAACTCCTTCCTTTTATCACCTGACTATCAGGGAAGCGAGGTTGAGGCTGCCCTGACCTGACATGTCATGATGTCGACTTGCTAGGTGGGGTTCGCTGGGGACGATAACCAGTGGAATTGTTGGTAAGAAATTTTTTTTTTCCTATTTTTTTTTTATCAGTAGTGGGACATTAAGTGTGGGAGAATGCCCATATTTTATAAGTGGGCATTTATGTTGGCCTTGTAGACAAGTAAGACTTTAATATTAAATAATTTAGTTCTTAATAGGAACATATAATAACTACTTCATACTTTTTATTCTCAAAGTACAGTTTAGCAGGAAAGGTCTGCAAGTATGAAGTAACAAAATACTCAGGGTATATTTTAGGTGGATGAAAATAGACACTTTACAAGATAAATTCTCAAGACTTTTAGACAATAAATTTGCTTTATTTTACTGTGGTTTCAATCCCTCTAATATCTTCATTATGTTTGCATTTTTATTGGGAAGATTAGTACATAATGCATCTTAAGAGGTGTTTATTGCACGCTGATACTAGCAGAAGTAGAAGTTGTTGATAGGATGGAGGATTTAAGTAAGCACTAGGAAAAATTATTTTTTAAATCTTCCAAAAAATTTTAACATTGTAAAATGAAACTTGAAAGTTCTAACAGTTTCACAAACAGGAGAGGGCTTGTTTTAAAAATACATTTGACATAATGACTTTGAGTCAAGAGGACATTACTTAGCTAAATATTAGAACCTTGAACATAGCAAAACCATTAATCTGTCAACAACTTGTGTTTTGTCTGAAATCCAGGACAGCTGTTGCGATTAGTAGGTATTGGTAGAATTTGTCAATTTTTAGATGATAGTAAAGATTAAAATCTCTCTCAGTAGAGGATTCCATGATAGTAAAGTATAAAGCAAGGAAATTAAATCTGATAACCAAGCATTTCTGACCATAACATATAAAAAAATTATGACGCAATCACTGATTAAAAGTAATTATGAATATTCATACATGAAGAACCTCCCTAATATTCTTAAGCCTCCTTTGTTGGTTGAACGTATGTCTAGGATGAAACTTGGGTGTTAAACGTGCTAGTCAGTATTCTGAAATCTTGTCTGTAAGCTTGTCGTAGACTACTTATAAATTGCTATAATGAAATTATACTTTAAGAATTGCAGTGATTACATCATTTTGTTGAGGTGCTTGTTTCTCTTCTGACACATTTCATGCTGTACCATTGATAGAAAAGATTATAAAGATTGTACTAATAATGTGCTCTTTGGAAAGCTTGATAGTAAGCAGTAGGAACACGCAAATAATTCTGAGGAGTTCATCTTTGCAGCACAAAGTCTAGCTACTGGCTTTGATATACTAACAACAAAACGCATTTCATGGGATCAGGAAGGGAGACATTGCAGAGTGGGGGGAGGTTTCAATTCTTCAAATACAAACAGGGGCTTTCATTTTGTGTAGTAACTTTGTAGGATCCCATGAACACTGCTTTTCTTGATTTCTCGTTTATAATGGCTGGACAAAAGGAACTTCTCTAGCCTGTTCGGTAACATAGGTAGAATTGTACTTTTAACAAATCCTACTAAGATGTTTAGTACTGTGTTATAAGGCTATTTCTATAATTGAGCTGAAAGCTCCTGTGAACATGACATTGCTATATGCATAGAGTAATATGAGAATATTACAGTAGGAACATTTGCAAGACCACTTAATCAGCAGTTTAATAAAAATCATGCTTTTGGTACAGTGTTCAGGTACCATAACTGTATTGGAATATTTGTACAATGTTAAATATTTTTAATAAAATCGAACATGTTCAAAATGTTGTGTTGGTGATTTTGGGTGGGGTGTGATGGTTTCAATTGTGTAAAACAGATTCAGTAGTTCTGTAATTGAGACTTTTGTGGTCAAATGGAGTTCTGTCTTCACATTTAGTACTAGGTATTGGGTACCGGCTTGAAAGACGACAGTGAGGGAGTGGGAAGGAGTAAAAACAAAAGAGCTGAACTTGAGGGGGTCTATTAAAATGTCAGGAAGTAGCTTTACTGGGAGTTAGAGCTGGGTCTTCAGGTTTAAGATGGGAATGTTGGCTTTTGGCATAAAAGTTTGCCAGTAAAGTTTTTCTGATGAAATTGTGGCATGTCCATTTGGAAATGATCTAGAAAACATACAGAGGCGGGCAAAGGGAAACACCTGTACGGTGCTTTCAGAAGGCATTTTATTCCCTGTGTTCTTGGCCCCTTGACATAACCTGCCAGCAAGTGAAGAAGTGGTGAGGGAATATTTGAGGAAGGCTGTGTTGAAGGGTTTAGGCGCATCATTGGGAAATGTCTCCAGTATACAAGACGCACCATGTTGGGAGTGAGTTCTTCAAACTTGATAAGGTTTTTGTTTTCATATTGATCCCATACTCTTGAGGAGAGCCCTAATACAGTAATTTTTCTTGTGAGTTCTTTCCCTTGAGGGTGTACTTAGTTCTTTATCAGTCAAAGAGGTAGAAGTTCTGCAACACCAAATGGAAATTTACCTGAAGAAATGTGCTCATTTTTCTGCCAACTGTACCATTAATAGCCAAAAGATCTAGGAGGAAAGTGCTAGGGACATAGTGATCTATAAACAAATTGAGTAGGAAACTCTTCAGAAGGAATAGCAATATATTCTGCTTTGTCTCTTTTGAATGAAGATTGTTAAATAAATGTGAGCTTGTAGGGAAGAAAAAGTGATTACCCTACTGTTTTGGGGGTTTTTTTCCCTACTGTTTTAAGATAAGGAATAGACAAAATAACTCCTCTAGGTTAGTATTTTCCAGAAAGATTTTGTTGTTTTTCTTTTGTCCAAAATCAACAGATCATTCACAGAGACAAGAAGGAATGTTCTAACCAAAAAAATATCTAAACATGGTGTTGACAGAGCTGGGGATGGGGTGGGGCAGTTTACTGATTTATGGTGTGTTTATTCCAAAAATAAGAGGTTGCTTTTGCTGATCATTTTAAGCTTAGGCTCTAGTGGTATCTTTTGGCGCTACCCGAAGCCCTGAATATATTTAGTTCAATTTTAGAAATAATTAGATTTTATTAGATATTTTCAGTGGGGTGTATTATATTTACATAAGGGAGTATTTTCTGCCTGTAGCTATGAAAATCACATTTCTGTTTACTGAAACTTGAAATTTGTGGATCATATATAAGCATTTCCTCAAAAACTAATACCCCCAAAAAACCACTAATGAGTAGTGTTTTATTTAACTATTTACTTAGAATTCCCAAAGGGTGAGTTTTAGGCCCAGCTATCCATTTATTAAGAGAGTAGGAGGCTAAATTAGCCATATAATTGTACAACTCAAGTCATGCCTTTAAAATAACATGAGGTTTGATCACTTTAAAATTATTTTCCACAAAGGTAAATGGTGAGGATCAGTATTGTCAAGGATGATAATACTGGGAGTCGGGGCAGGAGTTCAACCTCAGTTTTCAGATAGATAAAAGGGAAAATATTTCCTTAATTTTGAAAATATTCCATTGTTGAAGATCTCATATACTGTATCAAGCACTTTTTAATAGAATTCGGAGACAAAGCCATGCCTATACTTTGAATACTAAAGCCAAGAATCCTTTAAAACTGCAAATTTCAGTTGTCTAGGTTTTTAAGTAGATCAAACAGCAGTTGATATGTTTTAAGAAGTCATTACTGTTTTTATCAGCGAAATCACTATTGCAATTTTTGTATTTTTATATTGATCAAGATATTATTAAAACAAACTTTTCATTTGAACCTGTATAAAGGGGTTTATATTTTTTGCTTAATTGATGTGGTCAGAGCAACTTGGGTATACTTCAGGCAGGTTGTGATGTAACAGAATTTGTGGTTAGATGATCTGTGTTTAGCATTGACTGGTCATATTGAAACTTTTCATGCTTCCTGTTAAGAAGCAGAACCTTATCAGATTAATCCATATTTATGTAGAGTTGATGTGGAGAAATTTGATCTGTCTAAATACAACCAATAATATTGTTATCACAATTTTTTTTTTAAATAATGAAGAGTAATGTGTTAGTTGTAATGTCATTTCTGTTTGACTTTCCAAAATGTGAGAAAAAAGGTAAATGAGACCATTTGTTGCATCTGTCAAAATAATTTTGAAAGAACTTATGGTGATGATTTTAATTTTCTAGTTAAAAACTGTTTAGGTCACAATTCATCATTCGAAACTTCAGTGTGGGTGGATATCCCGGGGGATTTAAAAAAAAAATACAGATTATAATTCAGTGGGTTTGAGATGGGGCAAGAATTTGCATTTCTAACATGCTTCTATGTGATACCGGGTGTCCCTGAGGACACTTTGAGCAATAGATTATCTCACAGTCCCTGGGGATTCAGAGTAGACCTTAGTAGAAAAGGTATCAGCAGTAGATGTGTGCAGTGGTTTGCAGGATCTGGTTGGTCTAGTTGGATCTAGTTGGAGATTAAAAACTTTGGCAAAGGCCACCACAAATATTAAGAGTGTTCAGGATTGAAAGGAAAGGTTAGGAGACCATCTTCAAGAAAATGAAATGAGTTTAGAAAAACAGGCTTTAATATTAAAGTTTGATGAAATTGGTGGAAAATAGCAACAGGAAGGGAAAAGCAAAAAAGACCAGGTCACTGAGGAAATGTTCTGGGATATTTATTTAGGTATTAGACCAGAAAGCAGGTTATAAGAGTCATGGAAGGTAAAATAAGTACTGAAACCTCAGAAAGGGGAAAGTTGATAGGTTACTACAGAATACCTGTGTGGTTTTCTTTTTCTTGAAATGTTGAACTCTGAAAGAAAAACCATGGTTGACGTTCACTAATTAGATCAAAGTAAACCTTGAGTGGGTGGTGGCCAAAGCAGATTAAGGAAGAAAATCACTAAAGGTGACTTGAGAAACAGTACATATGGATTAAGAGCAACAGATGGGATATTCTCCATGAGGAGTAGAAATGGCAGGTGTTTGTATCCATTTTTATATAGAGGGACTAGAAGATAGGTAGTCCCTGATAAATGTGGCAAAATATCTGATTTTCAACTCTAAAACTTTATTTTGAAAAATAAAAACAGATGAAGTATGGAAAACAAATACTCTGCTGTTTCCTTTCCTTAGCCAACTTTTTTGATGGTAGGTTAGTCATACTGTGGTGTATTATGTACCAGCCACTGTGCTGAAGAATGGCCTCACATTGTGTATTATTATATAATCAACAACCCTTTCAGGTAGGTGGTATTGTTCTTACTTTACATGTGAGGAATTCAGAGATCGAGATTATATAATTTGTTACATACAGCTGGTGGTTCACCTGTCTGTGAAGTGGCAAAGCCAGGATTCAAACCCTTTTCTTCCTGACTCCAAGTGTACACTCTTAACTACCGGGTTAGAAATAGGCCTAATAATGTGAGGTTAAAACTAAATGTTAAATTTTATGTTTACTTTAAAATTTTTACTTTTACAAGAAAATTTGTTTACCTTAAAGCCCTGTAAGCCTAAAATAAAGCCAACCTAGTTTGAATTTAAAATATTTTTCTCCTAGATTAAAGTGGATTGCTAAAGTGTCCTTTTATATATGTGTTACATTAGTAGTTCAGTCATTTGTTTTCTCATCCATCATTCATCTATAAAAATTTAGGCCAAAATATCTGAGAAAGCTAGTTTTCACCTAGGCAAGACTATATATTTGATTCAGAAAGGGGTGCCACTTTTCAAATGACTTATATTTTTAAAATTTCACTTCCGCATATTTTACTCACAAAATCCAAACTTATTTTTATTCTTGAGTTCTGTCTGTACTATTTCTTTCCTCCTTCCTTCCTTTCCTTTCTTTTTCTTTTTCCTTTTCCTCTTTTCTTTCATACGCTCCACGCCCAATGTGGGGCTTGAACTCAGGACCCTGAGATCAAGAGTCATATGCTCTATTACCAGGCACCCCCCCATCTGAAGTAGCATTTAAGCATTTTTAAACTATTGGTATATTAAGCCATTTCCATCATCTAATATTTAATTTCAGCACTTCTCTGTTTTTCTTTTTTAAACATTTTTAAAAGATGTATTTATGTATGTATGAGAGAGAGAGCATGAGAAGGGGGAGGGTCAGAGGGAGAAGCAGACTCCCTGTAGAGCAGGGAACCCTGATGCAGGACTCCAGGATCATGACCTGAGCCGAAGGCAGTTGTTTAACCACCTGAGCCACCCAGGTGCCCCCCTTCTCCATTTCTCAAGGACTTAGTGAAAGAGGTTGTTAAACAACTTATATCTGACCTGAGTGTGTGCGTGTGTGTGCACATGCACAAGAACACAAAATTATGCATAAAAGTAGCCAGTATGGTGGTGCGTGAGACCTGCTTACACACTCTTAACGAAGATGCTCTCCCTGATACAGGAGGAGAAAAGGCCTTAGAATACTTTTCTAGATAAATTAATAATGGCTTTAGATTATTCCAGGTATTTTCTTTACTACTGTTCCATTTCATGAAAATCTGAGCCATATAGAAAATATATAGGTCAGTAGCAATTGGTAGTTTTGTTAAAAGCCTATTAATTCTCAAGAACTGTTAATATCTTGCTTGTAGAATTCTGTGTAATTTGAGCCATTGCTCAAAGTAATGGGTATTTCAGAATAGAATCAGGGATTCTTTGTTCATCATTCCTGAATTTAAGGTCACCATGATAGTAATGTGACATCATATTGGGGAGGAGCCTAAAAGCTCCTTTACTGTGCCTAAGTTCTCAAGTCATTTCTTTGAGTTTCTAACTGATCAGTTGGCCTGGTTCTAAGAAAACTAGTTCTTAACAAAATTTTCACAAGGTTAGTTTTGTTTTGGTGTAGATGAAATGTCTGCCAGAGGGAGGTTATTAATAATGTGAAATGTTAAATTAATAATCTGGCCAATGTTACCTGAAAAGTCAGTGTTAATTTCTTTTTAAAAAATAACATTTATGCATTAATTTTAGTGTTGCTTTTATTTTAATCTGAGCAATAGGTCAAAGCAATGATAAGTGCTCTTGAAATTTACCCAGAGATTTTTGTCTAGGGCAGGATATATTTAAGTGTCTGTAGATGGATGTAGTAGCATTGAAGGAAGAAGGTTGAGTAACTGTAGTCTACCAGCTGAACACTCAAAGTCTCAGTATATAATTTGTCATCTTGTTTAATCCATAAACATTTGAAAAAACATTTAAATAATTCTAATGAGATAATAAACTCAAATTAAGACATCTTCATGTCTTCTGGTGTTGAAAATTCTTAGTCTTATTTTATTAATGTAACATGTTTTTCACCTTAAAAAGAAGATGGCAAAAATATGGGTAGTAGCTGCTAGTTTATTTCTCTATAGTGTGAGCTCTCAATAGTAGTAGGAACTACCAAAAATTCCCATTCTGGATTTTACCTTTGAAAGGTATTATGAAAGTAATTAACTTGTTTTTCTTTTCAGAAAGTGCAGTAAACATCTCCATCAAGGCATTAATGCTTAAAAAGGGATATTAAGTGGATCAGTCTTAGTACATCATCAACCAGATCTAGATAATTGGCTAAAAGTCAGCTATTTATTAAAAAGTGTAGTTTATACCTAACATTGATGGTTGATTCGTGATCCATTCATTTCACAACCATTGAGTGTTCTGTGTGTTCAGAGTTAGGACTATATTAGTAATCCGTAGTAATCTGTGACCATTACCTTCAAAGAATTCAGATTAGATTCTGGGAGGCAGTAATAGATTTATAAATCGTAGTGACAGTCATCAAACCAAATCCTCCAGAAATACCACTGGAAACCTAAAAAGCTATTTTGTGCTCCTGTTTCAGCTCATAACTGGAACACATGAATAATGTGTATGATTTCAGTTATCCTGGTGAGCAGAAAAGTTTGTAAATTGTGTCATGATTTTTTTTGTTTGTTTGTTTAGCTAACTAAAAATATAGTGCCCACTGGATATGATCAAAGTAAGTTGATCCTAAGAATTTTAGCCTATACAGTTCAATTTTTAAGAACATATAAATAATGTAAAGAGGTGATTGAATCTGAAAGAACAAGTGTGAAGGTAGGTTTCCTTACATTTTTATTTTTCTATTACTGAAAACTTTCAACCTTTCAGTGCAAAATCTCTGGTCGTCTTTGAACTAATAAACAGTTCTCTGAAACATTTCTTCCCTCCCTGAGGATAAACAGACATACAGATGCTGCTTCGTGCGAATGGGATAGATTTACTAAAAACAACTCTCTCCTCCATTTCCTTAACTCGTAAAGTTCCTTATATGATCAGGCTGTTCTTGTACTTCACTATTGTCTTTTGGAAGCTGATGAGTCTAGTGTCTGATAACACATTTCTTGTCACGGTATTACAGGATTTTAATACATGTGACAGGAGCCACTGCTGAGGTGCTTGAGAAAGAAAAGATACGATGGCCCCTTTTCCAAAAAGACTCCGGACTGCGTTGTCACAAGACTATGGTTTAACCCACCAACTTACCCTCTTTCACAGCTTGCAGCTTCTTACTTTTCACTCATGAACCTTCTCCTTTTTCCAAAGTTCTCTAAAACCTGTGGCTGTCAGCAAGAGAGAACTGAAGTTAACATGTTGACAGTTTCAGTCAAAAATACATTGACAGAAGGGCTAATACTGAATATCTCCAATGGGTTGTCATTGTTTTAAAGTTACTTGAACTTAAGTATTTAAGTGTAGAAACGGAGGTCCAGAGATAGTGTGGTCTAAGACCTCCAGAGCACAAGTAGCCAATCTGGTATTGGACCTAGCGGGGGGCTGATAGCCCAGTTTACATTTTAATCACCACCCTGTACTGCCTTCTGGATTTTACTTCTCTTTGCTGTCTTACCAGGTAAATGTCATTGCGCTTCTTTGAAATAATAGAATAAATTGGATCCTGCTATCTACTGTGTTAGACTGGTGGTCTTCCCAGCTCAGAACTAAAGATGGGGCCAAAAACTAGTTCTAGGAGTAAGAGCTTAAGAACTGTGTTGTATTGTGATAGTAAAACTACTGGTGGCCTCAATAGCTGTGCAACTTCCGTTTGGAAAGAAATGCTAACAAGCAGCCTCCAGTAATCGAACGATGCTTCTTAAACCTGTGTATGATTTTTCAAACTGCTCTTTTTTTTTTGTACTTGTAACAAAAAAGCCACAAACATCTTTGATTCGCGATTTCCTTTGATGAGTCTTAAAACCTCTCCTAGTTAGAGTGTTCAGGATTTGTTTTAAATTACTTGTAATAAAATGGAGCCAGGCTTGTTGGTATTTTATCTGCAATCACTATGATTTTACATGGAATTCAATTTTATTGTCTTTCTTTCCAGATTGGAGTTCTTACTCTTTGAAGGTAAAAGCCACTTTATTTTTGTGAACACTTCTTAGTTGCCCTGTTTTGTACCTTCCCTGGCTTTCTTTTATGTCTTTGAAGTGGCTACCTGAAGGTCATGAAGTATGCTGGGCGCATACATAACCATGGCTTCGTGTAGTGCTGATTATCCTTTTTTTTTTTTTTTAACACTTTTCTGATTACTTGCAGTTCTCTTTCCATTTGTGTGTGTGCATTTTAGAAGTGGGGCATAATTGTTTCCATTTCACTACATAACTCACAGGATTTGCCTACACTAGGGTTACAGAGTAAAGCTAGAGCAGAAGCAGAACTTAGGTCCCAGTAGTTTTCCTCTCACTTTGATTCCTGGAGAAAGAAGCCTGTGAGTTTACCCAAGCAGAGTTGAGTGGCATTCCGACTGATTGCCTGTTAACTTTGGAAAAATCTGTTCTGTAATAGTAATAGCCTCTGTGTGTATGTTTGTATGTATGTGTATGTATATACACACATACATGCACACAGCTGGTAGATAAATAATTCAGCAATATCAGAACTGGGATTTATTTAACGACCTGGAAGGTAGTCATCAAAGTCAGACTGGCTCTAGTTAAACTTAGCACCAAGACCAGCTTCTGTTCCAGATAGACCTCTGATGAACTAAAGCACCCTTGGTTGCTCTGGGGCTCCATCCCTCTCTGTTCTGCCTACAAGATTTGTAATCACAAATATTTTCATTGCTTTTCAGGCAAACCAGGGTGCTAATGGCATCAGTGACCTTCCTGTCATTTCAATTACCTTTTTTCTTGCCATCACTGTCCTTGATCTTGTTATTTTTGAGGCAGACCTCAAAACTTCTTTGGCTTTTGCTGGTTTGGTCTGATCCACACTTCTGTGGATTTCCTTGTCCCCTATAATGTCCCCTCCCTGTGTCTTTTGTCTCTCTTTAGGAACTTCAAGCACTGTTAGGACTACTGGATTTTATATCTCTCACCCCAATCTTTCACTCTCGTATGTACCTCCAGATCAGATGAAACTTGATAATGTTGAAAAATAGTTACCAGTTTCTGTTCATTTAATAGACGCTTAATGAATACATATGTTCCTGCCCTGTACTGGCAACTGGGGATACAAGGCGGAGCATCCGGCATGAGGAACAAAGCTTTATAGACCAGCCATAGAAGAATTCATGTGTTTGGGCAGCACTTCTTGATCTTACAGGTTCCTTCTATTAGATTTTCTGTCAGTCAGGCTGTGCTTATTCTTCTATGGATTTTTTCCTTAATTTCTTTAGTCATTAATCTACTATCCTAGGATGGCAGTTCTTTATCTTCTAAGAGAATGACTTGGAACCAATGTAGGAAAAGGTATCAGACCAGTTATACAGTTACACTGTAATACTGGAGTTCATTGGAAAACTTGTGTTAAAACATTTTAATGTTTAGATTTAAACAAAAGAAAAAAAATTAAATGTAAAACATTTAAACATATATTAAAACATTCTAGGAATTCAGCAATATCTCCTAAGTGAATTACATTTTACTCATTACAGCAGCGTTTACATTCAGATCTAGATAGTAATTTGGGAACGCCACCTTTAGATAATATTCTGGGCACTAAAAATACAGCAGTGGGAGTAAGACAGTTTTTTCCCCTTTTGGAGCTGGTTAGGTTAGGTTATTAAGGGGGGAAAAATTCACATTTAGTCTTCTTGACCCCCAAGGCCAAGCCTTAAAGGTGAGAAAGGCGTTGCTGTGTGATTTATAAGTCTGTTCCTAGATTGTTTCACCTCTTCCTAATTGTCCTACTCAATCTCTTCTACTGCCCTCTTGGTCCTATACAGCTGCCGGAATTCTCACAAATGCCAGCATTCCTGTTACATCATGGTCACAAGTCTAAGTTCTTAAAATTTGAGGCCTTTTATATACTACTTGTCTCCCCTTTCAGACCTTTTATTCCTTTCCTAATCTGTCTGTGATTCTACTTAAACGTTTACGGTTAGCTTGAGGAAAGTTATACCGCCCTTGTCCAGGTTACTCGATTCCTCCCTAGCAATTATTTTGGAGATCATTCCATTTTCTTAAGAGACTTGGATTGCGGTGGGTTCGTTCTTGAAGTAACCAGAATACATGGCAGAGCTATCATAAACGCCGTGTACTGAATGACTTCAGACTCCAGCCAGAACTCCCAGAAGTATTTAGAATTCATTAAACGGCAGTTCGACAAGATTGTATTGTACCTTGTTATCTAGGTGCCGTGGGTAACGATATGTAAGAAAATGCTGAAGGGTCGGAATTAATTATTCGGTTATGAGAGTTTGCTGTCAGGTTTTGAGGTGAACCTCGTGCCTCAGAGGGGTTTCCTGCTCTGGTAGAGAACGTAGACCAAACAGTAGCAAACAGCCTAGTTGGCCAGTCCTGGCCTAAAAATTGCACAGATGACTACATAGATTTTCACATGCTTCTGTGTCTTCTAAAAGCAAATGCAGTAGTCATTTCTACTACACGTGAGATTGTTTTAGAGAGTTTTTTTTCTCTAGTCATGGTGATAAACTACTTTAGATGAAGTCCCTTCGACTTGCCTCCTTACGACATCCGTGCTCCAGCTGTCTCTTCCTGGGGAAAGTGCAGAAGAAAGGCTTCTTGATATTCTGACTTTTGACTTGATACCTAATCCAACACCCCTTACACTAGTCAAGGAATAGCTCCATTCATTGAGTTCCTGTGTACCAGACCACGAACCTCGGTGCTTTCCATTTCTTGAGTATTCGCAGTGACTCCTGAGTTAGGTAGTAGTGTTAGTGTATCCCAGTTTTACCAGTGGGAAAACAGGCTTAGCCACTAAGTAGTGTCACACACTACTTAGCAGCTAGTGTGTGACAAAGCAAGTAGGAGAATTAAGACTTCTCTCATTTTTATCTTTCTCTACAAGTATGTATGTAGCTTTATAGAGTGAGAGACATCTTTTCTTCTGTTAGATTTATTGTGGGAAGGGTTTGAACGACGAGCTTAAAAGAGCCAAAGGTTTATTCTAGAATATAAGGTTTAAGTTTGGAGAAATTTGTTGTTGTGTGCTTCTCTTGCCCTGCCCTCAGCATCACAGACTACTTCCTTTTCCGTATTTTGTGATTGATTCATGTTTACTTCTGTATGTTTACAGAAGCTTCAGAGGAGAGAAGTTGATCTTGTACTTGCAAGTGTAACCTGGTCGCTTTGATTATCCCTAGAGCAATCTCGAACGTTTCAGTTCACCCTGCATTTAGCACGCGGACACACTGTATGTGCAAGGGCACGATGCCTACCATCTCCTGACACCAATAGCAGTAGTTGGTGCCAGGCAAGGAGAGGAGAGCGACCTTCTCTGTGGGCCCGAGACTTCTATGTCCCGACAGCATTTTAAAGAATCTACCTAAAGCAGTTGTGAAAGTTAGTTAGATACATTCTTAAAATCTGGACTCCGTTGCAGCCAGTCAGGGAGATCCCTGCTTTTGCTCTTGCAAAATTAAAAATAACAGCCAACTAAAAAAAACTTCTTAGGTGAATTATGTGTGTTGTGCATAGCACTACCATTTGTTAAGTGCCTAGTGCATGTGAAGTATTTGTGCCAAGTGTTTTTGGGCGGTCTGTTTTAATTTTCACAGCTTCACAGATGGGGACACTGAGATGCCGGAACATTTTGTAGTAGAGCCATGATTCAGACACCCAGTAACTGGTTTGTTCAAAACTAGAATGCCAGAGTGTTGTAGAGCGTTGCTGTTTTGTTCCTGTTTTAAGTTTAGTGTTTCTCTCTTCACCTCCATCTCCCTCCTCCCCATGTTCTGTGTTGGGCCCCCCCCCCACCACCTTTATGTCAGTGAGTTTTGTTTGTTTTGTTTTGCTTTTATTCTTTTTCAAAGGATTTTAGCATCCTCAGAAGTAGAAAACTGGGAATTTATTCATAAGTTTAGAGATTTTATAAAAGACTTCAGAATAATTATACTTCATTGACTTGTATCTAAAAATTTTTCATTTTGAATTGTTATTTAGGAGGAGGGCTATTAAAGTGTTCTCTTTGCCTGTGTATGATACATTTTAGATGTCCCACATTTTTCCCTGGATATTTATCAGCAGATGGTGTAGAGGTTTGGTAAGTAGCACAGTTTGATTTTGTATGTCTCAAGGGTTTCTCATTTAGTCACATATTTGAATTTCCTTTATTCTGGCGTTCTTTTCCCTGGTGACTCTATTTGCAGTATTAACTGGAAATCCTTGTACTGTGCTAATTTTGATCTTTTTTTTTCACTAGCATGTATTGGAGCACTCACACTTGAAGAAGGACATAGGTAAAAAGTATCATACGGAACATTTTCTACAAATTAGGGTTATGAAATCTCCTTTAGTTGCGTACCTGCCATATTCAGTGTGAAAATTATTTATAAAACAATTTAAATGGTATAGATTTTTCCAAAATGATTGTGGGTATTTTGATTCTCTTTTATTTTATAAATGTAACATCAATTTTCTTAATCCTTAAGATCAAAAAAGGTGGTTTTATGTTACATTAGGAAATGGTTACCACTTTGAAGTATTTCCCCTTTGTGTGAAATTTTATGCAGGACTTCAGGTACTTACAAAATGAAGAGCAAACATTAAAACACATTTTAGATTTATCAGAATCACGCCTTTCTGCTGCTTTGTCCCAAATGCTTTTTCTTAGATCCCCAGAACCCTCATTGGGTTATAAATCCCCTATCAGTGTCTCAGTTCTGAGCCAGCTGTGCCAAGACGAGCCCTTCATATCCTTGTAAGTTCTTCCCTAAGACTAGAGGTTGTAGAAGACCAAAAAACTTGGCAATGGGTTCATAAAGTTGTTTAAAACATCCTTTGTTTTAAAATCAAGATACACCACACATTTAAAAATTATAAAGTTAGTGACACCAAAAATTTTAACACATTAATTTTTCCGTCAAGTGTTCCTTGAAAACTAGATGCCTACAGTGGTTTTTGGTTTTGTTTTTCACTTGGAATTACCTGAAGTTGACTTAAAGTCATTTATTTGTAGAAGAAGAACTTTGTAGTGAATGACTGAAAAGGACTAAGTTCTGCAAAATCAGAACATGAGTTTCCACATTTGTGTAATATATATTCTCTCTTTTCCTACTTTGTCTTGATAATCAAATCTTTTAGGAACAAGGCTGATGGCAATCTAGTAGGAAAAATTGAGAACAAGCCACATTCTACATCTCATTTATAGTAATCTGATTTAGCAAGATATCCGAGTATGTGGTAGAAACATGAGTCAACTGAAGAATTTACTTCAAAAACTAGTGGAGAGCAATCAAAGATTATTAAGGCATCTTTGATTGAAAGTAGTTTGTCATGGGGAACCCTCATGTTCAGTAGGAAGTCTACCTGTTCTGTAAAAATTTTATGTTCAGTGGATTTTTAGGAATTAGCGTATTTCATAAAGCAAGGAGAAACTTAATAATGCAAGTGTGACTGCTGACACTCAGAAATACTATGTCCATTTATTTCTGAAGGTGACATTCCAGGTTGTGTAACAGTTGCTGGCAAAATTCATTTAAATTCAGATATTCCAACTTTGCTTCTTTGCTTTAGCACCGTTCTGTAAAGTTACCTGAAGATTTAGTTTAGTTGGAAAATGAGGGCTTGAGAAATGGAGCTGTGTGTTTAGTATGTTCGTGTTTTCATGAAAAAGACAGTGCAGGAACTGACGTGCCAGCAATTAAAAGATAGTCCTACATTTAGGATCTCTTTTCCTTGGAAGTTTGGGCTAGAAGTTAATAGCCTTTGGCTCATGAAACTGCAGCAGCTTCTGTCCCTGCTCCTCTATCTTCACCTAAGGGGGAAGAGTCAGTCCCGAAAGTAGCCTCCATTCACCTTGTCCCTTACAATCTGCCGTGACCTTGATTTCTAAGGTTCTCAGAACCAAAGGCAAGAAGAAAGGGAAGAGAGTGTTAATCCTATAAACTGTTTGCGGCCTCTAACCCTTTGGGTGATATATATATTAAAACCGTTTGCTTTGACTATAGATCTGCCTCTAGTTTCAGCACTGATCCCCCCCCCCCCCGAAATGTCCAGGAGCATAGTTCGGTTTCTTAAAGAAAGTGGAGAGGGAAGGCCCACAAATGGTAGAGGAGAATTATGCAAGAAAAATGTCGAAAAAATAATAAAGAGGTTGCAGGGAATGGAGTGAGGTCAGCATTAGGGAGGTAGGAGGTGATAAAAATCTGTATTAAGTAATTTGTAGTCTGATTTTGCTTTCTGTATGGTTTACTTATAGCTAACATGAAATGAGTGTTTCCTTCCCTAAGTGTGCAGTTGGGGAAGAAATGGGAAGCCAGTCTGGAGGCACACATTTGCAGCAGATAATCTGTATCCACGTGGCAGAAATGCTTCTAACGGCATTCAGTCCAAGAGCAACAGCCTCTCTAAAGGAAAAAAGCTATAAGTCATCACAAGTCTGATCACCTTCACCATCATCTGCTAACAGATCAGATAAGGCTTCACGAAGGATATTCTGATGGTTTTTAAATTGTCAGGAAAGTATATACAGAAAATGTGCCCAAGACTTGTTTTTTTTCTGGCTCCCTATTCTTCTGATAATAGTTAGCATTTCACAACTAAAATAATCTTAACACTTGAGCATAATCTCTTAAAATGCATTTTCATGAGCTGATGTGGGCACAACTTACACGTGACACTTGTTTACTCTTAGGACAGAGCATCCCCAACCTTGGAGACGATCGCTCTTTTAGACTTGATGACTGTTTTGCCTTAGTGTCTACAAAACCTAGCCTGCACAGCGTTCGATTTTTCTCTTTGGCCATAAGCCTGAATTTAGAATCACGTCAAGAGAAATGAGTGGAAGTATTGGGACAAAGCCAGCAGCTATACTTAAGATACGTTTAAGTCAAGTGTTGTGGAGGGTTTTTTTGTCGTTTTGTTTGTTTGTTTGTTTGTTTTTAGAGATAGTTTATTGAGCCCACCTCTGTTAGGGACACTGAATTTGGGGTTTAAATAAATAATGTTACTCATTTTACATTTTGAAAGTAGTATTTCAAAGAACTAAGCAAACACTTAAAAATGTAGCTAGATTTGTTGCAGGCCAGAGAAAATAAGGCTATTATCATGTGATTCTTGATTACTTACATCATAGAGGACAACACAAATACAAATACAGCTCAAGGTAATTTGAAGGGCACTTTTTTATGTGGGCTAGCTGATACCCTTGGACTTTACTTCGAATGAATGATTGGTAGTATCTGTGAAAACTTGGCATGAGGACTTACATTTTTTCTCATCTCCAGTGTCCACTTCTATAAAGCAGGCATGAAGAGAAACAAAAAATAATTTCGCAGATCACGAGGTTTATTCTGTAAAACCAGTAGAATGGAACAGGTATAATTAACATTTCTTAGAGTCTTCCCTCCTCACCCCCCAACCACCTTTTGAGTCTACAGGAACAGTTGAGAGGTCGGTCAGGCTCCGAATAAGTGTATTAGGTTATAGTTGAGGATTTTGAATATGGAAGTATTTAGGAGGACAGGGTTTATGACTGACCTTTAAGGTAAGATTTACCATGAAGATTCATAATGAAAGATGGACAAATGAGCAGTTTCAAAATACAGACCGTGAAATTTAAGAATTGTTGGCTATTACAACAGTAACAAAACACTAGAGACCAGGGTATCTATCTAAGAGCAGAGGTCTATTGCTGACTCCCGTCTGTTGGTAACTTTAGCAGATCTAATCCAGATGCTGCTTTAGCCCTATAGCAGACAGCAGTGTTTTATTTTTGCCTTATTTCCAGATAGGAGTTTAACCTGGTGCTTTTGCCACTGTTAAACAGCTTTGAACAGTGTCTTGCTTCAGAACGATTAACCTGTGGATTTGTCTTCCCTTTGAATGTTTTTTTTTAACTGCAGACTAAGAAACATTTAAAATGGCCCCAGCATTCATGTAACTTGTTCTCAACCGGTTTTTACTTAATTTCTCAGGTCATTTGAAATAAGGATTCCTTTTTTTCTTTTTCTCCCCCCGCCCCCCACTGAAACTGAATTTTGCTTTTTTGTCTTTTTATAAGTGAAAACATGAGTCCCTTCTGTGCTTTGCTACCAGAATCTGACATCAGGAGCAGCTGTTGCCATGTCTGATTTTCATGCATGGGTTTTTCTGGGATGGGAAACCTATCAAATCCAGTGTTTAATAGGACAGCTTGAACAAATTCACTGGCTTTCCTTGCTGCTAGCCAACACCTAACCATTTTATATTCCCTACACTTCTGGAATGCCAGTCCAAAGGTAGACATTGTGGGCAGGAAAGGAGTGCACTTTGTCCTGTCCGATAAACAGACATTTTGAAGTTGGTTGGTTGGTTTTTCTTTAAAAATCTAACTCTTCAGGACCAGATGTGTTCATTATAGGTTTTTAAAAATTGCTTATTATGTTTATCATTTGTGAATTAGTATTCTGCCCTTGTCCCTAAAGGTAGTTTTTTATGCTAACTTTTGTTTTGCCTTTCTAGCTGCTAAGATAGATAATGGTTATTGCAAAGTGCACGTTTTTAAATGGTCTCCAGTGTCGACTGCTGAGCCAGTGATGGAATGAGTACTTGAGGAAGAATGTGTCATTTGGAATCCAGGACCATTCAGCAAGAGTAACTGCCTGATATATGGTCAGAATGCTCAAACTCTTATGGCGTATCAATGGCTTTCTCTTCCATTCCCCTAAAAGCAAGTTTTCTTTGCCTGAGTTCCCCTCATCTAGCTATCCTCATATCCATTTCCAGAGTAGTGACCTAGTTCTGTCATTTTGAGGTTGAAGTGTCAGTGTGTGAGTAAAGCAAACATATTTAATGATTTATAGAAAGCAGAAAAAAATTGGGAACTACTAAGCGTAGAAAGTTTTAATTTTCAGTTCATGATTTTGCAAAGCATAAAGACATTTCTTGGTTGTTAATTCTACATGAATTTTTCAATACTTTTTGCCTCTTGCCTAGTTAATTTTAATGCTAATTCCCTATAACTAAGAAAGCAGTTGAACAACCTTTTAATTTAAAGCTTGTACTAATGATGGAGAAAGTTCACCTTTTTTCTGATTTAAGTGGTATGTAAATATCAATTTCACATTTGACTGGCAAATTAGAAAATCACTTAGAACAGTTTGGCATTTTTTATTCCGATTGTTAGAACTGTTTCTCCTTTACATTTATACTGCAAAATAAATCAAGGACATGGACTCATGCTAAAATGATCAACTTGTATTTGGTCTTCGTAGGAATTAGGTCTTTTTTGTTTGTTTTTAAAGTAAGCTCTGTGCCCAATGTGGAGCTTGGAGCCATGACCCCGAGATAAGACTCTTGCATGGTCTACTGACTGAGCCATCCAGGTGCCCCTTCTTGGAAGTCGTCTTTTTTCACTCAGCATTTATTAAAGGAGCAAACAAAATTTTAGGCTGTCGTGAACTAATTCCCTTTAGCTTGACTAAGCTGATTTTCATCAAGGGGTAGAACATGTATTTCATTTCCACATACTTTAAGGTATGATTCATCCCTATTGAAGTTGTGAGACTCAAAACTACGCCCGAATCGTTTAATTTTATGTCCTTCCCTGTTTACTGTGTCTGACCTTCAAGATTTCGTGGCTGCTGCTGAAATGGAAGCCAACCAGTGCAGAAATTTGGGGGAAAATGAACCTGAAGAATGCAGAGGGAAGTAGGAATTCATTTCTAGCATTCCCAAACCTGCTTTGTCATGTGAACGCCACTGCAGTCAGAGGAAAAGAACTGAGTTCATGGAAATTACCAGCTAAGTCTTACATCTTCTTTAAGGTTTTTAGGAAATATTCTGCAAAGGTAAGTGAAATATCTGTTTTGAAGAAAGACTCTAGTAGGTATTTTTAAACTAATTGTTTCATATTAGTAAAGACAGACAGCTGCTTAATTCCCAGCTTCAGAAAGTCTTGCTCCGGTTTGGTCTGGTTCCCAGTATTGTGGAGAAGGAGGGGTTCGGCCAACATGGAGCTTTTCCTCTGCTTCTCAGCAGTGAAGCTGAAACTTGCATTGAAATGTACAGAGTGCTGATTTTTGTTATTTTGTGCCCACATTCTTTCTTGAACTGTATCGTAGTTTTAATTTTATCCCTCACTGTATCTATAGAAAACTATTTTTTTTAATTTTTAATTTTTTATAAACATATAATATATTTTTATCCCCAGGGGTACAGGTCTGTGAATTGCCAGGTTTACACACTTCACAGCACTCGCCATAGCACATACCCTCCCCAATGTCCATAACCCCACCCCCCTTCTCCCAACCCCCCTCCCCCCAGCAACCCTCAGTTTGTTTTGTGAGATTAAGAGTCACTTATGGGAAAACTATTTTTTTCAATAGAAAACTTTTTAAGTGCTTCAGAGTTACTATGAGAACTACATTTGCGTTGTATGCAGTGAAGTAAGAGTGAAATTACGGGTTTTTATAGGTCTCCATTCACCTCCATCTCTATTGGTTTTGTAAATGATTTTTTAAATTGCTAGGGTTAAATTATTTCACATTCATTACACTCCTATGTGTCTGGCATTGTGCCAGACCCTGGAATACAAAATGGACTAGCACACAGTTCCTGTCTTGAGAAGCTCATTTTTTACTGATAATGATAGAGATGGAATTCTAGTTTAGGAAATAAAAATCTAACAAACTGAGGCTAGTTAACATTTCTGCATCAAACAGTCCACTCTAGCTTGTGAGTCTGGATATGACAGATTGTATTTGAAAGATCCCGTGTATGTGTGCACTTGAGAGAGAGAGAGAGAGTGTGTGTGTGTGTGTGTGTGTGTGTGTGAGAAGGAGAGAGAGAGATTTGCAAAAACACTTCATATGTGTTAAATACTCCTCTAAGCTCTTCACATATATTTTTTTAAATTCTCACAACTCTCCTATGAGATAAATGCTACTAAAGCCCATTTTCTAAATCATTAAGGCAGAGAAGTTAATTAACTTGCCTAAGTTGGCACAACTGTGATCTAGGATCCGGTATTTGAACCCAAACAGGCAGATTGCAGAACTCGCGCTCTGCAGATTGCCATACCTGGGTGAGTACCCATGGAACATTCCAGTTTTTTTGTTTTTGTTTTTTATTTAATCTCTACACCCAACATGGGGCTCAGGCTAATGACCCTGAGATGAGAAGTCAATGCTGTGCCAACTGAGCCAGCCCGGTACCCCAAAAACATTGCAAATTCTTCATGAAATTTTTGAAAAGGAAAGTTCTAGTAGCAGTTCTCCCACCTCCAACGGTACGTGCACACGCAAAACTGAAAGACCTGAAACCGAGCAGCAGAGCTTGCCTCAGTTTTATTTTATGTCCGATACCTGTTGTCCCTCGAGTTTACTCCTTTGTTTTTGGAATGTGGACGTTTTCTCTAGCTGCTAAATCATGAGAAAATACAACTGCCAAGAGTTTTCCTAGGTTTCTTTAAAAAGTAGATTAGGCTCCAGTGCAAAAGTAGAAAACTGCTCTGAGAACCCCAGGTAGGTAACTTACGTCCTGTTGTTTGCACAGTTTATCTGAAGCTTCTGCACCTCTACCCCCTGTTGTTTTTATACTCCTGTAAATCTGATTTGACCTTTAATAAAGTGTTTTCTGAAGTGAGTGCTTTTTTGGTCTCATTTCCCATTTGGCTTTGTATCTCCTTTGGTCACCTGCTGTATGTTACTGCCACCCGTTTCAAAATCAGTGGTTTCATTAGGCAGAGCTGCTGTATACCCAGTACTGTCAAGAGTTCAGAAATCTGTATGCCAAGGTTTTGCTCTTAGCTCAGTGCAAGTGCCACCCAGTACTAAAACGGACAGATTTATAGAGAAACCAGATGTTATAACATGAATGTGAACAGTGGTTGAGTATCTGAAGCAATTTCATCAAGAAACATCTGGCCTGGTGAAATCAAGTTAACTATTCCATGATTGATTAACTGGAGAAACGAATTTGATCTTATTCTAGATCAGTGTTTCTCAAACCAGCTTGTGTGTGAATCACGTGTAGGTTGTTAAAATACAGATTTTGATTCGCTAGGTCTGGGGTCAGCCTGAGAATCTAGATTTCTTTTCTCAACAAAAGTAAGTTTTATTGAAATAAAATTCATATAAAATTCGCTTCTTAAAAATGTACAATTTGGAGGGTTTTTTGTTTTTTGTTTTTAAGCATGTAGTTATGCGAGCCATCACCACTGTCTTAATTTCAGGACATTTCTTCCTGCCAGGATAGAGATCCTGTACCCGTTAGCTGCTATCCCCAGTTACCACCACATCTGCCAAATTTCTGGCAACCACTGATCTACTTTCTGTCTCTGTTTACATTTCACATAAGTGGAATCATAGGTTACATGGACTTCTGTAACTGGCTTCTTTCATTGAGTATGTGTTCAGGGTTCCTCCTGGAAAGGTGTATCAGGTCCTTTGTTCTTTTTACGGCCGAATAATTTTCCACTGCATGGACATAGCCTATCACAGTTTGTGTATTCGTCAGTGGATGGACATTTGGGTTGTTCCTTTTGGCTACCATGAACCCTGCTGCTGTGAACATTTGTGTACAAGATTTTGTGTGGACATGTGTTTTTGTTTCTATAAGGACTAGACCTTTAGGAGTGGAATTGTTGGGTCATGTAACTTAAAAAAGTATTGTGGTAAGGACATTTATGAGATTCACTCTCTGGAATTTTTTTGACCTTTTTTTTTTTTTTTTTTTTTTTTTTTAAGTAATCTCTACACCCAGTGTGGGGCTTGAACTCACAACCCTGAGATCAAGAGTCGCATACTTTACTGACCCAGCCAGCCAGGTGTTCCAGCTCTTTTTTTTTTTTTAAAGATTTATTTATTTATTTGACAGAGAGATCACAAGTAGGCAGAGAGGCAGGCAGAGAGAGAAAGGAGGAAGCAGGCTCCCTGCCGAGCAGAGAGCCCGATGCAGGGCTCCATCCCAGGACCCTGGGATCATGACATAAGCCAAGGGCAGAGGCTCAACCCACTGAACCATCCGGGCGCTCCTAACTCTCTTCATTTTTAAGTACACGCTTCAGTATTGTTAACTTCAGCACAATGTTGTGCAGCAGTTCGGTCATATGTTAACTTGATAATTTTGAGGATGTGCTAAACTCCTCTTCTAAAGGGGAGGTACCGTTGGAGAATCTGCATTCCTGGGGAGCTTCCAGCTGATGCTGAATTGCAGACTCTAGGTTACATCTGGGCACTATTGAGTAAACAGGGACATGGGCTTAGTTCTAGTTCTACCAGCAATGTCTGGCGAGCAGCACAGAAGGTGTTTGGGCTCTCACGAGGCCTTGGTGCCTCATCTTGTTCCTTCAGATGTCCGTGTCACCACACTCAGGCTTACTCCTCTAGCCTTTGAACTCTTCATATAACCTGGTACATCTGATCTCTAAGAGGGAAGAGAATATGCATTTTTAGTTTAAAGGCAGCTCTAAGTTGAGAATGCCCATCGAATTTGGCAGAATATTTATAAAGCTCTTGGATGGTGTTCTACAAAATTTCTGGGTGGATCTTCATTTCGGGGAACAGAGACAGAATGAGCGGGTGCGTACATGCCCTTCGAGCTGAGCACCCTAAATACAGGTCCTTTGTTCGCACAACTAAGATTTGGCGTATTGTGAGAGATTTGGATTCTGGGCTTTGGTTTGCAGTTTGAAAGGTAAGACTAGATGAGCAAAAAAAAAAAAAAAAGTAAGTACAATGCCAGAAAGGGAACCAAGGGTAGTTTAAAGATCTGTGGGAGTTCAGATGAGGTAGGGTGATGCTGGAGATAGGAGGTGGTAGAAATTAGAAAACATTTCTTAGAGATGACAGTTGAAGTAAGCCAGGATTTTAGAAAGAGCTGTGTATGAGAAAGGTGCATCCTAAGATGCTGTAGGAGAAGGCACCCAACTACTGAGGTCGTCCGCGGTAGCCTGTGTACCAGCTCTTACTGAGTATCTGCCTTGCTGAGCCTTGGGTGTACAATAAAGGAACAGAGCAAGGCCTCTGCTCTCATCATTATTGATCAAGTAGATTTCAGGTGAAATACAATGTGATCTGTTTAAAAATAGCATAAGATTTCAGAAGTAGTTTCAGAAAGATGTCATTCTTGGGATTGGCCATTAGTTCTGTTTAGCTATAGTCAGTGGCGCCTGAAATGAAAGCAGTGAGAAATACAGATGTAAAAAATAATAATAAATGAGCAAGTTATTTATTGCCTTCTGCTTTGAAGGAGTGGCCTAGAAGTCTGAGCAGGAGGCTAGTAGTAAGGGGAGACAGCAGCAGTCTGGGTCGTGGCTCTCCACTGTGATCATAAATGAAAATTAGGGCTTTAGTGGAGACACAGGGTACTTGGTCTGGTCCTCAGTTGTTTTTTTTTTTTTTTTTAAGTGAATTATCTAATATACTCTAGGGCCCAACTTCTACACCCCATAGTTGGAGATTGTCAATTGTCCCACAAAGATTGTTCGATGGGGTACTTTTCAAGTTTGACAGATATTTCAGCCTCAAGAGTCTGATTGCTGTCTCCATTCCAGTGGATTATGAGCTGTATTGAATAGGATTTTCTTGTGTCTTGGGGGTTCTTTGTGCATAGCTGCATTGTAGACTACCCCCAGAACTTAGCAGCTTGTTTGTTTATTAAAATGTAATTTAAGGTTAATTTTAGGGGATAGCTATAGACATCCATGCTTCTACTTCAAGAAACCTAAAAATTACCGACCTAGTGGCCCAATCTTAAGAAAGAGGTATCGACAAAAGTAATCCCATAGTCCTAACATTGATACTTTTTAATGCCAGTATACATGATCTGGTGGCCACACAGCGCAGAGCCGAGGCTGAGGCACCCTCCTGTTTATCACGCTCTTAGGATTTCCCTCCAGTGTGAATTCTTGCATGTCTGTAAAGACAGGAACCACTGACAGATTTTTCAGAATTAATATCCTCATTGGTTTTGCATCCAGGGAGAATTTTCCTAACGTAAGAGACACCATGAAAAGCTTTCGCTCATTCTTGATATTCATAAGTTAACTCGCCGCAGGAGTTCTCACAAGTTCCCTAAGGAATGTAGGAAAACGGAAGACTTTCTGATACTGATGCCATTTCATGGGATTGGCTCTCCGAACAAATTCTCACGTTCCTTAAAAATCGAGAAAACATTCAAGGCTTGCCCACAGGCACTCCATTCAGAGTACTCGACCATCATTTGCCCAAGTCATGAGAATCCTTGTGCTGTAGGGCTTTCTTCATTCCTTACAGAAGTGCCAGGCCTGTTCAAAACAAACCTTATTATCTCTTACGGTTAGACTGGGCCAAGAACGCAAGAGTGGCTTAACGGAGTCATCAGGCTCCGGGTCCCGGGGGGTTGCCATCAGCTGAAGACTCGATGGGCTGGAGATTTTGCTTCCCGTGTGGCTCACTCCCGTGCCTGGCAGTTAGTGCTGTTGTTGGCAGAAGATGTCACTCAGTTCCGACCCAAGTGGACCTCTTCACTGGACTCATTCGAGTGTTCTCAGGACGTGCAGAGCTAGCCTCCCGCCCCCCGCCTCTGCCCGAGTGAATAAAGGGACAAGCCTCCTTCGCTTTCACAATATTCCGTTGATCACCCAGGTCAACCCCATTCAGTGTGGGGAGGGCCTCCAGAAAGGCAAGAATACCAGGAGGCGAGAATCGCTGCGGCCATTTTGGGGGCTGGTTGCCACAACTTGAGACGGATTTGAATATATTTTCTCTTCTACTAAAGCATGTTTATAAAGCTGGCCCTTGACATGCAAACTTAGAAATGTCTATTAATGACTCCTAGGACATCTTAATACTTTACAGTGAGTTCTCCAAAAGTGTTTTGATCTAAAGGTCAATGTTTAGTAGGTGTATAGCATTTTTGACCAACTGGGTTGGCAGACATTTTTCTAAGATTTATAGGCTGCTTAATATCTACACATTCTAAGTGTGCATAAGGCCCTCTAAGTTTGCTCATCCGAGCTGACAGGAGGAGTAAGAATTTTCCTTCCCCCTTGATTAGGTAAAGACAGGAATTGGGGGAGGGGTGTGACTCAGGTGTGGCTACGGGGTTTCTAATGGGATTATCTACTAGGTCAGAGCTCTGCTGATTTAGGGATGCAGGAACATGCCTGGGCTCGAGAGGGAGTGACTTGGGAATTGGACCACAGTTCGTTTGATGGGTGTGTGGAGATACCAGAAACGAATCCGGCCATCTATCTACAGGTAGTCCGAAGCTTGTCAAGTGAGAGTCCAAGGCTGTAAATCAACCTCCAAGAGAATTAGGAAACAGGAGCAACCCTTAGCCGAAGAAGAGGAGTTTCATGGAGAGGAGGGCTGACAGGGCCAAATACAGCGCGGAGGGTGCGAAAGGCGAACGAGGCGCATCCACGGAAGTTGGCAACATGGGTGTCCGAACAGCGCGGGGAGGACAAGGGACGCGCCGAGAAAGAAGTGCGAGGTGAGGGGCCGGAGTGGTGAGGGGTTCTCAGGCTTGTTGAAAAAGGAAAGGAGAGAGGAAATGTAGCTGGAGAGGGATGGAGGGAGTTTTGTTGTGTGGGTTCATTTTTTGTTTTTAAGTTCGCAAGGGCCTGTTGAGAACAGGAAGGGTTAAAAGGGGGAGGGGGTCATGACTAAGGCACCGAGGCCCCAGGGAAGACGGGAGTGCAGGGGGTGGGCGGCCCTGGTAAAGCAGGGGCCTTGGACCAAAAGACATCACATCCTCTGACACTGGAGGTAAGAATGTGTAAGTGCAAGGTAACAAGGAGAGGTTTGAGAGGTTGCCATGTTTGCAGCTCACTTGCTTTAAAGGATGCCATTTTCAGAAATAATGATTCCACTTTGTTCTACAAGTCCCCAGAAGGAGGAGTGCACCATTCATTGACTGTTGGCATCTTGGGTCAGAAAACCCTGTTACAGTTAAAATTAATGTCTGCAGGCTTCTCAGACTGACGAGCTATGAGGCCTGGGGCATGCCCCTTGCCCTCTGAACCTCCGTGCTGTCGTCCCTAGAAACAGAAATGCACTATGAGCTCCTTGTCCTGTGTGTGACTAGCCCAGCTTCGTCCCCTTTCTCTGTGAATATGCAGCAGACACCCAGCTTGGCTAACTGCTCTCAAGTACGTTTCGGTGATACCTCTAGATGACTCTGTAGGGTCGCACTGGCTCTAACATGCCATGTGTGCAATTTGCAAGTCATACTCATTCCCAGAAACACGAATCTCAGTCGTGCTGTGAGACTGGGCAAGTTATTGAACTTGTCTGAGCCTCAGGTGTCTCCTGTATAAAATGTGAAAGGGCTGATGCCTGCCTTATTTAATTTTGACCACAGGTCTGCTGTAAATGTAAAACAGTCCTAGCGTGAGAAACACTGCAAGAATTCAATAAACAATAGGTCCAGAATCCCATATTCAGTATCCCTGTGGCCAGATGTGTTCAACAATTCAGAAATGTTCCCATTTCAGGGAGCTACCCTGGGGCACAGGTACTTAATATCGTGTATTATGTTACCTCCCATTTGGGTCTGGGCAGCATCCCAGGCCATAGTTCTAAACCACAGCATCCCATAGTGGAACACATGAATATTTCTGCAGGGAAATATGATGACTGACTATGACTAACCGCATGTGAGTTCAGGTTTTGCCTCCAAGTAACTTGTATACCAAACTAAAAAAAAGTGTTCTTGGTTTTCCTAACATTTTGGGTTTGGGATTGGCAATAAGGATTACAGACCTGTGCCAGTCCGGTGTCACGATAGGCCCCACTCTGTGGCCAGCTCTGTCTAGTGCTGTGAGTATCACAGAGAATAACCCTCGGGTTATTGTGCTGCTTGGAGCGTTATCTCGAGCCCCTCGTGAGGTGCAGCATACAAAGAATAGGGTTAACTCAGTAGAAAACGGGGAAAAAAGGGCGCCTGGGTGGCTCAGTGGGTTAAAGCCTCTGCCTTCGGCTCAGGTCATGATCCCAGAGTCCTGGGATCGAGCCCCGCATTGGGCTTGCTGCTCCGCAGAGAGCCTGCTTCCTCCTCTCTCTCTGCCTGCCTCCCTGCCTACTTGTGATCTCTGTCAAATAAATGAATAAAATCTTTAAAAATAAAAGAAAGAAAACTGGGGAAAAGACTGGAATCATGAATCAGCACATCATGGAAGCAGCTGTCCCAGTGATTGCCGGACATAGGAAAGTGCTCAACTTCTTTTGTAATCAGGGAAATACTATCAAAACCACCATGACATGCGCCGGACGGGTGCAGAGAAGTCTGACGGTGGCAAGTGTTGGTGACGGAGCCACGAGACTTCACACCGGCTGGTGGCAGAGCTATTTAGAACAACCACGTTATAAAACAGTTTGTCTTTTGAAATCAGAGGGAGACAAACTAGAAGAGACTCTAAACTAGGGAACAAACGGGGTGGCTGCAGGGAGGTGGGGGGGTGGGGGTGAGGGGTAACCGGGGGAGGGGCATGAGGGGCGGCACGTGATGGAAGGAGCACTGGGTGTTCTGTGCAACTGATGAGTCACTGACCTGTACCTGTGAAACTAGTCATACACTATATGTTAACTGATTTTTTTTTAAAAGTTTGTCCTTACCGTGAATTTGAAGACACGTATGGATATGCCCCGTTTTCCAGCATTGCCGCTCCTTAAAGTTAGCCCAGAGAAGCTTGTGCACATGTGTGTCAGAATACATGTACGACAGGTTACAGAACGCACAGAAGGTTCTAGCTCTTGTTCTGTGGTGCTTTCGTGGTGGTTTGCTTTATAATTCATTAATCTACTTTTAATGCACTTGTTTGTACTGGTGTTCTATTTCGTGAAGGTATTTTTGAAAAATGTATGGATTTAAAAATATATATATGGGTTTTGGAGCCAGATCTGTGTCTAAACGTACTGTGTGATCTTGAGCAAACTACTTAATGTCCTTGCAGGACCATCGTGATGGAGCCAATCTATCCTCGCGCCAAATGTGCTACCAGTGGTAGGGTAGCGGCATCTTTTCGTGTACAGGCATAGTGTAAGCACTTTAAATGAATAATCTAACTTAATCCTTGAAATATCCCTGTGGGATTGATGCTATTTATTTATTTACTTTTTTAATTAAAAAAAATCAAAGACTCAGAGAGGTTTTCAGCAAACAGGTCTATTTACTTACTGGCCAGCTCACCAAAATTATTTTTTTTTCCCTAAGAGGTCTTTGCTTTTTTTCTTTCTTTTTTTTTTTTAAGATTTATTTTATTTTATTTATTTGACAGAGATCACAAATAGGCAGAGAGGCAGGCAGAGAGAGAGGGGGAAGCAGGCTCCCTGCTGAGCAGAGAGCCTGATGTGGGGCTCAATCCCAGGACCCTGGGATCATGACCTGAGCCAAAGGTAGAGGCTTTAACCCACCCAGGCGCCCTTGAGACCCCAAAATTACTTTTTTCCTCTAAACTTTCATTATAAAATTTTATAATAACTCACTTGAGTTCAACAGTTTTAATAACTTTGACCAGTTTTACTTGACCTGCCTTCATTTTAAGTTTTCTGTTTTTGTTTTTGTTTTTTAAGATTTATTTATTTGACAGATCACAAGTAGGCAGGCAGGAAGAGAGAGAGGCAGAAGCAGGCTCCCTGCTAAACAGAGAGCGTGACATGGGGCTCAATCCCAGGACCCTGAGATCATGACCTGAGCTGAAGGCAGAGGCTTAACCCACTGAGCTACCCAGGCACCCCTTTGACCTGCCTTCATTTTTATCTTCAGTCAGCTTTTGAAGGCATCTTCCATGTGTTTCTTCTCTAACTCCCTGCTATTCTGCCTGCTGCTGTACCCCGAAAGTAACTGAAGCAGTCCTCTGCCCCGGGGAAGAAGGGCGGAGAGAAGCTAGGCGAAGGTGTTAACTAGAAGACATAAAAGATTTAGGATCAACAACTTTGTGAAGTAGGGTGGGCCGGTGACCTCTAAACAAAGCTGACTCAAGGGGAGTGATTTCCCAATCACCTGCGTAGTGAACTGACAGGTTTCGGAACCCAGGTCTGGTCCTTTCAGGTACCACTCCTCTCTGGGCATTCCTGTTTTAATCCGAAAACTGTGAGAATGCAGAATCTTACCCTAAAAGAGGAACCGTTTAAAGGTGGGATTTCGGGTGCCTGGGTGGCTCAGTGGGTTAAGCCGCTGCCTTCGGCTCAGGTCATGATCTCAGGGTCCTGGGATCGAGTCCCGCATCGGGTTCTCCGCTCCGCGGGGAGCCTGCTTCCTCCTCTCTCTCTCTCTCTGCCTGCCTCTCTGCCTACTTGTCATCTCTCTGTGTCAAATGAATAAATAAAATCTTTAAAAAATAAATAAATAAATAAAAAATAATAAAGGTGGGATTTCCCATGTCCTAACCAAGAGGACTACGGTTGACCCTTGAAAAGCATGGGGAGTTGGGGTGCCAACCCTGGCACAGTAGAAAATCTGTAAAAATGTCTAACTTTTGACTCTCCCCAAACTTAATTACTAATACCATCCTGTTGACCAGAAGCCTTACTGAAATACATACATACGACCTTTTCACCATGAAGTAAGCTAGAGAAAAAATGTTATTAAAATCATAAGGACAGGAAAATACATATACAGTACTTTAATTTAAAAAAATACCTTTATGGAAAAAAAGTACCTTTATGTGTGTATGTATGTAAGCTATACACCCAAAACGGGGCCTCGAACTCACAACCCTGAGATAGAGTTGCATGCTCTACTGAGGGAGGCAGCCAGGCAGCCCTGTACTGAATTTATCAGAAGAAATCCATACAGGAGTGAACCCGTGCAGTTCAGACCCATGTTGCTCGAGGGTCAACTACAATCCTCTCACATGAAGGCATAAATGGAAGGTAGTTGGGTCTCTGGGCCTCTTTGTCATCCCCACCCCCAACCACTGGCTTTATTGAGATATAATTAACATATAACTTTGTGTAGGTTTAAAGTATACAGTGTGGTGATTTGATACGCATATATTTTGCAAAATGGTTACCATCATAGGGTCAGCTAACCCCGCCATCACAGCACATGACTGTCATTCTGTGGGCCTTCTGATAACGAGCATGTCCCGGTGAGAACTTAGTTCAAAAATACTTACTAGAAGGGGGCGCCTGGATGGATGAGTGGGTTAAAGCCTCTGCCTTTCGCTCGGGTCATGATCCCAGGGTCCTGGGATCGAGCCCCGCATCGGGCTCTTTGCTCAGTGGGGAGCCTGCTTCCTTCCCTCTCTCTGCCTGCCTCTCTGCCTGCTTGTGATCTCTATCAAATAAATAAATAAAATCTTAAAAAAAAAAAATTCTAGGGGGGCGCCTGGGTGGCTCAGTGGGTTAAGCCTCTGCCTTCGGCTCAGGTCATGATCTCAGGGTCCTGGGATCAAGCCCCGCATCAGGCTCTCTGCTCAGCAGGGAGCCTACTTCCCCCTCTCTCTCTCTGCCTATCTGCCAACTTGTGATCTCTCTCTCCATCAAATAAATAAATAAAATCTTTAAAAAAAAATACTACTAGGAACACAAGGGCTATAAAACGGTAGTATGGCATCAAGTTCTTTTGTCTGCAAGTTCTGCTTTCTTTCTAGTATTCCAGAGGTTCCTTATACATTTTTGTCTGATAACTATAAGGAGTGGAAAAATAAAGGCCTAGTAGACATTCAGACAGCATTGCCAGTCTATTCCAGACTCTGGCCACCAGGTGGCACTATTGTCATAGCTACCAGTTGCTTTCTAGCTGAGAGCTATTATTCCGTGCTTGTACGGTACGCTTCCGTAGCTCACGGAAAATTCTTGTCTTCAGATTTCAAAGATTTATGTTATTTTGTTTTCTTTTTTTATTATTTTATTTTATTTTTAAAGATTTTATTTCTTTATTTGACAGAGATCACAAGTCGGCAGAGAGGCAGGCCGAGAGAGAGAGAGAGAGAGAGAGAGAGAGAGAGAGAGGAGGAAGCAATCTCCCTGCTGAGCAGAGATCCCAATGCGGGGCTCAATCCCAGGACCCTGGGATCATGACCTGAGCCAAAGGCAGAGGCTTTAACCCGCTGAGCCACCCAGGCACCCCTGTTATTTTGTTTTTACCTTGAGACTCACCGTTTTGAACTTTGTAAAAGAATGAGCAGGAGCCTCGAAGTTTTCCGACTATGTATCCCACTAGCCCCAAGTCTGGAATGAGAGGCACTCACATTCAAAAATCTCTCCGTTTTGGACTTCCTGGTGAAAAGATCCTTGTTTACGTCTACCCTGCCCTTTGTAAATGCTAATTTAACTAAGCAGCTGTTAGGACAACCATAGCTAATTCCAGAACATCAAGTGGCATCAGTAACTTTTTAAAAGTTTTTTGGGGTTCCTTTTGACACCAAGATATATTTCAATAATTCTAATGGAGTTCAATCAAAATCCTCTGCTTTAAGCAGCTCTCCGAGCTAAAGGTGAGAAAGAAAAGGAATCAACTTCGGGACAACACTGAAGATCTCTCCTGTCTCTTCTTTCATCTCCCTTTTTCCCTCTTTTCTTATCACCTTGTTTCTCAATGTTTCCTTTTCTTCCCTGTTCTCTCATAATGTGATAGATACGCCTACAAGTTTACGCCCAACATCAAATTATGAAAAGCTCAAGCTCTGAGAAAAGTGGAAAGAATTTAGAATGACAACCCCATTCCAACCACCTGGATTCTACAATTATTTGACTATTCCTGCCCGATACATGTCTATGCATCCTGCCATCAATTAGTTAGTCTTATTTCTGTGATCCCTTTCAAAGTAAGTTGCAGACGTCCATACACAAATCATTCAGCATAGGATAGGCCTTCCGGTCTATCTGCCAACATAAATTTTATAGGTTTGCAATGTGCTGTGTGTACTTTTAGTGAAGTTTAATGGAAGTTCCTTAAATTTGACGGAGCTTAAAGTCTTAATTTCTTGCCTTGGTTTGGCCAACCATCATAAAGCTTCTTGCAACATAAAGAGTCTTCCTTGGCAGAGATCTCTCCTTGGAGCCTACTCGATGGCCAAGGACTGGTTAGTCATTCAGTGGTGACCACGTTAGGTTCATTGTCTTTGTCAGGCCAAAGTCCTTCATAACCATCCCGACCCTTAACACTCCAGAACGTGTCTTCTCTCACCTGCTGTGAGTTTTCTGGGAGAAGTTCATTTTCCTTCCCACATGGATTAGGGAACAATGTCGGTCTCCAGAACAGAGAGTGTTGCTATGGGAACCTAAAGTTATTTGGAGTTGCAAAACGATAGCGAGTAATCAGTGACGCTACCTGAAACACTCCGTAATTGTCCCTGGAGAATAATAGGGTAAAATGTTTTATTCTTAGATGAGGGAACTTCTGTGCTTTTGTCCTCTGGAGAGCTCCTGGGAGACAGTGATGAGCTGCTGAGTGAGAAAGACGGGGGTTGGGAGAAGGTGGCTGCTGGTGGCTAAGACAGATACCTCGTTGTCCCTGGATTGTGTCCCTTAGACAAGTTATTTATGCTTACTGAGCAGCAGTGGTCTGTTCTGGAATATGGGACATCAGTCTTAGCGCGGAAAGGGACCTGGGAGATAATCTGATGTGTGATTTCACTGAAACAGACAATGCCTGCGCATTTTGGTGGGGAAAACCCTATAAATGAGAACTCAGCAATAAGGGGAAAGTCTGGACACATAATTCTGGACTTTACCGTGCCTTTCACACAACGCACACATTCACAAGCTACACATTGGCGGTCCTTAACATTTTCCTCTCTGTGCAGTCCTCAGGACAGCCTGTGACTGGTGCCATTACACTATGGTGTTCATTATTCAACCTGCAGTCCAAAAAATGGGATGCTTGCATTTGAGAAGATAAGAATGCCTTTTTTAGCAGATAATTTTGTTCCAGTGTAGTTCACAATCTTCACGAACTTAAAGGTACCGGTAGGAGACGAAATCAGGGAGCTAACAAGGGTAAGGTCTCTAGGACCGTCGAGGCTGCTGCGAGGATTTTTGAGAGAAATGGGAAGCCAGGAGAGCATTTGGGGCAGAAATCAGAGTTCCTCAGCTCACGGCAGCTGCAGTGGTTCCTTGCTGCTCCTTGAAACTGGGCAGCACGGCCGTTCCTTCTGTCTGGATCGGCCCCCTCCACGGATGTCTGGAAAGCTCACTCACCTCTTTCAAGTCTCTGCTTCTCCACGATAAGCCTTTCCTCATGGTTGTTTTTAAATTGGCAGCCTGGCCAACCGTCCCCTGCGCCCGCATATCTCATCCCTCATATCCTCCCCTGCTCTCGCTCCAGCACTCCCATAACACGTGATTTTAACCCATAACACATGATTTAATAGTTTAATAGTTAGGTCCGCTGTTCCTTGTCTGTGTCCCTCCGCTGGGACATGAGCTCCCCACGGGTAGGGAGCTTTGTCTCTGGTTCACCGAACACCCAGAAAGTGTCTGGCACATAGGAGGCTCCCATTCGTTTACTCAAAGAATGGCTTAAAGGAGTAAGTTTTGATTATGTGGGAAATTTAGCTAAATTTATTTAATTTTTTTTTTCTCACAATGGCTAGATGGTGATTGAACACTCAGGACAGGGAAGAATCTCTGAATCATTTCAGAGACTCAATTCTGTTCTTCAGAGGTGTTTGCCCCACCAAGAAGGTACACTCCTGTTCAAGCGATAGTTTTAGTGCTGCAGGGGGAGATGAAAGATGCGGGGCCAGCTACGTTGATTATTTACCTTTTTTTTTTTTTTAAGATTTTATTTATTTGACAGAGAAAGAGAGATCACAGGCAAGGGGAGAGGCAGAGGGAGAGGGAGAAGCAGGCTTCCTGCTGAGCAGGGAGCCCGGACATGGGGCTTGATCCCAGGACCCCGGGATCATTACCTGAGCCCAAAGCAGACATATAACTGACGGAGCCATCCAGGCGCCCTTATTATTTATTTTTATATAATTTCTAACTTACCAAAAAGTTGCAAAAATAGTACAAGGAACTCCCTATAACATCCATCCACATTCCTCAATTACTTTTGCCCTGTTGCTCTACTGTTCCCTCTGTGTCTGTGTTCCTGCCACCTGAGAGTTAATTGGAGACACGTTGTCCCTCACCCATAAATATTTCATGTGTATCTTTCAAGAGCAAAGACATTTTCTTGCTTAACCACAGCACAGTTACTGAAATCAGGAAATTGAACATTGATAGAATACTATTGTCTAACCAAAGCTCATTTTCAAATTTCGTCAACACTCCCCAAAATGCTCCTTACGGCTATCTCCAACCCCCCCCCCCCGCCCCCCAGTCTTGGATCGGAGCCAGGATCACACATTACCTTTAGTCATTAGTCTCCTCTCATTTGAAAATGTCCTTTCGCCTTTTTTGTGTGGCGTTTTTGAAGGGTCCAAGAGAGTTATTTCGTTTTTTGTTTGGTTGGGTTTTTCTAAGATTTTTATTTCTTAGGGAGAGAGAATGCACGGGGAGTGGAGGGGCAAAAGGATTGGGAGAGTCCTTTTTTTTTTAAACAAAGATTTTTATTTATTTATTTGACAGACAGAGATCACAAGTAGACAGAGGCAGGGAAACAGGCTCCCCGCTGAGCAGAGAGCCCGATTCGGGGCTCCATCCCAGAACTCTGGGATCATGACCTGAGCCGAAGGCAGAGGCTTTAACCCACTGAGCCACCCAGGTGCCCCCGGAGCGGGAGAGTCTTAAGAAGACTTCTTGCAGGGCGGGGAGCCTGACCTGGGGCTCAAGCTCGCAACCCTGAGATCATGCAGGACCTGAGCTGAAACCAAGAGTCAGGTGCTTAACTGACTGCATCACCCGGGCACCCCAAAGCCAGTTATCTTGTAGATTATCCCTCAATTTGGGATGGTCTTGATGTTTCCTTACGGTTAGATTTAGATTATTCATACATATTTGGGAGAAATACCCCAGGAGCAGGGCACCTAGATGGCTCAGGGGGCTTCCCCCTCTCTCTCTGCCTGCCTCTCTGCCTACTTGTGATCTCTCTCTCTGTCAAATAAAATCTTAAAAAAAAAAGAAAAGAAATACCGCAGAAGTGATCTCATATCCTCAGTGCATCATACCAGGAAGGACATTTGTTGGTTTGTCCCAATATTGCTGATGTTAGCTTTACTCATTTGGTTAAGACGGTGTCTGCAGATTTGTCCATTGTGGCGTTACTATTTCTCCCTTTGAAATTAATAAGTAATTTGTGGGGATATCCTTTGAGACTATGCTCCTCATCAAACTTTCATCCACTGGTTTTAGCATATTCCTTTTGTGTTTATTACTTATTAATCTACTATAAGGAAGGGGCGCCTGAGTGGCTCAGTGGATTAAGCCTCTGTCTTCGGCTCAGGTCATGATCTCAGGGTCCTGGGATCGAGCCCCTCATCGGGCTCTCTGCTTAGCGGGGAGCCTGCTTCTCCCTCCCTCTGCCTGCCTCTGCCTACTTGTGATCTCTCTCTCTCTCTCTCTGTCAAATAAATAAATAAATAAAACCTTTAAAAAAAATCTATAAGGAAGAAATTTCCCTCCTCCTCTATTAATTTAGTTAGTGTGGACTCACGGATTCTTGCTTTATCTGATGGTTTATAATCCATTACTATCATTCATTATTTTATTGCTCAAATGGTCCCAGGTTTCTGGCCAGCCCTTTGCCTTGAAAACAGTTTTACATAAACTGTAGTCCCTAGGTAAGGGTTTTTAAAGAGGAAATGGTAGTCCAGATAGAAAAGGTAGAATTTAGGTTACCAGAAGGTAGAAATAATTGCATAAGGAAATATCACCTTGGGCAATGCACAGCCACAAAAGGCCCTATACGCTGGAGTGTGTTAAAGAGAAATAATGTAGCCACTCCACACTGTTCAGAGCAGTGGTAGTCTAGGGGGTGAGGATGGGTGTGTCCCTATTAGAGAGAAGACAGACAAAAGTGCTGCTTGAGTGGGTGGCTTCAGCCCTGGAGCCGTGGGGAGGGGACGGGGGACGGGGGTGCACGGAAGCTGCAGGAGGAGTCATGGCCACTCCGAAAATCAGAATGTCAGTGCTAGAGAGAATATTAAAACCCATCGGGTTCAGCTGTCCTTAACCTCTTTGAGGAAGCACCCAGCCTCCTTTGAGGGTCTGATGGAAGCTGGGAACCATGAGTCTTCAAAATGCACACACAGTAACAGGTACAAATTTGAAGGGGCCAGAAATTTATCCAGGGATCTGAGTCTACTCAATTAACTTCGTTTCCGCCTCCCATAACATTATAATCAAAGAAGAGTCTGCTTTTCACATTCTTAGAACAAGCAGAAGTGTGGTCTGTTTCACCATGAGGTCATCTAGATTTTATTTTACTCTGATGCTTCTCTGAAGGCTCAACAAGCAGGTACCAGCCAAGAGTTTATGTCTTCAAGTCTCCTCTTTCCACGGGAAAGAACGGTACTAGGGCCCTTCAAACTGCTGACACTTTAAAGAACAGCCTTTTTGCCTCTTACAGGCTTCTGGTGCCCCCACTTAAACAGCTTTCACACTGTACCAGGGGGCCACGTTAGGATTTCCAGAACCCTTTAGATAAGAAGGAGACAGCTTCGTGAGATTGCTAATCTATGATCTAGATGACATATTGCCGTTGTAACAGATGATCACAAACTTGACAGCCTAAAACAACATAAATGTATTATCTTACAGTTCTGGAGAGAAATCCAAACTGGGTCTCACTGGGCTAAAATCAAGGTGTCAGCAGGGCTGTGTTCTTCTAGAGACTCCAGGGAAGAAGAAGGCATTTCTTTGCCTTTACCAGCTTCTAGAGGCTGCCTACGTTCCTTGGTTCATGGCCCCTCTCCATCTTCAAAGCCAGAAATGGCTGTCGAGTTTTTCCAATGATGCCCCCTCTCTGTTCTGACTCTTGTCTAGCTCTTCCCCATTTAAGAACTCTTGGGTGGGAGCGCCTGGGTGGCTCAGTGGGTTAAAGCCTCTGCCTTCGGCTCAGGTCATGGTCCCAGGGTCCTGGGATAGAGCCCCGCATCGGGCTCTCTGCTCCGCGGGGAGCCTGCTTCCTCCTCTCTCTCTGCCTGCCTCTCTGCCTACTTGTGATCTCTGTCTGTCAAATAAATAAATAAAATCTTTAAAAAAAAAAAAAAAAAAGAACTCTTGGGTGGCTCCGTGGGTTAAAGCCTCTGCCTTTGGCTCAGGTCATGATCCCAGGGTCCTGGGATCAAGCCCCACATGGGGCTCTCTGCTCAGGGGGAAGCCTGCTTCCCCCTCTCTCTCTGCCTGCCTCTGCCTGCTTGTGATCTCTGTCTGCCAAATAAATAAATAAAAATCTTAAAAAAAAAAAAAATCTTGGGATCCCATGAGGTCCCCCCAACAAAACCCAGAAAGATTTTCCATCTCAAGGTCATCTGATGAGTAACCTTAACTGCCCCACCATGTAACATGATGTATTTATTCGCAGGGTCCAGGGATTAGAACATGGCCATAGTGGGGAGAGAAGGTCACTCTTCTGCCTACCCCAGGGCAAGGCCTTAGGAGACTTGGTGGTGCGGTAGGAAAGGGCGCCGCCTGGAGCAGGAGTCTGCACACTCCTCCCTCCAGAGCAAGCCCAGCTGCCACCCGGTTTTGCCGCCCTTGGAGTGAATTTTACATTTTCAAAGGGTGACAAAAATTAAAAGATGGAGACTATCTTGTGATATGAAAATCCACATTTTTTAAAAAAAAATTATTTATTTGTCAGAGAAAGCGAGCACAGGCAGACAGAGTGGCAGGCAGAGGCAGGCTCCCCGCCAAGCAAGGAGCCCGATGGTGGGGCTCAATCCTAGGACGCTGGGATCATGACCTGAGCCAAGGCAGCCGCTTAACGAACTGAGCCACCCAGGTGTCCCTAAAATTCACTTTTATGGCGATAAATAAAAATTTTTTTGAACGTAGATAAATAAAATTTTTTTTTTACCTATTGCCTGAGGCTACTTTCATACCCAAAGGACAGAACTGAAGAGTCAGAACAGAGACAACATAGCCCACAACCTGGCCCTTCAGGGGCCTGGTCTTGCACACACTCTTCTGGGGTGTCCGCATCTAGCTGTTCCTTGCTTTGAGCTATTTTACAACTCTGTAAATTGTAGAGAACTGAGAGAAGAGTAAAACACCGCTTGTCTGTCGGCCCACAAATTCTGCCCGGCAGAGGTCCTCTCAAAACGGAGAAGCCGTTTTGCTTTGCTTTGCACGCTCATCAATATTTCTGATCAATAGCTATGTCTATTCTTTGGATTCCCCTTTGAACAGATTTTAATATCCTACCCGTTCCCTCATGAATAATGAGTTCAATAAAATCTTTAACGTGTGTTCATTTTATCCCCGCGTGCAGATCATGATTTTACCCATTTTTGGAAAATGCTCCTTTAACATGGGCTATTCGGGGAGGGATACAAAGATGAAAGCGGCCCGGGCTCAGCCCCTCCCAGAATCGAAACCATTCTGCTTTGGGGTTTATCAAAGGAGTGGTGTAGCTAATACCTGCACCACGGTGTCCCAGAGAACCACGTGCAGACCAGAACCCATCCAGAGGGGACCAGAAGCCTGCGGACCCAAAAGCACAACAGACGAGACTGTGTAAGGAAGCATTTCGCACGGTAGCAAAGCAGATGGCCTCCAGAGTCCAGCAGCCTGGTGCCTGTCCTAGTTCTGTCATCCTGTGATCTTGGACAAGAGGTGTCCCCAGAGAGGACACTGCACCTGGTCCCAGGGCTCTCTCATGGCAAACAATAAATACCGATCGATAAATGTTATCACCGTGGGGCTAACAAGCAGCTGACGAGGATGGGAAGCAGGAGTGCTATATTCCGACGGCACAAATCGTCGGTGGCGGCTCCCGAGTCCTCCCTACAAGGTAGGTGGTCACTCAGTCCTCACCGTGGCGTCCCTAGAAACAGGCCCAGCTGCTCTAGAACATCGCTGGTTCAAGTACGGCCTCGGGGAGAAACGGAATGGCCTTATCCGAGTGCCTCCAAAGGCCCACATGAACCCCAGCTGGTGGGAGTTCACGGAGACAAGGGGGAGGTTCTGGGAAATGCTGTGACCTCAACGCTGTTGCGCAACAATGGAAACGGATGTGAGGTCATGAGCTCCCCATCACACGCTGTAATCAAGCAGGGACCGTACAAGCTCCAGAGAACCCTGAAGATGAGGTTTACATGTGCTACAAGGCTTGGAGTTTGGGCTAGCTGACCCCCAAGACCCCTTTCCATTCAAATTCTGGATCACTTTCTTTGCTACCTTGTCACTGATCCCCTTTGCCCCTGTGCCTCGTGCTATACCCTGAGCCTTCTGTACCACTCAGAAGCCTTCTATTCCATGTGGCCTTTAGAAAGTGTCCCAATGTCATGTTCATCCTGTGGTCACAAACTGGAGCACGGGCACCCCGCGTCATGTGTCCCTAGCAGCCTTGCCTGTGACGCCCCTTTTTTTCCAAAACAGGTCTCCTCCCCTGCACCATCGTGGGGGGTGGGGTTGACCCCAGCAGCGCCGCTCATGATGCGGCGACAGGCCGGGTCCATCAATAGCCCTCCCCAGATTTTTTTAAAGCTGGATCTTGGGAGAGAAGTTTTCTTTCTCCCCGGGGACTAAACTAGAAGGCAAGAGCAGAGTTGCTGGTGCCCAGCATCCCGAACACGTGGAAAGAGTCATGACGGGGTGGGATAGAATATAGCAGTAATGTCGGCGACAAAAAAGGGCAGAAATGCAAGATCCGTGCTGGCACTGGAGGCTCAGAGCCCACTTAGCCCTGCTCTTCCCACAGCTGGGTCAAGGGACCCCAGCATCTCAGTTTGGAGCTCCAGCTTTGCTGGGTTACTTCCAGCCAAGGGTTCTCCTCCATGAGCTTACCCTTTGGCATGCCAACCGGATGAACAACAGGCATTAATGTATCTGAAGTCTAACGTGCATTACAGTTCTTTTCTCCGAAAGCGCTGTGGCTGATCTGCTGTTCCCTCCTCCATGCTTGACCTTGGGTCAAGAGCTCAAGTCCCACGTTGGCCCTACAGTTCACTTACAAAATAAAGAGTCAAAAAAAATTATAATAGGGGCACCTGGGTAGGTCAGTCAGTTAAGCATCTGCCTTTGGCTCAGGTCATGATCCCGGGGTCCTGGGATCAAGCCCCGAGTTAGGTTTCCTGCTCAGCAAAGAGTCTGCTTCTCTCTCTCTCTCTCTGTCTGCCCCTCCCCACCACTCACGCCCTCAAACAAAATTTTCTAAAAAGTTATAATAAAAATGAAATGGAAACTGTAAAGAATTTAAAGTCATCCGTATGGAAGCAAGTCGAGTGTCCCTCAGTGGGTGAATGGATAAGCAAAATGGGGTGTGTCCATACAGCTGTATTTTACTCAGTTAAAAGGGCAGGAAATTCTGACCCCTGTGCCACCGCGGTGGGAAGCTGGGCACACGACACTAAGTGAGATAAGCCAAGCCCGAAGAGAAATATTGTATGATTTGCCGCTATGAGGCAGAGTGGTTGGATTTGTAAAGACAGAGAGTAGAGGGGAGTTGCCGGGGACTGGAGGGCGGGGGAGACCAGGGGATTCTTGTTTACTGGGGCAGAGTTTCAGTTTTTATAAGATGAAAAGTTGTGGAGCAGGACGGTAAGGAATGTTTGCACCACATTATAAACGTACTGAATTCCTCTGAACTGTACATTCAAAAATGATTAAGATGACACATTTCATGTTAGGTGTATTTCACTACAATTTTTTTAATTGGAGGGAAAAAAAAAAAATGAGTTATCTGAATCATTCCCCATCTGGGCAACTCCGAACATGCAGGTCAAGGAGGTACCACCATTGCCACTTAACCATGCCAAGAACCTCATTTCCGTCTTGACTGTGGCTTTGGCCGTGACTCGGGAACTAGGTTAATTTGCACCCGTCGACAGAAGGCAGAGAGAGGTGGATGTACCAGATCTTTCCCATGTTCTCCTTCCCTAACTCACTGCAAGCTTCCCTCGAGAGAGATGGGCTGTGGCTTCCGATGTTTTTGATGTCTGTGGGCCACCTCCCCCAGAAGGACGCAGGCGGGGCGGGGGACAGAGGGTCTGGGGTTTCCATGCCTCATTCACCCCAAGTGCAGCAAAGAGTGAATGCAAAGCTTCGTGGTGTGGGGCGTGGGAGACGATGCACGGAGGAGGGCAGCCTGAGCAAAGCAAACAGAAACGTGGTCCTCTCTGCACTCCTGCTGAGGGACGGAGCTGGGGCAGCCACCCTTTCGGGTTTCCTAACTCGAGGGCACAGTGTAATGCAGCTGGAGGGGGTGGGGGGGTGTTGGTGGCCTGGAGAATGCTACTGTCTCACGAGATGAGAGAGGGGGGATCTGCAGGAGGATCCCAGCTCCACGGTGGAGGGGGGCTTGCTTTTGGAGAAGCTGAACGTCTCCCACACTAGTCCTGCGGCTGCAGCAGAAGCCCCTGCGGCCCTCTCCCCACCCGTGCAGCGGGGGCCCAGCCTCTGCTCTGTGCAGGGAAGGCCCAAAGAGGGCTGGGACCTGGAGAGGAGAGCAGGGATGGAGTTGGGGAGCACGGGAGTGTCAGTGCGGGACACCCTCTCTTGCCATTCGGGTCACATTTGTAATCCAAGAGCTGGGCGCCCCATTCCCTGCTTCCCCAACCCCCATCCCCAGGGCCAGAGACCATCTGGCCCAGGAGGACTGTGTTAACTCTTCAGGTTCCCGAACTCTGGTACAATTTCTCTCAGCTGGGACACTATCGACGCGTTGAGCGAGATAAATCCTCCTTGAGAACCCGGCTCTCGCGAAGGCGCGGGTGCATTTACCCCGTGGCTAGTGACTCCAGGGCCTCGGAGCAACCTGGTTTGCACCAGCCCCTTCCAAAGGCCCGGGAGAAGCCCTCAAAAGGTGTCCACAGAGTAAGTATCTTGTACAATTTGCAGAAATGAGATACTTTAACTGCGGTTAGTTCAGAATGCTTCCTGTCTCCTTTTCCTCTAACACTTTCCTCCTCAAATTTGTTTTTAATTTTTTATCCTTTTTTTCTAGAGATTTTATTTATTTATTTGACAGCGAGAGCACAAGTAGGCAGAGAGGCAGGCAGAGAGAGAGGCAGAAGCAGGCTCCCCACTGAGCAGAGAGCCTGATGAGAGCTGGATCCCAGCACCCTGGGATCGTGACCTGAGCCGAAAGCAGCCACTTAACCGACTGAGCCACTCAGGCACCACTTTTTATCCTTTTCTTAAACGCGGTCCCCTGATGAGGTTCAGGACAGGCTACCCCCAAATATAGCATTTGCACCTATTGATTATTTTCAGCTGAAGGAGTTTGGAAAGTGGCAGAGCGGGAAGGTCACTCTGACCTTCCCCCTCCTCTTCCTTCTTCTCTGAAACAAGTCATTGAACCCACCACGGGTGAGAGGTGCCCTCCCCAGATCCGGAGGAAAGGGGCGCCCTGATTCCCCCTAGACAAAGGGATGCCAAGAAGAATCCTGGCATCCTGGCCCTGTGGTTCTACCAGACTCAACTCACGCTCCTGAACTTGCATTTCTGCACGACTGCCCGCTCCCCATCCACGTCTGACTTTTCTGCAGGTCGCGCTCTCCCTGCGAAGGCTCCCATGTCCTCTAAGACTTGTCTTTAAAAAAAACGTGCACGCTCTTCTGTTCATCTTTGGCAGACCTCGCCAGGGACTCTAAGACGTTTGGGGAAAACTTTTTCCTTCCTTCACCCACCAAATAACCCAAGCTTTAGGCTCCACAAGACTCAGCTCTGACCCTGGAGTTGGCCAACCCTAGGTTCAAGTCCTGACTCCAGTCCCGTCCTAATTCATTCAGGACTTTATCATCTCTTTGAGACTCAGTTTTATCACTTGAAAAACTCATTAATGGTGATTCCTCTTAAAATTCCTGTGAACAGCGGTGCCTGGGTGGCTCAGTTGGTTAAGCCACTGCCTTCGGCTTAGGTCATGATCCCAGTGTCCTGGGATCAAGTCCCATATCGGACTTCCCATGCTCTGCAGGGAGCCTGCTTTTCCCTCTCCCTCTGCCTCTCCCCCTGCTTGTGATCCCTCTCTCTGTCAAATAAACAAAACAAACTCTTAAAAAAAATTTCTGTAAACACTGGGAAAATACATGTGAACCTCTTAACCCCCTGCCCAGAACAACAGAACAGCCAGCAAACCGTAATTGTTGGCAGGCGGTCATGTTCGCTCTTCCTCTTGGTGGGAACCAAATGTGGGGACCGCTTGAGGGGGAAGCACTAGCAGCTTCTCCACAGTGGGAGACGTATGACATGGAGGGGCTCAAACATTTGCCAGAAGTGCCACCAAGGAAAATGTCTTTTTCTGAAGATGATGATGGCGTGTTCAAACTTGGTGTCTTGGCTCCACCCAGAGAACCACAGAGAACAGAGAACCGAGAAGACCTTCATGAGTGTCTTACCAGGAAGAACATTCTTTTGATGGATCTCCTCTGTGTTCCATGGGCAGTTGACTCCTCTGCAAACCCCCATTGAGTTATTTACGTATTTTAGAGAGATCGAGGTGGGGAAGGAGCAGAGGGAGAGGGAGACGAGCAGACTCCTGCAGAGCAGGGAGCTGGATGTGGAGCTCGATCCCAAGACCCTGCAATCACGACCTGAGCCCATCATTAGTTGGATGCTCAACTGACTGAGCCGCCCAGGTGCCCCTGGCGGACCCCCATTTAAATAGAGGCAGCAGTAGGGGCTTCAGAGGTATTGGTATTAATTCCACTTCTGAAACCAGATGGCGGGTTCAGGGATTTCAATATGATTCTTCAAATAGTAAGAGATAGGGGCATTCAGCTGGCTCAGTGGGTAGAGGCAGTGACTCTTGATCTCAGAGTTGTGAGTTCGAGCCCCACGTAGGGTGTGGGAATGATTTAAAATCTTTTAAAAAGAATAAACAGTAAGATCTATTATATATACTTCCTTTGTGTGTATGGTGTATTTTGCTCCTTTTTAAGCTTGAAAAACAAATATGCAGGGGTGCCTGGGTGGCTCAGTCAGTAAAGTGCCCACTCCTGACTTCGGCTCAGGAAATGATCTAGGGTCCTGGGATCAAGTTGCACTTGAGACCCGTGTTGGTGTTGGTGCTCCCTGCTCAGCGGGGAGTCTGCTGGAGGATTCTCTCCCTCTGCTCCCCCCTCCCCCGACTCACGCTCAACCTCTCTCTCTCTAAAATACATAAGTGAATCTTTAAAAAAAAAAAAAATATATATATATATATGTCATAGTTCTCATATATGTCATAGTTCTCATATATGTCATAGTTCTCCCTTGTCTCTGCCTTTGGTTCACCATAATCTCCTGGGCCTCAGTTTCCACTATGTAAAATGGACCTCTCTAGGGTCCTCCTGGATTTAACAGTGTCTAAAAGCCTATGAAAGTCTTCACCAAACTGGAAAGAACATTAAGAACTTGAATCTGACAGCCCGTCTGAATGCCTCTCCACTTAGCCGCAAAATGTATTTCTGTCTTGACATCTAAAACGGAGGCTTCATCGCTGATAAGCGGCTGACAGCCGGCAACTGTTTGGGAGGCTCAGGAGAAGTGCGTCTGGAACCGGTGCCCGGCACTGCTTGTGAAAGTCGGGCTCTCGGGGAGTGAGGTGAGGCGCCTACAGGTGGTCGGAGAACAGCAGCCTGGTCCTCCCCTGTCCCTCAGCAAGACGGGACAGCAGAGACGAGATGTGCCATTTAGTTATATTATTTTTTGAAGATTTTCTTTATTTGACCGAGAGAGAGAGAACAGAGAGAGAGAACACAAGCAGGGGGAGTGGGAGAGGGACAAGCAGGGGGAGTGGGAGAGGGACAAGCAGGGGGAGTGGGAGAGGGACAAGCAGGCTTCCCACTGAGCAGGGAGCCCAGTGCGGAGCTCCATCCCAGGACCCTGGGATCAGGACCTGAGCCGAAGTCAGATACTTAACGGACTGAGCCACCCAGGCACCCCCATTTATTTATTTTAAAGATTTCTACTTATTTATTTGAGAGAGAGCCCACCCAGGGGGAGGAAGGGCAGAGGGAGAGGCAGAGGCAGAGGCAGGGAGCCTGACGCAGGACTTGATCCGAGAACCCCAGGATCACAACAAAGGCAGACGCTTCACTGACTGAGCCAGCCAGACGCCCCAACATGTCCATTTATAGGACGCTTGGCGCCCCCCCCAACCCCAGTATGGCCCTGACTGCTTTTGTGCCGCGCTCCGACAACCCCATGGTGATCCCCAATGATGAATATCCTTCATTGAGAACTTCATGTGTGTCAGGACTGAGCCTAAGCATTTGATGTAAGATACCTCTTTCAATCCTTACGACTCTATGCACGAGGCTCTCTGTTATCCGCATCTCACAGATGGAGAAACGGAGGCACAGCTGCCAGGCTCTTCCAGTTCAGGCACGGTGCAGCTGGGATTCGAGCCTGCTCATCGCCCATGCTCCCCACTCCTGGACCCCTGTCTTTCTGGAGGAAGTGCTATTATTATTTTCACTTAATGGAAGATGAAACTGAGGCTCACCGAGGTTAGGTGACTCGCCTGTGTGCCCGCAGGCAGGTCACGGCCCCTCTCTGGGCCGAGTGCGATCTATAAATGAGAGGTTGAGTGCTGTCTCGGGTTGTGGCTGGGACGTGTCCAGGGACATGGCTGAGGAGGTGAGGGTCTGGCACAGAGCAGGAGAGGAAGCTTCGCATGACCCAGCTGCTTCTGACACCGCAGGAGGACAGGGGACCTCCAGGGTGAAGGACGTCCCCTTGCCTCAATCAGGGAAGCCCCTGATCCCAGTCCATCCCTTCCTGGAGGAGAAAGACCAGGAAAAGGGATGACAGGTTCATGTCCTGTGACCGCGGTCACACAGAGTGCCATTGACCTGATGGGGTGCCACAGCTGAGCTCAGCCTCTCACAGTTCCTGGGGCCAGAAGGTGCCAGCAGGGCAGTGGAACCTCAGGAGGCGCAGGGCAGAAGGCTCCCAAGCTCCAGCTTCCGGCGGCCGTGGCCATTCCCCTGCTGGTGGCTGTTCTCTGCTCCATTTCACATCTACGTGTCTGCCTAGTCTCCGTCTGCCTTTCTTTTTATGTTTTTACAGCTGATTTGTGACTTGGTTGGTTTTTTGTTTGTTCGTTTTTTAAAGTAGGCTTTATGCCCCACATGGGGCTCAAACTCACAACCGTGAGATCACCACTCACACGCTCTACAGACTGAGCCAGCCAGGAGCCTCTTATGACTTTATTGTTAATTCCATTGCTGTATTTTTTGCTTATGGATCTTTTCCCCCAAATTTTTTAATTGTGGAAAAATACACCTAACATAAACTTTAACCATGTGTAAGTGTGCGGTTCAGTGATACGAACGGCACTCGTGGTGTGCAGCCAACCCCACCGGCCATCTCCATTAACCCCTCATCTTCTACAACTGAAACTGTACGTGTTAGATAATAAATCCCGTTCACCCCTGGCAACTCCATTCTGCTTTCTGTCTCTCTGATGCTGATGGCTCAAGTCCCTCACAGAAGGGGAGCCAGTTGGGGCACCTGGGTGGCTCAGTGGGTTAAAGCCTCTGCCTTCGGCTCAGGTTATGATCTCAGGGACCTGGGATCGAGCCCCACATCATGCTCTCTGCTCGGCAGGGAGCCTGCTTCCCCCCCCCACCCCTGCCTGCCTCTGCCTACTTGTGATCTCTCTCTCTATGTCAAATAAATAAATAAAATCTTAAAAAAAAAAAAAAAGGCGGGGGGAGCTAGTCAAACGGTGCTCATCTTTCAGTGGCTGGCTTATTTCACTTAGCATAACGTCTTCCAGTTTCTTTCACGTTGTAACAGGTGTCACAATTTCTTAACGTTTTAAGGCTGAGTAACATTCCGCTGTATGTATACACCACATCTGCTTATCCGTTCCTCCGTCTGTGGACAGCTGGGGTTGCTTCCGTGTTTTTGTTACCCGATGTTACACCGCGATTCTGCCTCTGTCTCTTAGAAGGTCACTTGTGATTGCTTTTAGGGCCCCCGGGATAATCCAGGATCATCGCATCAATCTCCAAATCCTAAACTGAATTACATCTGCAAATACCCTTTTTCAGAGCAAAGTTACCTGCAGAGGTTCTGGGAATTAGGATAGGGACATGCCTCTGGGAGTACTTTGCAGCCTGCCACAGGGTAAGACTCGCGAGAAAAGGGGAGTCGATGAAGGGTCGGGGGTGTGGTGTCAGGGGTGCGGATTGCAGGGCCCTCATCCACGAATGCCTAATAACTCTGCTCTACCGCCTTGTCTGCTTCCATGGTGAGTCTGTGCAAATCTCAAGACGCTCCCAGTGAAGTGTCCACATTCTGTCCTTCCAAGGTCCACGGCATGTGGCAGAAATGCCACAGTTCCCTCGGGTTGGGCTTGCTGCCGCTGAGCAACCTGATGGACCGGGTGGCGTGTGTATATATAGGGCCTGGGACCTGGGTTCTAGGCCTGCCTGTGTTCCTGGCTTTCTGCAGGACCTTGAGTGAGATACCGGTCTTCTCTGAACTTCACTCCCCCTACATGCTGTTCCCTCTCCTCGGATGTCCTTTCCACCCTCTCTCCTCTCAAATCTCAGCTCACGTATCTCTTCCCAAAAGCCTTTTCCTGGCTCTCAGGGTGAAGCTAGCGGCCTCTTCCACGTCCTTGAAATGGACCGTTTCCTTGTCTGTCGTCCGCGCAAACACACCAGACTGTGGCCGCTCCAAGGACAGCCACGCAACCAACATGGTGGTATCCAGTCCAGGTTCTGCCGTTTGCTATCCCCACGGCCTTGGGCAAGTTACTGATCATTACTTGCATGCCTCAGTTTCATTATCCGTAAAATGCAGTAATAATAACATCGTCACCTAGCGTGACTGTGACGGTTAACTGAACTATTTTATCCATAATGTGCTGAGAACAGCACCGGATGTAAGGCAAGCACGTGTTTGGTACCGATGATGATCAGTATTCTTTGCTCCTTGGGGTCAGGCACACAGCGGGCGCTTCTGGAAATGTCGATCAGAACCCGGTGATTCTCACATTCTTCCCGGTTCTCCATATTTTCCGTTTTGTGTCAATGACCATTTGGAGCAGGAGAAGCTAGGCAGGAGCTACAGCAACAGAGAGTGATTGGAGTGCATCCGCACTCAGGAGTCTGGCAGGGAGCACCACCGAGCACATCATCTGGGATCCCAAATCTGCCCAGAAAGGATTCTGCTTCCTCTGTTTCTCGTTTCAGACTCAGCCACCCCTTTGGATGCCCTCTGAAGAGCCACAGTCTGAAAGTTGTTATGAGCCTGGGCTGGTCTGAGGCTGTCCGCTTGGTTTCCTGGGGAGGCCATAGTGGTGAGTAATATGGGAGGAGGGAGGCTGGGCCAAAGGGTCCTGCAGCCCTGCAGGGCGGCCTCGGGTCTGCTGCCATGGAACAGTTCCCTGCCTTCTCACGTCCCCGCCCGCCTCCCCCCTACACACACATTTGCCACAGGCTGAAGTTCTTTTTTTCTTTCTGCTCGAATGACCAATCTTGGAAATTATATCAGTGGATGGAGAGCTAGAAACACACATGACTGGAATGACCCATAAGAAGGTTTCTGTTATTTTGGGCACCTGGGTGGCTCAGTGGGTTAAAGCCTCTGCCTTCAGCTCAGGTCATGATCTCAGGGTCCTGGGATCGAGCCCCGTGTCAGGCTCTCGGCTCAGCAGGGAGCCTGTTTCCTTCTCTCTCTCTCTCTCTGCCTGCCTCTGCCTACTTGTGATCTCTCTGTCAAATAAATAAATAAAATCTTTAAAAAAGAAAAGATTGATACATTCAAGGACATTTTAAAAAAAGAAGGTTTCTGTTATTTTATTTATCTTTATACACTCTTCTTTCTTCCAAAAATAGATTTGAAGTGCCATGAGTTTTTTCAGAGGGACCTAGTCTAGGCGGGCACTTGGCAAATCTGTGTTTCCATCTTCCTGCCCCCAGCACATATGTGTCCCTGCCCTAGACCCCTAGATTGTGCCCTTCTCAGCTGTAGGTCATCTCAGCCCTGCTGAGGTTTGACCGGTCATGACCTTTCTCGGAGGGGTTTACATTTGAAAAGCAAGTGTAAGGAAGCCCAGGCACCCTAGTTCTTGCAGGCTGTGGTTCCCCGGAGCCCAGTGTTCTGGAAGATGGTCCCAGATAAGCTTTCACACATTCGGTCAGCAAATATTCACTAGTGCCACGGTCAGGGATACAGAGGAGGAAATGAGAGTCATGCCTTCAAGACCTAACCAGTTTGGGGGAGACAGGCAAATTACAAATAACATCATTGCAGCATTGGAAAGGGGAACAAAATAACATAGGAAGCCAATAATAGGAGCTGCCATTTACTGAGCACTTATTATGGTCAGGAGCTCTGCTGTGTGCTTTATTATACATTTATTAGCACCTCAAAACCTCACAAGGACCCTGTGAGGTCCCCTTTTACAGATGAGCAAATTGAGGCTCAGAGAGGTGAAGCAATCTGCCAGGTTCCACAGCTCTGAGCCAGACCTGTCAGACTGAAATCTGCCTGAGAAATCAGGGAGGCTTTACAGAAGAGGCAGCTTTTACACTGATACTTGGAGGGTGAGTCATGAGATGGCCAGGGGGAAAGGCTGCGGGGGTAGGGGAAAAAGATGGCATTTCAGTTGGTAGGAACCAACTAAAGCTCAGCACTTTTAAGGAATGGGGGGGTAGTGACTGCTTCTCCTTCCTCCCTCCCAAAGCCCACGCCCTGGGATTCCCCAGCCCCGGTAAGGAATCTACCCAGGATATCCAAACCAACCAGGAAGCCCGTGTCTTCTCAAGAGTAATGTTATTCTCTCTGGCTGGAAGCATTTCTGGGAGACTGACAAGAGCACATGCCTGGGAAATAAACCCACCTGGGTTCAGATCCCAACTTTGTCATGTCCTAGCTGTGTGGGCAAATTGCTTTCCCTTCCTGAGCCTCAGTTTCCCCATCTATCATAGCGGGATAACACCATGTGCTAAGCTTGTTCTAATGATTAATTGAGAGGATGTGGCCAAATCTCCTGGCGGTGGGCATGGTACAGTAAGTGGCAGCTGTTATTCTTATTAGGAAGTACGTGTATGAAAGCTTCAATTCCAACTGGTTAATTTGGGGGCCGAGACATTTTCCATGGGAGCAGATGCCCGATGGTGCTAATGACAATCTGTGGGCAAAAATCTCTGCAGGATGTAACGAGGATGAAATTGAAGGAGGAGATTCATGTATGCAGAGCCCTTAGTCTGATGTCTGGCACGTAGGGGGTGATGCTCCAAACACGAGAGCTCTCCCTGATATTTATAATTCAACAAGCTTCCTTGTGCAGACTTAAAAACGGCTTTAGCGCAATGTACATAACCATGATTTACTGAGGATTTTTTCAGGAGTCATCTCATGCTCTCTCTCCAGGGACCTCTACATTGTATAATCATTTTATCTCTCTTCACAAACCGTGTTAAGTTCTGTGTCCTTTACAGAACAAGTTACTTTTCTGGCAAGCCTGAGTAACTGGGAAAGGGATACAATTGCTTTGGAACCAGAGAGCCCATGTGTGAGGTTGTCATGGAAACGGTTTAATGTAAGTTTTCTTTTATGGTATGCCTGGCTAAGTAATTGATCAGGAGGGAAGGGGAGACTCTAGAAGCCGTTTCCCCCCAAAAAGAAGAGTTGAAATAACTAAAGAAAGGCTAACAGAATGAAGAGAATTCTTTTTCTGCTCAGGAAAAAAGAAAAGTTAGAAGGGTCATACCACTGGAGAGGACAGAGACTGCATAACTTGGAGCTTTCTCTTCTCGTTTTTTTTTTCTTCTGTGTATGGATTGAGATAGTGGGAGTGAGGGTGGGGTGGGGTGGGGTTGGAAAAAAGAGTGAAGGGAATTAGGTAATTAGCACTCCCGACTAAGAGTAGGGGGTGTTTATGGCAGTAAGGACGCCACTGGCCAGCAGGAAAAAAACACTTGTCAGGGCTACTTAGTAGGGTGTTTGAAAATCCAACAGAAGTATGTAGATGTACACCCCAGGAAGTTTTAGATGGTTAAGAAATGAAAAGTGAGGGGCTCCTGGGTGGCTCAGTTGGTTAAGCGTCTGCCTTCGGCTCAGGTCATGATCCCAGCGTCCTGGGATCGAGTCCCACATCGGGCTCCTTGCTCCGCAGGGAGCCTGCTTCTCCCTCTGACTCTGCCTGCCACTCTGTCTGCCTGTGCTTGCGCTCTCTCTCTCTCTCTCTGACAAATAAATAAAATCTTTAAAAAAAAAAAAAAAGAAAAGAAATGAAAAGTGAGTTGAAGATATTTCTCTTGTAGTCAGAGCCCTAAGCCAAGGTTAAAGCTTTTGGTAATAGATAACAGTGAAGGATTAGTGATACCTGGCTACTTGTGTTAAACTAATTCTTCCTCTAATTGCATGTATTTTAAGATATTATTATATAGAACATTAACATTTTACTAGTGTTTCATTGGTCTTTTTAAAAAATTGCTTCTCAGGGGGGCGCCTGGGTGGCTCAGTTGGTTGAGCGACTGCCTTCGGCTCAGGTCATGATCCTGGAGTCCTGGGATCAAGTCCCACATCGGACTCCCTGCTCAGTAGGGAGTCTGCTTCTCCTGCTGATCTCTCTCCTCTCGTGCTTGCTCTCTCTCTCTCAAATAAATAAAATCATTTAAAAAAAAAATTGCTTCTCAGGGGCGCCTCGGTGTCTCAGTGGGTTAAGCCTCCGCCTTTGACTCAGGTCATGATCCCAGGGTCTGGAATTGAGCCCCACATTGGGATCTCTGCTCAGCAGAGAGCCTGCTTCCTCCTCTCTCTCTCTACCTGCCTCTCTGCCTACCTGTGATCTGTCTGTCAAATAAATAAATAAATAAATCTTAAAAAAAAAATTGCTTCTCGGGGTACCTGGTTGGCTCAGATGGTGGAGCATGGGACTCTTGGTCTCAGGGTTGTGAGTTCAAGCCCCACACTGGATGTGGAGATTACTTAAAAATAAATCTTAAAAAAAAAAAGTAAAAAGCAAGGCTTCTCTATTCACTGACCATACCTTCTGTCATGCTTTCAAATTATCTGTCAGTTGACAGAGAGCCACCGAGTGTCTAATGGGCACTAGGCCCCATGCTCGGCCAATGGGTAGCTAGAGATAATCCAAGAAAACAGGATCTCTTCCCTCATGGGTTTTATAGCCTAGTGAGGGAGGCAAATATTCAGTGAAAACACACAATGAGGTGCTAAAAAGGACAAGTTCAGCCATGTGCAACTCTGTGTGAGCAAAATAAGAGAAGTACTAAATAATAAAATAATAAATAAAATAATAAAAATAATCAAGTACTCGGGGCACCTGGGTGGCTCCGTGGGTTAAGCCGCTGCCTTCAGCTCAGGTCATGATCTCAGGGTCCTGGGATCGAGCCCCGCATCGGGCTCTCTGCTCAGCAGGGAGCCTGCTTCCTCCCCTCTCTCTGCCTGCCTCTCTGCCTGCTTGTCATCTCTCTCTGTAAAAAAAAAAAAAAAAAAAAAAGTTAAAAAAAAAAATAATCAAGTACTAAAATATCACTCATCCAGAACATGAATCCCAAAACTCCAAGGCGTGAACATCAAGAATTAGAACTCGGGGGGTGGGGGCGGGCACCTGTGTGGCTCAGTCGGTTATGTGACCAACTCTTTATTTTGGCTCAGGGCAGAATCTCGGGGTGCTAGAGGAGAGCCCCGTCTTGGGCTCTGCAGACAGTGGGGAATCTGCTTGAGATTCTCTCCCTCTCCCTCTGCCTCTCCCCAACCCACCCACCGCCCCATCCCCTCCTCATATGCGCGTGTGCACACATGCTTTCTCTCTCAAATACACAAATAAATCTTAAAAAAAAAAAAATCAGAATCCTGGCGCGCCTGGCTGGTTCAGTCAGTATATCATATGACTCTTGATTTCAGGGTTGTGAGTCTGAGCTCCACACTGGTCTTAGAGATGACTTAGGGAAGTAAAAAAAATTTTTTTTTTTAAGATCTATTTATTCATTTGGGAGAGAGTGTTCATGTGCGGAGGGGCAGAGGGAAAGGGAGGGAGGTTCTTTTAAGCATGGAGCCCAACGCGGGGCTCAACCCCATGACCCCAAGATCATGACCTGAGCCAAAACCAAGAGTAGGAAGCCCAACTGACTGAGCCACCCAGGCACCCCCAAATTTAAAAAATATATATTTAAAAAAAAGAATTATAATCCTACTCACATTTCTGAATTCAGCAAATTTAATTTTTTTAACTTTTTTTTTTTAGTATCCTTCATAGACAAGGTATCCAACAATTGTGATCTTTGCCCGCAACAAGCTTGCACTGTAAGTGAGGAGACAGATATGTGGTAATGACCTATCTGGTTCTGTTCTTAGCTGACAGTTCTTGAGCCATTATTATGGGCCTGATGCTAAGCACTGACACACATTATCTCAGTTAAACTTCACAATAACCCCATTATATTGGTGTATCATTATCCCCATTTTTCATACGGAGAAACTGAGTCACGGGTTGCTGAAACACCTTACTCAAGGTCACACAACTTGTAAGTGGTAGAGTGGGGATCTGAGCCCAGGCAGTGAAGTTCTAGAGCCTAATTACCAGCTCACGGTCAGCTGCCAATCAGGATGTGGGGGCCTCTATGTGAACCTACTTTAATTGCTTTTTTTTTTTTTTTTAATTATATTTATTTGACATAGAGTGAGCGCCCTCTTGAGCAGCAGGCAGAGGGAGAAGCAGACTTCACACTGATCAGGGAGCCCCTCATGGGGCTCGATCCCAGGACCCCAGAATCACAACCAGAGAAACAGGCAGATGCTTAACTGACTGAGGCACCCAGGTGCCCCTGTTTGAACCTACTTTAGACACGGATATTGGTCAGGAATTTGGAAACGTCATACTAGGAAGGGTTGGGAATGGCCAGAATTTGGAGCAAAAATTCCCAGAACTCAGAAGGGCTCTGGCGTAAGAAGAGAATCCTTCGCAGTGTTGGGCGCCTCTAGTCCGCCTGCTCTTGCTCAGCGGCACCATCGGGCCTGCTCTGACACGGCTGACAGGCAGACAGAAGGTATTTACGCGGCCTAAAGTGCTGTAGGGGAAAAGGCTCACGGGGACGCCCGGTCAGCTGGGCAGGGACCAGTTTCCATGTTTGCAGCAAGAGAGCAGCCACCACGCCCCCGTGGCCGCTGGAAGTGGGCCTGGAGAAAGGAGAGAAACATAAGAGGCTCTGGGAAGGAGGGCACGGAGGTGACAAACCGGGGTTGGGACCCTTGAGAGTCCCGTTCGCCAGTGACCACTGTCCTCCCCTGGGCCTTCTTCTGGAGGTTCCCACTGTTTCCACAGAATGATGTTTCCAAGTTCCTGACCAACAGCCTAGGGTGAGGAGATAGAGTCAAGATGTATGACCTTGTTGAAGGTCACACAGCCAAGGTGTGAGGGGCCTGACCGCAAATCCTGTCTTGCCACCCCACTCCCCACCCCGCTGTCACTGCCCTTCCGGGCCTCAAAGGCCCCCACACTGAGCCGGCGCCCAGGGAGCAGAGGCCAGAACCAGGCACCGTCGCCTCCCGGCCCATCCTGCCACTGAGCCCTCAGCCAAGTGGGTCTGTGACTGACGGAGGCAACTATTTCTCTGAAAAATAATTAAAGCCAACTGGGCACTTGCGGCCTCAGCTGCTGGGGTGACAAGTGCTGCCTTGGTTATTTCTGAAATAATTAATGACTGTGCTTGTCTAATCTCACTTGAGGTGTGAGGAGAAGGATCAAGCCGGGGGTGCGGGTGCTGCCTCTGCCCCATGAGGGACTGGGAGGGTTATTTTTATAAACGGAGCCTGGGAGCCTTTGTGGAGACAGCCCCTCCCTTCCACCTGTGCGGGCTACAAGATGGCGGCCAGGCTGCCTCCCCGTCTGGCTGAACCCGCCTGGGGTGTTATGCCCTCCCAAGAGATGGTTCTAGACACTCTTTCCCTTGTGCTCAGGCCCACAAATTCCCCCACAAAAGCACCTGTGCACTGTCCTTGACCAGCCACACCCATGAGGTCACACCATTGGTCATAGCACAATTAGTGTATCCCTTTCAACAGTCTCACCCCCTTACCACAACCCCACAACGTCACCCTCCTTGCTGTAACCCCACAGCGTCACTCCCCCTCCCCTGCTATAATCCCACTGTGCCTAAGGCCAGCGACTTGGCTGTCACAGCTACCACATGCCAGGCCAATAGCATCATTTCCTCTCACAGCATCTTCCTGGAGTGAAGTTTTATCACCCTCATTCCCCTTTTGCAGATGGGGACACTGAGGCTTAGATAATCACTGGCCCAGAATCCCATAGGTCACGTGCGGCAGAAGTGAACTTGAAGGCTGGAACTGTTGGACCCCGGAGCTCTTACCCAGTAAGTTAATCTCAGAGAGCTCGCAGGTCGATGGAAACCAGGCCGCCCAGAAATCCCACCGGGATAAACCATTTGAAATTCAGCCCTGCCCTTCACACTAGGAGAGCAGAGTGTCAGAGGGATGTCACTGGAGAAGAACGTCACCCACGAACTCCTCCAGAGTTCATGAAGATGGGACTCTCAGGAAGACGGAGCAGCTTTCCAGGGGCCATACTCGTGCACAGCCCTAGGCAGCTGGAAGGGCCTCTGTGCAGCTCAGAGCCTGGCACAGGTCCCGAAGCCTCTGCTCCTCACCCTGCTTGTGTCTCACATAAATACATGTGAGTGTATGTGTGCATAGTATTAGTGACCCTCTTTCCTTCCCTTTTTCCCTCCCTCCCTCCCTTCCATTCTTCTTCCTTTTCTACAAAAAAAAAAAAAAATCATTCTTTATTCTTCTGGAACATATTTTTTTCATTCAACAATATATTGTGGACGCCTCTCCAATATATTTGGAACTGCATATCCTTTCAGATTAATCTAAAATGTTAATAAGTAATGCCTTCGCATGGGTCAAAATTCCAAAGATAGACGAGAGCATTCAAAGCTGGATTTCCCTCCCACTTCTCTCCTCCGGGCACCCGGTCGGGTCTCCAGAAGCAGCTAGTGCTGCCTTTGTCATGGACCGCCTGGAGCTATATGAAGCATGGGTGAGAAAATACTTACTGTCCCTCCCGTTTTCCGTAACAACATATTATCGTATGTACAAAACATACAGTATATCCTGTTCTGCTTCTTTCCTCTTTTACTTAATACCATGTCTAGAGGTCATTCCTACCCATATGCAACACTTTCTTTCTTTGTAGTGGTTAATAACAGCCTATGGTTAATAACATCCTATGGAATGTGGACTAATATAGTCAGCCCTTCTCTCACTGATGGACCTTTAGGTTGCTTCTAGTTTTTTGGTTCTTCTGTTATAAAAAGAGTGTTTCCACGAATCTTCTGTATACCCATCTCCTTGGGTCTCCAATTACTGGGTCAAAAGATGGGTATACTTGGGGGCGCCTGGGTGGATGAGTGGGTTAAAGCCTCTGCCTTTGGCTCAGGTCATGATCCCAGGGTCCTGGGATCGAGCCCCGCATCGGGCTCTCTGCTCAGTGGGAAGCCTGCTTCCTCTTCTCTCTCTGCCTGCCTCTCTGCCTACTTGTGATCTCTGTCAAATAAATAAATAAAATCTTAAAAAAAAAAAAAGATGGATATACTTTAAATTTCTTTTTTTTTGGAAGATTTTATTTATTTATTTGAGAGACAGAGGGAGAGGGCACAGAGGGAGAAGGAGAAGCAGGCTCCCCGATGAGCAGGGAGCCCCATGTGGGGCTCGATCCCACGACCTGAGCCAAAGGCAGACGCTCAACAGATCAGGGGCACCCAGGCGCTCCTGTACTTTAAATTGTAATAAATAGCACCAGATTAAATTTCCAAAGGTTGTAGCAATTTGTGAGTTCACACTTATTTTTATTTATTTATTAGCTTTTTTAGTTGCTAACATTGTTGGCAATCTGATGAGAGAAAATAGCACTTCTGGTTCTGAATGTGCATTTCCCTGACTTCTCTGCGAGGCTGAGTATCTTTTCTCAAGCACTCTGGCCATTTACATCACCTTCTATGACTTGTCTGTGCCCTGAGCCTGTTTTTCCAGTGAGTTCTTTGTCCTCCTCCTAGCTACTTCTTGGGTATCCTTCCTTTGTTTTATGTAGAAATATGTTCCCCTAATTTGTTATTTTGACTTTGTGTATAGTGTCATGCACCATGGAGAACAGTTTATTTTTTGTGTAGTCAAATCTGCCAAGCATGATCATATTTTAAGGAAAAGAAAGTTATTTTTATCTTAAAAGATAAACATTTTAAATTTGGACAGTATAATTTCAGCGTGAATGCTGATTTCGCTTGCCTGCCAGATGCTTTACTATTCTAGGTATTGTGAAAGAGAAAATAGTGGAGGTCAATTGATACATGAAATCTTTTGATACTGTTTTGTTTCAAATGGTCCCCCAACTCCCAGTGCTGGTGTTGGTGGTGGTGCTGGTGGTGCTGGTTCTGGTGGGAAGTTCACCTGTTCTGGGTTAGGGCTATGCTCTCTTCTTAGTTATGCTATACTCTACAGTATCTTGTGTGATCCTTATGATGGCTTTTGGAAGTCAGCTTTTTTTTCCCCTTTTTTTATTGAAATATTAATTCACAGGTCATAAAATTTACTTTTTTTAAGTGCACAACTCAGTGCTTTTTTTTATTTGTATTTTTATTTTTTTAAAAGATTTTGTTTATTTATTTGACAGACAGAGATTACAAGTAGGCAAGAGAGGCAGGCAGAGTGAGAGAGAGGAGAAAGCAGGCTCTCAGAGAGCCTGATGTGGGGCTCGATCCCAGGACCCAGGGATCATGACCTGAGCCGAAAGCAGAGGCTTTAATCCACTGAGCCGCCCAGGTGCCCCAGTCAGTGCTTTTTAAAAAAAAAAAAAAAAGATTTTATTTATTTATTTGATAGAGAGGGAGAAGCAGGGTTCCCGCCCAGCAGGGAGCCCAGTGCGGGACTCCATCCCAAGACCCCAGGATCATGACCTGAGCTGAAGACAGAGGCTTTAACCCACTGAACCACCCAGGCGCCCCAATAGCTTTTTTTTTTTTAAGAGAGGGAAGTGGAAGGGAGGGACAGAGGCAGAGGGAGAGAGAAAATGTCAAGCAGACTCCCTGCTGAACGTAGAACCCAATGCAGGGCTCAATCTCACCAGCCTGAGATCATGACCTGGACCAAAATCTAAAGTCAGATGCTTAACTGACTGAGACACCCAGGCGACTCTAAATCCAGATTTTTTTTTAAGATTTTATTTATTCATTTGACAGAGAGAGATCACAAGTAGGCAGAGAGGCAGGCAGAGAGAGAGAGGAGGAAGCAGGCTCCCTGCTGAGCAGAAAGCCCGATGCGGGGCTTGATCCCAGGACCCTGATCATAACCTGAGCCAAAGGCAGAGGCTTAACCCACTGAGCTACCCAGGCACCCCCAGAATATTTTTAACCCCAAAAAGCAACCTTCTGGTAGATACTGTTCTCATCCCCATTTTACAGATGAGGGAACAGACTCAGGGAGGTGATGTAATCAGGTCTGGATTTGAACTCAGCCCTATCACCTGTGCTGGCCTCCTCTTGACTGAGATCCATGATGCTAGACCAGAGATTGGCAAACTTTTTCTCTTAAGAGCCATATAGTAAATATTTTAGAGTTTGTGAGTCACTCAATGGGTAAGCGTTTTTGAATTGAATTTAGAGCAAAAATAACTCCATATGAGGAAGTGTTTCTAAATGTCTGGTTGTGGGTGAAGGTTTTGCGGAGGTATTCACGTAGAGGGCAGACAAGTAGAAACAGTTTCATTTTGTTTTAATTGTGGGGGGGTGGCTGGGTGGCTCAGTTGGTTAAGCATTTGCCTTCAGCTCAGGTCATGATCCCAGGGTCCTGGGATCTGACTCATTGCCCAGCAGGGAGTCTGCTTCTCCTTCTGCCTGCTGCTCCCCCTGCTTGTGCGCGCTCTCTCTCTCTCTCTCTCTCTCTCTGTCAAATAAACAAATAAAATCTTTTAAGGATTTTTTATTTATTTGACAGAGAGAGAGAGAGAACACAGAGGGAACATGAGAGGGAGAAGTGGACTCCCGCTAAGCAGAGAGCTCCGTGCGGGGCTCAATGCCAAGACACCGAGGCAGATGTTTAATCAACTGAGCCACCCAGGTGGCCTAGAAACAGTTTTAAAGAGTCAGATCCAGGAAAGACCTAGTGGAGTCAGATTCCAGTTCAAAGTCAGGAGCAGCAAATGTCTGAGACCCCTCCCATCCCAGCAGCTCTAGTGCTGAGGCACGTGGTAGCCCTTTACAGGGTGCGTTACAAGGTCTAAAGTATTCTGTGCCACCCTGGCATCTTTGAGCTCACAGGGCCTCAGAGGCCTGCTCCACTGCTCCAGATATGCCCCCCCCCAAGCAGGAAAGGCTCCCCAGCCTGCTAGTTCCCCCATCAGCAGGGCCAGCTGCCCCCACTGTCCTCAGCCTAATTGATTTCAACTCCCTGCCAGCCCGAGAAATTATTCAAACAAACCAATCACATCCTCCTGAGGAAACCAGGGGTCACCCCACCCTCGGGTTTACTACAAAGCCCGCCTTCCACCGCCCCTGCTCGTTCAGTCTGCTCCTGAGTGCAAGCCCTGGGTGGCCCTGGGTGGCCCTGGATGGCAGGCTATGTCTTCCTCTAGGGCTCTGGGAGTATGTTTGATTAATAACTTCCTGTTTGAGTTCATCTGTTTGGTGTCAGGGTCATGGGCTCAGCCGTCTCATACTAGTTAGGGTGGGGACCCTCCTTCACCGAGCAAGTGAATAGGAGGCAATTGAAACAGAGATCAGCTGCTGCCCCCTCCCAGCATCCATGTCAGTGACCTGATTTTCCCTAGGGGCAAGGGAAAAATCCCCCTCCCCAAGCCTTGTGGTTCAGGTAGGACTGGCTCCAGCTATAACTCAAGCCTATTTCATGCATTTTGCCTCAGTAACTGGTTCAGAGACAAATACATGACCTAGTTTGATCCACTTTCAGGATTTTTTTCTGAAACTATTGAGAAAGAGGCACTTTTTTTTTTCTGCTGAGGTAGCTAAGCAGGTGAGTCAGTCATCTGACGTTGTTAGTGGCTGCTTTATGGAGGCCCTGTCTGAGATGAACCTGATAGAACAGAAAATAGAGCCTGGATCCAGCTTTACCTGAACTGGTGCTACTCTTAGACTTTTCCAGTTATGTGAGCCAATAAGTACCCTCCTCACCCTCCATTTGTTTTTTGGTTTTGTTTTGCTTTGTTTTTGTTTTGTTTTGTTTAGCTCAAAAGAGTCTAGACTGACAATACACTCAATAAATATAAATTGAATGACTTCAATTTATATTGAGAGAAAATTTATATTGTAGTGCTTGCTACACTCCTTGGTAGGTCTTAGTCTTTATTAAATGAAGTCTTCCATTTAAGAGAGAAGAAATCGTATCTACTGAAAACAGAGCCAGGACTAAGATTAAAAAAAAAAAAAAAATGAAGATGGTCTGAAAAATTGTGGGTTGCATGCCACACACTGAAGCCACCAAGAACCAGAAAGGACAGGTCTACCCAGGTGAGACCTCCATGCATCAGTATCCCATGTCTCTTAGTGGTCCTGTTCCCTTGGATAGATCATTCAAATAAAAGGTATTTTCCCTCAGGTGTGCATAATAGAGTTGGAGAGCATCACACACTTGGTTGAACATTTGGTCTCCAGTGAAATAGGCCATTGGTAAGTTACCAAAGCACGACAGTGTCTGATTTCTGATACAGCTTAATCTAGTGACCATACTTAACAGTTCACGCAGGGTGTGTTAATTTCAGGACACCCCCCCCAAGAGCTCCATGGACAGAATTCAAGCAGGACACAGATTCAAATAAAGGAAAATTACATCTATGTTTTCATTATCTTCTATGGGAAAGTTAGAATCAAGTCAGTTATGAATGAAGGCAATAAACTACATATTAGTAGCAATTCCTGTGGTTTTGTTTCCAATAAAAATCATAGATATTTTAGTATCACATTATGGTTATTGCAGATATCTTGAAATATTGTTTATGATCATCACGACTCTGAAATTAGGATGGTTCTTAGACCAGATGCCAGATCTTGTTATTTAATGTGCTCATAAAGAAGTACTTTTATTACATCATGGATTAAAAAAAAATACATTGTGACAACTCTATTTCATTATAACTTGTTTCCTTTGCAATCCTATGTATTTTAGTTTTTGCAATAAAATCATGTTCTGAGGAGGAGTCTGTAGGTATCCCCAGATTGCCACAGCCCCAAAACTGGTTTGGACCCCCTAAGCTAGCCCTTCTGTATTGTTATACCCTGAATCCAGTTCTTAGCCTCGATGAACCTCAGTCTGCCTGTCTATAAAACAGAACATTAATGGCTATGTTACAAGATTTTTGTAATGTTTAAATGAAGTAAACACAGTGTCTCATCCCTGTTGCTTAACACATAGGAGGAAATCTGCATGTTTATTTTTCTTTCCACATTTCAAGCAGTTCCCAACTGGTAGTGCAGCATGAAGCATAGAGATCTCATGCCAAAGCTCCCTGGGTTCAAATCTCATTGCTGTCTTGATCTCAGCTCTCTAAATCTGTTTTTTCACCTTTTTTTTTTTTTTTTTAGTTAAGATTTTATTTATTTATTTGACAGAGAGAATGAGAGCACAAGAAGGGGGAGCAGCAGGCAGAGGGAAAAGCAGGCCCTCCCCTGAGCAGAGAACATGACACGGGGCTCAATCCCAGGGCCCTGGGATCACGACCTGAGCCAAAGTTAGTTGCTTAACCGACTGAGCCACCCAGATGCCCCTGTTTCCTCATCTTTGAAATGGGGTCATTCCTTTCCAGCAGCATTACAAGAGTGAAAGATTGTATGTATGCAAAATCCCCCACATAGTCCCTGGCCCAGAATAGTCAAAAAAAAAACCAAAAACCAAAACAAAAACCAGAAGCTACTGGGTGCCTGAATGACTCATTCAGCTAAACGTCTGTCTTCAGCTCGAGTCATGATCTCAGTGTCCTGGGATTGATCCCGGGTGGGTGGTGGGCTCCTTTCTCAGCAGGAAGTCTGCTTCTCCCTTTCCCTCTGCCCCTGCCACCCACTCGTGCTGTCTCCCTCACACAAGTGAATAAATAAAATCTTTAGGGGCACCTGGATGGCTCAGTCCGTTAAGCGTCTGCCTTCAGGTCAGGACACGATCCCAAGGATCAAGAGTTGGGCGCTTAGGGCGCCTGGGTGGCTCAGTGTGTTAAGCCACTGCCTTCGGCTCGGGTCATGGTCTCGGGGTCCTGGGATCGAGTCCCACATCGGGCTCTCTGCTCAGCAGGGGCCTGCTTCCCTTCCTCTCTCTCTGCCTGCCTCTCTGCCTACTTGTGATCTCTCTCTGTCAAATAAATAAATAAAATTCTAAAAAAAAAAAAAAAAAAAAAAAGAGCTGGGCTCTTGAACAGAGTTGGGCTCCCTGCTCAGTGGGGAGCCTGCTTCTCCCTCCCCAACCGTGCTCCCTGTGGCTCTTTTTCTCAAATAAATAAATAAAATCTTTTTTAAAATCTTGAAAAAAAAAAAAAGTACAGAAGCTGCTATTATCATCAACAGTCCCATCAATTTCTGTATGAAAAAAAAGCTGGACAAGTTGTCCTTTCTTTGCCAGAGAGCTATCCTCATTCTCAGCCCACTCCTTAATAGTCCCAGTCAGACTCTTCCCGTGATGAGCAAGTGTCTGGAGATTTCTACTCCCCTGCAGTCATCCCATCAGGAAGAGCTCTGGAGACAGCCTGGTGGTGTCACCCTGCATCAGATACTAGCTGGCCAGGGAGGAAAATGTCCTTAAGACCTTGTGTCATAGGGGCACCTGCCTGGCTTAGTTGGTAGAGCATGTAACTCTTGGTCTGGGGGTCGTGAGTTCAAGCCCCACATTGGGAGTAGGGTTTACTTAAAAAAACAAAAACAAAAACAAAAACAAAAAAACCTGCTGTTCTAACTGGGAACGCTGAGTCCCAGCAGGTGAAGGGACTTCCTCCAAGATCAAGCAGATTTCCTTCGGTGACACAGATTAAGTTGCTGTCCTTTCTAGACACTGTTTCACTTCCTCTCTGCATCCTTCCTGCCCGAGAAAGAATGAGGGGGTCAGCCTTTCCGGAGAGGGTGCATGACAGTAATGGGAAAAAAAACAAGAGGAGCACGAACTCTCCGGCACTTAACCCAGCCGGGCCTTCTGTTGTGGGTTATAGGGATCACCCCACTCTTCCTCACTTCAACCTATGAAGTGGGTATTACTGTCCTCATCTTACAGAGGGGGAAGCCCCAGGGAGGGCTCTTATGTCTTGTCCAAGGTCACGTAGCTTGTAAGTGGCAAGACCAGGCTTTGAATCCAGAGCTGCCGGCCCCAGCACGTGTGCTCTTGCCATGATGATATCCCAGCGTCCCTTCTGCTTCTCATGTGTATTGGGTTGCACGGGGTCCACACCAACCAGGCAGCGCCCCCCCAACCCTGACCTGCCGCCTCTCCCTAGAAGTGCACCAGGCCCTGCACCCCCACCCCGCATGGGAGCGCCCCACGATCCGCCTGGAGCCCCTGCTCTGAGGAGCCCTGGAGCGGAGCCAATCTGCTGCCCACCCGAGGGGCCTGCTCCCCCTCTTCCTCTGGCCGGCAGGGCTGTGCGGACCTGCTAATTGTGTTTGCATTTGGGCTGATTTGTATCAGTGCTCAGCATGCACCCACACCCCCCACCACGAAAGCAGATGGGCGCGTTGTGCTTTCGAAAGAACCATAATTAAGGCAATTTAGCATCTTCCTCAAAGGACACTCTTCCTCCACACGGAGGAAATGTCTTTGGAGCGTTGCTTTAGAATGTCTTAGGTTGAATTCTGCGGGCACTTGCAGCTGATCTGATGGCGGGGGTTGGGGGTGTGGAGGGGGTAGGGTGGTTGGGTGGGGGTGGAGGAGGTGCTGGGGGGGGAGAAAGAGAAAGCTTTCTTTTGCCCCCGGGCCTGGGGCGGGAGAAGAGGAAACTCCAGGAGCGGGGGAGACCTGCTTTGTGACTTTGAGGTCTCTTTCCCTTCCTGATCCTTTAGGTACCACGTTTGTTTAAAAAAAAAAAAAAAAAAAAAAAAAAAGTACAAATAAAATAACTCAGCAGTAGCTTGAGAGAAGCCTTTTAGATTCAGAATCCCTGGAGATGTTTGACAAGACTCACAGATGATCCCCACTCCAGGCAGGCTGGAAAACCTTTTGATTAGAAGTATTCTCTGTTTTACTGAAAATGCTTTTTTTGGGGGGTAGAATTTTAGAGCCAGAAGTTACCTTAGTAACCTCTCTTATATAATATGGAGGGTGAAGTTTGCTGATGTAAAGAAGCAGCTTGCTCAAAAACCTAACAATTAATTTTTTCTTTTATTCACATATATTCATGTCAATATATTTTATATAAATAAAATCCCATAGTTACACATGCCAACAGGACATGTAAGAGAGTAAAAGTTGGAAGTTGTTCGCCACCACACCGCCCTCCTCCGTCCCCAGCTGACCACTGTGAACAGCCTGGTTCCCTCCCAAGCTACTTTTCTAGCATTTATGTGCATTTTCATACTTGTAAGTGTACACAAATGTAGTTTGAATGAATGCATGAATTGAATACATGAATGGGATCGCACCACACAGACTCTTCTAGAACTTGCTTTTGTCACATAATCTTTTTCCGCCCAGATAGTTTATCATATTGATACCCAGAAATCTACCGAGTTATTTTTAACTGCTCTATAGGAACTCATAATGTAGATATAATAATATCATCGATTGAACCAAACGGAATGGAAAGGCATTTCGGTCATTTTCATTTTCTTCCCTGCTGTGACAAACACACATCCGTGTGCATGGGGGAGAGTACTTTGTTAAGCTGATCATTAACAATGGCGCTGTTAAAAGGCATCCTCGCTTAACCTTTGGAGAGTTGCTGGCAAGTTGTCCCAAGTAAGTTCCGAAAAAGACTGTCCCCGTATCTCTTCACCCAAGGACCCCATTTCCCCACACCCTCACGGATACTGGATGTGACCAATCGGTTCCAATTTCTCCAGTCAGATGGATGAAAACCAGCTTCAACTCCCCAAAATTGTCTTTCGGGAATGAACTCTGATGTCTACATGGAATTTGGAGGTTCTGTTTTGAAGGGAACACCTGAGATTTCTATTTTTAAGTCATCTCTGCGCCCAACATGGGGCTCGAACTCACGACCCTGAGATCAAGAGTCGCATGCTCCATGGACTGAGCCAGCCAGGTGCCCCAAGGGAACCCTTGAGGTTTTAAAAAGGATCTTCGGAACCTCAGATGTGTCTGTCAATTAATTATCCATGCCAGAAAGTTCCCTTAAATTTCAGAGACTGTCAAACTACCTTGTCTTTGGAGAGAGGAAAGCTGTTCTTTCCACAGTCCCTGAAGACTAAATTTGGAAGCAGCACCTATTTTTTATTTTATTATTATTATTATTATTATTATTATTATTATTATTAGGAAACCACGTTTTAGAATTAAATCCTGCCTTTCGGCTTTGCTCGGTCCCAGCGGGCATGGTACGCGGGTACAGACAGGTATACGAGTAGGATTACGGCATCAGCCCAACTTCTCTCTGTTCAGTTCACATTAAAGAACCCCTACTTACAAGTTTCCTCTCTGTAATGAAAATTAAACACACTCACACACAGAGGAAAAACACTGGAGAACCAAGGGGCTCGTGGGCTTTAGGGACGCACCAGGGAGAAGGGAAACAACTGTGTGGAGGGAGCCGGCTGTCCGCGGGCCCGGCCGTCTCCTGGCCTCTGCCTCCCATCTTCCCTCTCCGTTCTGCTGTAGCAATCCCCCGCTCCCTACTCCATAGCTTTCGTCATGCTTCCCTGGGAATTAGGACCTCGCGCATCCCCCTCATCTGACTTCTGAGTCCTGCTTCATAGCTGGACAAATGCACAGGCCGAGTCAAGGGGGTGGGCCCTGCACCACTGGCCTCCCGTCACGCATTAGCTGTGAGACCTTGGGCAAGTCACTACTCCGTCTGTGCTGTCTCCTTGCCTGAAAAATGGGACGAGTAAGTAAAGATCTCATGATTCTCTTGGGAATCGTGTATGGAAAGTGCTCTTCACGGTGCCTGAGCGGTTAGCAGACATCTTCCCTTCCCCCTCAAGGGGGCCCTGGGGAGTTATCTCAGCCCTCTGAGCCTCATATTGTCCATCCATAAAATGGGGTTGCTAATTCCCTCCTCAAAGGCTCTTGTGAAAGTTAAGGAATTATTTAAGCACTGTGCCTGGCCCCTGTGACCGGCCTGGCCTCATCTCCTTCTCTGGCTTCAGCCCCTTCTCTTATTGATTGAAATGTTCCGAGGAGGACTGTCCTGAAATGCTCTGTTAGCTCCGAAGAGGACAGGAATTACGAGCTTGTGGAGGGTTGGCGAGGTTGGCTGACGATGCTCTCTGAGTCTCTCCCTTAGTCAGGGACTGGTCCACTGAGTATCTAATGTGTCTCTCAGAAACGGTCCTAATTTCCCTCCCCTCAGCTACCCCGCAGCTCCTGCCTGCAGTCAGGTCCCACACGTCTTCCCACAGCCTCCCGCCTGGTCTCCTTCATCTTGATCCCTCCTACCTGCTGGTTCTGGAGTTTTCTCCACATACAAACCAAAATATGGAGTAAACCTTTCAATCAACTACTGTCTGCTCAAATACTTGATTTTTACTGAGCACGTACTAGGCACCTCGCACTACGCTAAACATAGTCCTCCCCTCAGGTGCTCCTCACGACGCAGGCAGACACTTCTACTGTGCCCACTTTACAGATGAGCAAGGTCACAGAGCTGCAAAGCGGACGAGCAGAATGTAGACACACGGAAATCCTCACCACAGTCTTTGAGGGCAAATCATAGCCTCACTGTACATCATTTTATTCATTCAAGAAATACCTACCGTGCGTCTTGGGCGCCTGGGTGGCTCAGTGGTTTAAGCCTCTGCCTTCAGCTCAGGTCGTGATCTCAGGGTCCTGGGATCGAGCCCCACATCGGGCTCTCTGCTCAGCGGGGAGCCTTCTTCCCCTTCTCTCTCTGCCTGCTGCTCTGCCTACCTTGCGATCTCTCTCTGTCAAATTAAAAAAAAAAAAAATACCTACCGTGTGTCTAGCATGGACAGCATCCATTAGGTCCCAGGGTAGAGTGGGAAGCAGGGTAGACAATGGTGGATCGAGTATGACAGGGCTGGAGTGTGAGCAGGAGAGGGTGCTGGGAAGGCTGCCTGGAGGAGGAGGTGGCCAGAGGAGAGCTGAGTGACCTAATGGGGACAGGAAATAAGCAGAGAGATGATGGGGTCCTGGCCCCCAGCACCTGGTAAGAACTAAAGGCTGGGTGCACAGAGCTCAAAGCCAGCTTCATGGTGTTCTCTGTGTTTTATCCTGCCTCCGTTGGCCCTAGGAGATTCCTAAGTCTACCTGAGAGGCTAGAGGCTTCCTCCTGGCTATGGGCGGCAGAAACATCAAGACTCTTCTCAGATGGCTTTGACCTGAGTTAAGCCGAGATCCCAGAAATTCAACCCCTCTGGGACGGGGGTGCCTACCCCCACTCACAAATCACAAATCCTTTTGGCTGAAATGACCGATCAGTGCTGGCTAAGCTGAATATTGCTTTTTTTTTTTTTAATTTAATTTTTAAGTCCTCTCTACATCCAACATAGGGCTCAAACTCAGGACCCAGAGATCAAGAGTCGCACTCTCTACTGATTAAGCCGCCAGGCGCCCCACTCCAGATCCCCCACTGCACCTCCTTTAAAAAAAAAAAAAAAAAAAAAAATGAGGGTGACTAACCTGGTGCCAGCCCCAGTCTAAGTTGACCCCACGGAGGAAAATGTGTCCTCCTCTTCGCAAATGACTAAGTCTCCTGCCCGGCCCCTCCATGTCTCAGAGAGTAGAGGGGTAGGAAGTTATTCCAGACCACAGACAATCCCTCCTCAGAAACTCCTTCTCCCCATGAAAGATCCCAGGGATCTGGTGGTGGCGGAGCGGGCGAGGGCTGTTCACATGCAGTGAACATTCGAAGAACACCCGGGAAGCCAGGGACGATGGGAAGCCTTTCCATCTCTTAATTCATTCCGTCCTCACTACGATGCCGTGTAGGGACTAACATCCCCATTTCACAGACAAGAAAACTGTGGCTCCGAGAAGAGCCCCACCTGCCCAGGCTCACCAGCCAAGGAGCAGCAGAGCTAGAATGTTCTACCAACCCCAGGGCCTAACCCCAAGCGCATGCCCTCTTCTCCCTGACGCACGTCTTCCTTTCTTTTTTCCACATCCTGTCTCTTTTAGTCAACTCTGCAGGAAAGATATTATTCTCATTTTACAGGCAGACTGTAAGAGTCCATGGAGTTGTCCCGATTCTACAGATGAGGTTTCTGAGGCTCAGGGAGGTAAAAGGTCTGAGTTTGAACTCAGGCCCACGGGCTCGCCACAAATCCCCAGCAGGGCCAGGAAGACAGGGGGAGTGGTTACAAGTGGGAGCCATCCAGCATACCACACTTTGCCTATTTCCTTGGCTGATTTCAACTTTTTTCTATTTGTACCGCAGAATCTAAAATTTCTCCAGTTCCGAGAGGGAAAGAGTCTCGCCTCGGGGTCAGACCAGATGTCCGCTGTGAGCTGAACTTCTCTGCAGCAGCTTAAACCCTTCACAGAGCCGAGTCAAGGGAGGTGCCTCCCTCCTTTCCTGGCGGCCACCAGCCTCAGCCCTGCTGTCCCCTTGGATTTCTATTCCCTGGGTGAAGCCATTGAGCTCTTAATTAAATTCTCTGGTTAGAAGTCAAGCCCGAGGAAAACAAACAGAGAAAGCTCTCCTGTGGGACCTGTCTTCTCCCTGCTCCGAGGTTTGATGCTGGAGATGGTATCACGGCTGCCCCTAGGACATCCATTCCTCACTGCTCCGGGGAATTTCCTGTTGGCTGATTCCAGAGGAAATTGCCATGGGAGGTACGGGGATGTTATCAGGAGTCTCGGTGCTGTGTTCCAGTTAGGAGTGAAGGGGGATGGTGAGGGGTGGGAAGGAGGCAGAGACAGGGAGGAAGAATGGTGGGAGGCACTGGGAGGCACTGAGATATGGGCTCACGGACATCTGGACACTTGTCCCCAAGGACAGCAGACACCTCATCACATGTACCTCCCTTCGTAGGTGACTCCCGTTTTCCCCTAACCACACTCAGATGGACACAAGGAATAATGGGGCTCTGGAAAGAGCACTGAACTGTGAGTCAGGAAGTGCAAGGTTTACTGGAGATCTGTTACTAACTCAGTGTGTGACGAGTTCATCATAATCACAGCAAAATGTCGTCATGGGGTTATATGTTTCGTGTTATGCTAAACCCCCTTCATGAATGATCTCACTTAATTCTTGCAATTTGATCCCCTTCCTCAAAGAAACTGAAGCCCAGAGAGGTTAAGTGACCAACCCAAATTCACACAGCTGATAAGCAGTAGAGCTGAGATTCAAACCCAGTGGTCTGCCTCCAGAGCCCAAAGCTCCCGACCATACTCTCCAGTTAGTTCCTCCTTGTCAGACTTATCTGTAAATTCACAAGATCAATAAACTTGAACTTCAAAGGTCCTTCCAGCTCTGACAATGCACGCTGCATTCAACATTCATTATATGGCAGGCACTGAGCTGGGAATACAAAGATAAATAAGGCTTCACCTCTGTCCTCAGGTTATAAACTCCTTGAGAGTAGAAATCACATCTGAATTATCCTTGCTGTCCCCTAGCCACTTACCACGGCCCTGTGCAAAGAGCAGGTGATCAAAATATTCATTCACTAGATGCGTGATTTATGGTGAGAAGCCTGGGCTTGCGGAATTAGATATAACTGAAGTCCCACTCTGTCCCAACGCTTGCAAGAGAAAGTCACTTAACTTCTGTGTCTGTTTCTTTATCTAGTGGCAGTACAGCAGTCCTTTCCTCTCAGGATTATGGAGACGACAAGGCACGTTAAGCCAAATAGTGCTTGGCATGTAAAAACTACTCAGTAAATATTGGTTCCTTTCGTTGGTGGATTCTCCATCCTTCCCTTTGCCCTTGTTCCTACCTGGTGAAGGGCCCTCTCTGCTGTCCGGTGAACTCATTTCCACTGCTGGGAGCAGGCGGCAAACTTGCTCAGCGAACTTGGGAGCAGCGAGAAAGAAACGAGGGAGAAGGCTGGGCTTCTCAGTCCCTGAAACGCCCTTGCCTGGATTCTGATTCCCATGCAGTCCTCCATCCTCCCTGATGTCCCCTCTGTCTAGACAGATCTCTCCTGAGAAATTACAAGCCACAGATTGTCTGATGACAAAGCTTGCCCCGGACACCGGTCCACTGACACAGGATTCATTCAACCCTGTTCAGAAAAGGGCAAATCTGGCTCCCACCTCTCCTAAAGCTGGGTGTCTTCTTCGATCAGTTTGTCCATCCATCCATCCATCCATCCATCCACCCATTCATCAGTCTTTGGCTGAATGCCTACAGTGTTTCAGACCCGATGCTAGCATGGGACATACTGAGCTGAATAACCCCTCCCCTTCCAAAACTCAATGTCGGGGGAGATGGACTCCAAGTAATTCTGAAAGGTATGGCATCCCAACTATGATTACGGTGATAGGAAACACTCGTGGCTGACTTACTATTTTCCAGGAGCTACACGAAGTACTTTTGGTACATGGTTTCAACCGTCCTCATCATGACCCCATGAAGGGAGTACTACTATTGTGATCATTTTACACACGAAGTCTGCTGAGGCTCGTGCAATTGAAGCCACCCGTCCGGGGTTGCACGGCTACTGAGTGGTGAAATCAGGAGTTAAAACTCGGTCTGATCACTGAGTCGACCCTTTTAACCCCCACTCTGCCATCAGACCTGCAAGGAAGGAACCACCACTTCCGTTCAGGAGGAATGGGATGGCCCCTGCAAAGAACCGTATCTCAGAGCCGGGCCTGGAGGGGGTGAGTCATGGTAAGTAAGGAGGTATGAAATATTCCAGAAACAAGAGGGATTCTGACTCATGGAAATGGGGATGAAAACTTTGGAAATGGAAGGAAAAGCATGAGCCCGTTACTGAAGGCAGGACATACAGAGGGGGAGCGGAGCGGGAAGAGCTTGGAATGCCCTGGGGCCGGGGGTGGGGGGGCTGGGGAGTGTGGGGGGAAGCTGGGACCTCTTCAGGAGCGGTGGTAGGTGCTGGAGATGTCCCAGTCAGGAATCCACGTGTTTCAGGAAGCCTGTCTTAAGGAAACGTGGAGGATGGTTTGGAGGGGGCAGGAAGCTGTCGGGGAATTGCCGTGGCCTTTCCTCAGTGTAGGAACAGTGACGGGGACTATGATAGAGTTGTCGATGATCCCATGTAGGGATCGGGGTTCAGGGTACAAAGACTGCCCTCCTGCCACTGTCCAATCACACCACTTCCTTACTCAGAGCCCTTCTCTGGCTCCCATGGCTCTCAGGATAAATCCTGGTGTCCTCCACCTGCCATTCAAGGTTCTTAATGAGCTGGCTCCTTCCTGCCTCTCCAGCCGCATCCTGACCTCTTCTCCCTACTCTAGCGATATATACCAACACGCCGTTGCCCTAACCAAATTCTTTTTTTTTTTAATTTTTAAAATGGCTTTATTTATTCATTTGAGACAGAGTGATACAGAGAGAGAGAGTATGTGTATGAACAGGGGGAGAGGCAGAGGGAGAGGGAGAAGCAGGCTCCCTGATGAGCCGGGAGCCCAACGTGGGGCTCCATCCCAGGACATGGAGACCATGACCTGAGCGGAAGGCAACCACTTAACCATCTGAGCCACCCAGGCAACCCCCCTACAACCGAATTCTTTTCTTAATGTCTGTGCCTTTGCACATGCTGTTCTTTCTACTGGGAAATACCTTTGTTCTCCCCCCCCCCCCCCCCCCCCCCCGCTTTGCTCAAACGCCTGCTACTCACTCTTCAGGGTTCAACGCAGGATGCCCCTCCCCCTTCAACCTCTCTCCCTTCCCAGACACCATGCGGAGCTTACCTGCATTCACGTTTTCTCTCCTGGACTGTACGCTTCCTGCGAGTGGAGAATGGGCTTACTTAACACATGGTTTTATTTATTCTTAACGCAGAAGTGTTAAGCATACTTGACACAGAGGGTGCGGGCTGAGAGGCTGCAGTGACCTTCAGCCTTTGCCTTAGACCAACTTTCCAAAGGCAAGATTTACCATCGTGGGCTGCTTTTGGTGTTAAATGCTGTCAGCTGGCCAGAGCACACCGAGATGTGACACAAAGTTTGCCCCCCTCTCTTCGCTGTTTCTCCTCCCTGGTCAGGGCAGCTTCTGGGGCTGTCTGGGTCTTTTCTTTTAAGATTTTATTTATTTATTTGACAGAGAGAGACACACAGCGAAAGAGTGAACACAAGCAGGGGGAGTAGGAGAGGGAGAAGCAGGCTCCCTGCTGAGCAGAGAGCCCAATGCAGGGCTCGATCCCAGGACCCTGAGATCATGACCTGAGCTGAAGGCAGGCGCTTAACGAATGAGCCACCCAGGCGCCCCCTTGTCTGGGTCTTTTCATTGAGGACACCCCCCAGCTGTAGCTACTCTATGTAGGTTTCCCAAATCAAGGACCTCAGGCCGGGACCCCAGTGGTAGCGCAGTCACTTCTGCTGTATAGACAGGTCCCCTTCCTCCTCTAGGACTGTTCCACTTGGGGCAGCAGTAGCAGCAACACCTATTTTGGGAAATGTCTACATATGGCAGCATTCCATCTTCCTATTTCCTATTTGGGAAAATAGCCCAGGACCTGAGTAGAGCGAAGGAGGCTGAGGTGTGGCTGCCCGTAACTTCTGTCTATTTGCCAGTGATTTACTTGCCTGCGATTTGCACTAAGACAAAAAGAACTTTTGCATTATTGACGATCATTGATCACAGCCTTCCAAAAAGAGAGAGATGTTGAGAGAGATGGAGGCCCCTGGCCAATGGCCCAACAGTAAACCAGGAGGGTGAGGTGTGGAGAAAGGAGGGGAGGGCCAGGTGGGAAGGGAATTTGTGGAGACAGAAGGACACAGAAGGACACCAAGAAGAAAGTCTGGAGGAGGCGCTGAGGGTGGGTGGGCCAGCTGTCAAACCGTCCTGCGGGCTTTGGAACGGGCCCCCCTATGGCTGGTCTCTTCTTCTCCCCAACTAAGGACCCTTCACGACTGAAACTGTTGGCACGGAGAGTCACTTCATAAGGATAAAAGGGTCAATTCATCAAGAAGACGTAACAGTTTTAATGCTGGATGGACCTAATAACAAGGCGTCCAAATGCATGAAGAACCAAGTAGACAGAAAGCCCGCACGGACGTGGAAGGCCAGCTCCGCCCGAGCCACGTGGAGCGGACACGCGACGCGCCCGGCTCTGTGTCTCGGCCACGGTCGCTTCTCCATGTCCACTTTGTGCTCAAGCCCTCTCTCAGCCCTGGTTGTCTGGGACGGGGCCCCTGCCTCCCTGAACTCAGCTCCCGTCATTCACTTAGTCTCCCCACCGACCCTGACCGACCCCGACCGACCACTTGTGTGTGTGTGTGGGGGGGGTGTCCCTCGCTGGGAATCCTGGTTCCCCACCCTGGGGCAGCGCCCAGTCCCCACCTCCCGCCTCCGCTCGTGAGGCCACCTCCTCTCTCTTTCCTTTCCCTACTTCATTTTCTTCCATACCATTTACCTCTACAAACATTTTATATATTTTACTTATCACGTTCATATAAGCTCCCCTGGGTCCACATCTGTTTAGTGCACCATGTCCCCAGTGTCTAGAACATGCCTGATACACAGAGCAACAGTTATTTGTTAAACGAAGAAAAAAAAAAAAAAAAACCCAACTAGGGATGAACACCCGAGACGGGCGCGGGAGGACCGCACCGGAGGCTCGGCTCTCAGCCCGGGGCTCTGGGCGTGGCCCCCCCCGTGCGGACCCAGCCCTCCTCCTCCCCACTCCGCTCTCGTACAGGTGCGGCGCGGGGAGCCGGGGGCCGGGCTGGGGCGGCGGCGGGGGCTCGGAGCTCCCCGCGGGGCCGGGGCCGGAGGGGGCCGAGCCTGCGGACCGCGGGCGGGGGGCCGAGAGGGGAGCGAGGCTCGCGGGGGAGGAGCTGGGGGAGGGGAGCGAGGAGGAGCGGCGCGCGCGGGAAGGGGAGCGCGGAGCGGGAGCCGCTGGGCGCCTGCCGGGGCGGAGGGAGGCGGGGATCGCGAGGGCGCGGGCCGGGCAGAGCCCCCGGGGCGGCGGGGCGGGCGGCGCCCGGAGCTCGGCGCGGGTCGCGGCGGAGATGCGGCGGCCGCCGGCGGAGAGACGCGGCGCTGCGCGAGGAAGCAGGACCCGGGCGGGCGAGCGCGGGGTCCGCACCTGCGTGGCCCGGAGCGGGTAAGCTCTCGGAGCCGAGTGCCGCCCGGGGTGGGCGCGCCGGGGCCCTGGCGGCTGGGAGTCCGGCCGTGGCGGCCGTCCCGAGGGCGCTGGAGCGGGGAGGGGGCGCCACGGCTTGGGGCCTCGGTGACCCGCACGGCCCCCTACTCGGCGCCTTCGGACGGGAAGCGCGCGCGCGCGCAGGACAGAGGGTCCCGGAGGACCAGTCCGACTCGCGGGGAGCGTCCGTGAGGGGCGCCGTCCCGGAGCCCCGGGGCGGAGTGGGGGCCGAGGCAGCGCCCGGAGACGGCTGCGGGATCCCAGGAGCGCATTCGGGGCACCCCGCGCGGGGGGACATCTGGCCGGGCGGGGTCGCGACCCTGGGTCGGGGGCTGTGACGCCCCCGCGTGGCCCCGGGCGGCGGAGGGAAGCGGGGCGCTGCCCCCTGCCGGCCAGGTCGGGGTGCGGCGCAGCGCAGGGGCCGGACCTTTGCGGAGGGGAGTTGAAAGAGCGTCCAGTGTGGAGCCTCGGCTTCCAGACCCGAAGCCCGGCGGGCCCGGACTTGCTTTGTGACCTTGGACAGGTCACTGCATCTTTTCGAACTTCAGATTGCTCGTCTATCAAATGGAGGGGATACTTCTCCCACCCTGCACGATCCGTGGGAATAAAGGAACTGCTATAAGGATGCCTTTTTTTAGACTGTAAAGTTCTGTATAAATCCTAGCTAATCACAGAATGTCAGAACTGGAAGGGCACTAAGAAATCTGCTTTGCTGCAGACGGGGAGAGTGGAGATTTGATCGCGCCCAAGGTCGCATTACTTGTAAGAGGATCTAAGACTTAGCCCCCTGCCTCACTGTTGGAAGTTCAACAGTTCAGCGCAGGTACTCTCCATCAGACTGCATTAGCAAACCAGGCTTGGCTATTTACTAGCTGCCTGACCTTGGGAAAGCCCTTTACCTCTCTGAGCCATGGCTTTCTCCCATGTGAAAAGGGTTAAGAATGCTGCCTTGCAGGCTTGCTTGTGCAAATCCAATGTGGTCATTGCTCAGCACAGCGCCTGGGCACTCAACAACTCAGCCATTAGTGGAAATCATTGCTCTGATTAGTGGGAGTCATCTCTCAATCTCTTCCTTGGAATTAGCCTCCAGTGTTTTCTGATTGAGCACACGTCTCTCCACTGTTCGGGGGCTTAGCCTTCCTCACAGAGACCTGGAGGGACTCTTTACTGACAGCAGCAAGTAAGGCCGCTTGGACAGCTGAACCTTCTCCAGCTTTTGGTCCTGTCCAGCAGGTGGGGAGAAATGGGTGGTCTTTACTCTGGAGGCATCCCGGAAGCCAGGATCTAGCCACCGCCTGGAAGGGAGGGGCTGGCTAGCGGGACCTGACTGGTAGGGCTTAGGGCTTCCTCTCCTCCCCCATGGTGCCTAGTAACAGGCCCAGAAATACAAGGGTGCTTCTCAGAGTTTGTCAGATGAATGGCGGATAATCTCTTCTCTCCTAGGCTGCAGATGCATGACAGTTCTTGGTGAAGTGATGTGACTCTGAGCAAAAATACATTCTCAGAGCTGGGAGTTCCCGGGACCTGAGAGGTCCCTCTCATTGTGGATGGTTAGGGGTCTGGGGCGCACGCAGAAGGGCAGGGGTCTGCCAAGGTCACCGGTGTCCTCCAGCAAGCCGAATTCTACGGACATCGTTCAGTCTTGAACTTTCTCTCTGAGTAGCAGATGACACGGTTGACCCCTCCTTTCTTCTGGACACACTTCTGGCTCCTGCGATGGGGTCCTGTCATATTTTCCCTTCTTCATCTCTTCTTTTTGCAGGTTTATCTTTCTTTCTACAGCCATTAGCTGCTCTACTCCCCCAGGCCCTCTGCTCTGCTCATACTAGACACTCTCCCTGGTTGTCTCACCCACCCCCGCTGGCTTTAGTTACCACCTCTCTGCATGTGACTCATACAGATTTGTCCCCAGCACAGATCTCTCCTCAGGCTGTAGACCTATCTAGGTACTGTCAGACCCGCATTGTTCTAGACGCTGGGGATATAGTGATGGGCTTGTTAGAAGGCAAGTTTTGGGAGGGGGTAGGGGTGAGACAAGCAGAGAGGAGCAGAAAATACCAGATTGGGTGAGGGGCTAAAAGGAGCATCGAGCAGGATGATAGCCTAGAGAATGAGAGATACTGGATTATATTGGTCGGTCAGAGCTTTGCCAAGGAGGTGATTTTTTTTTTTAAGATTTTATTTATTCATTTGACAGAGATCACAAGTAGGCAGAGAGGCAGGCAGAGAGAGAGGAAGGGAAGCAGGCTCCCTGCAGAGAGCCCGATGCGGGGGCTCGATCCTAGGACCCTGAGATCATGACCTGAGCCGAAGGCAGAAGCTTTAATCCACTGAGTCACCCAGGTGCCTCTCCTGTATGCATTTGAAGAAGATAATTCAAGGGGCACCTGGGTGGCTAAGTGGGCTAAAACTTCTTTTTTTTTTTTTAATTTTTTTTTTCATTTATTTGACAGACAGAGATCATAAGTAGGCAGAAAGAAAGGCAGAGAGAGAGGGGGAAGCAGGCTCCCTACTGAGCAAAGACCCTGATGTGGGGCTCTATCCCAGGACCCTGAGATCATGACCTGAGCCAAAGGCAGAGGCTTTAACCCACTGAGCCACCCAGGCGGCCCAAGGAGGTGATATTTAAGTGTGGGGTGGGCAGCTGGTAAGAGACGAAGTCAGAGAAGTAGGTGTCTTGGGCAGCAGACAGTGTAGGGCCTTGTGGGCCGTGGTGAGGATTTCGGATTTTGTTCTGACATGGGAGCCACTGGAGAGTTTCAAACTGGAGAGTGCAAATGCTATTATTTCTTCAGGGCTCACTGAAGCCTTACAAAGGAGTTCTCCTATACTGATTGCCATCCTACTGTGTCGTGGTCACTGGTGGGCTGTGGGAATAGGTAGCTAGCTCTTCAAAGAGCTTCCAGGCATGGGCAGGGAGAGGCACAAACAGTTCTGGAGTCTGGAGAGGACTTCAAGGGGGAAGGTTTCGCATCTGGTTCACCAGAAAAGGCTTCCTGCAGTAAGTGGCTTTTTTTTTTTTTTTTTAAGATTTCATTTATTTATTTGACAGAGAGATCACAAGTAAGCAGAGAGGCAGGCAGAGAGAGGGGGGGAAGCAGGCTCCCCACTGAGCAGAGAGCCCAATTCGAGGCTCGATCCCAGGACCCTGAGATCATGACCTGAGCTGAAGGCAGCGGCTTAACCCACTGAGCCACCCAGGTGCCCCAGAAGTAAGTGGCTTTCAATAAGGACTTCAGATCAGAAGGCAGATGACATCAGGTATGCCTGAAGGGGAGTGGGATAGATTGTTTTTCCAGGCAGAGGGGAGTCAGCCTGAACCGGGACGTGAATGCCCCAGATGTGTGTGGGGAAGTCAGGGGAGAGGAGACGAGACTTGTAGGGAATTAGAGGTCAGGCTAGGGAGGAAGTCTGAGCTGTTCAGAGCAAGACCCCGGGTCTGCCCATGTATGTGCTGTGTGACCTTGAGCAGATTGCATGATCTTTCTGAGCCTCAACCTGCTCAGACACGAAAGGGAAATAACTGGGTAATTGCTGGGGGAGAAAGGGGCGGGGGAGGACGCCGAGTGCTGCGGGTGGGTGAATGGGAACGGGATTGTGCCTGCCAAGGAGGAAACCGGAGAGGCTGGTGTGGATGAGGAAGATGATGGCTGTATCGAGTTTGGGACCTGCCCAACTCCCATAAGTGGTGGAACGAGTGGACACGTTTCAGCAAAGAGGTGACGGTTGAATTCAATCCTGGGAGTGAAGTTGCCTTTGGGTGGGTGGATGAGGGGTCCCCCTCACAGAGGGCGCTGGGCTTCACGACACATGTATACCACTCCCCCCCTCCCCTTGCAGAAATCAAGTCCAACAGGGAGACAGGCAATCAGCAAATGAGCCCACTGCGGTGGGGGGGGGGGGTAACCAGTTCCATCTCTCGGGTCCAGAGGAACCTGGAGGGAATAGCCTAGAGGAACCTAGAGGGAATAGCCTGTGCGAAAGCTCAGAGGAGTGAAAGAACCACAGTGTTTTTGCAGAAGGAGGCCTCAGCCATGCTGGAGGTGGGGTCTTCTGCTGAGTGCACACGAAGAGGAGTGGGAAGGATTGGACCATGCGGCCTCTGGACAGGTCAGCAACGGGAAGTGAAGAAGGATTCAGGGCGCATGAAGGGAAAAGTTCTCCAAGGATTCTTCCGTCTGTGGAATAGCTGTCATCGGCCCCAACTACTGCCTTTGTCCTCTAGCCCTCCATTTCAGGGCTACTTTCCGAAGGGGTCTCAGGGTCACAGCAGGTCTCTCCTACATTCCCAGGGCTCCCTTCGTGCTCCAGTGTCATCCTCAGTGATGTCTGTGGACCCAGGTTCCAGGAGCAGTTTCCCCGGGGCTGCCGGAAGTCTTCCGGGAACAGGGTCCACGTGTGTGCGTGGCACATGGTAAGGCTTTAAGCGAACAGCTGTGGAATGGTTGAGGAAACAGGCTCAGAGAGGTTGAGAAACTTGCCCAGAGTCACAGAGCTAGTAAGTGGCAGAGCAGGGAAGTAAATTCAGTCTACCTGACTCTAAAGCTTGTGTTTGTAACACAGCTGGATTATGGCTCCCAGCAGGGCGAGCAGATGGTGAAGAACAGGTTTTGGATCCCATAAGCACTAACAAATCCCGTGTTTCATTTCTAGAAAATGAATTCCTATTGTTCAAACCTTGTTTATCCAGTCTGGAGAAGACAGCGTCTCACTTGTCCTGAAAGTGGTTTATTCACTCCATCAGCTCAAGTGCTGTCTGGGGACCCAGATGTGCAGCACGGGGGGGGGGGGGGGGTTAGGGGAGTGGTAGCAGCGGGGTGAGCTCCAGGACCTGGGGATGTAGCCCTAGAGGCTTCTGGCAAAGTGTGGTCTGCCCCTCCAGTCTGCTCCGAGAATCACTCCCCTAGTATGGAAACCCAGACGGAGGTGACTGGGAGATTGGAAAATGTCAAAAATGTATGTTAGTTGGGCACAAGAGCCTCTGGATACTAATGTCCTTAGTCTCAAGTTCCTGCTGTAAATGGGAGGCATCTGAAGGAGCACTGATGGGAATCTGAAGACTTGGTCTCTGCCTATAACTCGCTGTGTGCCCTTGGGCAAGTGTCCTGCCCTCTCTGGGCCTCTCTCCCTGTCAGCACCACAAGGGAGTTGCAGTAAAGGATTCCTGAGTCCTTCCTGCTCTGACACTCGGATCTTCTCAAGTCCTGGCGCTGACTTTGCTGTTATCTCCTGCACCGTTCACTGCGGTGCATGGAGCAGCCGCATTTACCTGGGAGCTTGTCGGCAATGCCGAATCTCAGGTCCTGCTCCCGCCCCACGGAATCAGCACCTGCGCGTTTCCTAAGATCCCTAGGTAGCCCGTGGGTTCATTCCAGTGTGAGATGGGCTGCAGTGAGTGGCTGTTTCTGTCCTCGCTCTGGGCTGTGCTGAAAAGGTAGGTGGAGGATGGCGTGCATGCTTCCCCGGGGTCGGGGCGCATTCAGGTGCGAGTGGTGGAGCAGGTGCCCAGCAGAGAGTCTGTGAGTGTGTGCAGGCTTGCGCGGGCTATTTGTGCAGTGGAGGGCGCAGTGGAACACACTCACCTTTCCTGAGCGGTGGAGCAGGGAGGCGAGCAAGCCGGGTTCCTATCCTAGATCTCAGCAAGCCATTTCTCTGAGCTGCGCTGGGCAATGTGAATAACACCAGTAAGACTGACTTTAGAGGGTGGGATTAGCCTTAAACGAGTGGATAAAGGAGACGTGCTGAGAACAGTGCCTGGCGCACGGGGAGCTCGTAATAGCGCCTGCCCTTCCTTTGCTGCTACTGCTGTTCAGCCCCCGCGCGCGCTGCGCCGCAGACCGTCCCAGCCCCGCCCCTGGATTGCGGGAGTTCCCTGAGGACAGAGTCCCAAAATGACCCCTAGGGGGCGATAGCACCCCCTGTCGAGAACCCCTGGCTGGAGAGCACCACTCTGCGATAGAAACAGGAATCAAGCCACAAAGGTAATTTTAGATTTAGAAAATTTAGAGGTAGCTGTGTTAAAAGGAGAAGGAGAAGAAAGAAAGAAGAAGAAGAAGAAGGGGGGAGGGGGAGGAGGAGGAGGAGAAAGAAGAAGAAAGTGAAATGAATTTCACGTATGTTTTATTTACTCAATATGTCCAAAATATGATCAACTAACTGATAGAAAAAATTATTAGTGAGATATTTTACATTCTTTTTGAAACTCTTTGAAACTCAGTGCGTTTTACACTCCAGCCCATCTCAGTAGCCACGTCTCAAGCCCTCAACGGCCACGTGTGGCCAGCAGTGATAGCTATCCGAGAATTTTTTTAGCACTGGCTTTCATTCCCAGCTGTGTCAGATATTACCCACATGGCCTTGGGCTAGTCATTTCACCTCTCTGGACCTCAGTTTTTCCATCTGTAAAATGGGGGTACTAAGTCTGTCTCCAAGCTGTAGTATGAGAGGCAGATGGAGAGAGTTTAAAACCCCTTTGCCCGCTTTCCCACAAGCATGGGAGGAAATCCGGTGAGTTGTCAACCACAAAGCCTTTGTGCAAGGCTTAGTCGTTCAAGGTGGTCCCTTCCCTACTGAACACTGGTAATAACTCAGTGCAAAGCCGTAAGTAGGAAGGTGTTGCCTTCTCAGACTTCCCTAGCTGTTGCAAAGGTCTGGAAAACAGGCTTCACCTGTCTTGGATTTTTTATTTTTATTTTTTTAACATTTTAATTATTAGAGAGAGAGAGGGAGCATAAGCAGAGGGGAAGGTCAAGGGGAGAGGGGAGAGGCAGGCTCCCCGAGCTGAGCAGGAAGCCCCAGTCAGGGCTCAATCTCAGGATCATGACCAGAGCTGAAGGTAGATGCTTAACCAACTGAGCCACCAAAGCACCCCAAACCCTTGCATTTTCAAGATGGAGACACTGAGGCACAGAGCAGGAACTGACTTATCCAAGGCCAAAGAGTTTATGGCAGAACGAAGCAAAGATCAGGGCTTCCCACTCAGGTCAAGCTCTGTTCTCAGCACTCCTTCCTCTTGCTCTGGGCCAGGTGTCTGGGCTCTAGGGGTTAACTAAGCCATGGTCACTGCACTCAAGGTCCAGTGACAGACAGTCCAGCATGGTAAGAGCTGTGGTGGTAGGAGTCCAGAAGCGGGGTATCTAACCCAAGCTGGGCTGTGGGGAGAAAGTTAGGGAAGGCTTCCTGGGGCGATGCCAGAGCTTAGTCCTAAAGTGTGACTGGATTAGGCGACCAGAGGACTGAGCAGGGGATACCTTCCAGGCAAAGGACCCAACGGGGATGGAGGTTTAGAGCAGAAAGCAGCACTGGGGCTCAAGGCAGCAGGGTGCTGGCAGGAAGACTAGCAGATCTGCCGGGTCAGGAAATGATGCTGGAAATGTAAATAAAGACCAGGTCGTGAAGGGTCTCTTAGACCAAGCTGGGGCTGAACCCCAGGGGCCTGGGAGTCCCTGGAAGACTGTAAAGAACTGACATGGTCAGACTTTTAGTTAAACGGAAGATTCCTGGTGTACCTTGGTGGCTCAGTCCGTTAAACATCTGCCTTGGGCTCAAATCATGATCCTAGGGTGCTGGAGTGGAGTCCTGGGTCGGGCTCCCTGCTCAGCGGGAAGTCTGCTTCTCCCTCTCCCACTGCCCCTCCCCACTGCTCATGCTCTCTCTCTCTCTCTCTCTCAAATAAATAAATAAAATCTCTAAAAAATAAAAAATAAAGAAAGAAAAATTCTGGGTGTGATGTGGTGAGAGAATGAAGAGGGGGTAGGAGTGGCCGCAGAGAGTCCATTTAAGCCAGAGAAGATGCAGCCTGCAACAGGGCTAGAAGGGAGCGAAGACTCAAGGCACAGTTAGATTTATGCAGTTGAACTGACAGAATTTAGTAATTCAGCAAACAAGGGGACTCTATCAGCCATTGCCATGTAACAAACCACCCCCAAACTCAGTGGATTAAGAAGACATTTATTCCTATGAGTCCTGCATCTGGAGACTGGCCGATTTAATCTGAAATTGGCTGGGCATTTCTGCTGGTTTAGTGGGGTTCACACAGGCATCTGCTGGTCTGCCGAGAGCCTCTGTCCTAGGCTGGCTTTGCCTGGGGGCAGTTGGCTGGAGTGGCTCTCTGCTCCATGTGTCTTTGCCTCCTCTAGGGACCGGTAGGCTCACTCCTACATGTGCTCATGGCAGTGGCAGAGAGTAAGCAGAAACCTGCACAGCCTCTTGAGGACTAAATTTGGAACTGGCTCACTGTCCCTTCTGCCTCACTCTGTTGACCACAGCTAGTTCACACTGAACCCAAACTTGAGGGACAAGGAAATCTCCCCCTTCTTTTGAGGGGTGCTGGTGGAGGCAGCATGAGATAGTAGAAGCACGGAGCTGAGCTGAGAAGGGTGGGAAACCGTACTGTGTGATCTTAGACAAGACATCTACCTCTCTGGGCATCAGCAATCCCAGCCGATCGGGTTGGATTGCATCATTTAACGTATTCCTTCTAAATCAGGTTTGCCAGGGAGGGGCTGTTCATTATAACTAACCATGGAGCGTTTACTATATGGCTGGGCTTTCTGTTCAACTCACTCAAATGTAACAGTACTTTGAGGTTGGTATTGTTATTGTCCACACTTTCTTTCTTTTTTTAAAGATTGTATCTTATTTTACTTTTTTTTTTTTTTTAGAGATTTTATTTATTTGAGAGAGAGGGTGTACAAGCAGGGAAAGGGGCAGAGGGATAAGCAGACTCCCCACTGAGTGGGGAGTCCAACAGGAGGCTTGATCCCAGGATGCTGAGATCAGGACCTGAGCCAAAATCAGATGCTTAACCACCTCAGCCATCCAGGCACCGCAGATTTTTTTTTTTTTTAAAGATTTTATTTATTTATTTGACAGACAGAGATCACAAGTAGGCAGAGAGGCAGGCAGAGAGAGAGGAAGGGAAGCAGGCTCCCTGCTGAGCAGAGAGCCCGACATGGGGTTTGATTCTAGGACCCTGAGATCATGACCGGAGCCAAAGGCAGAGATTTTAACCCACTGAGCCACCCAGGTGTCCTCCAGATTTTATTTTTAGGCAGTCTCTCTACCCAGTGTGGTGCTTGAACTCACAACCCTGAGATCAAGAGTTGCATATTCTACTGAGTGACTCAGCCAAGCCCCCCTCATCCCCATCTTCCCTATGAAGAAACTGCAAAGAGGTAAAGGGAAAGGCCCCAGGGCTTCCATCAGTGCAGGTCAGTTTTGCCTGTCCTTGAACTTCATGATGTTTGAATCACGTGTGCTGTGTCATAATGTGCAGCTTCTTGGGTTCAGCATGACGCCTGTTCCTTCTACGTGGTTGTGCGAGGCAGGGAGCTGGAGCTCCTTCTCGCTGGTGTGCAGTATTCTACTGCATGAGTCTGCCGCAGCTCATTTCTCCGTTCTACGACGGCTGTCTGTTGGGATAGTTTTCCGTCTGTGGCTGTTAAATCGTGCCTGTGTCAACGATTCTTGCACAAGTGGTTTGGCGGACATACGTGCAGGTTTTTGTTGGTTATATGGCTGCGAGTAGAAGATTTTCGTAAGAGGTTTGGCTTCTTGAAATTTTCTACATTTTCCAGATTTTATAATTAGAGAAGCAGGTGAAGGATAGACTTGCTTGTGAAACGAATTAGAAGTCAGCTCTTGGGCTCAGATACAGACAGACAGACACACCCATGTTAACTCTTTTCCAGTTTTCTCCGTATATATTACTTCACACTCACAACACCCCCAGAGAGGTAAACTTGATGCCCTGATTTTACAGAGGAGGAAACTGAGGTTGAGGGAGGTCCCATGCCCTGGAGAGGAGAGGGCCATAGCTGTGGATGCACTTTGTAAAATATAAAGCATTCCTCAGATTTGTGGAGAATGATTTCCCCATCCAGGGCTCACTCAGCCATACCACACGGCTTCTAGAGAAAGCACAGACACAGATTTCTCTGGGTGGGGGGATCTATCCTACCATAACAAATCTTTATCACAGAGCCCAGGGGTTTTTTCTTCCAAAAAGATGAGACTGGCTTCTGAGGATACATTAAACCCATATATCCTCTTGGTTTCTGGCAAGGTTTTATGACTCTGTTAAAATAAAGATCCTTCAGAAAGGGGAGGTGACTGATCTTTCTGCAAACCGAATGAGCCCTGGGTAGGAAGCCCTTGTTAAAAGGGCTACAAAGAGCCCCTGCTGTGGAGCAGGCTCTCATCCTTCCGACTGAACCCACAGAGCAGTTCTGGGAGAAAGGTGCTATTACCCCAATTTACAGATAGAAGAAGAAAAGCCCAGGAGGTGAAATGACTTGCCTCCACCCCACAGTTGGGACTGTTTGGGGGAAAAGGAACTCAGTCTTATTACCACTTCCCAGGGTCCATTGGACTGTTTCTCAGTCCATTTAAACTGACTCCACCGGGAAAAGCAGGAGCCGGTACCAGTGAGGATTCCTGGGTACAGAGGTTGCTCATGGACATCCAGGAATAGGAAGGAGTGCCATTGGATCTGGAAGGTTCCTTCCACTTCCTCTCTTGGGACAGGGGGTTCCCCTGTCTCTCTGCTCTTTTCTCTGTCTACTCCCTTCTCCTACATTTCTCTGCAGACCTGTTTTCTTATTTACCTATGGTTTTTCCTGCTGCCCCCAAACCTGCCCTGGCCTTGGCCTTAGCCATGGCCAGATTTCAGCCTCGGGGTCCTTGACTTGCAGGTTGCACCTCCTCCGTTGTCAATCTTCCCAGCTCCTCGCAGTCTCCTTGCTAAATTCCCAGGAGAGAATCTGGATGGCTCATTTGGGGTTATGTGTCTGCTGGTCCAATCAGCGAAGCTCAGAAGTGGTCTGCGCCACAAGCTGAGATTGACACCCTGCTTTTCCCCTCCCTCTCACTGGAGAGATGCTAGCGCTGAGAGTATATGGTGTGGCTGGGGTCTGTGCGGTCTAGACTCTGCAGGGAGACACCACTGGGCTGAGGGGAGTCCTTGCTGCTGCTGCTGCTGCTGCGGTAGTTTATGGGGGTGCGTTCGACAAGGGAGAATCTCCCTGGTATGGATGGTAGTTCAGACAGTGGCAGACATGACTCACTAAAATGCACAGGGATGGCTTGTTGGACAGTAGACTGAGGAGACCTCATTGCCTGCAGACCTGAATTTGGTTGGACACATCATAGAGAAACCAGAGAAGTCATCACTCACTCTGTCAGGCGTTTGGATCCATGGTCTTACCGGTTCTCCCCAAGCTTCCGTGAGGTCCAGATTATCAGCTCCAATCACAGAGGCAGTGCACGCCCAGAGAGCTTGCATGACTTGCCCAACGGCCATAGCAAGAAAGTGGAGCAACAGGAATTGGAACCTGATCCTACCTGACTTAAAATGTATGCTTTGAGGGGCACCTGGCTGGCTCAGTCGGTTAAGTCTCTGGCTCTTGATTTTGGCTAAGGTCATGATCTCAGGGTCCTGGCATTGGACTCCCTGCTCAGCAGGGAGTCTGCTTGAATATTCTGTCTCACTTTCCTTCTTCCCCTTCCCCTGCTCATGCTCTTTCTGTCTCTCAAGTAGATATATATATTTCAGAGGCACCTGGGTGGCTCAGTGGGTTAAGCTTCTGCCTTCAGCTCAGGTTATGATCTCGGGGTCCTGGGACGGAGTCCTGCATCGGGTTCTCTGCTCAGCTGGGAGCCTAATTCCTCCTCTCTCTCTCTCTGCCTGCCTCTCTGCCTAGTTGTGATCTCTCTCTCTGTCAAATAAATAAACAAAATTAAATATATATATATATATTTTTTTTTTTTTTAAAGATGTATGCTTTTAGCCACTGCCTGCCATCTTTATACCCTCGTTATACTTGTCAAAGTCTCTATAGTTAGTACACATCACATACATGATCTTACTGGAAGTATGAAACATCCTTTGGGGCAGCATACCGATACTTATATTTCCATTTTACCAAGGAAAAAACTAAGGGTCCAAGAGAAGTCGTGACTTATCCTTAGTTACCTGATGGTCGGTGGCAGAGCTGGGACCAGAACCCAGATCTTCTGGATTCAAATGTATCAACAGGTATTACTGCATCAAAATGTGTCCGTGTCATTGCTGGTAGTATGGTTCTTTTTTTTCAAATGTACAAAATTGATTGTCTAAGAGAAATAATTACAAATATATCATTCCCTATAAAAAATTATGTATTATAATATACATACAGTTCAAAGAATAATCATCAACATTCTTGTACCTACCACCACCTTAAAAAACTGCACAATCTCATTCCTGCCTTTTTTCCCCTCCAGGGGTGACCACAATCCTGGATTTGACATTTAACGTTTCCTTGCTTTTCCTTATGGCTTCACCAACATATATTTATGTCTCTAAACACTTTGTTTCTCCCTGCGTGTTTGCAACTTTGGCACTCAGTGTTGCTTGTGAAAAGCACCCACTTGAATACAGCTTTGGCTTATCGAGGTTGGTTGGCTTCTCCGCGGGGCCCTGGCACAGGGATACGCCACATTCTACCACTCTCCTGTGGATGGACGTTTCGGTGGTTTCTAGTTGTTTCTAGTCCGTGCCACGGTGACCATTCTTGTTCCTCTCTGCTGATGAACACAGAGAAGAACCTCCCTGTGATCCACACCTGGGAGCAAAATGACTGGGCCATGAGGTAATCCTCACATTCTCAGCTTTATGAGATAATATCAGAGTGTTGGCCAACGAGATTCCTCCTCTTTCCACTATGCTGGTGGTAGGTGACCATTCCCGTTGGTCCACACCCTCACAGGGTGCCGCGGCAGGATCAGACTGAAAACGTCTTCCTTGTCTGCTGGTTGAATGTGCTATCTCACTGTTGCTTTCATTTGTATTTTTTTGTTTTATTATCTGAAGTGCGATAGGAGAGGCAGCTGCTTATAGAGCTACAGTCTTTATCGCCAAAGGTAGCAGGATTGTGGGAAATTTCCCCAACGTTGTTGAGGGTGGGGAAGGATGGCAGGCAGGAGAGAAAGGAGAGAGCTTCAGAATCATGTGGCTTCCCTCAAAGTTCCAGCCCAGCATTCCCGACCAAGGCAAGCTACCCTGTCCTTCCAAGATGTCACCCACCAGCCTCCCAGGCCTCTCTGAGCCCACGCCTTTCACTGAGTGAGGCCATCGGAATGCCTGGAACCCAAGGGACGGCCACATGGATGGGTTTGTGAGGCAGGCGCACAGCCCTCCATAAGAAATGACTGCACCTGGTCTGTCTGGAAGGAAGAACATTCCAAACAGTCCAACCCAACTTCACATTTTCCATGTGAACCAAAGTGGGAAGAAAACTTGAGCCAGAGGTGGAGCATGGAGTGAGAGGGTCGGAGAGGGCATCATTTTCACCTGTCCCTGTGAGGCCCCAAACCAGTTTCACTCCTGGAAGCACATGTGCCTTAAGGCTTTTCTTCCTGATCCAGGCAGTGTGGAGAAGAATGGAAATCTCAAGAATGACTCCAGACCCAGTTTTTCCACTTCTAGCTCGGTGACCTTGGGCAGATGACATCACCTCTCTGCTCACTTATAAGGTGGGGCCATAATGCCCATGTCACAGTGGGAGACTCTTGGCCCCAGGGCTAGCTCAGTGCCTACAACATAGCAGGAGCTTTATAAAAGACCTAATAATAATAATAATATCTTTTCAACTTTGGGAATGTTCTTGAGCAGGCTAAGATTAAGATTGGTTTTCTTGGGGTGCATGCGTGGCTCAGTCACTTAGGTGTCTGACTCTTGATCTCAGTCTCAGGGTTATGAGCTCAAGACCTGCATTGGGCTCCGTGCTGGGGTCAAGTCTACATTAAAAAAAAAAAAAAAAAAAAAAAAAACCAGATTTGTTTTCTTTTTTTTTTTTAATTTTTAAAGATTTTATTTATTTATTTGATGGGGAGATCACAAGTGGGCAGAGAGACAGGCAGAGAGAGAGGGGGAAGCAGGCTCCCTGCTGAGCAGAGAGCCCGATGCAGGGCTCAATCCCAGGACCCTGAGATCATGACCTGAGCTGAAGGCAGAGGCTTTAACCCACTGAGCCACCCAGATGCCCCAGATTTGTTTTCTTAAATTGAGAATGTTTGCCCTCTTCTAGGAATATATATGTTATTAAAGATTTTATTTATTTATTTGAGAGAGAGGGAGACAGAGAAAGAGCATGAGTAGGAGGAAGGGAAGAGGAAGAGGCAGGCTCCCCACTGAGCAGGGAGCCAGGGTGGGGCTCTATCCCAAGATTCTTGGATCATGACCTGAGCTGAAGGCAGACGCCTAACCGACTGAGCCACCCAGGTGCCCTGGGAAGATACATTTTTTTAAAGCTGAAGTTCCCCCAGTTTGAGGACTGGAAGAGAAACTATTGCATTGTTGTAGTTTAGTTTCTTAATGGTTTAAAAACCAGTCAATCAACGGACACGGACTGAACTTTCCCAACAAGTCCCTGAGCCTTTCTGCTGAGTCAGATGGTAATGAGACTTGAGACTTGACATCGCTCAGTGTTTACGGGGTTTCAGAGGCCAGCCTTGCTAGGAGTGATGGAAGCTGTCGAGGCAGGTAGGGTGGCTGTCTCAAAGACAAAATCTGAGACTCAGAAAGGGGTAAGGGACTTGCCCAGAGTCATACAGGAGGGTGGGAGAGAGGAGGGATTGGAGCCCAGATTGTCCGACCCAAGCCAAGTTCCCCCCTGCACACAGCTCCTCCCACCTCTGGTGCCAGCCCCCTCCTGAGCCTTCTCTGCTACCCTGCCTCTGTTCTCTGTGCTCCAGCCAGCTGGGCTCTTTCCCAAGCCTTCACTTTCTGACCTCTGGCCCTTCGCTCTTCCCTTTCCAGCCACCAGGAATGCCATCCTTCCTGACCTTGACTATTGAAACCTTCTTAATGTAGGTACCCATTGGAGCTATATACAGCCCTTAAGAATGATGTTATGGGAATGACTGATGGAACAAAGTTCAAAATATATTAAGTTGCAAAACACACAAACTATGAAATAAATTCATACATAATTATAATCACATTTTTAAAGGGTGTATATATAAATCTGCCTGGCCAGCTCTATCCCAGGGGTCTACCAGTAGGCCCCACAGTCTTCAGCTGGGGTTGTGCGAGAGATGGGCCTTAATAGAGTGCCATCTGCTTTATCTTACCCCGATCATCTTGTACCAGAGGCTCCAAGCTCCAAGAAACCTTTGGCTTGACCATGTTCCAAGTCCTGAAACCCAGATTCAAGCACACAAAAGAGAAAACGAGTCTTTAAGGGTTTTTTTGTGACAACATTGCCAGTTTCCATTTAGAAAGCTGAATATAAGGGCACCTGGGTGGCTTAGTCATTGGGCATCTGCCTTTGGCATGGGTCCTGGTTCCAGGGTCCTGGGATCGAGCCCCAGCATCGGGCTCCCTGCTCTGTGGGAAGCCTGCTTCTCCCTTTCCCACTCCCCCTGCTTGTGTTCCCTCTCTCTCTGTGTCTCTCTCTCTCAAACCAATAAATGGAATCTTAAAAAAATAAAAATAAAAAGATTAGTTAAAAAAAAAGAAAGCTGAATATATTTTCTGGAGTTGAACTTTCACCATGAAAAATGCTCATTGTTCTAATTTCTGCAATTAACTTCTCTGCTAACCAAAAGGTGTTTTTGTTTTTTTTTTGTCTTTGTGTTTATTTTAAGAATCATGCATGCCCACTCTAGGAAATTTGAAAAATTTTTTAGGAATAGAAGAAAGGGAGCCACTTCTGTGGCTCAGTGTGGGTGAGCATCTGCTTTCAGTTCGGGTCATGATCTCCGAGTCCTGGAATCGAGCTCCACGTCAGGCTCCCTGCTCAGTGGAGAGCCTCCTTCTCCCTCTGCCTGCTTCTCCCCCTGCTTGTGCATGCGCTCTCTCTCTCTCACTCTCGCTCTATCTCAAATAAATAAATAAAATCTAAAAAAAAATAATCGAAGAAAGGTCTCTAGGGAGAAATACATTGTAAAAATTTGATACCTTTCCTGGTGACCTTTTTTTTTTTCTTCTGTGCACAGAGTTGTTTTGTTTAGTTTTCGTTGTTGCTGAGCAAATAGAATGATGGTTTCTGATTCATAACTTACAAAGCTGATTTCATGTATTTATAACAAGCCTGTGATGCTTCCAGAGGCTCTGCCCCCTCTGGGAATTGTGGGGGTGGGACTTGTTGGTCTCCCCTGTGTTCTCCTGACACTTTTGACAATGCTAGTTTCACTGTGTCACTGCTAGCACTAAGCAGTGTGCTTTTAAACTTAGAGTTCATCTCAAGTGTCTCAATTGTCCTTCTAGAACCTAACTCTTGCCTTCTTTTCTTTATTAAGTCCCAGAGCTCTGGACGTGTGCCCTTCTTGATGAATCCTCAGTGATCGGTTTGTTTTGCCTTCTCTAAGCTCATGCATACTTCAAGTCTTGGGAACCAGAATGTTTTGTCTGTTCGGGCTCAAAGTGATCAGGGGGACGGGAACCAAAGTTAAGTGCCTCATGATGTGTCAAGATGAACTTAGGAAAATGGTGAGCTGTTGACCGGACTACTTCTGAGAATCTGCTGGTACTTCTTTTCGTCTCTGGTTTTAAAAGCTCCCCAGAGGCAACCTGAAACCCTGACTCTTCTCAGAATAGGATGGGGGAAATTCCAAAGTTCTCATTAAACACATTTATCCCTCAAGCTTTGGAAGGAGCCCAAATGCCAAAAGTGAGAATCCCAAAGCACTGTCCACATTAGTGTGAGCTCCTGATAAATGTCTAACAAATTCAGCATGTGTCCTCTGGGCTTGAAGAGTTGCTGGGCAAAGTTCCAGAATAGTGAGACGTCTTGGGATTTATCCGGTTTAGGAAAGACCTTTAATTACCAGCTGTCACCTCACTGTTTTCAAATAGTCAAGTCTTGAGATCTTTTCACTGTGGACCATACTGATGGAGGGCCCCCACCAGCGTGAAGCAGAAGGATGACCTTGTCCCATAGGCAAGACAACTGTGAAGGGAGCTGTGTGTGTCCAAGTCTGCGAGAAGAGAGAGCCACCTAGAATGTCCCCGCCAAACCAGTCCTTGGAAGGCCTTCTCCAGGAGGCCTCCAATAGATCCCTGAATGCTACGGAAAGCCCAGAGGCTTGGGGTCCAGGGACACTCCGGGCCCTCAAGATCTCCCTTGCTTTGCTCCTTTCCATCATCACAGTGGCCACGGCCCTCTCCAATGCCTTTGTTCTCACCACCATCTTCCTCACCAGGAAGCTCCATACTCCAGCCAACTATCTCATCGGCTCCCTGGCCATGACTGACCTCTTAGTCTCCATCTTGGTCATGCCCATCAGCATCGCCTACACCACCACTCGCACCTGGAGTTTTGGCCAAATCCTGTGTGACATCTGGCTGTCTTCCGACATCACGTGCTGCACGGCCTCCATCCTGCATCTCTGTGTCATTGCTCTGGACAGGTACTGGGCCATCACGGATGCCCTGGAGTACAGTAAACGCCGCACAGCCGGCCGGGCGGCCGCCATGATCGCCACCGTCTGGGTCATCTCCATCTGCATCTCCATCCCGCCACTCTTCTGGCGGCAGGCCAAAGCTCACGAAGAGATGTCGGACTGCCTGGTGAACACGTCTCAGATCTCCTACACCATCTACTCCACCTGCGGGGCCTTCTACATCCCGTCTGTGCTGCTCATCATCCTCTACGGCCGCATCTACGTGGCCGCCCGCAACCGCATCCTGAACCCGCCTTCGCTCTACGGGAAGCGCTTCACCACCGCCCAACTCATCACCGGCTCTGCGGGGTCCTCGCTCTGCTCCCTCAGCCCCAGCCTCCACGAGGGGCACACCCACACAGCCGGCTCCGCTCTCTTCTTCAACCACGTGAAAATCAAGCTGGCCGATAGTGTCCTGGAGCGCAAGAGGATCTCCGCGGCTCGAGAAAGGAAAGCCACGAAGACGCTGGGGATCATCCTGGGGGCCTTTATCATCTGCTGGCTACCCTTCTTTGTCGCATCTCTGGTCCTCCCCATCTGCCGGGACTCCTGCTGGCTCCACCCCGCCGTCTTTGACTTCTTCACCTGGCTTGGCTATCTCAACTCCCTCATTAATCCCATAATATACACTGTCTTTAACAAGGAGTTTCGGCACGCCTTTCAGAAAGTTGTCCATTTCCGGAAAACCTAGTCTTATTTGCGGGTGACTCTTGTGATCTGTTGCGTCCTGTAACCCACTGGAATTGTCTTGTTTATTTTTCCTGAGATTTGGGTCCATCCTGATATGTTGGGTTTGGGTTTGACCAATAGAATTGTTCAGCGTTCTTCTTCCTGTTGTCTTCTTGACTTCTGTGCCACCCAAGGTGGGGCAGCTTTGTGAAGGGTGACAAGACTGAAGATTCCACTTAGCATATTTTCACGGCTCATCCATGTTGGGAGAAATGGGATCCCTAGGATTCCCCGTTGATTGAATTTAGATGGGAAGCTGTCCGACTCTACAGAGAGACCCTGGGTTCAAATGGGAGGCTTTCTGGTCTACCTAAGTTTTGTATGGAGCTCAGAGGAGGAGAGTATGTGAGGTTATGACCTAAGCTGAAAGAGAATTGGAGTCAGGGTGGAGAGTTCTCCATACAAGGAGGCACCTTGATTTGAAAATAACAGGCAGGGGCACCTGGGTGGCTCAGTGGGTTAAAGCCTCTGCCTTCAGCTCAGGTCATGATCCCAGGGTCCTGGGATGGATCCCCGTATGGGGGGGGGGGGTCTATGCTCAGTAGGGAGCCTGCCTCCTCCTCTCTCTCTGCCTGTCTCTCTCTCTACTTGTGATCTCTGTCTGTCAAATAAATAAATAAAATCTAAAAAAAAAAAAAAAAAAAGAACAGCTACCCCCTCCCCTTCCTCCTTCCCCAGGAGTTACACCACCTTAATGTTCTAAAGTTAAAACCCACAATCACCCTCAAAGATGTAGATTGACAGGCTTTGGACCCACCAAGCTTTGAGTGGGACACCATTCTGAATTTTGTTTCATTAATTTTTTTTAATTATTTTTTTTTATATCCTGTTCTCATCAGGGATCTTAAGATGTTGAGTCTTGTCAAATAAAAAGCATGAGATGTCATGGTCAGTGAGGTCTTTGGGTAATTTCCACCCCTCGTCCCTGGATGAACCTTTCAATCCACTTCAGTCTCCACCATTTACTGCGCACCCACCGGAAGCCTGGCCCTGTACCAGCATACTGGCCTCTCCTCTCTCACTGGAGCCTCATCATAACAATGAAAGCCAGTCTTCTGATAGTTAAAGCTGAGCACCTGATGCCTAAGTTCAAATTCAGTTACTACCAAATTCTAGCTGGGTGGCCTGGGGCAAATTTTTGAAGACCTCCTTGCCTCACCCTCTTCAGCTCTAAAATGGGGATAATAATAGGTATGTTATCGTATAAAAGCAATACAATGCTTTGTATTGCCCCGCAATCTTTGTGGGGTGCCTACAATGTTCCTTGTGCACATTTTGTTGTTGGCTCTTTATCCCCAATTTACAGATGCAGTAGAGAAATGTTCCTATTGTGAGGGAAGATTTCATAAAGAGGGGACAGACTCCCAGGAGCTGAGCCTTTGTGGCACGGGGAGCTGAGGAAGGGGAGATGAGATGGGATGAATCCTCTTGGGGGAGATGGAGCAGAGCCGAGGAAGGTAGGCAAGGTCACACCAGGTGGAAGAAAGAGCAGGCACAGAGACGGGGAAGGTCTGTAATGCTCAATGGGGGGTCTCTGGGCACAGAGAGAAGAATGAGAGCCCGGAATATGGGATATCAGGAAGGGAGGGAAAAGAGGGATACCAAAATGGGAAGTGGGCAGGGGCCCACAGAAGTCTTGTGTTGACCTTGAGTTTCCTGATGGACATTTCAGAGAGTGCTCTCGGGACCATCTGCTTTAGATCCAGCAAGCTTGTTAACATTGGATTTGTCCCCGCCTCAGATCCATTAAATCAGATCTCTGACAGCGAGGCCCAGGAATCTGCATTTTTAAAAAGATTTTATTTATTTATTTGACAGGCAGAGATCACAAGGAGGCAGGGAGGCAGGCGGGGGGTGGGGAGCGGGGGGGGAAGCAGGCTCTCTGGCTTGATCGCAGGACCCTGAGATCATGACCTGAGCTGAAGGTAGAGGCTTTAACCCACTGAGCCACCCAGGCGCCCCATGGAATCTGCATTTTAAATAAGCCTCCCTCTGACTTCTTGCAGTAGATTATTTCTATCTCTCTAAAGTTTGGGAACGTCCATGTTAGTGTCTTGCTCCCCCTGTGAGGTCCCTCCCTGAGCCCAGAGACACCTTTCAGCATACTCCTTGCTCTCCCCTCCACCTGGCATGCCCTTTCCTACCTTCCTACTTGTGCTCTCTTTCCCATCTCCTCCATCTTCATTTGGGCCATCTTCCTGATCTGGGAACCCTTAGGAATTCAGAGACAGGACAGGAAAGTGTTGCTCAGTGGTTAGCTCAGTGGACACAGGCGTTGAAGTCAGAAATAGCCAGAACTGAATCCTAGTTCTGCCATTTATCAGCTGTGTGATGTAGGGCAAGTCGCCTGTCTTCTTTGTGCTCCAATTTCTTCATCTGTTAAATGGGGTTGTCAGTATCTAAGCCATAGAGTTTTATGGGGATTTAACGAGGTGGTAATTATAAAATGCTTTTCGCAGTGTCTGCCACATAAGTGCTCAGCAAAATGTCATCTGTTACTGTTTGAGAGCTTTGAGCCAATTACAAAGGGAGCTCAAAAGTCACCTCCTCAGAGGCCTTCCTTGACCATCTAGAACAAAAGTCAATAAACCTTCTAAAAGATGGCTTTATAGGGATGCCTGAGTGGCTCAGTCAGTTCAACCTCGGCCTTCACCTCAAGTCGTGATCCCACGGTCCTGGGATTGAGCCCTGCATCAGGCTCCTTGCTCAGTAGGGAGCCTGCTTTTCCCTCTGCCTGCTGCTCCCCCTGTTTGTGCTCACTCTCTCTGACAAATAAATAAATAAAATCTTTAAAAAGAAAACATGGCTTTATTGGGACATAGGTCATACACCAAATAATTCACCCACTGAAAGTAAACAATTCAGTGCCTTTTAGTATAACCATCACCACAAAGTTGTATAACCATCACCACAACCAATTCATCACCCCAAAAGAAACCCTACACTCTTAGCCAACACTCACCAGCCTCCCTGACCCTAGGCATCACAGATCTATTGTCTGTCTCTATAGACTGCCTATTCCGGACATGTCACACAAACGGAATCAAACAATCTACTCTTTTGTGGCTGGCTTCTTTCATTTAGCATAATGTTTTCACAGCTCATTCATATGATTTATTTTAGATTGTATTTATTTGAGAGAGAGAGAGAGAGCACAAGCCAGGGAGGTAGTCAAGCAGAAGGAGAAGCAGACTCCCCACTGATCGGGGGGCCTGATGCAGGGCTCAATCCCAGGACCTGGGGATCATGACCTGAGCTGCAGGCAGACACTTAGCTGACTGAGCCGCCCAGGTGCCCCCACAGCTCAACCGTATTAGAGAATGTACACTATTACATTTCTTTCTATTGCCTGCTAATATTCAGTTGTATGTCTAGACCCCATTTTACTTATTCACTCATCCATCGATGGACATAGTCCACTTTTTCCCATTCTAAATAATGCTGCTGTGAACATTGTACAAACTTCTGTATGGTCACATGTTTTTATTTCTGTTGGGCACACACCCAGGGATGGAATTGCTGGGTCATACAGTAACTCTATGTTTACCCTCTGAGGAACTGCCAGACTGTTCTTCAAAACGGCTGCTCCACTTTACGTTCTAGTTAGCAGTGCATGAGGGCTCCAATGAGTCTATATCCTCATTGGTTTTTGATGATGTTTGATGATAGCCATTCTAGTGGGTGTGAAGTGGTATCTCATCGGGAAGGCAGACTGTTTTTTAAGGGCTGGGTAGTGTTTTCATCTTTGTAGATTCTATAATTTCTGTTATGATTATTCATCTCTGCCATTGTGGCACAAAAGCAACCATAGACGATATGTAAATAAATGAGCTTGGCTCTGTTCCAATAAAATTTTATTTACTAGAATAGGTGCCAGCTTGGGTGGCTCAGTCGATTGGGCATCTGCTTTCTGCTCGGGTCATTATGCCAGGGTTCTGGGATCAAGCCCCCGTGGGGGGCTCTCTGCTTGGTGGAGAGCCCACTTCTCCCTCTGCTGCTTCCCCTGCTTGTGCTCTCTCTCTGCTGTCTCTCCTCTGTCAAATAAATAAAAAATAAAAATCTTCAAAAAATAATAATTTTTGGGCGCCTGGGTGGCTCAGTGGGTTAAGCCGCTGCCTTCGGCTCGGGTCATGATCTCGGGGTCCTGGGATCGAGTCCCGCGTCAAGCTCTCTGCTCGGCGGGGAGCCTGTTTCCTCCTCTCTCTCTCTGCCTGCCTCTCTGCCTACCTGTGATCTCTCTCTGTCAAATAAATAAATAAAATCTTTAAATAATAATAATAATAATAATTTTTTAAAAAGCAAATACCTCTCCCTGTATCTACCTAGTGATTTTTTTATCCCCTTTTCTGGCTTTATTTTTTTTACTATACTTATTACTGATGATGATGTGTATGTGTTAGTTTTGCTTCTTGTCTGTCTGCCACCTCTAGAGTGTCAGCTTGTTCAGGGCAAAGATCTTACTTGTCCTGTTCACTGTTCAATACCCAGTACACCGTATTATGTATTATAGCACATAATACATAATAAATATTATGAATGAAGGTATGAATGAATGGAACACCATTTCCAGGTTTACAAATGATTTCTCAATAACTTCACCTTTAAAATTTTAAGACAAGGTGACAGGCCCTGGAGCTGGAACCTCTCAGATCATGAGATCTGTTGTCAGACTAGATCTAGGTCAGAGTGTAGCTGATGCAAAGGTGAGTGAAGAGGCTGGGTGACCTCCGTGTCTCCAAGGAGCCAGGGCTGGGGCTGACCTCTTAGCCTGCACTCAGCCCGGCCCTTCAGTCCTTTTGTTCAGATGACCCCCTCCTCCCTAGTCTCCACACACTGACAGTCAAAGACAGCTTAGGAGAGAGATCAGCTGTTTTCTGATCTTTGTTATTACCTGAAAGCGGCCCTCTGGGGTATTATTACTGCACAGTAATTAGGCCACATGAAGGTCAAATTAAAAATAAACTTGTTTCCCATGACCACAGAGGAAGCCTGTATTTGAGGCCTTTCTCCTCCACGCCCCACTCCCCCAACATCCTTGTCATGCTCCTAATTCTTTCCCACTTAGTCACAAACACACGGCGTGATCCTGGTGATGGTGGGGGAGAGTGGAGCCTTGGCTAGGAAGGGACTCTGCTCATTTCTGATTGGAGCAACTTGGGCACCCTGGAGGGCAGGGCAGGGTGCCCACCTAACACCCAGTCCAGCTTCCTTGCCCACAGAACCCCAGATCAGCTCCAATGGCAACGTGGCCAACCCTCCCCCCGCCCCGCCCCAGGAGGTGAATTCTCATTGGTTTAAACCGGGTTTCCACACCCTTTGCCAGGGATTGGTCAAGGGATAGACACGTGAGCCAGCCCTGGCCAATGGGATGCAAGTAGGGAGACCGACCCGCCAGGTTTGCCCAGGACTAAGGGGGTTCCCAGGACCTGCCAATTCCAGTACAAGCCAGGAAAGTACCAGGCAAACCAGAACAGGTTGGTCACGCAGCATATAAGGGGGAGCTGGCAGGGGGCTTTGGGAAAGATACTTCTTGCAGGAAAAGTGCGACAGGAAAGAGGAAAAAAGTTCTTCCCGCTTAAGAGAAGTCCCGTGAGGAGGGGAAGCTTGGGCAGCCATGCCGGGATTCTATAGGAAAACATCACGGATGCCCTGAGAATGGCGAAGGGCAAAGAACAAGCCCCAGGTCCTTGACCACATCTCCGAGGCACTGCTGCCTCCCGGGAGCTACCTGTCTCAGAGTTCTTGCTAACCGAGCAGTAACAACCCTCATGGCTGAAACCCTGTTAGCTGGATTTTTCTGTTACTTGTTCCCGAACACATCCCGACAGATACGGGAGGGTCCTCCTCTCTCTTGCTACCTCGTCCTTCCGTCGGGGGGAGGGCAGTGAGGCTGGGCGCCATGAGGCACTCTTGGGTTGGCACAGGCTTGACGCCTTGGGCAGGGAAGTAGAGACAGCCAGAGGATGTTCGGGTGTGCCCGCAAGTGTGGTAAGCAGCTTATGCGCAAGGGCTGCTTTGAGAGGTGACCCGGGGAGCCTGGGATTTCCAGTGTGGTGCAAGCGCTCCGTGAGGTCCCCAGGACCATGTGGCAGCAGAGGAAATGAAGGCTCAGAGAGGGTGACTCATCTGAGGCAGCACCAGTCAGTTTGAACCTCCCTCTGTCCCATCCAAAGTGCATGCTCTTTCTTTCCACGGCACTGTCTTGGTTACACCACCAAGAAGGGATACTTACGGGGCGCCTGCGTGGCTCAGTGGGTTAAAGCCTCTGCCTTCAGCTTAGGTCATGATCTCAGGGTCCTGGGATCGAGCCCCTATTGGGCTCTTTGCTCAGTGGGGAGCCTGTTTCCCTTTCTCTCTCTCTGCCTGCCTCTCTGCCTACTTGTGATCTCTGTCTGTCTAATAAATAAATAAAATCTTAAAAAAAGAAAAAAAAGGGATACTTACTGGAACATTCCTGGTGATGGAGAGATCATTTTCCATGAAACACCCAGCCCATCATGGGTCAGCACTGACTGTTCTTCCCAATGGGCCCAAATCTGATTTTTTTAAAAGATTTATTTATTTTGGAGAGAGAGAGTGTGTGTGTGGGGGGGGGGGGGGGGAGTAGAGGGAGAGGGAGAGAGAAAACCTCAAGCAGACTCCTTGAGATCATGACCTGAGCCAAAATCATGAGTCCCACACTTAATTGACTGAGTTACCCAGGTGCCCCCCAAATCTGATTTCTTTTTTTTTTCTTTTTTTAAAGATTTTATTTATTTATTTGACAGAGAGGCAGCAAGCGAGAGAGAAAACAAGCTGGGGGGAGTAGGAGAGAAGCAGCCTCCCCACTGAGTAGGGAGCCCGATGTGGGGCTCTATCCCAGGACCCTGGGATCATGACCTGAGCCGAAGGCAGACGCTTAATGACTGAACCACTCAGGCCCCCTCCCCAATATCTGATTTCTAGTGACTTCCACATACATGGCTTAATTCTGATCTGAAACCTGGAGGCCAGGACTGTGCCAACCTAGGCTGATCAGCCTCATCTCAGCCTTCCTTCTCATAACATAACTGAAGAAGGAATTGGTCCATAGTGCACTTGTAGTCAAACTAAAAGCACTAAATCTTTTTTTTTTTTTTTTTTTTAAGTAGGCTCCATGCCCAGTTTGAGGCTTGAACTCATGACCCTGAGATCAGGAATCTCATTCTCTACTGACTGAGTCAGCCAGACACCCCTAAAAGCATGAATCTTGTACCCACTTAGTGCTTTTAAGATTGCTCTACTCTTCCGTCCCAGCCCCTAGTTCTACACCTGTGTAATTGAACTCAAGGGCAGGATTTTTTTGGTGATCCACACTGCATTTCTCCTTGCAGGTTCCTACATATTATTTTACAGACTAAGCAGTTTTTTAAAAAGATTTTATTTATTTATTCGACAGAGAGAGAGAAGGAGAGAGAAGCAAGAAAGTGAAAGGAGGGGCAGAGGGAGAAGCAGACTCCCTGCTGAGCAGGCCAGGGTGGGGAGCACCACCGCCATGCAGGGCTGGATCTCAGGAGTCCAAGTTCATGACCTGAGCTGAAGGCAGACACTTCACTGGCCGAGCCACCCAGATGCTCCAGATTAAGCAGTTTTTGAATCCTGATTCTGTCAGCCTCTATACGTGCTATCTCCCAACTTTGTAGGATCCTCGTAGAAAATGCATCCCAGTCTCTGAAGAACTGTTACATCCACTGAGGACGGGGCAGAGCCCATGGACCACTTCTTCCAAGCCAGCATCGCCAAACATGATAAGGAGGTCTGCTCTACCAGAGGTACTGATGCAACCCCCCACCCTGTGTTAAAGTTCTTCCGAGCGACAAAATATGATGTGCATACATACAGGAAGAGATTTATTTCAAGGACTTGGCTCACATAATTGCAGAGGCTTGATGAAGTTGATGGGCGGGAGGTTCAGAAAATAAGTTACCGTCTGAGTCGAAGGCAATCTGCTATAGAACCAGAAAGAGCCAGTATTGCAGATGAAGTCCCAAGGCCATCTTCTGGAGAATACCCTCTTGTTCAGGGGAGGTCAGTCTTTTGTTCTATTCAAGCTTTCACCTGATTGGATGAGGCCTGCCCACATTGTGGAGGGCAATCTGGTCTATTCAAAGTCCATCAACTTAAATGTACATTCATCCAAAAACACCCTCGAAGAAACATCCAGAATCATGTTTGACCAAATATCTGGGCATTGTGGCCCCAACAAGTTGACACATACAATTAATCATCACCCCCCTTCCTGTTCTCACAGCCAGACTTCTTAGAGCACATGTCACTCTGACCTGTGATCTCTCATCAGACCAGGAGCTCCACATGGACTCTCCTTGATCTCTGTATTCTTAGTACCTGGCACACAGCCAGTGCTCAATTAATAATAATAGCATTTATCAAATTCCTACTGTGTACCCAGGTACTGCCTAGGCCTTTTATGAACATTAACTCATTTAACCCACATAAAATTGGTCCTTTTATTATCCTCCAGATAAAGAACTGGAAGTCCCAAGAAATTAAATAATGTGCCCAATGTCATGCTTCTAGTAAGCAGCAGAGCCAAAATTCAAGCCATATAGTTATAGCCTAGAATCCACCGTGTTAACCCAAGGGGATGAGGCCAGGGTCAAAACAGCATGAGCTGAGAGGAGCAGCATAAAGCAATGAAAAAAACACAGATTTAGGAATCAGACGGATGGGGCTACCTATCTCAGCTCTTCCATTTACTTGCTTTCTGTCTCTGTGCCTCACCGTGCTCTTACTGTTACCACGTGGTAACAGTAATGTCAGCCTCCTAGGGTGGTTGTACTTGGTACTGTGCCCAGCACTGTAGCATCCAAAAACCAGGGGATGTTCTTTTTTTTTTTTTTTAAGATTTTTTAAAAACTTTATTTGACAGACAGAGATCATAAGTAGGCAGAAAGGGAGGCAGAGAGAGAGGGGGAAGCAGGCTCCCTGCTGGGCAGAGAGCCCGATGTGGAGCTCGATCTGAAGACCCTGAGATCATGACCTGAGCCAAAGGCAGAGGCTTAACCCACTGAGACCCCCAGGCGCCTCCAGGGGATATTCTTGAATGGGACCCGGCCACAGCTCACACAGGAGGAATTTTGCTGAGCATCGATGATGTTCTAATACTTTACAGATATTTTCCTTAATTTAATCTTCAGATCAGCCCTGGGAGGAGTCTGAGTCCTGATCCCCTTTTCACAGATGGGCAAAGGAAGATTGGAGCACTTACGAGTCCCTTAACTAGGCTGGTACAGCCCACTGTCCCGACACATTGCAAAGCTGGTGCTCTCACCTCTGTCCCAGGAATCATCAGCTCAGGGGGCGTGGGGGCCATTCACAAGCAGACCGGCTGTGATGCAAGGGAGAGATATGGGGACTCTGGTGACCTGGAGCTCCCATGCCCTATCTTAAGGTGACGGTCACTACTCATCTCCCACGGACTTATATTGTTCAGATATGTGCTAGTGCTGTGGATTTTTTAACAGAGTGAGGAATTTGGATTTTTCTACCCAGTCCTCTTACTTTGAATGTTGACAACTAATTAAAGAACAGACAAACCACCGCGCTACTATGGCAACCACAAAACAAACCTGTGAGCCAGATTTGGCCCCTGGGCCACCAGTTGGCAACCTCTGATCCTCCCCACACTGCTGGCTCATTTTTGTGCCCTGTATGGCGGTTGGTTCCCTTGAAGAGCTCACCGTTTATCGGAAGACCAAAGTGCACGATCAGATTAGAAAGCCAGACGGTCCATCCTGCAGTGCGCCTATCCTGCACCCTGTCCTGTGCCCCGCCCCCACAGCTACCATTCCAGGCGTCTCCCTGTCACGGGGATGACTGGCGTGGGGGCAAGGGGAGGGACAATGCCCCCGGGTCACACTGCAACCCACAGGGAGCAGAGGCTCGCAGTCCTCTGCATCTGGGAGTCTTAGAACAGTGGAGTTACCTGTTTTACAAGGGCCCCCCAGGGATTCTAGACCGGGAGGCTATCAGAGGGAAGAGGACATTCAAGGTCATTCAGGACAAGGCCGATCAGATCACTAATGTCAGAGCAGTAGCTCACACATCTTGATTGCTTTACTTCTTTGATTTCCCCCAACAAGCAGGTTAAATGGGAGCCACTATTATCCCCATTTTTCAGATGGGGAGACTGAGGCTTGGGAGGGTTAAGTAATTGTCCCGAGGTATCACAGCAAATAAAAAGCAAAGCCAAGACTCACATCTAGTCAGTGTGACCCACCCAAGAGCCAGTACCACTAGCTATCAGCCTACACTGCCATCCTGAGCCACACTCCACTGCTTGCTTGATTCCTTGCCATGCTACTGAGTATCCTCAAGTCTCCCCAGCTCACATATCCAGTGACGGGGCTCACTACCTTTCTGTTTTATTAATCTTTGCTACACTCACCCAACACTAACCAGGTGCTAGCCCTTGTACTAGGCATTTTTTTATGATTTTTTTTTTTTTGGTTTATTTATTTGTGAGAGAGACAGACAATGAGCGAGTGGGGGAGGGGTAGAGGGAGAGGAAGAGAATCTGAAGCAGACCCCCTGCTGAGTGCAGAGCCTGCAACTCAAAGACTTGGGGCTCAGTCTCAGGACCTTGAGATCAGGACCTGGGCCGAAACCAAAAATTTCAACCAACTGAGCCACCCAGGTTTCTCTGCACTAGGCATTTAAAAAATATTTTATATCATTCCGTCCTCATTGGTCCTGCATGCTCCATAGTATATCCATTTTACATATGAGAAAACCAAGTTTTAATGGGATGAAGGAACTTGTCCAAGGTTACAAAATTAGGGACAGACTGAGATTGCAATGTAGCTCTGTTCTTTATCTCAGACTGAAAGTCTCTCTTGATTTGGGGGGGGAGAAAATTCTGGCCCTTGAAGTAGTAGCCCATAATTCCCAGTTCTCCCAGCCCTCTTCCCCAGATGTTCTCTTCAGACTTTTGAGGGTACACATTTGTACCCTCTGAGTCTTTTTGTATAACGGAGTCAGTGTTCTGGATCTTTCCACTGCTCCCCATAAAATGTGGTTTTGTGTTCCTCCCTCAGCCATTATTTCGTTCATTCTTCTATGGATAAATGACAATTTCCCCATGTCCCATTTGAAGTTCTAATCCTAAATGGAACACAGGACTCCCAACATGGGCAGAAGGACTATTACCTCCCTCATGAAACATACAGTGCTTCCATTAATGCAGCTCCAAACCCCATGAAATATCTTCCATGTGTAAAGCACTTGGTATAGAGAGTGGAAAAAGTCAGCAACTTCCCAGCCCTCTGGTAATTTACATCTACCCACTGAGCAATGGAAGGAGGTAGAGTCGCCGGTCACTTGATGAACTTTATAAAGATTTTATTTATAAATTTTAGAGGGTGGGGAGGGGCAGAAAGGGAGGAAGGGAGACAAGCAGATTCCGTGCTAGGTGTGTAGCCTGATGTGGGGCTCAGTCTCACGACCCTGAGATCAAGACCTGAGCCAAAACCAAGAGTCAGACACTGAACCAGCTGGGCTGCCCAGGCACCCCAACTTGGTGAACTTTAGATATAGATCCTAAAACACTAGAGCTGGTAGGGCCCAGTCTCCTCCTGCTCTTATTTTTACTGATGAGGCAACAGGCCAGAGAGGGGCAGCGGACAGAACCAAGATTCCACAGTGAGACAGAATCAACTTGTGCCTTTCTCAGAACCTCAGGTGCAGGAGAGCCCTGGGGAGAGGCTTGATGTAGACTGGGATGAAAATACCACCCTTTGGAATGTTACTGTTAAGTGGACCGCACAAGGCCTCTTTCTTCAGAGCTTTGGTCAGAAATCCTGGTCTAGGGGCACCTGGATGGCTCAGTCAGTGAAGCGGCTGCCTTCGGCTCAGGTCATGATCCCAGGGTCCTGGGATCGAGCCCCGCATCAGGCTCCCGGCTCAGCGGAGAGTCTGCTTCTCCCTCTCCCTCTGCCTGCTGCTCTGACTACTCAGGCTCTCTCATCTCTCTCTCATAAATAAATAAAATCTTAAAAAAAAAAAAAAAAATCCTGGTCTATTCCAGGTAAGACCACCAGGTGGCGGAGGGGCACCAGAATGGGGCGCGGGAATCAAAGGTGGGTGGGTACCTTTCTCATTCAGAGCAATTTTCCTTTGCTTGTGGGAATGGTGAGGTGAGAAAAGCTCTGGGCGAGCACTCCGGCAATGGTATACATTAAAAACATGCAGCGGGGGGCGCCTGGGTGACTCAGTGGGTTGACCCTCTGCCTTCTGCTCAGGTCATGTTCTCAGGGTCTTGGGATCGAGTCCTGCACCGGGCTCTCCGCACAGCGGGGAGCCTGTTTCCGCCCTCTCTGCTTACTTGTGATCTGTCTGTCGAATAAATAAAGAAAAATCTTAAAAAAAGAAATTTAAAAAAATGTATGCAGCAGTGAATTTTGCCTCAAACTTAGGGCAGTTGTTAAAAACTTGAACATCGGTATCCCACAGACTTGTAGGAAACTTCGCTCCTCTTTGCCGCTTGATCATGTCACCTCCCTGCCATCTGGCCTCTGACACATAGAGTAGTCTCTTCCTGATTGGTCCCTTTCCCAGATGGGCAATTCCCCCCTCCCCAGCAGGGAAGCCTTCCTCAAATGGCAGGAAGTCTTTGCTGCCACCTGGAGAAGAAGGTGAAGGTGAGGCCAATGTCACCTGACAGCCTCACGGCTCAGCTTAGGCCTGGCCGCTCATCCACATGCCCATCCATCTCGTATCACACCGGAAGCTACGGGAAGGCTCTGAGGCTGGCAACCAGGAATGTTCCGGGCCCATGCGGGGGTCAAGGACGCCGGAGAGGAAAGAGAGGGTTGGAGGAGTAGGCTGGGCCTTGGGAGCTAAACCAAACTATCGACTTTGAAATTTAAACTGGGAACAACAGGAACTTTTGAAGATTATTCATCAGGGGTATGACTTGGGTAGATAAGTGTGGAGAGCAATCAGTCCGGCTGTGTATGAAGGGCGGAATGGAAGTGGGAGAGCCTGGAGGCAGAGAGACCAACCACGAAGCTGAGCAAATAAGAGCTTCAGGCTCAGGGGCACCTGGGTGGCTCAGTGGGTTAAAGCCTCTGCCTTCGGCTCAGGTTATGATCTCAGGGTCCTGGGATCGAGCCCCTCATCGGGTTCTCAGCTCAGCAGGGAGCCTGCTTCCCTCTCCGTCTCTCTCTGCCTGCCTCTCTGCCTACTTGTGATTGCTCTCTGTGTGTCAAATAAATAAATAAAATCTTTTTTTTTTTAAGAAAAAGAGCTGCAGGTTGAACTGAGGTGACAGTGATGGTGGCCGATATTTCACCCACTCAGAGCTTCTGATCAGCTCGAAGCACCCCAGGGAAACTTATCTGTCTTGCCCATGAGATAGTTCCCGCAGGGTAAGGGCCTGCCCTGACACCAGGCAGGAGGAAGAGGGAGTCCCAGCAGTGGTGTCTCCTACATCCTTGATGAAAACATCCTGGCAAGAGAGAGGTTGGCTGAAAAGAGAGACAAGATCCTGGGTCCGGGTGGAGGGGACAGGCAGTGTAGACTAATGGTTAGGAACACATGATGGAGTCAGACATCTCTTTTATATCCCAGCTCTGCCAGTTCTTAGCTGTGTGACCAGAGACAGGTCATTTTGCTTCTCTGATCTTCAGTTTCCTTATCTTTAAAGTGTGATTCTGAATAGGGCTCCCTCCGTGAAGCTGTTTGGGGGAGGGGGCTGGAAAGAGTAATGTGTTTAGTAAGGCTTGGCACAGTGCTTGCTATCCATCACGTGGAAGCCTAAAGTGGGAGCTTCAGGTCCTCAATCACACTTGAAAACAGAGTCTGTTGCTGTGACATGGGCGTCATTCTGGCTCCGTGGCAACTTTCCAGGCCAGGATGGCTCCAAAAGTGGGCCAGCCTGGGCTGCACACACCACACTGAATTAAGCCAAGAGCATAGAGCAATGATGATTTGATCAGCCTGGGGCTATATTCTGGGGAAATGTACCATTTCTGTTCTACTTTTTGAAGCATTGAAGTTATTCTCCTTACTCTAGGGTCTCAGGCAACAATGCTTGTTTTATTTTCTGAGGTTCTTCCTTATTTTGTGGGTGCTTATGCACTACAGTCTTCTTTTTGTACCAGGTATTATGGCAAGTGCTTTGTAGAATTCTTTCATGTAATCTGTATGGCAACTCTCTTAGGCAGGTCCTGTTGGCTATTGTGTCCACTGTGCAAATGAAGGAACTGGCTTAAAGAGTTAACCAAGGGACCTGGATCTGTTTAACACCAGCTCCTTTGCTCCTTGTGTCTGACTCCATCACTTACCTATCCTGTAGACAGGTCAGTAGAAAGAAACCAGGTTACCTTCAAGCAACCTGCCTCAATATCTCCCATGAGTAGGATGCCAAAGCTTGTCTGGCCCAAAAGCCAGTAAGAGAGATAACCATGTGACTCATGGCCCAACAGATGTCATAAAACAGCTCACCTTATTAGTTGAGTTGAGGGTGTCTCTTGTACAATACATTCCTCTGAGGGTTTAGTGTAGAGAAAAAGTTCTCTCTCAAGTCAAGTCCTATCAGACTATAGTAATAGCTAATTTGTACACAGAATTTACTACACGACAGGTCTGTTACAAGAACTGAATATGCTTTGGCTCATTTAATCCTCCCAATGGCCCAAAGAGAGGGGTTATTCTATTATATCCATTTTTCAGATGAAGAAACAGAAGCACAGAGAAATTAAACAACTGCCTAAGGTCACATGACTAGTATGTGGTAGACTTGCACTTCAAAACAACAGTCAGTCTGGCCCCATGTTTTGTGTGCTTGACTATGTGTCTGCTACTTCCCGTGTAATCTGTAACTCATCTTGTTTCCCTTTTTGCCTTGACTGTCGGGAAACTCAGCCATGTTATTCCCCCACCCCCCCGGAATCTCAGCCATGGTTTTTTGTCTGTTTGTTTGCTGTCCTTAAGATTTTATTTATTTACTTGTGTGTGTGTGAGAAAGAGAGAGAGCACAAGTTGGGGGAGCGGCAGGCAGAGGGAGAAGCAGGCTCCCCACTGAGCAAGAAGCTCAATATGGGACTGGATCCCAGGACTCTGGGATCATGAACTGAGCCAAAGACAAACACTTAACTGACTGAGCCACCTAGGCATCCCTGTTTTGGTTTTTGTTTTGGTGTATCACGATGCTATCCTTAGAAAAGTCAATTTTTCATCTTTCTTCCCTCCTTCCCCACTGGCCTTTGGTCCAGGCCTTCATTCCTCGTTGATTCTTGCTCTTTAATTGTCCATCAGATAGTCTTGAGGCTGCAGTGGAAACTACCTCAAAACGCTTTGGGGAATAGGCAGGACAGAATAAATCAATTACATGAACAGAGACAATTTCTGATCAGCTGAGCCTACCGGGCACAGTCGGTACTAGGTGGTTGTCTTTTAAACATCTTCTATGTGACCAATGCCATGCCCCTTGATGTGGCATATATAACAATGAACCCAAGTTAGTCCCAGTGTTAAATTATGCTAACTGCTCTCATAGAGAAATCCTGAAATTTAATGCCTTAATACAGTGGAAGTTATTTCACTGTGTGCCCCATTCAGTCAAGTGATTGAGGGAGACCCAGGCTGACCAAGGCTCTGGCACATTCTGTATGTGTCTTCTGAGGCCACCCTAGTGTAGGCATCCAGTTGGCAGGTGATAGAGATAAGGTAAAGCTCTGAGAAAGCATACATACTTCTTAGCTTGGATTTGGCCTGGATATGGCCCACATTGTCTCTGTCCACATCCCATGGGGAACACTAGTCACATACTTAATTACAAGCAGTACTAGAAAATGTAGTCTGGGCTGCTTTTCTCTGAAACAACTCTACCCATGGGAGGCGCCCATCTTCGGTGATCGCTGATGTTGTTCCAGTTCACAAGGAACTGAACATTTTTGAACCATCAGTCCTTATAAAATGGCCAAGAATACCACTCAATGTATATTGCAGGCACGAGGAGGAAAATGATCTTCCATTACTTAGAGGGAGCCAGGAGCAAAATGCAGTATTTACATTTTGGACCAAACCTATTTGTCCAACAGGAGAAAGGACTACTATGGGAGAGAGAGAATTCATCATGATGAAAGTATGCAAACAGAGGCAGAATTTTCTCTTGGCTGAAGTTTCTTCTCAGAAGGAGTCTAGCTAGATGCCTCCTACCACTCCTTCCAACCTCAAGCTTCCATGCTGGGCTCCATAGTCATCTCTAAGCATCTTTTTTTTTTTTTTTTTTTTTTTTTTTTTTTTTTTTTTTTTGCCAAGCTCTAGGTGGGGTTTTGGGGAGCCAAAAACAAATGAGACAAGGTCTGGCCCCCAGGTTACTCGGCTGTAATGTGTTGAAGCAGGATATCTGGGAAGAAGAATAAGGAATGCTCTGAGCTTTGGAAAACGGAGGCTGGAGTTTAATTTCTTTCTTTCTTTTTTACTCCCTAAAATTTTATTTATTCCCTTGCACGCCAGAGAGAGAGTGAGAGAGGGCATGAGCAGGGAGGAGAGGGAGAAGCAGGCTCCCCGCGGAGCAGGGAACCCCATGTGGGGCGAGACCTGGGATCCAGCCCTGAGCCAAAGGCAGACGCTTACGACTGAGCTCCCCAGGCGCACCGGCACGCTTGTATTTAGAGCATTTATAGCCCAGTGAAATGCAATAAGCACTTCATTTTATTCCAAGCAGTATGTTAATGACGACCTTGCGTAGGTCATTTCAATTTTGTAAGCCCCGGCTTTCCCATCCGTCGGATGGAGTTAACGCACTCCCACCGCAGGGCTGGGATCTTGCTGTGTTGCGGGGTCTGCGATCTGCCGTTTCATCTCTCGGCTTCCTCCCGGGGTAAGTGGGTCACATCACACCCAGTTCCTAAGGACTGAAAGCTTGTGGATGGCAGTCGGCACCTTCCGGCGGAGAGGAGGAACCTGAATTAACAAGGACGCGATTTCCTGGCCGCGCTCCCCGGGAAGGAGGTCTGTGCTGGGTCCCATCCCCCGGCGGTCCCGCTCAGGAAACGGGGAGAGAAAGCCAGGAACCAGGCCTGCCAGGCCCCGGGCCCCTCAGCGCCTTCCCTCCTCCCTGGCCCTCGACTGCAGGAAGCCGGCTGGCGGGCACGCCCTGCCCGGTGGGTGGGAAAGGCCGCGAGCGCGCCCCGCACTGCCGGCTTCTCAGGCCCGCCGCGGCGCGGAGCTGTCACTGCGGCAGGCGCGCCGCCTCCCCCGCCGCCCGCACTCCCGGCGCAGTGTGCCCGCAGGTCCCCATTCACCAAGGCTGAGTCCCCCAGGCGCCGCCGCCGCGCCCGGCTCGGCTCGGAACCCACGCCGGGGCTGGGCTGCGGAGCGAGAGGTCGCTGAGGCCTGAGGGTTTGTCGGTGAGTGGTCCAAGGTCACGGCTGGCGAACAGCGAGGCCGGGATTCGCTCCGCGGTCTGCAGGACCCTGAAGTGTGCGCCTTCAGTCGGCGGTCCTGGTCCAGGTTCTTGAGGGGTTCCGCGGGGGGGGGGGGGGGTTAGGATCGAGTGGAAGCTCAAGAACAGGAGGTCTGAATCCCGGGGCTCCTGGAGGTCTGTGAACTTCTTGATTTTGCGTGTAACATGTGTGCTGCATTTTTGCTCCGAGTTTTAAAGGCGTCAGTATCCAAAAAGGGTTAAGCACCGTGGCTTTCCAAGGTCACGGGTTCCTCAGTGGGGACCCCAGTTTCATGAGGACTTGAGGTTCCTCAGGTGCCTATAGCACCTTAAAAATCTCACTGCAGGGCCCTGGTGCTACTCCGGTGGGACTGGGGTTCTTTCAGGATCCCAGGATCTTCCAGCTGGATCTTCAGAATCTTTCCATAGAGTTTCTTGGGTCTGTTTGGGGAGTTGAGGTGCCTATGGAATCCTGGAGTCTCTTTTCAGAGGTTTTAGAATCTCTACGGTCCTCCGTGGTGTGAGTTCTAAACCTGGGCCTCAGGATGCCCTGAAATTGTAGGCAAGATATGGTGGGTGTGTCCTATACATGTAATTCCTGGGAGAGGTTTCACAGATGTCACCAGATTCTCAATGGGGTGTCTGATCCCCAAAGCTGGGAAGAACCTTGCTTCAGAGCATCCAGTGTTAAACAGATCCGATTCCTCTTTCACTAATAAAAGCCAGGGAAGAGTAAGATGGAGGAGACGGAAAGCAGACTTCTCTAGAAGGTACAGCATGGACTTTGGAGTCAGGTGTTCCCAGGTTAAAATCCCAGCTTTTGTGCTTAGCCGCTGTGTGCCCTTGAACAAATTCTTTAGTCTTTCTGAGCCTCAAACCCACCTCCTCCAGGAAGTCTTCCCTGCGTCCTGGATTCAGTTAGGTTCTCACTCCACATCCCCCAAACCTGATGCTCCCTGGTGCTTAATACAATTGTTTTTAAGTAACAAGTTGTGTTTAATGTTATTTTGTCTCTCTACCCCAACAGTCATGCTCCAAGAAGGCAGGGCCCTTTGCTGTCTTCTTGTCTGTGCAGTGCCTGGGGCATCTTAGGCCCTTAGCCATTTATTATGAAATAAATAAAAGAGGGAGGGAGTGGAGGGCTGCATGCCAGATGCTGCATTGGGGGCAGAAAGGGATCAGAAATGACTAAGTGTTGTTTCTGTCCTGGAGGAGGTCCCAGGCTGGTGGCAGTAATGATAGAGTTCGGTAAGGAACCATAAATATGTTAATGGGGTAAATGTTAATAGGGAAGGCACCAAGAGATCTTAAGATGAGTGAGAGTCCCTCAAGAGCTGGTGGAATCCCTTCCTTTTGTGTTATGTATCGTGACTTAGAAAGAGCATAACTTACATAAAATATCTGGGTAAACCCTTATCTTGCAGGGATGGGGACACTGCTGCTGAGAAGAATTCAGTGACTTGGCCAAGGCCACCCACGCAATAATGGCTGCCCAAGGACATAAGTCAAACGCTTTGGAATTCAGCCCACATCCTTTAGGAAATGGGCTTTGATGTTGTGAAGGTCTTGGTTTGGATCCCACTAGATGTGAGACTTTGGGCAAGTTGCTTTACTTCCCTTGAGCCTTGTTTTCCTAATCTGCAAGGTGGGAATAAGGACCTCCATAACCTGTATGAGATAGAATCTGTAAAGTTCCCAGTATGATGCTTGGTTTACAGTAAAGGATCCGTAAGCGTTTGTTGAATGAATGAATGAAATACAGGTCTTGGTGGGTGGCCTGCTATTTGAAGGGACTGGAAATCACGCCACTGAGGGGGACAGTAGGAGAAATTGAAGGCGATTTTTATTCCTTCCCACTCAAGCTTTCTATGATTCCTATGAAATTTAGCACTGGCCTCAACCACATTGTTATAACTTACTGTTTGCAACCAGCAAAAGTGGACCAACACGAGCTCGGTTAGCTTTCCTTTTATGCCTATTTTTACTGCGTTTTTTCTGATGACCACATAATGTAAGCTCCTTGTAAAAAATTTAATTTGCAGGAGAGATATGGGGAAAAACGAAAGTGCAAGTTTAGGCACAGTAGACAAAAGATGCTGACATATTGTTATTCTTTGGGAGCGGCACAGGGCAGGCAGCAAAAAAATTCTTCTTACTTTAAAGTCTTTTCCTACTGGCCTTGCTATGGCTTCTGGAAATTTTGTTAGGGGTCTTGCCTTTGGCTGTAGCATTGAAAGTTCAAGTGTAGTGAAGGGCTAGAGAGTGGGGTGAGGGAGAATTGTCTGGGTAGGGGCTTTCCCTGGAATGAAATGGAAACTGTGGAACTTTCTATGGGTGTATGCACAGATGGTTCAGATGCCCACTGCTGATTGCCTTGTAGCTGTTTTCATCCCCTCTCCTCTCTTAGAATTTAGCAGAGTCTTTTTGAAAGTTCCTGCTATATACACACACACCACAGAGAAAAAGCAAATCAGAATGAAAAAAAGGTCTATTTCATTCTCTATATTCTCCACTTTTATGCAGGTACTAAGTGCATACCTTAGAACCATGAGATCCCACTGCACCGATAATTCCCAACCCTACTCTTACTCTTTTTCCTTTTTTATAAAGTTTATTTATCTAAGTAATCTCTACCCCCAATGTGGGGCTTAAACTCAAGACTCACGTCCCTCCCCTACTGAGCCAGCCAGACACCCCAGACTTTTCCTTTTTTCACTAAAATTTCTTCCTTCCTTAAGAGAGGTATCAGTCTCCAAACAGTAGATTGCATATTTGTACCTGAGCTTTCTATTGTGTTGTGGAAGCCTTCTACATTGTCGTCTGGTTTGGGCATTTTGTCCATGTCCCTTGCTCACCGTTCCAAAGTTTTCTGGGAAGTGTGGATTCAAAGCTCTCTACCACCGTACTGACCATTCTGAGGGTTACAATTTATATAATATAAAAATAGGAGTACTGAGTCAATGGAGAAATGAAACCAACTTATCTACCAGTTTGATGAAACCAAACGATCAAATCAAACTGTCAACCAGTTATTTCCATCTTTTATGGCAAAACTGCCCGAGGGACAATGGATTACATGGTGAAAACATTTGCAGCAGAATTGCTTCATAGCCAAAGTGCCTAGAACCAAAAATCTACCCTACTCCTTTTACTGAGCGAGATTGTAGAGGCCAAGACTCCTTGTTCCCCCTACATCCAGCCCAGAGGCAGCACAGGACAGGCCTTACTGGGAAGATGTGTTGGAATAGAACAGCAGCCACCATATTGGGTCGTGAACCAGGTGCTAGGCTCCAAACTAATCTCTTCCACATGTTATTTCATTTAATCCTCTGTAAAGCCACTGTATGAGATAGGTACTATTATTTTTCCCATTTTTCAGATGACAGACTGAGATGCAGAGACTTGAAAGTCCAAGGTCTCGAGATTTGCATCCTGAGCTTTTCTGTGGCAAAACCTTTGCTGTGAATGAATGAAAGAATACATGATTGATGGGCTCGTGGGTCTTGGAGAGAAGGCTCTATCTTCAGAACGTCCCCTGTAGTGTTCTCTCTGCCAATGGTTTGCAATGCCTGGAAATCGGCATCCCCACACAGGAGGAACTCAGTAAAGGCCTTTTCTTTGCCTGCAGCGATCCTGTGGCCATGCCTACTTTTCATGGGAAGTGGCATTTTTGAATCTCTTCTTCTAAAAATAAGCTGCACTTTGTTAAGGGCCCTTAAGAACCAGCCCAGGCATTTCAGGACAGCCATTTGCCTGTCTGCAGCTCAGGAAATTAATCAGAACCCCAAAGCCTTTTCCCTCTTCCCACAGGCCAGCACTCTGGAAACGCCCAGCGCCTTACTGCAGCTCTCCTCGAGGACTGCAGAGATGCCAAGCGCTGTTGAACACAGATCTATCTCTTTGTCAGGGAAGCTAGAGCGGAAAGGCACGAGGGAGAAATGGGTCAGCTTTGCTGCAAATCACTTGCAGAGAGAACTCGGAGCTGTCCCCCACTTAGAGGGCTGCTGAGTGACACAGATGCCCTGGGGTGTCAGATGTGACTCCGCAGAATCCCCCTGCGGTCTAGAAACTGGAGCGTTGGTCTCTGTTCCGATGGCCCTGTTCTGAGCCTCTTCTCTTGGGACCTCCAAGTCTAACCCGAGGAAATAACTGGGAGGAGTATCACTAGGGATGCTATGTGCTATTAGGAGCTGGAAATAATATTGGTGATAATGATGAAAATAAGAATGACAACCACATCATTTCTAGAACACTGTGCCCGGTGCTTTTCACACAGTATTTTATGTAATTTCAGAACAAACACTGCAAGGACTATATTCATAGCCCCATTTTACACATGAGAAGAATGAAACTCAAAGACAGGTAGCATGGGCCAGAACAAGGGTGTATAATTCCAGGGTTTTCTGACACCATGTGTGGTTTCTGACCTTAAGGAGGTGAGGAAGTGCTAAGAAACAAACAGGAGGTCAATTTGACACAAGTTACAATGTGTTCATGCCCACATGAGAGTTAAACACGCGCACAGGTATTCGGGTATGGAGAGCGGGGAGAGTGGGCTCCTGGTTGGGGGAAAGTAGGAGGAGTTGTAAGTTGAGATGAGACAGCAGGGGAAGAGCATGAGCCATGGGGCAGATGTGGGAAAGCAGTGGGTGTGCGAGTGGAAGTTTGGATAAACTTTACAGTGTGTGTATGTCTGTGTGTGTGTATAAAGGTAGGAAGAGACCAGACCAGGCCAGGGTTTTGGCCCTTATTCCGCAGGCAATAAGGAGCTTACACAAGAGATGTCTCAAGAGACCAGCTATGCTGCTGCAGTCAGAGAAGTAGCAGCCCTCAGTGCATCTGTGTCCTGGCTTGTGAACGCAGCTCTGTGCCAGCACGTGGGAGGGCATCTATGGGGAGAGTGTATCTGTGGCTGGGTGTGGGATTTGAGCTCCCTTCAAAGGCCCCCTCCCCACTTCTCTGGGCCCTAGTTCCCTTGCATGTAGTAGCTTCACTGGAAATGTGTCATAGAACTATTGGAGGGACTTTTGAGATGATCTGGTCATCACTCCTTCCCATCTTAAAGAAAGTAAAAGTCAGGAACATAGATGGAAAAAGACTTGTCTAGGGCCACACAATGAATTAATAGCAGAGCTGGGGACTGGAACCCATGCCTCCACACTGAGTGCCTTTTCCATTTGTGTTGAGTAATAGAAATAGTATTCTTTGAGTGATTACTCCATACCAGGCCCTGGGCTAAACACCTTTACATGGATTATCTCATTTAATCCTCACAACCCTCCTGGGACTGCCCCTCTTGAAAGCAGGACATCTTCCTCGTCTGCCATTTCGATTTCGCACCGCGCCTAGCACAGGCCCGGGGCACCTAGCTCGTCAAGCTATAAAAACTTGGCAAAGTCCAAGTCCGAGGAGAAGGGGGTTGAGGAACGGAGGGGGCGGGACTTCCTATAAGCTCCGCCCCCTCACGAGAGGCCCCGCCTCCCAGGGCTCTGGCGTCACCCAGGCCCCGCCCCTCATTGTCAGTCCCGGGGAGCCGGAGGAGGCGCCGGCTGCCGGGAGCAGAGCGCCGGACTCCTCGGCGGGCGGGAGCGCGGGCCGGAGTCGCCGAGGTGAGGGGTTCGCAGGGAGGCGGCAAGCGCGCGGCGCGGGAGGCTGGGGCGGGCGGCCGGGGCCGGAGGAGGGCGGCCGGAGGGGGCGGCTTGCCCGGGCAAGGGGTCGGGGCACCCAGGAGCGACAGGGCAGAACCGGTGGGTGCACCCGGGGAAGGGCTGGGGGGTACGGAGTTGGGGCGGGGGGCGGTTGGAGCGGAATTTTGGAGAAAGGACTCGGAAGGGGAGATTTTTTGGGGGGGCGAGACCTTGAGAAATTTTTTGGAGTTGGAAAATTTTCTGTTGGGGTGGGGGAAGGTTCTGAGAGACTTTTGGTGGGAGCGAGAATCTGAGGAGAAGTGTTTGGGTCAGAGAGCCGAGGGGATATTTTCGGGGGGCGGAGGAGAGTTTCGGGTCGAGTTTGGGCTTCAGCGGGAGGGAGCGCGGGGCGCGGTGGGGGCGGGGAGCGGCTGGCCAGGCGGGGGGCCGGGACCGCCGGGGAGGGGGCTGCGCGGGGCCCGCGGGCACCCGGGAGGAAGGAAGTGATCTTACAGGAAGAGCCCGGGAGCTCCCGAGGTGGAGGAGGAGGACGAGGAGGAGGAGGAGGAGGAGGAGGAGGGAGGTTTGGGAGCGATCGGGCTGGGCTGCTGGACCGGGCTGCGGGGGTGCGGGCCGGCTGGGGAGGGGTCCCGCCGCCGCCGCCGCCGCAGCTGTCGGCCCGCCGCGCCGGCCCGCGTCCCGGCCGATGCTGGCCTCGCAGCCAGACCGCTGGGCCGGGAAGGAATTCGAGGCATTCGCTTTGTTTAAGTTGCCAGTAGACAGTCCTTAGGACTAATTAATGGTGGAATCTGCAGGGGGACGCGGGCGAGCCGGGCCGGGGCCGCCCCCCGCCCGCCGCCGCCGCCGCAGCGGTGAACTTTCCGCAGCGCGCGCGGCCCGCCTCCCTGCGCACCCCCGCCCCTGCCCGGGCCGGGAAGGAGCCATGGCTTCCCGAAGCGCAGGAATGAAGTGCGGTTTCTGGGGCCCGTGGCCTCTGGCTGCGGAGGCTGCCTGCGGGGAAGCCGGCGTCCCGGAGCGGCCGGGCTAGGGGTTCGCAGCCCGCGTGAGAGCTCTCTGAGGTGCCTGCGGTTTCTCTTAATAACCTTGGAGGAGGCTCTGCGAGCCGAGAAAGACCATCTTGCTTTGGAGCATCTGTTTCTTCGTCGCGTCAGCCCCTTTCCTAACACTGCAGAGCTTGTTGTGGCTTGTTTCGGAAATGCCGAGACCAGTGCTCACACTTAAGGGTGGGAGAAGGAGAGAGACTGGCGCCCCCCCTCCCCAAACCAACAAAAAACCAACCCTGCAGTGTAATCTCCAGAAAGCCAGAGATAGCTTTGCAGATTCTCCTGTCACACCTTCACGGACTTGCATGACCTTGGGAAGGGGCTCGTGCTTCGGAGCTTCTGGTGCCTTATCTTTTGATTGAGGAGAAAATACCCTCTGGACATCCCTGCCTTTTGGGGATATTTTCAGAGGTGGGGTTAATTCAGTGCTTTTTACAGACTGCTGCAGTTCTGGCCTAAGGAGCTGGACTAGAGTCAGAGTGGGGGGAATTCAGATCCCCTAGTAAGATTTTATTGGCTCAGATTAGGTAGGTAAGGAGGGACAGCTTTGGATTTTAGGAGGAGAGTTCCCTTTGGAGAATCTGTACAGTACGTTCCAGATTGGATTCTGTCACTTTGTGTGCAGCTTTGGCGGCATTCGTGTGGTTAAATTAGGTAACTCCCATAGATAGTTCTTCTGTCAGAAATAATTATTTTGCTCAGGATTCCCCTTGGGGCAGATTAAGGTTTTGCTCGATTTACTCAGAAGAATTTTCCAGGTTTCTAAAATTAAATCACTTTTCTAAACATAGTAACTAAAGTTTGAAAAACTGGAAATAGTGGGATGGGGAGGGAGTTGATTAGAATATGAACATGGTAGCATGTACAGCTTCATTGTTGTTCTGTGATTACTAACAGGGATTGTGAATTAGCCTTGATTAACAGGTATTTTTTTACTCCTAAATAATTTAAGAGCAAGAGAGGGAGCTTATTTTTTGAGTTGCCTACTTTGTGCCCAGGAATTGTGCTAGGTGGTATAGATCTCATACAGTTTTCACAACAATGCTGTGAGGTGGTATTTGGTTACCCTGCTTCATATATGGGCAGACTGAAGGTCGGAAGGGAAAATGACTTCCCCAGGTTTACACATACAGTTAGTTGGTAAGAAGTGGAGCTGGAATTCAAACCCAAGTCTGTTTCTGAGGTCCATGGTTATCTCCATGAAGCACAATGCATTAGTTCCTAGGCCTCAGATTCAGCCACTGGGTCACCTTGGACTGTAGAATAAGTCCATTAAGTTTATTTCCCAGTAGTGTTGCTTGCTTTTTCTTCCATCAAAGTTGCCAGTATGCTTTTGAGATATTTTTGGTTTTCAAAGAAGTTGTGCTAGTGGTTTGTCCTATATGCAGTAGGTGCCTAATATATATATCTATTTTTTTTTAAGATGGAAGCATTTATATGGAAATGCAGACACCTGGGTGATCATAGATTTCATTTATAGAAATGGAAGATGACAGATAGCTAGTGGCCCTTTTATTGTAGAGGCCATCATTTGGGTGACATTCATGATCAGAAGCAGAACCATTTTTCATGTAATACAGCTTTTTGGGACAGGGTCAGCTTCTGAAAACTTTATTACTTACAGGTAAGACCCAGATAGTCAGGCTGAAAGATTTGGTATAAACTTTGAAGCACATAATAGATGCTCAGTAAATATTTGCTGATGAAATACATGCATTCTTTTTTAAAAAATCAGCTTTATCAAGGTGTAACTTACATACAGTAGAATTCATCAATTTCAAGTGTGCAGTTTGATGAGCTTGACAAATGTATGCAGTTCTGTAATCCCCACGACTGCCATCATTTGTTTAAACTGTGTGTTGTTTTTAAGGTATTGGTTCGCTAAGTGATTCCTGGGAATGTTGTCAAGTTTCTGTGTTCCTAGATTCAAACTGGTGAGATCAGAGTGAGTACTAGAGAGTCAGTATGCCAACTTTGTAGGAAATAGGGAAATCTTAGATATTTATTGGTGAGGTGCATGCGAAGAATAAGACAGGTAGAGATAGGGATACTTGGCAGATCAGGGGAGAGAAATTCATGAGGAATCAGGTTTTCATTTTAGGACAAGGATACACATTGTGGGGGAAAATTACTCAAAGATTTATTCAGGAGTCGAACTTGTATTTTTGTTTCCTTTTTGATATAGTACCTTCTGCGGTATAAAAATTCAACATCTTTGCCTGTTCTTAGGAAGTGTATAGGAAGTATACTTACACCTTATAGTTCAAATAATTCTTAAGGGTGGGGATGCTATAAAATAATTGAAGGCCTTGCCCTTCCACCTATAGCAGAATATCCTTAGTGTTTAACTTATTTTAGCTAATATTCTGCAAAGGGAATACATCAGGTAGATATTGTCTTTCTTGGAAGACTTAAGATTATTTTTTCCTTGTCATAATTTTTTTTTTAAGATTATTTGAGTGGGGGGAGAGAGACAGAAAACGGGGGACGGAGGGGGAGTAAAGGGGAGAGGAAGAGGGAGAGAAGCAGACTCTGTGCTGAACGCGACTTGGGGCTTGACCTCACCACCGAGAGAACAGGGACCTGAGTGGAAATTAAGAGTCAGATGCTTAACTGACTGAGCTACCTGGGCACTCCTCCTCCTCATAATTTCTTAGGTTGCTGAACCGGTCCCAATCTGCTAAAGCCCAAGTCTTTCTTGGAAAAAGTTGGAAGCCTCTTTTTCCAAGCTTCTAGAAGCAGTCCCATTAAAATTTTTTTAAATTTGTTTAGAGAGCAAGCATGAGTGTGTGTGAGTGGAGGTGGGAGGGGGAGAGGGAGGAAAAGTCTCAGGCAGATTCGGTACAGGTCCAGGGGCTTGACCCTGAGGTCATGGCCTGAGCTGAAATCAAGAGTCCAATGCTTAACCTACTGAGCCATCCATCTAAGTGCCCCTAGAAGCGGCCCCATTTTTATCTCTCATTACTTGTTTCTCTTTATCCATTCTGATTCTACATGTTGACTACTTTACAACCCTTCTCTCCTACCTGTCAGTCTTAAGAATGGAAACTCATCAGCCATAGGCCCTCCGTATAACATTAGGAAATAATAATTAAATTAAAATACCAGTCTACCAACTCAATATTTTGGGTGATGGTAGGAGAAAATAATAACTCTGTGCGGTAGTTATTATCCTCTTTATACATGAGGAAGCTGAGCTCAGAGCAGTTACTGGCAGAGCTAGTGAGGGGAAGAGACCAATGATTTGAGCTCAGAGTGATTGGTACTCAAGTTTGGGATCCGTTTCGTTATACTCTGTGCATTAGGGTTGAGGGAGCAAGGGAAGAACTTGGAAATACCATATTGAAATATAAGGCAAAGCATAGCAAGCATTGCAGATCTTTTAGGCATCGCTGTGGGTTTTTTTTGTTTTGTTTTGTTTTCAAGATTTTATTCATTTATTTGAGAAACAGAGAGCACAAGCCAGGAAGAGGGTCAGAGGGAGAGGGAGAGGGAGAAGCAGACTCTTTGCAGAGCAGGGAGCTAGACTTGAGGCTTGACCCCAGCATCCTGAGATCACCACCTGAGCTGAGGGCAGAGGCCCAAGCCACCAAGCCACCTAGGCACCCCTCCCATTTTTTTTTTTAAATAAAGATTTTATTGGGATGCCTGGGTGCCTCAGTCCATTAAGCGTCTGCCGTTGGCTCAGGTCATGATCCCAGGGTCCTGGGATGGAGTCCCACATCAGGCTCCTTGCTCAGCAGGACCCTGCTTCTCCCTTTGCCTGCTGCTCCTCCTGCTTGTGCTGTCTCTCTCTCTCTGACAAATAAAATCTTTAAACAACAACAACAAAAAGATTTTATTTATTTATTTGAGAGAGAGAACACATGTGTGTGCATATATATATATAGAGAGAGAGAGAGTACAATTTGATTTTTTCTTTCTTTCTTTTTTTTTTTTACAAATTGAATCTATCTATGGAACCAGCGCCTAGATCAAGAAACAGTATTACGTGTACCCAGAGGCCCCCACTGAGCTCCTTTCCAGTTCCTGTCTCCCATCCATCTCCCTGCATGACTTCTAACAGCATATATTAATTCTGCCTGTTTTGTACTTTTGTAAAAATGGAATCACATAGTAGATATTCTTTTGGGTCTGATTCCTTTTATTCAACAGTATGCTTGTGAGTATGCAAAAACTTTTAAGGGTTTTCTTTAGGGCTTGGAATAAAATCGAAATTCAGACTCTTTATCTTGGCTTATGATGTCTTATATAACCTGGTCCCGCCTACCTTTCCAGCTTCACCTTATAGCGATCTTGTTGGCCATTATGCTTCAGTCACAGCAGCTTCTTGCTTACCCTTAACAAGCTTTTTCCTACCACAGGGCCTTTATACGTATAAGCTGTGGCTCTCTCTTTCTGGAACACCCTTTCCCCTGTTCTTCGCCTGGCTGCATCCTTCAAGCCTCAGCATATGTATCAGAGATACCCTCCCTCATCATTTTATCTTGCCTAGTCCTGTTCCGTTATTCCCTGTTACTGCCGTCTGTTGCCTCCCTTCATAGCACCTATTACAGTTTATAATGATATATCTGCTTGCATGATTATTATCTGCCATCCTCACTAGACTTCACAAGAGCAGGGAACTCCTCTGTTTTGTTCATCAGTGTATCCCTAGTACCTGACACAGTGACTGACGTGTAGTCGGTATTTAATAAATATTTAATGACCACTTTCCCAATTCAGCATCTTTGTTTCCATTATCTTTTGTCCTTTTCTTCTCTTATGCCGTTTAACTATTTAAACTTTTCCATCCTTCAAGGCTCAGCTCAATTCCCTTCTAGGAAGTCTGTGCTGACTTTGCCATAGTAAATCTTTCTTCTCTCAAATTTTGACATTGGTTGCTGATACTTCTCATGTTCTCGGTAAGTCATACTAGCATGTATCTTATCTACCTAGTTGGATCCAAGGCTCCTGTCCTCCAAATCTTGTAGCTTGTAATGCCAGTACCCCTTATATATATTTTAAAGATTTTATTTATTTATTTGACAGACAGAGATCACAAGCAGACAGAGAGGCAGGCAGAGAGAGAGGGGAGGAAGCAGGCTCCCCGCTGAGCAGAGAGCCCGATGTGGGGCTCGATCCCAGGACCCTGAGATCATGAGCCACCCAGGCACCCCTACCCCTTATATTCTTGGTCAATTTCACTAGTTTGTATCTTTACCTAATTTGATCAGAAGCTAAGTTGTTTTAGCTGGTAACTCCCCTCATTTCTTTCTTTCTTTTTTTTTTTTTTAAAGATTTTATTTATTTATTTGACAGATAGATATCACAAGTAGGCTGAGAGGCAGGCAGAGAGAGAGAGGAGGAAGCAGGCTCCTAGCTGAGCAAATAGCCGGATGTGGAGCTCGATCCCAGGACCTTGGGATCATGACTGGAGCCGAAGGCAGAGGCTTTAACCCACTGAGCCACCCCGGTGCCCCCTCCCCCCCATTTCTTTTAACTGGGCTTTGCACATGGTAGGCCCTCAGCAGAATTTTTGATGATTGATCATAATGATGCTTACGTATAGGTAGCAATTTTAATTTCTTAGGCTTATTAACATGGACTCTTTTTTGCTTCTCCCTCTTCCTCTGCCTGCTTCCCCTGTTTGTGCTCTCTGTCAAATAAATAAAATCTTAAAACAACAAAACAACCATGGACTCTTTATTAGAATTCTTAGTGTTTTCTCTAACTGGGAGCTCCAGCTGCTTCAGGTTGGTTGGCAGTTATCAGAGTGTAAAAGTACAGAAGTCGAGTCCTGGTACCACAAAGCAGATACTCCTTTGGAATCTGTCACCAGCAAAGAACTAATTATGCACAGTTTTTTCTTAGATGCTTAATCAGTGCTTGTCTAATGCTCTCAGATTGGAGTTATTAACTGAAACGAGAGACAGGGTAATACCTCACTTGAACTATTTTGTTGAATAACATTTTATTTTGATGTCAAGTGTGAAGACTCCAAGACAATTAACAGTACCTTCTCTGACTTGTCAGTGAGCTCTCAGTAGTAATTCCTCCTCTTTTATTAAAGGCAGAGGGACGTAGGTACTAATATTGTGCATACTTTAAGGCGATTTAAATGCAAATTTAAATTCCTTGTAACTGGGATGATTTAACTTAATATACATGTGGCAAAATGGGGTGAAACATGTAAAGCCTTTTTAAGAGGAGCCTAATTTAAAAAAAAAAGAGGAGCCCAATATGTATTTTAAAGCAATGATAATTGTGACTTTTTTTTTTTTTAATTAAAATTTTAAGTAACCTCTGCACTCAACATGGGGCTCAAACTCATGACCTGGGGATCAAGAGTTGCACACTCTACTGACTGAGCCAGCCAGGGTACCCCATTTTGACTTTTCTGATGGAATTATATCAGAAGATTGTGGGGTGATTTAGTAGTTGTTTTTGTGGAAACATTGGAGCAGAGGTACTTAAGGAAGTTCCTGAGAGAAGTTGTTGGAATAATTTTTTTCACAATCGTTCCTAATCTCTCACTGTTATTTTTTTTCAATGGAAAAAAAAAAACTTAGAAATATCTTATGAAACCAGCCTCTTCACTTTTTACCCCAACTAGGTCAAAATAAAAAAGTATAAGTAGAATGCATTTATATATACCCATACTTCATACTACCACTGGACTGTAATAACTGAACTTTTCTTTTGAAATGTGAGGAGACAAATGATAAACTATGGGGAATTCGTTATAAAAAGTGACTCTAAGCATCTGCCTTTGGCTCTGGTCATGAGATCTAGTCCCACATCAGGCTCGTTGCTCAGCAGAGAGTGCTCTTACTGCCCACTGCTCCCCCTGCTTGTGCGCTCACACGCTCTCTTTCTCTCTCTCTCTCTCTCTCTGACAAATAAATAAATAAGATCTTGTAAAAAGTGACTTTCAGAATGGGTTACAGAGTTAGTATGTACTCAGCCCGGTCTCCTGCACTTTTCATATTCACAGTTGTTTATAACATTGGAGTGTTCATAACATTGGCTTCTAGGCATCAGGAGATCTTGGAGTTCCTGAGTCATTTAGTTTTATTCAAGTAAACTTTTACTAAGTGTGATTTATTATATTCTGATTCTTTGGCATTTGGTTATCTACTTGTGCCTTATTCTCATTCTTTGACCATTTTGGTTAAGTAGCACTTTACCTTATAAGGTCATTTAAAACTATACAGTTTAAACTGCCTGCTGATCTTCCTGCTTGTGCTTTCTCTTCCATAGTCTCAGAAAGCCTCAATTTTTCTGTCTTTCCGATGGGAAGAGTGGTTGTGAGGATTAAATAATTTAATGTACAGAAGCATTTAGTTCATAATACCTGGTACATAGCAACTATTGGCCATTATTTCAGTTTTACATATTTGTTTACCCAAAGAGTAGAAGAAAAAATGGTCTGTTCTTATTAGTTTTAAAATTAATATGATTTAGTCTAAAGTCAGATAACATCTTTGTATATTAGGCAGACTAGAAAAACTCAAGAATATGTACGTATGTATGTATGTATTTATTACTTTATTTATTTATTTGAGAGAGAGAGCTCAAGTAGGCAGAGCGACAGGGAGAGGGAGAAGCAGGCTCCCCGCTGAGCAGAAAGCCCGGTGTTGCTCAATTCCAGGACCCCTGGATCATGACCGAGCGAAAAGACAGAGGCTGAACCAACTGAGCCACCCAGGTGGCCCAAGGATTTTTTAAAGCTTAATTTTAACTTTACTAATTTCTAATGAAGCTAGGGGCTTTCTCAGTGACTAGTTTAATTTCATTTACTAATCTGTTTTTCTTGAATGGCTCATCCTTAGCCCCAAGTGTTGGCTATGTGGTTGGAATTGGTACACGTGAGAGATAATTTCTGGATGTTCTAGCCAGCTCTTCATCACTTAAAGAGAGACCCTGCAACTGGAAATTGAGACTACTGTTTGTAAGATAATACATGAGACTATTTCAAACCATTGTAATACTTGAAAATTATTTGCCTACTTGAAAATCACTGAAAAATATTAAGTCTGGCTATAGAATTTTGGGCTGGTGATATTAATATTGTTAGCCATTTACTTTTGCTTTTTCTAGGTAAAGATCTCAAGTGATTTTACAACATTAGTTATATTTGTTAGGTACTATCTTAAGCATTTTATGTGCATTCTTTCATTTACTCATTTGTTTAACAAATATTTATTGAGTACCTGCCGTGTGTCAGGCACATAATCTCATTTAATCCTCACCACACCCATGAAATAGATATATTGTTTATTATTTTAGCTCCATTTCACAGATTAGGAACTGGGACACAGAGAAACTGTGTATCTTACCCAGTGTCACAAAGCTGTCGAGTGTCAAATTTGGGATTTTTAGAAAATTTTGATTGACAGTTGCTGAAATATTGGCATAAATTACCTCTATGCCAGATTTTTTTTTTCTTTAGGAGAAAAATATTAACCGAATTTTGAAGTGTGTGCTAAGTAGATTACAGTCCAGGTACTTGGAGCAGGATGTGTCAGGTTTAGGTGAACTAAGCTGGGATAATTTCCTCTCTTACTCCAAATCCAGCTCTCTCTTTTTAAAAAAAGATTTATTTGTTTGACAGAGTGATCACAAGTAGGAAAGAGGCAGGCAGAGAGAGAGGGGGAAGCAGGCTCCCTGCCCAGCATAGAGCCCCATGCAGGGCTCAATTCCAGGACCCTGAGATCATGACCTGAGCCGAAGGCAGAGGCTTAACCCACTGAGCCATCCAGGCGCCCCCAAATCCATCCCTTTAAACAATGAAAAAAAGAACAAAAGACAAGTTTGGTTTTTGTTTGTTTGTTTGTTTTCCCAAAAGATAACTTGGAAGTTCCTTCTTTTGGAGAATTCTAGTTTACCCAAACCAGCATGAACCAAATGTAAATTTTCAAGAAGGATGGATATAAATAACCATATTAAACACTGTTCCTTCAGAGGCACTCTGGGAGCCAGTGTTACGGAAGCAGCATAGTTCAATTGTTTCAATTAAATAATTTCAGTTGTTACCCACAATATCATTTTGTTGCTTTTGTGTAGATCTGGTATGATATTTCAGACTTCCATTTTCATTAACTCTGGTTTTATGGTCATCTCTGAGGGGTATCTATAGGGTAATATGACTGCTTTTTTAAAAAAACAAATACCAGGGGTGCCTGGTGGTGCATCTGGTTAAGCAGCTGCCTTCAGCTCAGGTCATGGTCCCAGGGTCCTGGGATCAAGCCCCACATTGGGCTCCCTGCTCAGTGGAGAGCCCGCTTCTCCCTCTCCCTCTGCCTGCCTTTCTGCCAACTTGTGATCTCTCTCTCTCTGTCAAATAAATAAAATCTTAAAAAAATAAAAATAGAAACAAATACCAGACGTTTCCAAAATGGGAAATAAATATATATTTATTTTAATGAGATTTCTAAGCTGTGCTATACTTCTTTTGAATTTGCTTTTAGAGCATATTGCACATTCTTAATCCTGATAAGTCTTCATTTCAGGGGAGTTATATTTAACTTTTGGAGATAAGCAAGTCTGGTGAATGAAGTGAGTAATCTGTATGGTTTTTGGTCATAAATGAGATGTAATTCTAAGAGGTGAGACTAGGAATTTTGTGTGTGAGGTTCATCTTTGAGAATCTGCAAATAGAATTTCAAAAAGGTTTTGAGCCTTGGTGGCATTCCTGGAAGAGATTCTTGCTTCCCAACATGACTTGAGTTAACAGCACTTATTTTGAACCTGTAAATAAAAATCATTGCTTGAATATAACTTGTTTAACTTGTACTCTTGATTGAGTTGAAAGTCTAATGAGAACATTATCTTGTATTAATAACAGTATCTTATTTGTAAATTTTAATAGTCTCTTTTTTTCTGTCTAAAAGACAGTTTTTTTTTAAAAGGGAAAGAATATTTTTAGTCTGCTGAGAGGCAAATATATATATATAGGAACAGATTTGAACTCATTATAATTAAAAGATGAAATATATTTTGCTGACCCATTTACCCAGGCCTTATGTGTGTGGCCTTTCTGTGGAGGCAGAAGAGTTCAGATAGAAAATTGGTACCATCCATCTGGGTCTGACAACATATCCTTTTTTTTTTTTTTTTTAAGATTTTATTTATTTGACAAAGAGAGAGATCACAAGCAGGCAGAGAGAGAGAGGGAAGCGGGATCCTGGGACCATGAGCTGAGCCAAAGGCAGAGGCTTTAACTCACTGAGCCACCCAGGCGCCCCCATATCCTGTTTCTAAAAGTAAAGAAATACCTGGTTTTATCCAGTTTCAAGTTAACTGGGTAAGTTAAATGCTGAGCAAGATAAATGTAGTTAATTTTTGGCTCTTTAAAACCCTGGAACAGCTTTATCACAAATGTATGTCCTTCTGATCACCTGGGGGTGTTTATCTTATTTAGGTCATGTTGGTGATTTGTATCCAGTATCAGTGAAAAAGCAGAATTAGAGTTGAAAATTTTCTATGGATTCTGTGTCATTGAGGATGAACAATAAATAATAAAACCTAACATTATTAACTATATGCCAGCTGCTGTATTCAAGTGCATTTTATATCTTTATTTAATCTTTCTCTCAACAGTTCCTTGGGGTAGATACTATTATTATCCCCATTTAATAGATAAAAATTCCTTAAGAAAGGAGATCAGGATGCCTAAAGTAAACACAGCTGATGAATGCCAAGGTGGAATTAGACGCCTGAGCTTGCAACTGACCGTTACAATGAGCATAAGCTTTTATGAACTATGTGCATTTCAGATCATTCTTCCCTAAGTAAATGAGGTCAGCGTTGGCTTATGTTTCCTAGGAGAGGAAGAATATCATTTTTAGATCTTGATTAACCTAAAGAAGTATTAAATATCTTTAAAATGAAAGACTGGGCGTACCTGGGTGGCTCAGTGGGTTAAAGCCCCTGCCTTCGGCTCAGGTCATGATCCCAGGGACCTGGGATCGAGATCCGCATTGGGCTCTCTGCACAGCAGAGAGTCAGCTTCCTCCTCTCTCTCTCTGCCTGCCTCTCTGCCTACTTGTGATCTCTGCCTGTCAAATAAATACATAAATAAATAAATCTTAAAAAAAAAAAAAAAAAAGGAAGACTGTTCCAGAGTATACAAAAGCTGACTGAATAGGTAAGATACTGTGGAGGTAGTTTAGGCTGTTTGTGTAACAAAGTAGTAGTTGCCGGTAGGTTTGTATTGGGAATACCAGTTGTTGTATTTTACAGGTTTACTTGGGAGAGAGAGACAGAGAAGGGGAGGGGGAGAGGGGAGAGAGCAGGAATCTTAAAGCAGACTCCTTGTGGAATGTTCAGAACCTGAGGTGGGGCCCTGTCCCAGGACCCCTGAGACCTTGACCTGAGCCAAAACCAAGAGTGGGGGGCACCTGGGTGGCTCAGTGGGTTAAGCCTCTGCCTCTGGTTCAGGTCATGATCTCAGGGTCCTGGGATTGAACCCCACATCAGGCTCTCTGCTCAGCAGGCAGCCTGCTTCCCCCTCTCTCTGCCTCCCTCTCTGCCTACTTGTGGTCTTTCTCTCTGTGTCAAATAAATTAATAAAATCTTTTTTAAAAAAACCCCCCAAAAACAAAAACCAGGAGTGGGGCCCTCAACCAACTGAGCTGCTCAGGCCCTCAGGAATACCAGTTTTTATACTTTCTGCCACAGCTGTACTGGAGTACGATGTGAGATATTCTTAATATAATTTGATAAAATTAGATACTTTCTAGCATATGCTGAAATTTATTTTTGCAGGGAACTTGAAGACTGATGATTATGTTAGACTCGTTTTAAAACTGAATTCCATCATGACTTGAAAGAGACTATCAGGATCGTAAAGCAGTATGATGAAAAAAGAGATGGCTTAGTAGTGAGGTGGTTAATGGAGGAGGGAGGAAAATAATAAGGTAAGGTGGAGGGATAAAATTTCCGATCATAAAAGGCAAGAGGAGTGGATTAGGGCAGAAATAGGAGAAGTAGATGGCTGTTAAGTGGGTAAGTTGAGAGGAGTGCAGAGAATCTAGGGAAGAGAGGTAGAGAGGAGACAAGGAACACAGGCTTCATTTACGTATTTGGTCAGTTTCACATCAGATTTAAAGGCCAGTAATTGGGGCGCCTGGGTAGCTCAGTGGGTTAAAGCCTCTGCCTTTGGCTCAGGTCGTGATCCCAGGGTCGTGATCCCAGGGTCGTGGGATCAAGCCCTGCATCGGGCTCTCCACTCAGCAGGGAGCCTGCTTCCCCCTCTCTCTGCCTGCCTCTCTGCCTACTTCTAATCTCTGTCTGTCAAAGAAATAAACAAAATCTTAAAAAAAAAAAGGCCAGTAATTTAGTCAATTCTATTTAATTTATAGTACCCGTTATGTATTTAACCCAGGGCTAATTAATGTGGACAAAACAAGAAGACAAAAGAAGTGCCATATATAGCCCTTGTTCTAAGGAATTTAACATTGTAACTGGGGAAACAGTACCTGTTTTTTGCAACGGTTCCATGACAATATTGGATTATATGTTAATGCCAGAAGGGGTGATGATACTGGCTGGTGATTCTGGAGTTTTCATTTGATAAGCCATTCATATTTCAGAAGAACTTTTAAGGAAAAACTACCTTTTCATCTGATACAATTGTATCAGAAAAGATAGAACATTTTATTTATTTTTTATTTTATTTTATTTTTTAAAAGATTTTATTTATTTGAGAGAGAAAGGCGAAAGAATGAGACAGAGAGGATGAGTGGAGAAAGGTCAGAGGGAGAAGCAGACTCCCTGTTGAGCAGGGAGCCCTGTGTGGTACTCGATCCTGGGACTCCAGGATCATGACCTGAGCCGAAAGCAGTCACTCAACTAACTGAGCCACCCACGTGCCCCAAGATGGAACATTTTAAAACAGAAGGGAAAGGGCATTCTCTCAGATGAAAGTCTTTGTATTGAATAATTTAGCCTTATGGAAGATTTAGTATTCTTTGGTGAAAATGCTACCAAATCTATGGTACAATGAGTGGTAACTGCTCTAGGAGGTCTGTTAAGCTACAGGGAAGAATTTACTGAGATTAGTCTGGGCAGAAGAGGTCTGTGAGGTCTCCATGGAGGCAGTTAGACTAGAGTTTGACGATGATGGGTAGATACGACGTGGAAAGTCAGAAAGGAGGGAATGGTTTTCCAGGCCAGAGCAACAAAACAACAAAGATACTGAGATTGGGAGAAACGTGGGTTATTGATCAGACCTAAGAATACTTGTCTGCTCTGCCCCTAAGGATCATTGTTGGGGCTGCCACGAGCTGGCAACTTTGTTTCCCTGCCGCAGACATCTGTAGTTGCTGGTAGCCCCCTACTTGGTCTCTACCGGGCATGCCGACCCCACAGCCAGACTAGAATCTGAAGTAATGGCACCGGGCATGGGGCCTCTGGCTCTCCTTGGATAGTGCCAGTCTCTCTGCTGGCCAGTGTTGCCCACAAAGTATCTTGGGGCCTTGCCGGCCCTGCCTGTAACACCTAACAAGTAAATACACCTATATAGGTCTCCATCCACCAGAGAGATGCCTGGGAGGGAATGCGGCCTCTCACCTCCTCCTCTCCTACTAAACAGCTACTTTGGCCCCAGGCGATATCCCTAGGGGAGGGGAGGGAGTCCAAAAGTGGGGACTTCTGTTGTGGAAGGGGCATCTGAGGCCACTAGAGGAGGGTCACCATTTTTCCCTGCCTGGATCGGCTTGGGTGTCAGCCAGGCCGCTCCGTCCATCCTCTGAGAGCTGTGTCTCAGATTGTGAGGCGAGGGGTGGTAAGGAGCTGCCAGTGGGCAGTGAATGGGGAGCATCGAGGGCCTCAGGGCCAGGAGGTCAGACTTGACACTCCCGTACAGTGGGTGCGAGCGCAAGCCCCGCTTCTAAGCCCTCAGCTGGATCTAATCGGACTCCTCTGGCTCCACAAGCTTGCAGGTGGGAAGCTTTCTGTGCTGAGTGCCTGCTTCATCAGCTGACAAAATAATGCTTTGAAAAGTTTTCAGCCTTTTTGTTCTAAAAGTTGTAACAGTTTTTCACTAATGAGCGTTGTGAAAGCATCGTATTTTGTTCTAAAGACAATAAACCACTTTCTGTGGAACTGTGAAAAAAGCAAAAGGATACTTGTCTGCTCCAGTAATAGAGTTTAGATTATGGACAAGGAGGAGATGAGTTGAGTGAGGTAAAGCTTGAATTATGAACGGTCTTGAAGACTATACTAGGGGATTTGGAATTGATCTTGCTACCATTTAGGAACCACTGAAGGTTTATAAAGGTAAGGCACTGATCAGTACAGAATTGTAGACTGATTAATCAAGGAGGTGTTAATTGGAAAGGAGGCCAGTTAAGGATTTTTGTAGAAATTCAGATGTGTACTATCAGGACCTGAATTTAGGAACTTAAAAAAAAAAAGGAGTATATTAAAAGTTTTGAAGAAGGAAGAGATAGGAGTTAATGATGTGGATAAAGAAAGGTAAATGTAAGATTATGAGTTTGGTGGAACTGGGGGGCATTTGTGATAGCTAGTTAACTGAAGTTGGAGAAGGGGACACTGGGGCATCCTTTCTGCCTCATTCTCTGCTAAATATCACTCTATATCCACATGCTTTTATGACGCCATTTGTTTATTAAAGATTTTATTTATTTTAGAGGGCGTGAGCAGGGGAGGGGCAGAGGGAGAGGGTGAGAATCTCAAGCAAACTCCCTGCTGAGCCCTGAGCCAGACATGGGCTCCTTCTCATGATCCCGAGATTGTGATCTGAGCCCAAACCAAGAATCCGGTGCTTAACCGACTGAGCCACCCAGGGACCCCGTGACACCATTTATTTGAGATATGTTGAGAGTCTCTAAAATTGACTTGGGATTGAAGTGGGAGTTAAAAGGTTTCTTTTATTTTGGAAACATTCATTTGGGGGTTATATATATATATAAAATGTATATGGTACATTTCAAACCATTAAATATTTTGCATAAGTTATTAGTTACAGAAATTGTATCCTAATAAATAATAATGTTGTTAGTTCGATGAGCTGTCAAGTATGGAGGAATTTGGGGGATGCATTGGTGGCTTTAGAATGTTTTCATTTAGGGGAATTTGTCCTGCATACATTGACCAGACAGTGTGGCAATACACTGGTTCGCCTTGGATGGTTTAATTTATCATGATCTAGTTAAAATAGTCTTTCAGTTTTTGTCATTGCAGGATGTTATAGTAGAATATATTATCTATCATTTCGTTAGCATTTTACACCTGATGTCTGCTAACTCTTCAGGGTTTCAAACTGCCTCATGAAATAGGTATTGTTACTCCTCCTTTACAGATGAGGAAACTGAAGCTCATAGGGGTTTAAGAAATGTTCCTCAGGGAGCAGTAGAATTAGGATTCTCTGTTAATGTGACATAAAGTCCATGTTCTTTCTTCTACTCTGTTCTTGGATTAGAGGTCATAAGAATAGGAATAAGGAGAGGGAAAGAAATAATTGATTAGGTGGTAACTCAAATCATTGATGTGCTAACCACATATTAACTGGTGTTATCTAGCCTTTTCCATCCTGTGTGTGCAAGAGTGGTGGGAGGAGGGCTTCGAAGGCCAAATGTGGGGTTCAATCATTAAGTGTCTGCCTTCAGCTCAGGTCATGATCCTGAGGTTCTGGGATTCAGCCCTGTGTCAGGCTCCCTGCTCGGTGGGAAACCTGTTTCTCCCTCTCCCACTCCCCCTGCTTGTGTTCCCTCTCTTGCTGTCTCTCTCTCTCTGTCAAATAAATAAATAAATAAATCTGTCTTAAAAAAACAAACAAAAAACGAAGACCAAATATGATCTAGCCCTAGTTCTAGTCAAGGACAGTCACTTATCTTGGATAATGTCTCTCATATCCTTTCGTACAAAGCTTTCAAAAAATCCTTCATAAAAATAAATGTCCAATTCAGAAAACAAACAGCCTGCTGATATAATTCGGCAAAGAGCTAGTCTGGCAAATGACATCTAAGGAAGTTTCAGGGTCCAGCTTCTGGGAAAGTGGGATTTGAAGGCCAGTCTGCTTGGAAGCGTAGTTAGTGCTGGAGACTAGTGGTCATTGATAACTAGCACTTTTTGGGGGGATGGGTATCTGCCTTTCTTAATTCTCCCTATTATCCACAGCCACAAAAGTTTTTAGCTTTTATTAATGTGCGCTGTTGATAATTTATTTCTTCAATATTCTCTCTTCTCCATATTCTAAAGCTCAGCCCCACCCCTCTCCACCACATTCCTGCTGTTTCTTTACCGGCTGCTTGTATTTGGTCTAGTAGAACATGTGCACAAATGTGATTAAAGTCCTAGGTTTTTAACCTTCTCTCCCAACATTTCCTCCATCTCCTAACACAAGTGAAAACAAGTTTTTTTTTTTCCTCTAATGAATGCTACCATTCGTATTTTTGCTGATTGAATATTTTTTCATTCCTTGAGCTGGGGAGCAATTCATATACTTCTGGCCCTTCACTGTTGCTTCTAGATCATTTTTTGCCATTTTTGCATGGCTACTGATTTTTCAAAGTCCCTACCATTTGCTGTCCTCTGTTCTCATTGTGTTCGGTGACTTTCAGGATCCACAAGGATCACTTTTCTTTACCACCCCGTTCCCTAGTATGCACTTTGTCTGCAGCCTCACTCTTACTGATTGCTGTCTGTCTTCCATCTGTCGATTGCTTTCCTTGCACTCTTTATTGAGTCCTTCCTTTCAGATTAGGAATACACTGAGGTCTTCTCTATCCTAAGTAAGTAAAATCCCCCTGCCCTCTGGCTCCTAGAGTTATTGCCATATTTTTTTCCTTTTACTCTCAAACATCTAAAACCAGAGCATTCTCTGTGCAGCCTTTTCTTTCGTATTCCTTGTTCTTTAACACCCTTCCTGTCTGGTTTCTGTCTCCAACACTTTACTGTAAATGCCCTTTCAAAAGTCCCAGTGTCCGTATATTCAGTCATTTTCATAGCCTTTGTCTTCCATAATCTCTTGTCAATATTTAAGGTATTGATCATCTTCCTTGAACCTTCCTTCTTTGACTTGGAGTTAAAAATATGCGTGTCTGGCCCCATTGAGCCTGGTAAGGCCATTTTACCTGCAACTTGGCTGGTGGTTGGACTCTGGTGTTCATCTCGGGGCCTGTACTGACTAGCAGAGAAGGGGCGGAGCAGGTTGGCACTGTGCATCTCATAGTGCTCTGTACCCTGTGGACTTTTAAGTAAATAATTGATTTGACTTGCTAGTCTTCCTGTTCTTTCTCTTCCTCTCTCCCTAATCCTGCTGCGGCTTGTTTGTAAAATGGATTGCCCACTTCTGCTCTTGACTCTGCTCAAACACTGTAGTACACAAAGGCAGACATTTCTTTTTTAGAGCAGACTTTTGGAAAGAGTGTTATGAATTAAGTTCTTTGGTAAACTCATGTGAGATTTGAAATACTCCAGAAAATATGGGAAAGTTTAATGAATATCGGGTAAGTGGCCTTCACAAGAAAACTTTGATGTCTTCTCTCTTATTTTAGTATTTTTATGGAAGATTATTTCTGGGGGGAAAAAAAAACCCACATCAGATTCTGTCACAGCAAAAAATAATTACACTGAGAATCTCAGAATAGTAGAATTTCTAAGCCCCACTTATTTTCAGGAGTATTTGCTATAATAACACGGGACGGGGACAGTTCCCTGAAGTTTGTTATTAGGATTTTGACTTGACTTTGCCATGACAGTTTCAGAAAGTTGCAGAGATTAGCTCGGAGGTAGTGGCGTTAGCAAATGTGGGGTAGGATTACACAGATGTAGGAAAGCGAAGGTTTGAGATGACATGATTTTCTGAGAAGGAAACAGTATTGAGTAATGCCACTTTTTGTTGCTGTTTTGCTCTGTTAAATGGTCATGGAGGCCTTGTATCCCAAACATTTTTTTGGCCTTAGAGATTTGAGTCATACTCTGTTCTCAGATGTTTATCACCTTCCTGTACAGGAAATGGAATTACTCAGCGCAGAGAGATGATAAAGAGTTCTGGACTAAGTGAGTTTGGAGGTTCTGGTTCAGTTTTTGTCATCTTTAGCTACATAGACTTGAGCGAGTCACTTTATGCTTTGGGCTTCAGATTTGTCAAATGAGGAGAAGTAAGTAACTTCGGAAAAGATACTACTATTTTAATTTGAGGTGTTTTGATAAAAAGCCATTCACAGTGAGTCTCAGAGTCAGTTTACAGATTAGTCAGAAATGTGATAATTCATATTGAGAGAAGTCTGGCAATTTTTGTTAAGAGAGAAGAGTTTGCGGTATGTCGTTTGATATGGAAGAAATACTGCAGCTATGTCTTCAGAATGGTAGAAGCTACATCACTAGCATGTTCCCTGGATTATAAATGTACTAGAAAATATTATTGAACTATGGAGATACTGAAATGTGAAAGCCAGTACAGATTGCCTATTTCAAAATGATGTGGCGGCTTTGAAGCACATTTTTTAAAGCGTTTATTTATATGAAAAATAGGTAAAATGGCAGAGTGAAATGATATTAACAATAGTAGCTAATGACATTCGGTTAGCACTTCCTATAATGCCAGCTGCTATCCTCAGATGATTTTATAATGCATTTAGTCCTTCTTTAAATAATTCTACGTGGTAGCTATTATCCCTGTTTTATCAGTGGGGACACTGAAACACAGTTGAGTAACTTGCCCATACTGCTGGCGACATGCTGTCACATATGTGACTAGGTCTGTTTGACTCCAGATCCTCTGTGACAAATACATATATCTGTTACATGCTGAGTTCAGAGTGTGTACGGACGAAGGTATATAGTGGTGAGAACAAAGTAGAATTTGGATATTGATGTTTGGCTAAGTTATTGTGTTTGCTTCTTTAAGCTATATGCTATCCTTTCCTAACATAATTTTCATTATACATTACAATTTTTTAAGTTTAGTAATACCACTCACATTTACTGACTAATGTGACCTGGGTTTGAATTCCAGCTCTACCATGTGATTTTTGTATAAACTCAGGAAACTCTACCTCTTTGTGCCTCAGTTTACTCATCTGAAAAATAGGGTTAATAGTATCTGCCTCCTAGTGTTGTGAGAAGTAAGGGAGTTGATGCAGAGGGCTTAGAATGACGCCAAGTAAACATAAAATAAATGTTGGCTATTGTTATGTTTTTAACTTTTGCAAGTACCTTCAATACCATTTCCTTCAAATAACATTCCTGTGTGAGAGGTAGAGTCTAGAATTTTGCATATTTAGTCCCATTTTACAAATGAGAAAACCATGAAGCAACTTGTCTGAAGGACACAAGAGCAAAATTAAATGGAATTAAATTTAAAAGCTTAGTTAACCCTGGTCTGAAAGAGGAAGAAAAGGTTTGGGATGAGTGTCATGGCATAGTCACTTCTCTTGCTTGTATAAGTAGGACAAGCCTGTGGTGTTTGGACCGGGAAGGAAGATCATTCTCAGCTACTCATTTCTTTTTCTAGTCCCTGATTCCCTTCCTGCTGTTAGAGGGGGTTGTTGCTGCGTCATTCCTATGTCCTGGTGTAGCCATCTAGCAGGCTGAGAAACATTTGAAGGGTATCCGATTCTCTGGGAACTGAGAAAACAGCTTACCTTTTCTATGTGGAAAAAAGGTAAACCGAGTGGGAGGCGTGAGCTGCCCGTAGGAGCTGTGCTGTCATGTGAGTCGTTCTATGGATTTAACTCTTAAACTGCTTTAACTGAATCCCACTCTTTTGTCCTGTGTCCGTTTCCTGTGGTTGTTTAGAGGCATGTTTAGGATTTAAGTGCTTCTGGGTTTTTGTTGTTGTTGTTTGTTTGTTTTAAAACAGCTTCATGTGGCCTGATGTAGCTCAGCTGTCAGCCCGGGATTTTGCTGCAGTGAGAACTGCATGGTCTCTGCATTGCTGTAACCAGATCCTGGGAAGACTTGCCTTTCCATCTCTTTGATGAAAAGATTTCTTTGCATCTCTCCCTCGGGCTAGTCTGCTGTAGCATTGGAGGCTCTCCCCTACTCTTTGGAAAAAAATGAAAAAGAGTTTTTGAGAAGGGACCTTGTGTTGGGATTCTTTTTGCCAGGATTACTCCAGCTAACGACTGTTAGCTTTCCCTTAGCTCTGACACACAGGAACAACGTCTTCAGCAGATGTATATCGGAGCTGCCATGCAAGAGACTACTACTGCTAGTCACTGGGATGCAGAATATAAAAACTGAAACAAGTTGAATTAGACTGAATAATGATTAAGGATAGATAAAATGATATATCCAGGAGAAGACATCATAGAGACTTGGACTGAATTCCCAGTTCTGCCTTTTATTCCCACTGTGAGTCTGGGCAAATTTGTTTAACTTTCCTGAATCTCAGTTTTCTTATCTGTAGACTAGAAGACTGGTAATAACTAGTTCTTAGGATTGCTTTTAGGATTAATTGAGAGAATAAATTGACAACACTAAACAGAAGGCAAGAAACAGTACTGCGAAATGTTACTAACCTTCCTGCAGTTGATTGAATTCCTTGTTAAAATTGGGATATTAGTACTTAGCTCAGGTTTGTTGTAAAGATGAAATGAGAATGGAGTGAGTTCGCTAGCTACCCGGCACACAGATGCTACGTGTGCAGAAAAGAACCGGAGCAACTGAAATGCTGGAGGCAATATTTCTTTGGAAGAGACAAATGAAAATAGTACCTAAATCGTACCAACACTAGCAACCCTTGAATTTCAGTAGTCTGTGTTACTCTTGCTGTGCTGAGCTAAATATGTGCATTTCCAATTGTATTTTGCCTGTGATTCAGTCCCTTCTTTTTTACACATAATCATGTTCTACTCATTCTCAAAGATTAGCTTGAATTTTACTGTGAAGCTCTTGTAGATCAGTTTAGAGAAATGATTTGTCCTACTACTAAAATGCCATTGTGATGCTTAGCATGGACTGATTCTTAGTGGTTTTGCTCTCCTGATCTGCCTGGAGAGATTCTATTCCTTCGTAAAGTCTCATTTGGGACTCATCTGAGAAACCTTTCCTAACTCTATCAATCCATTCCTTCTGTATTTTTGTTGTTGTACATCTTGTGAAACACTTGCTGCCTTTACCACGTTGACAATTATTTGCTTACTTTTGTCTGCTTATAATAACTATGAATATCATAAGAACAGAGTATATTTTCTCTGTATTTCCATTTTATAGCACATGCCTGGTTCAGTAAGTAATGAATTGAGACTTCGATGCATTAATCTTGTGTTGGTATTTTCTTTTTCCAACACAAAAGGGCATGTGTGAGAAGTTCACTTTGGTGTCTCTGTGTTTTTTAAAATAAAACCAACAAGGGTGCGTGGGTGGCTTAGTTCATTAAGCGACTGACTCTTGATTTCAGTTCAGGTCACAATCTCAGGGTTTTGCGATCAAGCCCTGTATGGGGCTCTGTGCTCAGGAGGAGTCTGCTTGAGATTCTCTCCCTCTCCCTTTGCCCCCCCCCCCCAAGCTTGTACACAGTCTCTCACCAAAATAAATAAATATTTATTTTATGGATGAAATTTATTTATGGATAAATAAAATCATTTATTTATGGATAAAATTTACTTATGGATAAATCTTTTTTTTCCTGCTTGTGTTCTAAAAAATAAATCTGTAGAATTTTTTTGTAAAAAAAAGATTTCGGCATGCCTGGGTGGCTCAGTGGGTTAAGCCTCTGCCTTCGGCTTTCGTCACTATCTCAGGGTCCTGGAATCAAGGGCCACATCAGGCTCTCTGCTCGGCGGGGAGCCTACTTCCTCCTCTCTGCCTGCCTCTCTGCCTACTTGTGATCTCTACGTCAAATAAATAAATAAAATCTTAAAAAAAAAAGATTTCATGTGCTTTTCATGTGCTTATTATAAGGCCATTGGTATATATTTCTTTGGAGAAATGCCTATGCAAATCCTTTGCCATTTTAAAAATTGTCTTTTTATTGTTGAATTATAAGAGTTTCTGTATATTTTGGATACTAGTCTCACCAGATAAGTGATTTGCAGATATTTTCTCTGAGTTTGTTTATCTTTTTTTTAAAATAAATTCTTTTTTTTTTTTAAAGATTTTATTTATTTCAGAGAGACACAGAGAGAGAGAGAGAGAGAGAGAGCAAGCAAGCATGAGTGGGGGAGAGGGGCAGAAGAGAGAACTAAGCTCCCGGCTGAGCAGGGAGCCCAATGAGGGGCTTGATCCAGGGCCCAGGCTGAAGGCAGACACTTAACCCACTGAGCCACCCAGATGCCCCTCTTTTTTTTTTTTTTTTAAGATTATTTATTTATTTGACAGAGAGAGAGAGAGCGAGCACAAGTACGCTGAGTAGCAGGCAGAACGAGAGGGAGTAGCAGGCTCCCGGCTGAGCAGAGAGCCTGATTCCAGGCTGGATCCCAGGACCCTTGGATCATGACCTTGAGCCAAAGGTGATGCTTAACTGACTGAGCCACTGAGGCACCCCTAAATTTTTGGATCTATTTGCCTAAAATTCATTGCCTACCTCCTATGTCTACATGATATAGGAGAGCTAGAGGTCCTAAAAAAGCATATGTTGAGTGAAGGAATTGCTGTACTATGGGTAGCACTGGATTTCTGCATTATAGAGGCCTTGGGTATAAGAAAGATAGCATTTGACTGGGAATTAGGAAAATTTGGGTTTTAGTCCTAGCGTTGCTATAGCCAGATATTTTGACATTGGGCATATAATGTAATTCTCAGTTTCCTCACCTGTAAAGTGAACGATTTTGACTAGGTAGTGTTACAGGCATCACTAAAGTTGTTTGAGTTGATAAGGTCCTTGGGGACACTTGTTACAAGTCAGATTATACTGTCTCATTTGTTCTTAATACAGAACTCTCATGCATGCTGTTACTTTTGCTAGAAAATTTATTTTCTTCTCTTCAGTCAAGAACCCTGTCTTTCGGGGCACTGGGTGGCTCAGGGGGTTGGGCCTCTGCCTTTGACTCAGGTCATGATCCCAGTGTCCTGGGATTGAACCCTGCATTAGGCTCTCAGCTCACTGGGAGCCTGCTTCCCCTCATCTCTCCCCCTGCCTCTCTGCCTACTTGTGATCTCTCTCTGTCAAATAAATAAATAAATAAGTAAATAAATAAGTAAGTAAAATCTCTGATTTTAGAGGTTTTTTAAAAAAAAGCCCTGTCTTTCTTTAAAACATACAGTAAATTCTGACCAGCTCCAGTCATATAAATAAACCTGGATTTTTATTAAAGAATTTATAGCTAAAAGAGACTCTTAAAATTCTTTTAATCCAGTATTCTTTATTACAAGTGATGAATTAGAGGCATAAAATAGTTAGAGCCGTTGATTTAATATCACATTTGCTGCGTGTCTGCTACAAACCTGGTTCAGGCTGTATAACTAGTTGGTGGCAGAATTGAGATGAGAACGGAGATCTTCTGGACTCTCAGTTTGGTATTTCTAGTATACCACTTTGCCATGGATTACTAAATTACAGTCTGTTTAAGAGTAGTATCAGGAATTTGCCAGTGTTTCAGCTAAGGGTTATAATAATTTGCCTCCAAATTCTCATCTTTTTTTTTTTTTTTTAAAGATTTTATTTATTTATTTGACAGAGAGAGAGATCACAAGTAGGCAGTAGGCAGAGAGGCAGGCAGAGAGAGAGAGGAGGAAGCAGGCCTCCAGCTGAGCAGAGAGCCCGATGCGGGGCTCCATCCCAGGACCCTGGGATCATGACCTGAGCCGAAGGCAGAGGCTTAACCCACTGAGCCACCCAGGTGCCCCCAAATTCTCATCTTTAATTAATTTTTGGCATTAAGTGGGATTGACATATTTTTTACATATTTTAGGTATAAGTTGATGGATAGTTTTTTAAATTATTTTTTTGTTCAAGGACCTATTTTCAGCCTTAGAGAATTATATGTCGCTCTAAGGTCCCCCGTTGGCTGCCTATGATTTTATTATAACAATCCCAGTCCAACACTGTTGGTGTTATACTATCCCTGCCCATGGTCTCTCTGGTCACTGACTTTTGATGAAAATGATTGATTGATTGATTGTTTTTTAAGATTATTTATTTATTTATTTATTTGAGAGAGAGCGAGAGAGCATGAGACGGGGGAAGGGTCAGAGGGAGAGGCAGATGAGCAGGGAGCCTGATGCGGTACTCGATCCTGGACATGACCTGAGCTGAAAGGCAGTCGCTTAACCAACTGAACCACCCAGGTGCCCCTAATGGAAATGATTTATTTTGGAATTGTGCCTGGTCCTAACCACCTGTTCCTGTTAATGTGGGTTTTCCAGTTCTTCAGTGGAATATGCAACTTCATTGGAATCACAAATAAATATAGTTCTCTTGAAAAATCTCGTCTCTACCTAACCTTGCCCCACAAATAGGTACTAGCGTCGGCTGATGGAATTATTTGAGTGGGAGCATAGCATATTCCCAAGGAGCCTGAAGTTAGTTATGTGCAGTATAAAAACTCAGAAAGCACTTAAATGAAAAACATGATTCAGTTGATAGCAAAATCTGACCTGAACTAAAGTGAGGCTTTTTTTTTTTTTTTAAAGATTTTATTTATTTGACAGAGACATAATGAGAAAGGGAACATAAGCAAGGTAAGTGGGAGAGGGAGGAGCATGCTTCCCCCCTGAGCGGGGAGCCCGATGCGGGGCTCGATCCCAGGACCCTGGTTCATGACCTGAGCTGAAGGCAGACACTTAATGACCGAGCCATACCCAGGCGCCCCTAAAGTGAGGCTCTTTATCTCACTTAGTATGAGTATTCATATATATATGAATACACACAAACACACACACACATTGTTTTTTTTTTTAAATAAACTCTACCACTAGTGTGGGATCTCAACCTCACAACCCCGAGATCAAGAGTGGTGTGCTCTACTGACTGAGCCAGCCAGGCGCCCGAGGATTATTCATATATTTAAGCTGTGGAAATACTGATGTGTTTGCCTATAGCATATTGCCCTGGTCCCTATTAGGTTATCTTTCCAAAATCCAAAGAATCCTGAATTCCAAAATATATTTAGCCTTAAACAAGGGACTGTAGATCTGTATTTGTTTTGTTGTTGGTAGTTCCTTGTTATGTGGATGCTGCTTCTTTTCTTTCTTTTTTTTTTTTTTTTAAGACTATTTATTTAATTGACAGAGATCACAAGTAGGCAGAGATAGAGAGGAAGAGAAGCAGGCTTCCCACTGAGTGGAGAGCCTGATGCAGGGCTCGATCCTAGGACCCTGGGATCATGACCTGAGCTGAAGGCAGAGGCTTTAACCCACTGAGCCACCCAGGCGCCCCATGTGGATTCTTCTTGAAATAAACCCCAAGGAGGGTGAATTTTTGTACTGGGCCTTTATTGAGCAGTTAATTTCCACTACTTTTCTTTGATTTTCAAAAGAACATTGCTGTGCCTCCTATTCATTAGTATTACTGAAGGAGTTTTCTCTTACTCTTTAAAAGTTTTATGGTTTCGGAGTGCCTGGGTGGCTCAGTGGGTTAAAGCCTCTGCTTTTGGCTCAGGTCGTGATCCCAGGGTGCTGGGATCAAGCCCTGCTTTGGGCTCTCTGCTCAGCAGGGGGTCTGTTTTACCCCTCTCTCTCTGCCTGCCTCTCTGCTTACTCGTGATCTCTGCCTGTCAAATAAATAAATAAAATAAAATTTATATATATATATATATATATATATATATATATAAAGTTTTATGGTTTCTTTTTTTTCTCTTCAATATTTTTTTTTTAAATTTCTAAACTTATTGTAATAGAGTGGATAGTATTATGAACTTTCACCTATATCATTGGTTCTCAAATTGTGATTTACAGATCCCTGGGGGTCCCCAAGACCGCTTAAGGGGATCTGCAAGTTCAGAAGTGTTTCCATAATAATACTAAGACATCATTTGCCTTTTTCACTGTGGTGATATTTGTATTGATGATGCAAAAGCAATCAATGGTGGATAAAACTGTTGGTGCCTTAGCACAAATCAAGGCAGTGGTATCAAATTGTATTAATAATAATTATGCTTGTGACACACTTGGAATAAAATAACAAATATCAGTTTCATTTAAGAATGTTCTTGGGGTGCCTGGGTGGCTCAGTCAATTAAGCTTCTTCCTTCAGCTCAGGTCATGATCCCAGGGTCCCAGGATCGAGCCATCCATCAGGCTTCCTGCTCAGTTGGGAGCCTGCTTCTCCCTCTCCCTCTGCCTGCCGCTCCCCCTGCTTGTGCGCACGCGCGCTCTCTCTCTCTTTCTCCGTCAAATAAATAAATAAAATCTTTAAAAAAAATGTTCTTGATGAAGCAGTAAAAATTACTAATTTTATTCAAGTTTAACTTCTGAGTACACATCTTTTTATTTAGTCCATGTGTTGAAATGGGGTGAAATACTTCTGCATATCAGGATGTAGTGTTTACTTGAAGAGTTGGTTGTTTGAGTTGCAAGCTAAACCTCTTCTTTCATGAAACATCATTTTTACTTGAAAGAATGAGTGACAAACTGGTTACTCAAATTTGGGTATTTGGGTGATATTTGGAAATGAGTTAGATGAAGTTCGCCACTTCAAGGAAGACAACCAAAAGTACCTGTGGCCCATGATAAAATTTTAGATTTCAAGCAAAAATTAGAATTTTGTAACTTATATCTGTCACTGTGAGCTTTTCAGCTTCCTAATACTTAGTCTTTTTTGATGGAATTGGTAGTTTATTAACAATAGTGATTTTTCAATACGTACAATGAAATGTGTCAACATTTTAAGATCTGCATATCTGTCAACTTAGTGAACCAGTATTCACTGGTCACACCTAACTCTCAGTTGTGTTTTCAGTGTTCCTTCCCCCCGGGGCCTGTCCCTCAAGCCCTCCAACTGGGGAAGCCTGAGTCGCACCCCATGAGTCCACCTGCCACCCAGGAGGAAACCATGCCTTTTGGAGCTGCAGAAGACCCTCAGAGCGAGAGAAACCTTCATGCCCCTACTGAGGCCATCCCCAAATTCCGCGCCACACCGGCGGAAAAGTCGGAGGCAGACGCCCAGCCACAACCCCTCCCTCAACTCTGCTCCGGGAAAGCTCACCTGTGCAGGGGCCCTCGGGTGGACAGTGTAGTCTCGGCCCATTTTCTGGATGGCTGTGACATGCACCGAGCCAGAAATCACTCTAGCCCACGGGGGACAGTGTGGTCCAAATCACCGCCCAGCGCCGGCCACTTCTCACGAGTGTTCTGCCCAAATCGGTACCGATTTGGGAGATTTGAGGGAGGGGTTGTAGCTGCACGTCAGCCTCCAAGGTTTCAGCCCAGTGTGGCACTGATGGTGGGGGATGGCCTCGTGGCGGGGGCATGCAGGTGTCTCCCACACTGAGGGTTTTCTGCAGCTCCGAAAGGCACGGTTTCCACTTAGGTGGCAGGAGGACTCATGGGGCATGTTTCAGGGTTCCCCCAGTTGAGGGCTCGAGGGACAGGGCCCTGGGAAAGGAAGATTGAAAAACCAACCAAGGGTTAGGGCCCGGGCTTAGGGGCACAGCAGACCCCATCTGCCAGCTCCAGGGAGGTTACTCCAGGAGTCTGAGTAGCAGGAGGCCTTAACCTCGCATGCGCCTGACTCACTGAGGGCTTTCTGGTAGAGTTGGAGCCGGGACAACTTGGGATCCCAGGCCAGGCCCAGGAGGAGACCCTGCAGATGTGTGTTGCAGGAAGCGAGTTTGCTGGGGGTTTTCCGGCCAATTCTCACGAGTGTTCTGCCCAAATCGATACCGATTTCGAGCAGAATGCTCGAAATGATCAAGGTATGGTTTGTTTTTTTTTAAGATTTTATTTATTTATTTGACAGACAGAGATCGCAAGTAGGCAGAGAGGCAGGCGGAGAGAGAGAGAGAGAAGGAAACAGGCTCCCCACTGAGCAGAGAGCCCAATGTGGGTCTGGATCCCAGGACACTGGGATCATGACCTGAGCTGAAGGCAGAGGCTTTAACTCACTGAGCCACCCAGGCGCCCCAAGGTATGATTTTATTAAAAGATCCATTTGAAGTGCAAGAAAGACTAATGGATTTTAATGTAACAGCATATGAAAAGTTCCTGTGGTTATGCTTCAGATTCCATATTACATCTAACCTGTGAGAAACTACTGCTTGTCAAGTTATGGTGTAGTATCATAGAAGAATGTCTCTCTCATCATCTGAAAATGCCATCAAGGCACTCTTTTTTCAAGTACATAGTATGTGAAGTTATTATTTTCTTCTCATACAACAAAATGCCATATTATAAGCATGATGTAGAAACAGGTGTGATACTGCAACAGAGGTTAAAGAGATTTGCAGAAGTGCAAAACCAATGCCTCTCTTCTTACTAATTTTTTTGATTTTGGAAAATTACTTTTCATAAAAATGTTGCTTATGGGGCACCTGGGTGGCTCAGTGGATTAAGTCTCTGCCTTCGGCTCAGGTCATAGTCTCAGGGTCCTGGGATCGAGCCCCACATAGGGCTCTCTGCTCAGCAGGAGCCTGTTTCTCCTTCTCTCTCTCTGCCTACTTGTGATTTCTGTCTGTCAAATAAATAAATAAAATCTTTAAAAAAAATGTTACTTATGGTAATATATAATGAGTTTATTGTAATTTGAAAATTAATACCTGTTTTAAAATTTTCTCCGTTTTAATATTTTATATGGCAAATCTAGATTCATATAAACAAAAGCCCTTTGGGGTCTTCAGGAGTTTTTAAGAGTGCAAAGGAGTCCTGAGATCAAAACTTTGGGACCTACTAATCTAGATTCACAATTGTTACTTTTTAGTCATAATTGCTGTTTTCTGTTTGTCTATTTCTTTCTGAAACATTTGAAAGCAAGTTGCATACATCATAGCCTGTAACCACTAAATAATTCTGCATTCAGTTTTAATACAATATTGTCTAATGTTCATATTCAGATATCCCAGTTGTTCCATAAATGTTCTTTATTGCTTCCCCTCCCCTTTAGACTCCAAAGATTTCTTTTTTTTTCTTTTTTTTAAAATAAATTATTTTTATTAACATATAATGTATTATTTGCCCCAGGAGCACAGGTCTGTGAATTTTAAGGCTTACACATTTCATAGCACTTACCATATCACATACCCCCCCAATGTCCATAACCCAGCCACCCTCTCCCTACCCCTCTACCCCCCAGCAGCCCTCAGTCTGTTTTGTGAGATTGAGAGTCTCTTATGGTTTGTCTCCCTCCTGATCCCATCTTGTTTTATTTTTTCCTTCTCTACCCACCCTGCTTCTCAAATTCCTCCTATCAGAGAGATCATATGATAATTGTCTTTCTCTAATTGACTTATTTCGCTCTAGTTCCATCCATGTCATTGGAAATAGCAAGATTTCATTTCTTTTAGTGGCTGCATAGTATTCTACTGTGTATATATACCACATCTTTATTCATTCATCTGCTGATGGACATCTAGGTTCTTCCCATAGTTTGGCTATTGTGGACATTGCTGCTATAAACATTTGGGTACACGTGCCCCTTCGGATCACTACATTTGTATCTTTAGGGTAAATACCCAGTAGTGCGATTGTTGGGTCGTAGGGTAGTTCTATTTTCAACTTTTTGAGGAACCTCCATGCTGTTTTCCATAGCGGCTGCACCAGCTTGCATTCCCACCAACAGTGTAGGAGGGTTCCCCTTTCTCCGCATCCTCGCCAACATCTGTCGTTTCCTGACTTGTTAATTTTAGCCGTTCTGACTGGTGTGAGGTGGTATCTCATTGTGGTTTTGGTTTGTATTTCCTTGATGCCAAGTGGTGTTGAGCACTTTTTCATGTGTCTCTTGGCCATCTGGATGTCTTCTTTGCATAAATGTCTGTTCCTGTACTCTGCCCATTTCTTGATTGGATTATTTATCTTTGGGTGTTGAGTTTGATAAGTTCTTTATAGATTTTGGATACTAGCCCTTTATCTGATATATCATTTGCAAATATCTTCTCCCATTCTGTTAGTTGTCTTTTGGTTTTGTTGACTGTTCCTTTGCTGTGCAGAAGCTTTTGATCTTGATGAAGTCCTAATAGTTCATTTTAACCCTTGCTTCCCCTGCCTTTGGTGATGTTTCTAGGAAGAAGTTGCTGCGGCTGAGGTGGAAGAGGTTGCTGCCTGTGTTCTCAAGGATTTTAATGGATTCTTACCTCACATTGAGGTCTTTCATCCATTTTGAGTCTATTTTTGTGTGTGGTATAAAGAAATGGTCCAGTTTCATTTTTCTGCATGTGGCTGTCCAATTTTCCCAACACCATTTGTTGAAGAGATTGTCTTTTTACCATTGGACATTCTTTCCGGCTTTGTTGAAGATTAGTTGACCATAGAGTTGAGGGTCTATTTCTGGGCTCTCTATTCTGTTCCATTGATCTGGTGCTTGTTTTTGTGCCAGTACCATACTGTCTTGATGATTATAGCTTTGTAATAGAGCTTGAAGTCTGAAATTGTGATCCCACCAACTTTTAGCTTACAGTTTTCAACATTCCTCTATTTGGGGTCTTTTCTGTTCCATATAAATTTTAGGATTATTTGTTCCATTTCTTTGAAAAAAAAATTTTTGATGGGGATTGCATTAAATGTGTAGATTGCTTTCAGTATCATAGACATTTTCACAATATTTGTTCTTCCAATCCATGAGCATGGAACGTTTTTCCATTTCTTTGTGTCTTCCTCAATTTCTTTCATGAGTACCTTATAGTTTTCTGAGTACAGATTCTTTGCCTCTTTGGTTGGGTTTATTCCTAGGTATCTTACAGTTTTGGGTGCAATTGTAAATGGGATTGACTCCTTAATTTCTCTTTCTTCTGCTTTGCTGTTGGTGTACAGAAATGCAACTGATTTCTGTGCATTGATTTTATATCCTCACACTTTACTGAATTCCTGTAGGAGTTCTAGCAGTTTTGTAGTGGAGTCTTTTGGGTTTTCTACATCAAGTATTGTATCATCTGCAAAGAGTGAGAGTTTGACTTCTTCTTTGCTGATTTGGATGCCTTTTATTTCTTTTTGTTTTCTGATTGCTGAGACTGGGACTTCTAGTATTATGTTGAATAGCAGTGGTGATAGTGGGCATCCCTGCCATGTTCCTGACCTTAGGGGTAAAGCTCTCAGGTTTTCCCTATTGAGAATGATGCTCACTGTGGGTTTTTCATAGATGACTTTGATGATATTGAGATATGTACCCTTTATCCCTACACTTTGAAGAGTTTTGATCAAGAAAGGATGCTGTACTTTTCAAATGCTTTTTTAGCATCTACTGAGAGTATCATATGGCTCTTTTTCTTTCTTTTCTTTTCTTTTTTTGTTCTTTCTTTTATTAATGTATTGTATTACATTGATCGATTTGCAGATGTTAAACCAGCCTTGCAGCCCAGGAATAAATCCCACTTGGTCATGGTGAATAATCCTTTTAATGTACTGTTGGATCCTGTTGGCTAGTATTTTGGTGAGAATTTTCGTGTCTGTGTTCATCAAGGTTATTGGTCTGTAATTCTCCTTTTTGATGGGGTCTTTGTCAGGTTTTGGGATTAAGGTAATGCTGGCCTCATGAAATGAGTTTGGAAGTTTTCCTTCCAAACTGGGAGACTGGGTATTAATTCTTTTTAAACACTTGGTAGAATTCCCCTGGGAAACTGTCTGGCCCTGGGCTCTTGTTGGGAGATTTTTGATGACTGTTTCAATCTCCTTACTAGTTATGGGTCTGTTCAGGTTTTCTATTTCTTCTTGGTTCAGTTTTGGTAGTTTATACGTCTCTCTAGGAATGCATCCATTTCTTCCAGATTGTCAAATTTGCTGGCGTATAGTTGCTCATAATATGTTCTTATAATTGTTAGTATTTCTTTGGTGTGGGTTGTGATCTCTCCTCTTTCCTCCATGATTTTATTTATTTGGGTCCTTTCTCTTTTTGATAAGTCTGGCAAGGGGTTTATCAATTTTATTCATTCTTTCAAAGAACCAGCTCTTTTGTTGATTTGTTCTACCATTCTTTTGGTTTCTGTTTCATTGGTTGCTGCTCTGATCTTTATTATTTCTCTTCTCCTGCTGGATTCAGGCTTTCTTTGCTGTTCTTTCTCCAGCTCCTTTAGGTGTAGGGTTAGGTTGTGTACTTGAGACCTTTCTTGTTTCTTGAGAAAGGCTTGTATCGCTATGTACTTTCTCAGGACCACCTTTGCTGTGTCCCACAGATTTTGAACAGTTGTGTTTTCATTTTCATGAAATTTTAAAATTCTTTAATTTCCTGGTTGACCCATTCATTCTTTAGTAGGATGCTCTTTAGCCTCCATGTATTTGGGTTCTTTCCAACTTTCCTCTTGTGATTGAGTTCTAGCTTCAGAGTATTGTGGTCTGAAAATACGCGGGGAATGATTCCAGACTTTTGGTATGGGTCGAGACCTGATTTGTGACCCAGGATGTGATCTATTCTGGAGAATGTTCCATGTGCACTAGAGAAGAATGTGTATTCTGTTGCTTTGGGATGGAATGTTCTGAATATATATGTGATGTCCATCTGGTCGAGTGTGTCATTTAAGGCCTTTATTTCCTTGTTGATCTTTTGTTTGGATGATCTATCCATTTTAGTGAGGGAGGTGTTAAAATCACCTATTATTACTGTATTATTGTTGATGTCTTTCTTTGATTTTATTATTAATCGGTTTATATAGTTGGCTGTTCCTGTGTTAGGGGCAGAGATACTTAAAATTGTTAGATCTTCTTGTTGGACAGACCCTTTAAGTATGATACAGTGTTCTTCCTCATTTCTTATTATAGTCTTTGGCTTAAAAATCTAATTTATCTGATACAAGGATTGTCACTCCAGCTCTCTTTTGATGTCCATTAGCATGGTAAATTGTTTTCCACCCCCTCACTTTAAATCTGGAGGTGTCTTTGGGTCTAAAATGAGTTTCTTGTAGATAGCATATTGATAGGTCTTGTTTTTTTATCCATTCTGATACCCTGTCTTTTGATTGGTGCATTTAGCCCATTTACATTCAGGCTGACTATTGAAAGATATGAATTTAGCGTCATTGTATTGCCTGTAAGGTGGCTGTTACTGTATATTGTCTCTGTACCTTCCGGGTCTACTACTTTTAGACTCTCTCTTTGCTTAGAGGACTCCTCTCAATATTTCCTGTAGGGCTGGTTTGGTGTTTGCAAATTCTTTTAATTTTTGTTTGTCCTGGAAGCTTTTTATCTCTCCTTCCATTTTCAGTGATAGCCTAGCTGGATATAGTATTCTTTTTTTTTAAAGATTTTATTTATTTATTTGACAGAGAGAGATCACAAGTAGGCAGAGAGGCAGGCAGAGAGAGAGAGGAGGAAGCAGGCTCCCTGCCTAGCAGAGAGCCCGATGCGGGACTCGATCCCAGGACCCTGAGATCATGACCCGAGCTGAAGGCAGCAGCTTAGCCCACTGAGCACTCCAGGCGCCCTGCATATAGTATTCTTGACTGCATATTTTTTCATTGTTTTGAATATATCATGCCAGTTCTTTCTGTCCTGCCATGTCTCTGTGGATAAATCTGCTGCCGGTCTAATATTTCTACCATTGTATGTTACAGACTTCTTGTCCCAAGCTACTTTCATGATTTTCTCTTTTTCATTAAGACTTGTAAGTTTTACTATTAGATGATGGGGTGTGTACCTATTTTTATTCATTTAGAGGGGAGTTCTCTGTGCCTCGTGAATTTTGATGCTTGTTCCCTTTGCCATATTAGGGAAATTCTCTACTATAATTTGCTCCAATATACCTTTTGCCCCCCTCTCTCTTTCGTCTTTCTGGAATTCTGATTATTCTAATATTTCATCTTAAGGTATCACTTCTCTCTCATTCTCCCCTCATGGTCCAGTAGCTGTTTGTCTTTTGCTCAACTTCTTTATTCTCCGTCATTTGGTTTTCTATATCACTCATTCTCTCTTCTGCCTCATTTTTCCTAGCAGTAAGAGCCTCCATTTTTTTATTGCACCTCATTAATAGCTTTTTTAAATTTCAACTTCGTTAGATTTTAATTCTTTTATTTCTCCAGAAAGGGCTTTTATTTCTCCAGACAGTGTTTCTCTAATACCTTCCATGCCTTTTTTGAGCCCAGCTAGCACCTTGAGAATCGTTGTTCTAAACTCTAGATCTGACATATTACCAATGTCAATATTGATTAGGTCCCTAGCCATTGGTACTGCCCTTTGTTCTCTTTTTTTTGTGGTGAGTTTTTCCACCTTGTCATTTTATCCTAGCTCTGGAGTTCTGCTGCTCTCCTTGATTGGTTATCTTGATCTTGGCTGGATATTCTTGCTGATCTTCTGGGGGAGAGGCCTGTGGCAGTGATTCTCAAGTGTCTTTGCCTGAGGTGGAATTGCACCACCCTTGCCGAGGGCCAGGCCAAGTAATCTGCTTGGGTTCGCTCTAAGCAGCTTTTGTTCCCTGAACACTTTCCATAGAGCTTTGGAGGACGGAAATGAAGATGGCGGCCTCCCAATTTCCAGCCTGGAGGAGCCAAGAGCTCAGGGCCCTGCTCCTCAGTGCACCTTCAGAAAAAAAGCAGTCAATCCCTCTCATCTCTCTGGCCTCTGGCCGCGCTCTGTGCTCACCTGGACTGTGAGCAAGCATTTCTCTCTGGTGCACAGCCCCACTGAAAGTCTCCAAGCCCAGCAGATTCCTGCTGCACGTTCCTGCACCCTTCCTCCTGGAGGAGGAAGGCAGGGGCCTCTCAGGATCTGCCACTTGTGGGGTCCCTGCTCAAAGAGCAGTGGTATGACTGTGCCTTGGATCACGGTTTAAGGTAACCCGATCTGAAAGCTCACTCCTCGGCTCTGTCTCTACTGCTGGCTTCCCCGCTCCAATACCTGGCTGCTCTGTCACCCTCAGACACCCCTGATCTTTCTGTGACCCTGCAGGACCTAAGACCACACTGTCCCCATGAAGGCTCCACCCCCATTTAGCCTCTGAAGCGATGTCCCTCAGTGGAGCAGACTTCTAAGAGTTCTGATTTTGTGCTCTGCTGCTCTACCGCTTGCCGGGAGCCAGGCCTCCCACCCCTCCACCCCCACTGTGGTCTATCTTCCCATCGCTTCGGATTTACTTCTCTGCACGTCCTAACTTTCAGAAAGTGGTCAATTTTCTGTTCCTACAATTGTTGTTCTTCTCTTCTATCTCCTGTTGAGTTTGTAGGTGTTCGGAATGGTTTGATAACTATCTAGCTGAACTCCTGGGACCTGACGTCATTTCAGTCTGCTACTTCTCTGCCCTCTTGACCCCCCCTGCTCCACTTCAAGGATTTCTTGTTACATTTGGTCCTCATGTCCATTTTAATCTGGGGTGGGGGTTGGCAAACTTTTTCTGTGAAGGACCAGATAGTAAAACTTTCTGGCTTTGTGGGCCATACTATCTCTTGAAGAGAAAAGCACCCAGAGACAATATGTAAATGAATAGGCATGGCTGTACTCTGGTAAAAGTTTAGTTTGAAGACCCTGATCTAGAAAATCTCCACTCTTAACTTTGGTGTGTGTCTTTAATAACACTTTCTCTTTTGAAGAGTCCAGGCCAGTTAAAGTATCCCATAAGTTGGGTTTGTCTGATTGTTTTCTCATGCTGAGATGCACGGTGCACATTTTGGTAAGAAATAGTACACAGACGATGCTGTGAGGTTCCCTTTATATCATATTGGGAGGCACATAATGTTACTCTTCTTTATTATTGTTGATGGTAAATTTGACCTCTTCATTAAAAGGTACTTACCTCCCTTTTGTAAGTAATCGGGGGGGGGGGGTGACTTTGAGACATTGTGAATATCTTTTTCTCCTACGCAATGGTTTTAGCTTTCACTAATGGTCCTTTTCTGAGTCGGTTATTACATTGGTGGTTGTGATTATAGTTCTTAACATCTGCTTAAGTAACAATAGCAATAAAAAACAAATTGTATTTTCAGAATAGTACTCCTGAGCTTATTTAGAAAGCCCTATTAATATATGTATATTGTTACTGTGATTCTGTGGTTTCGTTTGCCATCACAGACTGTCTCCCCAGGAGGGTGAGGCTGAAGGATTGGGTCTGCACATGTTGTACTGAATAGCTGCTTTCTAGAAGCAGGGTTCTAAAATATAGTATCTTCTTCTGAGCCCAAGGCTGCTTAAGAAGGACCTAGCCTAGTCTGCACTGAAAGTTGTCTCTGCCATGGCTAGTTTTTCCGCTTCCTTATCTCTTGTCAGTATTTCACGTGTTTAGTAGTTCCATTCGTGGATCCTATAGTACTGTCTTGATCAGTTTTTGTCTAGTTATATGTTAAAGCTTGTGCCAAAACCCAAGTAGTTACAACTTAGAAAAAAAAATTTTTAAGAGGAACATTTTTCCTCACTACCTTTTTTTTTTTTTTTAAAAGATTTTATTTATTTATTTGACAGAGGGAGATGACAAGTAGGCAGAGAAGCAGACCGAGAGAGGGAGGAGGAAACAGGCTTCCCGCTGAGCAGAGAGCCCAATGTGGGGCTCGATCCCAGGACCCTGGGATCATGACCTGAGCCAAAAGCAGAGGCTTTAATCCACTGAGCCACCCAGGCGTCCTCCTCACTACCTTTTTTTTTTTTTTTTTTTTTCAAGCAGATGGAGAGGCAGGCAGAGAGGGAGATAGAGGGAAGCAGACTTCCTGCTGAGCAGAGAGCCCGATGCGGGGCTCGATCCCAGGACCCCGAGATCATGACCTGAGCCGAAGGCAGCGGCTTAATCCACTGAGCCACCCAGGCGCCCCCTCACTACCTTTTAATGAAAAATTTTGAATTTATAGAGAAAGCTGATAATCTAAAAAATACTTATTCTTTTTAGCTGGATTCAGTAATTGTTAACTGTTTGCCTTATCATACTTATGTAATACATCTTTGTATACACAAATATTTTTTCTTAACTATTTGATAACTGCAGATGTTTAATTCCCTAGAATAAGGATACTCTGCTACATAACCACTATGCTCTCATCACACCTGACAAAAGTATGTTTCTAATATATAACATCAGTTCATATTCAGATATCTCAAGGTTGTCTTTCATAGCTGTTGTTTGAGAAATACTCTCTTGAAGAACAGTAATTGATGGGAGATTGACCTGTAATTGAGCAGTGAAGTTCTCTATGTCGTCTCTGACAGAAAGATGACCACAAGTTTGTGTGATGCCCTGCAGGTAGCTGCAATTAGTTGGATTTCATTGGTCAATAAAATGAGGTCATCTGATTGCAGGGGAGGAGGTTCAGGGCTTCTTTAGCTTATTATGGTCAAGTGTTGGACCTTCCAGCATGTCCGTGAACATGACAAATTGAAAATGAGAATGATGTCTAGCCTAGTGCGTGGCTCGTAGGTACTTAAAGAGTGTTTTGTTGACTTAATTGAAGATCTAATTGGAAACATGTGCCAGAAGACTATAATTGAGCATTTATTTCAGTGCATTTAGTGTTCGTTACGTGTTTGCAGGAGATAAAGAAGTAGAAAAATGGTATTCATCCTCTTGTGGGGAACTTCACAGTATTAGATGAGAGGAAATACTCTTTTTCCTTAAAGGGATCTTTACTGAGTAACTGTTACATTTGTAACATCGTACTGGTGGGAGTATAAAGGAATGACAAGTGTATACTAACCTGGAGGACTTTTGCATAATAGTTGGAGTGATGTATAAACACACAAAAAGGGGCACCGGGGTGGCCAAGATGGTTAAGCGTCTGCTTTCGGCTCAGTCTGTGATCCTAGGGTCTTGGGATTGAGCCCCACGTGGGGCACCCTGCTCAGTGGGGAGTCTCCTTCTCCTTCTCCCTCTGCCCGTCCCCACTCATGCTTCCTCTCTCTCTCAAATAAGTAAAATCTTTACGCACATGCACACACACACCATACGTGAGTGTATTATAAGAGAATAATACCTCTATCATGATAGTCTATGTTTATATGCTAGACAGCAGTAGGTGCCCAAAAAGGGAAGAATTAATGAGTAGTATGGGAGAGTTCCACCGAAGAGGACATGGCATTGTTTCTTGAACAGATTTGAGGAGATGGAGGAGGAGATGATGGCCATTCTGGGCAGGGGAGATGTCCAGGCAAAGGTATAACATGAAGGAATTTGTCCTCAGGAAAGTATGAGTAGATCAGTCTGTGCAGGGAAAAGGAAAAGAGAATGACTGGCGCGCCAGGGCCTCCAGTGACAGATAGGAATTTAGACTTCAGTTTTCAGCTGTAATGGGTGCTCCTCAGAAATCTTATTTGTGCATTAGTGCCTTGTACTGAATCTGTTAATCAACTAATATTTATTGCTGTGATGTGCCTTGTGTTCTTTGAAATTCTAACAGCCTTGATCACTTGCAGATGTAAAATTGTGATTCTGGCACATGGTTTGTATGTAGATATAGAAACAGATGCAGAAAATCAATGAGCTAGGGAATAAAATTCTTTTAAGTGGTCTTACTTCCTTGGGACAGTTTGGTGGGCTGGGATTTGTATCCCTAGTAGGTGCTGAGTAGTTGGAGGATTTTGTTGTTGAGAGATGGATTGGGGGAAGTGTTGAAACTGTAAGAAAGGCTATGCCGATGTTAAAATTGCAAGTTTGCAAGATTCCAAATCTCATTGTCATCTTTGTAATTTAGATTTTGATAAGGCAGTGGTTACTTTTATGTTTGAGGGCCAAAAATAAGAGAATGTGAGCCCAAGGGTGAGATTTTCTTATCTTGATCATTATTTAAAAATACAGCCGTCTGGGGGGCCTCTCGGGGGCACTGTTGGTTAAGCTTCTGACTCTTGGTTCTGGCTCAGGTCCTGATCTCAGGGTCTTGATTCTGAGCCCGCTTTGGGCTGTGCATCTGCTTGAGACTCTCTTTTCCCCTCTGCCCCTCCCCCACCTCTCAAAGAAATAAATCTTAAAAAAAATACAACCACATACAATCCAGATAGCTCCTTAACTAATTAACTAACTCACTCTCTGTCTCACCTACCAAACCCCCTGGTTTAAGAAGGATTTTATCATTTCTTACCAATCTCAGCCATGTCATTGATAAATGCGCTTTATGACATTAACTAGGACTAAAGCTATATAGTCTTTTATTTAAGATTAAGATATTTAAGATTATTGAAAATTTTTTCTGTATTCTGCTTATTTTCTCTTTAGCTAATGGAGGACTAAGCCAGTCTATAGACTTAAGCTGTGATAGTGTTTATTGGCTGTGCCCAAGAGTCATCGCTTTTATAAGCTGGAAGAAATCATCTAGACTCTTGTTTTAATCACTCTGGTTTATAGATATGATTTATCTGAATACATTAGTGCCTTAGCATGAAAGGAAGGAATTATTTGGCTATAGAGGAACCCAGGCTCCCTATCCCTCTCCCCTCTGTACATTATGGTGAGATCATTCATGGTCCTTCTCAAAACAAAACAATATATTGATGTTTATGTCCCAGTTCTTGCCGTTGAGAGACTTAATGAAACATCTGGAGAAGTAGGATTTCACATCCTTTCCTTTTTATCTTTTTTACTATATTCCCTGTGCTGTACTTTTTATCCCTGTGATTTATCTTATAACTGGAAATTTTCTTATTTTATAAATTCACCTATTTCTCCACCCCGTCCCCTCTGGCAGTCATTAGTTTATGGTTTGTATTTACGAGTCAGTTTCTCTTTTTGTTGTTTGTTCATTTATTTTTTAGATTCCATATGTAAGTGAAATCACATGGTATTTGTCTTTATCTGACTTATTTCACTTAACATAGTACTCTCTAGGTTACATCCTTTCTTTAGGAAAGTTTAGGACTAGTTGGAGTTTAGGACATTTACCTCTTACATTGCTTCCACACGTGGTAGGACTTTAAATAACGCTAGCCTTATATGTTGAGTCATATCAGATTTTTATTCTGCTGTCAAGGTTCAGATCACAGTAATAATTATCTCTGTGTAACGCCTTACAGTTTATGAAGTGTTTTTATAAACATTATCACACTTAGATTTTAGGGCACTACTGTTGGGTGGAGAGGCAAGAGGATTTATCACTATTTTATAGCTGAAACAGCTGAAACTTGAACTCAGATTTTACTTCACGTCTGCCTCCGAATGTACTAAACAACATCGCTTTTATGATTTCACTTTATATCCAGATTTCCATAGTAATGAATTATGTTTTGATAGGTTCCATTTTGGAATAACTGAAAAAACTATGTTTTCCATTACTTATTCAAAGGGAGTTGAATGAACATGATTCTTTTTTTTTTTTTTTTTTTATAACCAAAGTTGGACTGAAGAATTTGATCTTAGGCAGATTCTTGACTTTGAGTTAAAATGTCCTATTTAACTCTCAAGAATTCAGCAAACTTTTATCAAATGTGTTCTATATGCCAGGCTTAGTGCAGGGGCTGGGAGACGGTGAGGGGAGCCTGAGGGATGAAAGTGTTAAAATGAAAAAAGCAAGAATTTAAAGTCAAGGAGACTTGAATTCAGAACCTAACCTGCTACTATTTTATTTTATTATTTTAAATACTTTATTTGGTGGTAGGAGAGAGGGCGTGAGCAAGCAAGAGAGCGTGAACGGGGGCCGGAGAGAGAGAGAGAGAGAGGGAGGGAGAAGCAGACTCTCTGCTAAGCTTGCCACAGGGCTTGATCCCAGGACCCTGGACTCATGACCTGAGCCAAACACAAGACACTTAACCCACTGAGCCACCCAGGCCCCCCCTGCTACTTTTTCATTACTTTTAAATTATTTAACTCCTTGGAACTTCAAGTTCCTAATATATAAAATGGGGATAACAATTCCTATTTTGTAGGATTGTTCTGAGGATTACGGTAATGTATATGAACCACTTGGTATAGTCTGTCTTTAATAAGTCATTATGGCCTTTAAACGAAAGAAGAGGCAAATGTGTGTGGTGAGAGATAGCTGCGTCTTGACAGCGAGTGTTTGGCTGACCTAATGCAGAATCGGGTGAAGTATGTTCGGCTGCCAACATACCATGTTCTTCTTTTGTTGAAACATGCATCTCTCACACTGGTGTTTGCCAACATTGCATTTGACTTTTCACATAGTAGAAGCCAAGTCATTCCTATGGAATATAAGTCATTTGGAAACATCTGTAGGCTGGACCTTTAAACCTCTGTTGCAGTGCAGTTGCGGGGGGAAGAATCTCACATTACCATAGGGCGGTGAAAGTCGTGTGGCAGGCCGCCCTTCTGGGCTGTCACCAGATTCAGCTTCTTGGGCCGAGGTATCCATCTAAAGGGTGACACTGCTGGCAGTGCTTATGGAAGGCAAACTGAATGGTTTGAAAGACCAGTAATTTTATTTCTGAAATGGTGTTTTATTCATTTGTAAACATTTATTGAGCATCGACTCTATGTCAGGTACTATTCTGGGTGCTGGGAATACAGTGGGGGTCGTGGGGAAAGCCCTTTTTCTAGTAGAGCTTATGATTTAGTAAGGGAGAGTGTAAATAAATGTAAAATACAGTGAATCTCCGGTAATGCTAAGGACCACGAAGAGAAATAAAACAGAAGCAGCAAGGACCAAGTTAGAGACGGGATGCTTGTTTTTAGAGAGGATCTCACTTTAGATAGGATGGAATGAAAGACTTTTCTGAGAAGTAACACACAGTTGAGAATGAAGCCAGTGAGTGACCATTCAAGAAAAGGAGCCCAAATGGTGTGTCTCCGTAACCCTTTAGAAGGGTCTTTGGTATGAGGAGTGGAGGTGGCACTGGCTTCGGAAGATGCTTTAGGAGGTGGAAGGGGGATTACCTTATTAAAGTGCTTAATCAGCCATATTGATTCTCAGTATGGGAGGGAGTAGGTCTGGTACTGTTGAAAATCACTTGGGTGTCCTCGGAACACACAATGTAGGTTACACCTCCCAGAAAATGTACATTTAGGTGTCCAGGAGAGCTAACAATGTCATTCTTCCTCACAGTAGTTGAAAAAGCATAGTCTTTGGACCTTCTGTATCAGAATACAAATGCTAATCTATGGGCTTTATAACAGATCCAATTAGTGAGACTATTGGAGAATGGTCCCAGGGAATCTGCATTTTTAACAAGTAATTCCATATCCATACTGAGGTTTGAAAATTACTGTTTGTAATCTTGTTGATAGAAAACGTCTTTTTCCAAGGCTAAGTGGGTGGGCAGGCAAGTACTTGTTTATTTAAGATTCGTTACTTTTCATAATTTACATTGGACTTGCATTTCCTTTCACATTGATTCAGTTGTTGGCTTTAATCTCTGATACTCTGTAGCCTCTGTATTAAGAAGTTTTGTTGATGAGCCAGCAGAAAACCGAGCTGGTCCTCTTTGCTTACATTATTTGGTGTTTTCAGCACCAGCCCTATCCCTGGGAAGGCGAGGTCTCTGAAAGGGGAATGCTGGCTTGGCTGTGTGACGGAGATGCTGTAGGAAGAAGCCTGCTGACACACAGACGTTTTGTCTTGTTTTGTTTTCTGTTAATTGAAATTTCTAGTTATTTACTTGTGATTAAGCATTTTACATTTTTTCATAGGTCTTTAACATGTAACTGCTAAATCAAAGGGAACATAGAGAATGAGGATATTGGGAAAGTATTTAATATATTTAGTGGTAGACACTCAATAAATACTCAGTTTGATTTCACTGGAGGGGCTGGAAGCAATCAGCAGGGGCAAATTTAAACCATCTGTAGATGGTCAAACCAGATCCTTAAAGGCGTCACAGCCAACATTCTAGTGGGCACACTGTTGAAGAAAGTATGCACTGTTCCGCCATGTTGAATTTTAGTGGCGCCCTTGATGTTTACTGTCAGGTTGTGGGAAGGCTGGCTTTGAAGCCTCTGCAGGGCCCATCTCCAGGCTGGTGGCCCAGCTTAAGACTTTTGTACCTTGCCTCTTGGGTACTATTGTGGTTACAGTCTCTTTGCAGGGGCCTCTTGGACAGAGGTGGAGCCTTCTAGAGCTTGAAAGGGATTTCGAATGAATGAAAGTCTATATATTTTTATCTTACTGTTAAAGAAACCAAGATTCAGAGAATCAAAATTTCTCCAAGGCCTAGAGACTGGGTACTAGAATATGAAGTCTGGTAATGTAGTTCCCTTCAGTAGGGCCACCCAGTTGAGTCATCTTTTTCAATGTGTCCCTTCCTTCAAGGATGTTCCCGTTTTGCTTTGGGGTTCTTATAGCCCTTCCATTGTAGCGGTTGGTTGTTTTTGACTTTGCCTGGCCAGTGATTGGGAGGCCTAGGGAAGGTGTAGGTGGGAATTTATATCTTGCTTCTTAGTAAATATTACGTAATGTTTAAGAGACAAGCTCTTGAAATTAAGGCGTGTGGAGAAACTGGCCCTGAATCTCACCACAAAGCAGCAGAGGAGAGGAGAGAGAGTTCACGGAGCTGTTCTCTTTGATTAGAGCCATAGATTTGCTTGCTTTTCCCTCCCTTTCCTTAGCCACTTGACTCCCATAAACTCAGTCTTAGGAAGAGGTATGGGGGTGGCTTGAGGGGTTTAAGTTGGGATGCTGGACACCTAGCTTTTAGGTCCGGTTTTGCTCTAAGCCTCCGTTTTCCTCTCTTTGCACCTTATTTCCCCCATCCTTAAAATGAAAGGCTGGGTAATTGATCCTCAGAGATCTTTTTAGCACTGGTATTTTTTGATTTCATGAATCCTGGAAGGTTCTGATGCCGGTCTATGAAGGGCCACAACTTAGTTTGCTCTGACACATGGCATAGATTCTGTATAGGAACTTTACCATAGTGTATGGGGGGGGGGTCTCAAGCTAAAGCTCCCCCCACCCCCCAGTAGGAATGTTTCTGAGAGTGTGGGTTTTCTAGATAAGCCAGTTTTGTTTTTGTTTTTTGTTTTTAGAGAGAATGTAAAAGGTTAAACCAGGAGTGAAACAAGACTTCGAAGTTGGATCTGTGGGGAGTATATTAATGTTTATCCCAGGTAACTGTTCTTGACTAGCCAATGCTTTGTTCAGACCATGCAGGGTGGCATAGTACTGTGGCATTCTTCTGATGCTATTGCAGAGAACAAGGGGCTATAAGGAAGTTCAAAGTCCACAGTTAGTTTCCACCTTTGGAAGAGGCATGCCAGCTTACCTCAGGGCGCAGCGGGAGGGCGAGCTACTGAGGACAGGATTTTTAGCTTCTGTCTGAGCTCCCACTTCCTAGTGAAATGGTTTGAGCCCGTCCCTCGGCTCTAGAAAATCTGTGGCTTAAGCTTGGCTTGTTCAGCTTAAATTATAGAGTTTGTTCCCCCTAAAAATGTCATGGCAACCCGAGGACAGCTTAATGATTCTTGTAGGGTACCCAGAGCTCCTTGGGGATGAGTCTGTCCCCAGAGCTGGCTTGATGGTTGTGTTGTAAGGACCTCAAGCCAGATACAGTCTGACTCTATACTGGAAACCATTCACCTCGTGCTTTCTCCTTGCCAGTGGGTGGGGTTCCCTCCAGTCCTGCTTGAGTGAAAAGCGTTTAGCTGACTTCCTGCTCATGCCCTGTCTTGTCCTTCATTTTTTCTTTGCTTTTCATTATTTGCTGCAGCGGAGCCCATCGGTTGGGGCTTAACACAAGGCAGTAGCCTCCAAGCTTTGTACATGCTTGTAACTGGAAACAAACTTTTAAAGCTTGAGTTCAGGTGAAGGAGTTTAGGTCTCTTGCTCTGTGCAGGGGATTAGGGAGAGGAGCGGGGCAGATGGAGAGGTGGGCGGATGGGGCTCCCCGAAAACACTCTAGGTGAGGGATTTGAGGAAATGGAGCTTTGCGTGGGTGACAGGGCAAAAGCATTTGAGGAGTGCTCCTGTTTGATACATAAGCTATTTTTAGTTTGCAGAATAAGGGTAGTTTCACCAGCATAGTAGACTCTTTGGTCATGTTTGTAACTTAAATTAATCAGTCTAGGCTGTGCCAGAGAAGTGTCAGGTGGCATGCTAATTTCCTCCCGTGTTTAGCTCTGCCTGGCTTAACTCTCTAGTCCTGTGGCTGGGCCTCAGGGCCTGTGAGTGCGGAGTAACTGGAGGGAGGGGAGGGCTGTTGCTGAGTGAGATGCTCCTCTAGGTGAGAGGACCTATGTGCTAGCCTATATACTAGCCGCTGCCCCCCACCCCCCTGCACGAACTGTGCCTGTAGGTCTCTGTGAAGATGTAATGTGGTGCTTAAGTTTAGAGCGATCCCTTGTGGGACCCCAAGCATGACCTTGGGTGGAACTGCCTTGGAATCTGATTTGATTTTTTTCCAGTTCACTTGGCGTTCTGTGCCCATCTTTCTTGGTCCTTAGTTTTTTTATTCTGTCTTAAGTGATTTTTAATGGGCTTTAAGTTATCATTTATTTAGCGTACTTTTATTCAGCACCTCTAAAATGTGTGCGTGGCATTATCGTAGTGCTAAGTGTCCTTTCTCTTTGCTTCTTCGAGAATCTAGATTCTATACGTGTTGTTCTGTTGAAAAAGGTCAGCCTGTTAATCACTTAAAGTCGTTTAATTTTTAATTTTGGGAAAGGCAGTTTATGTCAATTACTGGAACACAAAAACATGTTTAGCGGTCTGATTTGGGGTACGATGTGCTCATTTAGAGAAGTGGGACCTTCCTAACTGGAAGATCGGACCTTTGCTCTGTGAGAATTCTCAGTGGAACGGAGAAAACGTGACAGTCCGAGTTAGTGAGAACATACTGGAGCAAGTGCAGACTCAGTCAGCTGTGCGTGGCTGGCGGATACCCTCAGCGCGGCAGGGCTCTCGGGTCAGCAGGGTTTAGAGCTTCCCATTGGAGCAAATTTTGCTCTGACTTCTTTACCTTTATACACAGGGTGGTTAGCGAGCAGCTTTTGACAAAGTGTGGCTGTTTGTAGTCTTGGGATTTTTCTCCCTGGGCTGGCCTTATTTTTTTGTTTAAAACATAATATAAGTAATCTGTAGGGGCCCCTGGGTTACTCAGTTGATGAAGTGTCTGATTCTTGATTTCTGTTCAGGTCATGACATCAGGGTTGTAAGATCAAATTCCTTGTGGGGCTCCATACTGGTGGTGGAGACTGCTTAAGATTTTCTCCCACTGTCTCTCCCCCCCAAAATAAAACAAAATCTGTATAACTGATTCTTATGGGGAGAAGGAAGACTTAAGAGGTAGTTAGCTTAATAAAGCAAAGCTGATAGTAGACTGACTGATCTATCCTGGAGACTGGGGAAGTGGAATTGGTGATGTTCCTGTTTCTTGTTCTGGGCACTGAAGACAGGGTCTGCCTATGAAAGCCTTCCTTTCGAAGCTTTCAGCTTGCCTTAGGTTGGCAAATTATTTATATTATGAACCTGTTTCCTCACGTATAAAATGGGTTTGATAATACCACCTCATAGAGTTGTGAGAATTATTTGGGTATATGGGAATAAAAGTGCTTTGAACTATGAAATAAGGTATAAGCATTAGGTATTAGTGTTAGCAGGCATTATTTTTTAGGTAGGAAGAAGCATGGGCTTTTGAGGCCTCTGGCAGGACATCTCAGGGGAGCCTTTCTGATGATTCTGGGCATCCTAGAATCTGGACTTCCTTTAGTTAGTGTTAATAAAGAAAATAATATTATTCAATGTTATTACTCAGTGTTACATGTGGGAGATGAATTGTTCTTCGTTATGTAAGTACACCTGTGCTTGTAAGAAAATAAATATAGGCATTTCTCGTAGTGCTCAACTATTTAGCCATTGAGCAGTTCCTGAACTATTCCTATGTGCCAAGTTCTATGCGTGTGCTTGGATTTGGAGATGAAATACTATAATCTTGGCTTTTTAAGAGCTCACAGTTTGGTGGGGGGGGGGAGATAAACAAGTAGATAATTACAATATAGGATGGTAAGTGCTATCTACATTAGAGGCAATCCTACCATCTTCCAGAGGGGCCTGTTCTTACTTGATTCCTCTCACCCTCCTCTCCAGACTTTGTTTAAAAGCTGTACGAAATCATAGGGAGGCCTGGAGAGTTGAAGCAGTTTGCCTAAGGTCATACCCATAGCCAGCTGGTAGTGAAGCTAGAACTAAAATAGGAATTGTGAAATTCATTCTCCTACAGCTTTGTTCTTGGTTCCATTCGCACTGACCTCCATTTTTCCTCCCTTGCCCTAGATCCCTCCTCTTCTCAAAGAGGTCACTCTGTATGTCCTCTCTGCTCCACCATCTTTTCAAGCTTCTGTTCTTACCACCTTGTCTCACAGTTCTACTGAAATGAAAAGAGGAAGCCTTGGGAGTCTCAAATTTGAGCTTGCTGAGGTAGAAGAATGGTCCATCCTTTGGCGGCACATTAGAATTGGTTACAGAACTTTTATAAAATACTGATACCTAGGATTCTGATTTTTACTCCCATATTTGTTTGCTCATTATTGAGGTAATTTTAGCTTAATGTTCCATAAAGGGAATAAATAACACGAGTTAGAAATTATCTCTTCCTCAGAAGACATAAGATTACTTTTTCTTTCTCATAATTTCTCAGGTCACTGAACTTGTCCCAATCTGCAGTAGCTCAAGAAAGTTTGAAACCTCTGTTGTTGCCAAGCTTCTAGAAGCAGACTCATTAAAAAAAATTTTTTTTAAGATTTTATTTATTTAAAGAGAGAGTGTATGCATGAGTGAGGCAAGGGGAAGAGAGAGAATCTTAAGCAGGCTCCACGCCCAGCAGCTCAGTCTCACAATCCCGAGATCATGACCCAGGCCAAAATCAGGAGTAATGCTTCACTGACTGAATCACCCAGGTGTCCTAATACTCAATGAATTTTTATATAAGGATGCTGTCATGGAAAGGCTGCTCACATCAAGATATGCATCAGGTCAAGATAGAGAATATTTTCAGAACTTCAGAAACTTTCCTTGTGTTTCTTCCTCATGGGTACTGGCTGCCCAAGTAACCACTTATTGTGACTTCTGTCTCCATTGATTAGTTCTGTGTATTCTTGAGTTTCGTGTAATAGAATATAAATAGAATCAGAATGCACTCTTTGGGGCTTTTTTTGCTCAACATTGTTTCTGGGTATTGGGTATTCATCCATGTTGTATGTAGGAGTAGGTAATGTTTTATTGTTTGGATGTGCCACAACTATTCTTCTACTGTTGATGGACATTTGGGATCTTTTCTTTTTTAAGATTTTATTTATTTATTTGAGATAGAGTGAGAGTGAGCGATGGAGAACAGGAGCTGAGGGGAGGGGTCGAGGGAGAGGGAGAAGCAGGCTCCCTGCTGAGCCCAACCTGGAGTTCAGTCGCAGGACCCGGGGATCACATCTGAGCTGAAAGCAGATGCTTAACTGACTGAGCCATCCAGGCACCCCAGACGTTTGGGATCTTAACCGTTTGGGCTCTATGACAAAGCTGCCATGGATACTCGAAGTCTTTTGGTGAATATGTGCACTCACCTCTCTTGGGTGTGTATACCTAGGAATAAAATTCTGGGCCATATGTCAGCTCTGGTAGATATTGCTAAAGAGTTTGGTTGTACTAGTTGTTAGCATTCATTTTTTTTTTTTTTCAAAGTAGGCTCCATGCCCAGTATGGAGCTCAGTGTAGAACTTGAACTCATAACCCTGAGATCAAGCCTCTAGCCAAGACCCAGCCTTGAGCTGAGATTATGAGTCAAATGGTTAACAGACTGAGCCACCCAGGTGTACCTCAATTTAATTAATTAACTAGTTAATTAATTAAAACTTTTAAAATTTATTTATTTATTTATTTATTTGACACAGAGAGAGACAGTGAGAGAGGGAATACTAGCAGGGGAAGCGGCTTCCCTTGGAGCAGGGAGCCTGATGTTGGGCTCGATCCCAGGACTCTGGGATCATGACCTGAGCCAAAGGCAGAGGCTTTAACCCAGTGAGCCACCCAGTGACCCTATGTATGTCTTTAAACATGGACATTTTCTTATATAACCATAATGCCATTATCACATTTAATGAAATTAACAGGTGCTTAATAATATCTAGATAAGATCATAATCAGATTTCCTTGATAGTCTCGAAAACGTCTTTGCAGTTAGTTAGATAGGGTAAGGCTCTGACCAGCCACACAGTATTGTTTCCTAAGTTTCTTTGTTTGTAGATTCCTTCTTCTTCTGATCCCCCTTTTTCATATCATTGACTCATTGTAGAAATTGAGTCGGTTGCCAGACAGTAATGATATTTTTGAAAGCTCCTAGGTTTTTCTAATAATTAGCCAAGGTTGAAAACCCGTCGGAGTATAAATCTCGACTGTTCTTTTAGGGAGAAGTGAAGGCTTAGGAGCTAGAATATAGTCATGAAGTTCCCATTTCTCTGTCCTGATTTTACTTTGTGCTGTGAATCTTCTTCTTTAGTAGGAACTTCAAAGGTTGATTCTCTAACCTAAGAATCAGAGACTCTGACATGAAAAAGAAGAAATTATGTCTTCCCCGTTGAAGTTCTTTTCTTGTAGAACTGTTGATCATGAGGGTTTTTTTTTTTTTTGTTGTTGTTGTTCTTTTTTAATTAGCTGAACACAATTGGAAGTTGGAAAATAGGTCATTCATGGCAATTGAAAGAAAACTTTAAAGGATTAAGAAATTAAGTCTATACATAGCACGTGGAGGAAATGTTAAAACACCCGCGTAGGTGGGAGGCTGGAGTGTCCCAAGGCAGGCCACAGTGAATCACAGCAGGGGTGGGTTCCCATACCAGGAAGACCTAGGGTGATTCCTTCTGGTTTGTGCCAAGCATCTTCTAGCAATTAGCCACTGTATCACTCCATCCTCTTTACCTATCTGGGCCAAATTGCACTAATAATCTTAAGTAATTCATCAGCTCTAAGTGCTCAACAGGGTTTTTGTGGGAAAGTTGTTAATGCTGGTCACTGGCATGGACTGGTATATCCAGTGTAGGAAACCTGCGGAACATCAGAGTGGCTGTATCGAAGCCTTTGAGGTACTTTGGGATTAGTACCGAATCCTAGATTGTCATAACTGGAAGGCCCTTCCTTGGGCTCTTGGATTCTGCCCAACCCCCTCCCCTTTCTTAGGTTTTTCTGTTAGAGAAAATTTCAAATTTATACAAAAGCAGACTTCATAATGGGATTTCCATGGACCCAACCCCCAGTTTCAACAGTTAGGAGCTCATACCCAATCTTGTTTCATCCATACCCTTATCCACTTAACCCCGTACTGTATTGTTCTGAAGCAGATTCCAGACATTGTATCATTTTATCTGTAAGCGTTTCATTACATATCTTTAGAAGTTAAGGGCTTCTTAAAATAATAAAAAAAAAACCTACAATTTTAATAATCACATAAAAAAACTTAAGAATTCTTTAATATCATCAAATACCCAGTCACTCAGATTTTTGTTTTCTCTTCAATGATTCTCATTTGTTTTTTATGGTTTGGTCTGAATCAGGACCCAGTTAAGATCCATGCATTGTGATTGGTCTGTATGTCTTTTGTCTTTTTTTTTTTTTTAAGTTTTTTTTTTTTTAATTTATTCATGTGACAGACAGAGATCACAAGCAGGCAGAGAGGCAGGCAGAGAGAGAGAATGAGAGGGGGAAGCAGGCTCCCTGCTGAGCAGGTGCCCCAGGTCTGTATGTCTTTTTAAAGAATCTTTTTAATCCATAGGTTCTCTCTCCACATCCCCTCCCTTCTTTATTAAAAAAAAATTTTTTTTTAAAGATTTTAGTTATTGGGGCGCCTGGGTGGCTCAGTGGGTTAAAGCCTCTGCCTTCAGCTCGGGTCATGATCCCAGGGTTCTGGGATCGAGCCCCACATAGGGCTCTCTGCTCTGCAGGGAGCCTGCTTCCTCCTCTCTCTCTCTGCCTGCCTCTCTGCCTACTTGTGATCTCTGTCTATCAAATAGATAAATAAAATATTTAAAAAAAAGATTTTAGTTATTTATTTTAAAGAGAGAAAGTGCTAGCTGGGGTGCCTGGGTGGGTCAGTTGGTTAAGCAACTGCCTTTAGCTCAGGTCATGATCCCGGAGTCCCAGGATCCAGTCCTGCATCAGGCTCCCTGCTCAGCAGGGAGTCTGCTTCTCCCTCTGACTTTGCCCCTCTTGTGCTCTCTCTCTCTCTCATTCTCTCCCTCTCAAGCCCTCTCAAATAAATAAATAAAATCTTAAAAAAAAAAAAAAAAGTGCTAGCTGGAGGAGGGGCAGAGAGCGAGGAAAAGAATTTCAAGCACCCTCCATGCCCAGCGCAGAGCTTGATGCAGGGCTAGATCCTGTAACCTGGAGTCCATGACCCAAAATGAAACCAAGAGTTGGATCTTAATATACTCCCAGGCGCACCCCCCTTAATATACAGGGTATGTTGGTTATATGTCGCAGCATAAGACAATACACATTTATTATATCAGTTTCTATAGGTTAGGAAGGCAGGCATGGTTTTAGCTGGATCGCCTGCTTTAAAGTCTCACACAGGATATGATCAAGACGTCAGCCATCAAGGTGTGACTGAGGAAGGGCCAGCTTCAAGTTCACTCAGAGGTGGTTGGCAGGATTCGGGTCCTTGTGGTTGGATTGAGGGCCTCAAACTCTTGCTGCTTGATAGATGGAGGCCACCTTCAGTTCCTTGCCATAGGGGCCTCTCCACAGCAGCTAGTTTCATCGAAGCGAGAGATGGTGAAAGAGAGAAAGTGCCAGCAAGAAGGAATTCAGTCTTTTATAACCTAGTCTTGGAAATGACATCTCATAATTCTTGCCACGTTCTTGTCGTTAGAAGTCAGTCATGAGGCCTAGACCTATCTCAAGGGGGAGGAGCCCCCTTGAGCCCCCTTTTTAAAAAAAAAGAAGAGAGACTGCCCATCTTCTAGAGATAAACTCTGGAGTCCAGGTCTGCTGACTATCAATATATTTGCCTTTTTACCATTTTTTTAAAGATTTTATTTATTTGACAGATCACAAGTAGGCAGAGAGGCAGGCAGAAAGAGAGGAAGGGAAGCAGGCTCCCTGCTGAGCAGAGAGCCCGATGCGGGGCTGGATCCCACCGCCCTGGGATCATGACGTGAGCTGAAGGCAGAGGTTTAACCCACTGAGCCACTTGGGTGCCTCTTTACCATATTTTTGTTGCCACTGGGGAGAACAAGACCCCTCGACCTCTGGATTTCATTTGCTTCTATCTGTGTAATAACTCTGTGCATAACTCTATTATGCAGTTTCCTTCTGTGACAGTGATAAATGTCATGTTTATATTTGTCAGTAACCAGAGCAAGTTGTTAAAAATTGTAGGTAGGATAGGTTGATAGGGCTTTTTCACCTCGGCCAAGAAATAATCCAGTCACCACCAGTCTTTAAAAAAAATATTGACAATGTGTTTCACACTGTGCCAGGCCTGTAGAGGTACCAAAAAAGCATAAAAGAATAAGAGGGTAGTCTATAATTACTGTTTGGTGTGGACAATAAGCACAAAAATTAGAAATTAGCATTGAGTCAATGAGCCAATATTTTGGGAGCTCAGAGCTCTGTGTACAAAGTTCCATGTTAAGTGTTATGGGGAACATAAAACTCAGACAGCCTTCTGCTCTCTCCTTAGGAGATGGTATAAAATAAAGCTATAATGCAAAGTAAACGAAATTGTGCAAGTAGAGAGATGGACAAAGTACTCTGGGAGCCAAGGATGGAGAGGCTTAGAATGTTAGAGCCACAAAGGGCCTTTAGAGAGCATCAAGGCCAATGGTCTTTACCATTCTGGGGACAAGGAGCCATTTAGTCAGAGAAGTTAAAGAATCCTTGCTAAGAAAAGAGAATCAAGTGAAATTAGAAAGAATATAAATTTTTCAGCTGCCAGGGATGGGAAAACTTGAAGTAGAAACAGGTAGCCATAGATCATGAAACAGACTACTCCAGAACTGAGGACTTCCTTCCTTCTTTCTTTTTCTTTCTTTCTTTTTTTTTTAACATGTATTTATTTGTCAGAGAGGGTACAGGCAGGGGGAGGGGCAGCCAGAGGGAGAAGTAGGCTCCCCCGCTGAGCAAGGATCCTGATGTGGGACTTGATCCCAGGACTCTGGGATCGTGACCCAAGCTGAAGACAGGCGCTTAACCGACTGAGCCACCCAGGCGTCCCAGGACTGAGGACTTTCTTAGTAACACACCTAAACTGGCCAAAGGTAGACTGTGCAGCTGTCTTGTGTACCTGTAATATAACAATAACCGTGTTTTATACTGACCAAAGTACTTTGACGTATGTTATTTAATTTCATCCTTACAATTTTATATAGTCCAGATAGATTGGTCATTTCTGTTTTACAAATGAGGAAACTTTTACTCAGAGAATTTTAATAATCCACAAGGGTCACAGAGCCAGTACATGGGACGGACGGTTCTCAGGAGGTCATTGCCCAGCATTACCGCTCAGTACACGTGTGCTCTCGGTGTGCGCGCTTTGTTCAGGGTGTAATACTGAGGAGGCTGACTTGAGACTTGCTGGCAGGGAGGACTTACGAAGAGGACAAGATATAGAGACACGTGCAGGGCTACAAGAAGGAAACTTGGACCAGGGGTTGTGGGGTGATGCAGAGAACCGGGCAGCGCGGTGGCTGAGGTCTTCTGACAGGGGCGTCCGCCCTGCCCTTTCAGATGCTGCCCGGTGACGCCTCTGGCCCTGCCCGCCTCTCTTAGTACGTCTTCAAAATTATTTCTGCTGGAACTGGGCTAATGAATTTCTCAAGGTTCCTCTCCCTAGGGCTTCGTGGTACACTTGGAGGGAAAGAGAAACTAAATAAAAATGGGCAGGGGATGTAACGCTTTATCAGAATGTGACGAGAAGAAAATCGGATTCACATTTGTAGAATACACTTCTGCCAGGCCTCATGTGTGTACACTCAAGGTGTATTTTCCTAAAATCCCGACATCAGCCCCGTGAAGTTTAGATATTATAGTTTCTGCGTACACTTGAGGAACCTGAGATGGGGAAGTGGAATCACCTCAAGTGCTGTGTGACTGGATTGTAGGGGGACCGAGGTGGCCTGGCTCCCTAGACCATGTGGACTCTTTCCATTATAGGGTGTTGCCTGGGCGGCAGGCAAGGCAGAGGAGGAGTGTGCAATAGAGACCAAGGGATGCTCTCTAGAGACTACATCTATCTATCTATCTATACATGTATATATATGGAAAGAAATTTCTTGCTGAGGGTAGAAATAATGATGACTCCCCCAAAATGTATCTTGAAATTAAAAGGGCAGAGCAAACCTAAACCCAGGCCCTCCAGTAATAAACAGCCACGTACGTCTTCTGTTCCTGATGCACCAAGGGAAAGTGTAGAGAAGGGCATTTTTATCTCCTGGGGTAGTGAGGAAGAGGAGATAACACGCGTGAAAAAGGGCTTCCAGATTGTTACTCTGCACATTTGGGAATCAGTCCAAGGCGAGTGGAATTCTAAGCTGAGGAAAAAGGCTCGAAGCCTTTGGGTGACTTGCAGCCACCAGGACTTACTTGCCTCTCGTACGTGAGGCAAGTGCCCCCTTTAAGCAGAAACAGACGAAACCAGGTGTCCTCCACCCCGCATTCTCTCGAATCCGTCATCTTCCCTTGAAATAGCCGGACTTCTCTGAGTAGCTGTCCGCACTCGCTGCCTCCCTCCACCTAGCCTGTCCCAGGCAGCTTTCTGGCACTTCATTGTACACCTCTCAGTAAGGTCACTCATGACCTCCGTGAGGCCGAATTCAACAGATTGTTTTTGTTTTTGGTTTTTTTTTTTGGTCATTTTCTCAGTGAAGTTGATGCTGTTGACCACGCCTTCCTTCCAGAAACACTCTCTTGTCTTGGCTTTGGTGACGTAACACTGTCCTATTCTTCCTCCTACTTCTGGGCTGTGTTTGTAGGCTCATCCATTCTACAGCTATGAGGTATTCTCCTGTCCCAGGCCCTCCTCTCTGCTCAGAGTCGACACTCTGCCTCGGTGATCTCATCCGTCCCATCGGCTTTAGTAACCACACCTCTGGACGTGACTCATAAGTTTATGTATTGGAGCCTGGATTGCTCCCCTGTGCTCCAGACCCCTCTAGTTATTGTCAGCCAGGCCCGGTTCTAGATGGAAAACCCGGGGGATGTAGTGATGAGGTAGAAGGTGAGGGTAGGGGTGGGGAGGAAGAGACGAACAATAAGACAGTAAACAAAATACCAGATAAGGTTAAGTGCTGCAGGTGCACATGAACCCGTGTGATATGTTACAGGTGGAGAGCAACCTTACATTGTCTGGTCAAGTCTTCACAGAGGTGGTAGAATTTAAGCTGACCCTTCAGTGACCAAAAGGAGCCAGCTGTACAGAGGGAAGAGGGAACAGCTCGTGCAAGGTCCCCAAGGCTGGAATGAACACTGGGTGCAAGAAGCGGGAAGTGGGGAGGGACCTGGTAGGAGATGAGGTCAGAGACGTAGGTAAGGGCTGTGTCCCACGGGGCCTTGTAGACTCTGGTGAGGATTTTAGATTATTCTAAGTGAGAGGGAAAGCTGTGAGAGGTGTTTTGTTATGTTGTTTTTAAGCAGAATAGAGTCTTGACTATAGCAGATATAGTCTATATCGATCAAGACTCTGATTAAATGTTTATAAATTTAATTTGCTGCTATCCGGAGAGTGCCGTATATATAGGGGAGAGTTGGTAGCAGGGAGACTTAACAAGGCTGTTGGAGTAGGTAGGGGGCAAGTCCAGTAGCTTGGACCAGGGTGCCTAATTGGGGATGTAGAAAGCAGGGGGATAGGTTCAAGAAAATTTGGAAGTGGACTTGATGGGACCTGCTGATGGGGTTGCAGGTGGGATGTTAGGGAAAGAGACACCCGGCGTGATGGGGTGTTTGGCCTGGGCAGTTGGGTGAATGGCGGTTTTGTGAATTGGGGGAAGATGTAAAGAGAAATGAGTTTGGGGAAAGGGGGGTGGGGGGTAAATACCATCCAGAGTCTGAGAAGATATGGATATGGGCTATCGGTTACACATCCAGGTAGAGAAGTCAGGAAGGCTGTCCGATATGCTTCTGGAATTCAAGGAGGTCATTGCCGGAGATAAAAATTTGGAGGTCATTGATACTAAAAATCATGGGACTGGAGGAGATTGCCCAAAGGAGGGAGGGTACCGGTAAAGAAGAGAGGCCCCGGGACTGTCTCTGGCCAAGTAGAGGAGAAAGCAGGGTGGACTGAGGCTGACCCGTGGGCTAGGAAGATCAAGAAAGTGTGATATCCTGGAACCAAGGAAGGAAGAAAGGGTTTCAATGGAGAAAGAGTGATTATTTGTGTTAGATGCCATTTGGTGGGTAAGGAAGAGACCACATAGAATTTGGCAGTGTTGAGGCCCTTGGCCCTGATGAACAGGTTTTGAGGAGCGTTGAGGACAGGAGGCTGATTGGCGTGAACTGAGAATGAGGGGTGCGGAAGTGGAGAGCAGAGACCACTCGGTTTTGCTGTGAGAAGAAGCAGAGACACGGGGGCTGGCCCAGCTGGAAGGAGGTGTGAGATCAAGGGAGAGTTTATTGTTTGTTTGTTTGTTTTTTTTAAGATTTTATTTATTTATTTGACAGAGATCACAAGTAGGCAGACAGGCAGGCATTGAGAGAGGGGGAAGCAGGCTCCCTGCTGAGCAGAGAGTCTGATGCGGGGCTCGATCCCAGGACCCTGGGATCATGACCTGAGCCAAAGGCAGAGGCTTTAACCCACTGAGCCACCCAGGCGCCCCAGTTTCTGTTTTTTTTTTAATTAATTATTTTTATTACCATATAATGTATTATTTGCCCCATGATACAGGTCTGTGAATCATCAGGCTTACATACTTCCCAGCACTCACCATAGCACATACCCTCCCCAGTGTCCATCACCCAGCCACCTTCTGACACCCTCCCTCCCCGCAGCAACCCTCAGTTTGTTTTGTGAGATTAAGAGTGTCTTATGGTTTGTCTCCCTCCCGATCCCATCTTGTTTCATTTAAGATGAGAAATTCTAGAATCTCGCTTTCCAAATGTGGCCTCTGGATTAATCTGGGAACCTGTTAGAAATACGGACCCTCGGGCCCCATTCCAGACCTACAGAGTCCGAGTCTGCACTTCAGGGCGACCCCCAGCTGATTTGGGTGCACTTTCAAGTTTGAGAAGCACTGTTCTAGAATGTGGCTTCTCAAGCTATAGGTGCTGCAGGGCCAGTTAATTTTTTCCAGTCTGGGACCTACATGTGGGACTACTGTGTGCATTTTGTCTGTAACTCACTTCCCGTGCGATGCACTGTGTGAGTTGATCAGACCCTCACTGGTCCAGACCCTGTCTGAGAGGTCCTCGGTGCCTGTGCTTGGATGTCACTGCCTGGTCAGCTTGCTTCCCAGATGCCCAGGTGCCTGTCTCAGTTCCGTACTCCCACTGGTAGGACTCTGCGGGCCAGGGCTAGCCTGTGTACCGCATGCTTGTTGGGTAGGGGCATTTGAGAATCTGCACAGGAGAAAAATGACGTAAGCTAGCGGGGGACATTGCTTCTGAAGATGAGAGGGAATCTGATCCATCGTACACATGAAAAGTTATATGTCATGTATCAGCAAAGCCTTTTCATTGTAACAAAAGGGAAAGCAGAATGCTGGTGTGTAGTTAGACTTGGAGTTAGGAGATGACTGGTCTGAGTGTGGCTTCTTGGGGACAGAATTATTTAGCTGATAGGGGCTGGAGGTTTATTGAGAAAGAAAAAGATGTGCAGGAGTTATTTTGGGGGGGGTGGCAGAGTGAACCTAGCAAGGGAAATGTTGTAGGATTGCTGGCAGCGTGGAGGGTTGTGTTTGAGATTTGTGGTGATAAATTTAAAATGCGGGCACCTGGCTGGCTCAGTTGGTAGAGAATGTGACTCTTGATCTTAGGGTCATGGGTTCAAGCCCCACAATGGGCATGGAGCCTACTTAAAATTTTTTAAGTTGATGCCAATCAGTAGTTGGTATTTTCTCTAGAGACACAGCTTAGTTGGTAACTTAGCTGCTTTGGTGTGGGCCTGGAGAAGTGGTTAGTTTGGTTTAGTGAGAAGAAGTTTAATTAGTTGAAGACTCCAGTGGGGGCAAGTGAATGAAAGATGTTTGCCAGGGACTGATCATGAGGGAAGTGAGCACCCGAAGTGGGTATGTCGCACCGGTAAATTACTTGACTTCTCTTTTATAAGACGGGGATAATGGTATGTTTCATAGAGCTGTTGGAAGGATTTAGTGAATTCCTTCAAAGTGCCCAGAATGGGGCCTGGGGCCATAGTAGGTGCCGGGTACCCCCACATGCGGTTCGCTCTTACCGCACTGTGCCTCCTGGCCCGGGAGCTGGCCTCCCGCTGCATCTAGGCACCATTCTCCTCTCCTTCCATCTGTGGTCCATACTGAAGCTGAAATGACCTTTTTGGAATGTACACACTTTACCCCTACTTAGCACTTAAAGGACATTCTGTAGCTCTGGATCAGGACCCAAATCCGTGATTTGGTCTCCAAGTGCCTTGTGTGGCTCTCTCCAAGTCTCCATCCTCGTCTCCGGTCATGCGTCTGCTTGTCCCCGCTTTGTCGTCATCCAGTTAGCGCCTGGGGTTCCCTGTGCTCCCTCTTCTACTTAGAAATGTCCTGACAACTCGTGGCAGCCTCTTAGACCTCTCTGTGAATGGGTCACCTTCTGTTAATTTACTCGTGTGATTCTTTAATCAGCGTTTCCTCGCCGGACTGCCCAGTAAACGGCGTGAAGACAGTTCTCTTCCCACTCCCCGCTTTATCCCCGGTGCTCACCTCAGAGCGTGATGCCCGGTAGCCAGTCAGCACCTGTGTGAGTACGTGACTGAGTGAAAGAATGCACAAGCTACCCATCAGCCTCTTGTCCGTTTGTGATATTTGGGATGTGGATCAGGACTGGCTTTCTTGAGGGTCAGAGCTCAAAGAGTCCTTGGGGAGGTGGTTTAATGGAGAGAAGAAAGCAAATTGTGGGTCAGAAATACCTAGGTGGGAGTCCACATACCAGCTACGGGACTTACTCTTTATTTCTTCCTCATTTATAAAATAATCATGTTGGTATTTACCTGAGGGGGCCCCTGTGAAGATTAAATTGGGTAATAAAAGCACTTTCTCGGTTTCTTACTCCTTAGGCTGCGGTTGTGACTTGCTGTTTACATTTGCCATTACCTGCCCTAATCCTTGTGGCCCCTCGATAGCCAAATTAAAGACTCCTAGGAGTGAAAAGGAGCCAGCGTGTTCTTCTGATTCAGCCAGCTTTCTAAAGCAGGTCTAAACCCAACAATTTTAGACATGTGGTTCTATTGCTAAGCCCCACAGACACGGGCTAATTGCAAGGAAGCCTAGTCTCAATTATAGCCTACTTGTTGGAAAAGGAAACGGCGGGCAGGTGGCGGTCCTTGAGGGCCTGCTTCTAAATAGATGCCCTAATCACAAGCTAGTCTTATCAATTGTTTATTAATAAGTGGTTCCAAAGTGTTTGAAAGTTCTTAAATCCTTTCTTTCTAATTTTAATCTCGTTTATACTCTGGGTTCTTTGTTAGGTGAAGCTTCTTTGGTAAGCTTGCTTTGGTTTCTTTGGTGAAGCTTGGAAATGGGATTACTGGATTCTAGTCCTGTCTCTGTTACGATAAAAGAGTTCCCGGTCTTAATCTGTTTGCTCATCTGTCATGTGGGGGATAAGAGTATCTGCCTTCTCCTCCCAAGAGTTACATGGATAAAAGAGTTATCCTGGGAGAGTCAGACATTATTATTATTTTAAACGTTTATTTATTTATTTGAGAAAGAATATGTGAGTGGTGGAGAGGGGCAGAGGGAGAGAGAAAGTCAAGCAGGCTCTGTGCTGAGTGTGGAGCCTGACACAGGGCTTGATCTCATGACCCTGAGATCATGTACCTGAGCCTAAACCAAGAGTCGGACGCTTGACCGACTGCACCACCCAGGGGCCCCAAATTGAACATTATTTTAGCAGACCTCTATCATAGATAGGTATTGATATCTGTTATTAATGTGAAATTTAAGAATTAATAACAAGACTGTTAATTTATTCTTTAACAATGAATAATCGTATAACCCTGAGGTATTCTAATAAGTCATTGACTTGGAATGTCACCACTTTTGCCTTTGGGGCCTATTTATAATTTCTTCAAGGACACATGAAGATAGCATGTTAAAGATTCATACATGTTACTATTGGAAAGGCCCTTAAGTATCATTTCATCTCGAGTGTTTTGTTTGACTGATGAAACGGAGACCCAGGTGAGTATAAAAGACTGGGGTGAACTTGACAGTGTGTCAGGTGTCTGTGAACTCCCTATTCCAGGCTCCTCACCCTTTCCCCAGTTTCCCACTTGCTCCGGATTCTGCCCCATCGTGGGCAGGTAGGCAGGTGGGATGGGGCGGAGTGGGCATTGAGAAAAAAGCAGGGCTTTCAGACTGGTCTCCTGCAGCCTGTGTTTTTCCCCTAGTCTTGAACTCCAGCATGAAGTGACTTGAGTGTGGGATGCTGGTCGGGGATGGCGTTCAGGTTGAGCTGCTTCTACCAACGTGGGTGGCGCTAGGTTGGCTCTCCCCAAGCTGCTGCCACTTTTCAGCCCCAGACCCAGTAACGGGGCTCACTCTGTCCTGCTGTCAGCCTGTTTACGGGTTGGCTCTTCAGTGAAGAGATTGCAAAGGGCAGAAAAAACATAAAATCCCTCCTCGCTTTTTTTTCCTGAACACTCCTGAGAATGCTTCCTCAACAATTCTAGCGGAAAAAATGATTGTCTCCTCACTTTCTGCTTCTCAGCAGACACAAGTGGGCCACCAGGTTGGACTCCTAGGACTTGGGATAGTATCCTGCCCTCTCATTTTCCACCTTCATCTTGGCTCCTGGCTCACATTTGGAAGAGCTCAAAAAGTGACTGTGTTGGTAAGAGGGTGACCTGCTGCAGCAGAATTACAGGGTCGTAGTGTCTGCGTGATCCTTAGTTAGTCTGGTTCTCTCTGGTGACAGAAAGTCAAGGTGTCACTGTGTACACTCCGGTGAAGGGCTGAGGGGTGTTTCTTCTAGAGACTGTGGATAACCCAGAGTTTTTCAGTTTGGATAATTTCTCTTGATCCGCAGATATCACGGATTCTTTTCTCTGCCATCACCAACCTGTTCTTAAGCCCATTCAAAGGATTTCGTGTGGCTGTTTCAGGTACTACATTTCTGTTCTGAAATTGCCACATTTCAGATAAAAATGTTTTCACTTCCTCTGCTTAGCTGTAATTGCTGCTTTTTAATATCCTTGTCTGGTAATTCCCGTATTTGGATCATCTTGGAGTTGCCCTCTGCTAATGATCTTTTTTCCTTGCGAATGGATGTAGTTTCTCTAATTCTTCATGTGATCTGGGACTGTAGCCCGAACAGGAATGCGTGTGGATGTTATGCTGGGGAGACCCTGATTTCTGGTGATGTTTTTATTTTAGCAGACGGTTACATCTGCAGGGTCTGTCTCCCCTGTGGAGAGGGAGGTGTGTGCTTAAACCTTAGTTCAGTGCTTCTGTCCTTGGCTGAAGTGCTGGGGTTCTGCCTGCACGTGTACGGTTCCGGGCTCAGCTAGAGGTTTGGATGGAGTTCACACAGAGCGCCTGGGACTTCGCTTCTCTGGCCCTCCTCTTTCTTATTTCCTCTTACCTGTGGCTGCTCTGGACTCTGTCTGTGGTTCCTCCAGAGAGAAAGCCTGGGGTTTGTTTTTTTGATTGGCTGTGCCACCCGTCAGCCCTCTGATGAAACTCCGCACCCGGGGAACTGTCATGTCCCAACCCCTTCTCCCAGTTTTTGACTCCTCTCCTAGGTCTGCCAGCCTTTGTTCACTTCAGATAGTTTTCTACATTTTATCCAGAGTTTATCGTTGTTACCTGTTGGAGGATCATACTGGAGCCAGAATTATCTAATAGCATTTTTATCCATTATCAAAGTGTTTTGGGAGCAAACGTGATACATATTTAAGAGACTTTCAGTCCATACCAGTCAGATAAGGGTAATTGGTCGCATTTTGTTCAGTGCAGCGTATGAGCTCAGGTGAACTCAGCCTCGTTCATTTTAACTTGCTTCGTTCATTTTAACTTGCTTCGCAACCTTGGCCAAGTGTCTTCTCACTTAGAGAGGCGGGACTCACTTTCTCCTCTGGCACATGAGGCAGCTGGACTGTCCATGAACTGTAAGGGTCCTTTCATCTCTGCTTCTAGACAGACAGACAGATAGACACTACCCACATACACAGACTGCCACCACTGTCTTTAGCAAAAGTAAACAACGAGAAACCGCAGAAGGGGTACCAGAGGGAAGTGGTATGGGCGGGTCTCGCGGGGTGGGTCGCAGCACCGCAGCGTCTGAGGAGTCTACAGTCATCGTCTTGTTCTGGGGACAGAAGGCCAGTACGCCAAGGCTGCAAGAAATAAATGACATTCAGAAGCAAAGGAAAGAACTTGTTTGCTGCTTGCTTTCATCCCTTAGAAATAAGGAGAGAATGTAGACAGTTGAAAATAAATCCAGATCATCGGGAGTTCCTGTCTGTTTGATTCTGGGCAGCGCATTCTTTCCTCTTTTGAAAGGAATAGCCCCCTGGGCTTTAGTAGCTTGCCGGGAAATGTGGCAGGAGGCGGTGGGGACAGCAGCTCTCAGCAGTGGTGCTGCTGTCATTGTTGGGCCGCGTGGAGACAAAGCAGATTGAAATAGCAATTATACATGGTGTACTTAGACTGACTTTTTAAAAAGTGTGTGGGGGGGAGGCTAAAACTTAATCCACATCCACTCAGGCCATCCCTTGGGTGCTGACTCTGGTGTAGATCCTTTTTCCTACTTTTCTATTTTTATTGCCTGTCACTCATTCTTTTTTGTTCTGGTCTTACTGGCTTGAGGCTTCAGGCTCTCCTCTTTCTTTTAAAGATTTAGTTTTTTATTTATTTGAGAGAGCGAGCATGTGCAAGGGTGGGGAGGGGCAGTGGGAGAGAAAAGATCAATGAGGATCCTGATGGGGGACTCGATCTCACAACCCGGAGATCATGATCTGAGCCGAAACCAAGACTTGGATGCTCAACCAACTGAGCCAACCAGGTGGCCCCCTCATGTTTCTTTTAAAGCCATTTGAAAAAGCTATCACTCAGTTATCTCTCTGTTTTCAGCCTTCTCACTCTCTAGGAGCACAGAGGCCAGGGATGAACTCTGCCGTGTGTTACGGGGTTGGTAGTGGGGGTGTGGGAGTCAGACTAAAGGAACCAGCAGCCTCGGAAAGAGATCACAAGGTAGTCTGTGGGATGTGCAGTCCCGATGAAAGAAGGGGGTTAGTTTGTGTTTAAGATCCAAGTATAAAAGCTTTACTTCCAGTGTAGAAGGTATCTTTCCTTTCTTTGGCAAGATAAAGATAGACAGAAGTTTGCCCCAGATCTTCTACCTCCAGTAATTCTTCTGAAACTTTAGGGGTAATAATCCGTGGGTTAGTAAGTAAGTCTTTTGGGTCTGGCAGAACGCTCGTTTTAAAACTAGAGGGTAATTTGCAGACAGAGAAGCTCTACTTGGTTCTAATTGATACTGGGTGGTTCAAGGGCCTTTTGAAGGACCACATCTAGAAGGCAGCCCGACGAGAGTCAGCCTGGTGAAGGGGCTTTTTTGTCAGACAGGCATCAGTTTAAATCCTGACGGCCATTTATTAGCAAGCGGTAAGACCTTGGACAAATCACGGACTTCTTGAAATTTAGATTCTTTCTTAGAGGGTGATATTATTGTATTATTGTCTTGTATAAAATATAAAACATATTACTTAGGGTGTGGTAGGTACTCCACAGATGTTTGGGTTTTTCTCCTTACCCATCTTCTAGAACATCATATTTTTAGTGGAATCCTGGCTTTAGCTCTAAGCAGTTGTGTGACTCACCCTTTCCAAATTTCAGTTTTTTTCCTTAAATTGAGGGTATTTAATTAGTTGATTTCTGAGATCCCTCCCAAGCTGTAAGATGTCATGAGTTTTAGACTTTGGGGGACTGTGGAGGCAGTCCACTTAAGTCACTTAAGAAAGTGCGGTCAGCCTTGAGACCATCTGAAAGGAAAAGGGAAATCACCTCTCCCTTAGGCTCGCTCTTGGTACAGTTCCCGCTTTACCGATGTCTTGCTTTCTGTTTATATTCTGCCCAGGTCAGAAGGCAGCTGCCATTGAAAGATAGCAAGTGCCTGTTTCCAAGACAGCGAGCACCAGGGGAGCCCCCAGAGGCATGAACAGAAAGCTTACATTACCTAAATGGTAAGTATATGGTACAGTGAAGCCTGGCCATCCCGATGGAATCGCATGGTGCCTGAAGTCTCCGTAGTTCCCGCACCGCTGCAGGAGACGGAGGAAAGTTAATACTTGTTGATGAACTAAACACTGTGCTAAGTACTTAATTTTTTTTTTTTTTTTAAGATTTTATTTGTTCATTTGAGGGAGAGAGAACCCAAGTTTGGGGAAGGCGCAGAGGGAGAGGGGCAAGCAAACTCTGTGCTGAGCAGGGAGCCTGACGTGGGGCTCCATCCCAGGACCCCGAGATCATGACCTGAGCTGGAGGCAGACACTTGAGCCGACTGAGCCACCCAGGCGGCCCCCTTCATGTGTTTGCTAATGTAATCAGCCAACCAGCCAACCTACCCAAGGTAAAAAAAATCCTAGCATTTAGTCAACAGCTTTCAGAAATAGGCCTGGCTCGCACTTTCTGGATGCTTACTGTGCGCCAGGCACAGTCCTGTTCGACTTGCATTATCTACCTTAGTATCTACACCGATGCTACAGGTAAGAGCTTTCCTTTAAATTTCACACAAGGAGTGAAGGGGAGGACTGGATTTCACCCTGGGTTCTTTTCATTGTACTGGAATGTTTCTCTTTTGAGAAAGTTACTTTTTTTTGGTTGAGACAGTAACTGACTTAATCTTTAAAAAGCAAAGCAAAGGGCGCCTGGGTGGCTCAGTGGGTTAAAGCCTCTGCCTTCGGCTCAGGTCATGATCTCAGGGTCCTGGGATCGAGTCCCGCATTGGGCTCTCTGCTCAGCAGGGAGCCTGCTTCCTCCTCTCTCTCTCTGCCTGCCTCTCTGCCTGCTTGTGATCTCTGTCTGTCAAATAAATAAATAAAATCTTTAAAAAAAAAAAAAAGCAAAGCAAAATAAACAAACACCCCTTGTGGTTGACAGCTAGCTCCTTTTCCTGGCCCTTCTGGGTTCTGCACGCTAGTTATTTAGTTGGTTATTTATTTACTTTTATTTTATTGGTTTGTGCTGCCCAAGGCAGAGTGCAGTATGGAAGTAGAAGGAGCTCACACTTGCGTGGCCAAAGGAGGGGTCTAGGTCATCAGTGGTAGCTGGAGAAGGGCTAGAAGAAGGTTCTCTGGAAAGGGAAAGCCCTGGGGAGGCTGCAGACTGAGTCTGGGACCTGCTTCTAGACAGAGCAGTGACAGAACAGGATGTGGGAAAGGAATCTCAGCAGGAGCTCTCACTCTCAGGGTGACCCCTCCCAGGAAAGGGGGTACATCACACATAGCTCAGGCTCTTATTAAGGGGGTGGGAAACTTCGAGGCAAACTCTTGTCCTGTTACTTGGCTCACGATTCTTGGCGTGTCTGGGTGGCTCAGTTAAGTAAGTGTCTGCCTTTGGCTCAGGTCATGATCTCCCGGTCCTGGGATTAAGTCCCATGTCAGGCTCTGTGCTCAGTGGGGAGCCTGCTTCTCCCTCTCGCTCTGACTCTCCCCTCTGCTTGTTCTCTCTCCCAAATAAATAAATAAAAACGTTTAAAAAAAATTGGTTCAGGATTCTTGTTCTGTTCCTTTCCCTAGAGCATTTTTCCTATCTCAGGGGACTGGGTTAGGAAACTCGTTCTGGTCGGGTGGTGTGGCAGCCGGCATTCATTGTTCATTGATCTTTCTGATGGTATCACAGTCTCTTTTTATTGGAGCACCGGTGTCTTGTGGTTTTGTTTGTACGTGTGTTTTTACGTTTCAAGCTTTTAGGTAGATTCTACTTTGTTAATATGTAGTGTAATATTAGTTTCAGGGGTAGAATTTAGTGATTCATCACTTACATACAACACCCAGTGCTCACCACAAGAGCCCTCCTTACTGCCCATCCCCTGCCCACCTCCTCTCCAGCAGCAGTTTGTTCTCTGTAGTTAAGAAGCACCAGTGGTGGGGCGCCTGGGTAGCTCAGTAGGTTAAGCCGTTGCCTTCAGCTCCGGTCATGATCTCCGGGTCCTGGGATCGAGTCCCGCATCGGGCTCTCTGCTCAGCGGGGAGACTGCTTCCCTCTCTCTCTCTCTGCCTGCTGCTCTGTCTACTTGTGATCTCTCTCTGTCAAATAAATAAATAAAATCTTTTAAAAAAAAAAAAAGAAGAAGAAGCACCAGTGGTTTTTAATAACCTTGCTGAATTTGACAGGGCAGGTAGTCATTTTCTTTGACAAAACTTACTCCACCTTCCTGTTGTTCATAGAGTACTTTGTTACGTCCCGGGCTTATGTTCTAGTGATACACAATGACCACTTACTCCATGCCTAGCACAATTTTTGGAGCTAAACAGCTCTAAACAAAACAATAATGTAGCACTAAACAAACCAGGCAAAGTCCTTGTTCTCAAGGATTCTATACTGAAGGGTAGAAACATGAAAAAAGAAAATAAATAACTAGGTAGAAACAAACAGGTGAGTAGAGAAATGATGTCCGCTAGGTGATATGTGCTCAGAAGGACAAAAGTGGGGTAAGGTGGCCAAGGGATAAGGGAGCCTGGGGGCTGCTCCTTGACGTAAGGAGATCAGGGAAGGCCTCTGATGAGGTGATAGTTTCAGCCAAGGTCTGAAAGAGGGGAGAGATCCAGCCAGGGGTATCTGGGAGAAATGCATCCTAGGCAGAGGAACAGCAGGTTTAAGAGCCCCGAGGTGTGAGTGTAACTTGGCCTTGACAAGGAGCCTGTGTGGCTGGAGTGGAGTGGGAGGGAAAGAGTCGTCGGAGGAAGAGCAGCCAAGCAGTGGGGCCCAGGTCAGGTTGCTGCTTAGGGCCCAGGTAGGACCCCTGGAGCGTGTTTTGTTCTAAGTGAGATGGGGGATGCCCTGGAGAGTCAGAGCAGAGGGTGAATGAGCTGACTTCTCTTTTGAAAGGCTTTGTCTGGTTGCTGTGGGAGAACAGACTGGCGGGGCGGTTGCGGGGGGTGGGGGGGTCAGAGGGAAGGGGAGGGCAAGGCAGGCCGGGTGACGTAAGACAGGCCGGTTAGGAAGGTCCTGCCCTGATCAGTAGTCTAGGGGAGGGATGATGGCTTGGATTAGGGTCCTAGGATGTGTAGCCAGAAAGCAATGGATTCTGGACATATTTTGAAGGTAGAGTCAAATTCTGATTCTCCCTGTAGAAATGTTTGATTTCTCTGGACTTAACCTTTAGGTCACATGAGTTCGAGGGCATCAGTGGACACGTGATAGTAATCCCTGGTGAAATTCTAAAACTGACTGAGCAGAGGATGAAAACACAGTGTCCCCTAGAAGCCACTTGTGTTCCCTAAGTAAGCCGTGCTAACTGATAACAGTTCTTTGTTTTCTTTAAGCTCTGCCTTGTCTTTCTTTCTTTTTTTTTTTTTTTTAAAGATTTTATTTATTTATTTGGGAGAGAGAGATTGAGAGAATGAGCTGGGGAGGGGCAGAGGGAGAAGCAGACGCCCCTCGGAGCAGGGAACCCGACATGGGACTTGATTCTAGGACACTGGGATCATGACCTGAGCTGAAGGCAGTTGTTTAACCAACTGAGCCACCCCGGTGCCCATGCTGTGCCTTGTTTTTATTTAAGCTGTAGCATCAGGACAAGTTGTAGAAATAAAGAAAATAAAGATAAATAATAGGAAAAAAAAATCAAACCAACCATAGATGATTACTACATATAACGTTTTGATGTATATCAGGACAATTCATTTTTGCAAGGATTCTAGGCTAGATGGTCTGAAATATGCTACGGAGATACTGTGATGTTAGTACTACAGTTAGGCATTTAACACTTTCTCATGTGATCCCAAGACAGAAATTTGGGCAGGGTTACCTAGTAGGTATTTATAAGTATTAATAATGGATCAATGTTTACCAAGAGGGGCTGTTTTCAGTGGCGTTCCGGACGGCTGTTGTTTGTTACATTTTAACAGTTTGGACATAAGCGTCAGATACAGAAAAGATATGCCTGTCATATTTGCCGTGTATATTTGCAAGCTGGAATGTGTAGAAGTATTTAGAGAATTGGAACTATTGATTGAAGCTGTCTTTCAAGTGGTTGAAATGTGAAAAATGGTTAATAAATTAAGCTATAACTGATATGGCACTTAAGATGGACGGGGTACTAGTCTAAGCACGTCATGTATTAACTCATTTGCACTTTCAGTAACCCTCAAAGGTAGGTATTGAAGCACAGAGAAGTCACGTAACTTATCTGAGATCACACAGCTAGTAAATGGCAAAATCAGAGTTTGAATTTAGGCTGTCTAGCTCCAGTGTCTGTAATCTTTAATCCTTGTATCATACTGCCTATAAAAGATATAAGAAATACGTCCTACATTTAGGTTATTAAAATTAATTAGACTTAATAGCAGTTTATTTTTTTTTTTAAATTCAGCATAGAGGCACCTGGGTGACTCAGTGGGTTAAAGCCTCTGCCTTCAGCTCAGGTCATAATCCCAGGGTCCTGGGATCAAGCCCCACATCGAGCCCCACATCGGGCTCTCTGCTCAGCAGGGAGCCTGCTTCCCCCTCCCCCACTGCCTGCCTCTCTGCCTACTTGTGATCTCTCTCTGTCAAATAAATAAATAAAATCTTAAAAAAAATATTCAGGGGTGCCTGGGTGGCTCAGTGGGTTAAAGCCTCTGCCATTGGCTCGGGTCATGATCCCAGGGTCCTGGGATCGAGCCCCACATCAGGCTTTCCGCTCAGCGGAGAGCCTGCTTCTCTCTCTCTCTCTGCCTGCCTCTCTACCTACTTGTGATCTCTATCTGTCAAATAAATAAATAACATATTTTTAAAAAATTTCAGTATGAACCTACAAACTGGTAGTGTGGTTGCCAGATTAGCTCATGCAGTCTTAGGTTCATTATTAAAACTGGATTAACCAGGTCATCTTTCAAATCCTGCCCGACTCCTTTACTCCACTGGTACTGCCTCAGTTCAGGCCTTATTCTGTCTCTTGCCTTGACTATTACAATAGCTGCCTAGTTTATCCTGTTAGACTGATCTTTTCTGAATGCAGCTCTTTTTTTGTTTGTTTGTTTTGTTTTAGATCTTTTTATTTATTAGAGAGAGAGAGAGTGTGAGCTCGTGGTGTGGGGAGGAGCAGAGGCAGAGGGACAGAGAATTTGCATGGAGTCCAGTGTGGGGCTCTGTCTCGTGATGGTGAGATCACGACCTGAGCCAAAACCAAGAGTTGAATGCTTAAGGGACCTCTGCCCAGGCCCCCCACAAATGCAGCTCTCATTGTGTGGCTCCCTTGCTGAAGTCCTTTTGTCCCAAGCATGTTGCTTCCCATGGCCACTTGTAGACATGTAGGATGTGTTGAGAAGAGTCTGTACAGCGGTGGTCTTTTTATTTCCCTTTTGAATAAGTTGGCCACATTTAAGAGATTGAGATATAAGTAGAGCATGATTTCCCCTTTTAGCCAGTATCCTGCCGGGCCCTGTTACTCATTGACATTCCTGGCCTGACCTCTTTGACATTTGCGTTTGTAACCTCTGGCATAAAGTCTGGGTTTCTTTCCTTGAATGCGGTGGCCAGATCTGGAGACAATTCCTTAGTTGTAGTTTGGTCAGTATAGGACACGGTCAGACCAGCAGCTTCATTGATTTTCCAAACATTCGTAAGGTTCCTTGCCTGGCTCCATCAGTGTCGCGCGCCCACGAAGGGAGAATAAGGATGACACAGTCCCTGGTCTCGGAGCCCCGAGCCCGGGAGAGGAGTACAAGCGTCGAGCAAGGGAGCGTGGTGGGCGCGACGGCGGGACTCCCACGCGGCTTCGGGCGCCGCACTGTGTTGCGGGGCGTGGGGGGGGCTGTCTGAAGAGGCGTGAGAGGACCGGCCCCTCCGTGAGAGATGGTCTCATGGGAGCGAGGCGGAGGCCACCCAGAGGAAGGGGAGAAGCTGAGAGCGCACTCATACATTCGTTCCTCAGACACGGCCACCCGAGCCTATGTGCCTGCTGGCGGGTCGCGCCGCTCCGTCCTGTGGGGCGAAGCTTCCCAGAGGCAGCGATGTATTGTCCCTCTCTCCTTCTTTCTTTCCTTCCAAAAACAGTTATTTTATACCCTTTACGCACCAGACACTGTTCAGAGTTTAAAGAGACAGCAGTAAAAAGCATCTGCAAATGAAAAGCCGCGTTTCTGGCATCATGGAGTCTACATTCTAGTAGAAAGGGTCAGGCAGTAACGAAGTGGTTAAGTGTGCTTAAAAAGAAAGAAAGAAAGAAAAGGAGCTGTCCAAAGATGGAATGATTGCCTGGGGAAGACAGACATGTCCTGTCTGTTGTTCCAAGTGTTTGAACAGGAGTGGAGTGGCTACTCGGAAGGCACTTTCTGCAGAGAGCGGGAGGTTGGGTCACAGGGTCTCTCAGACCTTTTCCACCTGGAGAATCTTTCTGTGCTAGGTCGGCTCCTAACGTTTGAGGTTTGCATATTGAAAAGACATGAATTTGTGCTTCTGGGGAAAATAATCAAAGCCCAGTCATGCCATAGAAGCCCCAAGGAAGAAGTGGAGATGTGGACAGCCCAAGGGTTTAAGACGGGACCAGAAGTGGTTGGGAGGAAGCTGCTTAAATGTACTCTTCCCATTGTCCTTTCGATCGGGAGTGGGCAAACAATAGTCCACAGGCCCCCTGCCTGTTGTTGTAAATCAAATTGATTACAAATTTACAACGATTAGAAATTTACAACGATTTACATCGTTGAAAACAGCGATGTCGAGCACTTACACATTGGGTACGGCTGCTCCATGCGGAAGTGGCAGAATTGAGTAGTTGGGACAGACCCCAACTTGGGTCTTACAAAACCTAAACTATTTACTATCAAACTAAGCTGTCTCCTTTTGTGGATACTATCCTACTTTCCAAAGTTGAAGTATAATTAGCACACAGCACGGTGTTAGTTTCAGGTGTACTGCGTATTGGCTCCGCCCTTCTACTCGGTGCTCCCCATGGTTGGCCCTGGCAGACTCTGAAGACAGAGCTTGCCGACCCCCTCCTTTCAGGGACTGTTGGGAAGAGGAAGTGTGAATCATGGTAGCTGTGTTGGGGGAAAGGGCAGGGCAGGTTTGATTATGTTCTATTTCAGACTTTCCTGGTCAGAAGAAGAGCCAGCCTCCGAGGTGCTGGATAGAGCCATTGGAAACCGGGTTCAAGAGCTTTGGCAGAAAGGAACCCTGAGTGTGCGGGAATTGGCGCTGGATCCTTCTAGTGTGAACTGGAACAGAGTTAGATGCTGGCGGGGGGCATGTTGGCATTAAAGGATGGGACTACCCTTCCCTCTGTTCACTTTCCTATGATTCCTGAGGTTGACTGTCAATCATTTCCTTCCCAGAACCCACCCTTGGGCACAGTCAGTCAGTTCTTCCGGCTTCCAGTGCAGCATGTGTCAAGTGGTAAACTGTGCACAGTAGGAGGACAGGAAGCAGGAGGATCGGCGCTGTGTGGTTGGTCTAGGACTGTCCAGGAGGCTGCTTTGTTCTTGTTTTATGATTGGTTCTCTTTTGTCCAAGGGCCAGGCAAGGGTCAGGTCGTGATAATCTCTCTAGCACTTGGCAAAATACTAGGTGCATCATAGATGTTCCATAGATGTCTACTTAAATAAATGAATTTTACCTGGATGAACTAGGGCATGTGGGAGGCACTGGGAAGAGAGGCATCTACCGCTTCCTTTTGGATGGTGTTGGAGGTAGCAAAGCATTTCTAACTCCGGTTATGCTTAGGGCCAAAAGATCAGAGAAAAGTGACATTCTGACCCATTTTCAGTCAATATTCTTGTTTTCCCTGGGTGAAGAAGGGCTGATTTTGGTGAGAGGCTATTTATAGGAGGATTTTCCAGATGAAACTTAACCTTAGGTCTGCACAGGACTTTTCAGAATTCTTTAGCTGACTGTTTTTTGTTTTTTGCTGTGAGGTAGGTCAGGTTGGTATTTTATTTGCTCAGAGGAAGGTTGGAGCACAGAGATCACTGATTTGGCCAACAGGGTAACATTCTTAAAAGAATACTGATTATGGAAGTAGACTTGGGTTCAACATCTGGCCGTTGTCCTTGCTAGCCATGTGACCTTCGGAGGTCAGAAGTCCCAATCCCATAATGTTATTGTGAAGGCTGAGTAGAATAGTAGTGATAGCTACTGTTGGTTGTGACTTATGCACAGGGCATTCTGCTAAGCCCCTTATATCTCCTGGGATTACCATAGTTTATGGAAGGGAAAGTCTCCAAGAGGTAATTTGTTTAAGAAAAAGTAAGTGGTAGATCTGGGATTCTTAGAGAAAGCATGTATGTTATATATATTATTAATTATTTAATATATTGTCTGTAGCACAGTAGTGCTCCACTGGGGTTGTCCTCTGCATCTTTTTGTTACTGGTCTGTGTATAATCAGAACTCCTCACTTTGTAAAAATGCTTAAGAGTTTTCAGGAAGGTGATTCTACACAATGGGAAGAATCCTGAAGAGACAGTCAGGAGAATCAAGTCCTTACCTTTATTGAGTTGCCAGAGAAACCACAGTATTTACCTCTGAGTCTCAGTTTGCTCATTTTTAAAATAAGGGGATTGGGCCAAATGGGTGGTTTTATTATAAATCAAAGCAGTGGAACTCTTTATTGTCCTGTGGGGGAACCCAGTACGTTAAGGAGTTGCTTTTGTTGATGAAGTGAATGAAGGAGCCTGAAGCTTGGCCCGCTCAGATCTTCTCCCTTGTTGTCTTTGCCCTGGATGACCTCTGAGGGGATTCGCTGAGCCTAGTTCGAAAACCAGAGGACTAAATGATCTTTGAACTATATTTTGGCTCTGAAATCCCATTCTAAGGAGTGGAAGAAGATCCAGATTTTCTTTTTCCCCTTCTTTCCAACATGTGGTCCAATAACTAGAGCTAGAAAGCCTGTGAGTGAAGTGGGTTTTTTGGTATTTAGGCCCCATTTCCATGCATAGACCTGAAAGCCAGAAGGGGCAGATTTCGAGCAGGGAAAAGCCCCAGGAGGGAGACACTGCAGGTGGCCCTGGGCTTGGGATGAGGTCATTCAGAGCATCACCGCAGGACCTGATACCCCTGCGGCTGTATCTGCTCTTGGCAATTGTTTTTGCCTTTGTAATCCATGAGTAGCCTGTTGACATCATTTTTATTATTTTGTGTTAATGGTTAGTGGCAAAAGGCTAAGTCATTTAATAATTGGGGGGCTTCTTCAGCCATCCATTCATCAAATTTTAAGCATTAATTATGTGCTAGGCTTCCTGCTGGGTACTCAGGATACCGTTTGAATAAGGAACAAGTTGGAGAGACAGAAGGGGTGATACCACTTGAATACCGCATTGTGTGCTGTGATGGGACCAGTACGGCACACTCACTGGAAGAGGGAGGAGGAGAGGCCCCGTCGGGCCTGCGACTTAGGGAGGGAGGCGCTCCAGGAGCTTCCAGGAGGAGGTAATTGTCTAAGGTGGGATTTGGAGACGCGAGAGAGATGACCAGTGAAGCTAGTAAAGGACCGAAGGGGAGGGAGGGCGAGGTTTGTGGGCTGCCGCAGTCACGCCAACGGAGAGGAGCGAAAGGAGGCGCCGGCCGGAGCCTTCGGGGCTTCCCAGGCTTCCCTGGGGACTTTGGTCTTTATCCCGAGAGCAGCAAGGACCTTGAAAGGGTTTTCAGTCGCGACGTGTAAGAGCTCCTTCTTTTCGCGTCGCCAGTAAGTATTTTCTAGATAGTTATTGGGATTATCATTTTTAGTTCTTGTGCTCTGCTGTCTGGTTCCTGTCCGAGTTTTGACCAGAACATGTAAAACTGGAACTAAAAGCAAAATGAATAAACAAGCAATAGGATTCCTGGATTCTGCTAATTCAGAATTAGAATTTGTAGACAGGCTGTACTAAAAGTAACATTTCTCTCTTCTGGAAAAGGAAATTTGCTTATGAAAACTATAGTGTAAGTGAGAGTTGCTGAAGGAGATGTATTAGTTTGGGGTAAGCTTTTTAAAAAAAAAATTTTTTTTAATTTTAAAAAAAAATATTTTATTTATTCATTTGACAGAGATCACAAGTAGGCAGAGAGGCAGGCAGAGAAAGAGGGGGAAGCAGGCACCCCGCTGAGCAGAGAGCCCCATGCGGGGCTTGACCCCAGGACCCTGGGATCATGACCTGAGCCAAAGGCAGAGGCTTTAACCCACTGAGCCTCCCAGGTGCCCCTGTTTTGTTTTTTAAACAGCTTTATTGAGACCTAATTTACATATCAAAGTTTATCTTTTAAAAGTGTACAATGTAATGGCTTTCTAGCATATTTATGAGGATGAGCTGATTCAATGTACTTAGTAGAAACATCATGTATCATTTGTTTTCTAGTAAGTTATGCCAGTACAGATCCTTTTAAAAATCAGTATGGCCCATATTTATTCAGCTCCCATTTCCTTCACCCTGTGTGTACACTGGTCAGGTGTTTTGTTTTGTGTTTTTACCGGACTTCTAGGCAAAAGGCCAAAAACAAGTGGCACTTGAAGTAGGAAAAGTAGATGGGAAGAAGGGAAAAGGTTTTTTTCTTATAAAAACATATAAATTAAAAAAATATTTAAAAATAAAAAATATATTAAAAATAAAAAATTCTTATAAAATATATATAAATATAAAAATATATAAATTTTTTAAAAAGTTCCATTTTTGAGAGTGAGGAAGCATATAAACTAGAAAGAGAAAGGAGACCAAAAGAAGCAGAGAGAAGAAGGAGCAAGGAAATATGGACCCAGGAAGCAGAGCAGTGGAGAGGGAGAACCAGCGAGGGGGAGGGCAGGATCCCGGAGATGGAGCCGGGGGACAGAGGCAGGGAGGCCCTGTACCTCCAGCACCTTCCCTGCCTTGCCAGGTTTTTTTTTTTTTTTTTTTTTTTTTTTTAGGACTGTGCATGGGCGCCATCTGGTGGCCGGTAGCTTACAGTGCGGCCAGGGAGCAGGATCTTGGGATGGGATACAAACGGCTTTTGGCATTCCCTCAAGTCTTTCTCTTTGGTCCTGGGTTATTCTTGTGGGATCACTGTTGAGTCAGTCCTTCGCTTCTGAGTGGTAGCTGCTTTTCTGTTGCAGCTCAGACCGTGTTCCCTCCCTCCTTCTTCCTAGTCTTAAATCTAATCTCATCAGACCATCACCCCACACACACCCTTAGCACCGCTGTCGCCTTCTGACGCCCCAGCCCCTGAAGTGCCTCTGAGTTCTCAGTGACTTTAGCTTTTTATTTAATGTTACTCTTTCTAGCTCTGGTCCTGTTAATTTGTGGTGCTTTCAAGGTACAGTTCTCTGGTCTTTGCAGTGCCTTTGCCTCGTGGTTATTTCTCTCTTTCCAGGGATCTTCCTAGCCCATCCCTGTTCCCAGCAGTCCCATGATCATGGTCATCTATGACCAAAAACTTTAGGATTTTTATTTTATTTTATTTTTTTAATTAAGACTCTCTTGGGTGGTGCCTGGGTGGCTCAGCTGGTTAAGCATCTGCTTTCAGCCCAGGTCTGGGATCAAGCCCTCTGTCAGGTGCTTCTCCCTTTCCCCCTGCCTGCCACTTCCCCTTGCTTGTGCATGCTTTTTGTCAAATAAATAAAATCTTAGAAAAGACTATCTTGGGGGGCACCTGGCTGGCTTAGTCGGTGAAGCATGCAACTCTTGACCTTGAGGTTGCAAGTTGGAGCCCCGTGTGGGCATAGAGATTACTTACAAAAACAAAATATTTTTTAAAAGGAAAAAGGCTATTTTAGAGTATTTTAGAAGAAGTGATGGGGAGAGATTTCCCATATGCTTCTGCCTGTCTGCCTTCCCCGTTACCAGTACTCCTCGCCAGAGCCGGTGTATGTTACGACCAACAAACCTACACTCACATGCTGTAATCCCCCCGAGTCTAGTTGTGTTACTTGCTGGAGCACATCCAGTGGGTTCGGACACATGCATAATATGTGTCCACCGTTACCGTGTCCGGTAGAGTAGTGTCACTGCCCTAAACGTCCTTTGCCACCTATTCCTACCTTGGTTTTTGGCATTCTCCATTACTGCAACCCCTGGGTCATTTCAGCTCCTAGAGATAGCTCCCTCTCTGACGACCGTCTCCCGTCTTTCAAGGTCACTGCTGCTAGTACCGCGACTCCAGTGGTCCTTCCGTCGTTTGTTGGTACGTTCAGTTCATCTGGTCCGATGGCATTTTCACTGTTCACGTGTTCTCGTCCCTCTCTACTGAACGAGCGCATGTTCTCTTGCCCGTGCTGCAGTTCTGGGGCCTTCTCTTGCTTCCTTATCTTCATGGAGCTCCAGCAGGGTTCCGTCCAGCTCGGTCTCCTCTGTGCCTTCCTCTGGTCGGTGAGTAAGATACGGAAATACAGCCTTGCCGATGGGATTCACTTTAAATTCTAACCGTGAATTTAAGTGGGCCCGTAAGGCTGCCTGGCCGTCATGCCCTGTTTCCCGCTCACCCGGCTGACCAGATCTGAAACTGGCGATGCTTCTTCTCCCACTGCCACTTCGAGATGATGACCTTGCTTTCTTCATCAGTGAAGACACACAGCCACCTGAAGAGAACCTGGCTGGACTCCTACCACCACACCGTCTTCCCACCTGCCCAGGAGCACACGCGCGTCCTCTGCCTGCCTGTCAGCGCGCATGCGCTGTTCTCCAGCGCTGCTGCTGGTACCTAATGCCGTGGCCCCGTTTGCTCTCTCCTACCCAAGAACGTTGCTCTAGAATGTTTCCCCCTGTCTTTCAGAACTTGTCCAACTTTCTCTTTTTTCCTGGATCATACTCTTTATCAATATGCCAACATACTTTTTCTTCCATCTGTTAAAAAAAAAACCCCAAAAAGCCTAAATACTTACACTTTTTCTGTCAGTGGCGTCCCTGCCTCTTTTGCTCTGCTTATTTATTTATGTATTCATTTTTATTTTTACTTGCTCTGCTTTTAATAGAATACAGAAATCATCTAATACTTGTTTTCTTTAATTCATCACCTTATTGTGTCTCTTAACCTCGTTCTGATAGAACTTTCGCTTTCATCACTTCACAGTGCTGCTCTTGGCAGGAGGACTTCCAAGTTGGGAAATTCTGGTCTGGTCGTGGCTTCTTTTCTCTTGAGCCATTAGCTTCCCTCGACAGAACTGAGCGCGCTTCTTCCCTGAAAGGCTTCCTTTGCTGGGCCTCCGTGGGCCTGTATTCTCTCCAGTGTTCCTTCAGCTCACAGCTTTGTCCTGGCTCTTTGCTGCTTTCTCTACATTTCCACCCGTAAAAAATATTAGCCACCTCGGGGCTAAGACTTCTGACTTCTTGATTTCTCTGTGTTCACTCATTCCTTGACCGTCTCACCAGATCACGGCTTTCTCAGCCGTCCATTCATTCTTGACTCACAGATTGGTACAGTCACCGCGTTCTCTCCTGAAATCCAGCCTTGTATATTCCAACAGCCTTTGAACGTCTCCATTTGGATGACTAATTCATATTTCATAAATAATATGTCCCAAACCAAATTCCTCATCTTCCTTCTCAGACTGCTCCATCCGGTCATCCCTGTTTGAATTGATAACAGCTCAGTCCTACAAAATCAGACTAAAACCCTTGGAGTCTCATTCTTTTTGTTTTTTTTTTTTTGTTTTATTTTTTTAAGAGCTTTTATTCCATTTTTAAGACTTAATTATTTATTTAGAGAGAGCATGAGCAGGAGGGGCTGAGCCCGGAGCCTGGCTTGATCTCACAACCTTGAGGTCATGACCTGAACTGACTGAAACCTAGAGTTGGATGCTCAGCGGACCGCACGCTCTCCCCCCCCACCCCCCCAGCGCGGGCCTTCAGAGTCATTCTTAATCCCTTGTCTCACACCTCACGTGCAGCCTAAGAGCAGGTGCTGTGATTCTCCTTTCCTTTAAAGTGACCGGAGTTGGACCACTTCTTACCATGTGGCTGCTGCCATCCTGGGCCGGGCCACAGCTGCCTTTTGCCTGGATTACTGTTCTCACCCTTAACCGCTGTGGTCTGTTTTGAGCATAGCAGTCATGGTGATCTGTATCTTGTTTCACAGGTCCTCTGTCTCTGTTTTTTGTTATTGAGGTGAAACGTAGGATCTACAAACCTTAAGTTATATAGCTCAATGACAGGAACCTGCCATCCCTAATGACCCTTCTAGTCATGGTCTCCACAGAGGTAGCCACAATCACCATGGATTAGTTTTTGCCTGTTTTTCAACTACGTGTAAGTGAAACAATATAGTCCAGATTAATCACTTTAAAGCCGCGTCAGAATATGTTACTCTTCTGCTCAGATGATGGACGGGTCTCCATTCCATAGATGAGAAATCAAAGTCCTCTCTGGGGCCTACAAGGTATATGGTCGTATTCAGATGATCTATTTGTTTCCTTGTGTGAATTCTGGGATATTATATCTTTCAAGCAATTGGTCCATTTCATCTAGGTTGTAACATTTGTGGGTATACAGTTGTTCATAATCCTTTATTATCCTTTTACTGTCCATGGGATCTGTAGTGCTGTCCCCTCTTTAACTGCTGGTACTAATAATTTCTGGTGGTTTTTTTTTTTTTTTCCTTCATTAGCCTGGCTAGAGGCTTACTGATTTTGTTGCTCTCTTCAAAGAGTCAGTTGATTACTGCTTCAGTTTTACTTTTCTTTAGTTTACTTTTTTTTTCTTTTTTAAAAGATTTTATTTATTTACTCGTAAGAGAGAAAGCAGCATGCACAAGCAGGGGAAGTGGCAGGCAGAGCAGGCAGAGGGAGAAGCAGGCTCCCGGCTGAGCAAGGAGCCCGATGTGGGACTTGATCCCAGGATTCTGGGATCATGACCTGAGCTGAAGGCAGACACTCAACAGACTGAGCCACCCAGGCATTCCTACTTTTTTTTTTTTTTTTAATAGATTTTATTTATTTGACAAAGAGAGACAGTGAGAGAGGGAATACAAGCAGGGGGAATAGGAAAAGGAGAAGCAGACTCCTCACTGAGCAAGGAGCCCGACGTGGGGCTTGATTCCAGGACCCCAGAATCATGATCTGAGCCAAAGGCAGGTGCTTAACTGACCAAGCCACCCACACGCCCCACTGTTCCGTTTACTTTGGTTTTAATTTGCTTTTCTTTTTCTGTTTGCTGAGGATGGAAGCTTAGCTTATTGCTTGTAGATCTTTTTTCTTTCCTGATATATGCATGCCTCTAAACATTGCTTTTGGTATACCCCACAAATCTTGATAAAAGTTGTATTTTCATTCAGTTCAAAATATTTAAAATTTCTCAAGATTTCTTCTTTGACCCATGTATTATTTAGAAATGTATTGTTTAATCTGCAAATATTTAGGTATTTTTCAGCTGTCTTTCTGGTACTAGCTTAATTCCATGATGGTCTGATAGTACACAGGATATCATTTCTGTTTTGTTCAAGTTGTTAATTGTGTTTTATGGCCCAGAATGTGGTCTCTCTTGGTGAATGTTCCATCTGAACTTGAGAATGTGTACTCTGCTGTTGCTGGAGGAAATAGTCTACACACGTGTATCATATCCAGTTGATTGATGGTGGTGTTGACTTCAGCTCTGTCCCTGCTGATCTTCTGCCTGCCGGGTCTGTCCATTTCTGACAGGGGAGTGCCGAAGGCTTCAGCTGTAGTAGTGGATTCATCTGTTTCTCTTTGCAATTCTGTAAGTTCATGGCCTCATCTATTTTGATGCTCCATTGTTAGGTGCATATACATTAAGGATTGTTATGGCTTCTTGGAAAATTTAGACTCTTCTATCATGATGTTTTTACCCCTGATAAATTCACTTGCTCTAAAATCTGCTGTCTGAAATGAATGAAGCTACTCCAGCTTCCTTTGGATTAGTTAGCATGGCGGATCCTTTTCCGTCCCTTTACTTTTAATCATTAAAAGTAAATTAAATTGTAAATCAATTACAATCAATATTTTAAGCATGATTTTCTAAAAAAGATTAGTTTATTTTAGAGACCCTGAGATTATGAACTGAGTTGAAATCAAGAGTCACATACATGCTTAACCTACTGAGCGGCCCAGCAGCCCCTAGTTATTATGTATCTTTCTTAAAATTTTTAGTGGATAAGCACTGAGTAGGGCTTCGTATTGTTGATTCACTGTATCATACATTTGAAACTAATATAATGCTGTACACTAATTATACTGGAATTAAAAGAAATTATTGGGGCACCTGGGTGGCTCATTCGGTAGAGTGCATGACTGTTGTTGATCTTGGGGTTGTGAGTTAGAGTATCACCTTAGGTGCTGAGATTACTTAAAGATAAAATCTTTAAAAAAATTTTTTTAAGTAGGTTTTTGTAAATGTATAGTTGGGTCCTGATTTTTTTTATCTACTCTGACCAATTCTTTTTTATAATTGGTTTATTTTGACTGTTGATGTTTAGAGTGATTATATGCTCTTTGTTTTTGTTCCATTTTGTCTTTTTTTCCTGCCTTTTGTGGCTTTAGTTGGGCATTTTTATGGATCCAGTTTCTGTCCTTAGCATATTAATTAAACATTTTTTTTTTAGTGTTTGACCTTCAGTTTGCAATGTGCATTTATAGTAGTACAAGTATCTTATAATTATTTCTACTTCCTCTTGGGTCCCTTTCACTGCTTTATTAATTTTATTTATACATAAGCTGTAACCATTGAATACATTGTTGCTGTTTTTTTTTTTTTTAAGATTTTGTTTATTTCTGAGAGAGACAGAAAAAGAGCACACAAGCAGGGGGAACAGCAGAGGGAGAGGGAGAAGCAGGGAGCCCCATGTGGGGCTCGATCCCAGGACCCTGGGATAATGACCTAAGCTGAAGGCAGATGCTTAACCGACTGAGCCACCCAGGCGCCCTCATGGTTGCTCTTATTTTCTACAAACTGTTACCTGTTAGATCAATTAAGAGTAAGAAAAATTAAAAGTGCTATTTTACTTTCACTTTAATGTTCTTCCTTTCTTTATGTGATCTGAATTTTTAATTTAACTGAAGAACTCTTTTAACATTTTTAACGAGGCAGGTCTACTGGCAGCAGATCTCAATTTTTATTTGTGTGAGGTCTTTATTTTTTTCTTCATCTTTGAAGTGGTATAAGAATTTTTTTTCCACATTTGTAGGGGACAGAATTGTAGATTGGTGGTGTTCTTTTCCTCTGTCAACATTGTTAAGTATTTCACTCCACTCTCTTCTGGCTTACCTGACTTCTGAGAAGTCAGATGTAATGCTAGTCTTTGTTCCTCTATAGATAAGGTAGTTTTTTTCTCCTTGGCTTCTTTCAAGATTTTTTCTTTGTCTTTGATATTATGCAGTGTGAATTTGCTATGTCTAGGTGTTGATTTTTGTTTTACTTTTGACATTTATCCTGCTTGGTGTTATTTGGAAATTCTCAGTCATTATTGCCTCAAATTTTTTCTAATTCTGTTATTCCCATTAAATGTTATAAACTTTGTAGTTGTCCTACACTTATTGGATGTTCTGGTTTTTGTTGTTGTTTTTTTAAGTAATTTTTCTCTTTACTTTACAGGTTTAGAAATTTCTATTGACATACCCTCAAGCCCAGAGGTTCTTTACCCAGCTCTGTTAGTGTACTAATGAGATAATCAAAGGCATTCTTCATTTGTTACAGTGTTTTTGATTTCTAATATTTTTTTTTGGTTCCTAGAATTTCCATTTCTGTTCTTGTATGAGGTCTACTTTTTCCATTAGAGCCCTTGTTGTATTAATCATTGTTTTAAATTTTTGGTAATTCCAAAATCTCTGCCATATCTGAGTCTGGTTCTGATGCTTGCTGTGTTTCTTCAAACCGTGTTTTTTGCCTTTTAGTATGCCTTGTAATTTTTTGATGAAAGCAGGACATGATGTCCTGGATAAAAATGACTGAGGTAAGTAGGCCTTTCCTGGTGGTCCTCTCCCCTTCTCCCCTCAAACTCTCCTGCCCCTTAGGTGGTACAGGATAGCTAGAGGGAGTTGGGTGTTTCCTTTCGCCCAGGCTCTGGTTTCAAAATACCTGTTTTAATCCTCCCCTGCTGGGTGCACGAGGGAGTTTCCTCTCATCCTCACTGTGAGAGCCTCTTACGGCTCCTGGAGGTAAAGCTCTTCAAGCAGGCTGTGCTGTTTCCCTCAAGACGGAGACTCCCTCTTGCTCTTGGCTCACGGAGCTGTCCTCGCTGAGCTCCCAGCAAGTTGTCAGTCGTAGTTCAGGTTTGCCGGCTCTCGTGCCAGTTCCCGTGGGCACTCGTGAATTTCTGTTGTGTTAAATTAGGACTCCCTGCGTCTACTTGTCTAAGTTTTGGATCAGTCGTTTTTGTGACCTCATTTCTCTCATGGAGCTAAGAAGAGTTGTGAATTTTCAGTCTGTTCTGCTTTTTATATGTTAAGACACAGTGATGACTTCCTTACATGCTGGGCTAGAAACTGGAGGTCTGCCATACCTTCTCTCTGCTTTTTACTGCCGTAAGATAGTTTTTTTTTTTTTATTGTTATTTATTATTTATGTGTAACATAAAATCTATCATATGCACCATTTATAGTTCAGTAGTGTTAAGTATGTATTCACATTGTTGTACACACCAATCTCTGGAACATTTTTTATTTTGCATGACTGAAATTCCATACTTGTTAATAACAATAACGGTCCCATTTCCACCTCCCCCAGCCTATGGCAATTACCATTCTACTGCATTTATGTGAACTGGAATATTCTAGGTACGTCATGAGTGAAATATACAGTATTTGTCTTTTGTGATTGAATTATTTCACTTAGCACAGTGTCCTCAAGCTTGATCCAGGTTGTACCAGGTGACAGAATCGCCCCCCCTTTTTTTTTTTTTTAAATTTTATTTATTTATTTATTTGACAGACAGAGATCACAGTAGGCAGAGAGAGAGGAGGAAGCAGGCTCCCCGCTGAGCAGAGAGCCCGACGGCGGGGCTGATCCCAGGACTGTGGGATCATGACCTGAGCTGTAGGTAGAGGCTCAACCTACTGAGCCACCCAGGCACCCCAAGAATCACCTTTTTTAAGACGAATATTTCACTGTAGCATATGCTACATTTTGTGTTTCCATCCATCCTCCGATGGACACTTTGGGCTGCTTCCACTTCTTCGCCATTGTAAATAGCGCTTTCATGAACACAGGCATTCAGATATCTCTTCAAGATCCTGTTTTGAATTTTTTTTGTACTTCTACCCAGAAGTGAAATTGCTGGGTCATGTGGTAATTCTTTTTTTTAATCTTTAGAAGAGCTGCCATGCTGTTTTCCAATAAGTTTTACCATTTTATTTTTGCACCAACAGTGTACAAGGCTTCCAGTTTCTCCATATTCTCACCGACACTGGTTTTGGGGATAGTAGCCGTCCTGATGGGTGTGAAGTGATCTCCCATTGTGATTTTGATTTGCATTTCCCTCATGTCAATGAGGTTGAGTATCTTTTCATATGCTTGTAGGCCATATTATCTTTGGAGCAATGTCTTTTCAAGTCCTTTGCCCATCTTTAAATCATGTTACTTTTTTTTTGTTAAGTTGTAGGAGTTCTTTATATATACTCTGCTTACTAATGCCTTATCAGGCATGTGATTAATAGTTACTCTTAACAAGTTCTAAATTTAGTTGTAATTACTCTGTCCTCTTCCCTCAAACTACAACTTTTTAAGAACACTTGAATCCTGATTTCTTTCTTTATGACTTACATGTTATTACCCGGCATTTTAGTTCAGTTCCACTTTGGTTTTATCCTGCCCTACCCCTCCTATCCCCAGTTAATTTTTGTTTACTGTTTAACTGAACCAGTCCTTGTGTGGGTTAATTTCTTTGCTTTCCTGGAGCGCGTGGGTGGCTCATTTGGTTAAGTGTCTGTCTTCAGCCCAGGTCATGATCTCAGGGTCCTGGGATCCAACCCTGGGTCGGACTCCCTGCTCAGTGGGGAGTCTGCTTCTTCCCCTCTGACTCCCCACACCCCCCACCACTCACTCTCATGTGCTGTCTCTCTCAAATAAAATCTTTTTTTTTTAATTTATTAATTTGACAGACAGAGATCATAATTAGGCAGAGAGGCAGGAAGGGAAGCAGGCTCCCTGCTGAGCAGGAGCCCGATGCGGGGCTCGATCCCAGGACCCTGGGACCATGACCTGAGCAGAAGGCAGAGGCTTTAACCCACTGAGCCACCCAGGCGCCCCTCAAATAAAATCTTTAAAAAACCTCTTTGCTTTCCATTCCTTCTTGCATATCATGCCTGTCTGTCAAATAAATAAATAAATAAATAAATAAAATCTTTAAAAAAAAAAAAAAAGGGCCATTCTGTCACCTGGTACAACCTGGATCAAGCTTGAGGACACTGTGCTAAGTGATCAATTTCTATATTCACTTTTTTTTTTAGATTTTTTTTGAGAGGACATGTCCAAGAGCAGGGGGTGGGGCTGAGAGAGGGGGAGAAGCAGACTCCCCGTTTGAGCATGGCACCCAAAGTGGGGCTTGATCCCACGACCTGAGCCAAAATAAAGAGTCCGACATGACACTTAATTGACTGAGCCGCCCAGGTTCCCCAGTTTCTATACTCTGAAGTACATCCATAAATAGCTTTTTCAGTGAAGGTCTATTAATAATAAACACTTAGGTTTTTATTTTCCTTTTTTGTTGTTGTTGTTCTGAAAGGGTTTCTAATTGTATCTTGTTTCATACTTTGCCTTGGTATTTTCTTCTAGGTTACGATTATTTTCCTTTTTGTTACTTCTCTTCTCTTGGTGGTATCCTGCTGTATCCTTACTTACGTGTCTAGGTGCAGATTTAACTTTACTACCCTGCTTGGTTGGGACTTGACTTCCTAAGTGTAAGGCTTCCTGTCTTTCATCAACTCTTGAAGATACCGGTAGTTCTTCAAACGTTACCTCACCTTCATTCTCTCTGTGCCTTCCTTTTGGGTCGCACATTAAAAACTTCCTCATTTTTAGACATCTTTATTTTACTCCCCATCTATTAACCTTTCTTTCTTGTCTTTCCTTCCTTTCTTCTTCAAGTAGGCTTAATGCCCAGCATGGAGCTGAATAGGGGGCTTGAACTCAGGAAGCTGAGATCAAGACCTGAGCTGAAATCAAGAGTCAGGTGCTTAACCGACTGAGCCACCCAGGTGCCACATGAGACTTTCTTTCACAAAATCTTTTTACGTTTGTGCTGCCCTTTGTAATCTTGTATCTCTTCTCAAGCACTGTACTCTCTTCATTGGCACTGAATTTGCTATTTTTCTTTCCATTTGTTAGTGACTCTTTTTGGTTAATTTAAAAATCTTCTGATCTTAGTTAATGCCATCTCTTTCTAATCTGGTTTGGATGCCTTCCTTTTTTTTTTTTTTAAACTGTAAACACTAGAATGTGCTTAATTTAGGGTCTCTATCTTATGAACTTTTGTTCTTATTGGTATAAATATCCTTTGTTCAGTCATAGTAAAAGAGCAGTCCTTATGGTTTTTTGTGGGTTTTTTAAAGATTTTTGAGAGAAAGCAGTAGAGAGAGAGAGAGAGCATAAGTGGGGTGCAGAGAGAGAGGGAGAAGCAGGCTTCCCACTGAGCAGGGAGTGTGATGATGGGCTTGATCCCAGGACCCAAAGGATCATGACCTGAGCCAAAGGCAGATGCTTAACTGACGGAACCACCCAGGTGCCCATCTTTGTAATTTAGAATTGTAAACCCAGGGTTCAGCAGGACTTTATCTGTGGAACTCTTGTGTGACCTGAGTAGAGGGTGTATCTCTCCAGAGTATTTCTGTTTACCTCTGGTAGGTTTCCCAGGGATTTTACCAGGCTGAGACCATTTTAGGTTAGATTGTCAGCAAGGACAAGTTGATACCAGACCACTCAAGGCAGTCTAAATTTGAACTCAGAACTCAAGTGAAGGCACGACCCAAATTATAAATTCTCTAGGGATACAACCCTTTCTTTCTCCTCTCCCAGAGCCTAGGTCCTATTATCTCCCTAATGTCAGTGAGGTGATTTTCTTTTTCACTAATCTATTCTTTCTTTTTTAAGATTTTATTTATTTGACAGATCACAAGCAGGCAGAGAGGCAGGCAGAGAGAGAGGGGGAAGCAGGCTCCCTGCTGAGCAAAGAGCCCCATGTGGGGCTCGATCCCTGAGATCATGACCCGATCCGAAGGCAGAGGCTTCACCCACTGAGCCACCCAGGCGCCCCATTCACTAATCTAGTTGTTCCCTGAAGCTGTCATAGTTCTTGATAATCTTACAATTATTTACTGCTTCGTTACTAAGAGGTTTCTACACATTATCTCGGAACAGTAATGGGGAGAGATATGGTAAGGATCATTATACCCATTTTACAACTCAGTAAAACTGAAGCTGTTTACTTAGTGATTTGCAGAAACGTAAGGACAGTCCTGGGATTAGGTAGGCGGCACACGGTAAAGATGAGAAATGAGGCATCCCTCTCCTCTGTATTTTTGCCGTGTGGCCACGGATAACATTCTTCATTAGGATTAAACTAGATAATCACCTCAGTATTGGTCATTCCTGCGGGATTATTAAAATTCATTCAACACATATGAGCACCTGCTATGTTCTAGGCACAAGAATTAAAAGAACGGGGGGCTGAAGTACAGATGTTAGATCTGCTGCCTGACGTGCTTTCTGCTTTTCCTTCTGTAGACTGATAATGGTCTCCAGCTGCCAAAGAAGGCTGTGGACACCAAGAGAAAGGTAACCATTTCTCGTCCCCGCGAGTGGAACTGGATGCCTCTCGGGGCGCACAGCAGCTGGCAGCAGGCATGGCTGAACTTACAAGCTACAAGGATACCGCCTCCAGCCGCCACCTGCGGTTTAAGTTACAGAGTCTAAGCCGCCGTCTCGATGAGCTGGAGGAAGCCACGAAAAACCTCCAGAAAGCAGAGGATGAGCTCCTGGACCTCCAGGACAAGGTGATTCAGGCGGAAGGCAGCAACTCCAGCATGCTGGCGGAGATCGAAGTGCTGCGCCAGCGAGTGCTGAGAATCGAGGGCAAAGATGAGGAAATCAAGAGAGCGGAGGACCTGTGTCGGCTGATGAAGGAGAAGCTGGAAGAGGAGGAAAACCTCACGCGGGAGCTGAAGTCCGAGATCGAGCGGCTTCAGAAGCGAATGGCCGAGCTGGAGAAGCTGGAGGAGGCCTTCGGCAGGAGCAAGAATGACTGCACCCAGCTCTGTCTGAGTCTGAATGAGGAGAGGAACCTGACCAAGAAGATCTCCTCCGAGCTGGAAGTGCTCAGGGTCAAAGTGAAAGAACTGGAATGTTCTGAGGACCGCCTGGATAAAACGGAGCAGAATTTAGTGTCAGAGTTAGAAAAGCTGAAGTCGTTGACTCTGAGCTTTGTGAGTGAGAGAAAATACTTGAATGAAAAGGAGAAAGAAAACGAGAAGCTGATCAGAGAGCTCACCCAGAAACTGGAGCAGAACAAAAAGATGCACCGAGATTATACCAGGAACGCTTCTAATCTTCTGGAAAGGAACGACCTGCGGATTGAGGACGGGGTCTGCCCCACGCCGCCCTGCAAAGAATCCAGGAGGAAGGGCGCTCTGGACTATCTCAAGCAGGTCGAGAACGAAGCCAGAAACAAATCCGAAAATGAGAAGAACCGGAATCAGGAAGACAACAAAGTGAAAGACCTTAACCAAGAGATTGAGAAACTTAAGACACAGATCAAACATTTTGAATTTTTGGAAGAAGAGCTTAAGAAAATGAGGGCCAAAAATAATGACCTTCAGGATAATTACCTAAGTGAACAAAATAAGAACAAACTCTTGGCCAGCCAGCTGGAGGAGATAAAGCTACAGATCAAGAAACAGAAGGAGTTAGAGAACGGGGAGGTGGAAGGGGAGGAGGCTTTCCTGCCCGGCAAAGGCAGGCACGAGAGGACGAAGTTGAGAGGCCACGGGACTGAGGCGCCTGTGTCCAGGCACACGGCCCGGGAACTGTCCCCTCAGCACAAGCGGGAGAGGCATCGCAACAGGGAGTTTGCGCTCAACAATGACTGTTCTCTGGGCAGCAGGCAGGTCTCCTCTCCCAGCTTCGCCAACAGGAGGGCCGCCAAAGCTTCCAACGCGGGGGCGGCTGCGGACAGCGGGGCTCAGGAGACGAGGAGGACCGAGGAGCGATACGCGTCGGGCTCTTCTCAGAGCGAAGGCAGGAAGGCCAGGGAGCAGCCGTCGGTGCTGAGCCGCTACCCGCCCGCGGCGCAGGAGCACAGCAAGGTTTGGAAGGGCGCTCCCAAGCCAGGAGCGGAGAGTGGGTTGAAGGGAAAAGTGGAGAAGACAACACGAACGTTCAGTGACAATACCACCCATGGGGCTGTTCCCAGTGACGTACCGGGTAGAGGTGACAAGGCTTCTGACACCTCCGCAGAGGCCCCCTTTGGCAAGAGGGGGCAGGGACCCGGCAACGGAAGTCCGTTAAATCAGGCTGCAGACTGCGGCAGTCCCAAGGGGATGGGATCCCTGGCCTCGTCTCGGAGATCTTCCTCAGAAGGGCTCTGCAAGGGCAAAAAGGCTGCCAGCGGCCCAGAGGCGGATAGCAGTGCCCCAAATTCTAAGCCTCCACTCTTATCAAAATATCCCTATAGCTCCAGAAGCCAAGAGAACATCCTTCAGGGCTTCTCAACCCCAAATAAAGAGGGCATCGATCAACCTGTAGCCGTTGTGATGGAAGACAGCAGTCAGCACGAGGCCCTGAGGTGCCGCGTCATCAGATCCGGTGGCAGAGAGAAGGTGGACTCCGATGATGACGGGGATGCGGCCTCTCTGGTTACTGCCAAGTTGGTAAACACAACCATCACGCCGGAGCCGGAGCCCAGGCACCAGCCCAGCTCGAGGGAAAAAGCCAAATCGCGAGGAGGACTTAGAACCTCCCTGTTTGAGAATGATAAAGATGTCGGGACAGAAAATGAATCCGTGAAGCCCGTCAGAGCCTCCGCCAATGCCGTCGAGTTCCCAGAAGCCAATGGTGCTGGGGTCAAAAGCCAACGGCCCTTCAGCCCCAGAGAGGCCTTGCGGTCCAGAGCCGTCATCAAACCCGTCATCATTGATAAGGATGTGAAAAAAATTATGGGGGGATCTGGAACCGAGACCGCCACGGAGAAGCAGAAATCCACCTCGAAACCAGGCCCCAACAAGGTGACGAGCAGCATAACCATTTACCCCTCTGACAGCAGCAGCCCGCGATCCAGCCCGGGCGAGGCCCCCCGGGAGAGGCACACGTCCACCAGCAACATCCAGGTGGGGCCGGCAGAGCTCACGGCGCTCGGCAACCACGTCAGCTCCCCCTTTGAGCTCTCCATTCACAAACATGACATCGCCCTGCAGTTCACCGAAGCAGAAAGGACGGCAGATGGGCCCCCGAAGAACAGGCCAGAAACCGTGGTGTCTCGGAGCAGCATTATAATCAAGCCCTCGGATCCCTCGGAGAGAAACAGCCACGCAGCCCCAGCGGAGACAATCCGGTGGAAAAACCACAGCGCCGCTTCCGAAGCGGGCTGTGCGGACGCCAGGCACGTCACGGTGCGCAACGCCTGGAAGAGCAGGCGGGACTTGAACTCCTCGGAGGACCCCCCAGCCCGAGGAGGGAGAAGCGCGGAAGCTGCCAACGCCTACACCCAGAGGGCCGCCACGGACTGCTCGGACCTCGGGCAGCCCAGGTCGCACGTCTGTGAGCAGGGCACTGAGAGGGCAGGAAATTCAGGGGACGCCCCCGAGCTCGCCTCCAAAAGGACCCAGAGTAGCCTCACCGTGTCCGAGGTGCTCAGTCGTCGGAATCGGGTGGGAGATGCCGCCACCGGGGCAGCCTGGAACCACGCGGCCGGCGCGGTGAGCCCCCCCCCCACCCCACTTTCCCTCTCCCTCCCCTCCTGGCGCTTTCCTTTTCTCTGGCCAGCGTGACTCAGGATTATGGGGCCAGGAAATACCGGGGAGAGCCGGGCTGCTCGGAGAACTGCTGAGAATCGGGGGGGTTTGGCCTTGAGAAGGAGGAAGTACGTCGCAGAAGGTATTTGGGCAGGGAGCAGCTTGAGTTTCCCAAACCCTTTTCCCAGTCTGTCTCTTCTGTACTCAAGGCCACACAAAAGGAAGAGATCTGGCCTCCTTCCCCTGGGTTTGCCAGAGTAGCCAAAGGAACTCCCCTTAAAGCCCCACAGAGCAGCATCTAGAAGCCCAGGAAGCTGCGGCCGGAGAGGAGAGCCGGGGAGAGGGTCTCCCCAGCGGAGCCCGGCCGGCTGCTGGCACGCGGGGCACGAGCGCGAGGGCTTTTCCTGGGCCCCGCTGACACGCCTGTGCCCTCGGGTCACTCGCGTCTAAGTCATCGTATCCTCCGTCTTGAGGGCAGCGCTGGCACAGTAGGCTCGTTCCAGGAGCGAGAAAGCACAACCGCCGCCTCATGTGAGGGTCGGAGCGTCAGGTGAAGGGGCGGCCTCAGCGAGTGTCTGGATCCGGAGCCTGCGAGGATGCAGGACGCTTTGGACGCAGATGTTGTTTCCTTTTTAGAGGGCACGGGACGGTGCGCTAACGCGAAATGCCCTGCAAGCCCTCACAGGGCACTGAGCGTCTGACAGCGCACCTCCCCACCGCCTCAGTCTCTCCAGGAGCCCCGCGGGCAGGTGTTAGCCCCGTTTTTTAGATCTAGAAATGGAGGGTCGGGGACCCAAAGTGCCTTACCTAAGGCCGCCTGAGTGAATTACTGGAAGCGCTGAGATGGGAATCGAAGGTTCCGGTTTCTGAATCACGCACTTTCTACCCTGCCAGCTTGAAACTTGCTCACTCATACTTGAGTTCTTCGATCTGCATTTGCTCGAAGGACCAATGAGAACACTGCAAAGGCAGAGTTTTGGTACAAGAGGAGTGAAGGGGAGGGGGTATGTGTTTAGGTCCCCGAAGCTTTGGATATCCGAGAGGATGAGGGATATGTACGGACCTGAAAGGGAAGGGCCCTGGCTTTTTGGTAGTTTATAGGTGAGAAGTAGGAGGAGCCTGACCTGGCCTCCTTTTCAGGGTACTTTCTTGCTCCCCAAGCAGGGAAATGGCTCACCCCAGAAGCACGCAGCCTGCCCATGCGGAACGCAAGGAGTGCCGGGCCCCTGCTTATGGGGCTGGCCCCGTGCCCCCATCCCAGGCCCTGTCCTACCCTACAAGCCCCAGCAGCCTGGGGGTGTGGTCTCTCCTCGTTTCCAAGGGATGTTTAAATTGGCCCGTGCTGTGGTCTGTCTACACTCTGCTGGGCTGGAGAGGACCCCGGGGTAGGGAATGAGCGGGTCTGGTCACTAGCTGTTGTCCTCCACAGCTCACGTCTGTCCTTTTTGGCACAGGAGGATGGGGACGACTGCTCACCCGGTGTCCACAGGCGACCGCACAACCCCCTGGAGCGGTGTGAGCTGCCTGCGAAGCCGGGGCCGTCCGAGTCGGGGCGCGCCTGGGCCGACGAGCGGTTACGGCCAGCCCGGCCCTGCGCCGAGGACAACTGAGCCGGCTGGGTGAGGTCTGCTGTCTCCTCTGCTCCCGCTTCTCCACTCTCCTGCCTTCCTGCCCTACGAAGGATGCGAGGCCCGTTAACCCAGCCGGACGCCGGGCCTTGGCTGGGAGACCACGGCAGACCAGGCTGCGGCTCAGGTCGTTTTGCCACCTGGCCAGGGGGGCTCCGAAACTACAAGCTGGACATAAGTCACGCAGGCCCAGCCTTCCCCGATGCATGAGTCCTCTCTCCTCGTCCCTGTCCCCAGGTCGCGTAGGCCCCGCTGGCCCCCAGTGGGGAAAGCTATAGAAAGCCCTCGTGCCCTCACCACGCAACCGCAGCCGAAGGCCCTTCTCTGCTCCTCGGTGGGGCAGAGGGCAGCCCTTCCGCGCGGCTAGTTTCTTAGTCTCTACACCGCACCCCGTTCGCTCCTTGTCGGCTCTAGGGGCCCAAGTACCCGCTGAGACCCAGCAGCCGTGGGCTCCACCGGGGCGGGGGGGCACCCGCTCCTCTCCCCTTTGGCGTTCCTCAGACTTGGACAGCGGGAGGTCTGTGCTGCCTCTAAGGGACTGTGGAGGCCACCTTCAGGCTGGCGCTTCTCGGACTTGGCCCCCTGGGGCGGGACACACGGGTACCCACCTATCGGATGATGTCCTCCCTCCCCCTCCCCTGGCTCTCTGCTCACCTTCCAAAGGCACCTGGAAGCGCACAAGCCTCACGCATCTCCTTTCCTGGGCACCAATAATGCTGCTGGCACTGCCCGCCCCTCTCCCTCAGCTGGAGACTTCAGGCCAACTCCGTCATTTCCACCCTTTGGAATATTCCGGAACTAAACTGGGCCTGACCCAGCGGACTCTGCCTTCTAGAAGTGCCCAGCAAGGGGGAAAGTGGGCAGGGAGAAGCGTCTCCCGTCACTCCACAAAGCAATATTTCCATGAGAGGCATGGACTCGTTCCTCTCCCTTCGCGTCCCGGGGAGGAGGTGTTGCACTTTACCAGGCTGCGGCATTCCTACAGAAGCGGGCCCTTGGCTTCTGCGGATGGTCATTAGGACTTCACTGGAGGACAGCTCATACTAAATGCCTATCGAGGGCCCCAGGTTTGTACAGTGCAAAATGCGGCAAAGCTTTCAGGAAGCCACACAAATAAACAATTGATTAGTTTTCTTATACCATTCACGGGGGGTGGGGGGGAGACAGTTACAAAGAACCATATATTCTTGGCACGGCTTTTTGTGTAACAGTTCGAAGAAGGGGTCCCTTTCCAAAGGCTGCTTGTAATGACGCAGACACTGTTCCTTCCTAGGGGAAGAGCATAGCTAGGAGTCAGGAAAGCTGAGTTTTCTTCATGGCTTTGTACTGTGTTGCTGTGTGACTTTGGACAAGTCACTGTCTGTCCTCTTGGGGCCTCAGTTTCCATATCTGTAAAATGAATTCTTTGAAATGGTCTCTAAGGGTCCTAAGTGTGACATTCTTAGATTATTCTGTTTACACTGTCCTGTGGGGGCTCACTCTGCTTCTGGAAGGTAGCATCCAGATGGGTTCAGGGAAGGGGTCTTCTCTCCTGCCACGTTTTCGAGGGCCTTGTTCTTTCCGCGTTCTAACATCATGCGGATGGACTCCGCGAAGCCTGGCCGGCCTCGTTCTTCTGGTCTGTGAGAGGAGGGACTGGATCAGATGGCTTCTGGGCCCACGCGGCTCACAGCGCTCCCTGGCTTTCGGGACCCCCCATCGGCCCTCTCGTGTTGCTGGCTTTGCGAGCATCTTCCCGGCCTGCACTCAGTGGGAACCAGCGCTCCTCACGCCCGCGTCTGCCATCAGACCTGGCGACCCTGGCGACGGCGCGGGGCACACCTAGCTTCCTTTCGGGGGCAGGAAAGTTGTGCGCCGACTTCCATTTTCGGGAGTGTTGCCAGTCGAAGGGCATTGCCATGTAGCTTCTCTCTCGTCCACTGTGCTGCCTCACACGCTTAGTTCAAGATGCTTTTTCCAGAACTTCTTCCTGCTGCTGCTCCGGGGTCACTGGCTAGAAACTAGCTTACCCGAGGCTGCAACCTCTCACGTGCAGCCTCCCTGCCGTTCCTCTTCACTGGCTGGCAACCTGGAGAGTCCGAAGGAAACGGGCCTCTTGGCGGTCCACTGAGGTTACAGGAAACGAATTCTGCGGCTCTTCTCTGCTGGTGGAAACAAAAGGGTGCCAAGCCATGCCTACAGGGATGTCGCCAATAATTCTTGTCTTTGGGCTTTGGAGCCCTGGATTCTGGTGCTGTAGCTCCTGGTGCCAAAGTCTGGATCTTTCCACATTGCAGCAGCATCAACACCTGCCACTCCCCAGAATGCTCTGTGGAAGAGGGACAGCTGTGGTACCCTCTTGCTGGGGGCTGCTGTCTTAAAAATCTGAGTGCAATAGGGTTTGATTGTAACGATTATTTCAGGATAAATATTGTGTTTCCTTACTCTGCATACTTTCTAGAACCGTTATAAAATAGATTTTATTTTTAAGTGTCCTCAGCATTGCAGACGATACCATGTATAATAGCAAACGAAGGCCGGAGGCTCGGTTCCTCTGGGTTTCAAGTGGCTGGCAAGGCTGGCTCTCAAATTCCAAAGTTCGAAGGCCCCTTTCTGAAAAGCAGCCTGTGTGGGACCATCTGGAGCTCACGGTCAGGGGTCCTGGGGGAAACTTCACCAAATAGGGGAGACCTAGTAATTAAATAGCTGTCCGATCAGCCAAACAGCCCTGCTGTCCCAGCCGACAGACCCACTTTCAGTGCCTCTAACTCCAGCTCTTACTGGCCGGCCGCTAGCTGCGGGAGGGCTCCCGGGGCGCCTGTGCTCAGCGCTGCGCGGTTGGAGAAAGTATGGGAGGTGGCTGAAGGCCAGAGGCCGCGCGCTCACCACTCTGGCACTCAAACCACCCGAGGAAGCTGTAGGGGTGGCGGGCGAGGAAGCCGTGGCTGTTTCTGCTTTAGCCTGACAGTGAGCCAGCGCGGGCGGATGGGGATCTGCAGCGGGGCCACCGCTCCGGCCTCGGTGACCGGCGAGTCCGCACAGAAATCCTCCCCCTCCTCTGTCGTCTAGGACCTGGGACCCTGGGGCAGCTTTCGTGCTCTACGTGTGGTGGGTCAGTGGCAAGTGCTACCCCCGCCCGGTAAGGAACGGGGACCCAGAGCCTCTGTGGATGTGGGATTTGTTGTTACTCTGACAGGACTGCTTGGGAAGAGCTGCTTTTAGGGATTATCTTTTGACAACCCCCGGGGGGGGCCCAGGGTTCTCCTCGAAGCCTCACAGCCAAGACCATAGGAAAGGGGCCCTATTTTCCTGCTGCTTCACAGCTCAGAACATGTACTGAAAGGAATGTATTTTTAAGAGAATAAAGTCTATTTTTTTGTATTTTAAAGACTGGGAGGGCTGGGAGAGTGGCCCTCACAAAACTGCCGATGCGTCAGAGACCCCTCTGCTGGGGGGCTCCGTCTCTCAGTCCACGAGTCCCTCTGCTCGTTTCGGCAGGCGCTCTGGCCTCAGCCCTGCCCCTTGGAGTCTAGGTGCAGCAGCTTCTACGTTCCTGCTCCAAGCCTGGGACCAAGGAGGCCGGACCCTGTTGCTGGAAACCAGGGCGACGCCATGAGCAGGGACTCGGGGCGCCTTGGGTGCATGTGTATAGTGGAAGCTGCCTGTCTGCACGTATCCTCGGGCTCGATTGCTGGCTGCTGGCTCTGCTGTTGGCTCTGCGGCACAATATGTAACCAATAAAGCTCCCTAGTTTCCATGTGCTCGTGTGTGAGTCCCTGGTGCCATTTCTGTCGTCACCTGAGTACAGCTGTTGTCTGGGCATCGGCACAGCCGGTGCAGCTCACTGTAGTTGACAAACCAACTCATCAGTGATGCCGCGAGGACAGGTGACATGCTGGGGCTTCGAAGAGGACACGCCTGACACCCAGCAAACGGCTGCTGGGATTCTTCGTTTAGGCTTGTCTGTCCTCACGTGGAATGGTCCTCTGTCTCAAGGTGCCTATGCCATTTATTTAAAAAACAAATGTTTTAAAGCACCTAATGCTGGACCACCCACCTGCAGTAACAGTATGAGGGCAGAGCTGTGCCTTGTTTTATTTTAAACACAGGTCGTAGGTCAAAGTCTATACACTTTCCACCACTCGCCCTGGTCCTGGTGTACAGATTCCCCCGCTGCTATTACTTGAAGACTGGGGGAAGCCCCCTTTATCTCCATTTTTAGCCTATCGTTAGCCCACCTGTGTAACAACCCTCAAATCTAAGAATAAACCTCATTTAGGCTATTATAAGGAAGAACTGACAACACAAGTAAAAGCAAACAGATAATGTGCGTGTGTTTGTAGTAAAAGTGTTAGGAGCCCTTGAGAAGGAACAGTTACTGTTCCCTTGTAAAAATGTTTTTACCTCGTATGGCAAAAGGGAATTCGCAGACATGAGTAAGGATTTTGAATGGGGAGAGGATCTGGGTGGGCCTTAAATGAAATCACAAGTATCCTTGTACGAGACAGGACTGGAAAACAAGCGAAGCAGGGACTGGAGTGATGTGCTCTGAAGAGCGAGGAAGGGGCCGCAAAGAAGCTAAAAAGGCAAGGAACTGGAATCTTCCCTCAGCGCCTGCTGTGGTCCTCCACTAGCAGCAGCGACAGGAGACTGACAGTGGTAGCTGTAAGTCACCTCAACCCTTGACCTCCTTGCGTAACACCTCCTCAAACTTCTATGCCAGTGTGCTGGACCCAAGAGTGGAAAGTTAGCACAGACCGATGGAGGGAACCTGGGGAGTAAAGCCAGAATGGTCTCTCAGAGATCCACCCAAACTCTGCCTTGTTTTATTTTAAATTTAAAAATTTTAAATATTTAAAAATTCAGAGTCTCCTCTGATTTCTTAGGCTTGACCTGTAGCTTCACGCTCTTGGCGCAGTGACCCCACAGTCCCAATGGGGAACGCCCTCGTTCCAAGGATCACGAAGCCTTTGCTTCTGCGGGGCTCCCCTCAACCCTACCTTCAGACCTGGCCAAACCCTCTGTTGCCTTTGTATAAACATCCTCCTTATTTAAACATGGAGAAAACTGGCATTTCTAAAGGCACAGCACCTGTTATATAAATCTAAAGGGGAAACAATGAGAAAGAATTTTATATGAAGTTTTATTTTTAAAATATAAAAAACCACCACACACCAAGAGACTACATCCTCTCACAACGCCTGCTTACCTCAGTCTTGAGGAAGAACACCGACTTCCACACTAACGGACAACTGCCCCTCTAGCCCTAAGTCACTCAAAGGAGGCCACCACCTTGGCCACCTGGCATCATGAGTTCCTTAGTGGGATCCAGTATTGCTCCAAGAGCTCTGCTCACACGGCAGAAGACTCACAGTGTCTGCTTCCCGCAGAACCCATCAATCAGTCTCACATGCTTGGGGACTGCTGTGCGGGGACGCCTGGTGTGGCCTGGCGAGGCAGAGTGTACATGGCCCCCAGGAACTGGTCTGCAATCCTTCCTGCTTCTCGCAGCCCACTCAGCAGAGCGCCGTGGACGGTGGCTGGATAATTCCGGATCGTATGCTCTCCAGCGAAGAACAGTCGTGGAATCGGCTATTGCAGGTAAACAAATGGAGAGAAGGATCAGCCAGTCGCAAACAGGAACTTTTCTTTTTGTTGTGTTTTAACTGCCAGATTCCTATCGGCCTTCGAAGGCTACCCCGCCAGTCACAGACCATTGTTCTACCAAAAAGGATCTCCCTCATCAGCAAGTATTCTAGAAATGACCAGTAGAAATACAACAGTAAACCTCAGCCAAGCCAGCCTTAGTCCTAGGGTAAAGCAGGACTGGACCTGTTCTTATCACTGGATGCTGGGGCACACCCAGTTCCAGAGCTTCCTTTGCCTCCTACATCCTACAGTACCTCCTGGGGCACAGGGGTTCCTGATTACTCTGCCACTGAAGCCAGCGTCTAACTCAGGACACCCCTGCTTCTCAGCTCCAGAGCGGGCTCACAGGGTCCTGAGCTCTGGAGCTGGGTCTGGCACTAAACAAGGACCCCTTAGGGGCATGTCCTGGAATCTGACATGTTCCTAGTGTTGGACACCCTGCAATAATCCTGTGAGCCATTACAGAACGGGGTGCAACTAAAAGAATGTTTTGTTTTGTTTTTTTTAAGGGGAAAAAGTTTGAATAAGGGAAAAGTAATTGGCTTAGCCTATGGATTTTTCCATTCTGAATATGGACTGCCCAGATTTAACAGAGCCGGAATGTGAGGAATCAGACACAAGTAATATTGGTCCTCCCCTTTGATGCTGCTCTTGGTTATTTGAAAGGGTCCAAGGAGAGAACAACTAAAATCTAACCACCAGCACCAGAACCTCCCCTACCCCATAAGGAAATAAGGAAATCCTTATTTGGGCTTATTCCCAAATAAGCCCAGGTAGTTTGCCAGTTTCTTACCTGTGGAGCACCTGGAATTGAGGGGCCAGGAGTGATTGGCTGAGCCATTAAGTCATAGTCATTTCCAGAAGATCCTGCAGCGACATATGAATAGGAGCCCCGGGCCCAGGGATCAGCACGCCAGCGAGATACCACAGTTTCCTTGGGCTGAAGAAAAAAGCACGAACAGAAGTTACTCCAGGGCAGAGGACAAGCCAGTCCTCTCTGAAAGGTGGGAAAGCTGTGGTGGGGGGGAACACAACAGAGCAGCAAAGGCGAAGAGGCAGGAGACATGAGTTAGCCAAGGAATTGATGCTTCCACTTTCAAACACACAAATGGCTTCCAACTAAGCATCCACGTTCCCCTGCCTAGGAAATCTATACATCTACCCAGGACTTGACCTTTATTTTCTCATGAATTCCCAAGAAGCATTACTGTGCCTTCTTTCAAAGGAATCATAAGGATCTAGTGCTTCTTTCAGTGGGCCTAAAGAACAGAACAAAGTACGAAGCTACTCTTCCAGGAGGGAGTCTGACCCTTTCGACTCAAAGGCAGGAGTGGCAGGACTCCACACGCAGGGATGACAGATGGGGCCGGCAGGGATATGCAGCAAACCCTTCTCAGTCCCCTAGGCCAGGTACTGGGCGGGGGGCTTTCCTGAATCCCACATTGACACACAGACTCCAAACACTCGCATTCCTGGAAACTCAGCACACCTCTCAATTCTGGCTGAAACTGTGCTGTGTCAGACTCCGCTTCAGTGTGAACCTTGATCCCCACTTGGCCCTTCCCACTTACTTACCTGCGGCACTGCACTGCTGCCAAAAATTCCTTTGAGGATGGCCAGGCACCGGCCAACAATCACATCATCGCTTATGTTTTCCATGATGCCGGCAGCTTCTCCTGCCACTAGTGCCAGTAGTATTGGAGCTAGAGAAACAGAAAGAACAATGCCAGGGTTTTCTACAGACTTTTCTCAAGAACTTCTTTATCAGGCCCTACATTATTCTGGGCACCCGGAAATAGGAGCACTCACAGACAGACATGCAACACTCCTGCAAGAGACAAGTTAGGTTTCCGAAATTGCAACTCAAAATCTATCCCTTAGAAGGCAGCTGGCAAAACTCTAGTCAGTAGAGTGTGACTCGTGTACTGAACCGCTTATAATTTTGCAGATACAGAAATCTTGAAGACCTAACTTCAGACCCTGCTAAAAAAAAAAAAACCCAAAAGGTAATACTGTATTTTAGGCATAGAGTCCTTAGCCCTGAACACTCTTAGTTTACTCCATGACAAGAGCTACATCCTTTCAACTACTCCAAACCCCTCTAAGCTCATCACCACCTTCGCCCACTCATTCGGAGACTATTTAGGCAACAGACTTGTCTAACAGGCACAGTACGAGATGCTGGGACACAAAAGCTAGGAACTAGACCGAACAACCCCATGGATCAATAGAGATGTATCACATAGCTGTAATTATGAACTGATAAAAGCAAATGAAGAAAAACAAAAGAGAAAAAAATACAGGGACTTAATTTAGTTTGAGGCAGCAGAAGTATGTGTGTCCTGGAAGGCCTCTCTGAAAGCACGGCAGGTCAAGGCCAGAAAGGCTGGGCAGGGTATGCCACGCTGGGGGGAAAGAGAAGAAGAAAAAAATCTCCGTGGGCCCAGAACACACAGAACATGCAGACGCCCTGAGGCAGAAGACAGGAGATGCACTTGTATACACACACACAAACGTTTTAAGCACCCACAGAGAAGAGCAATCCAGTTGTAGAAGAAATTAAAATAGGAGGCAGGGGTTTGATACATAGGTTCTAAAGGAAGTAGTCAAAAGATTCAGGGGCCAGTCAGATACAAAAGTCTGAGAATTAGGAATAAAGTTTCCCCTATGGAAGCTTCCCTGGTTCTGCGCCTCCTGGCTGGGTTGATTCTTCTTTTTACATTCTTTATGCAGTGCCCTGGGCTTTCACTCTGGTCCTCTACTAACAGCCCCATTCCGAGAAGGCTCACCTCCTTAGCGTACTTCCCACTAGGATGTGAGCTCTTTGATGAGGGGTACTTTTTTTTTCTTCCATATCCCCAGCACCTAGCAGGAATTTCTGGGATTGCTGGTTTAATCAGTGAAAAAAAGCAATACAATATGTATTTGAGAAAACCCAGAATATTTCTAATTCTCTATTCCTATAAGAATATGAAAAACATTAAAACCAGGAAGCAGTTACCTTTATAGAGGTTCCAGAAGAGGAAGAGCTCACCCCTGCTGGCCGTCGTGCTGCCAACGTGCCCGAACAAATTGACGCTTGGGTCCCAGAACACACGGTCAAAACACAGCACCACCTGTTGTAAAAGAGGAGCCCGTGAGCTGATGACAGGGCTCTTGACAGGGCTCAGAGAGCAGGGCTTGAAGCAGAGCTGTGCCTCGACAGGAACTACTGCTGCTCAGGCCTTACCAAAGTTTCCTCTCATCTACTCTCTGCATAAGCCCAGAAATCCCTGTCACGAATGTATTACTGAAGACAACATTTAGAGCTGTTTTTGTGGGCTGAGGTCTGTAAAATGATCCCAGAAGAGTCAGTCCTCATCTGTGTGTGTATTTATTAAAAAAAAAATCAGGCACCGAAATGAACGGAAATGAGCGAACGGACAGGCCTCTCCCCCTCACCTCTCAGAGCCGAGAGCACAGCACAATGTGCAGAAACGCAAACCCTGATGATCCTCGCTGACTGCACCACGGGCACGTGGAGAGATGCCCAGGGCCAGTACCTTGTTCAGGTTGCCGAATCCCATCCTCTGGACGGCGGACGTCTTCCACTCGGGAAGGGGCGGCACAAACTGGACGGCGGGGGGCTGCTGCTTCAGCACCCCCAGGGGCAGCGTGCACAGAACGGCGTCACACTTGTAGATGAACGTCTGGCTCGTGGAGCGGGTGTTCACAGCTATCACTTCACACCCTAGAGACGGTGGAGGGAAAAGACTTTACTGGCGATAAGGATGGTACAGAACATTCTATGCGTGGGAGCATCAACATATGATCCCATGAATATCCTGTTCTCTTCACTTTTTAATACAAGGAAACCAAGGTGGCGGCGAAGTGACTAGACGGGCCCCTGCGGGTATGAACCGCCAGGACTCAAGCGCTAACAGTCAGCTCCGGAGTCCCGGCTCCCCACCACCGCACTTGTCTGCCCTTCCTCATACACTGGTCATCTTCCAGGCTAACAGCCTTATTAGTTACCAAGGGTTAAGTAAATTGCAACCAAAGTGAAGAATAAAGGTCTATAACAGTAGAAGCAGTGCCGCCCCACGGTGGTTAGGTGCTTGCTAAGGACCGAGAGGGATGACCCCAGAAGACCGTGGTGCAGACCGACGGACGCCACTGGCACGCAGGGCGTGCCCTACCAGAGATGGCACCGGGAGGCCTCGCTTGCCAGAGTCTGCAGAAAGCTCAGAGTGGACCACAGCAAAGGCACTGAAAAGAGTGCCTTTTCCTCATTTGTGTTTTCTTTTTCAGTACGTACCCATTTATTTCAGAAGATTTCAGAAAATACATAAACAGCTCAAAACTGGTAGAAAAGCTCAGTTCATGTCCCCTTTCCCACTGCTCTTCTTCACCTGCCTGCAAAAGGCTATTCAAAGGCTACAGACCTCAACATCAGCTAGAAGCTTCAAATGAGGGGAATCAAATGGAAAATGGGCCTCGGGGGCTGTAAAAGTTAAGAACATCTGCGGTCGTCTCTGCAATTCTAGAAGAGCGGCCATGAAGGGCAAGCAAGGTTGACGGCCACAACGCCACTTGTGGCCACGAGGGCCCTGGGGCCAGGGGAGTGCGGTGATTCGCTTTCATCAAGATTCTCGACTACTGATTCCAGAGGTGGGTGGACAGCAGGTTCTCTGTGCTCCACATTAAATGTGCCCTGAAACCAGCAACAGTGAGCACTGAGCCTTCGGCCTGTGGGAATCGGGGTAACGCCACCTCTAAGTGTGATGCTCCCAGTATCAGAAACCAACCCGAGCGGTTAGCCCCTCTGCACGGGAAAGGCTAGAATGGATCCAAAGAGGAAGACCCAGACGGTAAAATACAAGGAGTGGGTCCCATTGTGCCCAGAGGCCCAAATCCCAGTCTTTAAGAATACACTTTGTGGGGCGCCTGGGTGGCTCAGTCAGTTAAGCATCCGCCTTTGGCTCAGGTTGTGATCCCAGGGTCCTGGAATCGAGCCCATATGGGGGTCCCTGCTCAGCAGAGAGTCTGCTTCTCCCTCTTCCCAACACCCCTGCCTTGTGCTTGCTCTCTCTCACGCATAAATGAATCTTTTAAAAAAAAAAAAAAAATCCAAACTCACCGGCAGTTGCTAATATCAAAGTAATTCACACACAAATTGGAAACTTGCCTCAATTTTTTGATTTATGTAACGATGGATCAGACTGCCCAAAGGCTCTACAGGTCAATCCTTTTGTCATTACAGATTTTCAAAATTACAAGTCATAGTTTATATGATACAACACTTTATCAGGAAATGTACCTAATTTTTTTTCTGTCAAACTCAACAAAAGATTGGTACCATGTTTCAGAGTAAGAGACTTATCACCCCAGTGAAGCAGGGACATACCCGAAGCCGTGTAGCGAACCTGCCGCACCGCTGTGTTCAGTTTAATGTCTAGGCCTTCCGCTAAAGCCACAGGGACACACGAGTAGCCATTCCTCACTGTCAGGTGGCTGCCAGTAAACTCAAAGTCATCATCCTAAAGAGGACAGAAAAGTCCATCCATATTTCCTTAATTTATGCCATACATCCTGAATTCTGTAAGATTCACACTGAAAAACAACTGTTTGTGGAAAACAGTCAATATTCTAAGGCAGAAATCAAAGAACCACCATTCAGTATTCAGTGACAGCTATCCCAGGAAACTAGAGGGAGAAGACAGAATGCTTACATGTCCCTAATGGCCATCTCCTTCCCTAGATGGAGTTTTCTCCTCACAGTCTCACACCCAACCCCTCAGGCGGATTACCTTGGGGGGGCGGGGGGGGGGATCTCTCAGAGAAAGAGGATTCAATAAATTCAGATGTTTGGCTTTTGAATGCACTACAGATTTGGTAGAATATCAGATTCACCACCCTAATTACGTTTTCTTTTACCTGAGAGCAAAATCAGTTTTTATTTCTTAAACTTACAGACTTGAAGGATGAGGAAGGCTTCCAAAACTAAAGTTAGTCAAACTAGATAAAAACAATCCAGGATTATAAAGACTGGCCCAAGAGGCTCCCTACAGTAAAGAAGTCAGCATTTGGCCTGGAAGGAGTCCCAAATGATCTTACTTCTTTGAATTTACTGAAAAATTTTCTCTGTAGAGAAATTTTGAAGGCTAGTCAGTATTTTCTAATCTCATGAAATTTCTGGGAGAAAACAAGCATGATTCTTTTGAATTAGATAAAAATATTGGGTTGGCAGAACTCTCACTACTTAGTGACTGATTCATCTGCTCCCCATACTGATCAGTTCAAATCACCGACACCCAGACTTTTAATAAGATGACGAATGGATATATATTGAAACTTCAAATGATAAAATCAGTGACGAGGGTCTAATTTAGTCATACATGGAAAAACAATAGCAACAACTGTAACTGTCTATTCTGTAACTGGAATTCTGTAAGATTTTTACCACTAATAGGTCCAATCCTCACTCTAAGTCAAACACTAAAGAATATGGAAGTATAACCTGAAGATTAAGAATTCGAACTAATTTTATGAGCAAAATGTACAATGGAAATGAAAATGCGTGAGTAAAAGTCTAATATTTACTTCTGTAGTCTTAGGTCTGGTCAAAGTCTCAGATTTAGAGATTGAGCCATTTAATTTCTAAGAAGCTCTGTGACTTCTCACCAGGTCAAGAGTAACTCACACTTGCAATACTTAACAGTAATTTGACGAAAGACTAGTGTAAAACCTGTACACTGAGAACTGTAAAACATTAAAGAAAACCTAAATAAATGGAGATATACCAATACCAATCAAAATCCCAGAAGGCATTTTTTAATAGAAACTGATAAGCTGATTCTAAAATTTTTATGGAAATAGAGAAGACCTAAAGTAGACAAAAAGATTAAAAAAAAAAAAAAAAAAGCGGAAGAACGTACACTACCTAATTTCAAGACATACCATAAAGGAACAGTAACTGAGACCACATGATAGTTGCATGTGGACAAATGAGTGAGTAGAAGGAATAACCATGAACAGCCTCATCCATGGTCAAGCGATTTTCAAAAAAGGTGCCAAGACAAATGAAGAAAAAGGATGGTGCTACAATAATTAGAAAACCATATGGAAAAATATGAACCCTACCCTCATATCTCATTGTACACAAAAATTAACTCAAAATGAATCAGAGACCTAACATTAGGGCTAAGTCCATAAAACTTCAGGAAGAAAACAAGAGAAAATATAGTGATCTAAGTTTAGACTTTCAGGATATAAAAAGCACAAAGCTTATAAAAGAGAGTTGAGGAAATACGAAATTCATAAAAATAAAAAGTTTTGCTCTGTGAAAAATACCATTTAGAAAATTGGGGGGGGGGGGACCAGAAGAAAATATTTACAAAACAAAAATCTGACAAAATATATCAACGATCGAAGGAACATAATGAACTCTTACACAATTTAATGAGAAGACAACTAGATTTGAAAATAATGGACAAAAGATCAGGGGCGCCTGGGTGGCTCAGCAAGTAGAGCCTCTGCCTTCGGCTCAGGTCATGGTCTCGGGGTCCTAAGATGGAGCCCCGCATCGGGCTCTCTGCTCATCAGGGAGCCTGCTTCCCTTCCTCTCTCTCTGCCTGCCTCTCTGCCTACTTGTGATCTCTGTCTGTCAAATCAATCAATATTTTAAAAAATAAAATAAAATAAAATAATGGGCAAAAGATCTAAACAGACTCTTCAAAGAACTGACACACAAATGGCCAGTAAGTACAAGAAAAGGTGTTTCACATCACCCATCATTCGAGAAATGCAAATTACCACCACAATGAAATGTACTATACACCCATCAGAATGGCCGAATTTTTTAAAAAACTGCCAGTACCAAGTGTTCATGTGGGCGTGGAACAACTAGAACTTTCATACACTGCTGGTGGGAATGCAATTTGGAATAGTTTGGAGTTTCTTATAAAGTTAAAAATCTACACTTAAGACCCAGCAGTCTCACTCCTAGACATATACCCAAAAGATGGATGTGACTGTTCACAGCAGCTCCAGTCACTTACAGCCAAAAAGCCTGGAAGCAATCCGAGTGGCCACCAGCGCACCCGCGAACGGACAAGCCATCTCCAGCGCACCACACGACAGACTAAACGATGAAAAGAAACCAACCACTAATATGCCAACAACACACGTGAATCTCAGCAACTCTGCTAAGTGAAAGAACTCAGACACACAAGGCTATATTCTGTATGGTCATATGCCATATGGTTCAACGTATAGGCAATTCAAGGAAAATTAAAACTACAGTGACAGAAAGGAAACCAGGGGCCGTCTTGGGCCAGGAGTGGGAGGGCTGGGTGGGGACTGACTGCAAAGAGGCAAGGGAGAACCTTCCAGGATGGAAATGTTCTGTATCTTGATTATGGTGGTGATTTAAGACTATGTACGTTTGGCAAAACTTGAACTTGTTTGCTTAAAATAGGTAAATTGTACTGTAATGTAAATCCTCTCTTAACAAAGCTGTTTAAACACACACACACACAAATTAAGTTTCTCCTAAGACCCCTCTCAAAGACACATGCAACAAAATAAATGATAAAGGAATTTTACCTGGTCCCAGTGTTTAAGGGAGAGTGTAGAGAGAGGCGTAGCATTAGCAAATTCAAGATTTGCAAAATGCCAATCAAGTATTTGTCTGTCTCTTGAGGAGAGATACACGTCACTGCAAAATGAAAACAGAGAGGCACAGGTCACTAAAGGACTACTATCCTCAGTGGACGGATGGAGACCATCTCAGTAACAGGAAACCTAAGCCTGGTACTGTGTGCCTTATACAAAGAAATTACAAGTCAAAAAGTAGGACCTTATCTGTCTCATAAACTCCTTTATTACTGGTGCTGAGAGCAGTGCCAAGCACACTACCTAAAGCAAATTACTATCAGGCTTCATTTGCGTGGGGGGTGCGGCGGTGGTGGAGACAAGGTCCCTGAGGGGCTCAATTAAGCATCTGCCTTCGGCTCTGTCCTGATCCCAGGGTCCTGGGAATGAGTCCCATGTCCGGCTCCCTGCTTGATGGAGAGTCTGCCTCTCCTTCTCCCTCTCCCCCTGCTTGTGCTCACTCGCTCTCTCACTCACTTTGTCAAATAAATAATTAAAAATCTTAAAAAGAAAAAACTTCTTCATATCAGTACCTGGCATTATAAAAGCTTATTTGTTTTATAAAGAAAGCAAAAAAAAAATTTTTTTTTAAAGCAAGAGTGGGTAGCATCCCCAGCTCCAGAGTAGAAATACTGGAGGGCAGATGCACCATGGAGCACAGCCAGTATCAGCATTTAAGTTCTCATTATCAAAAATCCAATGGAAACAAAGTAGAATACTTTCCTAGTCCTCAGAATTAGGGGAATTTAAAGCAATACCACCTTCTATTCCACTCACAGGAAGACGGTATATTTTATTCAAATACCATATCTTATGGAGAAAGGTTATCTTTTCAAAACCAAGTGTATTTAAATAGGACACTCCTACCCATTAAAATCACAATCCATTCACTGGACATAAATAAAAGCCCACACTGCTTTGTAATTTTCCCTCTAAATATGACAGAGAACCGCAAAAGCTATCCTTCTGAACATTTGTGTGTTTTCCTCACCTTGGGGGATTGGCTTCCAATTCTTGAAGTTTTTCTTCTAGCTTTCCTTGTGTTTCAGCTAATTCATCATATTCCTGGTAAAATTAAGAGAACTGGGTTGATCTTAATGGGTCAGAGACGAATCTCGTTTATACCTCAAAGTGTAAGGCCTGGACCACCTCCCTGTCCAGGTCACCTCTGCGGTGTGCCTTGGCTTAAGGCTGGATCAGGGCTCAGGGATGGTGGTTCTTGGAGACCAGTTACAATGTGAGCCCGGAATGAAGGCAGGACGCAGCGGAGGGAGAGGGCGTGCAGGAGGAGGAGATAAAGGAAGACTAGCTCACTAGTGCGCTACAAAGAAAGAGTGAAAAAGACCAGCAACTACGACTTCCTGTGCATTTCCCATGTCCCTAGCACAGGATAAAGCATTTTAGATCTCTTACAAAGGAAAAGTATTAACACTGTGTCACATAGGAGATGATTATGGAATCTAAGATCCCACGGCTGAGAGATACTAAGGGATTTCGACCAGAGAGTTCCAATATCAAATGACTGCAGTCTATGTTACTACTCTAAGCTGACAGGGACAAACTATGACAGGGAGCTACACTGAGATGTAAGTAAGTTAAAGCACAAGACTGTGAAAACAAGGAGAAATTCTGCAGAAAAAGCAGATCTCAAACCACACTAACCCATTCAGTCCCCTTGGTTCCCGTGTATTAAATCCTCTTCCTACCACAGGCACCCGTGATTGGTCAGTGGCTCTCCCTTTTCCAAAGCTTCCCAGATCTATAGTCTTTCTTAGGATTCCAAGGAAAACCGTCCAGGCAAATATGAATACCCCACCTTGCACAGAGCAGTCAGATCTCTGTGTTTGCTTTTCACTAAGAACTCGGCAGTGATATCTCTGGGTGGCTTGACCTCAGATGCTTCTTTGTATTGCTGATGGAGTTCTTTAATTTTCTCTTTCAAATTTACCATCTAAGAGGGAAAAAGACATATTTACCATTTCAGATAGTGATGTAAGCCATCTCCAAATCACATGTGTCGGTTCCCCCTAAACTGCTAGTATACCTAAACAGGATACAACGCGAGGTCCTTGAAACTCCTCAGTACCTCTTCTACATCATGACATTTTAGAATAGGAAAAAAATCCTATACAGTTCAACACACAGGAAATACACCATTATCAGAGAAGTAAGATCATCTCTGCCTTCTAAAACAAACAGAGAACCAGGAGTGTTCCATTAATTTAAAAATGTATATATATATATATATATATATACAGGACAAAGCACCACTTAAACTTATTGTTTTGGGGAACAAATGGTCATGATTTGTTTTCTAAATTATGTAAAGGCTATACCACCACACAGAACCTTCCAGAGCCATTCCTAATGTTAGCCCCTCAGCTTTCTGGCGGTACTGGGCCCCACAGCTATCCTGCCAGCTGGCTGTCCTCCAGCCTCTGCTCAATTCACACGTGCCACACACAGTCCATGAAGAAGGTGGACTGTGGACAGGAGGAAGAAACAAAGCCCAGTGAGAGAGTGAGGCAACAGTGTGGTCACCAGATGCACCCAGATTTTGCATTAAAAAGCTCCCCGCAAGGGCCGTCCCACTTCATGTCTTCTCCCTAAGCTGACACTACATTCGCAGCTGGCAGGATCAGGAGAGAACCAAGTGGTTTCCCAGTCTGGAACCAGGCCTTTGCGAAGTGGTGGGAAGAAGAGCCCTCAGCAGACACACCACTGAGGACTATCCCCATAACTGGCACCTCAAGCGAAGTAATTATGGCAATGAATTATGGTCCCGGATGCAGACTCGTCATCCTCCTCAGTGGGAATTCGACCCCGGCACGGCTGACCTGCCTCTCATCACAGAAGCCAGCAGAGGGCACTGGGCTAGCTTTGCCAAAGGGAACCTGACACAGGAAAGATCTACTTCCCCTGGCAACAACTTGCCAATAATACCATACTGAAAGACGGACAGATAAAACCATGTCTTTTATTAGTCACTTTTTTTTTTTTTTTAAGAATAATGAGTCCCAGCTGCATGGACCTTCTCTCCCCGCAGAGGGAAAAAAACAAAACTGGAAAATTTCTCAAGCCCCCCCAACCTGCACTAATACATCTTCAGCTATGAAGAAAATATAAAATCTCACCTTATTAAGAAGTTCTTTCAACTCCTCTTGAGTCTTCACTATCTTCTTCCAATGCTCAATTTGTTCATCTTTGACATGCTTTTCTTGTAACCTAAAATTGGGAGACAATAAATACGACCTGGGCACACAGCCAGCTTTGCAGCCCAAGACAGGAACGCATCAAAAACATTCAAGGACATCAAAGCCCACTGAAATTTCTAATACTTTGGAATGAGAAAGATGGCAGGTGGCAAATTATTTTCTTGGCTATATAGTTCAATGCCATAAAAGCTGTGAATTTTAGAACTGAGAGGGGTCTTAAGGATCATTTTAAAAAATGGTTTAACTTCGAGAGTTCATTAATTCACATGAAAATATGTGAAAACTAGCTCAAATAAGGCTTGCTGAAAACATCAAAGCATAAACAGCAAATCTCTAAGTAGAATTCGCTATACAATAAGCAGTATCAAAATACTTACTGAATGACGACTTCCAGTGCCTGGCCAAGGGACACAGGCTTATTATTGAGGACATTGAAGTCTAGCTGATGACTAAGGTAAGATGTAGCTTCTAGCAACCGGTTAAACTCTTGCTCTACCATTTCATCTTTTTCTTTAGGAACCTGAAAATCCGAAGTATAGCAGAGTTGGTCCTTATAATAAGACTGAACATAATCATCCATGAAAACACAAATGCTCCACAGTTTCAAAGGTCAAAATATGCACCTCAAAGGGGGAACCTTTGAGGACAATGATGCCAACTTTCTTTTCTATGAAGTGGTCAACTCCACTGAATGAGGTATGAAATGTTTGGTCCTGATATTTTCTATGCTCCCAATTTTGGCCTCCGAGCTGGCACTCCACCTCTATTAATGGCCACAGGATTCACACTGGTGCTAGCTAGTGCTAACTGAAATCGCATGGGGCACAAGGTGTCCTGGCGCTGACATGCACTGAGAGAAGCTGGGCCGACATGCAAACGACACACTGGAAAAGTCTCAAGGAACAAAAACTATGTCAACACACCTAAGGACCTTCCAGAAAAAAGGGCAGGATGTAAAAATAAGAAGCCCAAGTATTGCCTTTCCCTCAAGATGAATTTTGGGTGGGAGTAGGAAGAGAGAAGTGAAACTCACGACGATGAGTAAGAACACAATAGCACCTTCATGCTTCTGCAGAGTAACAGCGTGTTTTATGGCACCAATTAAGTTCAGAGCTGAATGTCCGAAGTGCTGAGACTATGCGTGACTGAGGTACCAGGTCTGGCTCATTACTGTGCAGGAAGAGAGCAGACTGCAAAGCAGATCATCAAGCTGCAAGATCACATTCCTAGTCCCTGCTGTGCCCCTGCTTGTTGATACCATCAGCTGGTTGACACAAATCCCTCTGCTACTGTTTAATTCAGTCCTAAAGGAAACTGCATCTGCAATTTTATTGCCGAATTCACAGCAGTAGCAAGAAGGAAAAGGCAAATCCAAAGCAAGTATGTCTAAAGCAAGCATCTCTTGCTAGAATAAACTGGGCATTAACTGGGAAATGGGATTCAAAATATGGAATTTCACTTTACAGCCAACCCAAAATTGGTAATAAGAAGACAGCATTAAAGAACATTCTAATAAACACTAAGGCCAAGGAGGAGTGATGTTTTACAATCAGGGGTAACTTGTGGATGAGATCACCACAGTAAGATTCTACCTCTCCTTTGAAATGCCTGCGTTTTTGCCCTTTGCAATTAAACAGACAACTTTTAAGGACCTAGTCTCTGCCCCTTCACTGAGGGGTCACATGAGTATCTCTACATGATGAGCCATGGTGTGGCAAAAGAATATGGCAAGAAGTATAATCTGCACCCAAAAAAGAAAGGGAAAAGAACTGCAACTCTCTTTTGGAACTGTAAATACGACACCATAACTGACCCAAACAGAATCACATTCTAAAGCATCAAATTCTAAAAGGCCAAAGATGGGAGCGATTAGGAAATCTTTATGAATTAGAGAATCCCCCTTGGCCTAAGAAATATAAATCCCTCAGAATCTTCTGGTTGAGAAATAAGGCAGAGAATCGGTCTTGGGATACTTGGTGCACTTTCTATACGAGTGGTACCTGAGACTTGGTAGATCAAACACATCTGACCTACCCATTCAGCTCCATGGCCAAAGGAAGGAGGTCCTGGTGACATCCCTAATTGTGCTGATTACACAGCTATCACAGCTGATGGAAGAGACCCTTCTGTCAGGAATTTCATTTACTTTCTTGTCAGCTGCTTTTCCTCACTGATGTGATGGGTCATATGCAGAGCAGCTCACAGCAATGCTGAAATTTTGCTCAGTGTGATTCCTGCAATGATGTTACCAAAGATGGTTCCAGAAACTCCAAATTTGGTGTTTCTTTTAAAAAGGAAACAATTGCATTTTTAACGTGAGAGCTATACAGTTATGAGATCTGAACTGATCCCAGATGCAGTGTGCATGACTGCTTTTCCTGGAGTATAAACAGTGATATTTCTATGTGTGGCTTCAAAAAAGCCTAGCAAGAGGATGCTACAGAAGCAAGAGGGACCAGATCACATGTGCCTCTGCAATAGGGCAGAATGTGCCAATACACAGTGTGCAAATGGTACAGATTAAAGCTCTCCCAGTGTCAACCAGATGACTTGCTTCAGACAAGCTTTAATCTTTGTAGCTAGGGTGACAGTCACATAGGGAAGTTCATACTGAAAAAGTACGCAGCGCTCAGGCTCAGTAACTGGGGTCCAGGGTGTGTGGTAGAGAAACATTTAAAGGGACACTGTCAAGGTTAGAGGGACCAAATTTGACCGTTTGTTTCTTCCCTCTGTTTGCTGAGCAGCCCACTTGATTCGTAACACTTTCCCCTTTAGTCCACCCACACCCCACCCCACAAAAAACCTTTTTACATGCGCTTTCAATGACAAAAACTCAAATGGCACAGCCCAACATATAGGCGCAACTCTACAACAACAAACCAGTGTGAATGTATGATGGAGAGGATCTTTGGAAGGGAAAGATCTAAGTTTCAAGCTTTTAATGGGTTATTGTAAACAGTGAAGAAAATGATTTGAAAAATTATAAAAAAAAAATACCTTGACAGTGTCCTTTTAACCAGTGCAGCAGAGAGAGAAATAAACTGTAAATAACAGCCCAACAGCCACGTCAAATTTAGTTTCGTATGACAGCAGTAAAATCAAGGCTTTAAACACACAGCATGACAGAAGCATTCTGTTAGCTCGGAAGCTGCAACCACCAGAGAAACAAGGAACAAATATAGAAACCGAAATGGGAAAGTCAAGGCACAGAAATGGGCAAAAGAAAGGCAGTTTGCGGGGTGGGGTGTGAGGGTGGTAAAGGGAGATGGTGTTGGAAAGCAGTGAGGAACAAAGCAAAACTCAAGAGAAAAGGAAAAACACAGAACAGTAACAGGAACAACAACAAAAACAAACAAAAACCAAATAAAAAGATGACTGCTCATCTGACAGACACCAGGACGGCAGGCTGCGCCTCTGGCCGGCTGACAGGGTCCCCTGCTCTGACTGGAGACTCCACTCTCCAGAACACGAGAGAAGAGTACTGAGGCCACACCCATTTTCCACCTAGGTAAGCAAATTTTAGGACTGCTGCCAAAGAGCCCAGGGGTAGCTTTCAAACCTGGATTTTAATTCCATTTAACTTCAGAATCCCACTTTGAAATTAAAATATTTGGAAAATAGCAAATAGTTGTCCGTTAGGAAACCAACACTGGGGAAAAACCCAAAATATATTTTTGGTATTTTTAAATCTTGAATCTGTTTCTAAAATTAAGCTAGTCAGGTATGCTCTATTTGACTTACTCACACAGTAAAAACAAGTTTAGCAACTGACTAGCCCCTGTGCACTTCTTAAGTACCTGTTTCAGGTCACTGCCCTCCCCTTGGTGAGAACCCCTCAACTGTTAGTTCCATAAATAAGTACGGAAAGGAGCCGAAATATTGGCAATCTTTAAACACAAGTCGCCATAATTTTCACTTTTACCTGACTATTCTATGCTAGCTTCTCAAACGGCATCCTGAGAAAGGAATTCAGCAAACGACTACCGGGGCTAACCAGCAGGTCTGCTGGCAGCTGGGTTTCTATGGCATACTGAGAACAGAACAGCAAACTAAGAAGGGAAAGTATCTTTAATGTTGTTCTCTAGCAAAGACTCACAAAAGGGATATCACTGAAACAGACCTTTTTTGAAACAAATTTTGATTATGACTTTTCAGAGCCATTTATTTCTCTATGAAAGACTCCGAACAGTTGCTTCAAACTAAGAATCTGGCATGTCCCACTGCTCTAAACAGGTACAATGCTAAGTGCTCTGGTCCTGTAGAGAGGACATGGAGCATCCCTGAGCATGGGCGGGGAACAGCAGCCTGGGTATGTAGCCCACGCAGAATCAATTTAGGGAGAGCCAAGTGATTTTCTGGACAGGGTCCTAATCCTACAGGAAGTCATCTCAGAGGAAGGACAGCTCTCCTCAGCTCTACCTCTGGTTACATTCTATCATCACAAACCCTTTAAGTCTTCAAAACCCTGTCCATTTCTCTTGTTTCCAGTGTGCATAAGCTCTCTAGCAGCACAGCAAAAGGGTGTTAGGTGCAGCTAGGTTCTGGGCACCCAAAGGCTGGAGATTTAGCCAGAGAAAGCCTCAGAGTTATGCAATGAAAAACAGCTGTAATGGCCAAATCTGGCCAACAGAAGCTACAATAAATCTATCTCTCCCCCTCCCATGCACTTCTAGAATTATGATAAAACGAAAGATTAAGATTAGTTCCTTTGGGGGGCGCCTGGGTAGCTCAGTTGTTAAGCGTCTGCCTTCAGCTCAGGTCATCTGCCTGCCACTCCCCCTGCTTGTGTGCTTTCTATCTCTGTCAAATAAATAAGTAAAATCTTTAAAAAAAAAAAAAAAAAAAAAAAAAAAAAGTTTAGTTCCTTTGGTAAAACCTGGAAGAAAAATTTACATCTGAAGTCTCTGATTCAGATTCTCAAATAAAGGAAATGAGATAGGCGATTATCCTTAAAGGCAGAAAAAGGACAACAGGTATATCCTTAATCCAAATAAAATTCATTGTGACTTCATAAATGGGAGACAGTTGTCCACCCCCAATTTCTCATTTCATTAGAATCTTTTAGGGGATATAAATAACAGAGTTCTCTAAAGCAGTAACTATGCTGAGTGGAGACAGCACACGCATGTCCAAGGAGTTCACTCTAGCAGTTTCTAGCGCATAGCAGAGGTGCTCTGTAAATTCTTATGAATGAATAAATTAGTAAAGTTTAGAAAAGCAAAGTCAGCATTATAATTATATTTGAAAGGAAAGTAACTATTTTGCAACTTTAGGAACACAGAAGTCACAGTATTTTTACATTGATAAAAAGCAGGGATTGGAAGATTTTAAAAGGTAGAGAAAAACAACCTTCAAAATACCAAAACTCGGGGTGCCTGGGTGGCTCAGTAGGTTAAGCTTCTGCCTTTGGTTCAGGTCATAATCTCAGGGTCCTGGGATGAAGCCTCACATCGGCGGGGTGGGGGGGGGGCGGGGGGGCAGCGGGGCGTCTGCTTCTCCCTCTCCCTCCCCCTCCACAGCTCATACACTCGCACTCAAATAAATAAAATCTTAAAAAAACAAAAACAAAACAAAAACTGTTTCCACAAAAGAATAGGAAAACGGAAAGGGCCAGCAGGCCTGTGTCAAAAGTGTAACTAACCTAAGCGTCACTCCATATGAGTGCAAATGACAACCTGCTGAACTGAGGTAGGTATGGAGTATACCCATTAACGGCCTTCGTAAAAGGCCGATTACTTGAAAGGCACTCTTTACCTTTCAAGTGTTCTTTCTTCCTCATAACAGATGAGCTATTCCCAAGAAGAAAATCAAGATCTGTTTTCTCCAAGTTGTTACTGAGTCTTTGTGCCTCATGTGGTAAAAAAAACAAAACAAAGACTACAAAAAAACCCAAAAAACAAAAAACCCAACTCCCTCCCCTCAATGGAGACCAGAGATTTTATAATGCAAAATACTACAGGACTGAAGTAATTTGATTAAGATGCTGTTTCATTACTCAAAAAAGCCAAAACAAAACTAGAATTTAAAACCCGAGTTAATAGTTGTCTAGGAGATACGCTGAAAACATTTACCCCATCTCCCCGCCAATCCGTTTTTCAGCCTCCTCACTGATGACTCCCAAAATAGTCCTGAAATATGAATTACCCTATTTCCCAACTATCTCCATTTCCAGTTAAAGCTGATCACTGCAGAGTTCAGAGTATAACTCCAGCAGGTCAGTCTGAGGGCAGCTGCTGTGTTAGCTCTGCTTTTACAGGTTTAGAAGATAAACCTCTATTTATAGGGACATCCTATATTAGAACCAAATAAGAAAGCCCTTGTTCTAGTCATCTGGAGCCATAAAAGCACCTTCTGTCAAAAACAAACACAGAAGCTCAACATTCTACCTGCCAGCGCAGGGCTGGAGAATAAGGAAGGGAACTCATCCAGGGATTCTTTTGATTGTGTTTAAAACAATAACAAGGTAACAGAACAAAAACCACTTGCTGTGCAATTTTTGTGTGTGTACCAGCCAAATGACTAGGTTTGGTGACAGGTCCTAAAGACAGTATTACAAATGGTATTTGTCACTCTGGTTTAACTGCTGACTTTGTGCAGGATGAGGGAACTGATTTCTGTGTACTAACAACAGAACCATCAAATCACCCTCTTTTGCACCGAGGCCGTGCACGAAGAATGGAGGAAGACAATCCCATTTCATTCAACAGTTGATTAAAGAAAAATCAATGACTGAGTGAATGTCCACTCTGTGGGGACAGGGCGGGGGGCCGGGCTTGTTGCCTCCTTAGAGTAACTATGAAAAGAAAGCTCCTGGAGAAGGAGACTCAGCTGATGAAGTCACACAGGCAGCCGGATTGAATGCACTGACTCCAGTCCCCATCTTCTCTGAAATGTCGCCAGATATGTAGCACAAGGGCCGGCACATCTCAGAGATACTGCAGGTCTGGTTCCAGAACACCGTAATAAAGTCAGTCAAATGAATTTTCTGGTTTTCCGGTGCATATAGAAGTTATGTTTACACTGTACTGTAGTCTAAGTGTGCAACAGTACTACGTCTAAAAAACAATGTACATGCCTGAAGTAAAGTAAAAAATGCTAACTATCAGCCAAGCTCTCAGTAAGTTGAATCACTGATGACGTATTACCATAATAAGTAATAATGAAAAAATCTGAAATATTGTGAGAATTACCAAAATGTGACACAGAGACACTAAGTGAGCTGAGAAAAATGGTGGAAAAATGGTGCTGAGAAACTTGGCTCTATGCAGGGCTGCCATAGATCTTTCATTTGTATAAAAAGGCAGGGACCAATTTCTGCAAAATGCAATAAAGCAAAGCACAATAAAACGTGTGTCTGTCAGGGAACCCGATCTGGGCTAGCAGGCAATGTATTCTGGGCTCTACAAATTACTGACTGGAGTGACCCTGTCTGAGCTTTAGATGCTTCCCCTGTGAAATCAGAGAATGAAGTAACTAACCTACATACTTACTCCTCAGGTTTCCAAAGTCAAGAAACATATTTGTAATTATAAACAAAATTAATGGAACGGTAAGCTTTTAGTTCTTGTCCTATAAGCCAAAAGCCAATCTACTGGTTAAGAGTTGTCCATTTCTACTCTGAACTAGACTACAGAAACATTAACATGACTTCTTCTGTTTGATTAACTTAAGGTAAAGAGAACTCAAAGCTGTGACAAATTTTCTCCTAAATTTGAGAGTGCTTGAAGAATCCTCCTCACCACTTGGCTATGGCACCAAATACAAACAAACTGACTTAGAGACCTCCTCTTGTAAAGATCAGAGTTGAGGAACAACTGCAAATTTCACCTGGAAAAATACTCCTGCATATATAAAATGCTGAAAACCGCACACCACCTCAACAGAGGTTTCCTACAGTGCTACTCAAAGGGCTGGTCCTGGTGAGAGGAGCTTATGCCAGATAATAACTGGAGCATCACTTCTTTTACTCAAGTCTTGCTATGCATCCCCACTTCCCCAAGTCATCATTTGAACTAGCCGTGATTGATGATGTAGTTAATTTTACATTCTGGCACAAACTATGTATTTATCTCATCCCGTACTGGTAACCAGCAGTTAGTTCATGAATTAGCAGCTGGTTGCGGGCTACACTTGAGAATACTGGTATATTATTTAGAAACGAACGTTTTAAAAATGTGTTAAAAGTTCCTCTAATACCAAGAAAGGAAGAGACAATTCCTCTGGATATTTCTATTAGAAAAGAACTTTTTACTGTTAGACTAAATAAACCTGTTCTATATTCAGGAAAGTCTGAAGAAAAAGACAGTGTCTCAACGATCAGTGATATCCTTTGGCTTAGATTCCGTTACTTCTTGAGGACTACCGTAATACCCATTTCAGAGGCCTTGCACTACCGTAATACCCACTTCAGAGGCCTTGCTCCAGTGCAGTTCTGTACAGTTCCGCCTGCCTGCCTGAAACACCCATCTGGTCACGTTACTTCTCTTGCTCTCAACGCTCTGAGGTCCCAGCCTACACGTCAGCGCAGTGAGCAACATCCTTCGCCCTCCACAGCAGTCTGCATCTCAGTCCCGCCACTCTGACCCCACCCTCCTTCACAGACTTCTCTCAAGTCTGAAACCTTCCTCCACAACCACATTAAGTCTTAGGCCACCTTCACAAATGCTCATTCCCTCCAAATCTCTCCTTGCTCTTGCCCCTCCCACTTTCAGAGACCTTGACTCTTTCTCTCTCCCTGGCCCCACTGGTTCTTCCAATGCAATTTATCCTTTTATCTAACCCTCAGCAAATCTGCCTTGTGTTCTGGTATATGGATGAGTAGTAGGTTTCTGGTTGGGGTGTGTTTTTTTAGGGTAGGGGGTGTACCACAGAATTTAATGATCCCGTAATTCCTGACCTTCTTGGGTTCATAAGATATCTAGAGTCACTAGAATTTAAGACCCTTGAGAGCAGGGAATACATAGTTATTGCTGAGAACAATGCCTATATTTTAGCACATATTTAATAAATACCTGCTGGTTGACTGTGATTTGCTTTAAAATACTCCAGACCAAAAACACCTCAAAGGGACTGAATAGATGCAACAAGACTAGAATAAATCAAAGTCCATTATTACACCATTCTTTCTACTTTTGTATAGATTTAAAAATTTCCATAATAAAAAGTTGGGAAAAAATGATCTACGTATAAGTCCCACTAGACTGGGGGTCTCCTATGGCCGGGACTGTCTTATTCATCTCTATAGCCTTTACAGATCTTTGCAGAGTAACAAAAGTTTATTGAATTGTTGAGTTAAGCTCTACTTCTTCCTTTTTCTCTTGTTCATTCTATTTTGTTTACTCTGACAGAAGGATGTCCCACCCGCAAAGCAAGCCCTGGGAAGAATTTGAATCCAGAATGGGGAGGATAAGAGCCAAAGCATTCCCTTAAGCCTGTCCTCTTTTGGTATGAACCCCACAAAGTCTAAGGGCTTTAGTGAGGATGTCCATCGGACATAGCAGACTAAATTCAAGAGCTGGGATCTTACCACTTTTAGCAATAATAGCTAAACTGTCATATGCATCTTGAATCTTCCCTTCCTCAAAATACAAAGATGGTAATATGTTTATATCCTGAGAATGGTAAACTTGCTCATTCCTGATAGGGGGAGGTTGGTAAAATTCTGAATATGACCTTTTGAATTGCACCCAACCCCCCAAAATTAGGACTGACTTGCATAGTCTAAGCCTCTCAACATAGCTGTTGCTAAACTTACTCTCCCACAGCAAACATCACTGCCATGCTACTGCCTACTAAGTGTGGGAAACTTCTCTGCCTCCGGTCAACAAATACTTTCATCTACCTAAACATCTGGGTTCAGTATTATCATCTGGCTATTACCTCATCAAAATCTTGAACCTACACACACAAAACTGAAGTCATAAAGAGCACACAGAGCTAAAGCACAGGATGGGAAGCACAATACAAAGAAATGAAGAATCAGGTGTCAATTCCACAGGTCTCTTCGAGTAGGCGGCCACAGCCAAATATTTAAAAAAAAAAAAAAAAAAAATCAACTGTCTAGATAGCCTTCATTAAGTGTCTAAAGATAAATGCCTAAACAGGCATTAAATTTGTATATATGCAATAATAATCTCTTCACATAATTTCTACCCTCAGTTCTTACTGATATGTGTATATATTCATCCACACATTTCCCCCAAATTGCTGTTTCAACTGAACCAAAGAAATTTTGAAAAGTTCTGTTTGTCCTCAACTTACAGCTTGTCCATTGGCTTCATAAAGTGGGCATTTTTGCTTGATCTTGGCCAATTCCATATTTACTTGTTTGCTGACCACAGCCATGGGATTCCCTCCTAAAAAAAAACCTCAAACTATTAAATTCAACATATCTATGAAAAGAGAACACATCAAAGCAAAAATATTTTTAATTTTTTATTTTTTATAAACATATATTTTTATCCCCAGGGGTACAGGTCTGTGAATCGCCAGGTTTACACACTTCACAGCACTCACCAAAGCACATACCCTCCCCAATGTCCATAACCCCACCCCCCTTCTCCCAACCCCCAAAGCAAAAATATTTTTACTCAAAATTTAAAATACTCAAAGCTTAGGGTATGTGAATTATAGGTAAAAAAATGCTTAATAAAATAATATGTAATATATAAAATATGTAAGATAAGCATAAAGAAGCAAAAAATTACCTATAACCCCACATGTTAACATTTTATTATAGATTCTAGGGGCACATGGGTGACTCAGTCAGTTGGGCATCTGCCTTTGGCTAGGGTCATAAGCCCAGGGGTCCTGGGACTGACCCCCATGTTGGGATTCCTGCTCAGTGGGGAGCCTGCTTCTCCTCCTCCCTGCTCATGCTTTTCTTGTTATCTCGCTCGCTCTCAAATCAATCTTAAAAAACAAAACATTTTATCATAGATCCTTCTAGATTTTACAGGCATAAAATTATAGATAGACACACACACACACAAAAGGATCATAGCGCATGTATTGTCTTGTCATCTTTTTTCAACTTAGCAATAAACCATGGCCATCATTTCATGTTAATATAAAGCTACACAATTTTTAGTGGCTGTATGGTTCTCTTTGTATAACAATATAATCACTGGAACCATAGGTTCTAATGTTTCGCTACATGCCACAGTTAAAAAGCTCCAGGGGCACCTGGGTGGCTCAGTTGGTAAGCGTCAGGCTCTTGGTTTCGGCTCAGGTAGTGATCTCCAGGTTAAGAAATCAAGCCCGGCGATGAACTTTGTGCTCAACTTGGAGTCTGCCTAAGATTCTCTCTCCCCTCTGCGCCTCCCCATTTGTGCACGTGCAGGCATCCCTGCATGTGCTCTCAAACAAATAAATAAAATCTTTTAACATAAAATAAATAAAATTTAAAAAATTAAAAGCTCCATACAGCATGGTCCACCTCGTCTATTTTCTAAGGATAATTTCCAGAAGTCAAAACATTGTACAATTTAAGTTTTGCACATATTGATGTATCTTTTCAGGAAGACAGTATTTGTCAATTCACCTCTTACTAAGAACAGTATCTTAAACCAAATTATTTCAAAACCACATTGATGGCTTTAAAACATTAGCTTAATCACAATCTCATATAATGGCACAAAACGAAGGACTACTTACCAAGACCTGTCACTACCATAGCTCCAAGATCAGCTACATAGTTTCCTTTGCGAAATGTAGCAACTCGTCCACCCACTCGATCCTGTTTTTTAGAAATTAAATGGCTAAAATCATCAATTCTATTTTAACCATAAGAACCTGGCACGGTACCACCCCAGGCCTCTGTCTCTTATAATTTAAAAAGAAAAGTATAGTTTAGAGTATATTTGGTGTGCAGTGTGGGAACAACTATTTGAGGGAGTGGTAGGGTAATGAATGACACAGAATTAAGTGATAGGAGATAAGAAACAATTCGGCAACCAGACATATTTAGCCACAGGTACTATTATCTCTCTACTCAGCTGTCTCTAATACCATTTACTGTACAGGCTGAGCAAGGGCCACTCATATAGAAAATATCGGCTCACGAATTGCAACACTTAATGCCATCTTTCTATCACCATGTTCTGACTTTTGCCCCCATCCCCAAAGTCACCTGTGAATGACAGATGATTTCTTGACAAATGGTCCTCTAAGTGCAGCCCCATGCCCAGGGGCCGAGTGTGTACAGAGCATAAACTTTTGACAATATCTCTCATTCCTCAACCGGCCCAAGTTTATCTGTGCTGACTAGGGATTTTCAAATATGGGGAAAAATTACTGAGCTGTAGTGACACTTTAGTCATGGATATTTTGACACTACTCCAAATAAATGAAAGCAAAACAAAACTAAAAACCTGTAGATTAAGAGTCACATGGGTAGGGATCATAATGGTCCCATTATTCATTACTGTATTGCTAGTGCACAGAATAAGAGAACACACACGTTTCCTAAATTACCTACGAAATATTTTTAGCAAGATTATATTAAAAATTATTTTGATTTCCCATACTTTATTTGAAAAAATATTTTTAAAATTTACAATTTATAAAAAAGCAACTTAGAAGTACTGCACAAAACATTCTGAAAGCCTCTAAAAATTTTAGATTGTTTAGGTTATCCGAGAAGTGTTGTTTTTTAAATGTTGTTAAGTCCAGGGAAGCCTATAAGTCACTGGAAGAATACAAAATGTCAAAAATCACTCATGAAAATAATTTGAATAGTACCAACTTAACATGATGTTCTTTTTTTCCACTCTGTGCCATCATCCCTTTCCTCCTTTAATTTCCATTTCTCTTTCAAGGACTGATGATAAGGGAACCAACATATCTTGGCTGCATTAGGCACTAAGAAATGGCTAGGGGCGCCTGGGTGGCTCAGTGGTTTAAGCCTCTGCCTTCGGCTCAGGTCATGGTCCCAGGGTCCTGGGATCGAGCCCCGCATCAGGCTCTCTGCTCAGTGGGGAGCCTGCTTCCCCCCCTCTCTCTGCTTTCCTCTCTGCCTACTTGTGATCTCTTTCTCTGTCAAATAAATAAATAAAATCTTAAAAAAAAAGGCTGCTGCCCAAGACCATTCCTTTTCTTTTACTATCTAAAAGAGAATACAATCCACTCTGTTCCACCACTAAAAATAACTGCCACCTACAAAGGGCATGTCCATGAAGGCCCCAAATTTGAAAGTTAACTGCAAGAAGCAATAACCTCCATCAAAGGGCTATAGGGATCATTTACAAACTCTTAATACTCACTGAGCACCTTCCGAAGTTTCATTGTCAAAAATGCTTTATCCAATATAAGTAACATTATCCAAAATACTTTGACTAGTATACAAATCAGTTTGGTGTATTTCAAGCTATAGGATTCATTAATTTGCAATAAAGAGTTTCTTATTACATTGATAAAAACCTATTTCCATTAGGTCCAGCTTCTAAATATAATATAAAATTCTTACCCTGGCTTCCAGAAGTGTGACATCCATTCCGAAACTTTGTAATTGACGAGCTGCTGCCAAGCCTGAGACCCCAGAACCTATAATAATTACCTTTCCTGTCTTTTTAGCTAAAAGTAAAAAACGAACAAAAATTACAGTATTTTATTGTAGGTTTTAAGAGTTTGTTTTACCATTTTTTACATCATGAAAACCTCTAGGTTCTCAATGTGTTATGATGTGTTACAAAGTAAACAGCTCACTTATTTTCCAAATAAAGAAACTACGTAAATACAAATTAGCACATAACTGAAGCTTACAAAATTTAATTCAATGTTAAAAACCTATAAATGAAATCCTTTATCTTTAAAGATTTACTTTCTCATTACACTGCGGTCATGTGCTTTGGTATCTGTGACTGAGTCTGCTTCATTTATCTCATAGTTCTACTAGGACAACCTGACAGCCAAATTATTCTTAAAGCCATTTTCTTTAATCTCTACTTGTGCTGTCCTTACTATCCCTTTCTGAAGAACTATTAAAATTATTAAAGCATCAAAAATAAATTAAAAACAAATAGAAGTGCTACTTCTCAAAATACCCCTCACTCCTGGATTCCTCACAGGATAAAGAACTGGTCAATGAAAGAAAACCTCAAATCTCTGCTTTCATACCAGACTTCTCTCGTTTTTAACAAATTCTGTTTTCTGACTAATTTTTTTTATATTGGAAATTCAGTATCTTTTACTAAAGTACACTTATCAAACCAGAAATCACAGGCAATGCATATTTACGAAGAGATTTTACTTAAAATCTGACATATAATGAGATAAGCTTGCGAATATCGGACTCCAAATTTAGACTTAGAAATCAAAATAAAATGCTACGAGCCTCCTGAAAATAAGAGAGAGTGCTAGAACTCTAAGTTAAAACTATGAAGTCCATTTGCCAGGTCCTTACTTGGTAGGGGTTTTATCCTCTTATAGATGCCGAAGTTGATCAGACCGTGACGCTCTAGGTAACTGTGAACTCGGTGGACAAGCACAGTATCACCTACAGAACAGAGGAATTTTAAAACATGTTCATATTTTTAGCAATTTAAACAGAAAGCTCCTTAACTCTGTTTTGCCGTCATGAAATTATTCTATACATATTTTCCATAAGCTTCAGATCATGTGACTCCTTTAGAAAGGTGATTCCCAAAACTTTTAGTCTGTGATGAAGTCCCAAATGCCTATTGGGAGTTTTTAAGAATGACATTCCATTACAGATGAAATAAAGGATAAAACCAACCCCTTTTAAAGCAGTATTATAATCAGTTACTTTGGCAGAAACTTTTCAAGACTTTATGGGTGGTAAGTGGAAAATGAGAAAGCCAGCCAGCCAGCCAGCCAAATGGCAACAAAGTACCCCAGGGATTAAAGCCGGAACACAGTCCTGGTAAAATTATTAGCAATCTCCTGAACTCACAACTTAAAAAACAAGAAAATAATTACAAAGACACATAATAGTTTTTTATAAGGCTTATTTCTGGATAGCACAAGGTAAAGTAAGATGATAACATGAACTGAAAAAATTCATTATCAATGAACCATGAGCCAAAACCAGTCCCACGGAAAACACTACTTACTGTTGTAAGGCGCTTCTAATTGCTGAAGAGTAGCCTCAAAGGTCAGCTGAATCTTTGGATTATCCAACCACAACTGCAACTGTATTTAAATGACAAATTTTTTTTACACAAGTAGATGCAGACCACATGACCACTTTAAAATCTTTTCAACTTGAAGGCCTCAACTACAGGCTTTCCTTTCACTGACGCAAAGGGTTATACTCCCGACAAACTGATGAAACGCAAAACCATGTCAAACGAGTAAATAACTGAAGAAGCTGGAAGATAGCCTAAAACAAAACCCAAAAAACCCTAGTAACTTGCCAGTATCATACAGCTGGTAGGGACCAACTAGGATTTAAACTGGGTTACTTGACTCCAGAGATACTGAGTAGATAAAAATCCACAAAATCAAATGATCAGTTAGATACGCAAAGATGGAAGGGAGGTAAGAGGTCCCAAGGATAACTCCACAGTTTGTAGCCTACACAGCTAAATGAGTTGGTATGCTATTCACTAAATGAGGGTCACTGAAAGAAGAGGTGGGTTTAGTTTCAAGAAAACCAAGAGATGCAAGACTGGCATCTGGATACAGAGCTAGGGTTCTGAGGGGAAAAAAAAAGTCTGGAGCCATTTGCTTATGGATGATAACTGAAGCCGAAGTGCAGAAGAGGCCTCCTTGGGACAATACACAGCAGAGGGAGGAAAAGACCATAAGGAGCCTTAAGGAATTCCAATCAGTTCACATAATGCCCGGGGCGCCTGGGTGGCTCAGCTGGGTAAGCATCTGCCTTCGGCTCAGGTCACGATCTCAGGGTTCTGGGATCGAGCTTCACATTGGGCTCCCTGCTCAGCAGGGAGCCTGCTTCTCCCGTTCCCTCTGCCTGACACTCCCCCTGCTTATGCTCCCTCACTTTCGGTCAAATAAATAAAATCTTTAAAAAAAAAATAGAGATAAGCCTACAGAGCGGTCAGAGAAGACAACCACCAGGGAGGCAGAAGAACAAGAATACCATCTTAAGCTAACGGAAGGGAAGTTTAAGAGTTTAAGAAGAAAGTAGTCAGTTATTTCAAATACTGCTGAAAAAGCATTAAGATAAGGAATGAAAAATATTATGGTACAATCAATAGGCTCTAACACAAATGCTCTTCAAACTGAATAGGCCAGACCAACTAAATGCCACTATATTTAAGTCCTAGCTAAAAATTAACTGCTCCATAGACAAGTGTCAACAAAGACATGTGGCTGTGTGTAAATAAACCCAATTACAAAAAGATATGACCGAATTCATAAGCACCCTCTACTTTTCTCCATGGCCACTGTCAGGGCAAAATGGAATTCCTCAAGTACACACTAGGCCCAAGCTCCTCACCCCTCAATACAAGCCTTCTTCCTCTGCCCATCCTATAAAAAAATAATAAAGTTCAGGTCATAGTTTTTAGCTCAATAATCCTAAAGTTGTTGTGGTTTCAAAATCTGGAAGCAAAAGAACGGACACAATTCTTGTAAGAGAATGATTTATGTTCAGTTTTACAGCTAGAGGCCCACAACTCTAACCTGGGCCAGTCCTTCCTTCTCCCAATCTAGATTTTCGTCACAGAATGTAAATCAGAGAAAACAGACATCACTGTAAATCCACCACTCAAATTCAAGTAAAGAGTGAAAACTTTTTTCAGATGAAACAAAAAATGACCTTATCTAAACAAATACACTTCTAAAAGAATTTAATCAATCAACTTTAAGTAAGCTCTATACTCAACATGGGACTTGAACTCAAAATCCTGAGATCAAGAGTTGCATGCTCTACTGACTGAGCCAGCCAGCTGCCCCTAAAAAATCCATTCAGATCAAATATTGATGTTATACACAGAAGCTGATTCTAAGACAAGTAAGCGTCAGAAATATACATTAAAAATTTTCCATTCACTTTTTTAAAAATCACCCTGTTTTTTCTTCATTCAAAAATCCGTTTATTCTGTACTATGAAAACCCAATATAACCCACCACCCACTCTAGCTAATAATTCAGCAGGGGTTTTGCAAACTAATAGCCAAAGTAAAGAAGTTAGTGGTAGCTAAAAGCAGACATGCTAAAATGACATCTGAGCTATACTCAAAGTAGCCGAAATTACAATATAAATTTCTTCTACTTTGCATCACCCTAGAGTACACTGAATATGTTCTGAATAGTATCTTGTCTTCCTCTACTCTGTGGCTTAAAAATTTGATGAATAAAGGCCATGAAAGAAAAATTCAAAGACATAAAAAATGACTAATAAATGTGGGAAAAAATCAGTCTTTTGGAAATAGAAAAGAAATGAAAAACTTTAAGTCTATTACAGCAGCACAAATTATCATTTTTTTTAACAACCAAAGCACGGGCAGAGCAATAGGGACGCTGACTGATTCAGTCTTCTCTGGGAAGCTATGTGACCATATCCATCTATCATCTATCTATCATTTATCTATATCAATTGATATATATGTATGTATTGTATTCGAATTTTTATACATACATGCACATATGTTTGTGTGTGTGTGTATGTCATAAGGAAATAATAACCAGAGATAGTCAAGATGTATAAAGCTGTTCAGAGCTTAATAAAGCACAAATGGACATATAAATGCCTAACTTACAGTATGACCTAACTATCAGACAAAATATCATGCAGACATTAAAATCAAGCACTTAGCCAAAAGAGGAGGTTGAAGCAGAGGAGCAGAACAGAATAAGAGTTTGTCTTATCCTGGGAAAGACAGACAAAATGATTATTAAAAATTTGAAAAACATGGGGGGAGGGGGTGGCACAGTTCAGTCACTGAGCACTCAACTCCTGGTTTTAGCTCAGGATCTGATCTCAGGGTCATGGATTAAGTCCCACAATGGGCTCAGGGTGGAGTCTGCTTGACATTCTTTCCCCCCTCTCTCCCCCCTGCTCCTCCCCCAATTCACGCTCTCTAGAATAATGAAATCGTAAGGGGAGGGGGGAGGCAGGGTGTGGGGAGGCACCTGGGTGGCTCCGTCAATTAGTCACTTAAGCGTCTGACTCTTGGTTTCAGCTCAGGTCAGGCTCTCAGGGTTGTGAGACTGAGCCCTACATCTGGCTCTGCGCTGGGTGTGGAGCCTGCTTAAGATTCTTTCTCTCCTCCTCCCTCTGCCCTTCCTCTGCTTTAAAAAAAAAAAAAAAAAAGTTTCAGGGCACTTGGCTGGCTCAGTCAGTAGAGCACGCAACTCTTGATCTCAGGGTTGTGAGTTTGAGCCCCACATGTGGCCTGGTTTACTTAAAAAATTAAAAGTCTGAATGAAGATTCTTTGGGTTTATGAGATTATGAAAAACAAAAAGAATCCAAAGGATATATGGGAACAGCATTTCAATTTTTAAAAACAAAAATTAAATACATATTTAAAAAAATAACTGGGGGCACCTGGGTGGCTCAGTGAGTTAAAGCCTCTGCCTTCGGCTCGGGTAATGATCCCGGGGTCCTGGGATCGAGCCCCACATCGGGCTCTCTGCTCAGCAGGGAGCCTGCTTCCCCTTCTCTCTCTGCCTGCCTCTCTGCCTACTTGTGATCTCTGTCTGTCAAAATATGTAAAATCTTAAAAAATAATAATAATAACTGAAAGGAAAAAACTAATTTTTTTAACAATGGTTATCTCTGGGTAATGGTACATGTTATAGCTAATTTTGTAATTCTTCCCTTTCTTTTTTTGCCATTATTGTCCATAAAAGTAATATGCACTTTTTAATAATCCAAATGGAAAAAAGGCTGACATGGAAACTTACTGTGCGGTTTCGAATGAACAGAAAAACCTTCTGAGTCTGCTGCGGTCCACTGATGATATCTGGAAAACAGGCTGCTTCTTGAGAAGTCATCCGGTCATGAGGAAGTCTACTCTGGAAAGCTGCACCCTCCACACCTAGCAAAGAAAGCAAAGGACTTCTGGGAAAAGTGCAAGTGAATACAAAACCAGGGATAATGAAACTCCTGAAGAACCTCTGTAAAGCTCTGCCTCATTCACAGAGCAATCTCACCTCCTTTAAAAATCTTTTATTTTTTGCTCAAAAGCCGAAACATCTTTAGAATTTACTTTACTCTTGAGCATAATGTTCCAAAAATTACATTCTACCAATGAGCAGAACAATGTACCTCTGAAAACAGAATAGAGTATGCAGCACATTTTCTTCATCCACAAAACAGCTTTGTAATACTGGAAGATAATCTAATTAAAATTAGCATCACTGACGGTGTTCCCAAAATCTGAAAACTAGGGAACCAGAATAAAGGAAAACATACTAAAAGGAAAGCAAAAGAGACTACAGAATGAAAAACACAACCACATGCCTTCTTTCGAGATTACAGCAGGGAACATGGAGAGGACTTTGAGATTTAATCACCAACAGTAAGAAACGCGTGATTATCTGGTCCGTGGTATACCATCCGTTAGTTCCCACAATGCAATGCTGGCAAAGGTGAGGTAAGTTAGGCGGACTACAATGAGGACACAGAAGCAAGGAATTTACCTTCCCTGCAAAAACATTAGCAATGCTTTACTATACTACACAAGTATGTCACTACAGATACTATACACTACATATACATACAATGTATACATATTCTCTGTGCAAGTAAAATATATGTTGTTTTGAAACTTTTAAAATTGGGTATTAAATCAATTCTTTTTTATAAGCTGATAGTTAAGTACATCTTCAGAAGATGTCCTTAAAACATATTTACATGTATTCTACCTGTATTTCTGAGATCACTTTATAAAAGACATATTTAACCACTAGCTTATGAAAATATCAAGACAAAGTTTCAAAATTCACTATCACTGAAATAGTTATATGTAAGTAACAAAACAGGCACCAGATATCCATATTTATCATTTAAAGCACATAAAACAAGAAGTTAGAAACACTGATAATGGAAACAAAATTAAAGGAAAGGCAAAGTAAGATTAAGAAAATAAAAAGTACAAGGTAGGTAAAGATATAACTTAGAAAATGATACCTAAGTTATTAAGGAGCGGTCTCCACATAGACATTTATAAGCAATAACTCAGACAAAAGTCATTAACAAGAGGTCAAGCAAAAATGCCTAATGCTAATATGGGTGGCACATTAAGAAACGATATTTTTGAGAGAAGGAAAAAAAATCTATCCACTCACAGTAGATAATGAAGGCACATGTACTCTATTCACATTACAAAATCAAATCAGCAAGTCTCTCATTCAGTGAATCTCAACCTAAAATTAAAGACTGTCAGGACAATTAATTATTCCCTAAGAAAAAACAAAATCAGTAAGAGCCATATTATTGGGAGTGGAACATGAAATTAAGGCAAGGAGAGAAGAAATGCTGGCAATAGGGGTAGGTTATTTCAGTAATGTGAAATTTTCTAAAACTGCACATAGCTTTGATGTCCCTAGTCCCCTACCCCCAATCAAATAAACAAAAAACAAAACCAAGAACAAAATCACGTCACATTATAATAACAATTATCTACATATCCCAAGTACTCAGAACAAGTTTCTTAAAATAGGTTACCTTCATAAGTGTATACTATTAACATGAAAATCAATTTGCTCTATAAACTGGACTCCTCCCTCCCCCAAACAGGGGTAGTTTTCTTAGCTATACCTTCTACATGCTTATTAAGTCATCACTGAACATCAATCCTACTGCAAAATACTGCCAATGACAGTAAAAAAAAAAAAAAAAAACCCATGTAGGGAAAGACTAAATTTTGAATTCTATTTGGCTCCTCATTCCAAGTGCTCTAAAAATCACTCTAAATTAGTTGGCTAACTTTGGGAATCTTGAGACAATGTAACAATTAAGAAATGTGATCTACATAAGTCATGTGGCAGTTTTAGGAGGATCTTTAAATCAAATAACAAAAGATTACCAAAAGGAATTAAAGAAGCCAAATATTGTGACACTAATGTATGTGCAGAATAATAATCTTCTCCATCTCTATCTTTCACATAACATCCAAAAACACCTATTCTTAAATACTTGTCAATTTTTAAGAATGAAAAAGTTTCTAAAAACTCAATAATTATTTTTCCCCTTTTGGTTTTTAGGTTTGAAGACATTATTTCAAGGAAGGAAGACCATTATCAATATAAAGGTGAAAATTTTAAGAAAAGGTCTAACCTTTATCAAAGGAACAAAAAATGTTAACTTGGAACCCAAGCTTCAGAAGCTCAATCAATGCACTCTTTTAATAGGATATTTCCAAAATGAACTAACAGGCCATTCTGGACAACAGAACTCGTAAATATCTCCTTTAGAGGGAAAAACCTTAAAGAATACAATTAACTTGGGGCGCCTGGGTGGCTCAGTGTGTTGAGCCACTGCCTTCGGCTCGGGTCATGATCTCAGGGTCCTGGGATCGAGCCCCGCGTCGGGCTCTCTGCTCAGCGGAGAGCCTGCTTCCTCCTCTCTCTCTGCCTGCCTCTCTGCCTGCTTGTGATCTCTCTCTGTCAAATAAATAAATAAAATCTTTAAAAAAAAAAAAAAAAAAAAAAGAATACAATTAACTTTAATAATATCCTTATTACAAGGGAAGTACCAGTAGTACATTTCATTCAAAAGTAATTTATACTTGCTGTTTGTGTGGATTTAACACAGTCTGGTATTCTGGAAATTGAGAATGTTTCAAAGAGGCAACCTTAATTTTTTAAAAGCCCCAAGGCTGCCTATGTATCTCTCTTGCCCCCTCCGTTCAATTCCTTTTTCCCTACACTTCACACAGGAAGTTCCAGCATCATCCTTCAAAATGCAGTCATGCTAAACCAGAAATGCCCTTTCTAATGGTCTGACCGGCTCACACTTTCTCTGAAAACACAGTAAAAGTCATAAAATATTTAAGGGACCAAAAAGACCTTTTTGATAGATTAGAGACGCAGATAAGGAGCGGGGGATGGCAAGGCCAGAACTCCTCTATTCCATGAAACCACTTCCTCCCTGATTCTGATGATACGGGTAGCATCTTGAGTAGAGTGAGAAACAGAGATATAAAAATCAACAGAAAAGAAGGCCTCCATGAAACTTACTTGTCTTTTTTTTTTCCATGAAGTAAATAAATTAACTAGAAAAACTAGATTTCTAGTTGATGAGTAAAAACAAAAGCTTGACAAGAATCTACGTATAAGATGACTTCAAATTAGTACCTATATATACACCATATCCAGTCCTATAATGGTTTAAAAAGACAAACAGAATAAAGAACAGAGGGAAAGGAGAGAAAAAGAAAAAAAAAAGAGAGAGAATCATGTGATTTCTTATGCTTTACATCTTTTATTTCTAGGGTAAACATACACTTAAAATAACTCTGACGGAGGGTATAAGGACTAGTCTATGCATAAGAGAAGACCCCTGGGTTCTCACTCCTCCGAACTGTTGGTGTATCCTCCGTCATATCGTTTTAATTGTATTTTGGGTCCTAATCCATAAAACAGGGATGGATGCAATATTATCCGTTTGACAGCAGGAAGCTAGAGAAAAATGATCTTAAGTTCCCTTCTAATTTTTAAGATGTAGGATGAATACACCAGCTTGATGTGGATTTATAGAAGTTAAGATATGATCCTGGTCCCAAGATACTCATGATGGTCATTTGGTTTATTAAAAACAGAATGTTGACTGCTTATAAGCATATCCTTCTAACTAACCATCTCACAAATGCATGCTTCTGAACATGGCAAAGATCTGAAGAGAGATCCTGAAGGGTTAAGAATAGTCCCCACCATGCTTGGAAACACTTAAAAAAACAAAACAAAACACCTCATGTTCTACTGAACAGTAAGTCAGAAGCACCACAGTTCTATATGGAAGTCTGTTTTTACTTTCAGCAATAGAGAATATTGTTTACTAAAGCAAAAGAGTAAATTTAACCACGTTAAAACAAAAAGCAGTAAGAAAACTCAGTTTATTTCTTCAAGATTCAAGCTTTAAAGGCTATCTATCCCCTGATCCCCAACAGTTCCTGAAGAGCTGATCGTGCATCATGTGATGAGTAGCATTCTTGAACATTTATCTGCCACATTGACTCTGAACGAGGATTTTAACTCCTCAAGAGAAACCCCATGTACTGATTGTCAACCTCCAATCCTTGGGACAGCATTTAAACAAGTTTACTTCTAACATTCTGGATCCCCTATATACTAATTTCTGCACTAACAGTGAACTTTGACCCAAGAGTAAAATACAAATATTTCCCAGACCCGCTGTACACAACTGCAAAAGACAAACAATTTTAAAGTAGACATAACAGTTGAAAAGTGACAAACTCCAAAAGTGAAGTAATACCTATTCCAGTTCTTTCAAAATGTTATGTATCAGTCAGCTTTGAGCACTGAACCACACAAAAACATCCAGGGCAAAGGATGAAATCCAGCCATATCACTTTGGATTCCTGGAACAAACTTTAATAGCTCTAGATGGGCCCTATCAATCATTTAACCCTTTACTTCTTCCTAGAAGTAAAAATATCATAGTTCGATCTGGAAAGAAACAGCATTTCAACTTAAAAAAAAAAAAAAAAAGCAAACAATTTTCACATGACAAATGTTTAAACTACTAAATAATTAACTATATAATGTTAATTGAAAAACTATCCAACACTATCTGACAACCACCTCTGAAGAGTGCCTTGCCTGAATAATTCCTCTGACTAGTCCTGGAATGACTTTCTGTCCTTCCTTTTTTTTTTTGAAGGCTTTCAGCCTATGGCTTCTCCTCTCTGTATATGTAGCTGTATTTCTTTTTAAAGGTCCCATGATTCCTAAACCTATGTTCTATATCATGTTTCCTAGCACTGTAAAAGCTGCCAGGAAGAAAAGGACCCGCCATCTCCTCAAACACGTGAAGAGTGGAGGGCTGAGATCGGCCTGAGGACTTCAAAAGGTTTTGCTTGCCTTTGCTCTGGCTACACGCTCTCCTACGCTACTCCTCTGTCCTGATGGCTCTGTTTGCCCTGCGCTCCTGGCTACCATGCAGAAACCACAGCCAAAAACACTTGCAAGCATCAATCCCTGACTTGGCGGCTCTTGCTCCTAAGTGGCAAGCATCTAATGCCACCCTCACCTGATGCTTGGCCGTCTCCATACCCTCCAGAACTGTCGTCTTGAAGTCCTCCTGCTTGCCCTGTGGAAGGAAAGAGGAGAACTCAGGGACCTTACTCCATAAATTAAGATAATATCTGGACATAAAGGCCTAATAGTTGGAGACTCACAGATTCACCACCAACTAGTAAAACCGTATTGAGAGAGCTCCTTCTTCTCGAATCAGGCCCAGGGAATCACATCATAGTCTTCCAAGTTCTGGTCAGAAAATTTCAACTTTACACACTGATTCTTGTTGAAAGGTAGCAGAACAAAGTACACGGTATTTCTAATCACTAAATCCTTGCTGTTGGTCTTATTAAATCAAGGTTGGATGGGGGGAAGAAACGAATTCCAAACGTCTTTTACTACTTGTTGCTAGACTGAGTTAGGTGTCACACGGGCTCGAGGGTCTAGAGCCACAACAATTCAGCATCTGCTCAATCTCCCTTTATCTTTACCTTTCTATCCACAGAGAATATACTTAAGTAACAGGCAAAAGATATAGTTTTAGTGAAAAATTCTCCCATTGACTTCAAAGCAGGGACTGTAAAGATTCAGCTCCAAAACAAGTTTCATTTACTATGCATGCCAGACAGCAGCAGGTCTGAAGACGCCAGTGCTTCCTTAGTAAAACTTTCAAACACACCACAAGACACCCTGCAGTCATATGCCAAGTAATGTAGAGAGACACACACAGGAGGGGCTGGGGGAAGGCAAGTTATGGGGGAGCTTCTACTTCAAGCTACGTAATAAGCCAGCTAAGAGATTGTCCTCATTGACTAATATGTAGAAATAACTTCAAGAAAGGTATCACAGCTTGAAAGTTCCATCTGACGAAGTCCAAATAGATCATCTTCCAGACTCTTCCAAAATCTATCACCAAGACAGATGCTATGATCTTCTTAAGGTTCTAGCTACCTAGTAAACTATGAGAAAACTACAGCATGATCTTTAAAAGATGCGAAAATACTCTCCAATGATCTAAAACTAGACAAGCATCACTAAAAAGTTTATTTTAGAAGAACTCAATGAGAAAGCAGACTGATTAACCACTATTTGAGTTAAAAGGGTGCAAGAAAGTAAAAATGACATCTCTATCCTCACGTATTTGAAGGTATTTAGATAGAAATGATTTCTGACATTAGAATGTGTTACTAGAAGGTATATGTTCTGAGGATAGGATAGAATCTCTTTCTAAAATTATTTCACTATGCTCCTGTCTTAATGACCCTTGAGGTTTTAGAAGGATATGGCTCTCAGACAAGGCTCAAGATACAGGATTCGTTTACAGTCTTTGGAAAAGGGCATATAATTATAAGGAGATGACTCCTTACAAAATCTAGTCTGCAAACATCTTGAAAATGCAGGCCCTCCATTTTTTATTTTACTATTAAAATTTAAATAAGGGATGCCTGAGTGGCTCAGTCAATTGAGCATCTGCCTTCAGCTCAGGTAATGATCCCAGGGTTCTGGGATGGAGACCCACATTGGGCTCTCTGCTCAGTGGGGAGACCGCTTTCCCTCTGCCTCTGCTCTCTCGATCACTCTCTCTCAAATAAACAAAGAAAAAATTTTTTAAAAAGTTTAAATAAAAATACTGCTTAACTTCTAGATTTATTCATAAAAAAACTTACAGATTTTTTTTTTTTGAAGTTGTCATTGTTCTGTTTGATTCCAAACAGAACCACCCTAGACCAAAAGTTGAATCGTATTTTAAAAAGGGGGAGAGGTGGGTGCCTGGGTGGCTCAATTGGTTAAGGTCCTGGGATCAAGTCCCACACCCGGCTCCCTGCTCATGGGGAGTCCCACACCCAGCTCCCTGCTCATGGGGAGTCTCCTCCCTCCCGTCTGCCCTCCCCGCTGCTTGCGCGTTCCCTCACTCTCAAAATCTTTATGTGGGCAGGGAGAGAGAGGCTCAGAACAATGAAATAAATACAGTTTCCAAGAATAACATTTAAGCACTATGAACAATATCGCTCCTGACTCTCTCAAATTATGTAGCCCAACTGGCAAAGAATGAAAGCTACAGTCTCCTGTCAGGAAGGCATCTCACAACTTCTAAAAATAAAAACAAACACCACTTTCAAGCTAGCCATTAAGTCCTGAATTATTTTATCCTTCCTATTTCTCTCATTTGCTTTCTTCCCCCACTATATGTCATAGAATATGCTAAAATAATTTATCTTAACCTACAGGTAGCCCTTGGCTGACTGTTGACTGTCACAGTCTTTAGACAAAAATTCCATACAAATGTAGATTTCTTAAGCCTGACTTCTGTGCTCAAAAGCTTAAAAACGTTGCTCTTTTACAAGATAGGGAGGTCTTTTTTGACTTCTGCTTTTGAAAAAAGGAACAAAACTCAGATACTGTTCCTCGATAAAAATATGTTAAGAGTAATATGAAAAATACTCAATACCCTGCAATAGTTTTTAAAGGGATCCCTTTTAACCGCAGACAGTCAAAATAGAAATGAAACTCCAAAGTACTGCATAAACAGAGAAATAGGAGAAAACCAAATAGGTGATATAAACATGCAAGAAATGATGAGAAACAAAACAAAAAGTGCTTATAATTAAGTAAAGAAACAACGCGTCTCTTAACTTGATGAACGTTTAGAGATAAGATCGCTACTTTCTAATCATAATACTCCAATATCTGGAGAGTGCCTATTTCTCCAAAGACAGATAACAGCATCATCTTTATTAGTGGTATTCCAGACCAATTCTTCCATCATCTTAAAAACAACACACATACAAATGTTTGCAGCTAACTTTCCATCCAGGATTGCCTCTGATCTGATTAGAACACATAAAATGCCATATTCACTTCTTCTTTGGGTCCTTCTGGCCTGGGACTCTGCTTCTGACAGTGGCACAGGGACAAGGAACAGCAGGCAAGTATAGTTATTATCCTACATGAGTTCAAATTCAAGATAGAAAATGAAAATATACAAAAGCAACTCTTTCATATCACCTTGATTTTGGCACTACTGCGCAGGAGACCTTTGGTTTTCATTCCCACCATATACACACACACTCCTCAAGACCCTTAACACCTGTATTTGTGCATATCTTCTACAAGTTGAAAATAAAATTTTTGGTTTAGCTTACACAGCAGCCTTTCAGCTGCTCTCTAATAAACTCCCACAGACCTGGTAGATCATTATTGAAGAATAGTCAAATATTTTAGTTACAGTCACACTACTGGATGCTTTCTCATCTTGATTCAAATCCCTAGCAGATCACTCTTCCAATATCTTAAAAGGAAATCTATGATGTCTTTCACATATTTTCATCTGACAAGCATGAAGGACAGGACCACTGATATCCTATTCCCAGGAACACACTGACCAACAGATTCACATTTTGACTTCAGTTTGTTGAAAGCACACTCAAATCAATAACTTTTGTAGACAATTTGAGAAACTTCTAAGTCTTCTGGGAAACAATGATTTTTAAACAGAAAATCAACTTATCAAAATTTAACCAAAATCGTACAAATTTATAGAATAAAAGTGACTGCCAAGCTAATGGTTTCAATTAAACCTGACAAATTAGCAGAGAGAGAGAAAAAAAAAACCTTGCAAGTTTAAATCACCTGTGAACACATAAGTTTCTACTCTATTAACACTTCAGTTTAGTTTATATTTTAAATAATCTCACTAATTCAGTGTTCACCAAATACCTATTCCAAAACAGTTGAGCACAAGTAGAAAGTTGAACACATTAAGTACCTATTTTCAAAGGGCTTATAATCTAATTGGGGAAAGATGAAAAATATCCAGAAAGAAACGTTATTTTTTAGGGAAACAAGAAACAAACACAGACTTGAGGAATCAAGAAAGCTTTTCTGAACAAATCCAGAGATTTGGCAAAAACCACCAGCATGGTCCAGAACACTTATAAAAGCAAGGAGAAAAGCACAGTCAGGGAATATATAGAGAACCACACAGCACTTGCAGATGTGGAAGAGCAGGGTAAGTAAATGGCCCATTTTTTTGGCCCATTCAGTGCCAAAACCTAAACTTGATCTTAACAGTAATGGGGCAGAACTGGCAGCAAAACAAGCGATATTTTAATGAATCTAATGTGGTCACTTTGTACCAGATGGATCACAGGGAAAAGGTGACCTGGATAAAAGAGAGCCAACTGAAAGACTGTTTAAATAATTTAGATATGAAGTGAAATTCACTAGAACAAAAAGGTAACAATGAAAATGGATAAGGCACAGCAAGTCAAAGAAGCTGTTTGCAGGAACATACAGGGCTTTAAAAAACACTTGATCAAAGGGTAAGGGACAATCAAGATGACTCCAAGGTTTTAAAAGTTCAAGAATGGTAATACAATGCACAAAATGGGAAATTTGGGGAAAATTTAGGCAAACTAAATTAAAAAGAAATACTCCTTACTTAATTACTTAGTCTTTAAAGTAATTAAAAGACTACACTCCAGGGGCACCTGGGTGGCACAGTTGGTTAAGCAGCTGACTCTTAATTTTGGCTCAGGTTATGATCTCAGGATTCTGGGATCAAGCCCTTTGTCAGGCTCAGAGGTTTCTCTCTCTCTTCTCCTCCCCCAGCCCTGCCAAATAAATAAATAAATCTTGAAAAAAAAAAAGAAAAAGAAAGAAAGAAAGAAAGAAGAAAACAAAAAAGACTAGAACTCCCAAGTTAGGATGGGTCAAAACTTTAAAATAACATGGAGATAATAATACGGTCAGAGAAGGATGCCTGGGTGGCTCAGAAGACTGTCTGCCTTCAGCTCAGGTCATTATCCCAGGGTCCTGGGATGGAGTCCCACATCAGGCTCCTTGCTTAGCAGGGTCCCTGCTTCTCCCTCTGCCTGCTGCTCCCCCTGCTTGTGTTCTCATGCTCTCTCTTTCTGACAAACAAAAATAAAAATAAAAATAAAAAATAGTAATAGGCTCAGAGAGTTTGAATCAGTTGTAAATGTAGGACTAACCTCAAAAGGAAAGTCACAGCTTCAAAAAGGAATTGGTCAACATAGACAAATAATAAGAAAAAGTTAAAATAATTGAAAGGTAGTGAGTTATTGGTGACTGTCTCCACTTCATGCTGCCTTCTAGTCCTCTCTGTAGTGAAAGGTGGCTTTAAAAACATCCTCCGGGCGCCTGAGTGGCTCAGTGGGTTAAAACTCTGCCTTTAGCTCAGGTCATGATCCCAGAGTCCTGGGATCCAGCCCCCCCGCATCATATTGGGCTCTCTACTCGGCAGGGAGCCTGCTTCCCCACCACCCCCACGCCCACCCCGCACCTGCCTTTCTGCCTACTTGTGATCACTGTCTGTCAAATAAATAAAATCTTTAAAATAAAATTTAAAACATCCTCAAGTATACTGACTGCTCTTAATGTATCTCCTTCCTAACTTTTTGACTATGAATCTGGACAGAAGAATAAATGATCTACAGCAGTTCAAAGAAATGCAAAGGGAAATGAACTGGGCTCACAGAAATAGATAAAACTAGCCTGAAGGAAAAGCCTCAGGTGTTCCTTTGAAGCACATCAGAGGCATTTTAACACAGCTAACACTGACCAATACTTTCCAACAAAATTATCCAGAATGAATGGAATCTAAGGATTTCAACTAAAACAGCAATCTTAAGGTTACACTGTCAATAAGGTCTAGAATGCAAGAAAATGGGTGTTGCTTGAGGGAGAAGCAGGACTAAAATTTTCTCATTTTGTCCCCCAGGAGGAGCAGTAGTTCTGCTGATTTGCACCAAAAGACAACAATGGGGCAGAAGTGAGAAACTCAGTAGCAGAAACCCTATACAAAGTAAAAGCCCTATAAACCAAAGAGGAAAACAAAGATTTTAGAAGCCAATGGGAAGAATTAACTTTTTTAACATACTGTTTCCTTCCACATTCCGTAGCAGGATATTTCTCACCTATTTTGTTGTAAAATCTTGGTTTGTAGTTAACTTTTCAAAGTGTTCCAAAGTCTACAATTTACATGCTATTACTGCTTAACTACCAAGCTTAAAGTGAGTTTGAGTAATTAAACAACAAAGCTTACTTTTTTTAAAAGTTAGTTTGTTTACATATCATATGTAATCTCTATACCCACGTGGGGCTCAAATTCACAACTCAAGAGATCAAGTCTTCTGACTGAGTCAGCCAGGCAGTCTTCACCTGTTTCTAAAAAGGCCAATACTGAAGTTTACCCTAGACCTATTAAAAGAACCATAGTAACTTTTTATAACTGATGATAACCACGAAAGATTCCAACAAAAGAATCCCTTTTTCCTGCTCAACTAAGTTTTTCAGAATGCTAGCTATCTCTACATCTCAGATTAGGGGCTCTTCCCATCCTCAATATGATTTGAGTCTACACTGCTATGAGGAAGATACAACTTCTTAGGCATTAATTAATCACATGTGTTCTTCTACTTTCACATATCAGAAGATGCAAAACAAACAAACAAAAGCAAAAACACCACTTTATCTTCAAATGTTTAAGACCACTGTGATTAGGAAATACTGCAAAAATGTTAACATTAGCTTATCTCAGTATTTGATATATGGATTTTGATTAGTTTACTCTGAGGAGAGAAAATTTATATTAGGAAAGTACCAAGATTTGCCATTCTTCCTATGATTTAACATACAAAAGCTTAAATGATTTTGCAAGTGACATGTTACTGAAAATGGGTTACCACAAATACTTTCCAGTTTCCAAAAGTGATAAGGTATCAACCAACCCTCATTTTTTCCTGAATAAGACACCAGTCCAGGCTATTCCTAGTTCAACTCTTTGTTTAATAAATAGACAAAGACGGAATTCTCTTTTGATCCCCATACCAAGCCCCATTTTGGAGATAAGCAAGTCCTCACAGACCAAGTACCCTATTCTTCCAGTACACCATGACCATACCAAATAAAGGATGGTAGCAAAAAGAACTCAAGGAAATTATACAAAAAAGTTGTCGGCTAACCAAACTACCATTTTGTCTTAATAAAAAACAAAACAATGAGTGAAATGGAATCATTAAGAAAAGCAGCTCAATCTGTTAAAGACAGAACATAAAACTGGTAGCATCTGATTCAATGGTTATCAGCCAAAAGCAGTAAACAGTTAAAAATCAAGGATATTAACTGCTTCATAAGGGCCTAATTGAATTCCTTCATGTTTAATATAAAACTTCCAAAATCCAATTTTGGAAAAACACTTAAAAACTACTTCTGGATTCTCACCATACTTTGAATACACATTTAGTGTACTGTTTCTTCACTGTAGCCAAATATTAAACCCGTAAACCCAAAATGGACTATGAATTCTTTGCAGGAAGACCCAGTCTTCAGCTCTGAACTCTAAGAACCCAGCACCACACCTGGAACAGAGCACTGTACTTTTACAATTAATGTGTAGAATAAAGTAAATGAGGAACTGCCAAATTTGGGGCAATTTTACTTTGTGTAGAAAATGTCTCTCTCTTTTTTTTTTCCCCCATTTCCTCTCAATCTGGGGGCTGTGAGTTCAAGCCCTGCGCTGGGTGTACAGATTACTTAAAAATAAAATCTTTAAGAAAAAAATTCCTTCCACACTAATTCTTAAAAGATTCTTCCATTAAGCCAAGGATTTAGGAAGACTTACTTCCCTTCCACTCTTTCTGCCTATAAGTCCCTCCAAATGTTTATACTAGAATGTGGTATTTAAGAGTTATTTCACCTTCTATGGGATTTATGTATGCATTTATAACTCATATTAGGCCATAAATTATCTGTGAGTGGGGACCATGTGTTGCATAGTGCTATGTATCTTGACCCATTTTTAGTTACCTCTTAAAATATAAAAATGTTGAATTAACCTAGATTACACCTTTTCAGCCTGTGACTTTTATACTTAGCTCTCCAGTAAATTATTCTGGGGCACAGCTCCAAATCAGAACACTGAAATGATGCTATGCAAGAAAATTACTCCTAGGTCTGCTTTCTAAATGTATGCACCACCATACTTCATACAATGAGAACTCACATGATTTCTAGGCACTTACTTGACACAAGCAGAACAAAATGGCAACATAAACAACTCTGTTAGGAATGAATTTCTAGCAACTTCTAGTAAATCTACAAAGAGGGTCTCCTGCTGGGTATAGGGATGTAACACTCCCCATGGACACCTGAATCCATTCTCATGAAATCTGAAAGCTATTCCTGCTATCTGACTGTATTTGAAGGCATGGCAAGGGAAATCAAGAGAAAGCCTGGGAGAAACCACCTGAAAATAGTTATGGCATGATAAATTAAATTCTTCACTGAACATGGACCATAACCATCCATGCTGCCAACCAAACCCAGGACGTCTACTATTATCAGTACAACTGCCTCAAACAGGATCCTAAGAACAAAGAACTATAAAAATGTAAAGGCCATTATACAAATATTAGGACCACTGATTTTCTTTTCTTTTAAAGTAAGGAAATTCATCTTCAACTCTTCTCTGGTCAAATTCTATTATACTAAGTTCTAAAGACTAGTCCAAAAGATTCTGCCTTTTCGATTTTTGCTATACTGAATAATCAATTAAGTATTTAGTCATCAATCTTTTGTCATAAGTATTTTCACTATAATAGTATTTGTGATCAAATTTAATTGCATTTTAGGGGCGCCTGGGTGGCTCAGTGGGTTAAAGCCTCTGTTTTCAGCTCGGATCATGATCCTAGGGTCTTGGGATAGAGCCCCTCGTCGGGCTCTCTGCTCAGCGGGGAGCCTGCTTCCTCCTCTCTCTCTGCCTGCCTCTCTGCCTACTTGTGATCTCTGTCAAATAAATAAAAATCTTAAAAAAAAAATAAAAGAAAAAGAAAAATGGTACATGAGACACAGGCACCTGCTTTTATGTATTTTTTTTTAAAGATTTATTTATTTATTTGACAGACAGAGATAACAAGTAGGCAGAGAGGAGGAAGCAGGCTCCCTGCGGAGCAGAGAGCGTGATGCATGGCTCAATCCCAGGACCCTGAGATCATGACCTGAGCTGAAGGCAAGGGCTTTAAACCACTGAGCCACCGAGGCGCCCCTACGTATGTATTTTTTTTTTTTTTTTAAGATTTTATTTATTTATTTGACAGAGAACACAAGTAGGCAGAGAGGCAGGCAGAGAAAGAGGAGAAAGCAGGCTCCCCGCTGAGCAGAGAGCCCGATGCGGGACTCGATCCCAGGACCCTGAGATCATGACCTGAGCCGAAGGCAGCGGCCTAACCCACTGAGCCACCCAGGCGCCCCTACGTATGTATTTTTAAACATACTTCTGATATCTCTGAAATTCATTAACTTGAAGAAATCTTGAGAAAAGCATCTTAATAGCCCATTTCAAATTTCATTTTATTATTTTAAAGCAAGTTTCCATAAGTCTTTTTTTTTTTTAAGTATTTTATTTATCTGACAGAGAGAGATCACAAGTAGAGAGGCAGGCAGAGAAAGAGAGGGAAGCAGGCTCCCTGCTGAGCAGGAGCGCCAGATTCCAGGCTCAATCCCAGTACCCTGAGATCATGACCTGAGAGGAAGGCAGAGGCTTAACCAACTGAGCCACCCAGGCGTCCCTAAGTTTCCATAAGTCTTAAGCTTTACACAACTAAGCTACTTCTAACCCCAGATATCTTTCCAAACCAGAGATCCTAAATAGCTATCCTACAAAAATTTAAATTCAGAAACTACTAAGACTTTTCTGAAAATGTTCAACTATTGTAAGGCAACGGAGTGAGGGAAAAAAATGTTTTTGTATGAAAATAAAAAAGCTAAGTGCTAGCAAACCATTAATATGTAAAACCTCTTTGAAGAATCAATGGCACACAGGGTACCAACTGAACCAAGAAAGGAAAAAAGCAATTCTCTAAAAGAAGGTTACTGTAACAGAGGTATTATTCTAAACCAATAAAACCCAACAGAGATTTTTACTGTTTTACAGATGTTCCACTACTCTGTGACACACTAATAACCACTCCATTCCAGAAACTTTTGAGGTTTAGTTGGCATGACTTTAAGAAAATTTTATCTTTTTATCTTAATAGAAGAAGTACTAGGAAACCAAATAAACCCATCATTTGTTAAAACAAATATATTCGGACATGTACAGTAAATGTAAAAATACACGGAAATGTTAAGGAAAACAAATCATTTTAATTTTAAATATAAGCAGCAATACTTAGTATGAAAAATACATTATTTACTCATGTAACTACCACAGACTATAGGCCACATCCAGTTATCATCAAAAACAGACAAATCTAAAAATAATTTTTAAGCCACAACAAAACTTCTTCCCAATTACGTAAATCCAAGCAAACAAAAAACCCAAACATCTTGTTACCATAAAAATTCAACTTTCATATTGAGAACATTTTTCCATTGACCAGAATTCACTAAACTTGATTATCAAAACAACCTAAATCATCTCTCCAAGCCAGTCTCTTTACTCCTTTAGTTCACTCTTAGAGACCACATCAGATTCATTTTTCCCAAAAAAGTATTTTGGTACAATGCCTCTCACTCAAAATACAAAATACCTCAGTGCTACCCCAGCCAGATCCTCCCAGTGTTTAAAGGACATGCAGTTCAAATTCCTTAGCCTGGTAACAAAGGCTCCAACCTTCCTTTCTGGCCTCCTCTCAGAATTCTCCTAAAGGAATCTTCTCCAGTAATACTGTCTAACACAACAGACTTTGGAATACCTAGCGCTAAAAAAAAAAAAAAAAAAATTTATTCTTAGGAATAACACTGTGGAAAGCCAAGCAAAATTTTCTAAGCAAACTTAAAAATTGGTAAAAATGCAATGTATTCAAACCTTACTTATATAAAGTTTTATATCTTTATACTTATATAAAGAGTAAGTAACTTTCTCGTTATTACCTAAAATGATTAAGATAAAAATATTTGGTAAGAATGAGACCCACGTCTTCTCTCAAAAATTTTAAGATACCGATATGACAATGGTTCTATTCAATCTTTGAATGAAAGCTCAAGTGAAAGAGCTGGTTCTGATAAGACAAGAGATTTGGAAACTCTGGACAGCTTTTAAACGCCTGAACTTACTTGACAGTATTTTATGACTCACTAATAGGGCCCAATTTATTTCAATTAAAAAGGCCAGTAGGTTGCCACTACTTTTCTAAGGAAAATACTTCCCTAATTCACCCTGGAAATCTTTTTTTAAATTTCAAATTGTTTTAAAAGAAAAATCACTTTATTTTCATAATCACAAATAATATATTGCAAGTTTTGGCTGTTATCAAAACATCTCTGAGCACTGAAGATAGTCTAAACTTCAACTTTCCCCAAAAATACTAAGATAACTTATTTAAACCACTGGATGAAAATTTAACAACATAATAGCATAAAGATGGTTCCCCAAATCCTAAATCTCTTTAATAAGATATTTACTTCTTGTAGCAACAGTGCTACATTCCACATTAATGGAAAAATAAACATATAAAAACAATATAAAAAACCTTTTTCTTTTTCATGGAAAAGAAAATATCAACACCAGGTTTAAAATGTTGAGAGGAACAAGAAAGTGTAAGTCAGTTAGTTGTTCACTGGAGACGGACAACTACTCACACACCAAGAGGATGAGCAGCATCTGAACTATCCGATCACATACTGAAGAACACTCAGAGCCAAGAAATCAGAAGCCTCTTGAACTATGACAGATGTCAAGGCTTATCCCCATATACCTAATTCATCAGTAAGTCCACAGCAAAGGTAGAAGAAAAGAAAGGCAAGAATCACAGAAGAATACAGAAGAAAAAGGAATAGAGAATCAAGGGAGAAGTTGAAGGCAAGGACAGAAAGAAGGGATGAGAGCTAAATATAAAAGACTAGAAAGAAAAAAAAAATCAACAAAAAGAGAGGTGGTGATTTGCCGTGTGAAGACTACATTTGCGTCAGGGACATCTGTCCCAGAGGTAACAGATCACTGCTAGTAATTCCCCAAGAAGTCATTTTAACAAAGTTTTAGGGAAACCATTCTTAGAAAACCCTTGATTCCTGAGATAAATTGAACCCAGAATCTAATCATCTGGCTTAAATGTTTTCAAACCATGTTTTTATTACATTTTACAATAATTACTGAAATTATAAATTTTAATTTTTGAGAGTTTCGGCCAGAATCTGTTTGGTAAATTGTAAATCTAAATATAAATTAACACCTGACCTGTAATTCTCTCAAGTGATACATCAGTAAGAATCCTTTAAAAAAATAATAATAATAACACCTGGTGATTTATATGACATCACAGGGGAGAACCACCCCCAAAAAACTAAAAGAAAAGATAAAATTTCTCAAATTAAATATGTCTCTATTTGGGTACCTATGAAAGTCATGCAAGACACAGCAGACAGGATCTGAAACAAACATTTTGTTTTTAAAAGATGCAGGACTAGAAGAATTAGAGAGATAAATGAGCCTGGAGCTATTAGAAATACAAAAAGAACGTTAAGGAGAAGAACTCAGTAAAAATTCAAAATCAAGAAGTTAATGAAAAGCCATTAAGGACAGACGATATGAAAAATTAATTAAGATTCTGCTTTTGTTTGGTCTCTCCAAACCAGAAGGGTACCCGTACTTGGTCTGGGTATCCTCAGTAGGACTTAGTCTTGGGGAATGTTAGTGAGAATTCTTCGAAGATGTTTGAAGATCTAAAACCAGTACCACAGTCTCCAATAATCCTTCCACTGTCATAGGAAGACTCAGTTTAGAATCTCTTCATAACCTTCTCTTCTACCATTCCTTTGAAAAGCCACTTAGTCCTTTTCTTCTTGACTTTATAATGTATTTTAACATTGGTTCACCAGGAAATTGTTCTCAAAACTAACCCTGACTCTGAAGGTTTTATCAGAAAGTATCTAACTATGTGGTAAATGCATAATTTGACCAGAATAATCTACAAATTCTGAATCAGAGATAAATCTGAGGGGTTTGGTCTTTAGATTTGGCTTTCTGTATGTTTTCTCGAATTGTTTATTTCTCCAACTTCCAAGTGCCTTACACTGTCACTATCCTTCCATCCCCATCTTTTACTTTCCTTCTACATGTGTACACACACACAAAATGTCAGTACCACTGTATATGTATGCAAGTGTGCGTATAAAAATACACACATAAATACACTACAGACACACACTGTCAACAGACTATAAACCGAAGATAAAGACATAACGCAGCAGAATAGGAATTAATCCATTTTTTCTTATTTCCAAGATAAAACAAAACTAGTTGGTTACTATAACTCACCAGATGGTTCTTCAGGCTCGCTTTCGTTTTCTTCCTCAGGTGGGGCTTGAGGGGGTGGTGGGGGAAGCTTCTTTTCTTTCTCTGCTTTAGCATTTCTCTCTTCTTCTGAATAATACTCATCTTCTGAGAGGTTGGCCAAGCTTTCATCCATCTCTCTGTACTCTACCTATATGGAGATTACACCAGGGAAAGCTAAATACAGTGAACATCTAAACCAGGGACTCAATTTGGAACCATCAGTGAAAGTGAACTGCCTTTTAAATTCAAATTTTAAGGGAAACAAGCAAATAACAAGGAACAAGCTAGTTCATAATAGGTAGCTATTAAAAACAGAATCTCGGGAGTACCTGGCTGGCTCAGTCGCAAGAGCACATGACTCCTGATCTTAGGGTCATGAGTTTGCCTGTAACCCATGCTGGATGTAGAGATTACATAAATAAATAAAAACAAAACAAAGCCAAACCCCTAAAATCTCTCATGAAACAATATCGTGTCAGTTCAGATTTAGCTTAATCTATCAATTTTACATCACAGTACTGACATTTAGATGAATCTGAGGCTCTCTACAACTCCTGAGAACTCTTTCAAAATATGTGTATGTATATACAGGTATGTTTGTATGTGCTTATGTATTCACATGTACGTATACATCATGTTCAACATGATGTTTCAACAAAGACTAAAATAACCTGAGATAAAAATGCAGTTAACCAGGGGTGCCTGGGTGGCTCAGTGGGTTAAAGCCTCTGCCTTCACCTGAGGTCAGGATCCCAGGGTCCTGGGATCAAGCCCTGCATCAGGCTCTCTGCTCAGCAGGAAGCCTGGTTCCCCCTGCCTACTTGTGATCTCTGTCAAATAAATAAGTAAAATCTTAAAAAAAAAAAAAAACAAAAAAAAAAACAGTTAACCAAAATAACAAAAGACTGTCAGGCAGGCCAGGCCTGTACTTCTACTATTGAATGGTAGAACAGCAAAATCCCAGAAACCAAATGGGGAGAAATGGCAGTTAATAAAAACTGCAAATGGCAGCAGCCAAATTAAAACTACGAAAAAGTACATTTGCTTAAAAAATAACTGGTGACCTAAGAGAGTTGAATGATGAAAGCAAAGAATCTTTACTACAACAAATTAAGTGAAACAGAAATGGAGACCACAGGTCTTACTACTAATTCACACTCTGGTTATAAAAGGAGAGAACTAGGTAATAAGTATAAAGAGGAAACAATCTTGGCGATTGTCTTATTGGGGATAAAGCAACTTAAGATAGGAAAGATTATAATGAACCTATTTGCCTGAATGTATAATATAGTATCACAAATACTCACCAGCCTTAGAACACTAACTGTCACTGTAACTCCTCCCTAGAAAGATTCCAGGAAGCCAGAGCAACAACCACTCTCTATTTCAGATTCAATGAAACAATAAAATGAATGAAATAAAAATTCATTAGATCTGGAGACAGAGCAAAGACATTATGATTTCCACATGTAACGTACCTAATTTATTTGGTTTCTGAAATTAATAGTCCTGCAGATCACAAGTGTAATCTCCTTTAATTTTTGAAATATCTTTGAAATAGCTCCATATTCGGCCAGCTTTTATTTGCCTCTTTCTTTTCTTTTCTTTCTATGACATGAATACACTCAGGCAGGGGAGTGGGCGGCTAGGGGTGGTAACACGGATTGTGTCAGAAAATGGAAACAAAAAATTAAGGATAAATTAAACAGTTCTGATCCATACTCTAAGATTCTTATTTATAACACATGAACAATAGTTTCATCTATCAAATACAGAACACTGAGTACATGGCCACAACAGAGAAAACAATTATAAATGAAAGTCTCCGTGCCCTTAATAAGCTGAAATTCTAGTTAAAAACTATCGGTCCTTATCAGGTAAATCGAGAGACTTTACAATAAAACCTCTAGAAATCTCGATACTAAACTTCACCCTACTTAACTGAGATACACTTTAAGAACAGACCTCAGGACAACAGGTAAAAAAGCTGCAAGAAGGGAAAAGTTTCAAAGAGGGAGAGGGGTCAGAAAATGTAACACATGTTACAGGAGTATGCAGTCTCCTTTCTTTTAGCCCTCAACAGTGCTTGACCCCGTCCCTACCCCCAAAGATTTGGCCCTTTAAGCCTCTGTTCATCAATCTCATCCATTTAATCAATAATCACTTAACAAATGCCTATTGTGGAACTGGGCAATGTGCAAATTCTGAAATAACGTAAGATCCTTTCTACTGCAGTAGTTCAGCTCTTTCCAAAGGATGTTCCACAGGACTGTATACCCTTTGAAGAAAAACCCACGATCAAGTCTGGGAAACACTGCAGGACCCCTCTAGGACAATCACATTCACATTAAAGCTACTGAGAAGTTGTGCAGCAAAAACACTTTTTAACATTGTTTAACCCAATCTTTTCACGAAGTAGTAGCTACTAAGAAGGAATACAGAGTTCTTAGTTTTCAGGGAAAGAAAGAGATCAGAAAAACACCTAGAAGTAGGAGCAAAAATATCTATAGGTAGTATTTAAAAACAGCAATAGCAAGGAAAAAAAAAATCTGTTTCACAGAACCCTAAGATTCTTCAGGATTCATTTAAATACACATTTATATGTGTTCCACCAAACCATAATCCTTTGGAGGCCAACAACAAACACATGAACTTGTAATGCTTGGGTAATAAATCTGGGGTAGACCTAACAATGAAATTTCTTCTGCAATCTGTTCAACCAAGACAGTGTCCTGAGATGACAAGACAAGCTAAAAAAACAACCATTTGCACTACTTATCAATCACTGGATCTTATCAAGCACTGGGTCTTACAAGACTTCATAAACAACTGAAATAATAAAACTGGATTCTGAGACCAAAATAAAATGGCAACAATAAAGCTTAATCTCCATTGTCAAATTTGGTGATCTCTCTATAAAAGAAAAGCCTCATTTTCTCAAAGACTGACAACTAAAATAAAGGTTATAAAATTAAACTTCTTAATACAGGGTGTCTGGGTGGCTCAGTTGCTTAAGCATCTGCCTTCGACTCACGTCATAATCCCAGGGTCCTGGGATCGAGCCCTGCATCAGGCTCATTGCTTGGCGGGGAACTGCTTCTCCCTCTCCTGCTGCTGCTCACCCTGCTTGTGCTCTCTCACTCTGTCAAATAAATAAAATCTTAAAAAAATAAATAAATAAATAAAAATTAAATTAAATTTTAAAAAACTTCTTAATATAAAACAGGCAAGGGGCGCCTGGGTGGCTCAGTGGGTTAAAGCCTCTGCCTTCAGCTCAGGTCGTGATCCTGGGGTCCTGGAATCGAGCCCCGCATCGGGCTCTCTGTTCGGCGGGGAGCCTGCTTCCCCCTCTCTCTCTGCCTGCCTCTCTGCCTACTTGTGATCTCTGTCAAATAAATAAATAAAATCTTTAAAAAAAAAAAAAAATATATATATATATATAAAACAGACAAATACTACTTGATTTTGGATAAAGTTTTATTTTGTAAAAAAAAAAAGTTTCTCCACTTAATAAAAAGTTAAACCATCTGAAAGAATCTTAAAAACTCTAAAAAATTAAAAACTATTCCCCTGAGAAAAACAATACTCACAAAGTACTGAGGCCCTCTCATCCCTAAGTAAAATCCTCTAAGACTTTGGAGGTTCTACAACTACTTACAACCAAGGACATAAAGATGTCTGTCAGGCAGATGTAAGTCAGATGACTCTGAAATTTACACTTCTAGTCTCTCCCTTCTCTTCCTCACCCTTGCCACAACGCTTCATTCATTTTCCAATCATCTTAAGGCTCCAGTCTTCTTAATCTTTCTTCCTTTTAAGTCACCTAGGGCACAACTGCCATACTGATTTCCCAAACACGTGATATTTTTAGATAGTTTAAAGGTGAATGCCAAGTTTTTCAAACCAGCATAGAAACTTCCTGGCTCTAACGAGATGAACTTACTTTTAGCCATTTTCTAACACACTAGTCAAAAAGTCCTCAGTGTTGTTCTATGGATTCCCACCTGCTTCTGTTAATCCAATGCCAGAATTCAAAGCTCATCCCAACTGCAAATTATTTCCTAACTATTCCAAACTTGCAAGTACTATCTTTTCTTTCTCTGAATTGTTACAGCACTTCAGGTCTGCACTTCTCAGTCTAGTACAGTGCTGTCTGATACCATTTTTTGTGATAATGGCAACGTTTTGATCTGTGCTTCCAATATGGCAGCAATAGCCACATGTGGCTATTGAGCACTTAGCCATGTGATTCAAGTTTAAAAGAAAAACTCCGTTTCCTCAGTCATACTAGTAACATGGGCTACTGGTTACCATATTGACTAGCACAGGTTTAGTGTTTGGCTCTCTCTATAACCTGGACATGACTCTATAACCTAAATACTACTGATCCCTCCAGTTTATCTTGCTCCTAGAAAAATGTCATTTTCAATTAAATTCACTTGCCCCTTGTTCCCAATGTTCAACTGTCCATTCTGGACTCCTGCTGCTTCTCAAACCACAGAATATATTAAGCATGTTTCACTACCTTTTTCCACTGGTAGTACTTAATTACTGGGTTTCTTACTCTAAGCCAAACACCATAATAAGTACTTTGTTTACATTATATCTAAACCTAAAAACCTTACAAGTTTATTTTCCTGAGGAAAATGAATCATAGGGAGAAAAATTAACTCCTTTTCCGAATATTTTTCTAAATTCTGTGCTTTTTCAAGGCCCAGTTGAAGGCCACCATTCCTCAAGTCCCAACCCTAAAGTTCCTAACTAAAGTCCCAACCCAACTTAACAAATCCAAACCTTAAATATTTGCCATAATATTAGCATACACAGTCAGAGATGACTATATTCTGGAACTAATGCAACTTAACCTTTAGGGACCTCCCAACTGCATGGACCCCTCCCAATACACTGAACCTCGTTTTAGTTACAAAACTATATAAAAAACATCTGTATCCATGTCCCCTATTGAATCTACATTTCTACATACAGATATACCCCCCTGCATATACCTCAGAACTCTTGAGGCAAGGCTAGTTTATACTGGACTCAGCTTGCTTTTTCCTCCTTTAATGCATACTCTATCCCTTGAGGTCTGTTTCCTCTGGCTCCCAAGGCTGGTGAGGAATAGATCAGTTTCCCTAGTACCTTACTTCCTAGTTGCTCCCCCAAATAAACAGGTAACCCACTTTTCTCTTTAGAGTTTCAGAGCTAATCACAATGGAAAAACAGTGTAACAGGAATTAAACCCAGGAAAATTATAAAGATAGAAATCTTATGATATGTCCCAAATTGATCTACAGATTCAAGGCAATCCCAATCAGAATATCAGTTGCCTTTTTTTCAGATACTGATAAACTGATTCTAAAATTCATGTGGAAATAAAAGGGTCACAGAATATCCAAAAGAATCTTGAAAAAAGAGCACAGTTGAAGAAATCAAACTTCCTGATTTCACAAAGAAAAAACTTATTATTTCACACACACACACACACACACACACACACACAACTTACTACACAAAGTCACAGTAATCAGGACAATGTGGTACTGGCATAGAACAAAAATACAGATCAGTGGGACAGCAATGATGGTCCAGAAACAAACCTTTACATTTATGGCCAACCAATGAGGGTGCCAACCATTCAAAGGGGGAGAGAATAGTCTTCAATAAAATGTGCTGGGACAAGGGGATATCCACATAAAAAGAATGCAGTTGAACTCCTACTTTATACCATATACAAAAATTAACTCCAACATGATCATAGATCCAATAAGCCTAAACTCTTAGAAGAAAACATGGAAGCAGATCTTCATGACATGGGATTAGACAACGGTTTCTTGGATATAACCCCATAAGCAAAAGGAACAAAAGAAAAATAAACAAACTGGACATCAAAATAAAAAGCTTTCATAATCACCATATAAAAATACAACCCAGTTTAAAAACAAGCCAAGGATCTGAACAGACATTTCATCACAGATATACAACTAACTAATGACCAATAAGCATAAGAAAAGATGTTCAGTATCATCAGTCATTAGGGAAATGCATATCAAAACCATCATGAGATACCACTTCACATCCACTAGAATGGCTATAATAAAAAAGAGTATCAGGGCGCCTGGGTGGCTCAGTCGTTAAGCATCTGCCTTCAGCTCAGGTCATGATCCTGGGGTCCTGGGATCGAGCCCCCCACCAGGATCCCTGCTCAGCAGAGAGGCTACTTATCCCTCTCCCTAGGCCACTCCCAAGCTCTTTCTCTCAAACAAAATCTTTTATAAAAAGGGCGGGGGGTGGGATAACTGGGCGATGGGCATTAAAGAGGGCACATGATAGGGGTGCCTGGGCGGCTCAGTGGCTTAAAGCCCCTGCCTTTAGCTCAGGTCATGGTCCCGGGCTCCTGGGATTGAGCTCTGCATCGGGCTCTCTGCTTGGCGGGGAGCCTGCTTCCCCTTCTCTCTCTGCCTACTTGTGATCTCTGTCTGTCAAATAAATAAACAAAAAACAACAAAAAAGGGGCGCCTGTGTGGCTCAGTGGGGCTCAGGCATGGTCCGGGGTCCTGGGATGGAGCCCCACATTCTGTCTGCACAGCAGGGAGCCTGCTTCCATTCCTCCCTCTGCCTCCTTGTGATCTCTGCCTGTCAAATAAATAAAATCCTAAAAAATATCATTCACAAAAAAAAAAAAAAAAAAGAAAGAAAGAAAAAAAATCTTATCACATGGTTTCTGGCCATACTTCCTATTAAAATAGTAAAATGAAAACCCTTTACATGGGTGGCTCAGTGGGTTAAGCCTTGGCTCCTGTCGTGATCTCAGGGTCCTGGGATGGGGCATTGCCTCTCTGCTCTCTCAGCAGGGAGCCTGCTTCCCCCTCCCTCTCTGCGTACTTGTGATAGCTCTCTCTCTGTCAAATAAATAAAATCTTAAAAAAAAAAAAAAAAAAAAAAAAAGAATGGAAAAGAAAACCCTTGGGCTTCTGCCCTCTATTTCTCCAACCTATGTCTTTTCTAACCCATGCGTTGATAAAAGCCCCCAAAAACCTTTCCTTTTTTTGGCAAAGGGTTTTTTATTCTTGGAGAGATGTCTTGAGTGGGCAGTTGAATCCGAGGGCTCAGTCTGGCTAATGCTCTTCTCAAGAAGCTCTTCCCACACAGACTTGACATACCCTTTTAAAAATTACATACAGACAGAAAACTTGTTATATGCATAAACGATATGAATTGCATGATTTTCAGTATTTATTTTAAAAGTATACATCTCCAGAAAACACCCAAGTCTAAAAAGTCCATGCCCTAATTCTGCCTTAGGGCCCTGCACAGCTGGTGTTCCCATGTGGTCCTTTGTCTGAGGCCGAGGCTACCTTCTCCCAACTTAAGCCTAGATTCCCGTTCCACCACGGACTGAGTTATGCGACTCTGGGCAAGTTTGCTTCCACTGTGTGCCTCTGCTTGCTCACTTCCTAAAGCGGGGCTAACAATACCTGCCCACTGGTGTTTAGCAAAAATAAAATGTTAGTGACGCCCTGAACACAGCATCTGGCGCCCGGAGATGTGAGGCAGCTGTTGTCTGTATACACTGTTCGGGTGACAAGTCTTTTTCTTTCCCTATCTTTTTGCACCCTGACTAGCTGACATTAGCTCTCTTCATCAGGTTCCTCAATCTGTAAATATTCTATGTCAAGAGATCGTTGAGAGAATAAAAGAGGAAAACTAGCGCACAGCAGGCCTTAAAAAAAAAAAAAAATGTTCTTTTCCGTCTCCATAGCTAAAGCCATTTCTTTAGCATAACCCCCACAGCCTCAACGCGCGCCCAGTTGAAACTCCTCAAACACAGCCCGGGGGCCTCCAGACACATCTGCGGACAAACAAGCCGTGCCTGTCTCCAGCAACGCCGGCCAGAACTCCACGTCGGGGAGCCATGTTTCCCAGCCCAGAAAAGAAAAGGTGTACAGATGTAAGGAGTCTACCACCCCTCCCATCGGGGCCCCTTTCCCGAGACGCCCGGGTCCCCGCACAAAGAGCGCATTCAGCCGGCGCGAGCCCTCCGCCTCCCTCACCCCACACACCCACCCACCCAGCTGGGGGGGAGGTGGGGGTGGCCGGGGGCCGGCAACCTCGAGGGAGCCGGGCACCCGGGGCTAAGGCGCGCGGGACGGGGTCGCGGCTCACCTTCGCTCGCTTGCGCCGGCTGGTCCGTCGCCCCTCCGGAGTCTCGGCGATTCCCGTTTCCATGGGGGTCGCAGATCCAGGCACGACGGTAGGCCCGGCTTGAGGCCCGGCGGACCCCGGCGGCTCCGCCAGGCCCCCGGGAGGCGAAGCCCGCGGAGGCTCTTTCTTGCGGGGAGTGCGCTCCCCGGCCACCCCCGGGCCGGCCTCGGCAGGGCCCGACAGGCCCGTGGGCTGCGCGGCCACCTCGGAGCCGTTCTCCGCGCCGCCCGCCGCCCCGGGGCCGGCCTCATTCCCGGCCGCCGCCGCGGCTGCCGCCGCCGCCGCCGCCGCCGCGGCCTTCTTCCCAGACAACATCTCTGGCCGCCTGGCCGCCGACGGCCGGAGGGGCCGCTCGGTCTGTCGGTCCGTGGGTCCGGAGGCGCCTCGCCTTGCCTCACTTCACACGGGAGCTCGCTGCCAACCGCCGCCGCGTACGCACGCGCTGAGCGCGCTCCAGCCGCGTCGGGACAAAAAGGCCCGGGACGCCCACCGCCCCGCCTTCCCCGGCTGCCATAGAGCGGCGCCCTCACGGCTAGAGCGACACCACCGCATGGAGCGCAATGCTCTCCTAGAGCGTCGCCTTGGCCTTTGGAGTCGGCCCCCGCACCTTCCTGGTCCTGGGGCTTCTGGGCCATAGTGCACCTCCGAAGGCGCTCATTTTTTCCAGGGGCTTGCATACACCCGCGAATTCGTTCGTTCGTTCTTTCATTCATTCGTCAGTTCGACCAATATTAATGCTTACTACGTGGCAAGGGTTTAATTATGAAGTTTTTCTTTCAAAGAGTTTACAGTTTAGTGAGTGGAAAACATTGAACCGTGACTGGGACGTCATCTTATTGTTTCATAATTGTCCTGCTTGCACTGGGGAAATCTTGGAGAATAAATGAATTTCGTGGTGATATAATGGACAAGTTAGGAAATCTACGCTTGAGTCCGAACTGGATTGCTGTTGCCTCCAGGGCCGTGTTCTGCGCTTCCTTCTGTCTGGACCTCCTTCCCATTAGCACTCCCTGTCTTCCATACATAACACCTCTTTCTGTTCCAGGTTAATTCTAACTAGTGCTGCAGATGGTGATGGTGGTTTGTTTTTTTAATTCCTCCAAGACTCCTTTAGTGACCCAACACTGGAACGACTTGTGTTCTTCAAGCTTGTTTCTACTTATTACACACAACTATAATTGCTTTTGTATATACCTCTCTCTTCAAGCTATAATTCTCTTTTTTAAAAAAGTTTTTGTTTTGTTTTGTTTTGTTTTTTTAAGTAATCTCTACACCCAACGTGGGGTCGAACTCAAGAGTCACATGCTTTCCTGGCTGAACCACCCAGGCACCCCTTCAAACTGTAATTTTGCAAAAAATTATCCCATTTACATGAACTTCAAGAACTGGTAAAACTAATGTCTAGTGATAGAATCCCCAATCAGTGACTGCAAAACAGAAGGGAATTTGCTGGGGTTGATGGAATTTTTTTTTTTTAAATCTTGATTATGTGGTGTACATGTTAGTCAAAACTCACTGTCCTGTACACATAAAATATTTTCATATTTTACTTTATGTCAATTTTACGTCAATTAAGTTGAAATTTTTTTTATACTAGGCAAACAGGAAAAAGGAGACAAGTCCAGGAAATTTAGAAGCTGTGCAAGAAAAAAAATGTAATCATAGTTCAACATATGGCTCAGCTATAAACTACACTGACATAGCCATAATAACATAAGGATTAATATTGTTTTAACCAAATCGATAGAATTATACTGAAAGGGTGGGGAAAAGAGGTGTGTGGAGGAGAGGAATGAGAGGGGTTTACAGAATCAGAGATAAAATGGGAATGGGAGAGATTCTGCCTGGGAGCTAAATTCTCATCTTCCATCATAAAAAGATCATATAAAACATCAAAATTGAAAAATCAAGAACTAACAGTACAAGCATACAATTTATATCAAGATAAATACCAGAAGAAACAGTTAAAAAGCTGGAACGGGTTGTCTGGGTCCTATAACTTGAGCATGGAAAGGGACAGATAGAGAGCAAAGATTGTTTGTTTCAAACCCTGTGGGATCTGATTGTGCATTTAACAATTTGGTAAAACTTAAAATTAGATTTTTAAAATATGTATATCTTTTAATCCAGCAATTCCACTTTCCAGAGGATATTCTAGGAAACTATTTAAGTATGTGTACAAAGATTTAACTTTAGTACTGTTTACCTCAAATTATATATAATAGCAATAAAGAAGAATTAACCTAAAGGCCCAAAAATGGCCACTAATTGAATATATTAGAGTATTATAGCCATTAAAATTGACACTTCAACATGAAGAACTCTCATACAAAATAGTGAGCATATGTCAAAGATTTATTTAACTCATTATTGAGAGAACCAGTAAGATGACAATGCTGGTTCAAAGGAAAACATGAAAATCTGATATATAGTCACTAGTCAGTGGAAAACAATGCTGGGATAAAATTGCAAAGTTAAATAAGAAACAAATGGTTTCAATGTCTTCCAAGGACATAAAACTGTAGACTTTGAGGTTATCTTTTCTATCAGACACAACTCATTCGCCTCTATTTCCAAAAACAACAACAACAACAAATGATTTGCAACTTAAGGCATTTTAAAAATTTTGTGGTAAATGATACATAATATAAAATGTATCACCTTGACCATTTTTAAGTGTATAGCTCACTGCAGTTAATTACATTCTCATGTTTGTACAATCTCTAGAACTCTCATCTTATAAAATTCTGTGCCCATTAAACCATGACTCGTCATTTCTCCCTGCCTCCTCCTGCCTCCTCCTGGCAAACACCATGCTACTTTCTGTCTCTGTAACTTTAACTACTCTGGGTATCTCACGTAAGTGGAGTCAAATGACTTTTGTGTTTTTGTGACTGGCTGCTTTCACTGAACATAACCGCCTCAAAGTTAACCCATGTTGTAGCATATGTCAGAATTTCCTTCTCTCTTTTTTTTTTTTTTTAAAGATTATGTATTTATTTGACAGAGAGGGAGAGATCACAAGTAGGCAGAGAGGCCGGCAGAGAGAGAAGGGGAAGCAGGCTCCCTGCTGAGCGGAGAGCCCTATGCGGAGCTTGATCCCAAGACTCTGGGATCATGACCTGAGCTGAAGGCAGAGGCTTCACCCACTGAGCCACCCAGGCACCCTTCCTCTTTTTTTTTTTTGTTTAATGTTAGTTCATGTCTTTTTTCAACCTGTATACAATTACGTGTACTCTGGTCTGTCCAAGCGGTAGGTCAGACAACATTTGCTACAATAACATCTGTTAAAGTGTTAGCCATAAGAACACCAGCATCACATTCATTTGAAGGGCACACCCAGCAAAGGTAATTGATGTAGCCCCTTCTCATTTACCTCAGAGATAGTATTTCAGGACGGCTGGCTTAATCATGATCCCAGGGTCCTAAAGCCCGCATCAGGCTCTCTGCTCAGCGGGGAGCCTGCTTCCTCCTCTCTCTGTCTGCCTCTCTGCCTACTTGTGATCTCTGTCAAATAAATAAACAAAATCTTAAAAAAAAAAAAAAAAGACCCAGATTTTGGGGTCTCTCTGCTCATCAGAGAGACTACATCTCCCTCTCCCACACCACCCCCACTCCCACTTGTGCTCACTCTCTGTCAAATAAAAAAGTAAAATCTTAAAAAAAAAAAAAAAGAAAGAAAAAGATCCAGCTTTCAATTACTTTAGATCTATATTCCAAAGTGTAATTGCTAGAGCGACTTATCCAACTTTTACAAAGGTAACATCTGACTTCACAGAGTCAGGACTCTATCTGATATTAAACAGTACTGTCAAAGTTACCTTCCCCTAAAGCATCAGATGACCAACAGGTAGACCAACTGGACAATATTCTAATATGACTGCATAGACAAGCTTGGAGTAATCTCTTCGTCTTATTTCCAGATCTTGGGTAGTTTTCCTTTGCAGTCTCCCTCACAATGAGGGTAAGGGCTCTGTGCTGCTGACCATTTTATTCCCAGGGGCGAGGCCCAGAAGTACTGTTGAATAAATGAAGTATCACTCTAGCCGACATCACCTGGCTGTTGTGAGGACATCATGAGATGTTGCTTACAATCTGCCTGTCAAAGTCTGGCACATAGTGGCCGCTTAAGACATATTATTGTTATGCGGCAGCAGAGCGGCTGGTTATGACTCAGAGGAGGGGGCAGCCACGGCTCCTGTCATGGAGGCCAACTGTCCTAGAGGGGTCACCAAGGCTGGGTCTTGGGGCCTGGGTGCCTCCAAGCCATAATGCTGGGGGAAATAATGTCTCTTTTTAGGTATCTCCATGGGATACTTGCTTCCTCTGGCACCGTAGGAGCACTGGTGGCTTGGCTGATAGGCTATAAGCCAGCCTTGTTTGGCTTCCTATTCCTTCTGCTGTTGCTTAGCAACTGGCTGGTCAAGCATGAACTCAAGCCCACTCCCCCAGAGCCCCCAAAGGTGAGCAAGAGGGGCCTTAGCTTCAGCTAAGGATGATGGGATATTTACAGCTAGACTGGGGGTGGGGGACAGGGAAGATGTCAGGATAATGGGGACAGGACTGAAATATCCACAGCTCTCGGTCTAAGCCCCTGTTCCACAACTCCCACTTGGGGGATGGAGGACAAAGCACTTCTTTTACAAGGTGTCAGTTGCCTGGGCTGTGAAATAGAGACCATCCCTAGATGAAAAGCAAAACAAAACAAAGAACTGGTGGTTGCCAGGGGGGTGGTAGGTGGGAAACGAATGAAATATGTAAAGGGCATTAAGAGTACACTTATCTTGATGAGCACTGAAAAGTGTATTTATACAGTCATAGAATCACCATGTTGTATACCCGAGTATACAACAATTAGTATACACTGTATACTAGTCATACTTCAATAGAAAGAAAACAAAGAGAAAAAAACTTGTTAAAAAAAATGGTGGGGGCGCCTGGGTGGCTCAGTTGGTTAAGCAACTGCCTTCGGCTCAGGTCACGGTCCCAGAGTCCCGGGATCGAGTCCCGCATCGGGCTCCCAGCTCCATGGGGAGTCTGCTTCTCCCTCTGACCTTCTCGCCTCTCATGCTCTCTCACTGTTTCTCTCTCAAATAAATAAATAAAAAATCTAAAAAAAAAAAAAAATGGTGGACCATCCCAGACTCTCCTACTTCATGTCTGACATCAACATGGTTTGGCAACAGTAACCATTACTTTAAAGTGGAAAAATCTTAAATGGATGAACTAAAGATACCGGCGGAACATAGACGCTTCTCTAGAATGGCTTAAGGAAGACCGTGGAAATGTATGCAGATTGCTATATCTTTTATGGAAAGATAAAAAAGCACATGAGACCATACACCGCCTTGTCTGTGGATGCCTGTGCATAGGGAAAATATATTAAGGTTGGATCTCTCCACCTCTGGGCGTTTGATATTTTGAGTGAGATAATTCTTGATTGTGAGGGCCTGTCCTGTGGATTGTACCATGCTTAGTGACATCCTTAGCTTCTACCCACAGATGCTAAGAGCACCTCCCGGCCCCCCTATTGTGACAACCAACAATGTCAGACATTGCCAAATGTCCAGTGAGGGAGGCAAAAGAGCCTCCCACTGAGAACCACTATGGTAAAGAAATATATGGGAAAAATAACTTCTGAGTTCGGGATTGCCGTTGAGATGAGGTTCAGAGGGAGAGGGAACTCTATGAGAAGGACCCACAGGGGACTCCAGTTACATTTGTCATATTTTATTCCTCATACTGGTATGGGAATGTGGGTATTTGTTGTAATATTCACCTTTTTTTGCATGTCTGAAATTAATTTTTTAAAGATTTTTTATTTTTATTTATTTGACACAGAGAGAGAGATCACAAGTAGGCAGAGAGGCAGGCAGAGAGGGTGGGGGAAGCAGGCTCCCCGCTGAGCAGAGAGCCCGACGTGGGACTTGATCCCAGGACCCTGAGACCATGACTCGAGCTGAAGGCAGAGGCTTCACCCACTGAGCCACCCAGGCGCCCCTGAAATTAATTTTTTAAAGATTTTTATTTATTTATTTGACACAGAGAGAGAGAGAGACAGCACACAAGCAGGGGCAGCAGCAGGCAGAGGGGGAGGGAGAAGCAGGCTCCCCACTGAGCAGGAAGCCCGATGCAGGACTCTATCCCAGGACGACCTAAGCTGAAAGCAGATGCTTAACTAACTGAGCCACCCAAGTGCCCCTGCATGCCTGAAATATTTAAAATGGTTTTAACGATGAGGATCTTGTAGCTGACTCCAAAGAGGAAAAAAAAGTATTATTAATGGCGTAGAGAAAGATGAGGATGACAGAGATCAGACAGTGTCATGAGACCACAGGAAAAATTGGCAGGTGGTGATTTTTATGAGGCCTGACAACAGTCTCAGGCACACTGGGAAAAACACACTCTCCAGGAGACAGCTATATCTTGGTTAAGTGCTTTCTGTCCCCTGTGGGTACAGATGAGCAGGCCATTTCATTTATTCCTAGGAACCAAAGGCAAGTATGGGTCCTAGGAGTTCAGGGGCTCCCAAACTGAGAAGAGGACCTTTCCTCACTGGACCCCAACTCTCTCAACAACAAGATGTGGCAAAGATGCTCTCCTTGAAGGCTGCTTGTGTGGACTGATTAATGGGCTGTTGGTAAATCGCTATTAACCAACATTTCCTTTTTTGGGGTGTGGGGAGTCTAGGAAGAGGCAGAGAAACCAAAGCCTCCTGAAGTCAAACCCAACAGCCACGCCTTGAACACGAAAGAAGTCGAGAGATTGCATGCCTGCTTTGCCCTCCAGGACAAGGTCCTTGAACGGCTTATGTTCAGTGAAATGAAGCTGAAGGTCTTAGAAAATCAGATGTTCATCGTATGGAATAGAATGAGTCATCACAAGAGGTCGAGCAGGCAGCGGACTTTCCCCATGAGGAAACACAGAGTAAGGAGACATGACTCAGTTTTCTCCATCATCTCTGACTGCACTTCAAATTCCCCCTAAAGAGGTCAGACAGACTGGGGTGGGCTGACCTCTTCAGATGTTACCTTTACTCAGTAAAACTCAGTCAGAGACTATTGAATTTTCTTAGTAAATCACACTGGAGAGCAGGATTGGAGGCTGAAAGTCCAATCGCCTTTGGGAAAGAAAGCTGTCCTCACTCGGTCAGCTGTGTTATGCTCTAAGAACAACCTGAGGGGGCTCTAGAACCTGGCTCCTCCTCTCTTTTGGCTGACCACATTAACCTAGTCCAGGGCCCTGTCCCTGTTCACCTAGAGTCTTATAATGGCCTTACCTGGGCTGCTGCAGCTCCCAGTCTTCCCCTTCCCCTTCCCCTTCACCTCTGCTCGAGGCCAGAGCCAAGCTCTGCCAAGTGGGCAAGTTCACTGCCCGTTCTTGAGCCTACACCTGCTGTGGTTGACAGAAGAAAGGACACACTCCTTACCGTGGTGTTCAGACCCTCCATGATCTGACCCCTTTTCCAGGCTTGCCCCCGATCCCCTTACTCTCCCTCATTTGCTTTATGCCTTGTGCTGAAATATCCTAAACTTCAGTCATCGGGTACCCCCTTTGTGATTTTTGCCAGAGCCACGAAGCACCTGAATGTTTAACTCAATATCGTCCCTTTAAATGGACTCATTTCCTTAAATAAATGTACCTGTGAAAGAAAAGTCATAATAAACATAACTAACTGTACATTAAAAAGCTGTATTGTTTGGCTAAAGTAGAACATAACTGTCAAAAAAAAAAAAAAAGGAAGAAGAAGCAGACAGTGAAGACAGATCCATGTTACTAAAGTTCCAACCAGAGCTTGGTTGCCCACCGGAAAAGTCTGAGCCTGGGAATTTGGGGTTAAAAAGAGAGATTAGTAACTATTAGTGTTTGAGAGATATGTTAGCACCAAGCTAAGACTTTTCTCCATAAGGAGAACTAGAAGGAAAGCACTACCTCACCATGGGATCCAGTGTGGCTTAATGCCTTGTTGGGGCCCCACCTAAAAGCATCTCTAATCAAACCAGATGGCTGGTCATCCCCCAAATGCATCCGCATTTTTGCTTGCATGATTTCTTCCCCTGGAATTCCTTATCTTCCCCCCCCTCCTTTTTAAAAAAAGAGTTTATTTATTTGACAGAGAGACACAGCAAGAGAGGGAACACAAGCAAGGGGAGTGGGAGATGGAGAAGTAGGCTTCCCACTGGGCAGGGAGCTTGATGCGGGGCTCGATCCCAGGATCCTGAAAACCCCAAGACCATGACCTGAGCCAAAGGCAGACGCCCAACCAACTGAGCCCCCCAGGTGCCCCTATCTTCCCCTTTCAACTATTAAACTCCTTTAGTAGTTCCTAAACTACACCTCCGGAGAGCTTCCCTAACCCAGCTGGGAATAGTGTCTGTCCTTGGCGAGCCCCCGCATTTTATCTTCAGTTTGGCAGTAGAAAGTATCACGATATGCTGGGATTTGATCTGCACACATTTCTGGATTCCCTCCCCATCCTCCAACTAGATTATAAATTCTCTGGGGGCAAGGACGGCATCTTGTTCCTTTGTCTACTGCCCCCAACAGGACCCAACACTGATGCTGGTGCTGGTATACAGTCAATTAGTGCTTCCTAAATAGCATCTCTGATGGTTGATCACAGTCTTATGGGTTTTCTGCACCTTCCTTTTATAATGACTCTCTTATAACTTTTTTTTTTTTTTTAAGAGCAGGATCTCTGGAGCCTCACAGCCTGGCTTTAAATCCCACCTCTATGCACTCCCAGCTGTGTGCTCTCAGACAATTCTAATTGTTCGTCCTCGCTGTACCTCAGTTTGCTCAACTGTCAAATGGGGAGAGGAGCACTATCACCCTCCTTGCATGCTATGAGGGTTTGGTGAGTTACCACGTGCCCTCAGGTCTGTCTTCCCATGACCTCCCTACCTAAAACCACAAGCCTCCCTTGTGGGTCAGGTACCTTCTCCTTGCCTCTCCAAGTCCACTCTCCACTCTGGGGTTGTGTCAGGCTACTTTAGGGCTGACTGGGTTCCTTCACAGAGGGTCACTCCTGTCAGGGAGGCTCTCTCAACAGGACCTTCTTCTTCCAGGTTCCCTTTGGAGCCGGGGGAGGTGTATCCCCCCCAGTTTTCCAGCCCAGGGGGACTACACTCTTTTTTAGATGCTTCTCACACCTTTGTCAACAGTCCCTTTCACATAGCTTCATGGGCCATTGCTAATGGTCTTGCGGTATGGCCAGGTCATGGGACCACCTAGAACTGGACCATCAGGAGCATCTCTGCTATGGAAACAGATAAAGCAATTTGGCCACAAAGTCCAAAGGAGGTGATATGTGAACGAGCTCACAGTAAAACACTGGACACTAAATCCTTCCGTGGACCTACCAATAACAAAACCATCATGGAGGTCCGAGGTGGCCCAGTGAAGATCCACTTGACCCATGAAGCACTCGTACTCACACAGTATGACTCACTTGCAAGAAATGCTGGCCTGTGGCTCAAGGTCTATCTCAAGAACTTGGTCATCTGACCAGTTCATAATGGCCAAATTGGTGGCAGTGGATTCTGACTGCCATAGACCTGATTTAGGATAGGGGGTGGCTATTCTCTTCACCCAGCTAGATTCCTAAGGTTCTGATGAGCACCTTTGCCATGTGCTAAGTGTAAGGTTTTATAGGCGAGATAAACACGACACCAGGCGAGGTAGGCACAAGGCAAGATTTATTAAAGGTGCATTCCGGCGAAGTTTCAGGACTCAGGAGAAGGGTAGCCAGGAAAGTTGTGCGGGGAGGAGGTGCCCCCTCCCACCGCCCCGCGAGGTTCTTCAGGGGAGGTTCCTCGACTCTGGAAAGGGGAGTGGGGGATAGTCGCACTGGGAGGGAGTCGGCAGGGGGGTCTTTTATTGGGCCAAGGCAGGGCATGGGCTCACATATATGTTAGGGTATTTGGTGATCAGAGGGTATGGGGTGGGGGGTCCTAATACTTCTGTTTCCTGCATAGGTATCGGGTTACCTATGAAGCTGTGACCTGGGCATACACCCTTTTGGCAGGAGAGTCAAGGGTTAAGGAAAGGGAGGGAGGGGCTTGGAAGATGGCAGGCAGGCTATCATTTCTATTGTTCCTCCTGCACTCCGGGAGCCCTCCGACCCAACACTAAGATTTCCTGCTATGACACAATCTGACAATGGAACTCTGTTTAAAGCTGCTGCCGCCCGGTTGTGGGCTCTGTCAATACGGAATTCTCTTGCTCTTCCACACTTGCCCCCTGCAGATGGTGGGTACAAGGGAGCTTTGGTATGGCTCGTTCAATGTGCCATTAGATCAGCACTCCCTCATCTTCTGTGGGCAGCTAGGAAAGAGAAGGGTACACCTGACGTGTCAGGCGGAATGCTGACTTCTGGGTTCCTGTGGAGAGCAGAACTCTGGAAAGGACAAACGATCCGGCTCTTCCCGGGTTCATGACAGCCCACAGGTGACGATCCGTCAGAAACATACGCCAGAGATCTGAGGCAACTGACCAGGCTGGAGGGCTAAATAAACTTGCCTTCTTCTCCAGAGTGGGCCAGGCAACACTGAAGGGCCTCTAGCAGCTGCTCAGGCCAGAGCCCATGGCGTGAACCTATCACAGTGCTGAACATACCCCCACACTGACCAACCCCCCCACCCTGCACCATCCCCAGCTACAGGAGATTTACCATCGACTCACTCTCTGACAATGGCAAGGACATTGTTCCTAGCTGGCCGCAGCCACCAACAGCTGTGTCTTGGGCCTCCACAACCATGTTTCCATCCCTCAGGGATGGATAATTCCTCGCATCTGGTGTGGACTGCACGGCCATCGTGGACATTGTACCATCACTCCAGGCTCTTCCTTCCCCCTCCGGTGTCTCCCCACCCCCCCATTGGCCAACAACAGCTGGAAATCCTCTTAGGAGCCCAGCTGATTTCTCCCCCCCCTTGTTTGTTACACTCTTACTGAGCTCCATCCCTAGCGGGAAGGCTTATGTTCGTGAGCCCTGGGTCAGGGGATGGACCTTGGAAAAATCTGGATTGTATGGGAAGACCCTGGGGGCTCACTCCAGGTTCCAGCAATGAGATGACAGCAGGTGGGCTCCAGGTAGCGGCTCCCGGCTCCCGTCCCCAAAGCAGAAACCACTGCACAAGGTCTCCCCTTCCCTCAGGGCCTTCAGGGACCTCAGCCCCGCAAGCAATTTCCCTAGTGCCTGAGTTCAGACCAGCTTTTCTTTACTTGCAAGGCTGACCTCACTCGGTCTATACAGTAGAGTAGTGTGGTAGGGGTGGGGGGTTAGGGGGGTGTTGGCGTGGGGTGGTGGAATCTTCTGGAACACATGTCAGGATGTTTCCGTCTTGAACCTTGAACCTCTCTCCATACGATGATGAGAGCCAGCATAATGCACCAGCACCTCATAAACTGCTGACCCGCCGCCTCTGGGTCCCCTGGTAAAGCCCAATTCGCACCCACGATGCATGACTTCATGGTCTTTGCCTCCATCCCGCACTCCCAGCTCCTCGACCTCGGCGCTCAGGGCTCAGAACCTCTTCCACTTCATTTCACTCCCTGGTGATGGCTTTAAATATTCTCTATTTTCTAATGTCAGTGATTTTCTAAATTATATCGTTGATACGGACCTCTAAGTTCCAGATTCAAATGGCCCAGTGCCTACTTCTGTACTTTCACTTGGCTCAGAATTAATGACAGTCCTGAACACTGTCCCTTTGCCCCAAACCCCTCCCACACACAGCTTCCCCATTCTGGTGGCTTTGGCCAAAACCTCTGGGGCCCTTCCTGAGTCTTCTTCTCTCCTGTTTGGCTTTAATTCACCAGCGAGTCCTATGGGGTCCAACTCCGAAGCATATCAAGAGTCTGGGACTCTAGGAGCCTCCACCGCTGCTTCTGAACAGAGCCCTGGCCTCCCCGCCCCTACCCTGGCCCTCCACACACAAGCCTGAGTGGTCCTTTAAAAATGTGAGTCAAGTCCTGGCACTCCTCTGCTCCGCACCCTACAAGGGCTCCCATATCACTCAGAGTGAGAACCAACGCCCCCTTCCCACAGCCCATGAGGTTTCCCATGACCCGGTCGCCCATTACCTTCCCCACCTGGCTGACTGCCCTGCCCCCCAGGCTGCTGAGACGCCCATCTCCTTGCTTTTTCCTTTGGCACACTGGGCACATTCTCGCCCTCCGAGAGGCCTTTGCATTGGATGTTCGCCCCACCAGGGACTCTTCCTCTCCTGGCCATATACCCAACTCCCTTACCTTCTTTGGGTGGTTTACTGGATGTTTCTTTCTCAGGGAGGCCATCCTGACCTCCCAGTGTAACCCTAGAACCCCCACCTCCAGCTCTGCTTACTTTGCATAGCCTGCAACACGGTCTAATGCGCTACTTACTTGCTCGGCTGCTTCTGCTAGAATGGAAGTTCTACAAGGTCAGGGATCTGTCTTGTTCACAGAGATAGTTCAAGCACCAGGAACAGTGTCCAGCACTTAGTAGGTGCTGAACAACTACATGCTGGGGTGCCTGGCTCGCTCAGTCGGAAGAGCCTGTAACGCTTGGTCTTGGGTCATGAGTTCAAGCCCCATATGGGGTGTACAGATTACTTACATATATACATTTTAAAAATACACATGTGTTGACAATGAGTGCTTGTTGCTACCTCTGCCTTGCCCTATGTCCACCCCTAGATCCGAGCATAAGATCCGGCAAATGGTAGATCCTTGGTAAGTGTTTGTTGGGTGAGTCAGTGGGAAAGTGAGTGGACAGGCGCGCCCGGATGGCTCAGTATGTTAAAGCCTCGGCCTTTGGCTCAGGTCATGATGCCAGTGTCCTGGAATCAAGCCCCGCATCAGGCTCTCTGCTCAGTGGGGAGACTGCTTCCCTTCCTCTCTCTCTGCCTGCCTCTCTGCCTACTTGTGATTTCTGTCAAATAAATAAATAAAATCTTAAAAAAAAAAAAAAAGAAAGAAAGAAAAGTGAGCGGACAGATGGATCAATTAATCAATACAAGCCTGACCAGGGAGAAATGCTAAGTATCTTCCCAGATACTCTGGGGAAGATACTTTCCTTTTTCAAGTTTAGTTTGTCCTTGACATCTTTTTGTCCCCTTTCTCCATTCCAAACAATCCTGATGCTGAGGGTAGGTACAGTCATTTTCTCTCTCTGGGGATGTTCTGGAGTGGATTTGGGATTTGGAGCAAGAGAGCAACCTCAAAACAATCCGGGCAGCAAGCCCCGGGGACCTCCGGAGAGAGTTTCAGGACGGGCACAGACAGAGGAAGGCAGCAAGAGTCCCTCAAGCCCACAGTCCACGTGAGCTCGGGAGCCTCTTCTCCCCCTCCGCGTTACAAGTCCTGCTCCTAGTTCTAAAAACCCGAGCATGGTCTTCAGAAAAGAGACATCAGGAAACACCTCCAGGAAGTGTTGGGACAACTGGAGCGAGTTCTGAAACTAGAGGGAGAATGATGGAGAGAAGAGGGTGGAAAGGATGGGAAGGGGAGGCGGGGGAGAAGGGGAAGGTGGGCAGAACAGGGATGAAGAAAGGGGAGGAGGCCCCGGGGCAGGGGCACGAGCGGGGAGCACTGGGAGGAGACGTAATGGGACCTTGGTCATCACAGGGGCTCACATGTGCTTAGCTAGTGCAATCCACGCTCTCACCCTAACGGGGCAGGCTCTATTTTATTGTTCTCTTTACCGATCAACACATGGGGGTCCAAGAGAAGCCCAAGAAATCCAACCAAGGGCGCGTAGTCAGTGGTGGAGCTGGGATTCCAACCCTCGCAGTCTGGCTCAAGGGTTGAATTTTGATTCTTTCGAAAAGCAGTGGGCAGGCATGGAAGGTTATTTAAGTAAAGGACGGATATGATGTCTCCCGTATAAAGAGGACAACGACTCCTCCCTCGGGGGGCTGTTGTGGGGATTATCTTTGCTCAGGCACAGAAAGCCCTGGACAAATGCCTAGAGAAGAGGTAGCGCTCCGGGGCCCAAGGGTTCTACATACGGGCCTCTGCTGCCACCGTGTGGCCGTTTTTCTGTATGACATGCTGCGGATTCTCCCCGGCTTAACTTCAGAAAGGGCAAAACTGGGCTGGGTTGATGACAGGTGGCTGCTTTGGGGAGGGAGGAGCTCTGGAAGCAGCTGGTGTCCTGGGGGTGAGGGTCTTTGTCAGCAGAGGTGTGGAACCCTGATGTGGACTGATGTGAGTATTTGGCCCCGATCTGGGGACAAACCAGAGTGAGATGTGGTCCTCACCCTGGAGGGGGTGGGAGACAACACGGGAGTCGCCCCGATATTCAGGAAACGGTGTCGGGACACAATCTGTGACCCAGCAGCAGGCTGCCCGGCAAAGACTGACCAAGTGGGCTGGGTACAGAAGACCCGGGTTCCCGCCCTGCCGCTGTCCCTAAGCTTGCTATGTGACTCCAGGAAGTCACCTCCTCTCTCAGAGCTGGTTTCACCAGCCCTACAACGTGGAGTTGGGGAAAAACCACTCAGCCCTCTTCTTGTTCTAATTTAGTAAGTCTCTATTCTGGGCCAGCCCGGATTTGGGGCCACAGGGGATGCAGACTGAGATCCAGAAGGCCTGCCTCCACCGCTTCACATAGGGGACCCTAAGCATCAACAAAGTGGGGAGAATCGTTCCAGTCCTGTCAACCAGGGGGTGGCTGGGAGACAACTGTGGGACCCTACTGAGATAAGGGTATGGCAGCTGGTGTGATCCACGAACTGTAGAGGAGACATGCTCCTCAAAATGTGGTCCATGGCCCAGCCTCGACCTCACCTGGGAGCTGGTTAGAGGTGCAGAATCTTGTGTCCTGCTCCAACCCCCTGACTCAGAGCCTGTAGTTTGACTTGACCCCAGGCTGTTCCTACAGACATTTAAAGTGAATTGGAGACATACTGCTCTAGGGCAGTGCTTCCTAACCTTGACCACACAGTGGCATCACTGAGGCCACATCCCTGAGCATCTCTAGGTGTGGAACCCAGATACCAGTGGGTTCGAAGCTCTCCAGGTGATTCCAATGTGCAGCCGTGTCTAGGGGCAGGAAAGCAAATATATTTACACTTTTTGTGTCAAGGAAGCCCAATGGGATAGTAACTTTCTAGAATGTTCACCGAGAAGGATCTGATGTCTGACACGGGGGCTGGGGAGAATTGCACCACAAAGCTACATGATCACAAGAAGCTGGTCTTTATGGGGTCTTTACTCAGTGAAGGGTCCTAGGCTACCTGCTTCACCAGCATGCTGCCATTTAAACCTCCCGTCACCAAGATAGGATTATCCCCATTTTATAGATGAAGAAATAAGAAGGTCTACATGAGCAGTAACAGAACTGGTTATTTGAATATTTAACAATTGGTTTGACCCCTGGTGGTCTTCAAAGTATGTTCATTGGAACCCCGGGTGCCTCAGAGGCAGCTGAGGAGCTGGTGTGGGGGCATGGATGGGTCTGGGAGGCCTGTGGGTCATCTCTCTGGCACACTGGGCTTGGCAGACACTCCTTCCAGAGAGAGCATTCCCTTGCCCGCCAGCCTGGAACATCTTGGATCACGTGGTGTTGCCCAGGCTCTCTGACAGATGTGCCCCCCTCCCTGCCACTCACAGACCCCTGGAATTAATCCTAATGGTGGGGGGCACGTGGAGGGATTAATGCTGGGGTAATCCACACTACATCTGCCAGCTCCTGGGGAGCCTGGGTGAAGTCTGCATCTCGGAGCCCAGGACGCCATTCCTGTCCCCTGGACCACGGGGACTCATGGAGGACCTGGCCAGCCATGGCCAGGCCTGAGTTGCCCTGTCCTTCCTGAGCCTTCCAGAAAAGGGTGAGTTGGGGCTAAGGACCTGGGGGTCAGATAGGGTTGTTTCCGAGGCTGGAAGGGGAGGCAGGGCCAGGAGGATAACCAGCTGACTTGATTTTCCCAGGATGGAGGGATCTGGAACTTTCAGTGCTAAAATCATGACAGAGCCGGGCAGACCTGCACAGCTGTTCAAGTTCGCAGGTTTTCTGAGGTGGTTCCCTTTGCCTTGGAAGTGGAGCTTCACGGCGGGGGGCGGGTGCTTCGCCCACCCCAGCCCATCCACATCACACCCCACCCCCCTCCCATCGCCTTCTCACATTTCTGTCCCCTCCTCTCTTTCCCAGACTCCAGGACCTCTCTTGGCCTTTATTCCTCTCAGTTTTCCACTCACAGGGTCTCTGGGGCTGTAGACCAGAATCCTCAAGGAGCTGGAGTCTTTCACACCATGGAGAGAATGAAGACCCAGGTGAGAGAGAGCCCCACAAGGCTTGCTTCAAATAGTGCCTAAATCGCTCCGCATCACCTTCATCGTCCTCACTAACATTTCTTCCATGGTTGGCGCCGTAGGCCAGGAACGGTTTCAAGTCGTTTACATGTACCAACCCACTGAATTCTCAAAATCAACCAGAAATCACGGCCCTTCCTTCTCATATCCCCAGGCCCCTGGCAGGAGTGCCCCCCGTTCATCCCCACTACCTCCCACCCAGAGGCTGAGTTCATGGGTTCCTTGGAGGCCCGAGAGCTGTCTGCTCATGTTCTGTTTACATCTCCCTCCCAGAGAAATTTCTGCACTAGCACCAGTTAGTGGACAGCTTTCTAGGGGCTTTGCATGCATTATCTCATTTGCCCACATCTAACTTCTATGAGGTGTAGGAATGATGGTCATTCCCATCACACAAACAAATGGAGACTCAGAGAGGTGAAGCTCAAGGCCAGTAAGGGCAGAGCCAGCATCGAGTCTTGCTTCACCTGACTCCAGAGTCCTTCTGTGTGGCCACTCCCCCATCCTGCCGGCTCCACGGGGGACAGATGTTGGCCAAAGGCTCTGTAGCACTGTGCCCAACACACAGCTGACCCCTGGAGACTGTATTCTGGATGAATGACTGGACAAGGAGGGTTATACCAAGGTGGGCAGTGAGAAGGAGAACGGAGGTGAGTGTCTTGGGTCTGTAGACTGCCTTGGGAAGGAGCTGGCGAGGGGTAGGATTTGGGGGAAGTCAGACTCTTCCTGAACCCTCCCCTTGCCAGGATGTTCCAACTGGGAAGGGAGAGGGGAGAGATTCCTAGTGGCTACTGCAAGTCAGCATGTGAGCAGCTGGTGAGCAGCTTAGAGGTGAAATACTGACTCCGCCGTTGGGTCCCTTGGAATAAATCCTGAGGCTGGAGACAGGCATGAGATGAGACTGGGCCCCAGAGGAGGGCTGTAGATCAGGAGTGCAGCAAGCCCAGTTACGTGGTGAGGTGGGGTGCGGTGCTGCAGAGCACGGAGCTCGAGTCCCATTAGGTCATGTGCTGTCCACGACTTCAGTGAGTGATTTAGAGTCTCTGAATTTCGTTCTGCACTTGGAAATGAAACGCCCATCTTCTGGCCCCTGTGACAGAGGCCTGTTGGGGGAGATCAGGTTGCCCTCCCACCAGGGCTCCCTCCCTGGCCCTGCCCCAGGGGTCTTGTGCTCATACTCAAAGGGAAGCCCCTTCCAACGTCCCTCCTACACAAACAATGTCAGAGAACCCCGCCATCCACTCCTTGTGCCTGAAGCCCCGTCTTGCATCTGATGTTACCCCTCTGACACCTAGGTGGGGAGACATCCTAACGCTCTTGGGCTCTTTAGTGGGTTCATTTGAAAAAATGGAGGTATAGTTTATGTGCATTCGAGGGTCACTCTTCTGGGTGGACAGTTCTATGAGTTTTGATAAATGCACCCAATCCTGTGACCACGATCTGGTTATAGGACGGTTCTGTCCCCTCCCACAGTCCTTTCTGCTCCTCTGTAGTCTACCCCATTCCTACCCCCAGATGGCCACCGAGTGGTTTTCTGTCCCTACAGTTCTGCCTTTTACAGAATATTATGAAAATGGGATTATATGGGCTACGGCTTTTTGAGTCTGGCTTATTTCACTTACCAGAATGCATTTGAGATTCGTTCACGTTACTGGGTGTATCAATAGCTTGTTCCTTGACACTCCTGCAAAGTGTTCCATTGTAGGGATGTAAGAGAGTTTGTCTATCCATTCACCAGTTCAGGGACATTTGGGTTATTTCCAATCTTTGGAAATTACGAATGAAGAAGGGCTTTAGTGGGAACCCCAAATTCTAGAGATGGAAATTGAATGAAATTTCCAGGTGGAAATGTTAACTGTTTACAAATAGTCCATCCTGCTCCAACGGCTGAAGACACTGGGGCCCAGCAGGGGAAGGGACTTGTCTATAGTTACAATCAGCTCAGGAAATGCGGCTGAGATTTGAACCCAAGACATCCAGCTTGCAGAACAATGTAAAATCCAAAACATATTTCCTGGGCATCCCCAGCAGAGTGCTAAGAGCTGTGGGTGTAAAGGCCAAAAAGGAAAGATCCTGGTGTGGGCGACATCTTGCCCCAAGGAGGGAGCCAGACCAAGAAGCCAGTAGTGACCAGGGCGGATTACTATTACGAGGCAGGATGGGGTGTGCCTTAGAGACAAGAGGCCCTCAATTCTGCCTAGGGGAGAATGAGAAGGCTCTAGAGATGCCCAGGGGTCTTACGGGAAGAAGAGAAGTTTGTCAGGTGAAAAGGACAGAAAGGGCCTCACAGAGGGGAATGACAGGTGCAAAGCCCTGGAGAGGGGGACGAGGCATAAAGAGGCCAGGGGGAGGGGAGGAGGAGGAGAGGCAGGAAATGGGCCCATGGAGCCAGTTAGGGTCAGCTCAGAGCAAGCCTCTCCAGCCGGACTGTTTCCTGTAGGACAGTGTCATGGTTCTGGGCTCAGCATTTGAGCTTCCTTCCTCATGGAAAAGTGTGTGGGATTGGACGGAGAGGCAAGGAATTGCAACTCAGTGAGACCCTAACAGAACAGAGCCTACAAAGCAGGCATTGGTAGGTACAGACCCTTGGTGTGTTTCAGGGACGACACAGAGGCCAGTGGGGGACAGGACTGGAGTATGTGATACATGGCGCTGAGATGACTGATTATGCACATGGAAAAAACAAAATTAGATTTCTTCTTTATACCATAACCCAAAATATTTCTGTGTATGAAAGTCTAGAAATCCACATTTACAACCTCTGTATACACACACACACACACACACACACACACACACAGAGAACAAACAAAAAAGACAATATTGATGAATTTGATTTGATTGGCAGGAGCCAAAACCAAAACTAAAAGCCCTTATTTTATTTATTTTTTTTTAAAAGATTTTATTCATTTAACGGACAGAGAGGGACAGCAAGAGAGGGAACACAGCAGGGAAGTCAGAGAGGGAGAAGCAGGCTTCCCACTGAGCAGGGAATCTGATGAGGGGCTCAATCCCAGGTCCCTGGGATTATGACCTGAGCCCAAGGCAGATGCTTAACAACTGAGCCACCCAGGCACCCCCCCAAAGCCCTCTATTTAACAATAGTATCTCCTAGAGCTTACTGTGTCAAACAAAATCTACTTTACATATATATTAACTCACTAAATCTTTACTAATTTATGAGACAAGCACTATTATCATTTCCATTTTACAGGTGCAGAAACAGGCACAGTAGGGTAAGTGACCCTCTTAAGGCCACACAGTCAGGAAGTGGTTGAACTGACATTCAAAATTAGGTAATCTGGCCACGCATTCGCCACTACACTATTCTGCCTCTCAACAAGTTATCATAAAGACAATGTAAAAAGACAAAACACGAGCAAGAGTATCCAGAACCTACAAAGAACTCTAATACATAAAGAAAATTGAATAGGAAAAAACAGGGAAAGGATCAGCACAGTCCCTTCACAGGGAAGCAAACCGAAATATACACAGTACACTCAGGAGAAAGTGGTCAACCTTCTCAATGAGAAATAGCAACGAGAATCACAGGTGGTGGGAGCGCCAGCTGGAATGACAGCACCGGAGAGCCTGGACAGTATCCAGATAAGCTGGAAAGGGCCACACTGTGCCACTCAGAAATTGCACGGCCAGCCACAGTGCTCTACTCAAATGCATAAAATAGGCACTTAAAAAAAAAAAAGATTTTACTTATTTATCTGAGATAGAGCACCCAGTTGGGGGGGGGCACACAGAAGGAAAGGGAGAGGCAGATTCTCTGCTGAGCAGGCAGCCCAACCTGGGACTCCATCCCGGGACCCCGGGGTCATGACCTGGGCCGAAGGCAGATGCTTAATGGACTGGGCCACTCAAAGCGCCAGAAAAGAGGCATGTTTTTGAGGCCTCCATGGTCTAACTAGTACACTTTGAGGTATATTCGTACAGCAGCATGCTCTACAGAAGTTGAAGTGAACAACCCAGAGCTACATGCATTGTATTGGGAAAAAGGAGGATAATACAGTAGGATATACTTTACAGGAGTTTTAAAATGTGCAAAGCGATACTACACGCTGTTTGCAGATGCAAACGCAGAGTAAACGAATGAGAACATCCTGGCAGTGGCCAACCGCGGGATCAGAATGCGCCCTCCATCCGGGAAGAAAGGGAGGAGGCGGAGTCTGCAGGTGGGACAAACAGGGCACAGGATGGACGACCACACACTAAACAAGTAACTGACATGGTCATTTTTAAAGTGTAAAGATAGGAGGAAAATAGGGTAAAATGTTAAGATCTAACAAACTCCAGCCCTGCCCTTGGAGAACTCGTACTCCATTAGGAACATCATAGTAGTCCAACAACTGTTGTATTATGGAGTTGGACTTGTATCACGATGGAGATTTGTACAAAGGGCCGTGGAGGGGACCTGGATGAGGACGGTTGGGGAAGGCTTCATGGAGGAGGTGGCATTTCAGTTAGTCTTAGGTATTTTATTAAGTACACAGGAGAGAGATGGCATACCTGGCGGAGGAAACAGGTTGTGCAAAGGCCCAGAGGTGCAGAGGTACACGTGTGGCCCGCCCGTTGAAGGGGTCATACTGGGAAGGACCTTGCTTCTACAGGTGTGATATTTCCCCCAAACTGTGGGCTCTTGTGATGTCTGGGTGAACCTAAGGCACGGTGGGGGTCCTGCTGACTGCTGGGGGAGCTATAACCTGTGTCCTTCCCCTTCTAGGTGGGGCGGCCGCCCCGCCTGCCAGGAGTGAAAAAGAAGTGGTTTTTCCCAGCTTCCTGCAGCTTCTTCTTCCTGCTCTCTGTGGTTATGACTGGCTGCTTCCTGTGGCAATACCACCTTCCCAAACTGAAGACCAGTGAGTGCACCCGCAGCCTTGGGTTGCTCCCCACCCCTGTGGGTTCTGTGGGCTGGGAGCTGCCGATCCTGATCTGAAGGTGTAGGGGCGAGGCCACAAGATTTAGACCCAGAAGCTCTGGCTTTCATTAGGACTCCGACTCTCCCTAGCTGTGTATCTTTGGGCCACTTCTGTGACTTTTCTGTGTGTTGATGCTCTCGTGGATCCCAATGCCACTCGGGTTTCCTTAAACTACCTAGTGTGGCTTTAAAACTCAGGATCCTCCAATATGTGCAAACAGAGTTTCTCTCGCCTGGTCTTCAGCCCTCATGGTAGGATCGCCGGGCCCTACCCACCTTTAAAGATCCTCCCCTAGCTGTATCTAAGACCCTGGGAGGAACAATGAGGTGTCCAAGAAATGGAGAGATGCTGCCATTTCTTGGAGCCTCTCCATCAGGGGCTGGTCAAGGCTTGACAAATGAGTCACTGCTGCTGGTAATGCCCACTGCGCCTTCTGTTGCTATAGCAACTCCTCTGACCTCCATCCTGCGGGGATCCTGGATCATCCAGAACCCCAGCTCTCCGCTAAACCCAGAGAATGTCTCGCTCCATTCCTGTCATGTTACAGATATCCAGGCCTCAGGGAGGTGGTCTGAACTCCTAAAGAGTCCCGTGGAAATTGTGCAGAAATGGCTCCTTTTATTTTCCTGCTGGTTTTTCCTTTCCCACCCCAACCTGTTCTTTCTGGAGTAAATTCCTTTATCGAGGCTTCTTAGTCCCTTAAGCAAACAGTCCCCGAGTAGGTGGGTCAGCCTGTCCTCTAGGGCCATGCTTCTTATACCAACAAACTAGCAGCCCAAAGCAAACCAGGATGACTATAAATAGATACAAATGAAATTAAGTGAAAAAAAAAGAGAGAAATTAAATGAAAAAAAAAAAAGACTATAAAATAGAAGCCCAAGTTTTAAGATTCAACACAAAATTACTCCATCAAACTGCTGTCGAAATTTCTAAATGCATGCTCTCAAATTTTCTCCTTAATTTGTTCTGAATGGGAAGCAAATGGTTCAGGGACCTGTTTGGGTCTGCTGAGCATGGGGATCTAAGCACTCTCCCTCGTGTGGGTACCCCCTGACAGCCTGTTAGATATGAGGACGCTCTGGTTCTACCCCGTATCTACTGAATCAGAACTGAATTTCTTTAAAAAGTAGGCTCCATACCCAGCCTGGGGCCCAGCATGGGGCTTGAACTCATGATCCTGAGATGAAGACTTGGGCTGAGATCATGAGTTGGACGCTTAACCGACTGACCCACCCAGGAGCCCCTCAAACTGGATTTTAAGATTCTCACGTGACCTTTTGTGCCTATTAATGCAGGGCTGGAGGAACCAGCCCCCCCAGGGTCCCACCCCAGTGACACTCCAGCTTTGGCTGAGCCCTCCCTACTCCAGCTATTAGACCTGTGTCAGAGCGTTGTTGAGAGAGTTTCCTTCAGGCTTGTCATTTTTCTGTTTGGGACCCTATCACTTACTGAATGCTGAGTAAGCCCCCAAAACTACTGGCTTCAAACAAAGTGATTTATTCCTTCTCCTTATTCTGAGGGCTTGCTGGCGGTTCTGCTGCTAGTCTATCCTGGGCTCTTTCAAGGCCAGGGCCAAGTCCCGGTAGTCTCAGGAGGCAGTGCGAGGGTTCAAGAAGACGGCCGCTCCTCTGGGCACTTATACAATCCTACTCTACACTTTTTCGAGGCTGAGGGGGAGGTCTGGGGCCGCTATGATGATCTCTCAGCCTGAATCCTGTCCTGCCGGGGTCCACACCTCCCCCTCCCCCCACCGCCCCCACCCCGAGGTCCCCAGGAAGCCATACACCTGAACCAAAGCAGAATGCGACTTAGAGCAGCTATCCCTGTCACCACTCTGGTGACAGAAGGCACTGTCCCCTATGGTTTAGGCCTGAAGCCCAAGTAGAGCCCAAGTCTACTTCTCCACCCAAATACAGAATCAGAACTAGAGAAGGAGACAAACAGACAGATGTGGCTGAACCTGACCCGAGGAGCCAGGACTTTTCTAAGTCAGCTGATTACATGGAGGGAGGAAGCTGGTCAAGCAAGAGACAGGGGCTGCCAACTGAGGGCTGTGGTGTGATTGGCATTTTGAAGGCCAGTCATCATGTGGTGGGCGTGGCACTATCCCTTCTCCCAGGGAGACTCTGCCTTTTGCCTCTCGCTGCCCATGTTAGGTCACTGTGCCCCCTGTCTTCTGGGGAGGCTGTTGCCAGCTGGGAGGGCTGGTCCCGAGGCATGGCTCTGGCCTTTGCTGCCACCTTCGCATCTCTTCTAGGGTGACCCCGGGACTCCTATCCTGATCTCTGTCTCCCGCTCACCATGTGATGTTCCTTCCAGGTTCCCTGGGACCAGAGGTGACTTCTGCCCCTGTGAGGATGTGTCCCCGGCACCCGGAGCCTGTGCCCCTGGCTCACCCCCTCCCTGTGTTGAAGGAGGCCCTGGAAAAGGTCAGTGGTGATCCAAGAGGGACCTGGGTGTGTGGGCTAGGCCTGGGCGGTGAAGGGGAGGGCACGTTCTGGGCACTGGCAGTGGTATTCACTCTCTCAATCATTCGTTCATTCAACATACAATTCTTGAGCACCTGCTCTGTGTTAGGCACCAGGGAGACGGCAGGAAGAAGGTTCTGTCCTGCTGTAAAGAAGTACTAGTCTGGAAGGGACAGAATAGTCAAGACAAGTAACAACGATAACTGGGCGGGGGGTCTGTGAGAGTGAGGGTAGGGAAAGTTTAGGAACTATGGGGTACAGAGAATTGGCTCTGGGGTCAGTGGTGTCTACACTGAGATGTGAACAAGTAGAAGATACCCAGATGATAAGCATTTTTATAGTAAGGGAGCTTGGGGGAGCGAAGCGTGTACTCTGGAGAGAGGGGCCGGCACATGCAAGGGTCCAGGGGCAGCGGAGTGAGGGCAAAGCACACACAGAGAGCTACAGGGCAATTCAGGCCGGTGGGGCCAGAGGTGGGGGAGGGAGAGGGGATGTGCGGGGAAGACAGAGCCCCAACCCCTGGAGACCAGGGCCATATCCTTAAACACACCCTACAGCGTAACTGTTAGTGCTGCTAATACGTGGTCGCCAACACGAGACGGGGCTGCTGGCCGGCGCTGGTCTGTGCCCGTCAGACCCCACTCCCAGGTCACTCACCTCAGGAGACACGCACAGAGGAGAAACACGACTGGGAATCTACAACCAGCAGCACGGCGTGGGGATGTGACGCTGTCATCTGGGATGGTGGAAGGGACAGATGTGCACACGAGAGAAGGCGTGGGCCAGCACAGAGAGACACCATCAGTGCCTGCAAATATGTGAAAAGTTTAGTGACGGAGAGGAGGCAGGGCTCCAGGGTCACAGTCAGGAAATGAAACAAAGCACCAGCGATCCCCATGGCTGCTCTCTAGTGAGCACCTAGTGTCTGGGGACCTCTTTCTGTGAACCTGAGCCTTGGTCTACAGAGGAAGACACCGAGGCACATGGAGGCAAAGCTAGCGTTGGGCTGGGAACCCCAGGTGGACAGAGCTCAGCTCCTGATCTGCGAAGCCGCTTGGCGGGTGGTCTGGCTGTGAATTAGGAGCAAGGGCTAGAGTTCGCTTGGGCTTTGAATCCTGACTCCACGAACCATTAGCCACTTGCGCAAGCCACTTCGGGTCTCATGAATCCACTTTTCTCATCTGTAAAATGGGGAGAAGCGAGCACTGCCTTGTTAGGAGGATTAAGTGAGACAATGCGTGAAAATAACTTTATATGATGCCTGGCACATGCCAAGTGTCCAACAGATAGAGGAGTTCTCACCGGCACTGCATTTCATTATTGAAAACAATGTCTTTTCAGTCAATGTTCAGAGAGGGCCTGTGCACCCTCTATCATGAATTCTCCACCATTAGGGGGTCAGAACAGGCCTCCTGGAGGTGTTCTAGGGCATCACAGGGTTCAACTAGACTAGTAGTTTAACCCCTTCCTCCTTTTGCATTTTGCCAAAGTAATATTTCTTTGAACAGAAATCTTATGAGGAAGCCCTACACAGAAAACACATTTAGTGGAGCTGGTCTGGTTGCAAGTGGGTGGGGGTCCCATGCCAGGGGGGGTTCTGAGAACCAGAGGTCCGGAGGCTCCAGCAATAGTGGGGAGAGAACGGAGGGGAGCCAGGTCGGGGCTGCTGTGGGCCAGGGGTGGTGTGGGAGTGGGCCGGGTGTGCAGAACAAGTCAGGGGTGTCTCTGCACCTGCGCTCTGAGCCTCCTGCTCTCCTCCTCCAAGGTGGACGGGATCCTGCGTCAGGCACTGTCTGCCCCGGGCCTGGCTGCCATGTCTGCCGTGGTCATCCACAATGACACTGTGCTCTGGACTGGGAACTTCGGGAGGAAGAATGGCTCAGACCCAGCCTCTGGGCCCCCCAATGAGTACACCATGTACCGGTCAGCTGGGTGATCACCGAGTCCTCTGGAGGGTGGCAGGGATGGGAGGACATGGGAGACCTAGGAGGTAGGGGGACTCAAGAGAATCATGACAGTGGGTCCAAGATGCCAGGGCTGTTATTAAGTCCTGACAATTTACAGATGAGGAGACCGAGGTCCAGAGAGAACCAGAGAGTGCCCAACATCACACCACAGGGATAATAGGTCAGGAAGGAATCCCTTCTGGAGAGCCCTTAACCCCAAACCTTCCTAACTAGAAAAGACTCCCTGTGTCCCATTCCCCCCTGCCCTTCTATCTGCCACAAAGGGACTATAACCAGTTCCTGGCCCCTTGCCCCAGGTCCCTGTCAGTCAGTAGCAGTGGTCCAGATGGAAGAAACGTGGGACCCTCTGCTCCACAGCCAGAGTCTCCCCTCTGAGGAGCTGCCTGTGAGATCCTTAAAGTTGACCATGCAGAGTGAACATGGTCACTCCCGGAGATACTTCGAGGATGTCAGGGGTTCCAATCACACTGCACCTGGTGTGCCAGGCACCGGGCCAACGATTACATTTGCTATCACTTACTGAACACGTACATACCTGCCGGGTATGCTGCCAAGCACTCTACGTGCCCAATCTCATTCAATCTTTACGACAACCTATGAAATGGACAATGACTCTCAGAGAGATCTAGTGCTTGCCCAAGACCACTTGGCCAGTGTGAGGCAGAGGTATGAGCCCAATTCACGTTTGTCCCAGATTGGGAAGGGCTTGGGTTAAGGGCTAGCATGGGGATAGGTCAGGAGTGTGCCCCCACCACTGTGGTATGTTCTTAAACATCCCAATGGCAGTTTTACAGAGGCTGGTGAATTTCCATTTGAGACACTAGGGGAGGGTAGACTCGGTGCTTTCCTAGAACTCTAGAAAGTTGGGGGGTGGGGATGCAGGGTGGAGGTGCGTTGTAGGGCCAACTGCATGTCCTCTGCACAGTTGTGCCCTTAACACTGTCCAGGATCTCCAGCATCTCCAAGATCTTTCCAGTCCTCATGCTGTACCGGCTGTGGGAGGAGGGCATCGTGGCCTCCCTAGATGACCCTCTAGAGAGGTACGCCAGCACCTTCACCATTAACAACCCGCTGGGCATGGCATCAGCCCCTGAAGAGAGCCTGATGGATGGGCTGGAGCAGGTGGGCCCAGCCCCCAGGCCTTCGCCGGTCACCCTCCGAAGGATGGCCAGCCAGCTCTCAGGTGAGCAGCTCTGAACTTTCCCAGCTCAACCCAAACTGTTTCAGGTGCGGGAACCGAGCAGCAGGCCCTCACCCAGCCTGGCCATCCCACCCATTCCCCATGCCAGGCCGGGGAATATCTACAAATGGAGAATGGCTCAAAAACCTAGGAGAGAGCTATACAATCAAATAAGATGCAGCCCGAGAAAAAAGGGGTAACAATGTTCTTTATTACGAGATGGAATAAGATATAATGTTAATTTAAGTGGGACAAAAAAGCTCAAACAACATGTCATATGCTACCATATGAATGGATAAAACAATATACACTACATAGGGTGCAAATGGGTGTATGAAAGTGTATGTGTAAGAAAGTACAATGTACATATTACATGACACACTTATATAAACTATATGAATATACACATACCAGCCATTTCATCATTTCAAATGGCCTGAAGTCTCGGTTGATGGATGTGGCTGGTTATCACTTCTGAGCCCTGATGGTGTACCCAAGGCTCAGCGAGAGGACGGAGCCACCGGAAGTAGCTCATGCAGGACAGGGTCAGTCTTCTCCTTCTTCTCCCCCCCTTTTTTTTTTTAAAGGTATTATTTATTAGCAGAGGGGCAAAGGGAGAGGGAGAAGCAGACTCCCTGCTGAGCAGGAAGCCTGACGAGGGGCTCCATCCCAGGACCCTGAGATCATGACATGAGCCGAAGGCAGATGCTTAACTCACTGAGCCACCCAGGTGCCCCAGGACCAGTCTTCTTGTGGGAGAATGACCCAGTCGTTAAGGGCATGAGCACTGAAATTCCATCTCTGCCCTCTTTGATTTTTGGCAAGTCATTGAACTTCTCTGAGCCCTACTTTTCTCCTCTGAAAATGAGTGTGGGTTACATTATTCCTGGGGATTAAATGAGCTAATGACTGTAAAACACTTAGCGGGGCACCTGGCACACAGCAGGCCCTTGTCAATGTAGCTTTGGTTATTATAGCCAGGGTTGGACCTATGTTTGGTGGGGCCTCATGTGGATATAACCCTGGGGTCCTCTTTAAGAATACATTGTTACAAAATCAAAATTAGATACAGGTCTTGGAAGGGGCCATGCAGGTGAGGAGCCTGGGAAGCTTAGGCTCTTGTTAAATCCTCCAGGGGAAGGGGGAGGTGGGGGTTGGGGGGGTGTTGTTAGAACTCTGACTCCAGGGCTCCCTCTAGGGGCTGTGTTGTGGCTTCTTGTTTACCCATAAACCCAAGGACCCCAGCACCCTGTGCTTGGTTAGTTTTAAAACATCCCACATGTCTTCTCCTACAGTCCCAAGGGACTAGCTGAGCAACGGCTGCCTGCATAACTCCATTCTAAGCTCTCAAAGTCTTCTGTGATTGACTCTCACTGTTATCTGGAGCTCTCTCCCATTCCTGGAGCTTTTCATCCCCTCTCCAAGTTAAGCCTTCTAACACCTCACCTCAACACAACACCACAGCAAGTGCTTCAGCCCATTTAAAGATGAGCAAGTAGAGGCTCAGAGAGGTAAAGTACATGGTTTGTGGCCACACAGCAAGAAGTGTCAGAGTCAGGGGGCGCCTGGGTAGCTCAGAGGTTGAGTGTCCGACTCTTGATTTCAGCTCAGGTCATGATCTCAGAGTTGTGGGATCAAACCCCATGTTGGGCTTTGCGCTGGGCATGGAGCCTGCTAAAGATTCTCTTTTCCTTTCCCTCTGCCCTTCCCTCCTCTTCTTAAAAAAAGAAAGAAAGAAAAGAAGAGAAGAAGTGCTAGAGTCGGAACTTAAACCCAGGACCAAGACTCCATCTCCCAACTGCTTAACCCAAAAGCCTTTTGAGTCACCCGGACACCTCCAATCCCCACACCCTCTACATCTCCTCCAGGAGCAAATTCTGTTGGCTCCCCACTCAAAATATATCCAGAATCCAACCACTCTGCTGCTAGCGTCCGAGTCTAAGTCACCATCCATTAAACATGGATTTTTCAAGTCTCCTTACAGGCTTCCTTGCTTCTGCCACTGCTCCTCCCTCCGCCCCCTCACCCCCAACGTCTGTTTTCAAACAGCAACTGGAGCAATCCTGATAAACTATATGTCAAATCACATCACTCCACTGCTCAAAACCCCTGTGGTGGTCAAATCCCACTCAGAGGAAAAGCCAAGTCCTTCCAGTGTCCTCTAGCACCCTGTGGCATATTCCTGTCATGTCTCAGCTCCAAAGTCCTCCCCTTCTCACTCCTCTTCAGCCACAAGGGCTATTCCTCACTGGTCCTCAAACATGCCAAGGCATTTCTGCCTCAGGGCTTTTGCACTAGCTGTTCCCTCTGTGGGAGACATTCTTTCCCCACACAGCTCTCACCTGCTCAAGGGTCACCTTCTCTCCGAGGCCTTTCTCTGATATACCCTTGGATAAAATAACAATCCCTCCCTTCTTACACACAATTATTTTTCTCTACAGGATGAATATTTATTTCTTGCCTGTCCCCTCCACTAGAATAGAAATTCCATGTGGGCAGGGACTTTATTTTGCTCACTACTGAACCCCCAGTTTCCAGAACAGTCCTTGAAACAAAAGGGATGCCTGAAAACTAGAGAGGAAGCATGGAAAGAATCCCAGTCCTGTCACCCTTCCCATATTTGTTGCATCCAATAAACAGAAAATTCCAAGTGGGCAGAGGAGCGAACTGGTTCCACAAAACCTGCTCGGGTACTGACCTCAAGAATTTGGTGGACTCAAACTTCTATGGTGGATGATAACAATTATTTTTTGAACAGTTGCTATGACCAGACCCATGCTGAGCATTTTATCTCAACTAATCCTCCCATGATCCCAACGATATAGGAAATTATTTCCCTCATGTTCCAGATGAGGGGACTGAGGCTCAGAGAGGTTAAGTGACTTGCCCAATAAAACTCAGGCACGATTAGAGTCCAGGATAGACTTTTTTTTTTTTTAAGTGATTTTGTGGTCCTTACCTCTCAGTTCATGGAAGGTGGGAGAGGGAGAGCACCCAGGGATCCACTATCCCACGATCAGCTGGCCCAGCAGGTCTGATCCATGCTCCTCTGCAGGGCTGCCCAGAAGGCTCCGATCCACTTCGCTGCTGTGGACGGGCAGCACCCAGGAGGCCCTGAGCCTGCTCAAGGATGACGTCCTGGTAGCAGACCCGGGAACCAGGTGAGGAGTGTGTCTGATGCCCCACAAAAAATAGGAACCACCCAAGGTGACATAGCCCTCCTAGGACAGAGTCTGTATCACCTTGTCCTAAACAGGGATCCCTGAATGTGTTCCCTGTTCCACAGCTGGGCGGAGAGGCCCAGACAGGGGGCACAACAAGGCATGGGGAAGCTGGGCCCAGATCTAGTGTGAACTCCGTATTCTGTCGATTCATCAACTCAGCTTTCATTGAGCATCTACTCAACTGAGATACAGCACCTGGCTATTGAGATATGGCAGGGAACATTATAACCAGGCTGCTCCTCGCCAAGTGTACATTGTTCTGAGTGAACACCGGATATTTTCATCAGTGAACAGATAAACGAGGGAAATACAGATTTTGCCAAGTGCCATAATGGAAATAAATGAAATGTTGATGAGACAGGGAGTGGATGGCTGGGGTGACCACTGAACAAATCCCACCCCCCAGCCCTCCCCCTCACCCCGGCTTTGGGAGTAGTAGAGTTTGGGAGAAGGATGGGGTGAAATCCTGCCTCCTATTTGTTATACTTGAGCTAGGAGTTCCCTGTCATTTTTGCCCTACAATCGTCTCTAGTTTTCCATTAGATAAAATAAATCATACTAAAGTGTAAAGAACTAAGATTTGTTTTATCACTCTCTTAGGGGCATCGCTGAGTCCAACTCTTCCCCAACCTGCCCTGTGCCAGTGGGCAATTCTCTGCCCATCTCTGGGCTTTAGTCTTCCCAGATGTAGGATAATGACTTGTATTCAATGACTTCTAGAGTCGCTGTTGAGTCTGACCTTCGGGGATGCAATGAAGCAGGTTTCTTCTCAACCCCATCCAGTCCAACGAAACTCTGGTGGCATTTCAGACAGTCTGAGCAGGTGGCGCGGGGCTCTTTAGGGCCTGGAGACACTCCTCCAAGGCCACATCCCAGTTTCCACCCTTCCTCTTCCAGGTGCCATTACAGCACGCTGGCCTTCTCTCTTCTGGCCCACGTCCTGGCAGCGCACACCGCTGAAGGCGATTACCAACGCTGGATCGCGGAGAACGTGCTGGAGCCGCTGGGGATGGCGGACACGGGCTTCGACCTCACGCCCCTTGTGCGCGCCCGCCTGGCCGCCGGCTTCTACGGCAGCGGGCGGCCCGCGCCGCTCTACGACCTGGGCTGGTACCGGCCGTCCGGCCAGATGTACTCCACTCCCGCCGACCTGGCCAAGCTGGCTATGGTGCTCCTGGGCAGCGGGCCCCGACGTCTCCTGCGGCCCGACGCGGCCAAGACCCTGCTGGCGCCGCTGCTGGCCTGCTCGGGCGCCTACTTCGCCAACGAGACGGGCACACCGTGGGAGTTCCACGCGCAGCGGGGCTACCGCGTGGTGCGCAAGGACGGCGACCTGGACGGCTACGCGGCCACCTTCTCCCTGGTGCCGCCGCTGCGCCTCGGCCTCGTGCTGCTGCTGGCCGGGCCGCGGCCTCCTGGGCGCGACCTGGTGGCGCAGGCCTATGACGTGCTCCTGCCCGCCATGGAGAAGGCCCTCCGGGAGGCCGAGCCCCGCCCCGCGCCGCCGCCCAGCGCGCGCCCTTTCGTGGGCTACTTCACCTTCGCCAACAAGACCTTCTACGAGGTGCACCCCGGGCCGGCGGGCGAGCTGCGCCTGCGCCAGTTCGGGCCGCGCGTCGAGGCGCTCGTGCCCCCCGCCTTCCGCACGCTGACGCTGCGTCACCTGCGCGGCCGCGTCTTCCAGCTGCACGTGGCGCGCGAGTTCCCGTGCGCGCTGCCGCTCGGCGACGCCTGGCTCTCCCTCGAGGCGCAGCACGGCCAGCTCGTCCGCTTCTACCCGGTGGACCGCCACGGGCTGTCCCCGGGCTTCGACGTGCCGGGCCTTAACACCTACCGGGTGCTGAGGCTGCAGCGCAGGCCCGTGTTCCAGCCCCAGTGACGGGGGGCTCTGGCCCTCCTGAGCCTCCCCCTTCCTCGAGGTGTGGAAGGTGGAGCTGCGGAGGTGGCTCTGGAGAAGCCGACCCCAGCTGGCTTTTGAACTGTTCGTTATGCCGGGGTGGGGGTGGGTGGAAGAGTTAAGTAGAGACATTTAGAGTACGCACTTAGAAACATTCATAGCAAGCTGACAGCGTACTTTCTTTAAAAGATTTATTGGAGGGGCGTCTGGGTGGCTCAGTGGGTTAAAGCCTCTGCCTTCGGCTCAGGTCATGATCCCAGGGTCCTGGGATCGAGCCCCACATCGGGCTCTCTGCGAGGCAGGGAGCCTGCTTCCTCCTCTCTCTCTCTCTCTGCCTGCCTCTCTGCCTACTTGTGATCTCTGTCTGTCAAATAAATAAATAAAATCTTAAAAAAAAAAAGATTTATTGGAGAGCGAGCCAGTAGGGGGAGGGGCAGAAGGAGACGGAGAATCTCACGCTGACTCTAGGCTAAGCCCGAGGGGAGGTGGGACTCGATCTGACGACCTGAGACAAAATCGAGAGTGGGCTGCTTAACGGACTGAGCCACCCTCCTCCCCAGAGTACATTTGTATCTGTTGAATATAAGACAAAACATGGGCTTGTATTTTGTCTTTTAAAAATCAACCCTACTGAGGTTTAATTTGTATGATCTATATACATTTACATAAAATGAAATGCACATATTAGGCATGATTTTGACAGATATTTATGCCCACTATTATCAAGATATGGGAAATTTCCAGTGTCCCCCAAACTTCTTTTGCTGTCAGTCTCCTCCGCTGCACCCAGCCCTAGGCAACTACTGATCTATTTTTAGCACAATGGATTAGTTTCGCCTTTTCTAGAATTTCATATAAATGGAATCATTTCATTGCCTGTTCTAGAATTTCATATAATTGGAACCCCCCCCCCCCCCGCGTGCCCCTCCTCAGGATGTTTATGAGGTCCACCCATGTTTTTGTGTTTATCAATAGTTTGTTCCTTTTTTTTTTTTTTTTTTTTGCTAAGTAGCATTCCATTGTATGGGTGTATCACATTTGCTTATCCATTCACCTGCTGATGGACATTCGGGTTGTTTCCAGATTTGGGCTATTGGGAAAAAGCATTTCTGTATAAGTCATTTTGTGAATACATGCTTTGATTTCTCTCTGACTTTTCAGCTTTAGGCATGCTAGCCGTTGCGAAGTCCTATCTCACTACGGTTTTAATTGTATTGTATTTCTTGTATTGTAAAAGTTCTCTGTATGCTCTGGATACAAACGCTTTGTCAGATCGGGTATTATACATATTTTCCCTCAGTCTTTGGTTTGCTTTTCCAGTTTCTCTCTTAATGAGAGAAGTGGGTGAAGAGCTAAAGTTTTAAAATCTTGATGAATTTTATGCCTGTTGGATCTAATATAAAATTTAGGCTTGTCTTTTGCATGTCTTTTTAAAAATTAAACTTTTTATTTTGAGGCAATTATAGGTTCACATGCAGTTGAAGGAAATAACCAATGTATCTTTCACCCAGTTTCCTCCAATGGAAACATCTTGCAAAACTGTAGTACAATAGCATAAGCAAGTAATTGACTTTGATAGAGTCAAGATACAGAATATTTTCCTCAGGGCAAGAATCCCTCTTGTTGCCCTTCTCTGACTGTGCCCATTTGCTTACCAACCCACCCCCCCCCCCCAACTCCTAGCAACCACCAATCTGGTTTCCATTTCTGTAATTCTTCCATTTCAAGAATATTATAGGTATGGAGTCATATAGTGTGTAATTTGGGGAGTTTTTTTTTTTTTAAACTCAGCATAATCCTCTGGAGATTTGTTCAAGTTGTTGCAAGTATCAACAACATTTTTCTTTTTGTTGTAGACTAATGATTGCACGGTATGGATGGACCACAGTCTATTTAACCATTCATTTGATGAAAGACATCTGGCTTGTTTCCAATTTTAGGCTGTTAAGGATAAGGCTGCTATGAACCTTTGTTTACAGGTAACTGTGTGAACATAAGTTCTTATTTCTCTGGGATGAATGCCCAGGAGTGCAACTGAGGAGGTGAATGGGAGTTGTTTGCTTTTGTTCTGTTTTGTTTTTAAGAGACTTGTCAAACTGTTTTTCAGAGTGGCTGTACCATTTTATATTCTGGTTGGCAATATAGAGTGAACCAGTTTTCTGCATATATATATATATATATATATATTTTTTTTTAGTTTCCCCACATCTGTGCCAGCATTTGGTATTGTCACTATCATTGTTTTTGTAATTCTAATTTCTTAATAATGAATGAGATTGAATTTCTTTTCATGTACTTTTTTGAACAAGTTTTTTTTTTTTAAAGATTTTATTTATTTATCTGACAGATAGAGATCACAAGTAGGCAGAGAGGCAGGCAGAGAGAGAGAGAGGGAAGCAGGCTCCCTGCCGAGCAGAGAGCCCGACGTGGGACTCGATCCCAGGACCCTGAGATCATGACCTGAGCCGAAGGCAGTGGCTTAACCCACTGAGCCACCCAGGCGCCCCATCATGTACTTTTTTGCTATCCGTATAGCCTCTTTGGTAAAATGTCTCTGTGTCTTTTGCCCATTTCCTGATTGGACTTTTTAAGAAATTGTTGAGTTTTGAGAGTTCTTTATACATTCCAGATACTAGGCCCTAGTTTGCAAATATGTTCTAGTTGGCAGCTTGTCTTTTCATCCTCTTAACAAGTGTATGGTGGTATCTCATCGTGGGCACAGCTTTGGCCCCTGGGTCATTGCCATTGTGTCTTCTATGTTCCTTGTTCCTTTCTGGTTTTACCATACTTCCCTGGCCAAACCCTGGGCAGAGATTTGTATCTCTGCCTCTGACTGCTCCCCTGACCCCAGACTCACGAGTCCCACTGTCTACTTGATGTTTAAGAGGCATCTCTACCTTATGTTCAAAACAGAACTCTCTCTCAGTCGCACCCCAGACCAGCTCCTCCTGTAGTCTGCCCATCTCAGTGGCAGCTCTGTCTTTGCGGTTGCTCGGGCCAGACTCCTGGATCCTCACTTTCTCTCACATCTGTTCTACCCACAAGTAACACTGGCTTACCTTCACACTGTGTCCAGAATCCAATCCCTTCTCACCTCCTCTGCTGCTCCTGCCTTTTCTGAGCCATCATAATAACGGTTCTCTGTCTCCCCGCTTCCACCCCTGCCCCTGTGATGGTTAGTTTTCTGTGTCAACATGACCCGGGTAGATACTCGGTCATTCAAACACTCATCCAGGTGTTACGGCAAAGGTGTTTTGTAGATGCGGTTAACATCTCCAATCAGTGGACTTGAAGTAAAGGAGATGACCTTTGATAATCTGGGTGGGCCTCATCCAATCCGCGAAAGACCCGAGGAGCAAAACCACGGTTCTCAAGGAAGAAGGCTTCTTCTGCTTCTGGATGCAGCATCGGCTCCTGCCCGAGAGTTTCCGGCCGGCCAGCCTCCCTACAGACTTTGGATTTGCCAGCCAAATCATGGAAGCCAGTTCCTCGAAATAAATCTCTTCATATATATCCTAGTGGTTCTGTTTCTCTGGAGGACCCCTGATGAATACAGTCCAGACATCGTTCTACAGAGCACTCAGAATGATCCTTTTAAAAGTCACATCACGGCCCTTGTGTTCTCCAACGCTCCCAGGGCTTTCATCTCATTCAAAGAAAAGCTGAAGTCTTTATCATGGCCTGCAGAGGACCCTGGTTCTTCTCACCCTTGTTCTCTTGGCCTCAGCCTTCCCGGCCTCCTTGTGGCTCCTTGAACATGTCAGGTGTCTGTGGCCTCTGCTCCCGCTGTCCCCTCTGCCCCTGTGTTCTTCTCCAGAAAGTCAGTTACTGGTCCCTTCCCTTCTCAGCGAGGCCTTCTTTCCACCCCGTTCTTGCAAATTGATTATTTATTTATTTATTTATTAACCTCTGTCTGTAGCTGCGTAACTGCCACCGAGATCAAGGTGTGGAATGTTTCCATCCCTTCCTGTGGTTCCCTGGGAATAACTATTTGTGAATTCTACCACCATTGATTAATTTGACTTTCCTTGATCTTTTTAAAAGTGAAATCTTAGATGGGGCGCCTGGTGGCTCAGTCAGATCTGATTTCTGCTCAGGTCGTTATCTCGGGGTCCTGGGATCGGGTCCCCAGCTGAGCTCCTTGCTCAGCGGGAAGTCTGCTTTCCCTCTCCTTCTGCCCTTTCCCCTACTCCTGTGCTCTCTCTCTCTCTCTCTCAAATAAATAAAATTAAAAAAAAAATCTTAGACTATGCACTCTTCTGTGTCACTCCTCTATTTTAAAATTACAACACAGCCCTCCTGTCCTGAGAACTCCTCAGACCCTTTGCCCACTAATTTTTCTCATGGTTTCATTTCCACCAGACATACTTGTATTCAGTTGTTTAAGCACCTATCTTCCCTCACCAGGATAAGCACTCCACATGGACAAAGTTTTCTGTGTTTTTGTTTATCACTGTATTCCCAGCGCCTGGTGAACCGACCATCAGTTGTAGGCAGTCAATACATATTTGTTCAGGAAATACTGAGTCTCCATTTTCTAGATGATGACATTGAGGCTCAGAGAGGTGAAACTACTTCCCCATGTCACACAGCATTAGTGATAGAGACAGGATTTGAATTCAGTTGTTTGAACCCAAAGACTGTGCTCTTAACCTGCGGCATTAGTCCCTCCACAAATGCAAATCCGCACACTCCTATTCATGGGTCTTTATGGAAGGGATGTGGATGGGACACGAAGGTATTAATCCATTCAGAATATTTTCTGAGTGCCTACTGTGTGTCAGGCAGTGTACCAGCACCAGGGACATAATAATTAGCACAGATACATCTGTATGTTTGGATCTGTATTTCTGTGTGCATACACGTGTGTTTAACTGTAGTGGATAAACACATGTGTGTTTGTGCCTGGAGTGCTTTTCCCTATGTGTATTTGCAGGTGTGTGTCTTCTTTTGTGTATATGAGTATAACTCTGTGCCCAAGTGTGTAGGGATATGAGATAGCACAGTTTTGGGACAGACCACCTGGGTTCTAATCCTGGCTCCTGTCCTTATCAGCGATGTAACTGTGGGCAATCTTCAAAGTGGTGTACCTTAGTTTTCTTTTTTTTTTTTTTTTTTAAAGATTTTATTTATTTATTCGACAGAGAGAGATCACAAGTAGGCAGAGAGGAAGGCAGAGAGAGAGGAGGAAGCAGGCTCCCTGCTGAGCAGAGAGCCCGATGCGGGACTCGATCCCAGGACCCTGAGATCATGACCTGAGCCGAAGGCAGCGGCTTAACCCACTGAGCCACCCGGGCGCCCCTACCTTAGTTTTCTTATCTATCAAATGGGGATAATGTCTGTTGTCCACTTTCTGGCATGCTTTAGGGAATTGCTACTCAAAATAGCGATGGGACTGATGCCTGTCCCAGAACTGTTGGTCTCTGGTCTATGACAACACAGGCACAGAAACTTCAGAAATATTTGTGGGGTTGTGACATTGCCGTCACACCCCAGTGAGAGATCAGGGACCGGTCTCATGGAACAGGGTACAAACAAGTTTGGGGGTTGAGTTCGCAGTCAGACCATACACTGATCCACAAAAGAGTAGAAATTAAAAACCAAATAAAACCCTTCAAAAACAAACCTAGTCTTTCACCACAGAGAGTTTGAGAAGCAGGGATTTAAAGGATTAAGCAGGACGATACATGTAGAGCACTCAGAACCACTTCTGGCACAGAGGAAGGATTCTGAGGGTTCCCTGTGGTCATCCCGTGGGGGTGAGTGTTGTGTATACGTGACTTGGTGTGTATGGGGGGTGTTTGTATATGAGCCCGCAGCTATGGGTGCATGTGTGTGAGTGCGTGTGTGCCTGTTTGCAGCTGATGGCAAAAATGGGTGTGTATTAACACATGGGTGCCTCTGGGTGAGATGGGGTCTTACGCATGTGGGTGAGTATATATAGGGGTGGGGTCTGGGCGAGGGGGTTGGGCAGGCTTCAGCACATTTCTTAGGACTTTCCATCACGAGGTGGGGGTGGAGAGTGGCCATGGCAGCAGCACCTGTAGAAAGAGAGTCTCAGGCTTTACCATTGTGCCATCCAGGGGACAGCAGAGGAAGAAGGGTCAGCAGGGGATGAGGGCGGGCAAGGGGTGCTACTGGCCCAGGACTCCGTGTGCTGAATCATCAGGATTCTTTAGCAGGGTTGGTCCAGGCAGACATTTTAGTCTGATGGGATTGGTGGGGGTTGGGGGAGGAGGTGAAGGTGGGGGTGGACCCTTGCTACAGTCCCACCTGGTGTGGGGGGAGGGGGTTCCATGGCTATGATGCCAAACCTAGTGAGAGTCTATGGGAGAAATCTCTTTCACTGTTTCTCTTTTCTCCTTGATGGCATCTTTTTTGTTACAGGGACCTCTCTGTCCCTGTGAAATGACCGAGACTGTGGATGCCTGTTTAGAGCCAGGAGGGGCAAAGACAGGTTCCGGCTACTCCCTGGGTGGGAAAGAGGAAGGTTGAGAGGAACATGGGTTTGGTGAGGGAGTTGGTGGGGGTGGAGCAGGAGACCCAGGTCAGTGTCCCTGAGTTGGAGCAAGCCCCCATGAGATTCTGTTGGATCTTGGAATAGGCAGGAGAGTCTACGGGGAGCCCAGGATGGACCAGGGACTGGGGCAGGTGGAAGTGGGAAGGGGATCCAGACTTCTCAGAGGAACTGGCCTAGGACTGACAGAAGCTGTCAGAGGCCCCAGGCTGTTGAAGGAGGGCCCAAGATTTGCATGTCAGGCTCTAACTGTGCTGTGTGCCCACAGGTGCTGTGTGACCTAACTGGCCTCACTGTGTGCTCTCAGAATCTCTTCCACCCAGTACCCCTAAGCCCCTGATACGAGATGGCAGCTCACAGTCTGTAAGTACAAATGGGTATAAAGAATCACTTATTATTGGTGACATCACAATTCCAGACTTCAAGCTCTATTACAAAGCTGTCATCATCAAGACAGTATGGTACTGGCATAAAAACAGACACATAATCAATGGAATAGAACAGAGATCCCAGAAATAGACCCTCAACTCTACGGTCAACTAATCTTCAACAAAGCAGGAAAGAATGTCCAATAGAAAAAAGACAGACTCTTCAGTGTTGGGAAAATTGTACAGCCACATGCAGAAGAATGAAACTGGGCCATTTCCTTACACCACACACAAAAGTAGACTCAAAATGGATGAAAGACCTCAATTTGACATAGGAATCCATCAAAATCCTTGAGGAGAACACAGGCAGCAACTTCTTCAACCTCAGGTGCAGCAAATTCTTAGAAACATCACCAAGGCAAGGGAAGCAAGGGCAAAAATGAACTATTGGGACTCCATCAAGATCAAAAGCTTTTACACAGAAAAGGGAACAGTCAACAAAACCAAAAGACAACTGACAGAATGGGAGAAGATATTCACAAATGACATAGCAGATAAAGGGCTAGTATCCAAAATCTATAAAGAACTTATCAAACGCAACACCCAAAGAAGAAATAATCCAATCAGGAAATGGGCAGAGGACATGAACAGACATTTCTGCAAAGAAGACATCCAGATGGCCAACAGGCACATGAAAAAGTGCTCCACATCACTCGGCATCAGGGAAATACAAATCAAAACCACAATGAGATAACACTTCACACCCGTCAGAATGGCTAAAATTAACAAGTCAGAAAACAACAGATGTTGGCGAGGATGTGGAGAAAGGGGAACCCTCCTACACTGTTGGTGGGAACGTAAGCTGGTGCAGCCACTCTGGAAAACAGCATGGAGGTTCCTCAAAAAGTTGAAAATAGAGCTACCCTATGACCCAGCAATCGCACTACTGTGTATTTACCCCAAAGATACAAATGTAGTGATCCGAAGGGTCACATGCACCCCAAAGTTTATAGCAGCAATTTCCACAATAGCCAAACTATGGAAAGAACCTAGATGTCCATCAACAGATGAATGGATAAAGAATATGTGATATATATATATATACACACATATATATAATATATATATACAATGCAGACAATGGAATACTATGCAGCCATCAAAAGAAACGAAATCTTGCCATTTGCAATGATGTGGATGGAACTAGAGGGTATTATGCTGAGCGAAATAAGTCAATCAGAGAAAGATAATTATCATATGATCTCTCTGATATGAGGAATTTGAGAGGCAGGGTGGGGGGTTTGGGGGGTAGGGAAGGAAAAAAATGAAAGAAGATGGGATCAGGAGGGAGACAAACCATAAAGAGACTCTTAATCTCACAAAACAAACAGGGTTGCTCGGGGGTGCGGGGGGTAGGGAGAGGGTGGTTGGGTTATGGACACCGAGGAGGGTATGTGCTATGGTAAGTGCTGTGAAATGTGTAACCCTGATGAGTCACAGACCTGTACCCCTGGGGCAAATAATACATTATATGTTAAAAAAATAATAAAAAAAAGAAATATAAAACTAAAAAAATACTAAAAAAAGAAACAATTATTATTGTTTAATATGGTAGTCATGTTTGTATTTGCATTACTTACATGGTAATTCACAAAATACCTCCATGTTGATTTCATACCTTTGCATCTGCTGTTCCCTCTACATGGAATGGTTTATCCCTAGCTTCCAGGAGAACTCCTAGGCATGTTGTAATGACCTGAGTACTTACTGGTTTCCTCAATTGACAGGGGACTTCTGTAAGTGAGGGCACGTGTGTAAATCACTACAGCATTCCTGACACCAGCCTCGCGTCTGTCACCCTGTGGGTGCCAGTTCACATGCTGTGAGGTGGTGCAAATGCCCTGAGAAACTCTCCAGGGTGAGCTGCACGCGTGGGTCATTTCTGTGTCCCCCATGACATCTCATAAAGCACCTTTTGTGGAGGGGGAATACAGTAAGTACTTTTTGAATGCATGAATAAATATTGAATGAATGAATGAAAAGACAGCCTCCTAGATCACATCTTCTCTGACTTGCTACCCCACATTGTTCCTAGGCCTGACTTCAGCCCCAGCCCTGCTCTACCTCTAAGCCCCAGAGCATTACCCAAGAGCTGGTTTACTTCTCCAAATCTGCTCCCAGGGAAACGGGTCCCATGAGATGCTCTCTTTAGAATGGCAAATGCAGCAAATGATAACACTTTTTTTTTTTTAAGATTTGTTTATTTATTTTAGAGCAGGAGGAGAAAGAGAATCTCCAGCAGACCCTCCAGCGAGCGCAGAGCCCGACACAGGGCTCCATCTCACAAGCCTGAGATCGTGACCTGATCCCAATGCAGGAGTCAGATGCTTAACCGACTGAGCCACCTAGGTAGCCCGATTACACCATTTTGGACATGCTCTTTAGCATACTCAAGGCTCTTCAGTATCCTGAAGTAAAGAAATCTGGGCAACTTGTTGAAGTCCAGAATTTGCCTAGTGGATTTGACCATGAACCCTCTTTGAATCTCTCCAGGCTTTTTTTTCCCCCAAACAGAACTTCAACTGACATTTATTTGACAAATGTTTATGGAGACTCTACTATGGGTCAGGCCTTGTCCTGCAGAACATATGACAGACACGGACCTTGCTTTCTGCTCAGCAAAACACCAAGCGCTGACATCTGTGAGTGCGAAGGACTTGCTATGCTCATCTCATTCACTCCTTATCTACCCTCTAGTGTTCGGTATTATTGCCCCATTTTACAGACGTGGAAATGAGGCTTAGAGCAATTATACGACCTCTCCAAGGATGCGGAACTGACAGATGGCAGAGTTGCGATTCCGAGGCTAGGACCCCAGACAGCAGAGCTCAAAATACCACACATGACTGAATATTCTCCGTATTGCTCCAATTCCACACCCAACCCCAGCTCAGGCCAAATCCCACCCCACCGCCAATCCCAGTCCTAGCCTTGGCTCTGTTCTTAGCCCTGGAAAACTCCTAGTCATGCTTCAGGACCCCATGGAGATCCTTTAGGAGCACCCACTCGTTCCCCAGGGAACCTCAGTAGAAAAAAAAAAAAAGAAACTACCACAAACCACAAGTCCAGGCGATAATTTTTACAATTCACATTTATTTTGGGAAAAAAAAAAAAAGGTTCTGCTAAAAATACTCCTACAAAGGCATTGGAGTAATAGGGTCAGGGTTGCTCATGGACACAGCTGGTGAGATTTCCTTGGTCACAGCAGTGGGGGTCTGGAAGAGCCAGGTCTGACCCACAGCCCTCGGAACCCCAGCCACATTGCCTCCCAACCCCCCAGCATTGTCAGAAAAACCCACGTTCACGACCAAAGGAAACAGGGTTCTGTGAAACCCTGACAGGCCCCCTGGCCTCCAGATGGGAGATCTGGCCTGCATAGCACAGGCTCAAGTAAACACCTGGCATGAGGAGGGGGGAATCCAGGTCCTCACCTCCACTGCCCATGGCTCTGACAGTGGCTCTAGGAGGCCAAGGTCAAAGAAAGTGTGCCCTGAACAGAGTGCCTCCTGGGGATCTAGGGTTTGATTGGCAAAGGGTCTGACGGGGAGTGGGGCTGAGTAGGGGCCACTGGTAGCAGCAGATAGCAGTGTTTATGAGAACAGGTACTGTGGTCAGAGACTACTGGCTACTATGTGACCCCATCTCTGAGTCTCCTAGTCTGTGGAGTGGGAATTCTAATTGTACCTGTCTCACAGAGCCGCGTGAGGGTTAAGCAACACGATGTGTATCAAAAGTTAAGAGCATTTCCTGGCAGATTGTTGGCACTCAAGACATAGCAGCTATGATTAGGATTCGGGGCTGGGTAGGATCCACCAGTAATTACTCTTCTCTGGAATCCAAAGAGGTGTGCCCTGCCCAAGTTCTTGCCCCCTGCTCACTGGAGTCTCGTCCACAGAAGGGAGTACAGCCAGACTGACCACTAGTTCTTACCAATCCAGAGGCACCTCCCTGGTCTGCCAGATCCTATAGGCAGTGGCCTCACTGGAAAGGTGAAGGGGTCCTTAGAATCAGGCAGGGGCTTGTGTGGCCATGGACATTGCATCCCAAGGGTTCGTGGCAGGGCACCTGGCTCTGGGGTTCATAGCAAGACCCTGTGGTTGCCCAGTGTCAAGACTCCGGCGCTGAAAGGAAAGGTGGTGGACTTGGGGTAGTTTCCTCAACAAACTTGAGGAAACTAAGTTTCCTGCACCTTCCACCCCAAATAAGTCTCTTCCCAAATGGAGCCCATGGGGGTCCCCTCTTGGCTTCTGAGCTGGCCTGTCCTGTCTACCAGCTAGTAGGCACTACAGCCCACCTGTGGGCTTTGCTCAGCTGGGGTACCAGGAGTATTTCTATTACTTTCCCAGGACAGAAATTCAACATCACACTCAAAAGAAAGGGTCCCGGGCCCTCGTGAGGGTACCTCTCTGACTCAAAGAATGGAGCTTTCCTAGTATTTGATTTTAGCTGTTTTTCTCAGTGTCTTTCATTCTCTTTGTGACCCCTGAGCTTTAGGGACCCATGATGGGCCCTAAAGTTTTAGGTTTTAAGTTTTAAGAGCTATCAGTCTCAAATCACATGGTGATTGAATCTGAAAAATATGAAATCCTTCTGTTAGAATTACAGGGCTTGCAATCTTAAAATCTCGGAGTCTTTTCCTCTGTGGAATGTTAGCCTGGACCCTTACAGCCTCAGCGGGGTCCCCAGTGTGCGTGGCCTGGCTCTGACCTCCCCCCTCGTTCGTACCCCTCCTCCAGCAGAGGCTGTGAGGCCCCGAGGCAGGGTCCTTCCCATGCTCTTCTCCCTTCCACGAAAGCCATGTCTGGGTCTGGGCAGGACAGTTCGAAGGGGGCAGCGTATAGGACCCTCCAGGCCGAGCTGGAAGACCTGCACTGACTTCGCCTGGCCCACCCCGCCAGGTATTGAGTGAACAGGCCTGGATTATAGCCTTGGGAGCCGCGGGGTCTCCATAGGGTGGCTCTGGGTGGGCTGGTGGGCCCCCGTGAAGTATTAAGTTCCCATTTCTTCTTACTATATCAGCTTTCCCGCGGCAGCCTTCATGCTGTGAAGCTAAACTCAGAGAGATGCGGGGTCTGGGGGTCTAACTTTCCTGAAAGCTTAGCTCAGTCTGAACACATTCCTGAGGGTCAACTCAGCTCCCCCACCCCCTTCATGGGTCCTAATCCATGTCTTGAGTTCAGACATCTTATCTGACGATGTCTTGCTTTTTGCAAATCCCTGTCTAAGCCAGACCCTCCCTCCCGGCAGACATCCGGGCATAGGTTGTCGTGGGAGAAGTGAAGAGATTTCCGTATCTGGAGGAATCTCCTGGAGCAGTTTGTTAAAAGTAGATGCCCCTGGGGGTGGCCTTGGGGATTCTGACTCAGGGGGTCACGGTGCAGCCCAGGAATCCGCAAGATGAATAAATGGCCCAGAAGATTCTAATACAGATGGGCCATGGCCGACATGTTGAGAGATCCACCCGCGATGCGGGAAGGAGAGAACACTAAAGGCAGATGGCTTGTTTGGAATGCTCTGGAAATCACCCGTGGGAATCTGTTTCCTCACTAGTAGGGGTTGGTAACACCGGTAAGAGCCCCACACGGGGGGGCCTGGCGTATGGAGTAGCATCAGTGCAATGTCTGTGGCGTCAAACTCCTGAGGCAAGACTCTCACAGCAGCGTCCCTGAGCCTTCCTGTGTCACACAGCAGAGGCCAAGTCACTGGCCAGCTCCAAGGCCGCTCTTCATGCTAAGTATTACGGCAGGAGCCATTTCACAGGAGGCTGGGTCAAGGCCAGCAAGTGGTCTAGGCATGTATAGTGCAGCTCCCTAACCTCCCTCTGGGTTGCCCCAGCATAACACACTACTGAAAGCAGCAGGACCCCAGACAGACCCTTCCAGTGTGTCTGGCTCATCTCAGCAGGGCCAGGCCTCCCAGAGCCAAGAGGAGCTTCCCAAGAAGTGTGCAAGCCACCCACCCAAGCCCTAGGTACTTCTCACCTCTGCGCTCCGTTCTGTGCCCCCAGGGCTCCGCCGTGATCACCAGCCTGCCTTCCTATGCCACCACCGCCACCCATATCTACTCAACTTGGGTCATGCCCGGCCGCTCGCAGCGAGGCCAGGCAGAAATGGGGCGAGCATCCATCGAATGCAGCTGAATTAAGAATCAGGTAGCACAGATCCAACCCCGCTGTTGCAAGCAGCTGACGTGACTCTTTGGATTATCTGCCTCAGTGAGTGAGGACGGAAAGTGAAGCGGCAGGGCTTGTGTTCTCCTGGAATAAATGAGGGCTTTTCCAGGGGGCTCTTCCTCCAGGAGGAGTGGGGGAGTTCTGAGGCATCCCGTCTCCATCCGATGGCCGGACTGACTCTTCCTCCTAGGACCCACTGCTCCTGCTCTCACTGCTCTTCTGACCAAGAGCTGGCTGTGGCTAGACTGGGCATCACTTTTAAGCTACCTTACCCCCCTCTTTGATCAACCCCTACTTCTCACCATTCCTGTGGCTCATCCAGACACAACTCCTCATGGTTGGACCATTCTGGCCTCTGTATCTTTGGTTACATTGTACCTGGAATGACCTCTCTCTCAGCTTCTGTCATTTTCAAGACAGCCTCCTCCATGAAGCCCTCCCTGACAACCCCAGCCCATTTGAGCTCTCTCTTCGCTTACCAGCCAGCCTCAGACACCGCGTGCTTTATGTCCTCTAATCGAGTACGGGGGAGTGGGTATTGGGAACAGATGAACACAGCCCTGCTCTGCCCCTTCCTGGCTGTGCAATCCTGAGCAAGTCACTTCCCCTCTCTGAGCCTCAGTTTCCCCCTACCCATGGGAGGAAATAGTCTCTCCTCACAGTACTGTGATATACAAAGTGTTTTGCATGCCTGACACACCCAGTCCAATCTTCTCATTTCACAGATGGGAGATTGAGCCTCAGTGAGGACAAATGACTCACCCAGATCCATATCTCAAGTTAGTGACAGGAGCTACACTGCCACTCCGGGGTCAGGATGCATTTTCCCTAGCATCACTGGGCATCCTGTCCTTTGAATGCATTTACATTCTTTCCTCCGGCAAGAATCTTCTCGCCTTTAGTACAGTCTGGGAACCACAGGAGCCCAGGAGAAAGGCAGGAGTGACCGAGGGCCCAGCAGTGGGGTGGGCGGTGGTCTGGACCCTGGGACCTTCCTGAGCTTCCGGGCAGAGGAAGGGCTGGCTGGGAGAGCGCAGGACCTCCCAGTCTTCCCGGACGAAACCCTGATCTAAGAGGATGCAAGGCTAGTGGCTGCACACAAGGGGGTGGCAGAGAGCTCCCTGAGAGGTGACTTCATGGAGACCAAGCAGAAATGCCGGGAAAAGGCCAGCCGATGCCATCTGAGCGGGAGGTACCGCTGGTTAGCAAACAGCACCATGCCGGTCCCTGAAGTGTCCCCGACTGCCCTCGCCACCCAGCCCCCGTTCCGAGGCCTCTGGGTCTAGCACTAAGACCATTCTCTATTCTGAGTGATCTGCCCACATCTTACCAGGTGACAGAAATTTTGAACATCATCCCCCAGGAAGAAGCCTGATGATCAACAATAACCCCACCCTGGGGGGGGGTGGTTTGGGGCAGGAGGACTACCAGCCTAGCCCTCCATAAATCTGCCTGTCACACCCTCTGAGAGCAGCTGGTCCCCATTTCCATGGTGTCCTGGCCCGTGTTTACAAGGCAGCTTTCTTTCCTCCAGTACCAACTGTGTGCAGAGCAGCCGGAAACCCCTCTGACACTGTTGGGCAGGTGGGGGGTGGCACTCGGGGAGGTTGAGCCAGGAAAGGATTAGTAACCAGGCAGCGGGAGGCTCAGAGCTGTGTGCCCAGGCCAGTGGGCAGCAGGGCCTGCCCCTCCTTGCGGAGCAGCGAGCAAGAGGTGGTGGTGGTGGGGCAGCAGGGAGAGATGGGCATCTGCCTGCACCCGAGACGGTCCCAGTGATCGCGTTTCCCTGCAGTCTGGGTGGCACCTGCACTCTGAGACGCAGGCACGTGGGGGCTCAGGCCCACGGAGGACTCTGCCCTTGAGGGTGGATGGGCAAACGAGCTGGCTAGCGGACAGCAGCCTAGCAGCTTAGGACAGGAAGCCATCTGACAGCAAGCACCGAGTGCCAGCCCCCTGTGGGGTCCCAGAGTGGTGGGGGGCGGGCTGGGGAGATGGAGTTAATCTAAAGAGCATCAGGGCAGCTCCTCCAGAAGGTGACCTTGTGTGCTAGGACAGCTGCCACCCGTGCTGGGCAGCTTTGGGGCACAAAGGGTGGCTGGCTGGGCCAAGGCTGGCCAGTCCGTGGGCAGCCAGCCAATGCCTTCCCTGTGGCTCCCTCTGCTGTTGCCCCCCAGGGGCCCCTGCTCCCCTCTTAATCCCTTCCTTCCCCTTGCATCTTGGGTTCTGGAGAACAGGTGAGTGACAGACGACAGGCTGGTTCAGGCTGCCCCCCCCGGGGCCACCTGCGGCCAGGATCCTTCCCATGGGTCAGTCTCCCACGGACAAAGGGGGAAGGTCTGAGATGTGGAGCCTCTGCCTCTCCCTCCCCACCTGGACTTGAAATCCACAGCACATACGCCTTCCGGCCTCCTCCTCCCACACAAAGATTCCGGATGGCGTGTGCGAGGAGCGCATTTGCAGAGATTAGCCTTGACCGGGATAAGCTGATCTTACCTGCGGCTTTGGCTGGAGGGGTCCATGGGTACTCCAGGACCCTCACACGACCACAATCACAGCTTATGTAACACCCTGACCCCCTTCCTCTGGCCCAGGAGGGCCGAGGGCACCCCTGTCTACCCCCTGGCCCTGATGCCTCCCATAGAGGCTCACCCTAATTTGCAGGGCATCCGACGCTGAATTCTGAGCCACTTTCAACCTGCTTCTTTTGTTGCCTGTGCCTTTGCCAAGCCAGAGTCAGAGAGGTCACGTGGACCTTTGGTGTCCTTCATCCGTTTTCTCAGCCTTGGGCCTTCTAGAAGCCCGAGGAAGGAAGGGTCCCTTAGAAGAGCATCGTGGGTCACTTGACATGTCCCAGGGTGCCAGAGTCTCTCTTGGAACTTACAGAGAACAGGGGTCGTTTTATAACTAAAATGTTTATTTCCATTCAATTCACTAACCGATTGTTCCGCTCAGGTGCCTGCGTTTGCCCACAGGAGGGACTTTGTGGCCAGACCCCACGGCTGATGGTTCTCTCCTGCCAGCCCGGCTAAGACCTTCAGACCTTGGGCAAAGGGGGGTCGGAGAGAAACCATACACTTTCCCCTCAGGGGAGGAAAGGACACGCCTCTGAGGGTGACACTCTGGAGAGCTGGGATATCACAGTGAATGATCTGAGGCCCGGCTCAGGCTCCCAGAGGCAGAACCCGGCTCTGGCCATCTGAGGGCTCTCGGGAACCTCAAAGGGGCCTATTTGCCTGGGAAGCACTGGGCAGACTGGGGCAGGGGGGTGGGGAAGTGGACAAGGTGTGTGGTTCTGCAGCCCTAGGGCTTGCTTCCTTCTCAATCTGGTGCTTTCCAAAGCAGTCCTGGGTGGGGGGCTCCTCTACCCCAGCCCCTCATCCTCACTCGGTCTCTGCATGGCCCAGATGGCCCCGTGGCAGTTGGCTTTGGTGAGGCCTGGCAGCAGGGGAGGGAAACACTCTGCAGGGGGAGGAGGGAAGAGTGTCAATGAAAACCATATAAAAAATCCAGAAATGTGCATATAAAATCTCGCCCTTGGTGTATTGCCTAAGTCAGTAAGCAGAAAGCACCTTCTTCTTGGAGAAGGATCAAGTCCTCAAAATGTAGGAAATGTCAAAGTGTCACTTCATTGTCATAAAAAAAAAAAACCCCAACAAACCCCCCAAACCAAATCCACCCCTGACCAAAATACCCCCGAGTCCACGAATTGCTGTAAACAAACCCAAATGCAGGAGCAATCCTTTCTCAGTGGCAGTCGTAGCTGATGGCAGTCACCGCAGCCAACAGGCCTCCAGGCGGGGGCTGCCGGGCACCGCACGGCGCGACAGGGATGTGGCGCGGCAGTCCTTGGGGGGCCGGTCATCCTCAGGAAGGCTGACCTTTCCGGTGTCCCCATGGTCTCTCCGACTGAGGAGGACAAAAGCCCCCTTTCAGCCCCAGGAGCCGACAGGAGAAGCCAGTCTTTTTCGTCAGAGTTTCTGAAATATTCTCCAAAGACAGAAAAATTCTGTTTGCTCAGCGGCAGTGGGAACGGTTCCCGTGACGGCGGCCACCTCTGCTTGGCCTGTGGCTGTTGAATGAATCCTGGAAGAGCAGCCCAGGGTCGGGAGAGAAGGGTGGCCCCTGTCTCTCCCTTCACATTGGTTTTCCTGAAAGTGTTTCTTGGCTCTGGCCAGGTCGCCTTCCCAGAGGCAATTGGAGAGAAACTGCTTTTGGTCTCCAGTTGGGACTAATCGCGTGGATCTCCCAAGCCCTTTTTTTTTTTTTTTTTTTTTTTTTCAAATTTTTCCCTAAGAACAATGATCGCTTTCCTTATGAGAATCCTCTTTAAAAAATATTTCTTGTATTTCCCGCCCCCTCCCAGGATCTGTTTTCTTGTGTCCCTGTTCCCTTTTTTCCATCATCTGAGTTTCACATATTCCTGGTGAGGTCTCGTGGCTGGAGCGCTGCTCGGTTCTTCCTGCTGCCCGTGGCCTCCTGGCAGGCGGCTGAGCCCGCGGTGGACGTGGACGGAGAACCAGGGGTCCGGCGTGTGGGGCGGAGGGGGCGGGGGCCTGGAGGGAGAGGTGAGCCGAGGCGGGTGAGCGTCAAACCTCCACAGACTGGATTTGGTTCATCTGTGCCCGCATCACCTGGATACTGTTCAGGATTTTTTTCTGGTGGCCAGCCAAGGTGACCCCAACCCGGAGAATGTCCCTTTGGGAGAGAAGCATGTGTGTTAGGGAAATGTGCGGGTGGGGGAGACCTTGGGCCGGGTGGAGAGCTGCCTGGGCTTCTCCAGGGGTTTCCTGCTGGAGAGAGCAAGGGAAGGGCTGAGTGGGTAGATTGCCGGTGCTGGACTGACTAGTGGGGATGGAAGGAGCCTGGGACTGGGAGTCAGGACACTCAGGTGCACGGGGTCTCCTCTGCTCCAGGGAAGGGGAAGGGAACTTGCATTTATGAATTACACACTCACTGTATATCCCTTTGATCTTCCTAACGACCTCTGGTTTACAGAAAACAGCTGGGGCGCAGGGAGGTTCTGATTTGCCCTTGGTCACAGGCAGACCTGGGGGTTGATCTGAACGTGACTCCTCGCCCTCCAGAGACCCCGGCTTGCTGGGATGGCTGGGGAGCAGTACTGGTAATGGTGGGTGAGACAGCCGGGCACTTACTCCATCATCATCTGTGACACGACATCGAAGGAGGTGAAGCCGGCGTTGGCGAAGCTCTCCTTGTATTGTCCCATCTTGATGGCCTCCAGCCACTCGTCCACCGTGTTAAAGCTGGTGTAGTCGGGGATGGTGCGGTCCAGCAGCGGCAGGTTGATTCTGGGGGCGGGGGTGGGCGACAGATGGTTAGGGCAGGTGCTGGGAGCGGGGCAAGGGTGAGTGCGGGGCGCTGCTGCGGGCTTTGTACCTGCACCTGTGTATCCATCTGTGGGGACGAAGGTGAGTGTGTGTATATGTATTTCTGTATGAGAGTGGGTGTGCATTTGCACCTATGTCAAGGGGACAGGTTTGTGTGTGACTATGTGGGCGTGTGTGTGCAGGACTCAACAATGAGGCCCCCTGGGAAGTCCAGAGGTGCCTCTGAACAGGCTGCTGGGAGGCCAGCCCACAGTGGTGAGGAGCGAGATGCTTCTCCAAGCCTCTGATGATCAGGAGGGGGGAGTTCAGCCGGACTAACTGTGCTACGAGTCGCTGTGTCCCCCGTCCTTCCCCAGGCTGGGTGTGCTCTGGGAAACTGTGGGTTGTACCTCCAAAGTCTAGACGAGGCTAGCGGTGCTCATGGGAGCAAGCCAGGATGGAAGTGACCCTCATGGGGCTCAAAGCTCAGAGGGGTTTTATCCGGAGAGCCAGGAGTGGCTGATGGGGTCCTGGTGGGAAGCAACAGGTAGAGACAAATGTTAACTATGGGCCATAAAAACTTGGCAGGTGAAAGACTTGGGCCCAAAGAGTGTTTGGACAAAGCCAGCCCTGGACCCTGAGCACCCCTGGCTGGATGCCCCAGAGAAACTCTGATAGGTTCCCAAAGAGAAAGAGTGTGCAGGGCTGGTGGGGACAGGGGTCCGGTGCAGCCACCCAAGCAAGGCGGTGGTGACCCAGGTCTGAGGGAGCATATGCCTGGGGACCACTGGGAGGAGGCAGGCCTCAGATCACCGGGGATAACGCTCGTCCAGCTGAGTCAGGAACGGTGAGTGAGCGTGCGTCTGTTTGTGTCTGTGTGTGTCCGTGTGTGTCTGTACTTCTTCTTCTTTTTTTTTTTTAAAGATTTTATTTATTTATTTGCCAGAGAGAGAGAGTGAGAGCGAGCACAGGCAGGCCAAGTGGCAGCAGAGGAAGAGGGAAAAGCAGGGTCCCCGCTGAGCAAGGAGCCCGATGTGGGACTCGATCCCAGGACGCTGGGATCATGGCCTGAGCCGAAGGCAGCTGCTTAACCAACTGAGCCACCCAGGCGTCCCTGTGTCTGTACTTCTGAACACGCAGGGAGGGTAGGCGTGAGGGCCTGCAAATGGGTGTGTATCCGTGTGTGAGACCATTTGTGGGAGAGCACAAGCATGAGTTCTTGTGCCTGACGGTGCGTAGGACTGTGTAAGTGTGCCTGTGAGTGTGTGCACGCGTGTGCATGGCAGTGCTGGGGAGGATGCAGAGGTAGGTCAGAGGGTCCAGGTTTGAGCAGGAAGGGAGCTAGGAAGGAAGCCCAGTGACCAGTCAACCTGTTTACCACCCCAGATTCTGATAATTTTTTCTTAAATGCCGTCCTCTCTGACCACGGCCATGCTTTAAAAAGTGCTTCCTTCACTGTCTCTACCGCTTCCTTCTCCTCTACTGTGTCCTGGCCTCCTCTGCACGACCAGGCAGGGTCAGTGCCCAAGGAAGCTTGTGCTGGCCTTCCTTGACCCCCAGCTGCCTGCAGCCGGGGGAGCCTGGGCAGGGCTGGGGAGGGGTTGGGATTCGGGGAGAGGAAGGGCCGGCTGAGGACGGGGGCAGAGACGCACTGGGAGGGGGGGGTGAGGCCAGACCAGAGCCGTACCCAGAGGAGAGGGGTGCCATGGCTTTGAGGCTGTTGGGGTTTCGGATCATTTTGTCCAGCGTGTTGACGATCTGGCCGAACTTAGGCCGGTGGTTGCGGTCCTTCTGCCAGCAGTCCAGCATGAGCTGGTGCAGGGCGCTGGGGCAGTCCATGGGGGGCGGCAGCCGGTAGTCCTGCTCGATGGCATTAATTACCTGCGGACGACACGGGGCCAGAGTGGGGTGGGGTGGGTGGGATAAAGAGCGTCTGCCTCTCACCTGACCTATTTTTCCCCTCGATCTCTGCAGCAAGGCAGACCTATTTGGTTGCCATGACAGCTGCCTCCGCCTCCTGGACACAGCCCCAAGGATGCCCCTCCCCTGGGTTCCCACCATCTGTGGCCTCAGTCTGACCTGGGGGCTGCGTGCCTGCCCCCTCTCCCAATCTCGGGAAAGCCGACACCCCGACATTTTGCCTCAATGTCTACCAGGCTGACCCTCTTGTGGACCACTTTTTCCTTTCCTAGGACTCCTCTCTCTGGCCCTTCACCCCCGGGTGACAACAACTCTTGTTTTTGGTGCCATTTACTGCTCCAGGTGAGACATGTCTCCTGGGTTGGACCCCACCACGTGGCTCTACATGGCTCCGCCCACTCCTCTGTCAGGAAAAGGAGTGAAAAATGCCTTTCTCCAATCTGTCCTGCCATAGGCCCAGACTCACCTTTCCCAGCTGGACTGTGGGTCACCCTCCCTGCTCGAGAAGCTTCTTTAAGTCCTTCCTGTTCTGTGTTGTTGCAAATCCAAATGTGTTGGGTTGGCTTTCAAACACTCCATTATGGAACCTTATCATCCTTTCTGACCATCTTTCCTCCCTACTGTTCCCCAGCCTGCTCCCTCAGCATCCTACCTCTGGGCCTTTGCACAGCCTATTCTTCCCCTTCGACATCCTCATGTCTCCAAGTCCTACTACAGTGTGTGCTCCCCCTGTCCTGGGAACACTTCCTGACTGATCTTGCTCACGTGGCCCCTGCCTCAACCCCTACAGGACTCGACACCCGCCTTCTCCAATTTAGCACCTGCTCGTAAAGTTCCTGATAACAACTGGTTCCTGGAATAATCGCCTTGTCCCTCAGTTACATGGAAAATACCTCAGGGACAGCTATGGTCTCATTCGGGGCTGGCCGCAAGGTGAACGCATCTTGAAGGTTTGCTGAATTGTGGATGAGTAGGTCTTTCCTACTTGACCCCCAGAGAGTCCGGGATCCTGCACAGACACTAGAATCACCCAACATTGGGCTGGGCCTGGCCCTTGGAAACTTACGTCCTGGTTGGTCATGTCCCAGTAGGGTCGCTCCCCGTAGGACATCACCTCCCACATGACGATTCCATAGCTCCACACATCACTGGCTGAGGTGAACTTCCGGTACTGGATGGCTTCTGGGGCCGTCCAGCGGATGGGAATCTTCCCACCCTGGGGAGCAGAATGAGGAGGGTTAACAGGTAGGAGGCTGATCCGTGAGGCCTCTGCTCTCAATGCTACTCCTCGCCCTCAGCCCTGTGCTGTACCAATCCCATGAAGCACCTCATTCTTTCTCGAACTCACTGTGCTGCTTCAGGCCTTGGGAGTTTGCACATGCTGTTCCCCCCACCCCCTGCGTGGAATGCCTCTTCTCACTCTGCCATCTGGAAACCTCTTCTCATCCTTTAAGTGTTTCTGAAAATCTTTCCCTATGTCCCCAAGAGTTGCTCACTCTTTTTAATCCTGTGGCCCGTGTCTCTCCATACAGGAGGCACTTCTCCTACAGGGCAGTACTCAAATCATTTGCCTGTGTGCTTGGCTCTTCTTGTCCCCCATCTGAGCTCTTTGGGCAGGGGCTGGGCCTTATGCCCTTCTGTTTTGAACTCTTCAGCAGGAGAGAGTCCTGAACTTGGCATCGAGGTTCTCCAGGGTCAGCCCTGCCTGCCTCTCCCGAGTTACTGCCCACCACCTTCCCGCTTCAGTCTGTGTTCTAGTCTCATCTTGCCTTGAGAACGTGGCATCTGACCACCTTTCATTGGCCCTTCAGCTTCCAGCTCAGATATCACCGCCTCTCAGCAAGCCTTCTTGGCTTCCCCAGACAGGCGCCCTGACTCATAGCTCTTTTTATGCCATGTTTCTCTGTACATCTGTGTCCCCACACAGCCTGTGAGTGCCAAGGGGGCAGAGACGGTGGTTTGTGTCTCTGTTTCCAGGGCCCAGCATGGTGCTTGGTACGAGCAGAAGTCGGTGAAAACATATCGTAGGGAGAGAGGGACACCTAAGCCTTCTTGCCCGGTACCACGCCCCCCACCCCCCCACCCCCGGAAAGGGTTCTCTTTTTCCATCTTACCAGCGCGCTGGTGTACGTGGGGTCTGAGGTGTCGTCCTCCAGAAAGCGTGAGAGCCCGAAGTCAGACACCTTGCAGACCAGGTTGCTGTTCACCAGGATGTTACGGGCGGCCAGGTCTCGGTGGACGTAGTTCATGTCTGCCAGGTACTTCATGCCGGCCGCGATTCCCCGCAGCATGCCCACCAGCTGGATGACTGTGAACTGCCCGTCGTTTTGCTTTGGGAGAAGTGGAGGAAACACACAGTGAGCGGAAGGGCGTGATCCAGAGCTCTGGACCATCCACACAACGGGAAACCAGAGCAGGATGCGCCACCTGGGCTTCATGCTCTCTGTGGAAAGAATTCAGATGCTTAGAGAGGCCCATGAGAGGCCAGTTTCAGGGTGGAGAAAAGATCACAGGTTTCAGAGTCGATACAGCTGATCTGACTCTGGGTCTGCCCTTTGCTGACCGTGCAACCTTGGACAAGTGACCTGACTTCTTGAGTCTGTTTTCCCATCTGGGTGTAAAATGGGGATAAGTTACACCCACCTCCCAGGGCTGAGTTAAATGAGAAGGTGCATGGAAGGTGCCTGGCACATACTAGATGCTCAGTAAATGTTTGCCCAATGGCAGCTAGTTTAGTAACATGCTTCTGTGCTCTTTGTCCAGCTGATTAACTGTGATCTCCTGGCGCGGGGTTGGGGGGCGAGTGGGGGGTCTGAAAAAACCTTCCTCTCTTGACCTTAAGCTCCAGACTCCATCCCCCAGCACATATAGCTTTGGAGAAATCCAAAATCTGGTGAAAGCCCTGGACCAGGGTTCAAGAGACCTGGTTTCAGTCCTGGCTCTCACCTTGACCCTCTAGATAAGCCCGGACAAACTCTACCTGTCTTTGAGTCTCCCTTTTCTCTTGTGCATAATGAGAAGGCTGGCTAAGAGCAGAGACAGCAACAGATTTCAGTTGTATGCCAACTCTGACTGATTGGTTGTGGTTTCCTAGAATGAAAAGGATTCTGAGATGGCTTACTGGTTTAGTGGGACAGAGTTCTGGGATTGATTAGCAATGCCTGCCATGGGTAAGGGAAAGGAAAGAGGCAGCATGAAGCCATTCCTGACTTAGATCTTTCCCAAGGCCCCACCAGGCTTTGACACCATGAAGCTATGTCCACTGCTCCTTCTCCTCCCCATCTGTGGGCCCCTGGCACTCTTGATTTCCCCTACCCGGAGGAAGGAGTCCAGGGAGCCGTTCTCCATGAACTCGGTGATGATCATCACAGGCGTGCTCTTGGTGACAACACCCTCCAGGTGGATGACGTTGGGGTGGTCGAACTGGCCCATGATGGAGGCCTCACTCAGGAAGTCCCGGCGCTGCTTCTCAGTATAGCCTGACTTGAGCGTCTTGATGGCTACAAAGATCTCTCTCTTGCCCGGTAGTTTTAGGTGGCCACTGCATACCTCGCCAAACTCCCCTGGGACACACACACCAAGAGAGGCGGGATGTCACTTGCCAGGTGGAAGTGCCACCTCCCACTCCTTGTAACCTCCACTTCTGGGTCCTGAAGGAGCTTCTTCTCCCCAGTGGTCAACTTATCCTCTTAGACAAAGAACCCCTTTGTAGAATGTGGGGGCCCAGAAAGCTCCTACCCACCACTGGGTTAAGAGTAAGCTCTTCACAGCTGTCCCATGGTATTTGGCTGGGCATGGGGCAAGGCTGTAGGGGAACCTGGGAAGATGGAGAAAGGGACCTGGATGAATGGTGGGAAGGACAAAGGACTAGACTGAGTCCAGAGAATGGGGTTCTAGACCTAGGTCAATCTCTGACATGATAGGTAAGCTCCTTCCCAGCCCTGTGCCTCAGATTCCTCATATGTTGATGAGGTGATTTTACTGGGTGACCTTTGAGGACTTTTCTACCTTTGGTATTGTGAACCTTCAGGTCTTAGAGGATCCTCTGAAGTTCCTGCCCCACATCCTACCCTCTGCCCCAAGAGTACTCCCCACTCATGGCTGAGGCCATGGTACTAGGAGAGCCCCAGACACCTACCTGCTCCAATCACCTGCTCAATTTTGACACAGGAGATGTCAATTTCCTTGGCAAACTCCCGCACTGCCTCATTGGGGTCCTCATAGGTGAAAGGGTCGATGTAGATCTTCATGCCTGGGGTCACTAAGGGATAAGACCAGCCTTGGTCACATGCACAGACTCAAGATGTGGACAGACAGAAAGGCTAGCACTAGTCTCTCTGTGGAGGGAAATACACACCCGTGCAGCCCCATAAGAACTGGGCAACCCTTTGCAAATCACTTGGCCTCTCTGGGCTTCAGTGAGCAGATGGGAATTGAGCTAAGTAGAAGGGTGAGAACAGAGAGCTTAGCAGGAGAACAAATAGGTTCAAGCTCTTGTTCCAACTCTAAATGATTAGTAATGTCTTCCCGAAGGAGCTAAAGGACTGTCAGGATTGATTAGCAATGTCTGTTATGGGTGTGGGCATAAAAGGATAGATAGGTTTGTCACTCTTGTGTTAGAGAATTAGGGGTGCAAAGCAAAGAAAAAGGAAGTCAAGAAGGAAGAGAGAGAGATTTGGAACAAAAATACAGAAAGAGCAGGCAATAGCCCATGTTCTTGGGTGTCTGCTGGAGAGACCTCTCTGTCTTTTTAGGCCTAATTAAAGCATCCTCTCCCTTAGGAAAATTCCTGGCTATCTCAGCTCTCCTAGGCAGGCCCCAGAGCCTGGATGGGCTGCCCATTCACCAGGGTCTGAGGACCCATGGTTTCTGGGGCCACTGCCCAAGTCCCTCATGAGCTAGGTCTTAAATCCTTCTAGATCTCAAATTCCCTGGTGGTCAACATAAGGCAGGACATGCGGCAAATGAATGTGACTCTTGATTTGATGTACTTTTTTATTTGGTGCAGAAATTAAGGGTGCCAAACACCAAAGACTTGGATGCCAAACACCTAATTCTGACCCTAGCACTGAGCCAGCAAAACACTTGGAAGGAAGGGAAGGATGATCCATCCCACCTTCTCCCTCCGAGGTAACTGGTCTTCTGCTGTCCAGGCCTCCCTCTGGCTTCCCCAGCTCCCTGCCCACATTCTCTTATTGCTCCAGGAGCCATGACTTTGGAGGCAGTAGCTCTAGGAGTAGGGAGCTGGAGCTCCTGGGCTTGACTGGAGTAAGGCTTAACTGGTTGGTGAGTGGGGCCACCAACCCTGCTCAGCTGTGTGACCTTGGACATGTTAGTTGACCACTCTCAGTGTCTGTTTCAGACATTCCAAGAATCTAAGGTTGGAACCTTTAACACATGTGTTGGCAAACCGGCCCACTGACCATTTGCTAAATGAAGTTTTATTGGAACACAACTTCCAGCATTCCTTTGCCTGTGGCTGCTTTCACACTCTGGCGACTGAATTGAATAGATACAATAGGACCACACAGCTATCAAAACTTAAAATATTTACTCTCCTGTCCTTTACAGAAAAGTCTGCCAACTTGCCATTCTGATACATTAGCTTTATTTTGGATTATTTATGTGTGTGTTTGTCTAGCCCATCATTTAATTTATTTATTTAAAAGGTTTTATTTTTAAGTAATCTCCACCCCCAATGTGGGGCTCGAACAAAGCTCTTCATGCAATACACACTCAGTGTCTACAGAGCTGAGCAGAATCCAGGCGATTGAGATAAAAGAATGATTGCAGCTACCGCTGGTCGAGCCCTTGTGCCCAACACTGCGTCAGGCTCTCGGTATGCATTATCTCATCCGCACCCAACAACTCTTGGGGGAAGGGAATCGTTATTCCCAATTCATGCATGGGGGAACGGCAGCTCAGAAAGAAAGTCTAAGTGATCTGCCCAAGGCCACATAGCTAGCAAATGGCACTAATTAAGGCCTAATTAAAGCATCCTCTCCCTTAGGAAAGGGGTAGGACTTGAACCCAGGTCTGTCAGACCTGAGCCAAGGGCCATAGTGTTAATCATCAGACTCATGGCCTCCTGTGTGCAGTCCAACTAGATCTGGCCCACGCCTCTTCCTCCTGGACTGTTCAACCACAACTCCCAATTAGCGCTCCTCAGAGCAGGGACATCAGTTCCTGGGAGAAGCTCCTTTTCCGGCTCAAACTCAGGGCTCTGTGGGTCTTGGTGACTGACTTTCAGCCTCCCTCCAATAGGACTGGGGGAAGCCCTTTCTGTTAGGCCAGCTGCAGAGGGAGGACAGGAATGGGTCAGCCCCGGGAGCCCCGGGAGCTGAGGAGAAGCACAGCAAGAGCTCAAAGCTGACTCAGGCACTGCCAACTGTTCAGATGCCATCCCCGACCCTTGCCCAGGAGGGCTCTCCATTGTTTGCAAGAGTTAAGGCAAGTGTCTTCACCTGGCATTCCAAGCCCTCCGTGCTGGGCCCCAGCTATAGGTCCCTGCCCCTCTATATGCCACCAAAAAGAATTATTGGTCCAGAGATCCCAGACACACCTTATAATTTCTGGCCTTTGTGCTTTGTTCGTGGGGTTACCTCCACCTGCAATGAATGCCCTTCTCTTCCTCTCTGTGTCCAGATCAAATGTCACCTCCTCTGTGAAACCTGCCTGGATCCTTACAGTGGAAATCCATGCTCTCCCTTTAGGCTCTGAAGCCCTGTCTCTGCAGCCACTTGTACAGCCCTGATGTCTGTATGGCTCTCCTACCTTGTACTAAGTCTCCCATACACATGCCCACAGCCTCCTGGCTCCCCTTTCTGGACCAGTCTGCTGCCTGTGTGGACTTGCTTTCCACTCTCTCCCTCAGGGGGACAGAGGCCACGTCTGTCTAGTTCATGCTAAATCCTAGAACCCGGCACATAGAGGATGCTCATGAAATGCATATTGAAAGAGTAACAGCATTGCCTACCGGACTGTCCTCTTCTTCTCTTTCCGCCCGTTCAGGGTCATGGATGCCTTTGAGAACTTGACAGAAGCTATGAATTCTTAGCTATGAAGCTAAGAATTTCTATGAAACAGAAATTATTCATGTGTGTGTCACACTCCCAGATTCAGCATATAATTTTGGAATGTTCATGGGCCCTTGAAGCTCTTGGGGGTCTGTGAACCCCAAGTTATGAGCTCTTGCTCTAGAATGTTTTCTCTGGAGTATGTGTGTGAAGGTGGTATTTAGTAGATGCTTAATAAACACTGATTGGATGCATGGCTCTGAGCTGTCCCTGCTTCTGTGACCCTCTGGTTTCATCTCACCGTTCATATCACAATCTGCTCACAATTCCTTGTGGGTTTGCCAGGCCCCAGGCCCTGGTCTGGGTACTTTATAGATACCTATCCAATTAACCCTCCCGACAACCCTACCTGGGAAATGCTATTATTAGGCTGAGCCTTATGAAATTGTTAGTATTTAACTGTTGCTGACCTACAAAGCAGGCAATTTCATTTGGCCCAACCTAATATTATCCCCATTGTTTGGATGAGCACACTGTGGGGATAAGAAAGGTTAGACAACCTGCCCAAGATGACACGGACAGAGCTGATATGGCAGACATGGGGTCTGAATTCAGGTCGTGTGGCTGTGAGTCTACACTCTCAGCCGCCAGGCTACTGTTTTCTTCTGGATGCCTTCCCATCCTGTGTCCTGGAATGGAAGGGGACACAGGACATGTCGTGGACATGGAATGGAAGGGAAGCTCCAGGCCCAGCTCCCAGGACGGGATATTTGCTGCACTGAAGCTGGCTGAGGATCTCTGCAGTCCGAGTCTCCAGAAAATACTGGGCTGTTGTTTGGATAACTTACGATGGCCAGGGCCACTGCGTGCTGTCCTGAACCCAGAGGGGAAATTCAGGATGAAGGAGGGAGGAGGAACCAGACATTCCGAGATCTTTGGTTTGAGTTCTGGATCTGCCGGTAATAACAGTCACAAATAAGCTGCTTTATGCGTTTGAACTGAGGATCAGTTTAATGATGTTATGAACTTGAACTGAGTTTATGAGTTTGAACTGAGGATCAACCGCACTACTGATATAGCTGTGTGCCCTTGGGGAAATTACTTAACTTCTCTGTGTTTCACTTTTTTTCATATCTACAAGGGAGCCAATAAACAGTACCTATCTCATAAGGGGACTGCAAGGATTAAATGAGAATCTTTTTAAAGGGCTTAATATAGTAGTCAGGGGATAGAAAACACTGAATAATTGTGTTATATAATTGTCTATAGAGAAGAGTTGGCTATTATTGAATATTTTTAGGAAGCACTTTCCTATCCATTAATTCATTTAATCCTCACAATTCTGTGAAAGAAGCATCATTCTGGCTACTTCCCATGTAAAGACACCAAGGTTCAGAGAGGCTCAATGACTTCCCCAAGGTCAAAGAGTGGGCCATTGGTGGAGCAGGGATGAGAAACCAGGTTGGTGCCTCTGGGCCCCATCCAGTAATCACAGATCTTGGTCCTCATTCAGCACCTGCTGAACAACGGCACATGTGAGCCAGGGAGGGTGGCTTAAGTCAGTCACACACATCTCCAGGCCTCAGCTTCTTCCTGGGTCCTGACCACACACGGTTGCTAGTGGGTGTTAGGCTACAGGGCCGGAAGTGCTTTGAAAAAACCAAAGCCCTTCTTTAGATGGAGGGCGTAGGAGCTGAGCCTTAGAATGTGTTCATCCATGAACAAATCCTGGGCTCTATTTTAAAAATAAATCCCTGCTGTCCCCTATTTCCTTGTTGGTGACTCACATGCTCAACAGTGATGTTCCCACGTGGCTCCAGGTAGCAGAGCGTGTGAGGCCCCGCTTATTCCAGCTTAGCCAGGTGTGGGCAACATGGCGTGGCAAGGAGTGTGGACCTTGGCTCTGTGTGACCTCTATGGGTCTTGGTTCCCTCGTACTCAATCATATTACAAGGATAATTTTAAGGATTAAATGAACAAATGCACGAAAAGCATTTAAACAGGTCTGGGCAACAGAGTACACTTGGTACAGTCAGCCTCTATCTATAACCATGATTTCATTACTTGGGGAATAGAAGGGGGTGATGTAATTTATGACTTTTACGTTTAGCGTACAGGTGATTTTTTTAATTTCAATGTAGTTAAATCGTTCCGCTTTTTTCTTGTGAGCCTTCCACTGCTTTTAGGCTTAGAATATCAGTGACATAGTTACCTAAATTGTCTCCTGGACATTTTTAATGGTTTAATGATTTTTTACATTTATGTCTAAAATGATTTTTTAAGCTCAGGAACTTTTACTTCAAATTGGTTGTTAACCCAGAGGCTTGATATTTAGAACTCCTTGACTCTGCTCTCTCCTGCACACCCCACATCCAATCCTGCAGCAAATCTAGTATTTTCAGAACATGCCAGAGTCGAGAATCTTCCCTGGGTGATGCCAACAGCCACCTCACAGGTCTCTCTGCTTCTGTCCTACCCGGCACCCTGCAGCCCTGTCACTCCATTTGCCTCTCAGCAGCCAGAGAAGTCCTGTCAAAACTGTAACTCAGACCATGTCAGTCTTTGGTTCAGACCCTTCTAGAGGCCCTGCAATGGCTGACAAGGATCTGCATGTTGGGATCTCTCCTGCCTTCTCACTCTGCTCCAGTCACACGAGCCTCCTGGTTATTCCTAAAACCTGCCAGGCACACTTCAGCCTCAGGGCCTTTGCACTGGCTCTTCCTTCTGCCTGGGAGGCTCTTCCCTCCGGTCTGTCCACGCAGCTCGTTCATGTGTCTGCTCAACTAAAACCTTCTCAGTGAGGCCAACCCCAACAGTCCTGTCTGAATAAGCAATTCTATTGATCTGAACTTGCAATTCTCAACCCGTCACCCTGTTCTACTTTGCTTTTTGCCATAGTGCTTTTATCTTCTAGCAGGCCATGTGCTTTTCTCAGTGACTACATGTATTTCTTTTGGTCCCCGTCCCTCCCATCAGAATCTAAGTTCTGCAAGGCTGGGGATATGTGGTTCACTAACTTGTATATCCCCAGCTACCTAAAACAGAGCCTGGCATACACAGTAGGTCACAAAGACTGTGTGACATGTGAAGGGTTACGCTGATGGCCTGTCTTACCCAGTGGCATCTCAGAAGCTGTACCCCACTGAGTACAGTTTGAGAAGCTACATTGGATCCATGTGGAATTCCTGCCAGCTGTGTGAGTGGAAGTGAGCAAGAAGCTTCTCCCCGCCGACCCCTCACCCCGGCCTGCCCTATGTTGGTTCTGCAAGGGTAAAATCGAGAGGAATCTATGTCTCTGCTGGGCCCCTTGAGAGGGGCCATCTGCTCTGGGGGTGTGGCACCTGTGTGCCCCCAGCCCTGGCCTGAGATGGGATAGGACACTGGGGAGGCACTGGGTAGGGGACAGTGGTTATCCAGAGGGATCACTAGGAAAGAGCGACAGGGCCCGCCACCTCTTAGGCCAGAGCCTGGGGTCCTCAGCATCTCATGCAACTCATGGATTTGTTGTATAAACAGGGACCTACTGTGCGCTAAGTGCCGGGCAGCGTGCTGGCGTTCAGGGACACTGGTGAGCATCAGTGTTTTGGGACCTCCCACCAAAATGTTGGGGAGACAAGGACATGGCCATCATGAGGCAGCCAGGTAAGGGGGCGCTATGCAAGCACAGACCGGGCCCTAAAGTCAGGGTGGGGTGGGGGTCAGGGGAGGCTGCTCAGAGCGGTTTGTATATGCGGCGGCTGAGGCTGAGGCTGAGGGAGACGGAGGGTCACACCGGTAAAGAGAAGGCGGGCGATGCTCTGGGCAGAGGGGACGGCAGGTGCAGAGGCCAAGAGGGGAGAGTGAGCTTGTCCCATTCCGGGAATAGCTCAACATTCAGTCTGGCTGCAGCAAGGTGGGAGGCAGTGGCAGGAGGCTGGAGAGGTTGCTGAGGAACCGACTAGCAAAGGGTCCAAGGGTGCCGGCCCCACTGGGGCGTACGTACTGTGGCCACTGGTGTAGTGCTGCAGCTTGTCCGTGTACTCCGAGTCAGCACGCTCAAACCCCCGTCTTCTGGAACAAGAGCAAAGGGCTGGAGCCACCTGCAAGCCCCTGGGGAGCTGGGAGCCACAGTGGGTGATAGGGAGAGGGAGGGCAGGCCCTCAAAACCACACCCCTGCCAGAGGGCTCCCTGTCAGTCCCTGGCCTAGCAGCCTCACTCCTCCTGGACACTCCCCCCACCCCCCCCCCCCCATCGCTTCCCATCTCTCCCACTTCAAGTCCAGGCTCACTATTTCCGCATCCCCTCTCCGGCCAAGCCCCTTTCAAAGTCCTCTCCCATGGCCCCGGAAATCCCAGGGGCTTCTGTCCATCTGACCTTATGGCCCTGTCCGTTCTACAGCGGGGATCTAAGGAAGAACATTCCTTCACACTGAAGTGTTAGTGTCTCTATGTGCCCCCTCCATGAATAATGGACTTGTCGAGGCAACTCTAGCCCGAAGGGATGGACTGGAGCGAATCGTGGCCATTTAGGTAGGAGGCCTGCCCGGACCTCTCCCTGTCCCTGGGAATGATGGGAATATCCCTTTGGCTCACAGACACTGTTCAGGATCGGTTGACTGGATGGACAGCTGGGCCTGGATGGGGCTGGGGGCACCCACCCACCTGTTGCACACGATGGCAATGACGACCACAGCGATGAGGAAGACCAGGCCAGCCGCTGAAGAGCCGATAATGAGCGGCAGCTTCTCCTGGATGCTGGTCTGGTACTCGGCTGGGGGAGAAAGCACGCGGAGTGTTGTCAGCCTGGCTCTGGGAGTCCTAATGCCCCCCACCCCGTGAGGTCTTCTGGGATCCCGACTCTGTTCCTGCTCCTGAGACAGCACCTGTCCCATGCCCAGATGGAGAACAAGCCAGTACTCACTCACACGTAACCTTGAATGAGTCTGTGGACTGAGCCAACCCTTAGTTTCTCATCTATAAAATGGGCATCATACCTCAATGTTGATATGAAAATCAATAATAAGAAGAAGCTGACATACAGAGAGGCAGCCGGAAGCCCAGACTCTGAGGCCAGACTCCTTAGGTTTGAATCCTGGCAGTGTCTTCCTGCCTGGGACCTCTGGTAAAGGGACTTACCTCTCTGCGGCTTCGTTTCCTCATCTGTAGAGTGGGGACAATAGTTCCCATCTCGGAGGGCTGCTGTGTAGAGCACTCAGAAGGACAGGTAATAGGATAGTAGCCGCTCAGTAAATATGAATTATTACTGTTATTGAGTGCTTTATTTTTGGGTCACTGTGCTAAGTATGTTACGTGTCTTGTTTGATTCTCAGAATCCTCCTATGATTCAGTGCCTATGAGAGCCCCACGTACAGATGAGGGCACTGAGGCTTAGCAATGCCATGACTGGCTTGGGGTCACACAGTTAGGAAGTGGCCAAAGCCAGCATGTGAACCCAGCTTTGTGTCCAGGCTTGAAAGAGATAATGCATAAAATGCCCCCAGCCTTGGCTCGGCTCTTGGAAACCACTTAGCACATCTTCAATGCCATGAAGACCATCATTGTTTTTAATGTAATTATTATTGTATCTCGTTTGCTTCCATGATCAGACAAGAGCTTGTTGAAGTTAGGGACCAGGTAAATTCTGGGTCCTCAACACCAGTGTGCATTGCTGAGTTAATAAAGGATCTGATGACAGTCCCCCATGCCCCAGGTCGATGACACTCATCCAACATGCAAGAGGGCCTAGAAAGGTGAAGATGCTGGTCACAAGGGGGTGGGGCTTCACAGAGGAGGTAGCGTTAGCGTCCTGGCTAAGACCATTAGCCTTAGGGAGGATGTTTGTGGTAAGACAAGAACTCATGGGTCTCCAAACCTCTGAGATGCTCAGCTAGGCAAAAGCCAAGGCCCATGACCAGTGGTAAAAGCAGACGCTAAGAGGGGACGATGCCAGAGTCTGGTCATAAGTAAAGCTATTCTGGAGCTTGGCTGGTTGGTGAAAGGGCTACCAGACTCACAGGAATGGCAACTGTGACCTTAACTCTGTGTGAGACCTCGTGCCAACTCTGGGCCAGGTTCTAATGGTTCAGCCCCATCTTTACATTAGTTTGACCATGATGATCATGATAATGAGATAGCTGTCACCATCCCCGTGTATAGATGAGAAAACCGAGACTCGGAGCTGCTCATGGCCATACAGGGCTGACTGAGCACTGTAATTTCTATCTGTCCATTCTCTTAATTCTGCTGTTCCTCAAAATTATTAGAGCAGGAAGTATACTAAGAGACCGTGGGGTCCCAGACTGGGAGACACATAGCACATGGGCTGCGGTCTCCCCTTCTCTTTCCCAGGGCAGACATCACTAATCCATCCCAGCACTTCTTCCTGCCGAACTTCAGGATTCATCTTGACCCAACTACAAGTAACTGGAACAGCACACAGATAAACGAGGTGTGCTTTCAAAGACTGAATATGACGCTTTCATTTTGTAGATGAGAAAAATTTGGACCAGGGAAGGGAAGTGATTTGCTCAGAGTGTCTCTGCAAGTTAGGGCAGAGCTCTGACAGTCCCACAAGAGGAAGCCGCCTGGCTGATGGGATGGCAATGGGGGAGTCCACGTGTTTTCCAGCCACAGACATGGGGCCTCTCTGGGTGGCTTGTTCCTGACCAGAAGGGAAGGGCTGACATCTAGAAGAGGGGACACCTTTTCTTAATTTGTCCAAAGGCACTTGGAAAGAACGGGGGCCTTCTGATTTATTCTGTTGGTGGAGCCAGTGGCCTCCTCTTGCCCTCTGGATGTTGCTCACCTTCTGTCATGGTCTGGAAGTACATCTTGCCGCTGTAGCGCCCGTAGCCCGCCACGGTGCGTGCCCGCACCTGGAAGACATAGATGGCGCCGGCTTTGAGGCCCTGCACAGTGACCGTGTTGGTGGGGCTTTTTATGGCTGTGGCGTTGTACTCACTGAGCTCCTGCCGAGGAACAGAGAAGACTGTTAGCAAGCTTGCTGCCCACAGTGGGCCCAGAGCCCACTCCTGCCACTCGGGGCGACTTTGGCCATTGGATAAACATCTGTGGTTCCCGATTCTTCATGCCCTCCCTGTCACAGAATTCCACACCCATACTTTTTGCATGTGACTTCCCAGGACCTCCCACAAAAGAAGGCAGACTATATTTCTCCACTTTGTGGATGCCAAATTTATCCATGTGTCTTGCTTTGGCTCTTGGAACGTTCTAGAGGACATGATGCAAGTGGAAGCTTTACTTGTGTTTGTTGAGTTGGCTTGGCCTCTTGTGCTCCTGCCTTCGGCCATAATGGGGCTGAGCATGGTGTAACAGCTGGTTCCAGAATAAGAAACATGTAGGAAAGACCTTGACCTAACTCCTAGGCCACTTCAGCTGACCCACAGACTCCAACCAATGAGTAAGAAAATAGGTGTTTGGAAAACTTTGTATTTTGGGGACTATTTATCTCACAGCACCATCCTCGCTGATAGCTGACTAGTACACACACGCCCAGCGGCCACTTCGTGCAGACCCTGAGCTCTAGGCTGTGAGTTCCTGGAGACAACAGGAAGAGGGCCTACCTTACCTGCTTCTTCGTCCTCCTCCCTGCCCCACGCCTTGATAGCTTACGTGGAAGGATCTTTGTTTGGCTACAGCACACTTGAGTGTGGCAAGAATTAAGGCTCAGATGGGGGAAATGAAGCTGAAGGTCATGTATGAGCCGGTGGCTGCTTTGGGACTCAAAACCAGGCTCCTACAAGGAGCTACCTTTAACATCCAAGGCTTGAATACCCAAGACCCCATGTTCCCTCCTTTGAGGGCTGCAGAATTCCAGTTCTGCCTTGTGGACCACCCAAGGTGACCCAAGGAGTACAGGATAAGACAAAGATGAGATGCTGCCATGGGAATGGAGCTGTTTGAATTGGAGGCAGGTGCCCACCAGTCTGTATGATGCTCGTGCAGACAGCTGTCCACTACCCCCCCAAACCTTCCCCAGACACCCTCTTTGCACGAGGCCCTGGGGACTCCCAGGGACCAAGGCACAGGTGCTGGATTCAGAGAGCTCAGTTCAGAAAAACAAACAGCGTGGAGCCTTCAGCCCTTGGAGGATCACGAACGCCTCTGAGAAGCTGATGAAAGCTACGAGCCTCTGTGCAGAAAAATGCACACCTGATTGTGCATGCCAGTCTCGTGCATGTGCGCTGCACAGAGCCCTTGAGAACTCTCTCAAAACAATTAAATTCAGGGTGCCTCATGTCATGACAAGCACCAGAGCCTAGAGGTTAAGATCACAAGTTGGAGCCAGACTTCCTGGGTTCAAGGCCTGACTCTCCTACTTACTACCTTCGTGACCTTGGCATGTTTCTTTCTTTCTTTTTTTTTTTCCCTTGGCATGTTTCTTAACCTCTCTTGCCTCCTTTTCATCATCTGTAAAATGGGGACAAGAAGGGTCACAGCCATCTCAATGAAATGCATTACTGTGAATAAAGCACTGATACCAGTAGGGTAAGCACAGTGTGGGGGGGGGGCATGTGTCCTCGCCTGGAGGGGCATCAGGTGAAGTCAAGCAACGTTCTCTGCAGGGTGGGGTTGTGCAGTGGAATTCTGAAGAACAAACAGAAATCACCCAGGTCAAAAAGGGGGAGGGCATGCTTGGCAAGGAGTGCCAGGTGTGAAGGCAAGGAGGTGAGAAAACTTGGGACATGGGGGCTAGAGAAGGGGCTCACCTGTGAGAGCTTCCTCCCCACCCCCTCACACCTCCCGGGGAGCAGCACATAGGAAATCTCTCTTCTTGAGCCAGCTCATCTGCCTCCTCCTCCAGGAAGTCTACTTGACCTCTCAGCCAGATGTGCCTTTCCTCCTCTGAGCCCTGGAGCACTTGCGTGGATGCCCCAGGATGGGGTTTCTGCTATGTTCCCTCATCGTAGGCACAGGCTGATCACACAACCTTGACCATAAACTCCTGAAGGAAGTGGCTGTGTTCTATCCCCCTGTATTAAGCACAGAGGCTTACACACAGAGACCTGCCCCAAAGCCCACAGGATAAAGGCTGTACTCCTTAGTTTGGCATTCCAGACCCTTCATGACTCGCCCTTTCCCAGTCTTGCCTGCCACATCCCCAGAGTCCTCCAGGCTCTAGTTATACCCAAAGGCTTCCCCTCCCTTTCTTGGTGGGGCTGCCAGATTTAGCAAATAAAAATGCAGGATGCTCAGTTAAATCTGAATTTCAGATAAACAATGAATAATTCTTTTGTATAAGTTTTTCCCATGCAATATTTAAACACAATTATACTAAGAAATTATTTTTTAAAAATTTAAATGTAACTGGTGTCCTATATTTTATTTGGCAACCCTACCTTCCCTGGACACTCTGAGCCTTGGCAAGTGCTGTTTCCCCTATTGGAAATACTCTTTCCCCATCTGCCTGTTCATCAAGACTTAGTACGAGGACCACCTTTGCTGGGGAAATTTCTCAGATGTCCCAGAAAGAGTTGAAACTCCATTGTCTGCTTTCCCACCTGTTGTTCTGATATGCATGTGCTTTCTTCAAGGACTATGGGTTTCCCAAAGGCAGAGACCTTGTCTCATTTATCTCTGGGACTGCAGGCTCAGCACACAGTAAGCGCTCACTAACTAACCGTCGGAAACAAATGAATGAACATTGTAGACTAGTTAAAAAAAAAAAGGTCTATGAATGCAGAGTGCAGTACCAGGATTGTCCACTAGGTGCCGCCAGCCAACATGGCATCCGCTCTGGTTTGAAAAGGGGATGGATTCTGCAGACTGCGTGGGTGGGGGTCCACTTAGAGAGGGAGGAAGTTTTAAGTTCCTGATTATAGGATGGAGATGGGAGGTCATGCCAGTGGCATAGGCGCCTCAGGAGAATAAGGAAACCTCATGGATTGCTTCTCTAAAGCAGCAAACAGCACAGAGCGGGGGATTGGAAGTCATTTCAAATGTCGATTCTTCCCCTTACTTGCACTGTGACCTTGGGAAAGACCCTTCACTCCCCTGGGCCTCTGTTTTCTACTCCAGAAAAGGAACAGTAAATGCCAGCCTCTCAGGGTTGATGTGATCAGGTAGTATCTGGCCCAAAGCAGCTGCCGGAAAGACCTTAGTTCTTCTCCCCCTGGGGCTGGAGCACCTTTTCTGAATAAGGACTAAGCATCAACAAGTTAGGGGAAGGAATTTAGTATTAAATCCACTAGTCCTGGAGCACCTGGGTGGCTAGGTCGGTGAAGTGTAGAACTCTTGATTTCGGCTCAGGTCACGATCTCAGGGTCATGAATAGAGCCCCACGTCGGGCTCCGCGCTCAGCACGGGGTCTGCTGGAGAATCCCTCTTTCCCTCCCCCTCCTCTCCCCCATCACTTACCCACGCTCTCTAAACAAATAAATAGATAGATAAAATCTTAAAAAAAAAAAAGAAAGAAAGAAAGAAAGAAATCCATTAGTCCTTAGTTTGAATCCTTATCTGGAGACTACGGGCCGATGAGGCACTGGGTACATTTCTTAAGCCCTCTGAGCCTTGGTCTTCTCGTCTTGAAAGTGGGATAACACCACCATATGCCACACAGAGTGGGTGTGGAGATTCAATAGGAAAAAAATGGGTAAAGCTTTTAGCATAGTCTCCAGCGCACATAAGGACTTAATAAATACTGGCTCTCACCCTTGTTCTTAATAAATACTGGCTCTCACCCTTGTTCTTATCAGCACAGTGACAGGATAAGCCTTCACCAGTACTCATGAAATGGATGAACGAATACAAAAGTGAGCGAGTGTGGGAACAAGCCTGTCCACGTCCACACTGGACAACCGTCCACACTGCTCCACATACCCTGGGCCACAAGGTAGCCTGGGCCTTCATAGCTCATCTCCACTGCCCTCAACCTTCCTTCCCTTCTGCTCTGCCAAGGAGAGATTTCTGTTGAATACACACGAATCGAGGAGGCCTACAGGGGCCCATGTGCCATAGGTGGCCCCACAAAGGAATCTTCTCCTGGAGTTCTGGGGGAGCCAAAGCCAGCATGAACCTGTGTGCTCTGGGACAGCTGCCCAAGGAGGCCACCTCCCCCAGGACGCCGGAGCTGATGGAAACAGCCAGCACCAGGCTGGCCAACACCATTCGTCAGCCGCATCCAGAAGCCTTCCAGCAAAGTGGTTTTTAGCTCCGGGCTCCGGGCAGGCTGGGAAATCCCCAGTGGAGCTGGGGCAAGGCCAAACGGAGAGCCTGCTCCAAAAAGAGCCCTTTCTAAAGAAGGAAAGGAGGAGTGGGAAAGAGGGTGGGGGCAGGGCCCGCATGGGACTGCAGGGCTCGCTGCCTAACTTCCCTACCTGGGAAGATCTGCGGCCTTCATTAAAGAAATCAATTGCAGGCACCAAGAGGATTTCAAAGTGTTAGGGAAGAGTCGGCTGTGGACTTGTCAGAAATCCACCCTACATTCTAGCTCTCCCTCCCTAATGGAAGGAAGCCCGAGAAGCTGGGGGTCGAGACCGTTCCTCTCCCTGCGAGGCCATCTCCTCTGACACTGGCCATCACTCCTTTTTCTTTCTCTCCTTAGACCTGCCATCCTCCTGATTTGGTCCATCTATTTCCGTTTTATCTCTGCACGCCCCCCCTCTGTTCTTGGCTCTACCTTTCCACCCCTGGCGAGCACCGCAGGTGCCTCTCCATGTCACAAATCCACAGTGGCCCCAGGAAAAGGCCCCACCATCCACTGGGGGTTGTCCTTCACACTTCCCTGGTCCCCTGAGTTTCAGAATACCGTCCAAATCTGCCAGCCTCTCACCTCTCTGCTGCCAGCCCCTAGTCCACGCCACCATTGTTTCTCACTTGGTGTCCTGTAAGAGCCCTCTAAAGAGTTTGTGTCCCCAGGAACCCCTTCCAGTCTGTTCTCCACACAGCAAGCTACAGGGATCTTTAACATAATCAAAGTCAGATCACATCATTCCAGAACCTTCCAATGGCTTCCTGGAGTACTTTAAATTGAATCCAGACTCCAAAGGCATGGAAGGCCCACCACAACCCAGCTCTGTCTCCCTCTCCAACTCCTTCCCTACTAATCTTGCTCTTGTTCATGTTGCTCCTCCACACTTGCCTTCTCCTGCCCCGGGGCCTTTGCATGTGCTGTTCCTGCTGTCTGGAATAACTGTTCTCAACACGTGTCTGTCTGGTGAACTCCTAGCATCTTTCAGGGCTCAACTCAAATGTCACTGAAATGAAGATATCCTCTCACTTATACCCAGATCATGGGCCCCCCCTTGGTGCCCCTAAGGACCTTTGCTGGCCCTTCTGTAGCTGTCACATGGTCACATGGCTATTTATGTCTGGATCTGTCTCTTCCCCTGGACTGTGAAGGCCCTGAGGCCTCTGAGATGTCTGGCTAATCACACTATTTCCAGTATCTAGTCCAGGTTCCACCCAAAGTTGGTGACTGAATATTGAATGAACCAGTGTCCAGGTCCCACTGGCAAGGGCCAAGCTGCCCCTCACTGCACCCCAGGCCCTGGGAGGAGGGGCTGACCGAGTAGGGCCATGTCTCACCATAGCCATACTTCGGGCCTGTCCCTCTCTCACCATTTGTACCTAAGACTCTCCTTCAGATCCTGATCTTGTCCACCTTTCAATGGTCATTCCAGAAGCATTCCTGAGAGAAAACCAGAAGGCAGGAGAGCCAGGCGAAGAGCAAGGACATAGGCCCAAATCCGTGCTCCGCCACTTAGCAGCTAGGTGCTCTTGAACAAGTCGCACAAATTCTCTGTGCCTCAGTTTCCCTCCCCATCCAAGGGGATGAATGGCCCTGCTGTGAGAGGAGCGACAGGGCGGAGGCGGAGTGTGCTCAGGATGTGCGAGCTGGGGGTGGCCGCAGCTTCTGCAGGCAGGGCGTGCTGGTCCCGCCACACCAGAAGCCTGGGGATGCCGGGCTGCAGCAGAAAGTAGGGCAGAGTGGCCTCCTGGTTCACACCTGCAGCAGCCTCCCCGGCCCCTCCCATCTTGGTAGGAAATGGGTCGGAGGCAGGACCCTCGCCGGGATTCCTCATTTCCTCTCTAGTCTTTGGGGACAAACACTTTCAGTTTCGTTTAATCATAAAGCTTCTTAATTAGTTTTTTTTTTTTTTCTTTTTTTGAATTCTTAGTAGCTAAGCTGTCCCTGCCGGAGGGGGTGAAAATGCTGCTTCCCGCAGGGCCTGGGGCTTCCTGAGCCTGGGACCAGCTGGTCTGGCTCAGGCTATAGGACACCTGGCTCCTTTAAGGTGCTCGAGGGCCCAGCGAGGGGTAGAGCAGATTCCCTGGCATCAGCCTTGGCTCAGGCCATCCAAGAGCACTGCTTGAGCACCTACTGTGTGCCAGGCCGGGGAAATAGCAGAAATTAAGGCAAACTCTCCACCCTGGAGGAACAGGCCCTGGGAAGAGATCCATTCACGTATTCATTCAACCAATATTATCAAGCATATCTTTGGAGCTGGGCAGGGAGCTGGGGAGACAGTGAACGGGGCAGATGTGGCCCCTGGCCTCTCTGAACACACTGCCTAGAGCAAGGGACAAGCAAGGACACAAGCAATCATAAACCAGCTGGCGGAGGCTGGCTACAGGTTTGCAGCCCCGTGGGACTCACCAGAGTGGGGCTGAGCTGGCAGTGAAGAGAGGGAGGGCGGGGCTGGGCTGCAGAAGGTAGAGGTCCCGCCAGGGCAGCCAGAACTGCTTCTGTCTCTTCCTCTCAGCCTTGGGGGAGAGCCTTCCTACCCATTTCTAGCTCCTTACCCACAACCAAAGCACTTCCTGTAGTCATTCACACTTTAGTCTGAATGTGATCCCAATGACACCTTTCCCAGGGGCCCTTGCAGCCTCTGTGGCTGTTTAGTGCCTCAGGACGCAGGTAGGAAAAGTCTCCAGTCACAGAGAGAGTTTCCTAGACCTCTGCTGTTGAGCAGTTCTGTCCACCCCCGGGCCCCTACTCCGAGCAGGCCCCATGTTCAAAGGAATGGGCTTCACCTAGCTCACAGGTGTAGCTCTTGCCCACCGTGCAGCAGGCAGGGCAGACGGGAGGAAGGGAAACTGCCCTCTGCTAGGGCCAGGAGCCATGCTAGGCACCCAACCTGCCTTTTCTTCTTAGCCTGTGAAGCCCCCAGTTAAGACAGGCTATCTCCTTTCGACTTGGCATAGGAGGAAACTGATGCTCAGAGAGGTAAGATGTCTGCCCAAGGTCACATGGCTAGTTCTGGATGGAGCTGGGATCCAAACCTAAGGCTTCTCACTCCCTGTCCAATGCTCTTCTACAACACCAGCGCCTTCCAACCCTGGTCCCCAGGCCCTAGGGAGGCCTGAGGGTGTAACGGGGGTCTGGTTTAAAAGTGCAAAGAGAAATCACTCTCTCCCCATACAAATGGCATCCAGAAAAATGAAAACAAGTGTTTTAGCTGGAATCGGAGCTCTACTCCCATCCTGGACAGAAGCTCTCTTGAGCGGTTTTAAATCTTGGCTTCAGAATGGGTGAAGCTTTTCGGGAAACCAATTCTTCAGAACCTCAGGCCCACTGAAGTCAAGAGGAAGGAGGGTCTCGGTGAGGAAAGGGCCGTGACCACTGGCTTCCACTGGGATTGCTGGCCCAGTGCCCCAGACCAGAAAAGCACAACTCCCACAGCTGAGGATGACCAGAGTCAGAATTGAGCCAGGCAGCCCGACTCCGAGGCCAGTGCTCTCTCTGTGTCCAGTCTCGTGGGATGGTAGAACCCCAGGGCCCAGGGAGGTGGGGGTGGGGAGTGCACCCCGGAGCACACGGGTACCTTCTCATAGTACTGTAGCTCATAGTCCAGGATGACACCGTTGGGCTGGTCAGGCTGGGACCACGACAGGGTGATGCTGTCCACGGTGCGGCTCACCTGATGCATGATGGACACGGCTGATGGAGCTGGAACAGAGGTCAGAGGTCAGGGGTCAGGGGCCGCTGGAGAGGGTGCAGCCTCTGGTCCCACTTTCGAGGTGTCCAGGCAGAGAGAGTGGAGGATCAGAGAGGGGCCGGCATCTGGCTGAGGCCACACAGCCTGCTTAGGGGGCTGATGGGGGCCAGAGGGACTTGGGGAGGACTGTGCCTGCTGCTTTCATGAAACATCTGCAGATTTCAGACCCAGACCATGCTGGTCGTCCCAGGGGAGCTCAAGCCACACCAGGTGAGAGACAGATGCCCTGGCCCTTCTCTGGCCTGGCCCAAAGCAGCTGCATGAAAGGTGTTCATCCTCTCTTGGAGCTTACAGCCCGCTGGACTAGGGAACTCAGAGACCCAACACACGATGATGGGGCTCCAGGAGAGGGGAGCAGAGAGGGTGGGAGATTCCCTCCTTCCTTCTGCAAACGTGCACCGAGTACCTACTACGTGCCAGGGATCTAGCACTGAATAAAAATGACTGCCAAAAATAAATTTATAAAAATAAACCCATAGCTCCTATGGAAAACAGTTTGGCAGCTCCTTCAAGAGTTAAACATAGAATTACCACATGACCCAGCCTTGGCACTCCTAATTTTATATCCCCAAGAACTGAAAACAGGTACTCAAACAAATAAGTCATACATGAATGTTGATAGCAGCACTGTTCGCAATAGCCAAACGGTGGGAACAGCTGAGGCGTTCATCCACGGATGAATGGGTACACAAATTATGATATACACACACCATAGACTCTTATTTAGCCATAAAAGTAAACCAAGTACTGACATACGCTCCACTGTAGATGAATTTCAAAAACACTCAGAGCGGAAGACAGACACGGAGCTCATACATTTGATGAGTCCTTTTGTATGAGATACTCAGAATAGGTTAAATCCACAGACAGCAAGCAGTTGGCAGTTGCCAGGGCTGAGGATAGGGAGGAACAGAGAATGTTCTGGGCCTAGATAGAGGAGATGGTTGCCCAGCACTGCGAATGCACTAGATGCCACTGAATCGTACACATTAAAATGGTTAATCCTACGTGAATTCTACCTTGGCAAAACCCCTCCCTCCGTCCCTCTGTCCCTCCCCCTCGTGCTGCTAGCACCATCATGGAGGTTAAAGGAAGGGGACAGGGAGTCAGGGGCGGCCTGTTTCGTGCTAGGAGGACTCTTAGAAATAATGTAGTCCTGTCCCTTCATTTTACTGATGTGGAGGCTGAGGTCCGGGGAGGGCATGTGAGCTGCCGAAGTTTGCGCGATGAGTTCATGACACCCGGCCTTTTTCTGGATTCTTCAGCTTGTATTTCACCGGATCCTGTGTTTCTGGCCTCCTTTTCAAGTGGAACGAACCCGTGCAAGGCACCTACTACGTGTCACCCACAGCCCGGGGCCCTTCGCACCTGTTTCCTGAGCTGACCATTGGGCAGGGGGGCAGTATCGGCCCCACCGATGGATTAAGACACTAAAGCTCAGAGGAGCAAGGGGCTTCCTGAGATCACACAACCCCCACATCCTCAGTGGGGGAGCTGGGATTTAAACCCAGGTCTGAGGGGGCAGGGCTTGTCCCTTGCATTGGCTGGGGCAGGGGTAGACTCCTGACGCGGTCCCTCCCCATGGTGTGACTGCAGCGAGCCCCCTTGCCTCTCTGGCCCGAGGTGTTCATGGTCTCAGGAGCCGCTGAGGACTCAGCAGGGAGAAAGGAGCACCTCCTGCAGTCTCTCGTGGCTCCCGGGCAAGTTTGTGACAAGCAGGTGCCCTGTCTCGGCCCACACAGGGGTATCTGCAGGTCGAGACGGACCCTATTCCTCCTCATCCAAATCTGGCTTCCCAGGTGTGGATGTGAGCGTGGAGCAGGGGTGGGTAGGGGCCCATCGGGACTTGAAGCCTGGCAATGACTCACCTCTTCCCTGCTCTGTTTCTGTCCCTTCAGCTCAGGGTGGAGGGAACGTTATGTTGCTTAGAAGACCCAGGCTCTGCTTCCTGGTCTGGGGCTCACTGACTGTGTGACTTTGGACAAGCCGTCTCCCACCTCTGGACCCGGTTTCATCCTCTGCACCATAGACAGAAAGCAAGATCCCTGAGGTCTTGCGGCTCCAATGCTCCCTGCTTGTCCCTCCTGGGCAGCCTTCAGCTTGGAGCTGGATCAGCCCAGTGGCCAGCATGAGTCTGAGCAGGTCCAGCTTCCCTCTATCACCCCAAATACCCAGATACCCGAGATAGGGTGGCAGCACCAGCAAGAAGGACTTGGACCTTGGTCCCGGTGTCCCTGACAAGCCTCTGTTTCTTCTGCACCCAAAGGAGCGCTGTCTGGTTCCCAGCTTGGCTCCTGGCCCTGCCTCTTGGGAAGATCAGGCCCTGCTCCCCGCAGTTCCCTCCTCCAACAGGGGGACTCTGTCTTCCTTACTGCCTCCCAGAGAATCAAGAGACTCCAAGAGCAAAGGGGCCCCACTAACCATTGTTTATTGAGCACCTACTACATGCTGGGCACTGAGCTATTTCCTGGACATGCATTAATTAATCCATTTAATACATCCTTGAAAGCAGACCTCCTTCAGCCCATTTTGCAGATGGGAAAGCTGAGCATCAAGGAAAGTGTCTTGTCTGAGGCTATAGAAACAGTAAGTGGCAGCATAAAAAATACATTCTCACCAGAAGCCTGGGGATGGGAAGTGACATTTCTGGGGCTCCATGAAGTCACCGGAAGGACTTTCAGGGCTGTGCATACATGTTTAAGCAGTAACAGTGAGAAAGCCACGAACCTAACACTGACTGAGCATTTCCTCTGCGCTGTCTGGGCTCTTTACACCTATTAACATGGGTGTCACAGAGAATTCTCACAATGGCTCCATTCGCTGGGGGCTCCTAACATCATCAGTTTATAGATGGGGAAACTGAGGCTTGGAGCCGTTCAGTAGCCTGCTCAAGGGTTGTGCAGCCAGGTGGTGCGGGGCCAGACTTGAACCCAGTCGCTCAGGCTCTTCACAAGCATCGTGCCCGCCTCTGGGGAAATGCCCCCCCGGGATCAGTGAGTGAGGTTAACTAGAGCCCAGAGGAGGGGCTGTCCGAAAGCTCTGTGACTCAGTTTCCTCATCTGTGAAATGAGCCTGAGGGTAACGTTTCCCGAGGGCTGTTGGGGGGAGAAGATGTGGGAACTCGTGTCCATTGTTCAGTGGGGCATCTGCTGGGTGCTCAGCGTCGGAAGCGTTTGCCTGTGTCACTGTGTCCTCGCCACTGTGCCCTGAGCAGCTGGCCTGTGTCACCTCCTTCGGTCCTCTCAACAGCAATGCAGGATGGGGGTTAATAGCCACAATTTTCAGAGGAGGAGACTAGGCTCAGAGAAGCATGGTGACTTCCCCAAGATCACACAGCTCGTGAGGTGCTGAGCTGGGCCTAGAGCCAAGTTATCTGGCCCCAGCCAGGCTCCAAGCTGGCCCTCAGGACAGTCCCTGCTGCTGTCCCCTCATGCTGTGACCCTGTCTCTTCCTCCAGAGATGAGCACTCGGTTCTTCCAGATTGCCGGAGGCCCCGGGTCCTCTGTGAGCCCAGGCTGTCCACCCCCAACCCCCAACTGTGTCCAAAGTGGACCCTTCCCTGGCAAGGCTGATATGAGCATGAACGGAGAAATACATATAAAAACTTGACCATGGTACCTGGCACCATCGGGAGGGAGATCTTACTAAAAACATTTCAGGGGGTGCCTGGTTGTCTTAATCTGTGGAGGGCGTGACTCTCGATCTCGGGCTCGTTTGAGTCCCACACTGGGCAGAGAATTTACTTAGGAAAAAAAAAAAGAAAATTTCGATGGGGGAGGGGCACCTGCGTGGTTCACTTGGTTGAGTGTCTGACTCTTGGTTTCAGCTCAGGTCATGATCTCAGGGTCGTGGGATCGAGCCCACTTCCAGTGCCCTCCTCAGCGGGGCATCTGCTTGAGATTCTCTCTCTCCCCCTCTCAAATAAATAAATAAATCTTTTTAAAAAGGAACATTTCACTTTTACGAAGATGGCGCCCAAAGCTAAGAAGGAAGCCTCTGCCCCTCCCAAAGCCGAAGCCAAAGCAAAGGCTTTGAAAGCCAAGAAAGCGGTGCTGAAAGGCGTCCACAGTCACAAAAAAAAGAAGATCCGCACATCACCTACGTTCCGACGACCCAAGACTCTGCGTCTCCGAAGGCAGCCCAAATACCCTTGAAAGAGCGCCCCCAGGAGAAACAAGCTTGACCACTATGCCATCATCAAGTTCCCCCTGACTACTGAGTCAGCCATGAAGAAAATAGAAGACAACAACACACTTGTGTTCATTGTGGATGTCAAGGCCAACAAGCACCAGATCAAACAGGCTGTGAAGAAGCTCTATGACACTGATGTAGCCAAGGTCAACACCTGAATCAGGCCTGATGGAGAGAAGAAGGCATACGTTCAGCTGGCCCCTGACTATGATGCTTTGGATGTTGCCAACAAAATTGGGATCATCTAAACGGAGTCCAGCTAGCTAAATCTAAATACAGTTTTTTCATGATAAAATAAATAAAAAATAAAAATAAAAAGGAACATTTCAAGAGTGTAGAATGGTGCCGGGGCTGTGGGCTGGGGGAAAGGGGGAGATGCTGGTCTAAGGGTACAAACTTCTAGCTGTAAGAAGAGTCAGTTCGGGGAGCTAACCGACAGCAAGGCGACTGTAGGAAACAATACCGCATTGTGTAATTGTAAGTTATTAAGAGAGTAGATCTTAAATGTTAGAACCACACACCAAAAAACGGCAATTACATGAAAGGAGGGAGGTGTGAACTAACTATACTGCTGTAATCATTTTACAAAATACACATTTATTCAGACATCACATCGTATACCTTACACTTTCATGTTATTTGTCAATAGTATCTCAATAAGGCTGGAAAAAGTATTTCAGTTCACAGAGTGGCTATGAGGCCAGCATGACCGTGACGTTCTGGGGCTCAAGAGAGGAACCACTCAGGTCCCTGCCTTCCAGGGGCTCAGGCTCTAACGGAAGAAAGCCTATTTGTTTCACACAGTGATTGGCTCTCCAGGCTGGAGCTCCCGGGTCCGAGCTCCCGGGTCCAAGCCCCCGGGTCAGGACTCAGCCAAAGTGATCCAGGCCTAAGAAGGGGCCACGCCATTCTCTCCCTGTGATTTCACCTCCCAGCCGTGAAGAAAAGTGGCAGAACGTGTTCCTAATGATTAGTGCACTTTGCAAACTTGAGAGGGCCTAGGGAGATAACCTTTGTTAAAACTCACTTTGCTGGGCTCGCCAGCCCCGAACCCCAAGATTCTTATTCAGTAAGGCTGGGCCTGAGGATCTGTAGTTCTAATAAGCTCCTGAGGGATGCTGACATTGCTGGTGTGTGGACCACACTTTGAGGAGTAATGAATGGATCCAGGACCAGAGAAGGAAAGTGACTCGTCCAAGGTCCCACAGCAGCTAGGGGCTGACTCTTAGAGCCTACACCAGCTGAATCTTGGGCAAGTATATTTTCTACCCCCCCACACTGTTTCTCACAGCCCGGCTCCTGTAGAGACTGGCCCTCTCATCTGCCCAGGCAGAACTTCTAGAGCCTGTGGTAGGATATAAGAAGTTGTAGGGGAGGTGCCAGGCTGAGGCTGCCCAGGAGCCTGCCCTGTCCTGAAGGCCCTGGGGAGCCACAGAAGGACTGCAGTAGGCAACCTCCTCCTCAGATAAAAACTTGTCATCTTGACAGCATCTGTGTGCCCCAGGATGCCCTGCAGAAAAACAAAACAAAGGCCAACCCCTAACACCTACTTGTTCACTCTGTGCCAGGTACTTTTCCAGATGCTTTACATACTGAACTCCTTTGACACTCACATGAACCCCATGAGGCGGGTATTATTATTATACCCATTTTACAGATGAGGAAATGGAGGCACGGAAGTGATGTAGCTTGCCAGTGTTACACAGTTAGTAGGCAGTGGAGCTGGGATTTGAACCCCGGCCCACTCAAGTCCAGCGCATCCTTCCCTCTGTTGGCTGCAGCTGGTATAGGCTGAGCAGGGAGGTCTTGAAACCAGTGGACATCCGAGGGCCTCTGAGGACACTCTGGTCCAGCTCCCATACTGTTGCTGCAAACGCATTCCGCCCGGCTCCCGCTGACTCACCTCACCCACCGCCACCCAGTCCGCCTCGGCTCCAGGAGCTCAGCTGTTGGTGGGGGCAGGACCCACACAGCCATGGGGGTCTGGGCTCGGTGGGCTTAGCTGGCAGGCTTGGGTTACAGGCAGCTCACCCGGGCTCTGATCCCATAAGCCCCGTAACCCTGGGCGTGGCAAGGAGGCGGCATTTGCTGGGAAGATGATCAAGGCGGGCCCGTGGGGGCCAAGCAGGGCTGGCCTTTCTCCTGGAATCCGGGGGGATTAATGCAGGAGAAAAGGGAACAGCTGGATGTTCTCCATCCTTCTTGCCATCCACCGCCCACCCTGGGGTATCATGTTTCCCTGCAAGTTGGTCTGCAGGGAATTCTGGTATTTTCAATTACCAGCCGGGCACGCCGGCAGGGGGCTGGGGTCAGCGGTGCCCCGTGACCCCTGCAAGGAGATGGAACCCCAGGGAGCAAGTACAAAAGAGGCTTGTGGCCGAGAAGGGAAGGGGAGGCCGGCTTGGCTGGAGCAGGTGGTCAGGGGCCCTGCTCTGCCCCCAGCGAGCCCAGAGAGAGTGTCCAGTCCCTTCATTAGCCAAGACTTGGGGAAGTAGCCTTCCGGATGTGCCTCCGTTTCCCCCTCTGGGCATGAAGGGCTTGAATGAGGAGGGACTAGGACAAGGGACGAGGAGACATTGACGGGCAGGAAGACAGGAGGCCCGTGACCCTGGCCACCTCTAGAGGGTGTGGGTTTGGGCTCTGCTCAGCTTTGTCTCCCGGAGCTCCAAGGCAGGAAGGAGACCGCCGAGAGTACTCGGCCTTTACCCTTTCACGAGTCAGAAGACCCCAGGAGCTTGCAGGAGGAGGAAGTCGCTGGGTGTTGGCAGTGTGAGTCCCCCACCTCAAGGCGCAGTCTCAGATCCTGCTGCCTCTGTGACAGTGTCCCTGCTGTCGACAGCACGCCGTGACTTCCCACCGCCCCCTGAATAACACCCAGACGCTCCACATGGCCTCTGGGCCCACCTGCCTGCCACCCAACACCTCCGCACGTGCCCTTCCTCTCCTAAGCACTGTCCCCACTGGCCATCCTTCTGTTCCCAAGCACACCAAGGTCATCATTCTCTGCTCAAGGCCTTGGCCCCACAGTCTTTCTGCCCAGACGCCCCTTCCCCACCAGATCTCCATGGCCCCCTCGGAGAGCCCTCCCTGACCACCCACCCCCTCCCATCACCTGCTGTCCCACAGCGGCTTTCTTGGCTTTGCAGTGTCAACAGCGACCTGAACTCTCTTGTTCAATCCCTTATCCCTGGTGCCTGACACAGTGTGGCAGCGTGTGGCTCAGAGTAAGCACTTATCCATAGGACTGGAGGAAGGGCAGGTTCTCTCCTTTTCTAGCACTTTCGGGAACCTGGCTGAGTCACTGACCTTGGGGGCTGGAGCGTGGAGCAGCGGCTTCAGGCAGGGCAGTTTGTGTGATGGGCACTAACCTTTCACTCTCCCTCAACCCTGAGCCCACCGGTGATGTGACCTGCTGCGGAGGCCTGGAGCCTCTCGCCGACCAGCCGGCCCACGACACGACAACCCTGCATCCCAACTGTGCGTGAATGCTCCAGGATCTACAACACGAGCACTTCGCCCGCGACAAGACTCCTGACATTTCCGGTTGGTAACAGGGTCGCTGTTTTGACTGTTAGCAATGCAGTAAACTCCTGACGATCCAGCTGCAATTCTGATCCAGCTGCAACCTGATCCTAACTGTCACAACAGAATTTCCACAAATAAAATGCTTCCAGAAAATGGGCTTTGTTTCTTTCTGATTGGACCAAACATTTGTGCTGCTCGGGTGGAAAAAAAGGAAAAGCTGAGAACTGGTTTCACGGTGGCACTTTGCTACAAAGAAAAGGAGTTCTGTGGCCAAGAAAGGTAGAGAAACACAGAGTGTTCTAGACCCCTGCTTGTGAGACCCATCCTGTGCCCTCCTTTGTTCAAGGCTCTGAGAAGTCCTGCAGGGGAGAGACCCAGTTAACCTGGCAACTGAGGTCTCATTTGGCTTCGGAAACCCTTTTTCACATAATAGTTATTAATGTCTTTTGGAAGTAGCAAGTTGTGGAACAAAAAATTTTTTTGTGGGAAAAAACCCTAAAGCAAAAGAAGTCAGGTCTAGGAGATACTGTCTTTTTCCTTGAACCCGAGAAAAGTTCCTGTCTTGGGTGGCTGTTCATCTGCTCATTCATTCATCCCTTGATTTGGTTTAGATTGAACAGCACCTTCTAGAGGCTGTGCAATCAGATGGAGTGAGGTTAATCACGCCCGTTTCACAGACGAGGAAAGTGAGAGTCAGGTCAAGTCTCCTGCCTGAGGTACCTCAGCTCACGGGCGGGATTGGGACCCAGGTCTGTCTGATTCTATAGCCTGAGTTGTTCATACTCCCTGGTTACTTGGCCTGAACCCTGTGTATGATCAGAGCAGGTTAAGGTCAGGCCCTGGGCTTGGTACTACAGATACATCCAATGGCCCACCTGCCCGTGGGATGCTGGATGGCCTTGATCTTACCTGTGGCTGCTGGATGGGACCCAGTCCTACCTCAGCACCTGGACTAGCAAGATGGTAAGAACCTGAGCTTCAGATCAGGTAGCCCAGGCAACATATCTCACCCTTCAGTGCCTCAGCTTCTCCTGTATAGAATAGGGACAGGGCATGGATGTTGGAAGGTTAAATGAAAACTTGCAGGTCAAATGCTTAGCATAGGCTTCAGTCCAGAGTCAGGGCTGGGGGACATCTGCCATATGGAGCTGTCTGGGCTGCTCAGAATCTTTTGAATCTCTCTCTTTCTCTCTCTCTCTCTCTCTTTTTTTCATCTTACTTATTTATCTTAAGTGATCTCTGCATCCAATGTGGGGCTCAAACTCACAACCCTGAGATCAAGAGTCGCACTCTGATTGAGCCAGCCAGGCGTCCCTGGGCACTCAGACCCATAAGCAGTACTGTGAGTAGCTGAGTGGTGCTGGTGCTGGTGCTGGTGGAAGGAGAAAACACAGGATCCCGGGTTCAGATCCCAGCTCTCTTACGCCCTGGCGACCGTGTGACCGTAGGCAAGTCACTTTCCTCTCTCAGCCTTTTTTCTCACCTGTCCCATGGGATGTGGCAGACATGACTTTCTGCCTGCCCACATACCCATCCTTTCTCACATTTACAAAATCTTGGTTCTTAGCTGGGCACATTAGGCCCAATAATAGACTACATTTTCCCCAAACTCTCTGGTAGCTATAAGTGGCCATGTGACAAGAGGACTGCCAATGAGATATAAAGGTAACGTAATATGTGGGATTTCCAGGAAGTCTCTCTTAAAGGGAAGGAACTTCTCACGCTCCTTCTTCCATCCTGCTGCCCGGGACATGGATGTGATAGCTGGAGCTCTCCCAGCCATTTTGGTCCATAAGGACCAGAAGCTGTGTACAGGGGAGCCTGGATCCCTGATGATTCCACGGAGGTACCCAAACTCCCACCTTCTGACATCCTTGACATAGAAGAAAAACAAGCTTCCATTTTGTCTAAGCCACTACGGTAGACTGATTGAATTATTAATCACTCCCTTGTACCTTCACTCTTTGCCCTATAATTTGTGTCATCCTGCCCCCCAGCTCTGGGCTGAGCCACGTGATTGGCCTTGGCCAATGGGATACTGGCAAACATGATCTGAGTGGAGGCTGGACAAGCCCTTGTGCACATCTGCTGGCTGTCTGGTTCCCCGTGGTTGCCACAAGAACACGCCTAGGCTGACCTAGAGATATGCAGAACAAAGTTGTTGCCCTAGTGGTCCCAGCCAGGCCCGTTCTGACTATCCGACAGCAGCCAACCCCAAATATGCAACAAAGCCCTGAAAATATCCAAAGATCTGCTGAGTGACCCAGAGTCGATGGGAGTGCAAACCTATGAATGCATCCCCCCACCAGGACCCGCCCGGCCGATCCAGAGACCATGTGATAGAAAAATTCCTCTTGCTTTTCTGCTGTTGATGTTGTGGTTGATTGTCCAACAGCATTACTGGGGCAGCTGCTATCTGTTATCTTTCTTCCAGTTCTATGCAGCCAAACTCAATCTTAACTGAGACTCGAGGCTGGCAGTGACTTCCCCGCAGAAAGCTGGGAGGGATCAAAGAGGCTGATGCGTGTGGAGGGCTTGGCCTGGGGACGAAAGTGCCCTCTTCCTCTCTCTTCATTTCTCCCAGCTTGGGTCTCACCGGGGGCTCTCTTGGCCTATCCCCTTCTGATCCTCTTGGCCTTCAGGGAGAGGAGTAGGTGAGTACACGCTCCTGCGAGCTCTACAGACTGAGCCACTATATACCTGCCCCCCAGGAGGGCGGGAGGATCAGAGGCGAATGCGCTGGCAGAAGGGGCTTTGGAAAGTTGAAAGTCTTTCCATGGAAAAGCCATGTGGAGTGGAGTCCTGGACGGGGGGCTGCGATGCCTGCCCAGGGCTTTGGAGACTGGCTCTGCCACGACCTGTGTCATTTCGCACAGCCACTTAGGAACCTCTCTGGGCCTCAGTTTACCTCTTTATGAAAAAGAGAGGTTTGTACTCCAGGGCCCCTGACCATGCTAATGTGCTTTAGTTTGGCTTATGTTACCTTCTACAACAGGCAGAATAATGCCCCCCTGAGATGTCCACATTCTGATCCCAGAATCTGTGAATATGGGACCTTACACAGCAAAAGGGCTTTGCAGATGTGATTAAGGTTATGGTTCTCGAGATGGGGAGATTTTCCTGGATTATCAAGGTAGACCCAGTATAATCTGCTGAGTCCTTGAAGGAGGAGAAGCTTTCCCAGCCCAGAGTCAGAGACCCAGAGGACTGGAGTGTAGAGAGGGCTTGAACTCCATTGTAGCTTCTGAGATTCAGGAGCCAGGGGCAAGGACTGGAAAGAGGGCCCCGTGGGCCAACGGCAGTGGCCAGTTGGCAAGGACAGGGGCACTTCACTCCTACCATCCCATGGCCCCGAGCTCTGCTAACACATGAACAAGCAAGGAAACGGATCCTCCCTTAGAGCTGTCAGAAAGGAACACCACCTGCCCACAGCATGATTTGGGCCGGTGAGATCCAGACGAGTCTCCTGCCCTACAGAGCCGGGAGGCAGGAACCGAGGCTCGTGCTAAGTTGCTAAGTCTGCAGCATTTGGTTACAGCAGCAAGAGGAAATGAAGACACCTGGTTTCTCTTGAGGCCTGGATGCCGCGTCTCACCCACGAACTACGTGCTGGGTGCTCTGTCTTCGTTGTCGCTGATCCTGCCTCCCTCCAGCACAGCGGGAAGGACAGATCGGTGCCCATTCCGGAGGCGAGGACCCCGAGGCTGGGAGAAGCAGAGCCTCCCATGCAGCCTGGTCACATAGCAAAGAGGCCCGTGCTGGAAGAGAAGGCTGAGCCCAGCACAGGTGACGCCTTTTTGCCCACACGCCCCACGAGGACGGGACGACAGGGGACCTTCCTAACTAGTTGATCTCTTACTCAGCACGGGTGATGCCAAAGACTGCCTTTGCCAGCGGGGGCTGTGGCTCGCGCAGGCCCCGTTCACAGCCTCCCTCACCTCTGCAGAAGGCCTGTCTGGCCAGCACGGGGCCCCAAGAATGTGGTGCTAGAACTATTCCACCAATGCCTGCCTGGTGCCCGGGGACAAGTCACTTAACTCTCGATGCCTCATTTTCCTTCCCCGTGAGACAGGATAATAGGGCCCACCCCATAGCATCGTCGTGAAGGCTCATCGTCAAGGACCGGGGATGTTGTCTGGCACGTAGGAAACACCTGCTACTTGGGGGCCATTGTCATGATTTGGGGGAATACAGAATGATCGCCTTTCTGACCGCCTGCATGTACCAGGCAGCCCGGGAGGCACCTTGAGACCTGAGCCCAAAGCCTCCCAGCAGTCCCGTGAGGAGGGGTGAGGACGCTCGCGAGGAGAGGCATTCAGACATGGGCTAAGTGACTTGTCGAAGGCTGTGTGCCAGTGAGCAGCCAGGCTTGAGTCAAAGCCAGGTTTATTTGCCAGATTCCCAAACCCAGACCCTCCCCGGCCCTGCTGGAACTGGGCAGAGGTGCGGCTGCCCCGAGCTTGCTCTGGGTGAGACCGTGTCTGCTGCAGCCCTGGAGGCCGGCCAAGAGGACTGGGCGCGGCCCCGAGGACAAGCCCCACGTTACTGAAATGCCGCACGTGCCCACCCCCAACCCCGGTCTGTGTGGCTGTCTCTGTTTTGTGATTTCGATCTCGGCTTAAATGCTACCACCTCGGAGAGGAGGGCATTTCTTCTGGAGCCCATTCTAAGGCTTGCCTCCTCCCTCCCAACCCCTGTGTTTTTTGGTTGGTTTGTGTCAAGGACCAGAGACTCTGGACAGCAGACTGAATCCTGGGTCTGCCCCTTCCCAGCGAGTGAGCCCGGGCACGTGCTTGAGCCCTCCCCACGCCCGTTTCCTCCTCTGTCAAGTGGGGATGTGCGGCCCAGCCTGGCCTCCTTTCTCCAGGGGCCCCTGAGAGGACGCAGGAATACGGGGCGGAAAGGCGTCCTGGAACAGCGGAGTGTGGTTCGGAGGTGGCCTGATGGCTTTATGATGTCAGAAGACAGCTCTGGCCCCGGTGAGTGCCAAGGGAGTGTGAGCAAGGCCCAGTCACTTGCCCAAAAGGAATACTTTTTCCTTTTAAGGCAATGAGCTAGATATTTATATATTGAATTTTAGGGTCTGATTAAAACCGACCACTGAATGCATCTGTCTGGAAATCAAGTCCCCAGCTTTGCTTTCCAGTCTGTGGTACCTCTCTACACCCCACCTCACTCCACGCTTCTCTGAGCCCTTCTGCAAATGTTCACTGAGCATTTGCTGTGGTGCGCCCCTGGCCAGGTGCCGGGAAAACCGTGGTAAGTAAGGAAAAGCAGACCCATTGTGTACCACCACATGCCGATGGCGGGGGAGACAGACGGGAAGGACAGGATCAAAGACATAAGGCTAAAATCCCAACCAGGGAGGCTTGAGGGCCATGGTGTGTGTGGGGGGTGATCAAGTGAAGAAGGTCAGTAACGATGAGCTAAGGTCTGAAAAAATGGTGCAGAGAAAAGCAATCCAGCTAGAGGGACCATGTGTGAAAGCACCTTGTGCTCAGGAAGAACAGAAAGAGCTCTCCCTCCAGCCTGCCTCCTGCACTTGCCTCCCCGGGACACCTTTCTCTCTACATGATTCCATCTCTGTTTCTTACAAGCGTCTCCATTCTCCAGAGTCAAACTCAAATACTTCTTCCAGGAAGCCTTCCAAGATTTGCCATTCTCCCATTCTCCAGGAAGCAAGGATCTCTTCTGCTTGTGATCTCTCTCCCCTCCCTTCTACCTCCTTGGGCCCTCATTTATGCCACAGCATTGTAGATGCTGTGTTGTGTCTCATCTTCCCAATCAGGGCATAAAGTGTCAAGGGCAAGAACCGCCTCTTCTCCAGTGTAGACTTACAGTCCCATAGTGCTGGGTTTAAATCCCAGTTGAGAACACTTAGTGGTGACTCTACCTCTCTGGGCCTCTGTTTCCTCATCTGGTAAAGGGGAATAAGGTGGTGAGGGCATGGTAAGGTTGCATGGTCCCCAGCTGGGCTCTGACCATCTGAGAAAGAGTTAGGTTATCTAGGGGCTTGAAACAAAGAGGAGGGAGAAAGGGTATTTATGACCCAGAAAGCCTCAGGGCTTTGAGGGCATACACAGGCTTAGATCCGAGTTTCCAAAATCTGTCCAATAGTAAGAAACACTTGGGCCCCTCATTAAACATGTAGATGCCCAGGGCCCACTCCTGGAATTCGGATTCCATAGGTCTGGGGCGGGGTCCAGGAACCTATGTTCTGGAGAAGCTCTCACAGGGTTCTGATCCACAGTGTGGTGGAAAAATTGAGGCCCTGAGGGAGGCAGTGCTTTCCATGAGTGTGATGGGTTGGATCAGTTTTCTCGGTTTCGCCTCTTGGAACAGGATTATGTACTGACACCCCTTGCCAAGTCACTCTGCAGGGTTCATTTGCTGTGTGTGACTGCGCCACAGGCATTAGAGAGAAGTGTTTGTGTGTCATGGCTTGGCGCAGTTGCTGGCGCTCCCAACATTCACCATGACAGAAACCAGCCTGGGTGGCGGCGGGTCCAAGGGGAATGGGAGACATGTGGAACAGACTGAAGCCAACCCACATTCTGGAGTCCTGCCCAGCTCAGCGAGCCCTGCTGCAGATTAGCTAAACCTTAGCTGCCCCACAGATGAGTGAGTGAGAAAATAAATATTTATTGTTGTAAACTACTAAGGTTTGGGGTGGTTTTGTTATGCAGCATCATCGTAGTGATAACTGACTGATACACTGAGGTCCCACAGCAAATGAATGGCAAAGTTGGAATTCAAACCCAGATCTGAATCCAGTGCTTGTTTTTTGTTGCTTCTGTCTTTCAATCCGGAGGCTTCCCCCACACCCCACACTTTTCTTTCTGGAAGCCCCTCACTTCCACTCTGCCTCATCTTTATTCTCTGGGAATATCCAGCTCTAGAAAGGAAGGGTCCAGCTTGTCAAGCAGCCCAGATTCTACCCCGTGCTGCTAATAAGCTGAGGCTTCTTGAGTAAACAGTTCTACCCCCAGGACTTCTACATGGGTGCAGAAGAGGTCCCTAGAGCCAGAGAAAGAACTCCCACCTCCCCCTTCCCCCTAGAGCCTGGGAGAGGACTTGGAAGCCTAGGCTTCCCTACCTCAGGGCCCTGGCAAGCTGGAGAGCCTCCCAGCTGAGGCTTCGTAATCTGTTAGGTGTCTTTGCCAACAGCTGTTGGCTTCGGAGGGTTCTCTCGCATTGCCTGCCTTGAGTCAACTCCTTCTGAACCTCACTCTGAGCGGAGGCTTAAACGCACCCACGACCCTGCACGAACAGCAGGCACACGCTCACAACTATGTCCTCTCCGCCACAGCAATACCGCAAACACTCGGGAACAAAACCACACTCCTTCTCGTACACAAACACATGGACAGGCAGGGCCACGTTCAGACACACAAATTCATGCTCCAACACATCCCGTTCCAAGCCCCTCGGCTTCAGACACACCCATGCTCTTGAATGCATTTATAAATAAGAAGCCACATGGCCACAGAACATGCGATCCCAATCATAAACACATGGTCACCCAAACACATAGAGTGACACACCCACACATTCTTACGAATGAGCTCACTCACACGTACTATCAGACCCACAGTCTCACCTCAAGGTTCCTTGAACATATGCTGGATTGCACCCAAGCATTGGAATCTGGTAGACCTGGTTAATTCCTGTCCCTTACCCTTCCTGCTTTGTGACTCAACTTTTCTGAGCATCATCTGTAAAATGGGGACATGGATGCCTCCTACTCAAGGAGGCCAGGGGTATGCAATGAGGTCATGTATAGACAGCACTTCTCAACCAGGTGAAGGTGGTTGGCCCCTCTCCGTCCATGTCCTTGTTCACGTGCTTTCTCACTCTCAAAAGACATTTCTTTCTACTACTCCCATAAACATTTCATTGGTCCTTTAAACTTCAGGCCAAATCCTGCTTCCTCCAGGAAGCCTTCCTAGACTTCTGTCTCTGGATCCCCTGAGCACTTACGGTGTGGGCCCCACTTGACATCTGAAAGACGAGGTGGGTAGCCCACTCACCCTCTCTCCTGGAGTCTGGCCTCCCTTGGCTCTTCCTTGGACAGGGTCCAGACCATGCCCACAGCAGGGGCTTGCCAAGGGTTGTTGAGTGAATAACAGAGGGGCACACTGCACAGGTACCATGAGGTCCTCGAAAATCTCATGTGGCCCTTGGTTGGGGATGAGCCTGGGAAGTGTCACAGGAGACCCAGGGGATGGTGGCCTCGCTGGACAGAAGGGGTCAGAAGCCTAAGAGGTGTGACCGAAGAGGGATGACAGTAGTAGTGAGACTGCAATGTTTGGCAACTTTATTTGCCATGAAGGAAGCAGGCAGAAGATGGAGGGCAATGTAAGGTCCCAGAAAGGACGAGGAAAGATGAGCTGAGGGAGAAAAGCTTGTCGGAGCGGGACTGGGGTGGGCTGAAGGCTCCCAGAAGGCGTCTATGGAAACTGCTGGATATCTACTGACCATCTCCCCACCGCCACCTGGAGAGGACCACATGGCCCAGTCTCCTTTGTGGTCTGGCAAGGTCACATGACCAGGTTCTTTCCAGGGGACCATGCACAGAAGGGATGGGTTCCAGTCCTGCTTCCCTGGGCCCTCTCTCTCCCACCTTCCTGCAGACAGACACACCTGGTGCCTCAGGGTAGCTGACGCCAACGGAAGAACCTGGGTCCCCGCGTCTCCAAGTGGATCCGACCTGCCCACAGGCCTGGACTGCTCTCCCCTGTCTGAGGGAGCCTTCAACAGCGCATGTTCGCCAAATAACAGCAATTGCTATGACCGCACGTCAAGGCAGGGGTAACGCGTCCTCTCCCAGGCGAGCGCAGCCTCGGAGCAGCAGGAGCCACTCCACAGAGGGGACGGAGGCCCTGACCGGGGCCGGCAGGGTACCCGTTCAGGTTCACGGCCCTGCTCCCCCTTAGCGGGCATCTGAAGCGCTTACCTGCCTGGTTGGTGGTGATGTTCACGGAGGCGAACTGAGGTGAGAAGGGGCTCTGGTCGGTGACGCCGTTCACGGCCTGGATCTCGAAGGTGTACTGTGTGTGGGCCAGCAGGTCGCTGATGTAGATGCGCGGCTCGGTCAGGCCCAGCTGGCGCGGCGCGTACTGCACGTTGTCCCCACAGCGCGTGCAGGCACCGCGGCCTGAGCCACAGCTCTTGCAGATGATGTTGTAGACCAGGTCCTCGCGGCCCCCTGAATCGCGGGGCGGGGTCCACTCCAGCATGAGGGAGGTCTCGTTGACACTGGAGATCACCGCCTGGGGCGCGGAGGGAATGGCTGCAGGTGGGGAGAGGTGTTGGTCAGTGGGGGCTAAGGAGGTCTGTTCCCAGGAGACGGCTCTCTGCCCCCTGCCCTGGCTTTAGCCCAGGGCCCCCAAGGTTTCCGTCAAATCCCTTCTCCCCTCCGTCCCCCTTTGGGATGCTTCTAGAATATAACTCTCATCATGCTGCACATCTGCTTAACACTCTCCCCCTGGCCTCCAGCCTCCTTGGTGTCTGTTATGAGGGTTGGTCTTCATGTGTTGGGGGGCATACCCACCCGAGATCTCTTTCCCCTTCTTTCTTTTAACAGAACCCAATTTTATTCAGGGTGGCAAGATGTCCAGCTAGAAGGCTAATTTCCTAGCCTCCTGTGAGGAAGGGCTGGCCACTGACACACTGTAGAAGTTGTCGGTCAGGACTTTTTCTTAAAAGGAGACCGTTATAAAATGTTCCTTTGTCCCTTTCCTTCTTCCTCTTTCTAGAAGGTATGTGATGGCCGGAGCTTCAGCAGCAATGTTGGACTATGCAGCAACCCCAAAGCGTAGGAACCTCACACGGAGGATGGCAGCCCAGGAAGAGCGAGCCAGATCCCAGAGAACTCCGTGGATTTGCCACAATCTCCAGGACTGCCTATCTTTGGGGTTCTGCTATGTGAGAGAATAAAGTCCTATGGTTTAAGTCACTGGGGTCGGCTCTCTGGAGCTTGCAGCTGAAATCTGCTCCTGTCTGTACAGGGGTGGTAAGATCGTCCTCCCCGTCACTCCTTTCTTAGAGAACCTTGGCCTGAGATTCAGGCGGCTGCTGCCAGGTTAGAACACTGGGCAGCCTTTTTTGTCACAGACACCACCTGTGTTGGTTCTCCTTCTGCCAAGCCTCCCACTCACCGTCCCTTTGTGAATCGAGACCTTGACTTCATGCTCCACGCGACTGGCAGGAGGAGGGACGGAGCCAGATGCCAGCTCCACGGTCGCTGTGCGTTGGCAGCACGAGGACCCCAGGATGGTCCTTTTCCAACCAGTTTTTCATTTCCCCTCCCACCAGGTGCCTGGCCGCTCCCCGAGCAGGAGAGGCTGGCTGGAGCCAGGCGGCCGCCGGCCCACCCCCTGCTCCGAGCTTTCCGTAGCGGGGCTCGGGACGCAGGGGGTCCTCGCACACTCCCGGGGCCCCGAGCGTACTTGTACACGGCATGTCGAGGGGGTCCAGGTCGGCTCGGTAGTAGCCGTTCCGGCACACACAGTTGGTCGCCCCCTCCGAGGTGGTCCGGCTGTTGATGGGACAGTGCGTGCAGGCCTCGTCCCCCTGGTTGGCTTTGAAGGTTCCAGATGGGCAACCTGGGAGAAAAGACAAGGAGAGTCTGGGGAATCCAGATGAGGAGTCGGGGGCCACAAGGCATGGGGAGACCGTGTGGTCTCTCTGAGGGGTTGCACGGCATCACGGAGGGGCCATGCAACTGCTAAGAATTCCCATCTCCTAAGGCTCTTGGGGGTCTCCAGGCTCCAATAGGGCAGTCCTATCTGTGCCCAGAAGGTTCCAGGCTGCCTGGTTTCTTGTCTCTGAAGCTGTCTATGGCTTCATCAGAGGCCACTAACAATCCCTCTTCCCCTTTCCCAGGCTGGCTGTGACACTGCTTCTAAGGTCATTCCTGAATTATTCTGAAGACCCTGAAGAAGTCTGGGGCAGGACCCAGGGCCCAGTCTTGCTCACTGATGGCTGACTGAGTCCTGATTCTTGTAACTAGATCCCCAGCGTCCAGAGGATCGTGATGATTACGTTAGAAAAGTCCTAGCACAGCGCAGGCCACATAGAAACGTGATGGAGTACAGCAGAAAAGAACATTGTCTTTGGAAGTAGACCTGGGTTGGAGCTCCAGCTTGGCCTTGGGCTAGCTGTGGGGCCATAGACAAGCCAGCTAAACCATGCTTAGAATCAGTTTCCTTATTTGTAAAATTATGATCCTAAGATCCATTTCTGAAGGCCACTGGGGGAATTTGGTCCCATGTGTAAGGCACATGGCAGGAGGTCTGGCACAGTATAGGGTGCCCAGTGAAGAGTGGCTGTTATTACAGAAGGGGTTGGAGCAATTTATTCCACCAAAGGGAGCCTGCAGTACCAGGGACAGCCTGCGGAGGGAAGTGTTTCCACTTGATGGGGCATTGGGCAATCTGGGCAGTTCCAGGGGCTTTGGCCTTCTTCCCTGCTCTGGCGGGATGTTCAGGATGTGGGTTCAGGCCCTGCAGCTCAGGGCTTAGGTTCTACAAACAATGACCAGACCTGTGTGCAAATCCACACTACCCTAGCCCTGGGCTGGGCATCAGGAGACCCGGGGTCCAGGCCCTGCCCTTTTCCTGGCCTCTGTTTCTTCTGCTTCCTGGGGTTCATCATCCCAGCACTGCTGTGGAGCCTGGGGAGGGGAGACCACATAAGGGGTAAGTGAGAAGGCAGACAGGGAAGAGCTTTGCAACAGGCAAGTTCCTCGTTGGGGTCAAAGGCGGCTCAAGCAAGTACAGGCCAGGGGCGCTTGCCTGGATCACATTCCAGGCCTGTGTCACCTCTGGCAAGCGACTCCATCCCTCGGAGCGCCCATCTCCTCCCATGTAAATGGCGAACATCAATTTCCCTAAATCATTTTTCTAGGCCCGGTCTTTAAGCTTATCCTCCATGTTCAAATCTTAGCAAACGGCCCTCCCCTTGGCCCCTATACCAGCTTCAGCCTCAGAGACCCCCGCCCTCCTTGGTGCTTACATGACTCGAGGTCAGAAAGCTTTACTCCCCTGCCACAATTATTCATTCGGGGGGTCCCCTGGCCATGCTCGTGGCCCTCTCGGGATGGGAGGCGTGTCTGATTCACAGTTCCTTCCCCTGTCCCCAGCGCAGAGCCTGGTCGGCACTCAGCACACATCTTGAAGCTGCTCGCTAACGTGGGAAGGGCTTGGGCTTTGGGGACCACGAGAACAGAAAGGCAGTGAAGACTGCTGGTTAGTGCGCCGGTGGCTTGGCAGGTCCCAGCTCTGCCTGTGCCAGCGTGTGACCTCGGGCCAGTCGCTAGAGCTATTTCCTCATCTGCAAAATGGGGACAATAGTATTTATCTCCAGTTGTTGCAAAGATTATGTTGGTTAAATTTAGGCAAAAGTGCCTAGAATAGTTCCTGGCATTACTGAACTGTATCCGGTTCAAATACCAGGTTGCTGGGTGACCTCAGACAAGTAGTTCAACCTCTCTGGGCTGAAGTTTTCTCACTGGGATGACAGCATCTAACCCATAAAGTGGCCACGAGGACTCCACGCGAGGGATGGTGTCTGGCATGGGGTGGGGAGAGGCTACAGTCATAATCTCAGGGCTTGCTGGATAAAACAAGTACGCAGTACCTACGCCCCGGACATTTCCCCCCGGGACACTAGGAAACACCCTGGTGCCTTTAGTTTACCCACGTTTTGGAGGCGGCTTCCAGAACGCGGCAGCCAACTTGACAAAGACACTAGCTGATGCCCCCTTCCCAAGCCCCGTGGGGATCTCGTGTCCAGCTCCAGTCCCGTCCTTAAGGAACTAGCGGCAAGAGCAGGGTCAGGACTAACCACCCAGGCTCTCAGGATGCCAAGGAGGTTGGCGACGAGCCCTCTGGGGGCTTATTAAGCCTTCCACTGCACAGATGGGGAAACCAGGGCTTCAGAGTGTAAATATGAAACCGCCAACACTTACTGAGTTTGTATGAAATCCTGGCACCTTTCTAAGGACTTGACCCCTGGTAACCCACCTAGTCCTTACCCAGCCCTGTGATGGAGGGAAGGTTATTGCTCCCCTTTTCAGACGGGGGGCGTAAAGGCACAGAGATGGAAGTCATTTGCTAGGATATGAGCTTACAGTGGCTCCGTCTCGAGTGGTCTGACCCTCGAGGCTTCCCTAACCACCACACTACATGGCCCTGTGCAACCTACGTTCTTGTCAATGGTCCATGAGTGCTGAGATGATCTCTGTGCACAGATAATCTCTGTGCCTCAGTTGGTTCTCCTGTAGGATGGGGGTACAGGGCTCCTGTGGGGATCTAGGATCATCCTAATAGATGCCAAAAGGTTTTGGTCCTAAGATCAGGACCCTCCTGGCTCCCTCTCAGGGGAGAGCTTGCCCAGCTTAGCTCATTTCTTCCATTGGCTGGCAATTCCCTGGGCCCGGCTAGTGGGTGGCTGTCTACTCTGCCCTCCGTGCCGTGCCAGCCCCTCCATCTGGGCCTCCTTCCTGGCTGTCCTCTCCTGTCACCATGTCTTGGCCCCATCTCAGACTCCTCAGGCTGCCTCCTCCAGAAGCCTTCCCTCATTAGATGTGCTGCCGGCCACCCTCCACCCTCTCCGTGGGCATCTATCTTTTCTCGATCTATCGAGATCAAGATTTCGAGATTTGCTCCCCCAAAACCAATCTTTCATCGGGGAAGGTGAAATCATTCTCCACCCAGTCACCAGGAACCCCGGATACCTCCTCCCTACCCTCCCCCCCTTCTGCCAATGACCAGGTCTTCCCCCGCTTCCCCTAGCTGTACCCCATTCTGGCTCTTCCCCACCGCGGTTCTACGCCTGTGGGCATCCAGAAAGCTCTTCCTACGGACTCCTTAGCCTTGTGTGACCATCTTGCCTCCTCCTACCCACCCCCCCACCCCAGCCAGCTTTCTAAAGCACACACCTTTCTGTGTCACTGAAAAACCCACAATGGCACACAATGGAATATTATTCGGCCATAAAAAGGAATAAAGTAGGGCTACGCGCCACAACATGGGTGAACCTCGACGACATTGTGCTTATGAAAGAAGCCAGACACAAAAGGCTACACAGTGTGTGCTTCCATTTATAGAACAGTGTCCAGCAGAGCCGTCGATACAGACAGGAGCAGGTTAGTGATTGCCAAGGACCGGGGAGAGCAGAGAATGGGGGGGGGGGGGGTGACGGCTAATGGGTAACAGGGTTTCTTTTTGAGGTGATGAACGTGTTCTAAAATTGTGGTCATGGCTGCAATTCTGGGCATACACTAAAAATCACTGAACTGTACAACTTAAATAGCTGAATTCTATAGAACGTGAACGATGTCACAATACAACAGCTGTTTTAAAAAAAATCCATAACAGCGCTCCAAACGCCTCAAGACCTCTAGAACCCCAGCGCGGGCGCCTGCCCCTCTCCCAGTGCCCACCACGCCCAGCCTCGTGCCTGCTGCTCCACACTGTCGACTACGTATGGTCCCTGCCCAGGTCCAGCTCCTCTGTCCGTCCTGTCCTCACTCCTGTTGTCATCAAACTCCTACGACACTTTAAGACTTGGTGCAGGCACCACCTCCTCCAGGAAGCCTTCCCTAAGCCACCATCCAGGTGCCTATTTTAATTACTTACTCGTGAATCTGTAAGTGCCTGGCTGTACGTTCAGTTCCCAGCAGGATGCCGGGTACCCGGTGGGTGAGGAGCTGGAAGAGTGTCCAGGTCACCACCTTGTGTGACATTTGAGGAAACGGAGGCCAGAGAGGACCAGACACACATGGCTCTTTGGCAGCAGAGGCTGATTCTGATCCCAGGTATCCCATGTGACTGTGTGGTGTGAGGGGCCTCCGCTTTGGCTGGCCACCTCTTCACCCCCAGAACGGTCTGGAGCAGCTGCCTGCTCTCAGCACCCAGTGCCCCAGGGGCCACGCTGCTCTGGTTTTTCAGCTGGGAGGGCATCCAGTCCTGCCAACGGCTGGGTTTCAGGCACAGAACAGGGAAGTGAACAGAACTAGCAGCTGTCCCTCTGGCAGGTGCCTTCCCTGAGCCTCGGACCCCACCTCTGGAAAAGGGGCTGATGACACCTCCAAGATGTGGGTGCGGACAGGGTCTCTGTGTGGGTCTCCCTGCCCCACTTGACCTCCCCACCAATCCCCCATGGTTGCCGGGGCGCTGTGATTAGAATGAATCAGACTCACCACACTCCGCTTATTTTACACTCATCTGGGGCTCTTCACTGCCCTGAGAACTACCCCACACGAGGCCTGGCCCACGAGGCCTGCCAGACTTGCTCTGTGGCCTTCCTGTCGCCGCTGGACATTCCCTTGGCTCAACTGTGCTCCAGCCCCTGGTGGGCAAGAGCGCTGTCCCTGCTTCCATGGCTGGCTGGTCTTCTTCTATTAGGCCCCCTGTTAAATGTCACCTCCTAGAGAGAGGCCCTCCCTGACCACCCTGGTCAGAGGGATTCTCTCAAGACACGGTCTCAGTCTCTGTTTCCTTTGTTGCCCCTCGTCACAAGCTGTAATTATCTTAGAAAGGAGCTTATCAATGTGTGTGCTATCTTTTCCCTTCCCGTAGAAGTGCCTTCAAAGGGGAAGAGGAACCAGGCTGGTGTGGCTCTCACTGGTTCCTTCACTCCTGGCAGATTGATGGGACCATAGTAGGTGCTCAATACACACACTCGTTGGATGAACGAATATGCCCCTTATGGGTGTCCTAAGAAAATGTGTGGCCAGTGATTGCCATGTCATGTCACTGGCCATGACCATGACCATGTCAGTTTCATCAGGCTGCAGAGCTGCTCAGATCCGGTTCCCTCTCGTCCTCACTCCCCACAGGTCATCCCAGGAGACTGCCTACTATGGTGACAACACATCTTACTTTTCAGACTGGAAGTCCCGTGTCCCAGAAATGGCCTCAGTCTCTAGTAAGCCTCTGGTACATGTCTCTGGCCCTATCTGTCACCTTTCACCAGTTCACGGTTCCCTTGATGCCCTGGCCACACGTGCGCGCGCGCGCGCGCGCACACACACACACACACACAGGTCCCTTTGCCTGAATGCCCTTCTCCCCATCAAGCCCCCCCTTGGGATGGGGTCTGACATGGATGCCTCGGGGAGGCCCGCCTCCACCAGCTACAGCAGACGCCTCCGACCTCCACTCAGTACCCTAGACACACACACTGGGCAGCCTTGTGCTGGCCCACAGCTATCTACAGCGGGGATGGGGGGGGGAAGCCCTGATTTGTTCTGTTTGCCAATTTCTATGGCATCAAGGCTCCCAGGGCAAATTTCAAGCTGCCCATCTGACCTAACTGACCACTGAGTTGGGAAGAGATGAGCCTAGTTGGCTCTTGTCAGCCAAGCTGGCGCCAACTGGCTTCATCCTACCACGGACCGAACCCTTCTGTGACTCATCTCCGTGCTGCCCACTGGTGGGGGAACCCTCCTGGGGGAGGGGGCTGGGTCTTTCATCCCCACCTCTCTAGCCCCTAGTGCAAGGTGTGGCACATCGTAGGTGCTCAGTCAGCTCGGTTTGCTAAATGAAGGCAGGTCTGTCTCCCCAAGTGGATAGTGAGGGGACTCAAAGGCCGGGGCTGTGGGTCTGATGGGCTGATCTGCACACAGAACACACAGCAGGCACTATGTAAATGTCAGCTGTTATTATTCGTCAAGCTGGCAAGGACAAGCCAAATTCCCAGGGGTCATGGGCTCTCCAGGGGCCGAGCCCAGGGCAGGTGACTTGCACGGATTCTCTCATGAAATCTACGTGACTACCCACCGAAGTGGTACCATTATCACCACCCCCCACCATCTTACAGATGAGGAAACTGAGGCCCTGAGGGGGCAAAATGACTGTACCAAGGTCACAGAGCTACTAAATGGCAGAGCTGAGGTTTGACTCCAAGTCTTTGTGATTCCGAAGGCCTCGTTCCCAGGCACTCTTGGACGTAGAAATCATCGAGTGACTTGAGGGTCAGTACTAGAGACCCTGTCGTCAGGCCTACGAGGGGACGGGGCTTGCTGTGTCACTCAGCAAGAGAGATGCAAAGCCTGACCCCCCAAACACAGGCCTTGGGACTGAAGCGGGCAGCCAGCACGCGCCTTCTGCAGACGCCCAGAGCCCTTGGCCAGGCAGCCCAAGGCAGGGATGGCAGCCAGCCGGGAGAGGGAGGGAGGATTAGGGGGAAACAGATTTTCTCCCCACCTGCCCCCTGGGCTCCGGGGATAGGTGATAATTGACCGAGTGAGCCCTGAGTCAGGCCGAGGCAGGGCTCCATCTGGACCTGGCACGGCGGGGCCGCTAATTGGCACTGGGTGATCTTTGCAGCCTCCTTGGCAGGCCTGCCCCCGGGTTCCTCACTCTCTTCCCAGAGACGCGGCTTTAATCCCCACACCACTGAGGGCACAGCGGAGTCCACTGCTTTCAGGCTCCGTGTGCCAGCCTTGGTCGGGGAGGAAGGAGCTTCTCTGCCTTCCTGGGGGTCCTGTGGAGCCGGGGGCTCTGTCTGGGCAGAGGTGGGCTCACCATCTAGCTCCTGGGAACCTGAGCAGGATGTCCAATGGAAGTGGACCTGGGTGTAGACCGCGGAGCTGGCTGCCAGGGCTGAATCCCGGGCCTGCTAACAGTGTGACCGGGGGCGAGGTCCCTCGCGCTCAGTTCCCTTGTCTGTGGGACGGGGAGAAGGATCACCCTGACCCTCTATTTGGAGGGAGGATTGCATGAGTTAATCTAGAGAAAGCATGTGCATCCGCACCTGCCTGGGTGACAGTGAACACGGCACAGGTGTCTGCTGTACTATCTCCGTTCACTCCGGGCCCGCCACTTGCTGTGTGCTAAGCCCTGGGGATGCAGAGACGGGGAAGCTGTGGTCCTTGCCTTCAGGCGCGTGGGTCCAGTTGGAGAGCTGGTGAGTTATGAATTTATCCAATAGGCATGTTATTAAGACCCAATTATGTGTCAGGCACTGTGACATAGAGACAAAGGCCCGGGCCTTGGCCGAATGAGGTTGACTGAGCAGGGGGCTGGGCACCTTCCTTTAGCCGGGCCTGACTGCTGGCCACTGGGACTGGAGGGAGTGGGTTCCTGGCTGGCTCTGCCCTGTTTGATGAGCAGCTGGTTCACTTTCCTGCCTCAGGGTCTCCAGGACGTTCTGGGTTTGGTCTGGGGAAAGGAGTTTGAGGGGATAGAGAAGAGTCCTGGAACCAGAGAGGGGAGGCTGGGCTCGGCTGCCCCTGAGGCTCCCTGCTCTCTTTGCTCTGTGAGCCCATACCCCTTCCTAACCACTCTGGGTATGGCTGGACCATCTCTAAGGCCTCTGCCACCTGTGAGACTCTGGCTGTGGATCCAAGCATCCAACCCTGAGTCCTATGTTCTGGTTGAGCTGTGGGTAAACTGATTTGTTTATTTTTAGGGCTTTGCACTGTGAGTACATCTGGGCTGAGCGAAAGGGGTTGGGGGGCCTTCCTCATGCAAAGTGACTTTTGCAGTTCTCATGCTTCCTGCTTTTGCTGCTGAAGTTAAACCCATGGAGTCAGTTGCCCTGGTCAGAGCTGGCCAGGGTGCCTGAGGCTCTGTATCATGGGCACAGACATGCTGGAAGCAGGTGGCAAGCTTCTGGGCCGGGAGGAGCTTCTGATCACCGGCCTGGCCGGTGCTGGGCCAGCAGCTTCCCTTGCGCATAACCTCACTCAGTCCTCACCATCTCCCTGTGTAGCAGGAGGCATCGTCCCCATTTTAGAGATGAGGAAACTGAGGCTCATAGAGAGGGATGCCTTGTCCAAAGTCACACAGAGCCTGTGCTCCCACAGTCTATGTTCTTTCTACCTCCTGCCTCCGAAGCCCTCGGTGTTCTAACTTGACGAAGAGTGCCCCCCCCCCCCCACCGCAACCGTCTTTCCACGGTTCTCCCTCGCTCCTCCCCTGAGAAGGGGGGGCCCTGCTTGGCCAGGTTAAGTCCAGCGAGTGCCTCAGGCTCATTCCCCTGCTGTGGTAGCTCCTGCTGGGACCACCCAGGGGATGTCAGTCATCTCGCCACCCCCCGACTTCCCTCACATGCCCAGGCTACCCCTGCCTGCCCCTGACGGGTCCCAGGCTCTGTGGATCCTTGCCAACAGCTGGCAGAACTACAGAAGTCAGAAGGCAGCGGCAGGAACTGTGTTAACACGTCTCCCCTTTGCCTGAGGGGGGATCCCAGGGCCTCCCAAAGCCAGTCACCACACCGGCCATCTGTGGCGTTTTCTTCTCAGCTCAAAGACCCTTCCACGGCTCCCTGGTGCCTGTGGCAAGCCCAGCCTTCTTTGGCCTCTCCTCTACGGACCACCTTGCCAGCCTGTGCCCTCAGAACCTCCGAGCAGCGGCCTGGGCCCGGCCGCAGGAGGTAGTTTCCGGTTCCCCCACCAGCTGGGTTCCATCTCCCATCTCTGGGCCTTTGCTCAGGCAGTTCCCTCTGTCCCAGTGCCAGCCTGGCTTGCTCCTTTTTTATCCTTCCAATCTCGGCTCCACCCAAATCACCTTTTGACCTTCTCCTGGGATGCCATCCCCGACCTTGTTTGGGGCCTCTTGCCTGTGCTCCCGAAGCACCTGTGTTCTGCCTCTCCCGCAGCGTGATTACACGGTTCTGAGTGTCTGCCTCCTGCACTTGGCTGTAAGCCTGGGGACAGCAGGTACCGGCGATGTCTAGAACCTCCCAGCCCCAGCGGCTGAGACGTGATGGACAGGAGGCCTCAGAATGTGTGTGTTGATTGACTGATCGACGCTCAGAAATATGAAATCTTAGGTTGAAGGTCACTCAGCCAGTGTGTGGACCGGAGACTTGGTTCTAGGCCTTTGGAGCCCCCAGACCACATCAGAGGCCCCAGAACTCCTCCCTCCACCCCCAGAAATGGGGGCTCAAGCCATCCCACCTTCACCCTTCTTGGCACTTGGCTGACACCTGTCTCTACCTCCCACTCCGCCCTTTCCATCTGACCAACTATGAGCATCATAGGGCAGCCGCCATGCCCGCCCGGTTCACTGCCAGGCAGGCCCTCTGGGACACCTCCCTGAATGACAGGCTACAAGGCCTGTAGGTGCCTCAGGCCCAAGGCTAGAGACACCAGAACTTTCCTGACCATTGGGTCTTTTGATGGCTACACCCCAGCTGTATTCGTGTGGTGTGTGGGGCAGGGTGGTGCTCACCGTCTCCTGGGAAACCAGTCTTGAACCCCACAACCAGCGCAGGCAGGATTCACACCTGGTGTGTCCAGCCGCTGGGTCCCAGCGTAGGCCCGGGTCCCGGCTCTGGTCTGCCTCCCTTCGTGCTGTCCCCAAGCAGGGGCTGAGAGCTCCCGCATGCCCCGCAGGCTGCCCCATTCCTCCAATTTCCTCCCAATTAATCAAGCTCTGAACTTTTTAATTATCTGCCTGCAGGGTGACTCCCCACTCTGGTGAAGCAATTAAGGACATTTTCAAGTGCTGAGTGGCTGCCGGGAGGCAGCTTTGACCAGGCCCCGACAGAGGAGGTGAGTGGAGGGAGCGGCTGGTGACAGGACGAGTGGACAGGAGTGCCCTTGGGCTGGGAGGCTGCTGGGAGGCTGTCCTGGGGTCCTGGCCTGGGCCATTGCAGGAATCTGGGGCCACACTGTCCAGGGCCACCCGCCATGCTTCGTAGCTAGAATCTGGCTTCGTAGACCCCACCCAGCGATGGTGTGCCAAGCACTGAGTTAGACGCTTAACGGTTGAACTGCTGGGTATCGGAAATAGAATTATGTCTCGTTTACAGAGGAGGAAACAGAGGTTCAATAACATTTCAGAGATGCAGCTGGGATCGGAAGGTAGCTCTGAGTCCACAACCACTTCATCTGTTGTCTCTTGGAGATGGGTATGGGCTGTCAGAGTGCCCAGGGTCACTGAGGAAGGCGGGCGGGTCAGGGGAAGACTCTGGAGATGCCACATGAGCTTGGGATCTGCTGAAGAACACGGGCTCTCCACATGCGGAGGGGGTGGGGGGCTGGTGGCAAAGGGTGTCGCAGGCGGAGGGGGCAGCCTGTGCACACGCACCGAGGTGTGAGACGGCATGGTATGTGTATGGGAGCTACAGATAGTTCAGGGTCACTGGAGCATGAAGTTCGAGGCTGGGGAGGCATGTGGGGTCTGGGTCACCGGAAGTCAGGAGGACCTGGTCCAAGCTCCTCATTTTATCACTAGAGAATGCACAACCCAGAGGACAACAGTGACTTGCCTCGAGTCACATGGCCCAGTTAGCGGCTGATGGAGCCTGGGTTACAGCCCAGGAATCCCGACGCCCAGGCTGGAAGGGAAGCTAGAGGGTAGAGGAGCGGAGGCTGTCAGATTACTGGTTTCCTACTTCCCACCCTTGCCGGCTTACCTCTCCACTTGCCTCTGGCTGCAATCTGTTCTCAACATCGCAGCCAGAGGGATCCTGCCGAACAGGAATCAGCGGTGTGGTGCTCCTCTGCTCAAAGGTCTTTAACAGCTCCCACCTCAGAGTGAAAAAACAACAGCCTACAAAGCCCCCTTTGCCTCTCCGGTTAAATTTATCCATGGTATTTTATTCTTTTTGATGTAACTGCATCCCCCTCCCCTCTCTGAACTCACCTCCTACTGCTTTTCCTCTTGCGTCTTACTCCACTCTGGCCCTCTGGCTATTCTGGAGCCCATCTCACCCCAGGGCCTTTGCACGTGCTGTTTCCGCTGCCTGATTCAAATCCTAGCTCAGCTACTACTTCACTATGTCCCTCTCTGAGCCTCACATCCCTCATCTATAATTGGGGTTAATGCTGCCCACCCCGCCTTGCTCCCCAGGCTAACATAGGATCCTGACGACAGAGCAGGGAACAGAGAGCTCCATAAAGGCCCTCCCTCCAGCTCTAGGCTATCACTACAAGAGGGCTTGTAAAGGTCCTCACTGGGTCCTTGAGAAAACAGGCCCTTTGATGAGCAGTGAGCTCCAGGCCCACAGACCTCAAGCTGGATCGACACATTGAAGACTCCCAACCTGCAGTCCTCGGGACTCACAGATGCTGGGAAAGCAAGTGTTAAATAATAATCACGATGTGCCGGAGGGGAAGCCGGATGTGTTGGAAAGCTTGACACATCTGGCAGGGCCAGCCCTAGTCCCCCGGCACATCTGGCTGCTGTATTGACAGGTGGTGCTGTGGGTCACTGAGGAAGGGCCTGGTGGGCCCAGTCCCGGTGCCATGAGGGTGGGGGGTGACGGCCGGATGAAGCCGGGGAGCATCTCCCACGCTGCCCACAGGCCATCGTCCTCTTGCCCGTCCCCTTCAGGCCACCTGCTATACTTTGTTGGCTGTGCTCAAAGAGGCCAACTTAGGACCCAGAACCTCGTCTGCTAGATTCTATAAGCCCTGCAACGTGTTGTCGGAGCCAGCCGCCCCTGCCCGGGCTCGGGAAGTCGGGAAAGGCCCCTCCCCTCTTCAGCTGGTGGGGGTGGATTTTCGGGGTCACCTCACGTAGCACTTCCCTTTCTATGGAATCCAGAAATGTGGTCATCAGCTCCACCTGAGGGAGCCCCCTGGGCTGAGACGGGCCTCCTCCCTCCTCCCACCTGCCCCAAGAAAGCCATGGTCATTAATAAAGGACACAATTAGCTGTCAGCGGAGAACATGTCTGGAATTTTTTACCTGCTCTGTGTGCTCGGTTAAGGCAACAAAGCCCGGGACCCCCCGGGGAAGCAGCTACCACACACCTTTCGGGGGGCCCCTTCGCCTGGGCCCAGGGCAGGAGGAGCCTGTGACTTTTTCAGTATGGGCTCCACAGGCCTGGGCCTGGGCAGGATGGTTTTTTCCAGGCTCACGGAGAAAGTGACACAGTGAGAGAGATTTCCTGGCAGAATCTGTTTTTTTTTTTTTTCTTTTTTCTTTTTTTTCAACCCAATAAGCAATATAATTCAATACAACCTTCCCCCGCTTTCTGTGCCGACTTTTGAGTCTTCAGGGCTAGAAGGACTTTAGAGAAAAGCTTGTTCAGTCTCTCATTTCACACCTCATTTTACAGCTGGGGAAACAGAGACCCAGGGAGGGGAAGTGACCTTGTTTGCGGAAATAAATATGCTTCTTTAACGCAATTCGGATTTGTGGCCAAAGTCCGAAGGAATGTTTCCAAAGACCCTCCCAGTCACTCGCCACACGCCGCCAAGTCCCAGCGGTGCTGAAGTTGGGATGCAACAGTGGGGGCCGAGGAAGACGGGGGGCAGAAGGGGCTCTGCCCTCGTGGAGCTGAAGGTCTAGGACAGTGACAGAGGGAGAGAGGCACCAGACAAACACAAACGCTGTCCACGGACTGTGATGGCCATGACGGGGACCACCACGGGCTGAGGCAGGTGTACGGGGGGTCACCTTAGGGAGTGTGGCCTTTCTGAGAGGTGGCATGTGAAAAGACAGAAGCAGGAGTAATATTTGCAAAGGTAGGATAAACTTAGTGCCTCAGTTTCTCATTCAGTGTCATGGGGGAAAGAGCTGGACATAGTTATTGGGTATTTGATGCCCACTTGACCTGAGCACCTCTGTCTTAACAATGCCATGAGTTCGGGATTTGTCACCCCTATTCTGCAGTTGAGAAATGGAGGCTCAGAGCAATAGAGGGCCTTCCTCAGGGCATATGAACAGCAAACTCAGGAGCCCAGGCCTCTAATACCTGCCTCTCTCTCTCCCTGACCTTCTGGGTGCTTTCCAGGACCACCGCTTTCCCCAGGAACCCAAAGTTGGTCTGCTTGAGCCCTGGTGGCCTCTGACTTTAATGCTAATGAAAATCCCACTCGAGAGGTCCTGGCATTTGTTGCCTCGAGGAAAAGAGCTTAGAAACAGGGAGAGGGGGAGCTTACCCACATTCACCCTGAGGTTCTTAGGTTGGGGGCCTGCAATCGCTCTCCCTCCTAGGGGTATAGAAACCATCACCTCCTCCTGTTGGCTTCTGGGGAGCAGGAGTGGGCCTTAGCTAACCCAAGCCATAAATCAAATGCACAAGATGTGGCTTGGCAGCCATCCCAGCGAAAAAGATCTGGGGGTTTGAGTTGACCACAAGCCAAAAGCTGCTGAAAAAGCCAATGTGGTCTTAGACTGTAAGAGTAGAAGTAGAGTGACAGCCCAGCATCTTCCCTGTTGCTCAGGCAGGGTCAGTCTTGAGTTCCGCATTTTATGGAGGCCCAGTGAGTGACAGCAGACAGGCTTCCTTTTTGTTTTCATCTGCAGCCATCTCTGGGTGGTTCTGGGGGTGCTTGGGGTGAGGTCCCTCATATGAACTCTCCCAGGCAGCATTGTCTGGGCCTACAGCAGAATTCCAGATCCCCACTTGGCCCTGGAACATTCTCTGGTCTGGATCCCTGGGAAGGATGAGTCCTCTCCTGAATCTGGCTCAGCCTCTGCCTCCGTGTTCTAGTTCTCCTGGACGCTGGAGATTTGTGATCATGTGTGATGATTCACTAAGGGCCCACCCTTGATTTGAGCGTGGATTTACTCAAAAAAAAAAAAAAAAAAAAAAAAAAAAGCCCAACAAGTTTTTCCCTAAGTAATGACTTTATGTACAGCTCGGCATGGAGTGGAATAAGACATGAGTCTGAAAGTCCACTTCAAAAAGGGGAAGAATGGATATGATCAGTTTGGGGTGTCGAAGGAGGTTTTCCGGGGCGGGGGGTGGTGGATTTGAACTGGGTATTGAAGGATAAGCAGGAGTTCCCTGGGGCCGGAAGAAATGAAGGACATTTCAGGCAGATGAATAGTGTGTGTAAACGTACGGAGGGGTGCAAGGCAGGGTAGGATGGCCAAGCAGAGGATAGTGGGGGGAAAGATAAGATACAAGGCAAAAGGTGATCTGGGGTTATACCACAATGGGTTATGTGTGCTCGGTGGTGGAGTCTGGGGTTTCATTTTTTAAGAGCAGGAAAGCCAGTGGTGGTCTTGGGGTAGTGCCCGGATGGCCACCAGGGCCCTCAGCGCTTTCCCCCCAGCAGCCTCCCAGGCACTTGCCAACTCATGCCCCAGCCCAGCTCTGGCCTCTGCCCACCTACCGCCCCCCCCCAAGTCTGACTCTTTCCCTGTATCTCCTCCTTGTTTTCCCCTTTTCTCTCCTCCTCCAGCTCTCAACTCCTTCTTCCTGTGTTGTGAACAGTCCCACCTCTTCCGTCTAAAAATGGACTATAAAATGAATGGAGCTATTAATAATTACTGACAATGGCAGCTACCATCTGTCTCGAGGATCTACTGTGTGCCAGGTGGAGGGCTCCATGCAAGTTATTCGTGTGCCATGCGTCACAGTGGTCAGGGGCACAGGCTCTGGAGTCCGGGTCCATCTGGCCTTGAACCCTGGCTCTCCTTACTGACCTCACACAAGTTATGCAACTTCTCTTTGTGCCTCAGTTTCCCCATCTGGAAAATGGGTCTACCAACAGGACTTTCCTTGTGAAGATACAGAGTTAAGCCCATAGAGTGTGTTAGTGTTCTCCAACAATTTTTTTTAAATTTCATTTTTTAAAGTAATCTCTGTGCTCAACATGGGGTTCGAACTCATGACCCCAAGATCAAGAGTTGCATACTCCACTGATTAAGCCAGACCGGCACACCCAACAAGGATCCTTCGAGTCACTCTCTAAAGCAGATACTATTGATAGTCACATTTATAGGAATGAGTAAAGCTCAGGAAGGACACGTAATCCCCCCCTCAGGCAGCGTCAGGGCTGGGAGCAGAGTAGTGGAGGGCTACATCTGAGGCCAAAGGCAGGGTCTTAACTACTCTATCCTATGGCCTCTTGCAGGCTCTTGCCGGGACGGGGCCTGGGGACCCAATGCTCAACAGGCTCCCAGCCTCAGGGAGAAAATGCCTAAGTAAACAGGCAGTTTCCACACAGTGTGATTAGTGCCAAGGGATGCTCGAGGGGAGGAGGGTCTGGGCTGGGGTGCCCCGAGGAGGGGATTTTCCCACTGTTGTTTCCCAGAGGTGACAACACGACAACTGTCTTGCAAGACAAAGAAGGACACAACAGAAGAATGCACGGAGGGACATGCTGGACAGAGGAGCAGTCTGTCCCAAAGTGTGGCATTGAGACCCTGTGCGGCAAGACTGAGGCCCTGTGGTGGGAACCCAGAGTCTGGGCATGCAGGGGTGCAGGGGACGAGGCCGGACAGGCGAGCAGGGGTGGGGAGCAACAAGCTGCCGGCCCGGCACTGGACGGTGTACCCACGCCTCCATGACCACCGGTAGCTCAAGTACCTCTGTTATAGCATGATGGCTTGTGAACCCACAGAGAACCGGGGAGAAGCAGGTCCAGTCCTTGGACTCGAACATTCTTGGATCATAAAGTCACCCACGGCGGGGCAGGGACCCAGGGATTCCAGCCACCTCTGCAGAGCGCCTTCAAGCCTAATCCCAAACTTTCCCAGGGACAGATGGCTTCTTAAAAGGTTATTTTAAAAACACCCCATCTCCAAAGCTTGTAAAAATCCCACACCTCAGTTTTAAAGGGTCAAAAGTTGAAAATTATGAGCCAACAGCAAGATTTACAGAAAAAAAAAATGATCTCTGGCAACAGCCAGAATACTTCATGACAAATTGCCCAGACATGGTCATTCTAGAATGATCACCTTTAAATGATGCTTCCACTTTCCCCTAAATGTCTCCTTTATTTGAACAGTGTGTTTATAGGGCCTGGGGCTGCTCTTCCCAGCTTGTATTTTGGATTTTTAAAAGAGGAGAAAACTGGGAGAGAGAGAGACAGAGAGAGAGGAGGGAGGGAGAGAGAGAACACAAGACATCAAAGCAGACGTTGAGGATAAACCTCTAATCTTATTAACTTTTATCTCAGTCTTTATAAAAATGGGGAGGCCTGGTTGTCTTTGAAAGCTCATAAACTTGACAAACATTTAGCTCTAGCACCCATAGGGAAGGACTCTAACCCCTGGAAAAAGCTGGAGTTGTAGAGTGGGGAGGCAACTTCGGGTGAAGGTGCAGAGATAGCCCACGCTGTCACCAAGTGAGGGCTGGAGAGCACAGCTTCCCAGCTTACTGTCTCTGACTTCATGGTAACACTGTTGGAGAGAGTCTCCTTGGTTACAAGAGAGGCCAGAACTAATGTTTGAACATTTGTAATCTTCTGATAAATAACAGCTTGCACTTAGAGCTTACTCTGGGCCAGGCACTGTTTTAAGTGCCTTATGTGGATTAATTCATATAATCTCAAATTAGGCTACAATGATCCTCGTTTGCAGGGGATGTAGGCACGGAGTGACAAGTCACTTCCCCAACATCACTGATTCGGTGAGCGGCGGTGCAGAGGTTTAAGCTGAGACAGGTGGCATGTGCTTTTCCTTACCTGTTCCTTGCTCACTCCTTGAGGGGTTGGGCTCCAGGCTGGACGGGGGCTTTGCTCAGCTCTGCCATCCCCTCTCCTTTCCTTGCAACATCCCAATGAACTTCTGTCCCTGTTTTACTGCCCAGCAACCCACGGCTCTAGGCTGCAGGCTTTGTGTACTTGACTGGGCTTGGAGTCCTCTTCCCAACCTGAGGGATCTGGAGCCCTGCCCAGCATTGGCTGGGTCCTCAGAGAGGCAGTACAGCACAGGGGTTAGTACCTCGCTTTAACTCCGCTCTGACACTTCCAGACTGGGTGACCTTGGGTGAGTCACATAACCTCTCTGTGCCTCAGCTTTCTCATCTGCAAAATGGGGACAATAAAGCTATGTCCTCTTGGGGCATCTGGATGGCTCAGTGGGTTGAGCCTCTGCCTTTGGCTCTGGTCATGATCTCAGGGTCCTAGGATGGAGCCCCACATTGAGCTCTCTGCTCAGCAGGGAGCCTGCTTCCCCTTCTCTCTCTGCCTGCCTCTCTGCCTACTTGTGATCTCTCTCTCTCTCTCTCTGTGTCAAATCAAAAATAAAATCTTAAAAAAAAAAAAAATCTCCCTCTTGAGGTTGTCGAGGAGATGGTGAGCCCACATGAAGTATTTAGGACATGGCCACACGTGCAGTAAGTGCTCAGTAAATGTTTGATAGCATTTTTCCGTCCTCCTCTCCCTGACAGTGGGCTCTGCGCCCTGGACCCGGTTGTCAAACCAGTTAGCCGCTGCCCAGGCCCCTGATGTTACAGATAGCTGCCTGGCCAGGTCCTGCCATCCCTGTCCCTGTAGAGAAGGAGGCATCTGGGTTCAAATCCCAACCCCTCCTCTTCCTGGCTGAGGTCTTTAGGCACATGGGCCCATCTCTCGGAGTCTCCATCATCTATAAAACAAGGTAATAGCACTTGTTTTAATAACACAGCCGTAGGAGCCGAGACTTAGACTCAGATCTGGGTCTCCGCTTCCTATGATCTGCATGGCCTTGGGACAGTTGCTTGAACCCCTGGGGCCTCAGTTTCCTCAGCTGTAAAATGGACACCTGGCCTTGCTGGTTTTTTTTTTTTTTTAAAGATTTTATTTATTTATTTGACAGAGAGAGATCACAAGTAGGCAGAGAGGCAGACAGAGAGAGAGAGAGGGAAGAAGGCTCCCTGCTGAGCAGAGAGCCCGATGCGGGACTCGATCCCAGGACCCTGAGATCATGACCTGAGCCGAAGGCAGCGGCCTAACCCACTGAGCCACCCAGGTGCCCCCGCCTTGCTGGGTTTTATACTGTGAAGACCAAATGCACTTATAGCTGGAGGATGCCATGGGCCTGGCAGGGCTGGCTGAGTGGCTGTTCGTGTTAACCACGCCTCTTGCATGGGTCATTCATTCAACCGACCTGAAGCCCTACTAGGTGCCAGCTCTGTTCTGGCTGCTGGGGACACGGCACCAAATAAGACAAGATAGTTCCTTACTCTAGTAGAGCTTCTAATCAAGTGAGGAAGATGGATGATAGACGGATAGCACACAAATACACAGTGACGTGCTACAGGGTGCTGGGGGGGGCGTGTCTTCTAGCTGGGGTAGTGAGGGAGGGCTTCTCTGAGGAGGCAACATATGAGCCAAGACCCTGAGGCTGAGATCTGGGGGTGGGGAGCGCAGAGGGAAGAGGATTCCTGGCAGAGGGAACAGCACGGGCAAAGGCTCTTCCTCGGGAGGGACTAAGAAGGCATTTGTGGGGAAAGCCTCCACGATGCCTGTGTGGCTGGAAAAGGGGAACAAGGGACAGAATGGCAGGAGGACACCAAACCCCAGGACATGGAGCTTGACTCTAAATCCACGGGAAGCCCCTGGATAGTTCTAGGCAGGGCTGCAAAGTGACCTGAGTTTGGAACAGGTCCCTGTCTGTTGTGTGGAGAGAGCAGGGGGGCTGAGCCGTGGTCCAGGCAGAGGTGACAGCGGATGGACAGAGTGATGACAAGGGGTTGGGTTTCACGAGGGCTGGTGACCACCTCTTCTGCCCATGGTAACACCCCGTGTGAACAAGAGGGGGAGCGAGGTGAGATGCTGCTTCTGGGAAGGAACAGGACATGTTTCCCTCAGAGTACTTTACTTGTCAGGCAGTGCCTTCTCCCCAAGGAGACTCCATCAGCGAGTTGAATGCACATGCTTCTGGGACAGGTGCCCGGGGGGCTGGCAGAGCCTCTCCTCTCCCGGCCACGTGGAGCCTGTGGCCATGCTGCTCCTTGGCAGAAAGTCGGAAGGAAGAAAGCTGCTGCCGGCAGTTCCTGGCCCCATTTTAAGGGTCCTCCTGCTGCCTCTCACCGAACCCCAAGCTTGCGGCTCCCCAGGCTGCCCCGAGGTCTCACAGAACCCCTGCTCAAGGTCTCAGATCTCGCCCATCTCTTGGCATCTGCCCTCTGTCCCCGGCTGTGTCTCATTCTCTCTCAACTCAGCTCATGCTGAGAGAGGCCAAGGTCGCCTCTTGGCCAGGGAATCAAAATGTTACACTGGCCATTCCCTGTAAGCATTCTAAGAAGATCCCTCCTGGAGACACCAGGCCTCCATACCAGGAGTTAAATGGTGGACATCGAAGGCACTGGGACAGGTAGGGGAGGGGTCCGACAGGGCCCGGGGCTGCCGTTCATATCTCCTATGCTTCCCTACTGCACCCACCTTCAAGACTGACCCACCCACTCATGAAACCAGCCTGTACATCACAACTTTCCAGAACAACCCCAGCTCCCACTTCCGTGTTCCCAGAGCACGGCCACCGTGCACCCCACAAGGATCCGTGAGAGGGTCATTATTCTTATGCCCCTGGGACTGAGGAGGAAAGCCAGACTCAGAGAGAGAAGTGACTGCCCAAGGTCACACGGATGGTGGAGGCAGAAGTGGGCCATGACCTCCACCTCCGGCTTTGAATCGAGTCTGGTCTCCTTGGCACGGTGCCCTCCGCCAGCCAGGTTCCTTCCTGCTCTGCAAAGACGGACATGACAGCAGGAGGCCCTGGTGAGGATCGGAGGAGTAACTGACAAGGCCACTTATGGGTGGTGACAGACAGGAATGGGCAGCAGAGCATGGGTCCTAAGTGAGCTTTAAAATTGCCCATGACATTCGCTTCGATATGACACAGCCGTCCTGGATGAGTCAGGCACTGACCACTGCCCTCCGTGCATGAATTCACAGCATTATGGGAGCCTGCCACAGTGCTCTAAGTGCAGGGCGTGCGAAGATTCATTCATTCAGCTGTTCATTCATTCATTCCACAGTGACTGAGAACCTGCCAAGTGGCATGTACCTCATAGGACAGAAAGATGTCGAACACAACCCCCCCTTGGGTGCTGCTACTTAGTACTATAGCTCTGTTTCTTCCTTTCCTTTTTTTTTTTTTTTAAAGATATTTATTATTTGAGAGAGAGAGAGTGCGAGAGAGCGAGCGAGAATGAGCAGGGGGAGGGGCAGAGGAAAGAGCAGACTCCCCTGCTAAGCAGGAAGCCCGACACAGTGCTTGATCCCAGGACCCTGGGACCATGACCTAAGCCGAAGGCAGACGCCTAACCGACTGAGCCACCCCGGTGCCCCACAGCTCTGTTTCTTCCCCTGAACTGGGAGCTTCCCCAGTGGTTAAGAAAGTGGTTTTAGGAGTCGGATCATGTCCTGGTTATGTGACCTTGGGCAACTTGCTTTTCCCCTCTCTATGTCTCAGTTCACCCCTATGAGCAATGGAGATGGTAACGATGTCTACCACATAAGTCACATAAGGTTATCGTGGGGGTTAAATGAGTTAAAAGTATCTAAGCAAAGTGTTCAGGACAATGTGTCTGCACCAAGTACTTAGCTCTGTCCTTCCACGTTCTCAAGGACTTGTAGGGTTTCCCAACCAAGTTCTTGCTGTCCCAGTGGGAACCACTGAATTTTATTTCTAATGATGGTCCCGAATAACAATTTCAGGCGCCCTCTTTTTTTTTTAAGGATCCTGGCAGAGAGCATGCAAAATTCATTTGTCAGGATCTATCTGCTGAGAGAATCTTTGCACTTGAGTTTAAACAGTCATCATTATCCTTTCAATAAATATTTTTTTTGAATACCAAGCAATATTCTAAGGGCTTTAGCAGCATTATCTTATTGAGTCCTAACAATATCCCTGTGAGGTTGGTATGATTTCCCTCATTTTGCACAGGAGAAAACAGGCTTACAGAGGCTCCGTGAACATCCACCCAATCATCCACCCACCCACATTTCTATCCAACCATCCATCCATCCATCCATCATCCATCCATCCATCCATCTACCCATTCATCCAACATTTACTGAGGTAGTACCCATCATGAGCCAGGTAAGCACTGTGCCAGTGCTAGGTTCAAGCCCCAGCCAGTAAGAAACGAGACACCATCTTTGACCTATCCGGTCTCACCAGGGAAAACCTACCTTTGTCAGATAATGAGCAGTATGATGACAGCCACAAGTGTAGGAGGGCATGGGTGAGTTGAACAGGGGCCAGACAAAGCACAAAGCTGGGTATACATTGCTGGGTTTCAGCCCAACTAGGAAAGCAACCTAGAAACTCCCTCTTCTACCTCCTAAGCCACACCTCCTAAGCCCCATCTTTGCCCCATCAACATCGCAACATTTGTCAACATTGCAAACTCCTGTTCATCGGGGTTGGCGTCTCTCCCTATAACACATTCTTGTCAATTCCTGGGCCACAGAGGTCACTGATCCCCAAGGAAGCCAATGTATCTGGACGCTGTACTGGGCCTCGTGTTTGTCATATGTTTGCTGGCTGAGTGCTGACTGCAATGTCCCCACTTTGGGAAGACTTCCTCAACCACCGCCCAGCACCCCAACCCTGTCCCTGGGCCATCAGGGTGCTCCCTTCCCTGCATTCCCAGAGAAACCCGTGTGTATCTCCAACTCGCCCCCCATCATTATTGCCCTTCGGCTTTCTTCTGCACCAGGCTATGAGGCTGTAAGCAGGCCTTACTCTTCTTGGAGCCTACCAACAAGTGGGGTATGTGGTGGGTACTCTGTTTCCAGCTGGTTTCAGGAATAAGCGGAATGGCAGAACGGGTGAGAAAATCTAGGTCTGAGTCCCAACGTGGCCGATTCTAGTCAAAGTCCTCAGACAAGGGCACGATGAGAACTCAGGGTTGGTATGCAAATAGTCTCATCTTGTGCTCCCACTTCAACCCCTTGATCGGTAGCTGCCTGGCGCTGTGCTGAGAAGGATCCTGGAGTAGCACTGGATTTAGTGAGAAGAGTATAATGACGGATTCTCAACGTCTGGATTGGAGTCAGGGAGAAATGGCAATGGGTGCTCCTCATTTCCCATATCCCCGGAAAGCCGTTTTCCTCTTTAAGGCTTTGTTTTTCCCCATCTGCAAAACGAGGAGACTAGACTCAATTATATCTGATACTCTAGGGTCTGAGCCCTGCATCTCTTCTAGTGTTATCTTTCTTCGGGGACAGGAGCCACGTGCCAGTCTAGCCCAGGGCCTGGTACACAGCAGGTGCTCAGTGAATGAATGCTGGTGGGACGAAGAGTCGTCCTTGGTCATTGTGACACTGGAAGGAGAACAGCTTTTCCACCCAGGCTAATACGAGGAAGTTGGCGCTGACAGAAATGAAGTGAAGGTTCATGCCCAGAGCCAGCTACCGCCTCCTCCAGTCCCTGGGTCTTCTGACTCCCAGGCCCGTGGCTCCTGCCCCTGGTTGGTTGCACATACCTATCCAAGCAGATATTTCCCCCGATGCCAATCAAATAATGGCCCCAGCCACAATCAGTGTTACATTTTGATTCCCCAAGGCATTTTTAGCGTCTTTATTGGACTCAAGCCTCACGAGGACTCTGGCAAGAGAGAGCGCTGACCTTCACCTTCCGTCGACAGACTGGGACGCTGATGCTCAGAGAGGGCATGTGATTTGCTAGGGTCACACAGACCCGGTCTCAAACCCAGGTCTTCCGTTCTAAAACCTCATGCTCTATCCACCTGCCCCTTACCAGCCGGTTCCTCTGTCCCACTGCTCTCTGCTCTCTCTCCTCACAGCCACCTCTGCATTTTCAATAAAAGAGCGGACAGATACATGAAGTGTAACAGGAGCTAAGCTCTCCTCTCCTGTGAGGCCAAGCCCCACCTTGGGCCTCATCTTTGAGGGAGAGGCCTTGGAGGGGAGAGAAGGGGTCGTAAGACCTGAGCAGCAGGGTGCCGGCTAGAGGACTGGCCTCCCAGGTCCTTCCCTGCGACCCCGGCCTGGGCTCACACCAGCTGGGTAAACAGGAGCCAGCCCATCCAGGGGTGGCGGGGGGGCATTCCTGCCCCTCTCAGATTGCCTGTCTGTTGCTAAGGATTCTGGGAAGGAGGCGGGGAAGGCAAAGGTGAGCAGGCACACAGAAGGACTGGTCTGGAACTGTCCTCAGGAAGATAGGGTTGACCCGGAAACAGACGGGCAAATGGCTGGACCTCGTCTGGCATCCACGCTCTGCCCTCTCTTCTGCTCCAGACAAGCCTGCTTTCATCTTACACTAAATACTCTTCAACTCTGGGTATGTAACTTGGTCTCCTGTGACTCAATTTTCCCATCTGTAAAAAGGGGCCTAGGGAGAAATCCTTCAGGACCAGAGACACACTCTTTTCTCCTATCCCCACCTTCTTTTTAGAGACCCAGACCCTCCAGGTGGAGAAACTCCTATAAACATATGACCCTATAATCACCCCCTTGGCCCCACTCCACACAGCAGTCGGCTGGACCAGGGAAAGCAGGTGTCTGTCTCCGTGTGTCTCTCCCTACCTCCCGCAGCCCTGTAGGAATTTGTCGGCATCTCTGAGAATATGAAAAAGCTTTCTGCCTTTCTTATCACTGCCCTGGACTGCCCACCTCCTGAGCCTGGTGGCTTTTAAAGGCAGGGCTCTGTCTTATCCTTTTCAGTATCCCTAATGCCCAGCACAGGGCCTACAGCGTAACAGGTACCCATTACGGAGTTATTTGCCGGATGGAAGAAATAGGAAAGAGAGCTGATCACACCCGCTCCCCGGCCCCAGGTGGAAGCTCCAAAATCCCCTCCTTTTCTTGAAACACACAGAAATGGACAGACACCATGTGGGCCCCGGCAGAGAGGGCTCAGGTTTTGAACCATCTGGTGGGATCCAAGGCCACAGAGCACAGGAGGGCCCCAGAAGGTCAAGTTCAATTAATGGCTGGCTGATCCTTGACCCAGCGGCCGCCATGACGCACTTCCTCCCGCCTGCAGGATAAAAACCGTCAATGCAGAGGACAGACTGGCGCACCACTGAGGCACCCCTCCCAGCCCCACAATGGCGATCTCCCCCCACAGCGTTCCCAAATGCTGGGGAGATGGGGACAAGCAAGGTGGCCCTGATGTCTTGTCTGGTTCATCTTGGCGCCTCGAGGGCCTGGTGCCAAGGGGGACTCGGCCAAGGCCTGGAATGAGTGGCTGACCCCGGCACTGGAGCGTGAGCCGAGCGCTCAGCAGGCCTCCCCTTGGACAACACACGCTCTGTGAGTGTAGACGATCAGAAGGCTTGGGGAAATCAAAAGCAGCTCCTCAGGAAAGGCCGGGGCCCCCGCTGGAGAGGCTGCTCTGCGGGGCTGCTGGGCCCCCGGGCCGGTGATTCATGTCTCGCTTGCTTGGGGTGGGAGCACAGGCCGAGTCTGAGCTGAATTCATAAGACCTTCTCTGTTTTATCTCACAGATGTTTCTGGGATGGATGTGTCAAGGAAAAAAAAAGGCTGAAGTTGAAAAATCCCAACTCAGCACATGTCCTCCAGCCCCTGGAGACGTGACAAGGGATTAAAACGCCTTTCTCCTCATTTGCCCAACATCTCAGGAGAAAGCTAAATTGCATGCCCGTCAGGGCTGTTCTGGGCACCTGCTGGCTACGAGGATGACCTCCTCATTAGCGCAGCTTCCTTCTGCAAGCAAGCGCACAGAAAACTGTGTTATGGGTACACGCGTGAACGTGTGTGAGCGGGTGGGGTGTCACCCACCCCTCACTCGGTAAATCCCACACTCGGTAAATGTGAGCTTCCGAGCTCCTACTGTGCTGGGCACGGCAGCCAGCACCCTGCCATTTTATCCTCACTGCCCGGTGAGGTTATGCTCTTCTTTTCCCATTTTCTAGAAGATTCGCCTCCCTACAAAAGCACAGGCTTACACACATACACGTTTGTGTGCACAAAACATGCTCATATGTACATCTCAGCCTTTCTCCATACATGCATATGCAGACAGAGCTACACAGAGGCATGTGCCTTCATACATATGTGTCTTTGTGTGTGTGTGTACACTCTCACGTGACATCCTTACTCACGAGATGGGCTGTCCATTGAGCTTCTTTCCTACAAGTCACTTTGCTTCTAGTCCTATTCTTTATGTCATCCATAATCCTGGGAAGGCAAAAGGTGTTCTCTACAGTGGGGGTCGGCAAACTATGGCCCGCTGGCCAAATTCGGCTTGCCACCTGTTTTTGAAAATAAAATTTCCTGGAACCCAGCCATGCCCTTTGGTTATGTATTGTCTGTGCTTGCTTTTCTGTTACAATGGCAGCGTTCTGTTATATATGAACTCTCCGGAGCGTAACAGTTTGCTGATGGTGAATCTGCATGTTTCATAGAAAGAAACTAAGATTCTAGCTAGGGTAATTCACTGTCCAAGGTCATGGACCAGGTAAGTGTTTAGTTAGCTGAATACCCACCTGGCCACACGCCAGACCTCTTCCCTCGTCCTTTTGGGTGTCTTGGTCGGTGTGACCTGCAATCGTGCCTCCATACATGTCACCCTCGGCCCCTGTGTGCTTCTGCACCTGGGGGAAGGCAGGTGGGTCTGCCTGAGTGCATCAAAAATATGCAGTGTTTGTAGGTTGGATTCAAAGGTCTTATACACAGGTCATTCGAGTCTAATCATTTGTGTCTACTTAGTCACTGTCTGGGAAAGCTATGCTACAATAGCTTACTAAGAACGTGAACTTGAAAATTTCTTCTTGTAAGTATATCATTTTGAGTGTTTTCTTAAATTGTTTTGAGCGGTGCCTGGGTGGTTCAGTCGTTTAAGCGTCTGCCTTCAGCTCAGGTCATGATCTCGGGGTCCTGAGATCGATCCTGCGTCGGATTCCCTGCTCAGTGTAGAGCCTGCTTCTCCCACTCCCTCTGCCAGTCTGCCCCAGCTCATGCTCTCTCTCTCTCTCAAATAAAAAAATAAAATCTTAAAAAAAAAAAAAAAAAAAGCTTAAAAAAAATCTGTTTTGAAACTATGCAACTTCAGGATTATTATACCTTCCTGGTGAATTATTCATTTTGTCATTAGTAAGGACCCTCCCTGTCCCCAATAATGCTGCTTGTCTTAAAGTCTTTTTAGTCCCCAACACTTATCTTGCTCCCAGTTTTATTACAGAGAATATTTTCTGATACATCATTTTATATCCCTTTACTTATACCCTTTGCACATCATTATCTTTCAGTTGTGTCTCTTATAAACAGAGGTGGGATTTTCTCCACCGAAACTAAGAATCTCTGTTTTTAAACAATTGAGTTTAATCCATTTTTATTTATTGTGGTTACTAATAGACAGTTGATGCTTGAACAACACAGGTTTGAACTAAGTGGGTCCATTAATACATGGATTTATTTTAGATAAATATAGGACAGTACTGTACATGTGTTTTCTCTTCCTTAAGATTTTTTAATAATATTTTCTCTGGTTTACTGTAAGAATATAGTATAGAATACAGATAATATACAAAGTATGCATTAATCGACTTTATGTTATTGGTGAGACTTCTGGTCATCAGCAGGCTTTTATTAGTAGTTAAGTTTTGGGAGAGTCAAAAGTGATGCACAGATTGGCGACTGTGTGTGTTGGGGGCAGGGTCGGTGCTCCTAAATCCGGCATTGTTCAAGGGTCAACTGTATTTGACCTTATTTATACTATCCTATGTGTTTTATTTACCATCAGTTTAAAACTTTTTTCTCCTTTCTTGCCTTCTGTGGCATTGGTTGAATTTTCTTTATGTTCTTTAATTCCTCTGCTGATTCAGAAGTTATATATTGAAGTCTTTTATGGCTGTCTTTAAATTTTTAACATGTATATTTATCTCAACCAAGCCAAAAGTTACTTGATGTCTCCATCTACTTCCCAAACAATCCTAGCATGTTTTAATTCCAGTCTAATTCCTCTTATCTTTCATTTTATGGTTGCATTTTTGTATTTTTGTTCCACTTATTACTTTAAAAAAATCCCCTAAATTAAAAAAAAAAAAAAAAGTCACCCAAGGATTTCCCTTTCTTTCAAGCTTTTGTTGAGATCATCTTCAGTGTTGTATGTTTATATGTGTGTGGGGAGATGGGGGCACCCACGTCAGCTCAATCTGCCACATTCCAGAAAGTTCACCCTTTATCTGTGCATGTGTGTACTCACTAGCCCACATGTGTGTAACTGTGTATATGCAGAACTGAATACTTACACATGACTCTACATAGACTTGCATGCCCCTCTGTGTGGGAACAGCTGCAGTCACTAACAAAATAATTATTGTGGCCCCTCCCCTTCTATAAAAAGCATGGATTGGGCCCTCAGAGTCTTAGGTGGGGGTATTTAACAATTGTACAACATCTGATAAATGCTTTAACAGAAGAAATCTGGAAAGCTGTAAGAGAGGAGGAGTACATAACTAGGCTTTGTGGTCAAGGAAGACTTCCTTGAGGAAGAGGCACCTGACCTTACTCCTGAGAAGAACAGACTGAAGAAGAGAGGCCTGGCGGGCGTGGCCCACTCTATGACCATCACTGGGTTGCAGCCTAGCCCGAGGGTTAGAAACTATGACATTTTGGGGTTCCTGGGTGTTTTAGTTGGTTGAGCATTGGACTCTTGATTTCAGCTCAGGTCATAATCTCAGGGTCCTGGGATCAAGCCCCAGTTGGGATTCCTACTCAGCAGGGAGTCTGCTTGTTTCCCTCTCCCTCTGCCCCTTGCCCCCACTTGCATGCTCTCTTTCCCTCTCTCAAATAAATTAAAAAAGAAAAGAAAAGAAAAGAATCCTTGCATGCCTCGAAGAAATATTGCGACGTCAATGAGAAAATAGACGAGAATGACCCAGACAAGCTGAGAAGAGCTATACTGGGGTCATGGTGTTAAAATCACTGCAGCGGCAACAGCCACCATTTCCTGAGTACCTACTACATGTCAGGCACAGTGTTGCTTCTGCCCAGCATGAAGAGCTGACCCTGGGCTGCCCTTCCTACTAAGGAACTACCTAAAGATCAGAGACTTGATGTGACTTACCCAAGGCCACACAGGATACAGGGCCGGTATAGTGACTCTGTGCTCTAATGGCTCTCCCCCTGATTCTGCACCCCAGCCTGGATTCTCTTACCCCTAATTTCTGGCTCTCGCACCCTCTCCCCACTCTCTGCTGAAAGAGCCAGGGGCCTTGAAGGTCCTCCAGGACTGCAAGAGAAGAAACTGATGCCATTGGCTGCTTCATTCAGGGCCTGGGGAAGCCGGATTCTTCCCCTCCCCAGTCTCCCTCCCTCCCGGGGCTCCCTCTTCAGGTTTATGTGGGGCAGAGAATCAGGTTAATGGAATCCTGGCTGCCTCTGGCTAGTGGAGGGGTTCGAATAGCCCCCCTCTGGAACCCATCATGGTCAGCCGTAGGTCTCCAGCCCAGACTATCAGAGCTCCCCCCAACCCCCCGAGCCCTTGAAGAGCCCAGGGGATGGTGTCAACATTCCACACCTTCTTGAGGAAGCCCAGATTAGCCTCTCCCACCAGTAGCTACCATGGGGACTTGATTTCAGTGTTCATTTTGGACATTCCCTTGAAACGTCTCAGTCAGCAATTCTCGGTATCTATGTCACCACAGTACGACGTAGGGCTAAGGCTCTTGATTCAGAAAGCCCTGGATTCCTTCCTTGCTCCATGTGACCTCACGCAAAACCCTCCCTGAACCTCAGTTTCTTCTTCTGTAAAGTGGAAATAATAGTGGACTTGTTCATAAGGGTTTTGGGGTTTAAATGAGATCATCCATGCAAAGGTCTAGCAGGTTGCCTGACACGTAGTAGAAACTCAATGACTATTGTTCGGTAGATACCTGCTATTATTCTAAAGAGCGTGCAAAGTGCCTACAGCTGAGTTTTTGTGCAAAATGCTGCCATTTAGCAGGGGATAGTCCTCCCATCTGAGTTTTGGGTTTGTAACTAGTGCTCACTTACCCGACCATAATCCCTCCCAGGGCCTGAACACCTAACTGTGCAATATACTCTGTGAGGTGCTTTGTTAAAAAAACCATGAGACAGTGGAGGGGTTTATTGCTTGTCTTGTCATCCCTGCTTTGGATCTGGGGTTTCATACACTACCCCTCTTCATTCACCTAGCTCCCCCACTCTGGGCAGCCAAATAATGGGCCATTCTGCCTCTGAGATTTTCTGGTCTCTGTTTGCCAACCTGTCAAATGGGGTGGCTGGACTAAATGTTTATTGCCGATTCTAGGACTACTGGCGTAAAGGGAACATATAGGAATTGCAAGCCTATAGGGGTCAGGCATCCATTCCCTCCTGGCAGCCCTGTGGGGGAGAGTCGGTCATCAGCCCTGCGTTACAGTCAGGGAAACTGAGTCTTGGGAAGATAATGTAGCTTGCTTAACTGACTCAGCAACATGAGGCCAGTCTGGGATTTGAGCACAGAGCTGTCTGGCCCTTTTCCTGGTGTGCAAGGCCTCCTGCTCTGAGAAAACAACCACAGAGACTGCCAAGAACTGGAAGGAATCATGCGGTCCCCGAGCGGGACCTGCTCAAAGCCTGAGCACCTCCCCCTGGCCCTCAGAGCATGGTGTCTGCTGCTGGCCCCTGTGGACAAAAGCTACAGAGCCAGCACCCCTTAGCCCAGCCCTGGAATTCCCGCGAAAGCCCTTTCTCTGTTTTTGGAACCCAGCCCAGGGTCGGCCCACCAGTCCTGGGAAGGAATTTGTAGTTTTTCATTTCTAAAGAAAGGAAAAGCAAACCGTAAGCTCTAGTCCTCCTTCCCGACAGTCAGACTGGAGCACCGTCATGAACCTGCGTAGCCATTTAACATTTACAAATCCCAACCTCCTTAGCCTGGCACTCCAAGCCTCCACCCAGTGCTCAACCTACTTCTCCTGCCCCATTTCCATCAGTTGGCACCTTTTGCACTGCCTGAGCAAAAGCTCCCTGATGATTCTCGAACACAACCCACACACAGCTGTCTCTGGGCCTTTGCTCCTTCTGCTTCCCCTCCTTGGAGTGCCCTCATCACCATCCCTATATACTCAGATTCTGCCTACTTCTAAGACCCAGCCCCTCCTCCAGGAAGGCCTCCATGATGCTCTGGCTGTTTCTCCCACCTCTGACCTCCGCACTTTCTCTGTTTTCCCAAAGAGCCCCCATCATGCTGTTTCTTAGGGCAAGGGGATATTTTGATTCGTATTCATCTCCCCAGTGCCCAGAACAGGGATTGGCCCTCAGAAGGTTATCTGAAAACAGAGAATGAATGAATGAATGAATGGTGGGGGAAGGGTGTTGGGTGAAGATCAACGTGGTCATCTGCGCACCAGACAGGAAGGTGAGGGTCAGGGCACGTGGGGGAAGGTCTTTGGGAATCACGCACCCACAGCCCCTCACACCCTGGCTAGGAATCTGGGCGGGGGCCTGCAAAGCCAACCCCATGAGGCCTCAGGCTTTCTGCCCACACACTAGAAGCTGACTGAGCAGACCCCTAAGACTCAGGTTAACAAAAGGAGAAACACTGTTCCATGCTTTCCTGCTCTGGGTATATGTTGGGGGCTGTGAGGGGCCAAGAACAGGCCCGGGCAACTGCTCCCACCTTCCCAGCTAAGACTCGAGCTCCTGGCCCCCAGGCTCCACCCTGAGGTCCCAGAGCAGGTGCTTCGTGGCTGCTGTCGGGGCTAAGGAGTTAGTAGGTGTCAGGCGCTTTGCACAATACAAGTGAGAGGTTCCCCCAGCTCTCACATTCCCTAATGCTTGAGTGTGACATTATAGCACCTGAAGACTGAAAGACTCTGTACTCTCCACGAGGACATTCTACTCCTGGAGCGTTCTGGAATTCCCAAGACTACAAGTGAACGTTCTATGCGTATGAGCTTGTTTACTGTAACAGGCCACAGTTCCATGACTGTAACATTTTAAAATTCCTGCTTGTAAAGCTAAATTTTTAATATTCCACAGTTGTAAAATTCTATAATTCTATGATTATGACCTTTTGATGCCTGCAACGTTCTGAAACTCTTGCTTCTTAGGCTTTTATGTGCTTAATTAGTCTTCTTAGAGCTTCTATGATTATATGATTGTAACATTCTATAATGCCATGATTATAACCTTTCCAGGCCTGTAACATTCTAAAATTCTTGCTTGCCTGTGATTTTAACGCCGCACAATTCTACGGCCATAACGGGCAGTGACTGGAACGTCTCGGGAGCTGGCAATTCCGGGCCATTCCCCGACCTCCAGCCCCTGGCTGTTTGCACTTCCAGCAGGACTCACGGTCCCTCTGAAAGGTCTCGGGCTTTCTTCCAGAGTCTGGGCCCTTGGGCCTCTTCCTGCCAGAATGAGGATCAGGCGAACTCCATGTTCATCAGCACAGATGTGAAAGAGGCCTCAGGGGCTCCTGGACTGGGGTGGGTAGGACTCGGGGGCTTCTGGAGGAGGCCTGGATGCCTTGGCTGGTTTCCTGCCTTGATTGCTGGGAGGGTCTTGGAGCAGCCCAGACGCTGCTGATACATCCCACCAGCATCGACGAACACACGTGCGTACCCCCCAGAAGCCCCAAGTCAGAAGAAGCCAAACTACCATGAAGTCCCCCCAGTGCCTGTAGAGCCAAGACCCTGGTGGCGGTTCTGTTCCAGGTGCCAACATGAGACGGAAACAGCCCCGACCCCTGGGGGCTGACTCAGCCTAGACAGAACCGAGCAGCTATGGCCGACCCCCACCCAGGGAACCAGGGGACAGTGGGGTTCTCAGCCCTGCAGCTCCTGCTTTGAAATGTTTGCTTTTGCATGGCAGCCATCAAAAGCCGTCTCCTTCTCCTAAGTGTGTGCGCATCTCTGTGTGTGTGTGTGTGTGCGCGTGTGTGTGTGCACGCGCATGCATACACACACGATGCTGGGTGCCATGTCTGTAGCTCTGGTCCGTCTCTGGGGGTGTCTCTGTGCATGTCCCTGGTATGTGGGTCTCTGCTAAAGCCCCATGGGACATGGCCAAAGCCAAGGGTCTGGTCACCTTTCAGCTGGTAATCCCTCCAGCAGCCGCACGAACCCTGGCCCAGCTGTCTCCCGGTGAGTGAGAAAGGGCAGCACGGGTCTCACCCAGGACCAGCCCCTACACTGAGAACTAGGCTTTGAACTCCACGCTGGGTCTGTGTGAAGCACTCTGCCCCCAGATGTGGGGATCCTGGGGCGCTGGCTTGGGGCTCTCGTGCTTCCTCCCTGCCGTCACTGGCTGGTTTCCTGGAGGAATTACTACATGCCAGGCTCTATTCTTGGATTCCCTCAGTTAAGTCCTCGCAGAGACCCTGGGAGGTAAGTGCTCTCATTACCCATTTTCCAGATGAGAAAACAGAGACTTCAAGCGATGCGGCCCAAGGCTGCCAGTGAGCTGGGGGAAGAAGTGCTGGAGAAGCCGAGGCCTGAAGCCATCCTTGACCGTCATGCTGTCAGCCAGGCTGACCAGGCCCCTCTCCTAAGAATCCGGCTCCCAGAGCGTGTCTGTTCCCCCTAGCTCAGGGTAAGGGACACTCTTCCCCCTGCTCTATAGTCTCCCTGCTGGGAGCCAGGCATGTGGTGCGGGGCGGGGGTGCAGGTGGTCAGGAGGGAGGAGGGGACACAGACGTGGAAGCAATTCAGTTCCTGGCCCTAAAGACGGAAGACACGAGGCAAGACGGGGGTCCGGGGAGCAGCACATGTTCCTGGGGCTCTGAGGTCTGACAGCCGCATTTGTTAGGGGAAAGCAGCGGGGTGGGGGTGGGGCTCTCTGGAAGTGCACCGGGAGTGGTGTGAACTAGACCTGGGGAAACGGGCAGGGTTGCCACGGGGCAGGGCCCAGGAGGAGAGAAGGGCAAGTTTTCTTCTCTGTAGGAGTCTTGTGCACCGGTGTGTCTGTGTGGGGTGGTGTGGGAGCTCTGAATTCCACACTAATTTACTGAGCATTTCAGGAAAAACTGGTTTGGCTCCACTGGACTGAAAACAAAGATCAGCTGGAGGTCAAAGGCAGTGGGGAGGGGGCCTGTGGGGCATCCAGAGAGAGAATTCACCTCAATTCACAAACCTTCCCTGGGTTCAGGCCGGTGTCAGGCTGTGGGGACGCCAAGACGGGCCAGAAATAGATTCGGTGTTGGAAGAGCTCGCTGTCCTGAGGGAAGGCGGGTCTGACAGCATTTCTCAGAGCTGGGCAAGGCTCGGGCCCTTTGGAAAGGGAACTGTTCCTCCGCAGACCCTGGAGGCTATCTCTCCAGACCCCAGATGCCTGGCTGGGAAACAGGGATGTGTGAGGCCACCATGGGATCCGTGCTGCTTTACAAGCGGTCGGAACAAAACAAACAATTGGGGATCAGCATGAAAATCTAAATGCAAATGCTAAATTCTCTTACAATTCCTAGACCCCTGAGAATTCATCTCCCTCCCTCTGCTCTGCAACCCCCATCCTGGACTTTGCAGACGCCGTCTGAGAAAGCGTGAGCTACAACCTCGGAACCGGTGCCACGTGGAAACTACTCACAGAGAACATATTCGTCAAGCCCAAGGCCATGGGGCGAGGGAGGTGCACCCTGCCTTTTCTAAAGAGCATGCACTTTACGTCTATTAGCTTGCTGCTTCTGGAAGTCTGGCTGAGCCGGCCTCTGTGAGGCTTCACTGCCTTGAGTAAGACGGCAGCCCCCTTGCGGCCTCCTCTCTCCTCATTCCTCCTCTCCTTGCTCCTCATTTCACTTCACTTGCCCCCCACCGGCGGCCAATCTCCTGATCCTGCCACACTCCTGCTCAAAACCCTGCCATGGCTCCCCAGTACCCTCCACATCACAGCTAAACTCCTTAGCTGGCATACCTGCTTCAGAGAGGGCGTCCTCACTCCTCAAGCCTGGGACCCCACTCCCTGCCCTGCACTCACAGCTCCCAGCTAAGAAAAGGCGGACGAGGGGTCCTGATTCAGCTTCTCACTCCTCCCCACATCTGCCACCTGCCAGGCTCCCCCGAGATGTTCCTCATTTGTCTAACTACCTTGGCAGAAGCTTCTCTGGCTCCCATCATGGGGCAGGCATGTTTGTTTCCCACCTGCAGCAGGACCTTGTAACCAAGGCAGCCACCTCCTCCCTGTAGTGCCTACTTTGCAAGGCAAAGTTCACAGACCTCACCTGACCCCTAGCTCCCAGTTCCCACCTAGACCTCCTGCTGCAGAGTTGGGTTCTCTGAGCCAGCTGCATAGGGATTCTCCAACCCTGGTCAGAGCACGATGGGGCTCAGCACATCTTATTTTTCCCTCCCCTGCCTCTTCCAACTTACGGATGGGAGTGGGGCAGAAGCCCAGAGAGGCTGTGAGATCTAGTGTTGTAGCAGAGCTGGGATTGGGACCGGGGCATTCCAGACTCCTGCTCCAGTGCTCCCCTCACCTGATGTGGGTTCACTCTAAGCCCTTTCCATTCCTGTGGAAGGGTGGCTCTGCCTGGTCAGTGAGGGAGTTGGGCGTGCAGATCACCCCTGATGAATGCATCCTTGTTAGGAACGGAGTGCAACGCCTAGATCATCAGCTCAATTTCGCAGGGGCTCAGAGAGGTCAGGCACTTTTCTTAAGGCCACACAGCTCAAAAGGACCAGAACTAAGATATGAATCTCGGTCTTTCGGAACACAGAGCCCATGTCCAGAAAGTGTGGTTGGTTTATGGAGCCTGCCTGAGACCAAGGCAAGGTCACAGTCTGTGCTCCCGCCTGACGAATGTTCTGGGAGCCACTGGTGACACAAGAACACTCCCTTGAGACGGGGAGGAAAGTGTCCAGTCCCCAAGTTCTCTGCCCCCCGGGCCAAGGAGGAGCCACGCTCTGTGGCCAGCTCAGCCCAACCCTGGGCTGCTGGGCAATGCCACTCCGGGAACCTCGCTTTGGCCAGCCCACCCTGCCCTGGCCAGGGGAGCCCTGGGACAGAATGCTCACCGGGCTGCCATCCTGGGCAGGAGCTGAAAATTAAATTAAAGCCACGACAGGGACAGTTAATTAAAGCAGATTAGCGCGAGACTAATTAGGGACACTGACACTGGAACTATCGCACTCCAAGATGTTAATTAGCTGTTCGTTAATGTCAGCTCCCCGTTCAAGAGAGAAGGATGAACAGCCCTTCTCCGGGGCTTCATTCTGGAGCTGAGTAAACGGGCGGCTGCCCATTGGCAGCCTGAGCCCCAACCCAGGCTCCCTCCCTCCCTCTGGCCCTTGTGTCTGCTCACTCCCTTTGTTCCCTCCTATACCAGCTTCAGTGTGGATGTTGCCAGAACCCTGGACTCCTGGGAAGGAAGAGCTCAGCCAGGGCCCAACACATGGAGGCTTCAGAAGCAACGTGGCTTGTCTGTTTTGCAAACCAGCCTTGAGCACTGGGAACCCCCATCCCTCCCTTACCACCCTCGGGTCTGGGGTAGGAGGAGGCCATTCTGCCCCCCTCCCGTCTTCCCTTTCGTCCTTCCTTGTATACATCCATCCACCCTTTAGTCCTTCCACCCAAACGATCTTTACCTCCCATACACACAAATGCTCACACACGTTCTGCGTACAATTTCCATTCCCCTGTTCCTTTTGTCCAGTCTTTGGTCTGTCCATCCAACCACCCATCAGTTCATCTAGTCAAACATCCCCTGATCCCCTATAGGCACACATCCCAATTTGGTTACAATTTCCATCCATCCCTCTGTCCATCTGTCTGCCATCCATCCGCCCTTCCTTCCATCCAACCAGCTGTCAGTTCTACCCATCCACAACGCATACCCATCTGTAAGTCTTGCATTCATTCTTTTCATTCATTGACGGAGCCTTTCTTCAAAAACCCACCTACTTATGAGCGCACCCCCAAATATCTATCCTCCTTTCTGCTAGTCCACGCACCTAGACATTCACCCGTGCACTCCTCTGTGAACCCATCCCCCAGCCAACCTCCCATCCATGAACTCCCTGGTCCACCTGCTGAATGTTCGTTCACATACCAGGTGGACCCCTCCCCCCTCTAAACACGGACACCTCTGTCTGCCTACCATCCACCCATCTACTCCTCTCATACACGTCCACTGAACACTAACTGTGTGCCAGGCCCTATGTACGCAGGAGAGCAAGAGAAGGAATACAGAAATGAGGAAGAGCTGAGACACTGGGATCCCTACTCTCATCTCCACTTTACAGACGAGGAAACCAAGAAAGAGGCCACCCATCAAATTATTCATGCAACTAGGAATAAGTGCCCATTACACACCACTCGAGGGTACAGTGACAGATGTGGTTCCTAACGCCAAGAGCACACAGCCTAGAGCAGTGATTCTCCAGGAAACCGGTGAAAGCTGCCCCCTGCCAAGTGCCCGTAAGCACACCTAGAAAACATTCTGCGGACAAGTCTAGCGAGTCTAGGGACCTCCTGAAAGCTCCCCTACGCAGCTCAGATCAAGACCCACGGTGGTGGTTGGGGAGACACACAAGGAAATATAGCGTCAAGCTCCGAGTTCTGCACATGATGTGGCTGACCCCTGAACATAGGGATTACAGCCTGTGACCCCTGCACAGTTGAAAATCTGTGTATAACTTTTGACGCCCCCAAAAGTACTAACACCCTACTGTTGATCAGAAGGCTTACTAATAATAGTTGAATAACACATCTTCTTTGTTCTCTGGATCAAGACTGTATTCTTACTATGAAGTACGCTAGATAAAAGAAAAAAAAATTTTTTTTAAAGATTTATTTATTTACTTGACAGACAGAGATCACAAGTAGGCACAGAGGCAGGCAGAGGGAGAGGAAGGGAAGCAGGCCTCTGGCTGAGCAGAGAGCCCGATGTGGGGCTCGATCCCAGGACCCTGGGATCATGACCAGAGCTGAAGGCAGAGGTTTTAACCCACTGAGCCACCCAGGTGCCCCAAAAGAAAATGTTTTTAAGAAAATCATAAGGAAGGGGGAGCCTGGAGTGGTTCAGTTGGTTAAGCATCCAACTCTTGATTTCAGCTCAGGTCATGACCTCGGGGGGTGAGATGGAGCCCCCCCACCCCCGGGCTCTGTGCTCTGTGTGGAGTCTAGTTGAGATCTGTTTCCCTGTGTCCACCCACCTCCCACCCCAATCCTGTATGCGCTCTCTCTCAATAAATAAATAAAATCTTTTAAAAAGAGAAAATCCAAAGGAAGAGAGAGTACATGTACAGTATTGTACTGTATTCATCAAAAACAGTCTGCATATATGTGGACCTGTGTATTCAAACCCATGCTGTTCAAGGGTCAGCTGTAATACAGAGTGAGGAGGGGTCACTGAAGGCTTCCTGGAGGAGGTGATAACCACATTAAGTTGGAAAAGATGGTCAGGGTTAGCTGAGTGGAGGCCAGCCCAACTCTGTTTGCATGCTTTATGCACATGCCAGTCATGGAGTGAGGCTGTGGAGGGCGCTGTCTGGGACCTGTGGGGGTGCGGGCTGGGGTGTGACCGGCCCTGCCGTGTGCAGGGATATGGCAGAGTTAAGACTTGAACCCAGGTTCCCTGTCCAGTTCCTCTCCTTGGCCAGGCAGAGGGAGCTCTGTTCCAGGCATGAACCTCAGCCGTGAGGCTCTGGGGCCACAGCCGCCCTCATCCCAGCCTCTGTCTGAGGGTAGGGATTGGGAAGCAGGGGTGGGAGTCTCCATGGGCACCAGGCCTGGAATAGTGCAGGAACCAGCTGAGAGCGGGACAGAGCAGGGCGGAGCAGGCACTCTGGGAGTGAGTCCCAGCTCTGGCCCAGAGGCCAGGGTATGTCTAACCCAGGGCTGGTCATTCATCTTTCCCTTCACTCTTGCCTGCTTCAGTCTCGCTCTGTGATGGCAGGCACCTGGCTCCATCAGCGCAAGGTCACGGCTTTACTGGAGGCAACCAGCTCTTCCCAAAGAAGCAGGAATTTAGGAGACAGAAAGACCCAGTTTCAAATCATACTTCTGCCATTTAGGCCAGACATGACTTCAGGGGAGTCCCCTTACTGTTGTGAGCCTCAGCCAAGGGACAAGCAGGATATTTCCACTCTAGCATTTTTTTCCCGTCTGGATATTTAATTTGTTTCTGCTTGTTTTTGTCTCTTTTCATCCCTTTACTTTTGATCTTTCACCGTTTTGCTTTAGATGTGTCTTTCAAAAAGAACATGGAGCTGGACTTATTTTTAGGTCTATATGAGAGTCCTTGTCCATTACTGGGAGATATAACCTATTCACATTTAGTGTAGCACTGTATTGGTGCCTAGGAAATATGTGACAAAGACTATTCTTTCCTCCCAGCATCACCCTAGGACCTGATCCATTACTGCTCGGTACCCACTGACCCTCCCCCAAGTTCTGCCTCTGGAGCCTCATTTGCTAGCACTAGGGTTATATCCACTAAGCAAGAACTACTACTAGCTTCTGAGTATTGCATAAGCTATCAGAGCAGGAAAGGTCTTCAAGATCCTCAGACCAGAATACCAAGGGCCAAGGTCATCCATATTTATTTAGTAGAGATGTTGGGAACAGAATAAAGTTCTCTCTGTTACTGGGGGTTAAAAGAAGCCCCAAAGTGCCAGTGACCAAAGGCCCTGGAGGGGGAAGGGGGGAAGGGGGAAAATGAGAGAAATAATCCAAGCACCAGAAGAAAGGCACCAGAATGTTGGAGAGATGAAGGGTGTTGTGCCAAGAGCTTGGGTCTTACTACTGAATTTGGCTCTGCACCAATTTTCTGCTTCATCCTGGGCAAGTCATAGCCCCTCTTTGGGCTTAGATGCCTCCTCTGGGCTATTAGGAAGTTGGGTTTAGTGACTCTCCAGACTGTACTTAAAATTCTGTTTATACATCTAGGGGGCAATTAGAGTGATGCTAATGGATGTCACTAATAACTGTCCCAAATCTAGTCTCTTCTCCTTCCTCAGTAACAGCCCCTGATTTTTAGCTGTGTACATGGTCTCCTGGAATCAAGCTTACATTTCCTACCTGTGTTGCACATCATATGATTTAGTGCTGGCCACTGAGATGTTACAAAAATGGTAGGTGCAATTTCTGGAAAGTGTCCTTAAAGGAAACATGCATATCTGTCATTACCTTCTCTTCCTTCTTGCAGAATGGGATGTGGATGTGATGGCTGGAGCTCTAGCAGCCAACTCAGACCATGAAACCAAGAAAGAGGGAGCATGGGATCTTCACAATGGTGGAGCTGCCATTCTAGCCTTGAACGACTTACCCGGGACTTCATTTAGTTGAGAGAGGAATAAACATCTATCTTGTTTAAGTCACTGATATTTGGTTTTCTAAAATTCCCAATCCACACTGAAACAGTTGGTTAAAAGCATATGTTGTAGATTCAAAAAGACGCTGTTTGAATTCTAGTTCTAACCCCAACAACCTGAAAGGTCTGACGCAAGTCACTTAACCTCTGAGTCTCAGTTTCCCTACCCGAAATGGTTATAATGAAGCATATTTGTCAGTAGGACATGACCTACAGACGGAAAACTATTGGCATAGTCTCTGCTTCACAATTAAGGGCTCAGTAGGTCATAGCTGCTGTTGTTGTCCATATTATTATAATCATCTTACCTCTTCCCTGGGAGCTCAGCGAAAGTTGTGACTCCAGGAAGGGCCAATGGTGGGGTCACTCTCCAGAGGAAGTGGGACCTGAGACTGCACCTTCAGGAAGTGCTGAATGGATGGGACATGGGAAGCATGGGTATGACCAGCCTTGCTCTTGGCTTTTCTGGAGAGTAAAGTCATGCCATCACTCATCTTTTGGCCTAACTAGCCCTGAGGGGGTGGTTAGGATGCCCGGAGAAAAACCAAATCTCCATTAAAAAAAAAAAACAAAACCCAATCAATTTGCAGCAATCTAAATAAAAGCCATTAGATGTGGCTTCCCCACTGGAGACACCCAGGGGCCTCTTCCCCACTAGGATCCCAGGAAATTGATTGGCAATTACTGACACTAATGGGGGCCGGAGAGGCCTGGTGACTTCCCCATCGCTCTCCGGGGACAGTGATGACACGTGAAGATCTGTCAGGCTGAGTTCGTCCTGGGGCAGTCGGGACCCCAGATCTGGCCAGAGACAGAGCAGCCAGCTGGGCTCGGTCCCCCTTGGGACCCTCACCCCTTTATTTATTTATGGCTTCGTTTGACTCATAGTGAGTTAATGGCCCTACTGGGGCTGTGCAGATGGCAGGTCCCGTGACGGGAGGCTGGTAGGGGGACTCAGAGCCTTCCATGCCTGCCCTTCGACCTGGATCTGGGGTTGCATGAAGGAGGCCTCAGTCCTCACAGGAAGTCTGGGGCAGAAAGGGACAGAAAGAGTCACCAGACAGGCTGAAAGAGAAGTTATGAGAGGCGGTGGCTGGAGAGGGAATGAAAAGGCACAGAGGGCCGCGGAGAGAGGAGCATCACAGGAGACCAAGGACATGGAACTGTAGAGCGGGCAGGGCCCTGAGCAGTCTCCTAGTTCAGCCTCATATTTTTATAACAGATCCTTGGCGGCGAAGGCACAGAGAGGGGAAGGCAGTGGCCCCAGGTCTCACAGCACAGCCCTGGAAGAGATGCGACTAGAACCTGACTGGCCGTGCAGTGAGCAGGAAAGTGAGGTTCAAGCTGGGACAGGGCACTGGGGCTGGAGAGGCCATCTCAGAGCCTAGGGGAGATGCGATCTCCTGTCTAGTGGGCAGGGAGACGTGTAAATAGACAATGACAATGAGGAGGGATAGAGGCCGCGACCGGGCTGTGGGAGCTCAGCATGGCCCAGCGTTGGGGAGTGGTGGCTAAGGAAGGTTCCGGAAGGAGGTGATGTCCAAACTGACACCTGAGGGATAAGAGGGTATTGGACAGGAGGGGAGAAGGGGGGAGAGGAGAGAAGGGAATTCTAGGCTAAGAGCAAAGCGGGTGTGTGCAAAGGCTCCGGGGTAGGCCCAAGCACATCCAGCTGCCCAGCCTGGCTGGAGGCAGAGGGGTGCTAAGGGAAGAGGGGAGTGAGGGGGCTGGGGTTGTCACCAGATGGTGACAGGCCTTCCCTGCAGCAGGGGAAGGAGTGTGAGCTTGCCTCTGTGCGCAGTCAGGATGCGTTAGGTAGACACGACCAGCTTTCCATTTTAGAAAGATGGTTCTGGAACTGCCAGAGGGGAGGTGGGAGGAGGCAGAAAGCGGTTTGAACGGCTGCTGCACAAATCCAGGGGAAAGACGACCAGGCCTGGACCAGAGCAGGGGTGCAGAGGGACCTGATGGGAAGGCGGCCACGCCAGTATTCGGCGGGGTCGGAGCGGGGCGGGGCGGGGGCGGGAATAGGATTTGGCACCTGACTGGATGGCAGTCATGGAGGTGAGCACTGCTGGCAGAGGACTCGGATGGGGCTGAGGGAGGAGGCAATGTGAGACTGGCCTGGGGCCCTGGGCTTGAGGGGTAGAAGGGACGGGTACAATGACTCTGAATGAGGTGGAACCACGTGGCCTGGGGAAAGGGGAAAGGGGAAAGGGAGGTGACAGACTGAGGCTCAGAGAGGTTAAGTGTCTTATCCAAGGTCACACAGCAAGGACGGGCCCAGCCGGGTTTAACCCCAAAGCCTACAACATTTCCCACCACTTAGGGAGAAGACTGAAAGGCCGGGCCCTTCCCACCCAGCAATTCCACATCTTGTGCCCTGCCCATCTATCCCTGTTTTTAGCCTAGCCCCAGGAAGCTTAGGGCCGCGGTTTCTCCTGCCTCACCTGGGAGGTATAGGGCTGGCAAAGCCTCAGGCTGGCCCATTCTTGGCTACAGGCCTGCCATCCTGTGGCAGATGGGCAGTGAGGCTGAGTTCACTGCGGGTTAAGGGTTTAGGCCCCTGAGAATTTGTGCCAGTCACGGGCTCTTCCATGTCAAGTGACCTTGGGGGCCAGGCCTACTTTTAATCCTGCCTGCCGTGGGGGCTCTGGCAGAGGAGGGGCACCTGCTTCTCTCAACCTGTCCAGGAAAGCCTGGCCAAAGCACATTCCAAGTCTTGAAAATGCAGCCCCGGAGCCTAAGCTCCAGGGTCCAGACTAAGGAGAGGGCTGGAATGGGGCCCCAAGCGGGCATTTGGAGAAGGGCTCGGCCGGGTGTGTGGGGGGCCGCGGAGCTCTCTGCATGACGAAAAAGGCCAAATACCCTCCAGCAGCATGGGCTTTGAGTCAAGCAAAGGTAGCGGGTTCTGGTCCTGCCTGGGACACTTCCTAAGCTGTGGGACCCAGGGTATGGCACTAAACCTTCCGTGTCGCCTTATATATCTATGAAATCGGGATGAGAGCAGAACCTGCCTCAGAGGGGGGTTGTGCGGATCCACTGAGTTAAAACTGCTAAAAACAAGCAAACTTAGCGTGCTGGGTGGTCCAGCAATGTTGCTTGGCTCCGGGGAGGATGGCGATGGCCACAGGTGGTCACATCAAATCCACGTCTTTCTGGTCTGGCCTGGGCTGACCCTGCAGAGGCAGCAGGCCTGGTTGTGTTTATTCTTGGCCCATTGTGCCCCTTGGGGGCTGGCTGTGGCATGCAGCGAGGCTGCCCGTCCTCCGCGGCATCGATCTTCTGTCTCTCAGGAAGGTGAGATGCACTTAGCGCATCCGCCAGCACTGGCGGGTCGCCCCGGCTGGGAACCCGCCCGTCCGCCTGCACTTCCGCAAGTGGGTCAGGAAGTGGGAGGAAATGAAACTTCGCAGAGGGGCCCCGAGGATAGTCCAGGGCTCCAAGGTATGGAAGCCCTCTTCAAAGTCTTTATAGGAACTTTGGATTGTGGATCTGGTTTGGGACCCAGCCCCCCAGGATGGCCTCAGCCACATCACTCAGGCACCACCCGCCTTGTCGCGTCTGAGTTTATAAACCTCATTCCTATCCATCACCTCATCTGACCCTCACAACCACCCTGGGAGGTGAACAGCGCACCGCTTATCATCCCTTCTTTATAGAGGGGGAAACTGAGTCTCAGGAGGGCTCAGCCACTAGTTTGTCCAAGGTCATGCTACAGGTACGAGGTCTAGTCAGGCTTTGGGTCTGTCTGGCTCCCCACCCAGGCCTACCCCAACGTGGGTGCTGTGGGGAGTCACCGAGCAGACATCAGGGACAGGTGGGTAGGGATAGGGCTCTTGGGCCAATGAGAACAATTGGAAGGAGGAACCCTAGGGATGGCAGTGAGGTGTGGAGAGCCTAAAAGGCAGAGATGGGGCTGTGACCAGAGAGAGACTTCCAGGGGCACACGGGCAGGTATGAGCATTCTGGGCCACCAAGGGCTTCAGCCCAGCTCACGCCTCCCCCCCCACCTCCACCATGACAGGACCCAGAAGGGTTGGGCCTCAGGGTCAGAAAGACCTGGTTAAGGTGGGCTGGCCATCCCACGACTGCAGGTCAGGCTTCCAGCTTGGACAGGGACTGCCGAAGCCACATCAGAGGCAAGTGTTGACCAGCCCTGGAGGGGACTGTTCTCTGACTCATCCCACATATGCCAGAGAGGAGATGGGAGCGGAGAGTTGGGCTTGAGGAACAAGTGGGAGAGAGGGGGCGCCCAGAGAGGTGAAGCAATTGGCCTCAGGTCACACAGCCTGTGAGTGGCAAAGCTGGATTCTAAAGTCTGTCCCGCTGTTGCCAACACCCACGCTCCTTCTGCTCCTCAGAACAGCAGAAGCTCCAGCGGACTCAGCAGCTTCGCAGGCTGGGTCTTGGGAGAGAAAACTGGGGGCTCGGGCTGCCAGGAGCTCCGCCTCCAGTGCCACGCAGGCCTCACAGCGTGCTGCCAGCCCCGGACCCCCACCCTGCCTTGGGGACCTTCGCCCAGGACCTCAAACCACTCTGGAAACCGTGAACAACAGCCTTTGTAAACACAACAGATTCTGGAAACTTTAAATAGTTTTTGGAGCCTCCAAACAGCTTCCAGGACTGACAAATTGCTTCCAATATGTTCAAATGCCTTTGGAATCTTTGAACAGCCCCTGAGACTTGGACCCAAATTGAGAGCCAAGAAGGGCCCGGGGCCAAGGCAGGACTCAGGCCGTCTTCCCAGCCCGCAAGCCCTCCTCCAAACGTGGGCTGGCTGCACTCTGGCCGTGGCCTCTGCCGCCGGGCCCAGCCACACCTCAGGTCTGACCGAGCAGCTGCACGGTGGCCCAGAATGAGCACTGGGCTCGGAGGAGAGGGCGACGAGGCTTCCTCTGGCCTCTACCTTGCTGAGTGACCTCGATCATATCACTTCTGTCCGGGCCTTGGTTTCCCCCACTTATGGGGTAGCCGTGTGAGAGTTTTAGGGTGTAGAGATGTGCAGCCCATCTTTGGGATTCAAACCCGGTCCCCACCCGCCCACCACCATTCCCCGCCTGGCTTCAGCCTGTCCAGAGGCCAAGGGCAGTGGGCTGGGGAAAAAGCACCGCCTCAATGGGTAGAGCAGGGATGGGGGTGCCTGAGAGTGGCGCCCCCAGCCCACAGGGCTCTATGGTCGATGGCGTAGGCTCGACCTTTTCGCTTTCCGTGGGAGCCAGATTCAAACCCCCACCCCTGGGCCTCAACGAGTGTGTCTCAGGAAAAGGCCTCTGTGGGTGCCCCACCCAGCGTGGCGCCGACCCCAGCACCTGGCAGCCTTTCCGCGTGGCCACAGAGGGCGGCCGATTTCAGCCACCCAGAGCCGTCTCCATGGTGACGGGCATGGAGCCGAGCTGGGCTTTTGAAGAACACTCATAAAGACGCAAACTTACCCCAGATGAGCCCGTCATGCATTTGTGAAGCAAAACATCTCGAGCCAGCCCTGTACCTTGTAAACCATGGCTGGCCGGTGGCCTCGGCTGGCCTGGCGAGGACATAGCTTCTGACCTGCCGAGGACATAGCTTCTGACCTGCCCTGGGCCTGGAGCTCCTGCTTCCTCCCAGTACCTTTGGGCCCCACCTCAGGCCCACCCCACCCCCACCCTGGCAACTTGGGAGGTGGTTGCAACTCAACTCGGGTCAGCTTCTTGGCTGTGTGACTCTGAGCGAGGGCATTCACCTCTCTGAGCCTCAGCGTCCTTATCTGGAAAATGGGCAAGAAGCTGTAATGACGCCTTGTGAGAAGGCAAGAACTGGCAGGGCGTGGTGCAGAGCAGGCGCCAGCTTGCCTCCACGTCTCCCTTTATTTCAGGGTCACCCCTGCATCGCCACAAGGAGGGCCACCTCCTCGTGGCAGTGTCAGAGGCCCCCGCCCCCTGCTGTGGCGGCACCCCATGTGTCTCCCTGCATCGGATCCCTCAGCATCCTGAACTGTCCTCACCTGTTTACTCCTCTTCCAGCCAAGCCTGACTCACTGGCACGGGGGCCCTACTGTTTTCACCGAGTGTGGCTTGAGGGTGGCCCTCGACAGATCTTCAGTAAATGTGTAAGAACAAACATGGTGACTACTGTTTCTGAAGCTCAGATCGAGGGGTGTGGTCTGGCGATCACCGGGGGTGAGGGGCATATTTCAGAGTGGGGGGCGGAGGGGTTGGCCGCTGGAATGGGATACAGGTAACTCACGGGGATACAGCCCCTGGGCCCTGAGTGCTTCTGGGCGACGGGCTGGCCCCCAGGCTCAGCCTCTGACCTGTGATAGCCAACCTCATCCCCCTTTTTCTTTACCCCACCCCCAGCAGCTCCCTTTCCCTCTTTGACTCCTTTATGGCAGGCTCCAAACTGCCTGGAATGTCCCACCCAGAAGGAATCCACTCTAGCTGACAGTGCCCCACGAACGCAAAAGACCCAGACTCTGACTTCGGGCCCTGCCGCTTAAGAGCTGTGTGATCTTTGACAAGCTGCTGAACCTCTCTGAGCCTGGATTTCTCTCCTGGAAAACAGGAGGAGAAGAGGACCTGCCCGACGGGTTGTTGTGAGGGTAAAGCAAATTGAGGAGTGTGGACGTGTTTTATAAACAGAAAAGTACTAGGGAGGCAGTGGACTTTAGAGATCTGCAATGGATTATGATACCAAAATGAAAACACAAATATATAATACGCCTCATTCTAATTAATTACAAACAATCACTGAAAAGGGTCATGGTGTCAGCAGCTGGCTAGGAGGTTGAGGGGAAAAGAAGAGAAACGTACAATGCATATTTAAGCTCCTGGGCCCAGTAAGTATGGTCAACAGTCATTCATCCATCTCTTTGTCTGTCAGTCCGTCCACCCACCAGTCCACCACGCATCAATCTGGCCACTCTACCCACACTCATCAAAGCTCTGCTGGGTGCAGGGTGTTTGCACCTGCTCTGCTCGGATGGGGCTAGCAGCAGCGCGCCCCCCCTCAACAATGAAGGCCAATACCAGCTACTGATCATGGAGCCCCAGTGACACCAGACTTGTTCCCAGTCCTCCTTTAATCCTCACGCCCATTTTACAGATGAGGACACTGAGGCTCAGAGAGGCTGAGGCCAGGATTCAGTGACGGGGAAGGACCTCTTCACCTCTGTGCCACATCACTCTTCCTCATTGGCTGGCCCTACTGTCTTCGTTGGCAACATCATTTCATTGTGACTTCCGAGCACCTCACTCTCCACAGCACCCACTCCTAACTTCCCTCATTCTGAAAGACCCCCCCCGCCCCGCACACACACCGCCTCCACTGCCATCGGTGTAGGTGGGTGGGTTTGGCACCCCTTCCCCCCGGGTTCCAAGGGCTCACAATTTCCACTTCCTTCTGTCCCTTATTAATTTTCCTTCAATATGCGTTCCATGATTTCACTGACATCACTGCTGGCCGCTCTGAGTGGGAGACTTGGAGAAAGTTCCTGAGGAGGCCCTGGAGCCCCCCGCTTCCCCGCTCTTCCAGTGACACCTCCCTCAGCAGGCTGCCCCTTCCCTGCTTCCTGCAAGGCTGTCTGCTATCTTCGGCTGGACAGGGCGTCTGGGGCAAGACGGCCTCAGCTGGTGGGGCCTAACTTTGCAGTTAGTTCTTGTTCCTCCCAATATCCAGAGGGGTAGGTGCCTGCATTTTACATCAAATGCCCAGGGGTGTGGAGATGAGAGCTGACTGGCGGGGCCACACAGCTAAGCAGGGCTGGGGCAGAGGCTAAGCCCGGGCCGGGTCTGCAGGCTTATCCCCTTGGCCTAGTGTACATGGTTTTTGCCCTCCACTCCCGGTGCCCATGGGGGTTATTTTCAGTTCCTTATCTTGGCCAGGCCACTCAGGAGCACAGACTGGCTCAGGGACCAGCCACATTGAGAGGGGAAAGTGAGGGAAAAGGTGACATTCTGGCCAGGACATCCAGAGTGTGGTGGGGCCATCGGTGCCTGCTCTGTGGTCCTGGTCGTCCGGGTGTGGGCGGTCCAAGCTGGGTTAAATACAGAAGCAGAGTTTCCCGGAGCAGGACTTGGCCCTCAGGGATGCCCTAGGGCGGCAGTGCTCGAAGCACGGGATGGCCGGGCCCCTCCTCAGACCAAGAGAATCAGAGATAGGCGTGGGGCCTGGGACATTCTCATTCTCCTAGCCGAGCCTGTATCATTGTACAGACGAGAAAATGGAGGCTCAGAGAGGACAAGGAGCCCACTCAGGGTCACAGAGCAAGTGGGCTATCAAGCTGAGACCAGACCCTGTTTCTTCTGACTCCCCAGTGTAGACCCTTATCATTTCACCCCGAAGACAGGGTAAAGGGCATTTTTTAGTAAGAGGTCCCTCAGGGGCTGCCTGTGGGCTGGGTGGGGCGGGACAAGGACTTGAGGCCACCAGGCTCCTGCCCAAATATATACCCTCTTTGGTGTGTCAGGATATCTGAAAGCCCCTCATTTGAGCTTCTCCAGCCTTCGGGTGGGATGACAGGGCTAAGTGACACCTCAGGGGAGATTAGGGGACAAGGAATAAGATGGGGCCCAGATGGGGTGGGTCAGGGAGGCAGAGAGGTTAGAGGACAATCTTCCTGCCTTGTCAGCTCTGCCAGAGGCAGTTGTCACAGGAAGTCCTTAAACTCCCCGCCCCGTCCCCACTACTGAGGAACTCCCCAAAGGCCCAGCTTTGCATTCACTTTCTCACAGAACTCTGGGATGCAGGGGCATATGGCCCTTTGGAGACCTCCGGTTTACTTCCTTCTTTGACTTCTGGGGAGACTATGAGCCAGAGAAGTGACTTGTCCCAGGTCACAGAGTTAGTTAGTGACGGCCTGATTTCGGGAGTGAGGGAGGACAGATGGATCTGTAGCTCCTGGAGGACAGCAAGGAGGAGGTGTCTCAATGGCCAAGCTTCCACCTTGTTCCTCCCCCAGCCACCAGGGAAACAGAAGAAAGGCCGGTGGCCTGGGGAACCAGCTGTGTGGTCCTGCGCTGGGAGATGGGCCCTTCCTGCTATAGGATGTGTCAGCAGCTACTGGGAGCAGCTCCGGGTCCCTTCTCTAGTGCCCGGTCCAATCTGCTTAGCCTTCAAGACCCTTAACCATCTGCCCCACTGTCCTCTATGTTCTCTCTCCTCCTTCCGCACCCCAGTGATCTCACCAGACACAGACTGAACTGGGGGCCATTTTCCCCAGCACACGGAGCCTTGGAGGGTTTGTGCTGAGCTCTGCACCTGGGACGTCCTTTGGCCCATCTTCATCTGGCAGGTTCCTCTTCAGCCTTCACAGTCAAAAACAAGGTTTATTTCCTCAGTGAGATCCTACCAACCCTTAGATCTATTCGAACTGACCATACCTTCCTGGCTCATGTAGTGGACAACGTATCCCTCCAACATGGCCCCTCCCAGGGCAGGGAAGGGGTCTCACACTCGTATTCTTCTCCGTGCCTGGTGCAGAGGAGGTGTGCAGCACCCACTGGGTCTTTTCTTGCTGGGGAACCATCCTAGGGGCCTAACATAGTGCTACACATACTCGGACTGGGAAGGAGACCCACTATGGTAAGAAGGAGAGCCTTGGAGTCAGATGGACCTGGGGCCAGATTCCAGCTCCTCCGTGTGACCTGGGAGAGGTCTCCTAACCTTGCAGGGCCTCAGTTTTCTTATCTGGAAAATGGGAATAACTGTGTCTACCTTTCAGAAAGGAGAGGATTCAACAAAGGAACCTAGGTAAGGAGCCCAGCACATAGAAAATGCTCAGTGAATGAATGTATGTGTGTATCCACATACATAGACACACAGACACACAGACACACACGATAACACACACATATAAGATATATGTCATATGTATTAATATATCATATACTTGTAAGAATGAATAAAGACCCCGGTTCCCTGGAAACTTGTTCTCAGGCACTGATCCCTTGGAAAAACATCTTAGAAGGGTTTCCATCTGATCCGTAGACATCTCTGCACCCCAGCCTAAGCTCCACTTAATTGTCTTGCTCTGAGGGTGCCGAGTAAATACTCCAGGCCAGCTGGTGCCTGGAAACCGCCAATTGCCGGGGAGCAGCTCGTTAATTTTCCCGTCTCTGCATACAGACCCTGCAGCTTCTGCAACTCATCTTGGGAAATTGAGTGAAGCGGGTCAGGCCGGGGCCAGGGGTCGCAGGAAGTGGGGCTGGGGGTGCCAGGGGACTTGAAAGGGCCTGCAGAGGCACCATTGGGAAGCGATCCAGGCTGGAGGAAGTGGGCCCGGAGCTGCCGAAAGGCAGATGGATCCCAGGCCCAGCCTGGCCCTGCCGGCTCTGACTCAGCTTTCGGGTCTCCACTCAGAGGGGAGGAAGCGGGGGGCTCACGGCAAGGCAGGACACACACCCGCTCTCGGGATGGCAACTTTGGGGGCCCAGAGGTCCCATGCCGAGAGAGGAGAGGCCGGGTAGTGTAGGGGTCGAGAGCCCAAATCCCTGGGTTTGAATTCCAGCCCTGCCCTTCGGCCAGTTATTCAACCCCTTTATGCCTCAGCTTCCCCCTCTGTAAAATGAGGAGGACGAAGGGGAAGACGACTCAGGGCACAGGGTGTTGTGGGACTCAAACACACATAAAGAGCTTAGAACCATGCCGCGCATGTGGAAATCACTCCGCAAACGTGAACCGACTAGTACTATTATTACCATCCCTTCTTCCCCACTCGGAAGCGGCCTCCTTGGAAATTCTCCCCTACAGACTGTGAACCTGGACTTGACTCTGCAGTCACACACTCGTCGCCCCTCGAGCCAGCTCCACGGTGCCTGCCTGCAGCCCTTCTGGATGGGGCAGAGGAGTACAGCGATGGACTTGGGATGTCTGGCCTGGGCCTGGAGTGGAGCGTGGGAGCCCAGGGACCTATCACACACCTTCCCTGGGACGTTTCCTTCCTCAGCAGGTCTTGACTGAGCTCCCGCCTGGTGCTAGCCCTGGGCTAGGCCCCGAGATACAATGGTGAGCAAAACGGATGTGGTTTCCCAATGGCATCAAAAGTCCAGTGGGAGGGGCGCTTGGGTGGCTCAGTGGGGTAAAGCCTCTGCCTTCAGCTCAGGTCATGATCCCAGGGTCCTGGGATCAAGCCCTGCATCAGGCTCTCCGCTCAGCAGGGAGCCTGCTTCCTCCCCTCTCTCTGCCTGCCTCTCTGCCTACTTGTGATCTCTGTCTGTCAAAGAAATAAATAAAAAATCTTAAAAAAAAAAAAAAAGTCCGGTGCGGGGGGGTCTCTTATTAGCTGGTCTCAAAAGTCCTTGCAATTCAGAACAATGGAAAGTGGCAAGAAGGGGAAGGGGTTGCAGTAATGCCTGGCGGCAGGGCACAGGCCCCCCTTCTAGCGCTACTGTTCTATGTGACCTTAGACCAGTCACTCAGCCAGCCTGGGCCTCTGTCCCCTCATCCACAATGGGCACAGTGACACTTGTCCTGCCTGGATGGCTCACCTTGCTTGAAATTTGCTTTCCTTTTTTATTTCCCTGCCCTTTGCCTTGAATGCTTTTGCCCACTGTCCTCTTTTTTCGAGAATAACTATTCATCCCTGAGCATTAGCTCGAATATTCCCACCTCTCCCTGCAAACAGTCACTCCCCGCTCTGTGGTGCCAGAGAATTCCACAGAGCTCTCTGCTACCTCAGGGCCTTGCCACGTACACGGGTCTGTCTGGGGCATCTTCCCTTCGATGGCAGCTCCTGGAGGGTACGGCTATGTCTGTGTCCGCTTCCACAGCCAGAACAACCAGAATGCCTGGCACATGGCACAGACTCAGTCTTTGGGGGCTGAGGCAGGTGGGGAGCAGGACCAGACGACCCTTTGACCCCCCAGGAGGTTGGGCCTCTAGTATGCTTAGATCCAACTAATACACTCTGGTCAGAAACCCCTCGCCTTGCACGCTGGTTCTGCTCCTTCCTTTGCCGCGCTTGGCTAAGTTACTGAGCCATTCTGAGCCTCAGCATCTCCGCCTATAAAATGGGGCTACCTCAGAATTATGCTCGGCAAACTCAAAGAGTCCTGGCATACAGCACATGCTCAACAGAAGCCATCTTTCCCTTTTCCTTCCTTCTTAAGGCGACACAGGGGCCAGCATCAGTGCCCTGCCATGCCCAGATCAGACACAGGTTTTGGAAGAAAACACACAGGTAGCTGGTATTCTTAAAAGGAGGGCCCAGAAGACTAAGGGGACGGAGGAGGAGAAAGGAATGTGGCAGGCTCCTTGAAGGTACCCAGCTGGAGTGGTACCCACAGGCTGTTCCTCAAAGAGGAGGACCCATGGCCCACGTGGGATGGGCCGCCCTGGGGGTCCTCAGCCATTCCCACTGCCCAGCCTCTCCAGAAAGTGCTCCCACCCTTCCCTTGCGTGAGGCGCCCGCCTCTTGGTGCAGGAGCCTCCATGCTGATAATAAAGGCACCTCTGTGTGTCTCTGGGGAAGCGGGGCCGGGGCGGTGGTGAGGGGGGGCCCACAAAGCTCCCGCAGCTGTGTGTTTGCAAACAGGGGAGCTGAGCTGTGCAGAGGGGCTGAAAGCACTGATTGTCTTTAATTAAAGGAGGTTGGAGGCAGCGCAGGCTTTGACAAAAGAGGTTTCCAGCCTGTTAGCAGCTTCAGCCTACGCGGAGGCTGGGCGGCCCAGGCGCGCCCCCGGCTTTGTCCCCATGGGGCCTGGCCCTGTGGAGGGCACAGCCAACACCTGCCTGGTGGGGGTGGGGACGGGAGCCAAGCACACGCAGTAGGGCTGGAATGAGAGAGCTGGGCTCCGGGGCCTGGGAAGATGTCGTTGTGGCCAAGCCCCCCTCCCCCCCCACCGCTTGCTTGGTCACTCTGCAAGCATGGTCACGCACTTGCCATGTGCCGGGCCGCGGCTCAGACCTGGGGGCGCAGTGAGTGGATGGTCCCCACGTTTCGGGGACTCCACATTCTAAGAGGCCGCACGGTGCGGCGACTGCCAGGTACAAGCCTGGCCTTGAACCCTGGCTTTGCCGCCTGTGAGCTGTACGTTCTCGAGCAAGTCGCGTCGCTGCTCTGTGCCTCAGTTTCCGCATCCGTCAAAGGAGGAGGATGAACACCTCCCATGCTTCACGGGCTCTATGAGGATTCCCGAGGTAGCCTACAATGTTTGCCCACCAGGCCACGTGACAAACACCAATCATCACCGCTCCTTCATTCATCCAACTCTGTCCCTGTTGAGGGGGGGTGCTCCCCGGGGGAATCCTGGTCTAGGAGACTGGCTGGGCTCCAGGCCCAGATCCGTCAGTTACTTGTCATGTGGCTTCCCAGCCTCAGTTTCTCCACTTGTACAGTTGCGGCTGAGGTATGCAAGGGAGGTATGCGGAGGCTCTGGCAGACGCAGACGTCTCCATGATCCCTCCAGTGCCCTGGGAATCGAGACTCCTCTGAAAAGCCCGCCTCGCTGGGCTCCTGCTCCTGCTGCATACAAATGGGCTCAGCTTCCCACCCCAGCGGCTTCTCCAGCTTCCTCCATTCTTTTGTCTTCTCTCTCCCAGGCTTGCCTTCCCCGGGTCCTCCGCCACATCTGCAAGCCCCCAGCAGGCACACGTGCACTGGCGATCTCTTGCTTTCTCTCTCTCACACGCACACACGCACCTGCTTGATTCTTGCCCTCAGCCCCAATCCCACCTGACAGAATCACAGTCTCTGTCCCCCTCCCCCTCTCCAAGGCTTGAGGACTTCCTGGGTCCAGGGTGGGTGGGAGCGGGTTGGCGGGGGCAGGGGGAGGTGGCTCACAGCCTCTGATGGCCTCCCGGCGGCCCAGCTGGCTGGGCTGGGTGGTCGCAGGGAGGTGGAGGGAGGGGGCGGAGGGCACCAGCGTCCTGGGGCCAGACTCCTCAGGCAGTGGGAGGGGAGGTCAGTTCCTGAAAAAGAGGGCCCAAGTCGGGCCACCAGGGGAGGGCAGGTCTGGAATCTGCACACAGAGGGGCACTGCTGGAGGCTGGGGGTTTACCTAACGCCCACTCTGGGCCCACAGCCCCTTGTTTAATTGACTCAAAGGCCCTGACTAGGAAACTGGGGCTCAGAGAGGCTGATGTGGCACAAACCGAACCAGGACACCACTCTGGCCCTTCAGAGCCCATTGTCTACAGTCCCTTCAGAATGAGCAGGCCAGGCCGACTGATAGAGATGACAGGTGGGTGATGTGGACTCTAGGGACAGGGTGACTCATCCCATCCCTGCAGGGGACACTGATACAAACCTGTGGGAATCTAGCCGTGGTGGGAAGGAGAGGAGCTGATGGACAGACGGACTCTGTATGGGCCCGGCCTTAGTCGGGACCCTCAGCGATGGCTCCCACCGAGGCCCCCAACTCAGCATCACCCAGGACTGAGGCTGACCTCTTCCCTAGGACCCCTGACCCCCACCGGGTCCCTCAACCTGCTCTTCCATGTTGACCTCAGGGGCAAAGGCCTGTACCAGCTCTCTAGAGCCCGAGGGGGGCGAATTCTCCCAGATATCTGCCTTCCACTGCACCCTTAGTCCCCTGAGGGCAGATCCCAGACTTCTCTCTCGTCTTCCACGGCCACCCCGGAGCCCCTACTGTGTCAGGCAGAAACAACGAGCTAGAGCTGGCTCCAGCTCATCTGAGCTTCGCGCAGCCCTTACAGGCCACCTTTCCTGTCCCCATTTTACAGACAAGAAAACTGAGGCTCCAAGTTGGAGGCTCCTGGCTCATGACATGGAGGAAATCCAAACCAGGGCTATGTGAATCCTGTGGAGTCTGGGTTGGGTTTCTCCTAGGCCTCTCTTGGGCTGGGGTTGCTCAGTAAGTGTGTATAGCCAACAAGCTGCTGAGTAAGGAGTGCGCCCAGCCTGGCCAGATGATTCCACCAGTTGGCAGATGAAGAGACTTGAGGCCACCAGAGCCCCTCCCCCCACCTGTATGGGTGCACCATGCCCCTCCCTAAAGGGGAAGGTGGGCTGTTGCTGGACCCCTAAGGGTCTGGGTAGAGAACACTCCGTAGCCTACAACTCACTAGGCATCCAGGCAGGGGCAGGTGGTCCCCTTAGGGCCTGAGGGAAGAAGTGAGGAGGGCAGCAGGGAGGGCAGAAGAAGGCTTAGACCAGAAGGCGGATCAAGGCAGACACCAAGAGAGGAGAGAAGAAAGCAGAACACGGAAGAGGAGGGGAAGGAGGGACGAAAGGACTGAGGAGGGAAGAAGGGGGCGGGGAGGAGTCAAGTTCACAGGGAGTGGAGGAGTGGGTTTGCTGCTGCAGTGGGAAGGGCTGGCAGGCCAGGGCTGAGCCCAGAGAGGCCCACTGCCACTGGAGCTCCTGTCCTAGCCTGACGCACCGGCCGGGGGGGAGGGCGTGAGGGGGTCTGTATGGCCGCATGTGTGTGCTTCGGGGTGTGCGTGTGTTTCTCAGGCCCAGGCCGGTGTGGGAAGCACACTGGGGTGTCTTTTCTTGCTCTCTCGAGTCTACATGCCCGTCTCATTTTGCATTCACAAGAACCGAGCTGAAAGATTAATTCATATTTAATAGAGCCGTCGCTGCGGGGTGGGGGTTGGCATAGTTTATGTCTTAAAAAGAAGGCACCAGGTAAGGAAGAATCGATCAACGGATTGATAGGTTTCATCCACCCAGCACTCACTCATTGAGCACCCACCATGCGCCAGCCACCGTGGGGGGGGGCCCGGGGGGCGAGGGAGAGCACCCAGACCGCAAAGCCAGTCCACGCAGACCTGCAGCGACTGCCGCAGCCTGGAGGGGAGGGAGAGGTCCATGGGGTCCTGAGCTTAAGTGTTGGGTCCATAAACTGACATGCTCTGTGAGTCGGGGCAAGTCCCTTGGCCTCTCTGAACCCATTTTCTCACTAGCTACACCGGGTGGTGATTCCTGCCCCCTGGAATTGGTGTGGGATGAGGAGATACCGCAGGGAAGGGGCCTGGCGAGACAAGTGTGGGTCCTCTAGCACTGTGCTCTCAGGCGCTGGGGCCTCCTCACTACCACCACTGGCTGGGGCCGCCTGGGGACCCCCTCTGGCTCTCCAGTCCCATCCTGTGGTGATTCTTACTGCCGATGCTGAGCCTCCAGAAGCTGCCAAGTCTGTCAGGCTGGGGAGGCGGCCACAGCTGTGCAACCCCGCTGGGGCACTGGGGAGGGAGGTGGGTCAGCCCTGCCCAGCCCAGGCAGCTGTGGAATGAGGAGGGGGACAAGGGTGGGCAGGTGCCCCACCCTGGGAAGCCCCATGCCTGCCCTGCCTCTCAGGCCTGTAAGACCCAGGTTTTCCTCAAGCTATTTCTGCATGTCCTCCAGGTCTTTGCTCAGGTGCCCCCTCCTTCAGGAAGACCTCTGGGACTTTGAGGCTGAGTGAGGTCTCCTCGCTACCCTCCAGGCCCCTCTGTGGGTTCTCACAGTCCTCAGCTCCCCCCTTCACACCCTCCATCCTCTGGACTTCAGGGTCTCATCTCTCTTGGTCTCTCTCCTGGAAGCAGAGACCATGTCAGAGCCCCTCCTGTGTTCAGGCCTAGCATGAGGCCCCGCACGCTATGCTATAGGCTCTCCATTTCCAGAGGCGCTGGGGCATTTGCTGATCATGGGCAGAGGGCCAGACCGTATTCTGTCTGGTGCTCCTGGGGACAGGGATGAGGCTGCTGCTGTCCCTGAGGGACAAAAATCCACTTTCTCAGATACCATATCCCTCCTTGGGGACATAGGGACTCTCCTCGGGATCAAGAGGTTGGGGGTGGGGTCATGGTGACATCGGGATTAGGAATAGGGAATAAGGAACTCCAGCTCTGCCCTGACAGGCCTCATTCTCCTTAGCTGTACAGCCGGAGGGTAGCTTCGAGGCAGCAGGTGGAGAAGGGCAGGGTCTTGGTCTTAGCCTGGAGGCCATGCCGAGGAGTGGCTTGTGGTGGCCCTCTCTCTAGATATCCTCTCGCATTGGCTGGCCCCTCCCCATCACTTGGGATTCCCACCCCCCCCCCCCATCATATGTAAAGTATTTAGCAAAAGAAATTCTAGACAATAGCCCATCCTTGCAATCACATCAACCCCAAAAGCCCCTCCTAGGTGGCTATTCTCATATTGTCCCCCACAGCAAGCGGACCCAAGCTTGGTGGCCAGCTCTTCTTTAGTCTAGCTTTGGGCTTTAAACTTCCAGGCCCCAAATGGGGAACCAAAGGGCCCTAGTGGACCCTCACATCCCCAAGCACCCCAGCAGGTCAGGGTGGCCACTCCTTACCCAGCCGGCCTGCCTCCCACCTCCTTCCCCCCTCTTCCCCTAGCTGGGTTCCGCACTGAGCCGTGAGGCCTCCCTCCACTCTCCACTGGGACGTGACATTCACCAGCGTCACTGCTGGTCCCATCTGCAGAGCGCCCCCCACCCCCACCCTGGGCAGCTAATCCCCACAAAGCCCAGCGCAGGGCCCGGCATGACAAGCAGGCCCTGCGTGCCTGCAGCTCCAGCGGGCGTGCTCAGAGCGGCCGAGGCGGGATTCGGCGCGGCTGTCACTCTCTCTGTCCGCTCCCCTAATTGGATTCCCAACACGCAGAGGTCAGCAGAAACGCTGGAGAGAAGAGAATCAAAGGGAAGGGGCATTGGGGAGATAAAGAGAGGCATTCTTCCTGGGCCACAAAGACTGCAGCTCGAGGGGTCGGAGGGGAACCCCATCTGGAGGGGGAAGGGGCAGGGAAAGCCCGAGCAGGCAGGCGGCCGGGGCAGAGAACCCATGGGCTTGCTTTCCATCAGCCTGCTGCTTCCTCACCTCGCTCACACCATGCCTTGGGCTTGTGCGCCATCCTGGCCCCCGGGGGGGTTCTGGGCATCCTTCAAGGCCTGGCCTCTTACTCCCGCCCGCTCTAGGACGTGTTCTTGGAATGCAGCGGGAAGGCTCAGGAGATGGATGGGCCTGGATCCCCATTCTGGCTTGCCACCTGCTACTCCCTGTGGGGTTCAGGCAAGACCTCGGGATTTTCTGGCCTCAGTTTCCTCCTCTGTGGGATGAGGATAATACCAGCTGCCACAGAGGGCAGTGGCCGGTGACATCAGTGACACAGAAGGGACGTTAGCCCAGTCCTTGGCGCCCAGAGCCCGTGCACAGTAGGGGTGCACAGTTCACATATGCCCTTCCTTGTCTCATAGAAGAACCACGGCTCCTCCACTGGTCTGTCCAGGACCCGCCTGGCTTTGGGGTATTGTGTAGACATAGAAGGAGAAAGTGCTGCGTAAACATAACACCCGAGACACGTGTGAGAGGAATGACAATCCCCAGCCTGGGTGGGGGGCTTCGTCATCACGCCCTCTCCGCAACTCCAGTCTCCGGGAAGTGAAGGGAAGTGCCCGAGGCCAGTCGATTGGAAAACAGGGAGCCAGGATGAACACCCTGACCCCAGCCCCACACTCTCACTAAGTACCCCAGGGTCTGCCATGCTTTCCTGTGAATGCTAATAAGCAGATTCTGCATATACGCGTCCTTTGCACAACTGGGGCGGGGGTGGGGGAGGCAGGTCGGCCAGCCTTGCTACAAAACGGGCCCTATTTGCTTTAAGAACGTTGCAATCGCTGACTCTGGTTCATGAAAGAGACATGAAGAGAACCTCAAAGGGAATTTCTAAGAGACAGAAAATCAATGGCCCTGACATCCTGGCCCCTAGAAAGTGTGTGTGTGTGTGCATGTGTGCGTGTGTGTGTGTGCGCGCGCGTGCACAGTCTGCTAATTGACCCAGTGCGTGCACACACACACACACACACACACACACACACACACTTACATGCTCACAAATACTTACAAGTGCATATACCCTGGCTTGCTACAACATAGACATGTACGCAGGAATACATACACTCTGACCGGGTCTCCATTTGACCCAGGACACACACGCCCAAGGACGAAGGCAGGGGCCCTCATGTGCGAGGATGGGTGCACACACCTATTTGATGTAGCACACGCCTCCCTTCACACATACCGGTGCCGCTGATCCAGCACACACGTGAGTGTGCGCCCCCCTGTGCACACACACGTTGGGGCAGGTCAGGGAGACAAGAGGCACACATGAATGCAGGGGCGATAATGACTTGCTGTGGGCTCCAGGGTGACCTGCTTGGACAAGAGCATGTATCCGTCCCACCCCCGAAATGTATGCACCTGCTCATACACCCAGAAATGTTCCAGCCGCACATGTGGATGTTGGGTCAGTGGGTGTACTTGTACACATAGAGACACACAAATGCACTCCCAGCAGGCCCAGTGAATACTCCCACACACCAGATGGGGCCAGTGCACACGCGCACACACACACGTGTGTACACGCACACACATACCAGGATGCTCTGTGCTGACCCAGCACATGTGTGCACACACACCCCTCCCAGGCCTCCAGGGAGCTCCCACAGACAGACAGTTCTGACGGCAGGGGGTGGGGGGAGGGTAGCCAGGCCTGGGGTTGCCAGCGATACGGATGCAGGGCTCCCAAAGCTGCATGGCCGCCCAGGCAGCGCAAAAAGGCCAGCGACCACTCTTAGGTCTTTAAAATGTTGCTAAACAGATGGCAACACCTTTAAGGGAAGAAACTTGAGTCTGGTTTCCTAGAAGACACCAGGGGAACGTGAGGACATAGAAACAGAAGTGAGCAGAGCTCTAAGGGCCCCCAAGGCCCAACGAGCCCACCACCCACACTCCACTGCATAATAGGGTTATAAGCCTTATTTGCTGTGTGGCCTGGAGCAAGTCACTTGCCCTCTCTGAACCTTACTTCCCTCTTCCGTAAAAGGGGTTGGTAACAGCGCTGAGCACTTAGTTAGCAAGGTACTAACCACATGCCACCTGCTGGGTGCTGTGCCCAGTGCCCTACTTTCATTATCATCGCCTCCTCATGGCTTCGCTGGTAATGTTCCATTTAGTATTATACCCACTTTACAGATGAAGATATTGAGGCTTTGGGAAGTGAGTCACCTGTCCAGGGTCACAGGGGCAGTCAACATTGGAGCCAGCATTTGTACCTAGGCAGATGGCTCTTGCCTCTGTCACTACACCCTCCTGGCAGGCAACGTGGGGTCATTATCTTCATGTCACAGACGGTCATGGCTGTCCTGCTGGCCTCACCGGGGAGGGAGGGGCGCACTGTGAGGACCCGGCATCACAGAAGCAGAGGCTGTTAGTGTAGCAGAGTCCTTCATAGGTGGTGACACTGAGGCAGGAGGGCAGGGGTTTCCTCTGCCAGGAAGCCAGGGCAAGCGGGGCACAGCCCAAATTTGGACCCAGGCACCCTGACTCTGTGAGCTGCTTCTGTGCTGCTAAGTAAAAGTACCCAGTCTGGTGAAAATGATGCCATTCCACAAGTACGTATTAGACGCCTGCTGTTTGCCCAGACTTGCTTGTAACTGAGAAGGGATTACCAGCCAGCCCCTGCCCCCTGAGACATGAGCACGCAGCCGGTGCTCCAGGAGCTCTGCCAGGGGACTGACGGGTGCCCGCCTGAGAAACATTCCTTCCTGGAGCAGGAGGACCCTTCACTCTTCTGAGGACCCTTCACTCTTCTGAGCCTCTCCCGAACTCTGTGAAGCTGGGAACGCAGGTCCCATTGAACAATGAGGAAACTATGGCTTTGACCCACTGAGTCAGGCAGCAAGGTCAGGGCCTAAACCCACGACCTGGAGAGACTTGGAGTGCTGGATGCCTCCTCCCCGTCTCCTCCAGCTCTCTGTCTGCACAGACCCGGGCACACAGTGGGCACCCCCATGCTCCTAGAGAGAGACGGAATTACATTTTGTGATGTAAGAACACAGTAAGATGGGAAGATGTTCTCTGAGGCCCGCAACTCCGAGAGGGATTTGGGATTTTATGGGAAATGCAGAGTATTAAGAATAAGGACCCTCCATCCATGCCTAGAAACATCGGTCTCAACAGACAGACCTGCTGGCCATGCTGGTCCCCGCAGAGCCCACTGAAGGTGGTAGGAAGAAGCCGAGCCTCACCAAGAGCCTTTGCTAGTAACATCTTGAACATCGGGACTGGCAGGGTCCAGCCTCTGAGATGGGGGGAGCGGGCTCCACAGTAAACCTTTCCTGAGTAGCTCCGAGGAGCTAGCACTACTCTAGAAAGGGGACACCGGGGCGCCTAAGACGGAAATGCCTGTCCTCAAGGAGCTGCATCCAGCTGGGAGGGACAAGCAGTAAAGGAACAAGCAAGTGAACGCACAGCGTGTCTGACAGTGACAAGGACCGTGGAGAGAAATAAAGCAGGGACAGGGGCAGGAGGTGCATAACCGTGTGTGTGTGTGTGTGTGTGTGTGTGTGTGTGTGTGTGTGTGCACAGGAGCACTGTTTTCAGAGCTAGGGCAATGGGGGGCATTGGTGAGAAGGTGATATTCAGGCAGAGACCTGAAGAAGGGGCGAGGGCTGGCTGACTGCAGAACCTTCCAGGCAGAAGAGACCACCAAAGAGACCTGTATGTCTTGGGGGAAGGGGGAAGGAGGGAGATCTCAGAGACACAGAAGGGAAGAACAGATTTGGAGGCCCTTTTTTAGGACCTTGGCTTTTGCTTAGTGTACAAGGAGAGGCCTCAGGGATTCCGAGTAGAGGTATGGTGTCCCTAATTTTTAGATGGAGCCCCGGCTTCAGGGTGCAGAGGATACTGTAGGGGAGAGGAGGGAAGTAGGATGGAGATGTCCAGGAGATAGCTGGGTATGTGAGTCTGGCTTCAGACATGGAGCCCAGGCCAGAGGGAAGGCCTGTACAGAATCACCCACAGATGGGAGAGGGAAGAGGAACAGAAGGACTCAGCACTGGGTCCTTTGAGGCGACGATGAGTTGGAACTGGCTAGAAGCACCAAGAGAGGCAGCAGGGACGCCAGGAGACAGCGCGGGCCCAGAAGACATAGCGGTCGCTTTGTCAAAGGCCACAGGCAGGTCCAGGAAGCTGAGGCCTGGGACTTGCCCCTCCCTGATTTATGACGCGGATGTCATAGGGGAACCTGATTTGGAGCAGGTTTTTTTTTTTTTTCTTAAGATTTTATTTATTTATTTATTTTAAAAAGAGAGACAGTACAAGCAGGGGGATTGGCAGAGGGAGAGCCAGAGAATCACAAGCAGACTTAGTGCTGAGCCCGATGTGGGGCTTGATCCCACGACCCACGAGATCATGACCTGAGCGGGGACCAAGAGTTGGATGTTTAACCCACTGAGCCACCCAGTCGCCCCAATTTTGAGCTGTTTTAATGCAAAGGTATGACGTGAGTGGGTTCAAGAGAGGACCTGGCACAGGACAGAGCTGCAAGGCTGGGAGGTAAGTGCCTGGGCACCAGGGTCCAACAGGCCTGGCAACCGGCCGTGGTCCCGGCTCTGAGCCTTCCCAGCCGTGACCCTGGGACAGCTCACTCCACGTCACTGAGCCTTAATTTCTTCATCTGAAGGGTGGGGGTAAGACCCCCATACTTCCCAGGTTCTTGAGCATCAAATGAAGTCAAGAATTGTGAGAAAATTTTACTAACAATGAAACACTGTACGTATATTCCGGGGGAAGAGGACCGATTTTGGATTTCATTTCTGGCTCATCATTCATTAGCTGTGCTCTGGGGCTGGTTTTTTTTTTAACCTCCCTGAGTTTCCACTTCCTCCTCTCTAGAAACGAGAGTACTAACCGTAGCCTGCGTCTGGAGCCTGCAAGGATTCTGCGAAATATCCCAAAGCAAGCCTAGGGCAGAAGGCCTGACGACTCGCACACACACCGCCACTGCATGTCCCTTCCTTCCCAGGCTTTTGTCTCTGGTATCCACAACTGCGGTCTGGAAGGAGGTGCGGGGAGCTGGGGTAGGACCCTGACCGGAGGGTCCTTGGACAAGTCATTTCTTCTGACACCTTTGAGCCTCAGTTTTTATAACCATGAGGCTGGTGATCAGCTGCCACGGGCCCTTCCTGTGAGGGAGCAGAGAGGACGGGAGACAGAGCGAGTATGCTGCTCAGATGTCGGGCAATAGCAATGCTATTGGTGGGCCTGTCGGTTGGCTGGACAGACAAGCCACCAGGACGGGCTCTGTGGGAAAAGACTGGAAGGGCCTGGGGAAGACACAACGGGCCAGATGTACCAGACAGGGTGGGAGTCCCAAGGCCGGCCCAACTTCAAAGGGACCCTGGCTGGTCTCTTGGGCATGAGCTAGTTTATCTGGCAAGGTTGTCAGGAACACGTTGGCCCTTCTCACCAAACCCTCCCCCACACCCCTCTGCACACAAACCTTACATTCTCTGAGCTGTGAGGGGACCCTTTCCCGGGGCGAACCACCTGTTCCCAGCTGGGATGCAGACTGAGGTCCCCTGTGGTGTTTCATGGGGGACCCGGGGTCCCATCCCTGCAGAGATGGAGGGAAAGGGTGGAGGCCGTGTTTCTGAACATCTCGCAGACAACGAGGGGCTCCAGAAAGAGCCCCAGAGAACTGGGTTCTCGTCCTGGTTCTGCCCTAGAGTGCAGTATGACCCTGGGAAAGTTGGGTCTTCTCCTGCCTTCCGTTTCGCCTGTCTCTACAATGGCGACAGGAACGTTCGCTTTGCTTCTCTCCTGTGTGCAGCATGCAGATCAAAGTATCTCATATAGGGTGAGGCCAAATGCTATATGAGAGCGGCCTCTAATCTCTTCTGGAACAGGGCAGGGTGTGAGTACATAAATACTGTACATATGTAAGACATTATAATTACAAACAGTACCCCCCTCCACCCCCCGCCCCGAGCTATGGAAAAAACCCACCAGTTTGGTAGAGTGCGAAGAATTCTCATTAGGACTTTGGGAGGCCTGGGTTCTGATCCCGGCTCTGTCCCTGACAAGGTGAATGAATGTGGGCAAGTCACCCCATCCCCCACCGCCTGTCCAAAGCCCTGGAAGGTTTAGAATACATGTTGCTCCCAGAGGGGCTGTGTCAGTTCTGCCGATGAGGAATTAACAGTATAATGTCCCCCATCTCTGCCCAGAAAGCCGTCTGGGGTGGGGGAAGGCACGCAGGCAGGCAGGCCACTTCAAGACTCTTACCTGCCTTGTGGCCCTGGCCAACTCCTGGAATTCCCCTCTCTGGGCCTTTTCCTCCTTTGAGGTCAAAGTTCATTCCTATAAGTTCCAAGTTGGGGGGGGTGCGAACAGGGAGAAGCAGCGGGACGGGGGGGGGGGGGGGGGGGCTGAGGACAAAGGGCCCCGGGGAGCAGGGGGTGCCCCAGCAGGGCGGGGTTGAGGCCGGAGTGGGGCCTGTGGGGCCTGAGCCAGCTGCCGCAGAGCAATGAAAATCTCTTAACCACACAGAATTGTTAACGGCTCCCAAATCCTGTTGTACCACAGGCTTAGAAAGGCTTAAACTGTTAAATGCATAAACTTCCTCAATAAACGGGCCTCTCTCTCGCCAGATGTAAAGGCGGCGGCTGGAGGGAGGGAAGCTTCCCCAGCTGTTTATGGTCTTGCTGGAGTGCTGTGGAGAGAGCCTGGGACCAAACCGTCAACTGGTGCCTTCGGGGTCCCCCGCCAGGCTGGGGGTAGAGAGAGGACAGCAGGGAGGAGGCTACAGGGGCGGGCGACCTGGGTTCCAGTCCGGTCCCTTCCTAACCAGGTCCCCTCAGACAAGCTGCTCACTCTCCCTGGGCCTCAGTTTCCTCTTCTGTAAAACAGGAATGATGATCCCTGACCCCAAGAGGGTCTGAGAGTCAGTGAGACCCTGAGAGAGAGAGAGAGCTGCCTGGTTTACGGAAACCTCCTAACAAACGTGAGTGCTGGCTGCTGGCCACAGAGCCCTCCTGCCACTTGTGCAAGAGCGGGAGAAATCATAAGTGGGCGGCACGAGAGTGCACACCTGCCTGTCACCTCCAAGGAGTGTGACCATCCCAGTCTGCTTCCCACTCTGATGGGGGCATTCGATAAGGTTAGCATGCAGTTAGAGATAGAAGGTGAGCGCTTGGTAAAAGCCGTGTGGGGGTGGACAGGCTCTTCTCTCTGGCCAGAGGTTAGCCACGGGTGGGTGCGTCTCCCTCCTGGAGGTCTTCTCCCCCTGAGCAGGAGAAGACACCCCCTGGGGCTTCTTCTCCACCCCTGAGCCTTTGCCCTGGGACCACATTCCACTGTGCCCAGCATCTCCATAGGAAAGCAACTTGTCCTTCAAGGCCCAGCCACAAGCCTCCCTCTTCCACCCTGAAGCCCTCCAGTTTGCCCCAGCAGGGTGGCCCCGCAGTCCTGAGCAAGAGTCCCTCCCACAGTTATTTGTCAAACCTTTCATTTCCCCCATCTCCCCGCCCCCCCGGCAATCTGGGAGGTGAGCCGACAGAGCACATTCAGGCCTCTCCCCATTCTGGTTAATCAGTTGTTTCAACAGTTGAAGATAACCAGGTTCCCACTCTGCCTCTGCTGCTTGCTGGCTGTGTGGTCCTGGGCAGCGGGCTGATCTTCCCCGGACCTCAGTCTTATCATCTGTAAAATGGAGCTAATCGTATCAACAAAAGATTCCAAAAGACAATGGAGTGCGGCATGGGACACAGTGCCGGGCACAGAGGAGAGACTGTTCAGTCCTGGCCCTTAGGACTCCTTGTAGCCTCTGCCTCACTCAGTCCTTTGATAGCATGGAACTAAAAAGCCTGGCAGCCCCTCTACCCTCGTCCTTTAGCCAACGTTTCTCCTCTCCCCATCTCCCACCCCCTCCCCCAGGTGGCTGTATCTTGTCTGAGGCTCAGCAAAAGACCAGAGTTAAAAGTCTGTATCATTTCTGATCATCTTTTTCTGGACTAATTCCTGCTCCTGTTTCCTTCCATTTTCCAGAATCCTGGGAAATGGCTTCTCCTCCAGGCAGCCTCCCCCATCTTACCGTGACTCCCTCCTAAGTGCTCCAAGGCTACAGTTACACATTGAGAGCCATCTCCCCCGCCCCTGACTTGAAGCTCTCGGAGGGCAAGAAGGGCCTTCATCACCTCTGCAGTCCCTGCATCTGGCTCAGAGTCTGGTGCACAGAAGGTTCTTGGGGGGAGGAGGGGTGTTATGAGTATCAGGGGCCAAAATTGCTCACTATTTCCTGTCCAGACCCCTGAGGGCATATGAAGACCACGTCGTCCATGTCCTGATATCCAGATCCTTCCACTTGGTTGACTTAAAGAGGAAACTGGGCATAAGTAGCCCTCCCTCCCTTTTTAAGAACACGCACTCTGCCTGCCTCTGGGTCTTTGCACCTGCTCCCCGCTCCCCTGGCTAACTCCTGCTCCTCACTCGGCTTCCATTTACAGGCTCCCCTTCCCAGAAGCCTTCCCCTGAGCTGGTGCTCCCCTGGGTGGGTTGGGGCCTTTGTTTCCACCTCTACTATCTGCACATATATCTGTTGACATCTCTAGACTGGGTGGTCTTCGAGAGCAGGGTCTACGGCTGATCTTTCCAAAAACCCCAATGCCTGGCACAGCACCTGGCATATTTCTATGTTAGCCTCCTGGTCCTCCATGAAGACATCACTGACCCCCCCAGGAAGCAAAAAAAAAAAGTTAGAAGCTGGTGTTTAGTCAATCTCTGATGGCTGTCTGGCTGGATAGGCAGACCAGCATAGGGACAGAGGGATGGATAACTGTCCACAAAGATGCTCGGAGAGCATACGCAAAGGGAAAGTGGGGGAAGGGGGCACTTCCATTTTTAAGAGCCAAGAACTGAATGATCTGAGAGGGTTGGCCAGGTTCCCCACCCAATCCCTTCTCCAAAGGCTGGCCTGTGTGGTCTCAGGCCTGGCCCGAGCCTGGGGTTCTGGAGGGGAGTCTGTTAGCAACCCCCTCCCCCAGCTGGGCTTCTCCACCCTGCCCTTCAAGTGATGCAGCAGAACTTCTGTGTGGGGGTCTGGGCCTCTCTTCCCACCCACCCAGCATTCCAACCCTCACACCCTTTCCCCAGCCAGCACAGGCCCTGCCAGCTGGCGGCCTCCCTCCTCCTCACCCCAAGACTGACCGCACCCTACCCCACAGCCTCACCAGATACATCTGAGCCGTGGGTCCAACCTCTATGGGAAAGGCTAGAGATGAGAGCATGGTAGGAAGGCAGCCACCCGAGCAGTCCCCAGGATCCAACCCTGAAGGCCCAGAGACATCGCTCTGGGCCTCTCCCTACCCTGGCTAAGGGAGCACAGGATTCTGGGAGAAAAGCAGAAAATACAGCGACAGGCAGAATATCTCCTGCTTGTGGGGAAACAGGCACTCAGAACGTCTGCTGCTAGGAGAGTACACGGGCCATGGCTTTCTGGGGAGTAACTTGGCATTGTGTGTCAAAGCTCTAAAAAACATACATACCTTTGACCCCATGATTACACATCTGGAAACATATCTATTCAAATACCAATAACAGTGGACAAAAATACAGGGACAATGATGTGCATCCCGGCATTTGTTAAGATAGTGGAAAATGGCCAGTAATCTAGTGTCGATCAACAGAGGCTTGGTAAATAAGTTATGACACATCTTTCCTATGGAATTCCAAGAGCCTTCCAGAATGATGCTAGAGATATAACATGACATGCAAAAGTGCCCACAAAATTTTAATCAGTCAAAAACCCTTGCGTATTTTTAGCAGGAAGTTCACTTTTTCTTTAAACATAATCAATGTGCATGAACGCACCCAGAAGGATCTCCACCAGCCTGTTCACAGTGGCTTCTCTGAATGATTTTATTTTCCTCCTTTTGCTTCTCAATAATTTCTAAAGATTCTACAACAAACCTACACTGCTTTTGTGATAAGAAAAGGTTTGTTTTTCCTCCAAGTAAAAAGCTCATCAGAGACAAACAAACAAAAAAACCCGCAAAACAAAACAAAACAAAAAACAAAAAAACCCAACAACAGAAAAAACCTCAAACATTCACAGCAGAAGACAGTGTTGGTGGAAGTCCCTGTTCGTATTTTTGAAACACTTTTCTAGGTATTTCCTCCTTTACTCTGTATGGCAGCCCTTTGTGTTTATCCTGTTTTGCAGACGGGAAAACAAAGACTGGGAGAGGGTCAGTTGCTTGCCCAAGGTCACACAGCTAGGCCAAGCTGGGGTTTGAAACCAGGTCTCCACGGCCAAGGTCAAGGAGAGGCCACAGCTGAGCGGGGAGAGCGGGGCTGGGGGCTGCCAGGCAGGGCAGGGTGGAGGAGAGGGAGAGGCTGTGAGAAGTCCAGCAGCTGGGAACTGGGAGTCTAAGCTAGAGCCAGAGGATCAACATGTGCGTGCAACCGCTCCCCCGCCCCCAGCCCCGTACCCCTTCCCACTGGCTCGCAGCCCCTCTCCCTGTCCAAGCTAAATATTAAAAATCCCGTTACACCCCGACAGCACGCAGCAATCATGATCAGCGTGGAGCTCCCGCCTGACCGGTTTTAGATGCAGGTCTGCTGTTGGGAGAGAGGAGGGCAGGGCCCCCAGCAGGGGTTACGCGATGGGAATCTGATGGGCAGGGGTAGAGTAGGGGCTTGAGCTAGGGAAGGAGAGACCAAGAGAAATAGGGCGACGGAGACATACTTGGAGACACTGAGGCAGAGGCACCTTCCCCATCGAGCCCATGAACATCTGGAAAGAGTCAGGCAAACAGACTTGGGAGCTTGGGGGGAGCTGCTGCTGCAGGGAAGGAATTCCAGAGCCCAGAGCCCCCTGCCCCTCCGCCCCGCCCCCAGCAGATCTGCTGGCTACAAACCTCAGTGGGGACCGTGACGGGGCTGGGGACTTTGGAGGAGAGGAGGCCAGAGCTCTTCGGAAGAAAGTCTCCGGAGTCCCTCACCTGGCAGCTGTATGGCCACTGCAGGTCCTGACCAGGTGCCCAATAAAAACTGGACAAACGCATGAGTAGGGAGGTGTCATACCCTGACACCCGCCCCGGGTGAGACACTGGATACCCACCAAACACACCCAGTACTATCATACGTCGGGGCATTATTCATGCAGTTGGTTCCTTGATCTACAATGACTTCCCTCCCTTCACCCATCCAAATCCTACTCACTCTTTAGGGCCTAATTCAAATGCCACCTCCTCCTTGAAGCCTTCCTAGACCTCCAGTCAGAAAAGATGCCTTCCTTCTCACATTCTCAAAATGCTGTGACTGGCTGTAATTCATTTCTGGAAGGACCATACTCGGCCATCCTCTCAGTCTACTGCTCACCCAAGCAGCCTTCCCTGGCCCCTCTGGCTAACACGAGTCTTCCTTTGATCTCTACTGCTACATCTCCCCACCCCCCCTTTCATTCATCACAGCTTATAACTATTTTATTCATCTGCTCACTAACTTTTCTCCTCCATGTTCTTCTGTCCAGAGACTCAGACTAAAAATTCTGGAAGGGCAGGGAAAGTATGCCTCTCATTCCAACCTGTGTTCCCCACCACTGGTATGTGCATGGTTCATAAACGGTACTCAAGATAGACAGATCTGACTCGACGTACCATGGGGTTCCATACTGATGAACCCACTGTAAGCTGAAAATATTTTAAGTGGAAAGCTCACTTAACCCCCCTAACCCCCCGAACATCAGGGCTTAGCCTGGTGTACCTAAAGCTTGCTCAGCTGAGTGACCTCGTCTAACACAAAGCCTGTTACATCTCATGCCATTGACCAGACACAGTACTGAACTGGAAAAAAGACTGGTCACGTGGACGCAGAAGGAATGCACGTGGATCGCCTGTTTACCACCCCCAGCTGCCCAGCGTAAGGAGAGAATCAGACCAGCCATCACTAGCCCAGGAAAAGATCAGAACTCAAACTCCAAAGAAGGGTTTCTGCTGAATATGCATCACCACGGCACCCTTGGAATGTGGAAAAACGAGAAGTTGGACGGCTGTAAGTCGAGCCATCGTCAATCGGGACAGTCTGTATTGGCCGGAGGGCCAATGGCACACAGAGAGGGTCCTTCATACAAGCTTGCTGAGTGGTTGACCGGCTTCTCCAGGCCCCTCCGTTGCCCACTCTGCCCTGCACACAGTTGGCCCTGGAGGAAGCCGGTCACATTGCCTCGGGGGAGCCTACAGTTTTGGGAAATGCTCAGGGCACTGGGAGCTCCCCGCCCTTCCTCAGCCACCCTGCTCACCCCTGGGATGTCTGTGCCACTCCCATGAGGACTCACGAGCTTGCCATCTGTCAAACAGATTTTAACCGGCCTTATCATCTCCAATTTGTATTAATGAAGCAATGGATTTTTGCTTATCAAATTCTGTTTTGATATCAAATGGATCTTCCCAAACCCCACTCTCCCAGAGATTCTGCTGACGACCCCTTCCCCCACTCAGGGTGGATGCTTGGGGCGGTCAGGCCAGAGGTCCGGGGAGGAGGGAGCCGGATCCACTCGCAAGGAGAAGCTCAGCCTTGGAGGACCTGCCTGTGCCAGGCAACCCCTCTTCTAGCCCCAGTGACCGCCCCCCGCCCCCCATCCTGGCACTCTCAGCCCATGTAATTGAATTGGGGAAAAACTGGGGGACTAGCTTTTGACAAAGAGAATATGGCAGAAGTGATGAGATGCCACTTTTGAGACGAGGTCATAAAAGGATGATGGTTTCTGTCGTGGCTGCTCTCTCGAACTCTCTTGGGTCATTTGCTCTGGGGGAAGCCATTGCCCACGTGACTCCCCACGAGGGACTGAAGCCCGCACACAATCATGTGGGCGAATATGGAAGCAGACCCTGCCCCAGCGTGGCCGCTGGAGGACACCGAAGCCCCAGGAGTGACCTTGCCCCAGGACCATCTGCCTGAGCCACACCTGGATCCCTGGCCCTCAGACACCGTGAGATTACAAACGCTTGTTGTTTTCAGCTATGACACTTTGGGGTGACTTGCTGGGCAACAATGGGTAACTAATGTACCTCTTCCTCTAGGCACCTTCCAGAACACCTCTTCCTTCCTTGCTCCCCAAGTCCTTAGCCACGGCCCTACCAGACGCCGTGCCAGTCTCCCCAGTGGAACACGCTGCTTCCCGTCCCCAGATCCTTGCAGATCCCTCCTCTGGAAGGCCCAGGCCACCTAGTCAACATATCCCTCTCCCAGGACTCAGCTCCAGTGTCACCTCCTCTGTGTCGCCTCCCCATCTCCCTCCACCAATCACCCCAGCCCAGGTGGTTCCAGTCAGAGCCAGTCAAAGGCACTCCCTCCCTTGTTCACGTCTAGCCTGTCTCCCCAGCTAGACTGTGGCTCCTAGAAGGCAGAGGCACAGTTGCCTTCTTCTCTCTTCCCTGACCATCCACACAAGGTCTCACACAGAGCAGGCGCGGGTGAGGTTTGATGAGTGAATAAATAATGAGCAAGGAGGGACTGATTCTGTGCCTCCCCACCATGGCCCGCCACCTCCCAAGGCTGTGCCATTTTCACACTCAAGTACAGAAAACCAGCTCTGCTATCTTCCCCCAGAAACCAGCCTTTTCACCCAATGTCCCTGAGTCTTTTCCAGGACCATCACCTCCCCGCAAGCCGGAAATGCCTCCTTCCTCCTTTCTAGCCCACGTGTTCATGTCATCCTTCTCATTTATCCTCCTCACATCCCTTGATCCTAGCACCATGGGTGCCCCGTCCGGACACCCACTACCTCTCGAGAGCACGGGCCACTGCTCCTCTCTCAGGCACCCCTGTTTTTCTGCCCAGGGACCTCTAAAATGCTGCTTCAGCTCACGGAGGGAGGAGCCATGGCGATGGTGGACGCAGCAGCATTTTATGAAAGAGAGGGTCACTGCAGCCACCTGAGGCCACCCAGTGACTGGCACTTTAGGAACCCCAGAATTGGGTCCAAACCTTAGCCTGGCATTTGGAGGACCCCCAGGATCTGATCCCAACAGGAAAGGCAAGAGGAGGTGGTAGAAGTAAGCTTTAAATCACCACCCAGCTCACGTTGTGGAATACCCGCCCCAGGCCAGGTTTTGTAGACACTGCATCCCATTTAGTTAACATGTATTAAGCATCTACTGCATACCCACAAGCCATTCTAAGTGCTTTACAGTCTTGAATTGTTAAGTCTTCACAAGTGCCCTAAGAAAGAGGGTTTCCGGCGTAGCCCAGGACAGACAGCCAATAATAGGCAGGGCTGGGATTTGAACCCAGGTCTATCTACCTTCACAGCCTTCTTACGACCATGCAATCCCTCCTACAAACTTCTTAGGCTTGCCGACCACCTTCACGATTGTTTGCCCCAATCAACAGCACCTGCACTATTGCTTCCTTGGGACCTCTCCTTAAATCACCCCAAGTGGCACAATGGCTGAGGGGTGGGCTTGGAATTGTACTACCTGGATAAGACCCCTGGCTCCCCTACTTAACTCTCTGAACCTCGATTTCTTCCTGTAAAATGGCCCCATCCCTCCCAGGCTTCTTGAGAGGAGTAGTAAGTTAGATACACAAGTGCTCAGCACACAGTATGACTGGCGGTCAGGAGGCCTGGCTCACGGCCCACCTGCGTGTCCCCTCCCCCCTCCCCCCTTCCTCGCACCGGAAGGAAGTGTGTGACTCGCCTCAGCCACTGAAGCGTGCAGGGGAGCGGAGCGGTATGTGTGCCACCACCGGCAGAGCTCAGGACCACAGCATGCCATCCACCTCACACTCCTTCTCTCTGTCCTCACAGTCCCCAAATTCCAAATGACGGCTGCTCCATCCCGCTTGGCTCCCTGAGCGGGGACTCCCCAGCTGACCCCCGATGGACAGGCAGCCGAGAGTGAGAAATGAACTTTTGACTGTTTGGTCACTTCCGTCGAGCCTGGCCTGTACTGACGGACACAGCCGAAGCCCAATAAATGTCAACTTACCCCCATTCTTTACTGGGCCTTATTTCCTTCACAATCAAATGACATCACTTTTGTAAATGAAGATCTACAGCACGGCTTGCTGATGTTAATATTCACGTAAGAATTAAAATGAGAAATGTTTAGGGGCGCCTGGGTGGCTCAGTCAGTTAAACGTCTGCCTTCAGCTCAGGTCATGATCTTGGGGTCCAGGGATCCAGTCCCGCATTGGGCTCCCTGCTCACCGGGGCGGGATGGCGGGGGAGAGTCTGCTTCTCCCTCTGCCTCTCCCTGTGCTGCTTCCCCTGCCTGTGTTCTCTCTCTCCCTCTCTCTCTGTGCCAAATAAATAAATAAGATCTTTAAAATCACAAAACAATAAAAAATAAAATGAGAACCATTTATCCCCACACCTATGAAAATCACCTTGCATGCTCCCCGTGGGACATACACCTGCCACCATTCCAGAAGCACCCTTCAAACGCTTCCTTCTAAGAAACGGACATCGGCTGCGGATTGGGGAGGCCCAGCCAGAGAGGGCCTCCCAGTCAGCTCCAGGCCACTGCCCTGGCCAGCCTGAGCACCCCCCCAAGCCCATGTCTGCAGCCAGTTGCAACTCTACACCCCTGCAGGGGTGCCCGCCCCGCCGCAGCCCTCACCTCTGCAGACCGTGCCGTTCTCCGCCGCCTCGAAGCCCGCTTTGCACATGCAGCGTCCGATGGGCACCAGCCACTCGCCGTCCCCGTTACAGTAGAGCTTGATAGGCACATCCACCTCCTCGGCGTTGGCAATGCAACTGCCCCGGGCGGCCACCAGCGAGGTGCTCTCGGCCCCCGACAGGGTCTCTTGGAAGACAGCGCCGTTCTGGATGACGCGGGGACACTTGCGGTAGAAGACGCGCACCGCGATGAGGGACATGCAGCCGCCGTAGTCCTGGAAGGCCAGGTAGAAGCCGCTGCGGGACACAGGCCCGAAGCTCCGCACCTCGGTGTTGATCTTCATGACCCGGCCGCCCAGGTCCACCTGCGAGAAGCTCTCGTCGGCCGCGATGGTGTCCACCTTCACCCACGGATTCTCCATCCAGTTGGGGAAGGTCTTGGTGGCCGAGTCGAAGTCGGCCTCATAGTAATAGAGGTTGAAGGTCTCCTTGCAGGAGCCGGGCACGCTGGGGATGCTGCTGCAGTCACGCACCGAGAACTTCATCTCCACGTGGATGCGGTGGGCGCCCCGGCGCCGGATGAACTTGGTCCGTAGCCAGTTGTTCTGGCTCGACTCAAACACATTGCACACCTGGTACGTGCGGATCGTGTTCATGTTCTCATCGTAGCCGCTCACTTCTTCCCACTGTGGGTGAAATGCTAGTCAGGGGGTGGGGGAGGGGGCTCAGCCCTGTCTGTCTAGAGGGGAGACACAGATCCTGTCTCAGGGAATCCTTTCAGTCCGACAGGGGGAAGTAGGACTCTCACCACTGGGGGCCTCCTAGTCTAATGGGGGAGGCACAGACTCTGTCTTAGGTATGTTCTAGTCTGATGAGGGAGACGCGATTCCTCATCAGAGAGGTCCTGAGGGGAGGGAGAGACATGGCCTTGGCCCTGAGGAGTTCCCCAGTCTGTGAGTAGAGGGAGACATGCCTATCTGATGGGAAGGGCACACACCCTGTTCTTGGGAGATGTGACCCTCACCCCCTCCCCCGGTGATAAAGGGGACATGGCCCCGGCTCGTGGGAGGCGCCCACCTGGAAGGGAGAAAAGGGAGAGGCCCACCCTGAGGGAATTCCCTCTCCTGAGAGCAGATACAGCTTTGTGCTTGAGGAGTGCTGGTCTGATGGGGGAGTCAGAACATCTGCCTACTGGGAGCTCCTATTCTGATCAGGGAGACAGTCCTTGCCTCAGGGGATTCCCAGTCTGACAGAAGAAGAGCCCTTACCCCACGATGGGGAAGACAGGCAGTCTGCTGGGGCCTTATGTGGTTATGATACCACCAAAGTGGTTAGGGGACCTGGAGAGAGACTTTCCACCCTTCCTGCCTATGGCAGGTGCCTTGGCACTCTCCCTGGGCCCCAGCCTGTCTCTCACACATGCAGCTGAGAGTTCCCGAGCCCCATTGCTGCAGAAGGGGGCTGGGCAGGGCCACGGAAGGCTGGAATGAAGGGCCCCGACCCCATGGTATCTCCTCACAGACCCACACAAGCCAAGCTCACTCACGTGCTGAGCTTTTGTTCACAATTCTGTACCCTCCTTGAGTACCCTCTTGTCTTCTCTGTCCATCCTTCTGGAGCCTCTTGGAGCAGGCTCTCTCTGGCTGCAGAGTTTGCATCTGCCGATTCTCCGGTGGGCCTTTGGGGACCACCAGCCTGGGCGAGGGCCGGGCACCCTTGGGCCTCTCGGCCTGGTCTCCCCAGTGGGGCTGAGAGCTTGCTGAGAGTAGCTCCCCACCCCCTCCTTCTCCTGTATCCCCTTTGGTCCTGGGCTAGCTTTCCCAAAAGAGCTGAAACAGCAGATCACCCCCTCCCACTCATGCTGGCCTGGGTGGGTGCTGGAGGGGGACCTCAGTTCTTTGTCATGATTATCACGCATAGTGTAGCATCATCTCCATTCTACAGGTGAGCGAGTAGAGACCAGGGAAGTGAGGCCGCTTGACCCAGGTCACATAGACCTAGACCTGTTCCCATGCTTGTGCACGCTGCCTGGAAACACAATGACCCACAGGTAATCCAGGAGTCCTGGGTTTTGTCCCAGCTCTCCTAACTCAATGCATGGCCTTAGGCAAGTCACTTCCCTTTGCTGAGCCTCTATTTGCCCGACTGCCAAATGGGACCATGGGTGGTGGTGGTGAGGCTGGTAGCGGCAGAGCTGTGACCCTCGAGTAGGTGCTGTTTGTTCTGCTGCCTTCCTCAGATATCTGGGCCAAGTCCGTGTGAGGCGTGCAGTGGCTGCCGGCCTGGGGAGGGCTGGTGTTGTGAGGGGCCAGCGCCCGTAGAGAAGGCTGTGCTGGAGCCTGCTGGCCCAGCCTCCACATCCATGGCGGCTCTAAAGCTCCCTACATTGCCTTTTTTTTTTTTTTTTGGTGGCACCATGTGACAAAGTCAGCCCCTTGTTACAACCACTGCTCTTCTTCAGAACTTAATTAGAGCACTTAATTAGAGCACTCTGCCTTTCTCCCCTCTCTCTAATTAACATGCGGAGGCCCTGCAGCCTAAACACCCCAAATAATTGCGTCCGGGGGCCCTGCAGCCCAGCCTGGCCTCATTCCTGCTGGGGTGGGGCTGCGGGCCCGGCCGCCTTCGCAGATGGAAAACTGGTGACAAGAAAGAGCCCCAGAAAGAGGCCTGACCCTAGGGCCCTGCCTATTGAGAGCACAGGTCTGGGCTGGGGAGGTGAGGGTGGTTGGTGGGGGGGGGGGGATGCAGCTCCTTGGGGCAGCGGCTGAGTGGGAGGAGCTGGGATGGGGGGAAGAGAAGGGATGGGCGGTGGGGGGGGAGCCCAGGGAGATGAGGAGGGAATGCTATAAAAACTGCTGACCGTGACGATGATGATATGATGGTGGTACAACTATAGCTATTCATCTTGTGCGGGGGCGCCCTCTGCCAGGCACTGTGCTAGACACCGTGCAGGAAAATCTCACAGCGGTCCAATGCAGAGGACATGACTACCATCATTTTATAGATGAGGAAACTGAAGCTCAGACAGGTTAAGCACCTGGCCCCAAATCACGTGGCTGCTGAGTGGCAGAATTGGGACAGAATTTTAGGCGCGTCTGGCCCCACAGCCTGCATGTAAGTTGGTGCTGGAAGAAAGAGGAATCTCAGATTGTGCCTCCTCTTCTCCTGAGGGACTCACAGCCTACCTGGGCTCAGATCACTGGTCCCAGGGAAGTATGGGCTCACGGAAGTGTGATGATAAGAGCTCAGGGAAGGGGAGCCCCGTGTTATGGGGACCCAGAAAGGAGGCCCAGAAGGGGGGTCAGAGCCTTGGATACAAACCAGACCCCCATCACTAACTAGGTATAATACTCCAGTCAGGAAGCTACAAGTCTCTGAGCCTCAGTTTCCTTACCTGTAAAATGCAGGTGTTTCTTCCCCATATGATTGGATTGGATGTGTATAAAGGTGCTTCTTTGATACAGTATATGACACAGTAGGTGCTCAGAAAATGACAGCTCACTTTCCTCATCTGTAAAATGGGGGCAGCGTGGGTTCCTACTTCTCAGCCTCACCCTGAGGATGCCAAGGGATAAAGGCTGCAAGCTGCCAGCATGTTGTCATGGTAACCGGCACTCCACCAATAGTACGGGACCAGGAGGCAATGAGAGGCCAGCCCTGGGCCCTGAAGGAGGGAAAGGGGCTGGAATTTAGGGGGCATCCAGGCCCTGTAGCAGAACCCGAGGTCCTCTGGGGGACCGGGCAGGGTGTGGGGACCACCGACTCACCCCTGATGGTGGATGCACGATCCAGCCCAGCTCCGCGGTCGCTGTGGTGGAGTCCATCAACGTTTCTGTGAGGAAAAGCAAAGAGTCACTGCCGTCCACCGACCGAGTGCTGTCAATCACCCCAAGACCCCCACCCCTCAAGGGCCTCCTTTACAGAGCGCCACCTACTTCCATCGCATCAATCAATCATCTCGCTGTACTGCGGCAGACTACCCTCCCTCTAGGTCTCCCACTCCATGATCCCACCCACTCCCACGTTCCAGCCAATCATCTGATTCTATCCCCCTCCAGGCTCCACCCCCTTGAAGCCCAGCTCCAGCCCTTCTGCCCATGGTCGTGTCTCCTCACCGCCCATCATGTCACACCAACCTGTCTACTGCCACTTCCCTCCCTTGCTGATGGAGAAGGGTCTTAACCTGGACTGTGCTGGGGGTGGGGGGGGCGCTTCAGAGAGCCCACCAGGCAGCCCTGGAAAGTTTACATCAGACTTAGGGTGTCTGTCTGCTTTTTTGCCTGCATCTAATTCTCAAAAACTAGAATGTGGCCCTTGGAAAGGCCTCTCTTTGGTCCCAGCTGAGCCCCATCAGTTACCCCACCTTGGCTCTCTGGCCCAAACTTCCTATCAGGGACACCTTCCCCCCTTCTCCAGGCACCTGGAGTCCTCCATAGTGTCCCCACACTGGGGCTCCCTCCCAGAAGGCTAAGTCAACTGCTCCTAGGATAGGGCCTTAGGAGTGGGGGATGGTGGTGTTGAGGGTGAGCACTGTGGAAAGTTGCTCTAGTTTGTCACCTGCCCCCTGGGGCGAGGGGGCATTGAGGAAATTCAAATGAGCTTCTGAACCAGCCCAGGAAGGGGGGGGGGGGCTTGCCCCTCCCCCAACTCCAGTAGCTGGAAGGAAGGAGCTGCACAACCTATGGTGAAGAAGACCCCCAGGGCCGGAAAGAGCCTCATTCATCCCAGACATGGCCCAGGGCCCCTTCCCACTTCCCCTTTGCTGCCATAGGGAATTCAAAACACTTCTGGAGCTGAACTGCATTGAGCAGATTTAATTGGCCCCTTTCAAGCATTCATTCAACAAATAGACCCGGATACACTGGGGACCCTGAGAGAGAAAACAGTGAAGAGTGAGACCCTAGTTGTTCGCAATCTAGTAGTGGTGATAAGGCGTGACTACAAATAGCCAAGAGAGAGGAGGCAGAGAAACGTAGAAGGTCACAGCTGGACCTTCTACACCATCTAGCCCAGCGGGCACAGGTGAAGTCTGCTTGCTGCCGTGCCCCCACTTCTGCGCCCCGGCAGACCTCACCAATCAATCCCTGCACTCTGTGGCCACAGATGCTCCTGGTCGCTGAGCCAGGAAACAAACCCCCACCATGGGAGATGCTGTTCCTGGCCCAGCCCCACAGCTTCATTTTAGAGATTAGGCAGCTGAGGCACAGAGACGGGGAGAGACTTCCTAAAGATGCCATAAGAGTTGGTGGCAGACTGGGAGGGGCAGGTCTCCTGCCTCCGACCCTTTAAACTTCTAGATACTTAGTTGGATGGCCTGGGCTGGATGAACTTGGGTGAGAACAGTAGGGGCAGGGTGCACCGTGCCCAGGCCGCTGTGAAGGTCAAAATGGGAGCAACAAGGTATTGAACTAGGGCAAGAGCAGCGTGGATGGGAGGACGCATTCAGCCAGAAGTGACCCCAGTCAGACCCATGAGTTGACAATAGAGGAAACAGCAATGTCCCCATGACCGCCTGCAGCTTCTGTCTGTGGTCACTGTGTCCCTTTGCTGGGGGGGGGGCGCTGGTAAGGGGGGAGGAGGGGTGCCAGGGACGGTGGAGTCCAGTGCCAAGGGCATCTTTTTGATGGCAAATTGGAGGGAAGTTCTATTGTGCTGCTTTGGAGCTGAAAAAAGGGTTCCTTTTCACACTCCGAATGCTACAGATTTTTCTTCCTGGAGAGAACAAGGGCTGAACTTTTAACCTGTTTTCTCTCATCGGCCTCAGCCAGAGACGCGCCAAGCCGGGCTCTCTGCCTGGGCCTGAGGAACAGCTGCTGGGAGCCGTGTGGAACAAGGGAGAGAAGACTCTGCTTGGGACTAGAAAGGGCTCGGGTGGGGGAGGCAAGCCTGCCAAGCAGGTGGCCCCACCCCTTGGCTGGATTCTTGGGCTGACCCAGAGGCCAAGCACTAGAGGATTCCACGGCCCAGAGGAGGGGCTGTGAGCTGACAACTTCATTGTAGGGATGGAAGCTCAGGCCCAGAGAGGGCAAATGACTGGCCGAAAGTCATGGACTAAAGGCTGGTGCTCAAGCTCCAGGCTCCCAGGGACCTCAGCCTCGGGGGTGCTCCATAGCCCCCCTCTGTCTCCCACCCGACACGTAACAAGCAAAGGGAGGATCTCAGGAGGCCGGAAGTCAAGGGCTAGTTGGGTTCAGACAGGAAGGGGTGAAGAGGGAATGTGAAATTTGCACATGCTCCGGGAGGGATGCACGGAGTTCCCTTCTCCCGGTGCCAGTCCTGGCTTTGCCTGGAAGCCTGCCTCTGGGAAAGCTGTTAGTCCTTGGGGCTGGGGCAAGAGGACACCCATGGGTGCTCTCCCTACAGCTTCCCCTCTGCCTTTTGCTTTTCAATGTTGACATCTCCCTGCACCCACTGCATGCAAGGCAGGTCGGCAGAGCAGATGAATCAGGGGGCGGGAGGTCAGAGGGACTGACACCTACTTGCCTCGTAACCTTGGACCTGTAACCTTCCTAAGCCTCAGTTTCTTCACCTGGGAAATGGCCACAGTGCCCTCTGAGTGGGGCCAGGAGGACAGAAGGACACGGAAGTGTGTTCACTTGGAGCCCAGCACAAAGCAGAGCCTTGGTGAGTGGCAGATGCTCTTTTTTTAGATAGAGCGCGGTGCTTTTATGCTTTTTGGCCCAGGGTCTGCATACACGCCATTTCCTCTGGGCTCATGAGGTGGCCCCTGAAAGTGAAGGCAGGTCCGAGAGGCTCCCCCCACACTCCAGACGGGGCCTGCCAACATCTGACAAACATCAGCCTCTTGCTCCCGTGCCGCAGCCTCTGAGGAGCCTTTCCTGGCCCGTCTGACGCTGCTTTCCTGGGATGCCCTGAGTTTCCTCTTTGTTCCTCTCAAAACGAGCACAAAAGTCACATTCGGTTTCCTCGGGCGTCTGGGGCTAGTAGCTCTTGCCCCAGGAACCTGGGTGGGTTCAGGAAGCCAGGACTCCCTCCGCCACCAGCACTTCCTTCCTTCTCCCCATATCAACCCAGACATCTCCCTCCATTCCCAAAAATCTGCAAAAGGGAGAGAGAGAACTCATGGTCCCTGAGACGGAGACCTTTCTACTAGGAGGTGGAGACCCTCACCAATGTCCTTCCAAAATGCCAAGACACCGTTGATACCATCCCATTTTACAGATGGGAAAACTGAGGCTTACAAAGGGTCAAGAACTTGCCCAAGGTCATACATCTTGCATTCACAAGCTGTGCTCTAGCTGCATGGTCTGTGTGGGGCTCTCTCACCCTTGTACCCCATACACACTGTTGCTTCTGATCGTCTCCCCCGCCACACTTCCTCTGGCTGCCCTCACGCAGCACAGGGGCTTGGCACATAAAAGGTCTACAGTCAGAAGCCAAAATCCCCGCCATCCCCAGGCTAATGTTCGGCTCCATCAGAACAACATTCCTGACTTCAGCCATTTCCACCTACAACCTGCACTATATTTAGTTACTATTTTTCTTCCAGCCGACTCTTCTTTTAAGTGTATTTTAAAGAGGAAAGAGTTATCATTATTATAAATGGGAAACCAATATCACTTGCCATAAAAAGAAGGAAAATAAACACAGAACTACTACAATTAAAAATGTTCCTCTGAAAACTACCTGTCATTTCACTTCCCACACTTTGGGGACCGCGGGACGGTGCCGAGCTGCTTCCGAAGCGCTCGAAATGTCCCCATCCCATGCCCACTGTGACAATGACAATCCCTCATGCAGGGTAAGCTGTTTTTGCTGTACACATAATTAATCACCACACAATGTGACAAAGACTGTGACAGGGACGCGCATGGGGTACCGTGGGTGTGAGAACTGGGTGTGGAAAGAGAGGAAGAAAACCTCAAACTTAGGGATGGCTTTCCTGGAGGAAGTGACACTTGAGTGGAGGCTTGAAGAATGAGTTAAGAGGGAGTTGGAGACGCTGAATGGGAAGGGCATGTGAGGCAGAGGGAACAGTAGAGGCAAAGGTGAGGAGGTGAGCAACAGCGTGGTGGGAATGGGTCAGAGCTGGCAACGGTCGGCAGCTCTCTGAGGCCTCCTGGCTGGACCACGTCCACCTGCCCACATCCCTGCCCACTTCTCTGTGCACCCCCACCCCAGCCCTGCCCCATGCTGCCCCTTTCCTCACCCCTGGACCCTCCCACCCCAGCGAGCCCTGAGGAAGGGTCTTCTTTGCAAGCCCTGAGTGCGCTCCGTGACCATCTTTTAAAATCCCAATGGCTAGATGAGGAGACTGAGGCTGTGCGGACAGATTCTCGGCACCCTGGAGAAAGCCGGAGCCAGGGTCTCCAGCCGCTGACTTGGGCAGCCTGCCTCGGTGGGAAAACCGGGTTTGCGCCACGAGCCCCATTGCGCCCGCACCCCCTCTCCTTCCTGGAGACTGCACAGAAGAAAGCAATCAGGAGGCCCTGATTGCACAGACTGGGGAGGCCCGTAGGCCCCTCTGGCTATGTGTGAACGAGCAGTGTGCATTTCAGAAATATTTGAGCTAAAAGGGGAGACACACTGAAGTCGTTAGTGTGGAGCCGACAGGAGGGTGGCTGTACGAGGAGGCGCTGGCCGAGGCTCCCAACGCCGCTGATTCAGGCTGGAGCAGGCGGCCACCCTCTGCTCGCCAATCGAGCCCCGGTCAGCTTGGCCTGACCGCCCCGTGGGGGCCATGGACACTGTCTGGATGAATGGCAGTGTGCGAGTTCCAAAGAGAGGGGGAGGAACTTTCAGTGAGCACCTACTGTGTGCAGGGCACCGAGAGGGGCATTCTTAATATGGCTTCTGGCTCATGATGACCTGTTGGGTATATGCTATTAAACCCATTTTATAGATGAAGAAACTGAGGTCAGGAATGTATAGCAACCTTCACAAGGGCCCACAGGCGAGGCTGGCATCTGAAATCACATCTGTCTCACTTTACATCTGCAGGACTGTTTTTTTTGTTTTTGAGAGAGAGAGAGCAAGTGGAGGGGTGGAGCAGAAGGAGAGGGAGAGAGTCTTAAGCAGGCTCCATACTTAGCACAGAGCCTGACATGGGGCTCAATCTCACCATCCTGAGATCATGACCTGAGCCAAAATCAAGAGTCAGACACTTAACTGACTCAACCACCTAGGCACCCCCATCTGCATAATTTTTAAGATGTTGCAAGTATAGCCTTAAAAAAACAGATAACACACACACACACACACACACACACACACACACACACACACACAATTACTGGGGCTCTCTGTACGTGTTTACTCTCTCCTTCTGTGTAGGCCTGGGTGAGGACGGGAGGAGAAGAGGGAAGGGCAATAGGGGAGTAGCGCTCAGACTGTCCAGGCAAGAACTTTGGCTCTGGCACTCTCCAGGGTGTAAACACAGGCAAGCCTGTGCTCCTCTCTGGCTCTCAGTTTCCCATCTGTAAAATGGGTCATGTGAGCATTAGATGGGGGAGTCCTGCTGATCTGCCGTTTCCCAGGGTCCTCATTCTGGGGGAGCTCTGGTCTGCCTCCTTTACTGCTATATCCCAGGACCGAGACTTGGTTCTGGCCCACAGTAGTTGTATTTGACCTCCATGTGGCAGCTGGGTGATGTTTCTGAAGTCCATGTCTGATCACGTCTTAACTCATCGTTATGCCCTTCAGAGCTTCCACTGGTGGCCAAGAGATAGTCTTAGCTCCTAGCTCCCTGCCTTCAAGGTTGCTGCTTGACCAGGTCAGTTAATTATCTTCCAGCCATGCTCTCCTATGTCCCTAGTGTCCAGCCACCCTCAATTTCCTTCTGCAAGCATGGCTCTGGTCACTTGACCATTCCAGGTTTTTCTGCCAAGAATGCCTGGCCCTTCCAGCTTTGTTAGCCTGGCTAACTTCTCTCCCATAACTTAACTCAAAGTCTCTTTCTTCCTGACATCTATCCCTGAATTCTCCTGGGTTAAGTAACAAGAACATGGTCATTCCATGAATATCTATTCTACCTACTGTGTGCCAGGCCCTGTGCTGGGCACTGGGGATATCAAAATAGATGAGCAAACACTTCCCTCAAGGAGCTTCCAGATTAGTGCCTGACACAGGAACTTTCTACACAAAGAGGCAGGGTGAGAATGCTGGTCCCAGTGAGGGACCAGGAAACCCAGGGACAGAAGGTGTTATTGAGCAGGAAATTAGCAAAGTGGAGATGGTGTTTGAGATGGACAAGGGAAGATCAGGGAATATCAGGGGCACGGCGGCATCCAATTTTCATGGATGCCTGAAAATTCCAGGGCACTTTGGACCATAGTAAGACCTGAGGACTGGTTCTCAGTCATGAGCCCGGGGCTAAGGGTTTAGCATTCATTACCTCATTTCATCATACTGATTTGTAAAGTAGGTACTTGGTTATCTCCCTTTACAGATGGGAAGACTGAAGTTAGGAGAGATGGTTCAAGGTCTGCATGGCCAGGAAGTGGTGCCTCTGGGTCTGCCGTCCATCAGAGAGCAGTACTTAAACTTGCGCCAGGCTAGAGTTTCTGTCCCATGTAGTAGGAGCAAAATGCTTCACAGAAGGCTTAGGGTGGGGACAGAACTTTTAGAGCCTTCTTGAATGTGGGGCTAAGGACTTTGGATCTTGTCCCATAGGCAAGGGGGAGTTTGGAGGATTCCTGAGAAGGGGAGTGACGTGGTCTCTCCTGAAAATGGACAGACACGTGGGGTCTTTGCTCCAGACCGGCCAGCATCCCACAGCCCAGGTGGCAAATCAGCCTGGTGCTGCACTGGACCATTTCTGGCAGCTCCGGCTGCTCCCTGTCTGGGGCTAATAGGGCTGTGGTGACTCGAACACCAGCAGCCGATGTCTGGGAGTTGGCACACTCTTTCCACAGTCCACATCCATATTAGAAATTCCAAGAGGAGGCAACAGGCAGGAACCAGGAGATAAAGTTCAAGGCCATTGACAAACTGGGTGACTTGGAAAAGTCGCTTCACCTCTCTGAACCTCAGTTTCCTCCTCTGTAAAGAGAGGACCACAAGGTCCTTGCTCTGTGTACTTTACACGGTTGCTCTGAAGATCCAAGGAGGTATTGGGTGCAAACCATTTTTTAAAAAATTTTAAGATTTATTTAGTTATTTGAGGGGTATCTGGGTGGCTCAGTCATTAAGAGTCTGTCTGCCTTCAGCTTAGGTCATGATCCCAGAGTCCTGGGATTAAGCCCTGCATCGGGCTCCCTGCTTCTCCCTCTCCTCCCACTCCCCCTGCTTGAATTCCCTCTCTCTGTGTCAAATAAATAAAGTCTTACCAAAAAAAAAAAAAAAGTTATTTGAGACAGAGAGTGCATGAGCAGGGGTGGGGCACAGGGAGGAGGAGACTCTCCAGCAGACTCCCCACTAAGCATGGAGCCAGACATGGTGTTCGATCTAATGACCCTGAGATCATGACTGAGCCAAAATCAGGAGTCAGATGCTTAATCCACTGAGGCAACCAGGCGCCCTGCGAAGGGGAGGCAACAGTGAAACCCACGAACACTCCTGAAGGCTGACCCTGAGAAGGTACTTCATCAACATTGTCTGTCTCACTGTAGCCAGAGCAAGCTTCTGGGGAAACCGAGACTTGGAGGGATCAAGAACTCCGCCGGGACCACATCGTCAGTAAGGGGTGAGGCAGGATCTGACCCCTCTGGTCTGACCAGGCTATGCTGCCTCACAAAGGGGAGGGAAAAATCACAGTTTGTGTCCCACGCCCTCGGTGCCAGATCCTGAGCCAGTCACTCCACACCCCTGGCAAAGCTGGCTTTAGTGAGCCTATCGTGCGAATCAGGAAACCGAGTTCAGAAAGGCTAACACACTTGCCCAAAGTCACACAGCCAGAAAGCAGCAGAGTTGGATTTGAACCCAGATCAGCCCCATCGGCTTCCCCCAGGCTTCTCCCCTGAAAACCAGAGCAGATCGGTGGCTGAGTGAGTCTCGGCCCCAAGCAAGGAGAGTGGGGGTGGGGTGGGGGTGCTGAAGGGAGGGGGGCAATGCCGGAGGAGCCCCGAGGAGTTGCCTCCCGGAAGACCACGGGCTTTCTAAGGTGAAACAGCCAACAGGCAACGCGTTGTTTTTCCAGTTCACCGCCCACCCGCCCCCTACCCCGGTTCCGCCCTCAGGCTCACGGGAAGGGGACCCAGCTAATGTAAAATCCTTCTGCCCCTGCCCCTCCTGGTCCTCCTGCCGCTCAGAGGCCCTCCTCTGCCTCGGTTGCCTGCCTGGAGCCGGCTCTTGTTTTCATTCTCAGGCTCAGGCGGAGGAGTCCCCGCGACGCCGGGTCCTCCGCTGCGTCCCCCGCCTGCCCGCTGCCGGCCTGGGCATCCGCCAGCGCCGGCCGCCCGCCTGAAACCCAATCCTCCGGGGCAGCCGGGTTGCTCGCTAACAGCGGGCCGCATTGTGCGGCAGGGGCTTCGGGAGAGTTTGGATTCGCTGCTTGGGGACCCACTTAACCTCCGCAAAGGACAGGATGATGGATGGAGGTCTGGGAAGGGGTTGCTGGGGGTGGGGCGGGAGGTAAACGAACACCAGGGCTTGCCTGGGGAAGGGGGAGAAGGGAAGCAGGGACGGAACGGCTCTGCACGGAGAAGAGCTTCAGGAGTCCTCACGACAACCCCGAGGGATGCCGGTTCCGGGCCCCATTTGACGCACAAGGAAACTGAAGATCCGAGAGGTTAGGTGACTTGGCCAAGGCCACACAGCACATCAGAAGTTGAACCGAAGCGAATTGCCCTTGAGCCTTCCTGACGCCCCAAGCTGCCTCCCGCTGGCCAGCATCGGCTCTGTGATTTTTAACCTTTAAAGCCCCTTTCCTTAAGTGAATCCGCAGACCCTTCCTTAAGTAGGTAATAAAAATAGTGATGGCCGTGGGCATTACTGAGTGCCAACTGCGCGCCCCGTGTGTGCTGAGTGCTCTTTGACTTCATTTCATGAGATCCTCACAATGACGGATTGGTTGAGAGCAACGGTCAAGGCCATTTAAAAGGAGAGGAGAGAAGGCCAACTATACTTCAACGATAAAAATTAAGAAAATAAGTAAGAAGAGAGGAAACTTGTCACCCTGCCCTGTGACCTTGACTCGTCAGCCCGACTGGACTGTGAGCGCCTTGCGGGCCCGGCTGCGTCTGGCTCGCTGCTCAGACCATCTACTCCCCCACCTCATCCCCATGACCCAGACATCACATGCTCTCTCCTTCTTACACCATCCGTCTGGGTGACTGGATTTTTCCTCCAGGAAATATAGTCTCCGGTATCAAGATGACTCCTTATACTACTATATCATTCTAAGTGCTTACTCAGTGCCAACCACTGTGCTGTCACCTGAGATAGAATTATTAGTATCCCCATTCGCTCAACCACCCATCATCCGTCTACCCATTCACCCACTCACCCTCACTCACCTTCTCCATCTGTCTGCCATTCCCTGGGCCCCATAACCCACCGCTGGTTCGCCCACCCACCCCGCACAGCTAGCATCCCGCTTCAGGAAGCCATTCATCATTCATACGTTATTCCATGAAGCCAGCTTCCCTTCCTTCCGTCATCTCTTCCTCCCCGGCTTCCCACACGTGGGAGAACGAGCTTCAGAGAGGTGAAGTACCTTGCCCAGTGTCACAAAGCTGGCCAGCAGCACATCCGGGAGCGGAACACAGGTATGCTGTTAACCATGCTGCTCGTAGCCTCCCACACTCTCACTTTATTTTGAACCGTCCCGTTGCACGCAGGTTTACTACTCTGTCACCACACATCCTTTTGGATATGTGTGTGGAGTGTAAATTACAAATCAGTAAGACACAGGCCACTGTAAGTCCAAGCCAGGGTCTGTCAGGTTGGACTCAATTAGCAAGCCTGCTACGGGACCTGCTGGGACTGGATCTATTTGCCTAATTGGCACTGGTTTCTCCCAGTGAAGGACAATTAACTCAAATCCCAGAATCCAGACCACCCCTCTGCTTCTGGGCAAGATGTCAGGCATTTAGCTACATGAAATTTTACTGTTCATTCATCTACCCACTGACCTGCACCCCCACTCATCCGTCTTTCCAACCGTCGAATCCTTGCAATCATCCAGAAAATTTCTCGCTATCTATTCACCCATCCACCTGCCTACTTACCCACCTGCGCACCCTTATCCTTCCATCCATCTGTCTACCCACTCACTTACCCAACGGTCCACCCACCTGTCCATCTACCTACCCATTCTCATACCCGTCCATCCACTGAACCACCAAATCCAAGCAAATACGCCTGAAATCATTCTGCCTTCTTGCCATTTGCCCATCCATCCATCTGTCCATCCATCCATCCATCCATCCGTCCATCCATCCATTCCCCCCTCACCCCATTCATCAGTCTGTTCTTCTATTCCCCAATAATCCACCATCCACTTGCCACCCCAACATCTAGCATCCCACTCAGGTATCTGCCCCGCCGTCCGCCATCCATCTTTCCATTGAACCAACCTCCTTCCCCGCCTTTCTTTCCTTTTGTCTATCTACCTGTCCATTCATGTACCTGTCCTTCTACTCACACCACTTACATTCCTAAAAATCTGCTACCTGTCTATCCACTTCTGCCATCCGGCTGGGCTGCATATATGTGTTAGGTTCATGCTAAATACCGGGGAATCAAAAACAGACACTGTCACTTCCCTCAAGAAGTGTTCTGATTTGGGACAAACTCAGAGGAGGCTTCCCAAATGGGTGATACCTGACCTGAACCCCAAATACTGACTCAGAGAGAGACAGCCAGCCTGGAAGGAGAGAAAAAGAGAAAGAGAAAGGATCAAACTGTGTAAATGCCAGAAGGAGAGAATGTGCATGGCCCCTACAAGGAGTCCTAAGATGGAGAAGGAAGGCCTAGAAGAACTCCAGACACCACAAAGAGCCTTGAATGCCTGGCCAACAGGCTGAGATCATCCTGAGGGCAGCAGGGAGCCTTTGGAAGACTGGGGGATGGGGGGGGAGGGTGGCCTGATTCAGCTGTCACTGAATTCTCTTGAGTAACTGATCCTTTTTTTTATTTGTATTTTTGGGTTTTTTTCCTTTTTTAAAAAATTAATTATTTATTTATTTGACAGACAGAGATCACAAGTAGGCAGAGAGGCAGGCAGAGAGAGAGGAAGGGAAGCAGGCTCCCCGCTGAGCAGAGAGCCCAATGTGGGCCTCGATCCCAGGACCTTGGGATCATGACCCGAGCCGAAGGCAGAGGCTTTAATCCACTGAGCCACCAGGCGCTCTGATCAATTTTTTAAAAAAGATTTTTAAAATTTATTTATTTGACAGAGATCACAAGAAGGCAGAGAGCGGGAGAAGCAGGCTCCCTGCCAAACAGAGAGCCAGATGTGGAGCTCGATCCCAGGACCCTGGGATCATGACCTGAGCCAAAGGCAGAGGCTTTAACCCACTGAGCCACCCAGGCGCCCTGTAACTGATCCATTTATGGATGAAGAAATTGCAGCCCGGGGGTCAGAGAGATACAGAGGACTGTCCCAGGCTACACAGCTAGTCACAAGCAGAACAAAAATTCCACCCCAGTTTTGATGGCTCCAAAGCCCTCGCTCATTCTGAGAGCAGCTGCTGTCTCAGAGGAGCAGTTTCCAGAATGCCTCCCTCCTATGTTAACACTCCCCTCCAGCTCCGCGGCTGTGGCCCTCGGCAGCATGGGTGCAGTGACAGAACCCCCAGGGCGCCGTCTCTGCTCGGCGTGACTCCACCTGCTTCCTCTTGGTCCCCGGGCTCGCTTGCCAACTGCGCCCAGCATCTCGGGCAGTTTAGCAAACATGGCTCTGCTGGGGCTTTCTCTCATGGGTCCGTGTTTCACAGGAGAGCCACCCAGCAAGCTCCTGTCATCGTCTTTGTGCTCACAGCCTCCATGTCTTTGTCATCAGCTACCGTTCATTCCCCACGGCCCCTGACACCCTGAGATGATGCCAGACGAAGAGCTCCTGGCATGGGCTGCTGGGGCTCGTGACACGGCTGTGCACAGAGGCGTAGATGACAGAGGAAGGACTGGGAAGGCACAGGGTTTGACAGGTGGAGAGGACACTGGGAGAGGGGCACCCTGAGCCAGGCAGGAAGGGGACAGGCCAGAGAGGGAGGGAATATAACCGCCCCCCTCCCAGCATCCCCATCACCATGGAGAGATGTTGACAGAGCACCTCCTCTATGCCAGGCCCCGTGCCATGCCGTGGACATCCAGGATCGCACCTAAGTTCATTCAAGCTTCCCCCAAACCTTCAAGGGATGTATCACCATCCCCATTTTGCAGATAAGCAAACTGAGGCTCAGCGAGGCCGAGTTAGTGGGCAAGGATCCCCTGTAAGTCAGCGATGACAGTGGACTAATGTCTGAGCTGAGTGACCCAAACTCCTTTCATGACTCTGGGGAGTCCACAGGCTAGGGGGTGAGGGCCAAAGCAGGGGGTAGGGTCAGGAAGCAGGAGCTTCTAGGCCTGAGGGTGGCAGCATGGAATCAGGGAGGTTCGGTCTGATCTGGAGGCAGGAGGCTGTGGCCAGGGAAGGTGATTGCTGACACCGAGTCTGGTGCTCTTCCCACCACCACTGCTGGGTGCCTTTGTAGCCTGATAGTGTGAGGAGGGGGGCGCTGCCTGCTCTAGGAGGGACCTGGGGTGGGCGGTGACAGTCACCTCACCTGCAATGGGCTTTTCTGGGCTTCTGGTATGGCTGGTGGCAGAGCAGACTTCTTGCCCATGTGAGAGATCATTTCATTTCATGAAGTCATGGAAGGCTTCCAAGGGGAGTTGGTCCCAGTGCTGGGAGGGCAGGGCCCCTCTTCCTCACCTCTGATTTTATAGCACTGCCCTGGGAAGCTGACCAGGTACCCCGCCTGGCCAGGCAGAGATGCTGTCATCAGTTGCCCTGAGGGGACCCGCTCCAGATCCATCTGACAGTCAAGGCCTTCTAGGGGTGGGCCCTGGCCTCTGACCCCGACAGCACCTCCCCCCACCCCACAGGGCCAGGCTGTTCCCTAGTGGAGGCCACGCCTTCAGCTGTCCCATGGCTGAGGCATTTCTCTTCATCATACCCCTGCCTGGAACACCCTCTCTGAAAAGATGGAAGCATAGCAGGCAGGCAGCAGGAGCAAGGCCCAGGGCAGGGAAGAGGAGCTCCCCAAATGTTCTAGACGCTTCCTTTGCCTCCATCACCTGCCTAAGCTGCCTCCCTCTTCACCCCCCCCTTTTTTTTTAAGATTTTATTTATTTTTATTTCTTTGACACAGAAAGAGAGATCACAAGTAGGCAGAGGCAGGCAGAGATAGAGGGGGAAGCAGGCTCCCCGCCGAGCAGAGAGCCTGAGGCAGGGCTCGATCCCAGGACCCTGATATCATGACCCAAACGGAAGGCAGAGGCCCAACCCACTGAGCCACCCAGGCCCCCCTTCACTCCACCTTCTTAACCTGGAAAATTCCTCTTTACGCTTTAAGACTTAAACTCAGGTGTCTCTTCTTCCAGGAAGCCTTCCTGACCCCCATCACCCCTTTCCCCGACTTGGGTCATATAGCCTTTCTCTGGACAACAAGTCACCTGAGTTTGTCTGATGCCCCTTCCAAGCTGGTACTTGGACGGGGCAGGGGTCCTGCAAGGCTGGCTGTGTAGTGGAACATGGTGGCCCTTGGTGTCCAGGGTGACCAGGAGCTGGCTTCCACTGGGCACCAGGGGAGGCTATGTGAGACAGGGAGCAGATGGCCTCAAGCTCACAAACATGGCAGGCTCAGCCTGCCTCAGAGCTGAGCCGACCAGGCGCCTTCCCAAGCTGCTGGCTGTGCCTCTTGGCTTGTCCATCAGGGAGCAGGAGACCACGGCACTGCTGGCTGCAGTCAGGCCAGCGCCCTGCCCTGATCAGCTCTCAATCCCCCAGTCCCACATGGGCCTCTTCCTCACCAGGAATTCTGGGGCGGCGGCAGCTCTGGCAGACGTGATGCTGGGAGCAGGCTGAGGGATTCCTGTTCTAATTAAGGAAGTGGATCTGGAACCTCTGCCTTGTGGCCCTCAGCCCACTGCGTGTACCCTGCTAGTACGGGATGCTTCTCTGACAGGGTCAAGGTATGTGGTGGGTGGTCCTGCGCCCTCATGCCAACTGGAGCTCCTGAACCTGCCCCAGGTCTGCCCCCTGCCGTGACCTCATCTGGGACATGGGAGCACTAAACAAGACTTACCTATGTGTATGGATGCAAAGCTCTTATCTTAGCACAGGGCCTGGTACGGTCACCCTGGCTCGGGAGAGGTTAGTACCAGTTTTTATCACCCCTGCCTGCCAGGACGCCAATGGGACTGCAGACAGCTCCCGAAGAAAGTTCTGGGTAGGGTGGGATGGGCAGCTGCATTTGAGCAGGGATAATTGTCGTAATCCAGACATCTGGCTATTGAGTACCTACTAGGTGTCAGGCACTATGCTAGCTTCTCACCATAAGTGATGCTATTTGGTCCCCATTCGACAGATGAGAAAACTAAGGCTCAGAGAAGGGCAGTGACTTGCCTGTGGTCTCTAGGGAGCTGGTGGCAGCATGGGGATTCTCAGCGAGATCTGGGACTTCCCGCTGCCTCCCATCAACACTCAGAAAGTCCCCCGTGCTGGGCCTGGCAGGGAGCATTAACTTGGCCTTATTTAAAGTTGCAATTATCTGTCCCATTTCCCGCTGGTTATAGCTGAGCTCTCCAGGGAGGTGGGAAGACCCTGATGGAGGATGCCATGAACAGGGAGTTCCTCAGGAATCCTTCTCTGAGCCTGTGACTAAGTGAGCACAGAGGATGTGTGTTCTCATCCTATTCCTGGGCCTCTCTCCCTCTGCCCCTGCCCCAGGGAGCTGGCCAGGCTAGCATGGGGGCTGGGAGAGTGGATGGTGCCTTGTCAGTCCTGCCGAGGCTGCAAAGGGCTCATACCAAGGGTCAAGGATGAGATAGCACCCAATGTAGAGATGGGGAGACTGAGGCCACAGTGTGCGTGGGACACAGACCCAGAGAAGGGCCTCAGAAAGCCCACTGAGAGGTGGAAAGAGGGAGTTGGGAAAGGGCCCTGAGTACTGAGTAGAGAGTAACAGGGCTCGCAGAATGGATTCGGGCTTTTGAATGGGCCGCTGCTTTCTGAAGGCCTTACGGGGGACAGAGCGTCACTGGAGTCCCATTCCAAAGACGAAAATCCTCAGAAAGGAAAGGCTGGGCCAAGGCTGCATGTCGGCCGCTAGAGGGTATGGCCAGCATCAAGCTCAGTGAAGAGAGGTCAGTGGGCCAAGATCCTGTGCAGGTCGGTGAGGAAGGTAGACTTCAGTTTTTGGGCTGTGTAACCCAAACTCCTTTCCTGACCCCAAGCCCAGGTAGTCTGGATGCCCATCCCCCTCTTCCCACTCCAACACAGAATGATTCAGGCACACACCCATTCCCTTTTCCTGCATGAGGTCTCAATGCCCCCCCCCCCCCCCCCCCCCCCCCGTCTTCTCTCCTCTGATCTCAACAGACTCCCTCTCTGGGCGCATGCTGTGTGGCCACAGCCCCTGCCTGGAGGCTCCCAGGCTGCTAGAGGGATACCCAGCAAGCAGTTCTGTGCTTACCATCAGGGCGAGGCGCATACGCTGGGCTGGGGGACGAGGGGAGCAGGAGATCAGGAACCCGGGTGTTGGGTCCAAACACAGGGAAAAAGCATATCCTGCAGGATGGTGTGGGCTCAGCGGCCAGAGCTACATTTGAGCTCTCTTCCTACCCCGTGACCTCAGGCTAGCCACTTCCTCCCCATCTCTGAGCTGTGGGATGGGAACAACATTAGCACCGTGCAGGTGGCCATGACAATACGTGAGCTCATGCACGAGGATGCTGAGCCCAGTGCCTGGCTGTAGTAAGTGCTTAGTAAAAAAGTGGCTGTCGTTACTAGAAGTCCAGGTTCTACACAACTTGGCACAGTCACTCAGTAAAGGAAGTTTTGGTATTGTGATTGCCCCCCGACATTAGCCAGACCCCTCTGGTCAAGGCCAAAGCTGACTCTAGGTCTGCAGTAGATAGAACTATGCCCCCTCCACACAGAAGTCCATGACTTCATCCCCAGAACCTGTGACGGTTTTACAGACCAAAAAGGACTTTGCAAACAAGATCAAGTTGAGGATGGCGAGATGGGTAGAGTTCCCTGCATTGTCCAGATGGGTCCGACGCAGTCACCAGGATCGAGGTGAGAGGCAGGAGGGCCAAGGTCTCAGAGATGGGGGACATGAGCACAGGGCACCGTGGGACACTGCAGACAGAGGGGCTTAAAACCAGGGAAAGAAGCTGGAAGAGGCAATGAAATGGATTCGTGCCCAGAGCTCCTGGGGAGATGCTGCCCCACTGACACCCAGTTCAGACTTCTGACCTCCAGTGCCATAAGACAGGAATTGTGCTGTTTTAATCACTTGTTACGGCACCAGTAGGAAACCACGATACCATCCTTAATAAAGAAAGTGCTCATTTCCTGCGCACTGGCAACCACTCCATCCTTCAGAACCCAAGGAAAGGCCCAGCCCCTCTGCTGAGAGAGGGCAGTGGTGGAGGCTGGGGGTCCACGGCTGCGGTGATGACAGCTGCCCCCCTGCCCCCCACCTCCAGCATTCCCAACCTGCCTGCCAGTGGTATACGTGTCCTGTGGCTGTGGCAAGCCAAGGGCCGGTCCCATGTAACTGGGCACCAGGGAGGCCCAGCAAGTCTCTGTTCTGGACTCATGAGACAGCCGGTAGGGACGGGCTATTCTAGGCGCTACCGTCTCTCTAGTACCTACCATGTGCCAAACCCTGCCCAGAACCCAGTCTTCACAGAGCCTGAGAACTATGAACCAGCCCCATTTTATGGATGAAGAAACTGAGGCCCAGAGAATGAAGCAACATGCCCAAGGTTGTCTGGCTTCCACACGTACAAGCACAGGTGTGGGCAGCCCCGGCCCTCTCTGGATTCCCTGTTTGCACCCAGGCCACGCAGCTCTGCCAGTCCCAGCCTGGGGCCCTCCGTTGCAGGCGGCTGTGGCACCTGGGACTACTCCCTGGGGTCTCAGGGGTACGTCTGCCTCACAGAGGTCAGCACGGTAGCCAAGGTCACAGGGGCCGGACGCCCTTCAGAGTGCTGGGCCCTGCTGGGGAGGAAGAGGCGCTCTGAGAAATGGCAGAAACAGGACCTCTGGATGGAAGCCAGCCCTTCCTCATGGGGAGCGGCTGCCGCTCTGTGCAAAGCCCTCTCCCATAGGATCTCACTCAGGCTTCCTCCAGCTCGCCAGCCCGTTCCCATTGCGCAGAAAACGAGAGGGAGAATGATTCTAGTAAGGGCCATTTGTGGAGCCCCTGGCCGCACCAGGCGCCAGGCTACGCCAGCCGCTGTCCTCTCATTCTGTCCTGTGACACCTCCCCTAGGAGGACACTCTGAAATCATGCTTGTTTTCAACGAGCACACTGGGGTTCAAAAGCCCAGCCCTGCACCCCTCCTGGGCCTCTGTTCATGTCCTTGCCGTGCAGAAGAGCGAATGTGCCCAGGGAAGCTCCTGGCCTGCTCCATGCCCAGAGAGTGAACACAGGAGTGGGCCGCAAACCCAGGTCTCCGGGCCCCCGATGAGTTCGCCTTCCTTTTGGTCACAGGGCATCCCTTGTGTGACACCCTTGGGAGGCAGGGGTTCCAGCTGAATGCCTTGGGAGTCTGGGGGCGGCGGATGGATTCTGAGTCTGCCCAGGGCGGTGGCATATGGCTCTAAATGCATCCACTACCCGGGGCACAAACAGTTAGGACCTGGGAAGCTGGAACTGGAGGTTCCCCAATGAGCCCCGGTACTCACAGGGACACTGGCTGTACCCCGGCCCCTCCCAGGAGCTGTTCGCCTCAGATGACTTCCCGGTGGTGTCGGTGCCCGGCTGGGAGGAGGGAGGAGGCAGGCGGCGCGTCTCTGCCACAGCAGGCCTCAGAGCCCCGCTCGGAATCCCAATTGAGCTATTTTTAATGTGCTTCAATTTTCATTTTCTTTTATTGGAAAACACAGATGGTGACTTGCTGCCCCTCACACACGGAGCGAGGCGCCAGCAGGAGAGATGCGCAGCGAACGCACAAACACCCCTCCTCCCCAAGCTGGGGCGACTGGAGCCGCGACCAGGTCCTGCAGCTGCGCTGTGCCTCAGTTTCCCCAGCCACAAAGCGGGGCCGGCTGAGGCAGCCCCCAAAGCCCCTGCTGGCTGCACAGTCTCTGAAGGTCTGGGTTGGGGCAGGGGAGGAGGCTCCCCTGGATGCTGGCGGCAAAGGGTGTCCAACGGCGGGGGCAGCGTCACCAGGGAAAGACAGGCGTGACGTGCACGGGCAGGAAGGACAGTCGCCGGCTGCGGGGGATGATGCTGTTTAACCCTTCCAGCCACACTCGGGGGATTTCCTGTTCCCATTTAACAGATGAGGAAACAAGAGGCCCTGCCCGAGAGCCCAGTAGCTGGGGAGGGGGTCTGTGTGGGCACATCTCCGGTTCTCCTTCTTGGCCCTCTCCAAACTGCTCCTGTCCACGGTTGTTTACTTTCCTCATTATACAAGCCGTATATGCTCATTACAGACGATATGGAAAATGCAGAAAAGGCAGAAGGGAATGTGAAATACAAAATCATCATCTCCTCAGCTATTGTCCTTCCACCCCTACGTGACCTACTGCTAACATTCTGGTATGTTCTTTCTGCTCTTTGTTTTTTAATTCACATAATTTGTGATGCTTTTAACAGCATCTGCTGGTGGCACAGGGGAGCAGCTGGCTGTGCATCACAATGGACACAGGTGCCTTTTAAAAAACACCGATCCCGGCTGTCCCTTACCCTGTAAGACAGAACGAATTAGAATCTTGGGAACGGCTGGCACTCGGTGGCTGGGAATCTGTATTTCCAACCAGCTTCCCAGGTAATAGGGGAGCAGCCAGCCCTGATCAGCCCACCTGCACTTAGTGTGGCCGTGAGCTGGACCAAGATCCACCTGCCCGGACCATGGTCTGAGCTGTGTGGCCTTGGATGAGTGAATCCCCCTCTCTGAGCTGCAGTTTCCTCATCTGGGAAAATGGGAACCTCCTCTGCAGGGTGATGGGGAGGAGGAGAGGAAAAGGCCAAACAGGCTCTTACATCTGCCTAACACATGGCCACCCTCCCAAGGCTGTCATCAAAACTGTCCCCAAACCATCAACATAAGGGTCCTAAGGCCACGTTCCTTGGGTACAGCTGGTAGGGTGGAGAGGGCCCCAGGGGAGAGAGAAATGGGTACAACAGAGGAAGCAACACCACAAGATCGGGGATATGATCAGCTGTCTCATGTCCCCAGGCACATCGGCCCTCCTGGACTCAGGAGCACGTGGGAACCACAGGCCCCCGCCATCCCTCCTGCAGGACACAAGGGGGGGGGAAGACAGGACGCAGGCTTGGGGACCAGGCTTTGGGAAGGGTGGGAGGCTGCTCCCTGAGGCCAGGCCTATGTAAAGCCACCTGGAGCCAGGGGAGAGGGGCGCAGGTGAGGCAGGGGGCACTTTGAGAAGGAAAAGCACAATATATGTGATCAAGACCCTGTCTCTGCCTTCCCAGAGCATCCCCTTCCAAGGCACAACTCAGACCCTGTCACTCCAGGATTATCGGTGGCTCCTCACTACCACAGACTTCCTGAGAACCCACGAGGCACCAAGCTTCCAGAATGAAGCTCCTGCATTCCCTTCCCTGCTCCTACCTGCCCCACCTCCTCCACACACCAACCACTCTAGTCCCTTAAACAGCCCCTACCCTGCCTGGAATTGACCTTAGCCCAGCCCACCCTACCTGCCAAAATTCTTTTCACTCTCAGGGCCTGGCTCAGAGGTCACCTGCTGAGCTCCCTGGGCCCCTTTCTGTGTGTCCCCGCCCCTGACTCATGCTGAGATAGAATGGTTTCAGTGCCCCACCCGCAGCAAACTGTGGGGTCTAGGAGGGCGGGGTTGGGTCAGATTCCATTCTGTCTGGATAAACCAAGCATGAGCAGCAATCTGAGTCTCAGTTTTCCTAGCTGTGAAATGGGCGAGTCATGTTATTTCTCTCACGTGCCTCAGAGGTTTGTCATCTATAGTAAATTAGAGGGTGTGGATGCATTTTGAAAACTGTAAGTACATAAGCCTCAAGCTGGTGGGCAGAATTGCATGGGTGGGATCTGAAGCAGGTCCCTGAGGTGCCCCTGCCCCCCACACACACACATACCCAGGCCTGCTGTCAGCTAAACCCAAAGTCTGGCATTGCAGGCCATGGGCTGCAGGAGCTGTCGGGAAAATGTGGTTGTGGTGGGGGTGGGGGGCCCTCTGAGGGCGCTACTGTCATTAGGGGAGGTGAGCTGCTAATTGCTCCGTGTGAGAACAACGTTGCCCACACCTCCTCTACAGTGTGGCGCAGAACACAGTACGGGTGGGGGTGGAAAATACTTTGAATTCTCTGCCCAGAGGCTCAGAGACACCTAGAGAAGTGGCCCTTAAAGGCAGAGCCATAGAGGGTAAGTGGTCAGTGTGGCCAGAGGCCAAGATGAGACTCCTTCCAGATGGTGGCCCAGCGCACCACAGTTTACAAGGCACTGGCCCCTTCATCATCTAGTGCTTCTCTTACCACAATTCTGCCACACGGACATTCATTCATTCCTCGCCCCTTCCCTGAGCATCCCCTATCTGCCTCGGGCTGGAGGAATGGGTTCCAGCCCCTGGGGCAATGCTGACTACAAGGAGGTGGGGACAGGATGTGCACGGGGCAGACAGAGCGCCCTCCTTATGTGTAATAAAGGGTAACAGGTACTGCCTCAAGGGGCGCACATGGGGCCACGTGGGAAACAGTTCTTGGTGGCCTCATTGTACAAGTGAGGCCAAGGGTTTGGCTCAAGGCCCATGGCGACTGATGGCTATGCTGTGCTCTTCCGGGAGGCCTTGTGGCTGGTGAGGGAGTGAGCCAGGAAGATAATGGGAACAAATGTTCCAAGCAGAACAAAGAGTAAGTGCAAAGGCCCTGAGGAGGGCGTATTCATTATCTGATTCCAGAGTGTTCATTGGCTACCTAGAGGATGGGCGCCATGGTGTCCTACTTCTGGGTGTCCTGTACGCCCATTTGGGAGGCAGCGCCCATGCAAATGAGCGACGGCTGCCTCTAGATACCCAGGCCTGAGGGGCTTTGATCCAAGGACTGACTTGCCTGGTGCTCTTGCCAGGTGCACCCAATCTCCCTGCCCTCGACCAGCTGCCTCAGGAAGCCCTTTCCAGGAGGAACTGCCTCCCCTCTGTGTTGCTCCGCGCAACCCTCTCTGACCCACTGCCTTTCCAGGTTGAGCTGCTGGAGATCTGGCAGGGGGCGTCAAGCTCTGCAGGGTCATCCCCAGCTTTGGGGACCCCCATACCTAAAAATAATGACTGACACATAGTAAGCACAGTCTTATTTTTAGGATCCCCACTGCACAGATGAGAAAACTGAGGCTCAGAGAGAGGACAAAATTTACTCAGGGTCCCACAGTTGCTAAGTAAAAAGAGCAAAGACTTACATTCACATCCGAATCCAGACTCTAATCTGCTCCAGTCCTTCTAGAATGCCCTTAGCTCTCTTTCCCATCTAGCCAAATCTTACTATACTTCAAGGGCCACTGCCTTTGGGAAACCCTCCTCTAGTGGCCCGATTCCCCTCAAATGCTCCCTACAGCCTGTCTGCCTGTGGGTCAGTATGGTCTTCTGGCGGGGGGTGGAGGGGGGCCTGGGCAGCGATCTCAGCAGAGGCAGAATGACCCAAACCCTGAGGCCCTGGCAACAGCAGCCTGCCCATCCCCCAGAGCATGGAGAAGGTCCTCCCTTCTTTCTCTGACATGGCACCCCGCCATTACTCTGAATTTTAAAAACATGGTTTTTAAGTGAAAGACGTATATGCTTATTATAAGACACTGAAACATTATTGAAGAGTATAAAATGGAAAGTCAAAGCTCTTTCTCCAGAGGGAGTCACAATTAGGAATCATTTAGACATTTCCCGTGCATAAAATGTATATAGAGAGGCATAAATGCACATCTCTCCCTCTGAAAGTCACAGACGACATCATACTCAACGTACTGTTTGTAACCTGCTCTCAACGTTTTATAGACACCTTCTGACCCTGGTACAGAAAGCTCTGGCGCATTCTTTCTCCTGGCGACTGGTGTGGGACAGCTTCGTCCAATCTAAGATTCGAGGATGCAGCCCCCCCCTCTGCTCACCCCTCAGGGAGTCTGTGAGGAGAAACTGAGGCAACAGGTGCAGGGGCTTCCGGGAATGGCGGGTGGAATGACCTGGGGTTGTGCCCTCTGCTGGGCCCGCTGGGTTCCGAGGTGGAAGTGGGGTCAGAGCAGGTCCACGGGCTAGAGAAGATCCTCCCACTCTCCCCTCTTCCAACAGGCTTGTCTCCCGCGCCCACTACCGCCGCCTGCCTCGGCCCACTTCCCCCACACCTCATAAATCTGCAGACAGCCAGGCCTGCTCAACCTGCCGGGACACCCTCCAGGGACTCCCAGATAAAGCTGCAAATGGGCAGAGGGCTGGGTCTCTAGGGCCCGTTCGGCCCCTCTGGCCCAGACCCTGACCCAGCTGGGCTTGCCCTGGACGGGGAGGCGGGGGGCGGGGGGGGGGGTGCGTCCTGGGGGTCAATCTGACCGAAGGTTGCCTGTGCCCGTCTCAGGGGACCATTCCAGTCCAGCTGCCCGGCCAAGCTTCAGCCTCCCCTCTGGACCTTTCCACCGCCCATCCATCCTGAAACCGCAGCCACACAGACCTTTCCTGAACACCCCTTTTATCATATCACTCCCTGCTCGTGGCCGGCTGGTGGCTCCCCGGGGCCTGTGGGAGAAAGTGCGAACTTCTTCCCCCGGAATTCCTGAGCCAGCCCCAGCGGCCCTTCCATCCTGATGTCTCCACACCCCCACCCCAGGGCCCCTCAACCAAGGGGGGGTCGGCTCCTCTCACTGCATGTTCCCACCTCCCTACTCTGCCTAAGTCCACGTGGTGAATATCCATGAACCCAGAGACAGATGTGGGCTGCACCCGACAATGATGTGACTGTGGGCACATCACTTGTGCTGTTGGAGCCCTATCTTCTTATGGGACAGGGAGCTGCCTTTCTAGAGTTGTGGGCATTGCATAGAAGTAGATATGCAGAGGGGCGCCTGGGTGGGTTAAGCCTCTGCTGTGCTCAGGTCATGATCTTAGGGTCCTGGGATCGAGGTCCACATTGGGCTTTCTGCTCAGCAGGGAGTCTGCTTCCCACCCCGTCTCTCTGCCTGCTTCTCTGCCTACTTGTGATCTCTCTCAGTGTCAAACAAATAAATAAAAATCTTAAAAAAAAAAAAAAAGAAGTAGATATGCAGAGGCGCTTGGGTGTCTGTTGGTGAGGTCTGCCTTTAGCTCAGGTCTAGATTTCAGGGTCCTGGAATGGAGCCCTCTGTCCCTTCTGTGCGAACATCATACTCAACATACTGTTTGTAACCTGCTCTCAACGTTTTATCCTTCTGTACCCCTCCCTCTGCTTGTGCTCTCTCTCTCTCAAATAAATAAATAAAATCTTAAAAGAAAAAGATAAAAAAAGAATGAGCTAAGCCCATCTTGGCCTTTCAGAAGAACCTCCTTCCTCTCCTCCCTGTGCTCCTGCACGATCACCGCGATCATCGTATCAGCAAACACACGTAGTGCCTGTGCCCGGACAGCTGGAAACATTTACATGTATCTCACTTTATTTAATCGTAACACTCCTGTAAGACAGGCACCGTATTTTCCCCATTTCACAGATGAGAAAACTGAGGTCCAATGCAGTGAAGTAACTGTCCAAGGCCATTGGCAGAGGGGGGCAGAACAAAAACTTGAGCCCTGGGAACCTAGCATCCCCAGGTAACCTCTCCTCCAAAAAGCCTTTGGAAGCTTCGGGAGATGGTCTTCGCTCTGTCTTAACGTCATTTCTGCAATAGCAAGAATTCAGAGTCACCCTGAGGACACTGAACCTGGGTGGGGGCAAAGGGTGGGGAGGAGGCGGGGACAGTTGGGACAGAAGTCTTTCTTTCCGGGGCTCTGTCCTTTCCATCAGACCACAGCTTTGCTGAAGGCAGCCCCCTGCCTATTCAGTTTTGGGGACCTCCCCTCTCCTGTATCCATGTCAAAAATATTTCCTGGTGTTTATATTTCAAAACCCTGTAAAATTGAGTGCAAATGGACTGGGGGCAGGCAGGTCAGGGTCGTGAAAGGAGGACCGAGTTTTCCAGGTTCCCTGTGACGTGGACGAGCCCCTTTTGCTCCTAGACCCGTTTCTCACGGGGACCATCTGCGAGAGGATTCAGCGGGACCTGAAACCGTTTCCTAGAATGCTGCACAGTGAGAACGTTTCTCCCTGTCCAGTTCCCTTCAATCCCCTGACCACAAAGTGAAAGCCTCCACTGGGGGCTGCTGAGACTTCAACGCCTTCCTGAAACATCGCTGGGGTTTTTAACAGTAAGTGGCAAGCGGGCCTCGAACTCAGGGTCTATGAAGAGCTGCCCCTGGTGCTCTGCTCTCCGCCTCACCTGCGGCCCTCCCCTTCCAGCCCCAGTGCCTGAGGGGCCTCTACCGTCTCACTTTTAGCAAACAGGGACATGCCCGGGAAGCAAGTTCCCATGAGCAACCTTGGCTAGGGAGGGGGACGGGGCCAGTCTGAGGCTCCGTCCCGACATCCTGGTGAGACTGAGCCCCAGGTGTCTGCAGCCATGACCAGCTTTGGGCCATGCCCTTGCATGGCCTTTGCTCTCTTCCTGGTGCCCCTCTGGTCCCCCAAATCCCACCTCGGGCTCTGTTCCTTTCTGCCAGGGCCCAGCTAGGAGAGGGAGTGTGGGCTGGAGCCCGACCACAGCCATGCTGTCCTCCCTCTGCTGTGTTCATAGTTCATTCCCTTCTGCTTGTGTCGAGAGATAGTGCTGTTTTATTGATTGCCGGGAGATGGACTTTCCTTCTAATACCTTTACTCCAGTAAACAGAAAAGTGAGGTATTTCAAGAACAGCACTGAGAACGTGGCTCGAGCAGATAGAAGCTGAGACTGACCCCTGGGAGCCACAGGACGAAAAAGGTCTCTGCACCCCTTTAAGCCCTAACGTTCTGGTTCAGTGTGGGGACATTTCTGCTATTTTTGTGCATTGAAATAGCTTCTTGGCTGCCCCATCTCTCTCCTGTGGTGGCCACAGGGGGCCCCACTTCTCTGGGGTGCCCCTGAGGGGCCCACTGATGCCCCGGTGGGCAGAGGGCTCAGGCCCAGGCTGCAGGGTCCTGTAGCAGAGCCTGGAGCCCCTACCCTGACCCGAGTATCTTTGGCCTGGGGAAAGATGAAGCCGGGGTCAGGGAGCAGACTGAGTCCTTCCCTTGTCCCCCCCAATCCCAGCACCCTCTGGGCTCGAGGTAGAGGTTCTGGGAAGGCCGCCTCACCACATCTGCAGCTCGTTATGCCGAGAAGCTGGAGAGTCGGAGGATATAAATGGGTCCAGCAAGGGTTTAGATAAATATGGGGATGATAGATCCGCGCCAGGTTATTGAGGGGAAGTGAAAGGATGTTCGAGGAAGATCCTTAACCTTGTCAAGCTCCTCGACAAACTGTCCCCGGGGGGGCCGTCTGCTCAGCAGCCTCATCTCCTGCCTCTCCCCCACACGCAGTCCAAGCGCGGCCGTCCAAGCACGGCCAAAGGCAGAGACGGCTCCCTCTCAGGACACCAAGAGCCCAGCCCTCTGCCTGGTGTGCTCTTCCTGTCCCCTTTCACGGGGCTTCGGGAAGCTGTCCTTGGCCACCCAGGCTGGGTGTGACACCTGGCCTTCCTCCTCCAGTGCCTGGGCTGGATTGTCTCGTATGTCTGCCCAGCTACTGGACTCGGCCCCAGGAGTCTAGTGGACGGCCCAGGGTGTCGAAATATAGGACAGCAAGAACTGCCCCCATTTAGCAAGTGCCCACCGTGGGCCAGGATGGACACTCCACACTCCACACGTGTCCACTCATCTAAGCCCCATGACAGCCTGGTGAGTCAGGGCCTCTCATCATCCCCATTTTACAGATAAGGATGCTGAAGCTCAGAGAGGGGAAGCAACTTGCCCAGGGTCACACAGCCAGAAAGAAGGGCACGGAGCGCAGGCTCTTTCTTCCGCATCACGATACCTCACCCGAGTTGTGGGCGAACAATGACCGCGGGCCGGGAAAATGAATGGGAAACCAGGTATCTGCTCAGATCCAACTCCTCACGGTCCTTTCCAAAGCATCTTACTGAAAAAGGGTTCTGATTCCCTTGTATGTCCTGTCTACACGGTAGGAGGGCCGCATGGTGATTTTTCTATCACATGAGGCATGCAAACGGTCATGAGTAACATCCGTACAGGGCCTTGGACCTTACAGAGAACATTCATCACGTAAGTCTCCAAATAGCCTTGCGTGGTAGGTTTCGTTTGACAGATGAGGAGATGGAGACTGAGGAAGAGAAACGACCCACCCAAGGCCACAGGCTCTAGCGTTCAGCCAGGGAGTGGGACCCCCGCCCTCAGGGTGACATGCAGACCACCTCCTGGCTTCGGGAAAAGCTGCCCCCTCCCCACCCACAGGACCTAGGTCTTCTCATCTCTGTGATGGAGACAGTGACCCCCCCATTCAGTTTCCTTCAGCAGAGCCTTCTGCCCCTCCAGGACAGAGGTGGCCCTTTCAGGGACTGTGAAAGAAGCTAGCTGAGCCGTGACACCCACTCCCACCTTTCTGGGCAGCTGGGCCCACTTCAGCTCACACACACACACCCCCACACCCCACTAACTGTCCCTGATTTTGTTCATCCTCACTCTACATAGGAGGACAGCAAAGCCCAGAGAGGCGAAGCATCTGGGTCCATCACAGGACCACAGTTTGAACCCAGGTCAGCTATGCCTCTGCAAAGCAGAGGCTGTGGAACCTACTGGAAAGGTATGAAAGTGGGAAGGTAAGCAGGGACACGTGGCTGAGGACAGAGCTCTGCACTCAGGCTGAAAGAAGTCCTGGGAGAGAAGGTAGAAAATGTGAGGAAAGTCAGCTCAGAGGTGACCCGGAGGCTGTTGGGGTGAGGGCCTGTCTGTGCTGGGCACAGCAGACACGGGGATCGTGTTACCCACACACTTGCAGGCGGGGAGAGCATCTCAGCCCTCCCGCCGCCTGGCGTCCCATCAGCCCCTTGCGGGATGCAGACAGGTGTGAGCTGCAGGTGAGCCCCCCCCCCCCCACTCCTGCCCCCATCCGCCCTGGAGGCTGTGTGACCTCAGGCAGGTCCTGTCCCCAATCTGGGCTTCAGCTTCCCCATCTGGTAGAGGAGGGGCTTGGACTAGCGTGGATCTTCTCAAAACCGGTCACTCCCAAATTATTTTTAGGACTTTGGCCGCATCTATGTAACCACTTGAACTCTGGTTTACCTTTCAATGAACTCACCTATTTTTACTGAAATAACGCTCATTAGCAAAGGAGAAACCGGGCCGCCCTGTCAGTAGAAGAAAGCCAGCACCGATTCCTGTAACCAGACGTAGTTTGGCGAGGTGGTGGAGAACACAGCCTCAGCCTACTCATCTGTAAGATACAGATAATAACGATGCTGATCTCATAAAGTTGTTATGAGGATAAAAGGAGTTTGTATTTGCAAAGCCCATAGATGTGTCTATTAAAATAAAAATATGAAAACAAGCTAGGCACCCTGAAAGCAAGACGACGCCCTGGCATTCCAGCTCCCCAGTAGGGTCTGAGCCTGAGGCCTGCTTTTCCCTATTGAAAAGAGAGATTAGCGGCTGTCACAGAGGTGTGAGAGACATGTTGGCAGGAAACAGAGACTTTCTCCGTGAGTAATCAACAGGCGCGCAGGAGAGAGGAAGGGGGACTTTCTTACCGGGTGATTTGGTGTTATTTAATGCCATTTCCGTGTCTCTCTCCTCCCCCCTAACCCCACCCCGTCCCACACCTCCCCAGACTCTGCGCTGTTGGACACCCCGGTAAACACAGGGTAAAGCACATCCACCCCAGCCTGGCTCTGTTGCCCTGGGACTCCAGGAAGAGAGGAGAGCAAACCTCTGACGCCACACAAGGGTCCGGGCCAGGGATTTTCCCGGGTCAGCCCCGTTTCAACTGTCGCACTCTGTTTCTCTTCGCAGGGAGGTGGTTCCCCAGGAGGCGTGGAGCGAAAAGATTCTGGGACTTTGAATTTCATTTCTGACTTGCCTCGGAAGAGTCTTATCCTGGGCTCTGGAGCATTTCTTCAGCTGCCAGATAAGGCTAAACTACCTACCTGCGAGGGTTAGCCCAGGCATCGGCACGGCAGTGCTGCTTGAGGGCTTAGCACAGCTCTGGGCACAGAACGAGCACACAGTCAGTGATCGAGCACACAGTCAGTGATTGTGGTCGTGGTTGTTTCAGATAAATGCAAAATCGGAGAAAGAAGTCCTTTGTCCGACCCTGCGTCTTAATTACAGTAACTGTAATGTTTCATGCCTCCCCTTCTCATACCCACCTTTCCGTCTGTCTGTCCTTCTGAGAGCTCCGTGAGGACAGGGACCGGCTGGCTCCTGTCAGTGCCCTCAGCCCCCAGCGTAGGGCGGGAACGCCCCAGAAGCCCAGCTGCCCAAGAGTTTGTTGAATGAATGAATGAAGTCATGGCTCGGGGGACCTAAGACAGCCTGAGGACAGAGGGAGGTAGTGTCCACCCTTCTCCATACCGGACCTTATCCCTTCAGTTTCCTTTCCCCTTCCCTGAACATAGCACTGGAGGGACAACTCTCCTCAGTGGGCGCTGATGTCATGCTAGGATTTGTGATGTCACACAACCAAAAACATCTTCTGTAGTCACCCCCAAAACTGAACACCTTCGTCTGGAGCCCTTGATTCATGCCCTTGTCTCTGCTGGGGGTTTATGAATGGAGTGTGAGGGGAGACAGGGCCAAAGGGAATGCACATCCCAGGCTCTGCCCTCCGTTCCTCTTTCTCCACATCAACATGTGCTGGTGACCAGCAGTCACGAGGTACAGAAGAATGGGACAGGCCCTGATGGTAGGAGCTCACAGAGAAGAGACTTCAGCACATGTGTAGCCTGCCCTGTTGGCTTTTATAAAATACTATATACTCGGCTCTTTCTAGAAAGAATTTGAGAGAAATTTATAATTAAAAAAAAAATCTATATATGACAGCTAAACTACACTTAAGTTAAAAAAAAAAAAAAAAACCCCAAACGCTTAGAGGTAAGGGAAAAAGAACTGTTCCATGAATCTGGAATGACAGCATAACTGTAATCAGGAAACAATGTTTTGCCCTGAGCTTCCTGGCAGCCAAAGTGAGAAAGGAAACAGGTTGGGGTTGGGGGGGAAGAGGAAGGGCAATCACAACAATGGTCAAAACTTACTGAGTGCTCAGTCTGTGCCAGGCATTAAGAGCTTTATGTGTGGAAGCGATATAACAAAGTAACCCTGTGAAAGAGATAAGATCATTGGCCTCATTGTACAGATGGAGAAATGGAGGCAAGAAAGGATTGGGATGTGCTCAAGGGGCCAGCAAACGGAGAAGTGAAGACACGAACTAGGAAATGTAGCTCTAGAGCCACGCCAGCGGCTAGACACCACGCGGTACTGCCAGGCCTTATTCCCATGCTTTCCCCCTGGCTTCCCTTAGGCCTACCAGGCAGCATGATTATCTGCATCTGCCAAATGACATAACCAAAGCACAGAGAGGTAAAGTGACCTCCCCAAAGTTACACAGCGTGCCAATAGCACAGTGGGCCCTGGCCAACCTCCCTGTCCTTCCCCCTTCAAATACTGGCTCAGCTCCATGGCACGACAGCTTGGAGAGTTCATGCCACCGACAATAGGAAGCAAAGGGTTCATTCCCGGTGATGAGACAGGTCACATCTGAGCCCCCAAATGGCAGGGGCATCCTGGCAGCTTGACTGTCTGCTCACCTAGAGGCCGTCCCCTGTCGGCACAGGTCCCTGCTGACTGGGGGGTCTGGCAATGCCGGTTCACACAGGCCACAAGCCATGCCAAGGTGTTTGCTTTGCTCCCCTGAGCGGGTGAGTAATCTAAAACCCTGCCTCCTGCCTGTGCTTGTGTGGGGTGTCCGCAGAAGGGATATGGAGGATCCCAAACCCCTCTCGACTTGCCCACCTGGATCACAGAGCTTCTGGAAGAGCCTGGCCTGTCCAGAGCCCACAGACCTTAATGGAGTTTGGGCAGGTAACTTCATTACTAGTGGGGGAACAGCAAGGCCCGGCTAAAATAATTCAGTAAAAGCAATGGTGTCTGGCACATAGAAAGTACCTTAGGTGATATTAATGCAATTAACCTGGCCTGGGCCTCTCTGGGGTCCACAGCTGCTCTGACCATGGTGGACAGATACGAGCCTGCCTCACTAGGGCCCCAGCCCAGCGACGGAGGTCAGAGCAAAAGACAGTTCTGTTCTGTCTACCGCTCTGCCTGGGCTTCTGGTATAAAGCAGTCGGTGCAGAAAGCAGAGTTTCCATCCCAGCCCTGCTTCCGGCTGGCTGTGTGATCTGGGGTCAGTCCATCCCCCTCACTGGGCTTCAGTCTCCCCTTCTATAAAATAAGGGGCTGGGACTGAGGGGCTCCCCGACCCTGACCCCTCGTCATTTCATCCTTTACTTCATCTGGCTTCCCAACACCACCAAGGAGGGAGGCAGCGTGGGTCCTGACCCCCCTCCAGAGAGGAGGAAAGCAAGACTGAGTGAGAAGTGAAGAATTTACACCCCGAGGCTGTTGTAGAAAGAAGGGCGCAGCGGGAAGCGTGTGGACACAGCCTCGGACGGAGCTGGGTTTGGAGCCCAGCCCTTCCACTCCCTCGCTGGAAGGTAGCGAAGGAAAGGCTTCACCCCGTCCTGACCTGACTTCTGCACCTGAAAGGGAGGGAGACCCCCTTGCAAGAGAGGGTCAGGAAGAGGAAGGTGCCCAGGGGCCAGCACGGTACACCCCAGGTGGTCAGTGAGGAGGCTTTGTAGTTCTTCTCAAAGACCAATTTCACCATCTCCTCTCTCTTCTGCAGGAAAGTCTGGAATGTCTTCCTGTTGCCCCAAATATGAGGATACACAGGGTGGGGCTTAAGCAAGAGCTACAGGCCTCCCTGCTTCATCCCCTCTTCTCCCTTTCCAACCCCTTAGGTTCTCTCGGCTGCCAATAATCCACACTCCTGCTGTGTCTTTGCCCAAGCTATGGCCCCCACTTGGTGTAACCTCCCTTCCCTCTAGGCCAGGTCAGCTCCCATTCATCTTTCAGGCCACACTTGTATGTCACCTCCTCCAGGAAGCCTTCCTTGGCCTCCCTATCAGATCCAGTCCTCCCTTACAACCTCTTCTGAAGTAGCTAATAAGGGGTTGTCCCACATCTATGAGGTTCTCTGATGACTGTTTGCTCAGTCAACAGGCTCTATGTTTCTTGAGGGGCAGGCGTCTTGCGTGGTCTTGCCACTACTGTGGCAAACCCCTAGCTTAGGGCCCGGTCCACAGTGGATGCCCAGTCCTTACTGGATCTTGCTCAATGCAGAGCCAACAAAGCCAATCACTATGTGGCTGGAGGTCCTGTGCACAAAGCCTTGGTGGCATGTTGAGAGGTCAAAGTGATCCCACCGTGTCCCCATTTTACAGACGGATCACAAGGGTGTGGGAATGGGGGTTGGGCAGAGAGACAAGCTTTGAAAGAGAAGCTGCAGATCATCACAGAAACCAGATGAGTTTCTGGCCCCTCTGGTCACATCTGTGGGCAGACACCAGCCCCTCTTTGGCTCAAGGCTACTGACCCCTCTTGGCCCAGCCTGGGCCCTACACGACAACATCAACAAAGTCCCCACAGCTGAGCACCCGCCGTGTGTCAGGGCCCCGCACGGATGGTGATTCTCTCATTAAATTCTCAAAACCCCCTGACGTAAGGATTGTCACCCTCTTCTAGAGATGAAAGGAACTAACACTCAGAGAGGTAGAACCACTTACCCCAAGTTACAGTATCAGAAAATGGAGAGGGGCACTGTTTGAATTGTAATCTTTTCATTGAGGTATAATACCCATACAGTAAGGTGCACAGATACGACGTGTATAGCTTGATGGTCAAATGTCTATACTCACATAACTACTACCCAGAATGTTCTTCGTGTCCCTGTCTCCGCACCGACCACCACAGGCAGTCACTAGCTTCTACCACCATTGATTAGTTCTGCCTGTTTGTGAAGTTCCCGTCAATGAATCACTCAGATCGTATTCTTTGGTGTCCGGCCTTTTTCCCTCAGCATAGGGATTTTAAGATTTATCCACAAAGCTGTGTTGCCAGCAATTTGTTCTTTTTTATTGCTATGTGGTATTCTCTTGTGTGGATACACCATGATTGATTTTTCCAGTCTTTGTAGATGGACATTTGGGTCTTTTCCAATTTGGGGCTATTACGAGCAAAGCTTCTGCGAACGTTCAAGCCCAATACGTGCATTGGTGAGCGTGTGCACTCATTTCCTTTAGGTATACACTGGATGGGGAGTAGGGCAGCTGGGCCATGGGGTAGGCACACATCTAGCTGTATTAGAACGTGCAAAACTATTTTCCAAAAGGTCTTATGTGACCGTACTCCCATCATCACCCTAAACTGTTTCTTAGGGAAATCATGGTGTGGGGTGATTTGGTTATTTTGGATAAAGTTGATTTATTGTGTTAATAATCACATGGGACTGGACTCTTTGCAATACTACCGGTGATTGCCATTAGAAATAAACTCACAGGGGCACCTGGGTGGCTCAGTGGCTTAAGCCTCTGCCTTCAGCTCAGGTCATGATCTCAGGGTCCTGGGATCGAGCCCCGCATCGGGCTTTCTCCTCCACAGGTAGCCTGCTTCCCCCACCTCTCTGCCTGCCTCTCTGTCTACTTGTGATCTCTATGTCAAATAAATAAATAAAATCTTTATTTAAAAAAAGAAAGAAAGAAACTCACAAATCAATTATAAGCTCTTTATCAGACTTCCTATGTGCAATTTGGGGTTTCAGACAAATGTGGCCCCATTGATGGCTGACCCAGACAACAGGTCAGGCTCTTGGACTTGGAGTCAGGGGCTCTAGACCAGAAGCAGATGAAATGACCATTTATAGAGGTGTAGGAAGAGGCTGGGTCCTGTGTACAAGGCTTCTATTCATTTCCTTTAGTCCTCCCAAATGTATTGTGAAGCAGTAATGACTATCCCATTTTATAGAGGAGGAAACTGAGGCTCAGAGAAGGACGTGCCTCAGCCTGGGTCTCACAGAAAAGAAGTGCACAGAAAGAGTGGCTTCCTGGTGTTGCAGGTCAGAAGCTGATCAGGGCATTAAGAACAGCCCTGGCATCATGGAGCCCTAGGTTAATGTGACCACTAACAGCCACTGCGTGCCCAAGCGAACAATGCCAGCACAGGTCTGTGCCCAAGAAAGGCTTGCTAATAACTGAAAGACCAGTGAGTGTAGCTAATGTCAAGATGGAAACAGAACAAGGATGCTTGGGCAAAGTTGGGGGTTAACTTCTCTGCCCAGACAGACAATATCAAAGCGCTTCGAATAGAGGGTCGATAAACACTGTTCCTCTCTTGTGCTGGGGGAGGCCAGGACCTGGGAACGCTGTTTAGAGCTCTAGCTCTAGCGGTGTTGCCCGCACCTCAACCCTTGCCACCAACATTCCATCCATGACTCCCGACCGGCCCCCGATGCCTGCTCTGACTGCAGAAATGGCCGTCTGTCTCCAACATGTCTCGTTCCAGGCTCCGTGCTTCATCAGCCTAGCAGTCTCTAGGCCAGTGACTGTGGGACCTGACCATACCATGAGCCCAGAACTGTGCCAGAGCCAGTGTAGCCTCTGGACTCATCAGGCCAGCAGGGGGATATGCTCAGACCCCCGGAGCTGGGGCCCTGGTGCTAACCCTGGCTTGGCCCCCACCCACTTATTCACCCAGGGCCTTTAGGTAAGTTCCCCTCTCTGAGCCTGTCTTCCCATCTGTAACAGGAGGAGGTTGTGAGGAAAATAAAACAGGGCAGAGGAGACGTGGGGGCAGGGCTGTTGTGCCTGGGCCTTGGAGGCTCACGCCAAGTTCAAATCCCCACTCTACCACATCCCTTCGGGGGCAGGTGCTTTAACCCACACTGAGCTTCAAATTTTTTTGCATCTGAAACAGGGAGAAAAAAATAGCGCCCACCTCACAGATGGGCAAGAAAGGCAATTAGCCCAGTGCGTGGCACGTTTCAAGTTCTGGGGCGGGTTGCGACTATTCCTGCCGCGCTCGTCATTACTGCTCTTGCTCGGCGACTTGAGAAACTGATCAAGTTTTTTTGCTGGGAAGAAAACCGGGCTGTCAGAGCGAACACACCCTGCCTTCCCGGAGGCTTTTCGATTTCATTCCAGATCTCTGAACAGGAGGAACAGATGGGCCCCACGGCCCATCCGCTCACTCAACAAGTATTTGAGTGCCTACTATGTGCCAGGAGTTATTCTAAGTGTCAGGCAGTGAGTGAGTGGCTCACGTGCGACGGTGGTTTTGTGGGGGGAGGCGGGGGCGAGAATCCCCTTATCTCTCAAGGAGAGACAAGATGGCTTGGGATTTAGATAAGAGGGAGCCGAGGGGACGTGGGCTGGGGGCGAGAACAGCCAGGTGTCAGGAGGGGAGGGAAAGCAGACGGCTCTAGGAACTCGGTCTTCAGGAGTTTTACTTAGAAGGAGGATAAAGCAGAGGGGACAGACTTTCAAGGTGTCAGTTGAGGGAGACAAGTCCCAGCAGCCGTGGTGTGCGTGAGGAGACATCTCCCAAGGCTGCCGCTTCAGGGAGAGCCTTGGGGCGGGGGGTGGGCAATGGGACAGAATAAGAAGATAAGAGGATGAGGGTCTCTGAAGCCAGTGCCAGCCCCACAGAACCCCCCCTTAGCCCACCCCCACCGGTGCACACTGGACCCCACACATCCGGGCCCTGGATGTGGGACTGCCCCCTCCACTTCCTCGTGGTGGGCGGGTGGGGGGCAGCAGTGAGCAGAGCGCCCCAGCCAGGGTGCCCGTCCCTGCGTTCAGTGAGCGAAGTCATGGCCAGGGCAGGGGCGGCTCACCCTCACCTGGTGCCCACTTGACTGAGCACCCAATTAAGAGCTTTGCACAAACCCCGCCCCACAACTGAGGGCAGAAATTTCTATTTCGCTCCTCCTCTTAGGGATGAAGACAATGAGCCTTGGGGAGCCCAAGAAAAAGTCCAAGGCCACCAAACATTGGTAACGGCGGAGAAAACACTACGCTGCTGACTGCTCTATACAGGGGTCTGTGGACTGAGGGACTGGGTATCTGGAAGGGAACGGAGTGGGTGGGGAAGGGCATTCCAGGGGCAGGCAGGGCAGTGTGGAAAGGCAGGGTGAGTAAGAGGCAGAGCAAGACATTGAGGGTAGCAGAACATGGGGCCGTGAGGAGGGCAGTAGGTCCAACTGGGCACCCTGCCCCCTGGTTGGCATGGAGAAAGGCGTCGAGGCAGCTCTGATCGCCATATGATGACAGACGTGCGGGCACGCTTGCTCACAATGGACTCCATGGCAGTGCCATTGACAGCCCGCTAGCTCACAGAACCCCAGGGCCATGGGGCCAACATTGAAGAACCGTGGAGGCCCAGTGGGGGTTGCTCTTGGCCTTTACAGAGTGGAGCCTGGGCAGTGAAATATTCTGCAGTGGGCAGAACACTCCCACAAGAGGAGGAACTGTCCTGGCCAAGATATGAACAGCAGCCTTGTTTAATAAATAAAAGTAGATTAGACTAATCATGACACCTACCCCCTAATAGGAGAACCCTACCCCAGTGACCCTATGTGAAGAGAACTATAGTGAGGCCGAATGACGGGGACATCACCCAGATGGCAAGGACCTGGCTGTGTTGGTACCACTGAAAGAGATCTCAGGGTCACAGGGGACCTCAAGCTGAGTACAAGGAAGCAACAAAAGGCTCAGGCAAATCGTTTGGGCCTGAAGCTTCAAAAACGGGGTTTATTTAGATAATCCCTCCCCAGGCCTCCTTGCCTCAGCGCCTGGTTTCTCTAAGGATTTATTTTGTGAAAATGTCTCTCTCAACAAGTAAGTTATCCTACCCTGAGCCGACGAGGGAATTCTTCTCTGCGTTCAAAACCACAAACCCTGGGCAGCCCTTCTGCAGCCCAGCAAACTTTCTGCAGCGTCAGGTTATGAATCACTCATCAAATCCAAGTCTGATTCCAGGCCAGGCAGGGTGTGGGGGCAGGGAGCCTGTGCTGCGCTCCCAGCTCCGGGGCTGGGCTGGGCTGGGCTGGGGCCGGGGCTGGGCTGCCTTGCAGGGTGGGCTCAGGCCAGTCTCTTCTGATTCTGACCCCCCAGGGGTCAGCCCTGTGTGCCACCAGAAATACCCAGACTGGCTCGGGTCTGACCTCTGAGGCCGTGCCCTCTGCACAGGTGAGCTCTTTGGAGCCTTGGAATGGCCAGGCGAGCGGGGCAGTTTAGCTCACTCCAGAAATGAGGCTCAGGGAAGGGGGAGTGTAATGAAAAGGAAAAGGTGGCAGGTAAGCCTAGAAGCTCTGGGAGATGAGGCCACAACCCTGAGTGTGCCTCAGTTTCCCAACCCGGACTCCTGAGCATGTTCGCTCACTCACTGCTGAAGGCCAGGGGCACTGTCCCCAACCTGCCAGACTTTGGGGACACCTTGACCCTCGGGGTTCCTCCATCCTGGCTTGAGAACACCTCTCCTCCTCTCTACTGATCTCTTTTCCCCTGGAAACCTCTGCAGCGGAGCCCTGGCACATAGTAGTAGGTCCTCAGTAAACTGCTGAATGCAAGGCATGAGTAGGTGATGGGAATGACTGAAGACGGCACAAAGCTCTCTTGTGAGCTGATGAATGAATGAACGAGAAGACTGAAGGATGCAGTGTGGTCCCCGGACAGAAAAGTGCAAGGAACTCACATGGAGATTTGAATCCCGGCTCTGCCACTTACGAGCTGGGTGACTTCAGGTTAGTGACCTGGCTTCCGGGAGCCTTGGTTTTCTCATCTGCAGTATGGGGAGAATGGTAGCACCCATTCCAGGGTGCTTGTTCTGAAGATGCCATGGGCTAAGCTACCAGCAGCATTCAGCCCAGCACCTGCTGTCCAGGCATGCTCGGAGATGGAAGCTGTTAGTCTAGAGACCATCATCTGCATGGATTTCCAGAGCAGAACCATTACCCTGATGCTCGAGGGCCTGAGACCAAGGACATTTGAGGTTTCCCAGCTTTGGAAGGATCATCGACACAGACACGGATAGAGCCAGGCATATTTAGGGACAAGAAAGTGATAAAGGGAAGAGAAGAAGGGAAAGCGAAGACCAGACTCCCAAGGGAATAAAGCCATCTGTGCTGCTGTGAAAATCATCCCCAAAGAGGGGGCTGGGCCAGGGTGGGCCCCCAAGGCTGAGTCCCTCCAGCCCTAAAGTGGGGATTTCTCATCTCTGAGAGGAGTTGGTGTTTTTCACCTGGATATGGCTTCATTAGGTCATGCTCAAGGCAGGGCATGAACGCAAGAGCTTTTGAAGGCGGGGCTGATAAAAGAGCCACCTTGTTCTGGCCCGAGACCCAGTTCCAGGCTCCTTCTAGGTTCTGCCTAGTTTTTGCTGCATCGGGAACAGCCTGTGCGTTGTGATCACTTCCTCCCACTTCTAAGGTCTTGAGAGGGCGTCACGCTGAGTTGTAAATGCTTCTAGGATAGAGGAGGAAGTTATTTTTATGGGCAGACAGTGTCTTCATTCATTCCCTCATTCATAAAGCATTGGTTTAAGAGTGTGCTGGTAACAGACCCTGTGCTGGGCATTGGCAGCCCTATGATGAGTCAGATCAGAAAAGTCTCTACATTCTAGTCTAACAGGAAGGCTAATGCAGACAAAGTTAGCTACATTTTATTGTTATAAGGTCATCTATAAAGGAGTTGTGAATAAAGGGCCGAGGGTGGGTGCCAAGCAGGATACACAAAGCGGGAGAGAGGGGGTGGGAGAGGGGACATTTGAGTTGGGCCTTGAAGGATGACTAGGAGTTTGCTAGATGGAAAGGGCATTCATTCTAGGCAATAGCTAGAGCCTGAACAAAGGTCTAGAGGCACAGGAGTTTATGGCATTTATGTATGGAAGCTTCAGGGTGAGAATGACGAGGGCAGGCAGGGAGGTCAGCAGGGACCAGGTCACCAAGCAGCTGGGTTAGTAAAACCAGGAGAAGGTGTTTGACTTTGATTTTTGAGACAACGAAGAACCCAAGGTCTGAGCAGGGGAAGAAGAGGGTCTGAGCTGCAGTTGAGAAGACTCAGTGGTGATAGATCTATGGGGTTTAGAGATCCCTGAGATGGTCCAGGAGAGGAAGGGCGAGGCCTTGAGCTCAGGTGGTGGCTGGAGGGACGGAGAGTCAGGGAGCTGCTGGAATGGCCAGGGAGAAAGGGAGGCACAGATGAAGGTGACTGTGCTCGCTCCGGCCCGGGGACTCTCCCAAGATCCATAAGCCAGTCAAATTAGGAAACTGAGGCATTGGAGGACTGGCCCAAGAGTCCTGGTCCGGCCAATGGCTGGATTCACAGATACCCAGAGGCCTCTAGGGGGAGTCTCCCTTCAGAAAGAGCCATTGCCAAGGTGGCAGCTGACATTTCTAAGCCAACCAGCACCCCCCAGCCTCCCCCGACAACCCCCCTACCCCCGCTCTGATGAGGGGCACTGAGGGGGCAGGCGGGGTCCTGTGTCTCCATCAACGAAGTTCCATTATCCTCTGAGGCTGGATGACCCCCTGCCGCCACCTCACAGTGTGCTGGGAAGAAAAGCTCCTCTCTGACAAGAAAGCCCCATTCCAGGCTGGGCCCGGGGTCTGGGCAGGGCCTTTATCCACGGTGACCCTGCCGCAGTGTCAGCGGCACAGACGTGGCGGGCTGCAGAGGCTGCCTCCACCCCCAAAGGGCCCTGCGCTGAAGCTGGGAAGGGGCCTCCTATGGGAACCAGACTGCGGCCTGCAGGCCCCACTGAGGCTCCCAGGCCTCGTCCCGCCCCCCAGGGGGAATCAGTCTCGGGCCAGCATGGCGACCAAGGCAGGCTGGTGAAGTTCAGGGCGGGGGTGGAGGCGGGCAGGGAGCTAAACAGAGCCCCTGCGTATGTGCTGGGAAGGGGGCCCCGAGGAACTCTTTGTCCAGCCTCCAGAATTATTTGGGAGAGAAGTTGAAGGGGAAAGTCTTTTGTGCCTCTCGGCCCAACCCCTAGGCCTCACTCCCCACACCAACCAGGCAAGAGGGGCCTCCTTGTCCCCAACCCCCCCGCCACACCCTCCCCACTGGGCTGCTCGCTCCTCCCTCAACCCCCTCCAGGTACAGTCTTGCCAAGGAGGAAAGGGAGGCCTCACCCTGCCCAGCCTCCTGCAGAACCCATGCAGTCAGTGCAATCTCCCACACACGCACCCCGCCTCTGTGGAAGGCAACAACAATGACGACCAACCCCTCGGCTTCACCCAGCACTTCCCCGGTGCCTGGCACGCCATCATGGGCCTCTTTGTGCTATATTATCATCCTCGATTTACTAACAGAAAACGGAGGCTCAGAGAGGGAAAGAGGCCTGTCTGAGGTAACAGAGCATTACAAGTGGCCGAGCCAGGATTCAAACTCACACCTGTCAGACTCTGGAGCCCACGCTCTTAACCACCACACGAGGCTCTCGTGGCTGCTCTGCTAATGAGGGGTGAACGGGCAGGGGTTCTCCTCTAAGTCCGGTGACCTCATCACCTCCCCAGCCCTCGGGCAGACGCATTTCCGGAAGAGCTCTGAGGACCTTGGAAGAATGAGGAGGTTACCCTGGGGTGGGAGGGGCAGTTTCAGGGAAGACAGGCTCCCCAAATTAGATAAAGTTCCATTTGGATGAGTCCAAAGGAGTCCAGGGTAAACCGCAGATTTTCCAGTCATAGAGAATGGAGAGGGGCTGTCCTCAGATCAGACCCCTGAGAAGCGGATGTAGAGTCACCATGCTGGGAATTCGGGGAGTTAGAGAATCAGTCCTTGCTCCGGTTAAGGGCTCGGTTAAGCCAGCACTCCTCCTGCAGAGGCCACGGACTTCGAACTTCCTCAGAGCATCTGATTCTCGGCATGAGCCTCCAGAGGATGTTGTGACCCTGGGCCCCCTGCCTCAGGCCGGGTGTAATGGAGTGCAACCTGCAGACCGGGGCAGAGCTGCCTCAAACCGCTACTGGGCAGCCTTAGCGAGCGCTACCGTCTCTGAGCCTCAGTTTCCCCACCTCGCAGGCCTGTTACAAGGATTAAATGAAAAAAATGTGTCTATGGCATCAAACACCCTGCCTGCCACAGAGGAGTGGCTCAGTGAAAGGGTGCTGTCTTCATCGTCATTGGCACCACAGAGCAATACAACAGAAGCTCTGAGTCTGCGTCCCCTAAAATTGTACACAAAAGCATGTGGGCGTGTCTCCAATTTTCTGGGACGTGGGAAGTTCACAGCTTCTTAAGGTTCCTCGTGACCCCAAAGAAGTTAAGAATATTAAAAAAAAAAAAAAAAAAAGCCTGATGTTTCTATAGCACCCTCCTGGGGTATATATATCTCCGGGCCTCAGTTTCTCTAAGACTAAGGAGCCCCCACCTTGCTGGTCTCAAGAGGAGGTTCAGAATCTCAGTCGAGAGTGGAGGTAAAAGGACCCTGCAAAGTGTTGGGCTTGCTCCTGAGCCCCACACAAAGGGGCCTGGGAGAGCTACCAGTCCCCCGCCCCACCCCAGGCTGGCCTCTAGTGGGCGGAGGCGGGGGGCGGCCAGGGCATAGCTCTGTCCTCCCTACTCACAAGCTCCTGATGGAGGTGGCCTCTTGGGTGCACTTTTATTTCTGGAAGCCAGGGGGCCAAGAGTCCTGAGTTCAACTCCTGCCTCTGTCCCCACCAAGTCCCACCAGCCCAATATAACAGTTTTGAGCATGGGCTGTGGACTCAGAAGATCATGGGTTCAAATCCCGGCTCTGCCACTTCCTGGCCACATGGTCTCGGGCCAGGTACCAAACCTCTCAGAGATTCACTTTTCTTATCTTGAAGGCGGCGATAACAATGGTCCTGCCTCACAGCTGATTCAACAAAGCACTGGAACTCACACAGGGTAAGTCCGCTGGATATGCTCAAGTCGCTTATATGAACCTGCTTTATAAAGTCAACACCATCTCAACGCTCTCTGTCCTTCCCATCATGACCCATCCCTGTGTGACCGTGCACAAGTCCGTTGTCCTCACTGGGTCTGGCCCCCCCGCCGTGAAAATAAAGGGGCTGACTAGAAAAGGCAGACATGAAGGGGCAGCCAAAGAGGGGACACAGAGCAGGTGGACAGTCCTGGGCTTGAATCAGAGCAAAACCCTACCTCTCTGAGCCTCAGTTTCCCCATCTGTACATGGGCTTCCTTCCTCATCTGTATTCAACAGACACCAGCTGGGTTGGAGTGTGGAACATGCCAGGCCCAGGGCCAGATGCCGCTGGCAGAAAGATGATGACGGTGTGGTGACCCCTCCAGGTGGTGGATCACAGTGATGTTCACTCCCAGGACTGCAGGGAGAGGGGGCAATTCAGACAGGACAGGACCTGTGAACGCGCCTTTTACACTGCAGAGAGCTGTGGTGTCAGCCTTGTTGGGGTCCCTCAAGGACCTCAAATTATAAATCGGAAAATAGAGGGGAGGTCCCCTAAATATTTACCTGCTAAGCAAACAAACAAACAAACAAAAAACAAAAAAGAACCCTCTAGCAGAGGCACAAAAGGCAGTTTTAACATCTAGTTCTGTGTGCGTGTGTGTGTGTGTGTGTGTGTGTGAGCGCGCGCTGGGGGGCGTGGAATGAAATGAGGTCATATGGAAATGGACTATTTTTGTTTCAACACAGCATTTTAAAAATACTCTTAATTATATGAAGATGGGGGAAAGGTTTTCTCAAAAATTAAAGAGAACTGTTAGAGCCGCCCTCGGGCCGCCCCCAAGCCCTTCCCAGGTCTTCCCTTCTCCCATCTCCAGGGATCTGTCAGCCACCTTCCCCAGTCCCCGCCTCACCTTTCCCAGGGCCCTCAGCTCTCCGCTCCCACTCCTGGGAGGCAGCTAGCCCATACATCTGGGCAGAAGGGAGCCAGAATTCACGGAGCCCCACCCTCTGAGCCCTTTCCAAATTTCATCCTCTCAGGAACCCTGGGAGGCAACTCTTCTTATCCCCACCTCACAGATGGGGACACTCATCACGCCAGAGCTCAGAGAGGCTGTGTCCACAGCCTAAGGTTACACAGCCTGCCCACGGTCTCTGGGGCCCTGAAGCGGAGTCCTTTTCTCTAGAGGGCTCTGACTCCCTGACCTCGGCAGCTGGGCTCTGCAAGGTCGGAGACCCAAGGGACCCAGGATCAGGCAGATTCTCCTCGGATGTGGACTGGGTCGGGGCATGGCCTTTGAGGCCTTTGCACCTCTGGCTTCTGTGCCCTGTGCTCTACCCAGTGATGATGACCATTTACTGAGCACTTACTTCGTGTCAGAACTGAGTAAGTTAAGTGTGGGCTATCATCGTTGCCCATCTACAGGCCAGGAAACTGGGATTCTGAGAGGCAAAGCCACTTGTCCTGGGTCATGTCTAGCAAGAGCTGGTGTCGGGACTTGAAACCAGCTGGTCAGCGGCCCTCCACTGCAGCCCAGAGCCTGGCTTTCATTAACCACCCAGGATCTCCTATACATCTATTATTCAACCCAGTTGGCTGGCTGCGACTGGCCTCCTTGAGGGTGGCAGCAAGGCCCAGTCCTCTCTGTGCTGCTCTACGGATCTCGGCACGTGGCAGGTGCTTCCTGAGCACGGGCCTTGGGATGCCAGCCAGCGGTCATGCCGGCCATGGCAGAAGGTCCTAAGTCTCATTCTCTCATTCTAGATAGATGGGCCATGGCCCAAAGAGGGAAAGGCATGGTACAGTCACCCTGTGGGTCCTGACCAGGTCTGGGACGGGACCCAGGCCAGGCCTGTCCCCTGCCCTCTGCCCGCCAGTCCCCGAGAGCAGCCCAGTGTTTGCTGGGGCTGCCAACATGGCTGCCAGGAGATCGAGTCATCAATAAATTATTAATTTCTGTTAGAAACAAGAAGACAGATACTTCCACATCGCAAATGCCAATAGGGCCTCCTGGGGCAGGGGGAGGGGTAAAGGGTCAGGACCGGAAGAAATGTACCGTGCTTCTTCCCCTCCTCCCAAACTGAATGAAGCAGTTCAGGGAGTAAGACTAGAGCAGTCTATCAACAGCTTGCCACCCGCCCCTCCATCATCTCCTGCCTGGACCCCGCCTCACCGGTGTCTCCAGATCTGTTCCCTTGACAGCAGTCAGGGCAGTGCCTTATGAATACAGATCAGATCCCACCACCTCCTCAAAACCATCCATTGCTCCTATCTTGTTCAAGATGGAGGCCAAGTCCTGATGGTGGTCCCTGCCCCTCTGATGTCATCTCCTCCCACTCGCCTCCTCCCACCCCGGGTCATCCTGCCTCTGTGCATATTCCTCCCTCAGGACCTTTGCACTGACTGCCCCTCTGCCTAGAACACCTTCCTCGAGGTCTCTACAGCACACCCTCACTTCGTGCAGGCCTTTGCTCAAATATCACATCCTTTAAAGGGCCTCTCCTGACCTCTCTCCTCTGCCCTAGTCTTCTCAGCACCCTCACCACTCACCTGACTCACTGGATGTTATTTCCAGTCTTGCCCACTAGAAAGAAAACTCCCTAGGGCAGGACAGTCCATACTGCCTCCAGTCCCACCGGGAAGAGATTTGGATGTCAAGGCACCAGGCCATAGACCCCCAGAGGCCAGGGACCTGCTGGCAGCCCCCATCTGAGTGAGAAGCAGGGGAAGGGTCAGTAGGCTGATGTCCACCATATCTTAGGGTACATCTGTTCCCACTTACCTACTGTGTGGCCCCACCAAACTATATCTCCTCTCTGAGTATACAAAGCCTCTTCCCTCTGTCTAGAATATTCCCCATGGGCTCTGCCTCCCAGAGGGCTGGGCACATCCAGTATGCTGAGCTCCTGAAGGCAAAGCCCATGATGCCTGATGCACTGTGGGTACCCCCACCCCCACCCTGGGGCCTGGCCCTGTGCCAAGCCCCTGCAGACTTCAATACCAGTCTGTTCAATTAAAGAGAGATGACGGATGTCACAGCACTCAGCCAACTGTCACCCAAAAGAACAAACAGAAGCGTACCCTCCTTTCGTTTATCCTGAGAACTATTCGCTCATTCATTCATTCTCCCAATCAATACATACTTACTGAGCACTTACTATGGGCCAGGCCCTATGCTAGGTCTGGGGAACCTAGTGATAAAGCAATTCAATAAGGGTCCCTGCTCTTATGGAATTTACAGTCTGGCGGGACAGACAGATGAGCAAAGAAACACATTAATTATATTTAAAGTGATGACTTGGACAAATGCTGCACAAGATCGGCCTGTGGAGCTCTCAGGAAACTCAAGGAATCTTCCCTGGAGAAATGGAGGATGGGTAAGAATTATCCAGGCGATGAGTGAAGGGAACAGCATTCCAAGAAGAGGGACCAGCCAGTGCAAAGCAAGTGCCAGAAGGGAGTGTGAGGGATGAAAGATCAGAGTGGCTGGAACCCCTAACTGAGGTGGGTGATGGAGGCAAGCTAGAGAAAGGGCAGAGGTGGGTCTTTATTCTAAAAGAATTAGGAATGTTTGAGAGAGAGAAGATGGGATTCAAAATCCAATTCCAGGTGATGCTCCCTTAACATAGGTCCATATGTTTGTGTCCGTGTCACAGCGTGGTCAGGGTTGGTGGGATCAAACTCAAGTACCCCGGTTTGGAGGCTTCAAGGCAAAAGATCCTCTCCTTGCAGTATCTCAGGGCAAGGTGAGAACACCTGCCAGGACTGAGCCTTCCAAAGCTGTCTCGGTGTCTGCTGCCTGAGGTCTCCTTGCTGCCCAAGGTCTGCCCAACAGAACAGTTGTCACAGAGAATTAAAATCCACCCAGAAACTCAGGAAACTCGGCGCGGCTCCCCCTGTGATCTGGGAGGCATTACCCCAGTGAGCAGATTATCAGGATGTGTAATTTCTGGAATAAACACAGCTGTGTTTGTTTCTCCGAGCAGCGCTCCAGACAGAGCGGCAGCCCGGCCGCCGCGTGCAGCTGGAGCCTCGCACCTTGGGACGGACGCCATCAGGGAGACGACGCCCCTCCCGAGGGCCACCGGCTGCTGCCGTCCAGGTGGATCTGTCTGGAGGCCAAACCGGGGCCCCTCGGGAGTGCAAGGAGAGACCTCGGAAATGCTGGCGTCCCAGGAGAGGAGGCGAGCGTCGAGCGACCTCTGGAGACCTTTTCTCTTTGGAATGGGAGTTGGTCACCATGGGCAGGACAGCTGGCCATAGGGTTGTCAGCTGGGATGGAGGAGGGAAGGGGAAAGGCCTCCTTAGTGGTAGAGCTCCATGTGGAAGGACCCCGGGAAGGCCAGTGTCCAGCTCGGGAGCTTTCCAGATAGGAAAATGGAGGTCCGGGGAAGGGGAAGGGGGGCGAACGGAGTGACAGGCACCACACCTCCAGCTCTGCTTGGTGCCAGACCCTGAACTAGGTCCCAGAAACGCCACGGCACTCGCTCAGCTCTGCAGCCCCTGTGCACCTGTGGGGTCCCCCAGGGCTGGGCTTCCAGGCCAGCAATATCGCTCCGGGGCCCTGGGACCAGGGGCAAGTCCTAGAGACTCGCTGAGCCTCAGCCTTCCCGGCGGTGCAGTGGAGGTCATCACAGCCACCCCTCTGACTGGCTCTGAGACGAAGCGGCCGTCTGCACGTAAAAGCCTTTGTGTAGCATCTGGCGCATAGTAAGGAGTCCACGAAGGATAATGCTCCCTTATTCATTCGCGCATTTGCCGATGACTGACACTATGTCCCAGACACCAAGCTGGACACGTGCAAACAAGAGACCAAAAGCCCCGCCTTTACGAAGCTTACAGTCTTACAGGGAGAAAAACAATGACTATCGGATGCTCTGAAATTTTTTCCCCATTATTATTATTCCCATTTTACAGAAGGGTTTATAAACTGAAGACCAAAATGGTTTTAAGTCATTTTTAAACATCTCCGTTACTTATTTTTTATTTATTTATTTTTTTAATTTAATTTTTTTTTAATCTTTCATTTATTTATTTGACAGAGAGACATCACAAGTAGACGGAGAGGCAGGCATGGGGAGGGGGGGAAGCAGGCTCCCCACTGAGCAGAGAGCCCGATGTGGGACTCGATCCCAGGACTCCGAGATCATGACCTGAGCCGAAGGCAGTGGCTTAACCCACTGAGCCACCCAGGCGCCCTCCGTTACTTATTTTTATCACACCTCGCTCTTGAAAGGACTAGAGGCAGATATGAAATGCGTAATCCAAGTCCCTAGAGCGGGGAAAGGGAGCCGCTGATGTTACCGATCCTGTCTGCCTCGTAAAGAGTTTTAGCGGCTATGGACCGAGCCCTAAGATCCAGGCCAGCGGCTGGCTCTGTGTGACCTCAGGTGGTGTGCTGTCCCTTTCTGGGCCTCAGTTTCCCCATATGTCCGGCTCTAGCATTTTAAGTGCTGTGATGGTTCCAGGTGTGCTGTTTGTCCAGGCTCTGTAGATGAGCTGAGCCCTAGCAGAGTGGCCACAACCCTTCCCTGGCACAGAGGGGTGAGGTGAGGGTGGGGGTAGGGAGGACAGGATCCCAAAGAACATTCTGGAAGGTGGGAGGCTCTGGGGAGGGAAGAAGGGGCTAGGCAGCTGCCCTCCCCTGATATATTCACTCTGTCAGGGTCCCCACCATTCTGGCCCACCTTCCCCCCGCCCGTACTGGCTACATTCTGGCCCCACCCCCAGCCAGAGTAGCTGGCCAACTGCTCTGCACCCAGGCTCTGGCTTATTTGAGGCCAGCCCTGGGCAGCCCCTCCCCTCAGCCTCGAGCCTGCCTCTCCTCGCTCTGGATCTGCCCTGGATGCCAGCCTCCGTGGCCACCTTCCTGAACCCTTCCCTGCTTTTGCTTTCCTTCAGTGGCTCCTCATTGCCTCCAAGTCCAAACCCCCTCGCTTGTACTCAAGGGCTCTCTTCCGTGGCTCAAACCTTCCCTTCCAGCCTCACCTCGCATTTCCCTAACACACTTTCATTCCCTGTGGCTCCTGAGAACCTGCCCTCTCCCAGCCTCTAGGTCTTTGCTCAGGCTGTTCCCACTGCGAAGCATGTCCCTCATTCCATTCCTTGTGTGTCAAAAATCCTAGGTCGACAAACCTGCCTCCCCCGACAGCCCAGGCTGGAAGACATTCCCCTGTAGCACTCAGTATAGACCATCATCTCTGAACCTGCTTTTTCATCTGCAAAGCAAGTGCTGCTAACTATTACCTACAGCTGCTGCGGGGAGTCAGCGGGAACGTGTCTGAAAATCAGCCAGTATGGGGCCTAGCCTGTAACAGGGACTCGGTGGTGGGAGGCGGTTCTGATGACGAGGTTAATGGAGAAGAGAAGAAAGAGAACAAGAAGGGGAAGGAACAAGAGATGGAAACGAAAGAAGAGGAAGGGGACCTGTCCCACCACTCTACTGGGATACAACTCATTGACATCAGAATGCGAATTCTGTTGAATTCCTATGTCCTTTGGCATCCTATAAGCTTTCATTAAGGACTACTGAATGAATAGACAATGGATGGATGGATGGATGGATGGATGGACAGACGGATGGATAGAAGGAAGGTGGAATATGGAAAGGAAGGAAGGGTGTGTGGACAGATGAACAGAAACAGAGAGGTCTGGAGGCGACTGAGTGTGCTATCCCAGAAGCCTAGCAGCACGGCATCCCACTGGCAGATGAGGATTCTGGGACCACATGCCAAATCTGTTCCCCCTGGCTCCAAGCTCCTGTGCTCCCGGCCAGCATCGGTCTGCTCTCAAGGTTGAGCGAGTGGAAGCTCAGGGCAGCTGATGCCCAGGGGAGTTCCCGCTCTTCCTCCACCTGTCACCAGCCTCTGAGAGCACCGGCCCCTGACAGCAGGAACATATCTCCAAAAATATGAGCCAAGTCAATGGGAAAATAGGATTTACTTTACAGAAATTCACTTTGGGGGCCAACTTCTCCAGAACTCCCCAGTGCAGAAAGTTTGGCAAATCCACAGTCAATGGCTCAGAAGAGTTCTCCAAACCTGGGGAGTATGCTGTTTGCCAGCACTTTCCAGGGCCAGAAACTGGAGAATAAGGAAATATCACAGTCTAGATACCAGAGGGCATCTAGAGAGGTGGAGAACTGCACTGCGGTTTCGGTGTTTGCTAATTTTTCTACCCATTTATCCATCCGGCTATCTAAAATATGCAGCTATCCGCCATTAGCCAGCCAGCCAGCCAACCAACCGTCCGTCCATCCATGCAACTATCCATTCATTCATTCATCCTCTTTCCATCCAGCCTCTTACCCATCCAACCGTCAATCAAGCAATGGGTGCTCAAGCACCCATCCAACGGTTGAGCTGCTCTCCACTCATCCAATTGTACACTACCCAACCAGTATGGTTGAGGACCTCCCAGTATGGCTGGGGGTGGGGGAGTAAGACAGGCATGTCGACACAGTACACATTATAAAATGGGTATGTACAGAGGCCACCAAGGATAGTTGGCTCAACATCGTACATAGCAGCAGGAAGGACCAGAGAGAGAGGTCAGAGCAAGCTTCAAACAGGAGGAGATGCTCAAGCTTGGTCTTGATAAGCAGCAGAAATTAGCCAGAGAGAGGGCCACCCAGGAAAGGGGTCATCAGGAAACAGCATGGTGGATTCTAGAAGTCCAAAGGCCTGAGTCCCTATAACCACCTGGTTAACTGTGAACCATGGGCCAGTTCTCAGTTTTTCCAAGTCCACTGGACTCTATAATTTCCTCTCGATACCCAGAAAGAAAGGGCCACATTATTCTGTAGCTGGGAACCAAACTGCCCTCTGCTGACCTGGGTTGCATTCTGGTGGTGACAATAGGGGTACATCCAGAAGGGAGAAAAGTGGGTCCCCCAACATTTTGTGGGACAGGCTTTGCTGTCACGCAGATGCAGGTATAAATCCCAACCTCATATTTTGCTTGAAATTACTTAAACTCTGAGTTTTTCCTTCCCTCTTCCAAAACTGAAAAAGCCACGACTGGCTCCCGCCTTGGCCATGGTGGGGACTGAATGAGCAAACCAGTGGGAAGTAGCTGGTTGGCTAGAGGGAACCCTACTTACTCTCCCCAGTCGCTGCCAAGGTTCAGCATGTGATCTAACATAGTGGTTAAGAACATGGGCTTTATCTGCCTTCGACTCAGGTTGTGATCCCAGGGTCCTGGGATCGAGTCCCGCACCAGGCTCTCTGCTCAGCAGGGAGCCTACTTTCCCCTCTCTCTCTGCCTACTTGTGATCTCTGTCTGTCAAAATAAATAAATAAAATCTTAAAAAAAAAAAAAAAAAAGAAGAACGTGGGCTTTAGACTTGCATATGTCAGTTCTCAATAATACTAGTTCTTTGTCCACGCCTGTAAGTTCTGGTCAAACACGCACATACGTGCACACATACCCGTACCCAGAGGGGAGCAGATGGGGCAAAATCTTCCATAACTGTTGAATCTGGGTGAAGGATCCATAGGTGTTTATTGTACTACACTTTCAACTTTCCTGTATATTTGAAACATTAAAGAGAAGAAGAAATCAACTCTTTGTTGATCTGTCGTAAAGTCAGGCTCCCTGAGATAGGATTCCAGCTCCATTACTGACTGTAGGCAAATTACTTAACATCTCTGAGCCTTAATTTTCTTGTCTCTAGGACGCAGGTCCTAGTAACACCCAAATCCCGTGGCTGGTCTCTAGCAAGCCCTCAGTAAATGTTAGTTGCTGCTCTGATGATTCTTCTTCTTCTTCTCACAGGAACCGCTGAGAAGCTGAGGTGGGGAGGGGTTCAGCAAACACCTGCTTTTCATACGTCATCTCTTTTAACTCCCCCAGACGACGCCACAGGGCAGGCGAGATCATCCTCATTTTACAGACGAGAGAAACTGAGGCGGAGGAGGATGAAGTGACCTACCCCCAGGTGACACAACAGACACGTGGAGAAGCCGGGATTGGAACGGTCTGCCCATCTCCAACATCCAGGATCTTCCTTTGGGGTCTCCTGCCTCTTCCACGTCCCTGGACCCAGGCCAAGGGGACATCAGAACGCTTTCAACTCCAGAAGGGAGTCCCAAGCTTTGCTGGCATGGCCGGGCTTCCGGGCCGGCTCAGGGACACCCAGCGTCAGGGCCTCTCGGCTGTTCTCCCGAGAGCCACGGGAGCTGCCATCTGAGGCCGTGGGGGAATGACAGCTGACGCTGATGGGGACAGGCAAGAGGACGGATGGGCCGGGGCCCTGACTCGAACAGACTCCCTGGGCCACGGCCTTTCGTGGGTTCCAGAAAGGCCCTGCGGGCTCTGGCCGAGGCTGTTCCCAGGCTCTGCCTCCCCGTGAGAGGCGGAGAAGCCCCATTCAGGCGGGACGCATCCCACTGTGCGCTAAGCCGCTTTCTCCCCACTTACATGTTTCCGATGCTTTTTGTCCTTCCGGCTTCCCATGGACTCAGGCCAAGTGACAAGTTGGTGCTGTGGACATATGTCGTCGCCATAATGGGAATGTTGACCCCACGCTCTCTCCCTGCTGCGGCCAGGCAGCTTGCACCCCGCCCTGGTGCTTGGCACGCCCTGTTCTCAGCCACACAGGGCCCTCTCCAGCTCCCCGGCGCACCGCACACTCAGAGGCCCCCCGCCCGGACCTTTGCAGATGCCATCCCATCGCCTACAATGCCTGCCTCGCCGCGTCTTCCCCGGCTCCTCCTTAAGAATCATCTAAGAAGTTGCTTCTTAGGAAGACTTTCCTAGCCCAGTGTCACAGAGGAAGAAATGGTGGCTCAAGGAGGTAAGTTAAAGGGCCAAGGTCATGCTGTGGAGTCAAGCCGAAGGTCCAACCTGGCACGGTTCTATTGTAAGACCAAGGGCTTTCCACTCCAGCCACTCTACCTCAAAGAAGAAACCCAACGGAAGACATGCCCTTTGCTTTCAAACACGGCAGATAGCTGCAAGAAGGAGCTTATGCTTCTGGGTTGTTCTGGAAGGCAGGAAGAGGAAGTGTGGAGCGAAATTACAGGGAAAGGAATCCCCCGATTCAAGATTAACACCCACTTCCGGCAACCTCCCTACCTACGAGCTGTGTGACCTGGGGTGAGTCACTTCAGCTCTTGGCACCCCCGTTTCTCCATCTGTAAAATGGGGATAACGATGCTCTTGCTATGTGGCTCCTCCCCCCGCCCCCGCCCCCAACACACCTGAACCAGAGCTTGTCAACTGCCAGTCAGTGAACGAGATCCAGCCCCCAAACATGGTTTGGGTTGACCAGGACTATGTTTTAGAATGCACTGCACAAACGTGTAAAAGCTCTTTTTTCCCATACACATCAAAACACTGAAAAATCAGAGGATGTGAGAGAATTGAACCCCAATTCCAGCACAGCAACACAGTCAGGAGCGGGTAGCACCTGCCTTCCTTGGAGGACAGGTCCTATCTCTGGGACACTGTCGTCTAACAATCGGCTCCCACTCAGAGCTCAGTGTCCCCCCAACCCACTCCATCTCCCCACTGGCACAACATATCTGGGCACTCTGGGCCAACCTATGGTCCAAACTTAGATCTGACAGCAGCAGGCCAATGCCTCTAGACTTCTTAGTTTCCGCCAAGGCTTCCCTACCCCTGTAGTGGCCCTTGGCCAAGGTGGGAGTGACAAACTGGTCACACCGTTACAGGTTCTTTTACAGCTCAGTGAAGAACACAGTTGCTCCTTGCCATGGCCTTCTGAGGTGGGTGAAATCATGATCCTCAATTTTACTGATAAGGAAACTGAGGCCCTGAGGGGTGATGTGTCCTGCCCCAGGCCACAGGGGTGCCTTGGCCCCATTCTCCAAATTCAGTTCCACCAAACCAGGGCCCCCTTCTCTGATCTTATGCCTCATGCCAGATCTTGAATATCTGTGATTCTGGCTGCCGTGTTTAATTATTTGTCATTTGCTGCATAAACATCTATTTCATGCCTGTCACGAGCTTTGTGCTGAGCATGGGATAAGGTGAAGAGGAGAGTCCCTCGCCCTCTCGGGGGAGACAGATCACCCTGGAAGCCAGTGCAGGGAAGCAGTGTGGGGGGGTGGAGTGGGAGGGAAGAGAAGGTAGGGAGTAGGGTTTCTGGCTTCCTGTTCTACACACCCCTGCACCAGACTATAAGCTCCCTGTAGCAGATCGTCTCCAAATATGGCCACTGCTAATGCCTCCCATTGGCATGGCTAGACACAAAGCCACTCCTCCCATTAAGGGGGCGGGTCTAAGCCCAAATTTGGCCCACAGGTTGGCTCAGAGCACTTGGAGATGTGTGCCGGTGGCGAAGTGGGTGGGTGGGAGATACCAATCTCCTCCAAAGATGTGCTGAAGACCATGGGCAATGCAGAGCCAAATTTTATGTGTTAAAGCACTGAGCTAGAAATGGGGCTTTCTTGGGAGCACCTGGCTGGCTCAGTCAGCAGGATGTGCGACTTTTGCTCTCAGGGTTGTGAGTTCGAGCCCCACACAAGGCACAGAGCTTACTTAGAAAGAAAGAAGGAAAGAAAGAAAGAAAGAAAGAAATGGGACTTTCCTTTAACAAATGAGCAGAAAATCCAGCCCAGTTTATTTTCCCCCACCTTGAACCTGATAAGGAAGTCCAGGAGGAATCTAATAAGGCTCTGTGACCTTTTTTTGGTGGCAGGGGTGTTATTTTGTAACATTACAGCCTGGGTCTTCAGAAGTCTGGGTGGTTTCTGCTTCCCCATCCTGAGAACCAACCACCATGGAAAGCAAGTCAGTCTGGACCACTGCTGGTGAGAGATCCTGAGGAAGGTGAGAGCAGGCCCAGCCCCCGCCATCCTGACCAGGGCCTTGGAGAGGTACATGAGGCCACAATGGACCTTCCGGCACAACCTAGCTGAGTGTGGGCTCAAGAGTGATCCCAGCTAATGTCACAAGGAGCAGAATGAATGCTGGGCAGAACCCAGGCTGTCCACGGAATCAGAACAAATAATAACTCATTGTTTTAAGCCAGCAAGTTTTGGGATGACTTGTTACGCAGCAAAAGATAACTGATACACTTTCCAGGAACAGATCCCTGTGCTTTTTATAGCTCTCCCCTTCCCTTCCCTGCCTGGAGCCTGGCATTGGGCATTGAATGCAGGAGCTGGGAGGGACCTCCCAAACCATGGAGTCCCACCTCTTCATTTTACGAAAAGAGGCAGCTAAGGCCCAGAGAGGAGCAGTAATTTACTCCAGATCACACAGGGAGAAGGGGGCAGATCTAGAAGGAAAACTTGTGCCTCTAGGGGCAAGAAGAGTTACACAGGGGTGCCCAGGGGGCTCAGTCATTAAGCATCTGCCTTCAGCTCAGGTCATGATCCCAGGGTCCTGGGATCGAGCCCCGCATCAGGCTCCCTGCTCAGTGGGAAGCCTGCTTCTTCCTTCCCCCCTCCCTCTGCTTGTGTTCCTTCTCTCACTTTCTCTCTCTCTCTGTCAAATAAATAAATAAAATCTTTTTTTTTTTTTAAGATTTTATTTATTTGACAGACAGAGATCACAAGTAGGCAGAGAGGCAGGCAGGGGGCGGGGTGGGGGGGGAGAAGCAGACTCCCTGCTGAGCAGAGAGCCCAATACAGGGCTTGATCCCAGAACCCTGAGATCATGACCTGAGCCGAAGGCAGAGGCTTTAACCCACTGAGCCACCCAGGCACCCCAAATAAATAAAATCTTTAAAAAGAAGAAATAGAAGAAGGAGGAGGAGGAGGAGGAGAAGAAGAGTTACACAAAGGTGTAACGCAAATTGTTAGCAAGTTACCCCCAGCTCTCAAGCCGTTGGAAGAGGCAGCCACTACTCGGCTCCACCAACTGTGGCCGTGTCGGATGTGCGCCCAGCGAAGCCAGATTGTCTGACTTTTCACAGAAGCCAGAAAGAGGATTTCTCTCTAAAATCTCTTGATTTTTAAATGTTGGCAAAGAATTCAAATTGGATTGATGATCTCTGGGCCATTGAGATTGGCCTTGGGCTTCCAGCTTGGTCTGGCTGCTGACCTTGGGCAAGCAGTGTTATCCCCCCAGGCCTCAGTTTTCTCATCTCGAAAATGGGCCCCCTGGCTCCTGCCCACTTATTAGGTTGCTGTGAGAACCCGATGAGCTAATAGATTTGGAAGTACAAGCTACAAATGGCGCGGTGTCTCCCATCTCTGTGGAGGTGCCCCTTACAATATAACGAGTTAACACCCGATTTGTCTAAGTTAGAACAACATTATTCTGGCCATTATGACAGAGATTGCATTTTTATGGCAGGTTTGTGAGTTCCAGAACCCTCCCGCTTGCATTATCTCAGGATGTTGATGGAGTCAGAGGTTGGACGGCTGCCCTGGAGACCCTCGCCAGAGCCAAGCCCTTTCTCTGGGCTGGGAGGCACATTCCAGAAGCGGCTTGAGTGGCAGTAAGCAGCAAGAGCTTTGGAGTCATCTGGACCTAGGTTTGAATTCCCAACTCCCATTGCGTAGCTTTAGGTCCTTGGGCTAAAACTCTGAGCTTCAGTTTTCTCATCTGTACAATGGGCATGACACTAAAACCGGATGGTGTCTCCTGGGGCACTTGCACCAGATAACATACACGATGCCCGATGTCTGGCCCAAGAATCGATGGCCGTTATCATTACCATGGCACATTGCCAGGCAGGCAGAGACAAGAAGGAACACATAGCTATAGAAGAGCCCACCGCTCTCCTGAGATTAGGGAGGCAGAACTGGGGAAGGGATGGGTCCCAGAGAGAGAGAGGCTGAAGGGGTCTCTCAACTACCCAGGAAGAGTCAGATCCTTGCCCTAGAAGGCTCAGAACTTGATACTGTATCTCTGGTCTTTCCCGACGGTCAAGTGAAGTGGTGTGGGGGGAGACGGAGCCGGAGTCCCCCAGTGAGTCAGCACCCATGCTTCCCCACTTGGAAGCCCATTTGCTGTTGGTATAGGGCAGTAACGACTGGTTAATATTTACCCCATGGCCATCAGCCCTGACGCACACACTCGCCTTTATCTTGTGTGGATTAACACGTTCATTCCTCACAACCACCTCAAGAGCAGGAAACCATCCCCATCTCGTTTTTGTTTTTTTTTTTTTAAGATCTTATTTATCGAGAGAGAAAAGTGAGAGAGAGCGAGAGTGTGTAACTGCACAAACTGGGGGCTGGGTCGGGGGGAGAGGCAGAGGGAGAAGCAGACCCCCCCCCCCCGCTGAGCAGGGAACCTGATGCGGGACTCGAACCCAGGACCCTGGGATCATGACCTGAGCCAAAGGCAGATGCTTAACCGACTGAACCACCCAGGTGTTGCTGTTATCCCCATTTTAGAGAACAGGGTGCTTGGACTCAGACAGGTTCAGTAATCCACCAGAGGACACGCAGTAAAGTATGGTCTGACTCCAGAACCCTTTCCTGTAGCACCCAGGCTAGGCTGTTTATGGAACAAGAGAGAAAGTGGTCAGGGCTAAGCTAAAGGGCTGTGGGGTTTCAGAGAAAGGAGCAAGCACTCTGGCGAGGAGTGAAGGTGCTGACATTTCACAGTAATGACAACCAGTGAACGTCCAGAAACAACCACGGGGCAGGTTGCACGGCTGGTCATTGTTATAGCATCTCATTTAATCCTCTCCAGGAGCCGGAGCGAAACAAATACATTTACATCTCCGGGTTAATGTGAGGGAGCTAAGGTTCGGCACATCACTTGTCATGGGCCACAGAGCAGGCCTCCTCCCTGAGGACACCCCCTGCCCCCAGGGGGCTACAGCGGGGTGATAGATAGTTCCAGGAAGCTCACCTTGCATGGGCCAGGCTAACGTGGCCTGCCCAAGCTCCCCAGGTGACACAGGGGCGCCAAAGGGACAGGTGTCCCTTCTCCCACCCTCCAGAAGGCAGCTGCCTTAAGAGGCCCTAAAGGGATTTCCAGCCGCCTTATCAGACTGAGCCGATCCCAATCAGGAAGCTTCTAGGTGCTGTCGCATCAACGGCCTGCCCCACCCCCGGGAGCTGTGCAAACATTCTTCCCTGCCCTCCCCCCAGCCCAGCCTCTCCGTTCACCAGCAGGCAGGCAGCCCGGGCAGGTGGCGCTAACTCTGATTGATTTCGCTTCATTTCAGTCTTTTCCAGTTTCCCGCTGCGGCTTCTCTTCCTTTTTCCCAGGAGTCCTGTGGTTTATCTTAGGCCTCTGGGGGACAAATCTGTCTGCCCAATGGAAAAGACCAGGGGAATGTGTTAAAGACACAGACTCCTAGGCCTTGTTCTTGATCTATCAAATCTCCAGCTAAGTCAGGCAAGCAGGCCAGGCCCACCTCTGCCAGGAGGCCGTCCGGATCGCACCCCTCCACCCAGGGAGAGAGCACAGCTCCCCTACCTTGCCCGGTCCAGGCCTCCTGTCCTCAGCCAGCTCCATCCACACCTTCCTGCGGGGGTCGGACCTGCAGCCTAAACTCATAGGTGAGCCCGGGGTGGCGGAGTTGCCCTGCTGTCACCCTGGGCTTTGCTGAGAGCCCGGCACAGCTGCCCAGAGAACCTCCTGCTCTCAAGCCGATGCAAAACCTTCATGGAGTTGTTGGGGGGGAGAGAGGCAAAAGCACCAGGAAGAACCACCTCATGGGAGGGCCTGGGGCCACAGCAGAGCAGAAGGGCTGGCAGGGGTGGGAGCAAATCTGGGATTCCAGAGTTAGGAGAAGCAAGCCCCCCACTGCGTGCGTTAGTGTTCTCACCATTAGTGAGCAACTTCTGAAACTAAGGACCCTCTTCCTAGGAAAATCTGTATAAACATCCAATACTCAATTACATTCTCAGGGTGATCACAGATGCCCAGAACTAAGGAGGCCTGTGGACCCCTGCTGAGAGTCCCTCTGGTAGAAGAACCCAAGTACTTGCCCCCAACAAAGCGTGGAGGAGGAGGCGGAAATGGAGCTCAGGGCCCTCCCACGCTTGGGGGCTTGCCATCCCAAGACTGGGGGGCGCTGGGAGCCCCCACCATGGGTTGAGAGAGACACTGAGGGTTGATTTGTTGCCTGCACAATCCAAATGCCAAAAAGGAGGCCATATTAGGACACGGCCATAACAGACTACGCCTACGCTCCAAGGGAGGGGTCCTTGAAAGGGCCCGGATGTTCAGGGCCACGTGCCTGAGTTTCTGACACTTTATGTGGGTGTCCACTGAAACCCGTGGGGGAACAGAAGTCCAGGGGATCTGAGTTCCTTGCCTAGGACACAGCACGCTGGGATTTTAAACCCAGATCCGACTGCCTTAGAATGTGGTGTTTCTTCTCTACCCCACGCTGGCTCTGTTTCCCCTCCGAAGCCAGTACGCCTTCCCCCGACCCTGCACCTGACATGGATTGGGTGCCCATGGATGGATGTGGGAATGAATGAATAAGTCAACTTGCTTCTGAATTATACAGCGTTTGGGTTTTAAATCTAAGCCCAGATTTCCTGGCTAAGACGGATACATGAAAGCAGCCTCCTTTAAAAATGAAAAGCAGAAGAAACAAGCATAAAAGGAAAACCAATTCCAAATTAATCCCACTGAAGGTCGCTGGGCCTTAGGCAATGCCCAAGAGGTAGGCCCAGGAGAGAGCCAGGAGGGGGTGGTGGCAGAGACCAGAAGGGTGTTGGGGGGAGGGCGGGCTCCCTCCAGCCTCACAAGAAGGGGACGACGTCTAGCACATAGGGGCTGCTCACCTATTTAAACCCTCAGGCCTGGCTGAGCTTTGTCCTGCGTACCTGTTCCAGCCGGACCCTCAGCTTCTCCCTCCGGAGAGACTGCCTTCCTCTCTCCGGCCAGGTGGACTCTCTCTTTGATCTCTGTGTCATTCCCCTGACCCTTACCACAGAACACAATGTGATATATTCGTTCACGCGCTCAACTCGGCACACATTCATTGAATGACATTGTGTCATTCAATTCCCGGGGACCCATGGGACCGGGTGCAGTTCTAGGCACGGGGATGCCACAGCAAACACGGTCGCTAACAGCCTCTTCCCTCCCAGAGTTCACAGTCTAGCAGGCCAGGTGAATACTAAACAAGGAAAGGAACAACGCCGTGGTACCGAGTCGCGTGGCCGTGCGTGCTAGGAAGCAAAACAAAGCAGGTGGGTTAGAAAGTGGCGGGACTGAGTCTGTTTTAGATGAGGTAATCACGGAAGGCCTCTGGGGAGGTGGCATTGGAACTGACCTCTTTTTACCACAACTGCGGACATAAAGTAAGCCAGGTACGTATCCTCAGGGAGCTCACAGTCTAGCTGAGAACAGCCAAGCCGGCCTTCTCTCAAGTGCGTGGGGCCACGTTTGGCTCCTCTGAACATCCCACACACTGGCTGGCGGAGATCTTTCCAAACACAAATCTGGCCAGGTCCCTCTATGGCTCCCCACTGCCCTCAGCATCAAGCCCAAATTCCTCAGCCTTCCGTCCTAGCCTTTCGGGACTTTCCTGCCCTCGACTTTCAGCCTCAACCCCCCCTTGCTGCCTTCAACACCCGCCGTCCTCGGACACACCCAAGTGAGCCCCCAGCCCACGCTTCCACGTGCGTCCACACACTGCTTCTCTTTCCAGGTAAAATCCTCCTCGTCCTCTAGTCCCAAAGGCAGCTTCCTTCACTTTTAGAGAACACAGTTCTTTATTGTGACAGGTGGTTGGGGAAGTTTCATTGCAGGAAGAATGAAACAGGGAGAGAGAATGAGGCAAAAACTAAAGCCATAAAAGAGGAAATAGCCCTCTCCCATCCTTAAACGGTCCCTGAGCCCCAGGTGGTGCCCGACTTCCTCCTGGCAACACTCTGGGGCACACTTATCACATTATATACTGCCAACTGTTTTCCCTATCAGCTTGTCCCCTATCTCCCTGCTGGCCCCAGGGTCTAGCACCACAGCAGCCAGAGAGGAAACTCCACAAACATTTGGAGACCAAATGAGCAAATGCACAGAGACCGATTTTCTCTAGACTTCAACCTTGGGATTCCATCTAGTGGCTGGTCTGTCACTGGCCTCTTCTCCTGTTGGATGTGTCCCCAGAGCACTTCCATCCCTCTCTAAGCCCCCACTCCAGATGCTCCAGACTGTGTTTCCCTGGGTGAGAGGGCGGGGAGTATCTCATGGTTTGGGGGAGTTACTGAGCTTGCCATACTTACCCTGGAGCTCCCCGCCATTCCCCCAGGAGCACATACACCTTCTCTCCCCTCTCTCATTCTAAAGCCTGGGGGTTTCCTAAGATCTTGATGCTCGGGACAACCTTGTTGGCACAGGTATGAGGAGCAGGGAGGGAAGGGAGTGCTGGCCATGTGACTCGGGCGACTCTTTGCCTCGGGGGCAGTCCTCCCGACACCCCAAGCTGCAGACCTGTCTCCACAGACTGCACCGTTCCCAGCTGAACCCCGTCTCTTCTGGGATGAGCCACGAGCAGCCCTGCCCATCCTCATCCCCCACCTCCCAAAGGCCATACACAGCTCCTTAAGGTGGGCTTTTCTTGTCCGTTATGTGGTATGAATTTCACAAACACCCCCGTGAGACAGAAAGGATGGGCCCTATAATTGCGCCTTCGCCTGACGAGGAAGAAACAGGCTCAGAGAGAGCAAGTGGGTGCATATCATGGAACCCCAAGAGACCTCCTAGACCATTTTACACAGGGGCACACTGAGGCCGCTGTAAGGGAGGGAGATAACCCAGGGTCCTGGGGTAAATTAGAAGCAGGGCCCTTGACCTCCACCTCACACCACAGCCCCATCTGTTTGGCTAGCTCCTGGTTAACCCCTAACAGACAAGATTGCTTCGTATCTTGGGGGTGGAGGGGCAAAGGAAGGGCCTGAAGCAAGGTTTGGAGTGCCCTCCCCCACCCCAGCAGCCATCCCCTCCCGTGATGTCAGCAGCCGATCAGCTCTGTGTTCCGGGGCCCATAGTCCAGCCAAGCCACGGTCTACCAGATCCCAACCATCCCCAGCCAGGGCCACGGCCGGACAGGCACGGGCCTTCCATCCACCCCATGGTAATTAAAAACACACCCAGGCCTCTTCCAACGCGAGAGGGGCCAATTTTCTTCCCCTCCAGCACCGCTGACGGCAACCTAAAGAGCAATATTTATGCCAAGCTCCCCATAATACTGTAAACATCCCAATGTATAGCGGGCCAACACATGAGTCATTTCCCCAAAGCCATAGTTAATAAGTGGTACCTCAGCCATATTCCAGGGAACTCCTGCCAGCAGCCAGGCCCGGGGCTGCCCTCCACACCCAGGGCCCGTGCCACCCTTGGTGCCCCAGTGGCCCCACTCTGGGAAACCACAGGCAACCGCCAAATCCTCTAGGAGCTGAAGGACAGCTGCCTGCGTTTGAGAAACCGGCTGCCATCTAGGGACACCCCTCTACCCCCAAACTGTGGTCACTAAAGCACACACACACACACACCACACACAAAAGTGCAAAACTAAAGTTACAGCATGGGGTTCCCCATCATGCCCTTTGCAGCAGCCACAGTCCTGCTCCTGGTCTGATCAGGTTTTTGTTCTGTTGTTTTTGTTTTTGTTTTGAGTTGCAAAAGAAGAAGGGGCTCCCCACCCACCTAAAGCGGCCTGAGATGAAGGGAACATATGCTTCACCCCTCAGCCTGGGGTGGCAGAATCCTAGAAGGGCTCACCAGGTTCAGGGGCAAGAAAAGCCAGCAATATGAGCAGAGCCCAGGCTTCAGAGACCCCAGCCCTGGGTTCTGTCTTTTATCAGGCAAAGGCCATGGGCGAGCCGCTGACCCTTCTGAGCCTCAATTTCCCTTTCTATTAAAAGGGAGTAACAATCATACCCACCCGGCTTCTGCGGAAGACTTATTTTGGGGAATCCAACAAAATTGTGGGTGGGAAAGCACTTTGTAAAGCTTAGAGTACCTTGTCAACTGTGCAGCACGTTGTAAACCACTGAGAGCTGCATGTAGTGCGAAGTACTTCATAAACTGTAAAGCGGGTTGGAAACTGTAAAGTGCAGTACGCATGAGAATCATTATTCGTATTCATTTCTCGCCCTACAAGCTTGGCCATCTCTGTGGACACACCCAGAGCCCACTAACTTTCCCTCCAGAGCAAGCTGGCTCGGGAGACCTGGCAGCCACCCTGACCCCTTGGGGGTCGGGTGGTACCAACACACGAAGCCATGGGGAGAGGGACCGGCGACCCCGGCCAAGGCCAACACATGGCAAGAGCATCTGGTCCGGCCCTGGCGGCAGCTGGAGAGTTCCCGGGGCTCCAGCGGCCACGCTGAGCTCTGCCGCCAGCGGGGCGGTGGCCGGCAGGGGTGCCCGGAGACCCCGCGCCGCGGAGAGATGCCCACGGACCCATCCCCCGCCCCCCGGAGTCCTCCCCGGGAGGGGACCCCATTGTACGCCGCGGGCGATGGGCAGGCACCGGCGCAGGGGGGCTGGCGCGTTCACTTCCACTCTGCCAGTCCCCCCCCACCCCTGCTCTTCGGGGCGCCGGCCGCATCCCGGGGGCGCAGACCGCGGGCCCCCGCCCCGGCCAGCCGCGGTGCCGCCCTCCCTCTGCTCCCTGCCAAACTTTCCAGCCCCGACTGAGCGCCGGGCCCCCGGGCCGGCGCCCCTGCACCCCGTGCCGAGCCAGGCCAGGCCCGCACGGAGGGGGTGCCCGGGCCGGGGGCGGCGAGCGCGCGTGGGCAGCCCCCGGCCCTGGGCGGCGCTCGCCGGGCTGGCTACAAAGCCTCGGCAAGATGGTCCCTTCGCCTCCTCCTGGCACAGTCAATCAGCGCCCGCCGCTCCCCGGGCGCCCGCGGGGCCCGCGCCTCCCGGCGCGGCCGGACACACCTCCCCGCGGCCACCTGCGCCCGGCGCGAGCCCCCGGGCAAACTTTGCGGGCCGCGGGGCGGAGGTGGGCGCCGGCGGCCGCCGGTGCCCGGCCGCTCCCCGCCCCCATCGCCCGCCCGCCCGCCCGCCCGCTCACCTTCCACCGCGGCGAGCAGAGGCAGCAGCAGCAGCGCGGCCCCCAGCCTCCGCAGGGCCATGGCTGCGCTTCCCGGGGCCTCGGGCCGCGGCGCCGCGGGGCCCGGGCGGCAGCGCGCGCCCCGGGCTCGGGGGGCCGGGGGGGAGCGGCGAGGCGCGGCGCACACACAGCCGCCGCCACCGCGCAGCCAGCAGAATGAGCCATCCAGCCCGGGCAGAACGGGGACCCGGGCTCCGCCAGCGCTGGGCACGGCCCACCTGAGCCGCGGGCGCGGGGGGAGCCCGGCCTCGCCGCCGCCCCCCGCTCGCACCCGGGACCCCAGCTGGCCGCGCGCGCCCCCCGAGCCCGAGCACCCCCCGCGCCTGCGGGCCCACCCCGGGGGCGGCGCGGGTGCTGGTGCACGGAGACCTCTCGCGTCGGGGCGATAGAGACCCGGAGCTCCCCCCGCGCAGCAGTGGTCTCTCCCGGCGCTGTGGCTCCTCCAGATAAAGCAGCGATTTCAGCCCAAATGTTTCTGAATTTTTATTGAATGCTGCAAAGCCGGAGAGCGTCTGGCGCGGCTGACAGGGGCAGGGAGAGGGGACCCGGGGGGAGGGCGGGGAAGGGGCTGCCCAAAGCGAGGGTTGGCCCTACCTGTCAGGGCCGGGAGTGCCACCCCCTTGCCTCAGCCCTGCCACCCGGGTCCCTGCGGCTCCGAAAGGGACCGAACTGCAATGAATGAAAAAAAAGAGAGAGAGAGAGAGAGAGAAAGAGAGAGAGAAGGGGGGTTGGAGATGGGAACAAAACAGGCGGCTTTCCCAGGCGCTGGGGCTGGGTTGGGGCCTCCGCCCGGGAGAGTGGGCCTTGGCGCTTAACACGAGGGCCTGGGGGGGGGGGTCACTCCGGCGGGGGTGGGCCGGGCCTGGCAGACAGACCCCAGGCCTACCCTCCCCGCCTTGTTCTGAGCGAGCCCGCGAGCCCCTCCCTGCAGACCCTTCTATCTGTACATTAGGATTCTCTTTCTCTGTTCGTCTTGTTCTTAATGCAGTTTGGGGGTGAAAGAGGCGGATGGGGGGCATCTGCGGAAGCCTTCCCTGGGTGGAATGGACCTCACGGTGCAGCCATGGTTTTGTGCACGGCTTTCCCTTCGGGGAGGACACAACCCCTTTTCCATCCCTGTGGGCCCAGCCCTGCTCTGACAGCTTTCATCACTATCATCATTAACAGGCCTTGCAAGACTGGATGGTGGGCAAGCTTCACGGGGCCTGCGGGAATCACCCAGGCAGGGCCCTTGGCCTTTTTGAGCTGCCTCCTGACAAACAAGACTTAACCAGGACCTTCCTGCTCTGTGGAGTGGGTGTAAGAGCTCAGTAGAGGTATGGACAGTTTAAATTCACTGCACACCACCCAGACCTGTCCTGCCCCTTTGTCCCACAAACTCTCAAAATGTCCCCACAATCCCCTCCCTTCAGAGCCCTCTCCATACCAAGAAAAGGGGACCACAGACTCTGAGAGCCCATCTAAGATTTGGAAAATTGGGTCATCTTTGGAAGCTTCGGGAGTCCGATCCTAGAAAGTCACCAGGAGGAAGTGGGCCCTGACGGCTGGGGTAGACTGCTTGGGAAGGAGCCAGCGGAAGAAATTGGGGGGGGGGGGGGTAGGGGGGTCTATCCCCCTCCCAAGCCCGTGGGTTCCTCCTTGACCAGGGTCAAGATCCGCTGGAGGTAGGGCTGGCCTTTATTTTCAGTTCTTGCTTTGTCAGACTTTGCAGAAGATCTAGGGTTTGGGAGACCCTGAGCTTGGCCCATCCTGGGACAAGACTCCCTCTCCTGGGCAGAGCAGCCCAAGCTACTGCACACACTGAGAGCCATCACCCAGGTGCCCCATCCCTTCCCAATTCAACAAATGTTTCTGGAGCACCTGTTACTATGTGTGCCATGGACCGAGCTCTTCTGCATGGTTTCTCTCCTTGTGCCCTTGTCACCACCTACCCACTCCATCGGTACCTCCTCCTTTGACCCAAAATAGGGACAGTGGAGGCATTAATCATGGATCTGGTACCAGATCCTTGTTCCCTTATAGCTTGTTCCCTGAAACTTTCAGCCCTGTGAGGTAGGTGCTCACCTTTTCAGACAAGGAAACGGAGGACCAGAAAACTCGTCCAAGGTCATACAGCAAGTCAGAGCTAGGGTTCCACGCCAGGCTTGTCTGAGCCCAGCTCTGTCCCCTCTCAGGACTTTCATGGATCCTTCAAACTCAGGAACCCATTTATCAACTTCCTATATCCCCTCTACACTGATAAGGAAACTGAGGCCTGAAGAGGGAAATGACTTACTCAACATTATATAATTAAATACAGATCAGTCCAGGGGCTTTAACTGGCTCTAAAGAAAAATAATGATAATAATAAAATAAAGCCCCCTTAGCTCCCATCTTTTTCTCCCTAAACAATATCTTACTCCCCATTTGGGACCCTCTGGCTGCGCCTCTCCTCACCGATCTCAGGCAACTGCCCTTGGCCATGCCTTTGTCCCGCTGTGCAGTCTGCCAGGGTGCTGCCCTTTGCTCTGCAGGCTTCAATTTGGCCCCCCTCACCCCCCACCAAGAGCTTTAATTGACCTTGGCCTCACTCCCTCTCCGAGCTTTTGCACTTTGCAGTTTCCTGAAAGATGGTCAGCCCCCTGCAGAACCTTTGCTGGGGTCTCAGATTGTTTGTTTCTGATTTGCATCTTATCTCCGCCACCCCTGCAGACTGTGAGCTGCCTGCAGGCAGCGCTGGGACTCAGAATAATAAACCTGCAGGGCAGGAGGCCCCGGAAAGCAGCTGACCCACTCCCCTCAGCTGCGAGGAAGACACGGCTTAACTTCATTTGTCTAATGACAACAGCTACTCACATTTGCAATCACGCTTTAACAGTTTACAAAGCAGTGTTCACACCCATCAGCTCGACTGATGCTAATTCAACCAGCCTATCCTGCCAGCCAGCCTGGCAGCAGTGGAAGCTCCATTTTTCAGAAGGGGAAACTGGGGCCCAGAGAGGGGAAAAAAAGTACTTACCCAAGGACACACAGCAGATTTGGGGGTAGGTGTACGGCTGCAACTAGCCTTCAGTCACCCGATTCGTCCAGATCTCTTCCAATCCAATTTGATTAATAAACATCAATGGAGCACTTCCTACATGCCAGGCATGGGGGAGGCAGGGCCAGGTGCGAGAAGGCCCTGCTCTTCTAGAACCTTCCTTCTGCCGTATAAGACCGTTACATGGAAAAGATAACTAAGGTACTGATACATGCCAGGAAGACGCTAAAACAGGGTGATGGGAACTTGGGTGACTGGTGCGGGAGGAAGCTACTCTAGCTGGAGAATCAGAGAAGTCCTCTTTGAAGACTGAAACATAGACATGACAGCTTAAACCTGGATGATGAGGGGGCCACCATGTACAAGGGTGGAAAAAAGAGTCCCAAGGAGAAACTGCAAATGCGAAGGCCCTGAGGTGAGCCTATCCTGAGCACCTTCTAGGAATCGTAGCTGAAGCATGGCAAGCAACCGGAGTGTGGAGCAGATTAGGTCAGAGAGAAGAAAAATGGATTGTATTTTAAGCACAATGGGGAGGAATCAAGGATTATAAAGAGAGAATCGCTGTGTGACCTTGGGCAGTGCACTCACCCTCTCTGGGCCCCACTTGCCAGGAACACAGAATGAAGGCCTTGGCTGAGGTGGTTTTCTGAGGCCACTTTCTGCTCTGACTCCATTGTTGTGGATTCAGCGGAGACAACAAAAGCTGTGTCCTCATCTCCCCCATACCAGCAGAATGAGTCCTGGGTCTTCTGGGCTCTGAGGCCTTCTTCCTGAGGGCTTTCTGAAAAGGAAACTTGTTATGCCGAGTGACAGACGTAGAGGTCACCTCACAGTGTAATTATGTCTCTAACTTCCATCCCAATGCCTCTTCTCTCCCCACACGCAGGACCTGTGGGGGACACGGCCAGGGGTGGGTCAGACCCCAGTTGGAGCCAGTGCGAGACCAGACAGAGTTCAAGTTCTAGTTCTGCTGCTCCTTTGCTGTGAGACCTTGGACAGGGCCTTTCCCCTCTCTGGACCTGCGCAAGCCCGGGCAGATCTTTCCTCACAGATCCTTCCTCATGAAATTCACAGACCAGCACTGTCCAGCAAGATATAATATAAGACCCACACACAATTTTTAAATTTTCCGGTAACCACATTAAAAAAAAAAAAAAAAAACAGGGCGAAGTTTGTTTTAATACATTTATCTAACCCGGTATGTTCAAAATACTAGTTTCAACATGCAATTAATGAACCATTTGACTTTTTTTTTCGTACTAAGTCTTTGAAATCTGGTGTGTATTTTTTTTTTTAAGATTTTATTTATTTATTTGACAGAGATCACAAGTAGGCAGAGAGGCAGGCAGAGAGAGAGGGGGAAGCAGGTCCCTGCTGAGGAGAGAGCCCGATGTGGGGCTTGATCCCAGGACCCTGAGATCATGACCTGAGCCGAAGGCAGAGGCTTTAACCCACTGAGCCACCCAGGCGCCCTGGTGTGTATTTTATATTTTAGCATCTCTCAATTTACACCAGCCACATCTCAAGGGCTCTGCCCTTGGCTACATGTGACTAGTGGCTAGTGGTTACCATATTGAATAGCATAGATTTAGACACTGACGTCAATAATTACCCTACGGAGCAAAAAGTGCTCTTTAATACAAGCTGTTCAAACACTCGAGGGGCACAGAGGACGAAGTCACTCCCTCCCTCCAGAGAAGGAAGGCTTCCTGGAGGAGGTGACAATTGAAAGATGAAAGAATCTTACTGATGGTCCATATCTTTCCTTTCTCTTTTAAGAAAACATTTTATACCTCATGATAAAAGTGGAACATACCCACTGATAAAAATAAAGAAGATATAAAAGAGTTTGGGGGAAAACAAAAACCACCCATCATTTCCCCAACCTGAGAGCCACTGTTCATGGTTTTTTTTTTTTAAAGAATTTTATTTTTAAAAAGATTTTATTTATTTATTTATTTATTTTAAGATTTTCTTTATTTATTTGACAGACAGAGATCACAAGTAGGCAGAGAAGCAGGCAGAGGAAGAGGAGGAAGCAGGCTCCCTGCTGAGCAGAGAGCCCAATGCGGGGCTTGATCCCAGGACCCTGGGATCATGACCCTGGAAGAAGGCAGAGGCTTTAACCCACTGAGCCCCCGAGGCGCCCCCACTGTTCATGTTTTGAACCATTTCCTTTCAGGCATTTTTCTAGACGCAAGTAATTTGCACATAACTAGAAGCTTTCCAAATGCACAGTGTTCTGTCCTATTCCCCCCCCCACCAACCCCCCCGCCCGCTGTGTGTGGGGGGGTGCATTTCCCTGGGTTGTTGAAAACTCTCCTGCAGGGACGCCTGGGTGGCTCGGTCGGTTAAGCCGCTGCCTTCGGCTCAGGTCATAACCCCAGGGTCCTGGAATCGAGTCCTGCAGTGGGCTCCTTGCTCGGCAGGGAGCCTGCTTCTCTCTCTGGCTCTGCCTGCCACTCTGCCTGCTTGTATGCTCTCTATCTCTCTCTCTGACAAATAAGTAAATAAAATCTTTAGGAAAAGAAAACCAAAAACTCTCCTGCAGCTGTATTGCTATCAGCTGTGTACTATTCCAGGGCCCGAATGACCATAAAGCTGGCAACTTTGTGCACCTTCCGGCTTCACCTAAAGATACCTGTAAACCCATCTCCGCTTTGGATGCCCCTCTGAGCACAGAGCCTGCAGGGATTTTGGCGAGGAGCAACCAGGAGGGGAGAGTCCCCTGAAAGTCTCACTGTGCCTCACTCCTCACTGGCAGCCCTGGGTCTTTGTGGCTGGGAGCGGGAGGCTGGGCTGGGCTGAGGCTCCGAGCAGGCAGACTCCCCACTGCCACCTGGCGGCCGCGGAAGTTAATGCACCCTCCGGGAGCGCCAGCAGAAGGTAGAGAGACCCAGGCAGGAGGTGCTGGAGTGGAGGGTTTCCACATCTGGGTCTCCACCAGACTTTGTGATCAGTCTTCTGCAGTGGAGGTCATCTGAGCATCTATTCTGGAGAAGAGCTTCCCTTCTGCTCCCATTTTGAAGGGCCACAGGTGTGGAAGAGGGACAGCCTGGGTTCAAACCCAGCTCTACATTTTCTGAGCCCTGTGACCTTGGGCTTGCCACTCCACTTTTCTGTGTCTCCCTTTCCTCATCTATAACATAAGCTAATGATACTGTCCATCTCCTAGAGTGGTGAAATGAGACATTACATGAAATGCTCACCACAGAGCCCGTGTTTTAAATTAACTGATGTCAGAGGGAAGCTATATAGCCTCGTCCTTTTTGTCTAGGTCTTTGCTCATGACCCTCCAGCTCCTGGAAGGTTTTCCTGAAACTCTAAATCTTCAATTGAGCCACTTTCTTGCTCAAAAGTCTTCAATGGCTCTCCATTGCTCCCTGAAAGAAATACAAACTCTGTACTTGATATTAGAGGTCCTTCAGAAACAGGACCCAGCCCAGCTTCCCAGTCTCACCTCCCACTGTTCTCCTCTGGGTTCCCTCTGGTCCAGCCAAAGGGTTGTCCTCAGTGCCCCAGGAGTACCCTCCATGTTCTCATATCCAGGTTCTTCTCACATCCTGTTTCACCCTAGACCACATTCTCTCCATCCTGTCTTCAGAAGATTACTCAGCTTCCAAAGTCCTGGTCACATCCCACCTCCTCCAGGAAGCCTTCCACAGGTCACTCCCCCTCAGGGTCCCCAGCACTGATGGCACACAGCCTGCTGTCCTTCATCTTGTGTTCTTGCAGCCTCACAGGGTGGAAAGAGTCTGGGCTTTGCAGTTAAGGGAGGTATGTGTTCAGATATGCGTGATCTGAACCTCTTTAAGCCTCAGTTTCTTTCTTCGCAAAATGGGCCTAATCCTTCAAGGCTTGTCAGGAGTACGGAATGAGAGGGCATGATGCAAAATGCTTGCCCCAAGCAGGAACCTGCAGGATGTTACTTTCCTTTTCCTGCTAATTCATGCTCTCTCCAGACAGGAATCCCCTTTGGGGCGGACGGCGTACTGTTCCCCTCTGAACCCCAGAGGGCCTGGCACCTGGGGACTGAATAATTGCTCACTCTAGTGAGTGGAAACTTCTTCCCCAACAGCAGAAAGAACCTGCTTGGCTTTGGAAACAGGTGGTAAAATACTCTTCAGTATCCATGACCGTGGGAATTACTACTTAGGGCCAGAGTCACTCCCTGCAGGAAGCAGTGTGCAGCCCAGGGTCCTGGTAGGGGAGGGTGGGTGAGGGTCCCAGTGGGCAGCCTGTCTCCACAGCCTGTTCCCACCTTTCATCTGCTGTGATCCTTACAGCAATCTCATGAGCATGGCAGCCTTCCCCACTCTACGGTGGAGGAAACAGCAGCCTGGAGAGGAAGTGACTTAGCTAAGGTCACTCAACAGACTCCTCAATGCTGGGCCGGGAGCCAGCTTCCCTGACCCCCAGGTGAAGGCCCCTTTGAAGTCCCTTTGAAAAGTCATCAGATGAAATGTTGGGAGACCAGAGTTCAAATCCTGGTGCCGCCATTTACATTCTGCGTGGCTTTGCGTGGCTGTGTCACTTCCTGAGCCCCATTGTCCCTGCGGCGGGGCCCCCGTTGGGAGATGAAAGGCGCCGGGAGATGGGAACCTCCTCTGTAAACTGTGGGTGCTGGATCCAGGTAAAAGGTTGTGAGGCGGCCCATCTAGCCCGATAGAGGATGCTTTGATCTTTGCGCCACTCCGGAGTACACAGGGTTTTTATGGCTGGTCACCTGGCGGGCCATTTCCCGATTCACCTTTCTCTTGGAGTTTGAAAGAGCGGTTTGGGTGGGTGCCTGGCAAGAGAGGTGCAGGAGGGTGGGGTTGCTGGGCGGGAAAGCTGGGTGCTGGGCGTGGAGGCGCTGAAGACTAGGAGAGCTGCCCTCCTCCAGGCACACTCAGAAAAGACCCAGGCTGAGCTGGGCACTGGGGTTGCAGGATTGCAGAGAAAACAGGGCTCAGGCAGTGTTTAAGGACCACTGCTCGGGAACAGAAAAAGTCATAGAACCAGGTGTAGTTCAGCTCTCTGGAAAGGTTCTGGGGGAGGAGTAGAGGTCCAGCAGGGCAAAGATTCTAGCTCGTTCCCACCGAAACAAGAACAGGCACAGGGAGGTGTTCTAGAAGTATTTACCAGCCAGGAGAGCGGGTGAGTGGATGGATGGATGGTTGAAAGGGAGGGAGGATGAAGACAAGAAGGTCTGCTTCCAGGAGGCGTTGGCATAGGATCGTGACAATTCTCTGGATCATGAGAAATGGACTCAGGACACATCTGGCAATCAAAAACCAGGAAGCTCTACTCCGTGATCGGGACTTAATAGAACCCAGCAAAAGGAGGCCTGAACATGACTTGTGATCATTCAGAGTTGAAGGCATCTCTAACCACTGAGATCATGAGCGTAATAATGAGGGCTCTGTTGAGCATTTCACCAATGTGAGCTCATTTAGCCCTCAAAAAATTCTCCCAGGGTGCTTGCCTGGGGCTCTGAGCCCTCCCTTCTCTCTGCAGGCTGTTCCCCCCATTACTGCCTGACTCTGCTTTTTGGGAGAGTCTGGGGTCAGCCCAGATCTGTGTACAGCACAGACAGTGTCCATCCTCCTCCCGGGCCGCTGATCAGTCCAAAGTCCTGCTGCCCTTTGGTCTTGTGCTGTCTGGGATCTCAGGTCGGTTGGAGCAGTGTCAGGACTAGAACTCAGATCTCCCAGGAGCAGGCATCAGGGGTCCAGAATAGGTTCTGAGAAGCAAAAAAGAAGAAGGGGCTTTGAGGTCAGTGGGCCCAAACTTCTCAGCCTTCCCACACTTCTCTCGGACAGACTGTTTCTGGAAAGAGGCCTCAAGATGTGTCTCCATGCAAATGATGATAAGGATAGAACCGGAAAATTTCTAAATTCGCAAGAGCCTGGCATCAGCTTCTCTACCCGTCTCATTTTACAGATGTAGGAACTGAATCTCAGAGAAGGAAAGTGATTAACTCAAGGTCACACAGCGAGTTAGTGATAAGATGTTCCCTGGGTTATGAAGTGGAATTAGCAAATGGTTTCAGACTTCAAACGATGGGGCCGGGACAAGGAGCTCAAGGGGAGTCCAAGGAGACCCAGGCAGGGGGCTCTCCTCTTTCTGGGACCATCGTGAAGGCGAAGTGAATGAAGTTCAGCGATGTAACTGTCTGAGATGGCCTTGGAAAGCAGCCAGCTTGTCAATTCTCCCTATTAACTAATAGTCTATTATTTTCCTCTGGGATTAATTTTTAAATGCAAACGGTATGTTTTATCACACACTTGAACACTTAACATCCACCGATAGCTGATCTTTGAGCGGGGTCCAGACCTTCCTTCCTTCAGTAACTCCAGGGGCCCAAGCAGCCCCAGGGCAACGCAGAGTTGGAGGGACACGCGGCCGCCCGTTCAAACCTCTGGTGCCCGAACCCCGATTCTGCTCCATACCATGCCATATTTGAGAGGGGTGAGCAGTCGGGATAGCACGAGGGGACAACGGTTGGAAATCAGGATCCGGTCTTCCCTGTCCAGGACATTTTCCTCCACATAATTAATATCACAAAGAGACTCTGAGTCTGCATTGGATTGTGGGGATTATGCAAATGAGGCCATAGAAAGGGAGATTCCTGAGCTCCCGGTTGCTCTGGTTGCAGGAAAGGCCCGTCCAGAAAGCACCCAGCATGGCCGAAGCAGGGACAAGGACCACGGGGAGGCGGTTGGATTGGAGGGAACCTGACTTCACAGGGCCCAGCCAAGGGCCAGAAATTCTAGAGGGAATCTGGAGGCAGGTTTTCCTGGCAGAGAGGAGTTTGCATTGACCATCCTTACAGGAGCTCAGCCAGAGAAGCAGAACGGACTTCTCCAAGCAGGCGGAGGCAGAGGAGAAAGGGTAAAGCCCGTGGAGTCCGCATCCCTGCTCTGCTACCTGTTGGCTGTGTGGCCCTGGCCGAGCCGAATCACTCCTAGAAGCCTCATGTCCTGTCATCAGCGTCACCCTCCTGGGGTTGAGGTGAGCACCAGAGGAGATGCCGTCCGTTAAATGGTGGGTCTCCTTGGCCACCTGCTTCATGTGGAATGAACATAACCATGATTCACGTAATATTATAATGGTAGTAGCATAAACAGTATAATAACATAACATCAAACAGACACAGAAACAGGTGTCATAGAGCAGCAAACGCTTGAGGAGAACCAACAGGAGCTGGAGAATGTTCTGAGCTCCGCACAGACGCTAGTTCGTTTGAAGGCTGTAGCAGCCCTATGAGGTAAATACAATGCACCCATTGAATGGATAAGGAAACTGAGGTAAGTTAAGAGACTTGCTTAAAGTCACATAGCTGGTAAGTTGCCAAGCCGGGATGGCTAGTTGATTCCCACCTATGAGCAGGGCAATCATGTTTCTCTCACCTTCCTCAGCTAAGGAAGGGGATGGCAGATACCTCAAGGTCAGGAGACCCAGGGTCTGGGTCTGGCTTTCCCTCAGACTACAGGGCCTGGGTGTCCTAAGCTGGCATCCCCGGGAGTATGTGCATAAGGAGGGACACATTTGTTGTGCTCTCTCCTCTGAGCAGAGCCTGGCTGGTCAGGGGTCCTCATTACCAGCTGCTTATTTTATTTTATATATATGTATTTTAAGATCTTATTTATTTATTTGACAGACAGAGATCACAAATAGTCAGAGAAGCAGGCAGAGAGAGAGGAAGGGAAGCAGGCTCCCCGCCAAGCAGAGAGCCCGATGTGGGGCTCGATCCCAGGAACCTGGGATCATGACCTGAGCCGAAGGCAGAAGTTTAACCCACTGAGCCACCCAGGTGCCCCTTATTTTATTTTATATTTTTAAAAGATTTTATTTATTTATTTGACACATCCAGAGAGAGAGCAAGTAGCAGGCAGAGGGAGAGGGAGAAGCAGGTTCCCCGTGAGCAGGGAGCCTGATGTGGGGCTCCATCCCAGGACCCTGGGATCATGGCCTGAGCCAAAGACAGAGGCTTAACTGACTGAGCCACCCAGACACCCCTGATTACCAGCTGTTTTGATGCCACAGAAGGGCCCTAACGTTCATCAGGTTTGACCTGCCCATTTTACAGTGAGGGAACTGGAGGCTCCTGGAGAGAAAATAACTCATCCAGGGTAGCAGCTGGCATTAGGAGCAGGTCTTCTGTTGGCCAGCCCAGAGTTTTCCTCCCTCCCTGCCCCCACTCACACAGGGGAACGGATTTCTGAGCCACTAACAGCCTCACGGGCTGAGAATGTTTGCAAACTTGAGTCATGAGCTCTGAGCGAGACCCTGGGGTGGGGACAGGCACGAAAGCTGAACGGCCTTCCCGCTTGTCTGACCACAGAGAGATGCCCAGACAGAGGGGGAGCTCTGGGTCAGGTGCCGGGGCAGGGGCTAGGTTGTGTGTGTGGTGGGGGGAGGGCAGAAGAAAACAGAGCCTGGGTCCTGCCATCCAGGAACGCACTGCCTGGTGGGATAGTCAGACCTATGACAGTTACACTTGCCACTGCCAGCAGTGGTGTTTATTCAAAGCTTACCCCATAGTGTACACCGTGCTACAGGCTTTATGCTCATCCTCCTTGTACGTCTTCGCCACAATCACTGGCTGGTATAATCATAATATATAAACCAGTGATATATTAATAATAGTAGCACACGTGGACTATAATGGTACCACCTATAGAATCAGAGCCCATCTAGAAATCATAGCCATTTTGCAGATAGAGGCTTTGAGGCTCAGAGAAACTGAATTACTTGCCCAAGGCCACATGGCACGGCAGCAGATGAAGGAGGGGGGGCCTCACCCCAGCTTCTGTGGGTCCCCAGGGCCTGTGTTTTCCTACCGCTCTGTCTAATATGGTGGCCACAGACCACACGTGCTAATGAGCAACTGATACGTGGCTAGTACCAACTGAAATTGCCATCATGTAAATAGACACTAAATCTTGCAGACTTAGTAAGAAAAAAAGAAAAAGAACGTAAGATATCTCATTAACAGTTTTAAAAAAAAATATTGGTGACATGTTGAAATAATATTCAAGATATATTAGGTTAAATAAAATGTTATTAGAATTAGTTTTACCTGGTATTTGTTTGTTTGTTTGTTTTGGTGTGGCTACCAGAAGATTTCAAATTACCCGCTGGTGGGCAGTTTAATCCTTCTGGACGGTGCTGATAGGGATTTCTGCCGTGATACAATGGGCCATTCTGCATGGTCCACTGTGGTATTACTAAGTCATAGACGGCCATCAAGAGCTTGGAAGAGGACGATTGTGACTGAGAAAGTGAGTTTTTAATTTTATTTCATTTAATTAATTTATATTTCAGTGTAAGTGGCTGCCTGTGGCTAGTAGCTACCTACAGATGGCAGATCTCCAGACCATTAGGATTTTCTGCCCCGTGAAGACACATAAGCACCCCAGTAGGCTAGAGGATTCCTGGTAGGTATGTTCATACAGGGTATGGGGCTTCGTAGATCTTGCTGTCTCTGAGCAGTTGTAGAAACAGAGGCTCAGAGAGGTTTAGAGATTGCCCAGGGGCACACAGTGCAGGGGTGGTAGAGTCAGGACAGCCTCACTCCAAGCCCCAGGCTTGAACTCAAGCTTTACCCCCTCCTTTGCTGGGGGGGGACTGTCTCCAAGGACAGTGGCCTGGATCCCCAGGCCCCAGAGCCTGCCCAACCTTCCCCTCACCCTGCTGTAAACCCTTGGATGTGATCACCTGCCTCCGTCTGCTCTCGGGTACAGCTGACACCTGGCACAGGTCTCCCCATCACTCCCCCGCCCTCATCCCTCGACACTTCACGCTCCGATGGCCACTTCTCTGCGCCGGCCGTGCCCTGTCTCGTCCCAATCCGCTCGCACACTCACCAGACCCTTTTCATCCTGTGCCGCCCTCTTCTTCTGGAAGAGTCACGGCCTTGTTCATGACCGGCCGGATTTCCATGGCTTCTCAAACATCCCCCCATAGTTGAGGACGCAGACCCTGAGCTCCTGTCCCGTGGGGAAACAGTAACAGAAACAGAAACACCAAGCTGATCGTGGGCCGAGTTTCAAGCCCAGCTCTGCCACCAAAGTCTGGGTGCCTCTAGGCAAATCACATCTCTGCCAGCCTTGGTTTTCTCATCTGTAAAATGGAAATAATGACCCCTTAGGCTTCTTCTGAACATGCAGGGTACTAAGGGATGCAAAGAACACTATTAATTGTCAAAAGAAACACAAATTGGGCAGAGGATCATGGGGCTTCCTGGGGGACACTCACTCATCCTCCGCCAAGCATTTTCATGCTGTTGTTGTTGGAAAATATGTCCCCAAATTCTCAGGTCCTCCTCCCTTCAGGGGGTGGAGGCTGATTCCTTCCCCTGGAGGATGGTTGGGACTTAGCGACCTGCTTCTGACTAATAGCACAAGGCAAATGCTATGTGACTCTGGAGACTAGGTCATAAGGAGGCATTTGACTTTCTCCTCTTGTTTGGATCATTCTGGGGAAAGTCAGCTCCCATGTCTGAGGACATTCAGGTACGTATCTGGGGGCCCAGGTAGAGAGGAATCCAGCCCTGCCGTCAGCTGGTTGGGGGAGGCATCTGGTGGGGGGACCTGCCACCTGCAACCAGACCCTCACATGACCGCAGCCCCTACTGGCGTTCCAACTGTGACCTGGTGGGACCCTATGCCACCAGCACCCAGCCGAGCCACTCCCAAGTTCCTGACCTACAGAAACCGCCATGTGATAACTGGTTGTTATTTGAGGCCAAGAAGTTTATATGTAATAATGAGAACACACATAGGATCACATTTAACTTTTGTAACATATATGTGGGTGTTATTATCCCCATTTTACAGATGAGAACATTGAAGCCCAGAAAGGAGAAGACTCTCGCTTAAAGCCACTCAGGAAGGATGTGGTGGGCTCAAGACCTCAGCCTTGGCTCATTTGAATTAAGAGCTGCTTCGAGTGGAAGTCTGTGCCCTACACTTCGAGAGGTGCTCCCGGGATTGAGTACAGGTCTTCCTGGGCTCCATTATAAGCCGGCGGACTCCCAAGAGCAGAGGCTGTAAGCTACACATCTTGATCTCATCCCCATACCTGGCAACCTCATTGAGTAAGTGTTTGAATGAGAGACAAGGCATTTGGATCACGTGTGGCCCTGGGCAGTTCCCTTGGCTGAACTCATCCAGACATATGTGGGGTCTGAGGCAAGATACAAATGGAGTTCCTCATACCATATATCTGAACATTTAAAAGGTAAGAAGCAGGGATGCCTGGGTGGCTCAGTTGGTTAAGTGTCTGCCTTTGGCTCAGATCATGATCCCAGGGTCCTGGGATCAAGTCCTGCATCAGGCTCCTTCTCAGTGGGGAGCCTGCTTCTCCTTCTGCCTGCTGCTCTCCCTGCTTGTGCTCTCTCTTTCTATGGCAAATAAATAAATAAAATATTTTTAAAAATAAATAAATAAAATTTTAAAAAGAAACCAATCAATAGTAAATGAGTTATGACAAATATACCTTTGGTATAACAAAATTTAAAGTATGTGTAAAGCTATGATTTCTGTATGACTGAAAGTCAGCAAAATATCAAAGACTATTGGATCAAATTATTATCACATGTCTGGGTTGTCTCATGAGGGGTTGATGACATTTGAGTGAGTGATAAAATTTCCAAATAAACCTCCTGTGATTCATAAATTATATATTTACTCTATCAATTTTGTTTTTCTTGCCTAACTCAAGCAAAATCAGTAATTGTGTTGTTATAATCAAGATTTTCACATAATTTCTGTTCCGTTGATAGTAATATGAAATTAGACAATCTTTCTCAAGTCATTGTATTCCTTAGATGGATTTTAATTAATTTCGGTTTGGGAAACACTTGCTCTGTTGAGAAGGTAGCAACAAATTGTCCATAATATCCTTAAAGCAATATTTAGATTAGAAAATGAGCCATGCATTTTACACGGCGAGCTCGAATGCCGTAATGGGGTTGCATACGTTATGATTATTGTGGAAAATATTACAAACAGTTGAAGCTCTTCGTTTAAATCCTATCATGTGTATCTTGATTTTTACCATCTGTCAAAGCAATATCTAGACCCAACAGTCAGTCATGGAAGCAACTGGTTATTGTGCTGTAAGCGTGTTACCTCTCGACTCCATACATACAAATATAAGGGATTATGAATTATTTGATATTGTGATATCATGAAATGTTCTCCAACAACGCTGTGCAGCTCTTGCGGACACCAGGGCCTTTTCTGAGTACCGCCGGAACCACAAACTGGGACACGAAGCCAAGCAAGGAGATGCACGCTTGGTCCCTCTGAGCACCGATGTCATTTGTCCTGAGAGGAAGGACTTGAATTATTTGGTCTTTTCTCTTACCTAAGAGCAAAGGCTTCCCTCGCCCTGATGAAAGCCTCTTCCTTGTGCTCCATGGCGGTCCCCGTGCAGTGTCGGTCACCCCACAGTCTACAAGCTTTGGTGGCACGTGGACGCAGCTGTTCTTTGTGTCGAGGACACGGAGCGAGAGATGAGCAAGAAAGCGTTTTCCTCGTCTCCCTGGGGCCTGAGCCGCTCAGTCACGAGGGCGGGTGTTGACCGTGAGGGGCTGTGCGGATGCCAAGTGACCGGGGCTGCACGTGTTCCTTAATCAATTGTTTGCGTCTGTGACATGGGGGTCTCTGTGTCCCTCCTGTGTGGTCTGGTAGGGCTGTGGCTGGTGCAGGAGCTGGCAGAAACCCAGAGGGTTTCAAAACTTTTATAGCCATAGCGCTGGCGTTCGCCATTCTAGTAATTCCTCTCTTTTTTTGTAATTATTTTATGAAATGTTCTAAGACAAATATGTTTCTCTCATTTCCTGTCTAATTTTAGTGCTGTTGCTTTAGGAAGCATTGACTGTCATTTCATTTTTTTTTTCTAAGATTTTATTTATTGATTTGTCAGAGAGGCTATAAGCGGGGGAGCAGCAGGCAGAGGGAGAAGCAGGCTCCCCGCTGAGCAAGGAGGCTGACGTGGGACTCGATCCCAGAACCCCGGGATCATGACCCGAACTGAAGGCAGACGCTTAACTGACTGAACCACCCAGGTGTCCCTTAAGTGCCATTTCAGAAGATTTTCTATATCGACATCCGTATCACTTTGAGCTATAAAACTTTTCTTTTTAATTGTGGCGGAAAACACATAATATAAAATTGACCATCTTAACCATTTTTAAGTTTAGTTGTTCAGTATATTCATAGGCTTGTGAAACAGATCCTGAGAATGGTTTCGTCTTTCTGAATGGAAAATCTCTACCCTTTCAACAACAACTCCCCCCGCCCCCCGCCTCTGGTAACCACCATGCTGCCGTTTCTATGAATGGGACCCCTTTGGATCGCTCGTTTCTAGTAGTTCATTTTTATTGTCTTTTATAAAAGTATCAGTCTATGACAGATCAGAAATTTAAAAAACAAAACGGTCCTTCACGATGGTAGTGTGAGAAGCACCGGTCACCAAGGGCAGAGGGTAGGGCCCCGTCCTCCTTGCCCAGGTGGGTCTACAGGCATTTCAGATTTCCGTTGCTGGACCTCAGTCTCCCGAGTATAAGAAGGCGGTGACAGAACCGCAGTGCTGCAAAGGGCTCTGAAGCCAGATCACCCCAAGATGCTCTGGTGATTGGAATTCGCCCCGTCGAGACCGGGCTGCGCGGCCCGGCAGCCACCCTCCATCCCCTCCCGGTGGGCCCTGCTCCAAGTCCTATTTCACGCGCCGAGGACTCTTTTGTCTCCACTGACACCTGGTTTCCTGCCTCTGCCGTCACAGAAGGGCCTTCTCATGGATGACACACTTGGGCAGCTTCCACTGCTCACGTCCTGGCCAAAAGTTCACAGCAGCCCCCCCCCACCCCGACCAAATCCACATTCCTGTCCGGTTGACTATATCCCTCCTGTTTGCCCTGATTCACACAAGGGCTGGAAGGGACGAGCCGAGGTTAATGAGGGTGCAGCCAAGGAGGTGGGGGGAGCATGCTAGAATTTCAGAGCTGAAAGGACTTGATTCTATTTTTTCTCTTATTTCACAAGTAACCCACGATCGCTGCAAAACAATGCCCCAAGATGGTATAGATGGTATGTGTATATTCTTCTTTAAGATTTTATTTACTTCCTAGAGAGAGAGAGAGAGCAGAGTGAGAGGGCACAAGCAAAGGGAGCAACAGAGGGAGAAGGAGAAGCAGACTCCCCGCTGAGTAGGGAGCCCCACGTGGGGCTCCATCCCATGACCCTGAGATCATGACCTGAGCCAAAGGGAGACACTTAACCGATCGAGCTTCTCAGTGCCCCCATATGTGTATTTTTTTTTAAGATTTTATTTATTTATTTGACACAGAGAGAGAGATCACAAGTAGACAGAGAGAGAGGTCACAAGCAGGCAGAGGGGAGGGGGAAGCAGGTTCCCTGTTGAGCAGAGAGCCTGATGCTGGGCTCGATCCCAGGACCCTGAGACCATGAACTGAGCCAAAGGCAGAGGCTTAACCTACTAAGCCACCCAGGAGCCCCTCTGTATATTTTTATTTTTTTATTTTTTTATTTTTATTTATTTATTTATTTTTTTTAAAGATTTTATTTATTTATTTGACAGAGAGAGATCACAAGTAGGCAGAGAGGCAGGCAGAGAGAGAGAGGAGGAAGCAGGCTCCCCGCTGAGCAGAGAGCCCGATGCGGGACTCGATCCCAGGACTCTGAGATCACGACCCGAGCTGAAGGCAGCGGCCTAACCCACTGAGCCACCCAGGCACCCCCCTCTGTATATTTTTAAAAGCCACCAGAATCTGGGACACCTGAGTGGCTCAGTCAGTTAAGTGTCTGCCTCTGGCTCGGGTCAGGATCCCAGGGTCCTGGGGTCGAGTCCCACATCAAGGTCTTTGCTTATTGGCGAGCCTACTTCTCCCTCTGCGTGTCCCTCCCCCTGCTTGTGCGTGCTCTCTCTCTCTCTCTGACACATAAATTTAAAAAGTCTTAAAAAAAAAAAAAGCAACAAGAATCCAGTGATAATCACCTTTAACATTTTAGTGAATATATTGCCTGTTATTTCAAACATACTTTCAAAACAACATTAACAGGAATGTGTTACCTGTGTTGTTTATAATTCATTCAATATTTTTTCCATTCAGGATTTTTTTCCACTCAGCATTTTTTCTGCATGAACCACTGGCTACCTCATCAGTGTGAGTGGCTGCAAAGTATCTCACTGTGAGTCCTTAGACTGGACGTCTGTTCTCTCTCTCTCTCTCTCTTATCTGCTTCCTCACTATTACAAACAATCAACAACATTCCTGAAGTCAATTTTTTCATTATTTTCATTCCTGAAGTCAATTTTTTCATTTTCATTATTCAATTTCATTCCTCAGAATGAAATTCTAGAAGTGGAGTTTCTAGGCCAAAGGCTTTGTATACTGTATTTTAAAGACTTTGGCTGAGCACCTGGGTGGCACAGTCAGTGAAGCATCTGACTCTTGGTTTCGGCTCAGGTCATGATCTCAGGGTGGTGAGACTGAGCCGAGTGTCAGGCTCTGTGCTGAGTGCAGAGTCTGAGTTTTCCTTCCATCTCCCTCTATACCCCCATCCACACGCATTCTTTTTCTCTCCAAGATAAATAAAATAAATACATCTTTAAAAGGCTTTGGCTATAAGGTTTGACAGTATTGATGAATGTTGCCTTCAAAAATATCAAGAGTGCCAATTTCAACTCATGCCTGCCAGCACTAGGTATTATCACTTTTTGTTTCATTGTTGTTTTAATTTGTATTTCTTTGGACATGTTATTATGCTTATTGATCAATTATACTGACAAATATTTTGGAGCTTATCTATTTAGCCCTTTATTTTGACAGTTACAAAAACAGGCTCAGAGGTGAGGAACTTCTTCCCCAAGCAAGTTAGGGAAAACCCACAATGGAAACCAAGTTTCCAATGCTTGGGAAAGGAGGTTTCCCCATGATCGTGGGGTCCCTTGAGTTGATAAAGGGAGATGCAGGGTTATGAGTCAAGAATGGAAAAGGCTCCTCCTGTGTTCCATGTCACTCTGTGGCATGAAATGAATAACTCCTCCCATCCGAGCCTCAGTTTCTCACCTGTACAATGAGGAGGCTGGCTAATTGTGTTGGGTAGCTCTTCTCTCAGCCCTTGGGATTAAGGCTATCCTACCATCTCCAAGTTCCTTCCCATTGCCAAGAGTTATAATGAAAATATGACAATGCATAGCCCCTTACGGTTTACAAAACATTTCTGTGAAGTAGAGAGGAGCAGTCGTGTCACTGATGCCATCTCACGGATAAGCAAATGGAGGTCCTGGGATCGAGCCTCGCATCAGGCTCCCTGCTCAGTGGGGAGCCTGCTTCTCCCTCTCCCTCTGCTGCTCCCCCTGGTTGTGCTCTCTCTGTGTCTGTCTCTCTCTGTCAAATATATAAAAAATAAAAAAAACTTTTAAAAAGAAATATTTATTATTTCAAAGTAGCAATAATAAACCCATGACACATTAAAATAAAGAATAGATTTTTATTAAAGATAACTGTACTTTCCAACATGAGAGTCTTTAGTGGGCAGAGTGGCATTGTTTTAAATCCTTGTAGATCTCTTTTATGTCTGGCTTATTATCGTGAAAAACTTTTGATCTCACAAACTCCCCGAAGGGGTCTTGGGGATCCACACTCTGAGGCAGATGAACGGATGGGGGGGATCCTGGAGAAACAGGGGCCAGTGAGGAGGCGGCCTTTGTATCACTTCCCCTCCTGGGAGCAGGGCAGGGTGACAACTGAGGGCTGGGGGAGGAGGGAGGTGGGGGCAGATGGACAGGAGGGCTGGGAGTCAGAGTCTGGGTGCCTGCTTAGGGCTGGGCCAGGGTTCTGGTGCAGGAGCCAATTTGGGAAGGGGATGATAAATCATGTTTGGAACTTCCGGCGCTCAAAGTGTGTGTGGTTCCCCCCTACCGATTGGCACTGGGGCCTTGGAGGTGGGATGGGTTTGTGTGGGAGAGAAAGTGCCACTGAGGACCAGGGGAATGGTCCCTGATCTGGGGTACACCTGCAGCTGTTGTGGGACCAAGGGGAGAGGTTGGTAAGGGGGGGTGTGGCCTGGATCCTGCTCGCCAGACAACCGGGAGCCATGGTGGGTGGGGGGGAGCTGTGGGGTTCTGTCTCCTTCCAGCTTGCTGAGCAAACACTGCCTGATCCAAGCCAGCTCCATGGAGGGGCAGCCAAGGAGAGGCTTAGTGAGAGCTCAGCCCAGAGGGGAAGTGGGGACACAGTGAGGGGTGAGCTGGGGGCCCAGAAGATGGGGTCCAGAGAGGGTGTACGATATGTCCAGAGGTGGGAGACATTCATGTGCAGGCCATCACTGATGAAGAGACTATGGTCTCTTATGGCTGAGTTGGGCCATGGGAATGCCAACCCCAGGCTGCCCCGGTCCTTCCTCAGGCAACAGGGTGAGACCCGCCCACTTGCTAGCCCCACCCTGGCACAGCTGGCTCCAGGCCCTCACACGAGGTTGGCAGTCCCCTTGCCTCGATTTCCCTCCTCAAGGGCTTTGTCCTCAAGTGTTCCCTCCCCAAGCATTGGCAAGGCGGCTTCCTCCATAGTAAGCCAAGGGGGGAAAAGGACACCTTCTTCTCAATATTTGTCCACAAAATTCCCAGACAGATTGTTGTCGCCTGGACATGAGTCACGTGCCAGCTTTGGAACAGGTTCCCGCGGGCTGAGAGTAACAGGCTGTGCGGATTGGCCAGGCCTGGGATGTGTGCCTGCTCTTGGACTGGGGGGGTAGGATGGGTGGGGGCCCCAGTGTCAGCCTCTCCCAAATGACAGAGTGCCAGGAGGGACAGGAGTTCCCCAGAGGAAATCTGAGACGTCGCTGCCTGAAGAAGGGGAGCGGCCTCGGGCCGCTGACAGCCGTTCCTTCAGACTGAAGCCCACAGAGCCAAGGGCCTTCCTCGCCCAGAAGCAACGAGCATCCAGCCCCCCCCTTACATGCAGTGTAGAGCCGGGGTCCCCACATAGCACTTGGGGGTCGGTCAGATTCTGCTTCCATCTCAGCTGCCCAACCTCCGGCTGTGGGACCTGGAGGGAGTCATTTCTCTCTGGGCCTCAGTTTCCTCCTCTGTGGAAGGGAGTGAGTCTTTGTAAGAGGACACAGAGGGAGGCCGTGTGAAGACAGAGGTGGAGCCTGTCTTCCAGGTGGAGCCTGGAGGGACGCTGTCATAAGCCAGGAAAAGCCAGGAGCTTCCACAAACTGGAAGGGGCAAAGAGGGGTTCTCCCTTCAGAGGGAGCGCGGCCCCGCCACAGTGCAGATCCAGACCCCGGGGCTTGGGGCCTGTGAGATGCTATGCTTTGGTTGTTCCGAGTCGCCCAATCTGTGGCGTTTTGTTGTAGCAGTCCCAGGACAATAGCACAGCATCCAAAATTTTATTTATTTATGTGTTGATTCCCCATGCTTCTCCGCAAGGGATCAGCTCCATGAGACACCATGAGACGCCATGGGCGCCATCTCTTTTTATCACTGCTGTGTCCCTAGTAGCTGGAACACGACCTGTTGCACAGGAGATGCTCACGAAACATTTGGCCAAATCAAAGAATGGCTGAATGCATGAATTCAATGCCTGGCATTCTTGGAGGACATTTTCTCGGCCTGGCCCCAACCTGCCGTTCCATTCAGGCCCTTCCCAGACCCTTCCCCCCAACCTCCCAGGGATTTTGCTTTGGCAAATTGCAGTGGTGACAGGCCATGTTCCCATCCCCTTCTTCCCCCTAGACACACCCTTGTCCCTACAAGGGCAGTGCAGTCTAGTGGAGACAGGAGGTGTGGGGACCCCAGAGCTGATTTAAATTCTGGCCCTGGCTTGCCCAAGGACATCACTCGGACTGGTCCCTTAGCTCTCTGTTTATTTCTCTAGAAATGGGGATAGGATCCCCATCCTTTTGGTGCCTAGAACACAGTAGGTGCTCAATAAATGGTAGCTAGAGTCAACTCTCCTTGGACATCCTCTCTTCCCCCATGAGGCTGGCCCAAGTCTTTTCCTCCTACAGGAAGCCCTCCCAGACCTCCCTCGCTCTGACCCCAGCTCTCCACAGCTGACCCTCTGAATGGCTCCCTTGCCGCTCAGCACGGTCTGCCTGGGATCATTAGTTCTCTTTTTGTGCATACGTGGCCCGTCTTCCTGGTTGCCTCAGCCGTTGGCCATGTTTTAATGAGGATTTCTCTTTGTGAATAAAGAAGTAGGTCTTTGATGTCCCTTCTGGAATTGGCTGTCTTTGATAGTCTGCACTGAGTAACTGCTGAGAGCCAGGCCGGAATGCAAGTCTGGGCACTGCGGCTGCTCACTCTTGGACCCTTGGCAGGTGGCCTTCCTTCTCCCAGCCTCAGTTTCTCCTCCAGTGAAAAAGGCTCATGCTGAGCAGACATTCTGTTGTATGTTAATTAGCTCATCCATGAATTCAACGAAATGTCACCTTAGCCCTGATTCTTTCACAATATCCGCTTCTCAAATTTCAACTACAAATCGGTAATTATCCCCAGCTTACTGAGGAGGAAAAGTGAGGCCGCGAGAGGGGAAGTAACTTGTCCGACCCCGTCAACCACGTATGGGGTAGAGACGGGATTTGAACCGTGGTTATCAAATTCCTAGTCTTACTTATTTCTGTAACCTCAAGGCCAAGGTTAACTGGGAATGTTGTGGTCCGCTGGTAGCATCTTGGGGTGAATCAGAATCAGGACCTCACTGGGGCTCACTGTGCTCTGGGAAGGGGGGAAATCCAAGAGCTTTGGGCAGGAGGTCAGGTTGGGTGATTGAGATGGGGGTCCCTAGGGGCACAGGGTGTGGAAGGTTTGTCCAGGGAGGCCAAAAGAGACACTAGGATTTGGAGGAAGAAACTTTTCCAAAGGTCAATACAGTTCTTACGTAACTTCTCAAATCACCGAATGGCCCTGGTTCTTGGGGATGGTGTATGTGCAGCCAAAGCGAGCACCCTGGTTCTTGGGGATGGAGTGTTTGTGAGGCCATGTACCCCCAGCTGGGTACACAGAGGAAGAAGGTCTATGAGAAGAGCAAAGAGTTGCCTGGGATTGGCTCTACACGATGACCCAGAGGGACAAGACCTGTCTGGGAAGCTCCCAGGAGAGCCCCTGGTTCAGGGCAAGGGACACGTGGCTAGGTTCTCTGGGGCAAAGTGTGCCATGGGTGGGGACAGGGCAGAGCAAGCAAGAGAGAGGAGGGACAGTGTGAGAGACAGGAGAGATAGTGTGTGAGAGAAGAGACAGAGAAATGGAAAACATGTAGCAAAATAATAGCAAGGAAGGCAGCGGGGAGGCAGAGGAGAGAGGACAGAACCACAGACTCACTTCCATTCTCTGGGCAGAGCCCACTTCCGGAGCTGGGCAATGGAGAGGCTGGGACAGTTTATAGGCCTGTTTCAACCAGAACTAGAAGACCCTGACCGCCTCGCCCCTGTGTGACCCCTCAGCAGAGGGAGGCTTGTGGGAGTCAGGGCCAGATCCCCTCAGGGAGGGGAGAGGCTGGCTGGAGGCCTGGGCTGTGCTCTAGAGGTAGGTGATCTTCTGACAGGTGTGGCCCCTTTCCTGAGCCTCAGTTTCGGCGTCTGTAACATGGTCGGTGTAGGGCTGGGGCGGGGGTGTGTGTGTCTAGAGGACAGCATCTGCCTCTGATATCCTGGATTCCAGCCCTCCTGGGCTTCACAGGGCTGGGAAGTCAGGGGTGGGGGCAGCTGGTCCACAGTCCCCTCTCTGGAAGGGATTCAGCCTGGACCTCAGCTGCTACCTCCCCTTCTCCATCCCAGCACGTCCTTACCCTTTGCCTGAGTCCTTCTTCACTCCGCCAGATAAACCCCAACCATGGGGAGTAAAAAGGAGTCTTTGGGGCCAGCCATCAACGGGCAGAAACTCAGTGCTTCCTTCTCTTCCCATTCTGGGATCCGACCTGCTCTAGGCCATTCAATACTGACTGTGGCTGCCATTATTGAGCACCTGCTGTGTGCCAGGCCCAGAACTAACATCTTAAATACGTCCTCTCATCGAACCCTCATGAACCCTTTCTGGGTTGCTGGGGCGGGGTGTAGGGATAGGGTGGTTGTGTTATGGACACTGGGGAGGGTATGTGCTATGGTGAGTGCTGTGAAATGTGTAAGCCTGACGATTCACAGACCTGTACCCCTGGGGCAAATAATACATTATATGTTAATTAAAATAATTAAAAAAAAAAACCCTCTCTGCCAGTGCCCACTTCACATTTGAGGGCAGGGAGGTTGGGGCAGGGCAGGGACCAGCCTGAGGATGTGAGTCTCAGATGGCAGAGCAGGCCCTGGGGCCCACCTCAGGCAGAGGCTGACGCCAGGGCTCCCCAGACCACCACCCCAACTCTGGCACTACAGAGAGGCTGGACAAGCAGCCAGAGAGATGACTTTGGTCCCGGTTCTGTTCCTGCCCTCAAGGACATCACCCTCCCGCTCTGAACCCCAGCTTCTTCATCAACAAGATGGGACAAATAACGTTACCTGTCCCCCCTCAAAGCCACTGTGAACCGCTCCGTAACCAATAACAGCAAACACTGTGGGACACTTAAAGGCGAACTAGACACCATTCTAAGCGACTCTAAGTAATGACTTAATTAAATTAGCGCTTGGAACAACGCTATGAGGTGGTTAATGTTACTCCATTTTACAGGTGAAGTCCTTGAGGCCCATAGAGGCTAACTTGCCCAAGGCCGCCCATGGAGTTACGGGGGCTGGGACCTGGGACCGGGGTACAGTCAGGACTTTATGAGGTCTGTGACTACGGGCAGATCACCTTCTGCCCTGGGCCTCAGTTTCCCCATCTGTCCAAGGGTGGTTGCGAGAAAGAGGTGTGGGAGAGCTCTGGCTGAGTGAACCACAGTTACGCAGATGAGTGAATTGAGATTTGGCCCCCAGCTGAGACCCAGCTCTGCTGTATAGCAGCTGGGTGACTCTGGGCAAGTGCCACCTTGCCGAGCCCATTTGTCAAACAGGGTGCTGCAAGGAACACAGAAAGTCTGAGTACAAAGGGCCCCACTGAGGGCCTGGCGCTTAGGGAGGACCTTGGATCGCAGCCCCTCCCCTCCTCCCCTGTCCCCTAGCCCCAGCCTGGCGCATGGGTGTGGGAAGGGAAGGCACAGGGCAGGCAGGGATTAGCCCGGGGTCCCCCTCCTGGGGCGGTGCTTTTAACCGCCTTCTCTTGCCGGCACAGCCCTGCCCCCTCCCAGGCCCTGGGCCAGGCCTGTGTTTGCTGTGGGGATCTGGGCCGTCCAGGCCCGTCTTTCATTCCTGGGCAGCTTTTGCTTGCTTTCTGCCGTGGGGCCGGCCGGCCGGGTATGCCCGGCTCCCCGGGAGCAGATGGGCCGCAGTGGGAAAGCGCGGCGCTGGCCCTAAGAGGATTGGCGTCTTTCTTCCCACCCTTTGTGCCGCTCCCTGAGGCCGCCTGAGCCCAGACCACAAAGGCCGCTTGTTTGACTGCCTCCAGGGGCGCAGGGGTCACAGCTGACAGTGGCGCCCTGGGAGACCACGGCACCCTGTGTGTGCTGGAGCGCCCGGGCTCTGGGAAGGACCAGAAGTCCTGGGATCCCCCGAGGGGTTAGCAGAAAGCATGCTCTCAGGCAGGGAGCAGGGGGTGATGCCTAGGACACGTTCAGAGAGGATCTGCGTCTGCACTCATCACCTCGTTGAGAGCCCGAGACCCGGAGGGGTTGGGACGTAGCCAAGTCACAGGGCAAGTTAGAGGGGTTGGGACGTAGCCAAGTCACAGGGCAAGTTAGTGCCTTGCCTGTTCTTGCTTGGGGGGGGGGGCATCACCCAGCGTTTCCCTTCCATCTTCAAAATGTGCTCTCCCTTCTCTGAGGGCTCATTCCTCATGAGTGTGGGGATCAGGAAAAGCTGTGGAAGGAAGGTTGGGGCCAGCAGAAACGGGAGGGACTTGGCCGGCTGGAGCCGGGAAACAGGGAATTGTCCCAGCGCGGACATCTGACAGCATTTGAGACCAGGCTCCAAGCAAGACGTGGCAGCTGCGGAGAGGAAAGGGACAGGAATTATCTTACCGATGAAAGAATAATTGAAAATTGTTATTAAGGGACGCCTGGGTGGCTCAGTCAGTTAAGGGTTGGCCTTTGACTCAGGTCATGATCCTGGGGTCCTGGGATTGAGGCCCAGGTTGGGCTCCCTGCTCAGCAGGGAGTCTGCTTCTGCCTCTGTCCATCACCCAGTTTGTGCGCTCTCTCGTTCTCTCTCTCAAATAAATAGTTTTTAAAAAATACTAAAATGGGGTGCCTGGGTGGCTCAGTGGGTTAAAGCCTCTGCCTTCGGCTCAGGTCATGGTCTCGGGCTCCTGGAGCCCTGCATCAGGTTCTCTGCTCAGCGGGGAGCCTGCTTCCTCCTCTCTCCCTGCCTGCCTCTCTGCCTACTTGTAATCTCTGTCTATCAAATAAATAAATAAAATATTTAAAATAAACAAACAAACAAACAAACAAACAAATAAATAATAAAAATGCTGAAATAAATAAATAAATAAATAAATAAATAAATAATATTTGTCTTTAAAAAACTGCTGAGTGCATACTTTCTGGGCCATGCAGAGGAAACAGAGAACTAAGATCAGGTCCTACCCTTAAGGGCCCTCAGTGTGCAAAGGGGACAGATTTGAGTGTGATGGGCTCTAGACCAGGGGTGCTCCGACACTTTGGGGCAGACATTTCTGTATCGTGGGGGGTTGCCCTGTCCAACTAGTTCTAGTAGCAATTCTACACCACCACCACCCCCAACTGTGTGACAAACCACCAGACTTTGCTCCCCTGGGGAGCAAAATCACCTTGGTTGAAAACCGTTGGTCTGGACAATAATTCTGTCCTTCTTCTGTTCATGTGTTTGACGTGTTTGCTGGGCTCCGAGGGTGTGCGGGGGGCTCTGGTAGGACCTGCGGCTTCAGCTGTGGCATTCCAAGTGTTCAGTTCGTGCCCATTATGTTTGCCTGCTGGAGGAGGGAGTGAAATAATGTCATGCATGGATAAAACTGGGAGTCAAGATGATCAAAAGTCTCTGAGAAGACATTTCGCCAAGCCTGGAAGGATCAATAGAAGGTACTGGAACAGAGAAGATGGAAAAGAGGAACATTTTAGGCTGAACAGCATGGGATGGCCATCCTGGATCTGTTTCCCAGAGGTTCACGGAGGACCTGCTCTGTGCAGGGCATCTCCGAGGGCGCAAGTGGACGAAGACAGGCCCTTCCTGCGTGCAGACAGGTCAGAGCACACAAAAAAGGGCCTTCACCCGATCTGGAGGCTGCTGAGGGATCAGGAAAGACTTCCCAAAGCAGGGGAGACAGGAGCCAAGTCTTGAGGCTGAGCAGGCAGGAGAGAGAGAGAACAGATAAGGAAAGAGGGCACAGCCCTCCCCCCCACCTCCCGCCTGCATCAGCCATAGAGCTGCAGGGCACCTGAGGCTTTGGGGGAAAGGCAAGGTGTCTGCTGGTGCAGGAGCATGGCATTCTGACAGCAAAGGGAGGCCGATGAGGCTGGAATGAGAAGTGGGGTGGAGTGGGACTCGGCTACAAAGCCTGGTTTTTAACCTGGAGGTGCTGGGGAGCCATACAGGGTCTTTGAGCAGAGGAGTACTTTTAGTTTAGAAAAATCATTATGGCTACAGGGAGGAGATGGGGTCTGCGGGGAGCAGGTGGAGAGTCAGGGGCTAGTGGCAGAGGTTCAAGAGTGAGATTAGGATGTCAGTGAGTCTGGAGTGGAGGGGGCAGATCTCCACAGACACTTAGGAGGCAAAACATTAGGATATGGGCTTGAATGTGGGTCTGAGCGAGCTGGATGCAGCATCTGGACAGACTGTGGGTGCCTAGCAGTGCAGCTCTAAAACAAATCACCAGATTAGAAAAGCCAGATAAAAGACCGAATAGATAAAGTTATGTCTGTGAAATCTCAGAATACAAACTATTTTTGAAACTTTGCTGTCATGCATCATCTTTAAATATTAATAACCAATCTCTTTTAAGAGCTTAATGCTGCGCCAGGCACTGTTCTAAGCACTACGAGTGCCTTAACTCATTAAGTCCTCACAACAGCCCCGGGGGCGAGAGACCGTCTAGTATCTCTGTTTTGCAGAGAAAGACACTGAGGCACAGCGAGAACAAGAAACTTGCCCAACTACACAGCTAGCAAGTAGCTGCACCAGGATTCGAAGTCAGGCGGTCTGGTTTCTGAGTCTTTGCTACGTGCTATTAACACACCAACATGTAGTTTTGTTTAAAGCCTGCTTAACTCCAGCGATTTATAAAGTCCTGTAACCTTAATATAAAAGTAAAAGAAGCAAAGATATTATGTTTTGTAGGTTGTGGAAGAATAGGAACTGGAAAATCACCTTCTGGAATCTCAGGGAAACCCTACACCTTGGCAGTGACTACCGCCACCTGTGGGCAGTGTACCCCAAATGGAAGTGCCATGATAAAGGCCAAAGCCCAGTTTATTTGGGTGTTGCATTTAAGAACCCCCAAGCCGGGGTGATGAGGAGTCATTAATAGAGGTACTACTGTTGTAAAAATGTGCCTTCTCTTGGACAGAAAGAAAGAAGTGAGGCTCCCAATGCCCAGCCTGTAGGGTGTGGGCTCTAAGGGACTGTGATTGTGGTACTTGGGCTTGGGGTTGCCAGGCCCCATCCACACCCCTTCACCAGTTCCCTAGACAACCAGCATCAGGCATTTCTGAAACAGCTGGTGGGAGCTAGGGGTGGGGTGGGGTGTTACTTTGCAAACATGGGTTGTACCCATGACCCCGACCTTCTAATCCTAGGGCTTAACTGACTTCATTAACTCCAGGGGCCTCGAAAGAGACCCCCCAAATCATTCTCTGTCAAACCACATTCATAAAAGTCCCATTCCTGAGGGTTGTGCAGGAAAACCTCCTGCCTAAAGGCAGGGGACTGCAAGTGGTGACCCTTGGATATGAACCGTCCGTAGGCTGGTGACAGGGCAGGATCGACCCCCCTGCCACTCCCCCTCCTCTCCTGTCGAAGGGCAGTGAGGGAGAAAACTGGGTGAAAGCAGAGCATGCTGGGTAGCCTGGCCAGGAGCTGAGCGGTCCAGCCTCCCACCCCCCACTGTGGTTACCATGACAACTGAGTGGGGGAGGGATGAGGAGAGGAGAGACCACTTGCCCCTCAGACAATGGGAACTGATCCAGATCACCCTTGGCCTTGTCTTCAGGGACTTGGGGTGGTCAGGAGTCCGGGGGTCCCCACACCTGGCAGTGACAGGATCTGGGGGAATAGCCTCAGCTCAGGCCAGGCCTGGCAAACCCAGAACAAGCGTCACAGATAGGATCCCTGCCCCTGAAAAATCCCAGCCCTACCAGAGCGTCTTCCCTCCCCAGCAACCCGAAGAACTAACATAGGCTAATTCCAGGCAAAGTTCAGTTCATATTCTGAGCCTCCCCCCAATACGGAAGAACTTGACCTGGTAGTGGGGAGGGGGCGATGAGTGGCAGGCCTAGGGAGGAGGCAGCAGCCACTTTGGGGACAGGCCAAATATTTTATGAGTAATTTAATATCTGGGGCGCGAACCACTGAGCAGAGAACGCATCAGCTGCCGGGAGCAAGGAGCTGGTCTGGTCCTCATAATGCAGGGGAGAGGCCGGGTCTGATGGGGTTGACGCGGGGCTGCAGGGAAGTTAACCCTCTGAGGGCCCTGGGAGGAAGCCAGAAAGGGGCAGGGCAGGCTTCCACTCACAGTGTACCCACCCGGCCCTGGATACCATGCACTTCTGAGGGGCTGAGCACTTGAACTCGGGAGGGAAGGTTTACCCTGTGGAAAGGCAATGGCTTTGAGACGTACGGACCTGAGTTTGCCTCCTGCTACGTGTGTGACCCCGGACTGATGACTCCACCTGTCTGAGCCTCAATTTCCTCATCCAGAAAATGAGGGTGGATGATAATGGCACCTACATCACAGGTAAGAACTCAGCGACGGCAGATACAAAGAATTTAGTCTCATGCCCCGGACCCAGCAGGCGCTCAATAAAGACGCCTGCCCTCGTGACTCTGATGCTGTGTGAACTTCACGGCAGCTCTTCAAGTTCCCAAACTTCCTTCGTGGGGGCCCCCCACCACCTCGCTGTGTTCCGGGCCCCCCCTTCCCCGGCTCTGAGGTAGGGCCTGAAGGCCTTTCTTCACAGTCCACACAGCCGTGGCTGTGTCTCTCTTGACACATGCTTTAGCACCGCCTCGGGGTTTCTGGGGAGGGGTCCTGTCCAGGCCCTAGACACAGGCAGGTCTGGGTGGGAATCCCAGCATTCTGGCTGTGTGACTACGGGTAGGGCCCGCAGCTCTCTGGGCCTTCACGTCCCGATCCACGAAATATGATCCATGAAACACCTTCTCCCTAAGGATGCTGTTACAATTACAGTGAAAAGAGACCGCCCAATAAAGATGGATATTTAGATGGCTTGTCACACATTCATTGATTCATCACCAATACTTCAAGAGAGCCACTTAGGGGCCATTCTAGTCTGTTTAGACTATTTTAGTCTGTGTCCCGGCTCTGCCACGTACTAGCTGTGAGGTTATGTAGTCTCCTTGTACCTCAGTTTCTATACCTGCGAAATGGGCCTAATACCAGTGATTGCCTCATGGGAATTAAACAAGGTTAAGACCTAAAAGGTGTTGAAAACAGAGCTGGGAACAAAGGAGGAGCCTAGCCAATGCCAGGGCTCTTATTCTCTGCTTCTGAGGTTAAGAAGCAGTTAGGAAAGCAGTCTTCACTCCTGTCCCTGCCCTCATCCTGCTGTTCCTGGGTCTGCGGATGCAGACGTCCTCACGTCCCCTTCATCTGGAGCTCCAGAGGGGAAGGGTGCTTCACAAAGGCCCATGGCAAGTAGAGCTCAGGCCAGAACTTGAACCTGACCTCTGGCTGCCAATCTAGTGCTTTCTCTATGCCTGGCTCCCTCGGGGGGCCTGGCCATACGAATGCTCAATCTTTCGGAGCGTGTGGAGAACCAGAGATGTGAGGGGACAGGTTCATAGGCCCACAGCCCATGGAGGTGGGGGGGGGGGGTGGGATTCAAACCCCGGGAAGCTCCAAAATCTGAGCATGTTCTATGCTCTGTCTGTCAGGGCCTGCAAGGACCCGGCAGGCCAATCTTAATCACAGTGCTCCAGAAGAAGAGCCTGGGCAGGCCAGGGATAAGCTCCCCATTTTACAGATGAGGAAACTGAGTCCCAGAGGGTAGAGTCACTTACCCGAGGTCACATAGTGGGGTCAATGACTCTGGGACCAGTGCTGCTGAACCTTACTCTCTTCCAATATCAGTTCAGGAGAATCTCAAAGTCCTTACTAACCTGGATGCAATTAAAAGATAGTCATTGAGCACCTTTGTATACAAAGCACGCGGCTTGATCTCCCGGTGTTTGTGTTTTTGTTTTCCTGATTTGCAGCGGGTGCTTCCTCTGTGCCCGGCGCTGCCCTGGGTACTGAACGTTCTTTTTATCTTCTCAGTAGCCCATGGTACATAGATTATTGTCCCTATTTTGTTTTGTTTTATTTTATTTTATTTTAATTGTCCTCATTTTACAGATGCGGAAGCAGTCTCTAAGGGGACAGGAGACGCTGGGTCACACTCCTGTTCTGCAGGCTGAAGGCAGAGTCCCCTGCTTGCCGCTCACCGCAGGCTCCGTACAATCCTCCAACCCCATGAACGTCCCCGTACAAGCCATCGATGGCCTGAGCCATGTGACAGAAGGAATGAAGACATATTTTTCAGGTCTCTTTCCCTGGAAACCAGCTGGGGTGAGTCCCGGCCAAGTTGACATTTATGTATTGTCTTAAATCACATTAGCCGACACGTTCCAAACAAGGTGTGCAGATGCCCTCCTAACAAGGGCCCAGCTGTCTCGTGGATACCTGGGCAGATAGGGAGAGTTGCCCCAGACGGGCTGCCTCAGGACCCAGAGCCGCAGATAGGCCTGCCCCGGGGGCACGGCCTGCGCTCCCCAGCTACCAGCCCACATGGGACGGAGGAAGGGAAATTTGTCCCAAGGCGAGCCCAGGACCTTTGTGGCTGCAAAGATTTTTGGTCCCTTGCAGACCATGCCAAGAAACTTCACAACGACAAATAGTTTCATTTTACAGACGACAGTGCTAATATGTGTTGAGGACCTACTATGTGTTGGGTGTGGTGTGTGGTTCTTCATGACAACCATTCCTGGTTGTGTGCCTACTGTGTGCCGGACAGGCACTTTGTATCCCCTGGCTCATTTCTCACACCAGTATTAGCCAGTACAGCTCCCTTTTCCAGAGCGTGGGTGACGTCCTCGCCCAGCAAAGCTGGATTTGAGCCCGGGGGGGCCCTTGTGAGAAGCCAGGAGGGAACGTGCATGGAGCTCGGGGCGGGAACATGGTGCCTCACGTGCCGCATCTGCCTCTCCTGCCCTCAGTCCGCCGTGGCCCGTATGCATCGTCCCTGCTCCCCAGATACTGTAAGTGCTCACTGGGACAAGTGTGACCACATGGCACAGATGAGAAGACTGTGACGGGGCGCCTGGGTGGCTCAGTCGTTAAGCCTCTGCCTTCAGCTCAGGTCATGATTCGAGGGTCCTAGGAACCCCCGCATTGTGCTCCCTCCTCGGCAGGAAGCCTGCTTCTCCCTTTCCCACGCCCCCTGCTTGTGCTCACTCTCTCGTTCTCTCTCTGCCAAATAAATAAATAAAATTGTAAAAATTAAAAAAAAGAAAAAGTAGGCGGCAGCTCTGTGACAGACTTCAGGAAAACAAGGGGGGGGGGAGGCAGGAAGGGCTAGGATGGAAGGGAAGAAGGGGGATCCCAAGAAACACTGTTCCTTGTGGACCTGCACACCTGCGGCCAGTGCGTCCCTCTGGAAAGCCCTTGAGGTTCCCTTCCCTGCTGCAACATCACGGTGTAACCTAGTCTCTCTGCATCTGATGGGGGGGGGCAACGGCACCCATGTATGGGTGGGGGTGTTGTGAGAATTAAATGGGCCCACTCATGACCTCGTTATGTTTCTCCCTGCCTGCCTTTGTTTCCCCTGGAGTGCCAAGTCTTCCCATTGAAATTGCCCCAAGGGTCTAGGAAATATTATTATACAACCTCTGCTAGGCAGGATATATATATATATATATTTTTTTTTTTTTCTTTTTTTGAGAGGGAAGGTGATATGGGGCGGGGCAGTAGGAGAGAGAGAGAGAGAAAATCTTAAGCAGGTTCCACACTCAGCGTGGACCCTGAGATCGCGACCTGAGCTGAAACCATGACCTGAGCTGAGACCAGGCGTCAGATGCGTCACTGACTGAGCCACCTAGGGGCCCCAGATAAGACATAATTTTGGCATTCTTTCCATTTTTTCTTTCTTCCTTGCATCGAATCATTTTCTGAGCATGTATGATGTCTGTCTCCAGGCCCTGCACGCTCTGGAGTAAGAAAGATTCATCCGTCAATAAATGATTCTGTATATCCATGCTTTCGTTCATTCCTCTGATTCTTCTGGGCTCTCTGCGCTGTGAGTGAGCCTGTCTGGCCTCCTTTGTTCCTTCCTGGGTCCTCGCTGTGTTCTGTGTAGGTGCAGCAGCGGGATAGGTGAGGTAGAATGGGGGACTCAGCTTCTTCCCCCATCACCAGCCTTCAGAACCCTTCTCCCTTCTTTTAAGGGTGTCCCAAGCTCCCCTCGGTTTCCAATCAACGGGCTTGGGGCCTGAGAATCTGTGTCTGTCCCGGGCGAGTCCAATGCCACTGATCTAGTTCAGCCCCTCTTTCTGCGGGGAAATCCGAGCCTCAGAGAGGGGTAGCGAGCCGTCTGAGGTCACACAGTAAGTCAGGTTCCAAGGCCAGACTAGAACTGGGAGCTCTTGATTTGCCATCCTGGGGGCTTCCTGCTCTGTCAGGTCCCCTCGCTGTGGGTGTCCCTGCCTGGGTGGGCCATGCCGGATTTCTTGAACAAACACCCCCTTTTTTCCTGCATCTGGCTAACAGGGCTGTCTATGAATATGCCTCCTGGCTACGTGCAGAAATAAACGCAGCTCGCAGCTTGCTCTCCGAGGAGGGCATGTGTTTGTGTGCACGTTGGGTGGGGGCGGTCGGAGGCAGGGCACCTGGTGGCCGTTGTCAGCAGGAGACCAGAGAGGCGGGGACGTGGAGGAGAAACGGAGTGAGGCCCGCAGTGCTCAGAGCAAGGGGTGCGCAGCGGCAGGAAACCAACTGCTCACGCTTTGTCCTTTCCTTTGTCTGCCTGCCAACTCCCTTGCCATCTCCATCAGGATGTCCTCACAGGGACCACAGTGGCAGCAGTAACAGTGAGAGGTTCACCACCAAGCGCTTGCCCGGGTATAAGAGAATTTCCACTCATGGCCATCAGCAAGCAGAACCAGAGCTCCCAACCGTGGCCACTTCCAGAATGGTCTCTGGCCTAGTCCTGGCTGCTTCTAGAGTGGTTCCTGGCTCCGTGGCATCACCTTTTCCCCAACCCCAGCTCGTTAGAAAAAACAAACTCTCAGACTCCACCCCTGACCCCTTCCTGAATGGGGATACACATCTTCCCAAGACTCCAGGTGCAAATCATCAAAGCTTGAGGCGCCCGCCCCTGGCAACACCTCAATTCTAAGAGCAACCTTCCAGGAGCTGTGGCTCAGACTTGTGAAGGACATCCTGGGTGCCACGGGCTTTGCACATAGGATCTCATTTAAGCCTCATCAGCTTTTTGGGGTGGATAAGATTATCACCTTCATGTTACAGAGGAGCAAACTGTAACCCAGAGAGGTTAAGTACTCAGCTGGAGAACGCACAGCATGTAAGTGACAGAGGTGGGATTTAAATACAGCGTCTCTGTCCTTCCACTTCCTGAGGCCCCAGGTTTGCCTCCTTTGCTGCATTTTAATCTTGGATCCATTGGCTCGGCCTTCACACTGGGGGCAGAGAACCCTCTCCATGGGAGTGACCGGGGGTATCTGAGCAAAGTGCAGGCCCTTCCCCAGAACCCTCCAGATTCTGCGGAATCAGGACGTCTGTGATGGGGCCTGGACACTAGCCAGTCTCCAGGGGATTTCACTGTCCTACAATCGGAGACCCCGTGCCTCTGATCACTCGGGGATTGCGATGCCTATTCCACAGTCGAGAGTATTTCTGTCCATGTCCCAAGGTTGGAACTCTGGGGACTGGCCTTGACTTGGGAATCCAGCGGTGGTGGGTTCAAGTCTCCCCTCCTCTTCTTCCAAGCCTAGATTCATACCTGGGTCTAGAGCAGGTTGAAAATCAAGCCCACAGATGTGTGTGCCATTCGCTAGTAAAGAATGGCTTTTACGTCTCTACGTGGATGAAGAGAAATCAAAAGAAAAAAATATCTTGTGACACGTGAAAGGAGTGTAAAACTCTCCTGCCGGTGTCCATAAAGACTGGCTGGAACATAGCCGTCCTCGCTTATTTATAGATCGTCCACGGCCATTTCCGGACGTCGGGAGCAGGGCTGAGTGGTTGCAACAGAAACCGTATTTATGGCCCACAAAGCCTGAAATCGGTCCTGTGTGGCCCTTTATGGAAAAAGTTTGGCAACTGCTCGTCTACAGCAGTAATTCTCACACTTTAGCTCCCTCAAAATCACCTGCAGGGCTGCAGACACACGGACTGCAGCCCCCCGCCCACACCCCCCAACTCCCGAGGCTGAGTCACCCAGCCAGGGGCTCGAGAATCTGCCTTTCTAACCATCTCCCAGCTGACGCTGGAGCCACGATGTGAGGACATTCGGGCTTCAAAGCTGACCTTTGGCCCCACCTGAGCAGCTCAGAGCGCAGGCTGGGAGTGGGGGGTCTTGGGGAGGAGAGAGAGTGGGAGGTGGAGCTCGAAGACCATCTGAGCCCCTCTTCCAGGCTGTCCTTCTCGTGGTGTCTGCTCCCCCCTGGTGGCAGCAAACCTGGAGCTGGCCTGGCACGCTCAGCCTTCACCCCCGGTCCCTGCATTTGGAACCGCATTTCAAAGCTTTCAAAGTTTGCACGCACTTGCCCTTAGGGAATCCGCTTGCTGGCATTTAATGGAAGAGAAGAATCAAGGATACGAGCCGGCTACTCGTGGCTATGCTGTTTGTAAGAGGGTAAAATAGGAAACCAGGGCCACACAGCTGCCAGGAAGCCCAGGTGGGACTTGAACTTGGGTCTGTCCCATTCGGGAGTGAGTGCTCTTAAGGGCAACACAGCACAACCCCTCGGGAAGCTTCGCACCTGCTGTAGCAGAGAGCGTGGCCTCTGGAGCTGAACTGCCTTGCGTTGAATCCCGGTTCTATTACTAACTGTGCAGTATGGGCAAGTCACTAAACTGCTCTGTGCCTCAGTGTTCCCATCTGTGAAAAGGGAACATAATTGTAAAGGTTACAGGACTCAACGTGAGTTCTCAGAGCAGTCCACTGTGGGAGCAGGGTCATTCAGCCCCCACCTGCCTTCTTTGTCCATTATCCTCCCTTCCTCTTCTTAGCGGGCCCCTGGGAAAGGGGATAGAGCTGAATATGAGGACTGCTGAGTTACATAGGCCTGGATCTAAATCCTAGATCTTCCGTGTGACATGGGCAGGTAATGTCCCCTCCCGGCGCCTCAACATTCTTATCTATAGAACAGGAGCAGGAAGATTAGAGCAGCGGTTCTTTTTTTTTTTTTTTTTTTTAAGATTTTTATTTTATTTATTCGACAGACAGAGATCACAAGTAGGCAGAGAGGCAGGCAGAGAGAGAGGAAGGGAAGCAGGCTCCCTGCTGAGCAGAGAGCCCGATGTGGGGCTCGATCCCAGCACCCTGAGATCATGAACTGAGCTGAAGGCAGAGGCTTAACCCACTGAGCGACCCAGGCGCCCCTAGAGCAGCGGTTTTTGAAGCGTGGTCCTGAGAGGCTGCTACAGCACCAGGACAAGGGAGCTCAGAAGCAATGCTAATGCCGGCCCTCCCAGGGACTGTGACATTCCCGCGGTTTGAGAACCACCGGTGAGAACATCTACCCGTTGGGCTTATTGCAACAGCACAGGAGAAAATGCTTTCCAGTAGCTGCTGTCATTGCTCCAGGCTTGTGCCTTCTGGGCCTCTGCTGATGGGGCGGGCAGTATCCCTGCTCCAAAAAGGGCCAGTTGGATCCCCTCTGCTGGGATCTGGAAATTGGAGACCTTAGTCTCTGTGTCACGCCTGTGAGGGGAAGGGCCCAAGTTGTTGGGCAAAGCTGTTGTTTGGAGACATGCATTTCCCTCCACTTGCCTTAATCGTCGAGAGGGCCAACCTGCAGAGAGAAGCTCAGAGCTGAGACATCTCAAAGAGAGACCAGATGGCCCTGGACTGGGGTCACCCATGTCTGGATCCTATGTCCACAGAGATGGGGCTGTCCTACCTGCTCCTGGGTCCAGTAGGACACCTCTGGCCTCTCCTGAGAAGTTCCTCCTTTGCTCCTAAGTCAGTATGAGCGGTTTTTGTCACTTGCATCTTAGAGGGCTCTGGCATGTGGAGGGCTGGGAATCAGGGTCAAAGGGAGTGTGTGAGGTCAGGGGAACCACTTCCCTCCCTTCTCTTGCCCAACTGCTGGCCCAGCCAGGAGAGCTAAGGTTCAACCTCATCCTGTTCCCTATGAGAAGGGCGCAAAGGAGAAAAGGGGGCATTGAGGCTGTGATGGGCTAGACCGGTTCTGAGAGCTGTCAGGGGTTGCCTCGGGGCTCCTCCGTTATCTTGGTCCTGGTTCCTGTGCTGAAACCCCAAGCCTCTCCCCAGAGAGCCGTCGAGGTGAACCCTCCCCCCTGGCTGGGAAACAGCAATAATAAAGGTGAAGGGTTTCCCTGTACTCACATTTGTGTACACTCACGTGTATTTTACGGGGTGAGTGTGGCGGGACACACAGTGAGCCCTGGATTTCTGGCCGATCTAGGAGCTGACTGGGGAAGGCACGAAAGGGGCCCTGTGAAGAGGGTCCTGCCCGGGGTGGGGGTGCTGGTTCTGGTGGAGGAAAGGCGGCAGCGTCAGGCCTCAGGGAGCGTGGGTCCTGCGAGAGAACCAGCGGGCTGGAGGCACCACTGGAGACAAGCGCTGGTTTCTGGGCCACAGCCGGCTGTGCCTGGGTCCTTGGAGCAAGAGGGGGTGCCCTGCGTGTGCTTGACACCTGCAGCCGGGTCCGCCCCTGGGCGGGGAGTACAGCCCTGTATGGAGGGATCCAACTGCAAAGGCTCAAGAACCACTCCCCCAACCCCACGCAAGGTCCGATGGGTTTGGGAGGAAGGTGGGGGGCTACGGAGAAGGCTTCACAGGCTCCGGCCCTTACTGTGTCCCTGCCGCTGTGTGACCTTGGGCAAATTACCTGCTCTCTCTGAGCCTCAGATTCTCAGCTGTGAAAGGGGAGAGCACTTTGCATCTCCTGGGCTTTGTGGAGGAACTTGAATGAACAAGGTACCCGGAGCGACACGGGTTCAGTAACTCCACTGTGGTGTGATAACAATCACTCCTTGAGTCAAAGACCAAGCAGATGCTTTGTACAGAAAGGGTTGAACAGCAAAAAAGAAGGCCCAGCCCCGTTGAGAAAAGGTTGCCGGTCCCTGTTGGAGAGTCTGAGGTTGGGGCAGGTTGTCAAGGCCAGGACTGAGGCCCAGGAGACCAGAAGCTATGCCCGTGAACGGAGTCCTGAGAAACAGGCCCGTCTCCAAAGAGTCTGGTTGCTCTGACCCTCTGTGGTTGGCGGGAGAGGAGAGCCTTAAATCCCTCCTACCCCAGGTCAGGATCGGTCCTTGGTCTTGGTGGACTAGTGCTAGAAGGAAGGGCTACAGCGAGCAGGTAGAGGGGTGCGACAGTGGACAGTCCTATGCCTGTGTCCTTGGTCTTTATGGAGTGGCTGTGGTGCCCACTGGGCTCTGTGGGGTTGGTAAGCCCTGCCTTGCCAAGCTGGGCGGATGGGCTGGGCATGAGTGAAAAGCCCGAGGCAGGCTGTGTGTGCTACCCCTGCACATGTGAGAAGGGGGGCGGGGGGAGGTCAGAGGAGCCAGAAGAGCGAGCTCAGGGATGGCCCAGCTACAGGAAGATGATGTGACTTGAGTGGGGCTGTGTAGGAGCCGAGGGGAGCTGTGAGCATAAGGGCATCGAGGTGGGGCAGCACAGAGCTTGCCTGAAGATAGAGGACCCGGCGGTCCCCAGTGGAGTCCTTGTCCAGGAGAGGCAGGGGTGAGACTGGAAGTCCAGTCCACGGAGAGCCTGGAGGGCTAGGCTCATGGGCTGGGAGTCTATCCAGTTGACCGTGGGGAACCACAACAGGTTAGTGAGCAGGGTAGTGATGTTTGTTCTAACTGGATGGCCAAGTTTGTGCCAGGCTGGGAAGGGTTTCGGTGGGGGGCGTGTGGGGAGAATCAAGAGGGGAAGGGTCTTGATTTCACAGTCAGTTTAGATCTTACAGGAAGACCCTTTGATCCCTTGGGCAGGGGGATGTGATGTTATAAGCAGAAAAACTCTGTAAGTGGGGTGCCTGGATGGCCCAGTCGATGAAGACTCTGACTCTTGATTTTGGCTTAGGTCACGATCTCAGGGTTGTGGGATGGAGCCCTGCATCAGGCTCCGTGCTCAGTGTGGGGTCTGCTGGAGATTCTCTCTCCCTCTGTCTCTGCCCCTCCCCATACTTGCATGCTCTCTTTCCCTCACTCTCAAATAAAGATTCAAAAGAAATCTTAAAAAAAGAAAGGAAAGGAAAGGAAAGAAAAGAGAAAAGAAAAGAAAAGACAAAACCTTTGTAGTATGGGGCTCCTGGGTGGCTCAGTGGGTTAAGCCTCTGCCTTCGGCTCAGGTCATGATCTCAGGGTCCTGGGATTGAACCCGGAATCGGGCTCTCTGCTCAGCGGAGAGCCTGCTCCCCGCTCCCCGCCTGCCTCTCTGCCTACTTGTGATCTCTGTCTGTCTGTCAAATAAATAAAATCTCAAAAAAAAACCCCACAAAAACAAACAAACAAAAAAACCTTTGTAGTGTCCAGCCTCAGTACATTGCCTTGAAAGGGGTCTCAAGTCATCAGTGGGCCGACCCAGTTCTGCCTGTGGAATCAAGGACAATCCCTTTGTCCGTCTGATCCTCAGTCTTCTCTATAAACTGGGCATGATGTACCCTATCTCCCCCCATGAGTGAGGCTTAATGAGACAATGAACGGGTCTAATCCAGCGCTTGGAACACGGTAGGTGCTCAGTAGCCGGTGTTCCCTCCCCATCTCCCACTGTGTGGCTGTCACAGAGCTGGGCAGTCTGGTTCTCCATTCACCTCCTAACAGATGGAGTTTTTGCTTTCAGAGGTCATTCACTCACTCATTCATTCAACCAGCGTTCAAGCAGCACTTCAGAGCACCTACTGTGTGCTAGATATTGGGGGACAAAGTTGAATTAGACCACTGTCCTTTGGCCTTGGAAAGTTTATTTGCTCATTCCTTCAGCAACATCCACGGAGCCCTACTGTGCGTTTCGGTCTGGTGGGGGTGGGGATGGGGGTCCAAGTGAGCCTTGCTGGCAGGGGTAAGGGATGGGGAGGAAGCCAGCCAGCCCCACAGCTCACACCTCTGCGTCTGGGAAGAGCAAGAACCCAGAGAAGATGCTATTGGCACCTTCCAAGCCCAGCAGGGCGTTCTTGTCTGTGGCCTGCAGAAACACGTTCTCCCCCTCGCTCAGCTTGAGGACCACACCGCCCGTGGTGACCTGGAAGGTGTTCTGGGCGTAGTCGCAGAAGGTGACCACCTTCTCCATGCGCTCCCGGCCCCGCATGAGGTTCACGCAGAGGTTCCCTCGCGAGCTGGCGTGGTAGGCGAAGTAGTAGATGCCGGGCACGGTGCAGGTGAACTTGCCGCTGCGAGGTTCGTAGTTGCGGTTCTCGTTGGTGATCACGTGGTCGAAGCGGATGGGCTGCTCCCGCCGCAGGACGCTGTTGATGGTCCTCGTGGCAGAGAAGGCGATTTTCTGTGTGGCCCTATAGTCCCCTGACTCGCCCTTGGGGCCACGGGGCCCGGGGGGGCCTGGGGAACCTTTGGGACCAATGGGGCCCTTGGGGCCTACTTTGCCTGGTTTCCCAGGCATCCCTGGGTCTCCCTTCTCCCCAAACTCGCCATGGTCTCCAGCCAGCCCTGGAAGCCCTGGAAAAGCAGAGACAAGAGACATGATGGGCCAGGGATCGCTGAGAACCCAAAGAAGGAGCCCCCGGGCTAGGAGTCCAGGAGCGTGGCTGTGTAACTTCTGCCATGTCCCTGCTCCTCTCTGGGCCCCAGCTTGCTGTGTGTGGAAGAGAGGGGGGTGGGGGTGGCCTCCTCTCAGCCCCGCTTTCCCTGTAGCAATGGGACCTGACACCCGAGGAGTGGACAGTGGTGTCTCCTTAGGGAGGGTGCTGGGCCTGCCGTCCTCACCAGCTCATACAGGCTCCCCTGTTCCAGCCTGGAGCCGGAGAATGAATTCTCAGCCCACATACTCTCCCTCCTCACTCCCCCCTCAGGGTAGACATCTTTAATCAATCCTGACATTCCTTTCACTGGAGCCTAGAACTGAATCTTGGAAACCTTCTCATGCCCTCCATGTGGCTGCTACCCGTCTGTCTGGCACAGTGCGAGACAAAACCTCTTTTCCAGGGAAGGGGCAGAGTATCGTGGCTGAGAGCATGGGCCCAGGGGACAGACAGATGTCCTGCGACATCTGCCATTATTAGTCATGTCCCCTTGATGGAGTCACACTCTCTGGGGCTCAGCTTCCTCCTCTGTAAAATGGGCTCATGAGGATACTTTGTGGGATTTCGAGGGTCACTTGGCGATTGTGTGAGGACAAAAGTTGGTTTTGGTTAAATGAACGAACAAACGAACATTTTCCAGGGGGTTTTCTTGGTGGGAAGTCTCATTTGAACCCTGTGACAACCCTGTAAAGAATCTGCCCACATGTTATAGGTAAAGAAACTGCATTTCAGGGAGGGGAAGCCACCCCCCCCCGGGAGGCAGCCCGGGATTGCGCGTCTGCCGCGGAGCTCTCTGTCTGCCTGGACTTAGGGGTGAGAGAGCCACGGTCTGATCTCAGCCTCGATATGGACGTGACTCCCTCAGGCAATTCAGTAGTCCTTCTGGACATCAGTTTTCCGGGCTGTAAAATGGGAATCGGAATTCCCTCTTCTCAAAGTCATTGCGGGGCGGAGGAGAAGGGGGTGCTTGGCAAGCTGATGGATTTGCAAGTGCTTTTGCGATCTCTTGGGTCAGCCGCTGTGACCGGGGAGGCAGGAGATGGGACCTTGCTCAACGACACGAATGTATCCCCCAAAGCGGGCAGTACCTTTCTCTCCCTTTGTCCCTGGGGTCCCAGGTTTGCCGTTAGAGCCTGGTGCACCGGGGATGCCCGGGATGCCAGGGATGGCCGCGTGTCCAGTACAGCTGCTCTGGGCCCAGGAGGCACCCGACAGACTCAGGAGCAGCAGCAACACCGGAACGCAGCCCCTCGGGGCCGTCATCACCGCTCCGTCTCAGCTACCGCCTGCGGGGGGACAAGAAGATGGAGTGGGTTATTGCCAGGGCGACTTGCACCATGTGTGCCATCATTCATTCACTCCTTCCCATACTCACTGAGTGTGTCCTTTCCACCAAGCCAGACCCTGTGCAGGGTGCTGGGGTGACACAGCAAAGGCTCCTGCTTTCATGGAGCTGGCAGCCTTAGGAGAAGGCGGATGATAACCAGGTCAACAGAGAAGTCCATGGAAGCAGGGAGAGTCTGCAGAGTGCTCTGCAGGAAACGCAGGGGTGCTGGGAGGGAGAGGGAGAGCCACGGGGGTTGAGGGGCAGGTGGATGGTTTTCTGGGTGGGGAGTGGGCAGGCGGCATCTCTGAGAGGGGTGTTCGGGCTGACAGCTGGAGGTTCAGCAAGGACTGGGGCAAGAATGTTCCAGGAGGAAAGGAAGCAGGGGCAAAGACCCGGAGGCAGGACAGCTCCTGGAGCATCAAGGACCCTGCAGGGAGGCCAGTGTGGCTGGAGGGGCATGAGGGGTCAGCGGGACCGGACATCAGAGCTGGGGTTCTCTGGCTTTGGATTTTCTTGCAAGCGTTCTCATTCAAGAGAGCTTCTGAGTTCAGGGAGCCAGTGCTGTTTCCAGAGCGGGCCACTTTACACCCTCAGAGCACAGCCTGGAGGAAGCTGTTATTTTTATACCAAAGAGGACCTGGTTGGTGGCTCTGGGAGGCTGCAACACTTGCTCAGGGTCATACAGAAAGGACTATAGCCAGTACTCAAACCCAGGCCTGTCTGCCTCTCAAGCCAGTATGCCTGCTGGCACAGCAGGCCATCTCTGCAGATGAAATATCCTCAGGTCCCTCCAAAGGCTGGGGGAGGAGGGAAACACTGGCCCCTTCTGAATCCCAGAGAACTAGGAAGAACTGTGCTGTCTTGATCTGGTCAGCATAGCCAACCCCCCATAGCATCAATTCTCAAGACAGAAGGGAACTTAAAACTCATCGGATCTACTGTTGCTTTACAAAATTGAGGGGACAGGGGCACCTGGTTGGTGCTGTCGGTTAGGCACCTGACTCTTGGTTTTGGCTCAGATTGTGATCTTGGAGTTGTGAGCCCACGTCAGGCTCTGGGCTCAGTGCGGAGTCTGCTTGAGATTCTCTCTCCCTCTCCCTCTGCCCCTCCTGCTCATGCTTACTCTCTCTCTCTAAAATAAATAAATCTTTTAAAAAATTGAGGGTCATTCACGTAATAAAAATTAAACCTAAATTGTTTATCTTTGCATGAGACCGGTTCCCATTCTTCCTGGAGGTTTTACAGCATGACGGATTGGACCACTTCAGTAACCCACACATTGGGCACTTAGCCAGGCTCTGCGCCAAACATGGTACGTGCTGCTGTCTCATTGCATGTGGTCCTCCACACAGCCCCCATCCACCCCCAGGGAGGCACCCGGCTTTCTCCTTCTCCAGATGGGGAGATTGGGTATTCGAGAGGGTGGGACCCCCATCAAGGTCACAAGGCCACTTTGGGGCTGGGATTCCTACCCATGTCCTTTGCATCTTCAACCTCACAGCGTGTTCTGTTAAGAGGCTGCTGAGCCTGGTGGTTCGAACGTGGGCTTCGGAGCCAGACGGGCTGATGGGGCTAAGTATGGTGGCATTTGGAGCAGCGTGGGGTATGGCGCTCAGTGGAGGCGTCTGTCCTTACTGCTCCTGCTGCTGTAGCGGGGTCTGTGTCAGGGGCGGTGGTGAGGGACCCCTGATGACTGCCAGGGCCCCACTCAGTCCTCTGCCTCTCTCAGGTAAGGGCCTCAGGCTAATCGCTTCTCTCTGGCGTGTTTCCCCTTCCACGAAATGGGGATAATACTAACCTCTGGCACGTAGGATTCACGGGAGGATGGATGAGGTAGGACCTGGCATGGAGGAAAGGCTGAACGAATAGTAGCTGTTTCTGTATTATCCCCATCATCTACGAACCCCCGGATATGATAGAGGATGGTTGGAAAAGTATAAAACAGAATCCAGCCCCTTTGGGAGATGGGGCTCGGGGAAAGGAGGTCTCAGGGGGATGCCGCCCAGGGGTGGAGAGCTCTAATCTGACTGGGGCGGGGGGCATGAGGGCAGTGGGCCCAGACCCACCATGAGACTCAGGCTTGCTGGGGAAGCAGGAGGTGGGGTGGGGGGAGGGGAAGATCCGGGTTCTGGCTCATCTCAGGGGCCGCTGAGTCTCAGATCTGGGCAAGGACCTAGGACTCACCTGGTCTGATCCCTCTCCCCACCGTGTGTCACCACCGCCAGCCTTGCCCCTCACATCTTTTCTGTGTCAGCAGTTCTCCCAAATCCTTCCAGCCCCCAACAGTCCCTTCCCTGCCCTGCCCCCAGCTTGGAATCAGGCCAACTGGACTTACACTGCCCCTTGGCTGCCCGCTCACTGCATGACCTCAGGCAAGGACCTTAACCTCCCTGGACCTCTTAAGCAAATTTTAACCTGTCAGGGCAGAGGATTCCGTGAGATGGAGTCTGAGAGGACCGTGGTCTCTCGTGGGGTGTGTGGTCCCACCCCCTCCTTGACAAGCAGGGTTCGCTTCACTCAGGGCTAACTACTCACTGCTCGCCACTCCCCCTACGAGTCAAATTTGTTCCTTGAAAGAGTCAGGCTGAGTTTTCTCAGCAGACGGGGAGGAAATGAGAGAAGGTAGGTGTTGGAGAAACGCTGGGCTAGGCGGAGGGGGACCTGAGTTCTAATTTCATCTCTGCCTCTGACATATCCCGAACCAGGTCAAGCCTGACCTCCTTTGGGGCTCTCAGTGCCCCTAGAATGTTCTATTATTCCCAGAGAGGGTCCAAGCTGAGAGAGGTTTCCTGCCTCACCCCAGGTCACCGGCATCTAAGAGACAGAGCAGGACTCAGCTCAAGTCTTACTGACTCCAAAGCTTTTATGTGGGTGCCTCCCATCACTCAGGGCTAGCCGTAGACCCCCAAACGCGCCCCCAGGGAGTTTGACTCCCCGGGGTCTGGGGTTGGGCCCAGGGATCCACACAGTTATTCGCCCCTGGTGGCTGTGAGGCAGGGGACGCAAGGGGTCCCCTTTGGAAATCATTACCCTCTGCCATATGGGTCCTGCTGCTGCTCCCCCCAGGCACCAAGCCCCAACCTCACCTGGGAACCTGGAGTCCGGTGATGCCGCTGGGCTGGGCAGCAGTGGGACCAGGACCTAGGCGCCTGCTGCTCTCAGGCTGAAGCGGAAGTTCCAGTCCCCAGAGACAGGAAGGGCCTTCCCCTGAGGGCCCCCTCCCCTGGGCCCAGCAGGACAGCCCCCTCTACTCTTGGCCCACCCAGGCAGTTTCAGGTCCCATTTCTGCAATCTGGAGGGCTTTACTGTAAATGGGGAGGGTGGTTGGCCGGTTTGGTTTCGCCAGCTCAGCAGTTGTTAGAACAGGCTGTGCTGGGAGAATGGCCACAACCGGTGGCTTGCGTGCCAAGGTCCCCCGGCCTTGCGATCCCCTCCAGCAGACATGGGCGTTCCTCCCTGACATGAGAACATGGCTGGCCTGGGGCCTGAGCACTGGATTTGGAGTCAGAAACCGTGACTCATTTTCTGGCTCTGTCACTCATCAGTGAATTTGATTCCTGAGGTCTCGAAAGGGGGTCAAAATATTCTCCACCAAGAGGACCCAGGGGAGCCCCAATTTCCTCTGCTAGATGATGGGACTATAAGGACACCTGTGCTGTAGACAGCACAGGGCACTGGGGGGCTCATTTGCGATCATGGAAGAGAAAGCAGAGGATAAACTAGAAAGAACAGGGTACGTGTTAATTGCTAGGATCACGCATGTCTCAGGCTTCCCTTTTCTGGGTGCATCTTCTCTGTCCTCTTCCCGTTCTATACTTCCGCTCTTGCCCCATTCTCAGAAAATTATCTAATCATGAATTTTGAATGTGGTCATTATTTATTGAGAGCCCTTCCTTCTGCTTACAGTAGGGCTTGAAGCCGGTGACCATGATGGGCATAGGCAGGGGTTTAACTGCTTGTTGATCCTGGAATCACACCAGGTCCGGGCTGGACACGAGCTTGGAGGTCACCTAGCTCATTGCCCTCGCCTTCCATATGGGAAAACTGAGGCTCCGAGGGGAGAAAGTCGTCGCTGAACAAATGTCTATCACGAGCCTCCCTGTGCTAGGTGCTGGAGATGGTCACAAGCAGATCAGCTGTGTCTCCTGTCCCCAGGGAGAGTTCCTTCTACTGGGGGAGACCGGTTTAAGCATGGAATGATGCAGTGGTCTCACGGCCTCTGTGATAAGTGTCAGAGAAAAGAGGGGACTAGGAGCGCCTGGGTGGCTCAGTCCATTGAGTGTCGGACTCGGTTTTGGCTCAGTGTGTGATCTCATGGGTCCTGGGGTCGAGCCCGGTGCCTGGCTCCTGCTCAGCAGGGCGCTGGTTTCTCTCCTTATTTCCCTGCCTCTGCCTCTCTGCACACACTCTCCTCTCTAAAATAAATAAATAAATCTTAAAAAAAAAAAAAAAAGGAAAGGAAAAGGAAAAAGAAAAGATTGCTGCAGCCCACACCTCATACAAGTGGCAGCTGCGGGACTCAGAGCCAGCCGTCCCCGATGCCAGGGTCTCATCCTGTTCACTGACGCTGCATCTGAGGCAACGTGATGCCTCTCGCAGCGGTGGGTGCCCCTTGTGGGGACAGGTACCCCTCTCTGGGACAGGTGCCCCTCTCTGGGATGGGTGCCCCTCGCAGAGACAGGTGTCCCTCTCTGGGACGGGTCCTCCTCACTGGGATGGGTGCCCCTCGCAGGGATGGGTACCCCTCATGTGGACAGGTGTCCCTCACAAGGATGGGTGCCCCTCCTAGTGATGGGTGCTCAGCTAGATCAGGAGCTGCCACAGGTCAGGAGAGTCCTACTTGACATCTGTGTTTGGAGACAGAACATCTTTGAGCTTGTGGATGTTAACTGATGGAAATTAATGGTTACCTGCAGTGGGTATTAGGGAAAGAAGAAACTAGTTTGGTAAAACCAAAGGGTCTCTGGGCTTGGCCAGCTATAGACTCAAAGGGACTGAGCCTGGATGAGAAGGGAAGGCATTGGATTCTGAGCTGGGAGAAGGGTAGAGCTCTGTACCACTTAGTCTCTGTGCCTATGACTTTGTAAATTCATAGATTGCAAGTCTAGGGTTCTTCTGAACCCTAGGGTTCTTCTAGGGCCCCCAAGGGCCACCTGGCCTTGGGCTTCTAATTCTTCGGTGGCTGTTGGCAATGAGAAAACATGAGCTTGAACTTGGAGTTCAAGGAGACAGCTGAAGACTAAGAGCAGGAGCCAGCAGGGAGGGGAGGACAGCCACGGGCTTAGGAGTCATCCTCCCCCAAGTTTGAATCCCAGCTTTGCTTTGGTCTAGCCATGTGGCCTCAGGCATATTTACTGGCCTCAGTTTCCCCATATGTGAATGGAAGGCATGGGGTGTGGGGGGCCATTGAGGTAACCTGGCATGTCCAGGGCCCAGCCTTCTGTAGGTCCCACATGCGAACCCAGGGGCCGTGTTATATATACGAAGAGAAGAATGAATTCTTGGAGGCTGGGTGCATGGGAGCCATGCCTGGATCAGGGATCAGGAGCAGAGGGGTCTCTGGGCCTCGGCCCCTGAGTAGGAGTCAGCTGGTGTCTGTACCTGTAAAACTCCGCCTCATATCCCTGACACAGAGGGAACGATCCCTACCAAGCGTGGCAGCAGAGACGTACAATTCCTCAAGTTTCCGCGGTCTAAGAGGGATTCCTTGAGGCTTGGGGTGTCTTTGTCTTCTCTTTAAAGTTTTTGTTTATTTATTTTGTTCAAGGGGAAAAGCCGCGGGAGAGGGAGAGAGAGAACCTCAAGCAGACTCAAGCCATGCCTTGGGGCATCCTCTTCTCGTTCTGGTCCCACTCCCCTCCCCTTGCCTGCCCCCCTTCGAAGCCCTCGCCGGGTTCCGCTCAGCCCAGCAGACAAGCTGGCATTTTCAAAGGCCCTTCTTTCATGACAAAGCGAGAACAACAAGGAAACAATTATGGAAAATAAAAACGGCACAAAAGTTGTCGTTTCCAAAGCACAGGTTTCTGATCTGACACTGTGGCCTACATAAATGGTGTATTGATTTTTTAAACAAAAGAGAAATGAGAAGAAAGTTGTATCACTTGAGGCGTTGCTGGGCGGACTGCTAAGTGGCTGATGGAGGAGAGCCGTGAGGGGAGTGGCCCCGTGACCTGGCCCTGGCCCTGCCAGAAGCACCCCGTGACCCAGCCGGGGTTCCTGGGCTCTTGCCTCTGTTCCCACTCTGTGTGTGTGTGTGTGCGTGTGTACGTGTGTGTGTGTGTACATGCATGACTTTCTTGTGCCACCGGATTTGGGAACATAGGCTCTAAAAAGTCACCTAGTTTGTGATCCAAGGCTCTGGAGGGCACTGCGGAGACACAGAAGGGAGAATCAGGGAAGGCTTCGTGGAGGAGGTGATTTTTATGTTGAACCCTGACAGCTGAGTGTGTATCCGCCAGGTGGACGGAGGGCTAGTGTGTGAGCGGGGCGGGGGGTATGGCACCCAACAACATGGCAAAGGCAGGAGGGTGTGGAATGGCTCCTTTCATGAACAAAAGAGCCAAAATTGGTGGTGTTGGTTGTGGGCCGCAGCCATTGTTCTGACACCCCCTGCTGGGTGGGTCAGTGTCCCTGTGAGCCCCGTGGGGCCTTGTGGAAGCAAGCTGAGATCCCAGCCGGGCCGGGCAGGTTCTCCTTGGGACTAGGTGGGCTCTAACGCTGGACGGGCAGTCTGCCCAGGAAAGTTACACTTTTTATCTTTTTTGAACTTCAACTATCAACCCTTCTCATGGTCACCACAGGGAAAGTGCTGTGACTAGAATCTGGCCTCCTGGTCCTCCAGCAAGGATTGTGACATCCGGGTCCAACCATCAGGAGCCTTGTGGGGGCAGCCTACCGGCCTGGGGACAGCAGTGGTGTTAGCTGAGCTCCTGGGGGCTGCCAGACTTTGTCGGTTACTTGGGGTGAATCAGACAAATGGGGGGGACAGATTCTCTCTTACTGGCTTGTGCCCATCTCACTCATACACTTACTCTGCTTTTAGTCACTCATTTACCCACTATTTAATCATTCATTCGCCCCAACTAACTCATTAATTCGGCACAAATTCACTGCCCATCTGCTCTTGGTCTACATTGGGCTTACCTGAGCCCAAACCCCTCCTGTGACAGGCGCAGCCACAATTCCGCACGGGTCTGGGAATTCGAACACGCCTGTTTACCCGTGAGCATGGACAGCTTTAATGACAGGAGCACCTCTCACCCAAACAAGTGACAGCAGATGGCCCATTGGGGACCTCTGGCGGCCTTCAATCACACTCTCCCAAATGGCCACGGGATGCTGAGTGCCAACCTTTACTGAGCACCAGCTAGATGCTCTGTCTAAATCTAGAGCCCGCAGATGGCAGCGGCAGGTGCAAAGCTGAGGATGAAGAGGCCGCTTCTTGGAGAACTTGGCAGTGAGAAGCCTGAGACTTGCATATTTATCAAATTATTTATTTATTTATATATCTCCTTGCCTTTCCCAAGACTTGGGGTTGGTGGGGGCAAAAAGCATTGACAGTATTAGAAGGTGTTGGTTAAGTCTCAAAGCAGTGACTCCTGAAGGAGCTCAGAGGAGGGAGAAAACGTGGGGCAGGGGGTCAGGGTGGGCTTCCTGGAAGAGGAGTCCATCAGGTAGGGAGAATGGCCTGAGCACAGTGGTTTTTTTCGGGGAAGCTCAGGGAGGCGGGGCGGCCCTGGGGCTGGAGCCAGCCTGACCGCCCTAGTCAGGAAAGAGCAGGAAGCCAGAGAAGACGCTGTCGGAGCCTTCGGTGCCCACCATGCCATTGTAGTCATTGACTGCCAGCCACACCTGCTCCCCTACCTGCAGCCGCAGCAGCACGCTGCCCGAGCTGACCTGCTTGCTGTTGGACATGTGGTCACAGAAGGTGGTCACCTTGGTACCACTGCGGTACAGGTGCACACACAGGTTGGCCGTCTGCGACGTGTGGTACACAAAGTAGTAAAGCCCCGGGACTTTGCAGGTGAACTTGCCGGTGCTCGTGTCGTAATCCCCCTGTGGATTGGTGATGACTGTGTTGAACTTGACCAGGCTGTTGGGCCTGGGGTACTCGGCCGTCTGCCGTGTGACTGTGAACACGGACTGGTGCTTCTGCTTGTATCTACCCTCCTCGCCCGGCTCCCCTGGGGGTCCCATGAGGCCGGGAACCCCGGGAATCCCAGAGGTTCCCATGGGGCCATTTTTCCCAGGAAAGCCAGGTGTGCCGGGTTCTCCCTTCTGACCCTTGGGTCCTCGTGTTCCCGGGATAGCTGGGATTCCTGGGGAGAGAGCAGGTGGGAAGGAAGTGATGGGACAGGGAACAGGGATTCCGAGGAAGGATCAGACCCCAGAGAGCCACTGGGAGCTTGGAGCGGGAGCGTGCGAGAGCTGGGCACAGCACAGGAAGTGCTCGGGAAGGTCAGCTCCTGGTGAGGCCTGGAGGCACTGCAGGGCCCTGTCTTATCCTTCAGGACAGCTTCCAGCAACTGTTTGGGAGGGGGCAGACGTGCTGGGGGAGGGACCTGACAGGCAGTGGGGGGTGGTGGCCAAAGGCATGGCCTTTGGCATAGGACAGGATTCCGCTGTGTGAGTTTGGGTAAGTTGCTCAGTCTCTCTGAACCTCAGCTTTAACATTTATAAAATGGCCGTATGGCACTTTAAAAAAGGATTTTGGCCGCAGTTTTCTCACTTGTAAAACGGAGTTAACAATTTTACCTACTCCATAAGGTAGGCATATGCTAAGCATTTGGAACCATGCCTGGCATATAGTAGGAGCTCAATAATTGGGGACTGTCAGCCACCCAGGCCACAGGATGGCCAGAGATAGCCTTGTAGTGTAAGTTCTTGAAAAATGGCAGCCCTGGGGGCCTCACTTGGCTCACCCTGAATCGAAGAATTCCTTCTGGATTGTTGGCAAAATTCCATTCTAGTGCCAGGAGGGAAGATGGCAGTGGGGAAAATCCCAAGGACATTCCTTGTCCCTGGCCTCCCCCTCCACCGCTTCTGCTGCCCCCCAGCACCTCCATCCAACCTCACCCCAGTCTCACCCATGCTGGCTCTAGACACACCTGCATCCCAGATATGCACCTGACCCAGAAGGCGCCCCCAGACTCCAGCACCTGCCCAGCACCCACACACCCCCGATGTCCTTAGCCCTCTTTGCTCATGCTAGGACTTGCCCATCATTCTGCAATCCCGACTTCTCACTCCCCATATCCCCAACTCCTTAGGATCCCAGGGAGGAAAGTGAGCACAGACCTCCCATAAAAGCAATGATGACAGCTGTAACGTGCATAGCTTACGCATCCCCGAGACCTTACCACATGCGCGGTCCTGTTTTACATTCCAACTTGTTTAATCATCCCAGCGCCCCTGTGCCGCCTGTACTACTGTCTCCCCATTCGACAGATGAGGACACTGAGGCTCTTTGCACAAGGAAGTGGTAGGGCCATCTGTGCAATGTGGACACTCACCATGTCCACTCCACCGGGTCCCCCCAGCAACCCCACCCCCCGCCCTGAGGTCCATGCTGCAGAGCAGGTGGTTGGAGGGGTTGTAATCAAAGAGCACAACACTTTAGAATTTGCCAAAGGTCTCCAGGGTCATCTCCTGTGATCCTCCCCCCACTTCCTGGACGGGTGCTCTCATTCTCTCCTTGGTGTCAGAGGAGACACTGAGGCACAAAATTGGGGAACGGGGGGACCGAGTCCTGGGGTCTGAGGAGAGATGGGTGACCCCTGCCAGGAAAGCTGGCCTCTGCTCGGAGAGCTGGTGCAGCAGAGGATTGCACGTCTTGCTAGCAAGTGGCCGTCCTCCTTCCCCCAGCTGTAGCCCCCGATGGACACGTGCCCGCTGCCCCCAGGCCTCCCGTGATGCCTCCCCAGCAGGCTGGCAGACTCACCTGGCTCGCCCTTGGGCCCCGGCAGTCCATCGTAGCCATCCTTCCCGGGGGCCCCTGGTAGGCCCGGCATCCCGGGGATCCCGTAGCAGCCTGTGCTGGCCTGGCCCCCAAGTGGCAGCACCAGCAGGAGCAGCAACAGGTTTAGTCCGAGGTGGGGCTGGGCACTGGACCCCATGTCCATCCTGGGGAAGGATCTGGGTAGGGAGAGAGCTGAGTTGGCCCCCGCCAGCCCCTCACCCACCGTCCTCACTCGCTTGTTCCCCAGGCCAGTTCTTCTCAGCCCTCCGGAGCCTGCCTCCCTTCCCCAGGCCCCTTCCCTTGCCCCTTGAGGGCTGGGACCACAGGATGGATGGAGATGGGACCTCGTCTCTGCGCCCAGGCCCTCAGCTCGGCAGCGATGGGGACCCTCCTTCCTTTCACCAATCAAGTTGTCCCCACGTTTCAGGGAGGCGGCAGGGGGAACTGCCAATTGCCCTCGCCTGGGCGGGGGTCCTGGCCTCACCTGGGTTGGCAGGATTCTGGTCTGGTCACAGAGATGTCCTTAGATCTGCTTCCGTTCTCCCTGGCGGGAAGATACCGTGTCAGAGTAGTCACATCGAGGAGGGCCCAGAGCAGGCTGGGCGGCCCCCTCCCCTCTGCTCACCCTGCTTCCAATCCCACATCCCCTTTCCCATAATTCTTCCTGACTCAGTACTTTCTTTTGGGTACTGAGTCTGGCTGACCGCAGCAATGCCCCTGTGTTCCCCACCCCAGGGTCATGCGTGTCTGAAATGAGGAAATGTCTACCCCACCCCGGGTCTGCTGGAGGGCGTGTGTGTGTGTGTGTGTGTGTGTGTGTGTGTGTGTGTGTGTGTGTTAGAGAGAGAGAGAAAGTCCTTACCAAAAATCACGTGCAACTGATTTCTTGGGGTCCAAAGCCTTGCTCTGACCCCTCTGCTTCGCTGCCCCAAGAAACAAACCTCGCATGCACTTGTGAAGTGGCAGGCCTTATTCTAGAATCTTCCGTTTGCCCCTCTCACTTGTTACACTTGGGGGTGGACACCAGGATGGGCAAGCCTCGATGGCAGGCAGCCTGCTGTGATGGACAGAGTCAGTGGCCTCGGATGTCCTCCAGCCCTGACACTGCCTTGCTCTGAGGCCCTCTGCAAACCACTCTAGGCTTCAATCTTCTGGTCTGTATACTGGGGGGGTGCGGGGGGCAGGAGGGCAGGTCTAGGTTTTGCATGTGCGCGCGTCTTCCTTTGCTGGGGCCCTTGATGACCCCTGCCTCCCTTGCCTCCATCTCCGGCACCCCTGCATCTGGTCTTGGAACCTGTGGTGGCTGCTGCAGGGTTGCTGGTTGGGGCCAGGCTCGCAGAGCTGGGAGAGAGCCCTCTCCTCTCTTCCTGTTCTCCTCCTATGACATTCTTAGGAGGAGGGGCTGCTGAGCAGTTGAGGGGTCCCACCCTGACACTCTACCTGTCCCCGGTGTCACTCGGGGTGAGGCCTTTGACCTCCCTGAGCATCCATTCCTCCTGCGTAAATGGGGGGTTCCAATAGCTCCCATGCAGGGCAGTGGTGATGACCCAGCAGGACCCAGTGAGGCAAGCGCAATGCTTAGCCTGGTGCCAGGAGTGAGCGGGGTTCACAGCTCTGCCCCTGCCCCACCAAGTGACCTTAAGGGCCTCGGTCTCCTTTTCTGTCCCTACACCCTTTCGCCCAGGGCTGCAGAATGTGATCTGAGGGCAAGGATGTGAATGAACTTGGCCCCGGAAGTCCCCAGCAGGTAGAGGGCTGGGAAGAGCAGAAAGGGTAGACATGACATTGCTGGGTAGACCCCATCTTCCATTCTCATCTTGTTTGCGCGGGTCCGTGTTGTCCAGCAGGTGGCAGCCTTGGCCCATGCTCAGCCTGCCCGGCCCCAGCGTCCAGGCCCTGCTGGGCTTGGCCTGAGCCTGTTCCCCTCCTCTGGATGATCTGCCTCAGGCAGGGTGGGTGCGGGGGTGCGTCTAGGTGGGATTTAGGATAAGGGGCCGCCTGACCCTCCCTGCACTAGCCTGGTTTCTCCCACCACTTGCAGGGGCTGCACTCGGGACATCTTCGAGTCCCATTGCAATGAGAGGAGCGCTCCACTCTGGGGTCAGCAGAGCCGGTTCACATCTCCGACCTGCCACTCTCTGGCAGTGTGACGGCGGGTAGGCATCTCCTGTCCCTGAGGCTCCGTGAGGAGGGATTGCTGAGATCCGGTGTGTCCGTGGCTAGGAAATACCCAGCCCATCGTAGGTGCTCGAAGATCTGCTTCATTTTCTGGAAGCGTATGTTCTGGGCCAGGAGGCAGGGAGCTGGGGCAGACCAGAGGCCCGAAGCAGACAGAGGGGCCAGAGGAGACCAGCACAGCCCTGGGGCTACAGCGGGGTCACCCTCTCCTTCCTGACCCCCAGAAGCTGCAGGTGGGGCAGCCCCGGCCCAGGAGAGGGTCTCGGGAGTCTGTCCAAGGCCTGGGGGGAGGTACGGGTTTGTGGGGACTCCAGCTGCTCCTTGTGTCCGACAGTAGGTGGGAGACACCGATCCTGGGCCTCGGGGGCCGGCCGGTGGGAGTGTGAGCGCATGTGAGGGTCAGCCAGTGAGAGAATTGAGGCGGTGCTAAGGCACATGCGTGTTGGAGGATGAGGAGGGCGTGGCACGGGTGTGCCTGGGACACATGTGTCGAGGTTGTGTGTGTGTCTGTGTGTGTGTGAGAGAGAGAAAGTGTGTGTGTATGTGTGCGTGTGTGTGTGTGTGTGTAAGAGTGTACTTCTGACAGTTTAGGAGGGGTACTTGGGTGTCTGAGGCACAGAGTGCCTGGGTAGGACAGCACGGATACCCCAAGTATGTCTGCGGGTGTGAAGGTTTCAACGAGTGTGCACATGTGGTGTGCAGATGTGTGGTGTGCAGATGTGTGGTGTGTGTGCAGCGCGGGACACAAATGGCTTTCTCTGGGGAAACACCCAGGGCATTAGACATCCTCAGAACCAAACTTCCGGCTACTTATTGTCTTCGCATTCAGAGGACGAGGTGGGGCTTCTTGCCTCCGAGCAGCTCTGCACAGGCTAAGTGGGACCCCGGGAATATGCACCGTGGGCCCCCCAGACCTTCTCAGTCCCAGCCAGCAGGGATGCCCAGCCCGGGAGGGAGGAAGCCCCAGCCTCCATGCTTCCCTGGGGCGGGGGGAAGCCCAGGACAGGACTCAGGAACCTAGCTTCGGGGAAGACTGCTGGTTGCCCTTGGGCTAGTCGCTCCCCTTCTCTGAGTCTTGCTCATGTTTTGCTGTTTTGCATTGGAAATCAAGTGTCACCTGTCAGGCATGTGGCTATGGAGGCTGGCAAGGGTCACCGTCGCACACACGCAGGATCGGATACCGTTAAGTTCTGGGTTCAAATCCCAGGTCCTCCTCTTCAACACTGACCGTGGGCTTTATGCCCACCTCATGCCCCCAGCCTGCCTCACTATCTGGAAAGTAGGGTCGTGATACCCACCTCACTCCCCAGCCCTACAGATGAAACAAAATACAACAATGGCTCAAACTTCCGAAGTCCTGACTATGAAGCAGTCCCTGTTCTGCAATTTCCGTGTCTTAAGTCATTCAGTCCTCCCGACAAGGCTTTGAAGTAAGTGCCCTTGTTATTCCCATTTTACAGATAAAGAAACTGAGGTCACTCAAGTTATGTCATATACATACGGTTGGCCAACTGGTAAGTGGTGGCCTAGGATTTGAACCCAGGCTGCTGAGGCTCCCAGGACCTCCTAAATACAGGTTGTAAAATACGAAATACAGGCTTGCCTTGTAAGCACTCAGCGATTGTCATTCCTGTGCTCCCTCCCAGTGCCCAGAACAGCATCAGAACCTCAGGCTTAGCACACAGGAACTCAAGTGTTTATTCTAGGAAGAATTCTAGGAAATCCATCTTACAGTGGGCAGTGGGCAGTGAGTTTTTGGGGGCTCCGGGAGCCAGCCCTCACCCTTCAGGCAGCTAAAGCAACAGCACTCTGATAGAGAGCAGACCATAGAAACCAGAGAGGTAGAAGGTGTGGGCTGGAGTCACACAGCAGGAAGCATGTGCAGCCAGGGGTGGGAGGGTCCTTCCCGGGCTCAGATGGACGGGAAGATGAGGAAGCCGCTGAAGACACTATCCACCTCCGGGCCCTGGTAAATGCGGCCCTTGACGGGGTCTTTCTCAATCCAGACCTGGTCCCCGTGCTGCAGCTGGAGAACCATGCCCCCGGACACCACCTGGAAGATCCCCTTGCTGTTGGTGTCACAGAAGCCCAAGGAGCGCCGGAACTGGTTCCTCCCGGACGACACGATGGACAGGCAGATGTCCCACTTGGACACCACCTGGAAAGTGAAATAGTAGTAGCCCGGCACAGCACAGAGGAACCGGCCCGTGTGGTTCTGGTACGGGCCTTCCTGGTTGGTGATGACCGTGTCGAAGATGACCACGTTGCCACCCATGGGGGGGTTCCGCCTTATGGCTGAGAAGGCCGGCCGTGGCTGGTCCTTGATGTTTCCTGGGTTGCCCTTGATGCCTTTCGGTCCTGGGAAGCCAGGGAGACCCAGGGGGCCACTGGGTCCAGGAAAGCCCATGTTGCCAGGCTTTCCAGGGGGCCCAGGTTCCCCCGGGTCTCCTTTAAGGCCTTGGATGCCTGTCCGCATGCCGGGAGCCCCTGTGGGGAGAAAGGCCAGATCTGGAGGGGGAGTCCAGTGTCCACCAGTCCTCAGGGAGATGGCTGGGACCTCGGCTGTGGTGGGATGGAGGATGCGGGAGTGCCTGGGCCTTTAAGACCTTGATTCTGGCTGGTTGTGTGACCTTGGGCAAGTGTTTCAACCACTGACCCTCAGCTCCCTTATCTCTAAAGTGGAGAAAAGTGAGAACAGGTACTTGGAAGCTGTCAGATTCTTGCAAAAGCAGGACAGGCTCCTCCACACCTCGCCGGGCCACTGCCCCGGACTCCTTTGGGTTCGGGACTACATTTAGGAGGCCTGGATGCCAAGTCGCAAATGTTCATGCAGATCCTTCTGGTCTGCTCTGGACTGGGAGGCTCCAGGGGACTGAGAATATCTTTTTCTACTCTGAGCATGTCCTCCTCCTTTTTCCTTCACAGCCACACCCCTCCCCCACCTTTTTTTTTTTTTTTTTTTTTTTTTTTTTAAGAATGTGAGTTTCTGAAACTGGAAGGGGCTAGGAATGGGGAAGCAGGGACTGAGTTGGGTGTGGGGGCTGGAAGGATGCAGAAAGGATAGTTGCCGTGAACTGATCATCTCTACGTGCCAGGTAGGGTTATTTTTTCCATTTTACAGATGAGGAAGCCGAGGTTCAGAGAGAGTCAGTAACTTGCGCGAGGTCACACAGCAAGATGAGTCTCCTGAGTTCAAAGATGAGCACCTTAATCGTTTTGGTAACTGAACGACAACCCAGGACTGGACGCTACTCCAAGACCTTTCACGTTTGTTGTTTGTGGTGGTCCGTGAGAGAGAGGACTCAGGCAGGAAAGGGGTTCAGAGAGAGGCCTGGCAGCCTGGGGACATGTCCAGGGAGGAGGATAGGTTCCCCTCAGCCCCGGGGACCAAGTGCAGATTGCAGGGGCTTCATGTGGGGACCCAGGTGGATTCCTGCTTCTTGGGGCCGCCCCCAAGCATCCACCCCGGAGGCCAGGCCCAGCCAAGGGACGAGGGGCTGGGGTCTAGAGGGAAGGGCTTACCTGGCTCCCCTCGCTCCCCCTTGAGGCCTGGCCGTCCGTCTCGGCCAGGTGGTCCTGCAGCCCCCGCCCTCCCGTCCGGTGCTCGGCACACGTCCTGGGTCACTGTAGAGGCCAAGGATACGGCCAGCACACAGCCCACCAGCCAGCCCCGCGGGGCCTCCATGATGCCACTGCGAAGACATAGGGGCGGGGCTAGACCTCACACACTCACACACACCCAACTCGTACTTGCACTTGAATCCCACACCTACAATGATATCTACACATACCCCCGCCACCGGTGCACATACACACCTCCAGGGCCTTCGATGTCTACCTTGCACCCAGCCCCAGTGACCCCGTACGTACATGAAGCACCAGAAATTCACACAGATGCCACACACAACTGAAGGTACACACTCAGACACACAAGCTTGGCCTCCAGTCCCATAGAACAAACACAGGGAGCAGACTCACAATCCACTCCACACTTCCGGATGCACGAATGACGCCCAAATGGACTCCATCTCGCACTCAGCCACACACTCATATAGTCCTACAGATGATCAATTCCATTGAACAAATATTTATCAAGCGCCTACTTCTTATTTAATTAACACTGTCTCACCCAGATGGCAGAGCTGTGCGTACACATAGAAATTCACAGCCCCCTGACACAACGCGTGTGCTCACCACCCCCACACATACTCGACCCCTTTCAGCACCTACTGGAGTGTCTACGGGACCCCTGTGCTGGCTCTGACACTCCCAGGCTTTCCCCAGCTTCTTGTGTCTTGGGGAGGCCAAAACCCAGGAACTCTGGTTAGAGGGATGGGTTTATATCACCACTTCTCACTAACTCCCAAACCCGAGGAATGAAGATGGTCCCCCCACTCACTTATTCTGGGTCCTGGATCCGGAACCCCCCCCACCACCACCACCGGCCAACTCTGTCCTGACACAGAACCAAGGACAGTGTTCCCCCTCCCCTGCCTTTGTGGTCCACCCCCCTAGGCCAGCTCCCCTGGCTCCCTGAATTTCACAGCCCCCTCCCCCTCGGACGCTGGCCTCACCTGCCTCAGCTGGCCGTCAGTTCAACTGGATGTTCCTGTCCTCCACCGAGGGACCGCTGTGGGACACCCAGCAGGGGTGCTGCCCGCCTGGCTGTGGCCAAGTTTCACATCCTTTCCTATTTCCCCTTCTCCTTCCCTGGGCCTGCCCCCAGCTTTGCCCCAGAGGCCAGAGGCCTCCCGGAGACAGTTTGAGCAGACCTCAGCAAGACTGGGACACTGGACATTCGCCCCACCCCCCACCCACGCACGCAAGCTGGTGTGGGGGCAGGGACAGCAAGGCAGGAGTCTGCAAAGACAGAGGCCGTGGAGGGGGTCCTGGGTAGGGTGTGAGAACCAGGGAAGCACAGAACATCAGGGCAGACGGGGTTTTTCTAAAAGTCAGTAACTTGAAAGACTTTTTCGAGTTTATGAAAGCAACATGTATTCATTGTCAAAAAGCTTGGGAAATACAGAAAAACACAAAGGACAGTGCAGTAGTGATGGGAAGCTTAGTAATCAGCTTTCTAGACCTGCCACTTCCTAGCTGCCCTTGGGAAGTTACTTAACGTGCCGGGGCCTCGGTTTTTTTATTCATAAATTGGGAACAACAGATTTGACCTCATCGGAGTATTATAAAGTTTCAATGACATAAATTATAAAGTTTCAATGACATAATATATATACAAAACACTTGGCATGGGATGAACACTTAATAAGTAGCTTTTATTGGATTTAAAAAACAGCAACAAAAGTCCATGAATGCTATCATCTAGAGAGTTACCCTTTGGCAGGATCATCTAGTTACCCTTTGGCAGGATCATCTAGTCTTGCTTATTCTTGCTGACAGGGTGGCTACTACCTGTCGGCCCACATCACTTCACCAGCTTGGACCCCGAGCATCCCTTAGATAGAGCTACCCTTTCTCTCCAGTCTGGAGAGCCATGTGTTCAGGCCCAAGCTGACCAGGTCTTTCTGCTTCTTCCCATGACCGTGGTCACTACCCCCCACTCTGACCATTTCACCAAAAGGAAGATGAGGAGGGGAAAACAAGTCTATTGATCTGGGCAGATGAAGATCATCCAGGGCCAAGGTTTTCAAGCTTCTGGGACCCCTTTTCATTTGCAATCTTGTGTGGTACCCAATATGTATCTGACAGATATAAGTGGGGGTTCTCAGGATAAGAGTGGGGGCCCAGAGTAACTCCCACCAGCCCCTCTCTTGCTCTTGGGGATTCAGGAGGTTAGGAGAGCTGGAATCTCAAGGGCTGTGCCCACTTGTTACTCACTATGTAACCTGAGGCAAGCTATATCATTTCTCTGGACCTCAGTTTCTTTATCTGTAAAATGGGGATGATATAGACTTCTCACTGGGCTGCTACGGATTCTATGAGGAAGTTGATGCTGTCATATACCACATTCAAATAAATCATCATTATGAATAATATCTCTGTGACCGTGAGCAGGTTACCTAACCAGTCTGAGTCTTACCTCCATCTCTCAAGGTGAGGGAGTGGCGGGAGGCAGGAAGGTCACAAGGAGGTTGCACCTGAGAACATGGCTCTGGGCACCCATTTTCTTTGATGGCAGCATGTCAGTCTTGTTTCCCTGCAAGAGGAGTTAGAAATATCATGTGTCGGAGTCAGAAAGGCCAGGCTGATGGCTCCCATTTCACAGATGAAGAAACTAACCACCAGAGACATCATTGCTTGCCCAAGGTCAGAAAGAAGTGGCAGAGTTGGCATGGGGGAAAACCAAATACTGTGAAAGTCTTCTCAAAGTATAGTTTCTGAAATTTTGAATAGATCATTCTTATAGAAATATATAGTGGGCACATGTGAGTTTTTAAATTTTTTTTTTTAATTTAAATAAATAAATAAATAAATAAATAAATTTAAGTAAATAAATAAATAAATGAAGCAAGACTTCATTTGTTAATGAAGGAACCAGCAGGATGAGAAAGCTAGTTCAATAAAGGGTATGAGCAGGAAACATTTACATGTACCTATATATGGAGATAGAAGAGAGAGATTTAGCAGAAAGAAAAACAACAATAACCCAAAAATTAGAATTCTGGAATATTCATAAGGTTGCTAAGTTAGAGGCAACACTGGTGAATGTTTATAGGGCAACAAAATTATAATGTTGGGGGTTATCTTCTCTATTAGAAAGAAATCATTTGCATGATTTCTCTACCAGACAAAAATAATTTGTAACTTACTAGTTTTCTACCAGCTAACAGGGGTCTTTACAGATCCTGGGCCCTGATCAATAGCAAATAATAAGTCAAGCAGAGTGACATTCCCCTAGAGGGTCAGATGACCCTTAGGAGGGCTTGTTAGACAATGTTTTGATTTGACTTTGAAAGGACATCGGTTATCTATTTGCCTTATTTCCAACTGTTGGATGATTTTACTTATCAGGCTGTTGCAAGTGTATAACCCTTCCCAAGAAATAAAAGCCATCGATAGGAATGAACATAGCATTAGTGCGAAAGTAAATGGGTCAGCAACAGCCCTGCGAATGTCACAACAGAGACCCCTTCCATCAGAAGGGATGGACAGAGTCCTCCTCTTTCTCCAGAGCTCAGATTCCTGGAGGGGAGAGGTAGGGGGGTGGGGGGGAGTGTGGGAGGTGGGGGAGGTTGGGGGATGAGAGGAACCGCTCTGTAATGCCTGTAGAGTCATGATCCGTGAGGCCCAGGTGTAGTTAGGGGTTTAAGCAATAACCAAAAAACAATTTTTAAATCACTCACATTCTTTTTTTTTTTTTTTAAGATTTTAAAAATTTATTTGACAGAAAGTGATCACAGGTAGGCAGAGAGAGGAGGAAGCAGGTTCCCTGCTGAGCAGAGAGCCCTATGCAGGGCTCGATTCCAGGACCCTGGGATCATGACCTGAGCTGAAGGCAGATGCTTAACAACTGAGCCACCCGGGTGCCCCTCTCTGAGTGTATTATTATCTCCATATTATTTCAAAGTTTTGACCCCATTCTAACTTTGGAGTTCTAGTCTTTCTGCTCTTCTTTTCTTTTTCTTTTTTTTTTTTTTTTTTTTTTTTTTTTAGATTTATTTATTTGTTTGGCGGGGTGCGGGGAGGAGAAAGAGGGAGAGAATCCTCTGAGCCTGACATGGGGCTTGATCTCAGAACCCTGAGATCATAACCTGGGCCAAAATCAAGAGTCATCTGCTTAACCAACTGTGCCACCCAGGTGCCCCTGGAGTCTAGTCTTTAATTATTTTTTTTTAAGATTTTATTTATTTATTTGACAGACAGAGATCACAAGCAGGCAGAGAGGCAGGCAATGGGGGCGGTGGGAAGCAGGCACCCCGCTGAACAGAGAGCCCAGTAGCTCCACCCCAGGATCCTGGGATCATAACCTGAGACAAAAGTAGAGGCTTTAGCCGACTGACCACCCAGGTGCCCCAAATCACTCCCATTCTTGATGGTGGAGTCACATCTCACCCAAGGGTTGGGGTTCCAAAAATCAGCATATTAAGCAAAAATTGTAAATGGTCCCTATTACCATGGGGTGGGGGGGAATCTTAAGAAAGCGCCAGGTTGGAAACCTTATTATGCCTTTACTATAGACCTGCGTGGTCAGTTTCGGCTTTGACATTAGAACAGAGTTCTCTTTCTTCAGTTGGGTAGCAGCTGACTCACGGATATCCCCCTCACCCCCCAAAACAGGCATGGAATCTTGGAAGACTGGGATCATGCAGCGTTAATGTATTTAGCCCACCAGGGGCTCATGGGATCGGAGGCAGGTCTGTTCCGCTCTCCCTGTCCATGCTCACTCCAGAAATAGGCTCCTTGAGGGTCGGGAGTGGCGGCAGCATCCCCCACCTTATTGAAACTGGTATTTGTAACTCCTTGTCTCTCTGAATCTTATTAGGCAAAATGCAGATTGTCAACTGTTATAGAACAGGGCTCCGAAGTTCCTGTGTTTTTTTTTTTTAATCAAAAAAATTGAAGTATAATTTACATACAGTAAAATGCAGAAATCTTTTTCTTTTATTAGAAAGAGAGAGAAAGAGAGGCAGAGAGAGGGGGAGAGAGAGAATCTTAAACAGCCTCTGGGCCCAGGGGGACGCGATCTTACCCCCGACGTGTGTCTGTCCGTTTCTTATAGCTGAGGAGTATATATACATGCATATATCACACCTTATCAGGTCCTTCCCCATTGGTGGGTATTTTTGTTATGATGAATAGAGCTGCGGAGAGAGCCTTCTCCTGCAATCCCCTTATGCACTCAGGTCTCTGCTGTGCTGTTCGCACACCGTGCAGGAGGCACCGAGCTTACCCCCATACCCGGTCCTCCCCATCCACTGCCGCGCACCTCTCTCTTCAATACCTCTTCCCTCAAAAAACCCCACAAATCTCCGGGGCCCTTCCTGGAACCTCTTTTTCTCCTTCTCCCGGCTCCCATCTCACTCCCCTTGCTCTTTGTTACGGAGATCTTCTTAATGACGGGTCTCCCCTCTTTGGGGCTGAGAATCCTTCCCCTCCTCCTGGGCCTTCAGGGTCTCTCCTTGTATCTCCTTCCCCACCACCCAATGAGATCAGGGTTCTCGTTGGCAAGGTTGGCGGGGCGGACTGGGAATTGGGGAGGGAGCTGTCAGAGCCTGCCACACGTCTTCAGTGCACATGCTTTATTCTCTGCCTCTCTTGGCAGATAAAAGCGTTTGGGGGGCTTGTTCTATGAAAAACGGAGGGGATTGTAAACACCAAATAATTTGCTGGGGAGATGAGAGGCAGCAACGGGTTCAAATTCAGCATCTGCCTTCCGTTTGCTGCACGCGCTTGCACGAGAGAACTCCGGGGTTTGGGGGTGACAACTGACCCCTCCAACTGTGACAAGGTTTCGGGTCAGTGTGGCTTGTCCCCGGTGCGGGACTTAGCAGAAGTCCAGTCTCCTCCTCCCTCCCCTACCTGCCAGCCAGGGGGCCTGGGCACAGTCCCAGTTGAGAAGTTTGGGAAAGGGAATGTAAAAAGAAAACAAAAGAAGGCAAAAGCAATTTCACTGGGGGAGGGTGAAGAAAAAAAAAAGAAGCAAGCCCCCTGTAATGGCTGGTGCCTGCATTCCGGACACCCAGAGTGAAACCGGCACACCGTCCTTCCTTCCAGGGGCCATGTGGCGGCCCACCCGGGGAGAAGTTCCCGACAGGCAGATCTAGCCAGATCTAGGGGGGAAGGGCACTGATGGAAGCCGCCAAGCTTGCAGGCAGGTGAGATGTAAAAAGATGAAGAGGCTTAAGAGAGTTAGGGACCCAAACTGAGCAGGCGGTGGGAGAGTGCGAGGACAGCTTGCCTCTGGTTGGGGTGACCGAGCCCTGGGTTCCGAAGGCTGTGGGGACACCACAGCTGGGAAACGTGTCACCTAGAAGGCCAGATGATGCCCAGTTCTAAAGAGCTCAGACAGACGCAAGAGAAAGCCCTCCTGCCACCTTGCAGGAACCATCTCCCCGATCTGTCCTTCACCTGGCCTGAAATTCCACAGTTACCCATTCTTTCCATGGGGGAAGCATTGCTGTCTTGAGGTGTTTTAAAATCAGAGCTGTGTCTTGGTGCATGTGCAAGATGTTAACCGCCACGCCTTAGCAAGCCCAAGCACTGGGCTTGCTACCAGGGCTTAACATGACGCAACTGAACTCAGAGAGTGTAAGTGATTCCCTTAAGATCACATAGCCAGTCAGTGGTAGAGGTATTTCTATCACCTCAGAAGCCTTTCTGAAGGTTTTCCACTGGCGGAGGTGGGTGGTGTCTAAACCAGGGACTCTGAAAGGGAGAGCGAGGAGTGTAGAGGGGGAAATGTATTGATTGTGGGTGCTTGGAAGGCACCCTCCCCTGGGTTGGGCATTTCACATATATCATCCCATTTAATTGACACGGGATGCTCATCGGGTAGCATTTTGATTCCTTTTCAATGGTGAAGAAACTGGGGTTCAGAGAGATGAAGTGACTTGCTCATGAGTCCCGGGTTGCCACATTTAACAAAGAAAAATACAGGATATTCCGTTAAATTTGAATTCAGATAAACATCGGTATACTTGTGGTATAGTTGTATTTAAAAAAATTGTCATGTATTTTCTCCAGCAACCTACAGAGGTCACACAACCGGGTGGCGATTGTCCCACAGGGCCCTGACTCACTAGGAAGTCTGTCTGGGAGAGAAGGATGGACCAAGGTTTGGCTCCTTTCTGTCTCCCAGGTGAATATGGGCCTTTGTTCCCACCTAGGGTCCCAGTTACCGCTCTTGTGGGTGAGCCAAGGACCCCGGCCAGGTTTCCCCACCATGAGCCCTGGTCCCTACATCATTGCTGGCACAGGCTATCCTCTGGGGGATCTTTCCCTGCCCCAGACTTTCATTAGAAGAGGTCCCTGTGGGCTGGTGGCAGAAGACTTAATTCCAGCTCTGCTGAGTGTGGTCTGACAAATCATCTTTCTGGGCCTCAGTCTCTCCCTCTGTGAAAAAGAGGGAAGAGTTGAATCAAAGCAGTGGTTCCCTTGGGTCCGAGTCCCTGGGACACCACTGCCCCAGCCGCTCCGCTCCCTACTGCTTTAGAAGCCATCGGGTTTGGCATAGGTGCCCTGGGCGGGGTCTCACGCAGGAGGCAGCTCAGCATCTTTCTGGAGCTCGGATAGCAACTCAGGATCTTTCCAACCTTGACACATTGGTTGGGCCCACCCTGGCCCTTTGGACATGACCGTTCTGTATCTCACAAGTAGAGACCAGGATCAGAAGGGTCCAGAAAGGCTTTGCTGGAGTAGGAGAGAGGGGGCAAGTCCTGATAGGTTGAGTAGGAGGATGGGGGAGGGAAGGTCACTAAATCGCCCCTGGGGCTGAGACCATTTCCAACCCGGGAATCCAGAAATATATCTTACCTATGTCTTACATATGTCTCTCCATTTGAGTAGAGATTTGTGTTTTTCACAACCCCTTCGTGGCCCCCATGATTCCCAGCCAGGCTGTTGGCCCACCTGATGAGGAGACCAAGGCTCAGAGCAGGCAGTGGGTTCCTGGTGTCACAGAGCAGAGCTGGTGCACTCTCTAGTCTCTGAGGCCAGGACTCTACCCAGCAGCACCACCCCCAGGTGGTTCTGGAAGGTCCTACTCCAGTCTCTTCCCTTCCCAGGCTCCTGGGTTCTGGGCATTTCTTCCTTGCGTGGTTCTGAGCCCCGTCTCTTGTCCTGCTGCCAGCTCCCTGGGGGCGGGGGGCGATTGTCCTACACCCCCCAGAGCTCAGCAATCATCCCTCCTCCCTTCCCTGAGCCAGGCACGCCCAGAGTCACATGGCAATTCCCGACACAGAGCCGGGGGCTGGGTGCGGGTCTGGGGTGCCCCAGCCCACACTCGTCTCTCCACCTGCAGAGCTGCTCCAGGCTCGAGGCTAGCTAGCGACAGCTGCTTCTGCCCTATCTCCTCCCCCTCTTCCAGCCCTCTGCTGATTACAAATAAACACCCGGTCTACGCGGGAGAGTAATTAACTCTCCAATGTGGGGAGAACTAATCAGCCTGGAGTTTGCTGCAGGTGGGAAAAGCGAAGGCTTTTCCTAAGTAGTATGCAAATGACACCCGTAGTATGCAAAGCAACCTCTTTGGGTTCCTGGGAAAGGCCGCCAGAGCCTCGAGCCCTGGCTTCCGAGGAGGGACAGGCTCTGGGAACAGTGGTCCTGGCTGCCAGGGACCCCATCCTTCGGATTGAGGGAGGCTGGTGGGGTCAGAGTAGGAGTGGGGGTGCACCTTCTGGGCTCCCCAGTGCACCTGCAGTCCCTGTGTCTGGAAGGCTGAGGGGAAATGGGCTCGGAGCTCAGAGAGGACTAGCTTTGAGTCTGAGCCCCGCTGGTCCTCACCTACATGACTTGGGCTAGTCTCTCTCACAGTCCTGAGCCTCAGTTTCCTCATTGAAAGATGGGGATAAAAATACATACTTTTTATGCTGTATGAGAATTGGACAATACCTAAAGCGCCTAGCATTGTCTGGTGATTAGTAGGTGTTCCGTAAATCAGAGCTCTTTGCAAAAATTATCCAGATTGGCCCATAACATCCCTGTGGCCATATGCTGCCTGGTCAAGGCCCAGTCCCCTTGGGGGCTCATCTCCACCTGGTCTGTCTCTCCAGGGTACCGTCGGCTTTGTGATACAAGATTTGAAAGGCTGCAGGAATGGCCCTCCTGCTCCCAGGCATGTATGTTTCCTGTCTTACTTGAAATTCTGCACCAAGCCCAGGGTAAGAGAGAGAAGCTCCCTGGGAGCACAATTTCCGGAGGCATTCACTCTCGGGTGGTGCGAGTGCAGAATCAATGCCGGGAGTGAGTGTCTGTGTCCACTGCTACACCCCAGGCAGGCATCTCGCTCTCTCCTCCCCTTGTCCAGATCCTGCTGCCACTCTACCTCTGTTGAGTCGACCTCGCTCAGCCCTCAGCATGCGCTCCAACACTGCAGGGATGGGGGCGTGAGCCCATATTCCGGGCCACAGAAATATACTACATCCTAACTGAAGTGTCAGGAACACAGACAGATGTATCTCTTCGGTGAAAATTAATCCAATGGTACATTTACGTTACATGTATTTCACTGTATAGACATTTGACTTCAACAAAACATAATTTTTATGTAAATTGAATGTATCTTTTGAGAGATATTACACATTAATGTACAATGATGATGAGGATGATGAGGATGATGATTACCAAAGTGGTCACCCAGCTTCGGCTTGTACACCTCCTGTGATGGGGAGCTCACCACCCGTGGAGCCAGGATATCACTTGTTTGGCAGTGGGACTGGGATTCGAACCCAGATCTGACACCAGGCTCCAAGGCCTTGGTCTCTTCTCTACTGACTCTCCCAGGATCATGTGTGTGCAGGAATTGTCACGGGTGTGATACGTGGAATGTTTGCCACTTGCAGAGAGACAGTAGTGCTCCCGCACACCTGGGACACAGGTGAGTTGCACATCCCTTGCCCATCCTTGCAGCTAGATGGGGTGTGGGCTAGTTGGTGCAGTGATGCTGAGCAGAGTGACGTCGATGGTACAGATCTGCCAACACGCTCTTGCCTGCTGCTCTCCTGGAGACCTCATGTTGTGAGGGTAGAGCCCCAGGCTCCGAGTGGCTTGCGGAGTGTCTTCATGGAGGACAACTGTCCCGGAGGCTCATCTGGGCCACAACAGGCTTTGCAGGAGGAATGAGTAAACCCTGGCGATGGTAAGCCACTGAGGAGTGGGCTGACACTACAGCATAACTTCCCTCTCCTGACCGATGGGCCCAACCCTGGTAAGATTGCCAACCTCAGAGTCCTAGTCACCACTGTCCTCCTCCTCTCCATTTCCAAGGCTGTCATTGTCATGACGACGCCCTCACAGGATGCTTCAGGTGGCTTGGCTCTGCTGAGCTGTCCAGGGTCCTTTCCTCAGCCGGACATCCCACCACTGCCCAGACTTTCATCAGTTCTGTGCTATCCAGGCTGGGCACTTGGGATTCTACAACAGAAAATACCCAGACCCACCTTTGGACAGCTTATGTTCTGTTGGGGAAGGCAGACAAGAATAACACCCAAAGTGAGCAGCTTGTGGGTGCCAGAGACACCTAGAAACCAGAGTTGGGAGCTCCCGATGGGTAAGATAAGAGTCACCCCAGGGAAGGAATCTTGGGGGACACCTTGGAGGAGGAGGACCGGTTGGAGGAAGGAGGTGACAGCAGCGACTCCCTCCCCGGTATTTATAGGCTCTCCTGACATAGGTCTGAGTTCTAGTCCTTCCACTTCCCACTGGATAATGTCAAGTGGGCATTTTCCCTCCTAAAGCCTTGGTTTTCTCATCTGTAAAATGGGGACAATAAAAGTCCCTCTTCCTAAGGTTGTCGCGAGAATCAAACAAGTTAATACACATAGAGGGCTTTACTCCGTGCCTGGCTATAGCAATTGCTCAATAAACAGCTGTTATTACAACCTCGTTTGGCCCTTGCAACAGCCCTGCAAGAGAAGAGAAATGACCAGGATTATCTTTGCTTTACATATGAGATGAAGGAAGCTCAGAGAGGGCCAGCAACTTGCCTAAAGCACACAGCCAGGAAGTGCCTGGGCGTGCGACGTATGCTGGGCACGCCTCTAACCAGAGCCTGTCTGGGGTTAGGATTTGTATCGTCAGACCTGGAGGCTCACTGCTCCCTCTGGCTTGACCGCATCTTTCCCTCTCTTGATGCCTGGCCTTTGAGATCCCACCTGTTTTCTTATTGTGGCAACATGTACAGAAAAGTGTTTACTATTTAAACCATTTTTAATGGTACAGCATCGTAGCACTAATTACAGTCACCCTGTTCTGTGATCTTCACCACCGGCCGTCTCCGAAACGGTTACCATCCTCCCTCATGGGAACTCTGTCCTCATTAAACACTCGGTCCATCCCTCCCCTCCCCCAGCCCCTGGCAACCACTAGTCCACCTTCTGTCTCTATGAATCTGATGACTCTAGGGACCTTGTGTATGTGGAATCATACGCTATTTGTCCTTTTTTTTTTGTCCGGCTTATTTCACTCAGTGTAAAGCCCTCGCGTTTCCTCCATGTGGTAGCAGGTGTCAGGATTTTCTTCTTTCTTCAAAGTGAATCATATTCCTTTGTGTGTATATTTCACATTTTATTTATTGGTTCATTCACGGATGGACACTTTGGTCGCTGGCAGCTTTGGGCTCCTGAATATTGCCATGAAGGTGGGTGTCCAGTGTCTGCTGGAGTCTCTGCTCGCATGAGACCCCGTGGCTGCCACGACTCAGGGACCACCCCAAGGGCTTTGCCGGGATCCAGAGTTCCCGATGATCCAGAGCCAGACCCACACCCAGCCCAAAGTGCACTGGTCATCTTGCTGTCCCATTAGCTCCACGCTCTTGCTGTCAGTTCCTCTCCTTCCGGCCTGCCCGTCACCATCTCCATGGTCCAAGTCCACCCATTCCCCAAGGCCCATCTCGAATCACCCAACCCTCCGGGAAGCACTCTCTACCCTCCTTCCGTGGCCTTCTCCTACCCCTGTAGCACCCGACCCCTGCATCTGCCCCATGCTCGAGTCTCTTATTACTTTAAACCTTAGATTATTGCTATGGGTGTGTGGTCTCACCTACACCCACCCTTCCAGAATCGAGAATTTCCTTTCAATATGGTGGAGATAACGTCCCCTTGAAGAAAAGCAAAAGTGAGAGTCCCCTTCCCAACTGCGTCCAGCTTAGGTGACCCCTGAATCTTAGCATGTTACTGTACCCATGTGACCCATTAGAAGCAATGTGGCTTGCTGGGTCTTGCCACACTGTCTTTTCAAGCTAGAAAAGGCACCGAGGCCACAGTTGCGTACTCCTCTTCCGAGTGGGCCTCAGAACTGAGCAAGCCCTGGGGAGGGACAGGTGGGAGGGCCCAGGGAGCCGGTCCCTCCAGAGTGAAGGCAGGTGGGCAGGAGGAACTGGTGAGTGTGAGAGCACCAGAGGCCTCATCTGTCTTCATTGATGGGGATCTGAGGTCTGCCCCCGCCCCAGGAGATGGTCCATGAGGACATCTGATTGAAAGGGGACCAAAGTTCCCATTAGCTCTGTCCTTCCCAGAGGAAATGGGGGTGGACAGAGTCCGGGGGACAAGGGACACAGACTCCTCTTTCCCTCCAGCATAGCCCCTGATCCCCAGGTAAGAGACCTTCCATATTTTGGGTCGGACAGTGGGGATGCCTCCATTGGAGGCTCCTTGTGACTGGACCCCATGACAGGTCAGGAAGGGTCAGAATGGACATTGAATTCCTTGAATTGCACAGAAACCCCAGCAGATTGTGAATCCTGGAGGGCAGGCCAGGCCTGAGTCACCTTCTTCCGGCTTGATGCAGTGTGTGGCCTATACGTGGCCTGTGCGTGGCCTGTATGTGGCCTGTACGTGGCACCTTCCCCACCCTTTCCTCCCGCTTGCTTCCTTTATCCCAGTGTGCCAGAGAAGCAGTGTGGATGCTGGGCTCACATCCAGCCCCTGGCCCTCCCTCGCTGGGTGATATGTGGCCACTTACTTTAGTCCTCTCCCCTTGGCACCTCAGTGAATCCATCTGTAAACTGGGGCTAGTAAGAGAAGCGCCCTCACGTGACTGTGCTGAAGAGGAAGAAGTCGCTACGGTAATATCGTTAGAACAGTGCCAAGCATCTAGCAAGTGCTTAGGAAATACCAGATACTTTTCACTCCTTGCTCAGGGAACTGTGGCCAAATTAATGGGAAGGCTGAGCCCACAGAAGGAGCTTGTGTTCAAAGTCAGCAGGTGCCCGGGTTGCCTTGAGAGAGCTGCTTCGCCCCCGGGAGTCTCCGTGTCTCCTCCGCGACACGAAGAACATGATTTCCATTGCCCTCGCTGCAAGGCTGCCAAGGGATTACTGGGGGGCTTGAGGTACAGGCACAGGGGGAAACAGGGCAAGTGGCCCCTGTCTCAGCCATGGCCTCCCCAGCAAAAGGGGCTTCTGAGAAGCCCTCTCTGGGCGCCCCCCAACCAATTTCTGCAGCCACATGGCTCTGGGCAGTTGCTGGGACACACCGGTGGGGGGTGGCACCCACTGGGGAAGGGGCTAGTGGAAAAAGCACCCCAACTTCATTCTCATCAGCTCCCACAGGAACTGGGGCTACAAGGGGCTTTCCAGAAACTGGCCTGACCTGATGGGACAGAGAGGAAGCAAAGCTTGTGGGCTGGCCTCTGGGACCAGCCTAGCCCATGGGGTCTGCCGTGCTTGGGAGCCAGGCGGGGACACCAGCTGCGCCGAGAGAGCGACCCGGCTTGGGATCCTGGAGGCCGGGTGCTCCCCAGTCTCTGTTCACGCTGCCTCGGCCTCCTCCTCCCCACCTCCTTGGGGTGCCGGCATCTCCATCTCTAGCAGACGCTATCCGGTCTGCCCTGTGGGGCTGTGGGCTGGCTCTGTGTGAGGATGCTCATCGGGGAGTGTCCCAAAGCCGGACCCATCTAAGGGTACCAGGTCTCGTCAGTGGGTAACTCACTCAGGGTCCCCCATAGACGTCAGCAAGAGGCAGAGCCAGGTCTGAACCTAGAGACGTCTCTGGAGCAGAAAGCACATGCTGGCTGACCGTCCTCTGCCCCCCTTCCCGCACCCCCCCCAGGCAGCCTGCATGCCGGACCGGAGCCAGTGAGGCCGTCTCAGCCTCAGTTTCCCTGTTGTGAGGGCAACGGCAGTCAGCCGTGCTACAGGATAGTCAGAGGTTTTTGTTTTGTTTTTTAATCTCTAAATGTTCACAACTTTCTTGCCTGATCCTTCCCAGTCTATGGATGTGGAGGTGGGGGCTCTGGGAGATGGTGTCACTTGCCCCAAACCACCCGGTGAAGGACTAGGAGCACGGAGCTCCCGCGGGGCTGGTAGCCATAGGGCCTCGAGCAAGCGCTTCGGCTCTCAGAGCTGCGGGTCAACATCTGTAACACGGGAGTGGCAGACACTGGGGAGCGGTGGGCAGCAACAATCCTTGGAGGCCTGGCTGAGGCTTGAACCAGGGCTGCAGGACCCCTCAGCCCTGCTTGCACACCACACCGCCTCTGGCACTCGACAGGGGGGCCGACAGGGTGGTCGCTGGGAGCCTTTGCAGCTTGACTCGGACATTCCCAGGCCTCCTCTAAGCCTCCAGATCCCTTGATGCCCTCTGCCTGATTTCATCTGGCCAGCTGCCTGATTTTGCTCCCAACCCAGGCCGCAGGCCCCCTGGGGCTGGTTTCGGTGACGTAATGGCTCCCTCCCTCAGCTGTTTCCCAGTGCTCACGTGTGTGTGGGGTCTTCTGCCGCAAGGAGGCGGTTCAGACTTCCCAGCACTTGCAACATCTGGGAAAGGCTAAATGGGGGTGCCCGTCCAGAGCATCCCCCCCTCTTTGCTTCTCAGCAGGACGGGGCGGCTTGGTTATTTTTGTGATAAAAGTTTAATAAATTGAAAGGTACGGTTTTCATTCTGTGGGTAATTAGCCACTGCCACTGTGCTCCCTCCTAATTGTCTCTCTCACTCCAGACCGGTGAAGATCAATAGGAAACGGCCGCAGCACGGTGCAAGTCACAATTAATTAATTGTCGGGCGTGTGTGTGTCTCCATCTCTGTCACATCAAAGGCCCAGGGACAGCAGCTGCCCACGTTTCTGGCTCTGCCGGGCCGGCCCAGCCTAGAGGCCCCAGATGCACATGAACGCAAGCCACCGTGCATGCTTCCTGTCTCCCCCTCGGGAAGCAGCAGCCTCCTGGAGAAGGGGTCTCCTGAGACCCCAGGCTCAGGGGCCTTCTCTGACAGCCAGCACTTTCCTACCACCCCACCTCGAATGCAGCCTCTGCTCTATCCCTGCCTGGGTATCTGTGCCCTGGTGCCCCCTCACGCCCACCCCCCACCCACCTCACTCACTCTTGCCTGTCCCCTCCTGTGTGCAGCCTAACCTGGTAGATTTTCTAGACTAAAACTTGGGCAGGATCTAGAAGAGTGGTTAGCTCTGGGGAAGATATGGCCTGGGAGACAGAACATTCTGGGATTCTGGGGATGCTGTACATTTTTATCTCTGGTGTTCTCAGGGGTGTATACATGTGTAATAAGCCCTTTTGCAGCACGCTTAAGATCAGCATCAGCTGTGACACACGAGCGTGCAGATACACACAAATGCTCCCTCCCATTCAGTAACAACAACTCGCTTTCATGTGCCAGTGTTAAGATAGGAGGATGATGAGGGACACAGGCAGCCGTGATGAACCCGCTGGCCCTGCCACCATGGGTCTCTCCTAATCTTCCCCACAAGGCTAGGAGATAGGGAGTGTCATCGCCATGCTACAGATGGGGAAACAGAGGCACAGAGAGGGCTTGGAAGGAACAGAGAGAGGAGGAGCAAAGAGGTTGGAGGTTGGGAGGTGGGGGAGGGAAGGGCGTGGGGCCACCGGGGGCTTGTGTGCGCCAGTGTGGGCTTTACTTACGGCCGCTCTGTGCCAGCAGAGCCATGTGTCCCATGTCGCAGACAGAAAGCTAAGGCTGGGAGAGGCGGCGTCCCACGTCTGAGGCCGCAGGGCCTGGGAGCGATGGGCTGGGTCTGGAACCTGGGTGGTCTCTGAGGAGGGGGAGGGGGGACAGAGGGAAGTGAGGGGGACAGGAGCCCTGAAGCCGGGGGAGGGGCGAGCAATCAAGGGACCCCAGCAAGATGTGACGGGAAGGATGTGGTGCTGAAGACCTCTGTGTGGGAGAGCATGAGTGCGCCCGTAATCACACTCACACGCATGCGCGCACACACACGCACACACTTACCCACACGCACGCTCACGCACGCACCTGGGCACACACACATCCCAACCCTTCCAGCGGGGCTTCCTGCTGCCTGTCTGAGGCCGGTGAGCCCAGCTTCCCCTCATTTGCAAAGTGAGAGAAGAGTGGCGGGGTCTGGAGGTGGGCCGTGGCCAGCTGGCCGCCTGGCACCCGCGGTGAGGGGGGCTTGCTCAGTGGGCTCGTCCTCTCCGGCTCCTCCACCTCAGCCAGGCAGGGGCGTGCTGGGCTCCCAGCCGCCCACCCTCTGCCCGACACGCACAGCTCCACACGTGAAGTTTGGCTCTGGGAGGGTCAGGTCCCCTTGTCCCAGACCCTGGGCCCCTGCTCTGTGCTCCCGCACCCCCCCAGGCAGACCCATCCACCCCCTGGAGCTCAGGGTTGACAAATATTGTAAGAGCATCCTCGCTGGTGGGGAGCGGTGTGCCTGTCCTTCTGTTGGCTGTTTCTCAGAGCCTCCCCGTCACGGCTGGTCGTCAGGGGAGGCCACCTCCTTGCTCCCACCTCCGCTGCCGCCTGTCATTGAGCCTTTGAAGTGGCGCCTGATTTTCCAGTCTGTCTGAAGTTGCTAGCTGCTTATGCAGCAGCTGGTCCAGAAAGTACCCCCGCCGGGCCTTTCCACGATGGTGCCGGCCGCCAGGGACTCCGGGAGACAGCCGCCGGGTCTCGGGGTGGGGGGCGGGGAGCATGCAGAGGAAGCCCACATGCCATGTCTGTCTTTAGGGTCTTCTAGACTGAGTTTGCTTATTTTTTGTTTAAAAGGATGGGGGAGAAAAGAGTTTTCAAGAACCCCAATGTTTCATTCTCTTCAAAGAAAAAGGAATAAAGATTTTTAAAAAGAGAAAACTAAGGGCCAAAGGTAAAGCTTTTGATTTTCTTTGAACATTTTGACTGCTGTGGCGGCCGCGTGGGGGAAGGTGCTGGCTTGTGAATCCCATCCTGGATACTAATGGGCTGTGTGACCTTGGGCAAGTCACTCCTCTCTGGTCGTCAGATCCCTAATGAGGGTTTGACTGGTTCCGTCCCCCCCCCACATTTGGGAACCTTCTCACAGGCTGTGCTGTTTGTTTTCCTTGAGACTCACTGTCACGGGTCCCCTCCTTTTTGATATGAAAGTCTTCCTGAGCCCAGGAAATCAGAGAGGCCGGTGGTGGGGCCTCTGGGGAACAGGTGAGCAAGAGGATCCCTCAGACGCAGGGCCATAAATCTCCATTTTGAGGATGTCACAGCTGGAGATTAGAAGGGTTAAGTGGCTTGCCCAAGGTCATACAGCAGGGGAGTCTGTGGCAGAAGCAGGAGGGAATCTGTGTTTTTTAACTCCCCAGTCTCATTAAGCTGCTGGAGGAGGTTTCCGGGTACGAGGGGCCATGTTCATGTGGCTTATGTTTTTTAGCTGAGGCTGTCGAGAGTGGAGTTTAAGGGCGAGAGCTTGGGGTCAAACAGAACTTGGTCTTACATCTGCTGCTCTGTTTGTGTGACCTTAGGCAATCCATTTCACATCCCTGAGTCTCGGTTTCCCTAACTGCAAAAGGGGGCTCTTCCTTAAGCCTCCTTTATCGGTAGCTGTGAGAGCAAAGGAAAGGCTGCCCACGAAATGCTCGGTGCGAGGCCCGGCACACACGGACCCTAAGTGCCCACAACTATTCTTGCCAGCCTTTAGCGTGGGGCTGGAGATCTATCTGCTTTCTTTGTCAAGCACTTGGAGAAAGAGGGCGTACTGGGCCTGTCTCTGGGGCCTGGCTGTCTTGCCTGCCTTTCACGCCACACCCCCTCCCACTAGAGCCCCTTCCTGGGAGAGACAGGCAGTCCATGGCAGGCTGTGCAAGAAACGTCAACCACATCTCACGGAGAGGCCTTTGCTGACACGGATGAGATCCCTGGCAGGCAGAGTGGGCAGGGAGCGGCCCAGGGTCTAGCCTCGCTCCCCTGGGGCCTGGCCTTTCGTGGTCTCCCTGTCACAGCTGTGGCTCCAGCCCCAGGAGGCCACCCCAAAGGTTGCCTGGGGCTGGGGAGCCGTCATTCCGGGGGTGAGCCGTAGCTGGAGCTGGTGGGTGGGCAGCTGGGCACGCTCAGCTTCAAGCAAGGGGTGCAGAGGGCAGGTGGCTCATGGGAATGGGCTCAGAGCTTGGATACAGAATGCACTGGTTTGGAATCCTGATCCTGACTCTACCACTCACTAGCTGTGAGACCTGGGGCAAGCCAAGTCACCTCTCTAAACTCAGGTTCTTTGACGGAAAATTAGAACTGGATGGACGCTGTCTCCACGGGACTGCTGGAAGACTGTAGAGCCGCCGGCACCTGACACATGCAGTAGGAGCAGCATGAGTGGGAGGTGCCCGGAAGGTTGTCATGCTCTTGCTGTCACAGGTGGGCTTGGTGCTCTTTGTTCACTCAACAAGACTTTAGTGCACACTCCTGTAATATGCCTGCCCAGTCCCAGGCACCGGCAAGACATCAGTGAACACAGAAAAGATCCTGTCCTCATGGAGCTGGCATTCTAGTGGGAGAGGGCATGCAAAATCAGAGGCCCAGAGAGGACAAGGGATGGGGTTAGGGAACAGCAGGAAGCAGAGGAAAAAACACAGTACACCTGTGTTCAAATTCCAACTCAGCCACTGTCGTGCTGTGCGACTGGAAAAAGCACTTCCCTTCTCTGGGCTTTAGTTTCCACATTTGCAAAATGAGACTAACCACCCAGTCTTGCATCATCAAGAGATGAGTCTCCATCAAGATCAGTCTTGGGAAGGCACTGGAGAGACCAGTTTCCTCTCTCTGTGCAGCTTCCCCACCCTGAGAATCAGGGCTAGGCAACTATCAGAGAACAGGTGGGTACTCAGTCCAGATGCCCCAGCCCAGCAACCCCCAAAGCCATGAACCTGGAAATGGCTGTTCCATTTTCTCAAGTCTGGTCTTTAGGTGGGAACAGGAGCTCTGCATGTCTCCTCTAGCCCTGGGCTCTCCATACTGGGACCCCTCCTCAAATTCCCATTTCTTCTAGTCACCCTGAGGATGGGATTCTGGGGATCCAGACAATTATGCTACTGGAAAAGACCAGTGACATTCATTCATTCTTCATTCATTCATTCGTTATCAATCAGTTGGTCAGTCAACAAACACTCATCCAGCATTTACCATGTGACAAGCGTATATTAGGCACAGGAGATCAGGAATGTACCAATTCTTTAGCGAATATCAAACATCTCCTTTGTTTCAGGCTCTGGGCCTGGCACGGAGAACAAAGTGATTAATTGATTGATGTAATGTTTAGAGATGACTGCCGTGTGCTCGAGGCTGAGTGCCAAACAAAGATTGAGGTCCTACTCTGTGCCAAGGACTCTGATGGGTACCGGGAACAAAGAGCCACTTGGTCCCTGAATACCAGCTCTGAACGGAGCACCACACGCCTGGGAGAACCGTGGCTGGCATTTTGTATGCGGACGTGAAACCCAGTATCTCCATGTGGCTAATGAATCGTCGGGCTCACAAGAGAAGCGCGAACAGACCCCCTTGTCCATGAATTTGCTAATTGAGCTCCTCGAACTCAGACATTAACCTGCATTACCATAAATACTGCAGAGAACAGCCATTCACAATTGATGCTCGGTGGTAATGGAGAAAATCAGTAGAGGAATAAAGCCGAAATGGAATCATAAAACCTTATTTTCACCATTAATTTGAACCTAGTCTTCCCCAAATACCTTTTGATAAATCTTTCTGTAAGACTTTAGGGCTGGAGAGAGGGGGGGGGGCGCTGAACTAAGGGAGAGGCTGTGCCACGGAGGCTGAGGGGCTGAGCTGGGGCTGAACAGCTTGGGGGAGGGGGTCCTGGCTCACTGGCCACCTGCTCTGCCTCACTGGGGGCAGCCAGTCCTAGTTCAGGGCCAAGCAAGGTGGCTTTTGGGGAAGAGTGAACCCAGCTCCATGCATGGAGACAAGGGGGGGTGGAGAATAACAAGGTGGACAGACAAGCAGACAGACTGGGAGGCAGGACAGACGGACCACCAGGTAGACAGAGGAAAACACACAAACTCAAAGATAGATGGACAGCCAGGCTGACCTGTAAAAGGATAATTAACAAACAGACAGACTGACAGATAGTTGTGAACACAGACAGCAGGTAGATTGAGAAATGGGAGGCCAGTCTGTCCATTGGGAGGACAGAGAGTCTTAATGGGAAAATGGAGAGGAAGACCAACAGAAAGACAGACTGACAGCCAGTCTGACCCACAAGGAGCCTAACAGCTGACAGACAGATGGACAGAATCACAGGCAGATAGACACGCTTAGTGATAGTCCAGGAAGCCGATCAAAGGAGAGGCAGGCAGCCAGTCTACCCATTCAGCGGGTAGATGGACAGATGGATGGACAGTGAACAGAGACTGGAGTTGGGGCAGAGGCTGGGGTCACTGAGCTTCCCTGGGTGTGCTTAGGGGGAGGGGGAAAGAGTGAGGAAAAGGTCTGGTGGACACTTTCACATTGCATGTGAAGCCCCTTGCGTGAGGGAGACTGGCAGGCGGGGTGCTCCCCTGGGCCCCAGTCTTCCCGGCTTCTTCCCCGCCTTCTCCTCATAGCCACAGGCATTGTCTAGCACGCAATGCAGGGAGGCTCAGAGCTGCTGCTGACGGCCGCTCCATGGTTGGGGGATGGGGGCAGCTGCTGGACCCCTCTGTGGGTCATCTGTGTCCAGGTGTCTGTGGGGGGTTCAGACCCAGTGAAATGTCTTGGCCCTGAGAACATGGGGACAGGAAGCCTAGGAGGCAGCCTCTGCCTGCCACTCCTCTGCCTCATTTGCACCCTGTAACCCCAGCCATGGCTCTATGTGGTGGGCTCTGTTCTAGTCCCCATTTCACAGAATAGCCTACAGAGGCTCAGAGAGGGACAGTCCTCAGGCCAAGGGCTCTCAGCTCGTGGGTGATGGGATCTTTCCTTTTGGGAGCCAGGCTGCCTACAGGAAGCCCACGTGTGCCCTGCTCCCCTGTGGTTGGCTGGAGGTCCCTGCACAGTGAGTCTGTCGGACCCTGGGACTCACCATGGGGACCCACTAGACCTTAGGTGCCAGCCCCATCATCCAGCATCAGCTTTTCCAGCGGCCGAGATGCCTGTGTCCTTCCGAGGGACTCCCACCTGTCTCATTGGTGCAAAGTCAGGCCGGGCAAATTCCCAATAACTGGGGCCTGGTCCAGCAGAATCTCTTGTGTTTCTTGCGTGCCTCCCACCCCTGGGAAATGGCTGGTGGAGAGAAACTGGGGGCTTCCCTAAGGTGTGCCCTGCTCCTCCATGAAAGGGCCTCAACTCCAACCATCTTGATTTTCATCCATGTCTTTTTTTTTGGTCATTAGCACTCAGGATGGGAAATGCTTCCATTCATCAACACAATGATAGTAGTTACAGCACAGTAGGAATATCATTACTATGAGTACTACTAACAGCAGCAGTATTACTATGAGTACTACAAGCAGCAGTGTTACTATGACTAGAAGTAGCAGCAGTAGCATTACTACTAGCACCAGTATTGCTATGACTACTAGTAGCAAGCAGTAGCATTATTACCAGTACTACTATCAGCAACAATATTACTACTATTACTAGCAGCAGTATTGCTACTAACACTACTAGCAGCAGCGGTATAGCAGCAGTAGCATTGCCATGAGTACTACAAGCCGCAGTATTTCTATGACAGCAGCAGTATTACTACTACTGCTACTAGCAAGAGCATTATTACTAGTACTATTAGCAGCAATAGTATTACTACAACTATTAGTAGTAGCAGCATTACTATTACTAGCAGCAGCATTACTACTAGCACTACTAGCAATAGTAGCATTACCAAGTACTATAAGCAGCAGTATTACTATGACAGCAGCAGTATTACTACTAGCACTACTAGCAGTGCAGTATTGCTACCAGTACTATTAGCAGCAGCAGTATTGCTACTAGTACTAGTAACATTTCTATGGCTAGCAGTAGTGGCGGGAGCAGTTACTACTATCGCCTCTCCAGCAGCAGTAGTAACAGTAATGACCATTTGTTGGGTGTTAACCAAGAGAAGATAAACGATGCAGCAAGCCCTTGATACATGACCTCACCTCCCAATTGCTCTGGGAGGCAAGCATCTCCCTCATTGTGCTGGAGGAGAAACCAAAGCTTATGCAGCTTCTCTAAGGTCTCAGGGAAAGAGGCAGAGCCAGGATCTAGACTCTGGTCTGATCCAAAGTCTGGCCTTGTTTTGCTGCCCCAGGCTGTCTGGGAGATGCAGCTGGAGGTCGCTGGAGCTTCCGAGAGCTGTGGCTGGGCCGTGGGGAGCACAGGAGGAGGGGGACGTGATGGCAGATGGTGGGGCAGGGCGGGTCGGAGAACCTGCAGAGCTGGGAGGCCTTGGTGACTTGCAGGCAGCTTCCTCCATGGCCCTGGTTTGCTGCGGGTGAGAAATACTGTCCCATCCCTCATGAAAGAAACATCAGTGTTAATCGGATCAGGCCCCATACTCTGGGCTGGGTGCCTCATCCATTTTTAATTTATTTCTTCCTTAAAACTCAACCCAAGGGGAGGAGGAGGGGAAGGAGCTGAGAGAAGACTGTGGGGAGATATGAGGGAGAAGGTAGGAACTCTGCGCCTTCTGGATTGGTCAGGTTAACAGCACACGGAATCACATGCCTGGATATCTTTTCAGTCCAATTACTTGCCAGCCACGTGACCATGAACAAGTTGCCTCCCCTCTCTAGGCCTCAGTTTCCTTATCTGTAACATGGGGCTAATGATATATATGCCCCTGCATTGTGGCAGGCGTGAGATAGAGATTCAATAAAGAGTAACCATTGTAGCTAAAAGCTGGTCTGTTGTCATGAAGTACCTAGAAAAATGGAATATTTTGCCTTTCTCACTTTTGGGAAGCTCCTCTCTTCCTGAAGTCTCCAGTGTTTGGTTCCAGGAAGAGCTAGCCTGAGTCTCTTTCCCGGACAGTCCTTCCAGGATCTGAAGACAGTGACTGGTGACACTCCTCTTGCTCTGACTCCTAGATCACCTCCACCATGGTATACTCTCATGGACACACTCAAGGTCTTGTTTGTTTGTTTGTTTTCCTTCAGCTCAGTCCAGCAAATATCACTGAACCAGGGCCTGGACTGCATCAGCTATACCCAGCCTTCGAGAAGCTCCAAGAGTAGCATTCAGGCAAGAAAAGAGGCAAGACTCTAGACAGGGCAGACCAGCATGGTGCATGGTAGGAAAACCACCTCCCCTGACCATGACTCTATGCTTCCAAAAATTCAGCTTCGGGCCCTCCCAAAGTTCAGAGGTGGTCCCATATCAGGCCTTGGAGGCAGACGCCCCCTGTGACGTTTCAGCACCAAGGACAGCGCCACACCAGGAGTGGGCAATACTTTCTCCCTGGATTTGAGGCTCAAGGAAGTCTGTACAACAGGACTACTTGTCCTTGAAGAGTTGGTTATACACTGACAGTGTCACAGTGTCACAGGGTGGAAGTGTTCAACAATTGTTGGATGAAAAATTGGTTGTCTTCATTTCACACAGGACAAGGGGTGAAATAATGAAACAAAACCTCAGAACATTAGGGGACCTTGGGGGAAAGAAATTTGGACCTGAAGTTGAAGACAAGAGTCTTGTCTGAACCTCAGTTTCTCCAGCTGTGAAAGGATGGGAAGAAGAATGAACACACACATACACACACACACACACATAATCCTTCTGAGGCTGAGCCTTTTTATTTAAAATTTTATTTATTTATTTGACAGAGAAAGAGAGAGAGAGTGAGCACACACATAAACAGCAGGCAAAGTGAGAGGGAGAAGCAGGTTCCCTGCTCCACGGAAGAGGGAGCCCGAAGTGGGGCTTGATCCCAGAACTCTGGGATCATGACCTCAACCAAAGGCAGATGCTTAACCCACTGAGCCACCCAGGCACCCCAAGTCTTGACCTTTCTTAAGGATAGAGCCAGAGTGTCTGCCTGGCCTGGGAGGGATTCTGGGTGGCTCTCAGGGTTAAGCAGGACTCTGGGGCTTTGCTCTGCACCTGCACCTGAATATTGAAAGTTCCATATTCAGAATGTCGCCTTGAGGATCCTTACACTGAGGCAAAATGACTCCTATTTTGAGCATCTTGACAGACATTCAGTTCTGTCACTGGGAGAGAGATGGGAGGAGGGAGGAAATCAGAGGTGACCATCTGGGCTTGGCACACACGCACATACACACACATGCTCCTACCTGCCTCTACACACAGGCGCACCATTCATATACTCAGTCACACTCTGGCTCATGTTGCAGTTATGGAAATGTTTATGCACTTAACCCACACATGTTACAATCGTAGGTACAATAATATACCTACACCAATCACACATTTTTGTGTTTTATGCATGTTAGTCACTGAACTCTACATAGAAAAACACATCCAGTAATGTCAGTCACCCTCACCTTCATGGCATAAGCTTACCCATCACACAGACACATGCACATAAAGATCATACACCAACAGTCATGCACACACTTGGAGATAACGTCACATGTCCCCTTTTGTATAGTCTCAAGCCACCAAATGCAGAAAAATGTCCACACAACTGCTTGTGGTCATCCACTTACATTGAAGCCCAAATCTGCAATAACGGACTCTACCCTACTACTCCATTACTTATCCCTTCTGGCAAGTGAGTCTTGGATGCTTTTCCCTAGAAGCAATTGTCCAGAAGACAGATACAGGTGTGAACTGCTGGGTGATTCTTGAATTTTGGAGAGAGCCAACGTCCTTAACCACTGCCTTCAGGACACCCTACCATGAGTCCTCCCCAAGGAGTCAGGCTGACTTGCATTCAAATCCTGATCCACCACTCACAAGCTGTGCAACATGGAACATGTACATAAGTGCCTCTGTTTCCTTACTAATGAAAAGGAGATAGTAATAGTAACACTCTCATAAGGTTGCTGTGAGGACTGGAAATTGTAATGCATGGAGAGCACTTGTCACTGTGTCTGGTAAATGACAAAAGTGCAGCAAATAGTGATTTGTTATTATTAATAACAGCCACCTACATAGGTTCTCATTACATGCCACAGAGACAGAATTTTCTTCACAATCTCTTTTACAGGAGTATGTTTGTGTTGGGGGGAGTGGTAATTACATTCAGCATCCAAAAAGAATGTCAGCATAGGGAAAGAGGGGGCTGCATCTGGACTCCTCTCCCCTCACTGCCCTGTTCTCAGCCCTTGGGTCACCTTGGTCATACCTCCTCTTGATCTTTTTTCCTGATTGTTCCAGATGACTTCCCCCACGTCTTTACATTTACCCAAGGTCCCCATGCCCCCATCTCCTTCCCATGGGTTCCTACCATATCAAAGCAGAAAGACAGCTTTCTGGTTTATTTTAGTTATTTTACATTTGGTACTGGACCCCTCACTTTTGGTATTCAGAGAGAAGCTCTTGCACTAATCTCTCCACTCAAAATGCTCATCACATTTCTCTTAAAGCCACAGGAGCTCCCCCTGTTCCCATCTTTTATTCATCACCTTCCACCATCCCCAACACAGGAGACAAGGAAATGCAAACTCTCCAAGGACTGCGAATTTCATACCAGTAGCTGACCCTTCCCCACCAGCCTAGGGCTGGAGAGATTGAGATGTTCCTAACGAGGCACCTGGGCAATGGGGATGGAATGTGAGAGGTGGTGACCCATGGACCCAGGTCATCATCCCCTGGGTGAAGTGAGAGATAGAGGAACCACACTGAGGGGACTGTCCTGGGTTCTGGGGCTCTCCACCCCTTCCCACTTCTAAAACCTCACCCACAGTCATCAACAGCCTTGCCCTTACACCATCCCAGAGACACCTGGCAACCTTCCTTCTGTCCCTCTGTCTTGTCTTCATATAATCCTCTATACCTCAGGACAAGCCTGTGCAGTGCGTGTAAGTACTGACCTCATGTTACAGGTGATGAGTGATGAAATGAGGCTCAAAGAAGCAACTGACATGCTGTGTTCAAAGTCACATAGAGGAGAAGGAGGAAGAAATGGACCCCACAACGGGGCAGATATCCAGGGACCCAGGAAGGATTATTTGCCTGTTCCTTTATTAGTCACTGAATCCTTACCACAAACCAGACCTGGGCTGGGCATTGAGGTTCTTGTGCTAAATAGGGACAGTTTTGACTTTAATCAGTGCACAGTGAAGGTAGGAGATCTATCACAGTGCAATATAAGTGCTTTAATGAGGAAACCTGGTCTGTGGACCTCAAAGAAGGGAGAAACCCAAACCTAAATGAGCGAGAGGCCCCAGAGAAAGAGAGCTGAAGCATGAGTAGGAACTACACAGGGTGGGAAGGGAGAGGAGGAACATTCCTTCAGTGAAAAAGGCCCATGACTCAGTCACAGGAGAGGGTCAAGAGTATTTATGGGTCTGTAGGTACTTCTTTCAGGCTGGAAGTTCCTCTGTGGGTTTGCTGAGGAGTAAGAGCAGGGGATGAGATTAGAGACACGGGTGGCACCAGGTTGGAAAGTTTCACTTGGTATCTTGGACTACCCCTTTCCATGCTTCCTCCAACCCCCAACTATATTATCTATTCTCCTCTCCCAGGGAGCCCCCTCCTAGGAGTGGGAAGGTTTGGCTGCTTTTGCCCACCCCAGGGGCTCAGAGAATTGTTCTTCCAGGGGCTTTTGTGTTTTCTCAGGGAAGTCCAAAGACAGGAAGTCTTGCTTCAAAGAGATGAGATCCTAATGGTGAAAATCTAGGCATTGTGTTTGATTGAAAGCTAAGGCATCCATCTGCCTGAGGATTTCCTGTTGCTCCTCAAATCACTCCTCTGGGAATTTGTTTTCTTTCTGCAGGTGGTGCCTAGAGGGGCATTCAAGAGCCAGGTGGTAGAAGAGCGTGGTGGAAGAGCTGCGTTGTGGGGTGGAGTAGGGTGGGTGCTTTCTTTAAATACTAACTATAGGAAATTAGGTGGAGAATTTCATACTCAGACTATGCCTCTGATGCTCTGTGAAACTGGGTGAGCCCTTTTCCGTCTCTGGGTAAGGCCGGATTTCTTTATTTAAGAAAAATGAAGCATGTGGAGAACAACCAATCTGATTTCCCTTAAAGTCCTCTAATTCTTTAATAAAAGCAAAAGAGGTACTCCTGAGTGGCTCAGTCATTTGGGCATTTGACTCTTGATTTGGGCTCAGGTCACAATCTCAGGGTTGTGGGAATGAGCCTGGTGTTGGGCTCCATGTGAGCACAGAGTCCACTCAGGATTCTCTCTCTCCCTCTCTCTGTGCCCCTCACACTTATCTCTCTCTCTCTAATAAATTAACGAATTAATTAATTTAAAATTTCTAAAAAAAAAAAAAAAACCAAGGGACTTATTCCAGCATTTTATGATCTTGTGATTTGGCTTTCTCTGTTTTTTTTTTTTTTCCTAGTCCATGAGCATCTTGAGGACAAGAATTATCTTTATTTACTCTAGAATTCATATCTCTAGCTAAGCACAGGTCTTGTCACAGAACAGGTGCTCAGAAGATATACATTCATTCATTCCACAAATATCTGTTGCACACGAGTGAGGGCCACCACTGTATTGTGTGCTGCAGGTAGAGCATTGAGTATATTAGATGCAGTACCTGCTTTTTCAGACCATACTGAATTACAGGAGCAGAAAATAAACAAACAAATAAGTGATAGATAAATCTATCTATCTGGTTGTAAATACTACAAATACAAAATATTGGGTAACATGGTAGAGAGTGACTCAGATGGGAGGTGGTCACATTTGGGCTGAAACTTTTGCAGACATGAAAGAGCATCCCGGGCAGAGGGAAGAACTACTGCCAAGGCCTGGCACATTCAAGAAATAAAAGGACAGGCATGAGTGAGGGAGAGGATGGTTGGAGGCAGGTCAGAGCGTCCAGCAGGAGCTGATCATGTGGGATGTTGTAGGCCAGGTGAGGATTTTAGATGTTATTACAAACTTGATAGGACACTGTTGGAGGGTTATAATTAGGAAAGTGGCATGCTCTGGTTTTAAAAAGATCCCTTCAGCCTCTTGCAGAGAATGCACTGGTGGGGGAAGTGAGAGAGGAAGCAGGGAGACCAGTGAGGAGGCTCCTGCAGATGGGGGCAGAGTAGGTGGAGATAAATGGTTACATTTGGGACATAGTTTGAAGAGAGAGCTGACAAGACCAGCTAATTTGTTGCAACACACCCACCAGCTCCCGCCATTGGGATTCAGCACCACGGACAGCGCAAGCCTCACCCACAGAAAGGCTGACCCTAGTTCAAAGGAGACACTGAGCTTCCTCAGGGCAGCTCTTGGAACTCCTTCCTCCCTTGTGGTTTTTGTTTGTTTGTTTGTTTGTTTCTTTTCTTTCTTTCTTTCTTTTTTTTTTTAAAGATTCCATCCATTTATTTGTCAGACAGAGATCACAAGTAGGCAGAGAGGCAGGCAGAGAGAGAGAGAGAAGCAGGATCCCCGCTGAGCAGAGAACCCAACTTGGGGCCCAATTCCAGGACCCTGAGACCATGACCTGAGCCGAAGGCAGAGGCCTCAATCCACTGAGCCACCCAGGCCCCCCTTCCCTGTGGCTTTCACACATCTTTATTTTTAATTATAAGACATTCCAATATATAGAAAACTCATAAAGTAACAGGCACGGATGCACCCCCCAAGATTAAATGTGTGTTAACATTTTCCCATATTTGCCTCACAACCCTCTTTTTAAAAAGGAAAACAAATAAAAGAGTCAACCCAGCTCAATACCCCTTGCCCTTCTTCCTCAGAATTCACTGAGCTGAAGCTGGTGTTTTTCTGTCTCAGGCATGTTTTTTTATTGTCATTATCGAATTACGCATCCAAACCCTGTAATTCTATTGTGACATATATTTTTAAAGTTTACATAAATGGTATAATACTGTACATATTCTTTTGTCATTTATTTTTCACTCCACATTATGTCATGGAGACTTATCCTTATTGCTACATGTTGATCTAGTGTGTTCATTTTAGCTGTGATAGATGATTTCTTTGGACTTATAAAGCAGCTTATTTTCCTGTTCCCCTGCTGAGAGCAGTTAGGCTGCTCCTCATTTTTCTATTACATACTAAGGTGCAGTGAATATCCTTAGACATGTATCCTTTTGCATGTGAGCATGAGTTTCCCTAAGATGGGTAGAAAACACTGCAGGTGACCTGCACAGATTCCTTTGACCTCCAGATGCACTCATCCTACAGCTGCCATAAGGGTTGGCTGTTAAGAGCCCATAGTTGTTCCCTTCCTGGGAACCTCCTCACCCAAGAAGGTACCCTATACACCATCACCCACCCACCCCCAATGGGGCAGGCTGCCTGTGGGCAATCAATGACTGACAAGGGTACAAGTCTGGCCCCCTTGCTTCAAGGCAGATCAACTCTGTGGTGCTATTAATACTCCAGAACTCCCCGTGGCATCAGATTGAAGCTAATCTCCAACAAGAACATATCGTTGCCTAGCATTCCCTCCCACCCTATCTGCCTTCCCCTCTCTCTTTCACCTGGGAGCTCTTCCTCAAGAAATCACCTGCATGAGAATCTCAGCCAGTACTAAGGGAATTTAATCTAAGACAAATACACACTAAGGTGGGGCTGCTTGGTCTTAGATTTGCTCATCTTAAAATTTACTAAGTGTTTCCAAATTGCTCTCCAAGGTAGTTGCACCAATTTACATTTCCACTCGTGCTTTATAAACATTTCTATTCCCCCAACACCTTCATCAATGCTGGCATTACAGACTACGTTTCCCAATCAAATTGGTGTAATACCTATCTCGTTATTGTTTTAATTTGCATTTCCATGTTTACTAGTGATGTTAAGAATCTCTTTTATAACTTTATTGGGCATTCAAATTTCTTCTCCTGTTATTTGTCTGCTTGCCTCTTTTGCCCGCTTTCCTATGCTTTGAAATGTTTGGGTAAATGGATTCTTTGAAATTAAAAAAAAATTTATTTTGGAAACTAAATCTCTCTTGGTTGGTTATACAGTTTGCAAACACTCCCCCAGCTATGGTTCTAACAAATCTATTTCTTTTCTTTTCTTTTTTGCCATCCATAAGTTTTTAACTTGATTGAAATGAGGTTTATCATTGTTTTCCTTTACCATTTGTGCTTTTTTGTGTCTTGCTTATTTTCTGCTCTAAGGTCATAAAGTTATCTTCCAGTTTTCTTTTTAAAGTTCTATAGTCTGCTTTTTACATTTAAATCTTAATCACCCGGGAATTTATTTTGTGAGTGGTATAAGCTGGGATCCAATTTTATCTTTATCTATGGGGGTATTTACTTGTCCTAACATCACCCATTAACTAGACCACCCTCTGCCCTTTGTCATGTTTCAAACTCCCATATATATTTAGATCCATACCTAGGCATTATTATTCTGTTCTTTTTATGTTTCTGTATTCCCAGAACCAAATAAAACTATCTTAATTATTAGAGCTGTAGAGTAATTATGGGCTTCGGGTAGGGTGAAGTTCCCTTCTTTTTCTTCTTTTTTCTTCTTAAAAATTATCTTGGAGGGGCACCTGGGTGGCTCAGTTGGTTAAAGCCTCTGGCCTTCGGCTCAGGTCATGATCTCAGGATCCTGGGATCGAGCCCCACATCAGGCTCTCTGCTCAGCGGGGAGCCTGCTTCCCCCTCTCTCTGCCTGCTTCTCTGCCTACTTGTGATCTCTCGCTCTCTGTCAACTAAATAAATAAAAGTTATCTTGGCTATTCTAGGTTATTATTCCATAAACATTTTGGGATGACCTTGTCAAGTTACAGAGAAAACCCCACTACAAATTTTATAGGAAATACAATGTATAGATTAAATTGAAGGGGACTAGCTGACTTTATGATGGCGAGAGTTTCTAGACAGAACACCCATCTGTTTCTTCTCTGGTTGTTACTCTCCCTCTTCTCTGCATCCATCCTCACTTAAAGGAAACGAACCTCCAAATCCTTCTCCTTGTTCAGTGCCCAACTGAATGCTTCCTCCTTCAGAAAGTCCTTGGTGACAGTCCTGACCCTCCAGGCTTTTTCTCCTCTAATTTCCTTTAATCTTTCTGGGTGCCCCATTTCCTGGACACTTAGCACCAGCCCCTTGGGTGCACTCTATACCTCCACCCAGCCTTGGCCTCTGGAGGGTCTGCCTTCACCTTTCTATCCCCCAGTGTCACCCAGCACACAGCAGGTGCCCCATAGGCTCTGATGATTCCTTCCCTTGGGGAAGGAAATGTGCAGTAGCAGGTTCCATCTCATAGGAAATGGCTAGTCCCATGCAGGGAGGTCTGGAGCAGAGTTTAGTTTTAGGAGGAACAGCTTGAAATCAGACACTTCCAGGTTTACACGGTCATTCTGCCAGTTGGGACACTGGTCTCTCTGAGTGTGCTTGTGCCCAGCAGTAAACTGGAGACAATATTACCAATCTCCTTGGGCTGCTGGGATTATTAGTGAGACAATGGAGGAAACACAGTCAAATGTTTTCTCCCTGGTCTAGATCTCCAATCTGGGGGACGTGCAGGAATAAAGATTCTTGGCGGGGGGTGGCTGGAGATCATTTGCTTTCTCATCAACAGGATCCCCAGGGGCATCTTCCCCAAATGGACATAGTCAGGCTCTGCTCTGCCTCCAACACCACTGCCCTGGCTCCTGCTGCTCTCCCCTCTCCCTTGAAACAGAGATGGGTCCTCAGCCCCTGATGCCACAATTGCAGGGGCTTGTATCCCCCTCCCTGCCCACAGCACCCAGGTCTCTCAATGGATCTATTGGTCCCAAGGAAGTTGTTCCAATAACTGCTCCTTCCTCATGTGTTCCTCCTCTAGAGGATGTCTTTCTTCCACAAGAGCACTTGAGGCAAAGGCAGTGCCCACTTGCAAGCAATCGCCCTCCGATGTTAAGCACCAACTGCATGTCTTGAAAGACAAAATGTGGGACCTGCGGGCGTGCTTCCTAGCACAGCATGGGTTTTGAAGTTGGAAAAACCAGGGTTCTGGCTCAGCACCCCGCAAACATGACTTTAGGGAAGTTGACCTCTGTGAGACTCAGCATCTCCATATATAAAATGGGTGCATGAATCCTACATCCCGAGATAGATAAGAAAACCAGAGCAGAAAAAAATGTATGGGATACATACAGTAGGTGCATAGCAGAAGGCTGTTCTTTCTTACCAGGTGATGTTGAGGTTGAAAAGATGGGGAAAAAAATGGGGGACACAGGCAAAGATGAGGCAGAATTTATTCTCATTGTGGGCAAGTTCAAGACTCAGGATGAAGACCACAGAGAAGCAGATCCCTGGGGCCCCAAGGGCACCTCACGCCCGGGGCAGGGGCCACACTTTGGCAAGTGCTGGGCCCACCGTGTCCACCCTGACTGTGAGGATCAGAGCCCAGAACTGGGTGAGAGTGGGGTGGGGGTGGGAGGAATACAGGGTCCTCCCCGGATCGTGTCCTGACCATGTTTCCGACTTCCATAGGAAGGAAGAACAGCTCGGCTATATAGTAATATAATATATAGAGGTGTAGAGAGCTGGCCGCGGCACCTAGGCGGGGCTGAGACTCCCCAAATTATTGCAGGAGGAGGGGGGGCTCAGTGCTGGCGTCTCTGCGGGACAGCTGTGCTGGCTCAGGGGAGGGGTGGGCTGGGTTGGGGGGGAGCTGGGCTTGCCCCTCCCTCTGGGGCCGGCAGGGGGCGCAAGGCATCCTGCCCAATGGTTCCTTGGGGCCCTGCCTGCCAAGCTTTCCCTGGGATGGTTCTTTCTCACCCTGGGTGCTTTTTATGTGCTTTGAAGACCATTTTTGCATTGTCAGGAGTGAGGAAAAAATATTCTGGCATGGTAGAAAAAAGATATTTACATACCCTGGTGGGCCGTAAAGGGGAGGGTCAGTCTCGGGGTGGGGGAGCTTCCAAAGCCCCCTCTCACCCACAGCTGTCAGTGTGGGATGGTGTGGGGAGAAAGAGCCCTGGGCTGGGAGGCAGGCAGCCTCAGCTCTGATACTTGGTTGCTGTGTGACCTTGGACAGGGCACATGCCCTCTCTGGGCCTTGGTCTCCCCAGGTGGTACAGGAGGTGGACGTGGGGCTGAAAAGCTGTGATCTTATGGTCCCTGATCTTAGGATTGAGGAGGGAGGGGTGCAGGCCAGGGCTGGGCAGTGAGAGGTTGGCAGAGGGTTTCCAAGGGAGGAGCCCTGGGCCACGGAGGGGCATGGGAACCAGAGGGAAGTTCAAGGGCCTGGCCCCTGACCAGGCAGCCAAGTCCAGCTGAGGGCATCTTGTGTACTCTACAGCGATGTCTACACAGTAGGCGGCCAGAGGGGCTGGCCGGGAACCCTGTTTTCCTGTGGAAGCAGCGGTGGGAGCCTGGTGGAGGCCGCAGGTGGCCCCTCACCTGCTGGAGGGAGGGCGCAGACCTGAGATAGAGCCGGGGGAGGGCTCACCCTGGCGGAGACAAGGGCGGGCCTGGTGCTGGTGTGGTTCCGAAGTGGCCCCTGATTCCAGCCTCCAGGTGTCAGGGGAGGTGGGTATGTGCCTCTCCCTAGTCCCTGCGGGCGCTGGGGCCCCGGGCCCATCCGCAGTGGGCAGCGTCACACCAAGTTCTGTGGGCACAGGCCTGTGACACACGTCCTCATTCACGACATGCCAGCCATGGTCACACACATAGGCCCCCCGCCCTAATGGAAAAGCATGCACACCCATAAGCATACGTCCGTGCTCGGACCTGATGGCTGGACACACACACGTGATCACAAATGTTCACCAAGGCTCCCACAACCTCATGAAAACACATCCCTACAGCATAGCAGCACACACGCACACGCACGCACGCACACGCGGAGGCAGGTGAGTGATGTCTCTGTCGGGCTCCGTGTCACTAAGGCCCCAGCCTCAGAGGAGGAGCAGCCCCTCTGCCCCGGGGACAGATGTCCCAGCCATCTGGGCGCCGAACGCCCCTCCCCAGGCAGCCTGAGCCCCAGTATGCCCAGGTCCTGCGGGGCAGCTCTTGGCCTCCCTGGCACCTGAGAGGAGGGACAGAGGCTTGGGGGCATGCCTGACCCCCCCCAGCCAACCCTGCAAGTCCTCTGATGGCCAACACGACCCGGGTCTGCTTTCGTTGCTGCCCAGGCCCCACTGGCCTTGGGTCAGAGGTGCCGGCGGGGCCCCTGGGTGCTCGTCAGCTGGGCCCTCATGGTCTGGATGCTGCCCAGGATCTTCTTCTGGTGGCCCATGAGGGTGATGCCCAGGGCACGCACGTCCCTGTGAAGGAAGGGTTGGGCTGCTCTGGTCGGCCTGGGAGGCTGGGAACCACAGAGCCAGGGGGCAGACCCATCCCCTAGAGCTTCCCCCAACCCTGCCCCACCGCCTCGGTGGCCCTGCCTCCGGTCCCCACCCACACGGTCACCGCCCGACCCTTCACTCACTGAGCATCCATACGTAGCACCATTCCCAGCGAGGAGTAGCCGGCGGCGGCAAAGTGGTCCCGGTAGCGGCCCATGCGGATGGAGTCCAGCCAGTCCCCCACAGTGAGGCCACCGCCACCACCCCCGCCACCGCGGAGGTCAAAGCAGCTCTGGGCAAAGGCAGGGGGCGGGCACCTGAGGCACAGGGGCCTTTGGTAAGTGGCCTGCCAGGGTCTCTGCCTTCCTTGGGGACCCTGGCACCAGCCACCCTCAGCCTCCATGCAGGCTCACTAGTGAGCAAAGGGTCTGACAAGGTAGCCCCCAGGCCTGAAAGGAGAGGGCAGAGGAAAGCTCAGGCAGGACCGGGGTCCGGGGTCCAGGCAGAACAGCTGTCAGGGGCCCAGGTAAGGGAGGGATGAGGGGCCCAGGAAGCTCAGGGCTCAGGGGCCCAGACAGGACACGGGTGGGGAGCCCAGGTAGGACAGCAGTCAGGGGCCCAGGTAAGTCAGAGGTTGGGGGTCCAGACTTGACAGGGGTCAGGGGCCCAGGAAGCTCAGGGGTCAGGGGCCTAGGCAGGTGAGGGGTTCAGGAGTCAGCTCGGTGTGGTCTGGACGTCAGGGCTGACCCTAAGTCTGGGCCTTATCTGGGGGAATACCAGGAGGGCAGCTGGGTTTGGGCAGAGCTGGGGTGGGCGCCAGGCACCTGTTGACAGTGGCAGTAGCCCTGAGACTCTCAGGGCTCCGGATGAGGGCATCGAGGACACTGACAATCTGGGAGAAGCGAGGCCGCTGGGCCCTGTCCTTGTGCCAGCAGTCTAGCATGAGCTGGTGCAGGGCGCGGGGGCAGCCCATGGGCGCGGGCAGGCGGTACCCCTCCTCCACGGAGCTGATGACCTGGGGTGGGGGGAGGGGACAAGCACAGTGCTGGGCTGGAGGCCGCCCCCCTCCCTTCCGCCCAACACGCCCCGCGGCCTCTGCCCAGCCAGGGTCCTGGACTCACATCACGGTTGGTCATGTTCCAGTAGGGCCTCTCCCCGTAGGCCAGCACCTCCCACATGACCACACCGAAGCTCCACACGTCGCTGGCGGAGGAGAAGGTCCGGAAAGCGATGGCCTCCGGGGCTGTCCAGCGGATCGGGATCTTGCCTCCCTGCAAGACATGCGCAAGTGCCGAGGCCTTCTCCCCGGCCCGAGGCAGGGAGCCGAGCACCGGGTCAGGGCCAGGAACGCGGCAGTGCAGGCGTGAGGCCCAGCCTCCCCCTGCCTGGAGCCCCCATTCCGCTCAGGGGACCTGCACTCCCAGCTGATTTGCAGACTGAGCGGAGGACCCTTGTGGTGTGGCTGGAACACAGCAGGGGCTCAGCAAACACGCGTCAACAGGCTGACGAGGGACGCAGCCTGCGGGACTCATTATCTTGCTGCCCTGCCTTCCTTTCTTTCTTGTTTCTTTCTGTTTTTGTCACAAAATCCTTTCTCTAAGTGAAACCTTATCCGGATGCTCAGTAGGGGAGACCCCAAGGGAAGGTTCTCACTGAGGCAGGGTTGAGGGGCCGGAGCCCCAGCCCACTCAGCCTCATGCCTTGAAGGTGGACGCCAAGGCTTCTTCTCGCGATTCAGAGAGACACAGACCCTCCCAAAACCTCCCAGAGAGTGAGTGACCACGGGCCGAACCCTGGTGTCTCTCCAGGCCACCCGGTATATAGGAAAGGTGGGAACGGGAGCTCCCATTTCCCAGAGGGGGAAACTGAGGTGCGGAGAAGAAGTAGGACTTGCCCCGGCTGAAGGCAGCCCTGACATTTCCAACTTCACTGTGTGTGTGGGAGCCCTCCCTGGTCTCACCGGAAAGCCGGGGGCCCACGCACCGTGGTGGTGTAGGCCGCGCCAGGGTCATCCTCCAGCACCCGGGAGAGCCCGAAGTCGGACACCTTGCACACCAGGTTGCTGTCAACCAGGACGTTGCGGGCAGCCAGGTCTCGGTGGACGTAGCCCAGGTCCGAGAGGTAGCACATGCCGGCGCCCACGCCTCTGAGCATGCCCACCAGCTGCGCGATGGTGAACTGCCCGTCGTGAGTCTGTAGGGGGACACGGCTGGGCTTCAGCAAAGCTCTGCGCCGCGTGCCAAGTGTCTTCACTGCTTATGAAGCACGTTCCTGTCCCAGCTCCTTCTCATGGTCTCATTTACGCTCTTAGCGACCCTGAGAGGGAGGTGGGGCTGTGATGATGTCTCACCCATCCTGAGAAGGAGAAACGGAGGCCCAGAGAGGGGAAGCCCGTCGCGCCCGGGAGGCTCAGCAGATAAACAGCTCGGGGGAGGGGGCTGGAGGCTAGCTATTTCCGCACCATGCCTCCCGGCAGGCGGGACCCTGGGTCTCCACGGAGGCACCCCTCCCAGCCTGCGTGCAGGGCAGAGGACCCTGTGTGGGGAGGGCCCTTCCCATTAAGGGGGGCTGCAAGGCAATTTGATCGGCTGACCCTTAAGGCTCCTCCCTGTACCCCACTCCCCTTCCCCAGGTCCACTGGGTCCAAGCTCCCGTGGGTGTCTGGAGGTCTGTCCTTATCTCCCAACACCCAGACTGAACTCCCCTCCCACCACACCCACGGGGAAGGCGGCGCGGGACACGCACCCGCAGGAAGGCGTCCAGAGAGCCGTTCTCCATGTACTCGGTCACGATCATTGCCAGGCGGCCTGGGGAGGTAGAGGCACGGGGTAGCTCTTGATCGAGTCTATCGATCAGAGACCCCAGGAACACGGTCCCTCTGTGACCTGCCAAGAGCTGGGCCGGCACTGAGGGCTCCAGGGAGACTAGGGTTCCCACTGGGGTCCTGGACTCTGGGTCCCCTCCCCACCCAAGTCACCCAGGGACCTGAACTGGGGAGATGGGGGCAGGGCAGGGGCAGAGCACCGTGGTCCAGGGGTGGACCCAGACTTCCGTGCTGGGGCAGGAGGGGCCCTGCAGGGTGAGGCTGCCCCCGCCCGGGACCTACCACGGGTGACGACACCTTCCAGGCGGATGATATTGGGGTGGTCAAACTGACCCATGATGGACGCCTCACTCAGAAAGTCCTGCCGCTGCCTCTCTGTGTAACCGGCTTTGAGGGCCTTGATGGCCACGGGCACATCCCGCTGTCCCGGCACCCGCAGCCGCCCATAGCAGACCTCACCGGATTCCCCTGTGGACCCCGAGTGAGGCAGGGAGAGGAAGCTGTGGGACCCTCCCCTCCACACCTGGACCCCAGTACCCCCCCCACTCTGCCCCAAAAAGTGTGTTCTCCAGGACTCCCCTCTTTCCCTGCCCTGGGTGCCCCTCCCCCGGGCACCCCTCTGTGCTGTCCCCACCTTCACAACCCCCAAGGCTCACCAGAGCCGATAATTTTCTCGATGTGGATCCTGGAGGCTTCAATCTCTCGGGTGAAACTGCGGCCCGCCCGCCCAGGCTCCTCGTAATTGTGGGGTTCTGCATAGAACTGGGGCTCCGGGATCTTCCCTGGGGGGTGGTGCAGGGGCAGGAAGACAGGTGGGGGTGCTGAAGGGCCAGGAAAGAAATGCCATGAGTGGGGCACAGAAGGCTTGCTCTCGCAGCATCCTCTGGGCCTGGGGTAGATCTGGGATGGATGCAGAGGGTAAGGAGTGGCCCCGGGAAGCCCCGGGAAGCTCAGGTTGTGGCGGCAAACAGTAGGTGCCCAGTACATGCTTACCGAATGAAAATGGGGTCTCTATGGAGGAGCTATGGGGTCTCTAGGGGACTTAGGGGTTTCCAGTGGGTTCTGAGCACATATGCTGTTTTGGGGGGGGTCACTTCTAGAAACTTTAAGGTCTATCTAAGTTGCTCTAGGGTAGAAATGTAGCAAAAAAATGTTCATCCCAAATGCCAATTTTGATTGAAAGTAGCTCCCTAGAAAACCGCAGTGAGAAGGACTCTTAGCTGCGCTCAGCTGAGAATCGGTACCAGAACTGATACTATTGTCTACCACCGGCACAGGTGTGAGGTACGGAGGTAGGCTTTCTCCTATGTGCCCCATCTTGTGGGGTCCCTGCAGGGTCCTGGGAAAGCTGTCTGCAGCATGGGTTCTTATCCAAGGGTATATGACACCCCCCCTCCGAAACTACACAAAATTGTGTGTGAGTGCAGATACGTGCATTTCCTGGGGAGGAGAGTTTCCAGCATCCCGGGTAGGGCCCGCCGACCTGATACGGGTGAACAGCGCGCTGCCTCTGAGGTCTGGGGTCTCTGACATCCTACTATCTCTGGGGCTGTCCTCTTTTCTGCGGGCTGCTCTGCTCCTCCCCAGCTGTCCCCTCCCCAGACCAGCATTGTCCCCACCCCACTGGCTGGACCTCCTCTCTGTCCCCATGAGCCTGGGCCCCTGCACTCACCCTGCCCGTTCTGATACTGCATCTTCTCCTCGTCCGAGTCCTGGAAGGCCTTGCTGTAGCCGCAGTGCCTGCGGAAAACAGCCCTAGCCTCAGCCCTGACCCGGTTCGGGGACAGAGCAGAACTCCTCCCTTCTAGCTCCTTCCCTTTCTGGTCAGTTCCTGCCCCTCCAGAGCGGAGTCCCCACCGTCAGGCTCTCAACCCAGCTGGACGGTGACACCTTTGACAGTTACGATTTACAAAATCAAGTGCACCTGGTCTGCACAGCAGTCTACACAGCCTAAGCCCCATTTTACATGAAACCACCCTTGGGGGTGGGGACAGGGGCTTCCGGTATATATAACACTGTGTGACCTTGGCCAGCCACCTCCCTTCCCTGGGTGCGTGTCTCCACGTGTAAGACGATGCTTCCAGGCCTCGCTGTCTGGGCTCCTAAGCCCACACAAGGCACGTGTCCTATCTCCAACCCCCTCTGGGATGCCGTGGGAGACCATGGCAACTTCGGTTTTGACAGATCTTGGTTCCTGTCCCAGTTCTGACATCTACTTGGCAGAAGAGGCCTAACCTCTCTGATCCCCAACTAGTTCACCTGCAACGCGACGCCAGGATGTCTCCATCACAGCATTAAGTGAGGCGGAGACGGTCCCCTGGAGGGAGGCCCGGTGGGCCTGGCAGGTGGGTGGGCGTGGTACGGAGACACGGAGGGAGAGTCCGGATGACAACGGGCTCTGGGGCTTGAGCGACCCCATGAACAGTGGTGCCGTGTTCTGGGAGTGGGGGGCTGTGTGCTGTGTGGCTAAAACACATCTGAGCGAGGGCGGGAGTGGGCACATGGTCCTCAGGGGAGAGGCCTGTGCTGGTGACAAAATGTCAGCATGACAGCGGGGTTCCTAGCCATGGGTCCTGATCCAGTCACTCAGGGAAGATGGCCCCGGGTGAAGAGGGAAGAGAGGAGGGTCCGGGACAAGCAGGAGGTCCTCCAGCCTTCTGAGGCTGTTTCTAGAAGAGGGGCTGGCAGAGATGGAGGAGGGCAGGCCAGGCAGGTGGACAGGAAACGGCGGGGGTGGGGGTAGGAGGGACGTGGGGGCGAGACAGAAGCGTTCCCCAAGGGGGGAAAGAAGAGCACGTATGCAGGAAGCAAAGCCAGCCCCCAGCAGCTTGGTGGAGCCTGGACCAGGCTGGTGGGGGAAAGGTTTGGGTGGTGGTGCGGTGGCAGGAGGTTGGGGGTGGCACGGCCAGGACCACCCACCTCTTTTTGCAGATGAGCAAGAGCAGAAGCACGACCAGGCCCGTGATGAGGGTCAGGCAGATCCACACAATGGTCCGGGTGTCGTAGCGGGGCCCTGGGGGGTGGGGAACAGCAGGGTGAGGGAGTCTGCAGGCTCCCCGGGGCGGACACACGGGGTGAGCAGCACCCTGGCTGTGAGTCAGCCCTGGGTTGGGGTCACAGCGGCCGCTTCCTCTGCCCGGACCCTCCCCTCTACTACGCTGTCCCTTCCAAACCCTGCTAACCCAGGCTTCCCAGCTTCCCGGCTTCCCACTCCGGTGCCAGCACTTTTTGACACGGTGTGAGCCCCGGAGAAGCACTAGACTTCTCTGAGCCCCTGTCTTCCCCCTGTAACCTGCCTGTCCCGCCTGTTGTTCAAACAGTAGCAAAACCAAATGTGCTGAGACGTGCGGGTTCCCGTCCCAGTTACAGAAGAACCCACTATTCTCTTCAGCTTTCAGACCAGAACCCTGAGGCTCAGAGACGCAGGGAACTTCCTCCAGGCCACACAGTAAACGGGAGGGAGCGGAGTCTCAGTGCTGTGTCAGACCTCAGAGCACCTGAGACACTCCATGGGCTGGGGCTCGAACCTTTCTCTGCCAACACCGCCCCCGAGAGGGCACCCCAGCATAGAGCACAGAGAGGACCCCAAGCAGCTGGAGAGGGGGGCAGGGCATCCGCAAGCTTGAATGTGCCTCAGGATCACCCTGACGGTCTGAATTGCTGGGGCGCCTGGGGGCTCAGTCGGTTGAGCATCCGACTCTTGATTTTGGCTCAGGTCATGATCCCAGGGTCACGAGATCAAGCCCTGTGCCAGGCTTTGTGATTCGCAAGAAGTCTGCTTGAGATTCTCTCCCTCTCCCTTTGCCCCTCCCCCTGCGCACATTCTCGCTCTCTCTCTCTCTAAAATAAGTAAGTAGGTAAATAAATAAAATCTTAAAAAAAAAAAATAAATAACACAAACCTGAATTGTTGGACAACTACCTAGAGGGTCTCTGGGGCGAGTATAAGGGGTCTTGTCCGCGATGCGCACCATGACACCGGCTAGACACCCTGGTGACTCGGTGACAGCCAGTGTTTGGTGGGATGTCACCGGCTCCGTCACCTTGGGCAAGTCGCTTCCATTCTCGGAGCCTCAGTGTTTGGCGTTCCCTTCCTCTGGCCACCGGGGCCCCAGCACCCAGCCTGGCCCAGCTCTCGGCCTCCCCGCTCCCCACACTCACGGGGTTTCCCGGTCTCCACCTCCATGGCCTGGCTGAAGCGGCCGCAGCCTGCGGACGTGCGGGCTCGGACCTGGAACATGTAGCGGGTGCCCGGCTTGAGGCCCGAGACGGTGGCCCTGGTGGTGACAGCCTTGAGCGTAGAGTAGCTCTGCATCTCCTTGTCCTGGGCACAAGAGGGGTGGTGAGCCCAGGCTCCTCCCGCCGGCTTCCGCTGCCCCTCTCTCCCTTCCCGGCTGGTACCTTCTCGTAGTACTTGATCTCGTACTCCAGGATGATGCCGTTGGGCTGCTCTGGCTCCTGCCACAGCAGGGACACGCTCGTCTGCCCGGCCCGCTCCTGGCGGATCACCACCACCTGGGACGGGGCTAGGGGACGGAAGCCAGCCTCGGTCAGATGGCTGGATAGGGGATGATGGAGACTGGCCTCTGTCCCGGGGAGGCTGGCTTGGGGCGTGCTCACCTTGCCAACTATCCTGCCCCCCAGCACCCATCCCAGGAGAGCCGGCGGCCTCCAACACTCCCAGCAAATCACCCGCTGCCACTCTGGCCGGCCCCCGGGGTCAGCACAGCCTGGCTCTGGGCCTGGATGCTGGGGCTGGCTTGACCCAGACGTGGCCCAGCTTTCACTGCCTCCTCCTCATCTCTGGCCAGGCCCATCCTCTGGAAGCCTGCTGGACACCACGAACCCCATCCAGCAGACCCTTGATGCCCTGGGGCCCCACCACCGGATGTCTCTATCTCCAAGGGTCTGGGGTAGGACGGGCTCTCAGGAGTGCCTGAGGAGGAGGAAGGAGAGGGGAAAAGCAGACGGACCCCGTGTCCTCACTGCCTGGGTTTGGAGGGTAGGACCGCAGCAGCTCTGATACTCGGGGAAAGGTAATGAGCTGGGTGCCCCTGAGCCCCAAGATTCCCATGTCACACCAGGTCACCTCTTCAACAGGTCACGCAGTGACTGAGTCACCATTCCCTCCCTCCCTGTCTCCTGCTTTCAGGGCACCTACCCCCAAGGTGAGTCTGCTGGAAGGTGCCAGAGTCCGCCAGCCGCAGCCAGGCTGACTCTCTGGCCCACAGCTCCCCCGTCCCACTATCTGGGTATCCTGTCCCCCACTCCCCCCGCACATCCGGAGCTCCTCGAAAGCAGGGGCTACACAGGATAGGTACCCAACAAACATTGCTAGGCGACTTTGACATGAAAAATAAACTCCCAGAGTTAAGTGAGGGGGCGTGGCACAGGGCCCCCCATCAGCCCCAGAATCGGGCCTGGGTCACAACCTGTCCTCTTCTTGGTGGCTGGGGCCATTATTCCCTGGGGTGGCAGTTTCCCCATCCAGAAAGGGAAGCTAGCATTACCACCTGCCAGGACGAGGTGAGGGTGGGGTAAGACCGTTGTTTGGGAGGAACACACACCAGTGCCAGCAATACGTAGGTGCCCCTTAAAAACAAAGGACTTCCAAGGCAACAGGTGCCGTATGAGGGGAGCAGACACAGAGGGGGACCAGGAGCACAGAGGAGGAAGGGAAACAGGGTGGGGGCACCAGAGAGGCTCCAAGGAGGAGATTGCTGTAGAGAAGAGGGACAGAGAAGAGGAGAGGGGAGGGGGAGGGGAGGGAGAGAGGAGGCCCATTGGAAGCCAGACCTCCCCAATTTGCTCAGGGCTGTTACCTGCCCCAGGGCCACCCCCCACCACCCCAGGATTTTCTGAATGCCTTCCACATGCCTTGTGGTCTACTAGGACCTGGAGATCTACAGTGACCGAGGCAGCTTTCAAGGAGCTTATAATCCATACAGAAAAAGTAAATAAGAAAACAAATCGATGTATAATCACAGGCTGGTTAAGTACCCCGAGGGACAGGAAGAAGGCTGGGCGTGTGATGGAGCCAACCTTGTATGCACAGGGGGCGGGAGTGGGGAGTGGAACCAGGCCATGTTAGCTGGGGCAGGGAGGTGGTCAGGGTGGGTCTCCCCAAGGCAGGGATGACAGCGGAACCAAGGACTGAAGGAATCAGCCACCCAGCATCACAGGGACGAGCCTGTCGTTCCGAAGGACTTCCCAACGGTGAGGCCAGGGCACCCACTCGAGAGACTCTGATCCGACCAGCGCTCTCCGGAGGAGAAGTAAGGCCGAGGCAGGAAGCGCTTGGTGTGCTCCAAGAGCTGGACAGATGCATGGGAGGCCAGGGCGGTTGCAAGGGAGGGAGCCAGGTGAGAGTAAGTGGGTGAGGCTGGAGGGGTGGGTGGGGTGGGTGGCTGGGGGTGCCCCCCCCATCCTGGCCCTGGGAGCGTCTCAGTGGGATCTGAGCTCAGGCTGAAGCTGGTAAAGGACTCAGGTGTGACCAGAACTCACTTACGCTTTTAAAATTCAGTCAGGATGTGGAGTGAGAAGGTATCCTGGGGCGAGGGGGAGCGGGCTCCAGGGTCATCCAGACAACGCAGGGTGGGGGTGGGAATATGCTAATGGATTGAACTGGGTCCCCCTCCCCAAATTCATATATCAAAGCCCTAATTTGATAGTGTTTGTAGGCGGGGCCTGGGGACGGGGTTAGGTGTCGGTGGGGTCGTGCAGGTGAGGCCCTCAGGATGGGATTAGACTTCTCTCTTTCTCTGCCTTGCGAGAACACAGCGAGCAGGCAGCTATCCACGAGCCAGGAAGCAGGTTCTCACTAGAAACCAAACAGCCCAGCACCTTGATCTTGGACCTCCAGCCTCAAGGACGGTCATCAGTGCATTTCTGTGGTTTAAGCCCCCGACCTATGGTATTTTATCACGGTAGCCTGAGCTCAGGGAAATAGATCGGAAGGGGTCTGAGGCGGAGACGGTCCCCTGGAGGGAGGCCCGGTGGGCCTGGCAGGTGGATGGACGTGGTACGGAGACACGGAGGGAGAGTCCGGATGACAACGGGCTCTGGGGCTTGAGCGACCCCATGAACAGTGGTGCCGTGTTCTGGGAGTGGGGGGCTGTGTGCTGTGTGGCTAAAACACATCTGAGCGGGGGCGGGAGTGGGCACATGGTCCTCAGGGGAGAGGCCTGTGCTGGTGACAAAATGTCAGCGGGGTTCCTAGCCATGGGCCCTGATCCGGTCACTCAGGGAAGGTGGACCCAGGTGAACAGGGAAGAGAGGAGGGTCCGGGACAAGCATGGGGTCCTCCAGCCTTCCGAGGCTGTTTCTAGAAGAGGGGCTGGCAGAGATGGAGGAGGGCAGGACAGACAGGTGGACAAGAAATGGGGGGCGTAGGAAGGGTTTGGGGGCGAGACAGAAGCGTTCCACGAGGGAAGAAAGAAGAGGGAGAGAAACCCCCACTGTGTGTGGCCAGGTGGGGAACCTGAACTTCAGTGGACAGCTGGGGAGACAGACCTGGCCAGGGCTGCCTGAAGAGGACGCAGATAGAGTCACACAGACTGCTCTTTCGGGAAGGTTCCCTGGGAAGAGAACTGGTCGGTGGCGGAAGGGAGCGTGCCTTCAAGGGAGGCTTTTTCATGATAGAGCATACGGCTGGCGTCAGGAGCTGTTGGGCTCTGGAGACCCATGGGCAAGGGCAGGGCCACAAGCACCAGACCCATAGGCCTATTCCCCACCATGTCACCAGCCCTGAGGACAGAGACGGGCATTCTGGGGGTGCCTCGCATGTGCTGGTCTGATGAGAGTCTCTGGAGTGGATGTCTATCTCTGGCATCAGAGAGGGGGTGCCCTGGGCTCACAGTTGGGAGGCCCGTTTCCCTTGGGGGCAAAACAGACCTGGGTTCGAATCCCGACTCTGCCACTTCCTACGCGGTGACTCAGACCCTTGCTGTCCTCCCTGGTGACATGGTGAGAAGGCTCAGGGCCAGGGACGGGGTGGGAGCCACAGCAATCCTAGGCGTGTGCTGGGGTGGCTGCGGATGGCGAGGCTGCCGTGGTGGGCTCTTGGGTCGGGCCGTCACTGGACAGGCAGGACCCACCCGAATTTGGGAAGAGAGAGGCTCCAGGGGCAGAACCCAGCCCAACAGCTGGCTAGGACCCGAGATAAATGGCTGTTGTCCAAACCAGTGCAACTAAGTCCATCCCTGGAGCAGCAGTGGCAGGTGTTCTGGAAAATGATAATCAGAGTGATTTTACCTTTTAATGACATTTATGGGGCATGGACCTTGGGCCAGGTGTGGGGCTAAGCATTTTTATCTCTCTCACTTAAGCCTCATCATAGTCCCCGAGGCAGACACCATTACTCCCGTTGTGCCAAGGAAGAAACAGAGGCAGAAAGAAGGTTCTGGAACCTATGAAATGCCGTGCCCACCTGCCTCTGCTTTGTTGGCTTCCTCCCACCTACAGGACAGGTTCTACTCTCCTAACGGCCCAGAGAGCCCGGAGCTCTGAGTCCTGGGGAGGAAGGCAGGGCCAGGGGCCGGGGAAGCTGCCAGCCCGAACCACTCCGCCTACCTGCCTGGTTCGTGGTGATGTTGACGACAGCTGCCCGGCGGGGCTCAGGGCTCAGGTCAGACACGCCGTTGACGGCCTCAATCCAGAAGGAGTAGTTCATATGGGCCAGCAGATTGGCCACCATCAGACTGGCCCGCACCAGGCTTGTCTGCTGAGGCACGAAGCGGGGGCCACTCCCACAGGTCTCGCAGTGGCCCAATGCCCAAGGGCAGCGGCGGCACACGGCGTTGTAGGTGATGTCATTGCGGCCGCCCAGATCCAGGGGAGGGGCCCATTCCAGGGTCACGGAGGTCCCGTTCACGCTGGAGATCAGATTCACGGGCGCCGAGGGTGGCCCTGGGGAGAGGAGAGTGACTGGTGGCAGCGGAGGGCATTTACCTGGCCTGGCCCAGCTGCCCTCCATCAGACCAGAGAAGGGCTGGGACTCCCCTATGATATTCGGGGGTCCCCGAGGAAAAGGACATGGCCTCGTCCAGCCTCTGGGAGCCCCCTAAGAGCAGACACAGCATCAGACTGGACCATAGTGTCAGGTCTGTGTCCAGAAAGCTAAGCCCCATCCCTTACCATCCCACTGCTGGACCACAGAGATCCCAGGTTTGTGCTTCCTGAAGTTTCCATCAGGAGCAGGGTGAGAGACGGACAATCCTCAGGGGTGCCCACAGCAGCCACCCTGGGTGTAAAAGGCCCCTGCTGTCTGCGTCCCACACTCTGTTCCTTAACCTCTGTGCTTGGTTTACTGCGCAGATCCCGGAGCCCTGCTGCGGGGTGCGGGGGAGGCGCCGAGAAGCCCAGTGGGGTCTCTGTGGCAGTGTAACCCCCCACTCCCACCCCCCACCCCCAAGGGAGCCCAATCTGGGCAGTGCAGAGATTCTGGAAAGCTGGGGATGGGGGGTGGGGGCTGGGGTAGGTTCCCAGGGTGGGTGGGGATTTGAGTCTGGAGGGCATGGGGGGGGGGGATGTGGGGGCCCCTGGGGCTTAGAATTCCAGTTCTCAGCACCCCAGGCAGGGACTCTTAGATCTTAAGAAAACAGAAGAATCTCGGAATCATAGGGAATCATAGAATCTGAAGGGCACGGAATACTAAAAGCCTCGTCTTTTACAGTCTTAAGATTTCTAGAACCTGAGGGCCCTGAATTATGGATCTGGAGGGAAACTGGAGTCTGGCTCACTGAATACAAGTGTCCCTGATCTAGAGCTGGGCTCCCCTTGCCTGCAAAAGCTATGGTAGTTACCATGTCACTCAGCCATCCTTTTTGCCTGGGCCGGTCCCACATGGGGTAAACACACAGGTCTGGGCAGAAGGAGGGAAGGAGGGAGACAATGTGTGTGTGTGTGTGTGTGTGTGTGTGTGTGTGTGTGCACACACTCAGCTGCCACATACAGGGACTGAGGGGGCTTGGCGTGAAGGATGTGGGGGGAGAGGGAGATTGGGGACTGAGGCTGGGTTGGACTGGGGGGCACAACCAGACAGAACCTTAGGAAGCCCCTGCCACCCCACCACAAGAGACCAGGGCTGGGAAACGGGACGGGCTAAGCTGGCTGCTGCCTCTCCCAGCAGGGATGGGGGTGTGAGAGGTCCCTTCAGGCCAGGAGAGGAAGTAAGGAAGGAGAACCATCAGAACGCTGGGACAGTCGCGCAGCCCTGCAGGCACGGTGCCAGAGTCCCTTGGCATCCCCTCGGGTACACAGGGCATGAGCACACACAACCACACTTCTCCAGGCACACGCACGTCCCCTGCAAAGCGAGATGTGCACACGCTGAACCCCCAAGGCACATTCATGCAATCTCTGCGGGGACTTGGGGGTCCCCTTTAGGGACCCGGATGTGCACACACAGCCGTAGCAATCCTTTACACACACGGGCATGAAACCCCGACGCTCACGCTCGAGCGTACACACACTACGCAGGCGTCTTCCATAGGAGCAGCTGCCGACACAGACGCACACGGTGTCACCATCGCGGCAGGTGTTCCAGAGCCACATGCAGAATCAGACCCGCACATGGCAGCATCTGCGCAGGCAGCCACACGCACTCCTGGCACACACTCGTGCACTCACTGCACACACACGGAGGCAGCTCTGACCATCAGGGATGACAGGGATCGGAGGCTCCTCTGAGACTCCTCTGCTCCCTGGGAACCTGCTGGCTTGCCCACCCCAGCTCCCAGGACGTCAGCCTCACTGCTGGGTCAGGAACTAACCAAAGCCACCTCTCATCGGTCCTCTGAAGCAGAGAGGAAAGATGGAGGGAAGGAAGGAAAGATTCCCCTGAGGGGAGGTGGCAGGTGACGTATGACAGGAAGTGGGGACCCCGAGAGAGGTCAAGGTAGGGACCCCCAGCATGGAGGCAGAGTTAGAGTCACCCCCCAGCCCTAGACTGGCCCCTGATCCAAGAAAGCCACCTGTCCCTGTGTCACCTCCAGAGTCCTGGCTCCCTGGAGTCTGGGAGCAGGAGGTCCTGGCCTGCTCTTGGTCTCCAGGATTCCGGGATGCAGGGCGGTACTCACGGGTGCAGGCTGCAGACGGCGGGTCTAGGGATGCGCGGTAGTAGCTGAGGTCACAGTGGCAGGCCTGGGCAGCGGGGGCTGCAGAGTGGCTGTGGAGGGGGCAGCGGGCGCAGAGCTGGTCCCCGGGGGCCGACTTGTAGAAGCCCAGCTCACAGGCTGCGGAGGATAAGGCGGCTTCAGAGGAGCCCACCAGGCCGCCCTGACCCAGGGCTTCCGGCCGGATCTCCCAGGGGACACCGGTGCAGGCCTTCAGCATGCCCCAGTCCTACCCTCACTGGCAGATGGAAAGACTGAAGCACAGAGAGAGCTTGTGACTTACACGGGGTTGCACAGCTAGGCGGGGGCAGAGCTGAGGCCAGGACCCTGACACCAGAGTCCCAGCCTGAAGTCGGCCCAGGAAAGAGCCTCCTCACACCGGAGAAACATCTCCTCCTGTGGCCCTTCCTGGCCAGGCCTGTCTCCAGCCCGAATCTGTCCCTCACAGGAACCCGGTCCCTGAGTGAGACGCTGCCTCGGAGCGTCAGAAGGCTAGGCATCCAAGGGCTGTGACTTGGGGAGGAAAAAATGCTGGAAAAGAATGGGGTAGGCGGCAGTGTGACCGTGATAGGAGACACAAGTGGTAAGACCCCACTCAGCACAGATTCCAGACGCCACCACAGCCACCTGGTGTGGAAGGGCCAGGCGTAGGGCCCGGGGCTCCGTTTCCCAAGCTCCCAAGCAACGACTCGCCGGCTCCCACCCCTCCCAGAGCCTGCGTCCCTGTCACCGTGCCCCGCCCCTGGCCTCCACCACACCTGTATCATCTCTGACGTGGAAGCCCCAGCCTCCAGCCTGGCCTCCCCCGCCCCGGCCGTCAGCCCGACTGCTGCTCGTTCCAGCAGAGTTCACGAGCGCCTACTCTGTGCCAGGCACGGATCCAGGCACCAGAGACCCAGCCATGGGAGAGACTCTCAAGGAGGGTCGCTGCCCTCACGGAGCCAGTCTCTTCAAGTGGGAGACACGCAGTAAACGAGGCCGAAACCGTTTCCAGGAAGGAAATCCAACGGGGTAGCTACGGCGAAGGGTGACTGGTGGGAGAAGCTAGCTTCCCGGAGAAGGAAATGACATTTGAACCTTGCCTAAAAAAATAAGAACCAATAGAGACATTCTAGGTTGAGGAACTCCCTAAAGCAATGCCGGGCCTGGGACTGCGCAACAGTGCCCGGCGTTCAAAGCCCTGCTGCAGCCTCCTCCCTTCCCACCCGCAGGCTAAACTAAGGAGCTGGCCATTCCCCACATCTGGCAGTTTGCTTCCTGCCTCAGGGCCTTTGCATGGACTGTGCCTTCTTCCTGGGGTGTCTTTTGCACCCTTGGTCAACCTGTCAAACTCTTTCAAGATTCATTTTAACTGTCCCTTCAAATGAAGCCTTTCTCCACACCTACACACACACACACACACACACACACACACACACACACGCAGGGGCACAGAAGCCACCACTCCCCGCCCCACTTCTGCAGCCCCTGCTCAGGACCACCACCTCTCACACACCCTACGGCTGTGTTGTTTAATCTGTAGGTCTGGCTCACCTCCTAAACCAGCAGGTGCTTGTAGCCAGCTCCTTGTGGATAAGGACATCTCAACCTTCCTAGTGTCTGGCTCTGAGCAGAAATTGTCAGTGCCCGTAGAAGGTTTCAAAGTGAGCTAATCCTGCCATTGTCTGCTCTGGGCAGAAAGCGAACCCGGGAGTTCAAGAGCACCGAATGCCACCCAGCCAGGTGGCTCCCGGCTGCACCATGGACCTGACATCCTTTGCCAAGAGACCACCGGGAAGTTTATGGGATTTCTATCCACAAAGTCCCATTCTGAAAAACTCCGTGCTTGACAGAAGCTTCACTTGAAAAGACATCATGGGGGCGCCTGGGTGGCTCAGTGGGTTAAGCCTCTGCCTTTGGCTCAGGTCATGATCTCAGGGTTCTGGGATCGAGCCCCGCATAGGGCTCTCTGCTCTGTGGGGAGCCTGCTTCCTCCTCTCTCTCTGCCTGCCTCTCTGCCTACTTGTGATCTCTGTCTGCCAAATAAACAAATAAAATCTTAAAAAAAAAAAAAAAGAAATGCATTAAAAAAAAAAAAGAAAAGACATCATGTCATAATAAATAAATAAAATGAAGTCGTATCTCTTTATTCTAATAGCTAAAATCAAGCTAATTTGTAAAATTCTCCCAGGTCAAGAGAAAAACTGAAGCTGGGAAGAATGACTCTGTCCTCACATTTGCTTTATGGATTCAGAGGCCGCAGAGCAGGACGGGGCCTACAGGCTGGAGAGTGGGGAAACGTGCCTCCGCTCTGACACTTCTTCCCTCCTGCCTGGACAGACCCCAAGGGTTCTCGGGCCTGCCAGGGGGCTGGGCCTCAGCGTTGTGGGGCTCCTAGCTGACACACTGTGATCTCACCTCCTCCTCCCAGAAGTCCCCCAGTTGACAGAGTCCTGGGGCAAGCCAAAGAGGCCTCCTCGGGGCCCAGGACTCGGGCAGAGGAAGATGGCTTTGCCCTTCGTCAGCAAATATGTGGTTCAACCCGTCATTGAGCTGAGTGACAGTCGTCCTCACTGCTGTGATCAGACCTGTGTCGGTTAGGGGTTCAGGGACCGCTTGCCCAAGCTGCCCTGCATTTGTTCCTTTATCCAAATTTATTGAGCTGCTACTATGGGGCCGAGCTAAGCAAGAGCTGGCCCTGCTTTCCAGGAGCTGTCTGGGCTGTGACAGGCACGGGGAAGGTGTGGGCGACACCCTCGTGTGATTTGTGGCAGGAAGGACGCACGGAAAGACGGCCCACAGTTCCTGAGTCTCTGACTGCCCCAGAGATCATCTTGTTCTCATCCGTTAAGAGCAGAAACTCGTTGGCGCCTGGGTGACTCAGTTGCTTAAGCCACTGCCTCTGGCTCAGCTCATGATCCGGAGTCCTGGGATAGAGTCCCATATCGGGCTTCACCTGCTCTGCGGGAAGCCTGCTTCTGCCTCTCCTCCTGCTTCTCCTTCTCCTTTGCGCGCGCTCTCTCTCTCTAATAAAGAAAGTCTTTAGGAAAAAAAAAAAAAAGAGCACAAACTCGGGAGCAGGCTGCCTGGGTTCCTTTTCTGCTCTAACCCCTTCACCTAGGCTAAGGGATGCTGGGCAGGTGACCAAGCCTCAGTTTCTTCATCTGTAAAATGGGACAGTAATAGGCTGCATCTCCTAGGGCTGTCGTGAGGGTGACGTGAGTAAGTACACGTGAACTCACGCCAGGACCCTGCCTGGCACTTATCCCAGTGCTATGTGGTGGGGACAATGCGCTTGGCAGAGAGGAAAGAGGCGGGGTACCTCGCCCCAGGCTCCCCGCCGGGCCAGAACACAAACCCAGCTGGGGGAACCTCTGGGGCCCAGGCCTGTCCCCCATCAGCCTCTCAACACGCGTCCAGGGCTTAGAGATGGCCCGGCCTTTCTGCCGCTCGTCAGTGGGCGGTTCTCACCCGCTCTGCTAATACCCATATGGCTCTAACGTGTCAAAGCCAGATTAATCCGCGCAATGAAAATAAAATAATCTTTAATAAGAATACTAATCACCAGGCCTCGGGGAGCCCAGAGACCTGGAGGCAGAGCCTGGGATGAATGGCTGAGACAGATGGAGTGGCTCTGGGCTGGGGCCCGGGCCCGGCCACCGACCCAGGGCGCTTCCGGAGCCCGCGTGCCCGGCGAGTCGGCCGAGTGCCAGGTGGGGCCGCTGCCCCCGCCGAGGGCACCTTGCCCAGGCCGCCCGCCCGGCCGGCAGCTGCCTGCGGCCCCGCCACCTCTCCCCGCTCCCCCACCAAGAGCCCGAGATTTGACAAATAAGGTGTCTGCCGGTGGATGACCAGAGGAAATTAATTCTAAATCAGATTTTAAACACAGTCAGGAAGGCAAAAGAGCTCGGCGCTCGTGCTGCCCCTCCGAAGTGAGACTCTCTGATATTTATAGAAAAATGATTAGGGCCTCCGAGGGTGGTTTGCATTCTGTGTCCAGGTGACGGGAAGGACAGCAACCAGGGCTTCAGCGTCAGGGCTGCTGCTCCCTTGGGTGGTGTTCCGAGAGGCCTCTCCCTTGCCTGGACTGAGGGGGGGCACTGCAGCCAGCTGTGGGGACAGGTCACTGGGCCTGGCACTGTGTATTGAGAGGGGCGCTCTGGCTGGGAGATCTGGGGTCCAATTGACTGCCGCTAGCAGTGTGCCCTTGGGCCAGTCACTTTGGCTCTCTGGACCCCCACCTGCCCAGTGGGAAACTAGACCAGCTCCCACCTTGGCTCTGATGCTCTCCTGTGGGTGTCTGAGGCCTGAGGGCCTGAGGGCTTCTCAGGAAGCCCTCAAGGAACCCGTGACCGGCCTGGTCCCTCCTCCTGGGCTCCACTGTCTTCTCTGTGGAATCAGGTGCTTCCTGGCCACCTCTGTGGAGAGCCATGAAGGTGAAAGCAGGGGCAGGGGGCCTGCAGGCTGGGAGGGTGGCCATGGCCACCTGGGCTGGCCCCTGTCGCAGGCCTCAGGCTCTGGATCCCCTTTTGTTAGAAGGAAGGCGGTGGCATCAGCCTGGACAAGGCAGGACCCCAGAGCCCAGCCCTTCCTCCTCAATTGTTTGATCAGAGACAACTGCCCGAGGGAGGCGGCCAGGGGACCCACGGTCCTCAGGGTGTCCCTCTCAGGTTGGTTGGTGGCAGAGGGGAGCTACAGCTTTGAGAGGACAACTCAGGAAGCCCCGAAAGTCACCCCCACTCTGTTCCCGCCTCCTGCTTGGTCTCCAGCCTCCCCACTCTCAGGTTACCTGCCCAAGGAGGGCTGGGGACAGGGGCCCCCCCGGCAGGGCCGCACGCCAGGACATCCCATGTGTGGAGGGGCTCCGTGTCAGAGCCATGCTGCTTCTTCCAAGGAGGTTTCCCAGATAATCCCGGAAACCCACTCACAGGAGTGAGAAAAGTCTCTCCTCGTGTGACTTGCCACTGGCATTTTGTCCCCAAACCTCTCCACCTGCAGTGCATTAGGAATTAATATTTTTTTATAAAACCTGTAATTATCTTGCAACTGGCATAATTACGTTGTATTGTGATTTAAATGTAAAATTCAAAATATGCTGCAATTTCCTAAGTCCGCTTTAGCATTTATTATTTTTTATTAATGAGCCAACAGTGCCAGGCAGTGGGCATGACTCCAGCCTCTCCCAGCCCTGGGAAGGTCCTGCTGCTCCAGACCTAGGAGCTTCTACCCAGAGTCCTGCCCTTGACTTGCTGTGGGGCCTGGGGCAAGACACATCCCTCACTGGGCTCCACTTCCCAACCCTGTCAAACAAGGAGGCCAGTGCAGGACTCGAGACCTTGGACCCAAAAGTCCGGAAGATCAGTCTCCCTCCCAAGGGCAGAGGTGTCCTGTTGCATACTGGACAGACAAGTGGCTTACTTGTGCTTACAGACTAAACCCAGGGTTGGGATCAGCAGCTGACCTTGACCAGGTGTCCACTGACCAGCTGGCCTCTTATTATGGCCTATACTGTACCAGTTAGAGCTGTTGTGCTGTTCCCCCAGGGAGGAGGGAAGCAGGGTTTGTCAGAGGGCTCTGTGGAAAAAGGAAGCCGTTCAGGGCTCTGGAGGGAGCCAGCCTGAGATCAGAGACCTACTCTGCGGTTTATGTCAAAGGACTCAGTTTCTCGCATCTGTAAGATGGGGATACGCTACTCGCTTAGAGGACTTTTGTAAGCATGAGAACATGTGTGAACTCCCTAAATCTCCATGCCTGAGACGCAACAGATGCTCAACAGAATAAGAAACTGCCCCGACGAGGAAGAAGTACTTACTAATGTGACCTGTTCATGGAAAACACTTGAAAATTGTTGCTAAGGGACTTTATTGTCCCCATCAGAAGAAAGGGATACTGGAAGCCAGCTCTGGCAGGGAGAGCAGTCAGGCTGGGCCAGGGGTAGGTTAAATACCTACACGTGGCTTCCAGCAAGACAGAACCGACTCAGGTCCCAGGTCCACCTCTCACCAGCTGTGAGGCCCGTGCCGGGACGCTCCCTCTCGAGCCTCAGTTTCCCCATTGGTAAAATGGATCTGTAACACCTGCTTTGCTCCAGTGAGCAAATGAGCTGATGTGTGAGCCTCCCTCTGTAAGCTGCAAAGGCACGGGGATGCTGGTTATCACGCAGCGGGGCGTCGAGAAGCACAGGGATGACTGTGACAGGAACCAGAAGAGGCTGGAAGCCTGGGAACCTGATAATTGAGGCCACCGTGGGGCAGAACAAGTCCAGAAACAGGTGATTGTCACAGATGATGCTACGGGGGTTAGGGTCCCTAAGAGGTGAAGACTCGTAGCAGTTAAGAAGGACAGCTTAAGGAAACCAGAAAGCCCCAGAGAGGGTCTGGAAGGGGCCTGGTGGCTGGATACAGGATCCCGATCCCAGAGAACTGCCTTGAACACTACCTGAAATTCTTGGCCTGTGCCCTGCTCTCTCTTGTGAGCACCAAGGGGTCCTTCCTGCCTGCTTGGGGCCGAGGAGAAGGGCCCCAAATAGGGTCGAGGCCCCAGCCTCTCTGATCCCTGCATAGGAACAGCCTCTTCCCCCAGGAGCACCCGTGCTCCAACAGCAGGCTTCATTCTGCTCTGAATGGGCGAGCAGCCATGTGTCCAGCACCCCCAGGGGAGGCCAGGGAAGGGCAGAGGGCAAGCCGGCCGAGACCAGTACCAGCTGAGGCACCAGCTGTCTGTCCAACCAACTTGTGCAGTGTCCCCAGTGCCTGGGATGGCCGGCTACACCGCCTCCACACGGGCACAGTGCAAGTGTCACACACACACACACACACACACACACACGCAGCTTGGGGTCCCGGCCCTGCTCCTGGCCTCTGGCGTGGGAACCCGAGCAGCGCACTCATGGGAACAGAAGCCATGCTGTCCCATCCTCCGCCTTCCCTTTCTCTAGGACCTTGGCTGTCCTCTCCCACAGGTCCCTGGGGAAGACTCCCCCCAGACACGGGCCACTTACACAGGACTCCCTGGGGGCCCCTGCCTGCACAGCTTCCCAGTAGCCCCCTGCTGCACCCCTGCACCTGGGGTCTGCCTCCACTTCCCTCCCCTCCACATAAGTTTAGTGGGTTTGAGCATGAACACTGGAACCAGACCTCCGGGCTCCAATCGCAGCTCTGCTGCTTCCGAGCTGTGTACCCCTGGGCAAGTTGCTTTGCCTCTCTGTGCTTCAGTCTAATCTATAAAGTCAGGATAACCGTAGCTTCTATGTCATAGGGTAGCTCTGGAGACTAAACGAGTTAATACATGGAAAGTGCCTAAAACGATGCCTGACACAAGTGAGCTCATAGTATTGTCCCCTCCCACAGGCATATACGCAGCTGGACGCCCAGTCCTGCGGGTATCCTCAGAGGTAGATCTCCACACTGCCCACAGAGAGTAGCATCTGGTTGTAGTGTGTCTCCCTCTCTTCTCCCTTCCCCCTGCTCCATGTGCCCGTACGCGCGCACACACACACACACGCGCGCGCGCACGTGCACACACACACACACTCACACGAGCACATATGCATGCACCACCTGCTGTATTTGCTGACCCAGAAATGCTGGAGGGTCATCCATCTTCCCAGATGCTGTTTGCGCCCCCATCCCGATGCCTGCCACCCACGATTGCCCCCCTCCGACCCTGGCAGCCCCCTCCTGGACCGAGCCTGCACGCCGGCCGCCCGCCCATCCACGCGTGGCGCGCTCACCCACACAGGCATCCCGCCGCTCCTCGTAGCCAGCGCTGCACACGCACTTGCCGATGGGCACCAGCCACTCGCCCTCGGCGCTGCAGTACATCTTGGGCGTGTCCCGCTCCTCGGAGTGCCGCACGCACTGGCCCCGCACCTCCACCAGCGAGGACGAGTCGGCCCCCGTTACCGCCTCCGAGAAGGCGGCCAGGTTGCGCACCATGGTGGGGCACTTCTTGTAGTAGATGCGGAGAGACAGGATGGCGAGGCACGCGCCGATGTCCTGGAAGGCCAGGTAGAAGCCACGTTTGCTGAGGGGGCCCACGCCGCGCACCTCCGTGTTGAGCTTGAGGCGTCGCACGCCCAGGTCAGCCCCTGTGAAGCTCTCATCCGCCGCAATGGTGTCGATTTTGAGGAACTGGCTTTCTTGGGTGCTGGCGCCCAGGTCGCGGTCCGACTCCAGGTAGTAGAGGTTGAAGGTCTCCTTACAGGTGCCCAGCACACCGGGCATGCTGTTGCAGTCGCGCAGGGTGAACTTGATCTCGGCGTAGACGCGCCGAGCGCCGTCGCGGGGCACCCAGCTCGTGCGCAGCCAGTTGTTCTGGTTGGGGCTCATGACGTTGCACACCTGGTACGTGTGGATGGGCTGGAAGGACTCGTCCACCTCGTTGATGGAGTCCCACTGCGGGCACAGAGAGTACAGCACTGAAGTGAGCGTGAGCACCCCTCCCCCCGCCAGTCACTTCTGCCCCGCGCGCACAGGGTCAGGACCTCCCCGGGAAGAAGACCAAATGTTCTCTGCCCTTGGGCTGCCGACCTTCCCTCTACTGGACCATCACCTCGAGATGTGAGCCCTCAGAGTGCCACATCATTCCGAGATAGTGCTATTTGCGGCAGTTTACTGGTGATGAAATAGCTCTGAGCCCCGTGTCTGAAGTCACCCAGCTAGTAAGTGGTAGAACCGGGACTGGAATTGATGCCAAAGGTATAAAACCCAAACTCGTGTCTTCATGGCAGCTTCAAACACTCCCAGGGTGGGAGTCTAGGGCTGGGGGTGTGCTTGGCTAAGTCAGGGGGCCCACAGGCCCAGTTTCTGTATCAGTTGCCAGAGGTATCTTTTTAATGCAGAGACCTGACTATGCCCCAAATCCTTCAGCAAGGGAGTGCCAGGATGTGGGGAAGTTGAATGTGGTGGCTTCTGTGCCACCTGCTGGTGAGGCGTCAGTGATTCAGAAATAAATCAGACACGATTCACAGAGTGTAAGAAAACCCACCCACGGAATGGGAGGGACATACCTGCAAATCATGTGTCTAATATGGGATTAATAGCCAGAATATATAAAGAACTCCTATAACTCAACAACAAAAAACCAAACAGCCCAACTGAAAAGCAGGTAAAAGACTTGAATAGACCTTTCTCTAAAGATATACAGATGGTCAAATAATCCATAGGAAAATGGTCACAGTCACTTGGCATTAGCGAAATACAAATCAAAACCACCATGAGATGGGGCGCCTGGGTGGCTCAGTGGTTTGGGCTGCTGCCTTTGGCTCGGGTCATGATCTCAGGGTCCTGGGATCGAGCCCCGCATCGGGCTCTCTGCTCCGCAGGAAGCCTGCTTCCCTCTCTCTCTCTCTCTCTCTCTCTCGGCCTGCCTCTCTGCCTACTTGTGATCTCTGTCTGTCAAATAAATAAATAAAATCTTTAAAAAAAAAAAAAAAACCACCATGAGAGACGCTTCTCACTCACAAGGATAGCAATTATCTGAACGACAGGACATAACAAATGTTGGAGGATTTGGAGGACCTGGAACGCGTGTGACCTCTGGTGGGAGTGTAAGATGGGCAGCTGCTCTGGGAACCAGTGTGGAGCTTCCTCAGAAAGTTGAAAAGAGACCTAGCCTGTGACCCAGCAATTCTACTTCTGGGTATACACGCAGGACAACGGGAAGCAGGGTCTCCAACAGATAACACACATTCAAGTTCACAGCAGCATTATTCGCGGTAGCCTCAAGGTAGAAGACCAAAATGTGCCCATCATCGGATGACTAGATAAACAAAATGTGGCGTATCCAAACAATGGGACAGTTTTCAACCTTAAAAAGGAAGGACATTCAAAAGGAAGGACATTCAGATGCCTGCCACAACACGGCTGAGCCTTGAGGACAAGACGCTAAGTGAAATAAGCCAGCTGAGAAAGAACGTTGTATGATCCCGCTTAAATGAGGTCCTGAGAGCCACAGAAACAGAGAACGGAATGGTGGTTGCCAGGCACTGCAGGACAGGGGAAGGGTGAGCTGGTGTTTCGCGGACACAGAGCTTCCGTTTGGGAAGATGAAAAGGGTTCTGGAGATGGACGGTGGTAACGGTCATACGACATGGGGAATGTACTTAATGCCACTGAATTGTGGACTTAAAAGGCCCTGTGATGGTAAAGGTTATGTGTATTTTACCACTACTAAGAAAGGAACATTCCAGAAACACTCCCTCCCCTTGGTGTCTCACAGTCCATCAGACAAGGTGGTGGAGGGCTCCATGCCAAAGTGGGTGGGCATCCAGGGGGTGGTGAAAACTTCCTGCAGGCTGAAGCAGGAAGCTCTTGCAGGGATGGGAGGGAAGAGCCCACCGAGAGGCCAGGAAGAATAAGCAATGTTCAGTGAGCACCAGATAGCCCAGCTCGGCCACAGAAGATTCACATGCAAGACCCACTGCTAAGAAATGAGCCAGGAGTCGAGAGGTCAAGACCCCTCGGTCTCTAACTGCTGTGTGACCTTGGGCAAGTCCCGGCTCCTCTCTGGGCCCTGGCTTCCTCAACTGCAGAAAGCTGGCTGGCCGGGAGCAGTCACGAGGGGCTGAGTTCCGTGGACTCCTGAGAGCCCTGAGTAGGGGCTGGAGGCTGAGTGCAGATGGAGGGGATGGGCTCTGGGTCCCTGCCTTGGGTTGGCCAGCGGTACAATGCCTTGCTCTTTTCTCTTGGGCCTCTATGCGCAATTGTCCTTGAACTAAAGATCCTGTTGCTTATGGGGGATGGGGGAGGTACAAACCAGTCCTCGTGATGTTCTGAGAATCTTGGGGGTTCTGAGTGACCTACGAGTGCAGGAGTGGGGACCACGGGGGCCTCGAGTCTTTCCTGACGAAAGCCCCTCCCTCTCACCTTATCTTGGCCAGCATGTGGTCTCAACCCTCGGTGCCCACATCTGTAAAATGGGGCTCAGACAGGCACACTGCGGCGAGGCTTGAGAGAATGAAAGGAGAAAGCTGCCAAGCGCTTGGCTGGGGCCTGGCACAGCAGGGCACCAGAGGAACGGGCCTGCTATGGTGCCAGCCTGGCAACACCTTCCCAGCCCACCTGTGCCTGCCTCCAGGGGCCCCTGGGGGAAGAGGTCCAGGGTGTGCCGGCCTCACCTGAAAGCTTACGCCTCCTACATCCCGTATCCCAGAAGGACCCCCTTGGACCCCACACTGCAGCCAAGGCCTTTGGGCAGTGCTGTGTCACATCTGGGGTTAAAGTCATTGTCACAATTAATGGAGCACTGAAGAGCCAGCCAGCTGCTCCCTGTCTGTTTCCTGCCAGGGACCTGGATAAATTAATCGGCCTCATCTGAGTCTGCTCCAGCCGCTCTACCAATGCCAATGCCCTGGTCTTGTCCTGTCAGCCCCAGGGGCCGCTGCAGACGCCCAGAATGGCGAGAATTCCTGGAGGCTGCTGCAAGGATGGAATGAGCCGTGCTCCCCACCTGGGCACCCCCGTCCCCGCTCCCCGAGGCCTGGGGCCCTCCTCCTCCACCCCCACCCCCTCCGACTGCTCTGCAGCTCTGTGCTCTGTCTGGAACAGAATGCACTGACCCAGCTGTGCAGCCCCGGGGGCCTCCCGTCCCCTCTCTGAAGCCTGTGCTTCTCGTATGTGAAGTGGGCTGGCCAACGCCTGCCCCTTCCACCAACTCCAGGGGATGCTGAGGTTTGGTGGGGGACAACTGAATGTGTCTGTCATCTAAGGCAGCGCTGGTTCGTGCCAGCTAATTCACCAGATGTGCTGGAACCATGGAATGGGTCCCAGCCTGTGCAGGGAGGGGCATGGCCTGATGAAGAGCCTGGATCCTGGGGCCAGATGTCCCCTGACCTTAGCAGAGGGGCTTAACCTCGCAGAGCTTCGGGTTTCTCACGGGGAAAATGTCCCTTTCGTGCATTCTCATTGATAACTACTGCACAGAGCAGGTTCTGTGATCATTCCCGTGTGATAAATGGGGAGGTGGCGGCCAGGTAAGTGACCTGCCTGGGTCACAGTGATTAGAGGCCGCAGAGTACAGGCTCGTCCAGACCCAGCAGCACCCTCGGCCTTTAGGCTGTGCAGCCGTGGCTGACAATCCAGTCACTCTGCTGATGCCGGAGATAGCCATGGATGGCCCTTGCTCCCAGGCTGTTTAATAGCCTTCAGAATCCGAGGAACCTCCTGGAGCCTTAAGGGCCATGACCACAGGCTCCCTTGCCAGCTAAGCAGGAGAATCACCTGGAAAGCTTATGAAACAAAAGACTGCCAGGCAACCTCCCGGGATCCCCTGCATGTAGGGTCCTGTAGCCTCACTTACTAGCCTGGAACAGGTTAAGGTCTAGAGTTTGGGGAGCAGGGATTTCACCCAGGCTTCTTTCCCCTCCGGGCAAGCCCAGATGGTCCCTGCTCAGCATACAATGCTGGGGGCCTCTCACCTTCTCACAATGAGGACATAGACTAAAGAGAGGACAAGGGACTCAACCAAGGCTCTGGGCCCGAGCAACTGGAGTCTGAGTCCATCCTCTGGAAACTGATAGCAGGAAAGTTATTCCTGGCTGCTCTGACCTCAGCTTCCTCATCTGTGAAATGGGATGGCTGTACCTACTCACAGGATTGGCTATGTGGATTAAATGAGATCATGTCTCTGAACCGTTCAGAGCTATGTGAATATACATTATTTGTTCTAATTCCCCAACAGGATAAGATAACTCTGAGCCACGCTTTGCGGCACTCTGCAGACAAAAGAATCTTAGATTTCTAGCACAATCAGCGAAAACACAAGTCTGGCCATACTCCACCTGCTTAAAACCCTTACAATTCCTCTAAACACCAAGTCCTGAGCTCTGAGAAGGACAGAAGGACAGAGACATCCAGAGCCAACCTGAGGCCGGGCCCAGTCCTTTCTAGCTGCTGGGTCTCAGGGGAAAAGATGACCCAATCATCGGCCCGGCGGTCACCTACTCAAGGGTCAGTTCCAGAGCTGGGTCACTTTCTCAAGCCCTTTCCTACCCTGCTCACCCCTGGGAGGCAGCCACCTGGGGCACACAAAGGGGCATTTCACCGGGAGAAACTGAGGCCCAGGGAGGTAAAGAGACACCTCAAGGACCCAGCCTTTGCCCGGAGTCAGGGCTGAGCTTCTCAGGCAGAAAGGAGTTCCCTCCTGGTTCTTGGGTCCATGGGGTCTGCTGTGAAACTCCCCGAAGCCTGGAGCACGGGAGCTCATGGAAGTGCACTTGGCCTCCCGCCGCCCAGAGATGAGAGCTCCAAAGGGAGAGGAGGGGGGCTCCAGCCTGCCCCCAGCCACAGGCCACAAACGGCCCAGATGAAAAGTGAAGAAACACTCCCACTCCCTTCACAACTTGAAGTCACTGTCACCATCATTATTAACATTATTAGCCTTGTCTCCAGAACCATGGAAGCCAGCGTTCACGAAAGAAGTCACATGCACGTGACACGCCTGCATCTGGCGGGGACGGGGATGTGTGTGTGTGTGTGTGTTTCTGAGCGTGCTGCAGGAGGAAATGTCTGTGACACAGAACCGTCACACACACTAATGACAATGACAGTGACAGCACATTCGGCGAGGGCTCCCCAGGTGCCAGGCATGGCGCCAGGACCAGGTGTCACCTCCCCTCAACCTGACAGCAAAGCCCACGAGGTCGTCACAAGCTTATCCCTTGCCACCGACGGGGAACTGAGCCTCGGGGAGTGAGGTGGTGACCCCCAGGGCCGCCCTGCTTGTCAGTGGCAGAATCGGGGCTCGCCAGGCTCACGGAGGGAGGGTCTGGATAGGAAAGGTGGAGGGTCGGGCCGAGGATGCCGTGGGGTTACCACACCCACTCCCCAGGAGGATGGCAGGGGTACCGCCTGAGAGTCCGGAACCCCCGGAGACCTGACGGGCTCAGCCCAAGGGTCACCGTGGAGGTCAGAGGGGCCTGGCGGCTTTGGCTGCAGTGGGTGTTGGCAGGTGCCGTCCAGATGATTCTGATGGAAGAGAATAACAGGGGCCCGGTGGCTCCTGGTGAAGGCAGGGCAGGAGGGAGGGGTCAATCCCGAAGGGGTGACATGCCTGGCTGGGGCCCACATGAATCTGGAGGCCCAGAACACAGATGTAAGGATTCCACACCTAGGGGCCTTAGGCTTAAGAACTGGGAGCTCTGTAGCAGGGTTGGTTCTATAATCCCAAGGGTCTGCATAAAGAAAGAAAGGAAGGAAGATAGGAAAGTATGAAGAGAGGAAGGAAGGCACAACGGGAGGGAGGAAGGGAAAGAAGGAATCAGCAGCTCTATTTCCAACTGCTGTGTGGCCTTGGGTAAGTCACTTCACCTCTCTGGGCATCTGCTTCCTTTTGATCTGATGATAAGACCCTGAGTCACAGCATTTCTCTGCTCACAGAGGGTGATGCGGGCCCCGCTGCGGGTCACCTACCCCGTGAGCTGGATATGTGAGCCAGCCCCAGTCTCCGTGGATGGTGGACGTGTCCAGCAAGTTCACTGTAAAACAGGAGAGGAGAGAACATCAGACCCTAGGATACCATTCCCCAGTTCCACAGTGCAGCCCAACCTGGACATGCTGGTCTGCTCTCGCTCCTGAACACGCCAGCTTCACGCCTCACTTCCCCTCTCCTTCCGGGTCCGGTTCAAGTTGTCCCTCTTACCTAAAGCCATCTCCCACCACCTTGGCCCAAATGTGACCTTCCAAACCCCCACAACATAAGGTGCCCCAAGAGCCGGGCTTGCCTGGTTGGCGATGCAGTGGAATGGCTAAGAGATGGGCTCAGGAATCCGGGAGGCCTGGGCCAGATTCCCAGCCCTGCCACGTACAGCTGTGTGTCCCTGCGCAAGTCCCCACCCCCCAGCCTCAGTTTCCTCCTGTGAAAAATGAGCGTGACGGTGGGTCCTGTCTCACAGGGTGTCTTGAAGACAGCCTCATGCTGGTCTCACTCATGGGACACGACGGCATTCAAAAGCACCCAGCAAGCTTCGCCTCTCAAGGTCATACCTCCCACAGGAGGACCAGCCCAGCTCTGCAATCACCAGTGTCCCTCGGGAGATGCCTGGCACCTACTCCATCCTCTGAGCACATCTGATGTGGGGGCACCTAGAGCGGGAAACGCTGCCTCTCAACCCCTACTGTACACTGAGCTCTGCGAGGGGCGCTCTAGAAGCCTCCCATCCGTTCCCTGCACCACGACGGTCGCCGCCAGGTGGTGACTCCTGTCTCTGTTTCACCAGTGAAGACACTGGGCGTTGGGGACATTCAGGAACGTGCTCGGAGCCCCACCGGGGTAGCCAGACGGGCTGGCATCCACGGGCTGGCATCCACAACACCCGCAGAAGCCTCCGCAGACGCCAGTTCCGGCAGCCTGAGCCCAGGAAACAGGACCTGAGCGCAAACCACTGCAGCCGCGAAGGAGCGCTGGCCCGAAAGGCAAGTCTACTCTAAGCCCGACCCCCAAAGGGGACCCCACGAAGTCTCAGTGACACAACAGAGAAGACCTTGCCTTTGGAGACAGACACTCCCGGGCTCAGATCACGGACCAGCTACATAGTAGCAGGTGACCTTGGCTTCTCTGCCCCTGTTGCTTCACGTGTAAAATGGGGATAACAACACCTAGAGAGTAAACCGGAAAGCCAGGAGTCACTGCCTTATTAAAGCTAATTCCCTTTCCCAAAGTCCTGTCCCTCCTGCCTCTCTGCTTGTCTCTCAGACCTACCCACTCACTGTACGGTGATGAAGGTGCGCTAAACTGTTAAGAAACTGGGGTTTGAATCTCCACTGCTGTATGTCCTCTGGTGAGTCCCCTCACCTCTCTGGGCCCCTGCCCCGTTTGCTCTATCTGGTGATGGGCGTACAAGAGGGCTCTTGGCTCCATGGTCCCGATGGTTCCCGTTTCACACTCCCTTCCCCGGACCCCCTCTCCCTGCCTACAACCATGGGCTTCCGCTTAGGCCAGCTGGGGCGTGTTCCAGAGGGTTAACACCGCGGGGGCCCTCTTGGAACTTTTCTGCAGGGAGGCCTGGTGTCCTTCTGCCGGAAATTTGCACAGCTCGGCGCCTGCCCCTCAAAGATGGAGACAAGCGTCTTCAGGAAATGCTGGAGTGAGGATGCTCTTATTTGCTGATTTTCTCCCTCCTCTTACCCTCCTACCCCATTGTCAGGGGCCCCAGAGGGGAGGCCAGCTGGAGAGAGCTTGCAGAACCAGGGGAGGGGCCTCTGTCCTCCTCCCCGGGTCCCCAGGGGTCAGGTGGGATCAGGGGATGGAGCCAGTGTCCGCAGAAGGATCTCCCCTCCCCAGCCGGCCCCATGCCAGGGGCGCAGGCAGAGAAGCCTTCCCGCCTCCCTCCCTCCCTCTCAGGCAATGGAGAGAAAACTGGGTCAGGCAAGCTCTCTCCTCCTGCTGGCTGGTGGGAGGGGGAAGGGGCCGCACTGCAGTTTCCCCCAGACCAGCAGAGCCTAGTCCGGGGATGAGGATGGGGACAGGGGACTAGTGGGCTCCCCGATCCCAACCCACATTCCAGATGGGGCCTCGGAGCTGAACGCTCTCCACGCAGCCGCGACCTGCCCCTACCGCAGGAGGGTCGGCGTAAATGGCCACCACTTAGACTCCTCTCCGTTGGGGCACCGTGACTGGAGGGGCACCGTCCAGCGGACCCCACCTTCCAGGTCCTTCCCGCCCTGGGAAACCTCACCACATTTGCATCGGATTCTTGATCAGCCAGCCAGGGGGCCCGGAGCATCCTAAGATAAGTCAAAAGTCGATGCTATCGGATTCGGGAAGAGCTATAGGATTCTAGGGCTGCCTGTTCCAACTCCTTCCAGATGCTTCCCCGTCCCTGCTCTCCTCTTCTCTCCTCTCCCTTTGTCCCTCTTCTTCCCCACCTCCCATGCCCTCTCCTGGGGGGCTGGGGAGGAGACACAGCATATGCCGGTCACGGGAAGCTCCGGGCCCACAGGAGATTGCTTCAGGCCTAGAGACGAGTCCAGCGTGAAGCCCACTCCCCCCGAGTTCCCTTGGAAATGCAGAACCTTCTGGTCACCCAGCCCAGGCTCTCTCCTGCTCTCCTGCACTCCTGGCCTGTAGGTCTGTGTGCCTTCCGTGAAGTCAGTTCTCTCTGGGTCCATCTCCCCATTCACCAGTGCGAGGAGTGGACTCATGGCCTCTCCGGGCCTTCAGTGAAGCAAATCTCTTGGCCCCTCGGTGTTCAGTTTCCTCATCTGCAAGATGTCCGTAGGCCTCCCTCTTGGGCCTACCCTCCTAGGCTGTTCTAGGAGATCAAACGGGTCCCTCTCCTGCTCTGAGAAGCACAGATAATTCCTAAGCCTTTCCTGTTCCACTGTGGAAAGCATTATGCGATTTCTTTTTTTCTCCAGCACCGTCACCTTCCCCCATTCCATTTCGCTGAGACTAATACTTAAATTGATTTACATTCCCTGAGGACGCAGTGCGTGATGGTGAGGCTGGAGAATCCGGGTGGCCAGGGGACGTCGGCCAGGATGTGAATGCCTCAGCGATCACCCCAATGTGGTAGAGAATCCACACCAGAGAGTGATAAGCGGCTGTGGGCCTGACCGGGCTTGGGGGGGGCACGGCTGCAGGTGTAGGGTCCTCTCCTGCCCCGTGAGGGACCTGGCATGGGGGCACCTGGCCAGGCTGGAGCACTGCTACTTTTCAGGAGCCCAGCTGGGAGCAGATAACCCCTCTCTGAGTGCCCACAGTCTCCCTGGCCAATCTTGGCACTGCACCAGCCCAGGACTGATACTAGGAGGTACTCCTTCCGGAGGGAGAGCTGGCCTTTGCGGAACCTCTGCCCCGGACGGTCCAGCCCGCATGGCCTAGCCCTGACCTTCTGTGGGTACTCTGCCGCACTGGCTGGACAGGTGAGGACTGGCCCTTGGACGATGCCTCCCTCTGCCCAGGACAAAGACATCCCGCCTGCCTCCTTTTGTGGACCTTGCCTCTTCCCCAGCTGCTGCCCCCTCCCTGGACAAGTCCTCTCTCTTTCTCAGGCCAGTGGCCTGCCTTCTGCAGGAGAGTCTGCTCCAAGTCACCTCCCCAGGGGACTCTGGGGGGTGCCAGTCAGCCATTCTGGAAGGTGCTGCATCCTTCCTGGAGAAGATAACTGAAGCGAGCAGTTGAGGGTGTGCGGTCCACAGCCCAGAGCCTCAATGTGGACCCCACAGCATCCTGCTGGTAAGAAAGTGTCCCCCTCCCCCAGGCCCCTCTACCCCCATCCTGCCCTCTTCCCAATTCACCTGGCTCCCACCTCAGTTCTCTTCTGGTGGCCCAGGAACCTGCCCCCGGTCCCCGGCCACCCCAGCTAGCCCAGCTCCGCCTGCCGCCTTACCTCACCTCTCAGCTTCCCTGCCACAGTCCCTCTCCCCCTGGAGACTGAGTTCCTCTACGCGTGCATTTATCACATGCACGTGTGTTTCCGCGGGCGTAAATGCAAGCTGGATGGTCTTCTTATATATGGAGTAACCGCCCATGGTGCGCCTATTCTCCTGGGCATGCTTCTGGACATGTATGCGTGTGCACAGGCATGTCTACGCACATGTGTCCTGGCTGCACTTCTGGGTCTGACTGTGGTCGATGCTGGAGGTGGGGAGCTGTCCACGCATGTGAGTCTCTACAGGCCTGGGTGTTATGTGTGTAAATCCTGATGTGAGTCCATGTGTGCACGTGTGCGTTTCTGAGCTGTTCATGCGTGAGGGGGTGGATCTTCGGTGTAGCCGAGTGGGGATGAGGGAAACTGGCTCTGGAGCTCCCTCGCAGGTGCAAGAAGTTCATCCTGCCGGGGTGGGCACACAGCTCAGCCCCCAGGACCCCAGCCCCCGGATCCTGCCCAGAGCACACGTCGGGCCTCCTCCGGGCTGAGCTGCAGGAGCAGAGGAGATCCTGGGGGGTGGGAGGCGGGGTGCAGAACAGAACCCAGGGCGGCATCTGGGCTGGACCTGGACGTCAGTGGGGCTAATTGTACGCGTGTGCGGGTGCGCTCACGTGTGTGCATGCGTGCAGATGTGAGGCCCGGGATGTTGGGGGACCCTGATGGGTGTCTCTTCCCAGCTTTCCTTGCTCTCTCCCACCGCCAGGAGGTCACCTCCCAGACGATTTTTGTCCTGACTGCTCAGCCCACACTCCTGCTCCTACCCCCCACCCCTGGGTTCCTTGTGACTGGATTGCCCCGGCCTTGCCCCTGGGCAAGACCCTGCTCTCAAGGACCTTGCCTGCCTCAGCCCCTGGGCCTGCTCCTCACTGTCCCCTCCTCCCACGGCCACCCTCCTGTCCCTCCCCTCCAGCCATGACTTCCCCAGCCACCTAGCCCGGCCACCTGAGACTCTCATTCCCTGTCCCTCGGCCCCTCTCACCGGCTTCCGGCAACCTGGTCCTGCTCTCTGCTCCTTAGTTGTTGGTCTCCCTTCTCAATGCCACCCCTGCCCTCTTCTTCAGCCTTCTGAACCTCTGCTCGCATCCCTGTGTCCCTCTGTTCTCTGTCCCTGCCAGGTCCCCTGGTCCTTTCCCCTGCTCTGTCCCCTCTCTCCTCTACATCTCCTCTTGTCTTCTGTGCCCCGTCCTGTTCCCTCATCCCCAGTGTCCAACCCTCAGTTCTCCTCCCAGCTCGGAATCCCTCAGTCCTATCCTCCCTTCCTCTCCCCCAGACCCTGGGGGCCTCTGTCCCCCATCCTCAAGCCCTCCGGTCCCTATCCCCCAAGCCCTGTCCCCATCTCCATCGCACGGTCCCCTGACCTCGGGTCTCTCCAGTGGAGCCATTCCTGCCCCCCCCAACCCCGCCCCCAACCCGGGAATCCCAGCCCCTTTGGTGGAGGGGAAGGAAGTTGAGCCTCGGGCAGCCGGCACCGCGCCCCGGCCCCTCAGCCGCCCCCGCCCCGCCGCCGCCGCCGCTCACCTTCGCCGCGCGCCGCGGACACGCAGGTGGCCGCCGCCGCCGCGGCCGTGACGACCCAGAGCGCGGGGGGCAGGCGGCCCCGGGCGGGGGCCATGGCCATGGCCCGGCCGGGCGGGCGGGGGCGCCGCGCACCCTCCAGCTCGGCCGCAGCGGCCGGCGCGTCGGCGCGCTCCCTCGCTCTCCCGCACACCCGGCGGCCGGGCGCACACCCCGGCGCACACGCCGGCACACAGCGCACACGCGGGCACCCGCGCCCGCCGCCGCCGCCGCCGCCGCCGCCCCGGGCGGGGGCCGGCCCGTCACGGCGCCGAGCCAATCAGCACCGAGGCGGGGGTGGGGGTGGGGGACACGGAGCCGCACGGCGGACACCGGCCCGCGGACCCCGCCGCCGCACGTGCGCACGCTCGCCCTCACCCGCCCGCACCTTCGGGGGGCGGCGCGCGCCCCGCGCCCCACGTCCGCACGTGGACTCGGAGCCACCGCGCGCCGAGCCGCGGGCAGGGCAGGACGCTCGCCGCGACACCGGGACGCGCGGGCCAGACGGGGGAGTCCCCGCGTGGACACTCACGCAGAGGCGAGGCGTCCTCCCGCACACTCACGCTCACACGCATGACCCTCAGACACACGCGCCCAAAGTGCCTCGCGCGGTGACACATTTGGATGCCCCCTAACTAGTGCGCGGACACAGAGGCTCGAAGGGCAATTCAGAAGCACGCTGGGGTAAAAACTCCTCGCCCCTTCCACAGCCTAATGGCTGGGCGTGGGGAAGGCAACTCGAGTTTAGGAAGCGGTAGAGTGCAGTGGTCGGGAGTGCAGACATACAAGATTTTCAACCTGGCTGTGTGGCCTTGGGCATGTTTCTTAGCCTCTCTGAGCCTCAATTTCCAGATCTGTAAAACAGGAATAACCGTTTCTGTGTCCTAGGGTTGTTATGAGACTCCTATTCAAGGACTCAGGTAAGGGTCCAGCATACTGCCAGGCATACTGCCAGGTGCCCAGTAACGGCAGCTGTTCCTAGATGATGGTGATCACCATTCCCTGCTTTTCCCTCCCCTGACTTCCCCACCTCCAGTTCCATTCTCGGGAGTAGGGATCCCGTCCTGGGAAGGCTGCAGTCTGTGTGCCGATGGTGGGGATGTGGGGGCTCCCTCCCTGGGCCCTGCTTGCCACCTGAGCACCTGGAGGGCCAAGCTGTCTAGGAGGCAGATAAGAGACCTGCAGCTTCTGGGGGGCTGGTCCTCAAGTGTTGGTACCCCAGGACAAGTTGGGACTCTCTGCCTGTGACTTAGCTGGCATAGACCTTTCCTTAGCTCTCCAACTGCACTCCCAGCCTCCAAGTTCACCGGGAAGAGCTGGTTGGATCCCTGGCTGGAGGTTGCATAGAATGATCAAGACCACTGGGGGAGGACGTGCCAGACCCTGCTTTAGGCGCTTCATAAATTTGCTCTGCTTTGAGTCTCACAGTCCTGCAGCAGCCATGCAGCTAAGGAAACCGAAATGAAGAAAGAGCATTGCTCGCTTGCACCACACAGCTGGTTACATGCTAGAGAGGAGCTCAGATCCAGATCCACTGGATTCTAACACCCACTTCTTTCCCGTGCATCTTTCTTAGTGACACAAAGGGGGAAGGTAGCTCAGATTAGGTGCTTTCCTAGCACCAACTGCTCAGACCAACTGCCTCAAAGACATAGTAAGCCCCCTGTTACCAGAGGCATTCAAGTAGACACTAGCAAAAGGCTGTTCGGGGATGCTGTGAAGGGGGTGGGGGTTAGAGGGAGCAGATTGGACTAGACCCGGAGAGGCAAACTCAAATGCCCACATGAGACAGGCAGGCATCCTGATGAAACCCACTGTGGCGGCGGGGGTGGGGGGGTGTCTCCCCAGCTCCAGTTCACATTGCTTTAGGGAGGGGGATCTGATTTTCTGTGCTTCCAAGAGAGATTTTATAGCTGGAATTTTTATGTGCTCTCTGCTAATATTTAAAGTTGGCAGCTAATGCAAACGTTTTCATAACAACGCAGTGTGGGCAAGCCCGTGGTGGAGCGGCCACAGCTCCTAGGACTCCAGACCTCCCTGCAGGCTCCTCAGATGGAAGAGTTCATGGCTGGCACCTCGCTTGTGGGGCACTGGGCGCGTGGGCACCACGGGGCAGAAAATTGCACGGAGGGTGCAGGATGCAGTCACCAGTACTCATGAGCACTGCCTATCCCGGCCGGGGCTCCCAGAAATATTTACTCATGGGAGGAGGCTTTGCTGGGGGCTGGGGTTCTGCATTTCCAGGTCCAGGTGGAGCCCGCTGAACCTGGGTTCTACCCGTACTGCAGTCTGCTGGAGCTGGGGACTCCTTGAAGGACTCCTTAAGCATGAGGGGACGTTCTCTGTCACGGGTCTGCTCCATATTCTGAATCTTCTTTAGCGAAATTAGAACTGCATTTCACCGGAATTCTGCGGGGTAAGAGCTGCTTGCTTTCAGTCCTTTCCTCGCTCTCCAAAACTCCCAGGATGCCCCAGCCCCCGTGTGCCCTACCGGGTCTCTCCCTCCCACCCTTTCCACTCTGCCTGTCTTGTGTGGCAAAGATGCAACTTGCCCACCCGCCAGTGGGAAGAAAGAAGCCATCAGACCCTTCTCCTAAAGAAATGGGTGTCTCACCAGAGCCTTTGGGAGTAAGATGCCTTCTCTCCTCTCCTGAGTGGTCAGGCAGGCAGGGCAGCTGGGGAGCGGGGGAGCTTCCCTGGCGTCCCTGTCACCGCCAGCCCATCTCCCAGGCTGGACTCTGCATCCCTTCTCTCCTCTGATCCCTGCTTTTCCCCCATTTCAAAGGCAAGGAGAGTGAGATTCTTGGGGACAGAAGGATGGAATCGGAAGCCCTGTGAGGTGCACGGGTGGGAACTGGGATGGTTGTGGTTAGCTTGCCTCCCCTCCCCGACTGGGTTCTGAGCCTCTCGAGGGCAGTTGGCCATGAAGGGTCCTGGCTGGGTGTGGTGGAAACTTTTGCTGAGTGAGTGAATGAGTGAGAAACCCTCCAAGGAGCCCATGCCTCTTTGGCCAAGTGCTTGAGGCCGCCATTGCTAAAGCCGTTTCTGGGCTGCAGGACAGTTTGCCTTCTGAACACCATGCAGGTGTGCTAGCCAGCCCTGCTAAGTGGGCTTGACCTTCACTCTCCAAGGGGTGAAACTGAACAGTGCTCACTTCACCTTTTCCCACCAGCACGGGGGGTCCCTTGGGATCTCGCTCCAGCGGAGCAGGCAAGGTGGGGGTGGGGTGGCGACAGCTGAACTTGGCCAAGCAGGACAGCCTCTGACTCCCTCTCCCACTTCATGGTTCCTCCCCCAACCCCCGGCCTTTGGACTTCTCTGTCCTGAGTGGGAAGGGAGGTTGAAGGGAACATGATGCAAGCCCCAGGAGACTCTCCATTTCCTGGGAGAAATACCCTCTCCGGAGTAGTTCTTCTCACTTCACCTTTCTGAGCCTCAGTTTCTCCAACCAGAGGGGGGTAATGAGGGTGTGCACCAGCTCAAAGGCTTGCTATGAGGCTCACGTGAGTTCACAGGTGCACATGTGCTTGGCAACCCATCATGAGATCTGGGTTGGGAAGGCGCTCCTGTATTTGAGAGGACGGGACTGGCTCTGGGCAGTCCCACACCCCAAGGGAAGCACTCCTCTGGGCGCCCCTTCAGGAACAAGTACAAGAGATGCTCTGGCAGGAGGTGGGTGGGTGTGGGTGCTCCCAGTGGGGACAGTGGTTCGTGGTTCACCCACCCTAACCCCTGCCCAGGATATCCTGTTGCCCCAGGCTGTCTCACCCAGACTCCTGCAGAGAAGCCCGCCCGACGGCCCCTCTCATCCTCTACTGTCAGGGGACCGGAGGGGGGCCCATTCCTCACCTGTGCATATAGAAATGTTGTCTTGTCTCCAGGCTGGAGGATGGAAATCTGGGAGGTCTTAGGAAGAGCCAGATTCCTAGCATGAGGCTCATGTTGCTTCTCCCTTAGGGCCTCAGTGTTCCAATCTGTAATGTGCCCACTGCGCCTGTTTTCCCGAGTTGTAACGGGCATGGAGGGAACGGGGTGCTGGCACTCCACTGGACACGGGACCCTGCCCAGGAACGTGCTTGCAGGCTGGAGAGGAGGCAGCCCCCCCAAAACACGAGGGAGGAAGTAGCTCATGGGACATAGGAAAGATTCACCCAAAGACGGGGAATGTGTTTACTTTTTGTATGTTGCCTCTAGAGCCAGGGCAGGAAAGCCCAAGACAAACCTGTCAGATCGAAATAGATCTGACGCGCCACATTTGTAATTTGTTTTTTTTCTAGTAGCCGTATTACAAAAGTAACAAGAAATAGGCCACATCGAACGTCATAATGTATTTGTTGAGTGACTGTTGCCCGGTATACCATGTTAATTTACTAATCAATTTGCTAATTTAACAACTCTGTGCTGAACCCCTCCCAGGGCACCGTGCCAGGTGCTGGGGTGAACACTTTGGGGCCACACGGACATGGTCCTCGTGCTCGCAGAGCTTCGGCCTAGCGGGGAGGCAGATAATTAACTAGGCAATTACAAAATCCCTTTCCACATAAGGGAATATTTCAGAAACTGTAGGAAAACTTAAAATAAAATTTACAATTTAAAATATTTCAAAAAAAAAAAAAAGTCCTCTTTAAGCAGAAAATACTGAATGTAATTTAGCCCTTGCTCAGTGGCCCAGAATCATCCCTGTGAATAAAGAATCCTCGACTATTGATGTGGGAAAGGACTTTAAGATGAGTTCGTCCATCCAGCCGCTCATGGCAGGACAGTGGGGGGCAGAGGCACCTCCAGCACCACAGTGGTGGGCTGAATGGGCTCCTGGACCACAGCATGACCCCAGGGCTTCTCTGCCTCCCTAGTGTGACCCCATCTTCCCAGGACCCCTGGCTATCTGCTACCTTCTCTCTGCAGCTAGGCTCCTGCCTCTACCAGTTTCCAGCCTCCTGAACTGCTGCTTCTGGCGTGGACTGAGAAAACGGAACGCTATTAGAATTGTCCGTAGAGTAAGACTCCGTGGGCTCTAAGCGAGGGTCTCCCTTGTGAGCGGAGCCCGAGCTTAGTGTCAGGGATGTGGTGGCTAGAGTTCTCTTTAGGTAGCTCTGGCTGCTCTCAGGATGTTTGTTCTGGGGTTGGAGGGTAAATGAGGTGTTGTTATAAATACCTAAGAGGCTTATTAATGGCCAGGCATGCACAGACTAATTGCTTCCTCCTGTTTACATATAATCAATCACTTCCACAGTTTGGAGCCACCAGAGACAGCAGAAAATGGGGGGCGGGGGGAGGTGGACCCCACTGGGATGGGCCTCCGAGCCCTGGGCTGCTTACTGCTGGTGTGCAAGTCTTTCCTGCCCCGAGAAACCAAACCATCCCTTTGTCCCTCACTCCCCTGGCCCATGCTGTCTCACTCTCTCCTCCCCTCGCCCAGGAAACTTCTGGAAACTTCTGGTGTATTCCACAGACTCTCCTGCTCTTCTCTCTCCGTCCCTCCTCAATTCTTTTCACCTTCCCCGCCCCTCACACACCACCTGCCCCAGACCCACGCCGCACGGTTCTCTGGCCCATGCCTGGTCTCAGCCGCCATCCTCGTCGGTAGACAGCCGCACAAGTCAGAAGACGGAACTTTCTCTCCGGTACCTCCTTCTCCATCAGCCGAGTATCCTGGACACCCCAAATCCTTTGATTTTTACCACCAAAACATACCTCGAATTCATCTGCTCCTCACCATAGCCACCCGTCACCTGGGGGACTGACTTTGTGCACCCTCCCCGGGTCCCTCCAGTCACGGCCCACACGGCAGCCAGAAAGCCATTCAGTGCCAAAGATCATGGCCAGCTGCTGCCCCACACCTTCCCCTCCCCTGAGGGGAGACTTTCCAGACCCTTCCACCCTTCTCTCTGGAAAAAGACCCAAATCCTTATCATACCTGCAAGGCCCAGTCCAGGTGACGTGGACCCCAGCATCTCTCCAGGCACCCGCTCTTCCCCTTCTGTGTTCTTTTGAATGTACTATGCCCCCTCTTGCATACAGACGTTGTCCTCAAGTCTCTCTTCTGGAACATTCTCCTACCTCTGTACCCCCTGTCCATCCTCAGAGAGCCACGCCTGAGCCCTGGCCGGGATCGGTGCTCTCGCGGAAACTTGCCCATTTCCATTGGCACCCTCGGCTCAGTTCGGAATCCTGCCTTCGCGTGTCTGATTCCTTGACTCCAGCCACAGTCCTGTGAGAAGGGGGACTGCCTCTGCTCCTCGTAGGCCCGAACCTTCAACAACCGGCGCATGCGCAGCCCTTTGTAAGGACTCTTCGCCCCGTCCCTGGCTCCCTTTTGAGCCCTGCCCAGGCCTGGAACTAAAGCTAGATTCCCTTTGCTACTAACTGCCTATGTGACTACAGGCAAACCTGCTACCTCTCCGGGGGGCTGCTCAGCCTGGGGGAAGGTCACTAAGTGTTCCCAACATCTAGGGTGACAGGAACCAATATTCATTACACCTGTTCATCTTAACAACAGCCCTTTGAAGTAGGTTCTATTATTATCTAGATTTTATAAGTGAGAATAATCAGGGATGGGGGCAGATGACATATTTGTCCTAGAGGACAAAGTCACTAAGTCGTGGGCTCGGAATTCGAACTCAGATCCATGTTTCCAGAGCCCAGGAGTGAAGTCGTGAGGCACCAAAAGTGGGGAGAGTGGTGGGTGCTCAGAAGAGGGGAAAGTTCAGAACTTGGGCTTAGTTTCAGGGAGGGAGAAAGCAGAGGCCAGGTCGGTTACTGATCTGTGGGTTAACGGGAGGCTGTGCTGACCCTTCCCTAAGCCCCTCAGACTTCTGGGGGAAGGGAAAGGGGCTCATGGCTGCAAGGAGAGACCAGCCCTGGGGAACCACAAGGGATGGGGCAGGGAGGTTCTGCCCAGTCTGGGGTCTGCAGGGCCTCGAACCCTGTGGGAAGGCTGGATTATAGGGCCAGGGCCAAATGGGGCCAAACGGGGCTTGACTTCTCAACTTGACCATGGCGTGGAGCAGGGACCCTCCCTATGGAGTATTAGGAGGATGGGGCCCCTGGCAGCAGGTTGGGGAGAGTCCCTACATGTATTGGGGGGCCAAAAAAGAGTGTGGGCTCCAGTCAGACCAGGCTGGGATCCCAGGCCTGACGCCCGCTGTGCGCTCTGTGGCTTCAGGAAATCACTTCCCCTGTCTGAGCCTCAGGACCCCGACTGTCCAAGGGGGACACCACCACCTGCCTTCATGTTATGAAGATCGAAGGGGTTCCTGGTGCGCAGTAGACCCCCCTGCATCGATCTCAGCCTCGCCCCCACTCTCCCCCCCACCTCCCCGCCGCCCCCCAACCCGAAGACCTCCCTCAGGGAGCAGGAGGGATCAGCCATGGCTCATTATCAGAAAGAGGGGTATTAATATCCCTGATATTAAAAAATAACCTTATCATCATTCTGCCTTGTCGGGAGGAGATGAGCCCACATCAGCATTCTGACAGATGGGAACAGCGCTCTGTGTTTGCGGGTATTTGCGGGAGAGAGACGGAGAAGGAGAGAGGGAGAGAGGGAGACAGGGAGACAGGGAGGGGGGCGCAGAGTGTGAGGGCCTGGCGGGCGGGGAGGCCAGGGCTGTGTGGGTGTGCCGGCGGGGTGGGGGCGGGGCGGGAGGTGGGCGGGTGGCGGTGGCACTTCTCCGGAGCAGAGGAAGAGTTTGGGGAGGGTGACTTGGTAATACCCATTATTGAAAGTATTGAAATGCTAAGCAGCTCTAAAGATCTCTGCCTGATTTTCATTAAAGCGGCTGAGGCAGAGGGTGTACTGGGAGGGGCAGCAGCTGGGGAAGGTCTGACGACAGAAGACAGCCAGGGTCAGGACCACACGGAGGCCACCTTTCCAGACACCACCGCCGCTGTTACCGTCACGAGTCACCACGACCCAGGGGAAGCCCCGGCCATGCGTTAGAGGCCATCCTGGTCACTGCGCAGCCAGATCGCTGAGCTGGACCCAGGGCTGTCGCCCCAGTGCTGCTGCTCCGATAGCGCCCCCCAACCCCCATCTTCCCACCCCTGCCGCTTCCGGAGAACAGGTTCTCCTCTGTCCTAGGAGCAAAGAACCCCTATCCCACCTCCGTCCCATTCCTTCCCATCCACGTTTTCTGAGCCCAGGCAGTGTCCTGTCGGGGCAGCTCTCGGGGAACTGCTTGTCTGACCTGGAATAGGTTCTTTCCAGGCTGTGGGTGGGAATTCCCAAGAAGCTAAGGAAGGGTCAAAAGGAAGGAATGCTAAACAGCATGGTGATGGAGGAAGGGAGTTGGCACAGGCCCAGAGAGGGCAACTGACATCCCCAAGGTCACACAGCCAGCAGCAAATGTGGGATCAGACCCAGCTGCCCGGCTTCTCATCCACTGCTCCCCCCACCCCCAAGACCATCTCACTGTGAAGCAGCCGGAACATGGAGATGGGGCAGGGCCGTGGGTTTGCTCACAGTCAGCCTTGGAGCCAGGCAGGGTGGAGGAGTCTCTGTCCTGCTCCCCAGTGGGGCAGGAGGAAATAGCTGGAAGGGGTCATCCTTTGAGGGGTACCCGTGGTGGACTGGATGCTTTGCAGTTCCCCTCCCTTCCAATAACCCCATTCCAAGTCTTTAGGGGTATGGTGCCTCTTACACTAGGCTCCCAGAAGGCCCAGAGGGGGAGAGCAAGCTGTCCAAGGTCAGCCAGCCAGGAAGCAGCCAAACAGAGGTAAACCCAAGGGTATCAGACCCTCAAATCTGGGTTTGTCCCCCTCGAGCCAGACAACCCCCTGGAAGCAGTTTCTTGGAAAGGAGACAGGGTGTAATTTGGAAGCTGGAGAGCCTCAGCGGATTAGGGTCACCTAGAAGGAGCTCCCAAGGGCCTAGTTTGATTTGGAATTGTCCCCAAAGCACATTTACTCCCCGGGATGCGAGTGGAAGGGGGACCGAGAGGCCCGGGCTGCTTGGGGCCCAGGCTGTTTGAATTCCAGCAAGGCTGTTCCAGCTCCTGGCCCAAGGTCATTTGTTCAGGGAAGAAAGCGGCTTCTCAGCCCTCCGTGCCCCTCCCTCCCTGCTCTGAGCCGGGAGCTGGGGGAGGCTGAAGGACAATGTTCCGGTAAGAGCAGATTACCCCGCCAGTGTGAGGGGCCGGCTAGGCGGGATGGCACTGTGGTGACAGGTCCATCAGGCGCCTCTCTGAGGGGATGCTTCCTGGGGCTCCCGGTGACAGGCCCGGGCTGTGGAGGGAGTGCTGATGAGGGGTTGGCTGGAGACAGCCTTCCAGCTCTGGCCTCAGGGCCGGGCGCAGACTCTCTCTGATGCCTCCTCCTGAGAAGCCCCAGGAATCACCCAGCCACCAGGCTGGGTGCCCGCTCTGGACAGTCCCACGGCCAGGGGAACCTTTCTGCACGCGGAACACCACGTGCAGCGAGCCCACTGCCCCAGGAGAAGGCTCCGCTCCTCGGCCTGCAAAGCCAAGCCCGTTGTGGTCTGGCTTCTGCTTTTCTCTGGGGCTACATCTCATACTCTTCTCTCTCTCCTCCAGACCTTTGCACGCGCTCCTCCTTCCTCCTGGCATCCTGCCCTAGCCTCTACTTCTCCCACAAGTCTCAGCTCAGGCTCACCTCCTCCTTGAAGCCTTCCTTGAATGGAAGCCCTGAAGTCTGGGTGGGGGCCCCCCAGGTCCCCGGCACTCACCCCCTTTGTCCTCCTCCTTGTCCTGACGGCTGGCTGCGGTGGACTCTCACGCGTGCCGGCACGTGCTGGACGCCTACACTGCTTCACTCCTTCCTGGCTCCGGCCAGAGCAAGGTGAATCCCTGTGTGGCCATGCAGCAAACTGGGGCATCTTACGTTCGGCCACTGGATAAAGGCGGGGGTGGGGGGTGGGCAGTGATTGCTCAAAGGCACCAGCAGGTTAGTGTCTGATGTGAGCCAAGAATTCCAGGATCCCGACTGTCCACGATCGATGCCACATCCCACCCCTGGTGTCTTAGCCTCTGGGGCTGTAATCTGGTTCTGGCTGGAGGTCAGCTCCCTTCAGCCAGATTTTGGCCCGGACCAGCAACTCCGGCCCACCCCCTCCCCGCAGCAGCCCTGGGCCTCTGAGCAGCTTCTCATGGAGGGTGGGGCTAGAGCGGGGTGGTGGGCAGGGGCAGGGAGGAGCCGAGGCCCCCAGGGCAGCTGGGAATCCATAGCGCCTCCCCTCCAGACTCTCTCGGGCTCTCCTGGCGCCGTTTCTGTGTCCCCTCAGCAGATCCCGGAGTTCCTGACCTCGCTCAGGCCTGACCTCTGGGCTTCCGTCTGGATCTCGCCTCCCGCACGCGATCCCATCTCCACATTTCAGACTAGCCCCCACTCCGGCTCTCGGGGTGGTGGTGGGGGGTGCTCCGTATTCCGGCTGGAGCATTTCTGACCCTGGACCCTGCCAGAAGCCCTGCCCCAGGCCCTCGGTCTGGCCTTGGGCTTGTTCTGCAGCCTGTCCCCGCCACCAGAGCTTTGAACCCCAACGCGGAGCTTAGCACTCCGGGCCCCACCTCCTCTCCCCCCCGCTGCTGAGGGGCTGGGAGGGGGGGCGGCCCGGGATGATGAAGTCGTCTCAGAAGGAAGAAGCTAAAGATGTAAACGAGCCCGTGAAATCCCCGATGACAGCCGTGACCACTGTGGCTCCAGCCATTAAACACGGAGCTTTCACGGCCCCTGAAATACACCTGGGGCGCTTGTCAGCCGCTCCTGCTCATCACACACGCAGGCTGTGCACACGCGGGCACACGCGGGCGTGCACGGGCGTGCGCACACACACAGGCTCAGGGAGCACCCCAGAGGGTGGGATAGGGGACCCTGGGCAATGGTTCCAATAGTCCCCTTGGGCCGCTGGGGAGACGGGAGCCCCGGGGCGGAGGCCCAAGCCTGCTTCCCGCGTGGCCGCCTCCTCTTTCGGTCGGATTGCACAGCGCCTGCCCATCCTCGGCATCCTGGCTGGCCCCAGGGCCTTGATGTGGGTCAGATGCTGTTGAATAGCCATGCCTCTTCCTGAACACACAGCACGGGGCGCGGCCTGCAGCAGGCACGGGATAGAGGTACCGACAGGGGTCAGTCAGAGGCCTCGACCACCGAGGAGGATCCTGAGGACCTTGTGCGTCTTTTGAGGCCCACGCGGCTAAGTCGAAAGCCTGGGGAGTCTGGGCTCTGAGCTCTGGCCTTGCCTCTCCCTCCTGTGTGACCAAGGCCTCCCCTTGTTGAGCAGGAGTGTCCTTCTCTGACAAGTCCCTGGCCTGCCCTGGTCACGGGGGCCTCGGAGCCGGTGGCTCGGGCAGCCTGGCCAGCGATGGTGGCCTGAGTACTGGGGAGCTTGGAGCCTGCTGGGTGCTCGGGCTGAGGAGGCTCCGAGAGGGCCGTCCTAATTCACATAGCACTTGCAAAGGCACATGGAGTGTAGCAGAGACTAACCTGGGCGGGGGGGCTCATTAGGCTGAATGTAGCCCCCAAATCCTGTAAGAGTGAATTTTCAGGAAGCACCAGGGAATCTCTTCTGGGTCAATTCCCCACCAAGAGTTCTGTGCCCTGGCTCTTGCTTTCCTCTCCAGGTGAGGGTCTCACCACCCCCACATCCCCACTCAGAGCAACAGTTACTCTGAACTTCCAGTCCCCCTGCCCCCGTCATCCGCTGTGCTCCCTAGCCTGGTGTGCTCCTCTTCCCTTGCCCCGTCCCTCTGTCCGGGGAACTCAGCCTCAGCCGACTCAAACTGCTGGTCTCCAGAAGCCCTCTCTGGTTCCCACATCTGGGTGAGATGTGTCTTCCTGTTGCTCAGTCTTCAGAACTTCTGCCATCGCAAAACCTATCACAGGGACCTGTCCTCACCAGGCCCTGTTTCTCCACTGGGTTGCAGACCCTGGAGTGTGCTCCTATGGCTCCCGCGGGTTCCCACCTCAAGACGGTGGCACCTAGTGGCTCTGCCAGCACCTGCGGCTTGCCACATGTGGCCGGTTCTGTCAAGACGCCTTCTGTGAGCTGCCTGTCCTGGAAAGCCCAAGGCTGCAGGCAGGCTTAGCTGGGGACCCCATCTTTCTTAAGTGCCAGGCAGCGGGCCAGGGCAAAAAAAGTTTGCCGCCCTCTCCTGGGCACTGTTTCCTTCCTGGGCAGGCCCCTCTCTCTCACCCACGAGGGCCTCAGGGCCCAATCTTCTGTCCAACTCTGTTACTTTCCACCTTCCCAGGGGTCACCTGTCATAGATATGGGAAGTAGGGTGTCAGGGACTTTTATTAGAAAGTTCCTGAACAGAAAACTGCCTGTCCTCAGGGAGGCCGTTCTGGAAGGCCCGATGACTCCAGGCAGGCAGAGGGAATGGTGCGTAAGCATCTGTGGTTCCATGATGACGGTCGCCGGCCCTCCGGGCTGCTGTTGTTGTTAGAGGAACGGCATTCACTGAGCAGCAGTGGTGTGCAGGCGAGACTCATGTAACAGCAGCTTCCCTCCCATCACTCTCTGTGGGCAAAAACGCTCACGCCAGCTTGCAGAGGGGACGCAGGGCGGTGGTCCCTTGCCCCAGGTCACGCACGCAGCTAAGGAGTAGCACAGAGCCAAGGGCCCTGAAGCGGAGTCTGTGGAGAGCCCACACTCAGCCCTCTCCCCAGAGCCTCGGGCTCTCTCTGCCCCGGGCTCCTTCCTGATGCTTAGGCCCTGGTTTCTAGAAGCCCACGGTTTGGTGGTGCCCTGGGGAATGGTGGGAGCCTGGTGAGGCTGGTGGCTGATCCAGCAGCATGTTCTGAGGAGGGCCCCTGAGGGTGACCCCTGGAGGCTGAGCATGTGGGGACCCCTCTCCCAGAGCCTGGCATGGTGGCCCCACCCACACACCCTCTGGCCACCCTCTTATTTCCAACAGGGACTCTTTAAAGAGCGATGACCAGCCTGCTAGGGGACTTCAAAGATAGTATTTGATGAGTTTTAGCAGCTTCAGCAAAACTCTAATTTGAATTTCAGGCGCTGGTGTGTGATTTCCTCGGTGACAGCTCCGAGGGACGCTCGGCTCGGCTGTCATCCTGCGGGGCCTCTGCTGGCTGCCGCCGCCGCCTGCCTTCCCGAGGAAGAGAGACGGCAGGCTGAGCCGAGCTGGGGCCCCACAGAAGCTCAGGGAGGAGAGGCGCACGCCAGTGACAGGGAGAGGGCGGGCGAGGGAGGGGACCGTGGAGCAGAGACAGGAGCTGAGTGAAGAGGGAGGCTGGAGAGGAGGGAAAGGGAGTCGAACAGGGGTGAGGCTGGGGACTGGGGGGAGGAGAGCCACAGAGAACAACAGAGGCGAGAGGCGGGGAGACAGAACCCAGAGCAGGGGCGCCTGGTGGCTCAGTGGGTTAAAGCCTCTGCCTTTGGCTCAGGTCATGATCCCAGGGTCCTGGGATCGAGTCCCGCATCCGGCTCTCTGCTCAGCAGGGAGCCTGCTTCCTCCTCTCTCTCTCTCTGCCTGCCTCTCTGCCTGTCTGTCAAATAAATAAATAAAATCTTAAAAAAAAAAAAGAAAAGAAAAGGCCAGAGAAGGGGGAGAGCGAGAGACAGACAGACTGATGGCCAAAATCCAGACTGAAGGAGTCAGCCAGAGAGACCAGACCGAGAGGGGAGCCCAAGCACAGAGGTGGAGATGGAGACCCAGGGAAGCAGTAGAGGGCAGGGAAGGAAGGAGTGGGGGAGGCAGAGGGGTGAATGGAGGATGGCAGAGGGGTGAGGATGCTGTGCCCAACTCGCATTTGCTGGGCAAGCTCAGTGCCAGGCCCACGGGCAGGGCCAGGGTCCCAGGGGAACAGACCGTGTCAGAAGAGGAGTCCTGCCTCCCAGCCCCTCCCCTCCCGCAGCCCCTCCCACCTCAGCTGGCGCTGCTGTGCCCGGGGTTAGGGTTAGCCCTGGGTCTCCCACCAGGGCTGCTCAGAACCACGTTCCACCCTAGCCTGGGCCCTGCAACGGGGACCTCTGGGACCCAATCCCAGGGCTGTGTGTAGGATGGGGCTCCTTGCCACGGAGTCGGCCCCACGCGGGCACATACGCATGCGGGCACACGCACTTGAACCCCCAAACCCCACACACAGAGCACTGGGAAAGAGAGAGGAAAGGGAGACACAGAAGGAAAGAGGGATCCAGGAGCAAAGGCAAGGTCGCTCCGTCTCTCTGAGCTGCGTGCGGTTTCCTCCTCTGCAGAAACTCTGGAGAGAAGAGCTCACATCCCTTGGGGTCCTGGGGAGGGTGACATGAGGTCACTCATGGGAAGGGTTCAGTCTGGCGCTGGTTCAGGTGAATCATCTCAACTAAAGGGGCAGCCCACCGACACACAGACCCTGGGTTCTGAGGTCCACGTTCCCAAAGTGTGCTCTTCCTGGGGAAGAGGAAGGCCGTGCCCACCTCCCCTCCATCTTCTCCTTCTAAGGTGAGCAGGGAGGAGGCAGGGAGGAGGGAAGGGGAGCCTTACTGGCAGCTCATACCTTCAAGGCCACACAGGTCTCCAGCCTCACAGTCCCTGTGACTGCCCTCGAGGCGGGCATTCTGCCGGGTGGGGAGGGACAAGGAGGGAGAGGCAGCCTTCAGCCCCACAACAGGCCTCCTGGGCGCAGGGGAGTCGGGGTGGCGGGCAGGACAAGACGAGCGTTCCTGCGCAGCAGTGCCCGGTACCACTGCCCTGGCAGCCGCTGGCCACATGTGGTTCGAGCCCTGGAAATGTAGGAAGCCGGAATTGAAATGCTTCTGTCTGAGAAAAATATAAAATAGCTCCTGAGTGTTTTTACATTAATTACATGTTAAAATGAAAATAACTTGGATGCATCGGTTAAATAAAACACATCACCTTAATCTCACCTGTCCCTCTTTACTCTTTGAGTCTGTGTGTTGCCTAAGTGAGCACACTCTTTACTCTTTTAATGTGGGTATAAGAAAATTCAAAATTCCATATAGGTCATATTATCTTTCTATGGGACTGCACTGTTCTGGAACGTCTAGGCACCCGAGACTCCAAGGTTCCATTTTACTGGTGAGGGGCTGATGCTGAGGCGCAGAAGGAAGGGCGCTTGCTGGGGAGGGGCATCTGGGAGAGTCGTACTTAGTCATCGGGAGCAGAGTGCAGAGACAAACACTGGTCTCTGGTGTACGCCGGCCACCAGCTCGCCAGCAGGGAGTGAGAAGCCACAGCTCTCGACAGTTCCAACAGGTGCACGAGGGTGAGGAGCTTGGATAGGCTCCTACTGGGGCTGGTGCAGGATCCCCACGCGGGGTCCTCCCGAAGGACCCAGGCCGGAGAATCACTGACGTCACCACGGAGGAGGAGGCTCATTTACGAAGCGGGGGGCAAGGCATAGCTGAATGGTGGGCGATTATGAAGGCTGCAGTCCTTACAGTTTTCCTAAAAGGCTGATGGGATCCCTCAGACCATGACCTGTTCCTGGACGAAGACCCTCGGGGAACCCGGCAGAGGGCTGTGTGAAGAACAAAGCCATCGTCCTCAGCAGACGCTGGCTGGGTGACGCCGGGCCAGGCCGTGAGCCTCTCTGGGCGCCAGCTTCCTCGTTTGCAGCCTGGGTCTAAGAGCGCAGGCTTTAGAACCCGGTGAATGCAGCCACTGGCTCTGCCACTTACCGATGACCTCAAGCTGGTCACTTCGCCTCTCTAGGGCCCCCATTCTTCCTCTGAAAAGTATGCCTAAGTCCTACCTCAAAGGATTGCTGGGAGGATGGGCAGACGACGGCCGGGCAGCGCTCAGCCCCCGCCGGCACCGCGAGTACCCGTTCGCTCAGCGAACAATGGCAGGGCACCTGCGCTGGGAATCCTGCAGTGAACAAGGCAGGCCAGGTCCCCACCCCTGCAGGGCGACTGCTGTCAGTGAGGAGAGAGACCAGTGGGTAATTTACGAAAGTTTAGATCGCAATAAGCAACATCAGAAAACCGAAGGAAGGCGGGGGGTGGACGGTGGCTCGGGACCGCTCTTTGCAGTGTGGACAGGGACCCCCCATCGCTGCCCCTCCCCCCAGCTCCAGGCAGGCTCTCCCTGCACAGCTGAGAGGCTCTGACAGGGGGCTTCCAGGGTTCCGTCCCAGGTCCACCTGCCAGCGGCCGTGTGACTTTGGACAAGTTCTTTACTTCCCCCAAGACCCCATTTCTTCACCAGTACGATGGGGATAGGAGCACCAACGAGGCTGCGCGGGCTCCTGGTGAGGGCCCCTTGCTCAGTCCACCCCGAGCGCCCCCTGGCCAGGCAAGCAGGGCAGCCACGGCGACAGCTGCAAGTCCCAGGATCGGGGAAAGGAGAAGGTGGAGCGGAGCCCGGAGGAGGACCGGCGGGCATCCTGGCCCCGGCCTGGGGGGAGAGGGAGCCGCTCCTCCTTCTCGCCCCCACAGTGGGACTGGGCACGCAGTGTGTGGCAGGGGCTATGGGCCATTTGAGAAGCCGGAGAGTGAGGTCCGAGGGAGTGGTGAGCGATGAGGAGGCTGGGGAGGTCGGCAGAGGAGAGGCCGGCGGGGGTCAGATCATGGAGGGCCCCGCCCGACTGACGAAGCCGCCAGGACTTCATCTTGGGCACTGTGGCAGGTGGAACCAGGGCACAACCAAGTCAGACCTCCCCTGACGGTTGAAAGGTCTGTGAAGACAGCTCTTTGGGGCCTTCCCTTCTCCGGCTCTAGGTCTCCAGGGCCTCGGACTGCTCCCTCTCATCCCCTTAGCACGCCCTGCACTTGGAAATCAGAGACTGGCTCTCAGGTGGACGGCCAGGGCTGAAGCCAAGCACAGAGCTCCTCTTTGGGCCTGTGCCTCTGCCTCCCTAAACCCACCCCTACCTGCGTCTTCTCACCCCACCCATGCCTGCTTTCAGCCGGTGGGTTCAAACCCCAGCTCCCCCACTTACTCCCTGTGTGGCTTTGGGGGACCCTCTGTCCCTCTCCTATAAAATGGGGAGGAATCTTGTGGGTGTGTGTGTGTGTGTGTGTGTGTGTGTGCTGCGGTATCTAGAAGCCATGACCGAAGGCTTCTGTGTGTCTCCATCCAGCACCCGTGTGAAGCAGGGAGGGGAAGAGATTGTGCTTATCTCCCATCTGAGGGTCAGGGGGGCTGAGACTGAAGGGAGGGGGTCTGTCCAAAGACACTCACGCAGCTCCATCAGGGGCATAGCCGGGACCAGGACTCGGGTCCTATCTTGGCACCTGGTCTAGAACTCTTTCCACTCTATCAGAGGGCTTCCAAAGCAGTATCTCAGGTTGAGGGCTGAAGCTCTAATGCGGGGCTTCCAAGCAACTTCCAGTAGCCCAAGGCCATTCTGAGCTGACAGGACAGGACAGAAGGATATTGTCTCCCCCCAAACCCATTCAGGAGGAATCATTCTATGTGGACGTCTGCTTTCTCTGTCCCTACACGGGGAGCTGGGATCCTCACTGGCCTTGCCCAGAACTGTCTATGCGGCCTGCTGGGGTCCTGCTTGGCCTAGTCTCTGGAAAGTTCCTGATGTTAGGGCCCCACCTCCACACCCGGCCCCAGCATGGCTCTTGTCATTGGTTATAAGGATGGCCTATTTTCTTGTCTGCCCTTCAGCAGATTCTGGGCTCAAGGGCACTGTCCCTTAGCATGGTGCCCTCCGTCCCCAGCACCAGAACGGAGCCCTCTATTATTGGGTAGTCAAATGAGTGTGTGCTCTAAGCCCCGGCCCTCCTCGCCTTCCCTTAACCTACTGTTTTGTATCCTTTTATTTTGGTGTTGCTCCCCGTGGAGTCTTATAAGACGTTTCGTCCCCTCATCTCCACACCTATAAAAATCTTGCGGGGACATACTGATGTTGTACGGTGTATGATTCTTCCCACCCTCTAGCAGGTGGATCATCATCCCCCTCGAGAAGACAAGCCTTAACCCAAGTCACCTGTGTGTCCTGTGGGCGGCTGCTAGGTGGCCTTCGTGGCTTCTTGGTGGGACATGCAGAGGGCAACACGGACGTCAGGGCCCATGTGCTGTCTGGATGGGTGTTCTGGGGGCAGGAAGCTCCGTCCGAGTGGTGGGGGCCCCGCTCCAAGGAGGGCAAGGGCAGGCTGGCCTCACTGGGGTTCCGGGAGGTCTCCGTGGGTGAGGTTTTTAAAGACTCTCTGGTCCAGACTGATTTTACTGATGGAGAGATTGAGGCCAAAGAAGGCATGTGGGGGCGCCGGCATTAGAGAGTCTGTAACGAGACTGTGAGTCTGTTGAGGGGAGGCTATGCTACTCATTCCTGTATTCCCCCCCTCTCCTCCTGGTGCCTGATATTGTGCCTGACTCTGTGTCCGGCTGGGGTTCGATGTGCTGGGCGTGGTGGATAGATGGACGGATGGATGGATGAACACATGGATGGATGGAAGAATGGACGGACGGACAAAGGAAGAGCAGACTGATGCCCAGTCTTTTCTGCACACTGAGGAGGTAGGGTCCAAACTGCAGCCCAGGACTTTAGAAAGCTCTGGTGATGCCAGGTGGGTCTCAGAAAACAGAATAGGAACGCTGGCGGAGTGATCTCTAATGCCCCGACTGCAGACTCATGCTTCAACCGCCCACCCTACACCTCTCTACTTCGGCCTTTCATAGACCTCTCAAATCTAGCAAGGCCCAAAGTCAACTCCTCGTCTTCCCTCCAAGACTCGCCCTCCTGTGGCTCTCCCCACCAAAGCACATGGCAACTTTCAGACCAGAAATCTTGGGCATCACCCTTGGCTTCTCTGTCTTCCCCTCGGATCCCACATCCAGTCCACTTCTATTGGCTCTACTGGCATCTGACCACGCCTCCCGACCACCCCAATACAAGCCGTCATCCCTTTCCTTACTTGGCTAACAAATGAGCCACTCAGAAACTGACTTGGGTCTCATTTTCATTTTAGAATTTCAAGTAATTTTGCTGTGATGAGATATGACAATGGCCTTTAAGCAATCCCCCACCTTTCACCCTTCTCTCCATATTTATTCTTTACCCACAGTTACAGCACCGCTCCTGAAACCTGCCAGTGGCTGGATCTTTAATGTGACCTCAAGGGTCTTACATCCTCTGGATCCTGATTTGTCGCCCTAGCTTCCTCTCCCACTGCTCTCTCCCTTGCCCACTCTGCTCTGGCTACAGCGCCTCTTCAGTATTCCTTAAACAGGCCATGTGTACTCCTGCCTCAGGGCCTTTGCACTGGCTGTTCTCTCTGCTGGTTGGGGGAGGGGTGTCTCTCCCCTGGACACTCAGGCGGCCAATTCCCCAAGCCCTCAGGTCTTTGCTGAAGTCATTTGCTGAGCCAGGCCTTTCCTGGCCACCCCACCTGAGACTCCAACATTGCGACATCGCCAACATTCTCCTTGACACTTGACGCTATCTAGCATTCCACATAGCTTACTTATAGTCTGTCTTCCATATTAAAATATGAGAGCAGGGATGTCACTCTGTACTGTTCACTGAGGTGTCTCTCATCCATCCTAGAATGCTGTCTAGCCCTTAATAAATGTTCCATTGATACCTGTCGAGTGAACGAATGAAGGACTTCTGGTCTGGGAGGTAGGAGCAGCGTGGCAGGAGCTCTTTTTCCTCAGTCCCTCAGCAGAGGCCCCAGCGCTCTGTGGACCGTTTAAGACACGAACACAGACAAATACCGTATAATCCCACTTCTGGGAGGAACCCAGACGGATTCATAGTGAGGGGGAGTAGAGTGGTTTCCAGGGCCTGGGAGGAGGTGGGGGGTGGGAGCGATGCTAACAGATTTGCGGCTTCCTTTAGGGATGATGATCTTGTTTGGTGGGTCGAGTCTCAGTATGAAATGAAGAGAAAGTTCTGGAGATGGGTGGTGGCAATGGTGGCACAATATTGTGAATGTACTCAATGCCATGGAAATTTACACTTAAAAGTAACTAAAATGGAACACTTGTTATGGATACTTTACTACAAAAAAGGCAAAAAAAAAAAAAAAAAAAAAAAAAAAGAACTGAGATTACCACATGCTCAGTATTGTGGATTACACAACATTGAGAAGTCCGAAAGACATTTTGGCTGGCGTGACTGGGGGCAACTTTCTGGAGTGGGAGATATTTGGGATGGGCCTTGAAGGACAGGGAGAAGGCGGGTGGGAAAAGTCTGGCAGAGGATGTGAGTAGAGGAAGGCCGGGAGCCGAGTTTGGCCCCGTGTATGTGTGCCTGGCTGGGGTACGGAGGCCCCACATTGGGAACCTACAAGCCCTGTCACCTCCCCGTGCCGGCGTGGATCTGAGCCTCCAGGAAGGCTGAGGGGAAGCTTCTGATGAGGAAATCGGGGGCAGTTCATGGTATCCAGGGGATCCTATCTCCTCAGGCCCGCCGGGTGGAGGGTTAGGATGCCCCCACGAAGCCAGGGTTCTGGGCTTGTTCACCCTGCCAGGTAGGCCTGACCTGAAAGACTTAGGGCACAGAAACACCAGGCCTCAGACCTTGAATCTCCCTGTTAGTAGTGAGGCCACAGGGTCAGCAAAGTGAGGGTAGAGCACGAAGCCTGGACTCCCTCTTCGCTGTTGCCCTGCCAGCGTCATAGTCCAGGCTACAGAGCAGACCCTCCCCCCACCCCCCACCCCAACCCACCTCGGCTGCCCTTTCTAGGGTCAGGCCCAGGAAGGGAGGACTAACCACTCACTGAGGGCCTGGCACCACGAAGGCTCGGGAGTATTATTTTACAATCCCCAGGGAAAGGCAAGTACTATTACCCTCCCCATTCACAGGGAAGGAAAAGAGGGCTCAGGGGCGCCAAGCGGCCTGCCCAAAGCCAGAACACTCAGGCTGACATTTGACACCCGGGCCGGGGGCTACCATGAGCTCTAGGCTTGCTTCAGACCAGGGCTCACAAGAAGGGCAGAGCCACTGTCCCTGTGTCCCACTCTCCTCCTAGGGCAGACCCTCCCCCCAGCTCTGGAAAGCTTCCTTCTCACAGGCCTGGATGCTTTTGTCCTTGGTCCCTGCCAGCTCCTCCCAGCTGTGCCAGGAGTGGGAACAGTCCCCTCAGCCTCATTGAGGGGACAGAAGGCGGGCTGTCCTGGACAGAAGCTGCCACAGGGGGCTCTCTACAGCCGGTGCTAGGGAGGGAGTCAGACTACTGGAGAGGGGGCGCTCAGGGGGTGTCTAATTCAGTCACGGGGCAGGGGTGCTGGAGAGGCTTGTCCAACGTCACGCGGCTCACGGGTGACAACGCATTTAGTTTTTCTACGGCTTCCGTTATAAATGTGCTGATGTGTCACCACAAATCTTGTTAGTTCCAAGATAAACAAAAGTCGCATGTAGATTTATGGCGTGCTTAGGAAAAAAAGTGCTTCATTGAGGCGAGCCCCAACTACCCCACTAGTCATCAGAAAGCCACAGACACAGCAAGGTGAGCCCGGCCCAGGGGGCGTGGCCAGCTCCGGACACTCGCTCTATGAGGACAAGGCTGGTGCCCCGGGCAGCACGCTCCTTGTCATGGTGTCCTCTCAAAGAAGCGGAAAGGAGAGGCTTTCCTGGCTGCCCTGCGGCCCCTTCTGTTTCAGGTCAGCGCTGGTCTGGAGCTGGTGACAGACGCGAACTAGAACGAGGCATCTTGTGTTCAGGCAATGAGACCTTTCTCGCTGGGTCATCGTGGACAAGCTCCTTCGCCCTGCTGAGTTCCGATGTAATCACCTATAAAATGGGCTAGAAGGGCTGTCACTGTAGAGTTTCAAAAGCCACTGGTGTGGACGACGATGAGGGCGAAAGCGGAGGCGGTGCGGGGCAGGGCTGGCGCTCAGGGCAGAACATCGGGCGCGGGCTAACTGTAGTGAGTGAGAGCAGGCGCCCTCCACCTTGCCGGGGCCGTGTATCACTTGAGTCCCTGTCCCCGCCCCACCCCCCCCCTTCATTGGGCACCCATGGAATGTCACAGGCTTCAGGGACTGACAGGGTTGGGCCTGGATCTGGGAGCAGCCACTCCCCATAGGACTCTTACCCAGCACGATCGTCATTAGCCACGGGTGACTATTTAAATTATAAGTTGAAATTCAATTTCTCGGCCACACTAGCCACATTTCAAGCGCTCGAAGCCACATCTGACTAGTGGTTCCTACGTCCGACAGTGCAGAACAGGCCATTCCCTGCACCGCTGAGAATCCCACTGGGCAGTGCTCGTCTGCTCACCTGGACGGACACGTGATGCCTGCGCCGGGGATGGTGCACGTGCTCTGGCCCAAGGCCGAGGCCAACAAATGGAAGGGCTCAGCCCACCCGTGCCACAAGGATTCTGGCGGAGCCCCAGATCCCCTTCCTCGCTGGGCTCGAGTAGTGCTTTTTCTTGCAAAGTGGATGTAATGCTGGGTCCAATGCTCTGATTGCAGGTCTGCTGCTGACTTACTGGGTGACCAAGGGATGTCGCCTCCTGGAACCTCAATTTCTTCATTGGCAAAATAATAATTCAAGCTCTTTTAGCCTCAGAGCATTGCTGCAAGTAAATGATTCAAAATGCTCGGAAATATGAGGACCCTAGTGACAAAGGGAGAGCACGGCGGAGCGGGAAAAGCCTACCTCTGGTGTCAGACAACCGGACTGCAGTTCAGCCTCTCACTAGCTGAGGACCCTTCCGCCCACAGAGGTGGCCGCGTCTCAGTTCCTTTGCGGTGAAAGGGGTAATAATGAAGACACCTAAACTTTCATGTTGCCGTGAGGCTCAGTAATGACCTGAAAATAGCCCAGCGCTTCTCAAGAGTAAGTAAGGCATTATGGGATTACCCTGTTGCCCATACAAACAAGAGGTTGGCCAAGCTGAGCCAACCATTTGTCACCTTGTCTCATCCGTGCTCTGCCTGCCTGAGAGCCCTCCTGCTCTGAGCCAGCACACCAGATTGGGGCAGAAACGGAGGCATCAAACGGTCCAAGACAGCCTGCTCTGTGGATGCCACAAGATCCACTGGGGCCATACGGCCAGGACTTTCCTCTAGGTGGCGCTGCGGAGCAGTGGGACGCATCCTAAGGAGCGAGGCTCCAGGCCATCCTCGGACCCCAGCGCTACTCCGGTTTTGCGGCTCAGAGTCATACAACAGGTGTTTCCTGAGCACCCGCCAAGCACCGGACACCAGAAATATGGGACACAGAGAGGCGGCTGCGGAGGAGGCCCTGCTTTCCTGGGACTCTGTCCAGCTTGGCCTGTTTTTCATCGGCCTCCCCCACCCAGAAGCCCACCTTACCTGAGCTTCAGAGGGACCCATGGGGTCTCTGCACTGGGGCATAGACCACCCCAGAGCTCTGGGCCCCCTTTGGGCATGACTGGTATTTTCCATTAACCACTTGCTACCTGCCATGACCTGTACCAAGGTCTTACATGCATCACCTTTAATCTCCACAATTACTGTGAGAGCTTTTATTACCTCCGTTTACAGATGAAGGATCAAGGTCAAGAGAAGCTTAATGTGCCCAAAGTCACACATCTAACAAGGGACAGGGCAGGGATTTGAATTCAGATCTGAAGAACTCGAAAGGGTGGCTCTGATCTGCCGCCTCTTATCTTGGCTTCTAATCAGATCCTCTGCGGTAACACGGCTGCTGTCTGGAAAACATTTTCCTTTTAGGAGGCCAATGATGGGAGAGGTGGGCAAGTTTGAGAAGCCCATCCAGCTGCCACCCAGGGCTGCCTTCCAGAGCCGTGTGTGCGGAGGAACCACGCTCGCACGCTCGCACACTCGCACACTCACACGCTCGCACACTCGCATCAGGCGGACCTCCGCCAGCCCTGCGGGGGCTCGAGCAGCTCCGGTAGCTGTCCTTCTGCTCTCTGGGGAAGAGTCTGGACTGAGGACAGGTGAACAAACCATCTAGTCCCGAAGCCAAGGCAAGAGGACATGACTTGTTGCTCCAGGACACCTCATCTCTAGCAGAAAGCAGCAGAGGTTTAGGCCTGCCTGGCTGTCTCAGGCAGGACGGATGCAGGGGAAGGGAAAGGACAGCGCAGGCAGGGAGCCTTGCTGGGTCCTGTGACGACCGTCCAGATGTGACAGACCAGGCTGCTAAGGACTGGGAACTACCAGGGACTAGATCTCTTCTAGCTGACTGGGTACTAAGAGCACGCTACAGAGTCAGACTGCCCATGTTCAAATCCCACTCGCGGGCAGTCACTTGTCACGGGGCTTCCCTGCTGTGGATCCCCTCCTCTGTAACCCAGGACAACAGCAGCTACATCATCACGGTGCTGGTGAAGGCAGAAGTACACAAAGATCTCCGTCCCATGTGCAACAAACACCAAGCACCTGACAGGCATTACTTACTATGAGACTATCTCTAAAAAATATTAACCATCCTGATGAAAAAGACAATGAGAGAGAGAGAGAGAGAAACAGCATTTGTAGGTACTTTAGGTCTTGGTCTGGACCTGCATGGATGTTTTCAGTTCTTACTTCTCATAAATAATCTCTGTCTGGCCAACAAAGTGATCAGGCCCCGGGAGCAGGAACCACACGCTGTTTCAGCCCCGCACAACCCAACGTCTACAGCACCTGGCACAGGACTGGGCCCACGGCAGGACCACCGAGACTGCAGAACTTTCAGGGAGAACAGACCGGGCAATCAGAACCTGACGTGCCTGGTTCACTGTGTTAACAGAAAGGACACACAGCCCTTGCCCTTGAAGGGGTGACGGTTTCGTGAGGGAGGATCTTAAGTGACCCTGTGACAATCTAGTAATCCCCATGCTCCAGATACGACACTGGCTCCCGCCTGACATCCGTCACCCTGTCCTGCGTGTGTGCAGGCTACTCCGTTGCTCGCTTTACCCCAGGTCCCCGGGCTCACAGGCGCGCTAGTCCTGGCCTCCCTGTGTGTGCTGGTTTTGCCCTGGACCCCGTGCAGACCACAGAGGTTTCAACCTTAAAACGAATGAAAAGCCATTTGGTCCTGTGCCAGCCCCGTGGGCCCCCTTCCCCATCCCCTGCCCATTTTTATTGGACCCTCCTGATGGCAGGTCTATGAGATCTCTCCTGGAGGGAATGGTGGGTCCCTGGACTGACCTTGTCCTGATGTGTTTGATCAGCTGTTTCTGGCCTGCGCTGGGGGAACCCGTGCAAGAAGAGCCAGCGGGGTGGTGTTTGATCAGAGCAGCGGGGGAGCTCTGGGCAGGGCTAGCTGTTCTTCACCTTCTGCTAATCTCTCCTCGGAGGACACAGGAAGTGGGATGTTCTGCTAGACCAGCCCCAAGGTAGCTTGGGGAACAGCCTCACTAGCGGGGTGAGATGGGGACGTCGGTTTCTCCCTGGGGGACGGGAAGGCAAGCGAGATGAGCAGCGTCAGCGTCTACTAAGCACCAAGCAGGCTGCCCAGTGCGCTGAGCTCGTGGAGCAGATATGAAGGTCTTGGCGGGCATCGGACCTAGGCTCTGGTAGCACCGGTAACAGGGCAGAAGACGGGACAGTTGCACAAGAATAAAGCCTCAAGGACGTTCCCCAGAAGCAATGAACCTAGACCCCCTCTTCTAGTGAAGCCCTGAGTACTGGGCTATTTACCAATGAAGCGTGCGGCCCCTTGGTCTAGGATAAATTCCCGTGAAGGCAGCCAGAAGCTACGTTTCTCTTTTCACCCAGACACATCCCTGAGCGTACAGGGAACATAAGACGGACACTGAAGACAGTGCTCCAGAGGCAGGGTGGGAAGGCCAGACACCATTCCGCACGCCGCGATTCCACTCCTCGGGTCTCACTACCTGTGCCCCCGACCTGGCATTCAGAGGCTGGCCCTGTACTCAGACAAAACCCCTTGGCTGTGCTGGTCCAAGCCAGGACGTCCGGTCCCCCTCTTGTCCTTGTTCACTCGGGTCTGGGACAGAGGTCCTGGGACTATGCAGTATGGCTCAGAGAGGTGAGGTTCACCTTGGTCTCGGGCACCCGGCCCTCTGTTCCATGCCCTCCATCTTAGGGATGTGCTGGGCCTTGCCCTTCTCTGCCCTCTTCCCCCAGGCTCTTTAGAAGGACTGGACATTGTAACGGACATCATTTCCAGAGCGTCTACATGCCGTTAGGAGTTCAGGAAGGCTTTGCCCAAGGTCATCCACCTAGTTAGTCTATGCCCTTTCCGCTGGGCCATCTAGCCTCCTACAGCAGCCTCCCAGGCCCAGCGCTAAGAAAATGGGACAGCCGAGGGATCCCTCGGCCCATTTCCTACCTCCTCACTTTCACCTTCATGGCTGGAGCCCCGCGGTGTGTTACAATTATCCGGGGCTGCCTAGGACGCTGCAAGGATTATTGCTCCTGATACAACGGAGAGCTCCAGCCTATCTGCAGGCACTGGGTAGGCAGGGGTACTCCTTCAAAAGGCCCTGTGGACTCTGGACAAGGATCCGCTCGTGCCACTCCCAGACTGTCCCAGGAGACGCGAGCACTGAGCCACCTCACCCCTGCTTTCCCTGGCTTCTGGGCTGACCTGACCTTAGAGGACTAGCAGGCAGGACAGGACAGATGGAAAAGATGGGACGTGCCTCCCCTTGCCTTTCACGCGGCTTCTTCCTGCAGAAATGCTGCACATCCTGTCCGTGCGCTGCCTGTCTGCGTCCTCGCGGGCCGCCAGCAACGTGACATTTCCAGCTATTTTCCACAAAAGGTTTCTGCTTATTTTATACTCATCTGCTCAGCACTTTGTGCTTTGGGGCAGTTGAGATTGAAGAGATAAATGAAAAGTGGTGGGTGTTGTAAGGTCTCCCGAGGGTTGAGAGGGAGGGAGGGAGGAGGGGCAGCGAGGGAGGGGGAGCGAGGGGGGAGAAAGGGAGAAGAGAAACGCGAAGGTGCGGGAGTGGCCACCACTCAGCACCGGCAGCCCAGGCGAACGGCTGGGCTGAGCGCCACAGGCAAGACTGAGCTAACAATTAGTCTCAACACCAAGTTCTTTAAAGCCAGCCTTGGAATTCCCTGTACCATTCTGTGCGGCCTGCCCCCCTCCGGATGGGGGCTGCGAGGGTGTCGCCCCCAAGGTCACGCGCTGAGGAAGTGGCACAGTGCGGATGTACCCCGGATGCACGTGCACACCCGCCTCTGAGACCACGCACCACGCTCAATCTCCGGCAAAGAGGGCTCTGGAACAGCCTCCACCTGATGGGACAGTCTCCCCTCCCCCCACCATGCTGGCAGGGCCCGAAGGTACAAGAGCCCCTAGAACTCCCTGTCAAGCCTGTGCCCACGCGACAGCTGGCCAGAACCAGAGAGGAAACAAGTCTCATTATAGTCCGTGTGAAACTCACGCAGCGCAAGTTTTTCAAAGTACATATTTTATTTATATAGAATAGAGCAAGTTAAATGAAAATAATGGTTTATATCTCAATTACACAGCATCAAGTCCTGGCTGGCTGTCCTGACTGGTGGGAGGTGTGGCTGGCCTTGGAAGAAGAAACGACCGATGAACATTTCCATGATTTGGACACAATGTGAATGAGCCCAGGGGATAATTTTTCTCAACAGCATGATCCCAGAGCACAGGCAGCTTCTCTCGTCCTTATAGGCACAGCTGTACACGGAGGAAGTTTCTGAGCCCTGGCTGTGCTTTGAGCTTCTGGCCCAGGTCCTACCAGCCCCAAGGTTTTCCATGGCAACAAAACAATCATCAGCTTGCCTCTGATACCCTCTCCAACCCCAAATCTTCCTGTTACTCCTGTTTTTTCCCTGCCTCCCAAGGGTCCCTGGGAAACAGTGCACTAAGTGGGGAGGGCTGAGGCTGTTATTCTTTCTTCGGGAGCAATAACTAAAGCGTCCTAGCCACTTTGCCATCACCGTCCTGCTTTCTGGCCCCAATTTAATACAAACACTCCTTATCCCCTAGAACCTTTCTATGTGAGGTCAGCAGTTTCTTCCATCCCTTAGGCAATTCCCAGATCTCAGACCCATGAGACTTAAAGGCACAGCCCTGCTGTGTGATCAGCGCGTGGTTACTGACATCACCTGCGGTGAGCAACTGAGGGGCCACCTCATCTTTCTTCTTGATTCTGAGAGTATCCCTGACTTATTTAAACCATGAACAGAGAAGGGGACCTTCCCCCCATTTTGTCCCTCCGCACCCAACCAGCAGAGCGCCTCCCCGAGGGATGAGGCCGATGCTGGTGGTCAGCGGGAGGGGAGTCAGAGCACTTCCACAGAGAAGGTCTGGATCACCGGGGGGAACCCAGCATTCACAGCACAGTCCTTGCTACTTACTGGGCTCCAAGTTTTCTAAACATAAATCTTTTGAGACAGAAGAGACGGGCTTTCTTACCTAAACGAGTAAAGAGCTTTGCCTTTGCCTCTGCCTCTCTGCTGCCCGTGGCTGGGTGCTGCTCACGTCCTTGGGACAGCGCCATCCTCCTCTGGCACCCCTGCTCTTCCATCTCCTGTCGCCTCACTTACCTGGGATGGCAAATCCTGTTCCCTAAGTGATCCCCGTTACTCCCACAGAATCAGACTCCAGCTGGGCATCTGCCTGCCTGTCCTTCCTTGCCGGCTGCCTCAGAAGCTCTGGAAGCAGAGATAGTCCAGGGTCCTAATGGGACATATTCAGGCAGGGGTTCCAAGAGGTCCACAGCCTCCTCCACACAACCACAAATACCCCCAGGATTCAGCCTGGAGGCCACCAGGATGCACCCATGGCAACAAGGCAGAGACCCCGCTGCCATGGGAAAGCAAGTGAGGGGGACCAAGGGGAGCACGATGACAATGTCCTCTGTGCAGACATTCCGGAGGTCTCCTGGGCAGCAGTGGGAGGAAAGAACAAAATGGCCAAGTGAAGCTAGAACAAGTCTTCCTACAATACAACCCGCGCCTGGGCACCTCTCGGAAGTGACACTATAAAACTGCCACCAGTGCAGTGCCCCGCAGAGGTCCACTCGGAGCAAAGGCTAAATGCAGGACACACCTTTCCTCCTTCCTCCCTGGAAGCAGCACAGGGTCTGTGCCTCCCACCCGGCGGGCCGCGGGGTCGGTGAGGCGTGTCAGGCGGCAGCTGCCACCTCTCTGTATGCCCCCCCGCTTGGGAGCTGCTAGTCCTCGATTACGCAGCAAACCCGTGCCCTCCATTGGACACCCAAGCAAGGAGTTCTCGGGACTTGAAAGGATCCGAAACTTGGTTTAAAAACTTATAGCTTTCTTTCATCATGAGACTTCTGAAAAAAAAAAAATCACTTTCCCCTACAAGCCCTTAGCAATTAAGTTTTTATTTGTCTTTTGGCTGCAAGCAATTCTGAGGATGCAGTCCCCACCCACCGCCGCAGAGCCTCAACTAGTGGGCGGGGCCGGGCCACGCTGGTCCCTTCCAGAGCATTTCCTCTGGTGCCAGGGGGAGACCCAGCGCCCTCTGCCCCTTGCTGGTCATGAGCTCTCCAGGTCCAACAGCCCCCAGACCGCACCACCTGAAGAGAAGCCAGCGGCGGCGGGAGCAGTGAGGGCTGCGCGTGGAGGCCACGTCTTCAAGGTTTGAGCACCATCTTCTGGTCAGGTTCCGGCTTCTGAGGACTTGCCTTTGAAAACTTCATTTGCTCCAGAATGGAAAGATCCCTGAGCTGACAAGCTCAAGCTGACGTGCAGATCAAGATGAGGACACAAGTGGAGGCGGGAGGAGGGAGCTGCCCGGCGTGTGGGCCCGCGCTGGAACTCAGCCCCTGCGCACAGGTGGACAGACGGCCGCAGCAGCCACGCCGGGCGGTGGCAGGGCTCTGCCTTTGGTCCTACCAGCGGCGTGCGGAGGCCAGCAAAGTCCTGACCGTGTCCCAAACTGACCCCTGGTCCCTGCTTGTACCTGGGGACGTGAAATGTGCTCGGAAAGACGGCGCGGGCGTGTCCTCTGCCAGCCCCCAGCCGGAGGGGGAGTGATGAAATGTGCACCACCCCTGCCAAGGAAGAAGTCGCGTGAGGGGGCAAGCAGCCCTGCTTGGTGTGTAAACACGCCACTCACGAGCAGACTGTGACCTTCTGGCACCAGGGAAAGGAAGATAAATGCTAGTCATTCCCTCCGAACGGTGGGAACCTACATCCATCTAATTGCACTTCATAATGGATTCCACAAACCATTAATTATCAGATTATATTTTAGGAACTGAAGATAAAAAAGCTTTGTGAAATTCAGACTCCGAAGGATCACTAGCCTGCAGTAACAGCCGCCGCCTGGAAGAGGCGGCCAGCAGGCCACTCCCAAGGCATCGAGAACGTGGCGGGAGGAGGAGCCAGAGCGCCCCGGCACCCGGCACTGGCGCTGGTTCATGGGCCATGCCCCAGGCTCCAGAGCAAGTGACCGACAGTCTTGGCTTTGAGGAGAACACCGAAGACCGCAGGGACAGCCCTCGGGTACAGAACACCGCAGAGAAGATCCTGGAAGGGCAGGGCTTGTCTCCGCAGCTGGATGGCCGCACACGAAGTGTATCGCAGAAACCCTGCAAGGCTTGGTTTGGGGAAGGGCGAACTGTACCGGCGAGGTGGGACTCGGCCTGTGTTAATGCTCTGCTTCCTGCTCTGCCGCCACCAGGAGAGGGCCGGGCCGCCCAAGCGGACGGGAGGATGACAGAGTGAGGAAGGCCTCCGGTGTGCTCCGGCCGGGGGTGGGGGGCGGCGGTCTCTGTATGGTGTGCTGGTGCTTTTCTCTCATTTCTAAATGGCCACGAGGCCCCGGCAGCATTGATAGCCCCAGTGTGTGGACCGTAGGCCCACGGCTGCCTGCCATTCTGCACAGCGAAGGTGGCCAGCGCGCGGCACCTCTCTGATGGCCTGGTCACCACTCCCACCCCACTGCTCACCACAGAGGCCACAGCGGGAGGCCTGTGGGAAGGAGGCCTGTCCCCTGGGGAGGGCGGCAGTGTCCGAGCCAAGGACACCAACACCGCTGGTTCTCTGAGAACAGAGTGAGTGCGCTCGGTTGGTGCAGGCTACGATGCTCGCTACTCGGGACAGCCAGGGACGGAGGGCAAACCGCAGGCTGCAGAACGTTCTCTATTGCAAATGCAGGACCCTCCATGGGATGAGCAGCCACTCACTTGGCCTCGCCACAGATCAGGGTCACAGTGCCATCGAGCAAATCCTCCACGGTCACTGCCACAAGCTCAGAGCTGGTCTGAGAGGTCTGCGAATCTGGCAATGTCACAAACACCTGTGACCCAGCAAGCTGGGTCTCCTCCAAAGTGATCACCTGCTCCGTCGGGGCCGCCGGCTCTGGGGCCTGGATAACCTGAAAGGGAAAGACCGTGAGGCTGCTCTGGGCAGTGTCTACAGGGAGCTCCCCAGAATTTACATGGTTTTTGTCTCACGCTGTAATGATGATATTTATGTTTTCACCTGAGGAGAGCAATTACATGTGCCTAATGGGAAGAGGCAAGTCTAACACACCAGCGATGCAAAAGAGAAGGCAGGCAAACAATTTAAATAACTCTGTGTGCTAAATTGCTGTAATTTAGCTCAGTACGCCATCTCAGGGTGCCCAGACTCTATGATTACACACCGGTGAATACCGGTTCAGTTTCCTACACTGGGTTTTCCTGTCTCGAGGATCACACTGCGGAGGTAAGGGCCATGTGAAAGGAATGCTACTTAAAGTGGTTAGTCTCGGGCTTGACCCCGGAAATGGAAGGAATTACCAGAAGCCTTGGCTGGCCAAAGGTAGTGTCTGGCCCTCAGGTGAACAAACTTCTTTGGCGGCGACACCATTCCAGAACTCAGGAGCAGGAACGAGTGGAGGAAATGTGGCTTTTATCAACTCCCTCATTCGCCACCCCCCAACGCCCCTACTGGGAGCCCCACGCAGGCCTCTTCCATAGCTGTCACCTGTTCAAGGGGGGTCAGGGAGACCCCGTCTGTGGTGAAGCACACCCCGTTCCGGTCCCAACCTCCAAACTGATGCTTGTGACCTGTGGGGACTTGGGGCAGCTTGGTGCCCCCTGATATTTTCAAACCAGAGAGCCTCTGTGGGCATAGCCACCCTGGCCCTCAAGAACTAGCCACGAGTGGGGAGCAGAGTGCTAGGCCTGAGTGGGCAGAAGGGGGAAGCTAAACTCAGCTCCATGTCTGTGTCGTGGCGGGGGGTGAGAAGATGGATTATGGTGTTTAATCAAAAATCATCTAGGACAGTAGTTTTCAAACAGGTTTTCTTTTTCTTTAGGAATGGGAGCCTTTTTTTTTTTCCCTTTTTCCTCAAAGGACATCTTACCAAGAATCCTAATATATAAAAAAAGATCAAAGCAGAGACATTCCGGGTGACATGGCGGCAGGAATTCCGCTGCAGCCCGCCCACCTGACCTGCCCTCTGCTCGCAGAGAGGCCTGTGAGGACACGGTTCATCAAGAACCTCTCTGTGGGGCTGGACAGTGGGAAGGTCCAATCAGTTAACAGCGCTGCTCCCGTCCGTCGACAGATGATCCACAGACCTGCATTGCTTTTCCTTGTCCGCCCACCCTCTCCGGAGAAGACAGGAAGAGGCGAGCTTCTCCCCCAGGTAAAGGTGAGGAACTCTGACATACCCGGTGTCCTGGGCCCAGCCTAGAGGAGCTATTGAAGTGTTTCAGCAGTAGGGGGGTCCCAACAGCTCACCCCCCTTTCTCCGAGATTTCCTGCCACTCCTGCCACACCCCACGGTGTTCTGCAGAAGGTGGGGAAGTGTGTGAATTAAGACAAAGCAAGGTTGTTCTGCTTTTGGAAATTCTCCCTCTACCCAGGGGCCATTTGCAGGTGCTCCCCAGGAGACTAGAGTGTTCTGTTCTGTTTGGTAAGGGGCCCAGAGAGTCGCTTCTATAAGGCCCTCTTAGTCATGTTATTACGTATGGGATCCTCTGGGAGCCCCCAAGAGAACGGCTGGGTGGTGTGGCAGAGCTGCCTCCAGAGAAACCTCGGGACCCCCGCGTCAGCACCCTCGTGGCGGGTGGCCCCAGAATCACCTGTACCACCTGGGAAGCTGCCGCTTGGGGTTCAGAGCCCATCACCTTGGGGTGTTCGGATTCCAAGTGACCATCCAGCTGGGCCTGGGAGGTGAAGAGCTCCCCACAGAGCTCGCAGGGGAAGGTGCTCTCGGACTGCTTGAAGTGCTCCATGGTGACGTGGTGCTGCAGCGCTCCCGGGAAGCGGAAGGTGGCTGCGCAGTACAAGCACCGGAACGGCTGGGACCCTGGAAGAGGGGGACAGAAAGGACGGGCTGCGGGCAGAAAGCCTGAGGAAAGGAAGAACAGCCGAGGGGAGAGGAAGGAGCAACCAGGATCGAGGTGTAGAGGCAGATTCAGGTTCGGTAGCACCCGAAGCTTCTACGATCTGGGGGATCCTCCTCAGGAAAGATAAGATAACATGACAAATACAGGACTAGGTCCCACGCAAGCAAGGGGCTCCGCAGCCACGCTTCGCCAGCATTAGCTCCAGAATGACTCTGCCTCAGCTCAGGGCCAGGCTTCACTCAACTGTGGACCAGGATGCTGAGGACACCGTACCTCATCAAGTCTACAAGGCATGCTCTGACATCTCTGACCCGGGTTCAAGGGCATCTTATGACCACTACAGGCCACGCAGCAGTGGGATGTAAAATCACCAATAACCATGTGCACACGGACTGCTATGGTGGCAGCACTGAGACCTGCGAACTGTGTGTGTCTGTGGCTTCCAAGAACATCCCTGAGACAGGAGTGGTGCACGTTTTTAACTCCCAAGAACCAAATGGTTTAGGAGGGATGAGTAAGGGGCAGATGTTCAGCTACATCCCTAAGCAGCAAGAGTAGACCAGTTTTATGTCATGCTCAAGGGACTGAAACTAACGGCCTGCTGTGCCCCACCGCCGGTGCTGCTGGTGGCGGAGCACATGCCACGTGTAAGCACACGTGCCTCGACCGACAGAAGTGAAAGCTGCTCTGAGAGGTGGGATGCTCACCATGATTTCTTTCTCGTATTTTCCTTCTGATGTACCCAGAGTGTGTAAAATCTCTGCCAAATTAAGCCCAGAACAGCATGCAGAATCACCTGCAAATTCTAAGTGACGATGTAGTTTAATTGGCAGTTTTTCTTTTCTTTTTTTTTTTTTAAGATTTTATTTATTTATTTGATAGAGAGAGAGCAAAAGCAGGCAGAGAGGCAGGCAGAGAGAGGGCGGGAAGCAAGCTCCTCGCTGAGCAGAGAGCCCGATGCGGGGCTTTATCCCACGACCCTGAGACCATGCCTGAGCCAAATGCAGGGGCTTAACCCACTGAACCAGTTTATCTTTCTTAATGGTTCATACAAGACTAGCATTTTAGATTTGAGGAGACATGGCAGCAACAAGGACAATCTCAGGTCACGCTGGAGGGATGCTCACGGATGCCGGGCCTTACACGCTTTCTGGGTACTAACGTATTTCAATTTGCAGTTACCCTGCAAGGAAGGAAGCACTCTGACGTCAGTCCCTGTTTTACTGGTAAGGAAACAGAGGCACAAGTCCGTTTGGTTACTTGGTCTGGCCTGCATGGCTGTGGATGGTGGACAGGAGACACACCAGGGCAGTCCAGGCCAGGAACATCTCACAAGGGGCACTGACCTGAATGCTGGCACTTGATGTGGACCTGTAGCAAGGCCGGTGTGGGGAAGAGCTCCTTACACTGGTCACATTCGTGGAACTTCATATCTGTGAAGCACACAAGGAAAGAAATGGTGGGAACCAACTGGAGGACAGCTCTCTCAGGCTGCAGAGGGCGGCGATGGCCAATACTTAGCAAGCATCTACCAAGTGCCGGGAACCTCACAGCTCTGAACTTGCAGAACAATCTGGCGTAAAGGACACCAGATCGGAGCCAGGCCGCCCGGATGGAAGGAGGGCTGCTCTAAGAATGGAGTCGGAGCGCCACCAATTGCACAGCACGCGCCTCGCACACAGGACATGCTTCATGGCTGTGGTGATTACCCCAGGCTGACCGGCAAGGGGGTAATGTACTGACTTTCTGAAGAGAAGGAAACCGGCTCAGGCAAGAGAGGTCACTTGCCAAGGTCATGCGGCATGTGGGAGTCAGGCTTTCCGCCCGAGCCTGTCTGCCACTACAACCACCCGTCCCAGGTCCCACCGTGTACCAGCGTCCCTCAGCGCTGGGAGCTCACAGTGCTCGAGGCCCCCAGGTTTGAGAACCACTGCCACTCAAGCTACTCTTCACTGCTCCTGATGGGCCAGCGTGGCCTCCTTCAGGTGTGCTGGGACAGAACAAAGGCCACTGCCACACACACCACAGTACAGAACCGGAAGTTGGGATTTTTGGCTGGAGCCCAGGATGCTGTCATCGAGCCACTCCCACTCATCAGCTCACAATGGCGGCCTCAGGCACCCCAACTTCACCTGCATGCTCTGCCTTGATGTGCTTCTTGTGTTCAATGGTGTTGGAAAAGGTTTTGTCACAGGAGCTGCATTGCAGTGATGAGAATTTGGAAGACCGATGGTTCTGAGCGGCAAACACATCAGGGTGGTGGGTCCGATTGTGGTACCACAACCCAGACAATTGCTGTAAGGAACATGGCGAATGTTAAGTCTTAGAAGGTTCCAGCAAGCTGGAGAGGTCCCAAGGCCCTCGTGAGACAAATGAGCTTATGGATCTAGATCACACTCTCACCATCACACTGAGTGCTCACGTGAGAGGAAAGGCTGGCGGCTGGGGGACCAGGCTCCTGTGTATTTACTGAGAGACCACTACGGGGCAGGGCACAGCCTGGTCCTTCAGAAACTCTCACCCTTCACAATAAGCCTATGAGGGAGGCATCAGAATCTTTCTAGTGAGGTGAGCTGAGGCACACAGCGGTTAAATGACTTGCCCAAGGTCCTATCAGTAAACAGCAGGGCCAGAATTCAATCCCTGGCCTTCCCACCAGAGCATGTGAGCTGTATCTCACCGCGTCCCAGAGGCCCAGGGAGGCAGCAGAAAAGCCTGCTGAAGCAGAAGCATGCGCGGTCCCTGCTCCTTCCCAGGTTCCAGAGCAGCCCGGAGACACTCTCACCCCACAGTTCCCGGCTTTCCCAGTGGCCAAGCTGATGCCTTACTCAGCTCTGTAACCCTGAGGCCATAGCACCAGGTGTGGTCCAAAGTGAGCTCTCCACGTCTGCGGAGCTGCATTAGCCGCGGTGTTTCTGTCCCTACATCCAAATCTTACAGACGTCACAAGAACCATTTTTTCTCTGCAGTTTTAGAGTTGAGTTTCTCATATGTGGTTTCTTTTTAGTTCCATATGGGGTTTCCCTTTAATTACATACCAAATTCTACGGTGAAAAAGCAGACCCCTTCCCTAGGAGTTTAAAAACAGCGACAACAACCCAGTCATCGTGCTAAACAAGGTAACTGCAGGCAGTGTTACACGGCCCATTGTCACTCTCACATCCCCTGACACACGGGCTCAACGGGCTGCACAGAGTGTGAGTGTCCAAGGGGAAGAGCAGTATTCAGCTCGTGACAGGGCTGAGATCCAAGAGAAGAGCTGCAGGAATTCTCGGCTCCAATTAAAGCTCCCAGCTGCATCACTCTGACCAGATCACCTGAGAGAATCTCAGCGGTTATGAGCTGCATCCTTCCTGAGCGGCAGCCACCTCGTCCGCTCGGGGACTCCGGGCAGATGCAAGGGAGGGCAGGCCGGGGACGGGGGAGGTGCTCCGGGCCGAGCGCGTGGTCACCTGGTAGGCCTTGTTGCAGATCCCGCAGCTGAAGGGCTTCCCGCCGACGTGGGTCACCATGTGGCGCTCCAGCATGGAGGGGGCACTGAAGATCTTCCCGCACGTGGGGCAGGGGTGGTACTCCTTGGAGTGCACCTCGTGGATGTGCCTGCGGTGGTCCTGCAGCGTGGGGAAGCTCATCCTGCATTTCTTGCAGTCGTACGGATCCTCGATGTCTGGTTTCACGGACATCCGCGGGGAGAGAGGGAGGGAAAAACACCACGGGCAGCCGTCAGGAAGGCGCGGCAGCTGGGTGCGGTTCCGGGTGCGAGGCTGTTTGGAGGTCAGGCAGGGCCGCACGCTCCGAGGACCAGCAGTGAGTGTGGCGATCGCCTGACCACCCCCCCACCTTTGTCCGGGGAGGGGGGGGATGCCTCTGAGGCTTCTGTACGAACCCCTCTGCGGCACCAAGTAGTTCGTCCCCATTCCTCACGTTACATCCTACAAGTTCAATTCCATTTAACTACTTTGCAGGGAGGACTGCCCTTGCTCTTCCCCTGCCTGCGCTGGGCATTTCTGAGTGTTCTCATGTTCTGCAGAGATTTCCAACACACTCCCCAGAGCCTCACTGTTTGCTCTGTTGTCAGCGTCTGACTGACAGGAAGGATGCTTCCTTGCTCCTCACCTTGGATTCAACAATAAAAACATTCTCAATGTTTAATGAGTACAGCATGACAGCCATATTCTAAGTGCCTTACAAATATGAACTCACTCTAACCTTCCAATAACCCTACATGTGAGATCTATTATCACCCTATTTTAGAGATTAGGAAAAGCAAGGCTTCGAGAGCACCCGGTGACACAAGTGGGAAATGACTCAACCGGGTGACAGTCGCTGCTCTCACTCTCAAGGCTGTGCTCTGAGCCACCTGCTTAACTAGACACGCCAACTCTTCAGGGAGGCCTCAGAAGTAAGAACTAGCACTGAGGAAGGATACATCTGCCATCCCTGTGGCAAGAGATTTCAGTTTTTCTGAAAGCAACAGAAAGCAGCACATTTTAATAATAAAATCCTTTGCCTACTAGCCAATCTTAACGTGTGCACGGGCTCCAATTAATTCCAGAATTTGGACACACGGCAGCACTCGGTATCATTAACTGGTGTCCCTGTGGACATGAGCTCCGAAATCTCAAGTCTACACTGTCTCCAAAGACACGGGGTGAAGCAGTTCTCCATATGCTACGACGCAGGCCTGGGAAACAGGCAAGCAGTGGCCTGGGAGAGGGCCCTGGCCGCTGGCCTGCTGCCAATGACCTTTCCCAGGACACGGAGGTCTTTGGGCTCCTCTTCGTCCTGACAACTGATCAGCCCCACCATCTCCTGGCTCCTAAGTAATGCTACCAGGAAGAGGAGACCAGAGCAGAGCATCCAGAGCAGAACGTCCTTTGAATAGGTCGAAAGGACATCAAAATGATGGCACTAGATCCAAGCCAGACCTCTCATCTGGGCGTCTACTGCAGCTGGATATGGGGACTTGTGAACTCCCCAGGGGAAGGGGCTGCACTGTACGTATGTCCAGCATCGCCCCGGGTCCAGCCCCATGTCAGGGACACAGGAGTCCTGACAACAACCTTTGTTGGCTGGCTGATAGTATATCTGAAGTGTTGACATAAAGGCCATGTTTGTGAGGCACTGTTTTTGCAGATAGCTAGAAACTGGTGTGTGGAAAACGGGGGTAGGGAAGGGAGGAGGATATGCAGGGTACGTGGCACGCCAGAAAGACAGGCTTTGATGGCGACAAATGGCACCTGAGAGGGTTGCTTTTACCACCAATACTCCTATCTGGTGTTTACTGAGCATCTTCTGTGGGTCAGGCAGAGGCGTTCATGCTTCACACGGGATAGACACCTTATTAATTCTCACAGCAATCCAAGGCGGTGGCATTATTACTTTTCCTCATGGACAAAAGGGGCATGGGGGATTGGAAAGGTAAAGAAATCTGTTTAAGGTCTCAAGGTAGTGAATGGCAGGGTCAAGGTCCAGTTCCAGGCCCTTGTGGAGTCGGAGCCCAAGCTCCTAACCCCCCCACAGCTACGCCGTGCTGCTCACCCTCACTGCAACGAGTCTGCTGGGGGAGACGGGACGTGGCTGCAGACGCCACCCTGGCCACTTCCCGAGGCTGGGATGAGGATGCACAGAGTTTTCTTTGCCTTCCTGTGCGTGTGTTGATTAGAAGTGTGTATTGTCTGTATCAGTTCCGGTAGAAGTGGAGAAAGGTGGGGGCAGACCCCACTACCTGAGTGGCTCCAGGGGCACAGGGGAGGGAATATCGGGCAGTAGGCTTCCCAGGTCGGGAGGGGGGCGAGAGCAGGGACCACTCACGACAGTAGATATTAACTCAGACAGCGTCCGGCTGCTCCTCGGGGAAAGGTGGGTAGGACTACAAGATGAGTTGGGGAGGGAGGGGGCAAGCAAAGAGCAGCTCAGTGGACTAAAGGGAATATTCTGGAGCTCTGCAGCCTGTCTGTTACTGAGGCTCTCCTTCAAGCATAATTTGCCTTTGTCAGGCAAGCAGTGCCAGGTGGGCTAAAAAGGAGACAAGGAAACAGCTCGGACATTACACAATGACATGTTAAAAATGGGATTTTTCTTGAAATAGGAATGAGGGACTTGGTTTTGCTGGAGAACAGGGGAGGGGAAGACACCAAGTGGGGACTGGCTCTGGTGGAGTGACAACTTCTGTCATGATCGTTACACGCCTTCTTAGAGCCAGGCCTGGCACCGAATGCCTGACAGCCGCCATCCCAGTACGTACTGTGAAAGGTGTGCAGGTGGATGGACAGGCCGTTGGCTTGCCGGAAGCCCTTGCCACAGTCCCTGCAGACATACGGCTTGTCCCCAGTGTGGGTCCTCACGTGGCGGGACAGCTCAATGGACTGGGCGAACACAGCATCACAATACTGGCAGGCGTACATTTTCCCTGGAAACAGCACGAGTTTCCTTATTAGAAATAGCACCAAACACGGAAGGCATCCCTAAACACAAGATCACACGGTAAGGCACGTGTCGGGGAATACAATCTGGGAGACGGCGTCAAAACCACATGCAATTTGTAACACCCTGGGTGAGAGGTCTGCGCCCTTCTATCGGATGGCACCTCGCACGGAGCCGATGACAGTGTGGCCTCCCTCCCCTGCGGGATAAGAACAGAGTCCTCACACACAAGACCACCCATCTGTTAACCAGGCCCCTCTAAGTTATGGAAGAGCTCATTCCGCTCCCAGAAAACAGACAGATCCTCCTGCCCAGAAACTCCTGGGTCTGGATCCCTGGCCACATGCACCATGTGGAACCGCGACCGCACACGGAGGTGACAGACAGGGCTAGAGAGAAGGGAAGCCTTCCCCTGCTGACTTGCTATGAAGTTATTATAAATCATCTGGCTTCTCTGTTCCCTCACACACATAATGGGAATACAATGACCAGACTGCCAAAGACTGTTGGGAAATAGAGGTAAAGAGCAAGGCTGGAAAACTGGCATGTGTAAGAAACCACCAGACCAGCTGTGCCTCCAGGGTCCCTTCTGGGCCAGCAGAGAAGTGGAGAAATCAGTGAGGTGAGAGTCCAAATCCCTCAAATCCGAGGTCTATTTCAGCTACAGCAATCAACATCGTTTGCATTTTTCACATGTTGGGCTTTGAAATAAGATTTTGTTAGGAAAAAAAGGGTTTCTTCGATCAAGAGTTGAAATTATTGAGAAGCCCAGGACTCAGCCCTTGGCCGCCTGCTTTGTAGATGACCTTAGCTCAGAGCTCAGATACCATCTGTACCCTGAGAATGCCCACAGTCCTAGCTCTGGCTCCCAGCTTCCCCTGTAACCACGACTTACACATCCAACCTCTTACTTCTGTCCTTCTCTGTGTGGAGCGCACACCTATCCCTCAGACAGAGCTCCTGAGGCTCCGTCCCCGGCACCCCCATGGCCTGCCACCAGCCCCCAAGCACTCCAGTTCCGTCCACTGCAGGGAAGGGCAGGGCCACACACTTGGCTGCTCATCCAGAAACCCCACAGCCGTCCTTAACCAGCCGCCCACCACGGGTCCTAGCACTTCTGCTTCAACACAACCCCAAACCTGAATGTTTGATGACTGCCCCCAGCATGCCCTCGCTGAGAGCCCCGACACCTCCACACCGGACGACTGGCTGGCCCTGCCTCCCTGTGAACATGACTCTTCTCTTATTAAAGCAGACTGCCGAGAGTGGCCAAAATTAACTCCAAATTAACTCCAAAGAAGTCACCTCCTGCTGCTCCTCTGCTTATAGCTGGCCCATGGCTTCCTGCTGTAGAATCATGGCCCCTGAGGGTGCCCATGACCTAACGCCCCGAAACTTGGGAACATGTTCCCTCATGTGGCAAAAGGGGCTCTGCAGATATGATTAAGTTAAGGGTCCTGAGATGGGAAGACTATCCTGGATTATACCAGCAGGCCCAATGCCATCATGGCTTCTTTGGAAGAGAGAGCAAGGAGGGTCCAAGGAGGAGGCCCAATGGGGGAAACAAGGACGTGGCCATGAGCTGCGGAAGCCACACAACCTCTAGAAGCTGGGAAAACGAGGAACAAGTTCTCCCCCAGACCTTCCAGAAGGAACACACTCACCAAAACTTTGACTCTTCCTTTGTTAAAATCTCGTTTGGCTCTTTAACCTCCAAAGTAGCAAGGTAATACATTTGCCTTGATTTTAGCTACCGTGTCTGGCAATTCATGACGGCAGCAACAGAAACCAGCCCACTCTGCGTAAAAACCCAAGTCCTAAAAACAGAACAAACTAAAACAACAACAAAAAGTCCTGACCCTGGCCTCTATGGCCCTACACCTGGCCTCTGGTGAGCTCTCTGGCCTTCTCTCCCACCGCTCTTTCCTTGTCTGCTCTGTTTCAGCTCCTTCTAGTTCTCTTGTGGTGTCTCAAATAGGTCAGGCTCATTCCAGGTGCGGGGGGCAGGGTCTCTGCGCTTGGGATGCTCTTCGAAATCTTCCGCTGGTTCCAGTTCTCACGTCACTCGCCTACACAAGCCTCACGTCTCTGAGGCCTTCTCTGATGACAGCGAACCCTGCTGATGATCCCGCTTTATTTTTCTTCCTAGTAATGACTACTATCTGAATTTACACTACACATTTGTTTATGGTCTCTCTTACCACTGGAAGTGAACTCCATGGCACCTCGGTGCGTATACACACGCCTGGTGCCTGGAATAGTGCTGTAGAAATTCATTTACTCAATGAACGTTTACTGAGGGTCGAGTCTTGCTAAGTACTATTCCAGTGATGCAGCAGTTGGGGGGGTGCGTGGGGAACTAACAGCTCTACCTCGTGGAGCCTGCATTCTAACGGGGGAGACTGACTAGAAACACGAGAAATTAATGAAGTAGGTAACATTTCCTGCGACGAGCCCTACAGCGGAGAACAAGGCAGGGGAACTGGAGCTGGGCTGAGATTTTACACGGGGTGGCTGGGAAAGGACTCGCGGGGAAGAGCTGTGAACAAAGACCTGAAGGAGGTGAGGAGGGACGACAAGAAAGCCTTGGAGTGGAGGGAAGGGCGAGAACGCAGGGCCGGCAGGTGTCCTCCCGGGCCGGAGCCTTGCAAGGAGGCTGCAGTCGGGGAGAACTGGGCAAGGGCGAGGGAGGGGAGTATGAGGGGAGGTCTTAGGGGACCCGGTCACAGGGAGCCTGGCAGGCTGGCGTTAGGCCTTCAGATTTTACACAGAGTGAGGTGAAGAGCTTTTGCAAAAAGGTTTTGAGCAGAGAAGGGACAGGCTATGGGCTAGCACCGGAAGGACCACTGGGGCCTGTGTCCCCAGAGCACCATCTAGGGAGATGAGAGCAAGGGCAGGTGGTTCCTACCACGATCCAGGTGAGATGATGGCGGGACTTTCTTTCTTTTTTCTTTTTTTTTTTAAAGATTTTATTTATTTACTTGAGAGAGACAGTGAGAGAAAGCACACGAACGCACATAGAGGGAGAGGGAGAAGCAGGCTCCCTGCTGAGCAGGATCCGAGGACTGTGCGATCCTGACCCCGAGCTGAAGGCAGATGTTTCACCACCAACTGAGCTCCCCCAGGCGCCCGATGATGGGATTCGCCCTTACACATAAATGTGCCAAACAAGGCAGGGAGTCCTCTGAGAGGCCCTCTCTGACCACGCATCTCCCTGGCTCTGAGCAGGCTAGAAACCCCTTCCCCGTCCTTCCGACTTGCTGGGGTTATCCCCTATCCCAGTGTCGGCAGCTCTGCACCGCCTCGGTCTCTGCGGCAGAGAAGCCCCTGGCCCGTGAGCTCTGGGGGCCCAGCAGCTCCGGCATCATCCCTTGGCCATGGTCTGACCCACGGCACGTGCTCGGCCAGGGTTTGTCTCATGCGTGAACTCTACCTCGAAGCCCGAGGAACTCCTGGTTTTCTGCCAATTCTGTAACTATAAGGTCACAATCCTACATTAGTTAGCCTCTCTTCATGAACTCTTACCATAAGCGTTTTACGTGCCCATGTACCTGTGTGCTCCTGGTCATCACTCTAGGCAGAGTGTGCACCGTTTTTTGTTTCTAATCTACTTGAGAGACATGTCATGCCTCATTCCAAATGGGTTTTTGGGCAGGTGGCCCACTGAGAGTTGGCAGAAAGAATGAAGAGACTCTCGGCACCCTACCTTCCGAGTGCTTCTTCTTGGTGTGGTAGGCCAGGGCGGAAGCCTGGGTGAAGGTCATGAGGCAGTGCTTGCACATGAACGGGCGGTCCCCCGTGTGAAGGCGAAGGTGGTTCTTCAGGGTAGAATTGGCCGCGAACTTGGCCCCACACTCTTCACAGGAGAAAGGCTTCTCGTCAAAGTGCTCTGTCAGTTTGTGGTACTGCATGCCTAGGGAAGCCACACCAGGGGCCAGAGGGATACACGTCATCAATGTGACCACGCCAACGTGAGGACATATAACCGCGCTGCAGGGGGCCAGGCCCCACGAGGAGGCACAGCAGGCCACCTGCACTCGGCCCGCACTCAGCCCTGCTGCTCATCCACCCACTGGCCCGTACTCCGAAAGTCACCTCGGTCCCTCTCCTGTCTGCATCAGGCACGGAGTGTTCTGGATGTATCCTTCCCCTCCCCTCCCCTCTCTCTCTTAAATAGGACCCACCACCAAGAGACAGTGAAACAAAACTTGGTTTTATGTTTCATTAGGTTTAGCCAATGTCTGGGACGAGGGTAAACAATTCTGACTATCCGTCCCAGAGTTTGTGACCTATTTATTATCAAGAAACAAGTGGTATGTGGAAGCCTGAGTCGGCCGTTAACTAGCTGGTTATTGCTACGAGTAACAGCCGCCGCCACTTACTAACTCTACTGCAGGCGCTGTAAGAAGGTGTTTAACTATGTTAACTCTTTAAAACAATTCCAGAAAGTGGGTGCTGTCAGGGTGCCTATTTAACAGATGGGGAAAGGAAAGCTCGGGGAGCTGAGTCCACAGCTCATGCTTTCCTCAAAACACCACCCGCCTCTGTGGGAGCCCTCTGGTTCCCAGGCCCATCCGTACCCTTACTGCACACAACCAGAGGCAAGGCCTGGAGTCCACACCACAATATCCGGAACTCCCGCCCTCTGAAATCACTCTGCCTTCTTGGAAGTACCTGAGGCATGGGCAAACTCTCTCCCACAGAGGTCACATGTCACCGGCAGCCTCTTCTTCTTCTTCTTTGGGATATCGGGATCTCCTCCTGCACCATGGGCCTCCAGCTGATGCTTTTCCAGCTCCTTCTTAGAATCCTTGGTCTCGTTGCACTCCTTACACTGCACCTGCTTGCTCTTGGCCACCCGGCAGCGCTTCATGTGCACCTTCAGACGGCAGTAGAAGTGGAAGCTTTTGTCACAGGCCTTACACACGAAGCTCTTCTTGGCAGCGTCGGAGGAGGCAGACGTGTCTTTCTCTTGTCTCTCTGGCAAGGAACCAGTCTCTCCTGGACTGCTCTGTTTCTCAGACTGGCAGCCTTCCTCCGCTGGCTCGGCCACCTTCTCGTCTGCTCTGCTGTCGGCTTCACGGTGACACTTAGCGCGCACCTTCCACCTCTCCCTCCCTCCACTTTCCTGGGTAAGGAAGCCTGCAGATGAGAGAAATCGCGCGGCTCTGGAAATCCTGCGCTTCTGCTTTGCTTCCTAATCTTTCCTAGAGAAGGCTGCAGACTAGGGCGGGACCCTCTAAAACTCTGGAATGATACCACTGTTACCTTCACTTTCCAATACACACCCACAACATCGGCTTAGATCTAAGCCTGTGACCTGCGCAGGTACTGAGAGCATTTCAAAGTAGTGAGGCAGCGATGGATGAAGCCGTCTACGAACTACTGCCTCTTCTCTGCAGGACGGACACAACCTGTTAGGAAAAGCCTCACAACAGGCTTTTCCCCCAGCGCACCTCCCCAGCCCCCACTCTGTTCCTTACCAGCGTGTGCTAACTCGTGCATGACGGGCTGCAGGTCTGGGAAAGATCTGTGCACGGTGCATAGGAGGTGACATATTTCAATGGCCGAGACGGATTTTTCCATGGCTCTGCTCAGCACTACTTTCAGGGAAGCTTCAGGGCTCGCCGTCTCCGAGGAAATGCTCAGAATCTAAATGAACACCAGGAGACAAAGGTTTGTGGTTAATATCAGCAGTTTTCTCCGTGGTTCTCAACTAGGGGGGCAAGAAAGCGAATTTGAGGAAGACACCACTCCGTTTAGAACAGATTTACACGTCTTGTGATGAATGGAAGGGAGAACACTCATTTCCAGATAACAGGGAAACTGGCAAATTCAGAAAGGAAAAGGAGAAAAGGCAGACCCAAGTCAAGACAAATGTGCAAAAACAAAGGTACCAGAGCAAGGAAACGCTGGGCATTTTCTACGAGAAGCATCTTCTCAGAAGCCAGGAGTCTCCAAAAGAACTTTTCTAGATCTCACTATTAAAAGCTTGGAAAGCTACAGGATTTGGTAGTTGGTGGCTCTGTCCCGAAGATCAAGATAATTTCTCATAATATGCAATTGTCACAGTGTCTGGAAGTAATTCTGTATGATCAGTGGCTTCACATTTTTAGACACTTAGATGTACCCTTTTAAACATTTTCTTTCATGGAAAAAAAAAAAAAAACTCGGCTTTTTAAAGAAGGTTCAAATAGGGGCTTTAAAGAGGCCAAGAATTTTATTTCAAAGCCATCCTCTTTCAGAATGTTAGCGCGATCAGCAGAAAGAGTCCGTACACTAAGAAAATAAAGCGAAACCATCCACAGATGGCCAAATGCAAGTTTCTTTTGGGAAGACATTTTATTTCTGCTCTTTTCAAGTCTATCTAAATAAACCTGATGTCCCTGGAGGTAGGCCCGAGGCTCATTAGTGAGGCTCAAACTCATCAACTACAAGAGCTCCGTCTCTAGAGCGCGAGGCGTGCCGGATAGAGTCTCGCAGATGCGTCCGGCTCGGAAGGCCCGCAGAAATCCGTGCCACCGTCTTCCCATCTGAGAGTCAGACCACGGTGGGGCTGTCACCTGTGTAGACAGTGCTAGAAACCTGCCCTTCGGCACACCTTCCACGCCTACCTGGATTAAAAGGCACATACGGGGGAACCTGTAGTTTAATTTAACCCCCTTATAATTCTTTCCCACTCGAGATGCCCATGATCCTGAGCTGGACATCCACGAATCCCCCCACCCAAGTCCCCACCTGGTTTTTCTGGGATGCTGGCCACACTGAAAAGCCTTACAGAAAATGAGCTGGCACTACGTGATACCCCATATGGGCAAAAGCTTTGTTCTAGCTATGTTTGTCTTGGCTCTTCCTAGATGCCAGACCAATTTTACTTTTCTTCCTCTGAAAGCAGTTACTCCATAAAACGTGTTAGGGAGCAGTTATCATGGTTCCCTTTGAGTTTACCTAGGTTCAGGTAAATGAAATACATCTAAGTTTGAGCCACATGAGCCTGGATTCAAACCCCCGCTTCCGCTCTGACCAGCTGGAGCATCCTAGAACTGTTACCAGACCCCTTAGAGCCTGAGTCCCTATTCTGTAAACTGTGGGTGACATCCCCTGCCAAGCAGGGCTGAGAGAATTAAACAACAAAGAAATGTTGGCTCAGCACGGAGCTCGGCGTGCAATATGCACTCTGCAGAATCCAGTGCCTCCCTCAGGAATGAGACCATCCCAGGCATGAGCCTGGTAGAACTCTCTGGAACAACAGGCTTTTCCTCCACCGCACCTCCTTCAAAGCCTCTGCCAGCAGCTCCTCCTCCACGGTAAAGCCCTTGAGTCCCGTCCCTTGCTGGATGGCCTCTAGAATCAGTCTGCGATGCCTCAGGATGGCTTCCAAAGCTGCACTTTCTGGGTTGGCCACTGAAAGAAAGGGGGATTGAAAACTCATGAGTGAAACCAGGAGCACCATTTTTCCTTCACCTTTTCTGACTGTGAAGGGTGAGAATACACTTCACCGATCCTTCCCGGAGCTGGGAGTGGGGAAAACGGCAAACGGTGCTGAACTTAGCATGTAATTAATATCAGCTTAGCATAGTTACTGCGTATTTTATTTTACGAGGTTCACAAACTCCCGTGTCCTCACACAAAACCGCCAGCCCTTACTTGCAGTGGTAGGGGTGTGGAAAATGGCCATGAGAGCTCCTGGGGCTCCTGCTCCAGGGGCCAGGAGAGTCCCTGCTACTCTCCAGCAGGGACAAGGCTCTGACAAGAGACCGGGGGGCCTACCTGCCCGGAAGAAGGCATCGGCACCAGGCTCTCTCCGTATTTCCTCCATGAGCAGGTTCAGCGGGCAGATCTTGGTCTCCTGAGCCACCAGCAGCACTTGCCAAATGGCCATTGCAGAGAGAGTCTGCTTTTCTAGAACTGCTGACATCAGAGAACTGAAACCACCCGAGCCAGAGTCACGTTTCACGAGCTTCTCCATGACCTTCAAGATGTGGCACAAAAATACACATAAGGGACCCTCTAGCTGCCAGCCCAGCTGCAGAGCTGTGAGCCTGAGTTCTGGGCCACAGCGGACATACTTCTGGGGAGGGGTTTCTCAGCACCCTTCACCTCTCAACCGGAGACTTTTGTACCCGCCAAAGCTCTTCACACTGCCCTTTGAATGCCTTTCTTATTCCTGCAGAAATTACAACCTCCGACTTATGATTCTGCCCTAGAAAGCAAATCACCTTGTTCTTCCTTCTCTATGGACCTCTTAGCATTTTTCAACATGGCTGTGTGTATATATTTATGTTAAATACAGGTATAGTTTTGTTTTGTTTGTTTGTTTGTTTTTTAATTTTATTTATTTATTTGACAGACAGGGATCACAGGTAGACAGAGAGACAGGCAGAGAGAGAAGGGGGAGGCAAGCTCCCTGCTGAGCAGAGAGCCCGATGTGGGGCTCGATCCCAGGACCCTGGGATCATGACATGAGCCGAAGGCAGAGGCTTTAACCCACTGAGCCACCCAGGCAACCCCCCTAGGTATAGTTTTAAAGTACGTATATATGTCCATCTTTTTTCCTTTTCCCATTTTACCCAACCCCCCTCCCCGCCCCCTTTTTCTCTTACCTCTCTTTCTCCACAGGGTAAACCCTTCACGTGTGAGATCATTTTTAGTAATATCTGGTTGTCTGTGAAAATCTCCGAGAGGTTTTCATGATACCGTCTCAACAGCTCGGTCCCATATTCATCAGGGCTTGCTTGGACTGCAAGGATATTAGCAAAACAATAATGTTTGCTATAACAAAATGTCTTTACGGGCTTTTGCTACAGAGGAGTAGGGGAGTTACAAATGAGAGAAAGAGGATTATCACACAAGAGCTCTGTCTCCTCTGGAAGGCAGGTTTGGCTCCCGGCTTGGGGCCTCATACATGTGTGTTCAGATCTCCTCTGGTCTACCCTTAATCACTTGGTGCTTCAGGGTCGCAAAACCTCTCACACTTTGAAAGCCAGTGCCCAGCAGTAGAAGCCAGTGATAGCTCAACAGGGAGGTAATTAGAAGGCGTGCTTGTAAGAGACTCATAGACACGCAGATTCAAGGGGTGTTACTCCTCGAGCCTGAGGTTAAGGACCCATGTGGCAATCCAAAATACTAGCAGACGTTCAGTTGAGACTCCAGTAGTGAGACTGACCTGTCGTTCTTCATGCCCTTTGAGTCGATCTGTTAGGGACTCTCTTTTAAAAGGTCACACTTAATTTCAAAGGACGAAAAATAGAAACTATCATGCATTTCCTTTAGTTTTACAAATATTTAAAAACGTATTCTCCTCTTTGGCCCAGTTCGCCCTGCTTCTGGGAATCAGGCCTTACAAAATGCTCCGGAGGCAAAAAAATCTGTGTGTGAAGATATTTGCCACTGCGTTACCTGTGATGAGGAGGAGGGAGAGAACACCTAATGTTTACCGAGGACCTATAATTTGCGAACTGTTGTACATATACTGTCTCCCAGGAGCCACAAGAATGAATGTGATGGTATCATTCTCACCCCCATCGCAGGAAAAAACGAGGTTCGGAAGGGTTAGGGTCCCTAGGCTCAGGGTCACACATCTACAAAATAATCAGGATACAAACCCAGGTGGTCTTGACAGCCTAAGTGTTACACCCCATGTGCCCCTAAACAGGGCAGGAGTCTTACACAATATGCGCCCTTGTGATGGAAAACTACAGAGCCTTCAAAATACAGGGTTATAGAGCATTTCCTGAAATGTGGGGCGGAATGTTTATGTTATACTGTTAAATGAAGGAAATTATAAAATTATAAAATACAGTAGAATATCTCAACATTGGAAAAATAATGTGACAAATATGTTAATGCCCCAGTACGGACATAATCAAGTTGGGAAAGCTGGAGGTTGTTTTCTTCTTTATTTTGTAAACTGTTCAAGTTTGTATAGATATTCATTGTTTCTAAAAGCTAGAAGAAAGTTGTTTCCTTTTCCAACTACCCCTTTTCTGAAAACCACGTTGGTCTCAAGGGCTCTGGGATAAAGGAGAACTGGCTAGACTTGGCACATTTTTCGAAGGACTGGGACAGGGACTCACTGCCCCGGACTGAATGCACACGAGAGGTGTGTAATCCTGGGGCCTGCCGGAATGAACCAGTACTTGCACGGGAGTGGGAAAATCAAGATCGGTGTCTTTGCTGCTTGGATTTAACGTGTCCAAGCCACGCGCTCTGTGAGTCGGCTTGCTCCTCGGCATTCCTGGGGGGCTGGGGGCCAGCCGTGGGACAGCCACACCTTCACAAACCCTGAACCGCAGGAACATTATGAGGACGCCTGACCAGCAAGAGCCGTGCTCAGATCTCCGATCTCAACTCCAGAACTACGGACAATCGCTGGTTTCTGCGGCACTAGGGCGTCTCTAAGCATCACCTCATCTCCCCAGCATGGTGCCCAAAGGGTGTTTAAGCTCTAATTTTTTGTGGGAGAGATTCCAGTCCAGAGAGCTGACAATTAACGGATACCTGCGGTGCCCTGCGAGGTGGCTAATCTCTGCAAATTCTCCAGCAGAAGGCCCAAGTTCGGGGACGCAGGTTTCACAGCCTGAAGGAGCTTTACCAAACTCTCTGCAGTCACAGTCCTGTCTTCAGACATTCTGTGCAGCAGCTTTTCCATCGTCTCCTTGGGTGTTCCGCCCTCGCAGCAATTCAGGATCACCTGCAGTGGCGAGCAATCAGGCAGACAGCAGTTACTGGCACTTCCAAGTGCATCTGACACGCCGCCGGCGAACCCAGCGAGACGGCAGCACAAGGCGCCTGTCCCCGGGTCCTCCTCTGCGGTCTCCAGCACTGCTCTTCCCAGAGTCACTTCCTTGTGCTGTGGTAAAAGGCCCACGTTTTCTCCAAACCAAACAGCTCTGTGAAAATCCCTCCTCCTCAACTGGAGGTCTGAGTAGACTCCTTGTCCCCCTGCCCCCCACCCCCACCATTTGCATTTAGTGAGAAGATTCTTACAGGAAGCCCACATGGCAGCGCCAGGAGCCCAACTCTCACCGGCATCTTCAGACTGGGTTTGTTTAGGAAACTCAGAAACAGGCAGGCAACTAACGAGTACAGCTACAGCGGTTTTAGACTGTTCGATAACTACGTGATAGTGGTAAGAGGTTACCACTGCAGGCCAATCCCGTTATTTTACTTCCTCCTACTCATTCAAACCTTTTCATAGCAATTTGAATGCCCAGGTAATTTACACATTAGTCCATGGCCACCAAAATAACAGACTTAAAGTGCATGTCTGGATAATTTTTCTTGCAGATTCTGTATCTTCGATCTCTCTCATCAGTGCCACATACGCGGCTCCAGTCACCATCCCCCGCTCCCACCCCAGCTCGTTCTTCCTTGGTGGGCGGGAGTCAGAAGGGCGCAGGGCTCCAGCAAGAGGGTGAAGGATAAAACCCATGACTGTTATCTTAAAGAGATTTTCCTATTACAGTAGAACTATTTTCTAATGGACTACAACTCACTATGTGTAACTTGGCTCTTATGGTGCCTATAACATGCGAGATTATTTCAACACACATAATCTACAGACTCCTAGTAACCGAATTTTGAGCTCTCCTTCAGAAGAATACCCGCTTTCAGGAGCAGTCAAGCAGATCAGTCCCAGAAGCATGCCAGAGGATGCCATTATCAAATTAACTCCCATTTAAAAATAAATTTAGCTTTAAAACCAAATTAGTTTTATGTATATGAAAGGAATATCTATATTACATATATGAAAGGAACCCATACATTATATATTAAGCTGTCATATTCATCAGTACAGAACACAGTCATTCTCTTTGTTTAATGTCTAATATAACTAGATTCCTATTAAATGAATCATAATTTAAAATTCAAGTGCCTGTATCTGAAAACCACTCTGATTTCAGTGCTATCTCTTTGTTCCTAAGCAATGACCTGATACACAATGAGGCAGCCATGTACTGTCAACAGTGGGTAGGGGCCTTAAAGCCAGACAGGCCTAATAGGAAACCCAGTCCTAAAATGTATAGCCGGCATGACCTTGGGTGAGTTCTTCTGTTCTTTGAACCGTATCTTCCTCATCTGCGAAAGCAGAGAACAATACCAACGCTTGCACACTTGTTATGAGGAGTCTCTAAAGTGAAGCTGCTATTTGTAGAGCCCGACATAATGTCTAGGACATTCGTGATCTTTAAATGACAGTGGGTACTGATATCCTTAGGCAGCTGTATTTTGTACAGCGGTAAGAGAATGTGCCGTGTGTCCACGTCTGAGCTCTAGCACGGGCGCCCAGCAGCTGCGTCTTTGGGTAAGCTGCTTCACCTTCCTGAGGGTCTGTATCCTCATCTTTAAAATGAGGGTACTATCTGTGCCTTCATCGAGCTGATGTGAGGGCAGAAATTAATGTTTAAAAGGTCCTCAGCACACTGCTCAGCACACAGTAAGCAGTAAATTAACGACTGTCGCAACTGCTATTGTTGTACGTTTCCAATCCTGAAGTAAAGACACATCTATTTACCATTTCTTACAGAACCCAGGTATGTATACACAGGGGCCGTGGTGCCTCGATTAGCATCATCCTATAACAGGAGAGAGTTCTAAAAGGCCCAAGTGCGGGGTGCCTGGGCTCAGTCGTTCAGCATCTGTCTTTAGCTCAGGTCATAATCCTGGGGTCCTGGGATTGAGCCCCGCAGTGGGCTCCCTGCTGTGGGGGGAGCCTGCTTCTACCTCTCCCGCTCCCCCTGCTTGTGTTCCCTCTCTTGCTATATCTCTCTCTCTGTCAAATAAATAAATAAACTCTTAAAAAATAAAAATGAAAATAAAGTAAATAAAAGGCCCAAGTGTACGTTCCACGGGATGGCCACACACTGCGGCCACTTGATCAACATTCACCTCTACGTTCCTGCTTTATTGTTTGGCTTCAATTTTCACAAGAAGTAGCTAATGAAGCTCTGGTAGAACCCCGATTCCAAGAGGTGTTTCTGTGATTTATAACTAATTTACGTTCTTCTGCTTTAGTCCTTTCTGTCAAGTAAACTGAAAGTGACAGAGGAAAATGACAGTGTGTGGTCTGTCTTGGTGCAGAGAATGAGGCTGAGTCTGGGCTCTTCCTATAAATGCTGTTTTACCAAGATAATGAAACAGTTCAAAGGACACATTCAATCTAGCTAATAAGGAAAAGGTTTGAATGAGTAATCGAATGAAATCCCTAAACAGGGAATCAGGTACTTCTAGAGCTACAAGCAACTTACTTAAACTGAGTGCCTAAAATTAAATTCAGTCTTAAGCTGAAGGAAGCTTAATCTTATTTTGTATATTATCTTTCCCTAAGGAAATTCAAAGGAGTTATAATTTTGGGAACATGTAATTTATAGAGTATAATTTTAAGATTAAGGATTGTTCCCATTTTATATGAAAAAACTACAGTTTATGACCACTGAGAAAAAAAGGAATTCAGAATCCAGTCTTCACTACTGATCCATGCTCAGCGATCCTACTACTGCTTTCTAAACATTTTCTCTTCCCAGACATGTAAGCCACTTCCCAGAGTTTTAAGAATTGATGCCACAGAAGTTCTCTGTCCCTATTCCTTCCTTCCAGATATAAAAATATTTTTAGCACAAAGTTGAAATCAATAACACCAACAAATACAGTTATCTAGTTGACTTGAGAAGTCATGCCAGCAGTTTTATGAGGATTTTAGTAGTTGGCTGGTGGGAGACTAAATTGGTACAACCTTTCTGAAGGGCAATTTGGCAATATATAGCAAACACCTGAAAAATTTCATACTCTCTAATCCAAAATCCTACTTCTTAGAAAATTACTCGAAGGAAAGAGTTTGAGAAGTATGCAAAGATCTGTGTGCAAGGATGTTCTCTACATCATTTACCACGGCAAAAAATTGGAAACACATGTGCAACAACAATCAACGAATCATGGTGTGTTCATTACATAAAACACAATGCAGCTACCAAAATCCATTATTATAGTATGGAAATGTATTCACAATGCATTAAATAACAAACCCAAAGGTACTCTGTATAAGCCTATCCCAGGATGACTCAAATGAGAAAAAGTGGGAGCATGTGCTCCAAAATGTTAGCTGTGATCATCTCTGAGTGGTGAGATGGTGAGGGATTGTAATTGGGTTTTTTTGCTCACTTCCCCAATTTTTCCTACAGGTGAACACTGTATCGTTTCTATAAAGAAGAAAAGAGTCAAAATTATAATTACAACTGTGTCTAAACGTTTTCACTCTTGGAGCCAACAGTTTCCTATTAGCAGCCCACCAGGTGGGAGCAGGACTATCCACCCATCCACATATCCAAACATTTCATCGTAGGACAGTGTGTGAGTCCCTCAGCCAGCTGCTGCCAGGGGCACAAAGAGACATGTTCAAGAATGTGAATTTCTGGGTGCTTGCTATGCAGTAGGTACAAAAACACTGCAAGGGAAGAAGTGCTATGTGCCACAAAAGAGGTTAAAAAAAGGGCTACATAAACTCAGGAGGGAGGAAGAGGTGCTCGATCCCATGGTTACCCTTTTCTCAGTGTCAGGCAGGAATTCCTCCGTGGCTGTTTCCAGGAACTCCAGGATAGGTCTCAGCTGTGTGACACCCTGGATCAGGTCCTCTTTGTGTTCTAGTAACAGAGCAGACAAGGTCTTTTCCTCCTCTGTGCTCCCTGGGGCGGGGCGGGGGGAGAGAGACAGAGAGATGCACAGGAGAAGCTAGTCAATTTGAAGAAAATGACAGCATGGTTTGGCAAGAGAGATCTAACAGAATAGTAAAGTGATTCTCAGCCTATTTTGAGCACCCGAATGCAGAATCTCTTTTTGGAGAGGAAAATACTTTATTATTCTGTTTAAACTCTATGAAAGGAAAAAATGTTTCATTTATCTGTCGAAACACAAAGCCGCAGAGCCAGCCAGAGGTTAACTTCTGCTTGGCAAGGCCACTGCTTTGTACCTAACCCAAACAAGAGAAACTGCAGCCGTCGGTGCTGCCGGCAAACCAGTCTGCCCTGGGCACTCAAAACACTGACTGGGATGTGTGGCTTGTGAAGGGCAGGAGAACACGGATGGTCTTCTACTTCAAGAAGTCAGACTAGTTAACTAGGGGACTGAAATGTAGACTCAAATTCAGGCTGTATATTTGTCATCATCAGCTTCTGGAATTATGTGTAGAACTGATGTGAAAATCACTGAACGATAACTAAGCCGCTGAGGAAATGTATCACTGGAGCAAACCTGACAGCATCTTTCCAGAATAAAACTCAAGCCACTCAGGTGGACGGGGTTTTCTCCTACCTTCTGGCCGCACTGCATCCACACCTTTCGCCTTTCCATCTAACAACGCTCTCTTTACTGCGGGATTGGAATCTTGGCACAGCCTCAACAGTGACACAACAGTCTGAACGTCCAGGCTCTCATCTTTGACTTTATCCAGGATTCTCTGGAATGCTGAGTGTCCTTCTTCACCCTCAAGACATCCCATTATAGTCTGGGGACACAAGCAACCGGAAAGAGAGATCAACCAACCACAAGAACCCCGTGCTCCTTGGATCTGGCGAGTGAGGCCCTCTTTGGCCTTTCTTGGTATTTGGCATCCTGACGGCTTCTGTATCACGGCTCCTCTGCCTTCAGAACACAGAAGCATTCGAGATGGATAAGCACCCGCCTTTTTGATCCCTCCTGCTCAGCCTTCCTCACTGATTCTCCTTCCAAATCCCTACCCATAAGCAGTCCCGAAAACTGATCCCAACTTTGTTCTCCTGTATGCTCTCCCTTTGGAAAAGCCCTTACATATGCAGCTTTCATATCACCTCTAGGCCAATAACCCTGAAAACTAGCTCCCCAATCTTCAGCTTGCTATTTAAATCTAGAGCCACACAGTTTCTACTAGAAATGCCTTATCCTCCAGAGGTCTCGGCACTACATGCCGCCATCTGGACTCTTCCAACCTGGAAGTACTAGAATACCAGCCACTCCAGTGGTGAAATAAACAAAATTAGTGGGAGGAACGCTGACTGGACGGAAGGGTCAAAATTTCTGTTTTAGCAATAAGGAATTTATTTTTTAAAAATCTAGAACCAAAAGTTAATTTCATGTGCACAGCCTTTATATTTCTACTTGGCAAAACTACAACCTACCTTTGATGTTTTTTAGTGTCAATACTGTAAAAGAAGAGCTTCCTCACAAGAAAGCGAAAAGTTATGGTTTTCTGCACATACACACACACACACACACACACAAAACATGAAAGGATCTCATGAATATCTATACTTGCAAAGTTCAGGTAGGCAGTTCTTATAAATTCTGGTAGTAATTACAGGTTTAAAATTTTTGTTCAGAGAGATTTTTATCTTTCTCTCCTCCTCCCAAATAAATAGGAATTAGGAACGAGTTAGACTGTGTTTCTTGGCTTTGCTTGAGCGTGCTTCCTGATCACAGAATGGACATGACATATAAAGCCAAGGTAAACTTAAAAAAAAAAAAAAAGCTTCTTATGATTTTTAGTCATGTACAAAAATAAATTCAGATAAAGCCCAGTTTAGGAATCTGTATTAAGTAACTTCCATGAACCTGAGTAACTCATCTTGTCTCCAGTTTGGAAAATAATAAACAAATGAAATACCAACTCTGCTGAAAGCTCAGTTGAATGGTTTTCAGTCGCCTTTATTGAACCTTCCACGCTCTTGTTAGTCGGCCTAAAATCTTGTTAAGGAGTGCCTTTGCCCTGACAGCAGCAGGGACCTGTGGTAGGCGGCCTCTAAATACTTCACAACAACCCTGCCACCAGGCATTCATGCCCTTGGGCTGCACCTGATGTCGTGCTTCCAAGGGAAAGAACATGGCAAGAGTAATGGGGGGCACTTCGGAGGCTCCGTCACCGTGACTTCCTTCTTGTCTGTGGGGGCATTCTCTGCCTTCACTCTGGAAGCAGGCTGCCATGTTGTGAGCTGCCCTACAGAGAGGCCCACGTGGCAGGGAATGTCTCCAGCCAATACTCAGTGAGTGAGCTTGGAAGTGAATCTTCGGAACCCTGCCAACAGTCACACGAGTGTACTGGGAAGGGGCCATCCCTCGCCCTGCCCCACCGCGTCCTGAGCTGTCTGTGGCCTTGGCTAATAATACACACCCTGACTACAGACCTGCCAGGGACCCTGAGCCAGGGACTCAGCAAAGGATGCCTAGGTTCCTGACCCACAGAGATGGTAAAAACTGTGTTTGCTTTCAAACTGCTAAATGTTAAGAGTAATTGTTATGCGGCAAGAGATACCTAATATAGACCCTCTCAATGCTAATGCCGTCAGTAAACAGGTTTTTTTCTCTCTTTATTTCTCATTTCCTTCCTCCTTTTCTTCAATGCATCTTAACGGATACAGCATTTAGCTGTCTTCGTCTGCCCTACGCCAGTGTGCTTTCTCCCGAAGCTCTGAGCATCGCGAATCCACGTCTCGCAGGACCCAATCTGTCTGGCAGCAGCATCTGAGCCGGTGGGGAAGGGACGCTTCCATCCACAGAGGCGTCTGATGCGCTTCTCATTATCCTCTCTGCTGTCTCCTCCTCTGCGGAACTGCTCAGCAGTGAAATTAAAACATTTGTTAACTTCATTGCTCAGCAGTGACGCCAGGGTGTGACCATCTGGGAAGGGGAGCAGGGGTGGGCTGATGAAAGGGCCAGGAGGGAGCAGTCAGCTGCCTGGACAGCCCTGCTCTTTGCTCTTTCTTCCAGAACCTACTGGGGACCTGGCACCAGAGCGAGTGTTTTAACTGTTATTCCATCAGCCCCCTAAGCTGCCTGGGGCTCCTCCGTGCAGTGAGCCCTTTTCTGAAATAGCCCATCTGCCTAAACAGAGGGCGTCCCATATTGCGGCAGGCTGAGGGTCACTGACTGCTACATAAGACGTCAGCCCAAAACAGAGTTTGGCTCTTTAAGCAAACATTTGGAATTCCTTTGATTCTTAGAGTTAAAGGTACTTTGGTAAATTCATACCAAATTATGGTCACACGTGTGATCAACAGACTTTGATTTATGAATGAACTATATAGGTCAATATACTTAAAGATGGGACAATTTCCTTTCCTTCAAAAATTTAATCTTTGCCTTATACTAAGGTCTTTGGATTTACTTATTTTCCCAACTGTCTGCCTACTGCCTTTGGATTCGTTTGAGTTATGCTGTGTTCTTATGCGTTCACACCTTCCCTGAATGCTGAGGGCCAGCCAACGGCCCTCGTGACCCAGACCGGAAGAGCCGAATGCCATCCCAGACACTGTGTCCATGCCATCTATGGAACTCCTCCCGTCGGTCCTAGGAGGTGTTATTACCAGGGCTACTTTTATTCTTTTTTTTTTTTTTAAGATTTTATTTATGCATTTGAGAGAGAGAGAATATGAGAGACAGAGGGAGCATGAGAAGGGGCATGATCAGAGGGAGAAGCAGACTCAACCATCGAGCAGGGCGCTCGATGCAGGATGCCATGCCGGGAGCCTGGATCATGACCTGAGCCGAAGGCAGACGCCCAACCAACTGAGCCACGCAGGCGCCCATTACAACGACTACTTAAATGAAAGTCAGAGAGGTGAGATCTCATGGCCAGTAAGCAGCGTACCTGGGAGGAAACGGTAAGTCAGTGGAGTAAGTCAGTGGAGCTTACTCTACTGACTTAGCACCCTTTCACTAGTTGCCACCTCAGATTTTGAGTGTAACCGAATCCACTTACACTGCACTCTCCTGGACCTGCTACGGTCAACGTCACGTTGAACACTGGGTCCTATCTGGACAATTGACACCATTCCTCCTGGTCCTGGAGATTTGTACATAGACAGGTACACTGCTTCATAAATATTTAACTGAACGAAATTCTCTTGCCATAAAACCAATAGCCTTTCTATCGATGGCTGCATATGTTAGATGACATAATTAGCAGAGAGAAGATATGGAAAAACAACTTACTTCCATTTCTCATAGACCTATAAAATGAACCCTATTAGCTCACTTCTCAACAGGGTTACCCTATCCTGTCAGTGAACACAGTCCACAAAACACAGACCTGCACTTTGTAACAACTCTCCAAAGCAGTGACGTGGTCGGAAACATCAGATTCATACAGGAGAAGAGGCTTGTTTGCCTCTGAAACAAAGTTGAAAGAGAAAAAAAAAAGCTCCTAGGTCTTAAGCTTTGGGAGTCTTTCTAGAACTTCAGGTGAAAACTGGATCAAACAGCAAGGAAATCAATAGCAGAAGTTATCTCCTAATTCTACTCAAAGATTCACTTTGCTATATACACACTTAATTAAAAGCAGGGACATGGCTAGGAATAAAGAAAGAGGACAATTAAAAGTTCCTGCATAAAAGCTAAAAAAAAATTATAAGCTTGCCTTTAAACATAGGTTTTGCTCAGCTCAGCCAGAAAGCCTGTTAGGTCAGTATCTGCTTTCTCTAATGGGCAGGGATATTACACCAAGATAAAGACGGGCAGAAGCCGCTTTCCCATCCCAGCACCCAAGAGATTTCTCCTTAATCAGTTTTGGCTTTGGTTTCACACAATCCAAGCGGCCCAGCCTCATCCTGTGTTGTTGCAATCACTGCTTAGGGAATGGCTTTGCCACCTTTCATCATTTATCTCAGGAAACAAAATAAACAGGACACTAGTTCACGGTGTCCTCCTGAAACTCCATTCAGGCCAGGTGCACACCTTGTGTCTGTGTTTCAGAAAAGAAACAGTCTAGTCCGTGTCAACTAGAACACGCTCAGGCCTTCACAAGCCTCCAGATTTCACATCTAAGCACAGATTATTTTTAATGTTAAGCTGTCTTTTTAATGTTATGCCGATTAACCAAATAACAACAACAAAAAGCATTTCAAAGCTCCTTAGGAGCTAAAACTCTTTAAAAAGAAAAACAACAAACCCCCAGCCTTAACAATTGGAGCTGAAACGTAGACTGGTGTTTCAAGCGAGCAGTTTGCAAATGCTTTCAGTACTGAGGCCTTTTGGGGATTTCCATAGTTTGGTGACTCCAAAAAAATAATTACATATGTGGCAGGATTTCTCTGCTGTCAAGACACTCTATAGGGATAGGGATCCAGTTTTATTTATACGTGTCTTCCTAGCAACCAGCTCAATGCCTGGCACACACCAGCTGCTCAGTAAATATTTGCTGAATCAAGGCGTAAGTAAAGAATAACACTTGGGAAAAATGTGTACATGGTGGCCCCTCAAAACAGCGAGGTGCCAGCACAGACACTGTGACATCTGCCATCATACACTAAGAACTGTGCAAGCCATTAACTTCTCTAGCAGCGCTTCTCAGAAACGGGTCTTACTGATATCAAAACAGCAACACGGCAGCTTATTAAAGATGTAGATGCCCAAGCTCTACGACTATCAGACTCTCTGGAAATGAGGTCTGGAGGTGTACATATTCATGAGTGTACTGGATGATTTTCATATACACCGAACCACTGTTCTAGAGACTGATGGCTGTGAACCAGGCACTACACCTGCAGTTCAGTAAGGTACTTCCAAGTGGATAATGGTCCCTATTTGAAAGCATGACTTGCAAATTAGGCTTAAAGTAACAGCAATCCATCTCATGTGTCAGAGCAAATGACCGTGGCACTAAGATATTATAAGACATTAAGTAAAAAGGGGTTTCAAGGTCAACTAAGTCTAAAAATACTAAGTTAACGCATAAACAAACAACAGCAGTCACCACCAATTGAGCTCTTTTTCTCTGTGCCTGGTATTTTAGTGTGAGTTTTCCATCAATAATCTGTATTAGTTTCACAATGATCCTGTGATGTAGGTGACAACATTCCCAATTTACAAATTAGGAAATTAAGGCTTACACAGATTAAGTTGTTGGAGGTCACAACACTAGCAAATGATAGAGCTGAACAGCTAACTGTATATCCACACAATGGAACTCTGCTCAGGTCTAAAAAGGAGTAAATAAGCATGGATAAGCCTCAGGAGAATTATGCTGATGGCAAGAAGCCAGATGAGAAAGAATATAGACTACATGACTCTCTATACATAATACTCTAGAAAATGCACATTCATCTACAGAGAGCGAGCAGGTCAGGGTCACCTAGAGATGGGTGGGTTGAAAGGGGCTAGCAGGAGGGATTAGTAAGGGCATAAGGAACCTCAGGGGTGATGGGTATGTTCAGTATCTTGCTTGTGTTGATGGCTTCGGGTTTTAAAACTTATCAAACTGTATGCTTTAAATATATACAGCTTGCTGCATGTCAACCATACTTTAATAAAACTGTCTATAAGAAAGTTAAAGGAGAAAGAGAAGTACTGGGCTCAAGTACAAAGGCTGTATTTTATTTAATGGAATCGTATGCTCTTCAAGTATTTTTTTCTTTTTCTTTCTGCAGCTGAAAGGTACTATGGAATGTAACAGAATCAGTTTTAAATACAGCCACTAAGTGATTTGTAGGGCTCTTACTCTGACCTCTAAAACCGTGGAAGAAATAACATAAGCCTATAATGATCCCCAACAGTGAATCACTGTTCTAAGTACTACTACTGTTATTGTCACCAAAAGATTAGGACAAGAATTGGGAGGGAAAAAAATGCTGGATGAAACCATGTACAGCAAAAATTTCTCAAGCACCTGTTATCTGCCAGACACTTTTAGGTACCAGTGTTAGGAAAAAATGCTTAAAACACAGCTCAAGTAAGTACACAGGCCACCCTAATAATCTGAATATTGCTGATCTAGGAATGCTACTACTCCCCTGTCACCAAAATTAAGTGGACAGGAAGTCCTGCAAGGGAAAATGAAGAGGTGTGTCTCTAAGCTATCACGCCAACAAACTTGTGACAAAAATGATAGATTGAACAGTTAAGAGAACATCCACATGCAAAAGTATAAAACCATAATGTCCTTCAGCATAATCAGTACAAAGAATATCAAGGTTTTACAACCTGTCACCTCCCTAACAGAGTCACTGAGGTTAACCCAGTGTCATAAAAAGCTGTTCTCTCAAGAAAGTAATTTACAGTCAACTGTCAATTAACCAAGGTTAAAAGAAATACTTGACCTTGAATTGTTGGTTTTGGTTTTTTTTTAAGTAAGTTTCTATGAATCTGGGAAATACTTGTACGGTAGAAGGCAGTTACTGCTTGGGTGAAGGTAACTAACAGACACTCAATTGCCTACAGCGACACGGGAGGCCTCCCCCACACACTCCCCACCACGCAGATGAGCAAGCCTGAGGGGACAGTGCCCACTGGCGCTGCCAGCACCGCTCAGCATGGGAGGCATGGCTGCGGGAAAGGCAGTTCTAAAGTGGCTAGAGGAGTTCTAAAGTGGCTGTGGAGGCAATCCTGTACATTCAAGGGATGAGAAGTCAGGTAGTGAGGAAGCCCCCAGTGGGGATGCGTCTTGATGAGATATTGAAAGAAAGAAAAGGTCAGTTAAGAGCATGATAACCACTGGGCAGTCTTCTGTCAGGCCATTCCTAAACACTTAAACATACATGACACATGTGTAGCATTTTCCCCTACTAGCAGTAAAACCCAGTGTGCAAAGGCACCGCTCTAAAGCTAGAATGCTTGTGTTTAAATTCTTGCTCAGTCCTACAAGCTCTGTGGCCTTGGCCAGGTTATATACCTTAGACCGCTTTTCTCATCTGTAAAACGGGGGCTAAAAAATCAATAAAACAGTATCCATCCCGGGGGGGGAGGGTTGTGAGAATTAAATCTGATAACATGTGTGCCAAGCACAGTATGGTAAGTATTCAATAAATTTCACTATTAGTGGTTTCACGGTGGAAAATGGCCACTGTATTCCTAAACATTGGATGCAATTTACTACATAAGGTATACACATTAGGTTCTTTTCATACCAGGTTTTAAGTATTTCTTAATGTTCTACTTCAGTTTTTATCATTTAGTCTGGATTTGGGGTTGTCCATGACTACTCTCTGCCTCATTTTATCCCTGATTACTCTGGTGGAAATGGTTTTGATTAGTTAAGTATCCTGGATCAAAACTGGTTTAAGTCTGGGTGATCAGAATATAACTTAGTTTTGAAACCATCTTGCCTAGTACTTTTCTAAGACAGCCCTTTAGAGAACAAATATTTAAAAAAAAAAATTAAAGTTTGAGGGACACCTGGGTGGCTCAGTTGGTCAAGCATCTGCCTTCAGCTCAGGTCATGATCCCAGGGTCCTGGGATCAAGTCCCCTATCAGGCTCCTTGCTCAGAGGGGAGCCTGCTTCTCCCTCTGCCTGACACTTCCCCTGCTCTCTTTCTCTCTCTCTCTGACAAGTAATTCTTTTTTAAAAAATTTAAGTTTGAAAAAACTGAGACCCGGAAGTGTTTTGTGTTTTCATAGTTCTGCCCCATATGGGAAACTCATCTGGTATCCAGAGAACACTACATCAGCAAACAAATAAAACTCATGGTACTTACCTCCTCTTGTGCACCTTTAATTTCTGAACATTCTTCTAGTCTTTTTAAAACATCCTGGGTAACCAAGAGTGCATCAGAGAAGACACTTTCATTCTCTAGAAGAAAATTCAGCTGATGCTGTTTCCTCTCATACTCTGAGTACAAAACAAAACACACACACACAAAAGTCAGTGATTCATTACTTGAGATGATTTTTTTTTTAAGTTTAAGCTGACAACCTTTGGGTTATATGCAGCATTTATAACTGACACAGATATAACAGTTGTGGATAACAGAAAACAATGGCCCTAACCAGCTGCGTTCTCTGGGCCATCCTCTTCCTGGTTAGAATAATGGGTCAGCATCAAAACTAGTCCATCAGGGGCGCTCAAGTGACTCCCTTGGTTAAGCGTCCGACTTGATCTTCGCGCAGGTTGTGATCTCTGAGTCGGGCTCTGCACTGGGTATGGAGACTTCTTGGGATTCTCTCTTTCCCTCTGTCCCTCCCCACTTCCTCTTTTTCTTTCTCTCTCTCTCAAAACAAAAACACCCCGGGCACATCGTTATTTCAGTATTGCCTTCTGCTCTGCAGCTTATCCTCTGACTTCCATCACTCGAAAACACAGACATTTTAAAAGAAGAAGAATGCCCCTGTGGGGTGCTTGGCGGGCTCAGCTGGGGGAGCGTACAACGCTTGATCTCAGGGTTATGGGTTCAAGCTCCATGTTGGGTATAGAGATGACTTTAAAAAAATAAAATCATTAAAAAAAAAAAAGAACCATCCCCCAGTAGCAGTTTTGTTTCAGATTCTGTGTGGGATTCTGGTTTCCTATCTAGCAGTGGTTTTTGGTAAATCTATCACTGAAACAAGAAAATTCATAAAGAACACTGGATGTAGTAACCGACAATGGGAGGACAGATTACAACAGAACTATTAAATGAAGGTTACCTGGCTCCGTGCTGGCCTCCTTTGCCTCTCTAAAGGCTTGTACAGCAGGGGAGGGGGAACAAACTTCAGATAGACGAGGAGTCTGCCCCGGGGTGTCTGTGTTCCCCTGCCTCCCCTGGGCAGTGGAAGGCCCCGCACTCATCTCTCCGGCAACCATATCGACTGCGTCCTCAGCCTCGGCTTTCACACAGCCCCCTAGAGGGGCAGAAGCCTCCAGGGAAGGGCAAGGGTCTGCAGTGCCCTCAGAGGCAAGGACTTCTATGTCAGGCTTCTCCGGTTCCCTCCTGAATGCCTCTGAGGATGGTAGGGAGCCGTCCCTCACCACCTGACCCTGAACAGAGCAGTTCACAAGGCTGGTCAGAAGATTTTTACAGCTAACGGCCACATCGAACATCTGCAGGCTGTCGGCCAGAGAGATGATTTTGGAGAAGTTGTGCTTGCCCACAGGTAGTCTGCCAGTGTACATCATTTCTAACAAGAGGGCAAACTCCTCGGGGCTCACAACAGACGCATCGATGGAAATGGTGTCTGTGTTGTCCAGCAGCGTTTTGAACAGGAGGCTGGCGGCAGCCAGGACCAGCTTGTGGGCCCGGAAGTAAATGGTGCCGATGGAAATGGTGCAGTCACAGAACTGCTGCTCCTTGCACAGAGTGTAGAGCTGCTGCAGCAGCTGTCGACTGTAGTTGGGGAGCTCCATGGCCTGCGCTCTGCCCCAGGACTTCTTCCAGACCCACTCCGTTGAGGATCAGTGCGGTCTCCTAGAGAAACCCCCGAAGTGCCATGTTAGTACGTCACAAGCACACAGGGAGAGACCCTGAATGAAACAGTTGCACAAACAGGCAACTCACTCACGCACTCGCCCCCTGCTGCTCCCCAGGAGGGGCGCCGCGCTAGGCACACTATGTCAGTGACACTAGGCACACTATGTCAGTGACGCTGATGACAGCGGCCACGGGCTTAATGCCATCAAGGGGCTCATGCTTCGTGCTTCACCTGGACATTCCCACTGGAGCCTCACAGTGACTCAGTGGAGAGATACCATCCCTCCCCCATTTCACAGATGCGACTGGAGCTTAGAGATATGGAGACAACCGGCCTGAGGCAAAGCAGCCGTTCAATGAGTTAAATGACTTGTGTGTATCACCCACCTCTAAGCGGTAGGTAATACACTGCTGGAGGCGTTCCTGCTTCCCGTGAATTCTCAGCCAACGGAAGGAGGCAACTATATAAACAGATCTACAGCACAATGTCCTCATCTCCACGTGACCTATCTGCAACCCTGCACACCGGTCTCACTCCCTCCTGCTTCAAAAGCATGTCTCCTAGCTCCTGCTCTCTCTGGCTCTCCCGTGACCCCCCTAGCCATGCCTTCCCAGCATCCTTGGCTGGGCCCCCTGCATCACGGTGGCCTCCACAGTTTGGAATGCTCCAGGACTCAGTCATCTCCCCTTTCGTCTTCCTTCTCATCTGATTCCACACCCTTGAAATATCAACAAATGCTGACAGTTTGCAGGCTGACACCTTGAGCTTGGACCTCTCCTCTGCAGGCCAGAGGCACACCTCCAGCTCCCTGCTTAGCATCTCCGATCGGAAGACTGATGGGTGGCTTCAACCTATATCCCAAACTCTCCTTCCATCTTCCTACTCCTCAGCAATTTTGTTCAGACCAAAACCTGGAAGTCATCCTTGAGTCCCGTTTTTTTTTCCTTATACTCCTTATCCAATCCTTTATAAATCCTGGGGGCTCTACCTTCAAAATATATTCAAAAGTCCAATCACTTCCTGCTGCCTCCACTGGCTCTGCTCTGGTCAGTCTAAGTCTCCGTCACCATGTAAGTGGCCTACTACAGCAAGCTCCTCTAACTGGTCTCCACACCCCTGTCCTGTTCTAGCACCACCCCTACGCCACCCTACCTTAGCCCGGTAGTCAGAGGGATCTTTTTAGCACACAGCCAGCGCCTGTCCCTTCTTTGCACAGACGCCTTCTTGGCTTCTGGTCTCAGAGTAAATGCAAAAGCCGAAGTTCTTCTAATGGCCTACGCGCCCCTCGCGACCTGGCTGGCACTAAGTCTTTAGGCCGCCTTCTCCCCTCACCCACTCTGCCCTACACACACTGCCTTCCTTACCGATCACGGAACAGTCTGTACATGCTTACTATGGCGTCTCCGCACGTGTGCATGGCTCACTCCCCCTTCCAGCAGGTCTCTGCTCTAAGGCCACAGCATTACTGAGGGCTTCCCTGACCATGTCCTTTAAATAGCAGCCTCTTCTCCAACCTCAGAACATTCCATCCCTCTTACTCTATTTATCCGCACAGCATTATCACCTTCTGACATCTATTTTTACTTATTATCATGTATCTCCCTTCCGTGGAATGTAAGCTCCATTAGGGAAGGACCATTTAAAAATCATCTGCCCTCACACAAGTGTTGCTGATTAGTTGGTGGAATGAATAAATGAATGGGAGGAGATGCAATGGCAGAGACATGCGCCCAGAAACCCAGCTTAGGGAAAAGGGGTGTGGAGCAGTTAGAGTAAGGTCTGGAGGAGGAGCTGAGCTGCCTGAATAACTGTGGAGGCCCCAACGAGGTGAGGGGAGTGAGACAACAGGCGCTCGGAGTGGGAGCCTGCACGGCAGACAGACAACTATCCCCAGTGGTGGGGAGGAAGGGGTGCTGGTGGGACTGCACGGAATTCAGTGATCCTCGAACATAAGCAGGGGACAGGCAGTATCAGGAGCTAAATCTGGCAGGCAGAGGTTGTGGCCACAGAGAGATACATGGGCCACGCTTAGGAGCTTGGATTTATCTGAAAGGCAAGGAGGAGCCACTGAAGGGTTTTAAAGGCTTTAAGCAGGGAAGTCACATGGCCAGAGATGCATCTTAAATGGATCATCTAAGTGACATCGGCACAGAATTGAGGGGGATAATGCTGGAGGCAGGCTCTGTTATTGCAGGAGTTCAGAGATAAATCAATGAGGACTCTGACCCACAGAAATGGCAAGAGAAGAAAGAGAAAGAGACATCCAAAAATATTTAGGAAATGTAACTGTCATGATTTAAAGTGTGAGTGGCTGTGAAGGAAGACAGCTCCTGGGCGCTGTTCTGGTGAGTGGGAGTGGCTGCGGAGATGATCCAGATAACACAAGAGAGCTGTCTTGGGAAGAAGACATGTAGTTCAGTTTTGGATTTGAGGATCTTATGATGATAGCCAAATTCTATCATCTTACTTGTGTAAAGAAAAGAAAATACACTGACAAAAAAGCCAAATGTCAAAATAACACCGGCTGCCTCTGTTAGCAAGACTGCAGACGATCCCCTTTTCCTTCCACCACTATTTATTCATTTTCCCATATTTGAAGCTGCCAGATAAAAATAAAAATGGGGTGCCTGGGCAGCTCGGTCGGTTGAGCGTCCACTTCTTGATTTTGGCTTGGGTCATGATCTCAGGGCGTTAGAATGGAGCCCCGTGTCTGGCTCCGTGTTCAGCAATGAATCTGCCTGTCCCTCCCACTCGGCTCCTTCCCCTGCTCATGCTCACATTCTCTCCTTCTCTCTCCCATAGACAAGCAAAATCTTTAAAAAAAATAAAAATATTTCCAAGTTCTGGTTTCTGGTCTGGCACATAAGCAGCTCAGGAAGTCACCATTCCATCCAGACAACAGTAAAAAGCTAAACAATGGAAAGATCAACTACTCTTCTTGGATCTGTCAGAGAACTGAGGTTGCAGGGCAAAACTGCTGTCCCCCAAACTGGAGAAAAAGGTAGATACAAAGAATCCTAACTTCTCAGAGCAGAAACCCACCAGCAGATACTGCATGGGAACTGGTACCAGAAAAGGAAAACTAAACTGAAATTGGCAAAACGCTGGAGGCTCAGGGTGCAAGAGTTTAAGTTAAAAATTCCAGAGGGACCAAGTCATAATTTTGTAAGTTTTACCTCTAGGCGCTCTAAGGGGTGAATATAGGAGAAAAATTCCATCCTGCTTCTGGAAGGGGGAGGGGAGAACCAATCATTTTGAAATATGCCAGAGTACTCTGTTCTTAACAAGGCCTAGCTTCAGGAGAAACTATTTTACCAGATTCCAACCTAACTAGAGGAAGGGAAATACCCTTCAGCCCACTTCTAGCCATCCTGCACCACTTAAGTGGTGGGGGTGAGAGGGGAGGAACAGAAAAACATTGGTGAAGTTCATACTCCTGTGGTACAGGCTCACCAAGAGACTGAGACCTAATCATTGTTCTATAAAACACTTCCTCCCCACACCTTACTTTCCCATCACTATACACTTATTTACCACAATTCCTTTTATCTAGTACGTAATGTCTATCTTTGAAGAAAAAATATGAGATATACTAAAAGGCAAAAAACACGGTCTAAAGACACTGAATGAGTATCAGAACCATAGATACATCAGGAGTTATCAGATCAGGAATTTTTACAAACTGTGATTAATATGCTAAGGACATTAATGGAAAAGGTAGACAACATGCAAGAACAGATGAACAATGGAAGAGAGATGGAAATTTTAAAAAGTGCAAAAAATGCTCTAAGTCAAAACCTAACAGAAATTATGAATGACTTTGATGTGCTCATTAGTAGACTGGGAAAAGCTGAGGAAAGAATCTCTGAGTTTGGGGATATAATCAGAAGAGAATATCTGAGATCTGTGGGACAACTACAAAAGGTAAAATGCAAATGGGATATCTGATGGAGACGGAAGAGAAAGGAACAGAAGCAGTGTTTGAAGTAATAATGACGGGCATTTCCCCACATTAATGTCAGTCACCGAACCGCAGGTCTTGGATGCTCAGAGAACACCAAGCACAACAAATTCCAAAGCATTACACTTAGGCATAGCATATTCAAACTACAAAAAACGAACGTTTAAAAAAAATCTCGTAAGTCAGAGGAAAAAAAAAAAAAAAAACTTTACCTATAGAGGAGCAAAGTAAAAAATCACATCAGAAACCATGCAAGTAGGAAGAGGGTAGAATAAAATAACTAAGTGTTGAGAAGGAAAAAAAAAAAAAAAAAAAAAAAAAGCCCAGCAAACCTAGAATTCTGTACCTTGCAAAATTAACCAAAAATACCCTTAACAAATTAAAAAAAAAAAAAAAACAAACCACCAGAAATCATACAATCTTTGCTCTCAGACAAGAATGGACTTAAACTCAAAATCAATGACAGGGTGCCTGGATGGCTGAGTCGGTTAAGCATCTGACTTCGGCTCAAGTCATAACCTCAGGGTCCTGGCACTGAGCTCCGTGTCAAGCTCCGCACTCAGCAAGGAATCTGCTTATCCCTCTCCCTCTGCTCCTACCCCTGCTCATGCTCTCTCTCTTTCTAAGTAAATAAAATCTTAAAAAAAAAAAAATGACAAGAAGATAGCTGGAAAATATGTGGAGGTTAATCACACATTTTTCTAAATAATACATAGGTCAAGGAAGAAATCTCAAGAGGAATTTAAACATATTCAAAATTAGGGGATGCCTGGCTGGTTCAGTCAGTGGAGTATGAGACTCTTGATTTCAGGGTTATGAGTTTGAGCCCCATGTTGGGTGTAGAAATTTAAAAATATATATGTTCTAAACTAAATAAAAATGTAAATACAACTTATCAAAATTTGTGGGATGGGGGCGCCTGGGTGGCTCAGCGGGTTAAAGCCTCTGCCTTTGGCTCAGGTCACGATCCCAAGGTCCTGAGATCAAGCCCTGCATCTGGCTCTCTGCTCAGCGGGGAGCCTGCTCCCCGCCCCCCCCCCCCCCCGCCTCTCTGCCTACTTGTGATTCCTGCCTGTCAAATAAATTTTTAAAAATTATTTCAGACCAATCTGAAAAGACCTAAATCTATCAAAGAAATATGAACAATTAATAACTTTCCAATAGTGGAAGCACCAGGGCTAGAGGGGTTCTCTGGTGAATTCTTCCAAACATTTAAGGAAGAAATTACACCAAGTATCTACACTCTCTTTCATTAGACAGAAGCAGAGAGGATACTTCTAACTCATTCTATGAAGCCAAATTATGCTACCACCAAAACCAAACAGACATAAGAAGAAAAAACCAAAAAAACTATAGACCAACATCTCTCATCAACCAAGACAAAGAGATCTTCAACAAAATATTAGCAAAACAAATCGAACTATGTATACAAAGAATGATATACCATGACCAAGTGGGATCTACCCCAGGTATCCAAGGCTGGCTCAATATTTGAAAATCAATAAATGTAATCTATTACATCAACAGGCTAAAGAAAAATCACATTATCTTATTAACAGATGCAAAAAAAATAACCACTAGGAAAAATCCAAAAGGCATTTATGATTAAAAAAAAAAACTCTCAGCAAAGTAGGAATAGAGAGAAACTTCAATTTGATAAAGAACAGCTACAAAAAACTAACAGTTAATGTTATAGTTAGTAGAGAAAAGTTTGAAGCTTTCTTGCTAAAATCAGGAATAATGTAAGGATGTTCCTTCTTACCACAGCTTTGCAATATTATACTGGAAGTTCTAGCTAATTAATGAAACAAGAAAAGGAAATAAAAGGTATACAGGTTGGGAAGAAAAGAATAAGACAGTCTTGTTCACAGAGGATATGTTTGTCTATGTAGAAAATCCAAAAAATCCAAAAGAATCAACAAAAAAAACCCCTAATATGCAAAAAAAAAAAAAAAACAAAACAACCCTAATATGCAATTACAGCAAGAATGCAGGATATGAGATAAATATACAAACATTAAGCACTTTCCTACATAACAGCAATGAACTAGAACTTGAAATTAAAACATTACCATTTAAGGGGAGTCTGGGTGGTATCATTAAACATCCAACTCTTGGTTTCGGCTCAGGGTCATGAGACTGAGCCCCACACTGGGCTCTGTGCTGAGCATGAAGTCTGCTTAAGATTTTTCTCTCCCTCTCCCTCTCCTCCTCCCCATCGCACCTCCACTTGCATGCTCTCTCTCTTGCTCTCTAATAATCTTTTAAAAATTAGCATTTAATTAGCACCTAAAATTGAAATATAAAAAATATGTATGGATAAGTTTAACAAAATATGTACAAGAGTTATATGAGGAAAACTACCAAACTCTGATGAGCAATATCAAAGAAAAACCAAGTAAATGGTGAGACGTTCCTATCCTATTCATGGATAGGAAGACTCAGTACTGTCAAAATTTCAACTTTTCCCAACTTGATCTATAGCTTCGACACAATCCTAATCAAAATCTCAGCAAGTTATTGTGTGGATACAGAGAAACTCTTTCTAAAGTGTTTATGGAGAGGCGGTTAGCCAACTCAGCATGGAAGGAGAGTAACAAAGCTGGAGGACTAACACTATTCAACTTCAAGATTTACTGCAAAGCCAGAGTAACCAAGACAATGTGGTATTGGTGAAAAAATAGATAAAAATTAGCTCCAAAAAACAGTCAACTAATCTTTGACAAAGAAGCAAAGACAATACAAAGCAGCAAAGATAGTACTTCAAGAAATGGCGCTGGAGGGGCACCTGGGTGGCTCAGTGGGTTAAAGCCTCTGCCTTCAGCTCAGGTCATGATCCCAGGGTTCTGGGTTCAAGCCCCACATTGGGTTCTCTGCTCAGCAGGGAGCCTGCTTCCTCCTCTCTCTGCCTGTCTCGAGAGCCTACTTGTGATCTCTGTCTGTCAAATAAATAAATAAAATCTTTAAAAAAAAAAAAAAAGAAAAAGAAATGGCGCTGGAACAACTGGACATCCACATGTAAAAGTATGAATCTAGACAAAGCCCTTAAAACTTTCACAAATTTCACTCAAAATGGGTCACAGACCTAAATGTGAAATGTTAGATTATAAAACTAGAAAATAACATAGGAGAAAACCCAAATGAACTTGAGTACAGTGATGACTTTTTTTCAGTATAACACCAAAGGCATGATCCTTAAATGAAATAACTGCTAAGTTAGATTCCATTAAAATTTAAAAATACTTTTGTTCTGAGAAAGGTCATGTCAACAAAATGAGAAAACAAGCCACAGACTGGGATAAAATATTTGCAAAAGACACAGCTATTAAAAGACTACTATCCAAAATATACAGAGAATTCTGAAAACTCAACAATAAGAAAACAAACAATCTGATTAAAAAATGTGCCAAACCTTACCAGACATCTCACCAAAGAAGAGATACAGATAGCAAGTATAAAAAGCAAGTATAAAAAATGTGCAACACATGTCATAAGAGAATTGCAAATTAAAGCATCATATTACAATGGCCAAAATCCACAACACTGACAATACCAAATGCGGTGAGGATTTATAGTAACAGGATCTCCTATATATTGCTAATGAGAATGCAAAACGGTACAGCTGCTTTGGAAGACAGATTAGCAGTTTCTTATAAAACTAAACATATCCTTACCATATGCTCCAACAATTGTGCTCTTGATATTTTCCTAAATGAACTGTCTACATAAAAACATGCAGATATTTAGAGCAGCTCTACTAATAACTGCCAAAACTTGGAAGCAATCAAAATGTCTTTCAGTAGGTAAATGGATAAATAAACTGTGGTTCATTCAGATAATAGAGTATTATTCTACACTAGAAAGAAATGAGCTAACAAGCCATAGAATGACATGGAGGAAACATAAATGCATATTGTTCAGTGAAAGAAGCTAATCTGAAAAGGCTATAAAATGAATCCAACTATATGACATTCTAGAAAAGGCAAAACTATGGAGACAGTCAAAAGATCAGTGGTTGTTAGTGGCTAAAGGAAGGCAGGGATAAACAGGTGAGGAACAGAGGATTTTTAGGGCAGTGAAATTATTCTTTATGACACCACAATGGTAGATTCACGTGTTATACGTCGGTCAAAATCCAAAGAATGTACAATACCAAAAGTGACCTTAATGAAAACAATGGACTTCGAGTGATAATGGTATGTCAACATAGGTTCACTGACTGTAACAAACGTTATCACCGTGGTGTGGGACAGTGGGGTGGGTGTGGAAAACCCTCTACTGTACTCTGTACTCACAATTTTTTGTAAACCTAAAACTGCTCTAAAAAAGTTATTTATAAAACTTCATAAAATGAATGTAAAACTTTCAGTTCTAATCACCCAAAGCCCTATCTGTACCATGATATTTATTATTATGGAACATTCATGAATTCATGTAATATTTTTAGTTTACTCAGAGTATCTTTAAGAACATCTAGCCCTACTATCTGAGTACAATTTGTCTTAATACCTGCATTATAACAATGCGTACTTTTTAAAAACAAATAAACTGCAGCCCAGGAGCTAGCCGACTGGCTCTACTAGTAGAAGGGGCAGGGGCAGGACCGGAATGCCTATCTCCTGGTACTGGTGGAAAACAAAACAAAACAAAACAGATTCTGTAAGATTTAAAACAGGCAAAAGTAAGGACCATCTTTTTTTAAAAAAAGATAATTCTTGGGCGCCTGGGTAGCTCAGTGGGTTAAGCCGCTGCCTTCGGCTCAGGTCATGATCTCAGGGTCCTGGGATCGAGTCCCGCATCGGGCTCTCTGCTCAGCAGGGAGCCTGCTTCCTCCTCTCTCTCTCTCTGGCTGCCTCTCTGCCTACTTGTGATCTCTATCTGTCAAATAAATAAATAAAATCTTAAAAAAAAAAAAAAAAGATAATTCTTAAAATTTATAAATTAACTTATTTTAATAACTAGGAAAAAAACCCAAAAGAACAAGAATTCAATGTGCAAATAACACAAACTATAAACTTCTCAACAGGCACTGAGGTTTTTCTAAAGAATGAATTGTATCAGCAGAATGTGATTTTTTTTCCCCCAAAGAGAAGCCATAGGCCTTATGAATTCAATAAAGCAAAATACTTCTTTGGACAATACATTAGATCTTTTTAAATATTTTTATAATACGAAATGAAACAAATGATTGGGATTTTATTCTCAGGACGAGCTTAAGATGTTTTTTGGTCATTTTTCTGGGGGAAGTTATCTATGTCTTTCATCAGATAAGGAAAAAAAAAAAAGATCTAGCAATGATCCAGAGGTATTTTGAGCATTAACTACAGAAACTTGTGGTCAGAACTATTTCATATTTTTATTAATAAATAAATTAGATGGGGCGGGGGACACCTGGGTGGCTCAGATAAGAGGCTGCCTTCGGCTCAGGTCATGATCCCAGGTCCTGGGATGGAGCCCCACATCAAGCCAGGCATTGAGCTGAGCCCCCTGCTCAGCAGGGAGTCTGCTACTCCCTTGGCCCCTCCCCTGCATCACCACGCTTGTGGGCTCTCTCTCTCTGAAATAAATAAATACAATCTTTAAGAAAAATAAATTAGATGGGAAAATAATGCAATAACTATAGCAGAATAAGCAACTGAGCAAGGTTCAAAAAAACTGAACTAAATTATGTGGCTTACCAAAACACAGATATTAAAAACATGGTTATAAACTTGCAATAACGGGAGAAGAGAGATACAGGTAAGGCAGAAGATGTTCAAGGATAATCAAGGGCTACTTATGAATGTAAGTTGGCAATGTTGAAAGTTGAAATTTTACTAAGATTAATAGGAATACTAATTGAAAAGCAAACTTTTGGCAAAATGGCATGTCAAGCTGATGTAAATGGACCTTTTCTCCCACTTCATACAGAAATGCTGGATAAAACATTTTAAAAATGCTTTTAAAATATATAGTCAAGCTTTAAAAAAAAAAAAAAAAAAAGAAAATCCTCAGGCACCTAAAATGAAAGAGACATCAAAATCAAAACTGGAACATTAAGTGGGTATTGAGACCATGGTGGCCCACAGGGGTTTCAAACTCCAATACAGTCCCCAGGTTTGGAGGAGAAAGCATTAATCCTCACATGGGTACTAGAAATACAGCTTCAGGCAGGTAGAAGGTGGGCAAGTTGAAACTGAGACCCTTGCACAAAGCCCAGAGCCTCAAATACCTATCCTCCCTTGATATGCAGTCTAAAAAATCCCTGCTCACTGGTTCAGGAAAGCACCCACAGGAAATCTAAAATGCAGGCCTATGATATAGAGATGCACGTGTAGGTATGCAAATTCATATCATACAGGAATCCTAAGCTGAGAAATTAATATAAAAACTGGTCTTTGACATGCAGCAGAAAAAAACCAGAGTACTTCCACAACCCAAGGCACAGGGACTCACATAATGAAGAAGAAAAACACAGAACAGAGCTCACTATTACAAACCATATGAGGAAGACACAAACATGAAAAGTAAACCTATACTGGCTAACAGCAGAAAATGTCAGAAGGTGTCTTTGAAGCATGGAAGGGAAATTTCTTAATGCCCCAAATGCCAAAAAAAAAAAAAAAAAGGGGAGGGGGATGATGAATCTGACTGCAATGATAATAAAGGTTTCTATCAAAGACATAAGTAACAGACAATGGACAAAGGGTAAATTCAGGAGATAATATGTAATTTTCAGGAGATAATTATGTAAAGTTTAAAGACAATGCGGAATTAATACCTAGCAGATTTAAGAAATTTCTGCAAATCTAGAGAAAAAAATTAAAATCCAAGGGGGAAAACGAGCAAATGATGTAACCAGGCAATTCAGAGATGGAAAAGCTTATTTTTAATTAATCAACAAGTAGTAATAGTAGTTGTTATAATAGCAGTAATCTGGGCACCTGGGTGACTCAGTGGGTTAAGCATCTGCCTTTGACTCAGGTCATGATCCCTGGGGCCTATGATCAAGCCCATATCAAGCTCCCTATTCAGTGGGGAATCTGCTTCTCCTTCTCTCTCTCTGCCTAGCTCGTGTTCTCTCTCTCTCTCAAATTATTAAATAAAATCTTTAAAAAAATTAATAGCCACTAGCAATTATCTGATGATTATTGTATTCAGGAAATGTTTATTATATTCAGGAATATGCTTTACATGTACTAATTCATTTTGTCCTCTCAACAATCTGACAAGGCAGATGTTGTAATTATTCCCTTTTACTGATGAAGAGACTAAGGCCCAGGAGGTTGAGTAATTTCTCCAAGATCTCACAGTAACACAGTAGAACTTGAGTTTGAATCTAGGGCACCACTGGTGGGTATATAAATTATACAGCTGTTAGGAAAAACATTCTGCTAACATTTAGTGAAAATTTCTGTATATATATATGTCTTATAACCCAGTGATCATATTCCTCCACACCTATCCTAGAAAAATTCTTACATGGGTCCATAAGGAAGCATGGACAGAAAGATCACTGGGGCACTGTTTTTGGTAGATCAGAGGCAATTTAAATGCCCCTCACTAAAAGAGTGTAAGTAAAGGTTCAGGAGGTATACTATGGAAAATAGTGCATTAGAAAGAAGGAACAACTAACTAGCTACCAGGACAGAAACACGGAGAGATACCCAGTACTGAGGGAAAAAGTAACAACCACAGTCAGCTCTAGAGCGTAACAGCATTTCTACAAGTTAAAAACATACCATCAAAACAATACCATATACTTGATAAAGCCACATGTGTAGCCAAAGATATTTCATCAAATATATTAGAGTGGGTGCCTACAGTGTGGGAGGGGAATGAGAAAAGGTGTTGGAGGTGAGAAAGAAAAACAGAATCAGACAAGGGAAGACTTGCTCAGTCAGAGAACTGCTAGTGTCACAGATGAGGGGGCTCCCCGCACCACCCCCAGAAGGCAAAAAGTACAACTGAAAAGTCACATGAGCAGATAAGAACCACAAGAAGGAAAGTCATTAAATGCAGGAGCACAAACAGCAGCCCCAAGATTTGAAAACCATAAAAGCAAACAGACTATAATTTAAAATGCTGTAAATTGGGGTGCCTGGGTGGCTCAGAAGGTTAAAGCCTCTGCCTTCAGCTCAGGTCATGATCTCAGGGTTCTGGGATCAAGCCCCACATCGGGCTTTCTGCTCAGCAGGGAGCCTGCTTCCTCCTCCTCTCTCTCTGCCTGCCTCTCCACCTACTTGTGATCGCTGTCAAATAAATAAATAAAATCTTTTTAAAAAAATAAAAATAAAAAAATAAAAAATAAAAATAAAATGCTATAAATTAATTATATTTCATTTTAATAAACAGGCAAAATGAAGGAAGTCAGAATCAAAGAACAAGATAATATGGTAAAAGGATAGTCAGATGTGAAAAAGAACTTCTGGCTATAAAAAATTTAGTCACTGACATTAGCCCATTGATAAATTAAATAGATGAGATACAGCTAAAGAAAAAATTTGTGATTAAGAAACAGAAGTCTGAGGAAATTTTTCAGAAAGTAGCAGAGTTTATAAAAACAAATATGAAAGGGAAGTTAAAGGACACAGAAGACAGAATGAGAAGGTGTTCCAGATGAAATAATGGAAAACGTGTATGAGAAGCAATTTGAAGATATAATTACTGAGAATGTTCTAGAATTAAAGGCAAACATGAGTCTTCAGAAGAAAACTTCAAAATATCAACAACATGGAGAAAAAGAAGTTGTAAGGAGACCAAGGGAAAAGACTTTACTTACAAAAGGATGACAACTAGACTGATACAGACTGTCTATTTAATAACAATAGATGCCAGAAGAAAATGCAGTAACAGCTGTTGAATATTAAGGAAAATAACAATCAAGAATCAATATGCAGACTAAAACAAAATTATCTTCAAACAAACAGACAGACTGTCACAGGAAGAATTACTTTAAGAAGGAAACTGAACCAGGGAGGGGAAAAAAAAGAACATAAGAAGATTCTAATAGCAAGTGGAAAGCAAAGAAACTGCTAAAAAAAAATCCACTGGAAAAGTTAAAATCAGAAAGATTGATAACATCAATGCTGGTGAGGATGTGGAATGACTCGAACTCCCATACACTGCTGGCAGATGTGTAAAATAGTACAACTACACAGGAGAGTTGGGTGGAGGTTTCTTTTAACATGGAATAAACTGCTAATAAATGCAACAACATGGAAAACCTAAAAGCTATTATGTTAAGTCAAAGAAACCAGGCAGAAAAAGTATACACATAGGACTCAACTTACAGGAAAAGAAAATACAGGTAAAACTCATCTGAAAAAATCAGATAGTAGTGTGGAGGTTGTTGGGAGGCTGCAGGGAAGGGAAATGAATGGAAAGAGACACAAAAGAACTTCCTGGGGAATGGACATGTTCTACATTTTTTTCATGGGGGGGTGGTGTTTAAAGAGTAGATTTTTTTTTTTTTAAGATTTTATTTATTTGAGAGATAGAGATCACAAGTAGACAGAGAGGCAGGCAGAGAGAGAGGGAGAAGCAGACTCCCTGCTGAGCAGAGAGACCCATGCGGGGCTTGATCCCAGGATGCTAAGATCATGATCTGAGCCAAAGGCAAAGACTTAACCCACTGAGCCACCCACGTGCCCTGAAGAGTAGATATCTGTCAAAACTCTTCAAATATAATATGTAAGCTCAGTTGTTAATTATAACTCAATATAAAAGAAATTTAAAAATGTGCTGGTATACTCAAAATGCACTGGCTGTTTAAAAATGGGTACTGGAAGGAGAGGTTAAAAACAATACAGAATAATGATAACTACGGTAGCTAGCACTTATTGAGAGCTTATTATGTGCCAAGCACTGTTCTAAATGCTCTGCATATATTAACTCACTTAATCCTTTCAACAACTCCATGGAGTAGGTACTCTTATTATCCACATTTTACAGATTTAAAAAACTGTCGCACAACAAGGTAACATAACTTACCTAGGGTAACACAAATGTGTGGCAGAGCTGGGGTCCAAACTCTGGCAGCCAGGCTCTGAAGTCTGTATTTGTAGAAATCCGATGCCTCTCTGAAATTAACAATCAACAACATGGAAGATGAGAGATCAGAGTCAGGGTGTCCCAAGAGTTGAGAGGATGACAAAAACAATGACTGACTTTAGTCCTTAGCCGAAATGAAGTATGTTAACACACTTGTAGGGGAATAGAAGCAAGGTAAGTATTGCAAACGCAGGTACAAAAGAAAAGAAAGAAAATGTGATTAATACAAAAGAAAGTGAGAAAAGGAAAAAAGAAAGGCAAAAGAAAATTGCATTAAATAGAAAGCAACTGAAGAAGGCAGAAGTAAGTCCAAATGTATTTACAGTCATAATAAACAGACTGGACTTTCTTGCTAAAAGGCAAGGAGAGATGGGACCCCTGGGTGGCACAGTCAGTTAAGTGTCTGACTCTTAGTTTCAGCTCAGGTCGCAGGATCTCAGAGTCATGATTATGATCAAGCCCTGTGTCAGGCTTTGTGTTCAGCTCGCACACACATGCACACACACGCTCTCCCCCTCTCTCAAATAAATAAATCAATCTTTAAAAGGCAGAGAGGTTCTCTGATTGGGTTTTTAAAAAAGCCAACTATCTGTTACTTACAAGAGAATTAGTGAGTGGGCGAGTTTACACTTAAAGCGGTACCCAGCGCATAGAAACTACTACATGTGATAGTTATTACTAGAGACTATGAATCATCCTCATTAAATAGTTTTGCAACCAGCCATCTGACTTGACAGCTGAAGTTTCTATCTGTAAATAAACAATTAAACTATATAATCTTTGTAGACTACTTTCAGGTACAGAACACTGTTATTAAATAAATCGAATATATAATCAAAAGGGATACACTGGTGATTTGGGGGCTACTGAAATGTACTATAGAGGCTAAACTATACTTTGCCGATCTCACAACTGAAATGTTAGAGCTTCTAACATACCTTCCTGTTTCCCCCAATGCCCTCTGTAGGGAAGTTAAACTGAGGAGAGAGAACTTAGCACTGGATATAACATTGTGAAAGTGTAGCTTTCAGAGCTAGAACACTGCGTGTTGGAATCTCTAAGTGAAGTCCTGTCGATGCTTGTATAGAGGCAACCTAAATTATGTTACTAAGCACTTAATGAAATTGCTAGGCTTGGGGAAATTGTCAGAGGTCCCAAGGGAAGAACATTTAAGCAAAAAAGAACACCAGAAAGATGGATGTTCCTCAAAGGAACAATACTAAAGCCTCAAGAAAAGACTATACTGATATAGACTAAAGATACTTAGAAAGAAAAAACTTAATTGGCTGAACCAAGTGCTGCATAATGACCCAACACACAAATGGGGATTCAACACAAAGTGGAAACTAGGCCAGCTTTCTAAAAGGAGCACAAAGAATATTTATTTATTTATTCATTTACATTTTTATTCTGTCTACTTCCAAAAAGGATCTGAAAGTTTAAGGACTGTTTAAGTTATAAAGAAACAAGAGAAAAACCAGAAAAGTGAGAACTAAGTCATAGCTGGTTGGAAACATGGAACCCCTTTAATGAACAAGGGGGGATACAACACTGAAGCCTTACTCTTGATGTGCACCGCTTACTTAAATACAATAGATGTTCTGAAATCCACAAGTGCTGGTGATGTCCTCAGCAAAGCACTCAAAGGCCTTTGCTGACACTACTGGAGAGCGTAGGAGGCTCTTTTCTGTACCTCAAGAATTGGACCTACCATTCACTAATTATTATACTGTACACACAGATCATCCAATTCTCATTATGGGTTATTTGTCTGTTATTTACTTAGCACATTGCTAAGTGCTGTGAAGGATTCAAAGGAAATATAAAACAAGCTCTTTGTCCACAGGGAGTCAGTAATAAAGCTGATCTGATGCTAGAATGATTGAAAACAGATCTCTTAAAAGGACAATACATACAAGACAAAAACGACAGGAAGAGGAGACAACAGAGACTGATCCCAGTGAGTGGCAACGAAAAGGCAAGCGCTGCAGCTGGTAAACACAAGTGAGGTCCAAGTCCAACAGGCCAGGGTGAAAGGTGGAGAGCTCCAAGCAGAGGAAGAGCCACGAAGAGGAACTCCGTTCCAGAAGAGGCACATCTGGCCCATGTGCTGGAAATCGTGTATGTGTCCAGGACACTGGCACTGCACCCGGCTCTGGAAGGACATGCAGTAACTAGCTGCCATCATTATTATGGACACTGGGCTGGCCAGGGTGGGTCTCCAAAACCACTGGCGGAAGAGGATGGGGGGAGCACAAAGCTACAGAGGTTGGGGGGAGCAGAAAATGAGCCGAGGAACCTCCACCTGCTTTGAGAGAGGAGCTTCTGAAACAGGAATAGCACAATGAAAGCAGAGCTTTCCCAGTGACAGGAGGGCTGGACTAATAAGGAAAGTGCCTGGCAATGGAAAGGAAAAACAGGCGTCTTCTATTATGTTGTCTATACAGGCTGTAGCCTCAGACATCCTGTATTATGGAGTTCCATGGAGAAGCTGGGCCCACCTCTGCCTGGATTTGTGTGTTCCAACATACACGACAGAAAAGCCATTCTATTACTTAATCAAGGGTCTTCGATTTTGGTTGCCCTAACAATTCTGCCCTCTCCTTTGGGCCCATCTATCTCACAGTCCAAGACATCTCTTACAGTCTGGCTCAATGCAACCTTATCTGCTTAAAGTTTTTGTTTGTTTCTTTTTTGTGTTGTTTTGTTCTGTTGCTGTTGATAATCCCTTTCTCCTAAATAAAATCTTTACTTCTACCTTGATGCCTGGGCTCTGCTGGAACCAGAGAGTGGAAGAGACCTTGGAGAGCCCTATTCATTGCTTTCAGCAAACAGAAGTTCATTACTTTATCTATCACGTACTCTTGTCGCATGACCAAATGACCTTAGTCCAATCTCTTCCCTTTTTAAGGGAGGAAACTGAGGTCCTGGGAGGCTGAGTTGCTCTTTGATCCGAGTCGGCTTTAACCCCATGGCTATTTAGTATCTCACAAACAACCAGAGTCAGGTGAAGTAACAGGCACGCTCCACATAATTAGAGCAAAGATCACACATTCAGAGACAAGAAATGGGGCATTTGCTACACACAAAAAGATGATTTTAAATGTAAGGTATCTAAGGAATCAGCTAAGTTAAAAGAGAACCACTAGCAATTATTTCTGAGAATGCAAGGTGGATGGGTGAGGTCAGAAAAGGGTGACTGCAGCTTTTAGTGGGCCCAGATTTCTCAAGTTCAAAAACAGCTGTCATTTGGTCCTGTCTTACACGGAGGGCCTGAAAGGCACCAACATGTAGTGTAAGGGGTGAGGTCTCCGTATTTGGCATCCCTGGGCTCGTGGCAGTATCCTGTCCTGTGCATTGCCATTGTTGTTTCTAACGAGCGGTATATCACGGTCATCCTCATCATTCGGTTCCAGAGTCTGGTCTCCTACAGTTCCTGTCCTTGAGACTTACAGCAATACTGAATGGCCTAGGTGCTTTTCTATGGTATGTTTTGGTCACTGGGAAATCCAAGTAACCTGAACAGCTCCGAAAAAGCCTAGGAGTGAAGATTCTCAAGCAGCATCAAGGATAAAATTCTCCTCTGGGGCTCTGGATGCTGTCTAGTGAGCAGTAATGGTAGAAACCAAGCAAGGATGACACAGGGATGATACCTGCTTGTGTGCTGGGATTTACACCTCATCCCATTCATCTTCGTTTTACAGATGAAGACTAAGGCTCAGAGATAGTAAATGCATTAAGGGGCATGAGTTACCAAGGGGCATGAGTTACCGGGTCTCCGTTCTCACGCCATGGTTCTGTCCTCTATAATGCGAAGGCCTTGCTGGATGCCAAGTCTTAGCTACCACTTTTGCAGATAATGTTCCCTTCCTAGAGCTCAGTGGCCATCAGGAAGCACAGCTGTGGGGACTTGGTTACTAAACAAGTATACTTACAGTCTCAGCCTGAGGGAACTGGTTAGCGAGCCAACCACATCCACTGCCCCATCAGCTCAGGAGACCGTATTTTTCACGATTATCAACTCATGTCTCATGACAGAGTTAGCCGGAATAATATCCCTGCTCTTTCTTTTCATATTCTGCCAAATTATAGATATTACCAAATAACTACTAGTAAGAGCTACTAATAATTAAGTACCTTACTGTGTTTCTAAGCGCTTCTTATGTTCCCTCCTTTAATACTAACTAACAATCCAGCATGATAGGTAAACCCAACTCACAATAAATCCTAATAGGTGTAAGGTTCAGGCCCAAGATCATATAGAAAATAGGAAGAGGAACTGAGATCTTAATCCAGGCTGCCTGACCTAAATATCTTGCCCTTCTATCCACTAGAAGGGCTTCTTGGGGATCCATCAAAGAAAAGAAGAATCTGACCCAGAAGTTCTGGGGTAGGGCCTGAATCTGCATTTCTAATAAGCCCCAGGTGATATGGATACTGTCGGTCCAAGAACCCTCTCCGAGGAAAAAAGCACTGTACAGCCCTGCCTGTTCTCCAATCACTTTTTTCACATCAAATTATTATGTCTTAAGTACCTCTAAAAAAATCTCAAGTCATCTTCAAATCCTTCCCTTTTGCACTTGTCTTTGGCTCCAGTCAGAAAAGCAAACTCCCTAACAGCTCTGGGAATAAAACCTACAAGACATGGAGGACTCCAATAACCATGCCTAAGGCGAATAGCTCTGTGGCCTGGCCCCAACCCCAGCTCCTGCAGAATACATTTCAGCAGTCTGGCCTTCCACGGTTAGTCTGGCTTCCCTGGCTGCTGCCACAGTAACCAAAAGTCAAACTGCTCCTGATCTAACGTGGTCAGCCGAACCTGGTTAGGCCTTGGAAGGGCCTAGGATGGTAGAGCCAATCCATGAATGTACGCTAAACTGCAAACAATGAAGAGATCTCTGCTTATGACACTACGTATGAACCCCTGTGTATTCCCTTTCCAGCCATTACGCCATTTGTCTTCCCCAGAATCGGGCAACTCTACTGATCTTCCACAGCCTTCTATCGGGTTTCCCCGACAGCTGTATGGAACAGCGTTTCAAGACCTGCATTCTCTCTTGTGCCGCAAAGTCTAAAATCAAGGCTCAATATTACGTGCTGCCCTGTCAATTGGTAAAATCAGGAAGGCCTCAAGTGACCTAACTACAAATTCTCCTACCCATTCTGCTCCGGTAGACAAGGTCCCTGAGCCAAACAATCCTCCTTATCAAAGGGACTAAGGTCCAGCTCCTGTCTACCCCCTGAGTAGTGGGTTTCAGTTCCTTATTAGCCCCCAAGATTATTCTAGCAAGCCAATCACACACCCTGGCAGAAACCAGGAGGCACCCTACCTTTTAGATCCTGCAAAGCCCGCCTCCCACAGCCCCTGATGGTTCACTCTGCTCCTGAGGGCAAGCCTGTGCGGCCCTGAGCAGCAGCTGTGTCCTCCTCTGGGGCTGTGAGTCTATGTGACTAATAAAAGCTGCGGCCAGTCTCATCTGCCCGTGTCCAGTGTCATGTGTTAGCCACCCCCATAACCCTAGGGTAGGAATTCCTCCCTCAGCAACAGGGTGAGTAAGAGGTGATTAAAACACCCTTTCTGCCCAATCCCCAGTCTCTGCTCTTTTCCATATGCTTCAATCTCTTGAAGGCCTTTGGCAAGGTCACCAACTGCTCTGTGATGGTAATAACGTCCAGCCTTGTGCTACGCACTGTCCAAATACTTTTCCATTCATTTTCCTAACATCCCTATGAGGTAGATACCCTTATTACCCCTAATGTACAGATGAGGAAAGTAATGTCTAACAGGTTATGCCCAAGACCATATAGCTAAAAAGTCTGAGCACCGTTTAAATGCAGATCTGCTGGTTCCCTGTTCTTAATGACTACCTTAGTCCTGACAGAATTTCTGGGCTGGGTGTTAGCATTCCTCAACCCCTCTCCACAGGCAGAGATGTGCTGCTGGCTGGCCTGACAGGAGCACTTGCGTTTGAGATGCCTTATTTCTTCTGCTGGTCTCTGCTGAAAGATGGATGGAGAGGTGTATCTGGAAAGAGTGCCCTTGCAACAGCCAGGCTGGCTGGCTGCCAAGAGACTTCCCTTGATGGCCTGAACTTAATTTACCAAAAGTCTGATTGTCTGACTGTCAACCTTCCAGATACAAAACACTGTCCCATTTAAGTCTCACAGTTAATTGGACTTTGGAGGTTCGATAACACAGTCTCACTCCTAAAAGGAGTATAAATTAGAAAGTGAATTTATTAGTTAATGTATTAGTGAAATAGGTCTACTCTTTACAGTTACACGTGACAAAATTCCAGTAGCAAAGTCAAGTGTCATCAGAAGAGACTGTGTGCTACCAACATTCAGTGGGAACTGGGGGCATCTGCCTTGGCCCAGACAGGTAGAGCCTGAGTGCAGCGTACACTACCCCGGCCCCACAAAGTGCTCTGCTGTGTCCCTTCTGTCGCCTGTACTCTTCGGTGGCTCCCATCTGTCTTTTGGAAAAGCAGGACTCAGCTTTGTCTCTGAGGTAACCCTGTGCATGTATTTAGTAGCTCAGACCACGTGCTGAGTTTTTGCTCGCTCTCCAGACGCAGGCAGTGTGCGCCTGTTGCCACAGCCCCAGGGCTTCCACTCAGTGCGCTCTGAGCATTTATGGGATCAGAACAACTTTCCCGGCAAGCAGCTTCACCCACTGAAGCTCTCAGCTCACTTCAAACTCAGCCACCCTCTAACTTCTCCCCGGCTATTAGCAGATTCAGTCCTCACCCCCTTTCCCCCTGCTCCTCACCCCCTCCCCCCACCCATGCACTCTGTCACCTGTCGCTCTGCCTCTCTTCAGCCACTCTGCCACACATCACTAATGACAACTTTTTTAAAAGTATTTATCAATACCAAACAGGGGAAATGACTCTTCATCAAAAGGATAATAAAAGTTAGGGAATTTTGCAACTAAAATTCTCCTTAGAGACTATGTAATTTAAGCCTTTTACAGATGAAAAGATATAGAAATTTAGTGACCTGCCAAGTCATATACCTAGATAATGGCCAAACCCAGGCCCCAGATTTCTGGGTTTTCAAGACAGCATTGGAGCCAAAATACCAAATTCCTAAATATACAAAACAGGGGAGGGGCTAAACAGGGAGGGCTTCCCACATATCTCATAGACTGGTGGCCATTAGCACTAGGTGTGGGAGACAGCACATTTACTATTCTTTTCTTTGAATGTTAATTAAATATCAATCACTGATAGCTCTTTCATGAGAAAATAATTATCCTCAAGCCAGAAAACTGCCCAAAAGTGTCTCGAAGAATATATGATTTCAAATTCCCCAACCCATTGTTATTCATAGAACTATAAGGTAGATTTGTGACTTAACAAAAATAATAGAAAGAAAAACCACATTTTTAAAGTGAATAAGATATTTAAAAGATAACATATTTAATGAATATGTAACTGAGTCATGATGGAAAGGCTTTTTTACACATAAATCACAAATAACCAATAGATGTGATAGCATAAAAACATACACCTCCAAAAAAAAACAGTATCAACAAAACTAAAAGATAAATGATAAGCGTGTCATAAGAAGTGAAAAATGAGTGGCTAATATCAGAATAGAAAGCTCATACAAATCAATAAAGGAAACAAATTAACATTTAAATTTTTTTAAACGGATAAAGAAAACTCACAAATGAAATAAAAAAGTCCAACTGATTTAAAAAGTTCACCCTTATGAATAATTAAGGAAATGCAAATTAAAACACTGATGCTATTTTGAAGTGATCAAATTGGAAAAATTTTGCAACAATAATATTTAATTGATAAGCAGTAGTTTTAGACCACGCACTCTGATTTGGCGGACTTCAGTTTAAAGCCTAACTCAAACACTTAGTGACCTTGGGCAAGTCACCTTAATCACGGTGACCCTAACGTCTTTACTGTGTGTGTGTGTGTGTGTGAAGAAGAAATGGGATAATGCATCTGAATTGTTTTAGCCAAGTTCCTGTCAACAGTAAATGCTCAGTGTTAGCTGCTATTATTATAAAAATAATACTTGTATTAATAACACAAGGGAGGGAGCACTGAGACAGGTGCATACACAATGCCAAAGCAAGTACAAACTGGTAAAAATCCTTCAAGAAGTAATACAGTAAGTAATCTGCTCATCTAGAGCTATAAAAAGTGTCTTTGGAGGGAGACATGAGAATTTGGGGGGTTTGGAAAGGATATACTCTATACGCACTGTCTGATTGTTTTACCAGAATGTTTACATATTTAGTTGTATAATTATAGATAAATGAAAAAGAATGATAAGCCCATAACAGAAGAAAATTTTTTTAACTATTTATACCTTTAGACCCACTTCTAGGACTCCCATCTACATGGAAATAATTAATTAGAGATATAATGAATTATTTATGGATACTGAATTCAGAAGAATAGCACCACTGGTAAAAAACTGGAAACTGAGTTGTACCATATGAAGATTTTAAGTAAATATGATATACAGACATATTATGAAATATGCAGTCAGTAAAAATTAGGTTCCTCTGTAGGATACCTATAGCACAAGCAACCAAAAATAAATAAATATATAAACAAATTGGACTTTATCATCTTCAAAAACTTTTGTGTATTAAAGGATACTGTTATGAAAGAAAAAGAGAAGCCCAGAATGGGAACAAATACTCTCAACTCATTTACCTGATAGAAGTCGAGTATCCAGAATATATATATATAGCGTATCAGAATACAGTATCCAGAACTCTTACAACTCACCAGCAAAATGACAAGCCCCTTAAAATCAGGCAAAGGATTGGAATAAATCTCTCTCCAAAGAGGATATATAAAATGGCCAATAAGCACATGAAAAGATGTTCAGTATCAGTTGTTGTTAGGGAAATAGACATTGAAACTGCCAAGAGCTACTACCCCACACCCAGTAGGATGCTTAACAAAACACACACACACAGGCAGAAAGTACAAGTGTCTCGAGGATGTGGAGAAATTCGAAGCCTCACACATAGTAGTTGGTGGGAATATAAAATGTACAGCCACTGTGGAAGAACCAGGTACTATATGAGCCAGCAATTCCAATTCTAGGTCCAACACAAATGAAATGAAAACATATATCCACATGTGGAGCATTATACACAACAGCCAAAACCTAGAAACAACCCAAACATCCACCAACTGAGTAATGAACCAACAAAATGTATATCCATACAATGGAATATTCTTCAGCCATACAAAGGAATAAAACATAGAAAACATACAACAGGGGTGAAATTTAGAAACACTATGCTCTGTGAAAGCAGCCAGTCATGAAAGGCTACGTACTGGAGGGTTCATTTATATGACCTGTCCAGAACAGGCAAATCTGTAGAGATAGGCAGTGGACTAGTGGTTGCCAGGGGCTGGCAGGAGGGGGAATTGGGGAGTGAATGCTAATGGGTATGGGGTTTTCTTCTGGAGTGACAAAATGTTCTAGAATTATAAAGCGGTGATGGTTACACAGACTTTTAAGTTGTATATGTTAAAACAATGAACTGTATGGTATGCGAATTATATCTAAATAAATTTTTTAATAAGGCTCTTAAAGATTTTTAATAACATGAAGAATGCTCTCAATATACTAAAAGGAAAAAAAAAATCAGCATGCAATTGTATATATAATTCCCATTTGGTTTAAAACTGATGGGACGCCTGGGTGGTTCAGTGGGTTAAGCCTCAGCCTTAGGCTCAGGTCAGGGTCTCAGGGTCCTGGGATCGAGTCCTGCATCGGGCTCTCTGCTCAGCAGGGAGCCTGCTTCCCCCTCTCCCTCTGCCTACCTCTCTGCCTACTTGTGATCTCTATCAAATAAATAAATAAATAAAATCTTTTTTTAAAAAGAGAGAGAAAATGTATGTACATGCATGTACACATTTGCATTTAAAGACAGAAAATATATCAAAATGCTACCAGTGGGTTCCTAAGTAGTGTCATGATGGAGGATTTATTTTCTTCTTCATATATTACAGAATTTTTTTAGAATAAACATGTATTATTTTTATAACAAGGAAATTTAAAAATAGAAACCCAGGTAGGTCTGGCTGGCTTCAAAGCCAGTGTCATTTCTAACAACCTAGTCATTCATTAAACATTTAATTAGTTCCTACTATGTACCAAGCAAAATTAAGTAAGATAGAATCTCTGCCTGCAGGGAATTTACATGTGTCTACCATGGGGTTTAAACCTGAGTGCATGGACTGGGAAAGGAAAGAAGAGTCCTCGGGTTCTCCAAATTAAACGCAAGGCTGTCCAACTGCACACTACCTGGGGCAGAGGGTCCATGGCTGTCCTGAGTGGCAGTGTAGCTTAGTGGTAAAGGATGGAGCTGGAGCCAGGCTACCTGGTGTAGAGCTTGAATGTCCAATCGCAAAATGTGTGCTTGAGGGGCGCAGGTGCCTCATCTACAAAATAGGGGAAATACTGGTACTTCTCTCACTGGGTGGTTAGAAGATTAAATGAGTTAATACACCTAAAGCACTGGCAGTATGCACTGAGGACACAGTAAGTGCTCAATAAATGCATCAGCTGCTAGCCACTAGCTCACCACCGCTGCCACCACCCCACCACTATATTCTCAAGGAGGTGAAGACAGAACGGACTAAAGTCCACTAGAAAGGTGGTTTTCCACATCTCAAAACTGACAGCATCTGATTCTTGATAAGCCTATAATAACCATTATATTAAACTCATTTCTTTTTCCAGATTCTCTCAATTTCTAATGAAACTCTTCTTTGGAGACATTCTATAAAACCCAGTGAGACAAAACATCAAAACGGTCAGCGTAACAAACTGCTTGTGGCCTCTTATCTTCGAACTCCTAGAAACAAGTGATTTTTCAAGGCTATTCTAATGGAAGGAGGCTTTGAGAGGCTTATCTGTCTTTTGCCTGCTTTTCCGGGCACACAGCTCCTGATTCAGCTGCTCACCCACGATGCCTCTTCACAGGCCAAACTGCAAAATCTCTGGAGCAACACTGTCGTCCAGCGAGGGACTGGGGGCCGTGACTGTCTTCCACCTACTGCGACTCCTCCATCCCGCAGTCAAGATTCTCAACAAGCAATCATCACTCCAATGCTTTTATATCCAACCTTTTAGGTGCTTTAAAAAAAAAAAAAAAAAGCTCTTGGCTTTGTCACTGGTACTTACAAGCACCTTGCAGTGATCTGAAGATGGGGGTAAGTTCTGAGGTTTCACCAACTCGATTATGAAAACAGGCTTTTGCTCAGCTGGGAATAATCGATCCAGACACGGAACACCATACCAAAGGTCAAATTCAAAAATACCCATTTAATGCAGAAATTAGGGAGCTCAGGCAACTACATAATACCAAACCAGCGCTGGTGACTGGAGAGACTGGTGCCCAGCTCTAAGGGTCAGAGGCTCTAGAGCCCACCCGCGTGCCCAGGGGGTGAATCACGGCTCTGTTCTTCTCAACAGCTGTGTGACTTTAGGCAAGAGACCTAATTCTCTAGGCCTCACTTTCCTTGTAGGTAAAATGGGGATATTAGCACTTTTTGGTGGGGTGGCTTATAAGCACTAATAAGCCTGCGTATATATGAGTCCATATACTTAAAGGACATCTCCGGTAACACTGTAAACATTCATTAAATGTCAAAGGAAACATAAAAATCCACCGGCCAAACTATTTCATTTTATAGTTCTTAGGCTAGATAACTAGTTCACAGATGTACTTTTTTAAAATCACTCTGCTTTATCACTTATATATGTTATGAATGTATCTTCTATATGTCAAATACTGCATTTTTTTTTTAAAGAACAGACTTTATAGACCACCACACTGCTAGTTTCAAACAGCTGGTCTGAGGTGGAAACCGACTGTAAGGAAACCTACCCTGTTTCCTTACAGTCAGTAAGGAAACGGGGTAGGTTAGGTCTCTCATAGAGGCCTAGTACTGGGCTTTAATCTGAAAGAACTGAAAGCCTTAAATTCATTGAAAATTAGCAGGAGATAACAGGAACTTCTGAAATCACCTGGTCCAATTCCCACATTGTGTAGATGAGGAAATAGGAGATGCTGACGAGTGTCTTAAGATCTTCCAGGTCAGACATGAGACCCTTCCTGTTACCTATGTTTTTGGTACCTATTTCAAGTGGACAGCAATGAAAAACACATTTTGGAAAGGGAAAAAGACACAGTTCGGAAGGGTTAAGGTAGGGATCTAACAATAGGAGCTAACATTTGCAAACATTTATTATAACCCAGGCCTTATGCCAAGCACTTTGCATGGTAGCCTTACATAATTTTTGCAAAACCTGTGAGGTAGTTACTATTATTAATTCCACTTTCAAACGAGAAAGTAGAGTCCTATCAAAAGTAAATGGCTTGCCCCAAATCACAAAGCTGGTGAGCACTAGGCTCGGTAAATGAGCCCACGCTGTCTGACTCCAGAGCCGGAATCTTCCCCGCTGCATACTGTCCAAGCATGGGAACTGAAAAAGCAGTGAAGCTCTCGATCTCTCATTCTTTCTCCTACTTTTTTGGTCACGTCTCTGTTCAGAGGCAATGCAGAGATACATAGTAAAGAAAGTGGGGGGGGGGGGTTGTTGTTGCTGCTGTTTGTTTGTTTCTAATTCCAGTATAGTAACATACAACATTATGTCAGTTTCAGGTGTACAATACAGAGATTCAACAATTCTGAACATTACCCAGTGCTCATCATTGAGAGTGTACATAAATAAGGTGTTTTTCAAGTAAGAAGAGATGCCATTAATTTAGAGGTTACTTATTCTGTGGTATATAAGGTGCCACCCACACTTGTCAAGGCCACGAGGCACATGATGGTGCTGCTGGGGAAGGTAGAGCCCATGCAGCATTAGCAGGGTTAGGGCTCTAAGACCCCATTTCCTTAGTCAGGGGACAGTGTGTCCCTGTCCAACCAGCAAATCTTTACTGAGCCCCACCAAATACCCTTAACTAAAGCTGTCCTTATAGAGAGAAGAAATTCAGCATAACCCTGCTCTCAGAGAACAGATCACCTTCAGCTTGGACTCCTACTCTTCTTACACTTCAGCAGCTGACTATCAGCAGCACTGGAGACTGCGGAGCTCCCAATGCCCAATTACTGCCTTGTGATACCATGCAGCTCACCCAACCTTCGCTAGACCTCTGTGCACACTGGGCAGATGAGCTCCATCCTCCTCTCCTTCAAGTTCTGAAAGCTTTTTGTCTTTGAAGAAGGAGGAATAATTTTCATCTCCAGCTTTCTCTTGTCTATCACGAGGGAGTTAGCTTGAGGCTAACAAGGGGTTAACTTGGGGAGCTAACAACAACAACAACAACAAAATGCAAAAAGAGGATAATTTCTCTATTGCTTCTAACTTTGGGAAAGAACCTATGGGATTCCATAGCATTTGCTCAAAAATGTTCAAAGGAAGACATGGAAAATTTCATCCTCAACACTTCACTGCCTAAGAAAAAAAAATCCCAGAACTCCAGGGGCCAATTATTCTGCTGTCTCGGACTTTGACCTTAGAAAGGTTCGAACCTGCCTGGAACTGAGGGCCGCTGACAGCAGAGCACCAGCTATATGAGCAGCCAGTATCTAGGGGGGTCAGATCTAATGACTGCCGGCCGTCAGAGCATCATTCACAAGTTACAGTACTACACTAAACCTATGGGCTAAATGAGTAAGAGCAGCAAATTTCACTGTTATTTAAATTCGTAAGTTCCTACTATGTTCCCAATATCATGCTGAGAGCCGGGTCTCAAAACACTGGCAGGCCTTTACAAGTCAACTAATACTGGACTCCACTGATAAAACTAGGCCAAGAGCAGGCAAGTGAGAGCAGAACATAAGGGAAGAAAGAGGGAGGGGTGATGGGAGGGCTTAGTGTTTGCAAAGAGAAGCGAGGTTGGAATCTTTGTGATACGAATTAGAAAGGAAGACTAAAGTGATACTGTGAGCTGGAGTTTAGAATGGAGTGGTATGACTGTCTCCCTTGTTTCCGTTTTTCCCTCACCAGTTGGGAGTTTAAAATTTGAAAAATAACCTTAATAAAGAGCTAAAAAGAGTTGGGTTCCAAACCTGACTTTAACTTTGTAACCCTGAGCTACTTAATTTTTTAAAACCTGCTTCCTCTACTGTAAAAGGGAGGTAACATGTATATGGGAGTTCAATGCTAGTCACACTTTTGTGTGTTTGAAACGTCCATATTTTCATGGAGATATTAATATCTATTGCTTAGTGGCTGTAAAGATTACCAGAAATAATTATGGAAAATACCTAGCCAGAGCCTGGCACTTTGTGGTATTCAATAAATGGTCACTATCATTATCAACATGCTATTTTTTAAAGTTCTGGGATGAGGTCAAGGAGAACAACCAGTGAATTAACAGCTGCAGACTGTACACTTAGGAGTATCTGGATGTCTGTACAAGGACAATCTTTGCATATATGGGTCTTATAGCCTCGCTCTTTTATCTACTTTCATCTTTCCCTTCCTGCTTTATTCATCCATTCAACAAATATGCACAGACTGCCTACTGTATGTAGGACACAGAGCTATGTACTGAGAAGGGAGGAGGGCAGACAAGAGAAGGGGTTTTGAGGGGACAATATAACAGGATGGGCTGGGGGTACATCTATGAACCATCTGAAATGACACACAAAAAGTTTTGAGTACATGGGTGTGTAACACCCCTCAAGAAGTTCTGGAGGGGGACGCCTGGGTGGCTCAGTTGGTTAAGCAGCTGCCTTTGGCTCAGGTCATGATCCCAGCGTCCTGGGATCGAGTCCCACATCGGACTCCTTGCTCCGCAGGGAGCCTGCTTCTCCCTCTGACTCTGCCTTCCACTCTGTCTGCCTGTGCTCGCTCTCGCTCGCTCTCTCTCTCTCTGATAAATAAATAAATAAATAAATAAATAAATAAATAAATAAAAGAAGTTCTGGAGGGATTCCAAAAGGGATTATTTTAAAAAAAAAAGTTAAGACTGAAAATGTAACAAACTTAACAAGAAGCATACAAAATTTATAGGAAAAAACATAAAACACTCTTGAAAGGTCACAAAAGTAGCCCAGAGCAAATGGAAAGATGGGCCAAGATCTTGGATAAGAAGACTCAACATCATAAAGATGTCAGTTCTAAGCTAAATAATAAATTTAACATAATCTCAATAGAAATACCATCCATTTGTTGCTGTCTAAAACTAAACAAATTGGTTATAAAGTTTATATGGCAGAATAAACAAGCAAAAGCAGCCAGAAAAGCACTAGGAAAGAGCAATATGGAAAAACTGGCCCTTCCAGATGTTAAAAAAAATTATAAAGCCTCTAAAATTAAGACGGTTAAGATAATAGCATATGAATCGACAATCAAACCAATGGAACAGAATAGAAAATCCACTAAGAAACCCAAATGTATACAACAGTTTAGTATCCAATTAAAACAGCACCTCAAATCGATAGGCAAAAAATAAGAACTTTTCTTTCTTTCTTCCTTTCTTTTCAGAGAGAGAGAACAGGGCGGGTGGGAGGGAGGGGGAGAAAGAGAGTCTTACATGGGCTTCAAACCTAGGTGGAGCCCAACCTCATGATCCCAAGGCCATGACCTGAATTGCAATCAGGAGCCAGTGCTTAACTGTCTGAGCCATGGAAGTACCCTGATAAGAATTTTTCATAAGAGATGCTGGAATACCTGGCTGGCTATTGTGGAAAAGATAAAATTGGATCCTTCCTCAAACCAAATGTCAAGATAAATTCCAAAAGGATAAGAACCTTAGATGTTTAAAACATAAAGAGTGAAACCATAGATATACTGAGAGAAAACACTAATGAATTCCCCATAAATTAAGAGCAGGGGAAATTCCTAACTGTGACTCAAAATCTAAAGCAATACACTGTACAAGCCATAAATATAATATGTAAAGATGAAAAACTTTTGTACAGCAATAAAACAACATATGCAAATTTAGGGACATGACAAATTGGAAAAAACGTTTTTGCAACTTATATCACAGACATTGGGCAGATAGCTCATATCTCATTAAAGGAGAAAACAAATTTAAACTATACTGAAATTATTTCTTACCTAACAAATGGGCAAAACCCCCAAAATTTTGACATAAGACTCAAGAGAGACAGAGGAGGGGGATCAGGTATGAAATAATCTTCTATGAATGCAACTTGTTACATAGTTTTGATTTTGGAAACACATAAATGGCTTACATAGTTAAAAAAACAAAATGAGATTTTTAAAAGCAAATCTTAAAGTTTAAAACAAATGAGCCTGTTGATAAAGCTTATCAAGTTGGTGGCATGAGAACCAGAGAAAATACTTGGGAAATACTGACCTCCGGACAGTATTTGACTACATATTTGAAGGGGCACATGGTCCCGGGACAAAGGAATGACATAGAAAGCCCAAACAACATTCAGTGATCTAATGGTCAGTGCAGAGAGTGGCACTGCTACCGGCCTGGTAAGTAACATGGCCAGGAAACTCCAAAGCCCCAGAGTGCAGCCTACTTGTCCTGGGAAGGATGAAGTTCTGGGCCCACTGAGCATGACGAACTGGTGCTCAAGTAGAAGGGTGAGGGAGGAGGGAGGGAAAAGAGTGAAGATGAGACTTAAGACAGAGTCTGAGGGCAGCAAAGGCCAAGCCAAGGAACTGCATTATCCTGAGGGCAGGCAAGCCATTTGAGAGTCTGAAGCAAGGGGGAAACAATCACATGTGATCTGTGCTTTATAAAGATCACTGGCAACAGTGTACAAAATAGATTAGAAAGGAACAAAGGAAGAAGCCAGCTGGTCAGCTCTGAGGCTATTGTAGTAATTCAGGACGAGAGATTATAGTAGCTTTAACCAAAAGAGAAAAGGGACATCATTAGGCTTGTAGCCTAAATAAATGTGCGCTATTTGTGGGTAGGGAGTGGAAGGAGGGTGGGGAGTTGACAGAAGGGGAAGAACATGGGGGGACTTTCTGCCTTTTGCAACTCTCTGGTGCCATCCACTGAGACTAGGAATCAAAGATAAGTACCGGATGGAAGCAAAATGGCAAGTTCACTGCTGCCAGAGCCCCTGACACCATCCTTCAGTGCGAGTGGGGACAAGGAGTCAAGGACAAAAATCCACCAGTCAGACTGCAGTCTTTGAAAGCTGAGAAACAGATGAAAGTAGCAGGTTAGATGACCTCTTGCAATATTTTCTCACAATCAGAAACAGAACCACATACCGTTCACTTTGTTTTTATATTTTAATAAATTTCAAGTAACCAATATTGAGATCCTCAAAAGCGAGGGATCCTTTGTTTCTAATCGTCCTCATCCTTCTTGGGCCCTTTCCTTCTTAAAAATTTACTTCATCAAACATTGAGAGCCCCGAAATTAGACTCTGCTAAAAGCAGAAGTCACTCATGCCAATGTATCCAGGGGTCAGATAGATGTAAAAATCTCTCTCTGTAAATGTAAGCACTCATTGATAAACACCGTATGGGCCAAACCAACCGCGGCCCACAGCAGTTTTCTACTGAGGTGCAAACATTCCAAGATAAAGACCTGAAAATAGTTCTTTTCTTTCCATTTGAGTACTAATAAACCAGAAACTGTATCTTCGAGTTGACTTTTTTTTTTTTTTTTAGGTAAGTGAGGTAAGTTTGGTTTCAGAAAGAGCCGATTCCCTTCGCAGACAACACAGGGATGCCAGGACAAAGGAGGGAGAGCATCTCCCCTCCATCACTCCTCTGTCTCTGCCTCCCTCAACCCATCCCTCTCCTCCTCTCTCCCTCCTAACCCTACTCTCCTACAGTCCTGAGGAACCAAGTCCATCTGCAAGAAGCTGATGCCTAGAGCCCACATCTTAGGCTGTTAACCACTCTTCCTTTGACCTGTCAGAAGAGACTAATACGGCAACTGCTACCAAGGTTGCCAAGGCAACACATCACCAGTGTGGCAGTCTTCTGTAAAATCATGACAATGACCTCTGAGGCATTTCCAAAGTACCTCGTTGGGTAAATAACCTCTACCAGACATGCTCACTTGGCCACTTTTGACAGGAAGCAAGGCCCAAAAAGATACTTTCAAAATTATAGTCAAGACCACGCAGTGGTAAGAAGTAACTGGTTTCAGGGGGTTGCTCAACACTATTTTGGGCCAGTGGTATCACATGTGACATTTCATTGTCAGCTCTGCACCTTGAAGGTCAAGGATCCCTTTGAGACCCGATTAGAGAAATGGGCTAACTCCCCAGAAAAAATGACACCCAGAAAAATTTAAAGGATTTGTGGGTCCCCTGAAACTCAACCACTTAGCCCAGATTAACAAGCCAGGATCAGCTATAATGTATTTACTTCATTTAAGGTAATGAAATACTTGGGTGTCATGAGTTGGAGGATTTGGGGTTAAACACCACCACTGGGGAAGTATAAGGAAAGCCAGCGATCTTTCCTTACCCTTCTTTCCGCTGAGGCCTGCAGAAACCTCAAAACTGCAACGGTCTCGGCAAGTGACACACCGCACCCCCTCCATGACTTGAAGACAGTGACAATCTCATCTCTGAATTTAAGTGCCCTTCATATTTAATTCTTTTCCTCTACATGGCTACAGCTTGCTTTCTTCGCATTATCGGGATGATGGCTTTAGAAGGCAGCCTATTGGAGATCCGGAAAACCATAAATTCCAATTCAATTTCCTTGTGAAAATCAAAGAACTCACTCTCTTGAAGAGTTGAAAGCGGCTGAGGGGTCACTGCCTTCCTCCGGGTGCTGGTACACACAGTACTCCAGAAGGGTATCATAAACACCCAGTATAAGGCAACAGGGCATACCAATTTGTTTTTCAATCTATTTTATTTCAGTTCAAAGCTTCTTTGCAGACACAAAGCTCAAGAAAACAAGCCACACTTTGGTTCTACTCAGTCTCCTTCAATCTCCAAAAGCAGCTGAGTGTTGCCAAAGTGTGGCTCGTTTTCCTGCAGTGCCTGTCTGCAATGATGCTTTGAACTGAAATAAAATAGATTGAAAAACCAATTCGTATGCCCTCGCTCCTCCTGCAGCTTTATATTATCCTTCAAAACTAGTGTTAGCACTTTCTCTTTACTGGAACCCACCAGACCCAAATCACAGAGTAAAAGTGGAATACTTGAAATGTGAAGGTCCCGCCCAAACCTAAAATAGCAATCTCATGCAGGGCTTATTGTTAACATCGCATTAACATGCCACTCTCCTGTCCAGTTCTTTGCTCCATTTGCTGGACCGGATTACATCACAGTTTAAAGCAAAACTTGACATTGCTGATCTTCTTATACAGTTCGCTGGATTTCTCACTGCCTCTGCAATTTGCACATTCATGAACCCAAACACCTTCTGATTTTTACCAATTCAGAAAGTCTGCTTCTTGTTTTAAAGCATCTGATGCCTTGCATCAAGTATGCAACATTATTTTGAAAACTTTCGGGGGGAACCCAAAATCATTTACGAGCAAACTTTGAAATGACCACCAACTAGAAGAAACCTATCATTTTCTTAGACTGCCTTAAGAAAATGCACATGTCTTCAAAGGAGGAACACACTAATGAAAAGTGCTCTGAACTGACTGTTGTATAATTTGGTTAAAAAAAAAAAAATTAAAAGCCATTTGGAAGAGTTCCTCTCTCAACAGAAACATTAAGAAAAAACAAGATCTGTTCTGTCCCCCTACCCCATCAAAGATAGAAACATACATATACACCCACAGTTCTGCTGGTAACATAATCCTGGATTTTTGTTATTATTTAGCACTTCAAATAAATTTCCATTGGGGGCCAAATTGTGGTTTGTTTTCTCTAACTGGAATTGAGCAACATGTGTAACAACAACAAAAAGAAAACACCCAACCTGTTATTACATTTTCTCTTATTTAATCCACACAACAACCCTTTGAGGAGGTACCATCATCTGCCTTTCAGCATTAATCTGGCCCATGGGCAGGCCACCCAGCTAAAGCTGGCTTCAGGGCCAGAGACTCAGAGCATGGGACTGAATCACAGAACCACTACTCACTTCTTCCAATCCTCCAACACCCCAAATTCTTGCCACCTCACCATCTCTGATCCTATTAAAAAGTTCTTCCTTCCCAGTTGTCTCCCCTCTCCCTTCCTGCTGGACTGGATCCTTGTCGCTCAGAGAGATACAGATTCAGCTTAAACTACCTTTCTCTAGCGGCTTGCTGGGCCATCCTGGTAAGAGGGGTTTCCCAGGTTATCCCAGGTTAGCCTTGTTTGACTACCTTCATCACAGATGCCACTATTTGTCTTAGATATGAGGTGTTAAGTCCATCTCGCTCATGGTAATCACAAGGTCTAGCACAGTGGTATCTGGTACATAGCAGAAACTCAAATATTTGCTCAACCAATGGCCTGAATGTGTTTATTTAATACTTAGGGGACTACAGGCTGTGGGCACTGGCTAGCAGCTGATACAAAACAGGGAAGGGGTGGTCCTGCCCTTGAGAGCATCTCAAGACAGTAGAAAAGATAATAAACACATGGGATAATACCAGGTGCTGTGACCAGCTAAGGTTCAGATCTTAGCTCCCTTGAATAAACCCTAAACATCTCTCCTGAGTCTCAGTGTCCTCATCTTTAAAATGGAAATATTAATACTACCTTTGACATAGTATCGGTGAGAAGACTGAATGATAATCCAAGTAAATAAAGCACATAGTACACTAGCATGCAGAAAACATCTAATAAATATTAACTACTAATTTTACTATGATGCTGACAGCTGTGGTTTAAATTACCTTTGTTTACCTATAGACCATCTCTCCAAGACCCTACTGAACTTAAATTCTGTGAAAGGCTAAAGAGCACGTTGATCTTGTTCACCACTGTATTTCCAGGGATTTGAATCCTTTCTAGTACATAGCAGGTGCTCAATAAATACTGAATGATTCATGAAAGTATGCATGCAGGCGTGGGGTGTTCTGAAATCATTTGTTAGTTAAACTAGTGATGAATAGCTAGGTTTGGGAACTACTGCCAGAGAAGAAAGGCATCTAAATTAGAAAGCAGGGTATGGCAGAAGTTTGACGATTTAGCTAAGTAAAGAAAAACTTCATTTTGAGGTTGTAATTTTATCTTCACAAGCCAAACACAGACTCGAATCCAATTTCAAGCCAGAATCAAGGAGCCCCAGGTTGAGACTTGAAAGAAGTTGAAGCCGTGGGAGGTGGGTTACCAAGCACAGGGCTCGCTGGAGTGAGCTCCATCTGCCAGACCTATACTGCACCCTAAGGAAGCTTAACCTCAGAATCTGTCTTAGGTGGAAACATGGACACTTACTTATGAAGTGTTGTTAACAAACAAACAAACAAAAAAAACCCTCTGGACATGAAAACAAATAAAACACCTGACTTACTGTAGGCGTATTTTTGTTATCAAAAATAGGGGAAACAATCCCCATGTTGAATAGCAACCAGATCAGTTAAGGCTAGAGCTTTAGGTGTACGGGGTAGTTTTAACTGGAGTTTCCCACTTCGTGAGAAGTGATCAGAAGAACCGCTGGACAACACTGACCAGTCTGCTTGTCTCTAGGGCTGGGGCTGGCACACTTCTGCGAAGGGCAAGGCCTAAGCATTTTCGGCTTTGTGGGCTATGCCAGAATCTGTCGCCACGACTCAGCTCAGCCCTTGCAGCAAGAAAGGAGCCACAGATGATACAGAACAATGAACACGGCTGTGCTCCAATAAAACTTCACTTGTGGACCCTGGTATTTGATTTCATATACGGTTCACGAATTACCCGAAAGTCTTCTCCCCGTCCCCCCCATCCCCGCCATTTAAAAATGCAAAAACCACTTTATGTTCCCGACAGACAAAAACGGGGTGGGGTAGGGACTGGCCCAAGGCCGGGGTTTCCCGACGCCTGGTGCACCTGGCAGAAGAGAGTGGGGGAGACTCGAGAAGTAGCGGCAAGGAGGCCTCGAATCGCGCCAAGTGGCAGACGGAAAGGGGCGAGGGCAGGCCCCAAGCTGGGGCCAAGCCGAGTGCGCCCCGACGGGGCCCCGCGGCCTCTCCCCACCGCAGACTTACAGCCGAGCCTGCGCTCGGGGTGGGAGCCACCCCCGGGGGTCCGCGTCCCGAGCGAGAGGAGGTGTTTGGGACTTGGCAAAGAGCCCCGCGGAGTTCGCACGCCGAAGGGTCTCAGCGCGCCCCTAATCTGGGGCGCCTCTCGGGCCTCAGCAGCTAAAGGGGTCTCCACGCTGAGTCCCAGCCCCGTTTCTATGGTTACCTGTTCAGCACCGATTCAAACTGCCGTTCTTTATTGACAGCGCCATAGAGGACATGAACACTCCTGCCCGAAGGGAACAATAAAGCTTTCTTCATTCAACAGCGCCAGAGACGCCAGAAGGCGGCCATTTTGAGGCCGGCGCGTAAGGAGTACGAGCGGTGAGGGGGCCGCCCGGCCTGCCCCGCGCGCCACAGTCACGTGCCAGGGGCGGGCCTCAAGGGGCGGGGCCTGCGTCGCGCCGCGACCTCCACCAATGCTGGGACGCTGGGGCTGCCGGGTTGCAGGCTCGTTCCCTGACCCATGACCCTTAGCCACTCTCTCCCCTCCCCACTCTCTCTTTTGAAAGTTTGAGTGGGGCTCCGCGGACTCTTGCTGGGGCACTGCTAGGCTTAGGATCTTATTTCAAGAATGGCACAGAAGTAGACACGTTAGATTTCTCTACATCTTTCCAAAACATGTTCACGTGCAAGGCGGAGACGTGACCTGAGCCGAGTCCCCAGACGCATCCTCATTGGTGGGCAGGCTTGGCGCTGCTCGGCGGTGATAGGCTAACAGGCTCATGTCAGCCAATCGTGGTGTCTTGAAGACATCTTGATCCCGCCTGTCCCTCGTCCCCTCCGGAATGTAGAGGGTGTGGGGGGGTGGGGCGGTGATCATAGCTTTTTTGCTCAGTTTCTCTTTAACACGCTTTGTTGCACAGTGAGCTGTCCTCGTTGGAGATGCTCTTGCCACCCTCATACAGCCAACAGATTAAGTCAGATCCAGACAGTATCAGACAAATTAAGTCACATCAGTGCTGGCCCACTGAACCTCACACTGTCACTCTGTCACTGACGCACAGCCAATTTTTCTGTCACTGCCAGTCATGCCGCCCAAATCCAGCGCTCTCAGTACAATGCCGAGTTCCCTCTGTGCTTACAGCTGTTACATCCACAATGTCAATATTCGGTCGATCTGAGAGCTGTCATTGTCAGACTGACTCCCACTCCATCACCGTTTTTAATCACAAATTCAATCTGCTGGGCAAAACTGTCACTTGCATTGTTGCTGCCATTGGGTTCATTATTGTTTACTGTCACTGTCCAGTAGGCGACCACTGTCAATGACCACAAACTTCAAGCAGTTCTGTACAGTGTAGTAGCAATTGGACTCTGCCCAGCTGTCACCCTTTCGGTTGTTTTCACCGTCATTGTCATTCAGCTACTTTCACTGCCCCATAGTCAAGCCAATATTTAGCAGGCCCTTACTGGGTACACAGCTGTCCTCGTTACTGCCCAATTAGTCACTTTCACTATTATACTCTCATGTCACTGTCACATTCGGGGTCAGATTTACTACAGCTGACATCCAGTCACTTTTGTAGTCACTAGAGCCACACCACAGCTGTTGTCCCCCCTAATTCATTTCCACCATCTCTGCAGTCTCCTTTAATAGGAGCCCCCAACATAGAGGGTTGCCAGATTTGGCAAGCAAGCTACAAATACCTAGAATGGTACATGGCACATAGTAGGTGCTCAAAAAATATTTCTCAAATTAGTGGATTTTTTTTTTTTGCAAAACAGTATTATTGCCCACGTACTATATGTAAATGTGAATGGCTTGTGGTTCAAACATCTCAAACAATAAGAATAAGTCTGCAGCCATGATCTGTCCTCTGTGTTCTGTTTAACAAGGTTCTGCATCCTACAGGGACTAGGAGAAAAGACAAGAAATGTGATTACAACGTACATGAATTCCTGGGACCACAGTTACAAAGAATAGGATTTCTGAATTTTGTATTTCTTATTTTAAAAGGAATGTATGTTTATAAAATATAGGAAGGACTCTTCCTTTCTGATGGACTGTTTTAGCTGTAACAAAGAATGCCGTCCCTCAACACACACTCATACACAGTCATGGGTCAATGGCTGCAATTTCTCCATGACTGTTTACTTGAGGTTTTGCATTATTAGAAATTCCCACGAGGCTGCCTCGCCTATAGTTCATGAAGAACAGCATGGGGTCATGGAAACAATGGCTCCAGCTTCCATCTGGCCATCACATGGGAGAATAAGAAAACAGGGACGGGGACCTCTAAGGACTTCTCTCTAGAGAGCCTCAAGGATTGTTCTAGAAATAACTTGTGCTTCTCAATCGCCAGAAGGACACAATCCCTCACCTAAAAGAGGAAGATACATGAGAACTTTTCACCCTTTCTTGTACCTTGACAGAGAATGTTTCCAGGCTGATGCCTAAGGGGCTCCAGCTAAACTACCAGTTGTTTCCAGAGTGACTATTACATGCCAAGGACATTGAGATGAGTAGAGCATGGTTCCTGCCATAAGTAATGGCATAGCCCGCCCCCACTTCTAGTGCTAGTAACAGCCAGGCATCATTTACCTCACCCTTATTCTCTGACAAGCTCTATGTAGATTATCTCATTGGATTCTCATCACCCTCTGAAGAGGTAGCTGACATTATTACCCTGTTTTATGAAAGAGAAAACTGGTTCAGAGAGGGTGACACAGATCCCAAGAAGTGGAGTTGGGGTTTAAACCTGGGAAATCTGACTCCAGAGTCTTCACTTTTTTTTCTCAGAATAATGCCTTGAGGGTTTTACCAAATATATGTGTCCATTATAAAGAGTTCAAGGATTACTGGAAAAACAACAACAACAACGAACGAGAGATTTTAAAACAGAATCCCTATAAATCCTAGCACTTAGCAGTAACATATCATTATAGCTGAGCATTTCTCCATTCCTGGGCATATGTATGTAGGTGGGTAGATGGAGGGATAATAATGATAATAATGAGTTTCCCTCCAGTATTGCACTATGTGCCGGACACTGCTCCAAGCGCTTTACATGAATTAAGACGTTTAATTTACTCAGAGAGAGATGGAGAGACATAATTTTATTAAAATGAACTCATTTCACATATTTGGGGTTCACATCAGGAGCCAACCACCCCGTGATATTTTCCCCCAAATCTGGTTCTTTTCTCAGTCTTTGCTGTCTCCTCTCCGCCTTCTAATCAAATCCCAAGCCCAGAGTCCTTGGGCTGCAAAAGCTGAGTCTTTAAATAGCACCCTCTCCGCAGCTGCTGCCCGGTCAAATGTCTCTGCTGTTCCCTCAGGCGGTGGCAGTATTTGTAGACGGGAAGTTTGCTGGATGCTCCACATAACGCTTTTTATTTGTTAGCGTAGGTATCTGGGCCTTGGCATTCTTTTTTCCTGGCTTTTTAAGTGTTCAAATTTCACTACCCTTTTCTCAAATCCAAATGAAGCTTGGTCTTCAGATCTTGCCCAGTGGAGACCAGCGAGTCTCAGATGAGAAAGCTGTTGGAATTTGCCGAATGACTCAGAAAGGTCAGCCGCCTGCGCATCCATCCGGCATGACAAAAGACTCGGAGGAGGGAGACTGCTGCCCCGCAAAAGGGGCTGCCCAGCCAGTGGAATCTGGAGCCCTTCTGTAGGTCTGGTCCTACCAATATCATAAACTGTGAATGAATCCCTTGCCTTGGTTTCCCCTGAACAAAAGACGCTTTGCATTTAGAATGATGAAATGAAATTGACATCTCCATGGAGATGGAGATCCACAAAAGCTCAGGTTTTCCAGCCAAACCTGCTTCTCCTCCTCAGCAACTTAGCCCAGAAAGGACAACCCACCCCGCCCTTCTCTGCCCAGTTGCTCAGGTCGGACACCTGGAAGTTGCCCTTGACATTTCTGTGGCTCGCCCTGTCAGTCCCCTAATCTGACTGATTTTACCTCTAAATAAAAGTCCAATTGACTTTTATCTCTCACCGACTATACTGTCCTCATTCTCCAGCCTCTTTTGCTATCCTTTACTTTTTTCTGCAGATGCAAGCCGGCATAGTTTTTCACGTCACTTTGAATCAACTTTATCAAGCATAGTTTACATACAAGAAACTGTACTCATTTAAAGTGGAGTTTTAGCAAACACATACACCTGTGTAACCACCACTATACCAAGATACAGAACATTTTTATTTTTTAGAGCAGCTTTAGATTCACAGCAAAATTGGGAAGCAGATACGTAGGTTTCCAATATTCCCCCTGCCTATACACACATGCATAGCCTCCGCTACCATCAATATCCCCATTTCCTGATACATTTCCTGCAGTTGATGTGTCTGTGTGGACACATCATTATCCCTCAAGGTTCATGTAAGGATTTGCTCTTCTCACTGTGCATTCTATGGGTTTGGCCGAATGTAGAATGGCATAGATCCACCATTGTAATATCACACAGAAGAGTGTCCCTGCTTTCAAGATCTTCTGGGCTCCACCTACTCGTCCTCCCTCCCTCCAACCCCTGGTAACCATTGACTTTTTGACTGTCTCTATAGTTTTGTCTTTTCCAAGATGTCATATAATGGAAATCATACAGTATGTGGTTTTTTTCCAGACTGGCTTCTTTCACTTAGTAATATGCATCGGAGTTTCCACCATGCCTTTCCATGGCTTGACAGCTCATTTCTTTTTAGCACTGAATAATAGTCTATCATCAGTATGGACCTTGGTATATTTACCCATTCACCTATCGAAGGATATCATGGTTGCTTCCAAGTTTGGGCAACTATGAACAGAACTGTCATAAACAACTGTGTGCAGACCTTTGTGCGGACCTAAGTTCTGTATTTGCGTAAATACCAAGGAGCACAGTTGCTGGAGCATTCAGTAAGAGGATGTGTAGTTTTGTAAGAAATCAAAGAATTGTCTTCCAAAGTGCCTGTACCATTTTGTATTCCTACCAGCAATGAATAAGATTTCTTGCTGCTCCATAACCTCATTAGCTTTTGGTGCAGCCATTGCTCTGGATTTGGGCCATTTTAATAGGATTATAGTGATATCTCATTGTTGTTTTAATTTGTGTTTCTCTGATGACATATGATGTGGAGCATCTCTTGAAACGCTGACTTGCTCTCTGTCTGTCTCCTTTGGTGAGGTGTCTGTTAAGGCCTTTGACCCGTTTCTTAAACAAGTTGTTTGTTTTCTTATTGTTGAGATTGAGAGTTCTTTGTGTATGTCAGATAAAAGTCCTTTTGCAGGTATGTCTTTTGCAAATAGTTTCTCGAAGTATGTATCTTATCTTCTCACTCTCTTGATAGTGTCTTTGCAGAGTAGAAAGTTTAATTTTAATGAGCTCAGCTTGTCGATTCTTTCTTTCACAGATCATGCCTTTGGTGTTGTAGCTAAAAAATCATTACCATACTCAAGGTCATCTAGATTTTTCTCCACTGTTATTTTCTAGGAATTTTATAGCTCTGCGTTTTACATTTAGATCTGTGATCCACTTTAAGCTAGTTTTATAAAGAATAAGGTCTGTGTCTACATTCTTTTTTTTTTTTTTTTTTTTGCATGAGGATGTTCCGTTTTCCTAGCACCATTTGTTGAAGCTATCTTTGTTCTATTGTATCGCCTCTGCTTTTTTCAAACATGAGTTAACTTCATATAGGTTTTTTTTTCTGGGCTATTCTGTTCCATTGATCTATTCTTTTCCCAATACCACATACTTGATTACTGCAGCTTTATAGTAAGTCCTGAAGTCGAGTCCTGTCAGTCCTCCAACTTTGTTTTCCTCCTTCAATATTTAGTTGGCTAATCTGGGTCTTTTGCCTTTTCATATAAACTCTGGAATCACTTTGACCCCTTAAGTGGTATAGGATATCTAGAGTGGGTTACAATTGGGTATTTCCCTTCCCCCAGGTCAGTTAGGCTCAGATAAAACCTCAACAGATTAGAATCCGGTCAAATGGTTTCCTAAGGAGGGAAGACCTTATTCTTAAAAAGAATAGAAGGCTCTGGTGTATTTCAAAATTGTTCCTTTCCTCGACCCCTGACAAAAGCAAGGGATTTTTCCTGATACTCATTAATGGAGCTCCAGGAGGTACAACTAATGAGAACTAACAAGACTAGCCTCCCCTCTGCAGTTTTTAACTCTCAGACTTGTCCACACTGAGCCTCCAACATTTTGTCAACCACAGTTCAGGTTTCCCTGTCCCTACACTGGTTCTTTTTTTTTTTTTTTTAAGATTTTATTTATTTATTTACAGAGAGAGATCACAAGTAGGCTGAGTGGTGGGCAGAGAAAATGGGGAAAGCAGGCTCCCCACTGAGCAGAGAGCCCGATGCAGGGCTCAATCCCAGGACCCTGAGATCATGACCTGAGCCAAAGGCAGAGGCTTATCCCACTGAGCCACCCAGGCGCCCCTGATTTTCAGTTTATTCAGATTTTTACTTGTTGGGAGCAGAATGGCTATTTCCAAGTTTCTTTCATGCTAGACTAGAAACCAGAGTCCTAAGACACGTCCATCACCTGAAAACGTGCACGGTTCCCCGGTGCCCCTTTCCTGTTCGACTGCCCTTCTGCAGCTCCTGCCCAGAGCAACAACTGATCTACTTGCTATCAGTATAGTGACTCTGGTCTATCCTAGAATTGCATATATTAAAATTATGTAGCATGGAGTATGTTGTGCCTGGCTTCTTTCATTCAGCATAGATTCACTGAGCTTCATCCACATTGCTAAGTTGTTTTTGTTTTTGTTTTTTTTTAAAGATTTTATCTATTTATTTGACAGAGAGAGATCATAAGTAGGCAGAGAAGCAGGCAGAGAGAGAGGAGGAAGCAGGCTCCCCGCCGAGCAGATAGCCCGATGCAGGACTTGATCCCAGGACCCTGGGATCATGATCTGAGCCGAAGGCAGAGGCTTTAACCCACTGAGCCACCCAGGCACCCCCACATTGCTAAGTTTATCAATACTTTATTCTTTCTAATTTCTGGGCCCTTTGGTATTGATAGATTACCATGCGTCTGTTCATTTGCCTGTTAACTTTGGTGTTTCCAGCTTTAAGGTGTTATGAAAAATGCTGTTATGAATATTTGTGTGCAAGTCTTTGTGCAGATGTGTGTTTTTCATTTCTTCTGGGTAATGCGCCTGGGAATGGAATGGCTAGGTTATACAGTAGCTGTTCATTTACCTTTATGAGAAACAACCAAAGAGTTCTCCAAAGTGCTGGTGACGTTTATATTCCCAACATCAATGCTGAGAGTTCCAGTTCATCCACCACCTTGTCAACATTTGGTATTGTCAGTTATTTTAAATGTAGTCATTATAATGGGTGTGGGGGGGATATCTGCTTTTGGTTTTCATTTTCATTTCCTTTTGCATGTTGTTTTTCTCATTATTGAGTTATAGAAATTCCTTGCATATTTTGGATACAGGGATACAAGTCTTTATCAGATCTATGCTTTATGAATATTTCGGTCTTGCCTTGACTTTTCTTTTCTTTTCTTTTCTTTTTTTTTTGATGGCATCATTTGAAGAGCAGAAGCTTTGAATTTTCATGAAATACAATTTTTCCTTTTAAGAGGAAAACTAGGGGCACCTGGGTGGCTCAGTGGGTTAAGCCTCTGCCTTGGACTCAGTTCATGATCTCAAGGTCCTGGGATTGAGACCCACATTGGGCTCTCTGCTCAGGGGGGAGCCTCCTTCCCCCTCTCTCTTTGCCTGCCTCTCTGCCTACTTGTGATCTCTCTCTCTGTCAAAAAAAAAATAAATAAAATCTTAAAAAAAAAAAAAAAGGAAAACTATTAGCAAAGTGCATCTGCTTAATGGAGAAACCCTGGTACATTCCTCTCTAAAAGTTAGGAACAACACAAGTAGGGTTGCCATCACCCCTATCTTTTTTAACATTATGTAGGTTGTATTACTCAACACGATCAGATAAGAGAAAAGAGAGATAATAGGATTATATACCTGGAAAACCCTAACCCTAAAGGATCTCCTGAATAACCAATGATAAGAAAAAGAAGGAGAGGGGTGCTTGGGGGCTCAGTGGGTTGAGTCCCCGACTCCTGACTTTGGCTCAGGTCATGATCTCAGTGTTGGGAGATCCAGCTTTGCATGTCCGGCTCCACGTTCAGTGCAGTCGACTGGAGATTCTTTCTTTCCCTTTGTCCCTCCCACTCCTTGCACACACACATACACTCTCTCAAGTAAATACATAAATCTTAAAAAAAAAAAAAAGAATGAGAAAAAGGGAGATAAAGCTGGAGGGGATGTGGGAAGAGATAGGAAGGAGAAGATGGGAAAGTAAGGTGGTAATGTATCAGACAAACATAAGGAAACCAGCTAGAAGACAAAGGCCCTTGCCTTGGACTTGGAATCTCTCCATCAGCTCCTCTAGTTCTCAGGCCTTTGGCCTTGGACTGAATTACACCACCAGCTTTCCGGGTTCTTCAGCTTACAGATGGCTTATCAGTACATATCTCAGCCTCTGTAATTGTGAGAGCCAATTCCCAAAGTACATCTCCTTTTATATGTTTCTATCTCAATCTCGATCTCTATGCTATTGGCTCCTTTTCTCTGGAGAACTACGACTGATGCAACAATGTGTAAATTTTACACAGAGCAGTTAGAAGAGTTAATGGGAAAAAGACTGTATTTACAATAGCAACAAAAGAAAAAAAATACCAATGCATCGACTTAATGTCAGTGAAGGATACAACAGAAAACCTGAACAGAAAGATATACCAGGGCTCCTGGGTGGTGCAGTTAGTTAAGGGTCTGGCTCTTGATTTTGGCTCTGGCCATCATCTCAGGGTGATGAGACTGAGCCTGGTGCCAGACTCCATGCTGGGCATGGAGCCTGCTTGAGATTCTGTGTCTCTCTCTCTCTCTCTGCTCTCTTAAAAAAAAGGCGGGGGGTGGGGGGGGTCATACCATTTCTTAAATAGCAAGAAGACTAAACTAAACATCATAAAAATGTTAATTCTCAGCAAACACACGAACGGGTTTTTTTTTTCTTCTGCAAAGAAGCTGATTAAAAAGTTTAAATGGAAAAATAGACAACAAAGAATGTGGAGAACCAGCCCGACCAGATATTAAACTATATTCTTAAAGCCTCAGCAATTAAAATAGTGGGCAACTAGCACAAGAAAAGACAAACAAATCAACGGAACAAAATACAAAGTCCAAGCATAGACCAAAATGACACATAGAAATTTAGTATATGCTAAAAGTATAAGAGAGAAAAAGTAAATTTTATAATTAGTTTGGGGATAACTGGGTAATCATTTGAAAAAGATGTTTTATCTATATCCCACATCTTATGTTAGAGTAACTAAAAATAGATCAAAGATTTAAAGCTAAAGAATTGTACACATGAAAGTACTATGGAATGGTGGACAGATTTCTTTATAACTTGGAGGTGGTGAAGTTCTTTCTAATTGACTCAAAATCCAAAACCCAAATAAGAAAAGACTGATCGAGTTAGCATTTTTAAGAAAACTCATGAACAGGAGTGACTTTGTGGCTCAGTCAGTTAAGCGTCTGCCTCGGGCTTGGGTCATAGTCTCAGGGTCCTGGAATCCGGCCCTGCATTAGGCTCCTGGCTCAGTGGGGAGCCTGCTTCTCCTGCTGCCTTGGCTGAGGCTTACTTATGCACGTCTCTCCTGGCTCTCACGCGCACGCTCTGTCAAATAAATAAATAAAATTAAAAAAAAAAGAAAAAGAAAAAGAAAAATCATGAACAAAGTCTAAATGAACAAAGCCTAAATGCCCCAGGAAGGGGCATAGCCAACTTCAGCCCTCCTGCCCCAAGCCACAGCTGCGAGCTCCGGGCTCCCGGCTCCGGGCTCTGGGCTCAGGCTCCAACCAAGGGCTCCCCCTCCTTCTGTCCTTTCCTCCCTTTCTCTCCTCCTCCCTCCCCACCCCTCCTGCCCAGTGGAACAGCCCGGGTGCTCTGAGGGGCTGGGAGGGCATGGCTTGGCTCCCAGAGGCGGTGGTGGCCCATGGAGGGGCTCCCAGGCAAAGTGGCCCCTCCCCACGCACCCTCCCACACCCGCACTTAGTTTCTCCTCTGGATCAAACACGTAATAAAGAGAATGTTTGGAATCCGGGGCGGGGGGGGGGGGGGGGGGGGGAAGACACACTGGGAAAATATATTTGCAATTCATATTAAGAGGATTAATTTCCCTAATACATGAAGAACTTCTAGAACTTCATAAGAACAAGAACAAAACTCCCTTGAAAATCTTAGAAAAATGGGCAAAGACGTGAAAAGACCTATCACATACACATGGGCCATAAATATACAAAAAGATGCTCAACCCATTCATACTCTGAGCAGTGCAAATTAAAACCGCCCTGAAATATCTTTTTTTAACACATAAAATTGGGGAAAATTCTGGCATTTGATAGTGTGATGGTAAACAGACGACACTTTCATACACTGCAGGCTGGAATAGAAATTAGTACAGTTCCTATGTAGATTAACAATATTTGGGGCACCTGGGTGGCTCAGTGGGTTAAGCCTCTGTCTTTGTCTCAAGTCATGATCTCAGGGTCCTGTGATTGAGCCCCGCATCAGGCTCTCTGCTCAGTGGGGAGTTTGCCTCCCCCACCTCTCTGCTTGCTTCTCTGCCCACTTGTTACCTCTCTCTCTCTTTCTCTGTCAAATAAATAAATAAAATCTTTTTAAAAAATAAAAAATAGATGAACAATATTTATCACCATTTAAAAATGCATTTTCCCTTTGACCCAATAATTTTGCTTCTAAATATTTATTTTATATATGTGCCTGTGTGTGTGTGTACACAATGATGCATATACAAGCTTATTTACTGAAATAATTCATGAAATAAGAACAAAATGGAATTTAAACCAAAAAACCTTGCTTCAGTATATTGTGATGCATTTATCTGATGGAGTATTATGCTTTAAAAAAAAGGGTGAGGAAGCTCTAAAATCCTGATAGGGAAAGAATTCCGGTATATACTGCTAAACTGAAAAGCAAGAGCTAGAACAGGGATCAACAAGGCTTTTTTTTTTGGTGAAGGGCCAGACACTAAATATTTTCAGCTTTGCAAGCCATGTCATCTCTGTTGGATCTGCTCTACTTGCTGACTTGTCATTGTCGCTGGAAAGCAATCCGGATTGGGCTGGATTTGGCCTGCTGGCAGTTCATCAGACCACTGCACTGTATGTATAGTTTGTTACTTTTGTGTCAATGTGTGTGTGTGTGTGTGTGAGTGTGTGTGTAGATAAGAATATATATTTGTATTTACTTATATCTGCTTAAAAAACATTGAAAAGATACATATGCCAAATGGGGTGTGTATCTGTTAATGGCCAATGAGGAGACAGGAAACCAGAGAAATCTGAACAGAGAAACTTTAATATAAAGAATGATTAGCTAGTGGAGTGCCTGGGTAGCTCAATCGGTTAAGTGTCCAATTCTTGGTCTCAGCTCAGGTCTTGGTCTCGGGGCCTTGAGCTCAAGCCCCTCATTGGGCTCCGTGCTGGGCATGGAACCTACTTATTAAAAAAAAATTATTAGCTAGTAATATAACTAGTATAATATTAACTGGTAGAATGTAAAGAATTATTAGCTGATTAGAGATTAACTCCTAAGAGCAATAGAGAGACCTCTGAAGCAGTGAGTCCAACAGAATGTTCTGCAACATGGGATATGTCCTGTGTCTTCACTGCCCAGTAGTAGTCATGAGTCACACTGGCTTTTTAAAATTTTTTTTACGATTTTATGTATTAATTTAAGAAAGAGAGAGTGAGAGAGAAAGAGACAGCATGAGTAGCAGGAGTGGGAGAAGGAGAAGCAGATTCCCTGCTGAGCAGGGAGCCCGATGTGGGGCTTGACCCCAGGACTTCGGGATCATGACCTGAGCCGAAGGCAGACCCTTAACTGACTAAGCCACGCAGGTGCCCCACATTGTATATTAAACACTTGAAATGTAGCTACTGTGACTGAGGAACTGGATTTTTCTATTTGATCTTACTTTAATTTATATTCAAATTCAAGCAGCCACATTTGTCTAGTGGCTACAGCAGGGGCAGAGGTGTGGGTCATAAGCTGCCAGCTTGAAGGTGGAGGGAGCGTACCCAAGCAGGAACAAACTTGGAAGAGCCTCCCTCCCCCTACTCCCCAGACTGAGAGCTGCACGGCACTGGAGAGGTGCAGCTGTAGCCCATGGGATGCTGGTGTGCGTGTACCACTCAGTTCCCTGCATACCCTTGACAGAGAAGCACCTGCTAATACGGAAACTGCCACACTCTAGAAGCCAGAAAGCAAAGCTCCAGAACTGGAAGACAAGCCTCACCCTCTTGCAGTTTCCCTCTGCACCCTCTGCTGATAAGGCAGCATTATGCCATCTGCCAAAGGACAAATGTTTACAGGCTCTAGTTCCAGTATCACAAAGCAACATGAAGTAGAGTCAGTCTAGCGTGTAGAGGCAAAGAAATGAGAGCTGGCACAGGGTGGATGGAAACTGGGTAAGAGCACAACTTTTCGCTGTGTACCTTTAAATATTATTCTGAGTTTGGATCGTGGAAACATGTGATTTACTCAACAAATTCAAGACAAGAAGCTAAGGGGCGCTTGGGTGGCTCAGTGGGTTAACCATCTGACTCTTGGTTTTAGCCAAGTCATGATCTTGGGGCCCAGGATTGAGCCCTGAATCCAGCTCTGTGCTCAACACAGTGTCTGCTGGTCACCAACCCTCCCTCTCTGCTCCTCCCCCTGCTTGTGGTCTCTTTCTCTCTCTCAGATAAATAAATAAAATCTTAAAAAAAAAAAAAAGACAAGAAGTTGAAAAATAGATACAAAGCAGATACAAAGCAGAAGAAAACTAGGATACCAAAGCACCCATACAGACCAAAAAGATCACATATATCAGTAAAAAGAATGTTATACCGGGTGCCTGGGTGGCTCAGTGGTTAAGCCTCTACCTTCAGCTCAGGTCATGATCTCAGGATCCTGGGATTGAGTCCCCCATCGGGCTCTCCGCTCAGCGGGGAGCCTTCTTCCTCCTCTCTCTCTCTGCCTGCCTCTCTATCTATTTGTGATCTCTCTCTGTCACATAAATAAATAAATTCTTTTAAAAAAATGTTATACCAAGGAGACATGAAAATTATAAACATATAAACATCTAATAATACAATTTAAAAATACATTAAACTACTGATAGAATTATAAGACCAAGTAGCTGAATTTACAGGGTGGCTGGAAATATTAGCATATCCATCTCAGAAATAAATAAAACAGAGAAAAAAAAGACCAAGGATATAGAAATAGAACTTTTTTTTAAGGATTTTATTTATTTATTTGACAGATATCACAAGCAGGCAGAGAGAGGAGGAAGCAGGCTTCCCACTGAGCAGAGAGCCCAATGTGGGACTCGATCCCAGGACCCTGGGACCATGACCCGAGCTGAAGGCAGAGGCTTTAACCCACTGAGCCACCCAGGCGCCAAGGATATAGAACACCTGAACAATGAATGAATATAAGCTAATATAGATGAATACATCCTCAAACCCCAAATATAAACTATTCTCAAAATCACATGAGACAGGTGAATATGAATCATGTGCGAAGCTACAACATAATTATTAATAAATTCCTAAGAATCAGCACCATTCTGGTCAGTTGCTTAAATCCAATTCAATAGAAGTAGAAATCAGTAACAAACAGGAGAGCTGAAAAAACTCCATATGTCTGAAAATTTCAAGTCATACTTCTACATAATGCATGGGGTAAAGATAATAAGGGAGATTAAGAGATCCTTATCATTAAAGTGAAAGGTATCTAAAAAACCAGCAAGATGTTGCTAAAGCATTTCTTGTAGGGAAAATTATAGCTTTGAATACATTTCTTAGGAAAAAAAAAGAAAGTACAACTAAAATGAAGTTAATCTTAAAGAAGTTAAAAAATAAAAAATAAATAACGGAATAAATCTCCCCAAAGAAGAAAGGGAATAGTAGATAATAAAGGGCAAGTACCAATGAAATGGTGACGTGAGGGGAGACAATGAACAAAAGGGGGAAAAAAAATCCCTAAAACTAAGATACACAAACCCTTGGCAAAAACAGAAGAAATAAACAAAATGCATTAATAAAAGTGAACAAATGAGCGTAGCTACAGCAGAAATGGTAATTTTCATTTAAATTTGATGCTATCAAAATAAAAATTTAAAAATACATAGAATAAAATAAAACTAAAAAAATACACAAGAACAGAGTTTTGCTGTATCAGGATGCTTTGGGCTGCAAATAATGAAAAAGAAATCAATCTAACCTGATTTTCAGATTAAGAGATTTATTATATTATAGAACAGGAAGTGCACAGATAGGATAATTCAGGGACTGGTTAGCTGTACCTTCATCGAGACATCAAAGTCAAGTTTCTTTTGATCCTTCTACTTTTCCATCCTGGCAGCAGACTCAGCCACAGAGCAGCTCCCCTCCTAGACACAAGATAGCTTAGTGGCTCCAGGCTTCCCATTTTGTCAGAGAAAAAAAATCATTCCTCCAAGCCCCTCATCCTCTACCATATACACCAGCCCCTTGCAGTCAGAAATCTGTGTATACTTTTTAAAAATTTTTTTAAATTTATTTTTTTAAAGATTTTGTTTATTTATTTGACAAAGAGAAAGATCACAAGTAAGCAGAGAGACAGGCAGAAAAAGAAGGGAAGCAGGCTCCCCACTGAGCAGAGAGCCTGATGTGGGGCTCGATCCCAGGACCCTGAGACCATGACCTGAGCCTAAGGCAGAGGCTTAACCCACTGAGCCACCCAGGCGCCCCCCCCTTTTTAAAGATTTATTTTAGGGGCACCTGGGTGGCTCAGTGGGTTAAAACCTCTGCCTTTGGCTCAGGTCATGATCCCAGGGTCCTGGGATGGAGCCCCACGTCGGGCTCTCTGCTCAACAGGGAACCTGCTTACCCACCCCCCCCCCCGCCTGCCTCTCTGTCTACCTGTGATCTCTCCCTCTGTCACATAAACAAATAAAATCTTAAAAAAAAAAAAAAAAAGATTTGTTTATTTTAGAGAGAGAGAGAGTGCATACGAGGTCGGGGAGACAGGCAGAAGGAGAGAGAGAATGTCAAGCAGACTCCTTGCTGAGCACGGAGCCTGACACAGGAGTCCACCTCATGACCCGGAGATCATGGCCTGAGCCAAAATCAGGAGTTGGCCACCTAACCGACTGAGCCCCCCAGGCCTCCCAGAAATCTGTGTGTAACTTTGACTACCCCAAAATGTAACTACTAATCATCCACTGTTGACAGGAAGCCTTACTGATAACATAAATCGTCGATCAACACATAATTTGTATGTCTATGCATTATGCAGTAAAGTAAGCTACAGAAAAGAAAATATCATTAGGAAAATTCTAAGGAAGAGAAAATACATTTAGAGTACCGTATTGTGAAAAATCCTGTCAGTGGATCTGTGCAGTTCAGACCTGTGTTGGTCAAGGGTCAACTGCACTCTTCTGCCTCACGGCGTCATTTACTCACAGCTAAGCTAATCCCTGACAAGGAACAGGGAACCACTGTGTTTGGCATTGGCCAGATCTGGGTCACCTTCCAAATGGCTCTCTGAGGCTGCAGGGGGCTACAAGCCCCTGAAGTATGTGACCGAGCAGAGAAAAGTGGCGGTACAGGGAGATGACTGTGGTCAGCATGTCTGCTATTGCAATGAAAAGCCTGATGCCAAAAAATTTGGAAAACCGAAGCAAAATCCATTAAGTGCTTAGAAAAATATGAAACGTCTAAATTGGCACAAGAAGAAAAATATTTGTATAAATTATCCATTCATCTGTTCATTCCATAAATAATTATTAAGTACTTATTAAGTGCTAGGCACCCTGGAAAAACTGGATTAATAAACACCACCACTCCCCCTCTCTCACCTTCCTGACCCTCCCATACCTTCCCTCCCTACCTCCCTTACCCGGCCAATTAAAAAAGTCACCAGACCAGCATTGTTTTGCAGGTAAATTCTACCAAACTTTTAGAGGACAGCTATTTCCTATATTATTCTAGTTTTCCCGGAGAAGAGGGGAGGGGAAGTTTATCCAAGCAATTTATGAATTTAGTTAAACCTTGATATTATAGTAGATATAGGAACAGTATGAGGAAAGATAATTTTAGGCCTACTTTATTTGTAATTATAGATGCAAGATTCCTAATTCAAACAACCCCAGGTGGGATTTAGTTTAGAAATGTAAGGATGATTTAGCATCAGATAAATCTAGCAAGGTGTTTCAGATTAAAGAAAAAAATACAATATTTCAATAGATATGAGAAAAAGATCTATTTGTGATTAAAGTAGCATTCTTAGCCTGATAATAATCCTCTATTAAAAACTTACAGAAAAAAAAAGGGGGCACCTGGGTGGCTCAGTGGGTTAAAGCCTCTGCCTTCAGCTCAGGTCAAGATCCCAGGGTCCTGGGATTGAGCCCCTCATTGGGCTTTCTGCTCCGTGGAGAGCCTGCTTCCTCCTCTCTCTCTGCCTGCCTCTCTTGCCTACTTGTGATCTCTGTCTGTCAAATAAATAAATAAAATGTTAAAAAAAAGAAAACAAAAAATAACTTACAACACACCTCGTATTTAATGAAAAAAAAAAAAAGTGGACTTGTAGTTATTATGGAAACCAGACAAGTATACTTCCCAATACCACTACTGTCCTATGTCCCTATACTGGGAACTGGCATATGATAGAGATGGCATCACAACTCAGTGAGGAAAGAATGAATTATTTAATAAGTGGTGGTGGGAGAATTGACTCACTATGTAGAAAAACTGAACATACCCTCCTTTCATATGCTGTTAAAACACACACACACACAAAATAGGTCAAAATACCTCCAGATGGATGAAAGACCTAAAGCAAAGCTATAAAAATTATTAGAAGAAAAACATCGGCAAATGTCATTGTGACTTTGCAATTGGTTATGAATTTTTTTTATAGAGGAAAACAAAAGGATTAGACTATTTCAAAATGAAAGACTTCTGTTCCCATCAGTTAGATTTAGGTTGGGCTCTAAGAGACACAAGCAGTCTGGAAATAAGTGGTCCATGCCTGGCATCAGGCAACTAGTCTTTCTATGGTGATTTCCCTATCCTTAACACGTGTCTCCCAACTCATGATCCAATAGACCAACCAGTGAGGAGAAAAGGGGGAAACAAGGAGCTGTTTCTCCTTGGGACTATTTCCTGCAGGGGCGCCTGGGTGGCTCAGTTGTTAAGCGTCTGCCTTCCACTCAGGTCATGATCCCAGGGTCTTGGGATCAAGTCCCCACATCAGGCTCTCTGCTTGGCGGGAAGCCTGTTTCTCCCTCTCTCACTCCTCCTGCTTGTGTTCCCTCTCTCACTGTGTCTCTCTCTGCCAAATAAATAAATAAAATCTTAAAAAAAAATATTTCCTGCAAATTTCCCATAATATCTTTTCTTATGTCTTATTGGCTGACCTTAGTCACATGGTCACACCCTGCAAGGTATGCTGGGAAATATAGTCTTTATGCCAGAAAGCCTTGTATCCAGTTAAAAGTCTTTTTTTTTTTTTAAGATTTATTTATTTATTTATTTATTTGACAGACAGAGATCACAAATAGGCAGAGAGGCAGGCAGAGAGAGAGAGAGAAGGAAGCAGGCTCCCCCCCTGGGATCATGACCCCATCCAAAGGCAGAGGCTTTAACCCACTGAGCCACCCAGGTGCCCCAAAAGTTAGTCTGTTTTAATTAACAGAAATTAATTAATTAAGAAAAAGAGAGCAGTTACTGGAGATAGCTAGCAGCTATACAATAAAAAAACAAAAAACATGAAAATGGAAAAAACACCATAGAGTTAACTGGCAATTAACAAAGTGGGTGAATATACTTCCAAATTATATGACTGTCATTAGTATCTGAAACCAGCAAAGCGGGGGAAAAAACAAGATTTCTCTATATAAATGTGGAAAGAAAAGCAAGCAATTCACAGAAGAGGAACTCAGAGGTCTAAATAAAGTGATGTTTAACCTTATTAATAATCACAGAAAGGCAAAATAAAGTGAGAAATAGATATTGCTTTGCATCCGAAGATAAAACATGTGATAATATCAAGCTGTCAAAGATGCAGGGGGAAATGCAACTTCCATGCACTGCTGCAGGGAGGGAAGATTGGAGCATTTTGCATTTGGAGGTATTTAGTGATAATGACAAAATGCTCGTCAATTTATACTGCAAATCCTGTCTAATGTATAAACCCCAGAGAAGTTCTTGCTGAAATACACAAAGTGATATGTTGAAGGGTGTTTGTTGCAGCATTAGTTTATAATAACAGAATAGGAAATAGCTTAAATATTCTTCAATAAGTAATTACTAACGAAATATAATACATGTAGATAATGGAATATAATGCAACAGTCCAAAGAAGTAGACTAGATTTCCGTTAATCAGCATGAATAGATCTCAAAGAAGCAGAATGAGATATATGACAATATCACTTATGTACATGAAATATACACACATAACAATACCATATATTGTATAAATAGACATATATGCATTTAAAATGTAAATGCATTTATAAGCTGAAAGCTCCTTACGTGTAGATCTGGGCTCAATTAATCTTTTAAGCCATGAAACACCCAGTTTTACAAATAATCGGGTGTCCCACCATGTTTCTTGAATGAATGGATGACTTTTCCCCAAGCATAAAATTGCTGAGTCTGATGTGCTACAATATGGGATTGGTGTAATGATTCATACGAATATTTTCCTCTTTGGGGCTTGCATCATTTGCCTCCAACTGTTTAATCTCATCAAGCCGTGCACTCACAATTTCAAGTTATTTCTTGGGAGGCCATTATCATCGCTGGTTTTTTTTGTTTTTCATTTGGAATTGTGTTTCGAAAGTATCTCTTTCCCCGCAGGTTTCGAGCCATCTGCGATAAAGGAGGTACTTAAGATTTCAATAACAACAAAAACAGATTAACTAAAGGTTTGCCTTTCATGCTGAGTATATTTCTGTTCAACTTTCAGGCGAGGCACTACAAAGAGTCTATTTTGTTTCAGTCGATTGAAAAGGAGGCCTAAGTACTGGGTGAAACGCATTTGCTCTCTTTTCAACTGTTTCCAAGGGTGGCCATCTCTCCCCTCAGTTACCCGCCTGCCTCACACATAGGTCTGCTCAAATGTCATTTTCTCCAAGAGGCTTTTACTGTTTATAACAGCATTTCCCTTACGCCTTAGTTTTTGATTCTTCTTTATTTTTCTTCATGACTTATTTTATCATTTTGTTTATTCATAGGTTATTCAAGGTTCATTCATTTATTATCTGTCCCCACCCCACCCCCAAGAACCTGAGCCCCAGGAGATCGGACACCTTGTCTCTGTCCTTCAATTGCTCTGCCCCCATATAGGGGAAAGTGCTTGGAACAGAGAACACGCTCAATGTGCATGGACTGCATGAACGAGGAATTTTCTGAAGTTTTTGTCAAAACTTCCCTGTTGGGGTGCCTGGGTGGCTCAGTGGGTTAAAGCGTCTGCCTTTGGCTCGGGTCATGATCCCAGGGTCCTGGGATCGAGCCCCACATCAGGCTCTCTGCTTGGCAGGGAGCCTGCTTCCCCCTCTCTCTCTGCCTGCCTTTCTGCCTACTTGTGATCTCTCTCTCTCTCTCTCTGTCAAATAAATAAATAAAATCTTTATTAAAAAAAAAAAAACCTTCCCCATGATGCTGTTTGTCTCAGTGCATTTCTTATAATTAACCCAAAAAGCATGTCTCCCTTTCTCTGTTCATCTTTCCGCTCTGTCTCTATTCACTGAGGTTTATTGAGCTCCCACTGTGCGCCAGGTTCTGTGCTCAGTGCCGGAGGTTCTGAAGCAAATGACAACAGACCAAGCCTCCAAATTCTTCTTTCTGCTTTCACAATGACAGCGACCTCACCTTTCTAAAATTGGTAGACGCATATTAAAAGTTTACTCCATGCTAAGCACAGAATGAATTCTCTACACCCTCCACGATCTTACGAAGTCGATATTATTAGAGTGTTTCAAAATTTCTTTCCCGGAAGCATGCGGTTTACGAGCAATAAATAAAACAACAGAATTATCTTGTCAAAGCCAGATGGAGGCTTGCAGAGAGTGGCATCCAGGGCACAACTACGTGGAACAGGTGCAGAGCCCCTGCAGAGCCTCCCCGCTCTTCCCCCCACCTGTTCCCCAGGGGCTCCCGATGCTCTTTTCCCATCAAGCACACCTTTGCCTTCAACTTCACAGATTTGTTTAGCAACTGTCTTATCACTTGAGGCTTTTATCCAGAAGGAACACAGACATGCAGGGTCACGAGGGCTTTAAGGCATATTTGAAAGAGATGCCAAACTGTTTATATCACAGTCCCCTCTTCCATTCGACCCTCAACACTGCCCCTTCACAAGAAAGGACTTTTGATACACCTTAGCCTTTTTTTACATCATTTTAGAGACAAGGAAATTGATGGTCGGAGAGGTTAAGAAACTTGAGTGAGTGGCTGATTCAGGATTTATACCCACACCTGTCTGCCAGAGCTATGTTCTCATCCACTGAGCTCTGCCCACTCGAATGGGACCATTTGCACCCATTGAGGTCTCTACCAATTTCCTTTTTATATTTCCCTCTGAGGGTGGGGTGGTGAACCTGGGAGACAAGAGATTCAGACCCTAGTCCTGCCTGTCTCTAATTTACTATGTGACCTTGGGCTGTGTATTTTCCCCCCTCTGACCTGCTGTGGCCTCATTTGTAAAGCAAGAAGGGAAAGACGAGCATTTTTCATATTTGAAAAAGAACTCTTCTTCAAATGAAGTCACACATAGAATTACGACGTGCGGGTACATAACACAGGTGAACACAGAGCTTCTCTATTTGAATCTGGAGCTGGAGGCTTTGGAGCTCTGTCCATGTGCCCCTCCCCCACACTAGGGAGGGGTTTCAGAGATTCTGTGAACCTCCGAAGTTCTGTGCTGATTTGTGTGTGTACATGTACATGTTTTTCATCCATCCCAAAGGGGTCTATTAGTCCCATTAAAAGGTGCTGCTGGTGATCCCAGTCATAGCTGACATGTACCAGAAGCCATGCTAAAACACTTTGTACGCCTTAACTCATTTTGTCCTTACAACGACCTGATGAACAGGTATTAATAGTAGGATGTTCATTTCACAGATGAAAAAACAGAGGAACAGAGTGATTAAGTCAGTCGCTCAGGGATGTACAGCTAATATTATGTTTTTCTAAATACCTAGCTTTTTCTATGAGTCACCAACCTATGCTCTTTTGCTAAGTTTTATATACTCAGAAAACTTCATACTGTCTCCTAGAGGATATTGTGTTTCACTATGATATTTTGCACTCAAACTGTTGCGCTTTTTACCTAGGCTTTGCTTAGAATGCATCTCATAGAGACCTCGTTCCTCCTGGGCTATCCAGTTTGATCTCTGCCTGGGTGTTGATGCCCCCTCCAGCTCCAGGATAGTGTTTTTCAAAATTTGGTCTGGACACCTCACCTTGGAATCACATGGAAAGCTACAGATCACCTCTGATCTGAACCAGGGTCTCTGGTGCATGTATGCATTTTTTTTTTTTTTTAAAACAAAAGAGGGTATATGGTGGTTGGAAGGTTCTGGTAATGAAATTTCACCACCTGATTTCCCTCCGTAGGGGAAGCCTTTGTAGAGAGGGTCTGGCTATGAAAGTTGGAGTAAGAGTAACAGGAAGTGAGCGAGGTAATGTTCTCTAGCTCAGCCTCAAGTTCTGTCTTAAGCACAGTATTTGCTATTTTTTAAGCTTCACAAGAACCAGGGGTGGTAATATTGCCCTAATCCCCTTAAAGAGGAAACTAGGCCTCAGAGAGTGATAGAATGTCCCCAAGCAGAGGGCAGGCAATTTGATCTTTTCCTACCATTAAGTCATGAGAATAAATATTCCTATACTGTCTTCTGGAAGTTTTATTATTTTGTCTGTCACATTAAGCTCTACAACCCACTTGGATTTTTTTGGCGGGGGGTGGGGGAGGTTCTATAGAAATATTCAATTTTCCCCAAGAATCTAATCTCCAGACACGTGAGGGCGTGTTTCTGGCTTCTCTAGTCTATCCCAGATTTCTCTTTGTCTGTCTTTGTGCCCACACTTCACTCTCTCCATTCCTAGAGCTTTATAACAAGGTTTGATGTACCATAGAGCAAGTGTTTTCATACGTTCTCCAAGATTCCAGAGCTTTGCCCAGCCAGGTCCCTACTACATTCAGGGATCTACTCACATGGTCCTCTGAGAGCCCTTCCCCTACCACGCTTAGGAAACGGCCATCCTCTCCGTCATTTTCTATCTCCTCGACTTTATTGTTGTTCCTATCACGTGTTGAGATGTAGGTTTCTTTTTTTTTTTTTTCATGTTTTTATTTAAAAAGATTTTATTCATTTATTTATTTGAGAGGGAGAGAGAGAGAGAGAGAGAGAGTGAGTGGGAGCAGGGAGAGATGGACAAAAAGACTCCATGCCAAGTTTGGAGCCCAACGTGGGGCTCGACTCGATCCCAGGACCCTGAGATCATGACCTGAGCCAAAATCAAGAGCTGGATGTTCAACCAACTGAGCCAGCCAGGTGCCCCTGTGTTGTATATTGCCTGATGCACATGCATGAGAAGGTAAACGCTATGAGGGCAGGGGCTTTGTTTTACTAATGGTATAAAGTGAATGACTCACTGATTAAATGCATGAATGAACAGGAGGGTTTGGGGCAGGAAGATCATATTCTAACTTTAGAAAGATCACTCTAGTTGTAGAACTGCAAACAGAGCACAGGATAAGATTGTAGGCTGTAGGACTGGCTGTTAGGTACGCTAACACAGTGTCCAAGATTGAGATGGCATGGCTTTGACCGGGGCAGGGGGGAGTGGAGAGAGTGGACAGAGCGGCTTGGGAGGCGAAAAGCTCTAGGACTTCAGCCCAGGGGCATTGAAGGATGGACAGGAGGCAAAGATGGTCTCCATAGCTTAGACTTCACCACATGGCTTGTTGTGGCACCATTTATAGCTTGTGGCTATAACCTGCCTGTAGCCAGAAGTGAGACCTCGAGCCCATGAGAATGATGTTGGGGAGGCTCCCGTGATTCCAGAAGTCACTAACTCAACAACTCATGCCCCTTTTAAATCTGCTTCCATCTTCTTCTAGGGAGTGGGGGTGGGGGTCGGGAATAACTCCCAGGAGAAGAGGGAAGAGCACCTGCCGTGGAGGGAGCAGCTGGGCACAGAGGATGTCAACAGTTTCAGCAATGCAGGCATTTCAGACTTCCTGGCGTTCACACAACTGAGGCTCCCTTAGGACCCTGGGAGAAATATCATCCAATAGCTAGCAAATACCTCTGGCCTCCCCGAGATGCAGTGCTGCCAATGACCTTGGTGGTAATGACCTTCAGAGGAAGATCCAAGTGAGCACAAAGCCAGTTGGAGGACACTGTCCAATCCAGGGCTGGAGCCACCCTGACTCCAGAGTGCATGGCTGCCTGATGAATTAGAATTCATCTTCTGCCTTGAGGGCGCCAAGATTAAACAGATGGAGATTTGCCAAAGTCTGCCTTCAGTGGATACCCCAGCCTTTTTGGGGACCCTTGGGGTGCAGTAACACCTGGCCTGACCCCGCTTCCTCTCTTCTCCATTCCAGGTTCAGTTACCCAGTGGTGAATGAATTCATATTCACAGCAGGACGAAGGCCAAACCCAAGACATTCTCTCCATAAATGCCATTGATGGGGGTGCTGCTTGGCAGTTTCTGCGAGCAGCGGTTTCTTTATGACACAAGCATCCCGCTGGAGGGGACTGGCTACCCTGCACAGGTTGGGGGTTTCGGGGGGAGCATTTGGTTCACCCAGATATAACCCTCATTTCTTTGTCATGAGCCCTGTGTTAGATGGTCTGATTTCTTGTTTGGCCTCTAGGGTTTGACACACACTGTTCCTTCAGCCTGGAAGAACTTCTCTGCCCCTTCTTAACCTGGTCAACCACACTCATCCCAAAGAGCTCAGATCAACTATCACTACTCTGTCACTCCCACCACTTTGTCAGGTGTCCCTCTAGGGCTCCCTTCTCTCCACTCCTGGTGCCGATCACACCGTTGTCTCTTGATGCCTACTGGCTTTTTCATCCCATGTGCCTAATACAGTGCCTGGCATGAGACAGGTCCCCAGGAGATGTTTGTGGAGGAAAAGAAGAAAGAAATTTACAGTATCGTGCTGCAGAAAAGGAACCAGAAGATCTCAATCCTATAAATGACCTCGGAAGCAGTAGGATTCCTTTGCACCAACTGACATGGTAGAAGTCAGGACTGGAAGATCAGGAACCGGACTTTGGCCTGCCATGGACACTGATTCCTTTCTCTTTTTTTTTTTTTTCAAGCTGACATCCCAAACTTCACCTCAGAGACTTGGGATTGAGACTCTGCTCAGCCACTCATGTGCTATGTGGCCTCGAGCCAGGCAGTTTCCCCTCTAAGCTTCGGTATTGCCTTCGTGAAGTAGGGGGTCCGGCTGCATATATGATGCTAATATATATAATTTGGGGTCCTTACAAGTGCCAAGTGCTGTTCTGAGTACCGGGCATGTATGACCTCATTTAATCTTTACAACAACCCTGCAACATGGGTCTCATTTTCCTCATAGTCTCAATGGGGAAACTGAGGCACAAGAAGGTTACACAAAATCTGCCCAGTCTCGCAGCTAGTGACAAATGGAGCTGGGCTTTTATCCAACAACCTGTTTCTAGAGCCTACCTCTGAACCCCAAAGCCAAGCTGCCTACGGGCTGGATGACTGGTAAGACTGTTCCTATTTTTTCGTGGAACGTCTATGACTCTCAAGTAGAGGGTATTTACATGAGACGGCTTCAGTCCAGTTTTAACTGGCTCTTCCTGAGAAAACAGAGGTATTCAGCCTCTTTTCTAAGTCCCTCATGCTGGGTAGGGAGGAGGCTGGTGAGGGTGTGGATTCAGGAGTAAGGCAGCCCCCGCTGCCCACCTGCTGTGAACATCTGAACATTGGCAAGTTCCTTCACCTCTTGGAACCTCCCTTATGATGCCTGTTAAGATGCAGATGAATTTAAAAATCCTTCTTGGTGTCTGTAAGGATGATACAGTACAGGGAAGGTTGCCAGATTTAGCAAGTAGAAATACCACACGCTCAGTTAACTTTGAATTCCAGATAAGCAAGGAATAATTTTTTTAGTATAAGTATGTCCCATGTGATATCTGGGACATACTTATACTAAAAAAATTATTCCCTGTGTGTCTGGAATTCAAAGTTAACTGGGTGTCCTGTATTTTATCTGACAGCCTTACATGCAAAGGAAGCAATTAGCAGAGTGTTTGTCCCATCAGAAGGACTCAGCCAACTTTAGAAAGATCTCAGCTTAAACGCCCCTCCCCCCCGCCACTTTGCATTTCCCAGGGAAATACTTTGGAGGCCTGGACTGTGGTTAAAATCTGCATTTACCCATGTTTGGATGCACCTGCCTGGTAAAAACTGTGAACCTTCGGTTAACCATGTGGCTCCTCGGCTGTGGATTTGAGTCCAGGTGTAGGATTTCAGTAGAGGAGGCCTGAAAGGGTTCTCCTGAGACAAGGGGAGATGCTGAGATGCCCCTTGTCACCAGAGGCAAGGTGGAAACCAGCACCACCTCCCCAGCAGCCCTGACAGGCTCCGCCTCCCCTGTCGGTTCTCCAGCCAAGGGCGCCATCTTGTGCCAGCATCTGGGTGACCAGCCTGGCATGCAGCTCTGAGCAGAGGCTGGGTCCCAGGGAGATGCCCGGAGAGGCCTGGCTTGTCTCTGTCCCATCAGAGTTGTTCCCTGTCCCCGCAGAGTCTCCCTTCTTAGTTCCCAATGACCCCGCTTCCTTTCTTCTCCATCTCTGCTGTCTCTCTCTCTCCATCAACGCTCACACTAACCTGCTGACCGCCACCTGCTCTCTACCGTCCTGGTCCTTGGAGAGACTGCAGGTGCCTGAAAGCACAGATCAGGAGTCGGAAAAGCCCAGACTGGGACGCTGGGAGAACCACGTGCTAGCTTTAGGGCCTTGGAAGGACTCACATAACTCCTGTAAGCTATTTGCTTTTTAAGTTTATGATAAAAGAAAAAAAAAAAAAACCCTGTCTCACATCTCTCGAAGGACTTTGATGAGGAAGAATTAGCGGTGCATGCAAAAGTGCTCTGAAAATTGTCAATTGCCTTGACAACATAAGTGATTTAATAGTATAGTCTTATATAGCATCTATAATCATAGAGTATGTTATCAGTAATGGTAACGACAGTGACATTTCCTGGACACCCTGATACCAAGCCCTGAACGTCTGCAGACACCTCTGCCTCCTCACCTCTGTTTGTCTCTGATTTTTAGACCCGGGATGCACACCGCCAGCTTCTGCCTTCTCTGCTGCATTAGGCACCACCAGCATCTGGGAGACAGATGCAAAGAGCGTCTGTCAGCAAGTCTCCCACTCCCTATGCCTTGATTTCCTCATCTGTATAATGGGGATGAGTGAAGCCTGGCTTCTTGTGGGGATTAAATGACATAAGTAGGAAACATCCGGCAATTTTAGCAAACTCTCAATAAATGCTGATGATTATTTCCTTCAGATGCTGGCTAGGATGTCAACCACCCCCCTTAAGGAAGCAGTGAAGAAAAACAGAATCGGCGTGTGTTTTGTAGCTGGAGAGAAGTGACTTTGACAATCTGCTCTGCCGCCCACATCCTCACTCTGGGGCCCTGGCAGGTGCCTTCACCTCCCTGAACCAGTTTCTCTCCCTTGAAATGAGGATGCAAATAGATTTTATCTCCACGGTGGAGTGAAGATTAAGTGACACCGCTTTGTAAAGGGCTCTGCGTGTTTCTGTCCCTGCCTTATCGCCAAACTGCCGCTCTGACATTTTTCTTCTTCTTCCGAGTCACACCATTTCCTCCATCTATTCAGCTTCTCCTGTGGGTCAGATCCCATGCTAGCTGCTAGGGATGCAGAAATGAATAAGGTCCGACTCTTGCCCTCCAGGAATTTATCGTCTTGTGGGGGAATCGTACTAAAAAGAATGATTTCCATTTATTGAGCACCTACTAGGCTGCAGGTATAGTGGTAGAGGGCTTTATACATGTCCTCTCAGCAAATCATTGCAAAAACCCAGGACTTGAACCCAAGCCAGTGACACGACCCCAGAGGCCTTGGGCTCACCTGTGGCTGTCTCAGGTCTTCTGGAACCCATTGGTCAGGTACGTGTGCCAATTGCAGGCGAAGAGGGCCCCCATGGTGGTCTGAGAGAGACGGGGGGCCCCAGAGGAGGGGTTCTCAGCTCCACAAGGAAAGATGGAGGTGTGGTGGTGGTGGCAGGGCAGCCAGTGGGCTCACAGATGTGGTCTCAGAGGGAGATGCTCTGGGTGCCTGTGGCCACAGGGCAGAAGCTTGGAGGCATGAGGAAGCGGGGTGCTGTCAGGGGACCAGAGCACAGGAACAGGTCAGAGCCAGAATGCAGGAGTGGGACTAGACGATGAGGGGGAGGTGGGTGGAGAAGGGGCCCAGAGCCCGGAGGGTCTCGGCTGTCCTGGTTCGGCTGAGCGGTTTGGAGTGGGTGGTTTTGGAGGGAGGTGTGTGAATGTTGAGAGGGTGGTGTGACCCCCACAGCAGCCATGTGGACGGCGGAAGGAGGAAACTGCTAAGATTTCCCATAACTCAGTCCTGGACCGAGAGCAGGGGCGAAGGAGGGTGGGGAGGAGCAGATGTGATGGGATGGAAGTGACATCCATCCTGACATCCTGAGGTGACACGAGGGAGAACGGGGGCCGCTCCTCCATGGATGGCTGGGCAGATGCTGCCATCTACTGGGACAGGGAATCCAGGAGAAAGAGCAGAATCTGGGGAGAAGGATGGTGAATTTATTTTGAGTTGCTGATGAATAAGCAGCCCCAAAATGCCACATTCCAGGCACTGCTGTGTACACGTCATTGCAAACCCAGGAAACAGCTCTGTACAATCCCACCATCATCCCTACTTCACAGACGAGGAAACTAAGGTTCAGAGACATCCGATCTTTACCTGGGATCACACAGCTCAGGAGTGGTGGGGAAGGATTTAAACCCACATCTGTCTGGCTCCAAACCTGGTGGGAAAGAAAAAATCATGGAGGGATTTTCAAAGTTTCCATCATGAGACCTGAGCCCAGTGATGTCCAATTGTTAGAGCTGGACCCTCAGGATCATTCCAGAAGCCTAGGAAGGTATTGACGGCATCTTTCGTCCTTTTGGTCCCAGAGAAGCCCTTTAGGGTTTCAGCCCTTTTCTAAGACTCAAACTTGGCCAAGCACACCCTGGGCCAGAGAGGACTTGCTGAACCACAAGGAGGCTCTGCCTATGGTGTCGACCCTCCAGTCCCTGTCCTCTGACAGGATAGACATGAAACACATATAGGGGCTGGGGATTCATTTGCCAATTTGGGGTTTGGTGAGAGGAAATGGTGTGTGAGAAGTGGAGGGGAGTGTGCTTGAGTGGGCTTGTGAACCAGTCAATTAAAGACACTACACAAATAATAATCACTGTAGCAAGGGTTGCCATGTCTGGGGGCTGGTTGTTATCTCCCAACCTTCCTTACTTTGCCGCTTTTTTGGTCCTCACAGCAATCCTGTGACATGGGTATTATTATTTTTCTCATTTCGAAGAGGAGGAAACTGGGACACAGAGAGGTTATGTAACCTGTGCAAGGTCACACAGCCATCAACAGTTTGAGTGTCACTCTTACTCCTTAGCCTGTCCCACTCTACCTGGCGTGTCTGGCAGCCAGTGAGGGGGAGGGGGCAGAGGGAAAGCTGGGGAAGGGGCAGGGGCAGCAGCATTGGATCCAGCCTCCCTGAGCTTCCTGCTGGAGCTGGAGGGGGAGGCAAGCAATTCGGGCTCTGGTCTCTACTCTGCCTGACTCCCTGTGTGACCTTGGCCATGCTGTCTCCACCCTGGGTTCCATAATCTTTTTTTTTTTTTCTTTAAGATTTTATTTATTTATTTGATAGACAGAGATCACAAGTAGGCAGAGAGGCAGGCAGAGAGAGAGGAGGAAGCAGAGCAGAGAGCCTGATGCGGGCCTCGATCCCAGGACCCTGGGATCATGACCTGAGCCGAAGGCAGAGGCTTTAACCTACTGAGCCACCCAGGTGCCCCTGGGTTCCATATCTTTGTGCAAAGAGACTGTTTACTTAGGAGGTGTTGCAGTTTCTTTCCAGATTAAAATGGTGTGATTCTAAGAGCCTTGGACAGAGGCACTATTTGGGTGTAAAGGAGCCAGTGACCCTGGCTCTTAGTGGAGTGAAGGGTAGGAGCTGGAATGTGCATCTGGTTTGTGCCTCTCTCTTTTAGGTTGCCGCCCTTGGGAAATTGAGGTTTCCCTGGACTCCAGTGTCCCTCATTGCAGCAAGCAGCCACTGGAGGGTGCTGTGTCCCCACAGTTCCCTGTGAACTTCCCTCCCCTGGCCCTGACTGTCCCCTTGTGCCAGGAAAGAATTTGGGAGACCTGGGGTGGGTACCTGGGGGGCCTCCAGACACAGCTGGGTGCACTCAGGCCATGCGGGGCCAGTAGGACGTGACCCTGTGGAAGGAAGTTCAAAGAGCTTTGACCAGGGGACAAAGCCCTGGGCTTCAGTCTGCCTTTGACTCATGCATGGTAAGCTTTGGGCAAATTGCCTCCTCTCCCTGAGCCTGTTTCAGCAGCTGTAAAATAGGGACAGTGATGTCTATGGGTTTGTCGCGAGAAATGCTATCCAGGACAGATCACCTGGGAGAGCTTGCAAGGACTTGGATGTTGTCTCTGCCAAACTAAGTATTTCTTGTTGCAGTATTACCCTCAAAGAGTCATTCCATAACCACTGCTGGGGAGAATAACATCTGGTAACTTTCCTTAGATCACCTTAAATTCTCACGATGGCCCCATGAGGAGCAAATTACTATCATGCCCATTTCACAGTTGGCAACACCAAGGCCCAGAAAGGTGACCTGGCTTGCCCAGGGTCACCCAGCCACCGGGTAGCCTTAGTCGGTCTAACGCCACAGACTTCCCTTCAACCATGACACGACCTCACACCACCTTGTGTCAAGGCAGATGGGAATTTGGTACAACTCACCGAAGTCTCTCGGGCCGAGGTTTCAGATGAACGCCCTTTATTTAGTCCTTTGGAGGTGTGGGTGCCCTCCCGATGTCCATAAACCAATGTCCTTGATATGGTAGTACCTTTCAATAGGGTAGGGGACTCTAAATTCAGATAGCCTTCTTCTCTTCCCCCGGACTTGGGCAGGATTCTTGGTCCTTCCTGGGAGACAGAGTATTTCCCCCACAATAGGCCAGGCTTGCACGGTAATTGTGGTGAAAGAGGGACACACCTCCAGAAGATGGTCCCATCAAAGGGCTTATAGTTCTTCTTGGCTCTTATTTTCTAGCTTAATGAGAGAAAGATTGTGCTATTTGCACAGTTGCACATAAATGGAAGTCTGGCTTAGCTTTACACAATTTCTGATCTCTGTCTCCTTACCTTTCCTGTACTAGAGAAGAGTGGAGGGGTAAAGATGGGGAGTGACAGCAAGGTGAACTCTGGAATCTTCCATGCTGGGGAGTTCTTGGAGTCCCAGAGTCATGGAATCGTGGTGCTGGCTAGCCAGAGCTCTCATGGCTGAGATGAGGCAGCTGAGGCCCAGGGAGATGTCCAGACCTGCCCAAGGTAGTCCCAAGGTCATTGACAGGCTGGAACCAGAAGCTGCCTATTCTCCTGGTCTTACACCCACACATTTTGCCAAGTCACTTGTCGTCCAGAATGCGGTCAGTTTAGGAAACACAGACAAGGAAAGGGGATGGGACAGTGGACAGGGACGGGGACATGCTGACCTTGCTCTTTGAAAGCTCTAGTGGGGAGTGGATTGTCTTCATCTGACGTCAGCCCCTGGACAAATAATGGCCACGGAAAGCAAATATTATGAGAGTAAATGTGTCAACACAGAGCTGGTGGCAGTTTTGGTGTCAGAAACAGGCTGAGGACTCCAGGTTCTAACGGACCAGCCCCCCGATGCTGCCTCCAACCACACGCTGGGGAAGCAGGACCTGCCTGCTGCCGTGAGGCTGAAGGGGCAGTGGGATGGTTTGGAGAGAACTGGGAGACGCGGCCTGCCCAGGGCTTACCGGAGAACGCATGTCCCATAAGAGAGCTGTCAAGTACTGAGTCCAGGCCTTCCTGAGCACTTTATAGAGATTCTCACTTAACGTCCCCAGCAGCCCTAAGGGACAGGTGTTGTCCTCACCTTTTAGATGAGATGCCAAGACTCGGAGAATTGAGAGTTGAGTGGGGGAGGGAATTTGGTCCAGGCTGTCTACCATTTGATGTGTTTCAAGATCTGGGTTAGAGACCTCTCTTTATCAGAACCACCAGGAACACCTGTCAAAAAGGAGATTCCCAAACCTCACCCCAGATCTACTGAATTAGAACCTTGGGATGAGCCTGGGAGTGGTACTTTCAATAAGCAACCAGGGAGGAGAGGAGGTCTGTGCTGCTAAGATCTGGAAATAATTGCCCAAATAGCAGGAGTCTGCCAACTTTATCTGCCAATGAATAGATAATAAATATTTGAGACTTTGCAGGTCTTATAGTCTCCTTGGCAACTATTCAACTCCGTGGTTGTAGTGTAAAAGGAGACCCAGCCAATTTACATGTGAATGATCGTGACGGTGTTCCAATAAAACTTTATTTACAGAAACAAGTAGTGGGCCAGATTTGGCCTATGGTAGTCTGCTGTCCCCTTGCCTAGCCTACAGCATGCAAAGAAACCTCATAACCTGCCTCTCTTATTGTCTCCCCAGCAGCCCTGTGAGAAGGATATGGTTATTTCCATTCTACAGATGAGAAGACTGGGGGTCTAGGAAGGTTAGAGATCCATGGTCCCGCAAGGAGGGCATGGCAGAGGTGGAATTAGAACCAGACCTCCTGATCCCCTGTCCAGTGGCACTGAGAAGCATGAATCCTGATAAGACTGTGTGGGCCAGAGGGACTGTGATTATTTAACGAAAGCTGCCACCATCCACTGAGAGCTTACCACGTGCCAGGCAGTCGTTAGCTCATAGAACCTGTTACGCAGATGTTGAATGTCATTGTAGCTGTCACATGTGGCTGTCACAACCTCCCTGGGAGGTAGGGAGGCATCTGCAGTGTGTCAAAACCAGCTTATCTCAAGTGTCCCATACACCTGACATGCCACAGCTGGGCAATGGAAAGGTGGAAGCTGCTGACAAGATGTATTTTCCTTTCTGTTCTTGAGTGTACGTGTGCATGTACACACACACATGCACACACACTCTCTCTCTCTCTCTCTCTCTCCACTCAAGCAAACATCAAACAGAAGTGTAGTCAGTTCAGTGATCTCCTGTTGCAGGTAGGAGAACACAAAATTCAAGGTCTGGAAATGACTCCTCTCTTTGTACATGTCCCCACTGAGATGAGGAACCACAAAACTGCCTGGTTTGGGGGAAAGAATGGTGGGCTTCCAGTTGGCCTAGATTCCATACAACACTCTGCCTCTGGTCTCCAGGTGACCTTAGATGCTACTTTCCTCATTCATAAAAGAGTGTCACTTTCCTAATTTATAAAATTATAAAACTTATAAGGGCGCCTGGGTGGCTCAGTGGGTTAAGCCGCTGCCTTCGGCTCAGGTCATGATCTCAGGGTCCTGGGATCGAGTCCTGCATCGGGCTCTCTGCTCAGCAGGGAGCATGCTTCCCTTCCTCTCTCTCTCTGCCTGCCTTTCTGCCTACTTGGGATCTCTGTCAAATAAATAAATAAAGTCTTTAAAAAAAAAAGATGTTTAAAAAAAATTTATAAAATGGTTGGGAAATAGGTTTGTTCCATTGTTTAAGTCATACCAAGCAGAGCACAGTCAGATCTTTTTTTTTTTTTTTTTTTTAAGATTTTATCCATCCATCCACCCATCCATCCAACCACCCATCCATATATCTCTATCAATCCATTTATCCATCCAGGTATTTGCTGAGCACTTTCCATGTGCCTGGTTTGGCCCTGTGTCACCTATCTCCCCTTCCCCAGGAAATCCTTGCTGGTGTTCACAATAACCTGGAGCTTGAGGCAAGTGTGATAGCAGTCCAGATTCTAGATAGCAATAATTGTCCATGCTTGGACTCCAGGGAATTTTTGGAATGCCTTGAGGTACTTTGAGAACAGATAAGGCCAGAGACTGAGCTCCTCAGGCTGCACACACCTCCCCACGCGTGAATAAGAATACCCTACATGAATGGGTAAACAGAATGTGGTATGTCCATTCAATGAATAGTATTCTGCCATGAAAAGGAACCAAGTCCTGACACATGATACTATACAGATGAACTTGAACCCATGCTGAGTGAAAGAAGCCAAATGCAACAGACCACGTATTACATGATTCCATTTACAGGAACTGTCCAGAAGAGGCCAATCCTTAGAGACAGAAAGTAGAGCAGTGGTCACCAGGTGCTGTTAGGGTATAAAGTTTCTTTGGGGGTGATGACATTTTCTGGAATTAGTAGTGATGGCTGTACAACCTTATGAATATAATAACATGCAAGCAGCATATGCTCTAATGGGGAGGGATTTATAGTATATGAGTTAATTTATTAACTTAAAAATATGTAAAAGTTATTTGAAAACATGAAACAAAATTCCCATGGGCTATCACACATGCTCCCGCTGACTTCCACTAGGACAGGGGCCAGTCATGCTGTGTTTCAGCCGAGAAACTGGGAGCTCAGAAAGGGCGAGGGGCTTGTCAAGACTGCATTGCTGATTAGAGGCAGAGGAATGACGAAAAACTGAGTGGGACTCCTGGTCAAGTGCTCTTTCCTTCACATCAAGTTGCCTGAGGAGTAGACATGAGCCGAACTCCCCACTCTGTCCGCACTTGCCACTTAAATACAGGAGGCTCTGGAGGCAGTGGCTGTGCTGGGAAAGGCTGCAGTGACAGCAGATGGCCACTGTTCAAGGAGCATTACTTGGTGCTGGAAATGGGGGGACCACGTGTGTTTATTTCATTGTCACTGACCCCTGCCTATTATGATCCTTTGTGGTTACCTCCAAATCCCCCTCTCATAAGCACCCAGATAATTCCTGGGGAATTGCTGGGAGGTCATGCTGTCCTCTATGGAAACCAGAGAAATGGGGCATCAACATATAACGCAGGTTAGGCTATGAACATTGAGCAAGTCAGGGGATGGCTCAGGGACAACTAGTCCTGGACATCCCCATAGCTACAGTGGCCTGCATCTGGGCTGCTCCCACTTGCTCTGGTCTCTATTGCCCTGCCCTTCACTGTTCCTTGCTTCCTACCCACTTTCTGTGTGTGGTGCTGTCGGCTAGATGTCTATGCTTCCAGTAAATTCGCCTGTGCACTCATGAGAGACAGAGTCGGGTTCTGTTGCTTGTAGCCATTTGCTCTGACCAATGTATCCCTATGAGACAGATGCTATTATTTTGCCCATTTTACAGATGAGGAAACTGAAGCTCAGAAAGGTAAAGGGCTCGGGGGTCCCAGATAATGAGTGGCAAAGCCAAGATTTAAACCAAGGTCTGTCCGAGTCTCGAGCCTAACCTCCCAACCTCTGTAAGAAGGGACAGCAAACCTTTGTCGTAGACCAGACACAGCCGGGCATATCCTCTGAACAGCTCGATGAGGGAGACATTACCCCTATTTTAGAGATATGAAAACTGAGGCTTAGGGAGATGCGGTAGCTGATTTAGAGGTCCTAGATCTGAGACTGAAACAGGTTTGCTTGACTGCAAAGCCTGTGCTAATATGCGAAGGTGGGAGCTGAGACTCGGATGGCGGGTCTCCCTCTTCCCAGCTGGCAGAGTTCTGAGCTGCTCTTGGCCCCATCAGCACCGCCCTGCCCAGCCCTGAGGCGTAGAAACTGGACTCAAGCCATTAACACATGAGCTTCAGGGTTGGGGCCGTCCGCTGCTAGGAACCCTGCCCCACAGCTCAGGTCCCCCATAAATCAGGGGCCAAGGAAGCCACACATTGGTATGTATATCCTGTTGCCTTAAAAAAGGTTCTCTTGGTGTATTTCATTTGTGAAAAAGCTGCACATGTCCCGGGCCCCGTTGCCTTGGGCCAGTCTGGCGCTATAAGGATGTTCTGTCCTCGTGGAGCTGGGACCCAGACTGACACCGTTGGGGGTAGGTCTGTGTCTGTATCAGAGGCCATAGGTCAAGACATGGTGTTTGCTTGGGCCCTAGTGGCCTGCAGGTGGGACTCCAGGAAGGACCCATGGGACAGGCTTGATGGGGAGAGGCATGGGGCCAGCACAGTGGAGGGAAGGTTCCTATTCCTAGGCCCCTCAAAACTGGCCTTAGCCCCCACGCCAGGGCCATTCCCAGACCATCCTGAATTCAGACTGGACATGAACACCCACTTCAAAACCCTGCACTGTCCTCATCAGGGACCCAGCGCTGAGCACCGCTGTGGCTGCCCTCACCCCAACCCTGTCCACAGTTCAACCTGACGTCAACTCTATCTCAAGCTCAGCTCAAGTTCAGCCAACTCTGGGGCTAACCTCAGATGCATGGCAGCTCCGTCCAAACACTCAACCCTAACCAGGCCTGAATCTGCTCCCAGCTCTAACCTCAGCCCCAGCGTGCCTGAGCCCCAAGGCCAGCCAGTGGTCTGCTCCGCTCGAGGGCAGAAAGGTCAACAGATGGCTTTCCTTTGCCTCAGGGTCTGAAACAAATATTTATTAAATACCGTCCATGTGCCAGACCTTCTTCTAGGTGCTGGAGACACATCAGTGAATAGGAGCGTTGCCTTGGGCAGAGGGGGAAGATTCCTCCTCCTCCTAGCTTCTCTCTTCCTACCATCCCTACCCCCACCCCAGCCTCCCTCCTTTCCCCCAGCCTCTATCCTGTCAGTTCCAGCCCCCTTCCTCCCCCCAGCCTCCCTCTTCCCCTAGCCTCCCTGCTTCGAGACCTCGCCTTACTCTCCATCCCCTCATCTGTTCTCTGCCCTCCTTCAGAGCCAGAAGGCTCTGTGGCTACCCTTCTGGACAGCTGTTTTCTTCGGTGGGATTTGGACAGGTCCCCTCCATTCTGGGCCTTGGATAAGCTTCATAATGGACAGGGAGAGAGGGAGGCTGGTAAAGGAGGTTAAGACCCCACCCACTCCTACCCAAGGAGAGATCAGAGCCTGACTCAGGGCACAGGCTTGGGTTCCCAGTGCTGGTTGCCAAGGGATCTCTCTGAATCTCTATCTCCTTAAAGCAAAGTGGGGATGCTGCCCCTACCTCAAAGTGTGCGGGATATGAAAGTCCTTTGTTAAAAGTACGGCACCAGGCGGGGGCTCCTTGTTAATAACACGGACCATTTATGGGAAGGTCTAGGGCTCAGCATTTAGTAGGGAACCTGTAGCTACCACCAATTACTAGTACTCCGTTACCTGCCAACTCTGCAAAGATCTAAGGGGTTTGTGAGGCTCACCAAATTGGAAAAGCAGTGAAATTAGAGTTGGAGTGATTCCTACCATCTTAAAACAAAACAAAACAAAACACCCAGCGGGTAATAGCTATTCGTTCAAAGGGTCTTGTGTGCAATCGGAAGTTGAAGAGGTGGTGTGTAACGGGGGGAAGATGCGGAGATACTGGTGGTGATGAGTTAAGGCTTGTAATTGCCAGCTTGTTAATTTCGTCAAGCCCTTGTCATCTGCCAGAAACACTTCAGGCCCTGCTGCATTCTTCATCCGCACATCACGAGGGGGTAAATGCCCCAGTGTAACAGACCAAGCAGCCGAGGCTCGGAGAGGTGAGGTAACTCGCCTCCTCTTAGGTGGAGGGTCCAGGATGGGAGCCCAAGCAGCCTGACTGTGAGCTCGGACTCTTCCCCACCATGCTCTCTTGCGCTATGCTGAGATCTTGCCTTCATTATCTCACTTGGCCTCCTGATAATTCTGCTAGACTAGGATGGTCATGCTGGGGTTACACGGCGGGCCCGTGCAAGGCACGGTGCTTGCGTCATGTCACCCAAATGCTTGTGAGACACCCCAGTTTTATAGACGAGGAAGGAGGAGCTCAAAAATAAGGTTCAAACCAACCTCAGAATAGTGTTTAAGCTCCTTAGACCAGCATTGGAAGCTTAGGAGGCCCCTTGGGGTCTGACTCCTGCCTCCCTCCATGATCTGGTCAGCTCCCTTGTCCACCTACTGGACTCTCCAGCGCTGTTTGCTGTTCTCCGAGAGCATCCCGGTGTGGTATGCTTCTGAGCCTTTGCTAAAATTCCCACCACCCGGGATGCCCAGTCCCTTTATAGTGTCTGATGCCTGCATGTCCTTTAAATCTTAACTGGGATGTCACCTCCTCCAGGAAGCCCTCTCTGATTGCTTGGCAGGCTGGGAGCCTTTGTTGTGTTCTGCCATAGACCTCTGCCCTGTCCCCCCTAACACACTGTGTTGTAATCACCTCTTTGCTGGTCCATCTTTCCTACTGCACAGGGAGCATGGTGAAGGCAGGGGTCTGTTTGTCATGTTCACTATTGTCTCCCTAGTTCCCAGACCAGCACCTGGCTCCAGGAAATGCTCAGTCAATACTGAATCTTAAACAAATAAAATGTGTCAAAGTAGACAAAACAGCTCAATTCACTCAATATGTACTTGGTGACAAGTGTTTTACATGTATACCATTTCATTGAATGCTCTCATTTAAGGTTTGGACAACCACTGTGGGAGGTAGAGACTCTCCCTATCTCTATTTTAAAGATGGGAAACTGAGGCACAGAGAGGTTGATTCTTTGCCCAAGATCACACAGCTAGTACCGGTGATGCTGCGACTCAAACCCAGGTAGCCCTACTCCAGCGTCCCTGCACTATTGTGCTTCTAAGATACCTAAAAGGTAGTCACAAGTCTTGGAAAAGAGTAAACTCCCAGTATAGCCATCAAGATACCAGTGTAGTTGTTTATTCAAATAAGCAAGTGCTTTTAGAAAAATTGAGGTAAGGGCGCCTGGGTGGCTCAGCCCGTTAATTGTCCGACTCTTGATTTCAGCTCAGGTCATGATCTCAGGGTCACGAGACTGAGCCCTGCATCGGGCTCCAAGTCCAGCATGGAGCCTGCTTAAGATTCCTTCTCCTCTGCTGTCCTTCCCCTCTTGAAGAAGAAGAAGGAGTAGAGGAAGAAGAGGAAGAGGAAAAACAGAAGAAGAAAGAGGAGAAGAAGTGCCGTAACATAGAAATCATTACAATACTCAAAGGTAGACAATCAGGGGGGAAAGTCTCCCTAGAAGTTTAGCAAGATGTACATTCCCAACACGAAACGCTGATTGAAATGGGGAGTGGAAAGAGCTGCGGGTAAGCTGGCCTTGGGTGATGTTCCAGAATGTTTCTTGTCAAGGAGACAATAGGACAGCTCCTGGCAGGTGGGTGTATTCTCACCTTGTTCCCAGCTACATTTCGTCCCCTCTCCTCCACCCTGACCAGCCACAGCTGGGCTGCTGGATGGATGGGCAGCATGGTCGGGGGCGGGGACACCCACCCAGACTTGTTTCGAGGGCACAATCTCAGCACTTGGACAGGGGCGTCTGGGGTGGTTATCTGTCTGGTTTGAATTAAATGCTGGGCTCTGCAGAACCTTGGGCTCATTAGCGGTTTCATCGCCCGGGCTGGCGCCTGCAAGATGGTAACATTTTATTGTTTCCTTGCTTTTTCTTTCTTTCTCCTTTCTGTCTTTTCCCTCCCCTTTCTTTATTGTTTCAAATTTCCACCTCATGCCACAAAAATGCAAAGACCGCCACAATCCCCCATGGGACCCACTCAAGTCACTGGCGTCTCTGGTGCCTGTGCTTCTCACTCGCTACGGACCCAGGGGTCCCTTCCTCTGGACAGGACCCCCAGGGGAGCGAGGCTGTGCATTTCCCTGCTCCCCTGTCCCACACACAATACACCCCACACTTGCATTTCTCTGGGCACTTTGGCTGATACAATGTTTAACAGTTGTTTCTAGAGTCTCTCAGCCCCCGCCATGAGTTTTGAATTCGAATCCAAGATTTCTTTTACTTAATAACTCAGCATGCCAAGGTTAAGTGTTTGTCACCTACCATTGATGTTAGACCAGAAGGAAGGAGTGAGCAGAGGGTATCTGTCACACACTGGCATGTGGGAATTAGCTAATGAACAGTAGGTACTGCCCATGTCCTGCTGGTGCCAGGGACAGCTCTGTCACTTGAGAGCACATCCCTTGGTGGCTTCAGAGACAGGAGATGAGAAGTCACACTGAGTCAGTGTTGAGAAATGGGAGGGGGGCATCAGGCTTCATCAGCAGCAGCAACATCATCATCTCCACTTTTGTTATTACCCTTCCGAGTTGCATGCCCAAAGAGACCCCTGAAAGACTTAGAGGGTAGGGGAACCCTGGGGATGGTGAGTCACCTCCGGGAGGAGTGGGAAGAAGGAGATAGCATTGGAGGATGAGTTAGTTTCTGATGACCATGATCAGAGCTTGTTATGGAAGACACATTACCTTGTGTTTGAGCTGACGATGGTTCCTTCCAGGCTCTGTGACCCTCACAGCCATCAGGAGGAGGGAGCTCCTGGTCTCTAGGAAATCACACCCTGCGTGTGTCTGCTGTTCTGGGGAGGATGGTCAGTGTTGCTGGGGTCTGGAAGGCCATGCCAGTGTACTAGCTGGGGTTTTCTGGAATCCTCCGCCAGACACCAGTTTGGGCCGAGAAGTCACGGGGCTGTGGGTGGGTGCGTGGCTGGAGCTGGGAATCAAGAAGTCTGGGTTTCTGGATGCTAATCTCTGTCTCTTGCCTTAAGCACTTGGTTCCCAGGACACCACACATTGTTGGTTTTCCTCCTTCTTCCCTCAACACTCTTTCTCAGGCTCCTTTCTGGGATTATCTGTTCTTCCAAATGTGTACATGTTGAAGAACCCCGGGGGCTCTCCGTCCCCTCCCTGGGTAGGCTCATCCAGTCTGACAGTGTAGATGGAATCTCTTCACCCTGACTTCTCCCCGATATCTAGCTCCAGGCCAGGCCTTTCCCTTGATCTCCAGACTCTCCTATCCAGCTTCCCACTTGGAGGAGGCCCACCACAGCTACAACCAGATCGAGGTCCCATAACCCACTGTCCCTTCCGTCTTCTGCTCCTAGGTCAAAGACATCCCTGGTTGCTTCAGCCCAGACTCCTACAGTCATCCTGCCTCCTCCATTTCCCTCACATCCTGCATTCAATCTAGCCACTGGTGCACTCAGTGCTAATTTAATGAGGAATCTAGACTCCCATAGGTACCCTAGTCTACGTCCCTGTAGCTGAACTAGCCTTGCTTCCCCTCTTCGCTGCCCTCTGGTCCAGTGACCTTTCAAAAGTGGACATCAGATCTTGGTGCTTCCCTGCTAGAAGCTCTCAGGGGCTTCCTGGCCTGGATGTAATACCGTCCTACCTGGCAGCCAAACTCCACTTGTGTGTTGTTGACTCCTGACTGCCTCTCAGTTTCCTATAATTCTGTCTCACTTGCTCTGATCCAGACACATCAGCCTCCTTGGTGTTCTTGGCCTTTCTAAATTTATTCATGCCATAGGGCCTTTGAACATGCCACTCTTCATGCCCAGAAAGCGCTGGACCACAGGTTCGCAAGTCTGCTACCTCTCTTTGCTCAGATCACTTTTCCAAAGCTACCTTATCTAAGAGGCTGTCCCTGACGGTCTTCTCTAAATGACCTACATTGGCTCTCTGCTCAGACTCCCACATCCGTCGGTTCCAGTCCCCGCCCTAGCCATCTTTTTCTTCATCAGACTTGCTTCCTCACAGGATTAAATTAGACCAGGTCCTTACTCGTTTGTCTCTCTCTCCCACTCAGTTGTAAGCTGAAATGTGGGGGTTTTGTCTTGTTCACCCCTCTTTCCTTAGTGCCTAGCGCTGTGCCTGGGACATAGTTGGTGCTCAGTAAAACTGTTGGATTATTGAATAATGAATACCCTTGGTGGGTATTCATGAGAGAGACTAGGTTCGTGGGACCCCTGACACTGTGAATGTTTGCTGAATGAATTAACGTGAGGGTATTGTAGTTGTCTTTTTGACCATCAGCTCCTTGAAGTCAGACCCATGACATGGTCCTCTTGGTGTTTCTCACAATACTTTACTGAGTTGCGTAACCTCAGGTAAGTTTTAGGTAACCTCTCCGGGCTTCAGTTTCTTCATCTATAACGTGAGAACAATAATCAGGCCCATGTCATAGGGCTATTGCGAGGATTAAGTGCGTTAATATGTGGAAAGGTCTTAGGACGACGTCTGGCACAGAGTCAGTGCTCAGTAAACAGGAGCTGTTATTAACATCCCGATCTCACACATAGTAGGTGTTTCGAAACCTATAAGGCAGGGGATTGAGCAGAACTGAGTTACCCTGAGCTGAGCCCAAAGAAGCCTGTTCCTACTGCCCTTGGCTTTTCCCATACTAGGAGCCGGGGGATTGTCTGATAAAATGGACTGAGCTGAAATTAGAAACCACATGATGCCGTCAACTCATGCTGAGTTTGTGGTCAGCGAAACCCCAGAGCCTTTCTTCACAGCTGTATTGCTCAGCCAGCAATCCCTCATCCTGTGTTTGTGGCTTCACTTTATTTTTTGTGGTCTTTTGCTTTTTTTATGTTCCGGATTATAAAAGTAATATATGCCCACTGTGGAAAGTTTACAATGAGCATAAAATTACAAAGGGCAGGAAAAGAGCAGGTTACAAATCAGCATGAATGGTTTGAATCCACTTGCATAAAAACGCTTTTATATATTTATAAAGCGAGGCAGAGATAGACAGGAATAGAGAGAGAAGTAGGAGAAGGACACTTGAAAAGACGGCCACGAGCACGTTTGCAGGGTCTGTTCTCTGCGGCTGCCCTCCACGGGATCTTTATCTTCTCCGTAAAGCTTTTCCTTGAGGCTGTTTGAATTTTCCTAAGAACAAACAGGTGTTAACCTTTCGAAACTAACTTATTTAATTTTTAAATGGAAATCGGATAATTTATCTCCCCTTCTTAAAATCCTCTAAGTGCTCTTCATTCATTCAAAAACTATTCATTGAACACAACAGCGCCAGGCCAGTTCTCTCTTGTTCCTATTGGATCTCACCACTCCCTCCACTATCTCGGACTATCATTCTTTATAGGTTCTGGGTGGGATGTCAGACCCCCGCTTAGAACTTCACCTTCGTGAAGGCAGAGCTCACTGTATACACATGCCTGTGCCTCTCTCATACACAGCCTGCTCCCAGAGCCTCAAATAATATATGGTGTATGGTAGGCACTTGAGAAATATTAACTGAATGAATGAATGTTTAAAGAGTTAAAGAAAAGCTTTTATGATTCAGATATTTTTGCTAGCAACTTGGTAGGTTTCCTTCCGAACTGCTTTCTATTTTATGTATGAATATAGCTGAAAACACAAATAACATCTTTTTCTTCTTAAGCCAGCATCATAATATGAGCATTTCCCATGGTATCAAGAAGTGTTGTTTTTCTTGACTGTACAGCAGTGGTTCTCAGCTGAGGGTAGTTTTGCCGCCTGCAAGGCGTTTGGCAATGTCTCGAGACTCCTGTAGCTGGCGGGAGAGGTAGGCATTGCTAGTGGTGGCTAACACACACGCAGATAATGCACAGGTCAGCCCCCGCGATAAAGAATTCTCTGGCCCTAAGAGCTGAAGGTGTCAAGGCTGAGAGCCCTGCTGTCTAGTAGTCCTTCATGTAGATCCCTGAGATTTGACTCATCCAATCCCCCCTCTTGTTGGAATTGGAGTTGCTTCCAATTTTTCACTAAGACAAAAAAGGTCATGATAAACAGTTTGACACATAAATATCTATGTTCTACATGATCCCCTTAGGAGACATCGCAATGCTTGATTTTTGGGAACTAAATGAAGGACAACATTGACCTTGCTTGACTTTCATTACATCAATTTCAAATGGGTAGTCTAGCCCCTTTGGGCATTCTGTCCTCGGCCACATTCGTGGTCTCCCCTAGCTGTGAGTCGCGTCAAAGAAAACATCCAGACTTTCAAGGTCAGGGTGCTTACTGTGATGAGGCGACCCCAGCAGTGTCTCACCTGTCTTGGTCAGCCCGGGCTGCTCTAACAAATTGCCATAGACTGGGTGCCTTAAACAACATTGATTTCTTACTGTTCTGGAGGCTAGGAAGTCCACGATCAATGTGCCAACAGATCCGGTGTCTGGTAAGGACCCTCTTCCTGGTTTGCAGACAGCTGCCTCCTGGCTGTGTCCCCACTTGCTGGACAGAGACAGTTCCAATCTCTTTCTCCTCTAAAAGGGCACTAATCCCATCGACGGGGCTCTACTCTCAGGACCTCATCTAAACTTAATTGCCTTCCATATGCCCTACCTCTCAATACCATCCCACTCGGGTTAGGATTTCAACATATGAACTTGGGTGGGACGCAGACTTGCAGTCCATAACATCACCTGTCCAAGATTTCAAACCTGCATTTGGGAAAAGCCTGGTGAACCATGATCCATAAATAATGTCTGTTATGGGATTGGGAGGGCAGAATTGAAGCAAGGATACTGTTACTTGCCCCCCCTGTTATGCCAACAAAAATTATTCTCCAAGACAGTTCGGATGCCACTTTGGAAATCGCTTTTGGGGTATAAAATGCCTCCCCTCCTTAAGAATATCATCTAGGTGGGAGGTGTTGCTGCATGTACAAATACAGCCCTATGCAAAACAGAATACTGGCTCATTTGTCAAATATTTACTGAGCCTCTGTTCTGCACTAGGTGCTGTTCTAGGCACTGAGGGCACAGAGATGAAAAAGAACAGAGAGAGGGGCTCCTGGGTGGCTCAGTCGTTAAGTGTCTGCCTTCGACTCAGGTCATGATCCTAGCGTCCCGGGATTGAGCCCTGCATTAGGCTCTCTGCTCAGCAGGAAGCCTGCTTCTTCCTCTCCCACTTCCCCTGCTTGTGTTCACTTTCTCGTTGTGTCTTTCTCTGTCAAAGAAATGAATTTTTTTAAAAAAAAAAATAATAAAGATATAAAAAGAACAGAGAGAGCCTCTGCGCTCATAGAACTGACATTCTGGGGGGGGGCACCGTCACATAAATGATAAAATGCAATGTTAGAAAGTGATTAGTGCTTGAAATAAAAGTATAGGGACAGAGAATGACAGGGTGAGGAGTGTTATCTCAGGTAAAAGAATCAGAGATGGGCTTTCAGAGGAGGGAATATTTTAAATTAAGAGAGTAAATGAGCCCTGGGAATATCTGAGGGCTTAGCGAGTGCAAAGGCCCTGAGGCAGGAGTGTGTTGGGCAGGAGTGAAGAGTGGCAAAGAGGCTGGTGTGACATGAGCAAGGGGGAGACCCATAGGAGATGAGGTTCGAGTGACAGGCCGTGGCCAGATTGAGTAAGACCTTGTAGGCCACATTGAGGACCTGAACTTGTACTTCACTGAAGGGTTTAAGTGAGGTAGGAAAGAAATCTGATGTCTGTCTTAAGGGACCCTTCTGGCTGTTATATGGAAGGTAGACCACTGGAAGCAACAGTGCGAGTGGAGAGGCCAGGAAGGGGCTGTGGTCATAATGCAGGTGGGAGGTGATGGTGGCTCAGACCGAGGAGGTGATGGTATCAATGGGGAGGAGTGGTCGGTATTTTAAAGGTAGAGCCAGGGCCGGGGTGTGGTGCTGTTGGATTGCAGGCTGGACAGGGTGAGACGAAGAGCAATTGAAATGGCAAATTGAAAACGGGGCTCTCGGAGCCAAGAGCGTTCTCTGCTGGGATCCATGCTTCTGTGACATGCCCATGTACGACGGAACCCCAAGACAGACAACCAACCCCTGGACAGCTGGATGCGGATCAGCTGGCCCAGCCAGGCGTGCTCTAGGTTTTCAGTTAGTTTCTTTCTTTCTTTTTTTTTTTTCTGACCTTGAACTTTTTATCAGTCTTAATTTGGTGCCTTGGGACGGGCCCTCCACCCCAGCCCCACAGAGAAGCCGAGCCTCCCAGCCAGAGGGCTGTCAGGACAGGGCCCCGGCTGGCTTCGGCCCAGCAGGGGAAGTGGTTTGAGCCGCTTCTCTCCTGCCCTCTTGGCAGACGGAGTGCGGCCCGCCCCCTGAAGGCTGAGACACCTTGGACTCTCGGGAGCGCCGCTGCCCACCTGGCCTTCCGCGCTTCCTCAGCTTGGCGGCACCACCCCCATGTGGCTGGGCTGCATGATAGAGAATAAATTAACGCTCCCATTAAGGGGGAAAAGGTCTGCTTCTATTGTCTGGTGATGAAATGAAGTATGGGGAAGTGTTTGCTTTGGTTACAGGGCTGGGAGGAGAGGAGTGGGGAGGGGGCAGGCTTCCAGGAACAGGAACAGCCACGGACAGGACAGGACAGGAGGAGCAGCTGTTGGGAGCTGCCCTCACCCCGGGCATGGGAACGGTGTCCTAGGGATGGGCATCCGTGCAGAAGGTCGTCAGAGGTCTCTTGGTACTTCTGGGAACTTGACTTTAAGATATGGCCACCAGGCTGCAGGTTGGACAGAGCTGGATTCTAGGTAGATGTCGCTGTGTGACAAGGGGCGAATCCCTGACCCTCTCTGGGCTTCGTCTCCTTATCTGCTCATGAGAGAGTTGGTCTCTACAGCCTCTCAGGGGTTCCCTCGTGGCCACTGCCTAGGACCTGCTTGACCTTGGGGAGCAGAAGCTGTCCCCGAGGTTGTTCCTGACGCTATCACCAGGTGCATGCAGGGAAAACAATGTGCCGGATATTTCAAGAAGGGACAACACTCAGAACCACCAACGGCGGATGTCCGCGCCACAAGCACCACCTGTCCTAGCTCAGGGAAGGTGAGGTCGGCTTGCTGGGGAGTGAGAAGGCAGGTCAGGGTAGACGGAAGGGCACCTGGCATGGGCAAAGCGGGGGAGACCCTGGAGAAGGCAGGATGGACCCCGAGCACATCGGGGGTACCCATTCACTGATGTCTGTTACGGGCTGCACTTAAAAGTTCTGATCCAAGAAGGGCTTTTAGCAGGTTTTCGTGTCAGAGATGATGACTGAACCCTGGATCAGTGTGGATGCCACTGCGAATGCCAGAGTCAGGTGCCCAGGGCACAGATGGGCAGCGAGGAGGGGAGGGCCGGCCTCCATCCCCAGCAGGTGGTAGCATGGCACTGTGGTTCTGTGCCCACTACAGACTCAGGAGCAGCAGGTTTGGAAGCAGCCTAAATGCTCCTGAGCTGCCCTGGGCAACTGCCTTGGCTTCCCCGGGTCTCACTGCTCCCTCTGTGAAAGGGAAGAGGAACAGCCCCCCTCATAGAGTTGGGGCTGGGATTAAGTCAGAGGAGATGCCATGGGTTGGGGATAACTGGGCACCTCTCTCGATCAGTGGGTGTGGTTTTCTTAAGGACAAGAGGCCCATCTAGCCGGCTCTGCTCAGCCCGAGCTGAGCCAACTCAACGTGGGAAGCTCCTACCCCTGCTGGCTGCCAGTGGGGCTGGAGTGGCCCCCGGGGGTGTTTCAGGGAAAGCAGACTCCAGCTCCTGTCACAGGTCCTCCATGAGCCCCTCCCCTGGCTCCGAGAAGCTATGCCAGTTCCAGCCCAGGCGCAGGACTGGGGCTGCTGGCAGGGTCCTCTTCTGATGGTTTGGAGGGCCAGGCCCCTGCTCTGCTCCCACAGACCCTGCCTTGTCCCTGAGGACAGAGCTGTCTGCAGGGTGGATGTGCTCGCCCCTCCCTGCCAGGGTCCAGTGTGACCAGCTAGTGACTCACAGCCCCACGTGGAGCGCTTGGCACCTTCCAGCGGATGATGTTTGTCCCATTCCCAGACCTTTAGAGGAGGCAATCAATGACCTGGTGTGATGGAGGCCACCCACCCGCCCAATTATCTCCTTTGTGGATGCCTGAAATTCCACCATTAATACTTCATTCTTTTGGAGGATATTCTTGCCTTATCTCAGTTCCATTCTTTCGATATAAGCCCCTGGGGATATATAACATACCTGAATATGGATGAACTTGTCAAAACATTTCCCTTCTCGGCAGGAGGGATCCAAGTTCTCAGGCTCCAAGCTCAGCACTCTTTCCAGCACTTTCAGTCGCTCGACAAACATGAGCAAGCCCCCGACTATGTCTCAAGCCCTCTGCCTGGTGCAGAGGGGAGTGAGACTCGGTCCTGTCCTTGAGGCATACAGCAGGTGCTCCCTAGATGTCAGCAGAAGGCGCTACCGTCTGTATCCCTAACGTCTTGCCTGGGGTCTGACGCACAGTAGGAGCTCATTAAGGATCCGTCGAATGAATGAACGAGGCTCCAGAGCAACCAAGATTGGGCAGCATGGTGTGGGGCATGAGAGCCCCGACTCCAGAGCTCTGGGACCTCTGGAAGCTGGTGCGTGGCTCTGCCTCAGTCTTCTCATCGCCAGAATGGGAATCAGAAGAGATGAGAATTCACTGAGTTGATCTTTGTGAAATACTTAGAACATTTCCTGGCACTCAGTAAGCACTATGTAAGTGTTTGCTAAATAACGAAAATTCAACAAACATTATTGAATGCACATGGAAGGTATTGGGTCATGCTTGTCAGCTGGTTTAAGGTCGGCAACATGGCAGGGATGACGTTTTACTATTCTCTGTAGCCTCAGAGACTGGCAGGGTATAGATGTCAGTAAATGCAGGTTTACTGGATGGATCCTGTCCTCCTGGACCCAGCCCTGCTTTTCCGGCCGGGGCGCTGGAAGCCAGGCAGAGCTGGCGCACTTTGGCCACCTCTGTTCTCGGAGGCGCGGTCATAAATCCAGCTGCCGTCAGGTCCCTCTGGTGGGGTTGTTTTTTCTGCCTATTTGGGTGCAGACAGAAACTGTCAATACAGAATCAATCCTTCCAAGGCAGAGACTAATGTGTGGGGTGGTGAAATGCAGTGCGGAGACGGTGGTCCTGGACGTGTGACCCGCCCCCAAGAAAGACTCGTGAACCGTGTCTGAGCCCGGGTTGGAGCAGCCAGTCTTGTCTTGAGCCCCTGACATGCTGTGATGTGTCCATCCCAGCCTTTGGGGTCCTTCAAGGTCCAGCCTGGTTCCCATCGCTATGCCCTAGACGTCTGCCCAGTGTTTGTTCAACAGCTTCCCTTCTGTGCCCACAGCACCCCAGACCCACCACACTACTCATTACTCTTCTGTTCACTCACTCAGCAGACATTCACCGAGAGCCTACAGAGTCCCCCGGCAAACATTTACTGAGGACCTACTCTATGCTGGACACTGCCCCGGGACCCGGGGACACCAAACGCACACTCGAGTGAGAAACATGGAAAACAAACTAATAATTAAACGGTCACAAGTGTGCAAAGGAGAGGGGTAGGCTGCTGTGGGGACACAGGGCATGGAGACCTAGCCCAGTCTGGGGGATCAGCAAGGGCCAGCGTTAGGTTTGAGCAGAGTGTCTGAGAATAGATTTGAGTTGGTGGATGGAGGGGGAGGGGCAGATTTTAAAATTGATATCAAGGACGGCGGGAAGTTTGAATGGAGAGTCAGATGAAAGGGTGCCAATTTTAGACACGAAATGAGGTTGCTGTTTTAAAATATAAAGCTGGTGTTTTCAAGTTGTTTTTTTTTTAAGTCAACCGCACTGAAAGATAGTTTACTTTTAATAAAGTTCACCAATTTTAAGGGTACTTGTCAATCATTTTTGACAAAGGCGTCCAAGTGTGCCGTTAACCACCACAGTCAGGATGGAGAGCATTTTCATCCCCACCTACCAAAGTTCCCACTCAACCCTTTGCAGTCTCTCGTCCACCCAGCCCGAGGCAGCCACTGATCTAAAATCTGTAGGTTTGGCTTGTCTAGACGTTCTTAGAAATTGAATTACACAGTACGTAACCCTCTGTGTCTGGTTTTTTTTTCACTTGGCACCGTGCTTTGGAGATTTCCCAGGCTGTGCATCAAGGCGGGTTCCCTGTCACTACACAGTAATATTCCGCGGCATGGTTTTACCGTGTGGCTGCTCTTTCATCGTTGACGGACAGTGAGGTTGCAAGAAGGCTGCTTTGAATTCCCCTCTAAAGCATGCTGCTTTGCAGCCTTCCCACCGCGAGGGACAGTCCGAGGGGCTTGTTGCCTGGGGAAACAGAGAGCGAGAACTCCTTAGAACAAAGGGGCCAGACTGGCTTTCTTAAGTTTGCATTGAGGTAATAGTCTTGAAAGTCAGCCTTGTAGAAAGAGAAACGGGTTTTTAAAAAATGTTCGGTGCTCCTTGTTTTCCTAAGCCAGGCCTGATCAATTCAGACCAGAGAACTTAAGTGAGGGTCTTAGAAGGAGGGAGCCCATATGGGATGTGAGAGAAACGTCTACCTTAGAGAGGGTACGCCCGGGAGTCCTTCCTATGGGGAGGGAGGAGATGGGGCGGGGCCGGTCTGGGGTCGAAGCTCTGCTGGGTTGGTTGAGGGGAGGGAGAGGACAGAAGCTCTCTTCAGGGGCGTGGAGGGGAGTGTCCTGCCCCCGCTGGCCTTCCTGGCTCAGGCGGACACCATGGGATGTGTCCAGCCCGGAAGATGGCAAGAGACCAGCTGGTGCCCTGTGGCCCATGGGGGTTGGACGTGAGTCCCCAAAGTCCCCGTGTGCCTCCCAAAGCAGGTGGCATCGGAGGAGCTGAGAGGTTCAGGATAAAGAGACCCTAGAGAGGCGACATCAAGAAGATGTTCCTCAGAAGCACACGCCTGCCGGCCAGAGGGACCAAGGACAGCACCAGCGGTGACGGGAAGGCAGAGGCTGGAGCTCAGAGATGAGTAAGTCGGGACACCGGAGGCCGGTGAAGCAGGTCAGAGGACACACGTGGACAGCAGCAACTCCAGTGTCACCCTGAGGACATGTGCTTCCCTCCAGAAGGGGAAAACAGGCTGGCAGGTGGAAAGATGCCCTGAAAGGGCATCTCCCGAAGAGAGACCTTATTAACCTCAAAGAGAGTCTCCTTGGTAAACTCGAGTTCTCTTGTTTTCCTTTCTTCAGCAGGATGATAAGACCTATCAAGAAGTTAGGGTCGCTTAGAAAAAAACAACACTTATTTCTATACTTGTTTGGTACATATCTTTGTAGCGGGTGCCAGTTTTTTCCTGCTGGGGAAGGCCGCTCTGGCTGCGGTGTGGGGACTGGACTCCGGGACTAGCCTGGAAGCTAGGCGGTCAACACGGTCCTTGTAGGAGGCCCGGCCCAGGTTGCAGGTCAGTGAGAGGCTGTGGGGGGGCCCAGGACGAGAGCCGTGGGTCTCAACCTTGACGGCAGAACTGCCCGGGAGGTTTTAAGTACCCTGATACTCAGGCCACAGCCTGGTCTAATTCAGTCAGAATCCCCGGAGGTGCAACCCAGGCATCTGTATTTTTTTTTTTTTTTAAGATTTTATTTATTTATTTAACAGACAGATCACAAGTAGGCAGAGAGGCAGGCAGAGAGAGAGGGGGAAGCAGGCTCCCCGCTGAGCAGACAGCCCGATGCGGGGCTCAATCCCTGGACCCTGGGATCATGACCTGAGCCAAAGGCAGAGGCTTTAACCCACTGAGCCACCCAAGTGCCCGGCATCTGTATTTTTTAAAGACCCTCGGATGACATTCATGTGCCCCCAAAGCTGCGAAAGTTTGAATTTTGAGAGCAGGATTTCTCACCCTTGGACATTCATACGAATTCACCCGGCGATGCTGTTAAAACGCAGATTTTCGTCTGTAGGTCTGGGTCGGGGCTGAGAGTCTGATGCCCGTGCTGCTGGCACCCACACTTTGAGCAGCAAGAATCTGGAGATCATACTGAGGAGCTAGAATCAGCAGGACTTGATGAGGTCCGGATGTGGAGGAGATCCGGGGGTTCCAGGCAGATTTCCTGGTTTCTGGCATAAGCAGCTGGGGGGCGGTGGGGCTTTGACCGTAGTTTTGGACGATGCTGAGCAGGGATGAGGTTTGGGGTGGGATGGTGGGCACACCAGTCTAGGTCCCGTGGAGCAGAGCTGTCTAGTGGCCTGGAGCTCAGACGGCAGTATGAATTTGAGATACGGATTCAGGAGTCATGAATACGTTACTAATATCAGGCTTTGGCCACTCTGTTCCCTCATTCGGGACAGCCTTCCTGGCTTACACACCCTCCTACTCATCCTCCAAGGCCTGGCTTTATTCAACACACCTGCCCCTTCCACTGCTTTTCCTGGTGACCCCAGAGTTCTTTTTTTATCAGATGCCTCCCTCTTGTATGCTACTCTAGTTCCTCTTGTCCCCACCACCTGCAGACAGTGTGTCCTTCCAGCTTTCCCTGGGCCCAACAGGCTTCTCCCAGATACAGCTTCCTGCCCACCCTGCAACTTCCTGTAACTGCCTTTCACTGGGCACATATGTGCCTGTCCCCAGGTGCACACAACCCCAGAGTGTAGGCATTGAGGCTATGGGGCGGTGGGGGGGGGGTGCCGATCCCTTGCTCCGGGGGTGTACCTTTGACCAGGGGTAGAGAAGAGCCAGTGGATTCATTTTCTGCTTCTCCCCCAGCCACTCAACCCCGAGGGGTATCCCAAGATGGGGTTTCTACAGCTTCTCCAAGTACAGGTTGCAGAGCCCGAAATCTGTGACCCTTCCCTCCCTGTTTGTTCCCTTCTTGCTCTTGTCCTCTGCTTCTAACCCCAGGGATCTGAGTCAGCATTTGTTCTCCAGGGAAGCAGAATCAGGAAGAGAGGATATCTACATCGGCAACTGGTATTCATTGACATTTACACATCTAGGATGAGACTTCCTTATTTATTTTGATTATCATTATCATTATTATTTTTTTTTTTTTTTTGAGAGACCGTGCATGTGTGCAAGTGGCAGTGGGGCAGAGGGAGAAGGAGAGAGAATCTTAAGTAGGCTCCACGCCCAGCCTGGGCTTGGTCTCACAACCCTGAGATGATGACCAGAGCAAAAATCAAGAGTCAGATGCTTAACCGACTGCGCCGCCCAGGTGCCCCTCTGGGATGAAATTTAGTATAAGGATTTGGATACGGAAACCTCCACGATCACGGAGGCTGAGAAGTCCCTCCGTGGGTGGTATCATTTCAGCCCGGGTCCGAAGGTCTGAGAACCAGGAAGGCTGGTGATGCGAGCCCCAGATCAAGAGCAGAAGAAGGTCAACCTGTTAGCTCAAGCAGGCGGGCAGAGAGGGAAAAAATTTAACTCCCTTTGCCTTTTTGTTCTGTTGAGGACCTCAGTGGATTGGATGATGCCTGCTCACACTGGGGAAGGCTGCCTCCTTTACTCAGTCCGCCAACCCAAACGTTCATATCTTCTGGAAGCATCCTCACAGACACCCCCAGAAGCATTTAACCAGCTAGCTATCTGGGCATCCCATGACCCAGTTAAATTGGCATATAAAGTGACCCATCTCGCTGGGATTCTATCACCCGAAATAGGGATAACACACGAGCTCTCTGCTTCAGGCTCTGCTTTTGGGTGCGGGAATGGGGCTGGGTGAGGAGAAGATTTGTTCCTCCTCAGTGCCCCCATAACTCTTGGCTTTTACTTCTCCTACAGTCCAAATCAAGGTCACAGTAGCATTACCACCAGCGCTTTACGTCCCCTCCCCCCGACTTGCCAACTGTGGGAGGCCGCACGAGACTTAAAGAAGTACATCCCCGAATGAGAGGCATGAGAGGCCTGGATGGCTCAGGGGACAACTCGGGTACTCTAGGAATTTTATTCCCCAACTTCATTAAGTTTGAAGTGCCGTAACCTACACTTATCTCAAGTGTCCTATTTTGGTCTGTTTTGACATATGCAGAGCACCACGAAACCATCACTGTAATGGGAATAAGACACATTTCCTTCTTATCCCGACAACACGGATCTGCATTGGTCACTAGAAATTGTTTGCACGTCCTAGAGTTTTATATGGAGTCAGATGGCAGGTGTCCTTTCTTGACCAACTTCTTTCTCTCCCTCGTTGCGTGTATCACTAATGTCTTCCATTCCATTGTGAGCCGCTGTCCCTCGTACCATTGTTTGTCCATTCATCTGTCGATGGACATTTGGGCTAGTCTTGGTTTTTAGCTATTCCAAATAAAGCTGCTAAGAACATTCACGTCCAAGTTTTTGTGAACACACATACTTCCCCTTCTCTGCGGCAAGTACCTAGGGAGGGAATGGCTGGGTCAAATGATAGGTATATGCTTAATTAAATGAAAACTGCCACGCTCTTTTCCAAAGTGGTTATACTATTTCTCATTCCTGCCAGTAGATCATGAGCATTTTGTCTTCACCAACGCTAGGTATGGCCAGTCTTCCTAATTTTAGCCATTCTAACCAATGTGAATGGTATCTCACTGTAGTTTCAATGACCTGTTCTCAGGTCATTAATTATTTTGAACATTTTTCATGTGCTTTTTTGCCATCCCTATGGCAAAAAGGGAAGGTGAGGTGTCTGTTCAAATCGTTTGCCCATTTCCTTTTTATTGGGTGCTTGTTCTCTTATTATTTTTGAAAATTCTTTATATTTTCCAGATGCAAGTCTCTGAACAGATACATGATTTGCAAGTGGCTTTTCTTAGTTTGCGCCTTAACAGAGTCTTTCCAAAAGCATAAGTTCTTAATTTCGATACAGTTCAATTCGTCCATCTCTTTTAAAGATAGTGTTTTTGGTGCTGGATCCAAGAAATCCTCCCCTACCCCAAGATCACAAAATTTCCTCCTATCTTTTCTTCTAGAACTTTCAGGTTTTTATGTGTTATATTTAGGTGTATGGTCCATTTTTATTTCATTTTTATTTGGTGCAAGATACAGCTCACAGGAGAAAGCATTCAGTCTTTCACCATGAAACACACCGTTAGCTCCAAATTGTTCGGAGATGTCCTTTATCAGGTTCAGAACCTTCATATGTTCATGGCTCTTAGTATGTTGCTAATTTTGGATTGCGCTCTGGGCACCATGACGTTCTGCCATATAGATTCTGGATTTCAAGTGCTGCTGTCTTCGGAGAGCACTGAGGTTTTTCTTTAACACCAGATAACCTGGCTGGGTTCAGACTGAAAGTTCTGCTTGGCTCCCGTGGGCAGTGGTTCAGGTCCCACTTGAGTTTTCCGAGACTTGGCCACAGTGGGGTTTGGATCTGACCAGCGATGCTGCAGCTCCTGGTTAGATCGTCTACACTGTTCAGATCTCCACTCAGTCCTCCGGGCCCTAGACTGTTCTGAGCTACATAACCTCCCTTTGAGGTGCACAAGGCAGAAATGAACCTTGTCTGGGAGACGAGGCATTCGGGGGCTCAGAGTCATGTAAGTGCACACGGGCAAAGGCCAAAGTCGGGTGCCCCTTCCTCACCAACTGTGAGGGCCAAGGGAGGCCTAGATCAGCGACGCTGGAGGTGAGAGGCCGCCCCAGCATTTTTGCGCCGTACAGCGGAGATGTGAGGCCAAGGGCTGACCTCCCCAGCCACACCCTGGCTCTAGCTGAGGTCTTCCAGCTCCTGGCCGACCCCCCACTCCCCCCACCCAGATGACAAGCACTCTGACTCAGATCGCCTGTCTTCATCCTTCCATCCAACGGCCCAAGAGAATGTAGTGGGGGGTGGAGGAAGGGAAGGAGAAGTACAAAAAAGGGGTGACTCCATCTCTCTGGGCGTCTCTGGGACTCACCATGAAGTCAGCAGAATCCCAGCTGCTGATGTCAGGGGATAATAGTAATAACGAGCCATGCTGATGGAATATTTGCCGTGAACCAGGCACTGTGTAAAGTACATTGCCTATGTACCCTTGTTGACTTCCCCATGAGACAAACGCGGACACCCATTTCACAGGTGAAGAGACTGAGGCTCTGAAAAGTGAACGCTCTTGCCCAAGGTCACAGAATGGGTAAACGGTAGGGCCCACGAGAGGGGGGGAACCCTCAGGGTTAGATCGGTCTTTCTGTAACCCAAGTTGTTCCAACGGAACCAGCTCCCCCGAATGCTCTGCCGTAATCCCTAGAGAACTCTTGTCCTCCTAGCACCACCTGTAGGTGCAAGAGCCCGCCCGTGGGATGTGCAGAGGAATAAGCCAACCCCAGCCCCCAACCCAAGAGTGAAGAAGAGGGCAGATTCCCTGGGGCCCTCAGGCTGAGCGGGCTCCTGCCTCCAACCGGAAATTAACTCAAAGGGAGAAGAGAGCCGTCTCTGCACGCAGAGAGTTTGGGCTGATTGTTTTCTGTTCTTCATTAAGTAACAAAGGGGAAAACCAACTGGACATGGTGTGCGAGCTTCCCCACCAGCACCACTCTGGACTTCTGGAACATCTTTATCCACTTACCGGGGATCCAGGAAATTCTCCTCCAAGCCAGTTTTATTGGAGATTTTGGAAGCCAAGCTCACAGCCTCCCAATCAATAACAGATGAACGCTGCTCACATCACATTTTTTCGGGAGGACGTTTGGCCCAGGCTTGTCCCATCTGAAGGGCCTGGCCTTGGACATTCCCATTCGATCGGACATTGCTGGGAAATGAGGTCCAGGACAATTCTAGAAACCAGAATCATCGGCATGTGGGTGCGGCGGGCATGCGGGTCGCGATCCGGGCCAGACCTGGGGAAGCCCCGTGTATTGTGAGAGTTGGGGTCCGGCCCACGCTGCTCTCCCTGGTTTCTTCTCTCCCCCACCTCCACCCTGGCTTGTCTTCCACATGTGCGCAGCTCCGGCATCGGACCCGCAGGCCATAAAGAATCAATCAAATCCAGTCCTGGCTGAGCCAGGGCCTCGGCGCCAAAGAGCTGATGGAGGAAGGGTAGGCAGCTGGGGGTGACGGCACGCCCCGGCCGTGCAGAAGCGATTTCGGCAGAACTCTCCTCCCCACCCCACCCTCCAACGCACAGACACATGACGCTAGAGAAGGTGGTCCTCAAGCGGGGACCGGGACCGTCTCCTGAGCCTCCAGGTCCCCCCTGCCCCGCAGCTGGAAGATGGGGAAGGGGAGGGGGGAGGACAGGGGCTGGTAACATTCGCACCAATGGACCATCTACAGGACAAGAAGCACTTAGAATGGGAATGGTCCACAGGGTCCACAATTCATTTCCCTCGTCTCCTCGTTTGTTGAGCACCTGCTATATGACAGCCCGGAAGTAGGGGGCGGGGGCAAGGCAAAGGCAGGCCCTTCCTGCTGGCGTCCATGGGTTAGCAGGCTCATTCAGCAGCGATTCAACATGACAACTATTTCAAGAGAGAAAAAGAGACACAAAGAAAACGGTCTACATTGCCGGGGGGGGGGGGGGTCCCTCAAGGGATAATGGCTCTTCCCTTGTGCTATCTGGGAGAGTCTCTCCCTCTCCTTGCCAGATCCTCTGGCTGCTTCGCTGAACTAGCTGCTAAATATTTTGGTCCCACTGTAGTCCTGTCCATCCGCGGGCAGGTACTTATTGTACCAACTAGATTTAGGGCCCCGAGCGGATATATTTTCTGGAGACAGGAGGAAGGACGATGATTAGAGGACCCCGCGGTGGAAAACACAGGCTAGAGGCTCCAGGAAGGCTTCAGTTCCCAGAGAAGGTGCCCTCTGCGGCAGGGGGGAACTAGCCCAGGTCCAACAAGGTGCAAGTTCTGGGTCAAGACTGGCTCTGCTGGTGAATCATGATGTGATTTTGGGCAGATCTGTGTTCCCCTGTGGACCTCAATTTCCCCATCTGTAAAATGGGATGGTGGGTAGGTGAATGTTTCTGCAAGTGTAGTATGCGGACCACTTGCTTCAGAATCATCTTGGGTTGGGGGCTTGGTAAAAATGCAGATTCCAGGGCCCTTCCATAGGACTCTCCCCCCCCAGCAATGGTTCTCAGAAGGTGGACCTGGGATTCTGCATTTGGAACACACTCCCCTTAGGGACTCTGTTATCCTGACGTTTGAGCAAGCTTGCCAACTCGGATTCTGCTCTAAAGGGTAGGCTGATGGGGCCACAGGCAATCAGGGTTGACTTCATGGAGGCAGATATAAGCTGAGCCTGAAAACGTGATAATGGTAAGGTTGTCATTGCCATTGCCTAGCAAATGACTTTACCAGGCTCTGTGCTAAGTGTTTTCATGTACGTTACATTATTTAACATTATGTTGTAGGGACAGTCCTATGACATAAGGCCTCTTATCGCCATCTCATGGTGAGGAAAATCAGGTTCATCCAAAGGTTGGTTGGTTGGTTGGTTGTTTCTCTGCCTGTGAAATTGCCCACCAGCAGCTGCAGGCTTATGTCCTGTCCTCCTAAATCACTCCAGATGAAAGAAGATGCCTCTTTTCCAAGAGCTCAGCAAAAATCACAGAGAGGTCTCTTATTGGCTCAACCTGAGTCACATGCTCACCATGAACCAATCACTGTGCTTGGAGGAGTTAGGGTTCTGATTGGCCAGGTGGCTGATGGCGTCAACTTCAACAAGTTACATAGACTGAGCATGGAGGAGGGGCTGGTTTCCCTAGGGGAACTTGGGATGCTATTGCCAGAAGAGAAAGTGGATGCTGGGTGGGCAAAAATCAGGAGGTGTCCTCCACTTAGGGGTGAAAGGGTCACATTGTACAGGACTGCTCCCATCCAGTTCCAACTGACTCTAGGCACATCCAACAATTTCTTCCTGGTTTCATGACGGAGTTGGTAGAAACAGCTCCTTCTGGTTTGGAAATGCCACAGATGTCCTTCTGTGGCTGAGATGATGACACGGACCTGGCTGTTACCTTTTAATTGTTACCTGGCTGGCCCCTTTCATCTTATAAGCAGCCCTCCCTCCAATCCCTCCAAGGTGGGTGGGGTTGGGGGGGTGTACTTCTTTCACACTTGGGGAACCTGAAGGTCAGAACAGTGAGGGACTTTTATCTATTGGGATGGCTAATTTTATTCATCAATTTGACTGGGCTAAGGGATATCCAGATGGCTGGTAAAACATTTAAAATATATATATATATATTTAAGATTTTATTTATTTATTTGACAGAGAGATCAAGAGAGACCACAAGTAGGCAGAGCAGCAGGGAGAGGGAGAAGCAGGCGCCCCACTGAGCAGAGAGCCCGATGTGGAACTTGATCCCAAGACCTTGGGCTCATGACCTGAGCCAAAGGCAGACACTTAAGCCACTGAGCCACCCAGGCGCCCCTGGTAAAACATTATTTCTCAGTGTGTCTGTGAGGGGGTTTCTGAAAGAGATTAACATTTGAATCAGAAGGCTGGGTAAAGAAGATCCCCCCACCCCTTGCCAACGTGGGAGGGCTTCATCGAAGCCTCTGAATGGCTGAACAGGACAAAAAGTCGGAGGCAGGGCAAATTGGCTCTCTCCTCCTGAGCCGGAACCTCTGTCTTCTCCTGCCCTTGAACATCAGTACTCCTGCTCCTTGGTCTTTTGGACTCAGACCTGCGTCTACACCTCTGGCTTCGCTGATTTCAGACCTGCAGACTCGGACTGAATCATATCACCATCTCTGCCTTCCCTGGGTCTCCAACCTGCAGAAGGCAGATGGCAGGACTTGTCTACTGCCATAATCCCGTGATCCAGTACCTATAATAAATCCCCTTTTACAAATCTCTGTATAACCGACTGGTCCTGCTTCTTCGGAGAACCCTGACTAGTGCAGCTCCAGCAACAGCTACCGAATTGTGGAGCTTGGGTTCCAGTCCCAGTGTGTGGGATGTGTGTCCAGGCTGTCCACCTCTCCGTGTAGTGAAGGTGAACTCCTGCCCACAGGTGACTTTTGGTTCTGCTTGGGGTGAGAGAATGGGGAGCAGGCAGAGTGGCCCATTTAGAACCCGGCAGAAAGAAGTATCCACAGTTCCTGAGGTTTTCCGAGACCCACCCCGACTGAACAAGGTCCCGATGTCTGTTGCTCTTGGCCACGCCGATGCAGGCCACACGGGGACAGGGTTCAGGCAGGGCCCACCCTGCAGGACGCGTCTCAAGCCTCCCGGATTGTGGGGTAACCGAGGTCACCAGGCAGCCGGGGAGGGGTGGGAGCCGCATGTTTGCAGAACATCCACGGTGTTCCCGGAACTGTGCTGGGCTGAGCGGGATACCAGGAAGTGTAACTGTCGGACGCACTGTGGGCAGAGATTCTTGGGATGTTAGCACAGCATGGGGCCCCCAGAGGCTACCGCCTTCAGGCCTGGCGAACTCAGGGGGCTGTCACGGCTGGGCAAAGGACATTCGTGAGTACAACTGGAGGGGCATGAGGTCCGGCATGGTAGGGCGTCCTGGGGACACACACCCTTCTCTAAGAGGGATGCCACCACACAGCAATGGCCATATGGAAGTATAGACTCCATGCTCCTACAACTTCTAATATTTTTAGAGAGAACCTAGAAATCAACGTCTGTGGTCATGCCTCCAGTCTTGAAAAAAATAAGCCTGGCTTTGTAAAGGACACTATGTAGGCTAAGCCCAAATGCACGTTTTGTAACTCTGCCTGGCTTTACCGTTGGGGGTACTGAGGACCAGAGAGGGCAGGTATTGTGCCCAATGTCACACAGCCAGAATGAGAACCAGCTCTTCTGCCTTCAAGGCCTGGGGTCTGACCATGGGTCACTGTGTCCCTTACATATATATGTCAAACATATGGCAGTTTACACATCATGTTAGCACTCAGTGTCTCAGATAGTCTTTCTCTTGCCCTAAGAGGAGACAGAAAGGGGACCATCATCTCTGCTTTGCCCACGAGGAAGCAGAGGCCCAAAAAAGCCCAGCATCCTGTCCAGATTGCACAGCCAGGGAAAAGACAGCAGGCATCTGGCTCCCAGGGCCTTGTCTGCTGTGCGGGTTGGTGCTAAATCTTGTGGTTTGGGTTTCAGCCTGAGTGAAGCTTTCCAGAAGCCTAAAGCCTATCGGGAGAGAGAGGATAGGGTCAGGAGACAAGACTCAAATTAAATATGTTCAGTGGAGCCCAAGTGTATGAGACAGAAAAAGGAGGGGGGGTAAGAGCAGTCACTGCCTTAGGTCAGGCCCAGGGGTCAACATTTCACCTGATTCATCCAGGAGGTTTGCACAAATACGTCTCATGAGAGAGGTATTCTTATTTTACTGGTGAGGAAACTGATAAGGCACAGAGAGGCAAAGAGATTCATCCAAGGTCGAACCTAGTTGGTAGTAGAGCTGGAATTTGTACCCAGGTGTTCTGGACTCAGAGAGCCCCTGCTCCACAAGGACTACTAGAAGTGGGACATTGGTTGACACCATCAAGGAGGAGGCACAGATGGAAGAACCTGGAATATCCCATTGGATCATCCCGATGGTGGGTCAACATGAGCAAATGTTTGGAGGCAGGAATATGCAGGTTGATTCAAGATCATCAAGGAAGCCAACCAGCCAAGGAGGACACAGCTCGAACAGCACTCTGAGGCCAAGGGACCCAAGTCCTTCTATATCAAGAGAACACCGACACCCAAAGAGATCTAGGCCCAAAGCCACACAGCACCTTGGTGGGAAAACCAGGGTCAGGACCCAAGTATCTCATCTCCTGACTTCTTTTCCTGCTGCCCCAAGCTCTTCTCACACAGTGCCCTGTTGTGTTTGAATTTTCATTTATGGTACTTTCCCAAGGCAGGACCCACAGGTGTGGGAATCCTGCCTGTCTCACCTTTCTATTGCTTCTTGACAAACCCTCCCCAAACTCAGTGGCTTGAAACAACAGTTTTATGGGCTTTCCTGGGCCGGGGGTTGACTGCGCTTCTGCTCCACATGGTGTCAGCAGGGGCTGCAGTCGTCTGGGGGCTCAGCTGGGCTGAAATAGCCAAGATGGCGCCCTCGCATGGCTGATGGTTGGTGTTGGTGGTAGGCTGGGGCTTAGCTGGAACTGTGGAACACAGAGCAGACCTGTGACCCCCCTCCCGACATCCCCCCGCCCCTTGTGAGAACACAGCGTGGCCGTTGGGTTCTGTGATATTTCAAATAATAACAAATACATATTTTGTCTTTGTTCCTGGCCTTTCGCCAGGGCTCCTGAAACCCTTGTAATTTCCTAAATGGTAAGAGCGTGGGAGCATCTTTTGTTGTATTTGGTTTTTGTCCCTGGCTCCTGAAATATCTTTTGTTATTTGGAACAATCCCTTTTCAACCAGGTCTGAGTTTATGTTAATGAGGTAAGTTTGGGGAAGTCCCTAAGGCTTGGGGTGGGGGTGGGGGCAGCTGGTTGTCAGGGAAACCAACCTTCGCGATTAGAGTGTTGGACCTTTTGGACCCGCCCCCCCCCCCCCCCCCAGGAAACAGGCTGGGGGTTGTGTCAATCACTAATGGCCAATGGTTTAACCAATCACGTCTATGGAATGAAGCCTCCCTAAAAACCCTAAGGGAAGCTTTGGGGAGTTTCCAGGTTGGTGAGCAGGGGGAGGTGCTGGGAGGGTGGCATACCAGGAGGGGCCCTGCGAGTTCCGTGCCCCTTCCTCAGACCTTGTACCCCCTCACCTGGCTGGCCATCTGCAGCCTTCGTAACATCCTTTACAATAAGCCGATAAACCCAAATCGATGCTTCCCTGAGTTTTGGGAGCTGTTAGAGCAAATGATTGAAGCTAGGGAGGGAGTCGTGGGCAGCTCTGCTCTGTAGCTGGCCAGTCAGAAGTAGAGTGAGCCCCTGTGACTCGCAGCCCGCTTCGGAAGTGGGGGCAGTCTCTAGGGGCTGAGCCCTTCACCCGTGGTGTCTGAGCTAATGCTGGGAAGTTAGTATCAGAATCGACACCCAGTTGGCGTCCACTGAAAAGTGGAGAATTGCTTGATGCGGAAAAAGCCTATACATCTGATGTCAGAATATTTCATGGGTAGAGGAAACAGGAAACATGTTTTCCTTTGGGTTCCAAGAAGCCGTCCCAAGAGTCAGGTGGGAAGAGCCCCCGGTGAAACCTGGAAGGCTTCTTACCCAGGCTCGGGTGTGGCAGACGTGACTTCTGCAGCCCTCTGTGGGGCAAAAACAAGTCACAAGTCAACCCAGCTTCACGGGGAACAGAACGCGTAGAGTGCCAGCACTGGCAGAGGCAGTTGGTTTCTAGAGACCAGCTGCTGCTTTCTCGTTCCGGAAACCCCATCGGACTCTCCCATCCTGGCTTGGAGGACTCTCTGCTCCTCACTTTGTGTTCTGTGGACCAGAGATTCTGTCCAGCTCTTCTAGGTGTTTTGCAGGGCACTAATGTCTAGTACTGTGCCTGGCTTCTAGTAGGTGCTTACTAAATATTTGCAGAAGGATGGTGGGAGAGGGAGGGGAGGAGGGAGGAAGACACGGGTGTGTAGAACCCATCACCTCGCTTTCTCCCTCTCCAACCCAACTCCCTCTCCAACTCTTTCCTACTTTAGGCCTTTGCACTGGCTGTTGCCTGTGTCTGGAATCGTCTTCTCCCCAAACTTGTTAATGGCTAAGTCTATCTTGTCCAGGTCTCAGGTCGAGGCCGCCTCTGGTCACCCAACGTCGTCACCAACATTGGCCATTCTCTTATTACCTTGAATTATTTGCTTGTGCGTACTTCTCACCATCTAGGATGGTTTTCTTCATTTCATTATGTAAGTGTTCATTATCTGTTTTCCTGTCTTCCTCCCTCTAGACCAGGGTTTCTCAGCCTTGGCACTACTGACATCTGGGGCTGGATAATTCTTTGTTGTTTTTGGAGAGGGGTGAATCCTGGCATTATGGAATGTTTAGAAGCATCCCTGGTCTCTATGTGCCAGAGGCCAACAGCATCTCCTGCACACTGTGATGATCAAAATAACTCTAGACATTGTCAAGTGTCCTGGAGCAGGTGTGTGTGTGTGTGTGTGTGTGTGTGTGTGTGTGTGTGTGTGCGCGCATGCCTGATTGAGAACCACTATTCTAGACCATTAGTCTCACACTTAAGCACACACCAGAATCACCCAGAAGACCTAGCACAGATTGCTGGGTCCTACTCCAGGGTTCCTGACTCATTAGGACTGGGTGTGACTGAGATATTCCATTTCTTACAAGCTCCCAGGTGGGAGCAGCACTTTGAGAACCAGTGGTCCGAAGGGGTGGGGAGATGGTCTGTCTTGTGTCCTTAGTGCCTATAACACTGGCTGCACATTAGTGGGCTCTTATAAATGTCCGTTGAAGAAACCGTTTTTAAATCTCAGCAGTGAAGAGACCACTCCTGGGGGTTTACAATGAAAAGGCATCTGGTGGGGAAAGAGGGAAATTTCTAGGTTTGGGGAGGAGTGAGAGAGAGTACTTTAAATTCCAAATGGCCCTGCTATTTTAGGAGTCCTCACTGCCAGGAGTGGGGTAGAGGTGCCGAATAGGGCTTTAGGAGCCACTGCAAGTTCATGAGCCCATTGGCTTTGACCTAGACGGCCTTAGGTCTTGGCCATCCATCTGGGATTTCTCCTGGAGTTCTCTCTGATCCATTTCTCCCTGTCCTTGAGGGGTTATTTGCTGTGGGAGCAGCAGGCGGCAGGATTACGGTGAGGTGTGTGCCCTGCTGTACACGGGTGGGAGGATCCAGCGGGGGATTCAGAAGGCAATGGTTCCATCAGGAGTGAGCGAATTGCTCAGACAGCTACAAGAATATCACGGGGTGCCCAGGTGGTTCAGTTGGTGAAGTGTCTGCCTTTGGCTCAGGTCATGATCCCAGACTCCTGGGATCGAGTCCCGTGTCGGGTTCCCTGCCCCATGGGAAGTCTGTTTCTCCCTCTCTCTCTGCTGTTCCCTCTGCTTTTGGTCTCTCTTTCTCGCTCAATCTCCCTCTATCTTAAATAAATAAATAAACAAACAAATAAATAAATAAATAAATAAATATTATTCACTCACTCACCGTGAGTGAAGGCAGACATACGCAGAACGCCTGCCATGGCTCTCTGAGGCAGGTGCCTGTCAGTGTCCCTGTCTGACAGGAATCTGGAGGCTCTGAGAGATGACATTCCTCAACTAAATTTGCATAGACTTGTAGGAGAGGTGAAGTGGGGATAAAAACCTAGGACTTCCTGACTAGACCCTTGTTCTTACCTGTAGTACACCAGTTTCTGAAACTGCTTTGGCAGATGTGAAAATGTGTCCTGTGGTGGGGGCCGGCAGGGGTTGCTGGCCTCCCTGCTGCTCCTGGATCCTACTGGGCATGCTTGGGCCTCAGGGTCTTAGCATGTGCTGTTCCCTCTGCCTGAAACGCTCTCTGCGTGATGGGCTTCCTCTCCTCCCACAGGTCTCAGCTCAAATGTCCCCTTCTCAATGACTCAGTGAGGCTTCCCTCACTCCCACACTTAAAATCGCAAACCACCCCACTACTCCAGCACTCCCATCCTGGACCCCTTTCTTGTCCTCCTCTGCCCTTGCCTCCGTCTGGCAAACTCTGTGTTTTCCTTGTTACATTTATTGTCTGCCTCCTCCTTCTGGATTGTCAACCCCACGGGGACAGGAGCCTTTGTTCCATTCACTGCTGTATCCCCAACATGCGGGATGGTCCTGGTGGGAATTCGGAAGGCCTTGAGCATTTGTCGAAAGACGGACAAGAGGGAGAGGAGGCGGGAGGGAGGAGAAAAACACATGGAAATTCTCAATTAAAAGTCAACATGGGCTCCATGCTGGGCGCGGAGCCTACTGAAAAATAAATAAATAAATAAAAGAGTCAACAAATACTCCTGACCGCAGAACTTCTCCAAGCCGTTGTCACACATATTTGTATACTATCCATTTAAAGAAAGAGCTAGAACTTTTGGCATTTCTCAAATTTGCTTCATAGCCGTGCACTTTGTGGTAGAGCAGCCGTGAACTTCGGGTGTCCCAAGGCATGGTCTTCGATCACCCCCAACCTCTCCAACAGTCTTTCCTCACCCCTACCCTGCTTCTGGCATCAAGGACACACCTGGATATCAGAGGGCACACATCTCTCCCTGCACACTGGTCTGGGGCTGCGGTGGAAATCTGCCTTTGGGACGACACTGACCTTGCTCTTGGAGGTGTCTGCTTTTGAATGGCCTCATTGTCAAAAACAGAGAAGGGCCAGCTCACCTTTGGAAGAGGCTGCTCACCAGCAAACCAGGGTGGCCTGAGCTTGGGACAACAAAACAGGGCAGACAATGAATCTATTAGAAGAGGCAGTTGGGAGGTAGAAGAGCTGTGAGAACTTGGCTTTCCCCGCAGTGCAAGGACAACAAGGAGCCAGGTCATACTGGGACAGAAGTTTCCATGCCTTTTTATCTGCAATCAGAGCCAACAGCCCCGGGGGCCGAAGGACTTCAGAAATCAAGGGCATCTCACCCATCCGACCTTTGAATTCCTGCTACCCAGCTGGACCTTCAAGGCAGCCAGACCAGCCTTGGAGACTTTGTACTTTACTTTGCCTGCAAAGCCATCGTTCCGTGGGACTCCATCCTTTAAAAAGAAACAGTGTCCACAGTATACACTTTGGAATCAACAGGCCTTGGTTCAAATCCTGGCTCAGGCAATGACTGCCGAGCAACCTCGGGCAAGGCGTTTCGCTGCACACCTGACTTACTCTCTCCCCCTTCATTCAACCTACAGCCAGGCAGATCCATTCACTCGCTCACCCGCTCTATACATAGGCTCTAGGACTCTCCTGACCCACGGTGGTCATCCCTGGGCATCCCTCAGCGTCCCTGCTCCCGCACGTGGTCCAAAGGAAGCAGAGCAGGCTAGGCATGTGGGCGGCTGCTCTCCTGTGTGGCTGCGGTCCAGCTGCATCGCACACAGTGACATTGGGGCATTATTTTCTTTCTTCCTTCAATAACCCTTGCCTCCCCTGATCTCCAAAGAAGTAAGAAAACAAAAATCTCAAGAAAGGCACTTCTACTATTGTGTGTATATCCTACGATCCTATACAACATCCTAGTGTGTGTTTGTGTACATACATATATACATACATATGTTATGATTTTTCAAATGCTTATCATGTGCAGGGCTTTGCACGAAGCAAATTAAATATATCATATTCTTTCATCCTTCCGATGACCTTATGACGTGCGGACCATGATCATGCCCCTTTTCTAGGTGGGGAAGCTGTGGCCCAGAGAGATTCAAAGCTTGCCCGAGGTCACACAGCTGCTGAGTGGCAGAGGCCCCCAAAGGCAGGGGACAGGTGGGGCAGAGCTCCCTGTGTGGGCAGAGAGCGTAGAAAAAGTTGCAGAGGCATGGTGACTTGGGCACGGTGTCTCTTTATTTTTTTTTTTTTTTTTTTTTAATTTATTTGACAGAGATTACAAGTAGGCAGAGAGACAGGCAGAGAGAGGAGGAAGCAGGCTTCCTGCTGAGCAGAGAGCCCGATGCGGGGCTCGATCCCAGGACCCTGGGATCATGACCTGAGCTGAAAGCAGAGGCTTTAACCACTGAGCCACCCAGGCGCCCCGGGCACGGTGTCTCTTTAAAGCAACGTGGCAAGGTGGGTGGATCCAGATCATCTGTAAGTAACGTGTGCTCACCTCACAGCACAGAATGAAGACAAGCGGATCAACACAAAGAAGGGAATAAAAATGAACTCCACGCCCACCCGCCATCCGGAAATGAATCAGAGTGTAAGTGCTGGTGACTTTTTTTTTCATTCCACTTCCACTGACTTCTAGAATTCATACCTCGCACTTCAAATCTTCTCCCACATCTTCAGTTATGTTCCAAAAAACTCCTAAGAAGGGACTTTTTCCTCTTAGTACTATTCACAGCTAAGTTTTTGGCCACCACTACTGGCATAGGAGGCTTTTGCTTTTTTTTGTTTGTTTGTTTTTAAGATTTTATTTATTTGTCAGAGAGAGAGTGCAAGTGAAAGCACAAACAGGGGGAGCAGCAGGCAGAGGGAGAAGCAGGCTCCCCTCTGAACAAGGAGCCCGATATGGGACCCGATCCCAGGACTCTGGGATCATGACCTGAGCCAAAGGCAGACACTTAACTGACTGAGCCACCCAGGAATCCCGAGGCTGGTTCTTTGTTCAGGCGTCCAGGCCTCTTAACTTGCCTTCTGTGGGAGCGGCCACCAGTCATCTGAAGCAGCCAGGGAAATGCAGCAGCCCTGAGGTCTTTCTTCCAGAACCCAGCAGAATGTGGATACTTTGTTTCAAAAAACAAAAGGCAAGTTATAGCATGAATAGATATAAAGGACCACAGGATAGATAACAGTCAGCCCCTGAATGTACCTCTCTCAGAATCCTGCCTGGGTCCCGCAGACCTGAGTTCTAGTTTTGACCCACGCAGACTCCCTGGGGCACCTTGTAAAGGTCACTTAACCTCCGTCCCCTCCTTTTTCATAGGGAAGGTGTTGGACAAGACCACGGAGGGAACTTCCATAGAAAGCTCTGGTTTATGCCACCCTCTGATTTGCAGATGCTCACGCGTTAAGTTCACTGGACTGACTGCAGGCGAAATGCACGGAACCCGAGGCTCAGCGTGGGGAGTCTCTTGCTCAAGGTCACACTGCAAAGAAGCAGAACATCGGGGTGAGAAGCCAGCACCCTACATGTGTGTCTGTGAGGCACCTTACAGGGTGACCGCCTGGTTCCAGGAGGAGAAAATGGGTGACTCCTAGGCCAGCACCAAGCAGGAATCCCCCTTCTGTCCTGACGGCTGCCCAAGCAGCATTCCCAGAGCAGGTGACACTGTGGGGGAAAGTTCTGCCCCTGAATGACCCACTGACATCCAGGAGCTCTAAAGGAACACTTCCCACCACCCCAGGCAGCCCGGAGGCAATGGCTGATTCCAGAGCCTTGTCTGGCTACTGGCGTCCCCCTCTACACACAACTACAAAAGGCAACCGAGATGTGGGCAGGCACAGAGACAGATGGACTCACACATGGAGACACATGTACCCGCTTGGATGTGTACACACAGAAAGACATGTGCACACAGAAAATGTACAGATGCTGAGATGAACACACAGACGCATGCAGGCACAGAACAATGGACACCCCCGAATACGTGTGCCCATGAAGAAGTGTACACACAGAGACACAGGTACCCCTCTGGAGAGATGTGTGCACGTGCTTGTCCAAAGCTGTGTGGCCGAGAGGACCCGGGGACCCATGCACCTGGCTTCTTGCCCCGATGTTCTGCTTCTTTGCAGTGTGACCTTGAGCAAGAGACGACCCACGCTGAGCCTCGGGTTCCATACATTTCGCCTGCAGTCAGTCCAGTGAGAGATGGGCAAGGCAGGCCTGGGGCAGGGGTGCATTTGCCTGAGGCCTCAGCCCAAAGCCAGGGGAGCAAGTCCCCGAAGTGACAGAAGTGAGAACCCGGGCTCTGCAGGACCACAGAGGAACCAGAGACAGAGCGACCTGAGCGGGCAGAGAGGGCAGGAAATGTTGCCCAGATGAGATGACTGAGGCCCAGAGACTGCAAAGTGGGTAACTAAGTGGGCAGCTAAGTACCATCTTAGACAAGTGGTTCAGGATCACTGCGCAGAATAAAAAACAAAACAAAACAAAACAAAACAATGCAAAACAAAACAGGCGACCAGAAGGAAGTGATTAAACATGGATTCCAAGCTCACCCTCCAGCCAGGAATAAACAGATAAAATGTTGGTAGTTCTTCTCCTGTGCTCTCTGATGTGTATTTTTGCGGAACATACCATCTATATGTCTTGGCAACGTGTCGCGATGTCCGGGCAATACAACGTTCATGAACACTTCCCACGCTGTGGGCACAGTGTAGGGGTTCTGGGCATGAGCTGGGAAGACTTGGGCGCAGACCTGATCCACACTGTCAGGCTATTTCCTCTGAGCCTTGCTTTCTGCACCTGTACAGGGAAAGCAGAGTGGGGCCTCCCCGGCAGGGCAGTTGGGAGGATTTGGTGGGGTGATGTGTATCACTCGGGCACCTAGCACAGTGTCTGGCACATTCTAGGAACCTAGAGCTGTCCAGGAGCACTGCTAATGGCTGCATGTTTTTCTAACCTATAGATTTGTCCCCATTTGTTTAATAGACCCCTTACTGCTGGACATTTAAGAAGCTCCCAACTTTTTGCTGTGGTGAAAACACAACTGTTTGCTCCGATCACCAAAGGAAGAATAAACGGAGATGGGGCAGGCATGTTCCAGGCTGCAGCGACCGCATGAAGCAGCCGGGCATGACAAGGAACATTCCAGGGCTGAGGAGGAAGGAGAGGGGAGGACACGATCCTGAAACTACTATGACACACCATCCCAGCTGCACTATTTAGTAGCTGTGTGACCCTGCACAGGTTACTTAACCCCTCTGTGCCTTAGTCTCCTCATCCCTAAAATGGAGGTAATAACCTAACCCACTGTTATCTTATTATATAACATATATATTATATTAACAAGGGTTGTTGTGAGGGGCAAATGGGTTCTTATGCCTTGTTCCAGCACCATACCTGACAGTTTCAGCGCTATGTGTTGGTGACTTATCATTAGTCCATTCTCTGAGAAGGTAGAGCGAGAGGGGCTGTTACAGAATGATCTTGCTGTCACCAGCTTGAGCAAGCATGGGTCCACATGGACTGAGTCCACCCCCCCCCCCCCCCCCCCGCCACCCCGGCCCCAGCCAGGAGTGGAGGTTTGAGAGCGGCTTCTCCACTGAGCTCCTTGTCCCCAGGTCCCGATCACAGCAATGGTAGCCAGTCCCAGGGAACCACCTTCCTGGGCCCTCTCCCTGCTGACTTCCTTCCCCTTGGTCATTTTAGCCTCTTCCGTTCCTGACACTTGCCCCTGCCCCACTCCTTCCCTTATCTACCCTTTCCACTCTTTCCCATGGACACTGACCTTGATCCTGTGTGTCAGAGGGACACCTTCATGGTGGGCTACAGGACAACCAGAACATTCCAAATAGACAAGTATTAGGATCTTTTGCCCTGAGAAAATTAGCCTCCTGCCCTCATACCTCCACTACTGCACCATGCTGAGTGTCTGTCTTCTTCCCACCTTCTATTGACCTCGCCTAGGAGACACCAGCCTTCTGGAAGGAACTGGCAGTGACACCTGCCTTTGGCTGAGCACTTTCTGCTCACCGCTCCCCTGATTCCTCTCCCCTAGCACCGAGCAGCAATGATCGACTCAAGGCCCCCCAGGCCCAGCACACCCTTGCGCTCTCCTTGTCCTGTGCCCAAGTGAGGGACAACTCCGGTGGCCTGGTGGGCAGACAAGGGCCTGCCCTACCCAGGCCCTGCTGGGTGTGGGGAGCTGAAATGGTGGGAGTGATGCTGCCAGGGCTCAGCTGATAGGGCCCGGGCTGAGGTCAGCGCTGGGAGGCCCCGTGGAAGTGAGTGTTTAGGAGCATTGGCAAGAGGGGAGGGGAGTTCACTGCTGAAGCTGGGAGCCAGGGCTGAGGATATGAAGGTCCTGAACATCATGCAGAGAGACGACCTTGGATGCGGGAGGTGGGAGGGGCCTGTGTTCTCGGGACCTGACGACCACCTAGGTACAGTGACAGTAACATTGGTGACAGTGACAACTTGCCAAGTGTCTGCTTATTCCAGGCATTGTACAGAGTTCTCTTTTTGTTTTCCCCTCGTTCATATAGGCAGATATTCTCGTCTGTATTTTACAGGTAAGAAAACAGAGTCAGAGAGGTGATGTGACTTGCCCAAGGCCACCCAGCTAGTGCCTGAGAGAACCAGGTTCCCTCCCAGGACTGCTGAACTCCAAACTTCTCACTGTAGGACTGATTCAGGGTCCAGGAGAAAGAAAGCGCCCATTTCCAGCAGCTTCCAGACCTGTCCCTCTGTAAAGTCATCTTTAAAATACAGATTCCCAGGTCTACTTTACAATGACTGAATCAGAGTTGTCCCACCTTGAAGCATCAAACAGGCCTGCCTTGCTGCAGCCTCCCGTCAGCCAGGGGTCGAATGGGCAGGTGGGTGGGTGTGTGGACTCCTGGTGAGTTGGGTCTCTTTGGCTAAGGGCAAGTCCCCACAAAAGGGGGCGGCTCACCCTCAGAGGAGCTGGGGGATGGGTGCCCTGGCAGCACTGGAGATCTCAGTGGGGCACCAACCATCAACCGCACAGGTTGACCTTGGCTCCTCCAACCATCATATCCCACATCCAGTCCGTCAACAGACGAGCTCAGCTCCGTCTCCCCAGGGGATCCGTTATGACCAGTTGTCCCCACTTGCCCTTCCTCCGTCTTGGTCATGCCACCACTGCCTGTGCATAGATCAGCCTTAGAGCCTCCTTCCCAGCTGGTTTCCTGCTTTCCACATTTGCCTCCACCGCCCATTCTGCATCCAACCACCAGAATAAACTTTTAAAAACACCAATCGCATGAGGTCACTCTCCTACTTCTGAAACCCTCCAGAAGCTGCTCATTTACTCACAATAGTACCGAAAACCCTGAGCTGGGTCTATAAGGTTGAGACTGATCCGAACTCTCCCTACCTCATTGACCCAATTTCTTACCATCTTCTCCTCGCTTATTTCATGCCTACCCACACCCCACCTCAACTCAGTTAGTTCCACATTTATAATACTACTCTTTGGGGGTACCGATTTCTGAACACATCAATCTTTTCTTAGTTGCTAATGACTAAAAACACAGCTCCAATGAGCTTAAGCAAAAGGGAGAATTCATTGGCTCCCATAATTGAGAATAATGTTGGGGGGAGGGTGTCAGGCATGGTTGGATCTAGGGACCCAAGGGATGTTACTAAGACTCCAGCTGTCCCATCTTTCTCTATCTCACTCTGTCTAATTTTCAGCTCTGCTTCCTTCCATGCATTGGCTAAATCTCAGAAAAGTTTTTCCCCACAGTGTGAGAAAGACAGCTCTGTTAAGCATATGCTTACAGCCCAATCTTCTGAATCCACACAGCTGACCTCTTGGTAAGAATCTGATTGGCTGTGTTTGGGTCAACTACCCACCCCTTAGGCCAATGACAATGTCCAGAGGGCAGGTACCATGATTGGTGGCAGGTCCAGTATGAGGATATTTCCATAGGAACCACATAGGATGGAAACCCCGGGACAGCTATAACAAGCAATGTCCCTTGCACCTTTTCCCCCAAAGTTATCCTTGGTCCAAATCAAAAAGAAAACAGAAATGACCATACAAATCACAATCCATATGTACTATAATTGTTTTAGCATAGGTCATGATGTCAGTAATTTTCCTTGTTAAGGCACAGAAAGGCTATGAGTCATAGATGGTTTCCAGAGCTGACACTGTAACGCCACGCCTTTTTCTTTCACTGAAGAAACGGCCCAAAAGGGAGTGAGTGAGAACCAAGATCATTTTGAATCCCCTCTGAGTCTCAGGGGCTTTGATATTTACACCACCAAAAGTATACAATTAGTTGAGCTATGCCTCCCACAGATTGTCAAGTACCAGAGCGAACGTGGCAAAGCTTTTGTTAGAATGAATGAACACAGTAGTTGAGAGCAGAGTGCCTGACTCCCGCGGGATATCCCACAAGATACAGTTACCATGGACAGAATGGGTTACAGGGTCAAACAAATTCAGGCAAAAACTTGATTAAACAAAACCCGTCCAGTTTCTCTTAGGCACAACTTCGCCAAGTCTTCAGTATGCTAACAAATACTGTAACTTTCCAAGAAGAAGAAATAGTTCGCAGCATTTCCCAAAACACTTTGCCCCCAAAAGTGCCTTCTGGCATACCATTTAGTGGCTCTTGTGTCCCATGGGAAACACTTGGGGAGTGGAAAGATTTCAGGGTTTAGAGTCAGAGTGTCCAGACGTGGAGCTGGGCTCTGTCATTTGGCAGTTGTTCGGAGCCTCAGTCTTCTCATCTGTAAAGTGGGATCATTGTAATTACTGCCTTACTTGCTTTTTTTTTGCCCAATTATAAGGGTTATGTATACAAAGTCATCCAAGAGATGGTGCAGTGAACTGTTTTTCCCTGATGTAAACTGAGCTCTAGCAGCAGAATTTCCAGAGCATACAAATATTGCCCCTGGTGGTGCCAGCCTACACATGCTACCCACATACCCAACTCTCCAGGTACAAAAACCTGATAACCTCAGGAACTCAGTGGCTAGTGTCAGACCCCTTCAAGCTGTCATCCAGATAGCTGCTGCTTCCTGCCTCTGTCCTTGGAAGCTTCTGGAATGGTAAATGTCAATGTCAGAGGGCTCTGGCCAGCAGCTTGGGGTGCATGTGTTGGTGGAGAGGGGGTGTCATGTCACGTCAGCAGAAAACAGAAACCTTCGAGGAAGCCCTTTGTCCAGCTCGCATTGCTGTCTAATTACTTTCTGACCACCTGACATTCAACTTTAAAACCCCTTGAGTTACTAAAACTTGAAATGTCACTAGATTTGTAAATCTTACTCTCTGAATATAGGGTGTACAGAAAAGAATCGTTTTAAAAAGAAGGATGCTGGTCAACTATGGTAAAACAAAAATAATTTTAAAAATAATAAAATGTGGGCGCCTGGGTGGCTCAGTGGATTAAGCCTCTGCCTTCGGCTCAGGTCATGATCTCAGGGTCCTGGGATTGAGCCCGGCATTGGGAAAAATCTCTGCTCAGCAGGGAGCTTGCTTCCTCCTCTCTATCTCTGCCTGCCTCTCTGCCTGCTTGTGATCTCTCTGTCAAATAAATAAATAAATAAATCTTAAAAAGAAAAAATGTGAAAAAGGTTGCTGGATTTGGCTACACAATCTTAGATTACACAGGGAAATAAGAGGTTAAGTGAGATTGTAAGAGTCTCTCCCCACAATCTCTGCTTTTGGGATTTACCTCTCCCTCACCCCATGGCATTCAAGCGGAGGTAGGACGAGATGATCTCAGAGTTATCAGTGGTTGTCTTTCCTGCCACAACCAAAGGAGCCAAGCGGGATGACAGACCAACACACATGTCCCTGAACCCCAAAACTGCGCTTCAAAGCAGAGGGCTTCACCTGTGAGTCAACACGTTTCCTTTTTCCCTTAAAGTGAGTATTGTTTCTGTCTTTTCAACTAAAAGTCCTGATTAATAAAAGGAGTGTTTGGACCATTTATTCATATGCCGCTATTCGGCAAATGTTTCTTGAGCACCTACTACATGCTAGGACGGCCTGTGAGTCCTGGGAATGTAACAGAGAACAAAGCAGGCCAGTTCCCTGCCCTCCTAGACCTGTCTGAAGTATAGACTTATTGGAAAATTAACTTAAAAATATTTTTTTTACACGTCAACCATATGTCAATAAAAAAAAGAAAAATATTATTTTAAATTCCTGTTTATAAAACAAATACAAACTCACTGGAAATATTAAAAACAAGTGGAAAGAAGATATGTACCCAAAAAAGTAGAAGTAAGAAAAAAATTCACTCATAATTCCATCATCCAAGGACAGCCACTGTGAACATTTTTATGTATTGGGTTTTTTTACCCCCAAAACAAATATGTTTTTTAAAAATGAAATGGCATGGAATATATAGTTCTCATCATGCATTTCTACAAAAGGCATCTTGAATATTTTCCCATGTCATTACTCTTAGAAAATATTATTTTGAAAAAACATAATTTAAAACAGCTGTATTGTATTTTATCACATGGATAGAATTTTTTCAGATGAATTTCCTATCGTTAGGCAATCAGGTTCTTCCCAGCATTGTGCTCTTATAAATAACACAGAGATGAACATCCTTGTACAGAAACCTTCGTCTATAACCCATGACTTCTTTAGGTAAAAATCTCCAGAGGTGGAATTTTGGGAGGCCAAAGGAAAGGGGCATTTTAATGTTTGATGATGCTTATCACAGTTTGCCCTGCGGAGAAGCTGTATCAGTGCGCATCTCTACCAGTAGGGCAGGAACACACACTTAATCTCCTCCCACTTCATCCTTTGGAATGTAGCAAGGCCAGGACTGGGTGGGGTCAGTGAGGTTCTTGCCTCGGGTGCGAAATAGAAGGGGGCACCCAAAAAACTGTCATCAGGATAAAAAGGATTTGATGCAATGCTTTAAAAAAAATCAAAATGAGGGGCGCCTGGGTGGCTCAGTGGGTTAAGCCTATACCTTCAGCTCAGGTTCATGATTTCAGGGTCATGGGATGGAGCCCTACATTGGGCTCTCTGCTCAGCGGGGAGCCTGCTTCCCTCTCTCTCTCTACCTGCCTCTCTGCCTACTTGTGATCTCTCTCTCTGTTGAATAAATAAATAAAATCTTTTTTAAAAAATTAAAAATTAAAAGATTAAAAAACAAATTTAAAAATCTAAATGAATTTTTAAAAATGCATGATGAACAAAAATTGACAATTATAAAGAAAAGCACATTGCCATGACTCTGAGAAAAAAAAAATGTGTGCCTCTATTTACATGATTTTATGTACTTTAAAAAAAAATCTGTTCTGGAGTTGCCTGGGTGGCTCATTCGTTAAGCGTCTGCCTTCAGCTCTGGTCATGATCCCAGGGTTCTGGGATCAAGCCCCACACCAGGTTCCCCACTCAGGGGGAGGCCTGCTTCTCCCTCTGCCATTCACCCTGCTCGTGTTCCCTCTCTCACTGTGTCTCTCTCTGTCAAATAAATAAACAAAATCTTTAAAAAATATATCTGTTCTGGAATGTTAAACAATTATGGAGCAGCACCTGTGTGCCGGGGACAGGGCTTGGTTCTAAGAGCTGGGCCCACAGAGCCTAGCCCCTGCCCTGGAGATGCTTATTGTCCAGTGGGAGCAGCAGACATATAAATGGCTAAACCACAACAAAGGCATATTAAAAAGCAGATGTATTAAAACTCACAGTATTATTTTAGGTTTAAATATTTGAGAATTATATTAGGATCTTTTGATAGAGTTTTTTTAAAGGATTTTTTTATTATTCATTTGAGAGAGAGGAGCATGCCAACTAGAGCAGAGCAGTGGGGAGAGGGGTAGGGGGAGAGGGAGAAGCAGACTCCCGCTGAGCAGGGAGCCCAATTCGGGGCTCCATCCTGGCACTCCGGGGTCACAGCCTGAGCCACAGGCAGACGCTTAACCAACTGAGCCACCAGGCGCCCCTTGATAGAGCTTTATACTCATTAAACATACTTTCAAAGTTTTCTCTTACATGTTGTAACGTAAAACTCTCAATGGAAAACAAAATAAGCAACGAAGAAGAGTTTGAATTTTGATTTGTATTGATGAATTTGCTTCCATTCAAGCCAGGAAAGCAAAATTACCATAGATTTTACTTTGGGTATAAATAAAATACCTAAACCTAAAATAATGTGATTTTTGATAGCCTGCTTTTTGTCTTTTAATATTCTTTAATGTTCTAGAAAAAAATTAACTATTAAAAACTATCTAGGGGTGTCTACGTGGCTCAGTTGGTTAAGCTTCTGCTTTCGGCTCAGTTTAGGGTCTTGATATCGAACCCATGGCCTGGCTTCCTGCTCAGTGGGGAGTCTGCTTGTCCCTCTGCTCCTCCCTCTGCGCTCTCTCGCTCTCTCTCAAATAAATTAATAAACTTTTAAAAAAAAACTATCTAAAAGTATGAAATGGAGGGGCACCTGGGTGGCTCAGTGGGTTAAAGCCTCTGCCTTTGGCTCAGGTCATGATCCCAGGGTCCTGGGATCAAGCCCCGAAGTGGGCTCTCTGCTCAACAGGGAGCCTGCCTCCCTCTCTCTCTCTGCCTGCCTCTCTGCCTACTTGTGATCTCTGTCTGCCAAATAAATAAATAAAAATCTTTAAAAAATAAAAAATAAAAGTATGTAATGGGGTACACATTTTTCTTTTTTCTTCATGCTCCACTACGGCTTGGAGCATCACCGGAATTTAGTCCATACGTTACTGATTTCAAAATGGCAGTGGTTTCAGATTCGCCGAGTCATTCAGTTCTGTGCACGTATTATGGTAGATACTGGAGGGAATGCTGAGATGAATACAGCACACTCCCTGCCCAGAGAGAGATGGTAATTTAGCAGGGCAAACTGCTAAGGGTATGATAGATCACCAAGTAGACCTGGGTTCTATCATTTACCAGCTCTTTAATCTTAAACAAAGCCTCAACCTTCCAGGCTCAGTTTTTTTTCTCTTATAAAACAATAATTACAAAACTTCCCTCAAAGGGTTGTTGTAAATGAGGTGCTTACCACACAATGAGTGTTCTACCCTCAGTAACTATGACTGATAATCATGGTCACTTACGTTCAATGAATTTGGCTCATTCCTTCTCCAAACAATTACGGAGCAGCACCTATGTGCCAGGGCCTGTGTTTGGCCCTAAGAATTGGGCCCACAAGACTTGGTCATTGCCCTCAAGGAGCTTATAGTCCAGTGGGGGCAGCAGACACACTAATGGCTGAATCACAACATAATATAATGAGTCCTTGACAAAGTTGGGTCTTGCAGGATGAGTAGGAGTTCGCTAGGTAGAGAAGACGGGAGAGGGCATTATGACAAAGGGGACAGGAGGAATAGAGACATGAAAGCAAGAAGGGCTTGGAAAACTGTCCTGTGTGGCTTCAAATGGTGGGTGGCAGGGATCCAGCACGCCTCTCTTCACCCTTGGAAGAGATTCTTCAGTAGTCCCAGGGGCCAGGGCGTGAGCTCATCTCTTCCTGTCTGCCTGTGGTTAGTGGTGCTCGAGGTGTTGAGTGACTGAGGGATTTGATCCAGGTCACAGAGCAAAGGACTCTGGGGCAGTTAGTTCCGTGAAGGCCAAACTTTGTATTTCTTTGGGAAAGCTGGAGAAACCGTGGCATTTATGTTTGTTTTCCTTTTACAAACTGCCATCGTTTATTGATTCACCCTTCCTTCCGCCATCGTGCACATGGACTGTCCCTGACATTTGGCAATCCTTGTGCACTGAAACAGCGGCCTGGGAATTGCGTCTAGTCTCCTGCGAGCCTGTGTGAATCTGATTCCCGTCCCCCACCCTGCAGCACCCCACCCTGTGAACTCCTCAAGGGTCTGGGGTCCTGTCTGGGCACCTCCCTGAAGTCCAGACGGTCCCTGGCGTACTGTGGATGCTGGGCAAACATTTGTCGAATCAACACAATCCAGATGACTCTGATGACCTTCCGGGGATGTTCGTCCCCAGGCTGGGTAAGGAAGGAGGTGCCTCCCTCTTTTTCTCTGCCTCTTCCCAGTTTCCCTTGCTCTCCGTGGGGCCTCCCAGCCTCTCAGTCTGGAAGTTACCGAGCTATAAACAGACACTTAAATGAACGAGCTCAGCCTTTAAAGAATCCTTTGAAGAAAGATTGCAACGTGACTAATCATCTCCTAATTTATTGGTCTGTAAATTTGCATTTTCCTACAATACATTTTTCTTAATGGAGGGTCCTCCCACGCCATGGACAAAGGCAATTTCAGCTGGGCTTCCCATTTAGAAGCTACAGCTTCCCATTTAGAAGCTACAGCTTCTTTTCCAACGTTAGTGTCACTGTTGTTTTAATGTCTGTAACAAGATCATATGCGGGCAGGGCCCACGGGAAGGTAGGGTGGAGGGGAACAGGGGAGAGGCTGGGAGGGGGGCTGGGGCGAGGAGGGCAGGTGAGAGGGGGACAGGCAGCGTGGGTCCCATCTTTGCCCCACCTCCTCCCAGCTCCAGTCTTTCAGTACCTGGAACTGCTACCCCCCTCCGCACCCCTCCCCCCTACCTCCCCTCCCCCATCCCCTGGCCTGGGGACAGGCTTGGGCAGGATTTATGGGGCTGGCCCCTGTGGAGAGGATCCGGGGATAAATCTCAGCTTATTTAGAAGCGTGATCTACATTTATTGCACTTAATGTGATCTTTAACGTGTCCAAGAGGGGCCCATAAATCCCAGCCTGGCCGACTCCGCCAGCAGGGCCCCCCGGACCTGGCCCCTCCCCTTGCTGGGGTGAGCTAGTGGGAGTTCCTGGGTCTGTAGATTCCCTCCGCTGGAGGCTTCCGCCTTGGCTCTGCCACCGTGGCGGGTACCCTCCCTGAGCTGTGTGAATGAAGCCAGGGGCCAAGGCCACATGCCCATAGGCAGGTTCTGCCCCCTGGGCACCCTGCTCTGCAGAAGCTGAGGCCCCTGTCTGGACCAGAAACCCCTCCTGCGTCTTTGACTAAGTAACTTACTAGGATCCTTTCCGGAGCTAGATTTGAAAATGCTGCCCATTTTGCAGTGAACATGATATGGGCGCTGAGGAGAGAGGGGAGCAGAGCAGGGGAGTGTTGTAATAAGCATCCCAGGGCAGTAGGCAGAAATAGAGGAGAGGCAGATGCTAGGACTATGATGATCTATTATTGTTTTTAAAATCTGACCACATGTGTATATAATACTAAAGAGCCTGGTGATAGGGCTAGCATTTTACAATTTTTAAATCTTGTCCCTGCCCGTCCTTCGCACTTCTTCCCCACACTCACACGCCGGGCTTCAAAGCTGGATGTGATGTCTCTTTTCATGGTACCTCATTGCCCATATATGCGGACACACATAGGTACCACCGAGGGCACATGTGCGTGTGAGGGTTACACACGCACATGCAGTGAACTTGGGAGCACACTTCGTGTATGAGCCCCTCGTGGAGCACTCCCAGGGGGGATTCTGCAGATGCAAAGTCACCATATAGATCTTTTAATCCTGTTGTCTCTCTCTTTTTTTCCTCCCAACAAAGAGAAGCCAGGCATTGTCATTAAGAGCATATTATTTGCATGTGTGTCTTTTGGGTGGGTGAGTGTGCATTTCGGGGGGGGGTGGGGACAGGATGAAGAGAGAGTCCTGGTGAGCCCGTTCTCCTGGAGATGATCAAATCAACTTTAAGAACAGACTCTGATCGTCCAACATCATTCTCTTCTCTAGGTTTGAGACGACTGGTCCAGCCCTGATTTTGCCATCCGCTGGCAGCATGCCCAGCCCCAGGAAACACATCTGTGTACATATCCGTCTGTACACGTGTGCGTGTACATGTGAGACACAAGGGTATGAAGCCCAGGACCCAGCGGGGCTGATGTGATCATTGGGACTGCCACTTGGGGTTGAGGGTTAGATGTTTTCTTTGGGTGAATTTCTAGAAATGGTGTCGTGTCTGTAATAAAGGTTTGCAGCTGAGTGTTGTATAAGAAATATCAGGGGAAAGATTAAAAACTGCTGTTCCTCTGAATTTAATAGAACGGTTATCCTTCTGTGTGTTACTTTCTCATTATAATACCAGTCCAGATTCATTGCAGAAAATCAGGGGAGCATAATAAAGAGAAAAAAAATTTTTTTAAGATTTTATTTACTTATTTATTTATTAGAGAGTAGAGGGGAGAGCATAAGCAGGGGGAGTATCAGGCAGAGAGAGAAGCAGGCTCCCCACTGAGAGGGGCTCCATCCCAAGACCCTGGGATCATGACCTGAGCTGAAGGCAGACGCTTAACTGACTGAGCCATCCAGGAATCCCAAGAAAAAAAATTTTTTTTAATTTGTGATTCTTCCATACAGAGATAACTTTTAACTTTTCCAAAGTTTATCTTATCAGACTTTTTTCTTTATTTTCTTTATTTCTTTATTTATTTATTTGACAGAGAGAGAGAGCACAAATAGGGGGAGTAGCAGGCAGAGGGAGAAGGAGAAGCAGGTTCCCCATTGATCAGGGAGTCCGATGCGGGGCTGTATTTCAAGACCCTGGGATCATGACCTGAGCTGAAGGCAGAGGCTTAACCAACTGACCCACCCAGGTGCCCCATCAGACTTTTTTCTGTGTCTGTATATATTTCATAAAAACCAAGATTCTCCAGGGAGTCCTATTTCGAAAATTCTTGTCTTATTAGATTGGGAACTTTCTTGCCCAACATTCCAAATTCCCCTCCCCACTGCTGTTATAGGACATCTTGCTTTCATTTCAGGGCACCCATGAGCCATGATTTTCCTCCCCAAGGAGACACCCAAGTTGATTTCTGTTTTTCACTCTTGGAAATACTTCCTGAGGCTAGACCTCAGTCCCCTGATGGGCTTCTTAGATTCGATATTCCTAGAAGTGGAACCTGAGGCTTGAAGGTGTGCACCGTTGGGGAACTTCCAATAACTCTTGCAGAATTCTCTCTAGAAAGCAGGTTCTGCTGTTGTTGCTCAGGGATGGGAGGGTCCACTGGATAACACAAAGAGTTTTGTTTATAAAGGAGAAGTTTGGGGGTGGGCTCCTTGGGAGCAAGAAGCTGGGGTTACCTCGTCCTTTCTGATATGCTAGGGTGTAGGAGAGGCAGGGACTGAGAGCTACTGAAGAAGATTCTACCAGCCCGCGCCCTTGGCCAAGGACTGGTCTGGCCCTCGCACGGTGTCTGCAGTTCCCACCCAGCGGTAGGCACAGGGCAGGAACTGAGTCAACACTGACGAGCAAACAAATATTTGTTGAAAGGACCAATGTTTGTTGAATGTTCAAAAATTTGCTGATAGAACAAATGTTTGTTAAAAGAACACTATTGTTCTTGGAAAAGCTCCTGCTGATTCACAGGCTATTTCGCCTTCTCTGGGGTCCCTGGACTAGCAAGTAAGCTCAGAGCCCACCTCAGGAGAGATGCACAGGGAACAAGTGCCTCATCTGGGCTCAGCCAGACAAGCTTCTGGAAGCCGGGCTGGTCTTTGTCATCTTTGCAACGCCAGGGTGCAGCCCATTCCGCTCTCCCCACTGTGTTGGAGAAACGGTCGAATGAATAAATGACTTGGTTTTAGACCCCTGCTTGCTGACTTCTCATTCCCAGGGAGGCATGGAGGGGTCTGCTTAACCTCATTAAAGCTTCCACTCTCAAATGTAAAATGAAGAAACCGGAGTGTTCCACTCATTTTCTTTAAAGTTTTTAAAATATTCCATCTTTAGTATTTATCTCCAAAAAATCCCATGTCAAAGTGCTGCCTTCCCTCCCTTGGTGGAACCCCCTAGGGTCCCGTGGCACATGGTTTGAGAACTCTCAACGTTGTTCATTTCTGAAGTCTAGACTGACCTAAGGGAGCCATGACTGGGCGGAACATTGCTCAGCACCAGGAATTTACCCCAAACACAGGCAATCAGTCCAAGAAACTGTGAGGAAAGTGACTTCAGTCCCGAAGGAGGACTATGGATTAGATTAAAGCACTGTTTTGATGTTACATTTCCTGGATTGCATAACTATGTGAGGTTGTCTAAGAGAAGACCTTTATTCTTAAAAAATATGCACTGAAATAGGAAGGCAAAGAGCAACATCACATAGCCTACTTTCAGATGGTTCCAAAAAGATACGAATATATATAAAAGAATGATAAAGCAAATATGGCAAAATGGTACAAAAGATGAATGTGGGGGCACCTGGGTGGTTCAGTCACATAAGCGTCTGACTTCGGCTCAGGTCATCATCTCAGGGTCCTGGGATCGTGTCCCGCATCGGGATCCCCACACAGCACGGAGTCTGCTTGTCCCTCCCCCTCTGCCCGCCGCTCCCCCTGCTTGGTCTCTCTTTCTCTCTCTCAAATAAATAAATAAAATCTTCCAAAAAAGATGAATATGGATAGAGGGTATTCAGGGACTCCTTGTACTACTCTTGCAACTTTTCTGTAAGATCAAATGATTTCAAAATAAGAAATTTTTTTTTTAAAGATTTTATTTGTTTATTTGACAGACAGATCACAAGTAGACAGAGAGTCAGGCAGAGAGAGAGAGAGGGAAGCAGGCTCCCTGCTGAGTAGAGAGCCCGATGCGGGGCTGGATCCCAGGACCGTGGGATCATGACCTGAGCTGAAGGCAGCAGCTTAACCCACTGAGCCACCCAGGCGCCCAAAATAAGAAACTTTTAAAAATCATCCCTCTTTCTCAGAATGCCTGGCAAAAAAAAAAAAAAAAATTAAAATTTAAAATATGTCATGAAAAGAGAAATAGAACAGAAATAAGACTCCAAGGGAAGAGGAAAGTAGGGGCATTTACAGGCCTGATCAGAGTCCTCTTTTCCTAAGGGGGAGGCATAACACCGTGTTCATAAACTCGCCGGCCAGAATTGGGGCTTCGATCCCTCTTTCAGAGCCGGAGGTGGACGAAGTCCATGACATGCTAGCCGTTCCCACCGAGGACTTCTGCTGATGAGTAAGAACTATAGGGCTGCTCGGTTCTGAGCCTCTTAAGAAGGAGGAGAAGGAGAAGAAGGTCAAAGTTTATAGGAAGGCGATGCTCAGGGTGGAGGGGAAGGAGGGGCAGAGAAAAAGGGTGAGGGTCAGGGGAGCTGCGGAAGCAGGAACTGGGTGGCCACTTGGTGGGGATGTTCGAGAGGATTCAAGTGCTGCCTCTGAGGCCCCTTCCAGCCCTGAGAGAAACTCAAGGGTCCAGAAGGGCAAGCCATGCTCCCTATATGTGCACGTGTGTGCATGTGTGTGGCGCGTGCGCATGCGTGTTTGCATGGGCACGAGGGCCCCTGTCCCCTGCAAGGAGAACGGGGCTCCTGACATTCATCAGGAGCACACAAATGTGTGGGTCCCTCTGTGAGGAGGCCGGTCAGCCCACCGGGCTGGGGACCTCCTGAGAGGCCCTCTGTCGCTTCCCCGCAATGAAATCCAAGAAGCTCCGGAAGCCAAATTTTCACTTTACTCGTGAGTCTGTACAACACAACTTGGACGGCCACAAGGCTGTTTATGGTCTTTATTTTTCCCACTTACTGTGAATATTCGTACATGTCATGGCAGAAGTAATATGTTTGCACACAGAATGCTGCTCAGGTCCCACAGGAGCTATTGTAAGTACTGAATGACCCTTCTAAAATCTGAATGGTTCTGAAGTCTGAAACCCCTCCAAGAGTTCCAGCGAAGGGACTGTGGACTCATGTCCTAGGAAGAAATTGTAGTTTCCAGAACCAGGATGCGGGGGCTAGCTGTAATGCACACATGTGTGCGGGAAGGCCGGCTTCGGGTGCCAGAGTCCAGCTACAAGCAGACTGGATCTCGGCGATCAAACATCCCGATGTTGGCTTTGGGCTGCATCCCTTAAATAGCACAAAAGGATTCTTCCACTCACTCGTTTTTATCTTGAAGACATCAATGCAGTTGGTTGAGAACAGCAAAGCTCGCCCTATACGTACAAGTCCAGGGAATGCACAGAGGAAGCAGAGACCAGAGTGGGGGCTGTGGTGGGGGCTGGGGCTACCCACCCATTCGCACTCACCAGGACACAGAGAGGCTGGAGTGGTATCTCAGACGTGTCTCAGCCAGGTGTGCCATCTGACCCCTCCTGGCTCTGTGTCTCTAACCTGCCCCTTCTGCCTGCTCGTTTCCTGTAAGACTATGCTCCCTAACAGCCACCTGGCACTTGCCAAGCCCAGGGCTGGCGTGCCAGTGGTGAACAGAGCTGAGACAGCAGGTACGTAGAGCTGGCATACCTGGGACGAATGCTTTTCTCTCTCCTTCTGGGCTTGTTCCCAGCTCTGCCCTTTCTAGCCCTAGAGTGCCTGGAACACAGCACTGGAGAAGTGGAGAGAAGACCGACAGCTCCAACCTCGAGCTGGGACGCAGGACTCAGTCCTGGCTCCACCGCTGAAGGAAGGGGCCTCAGGAAAGTCACTGCTCCTGTCTCGGACCCTCTCCCCAGCAACCCTCCATAACCTCTGGGGTGGTTTTTCTCTTGGGGCGGGGAGGGGTTCTAAGATCAAATTACCTGCGGAAGCAGTTGTAAGCAGGAAGCATCATTTAGACGTGAGTGGTGGTACCTGTGTTTCTTGTGGGTGGCCTCTGTATGATGCGGGGACCATCCCAAACCAGCAGGGGTGCAGGTGCCCTCATTCCCACCCTCCCACACGTGATGGAGGATATCACTCCGGCAAGTGGCCCCTCTTACTCACCAGTCCCTTTGGCCCTCTGCCCTCTGGCAGGTTGCTCCCAGCAGCACCCACATAGGCAGCAATGCACCCACATTTAAAAAAAAAGGGGCGCCTGGATGGTTCTGTCGGTTGAGGGTCTGGCTCTTGATTTCTGCTCAGGTCACGATCTCGGGTGGCTCTGCACTCAGCAGGGAATCTGCTTGGGATTCTTTCCCACGGCCCCTCCCCCTGCTCACACACTCTCACTCTCTTGTCAAATAAATAAATAAATAAATCTGTTTAAAAAAGAAAAAGACCCTCTACCAAAGGCACTGTGGTATCCCGGATGGAAATGGATCCCTCACCAGAAAAATGACATCTGTGGGAAGCCTAGCGAAATCCGAATAAAACCTGTGGTGTGGTTAATAGTATCGTCCCAACGTCCTAGTTTTGACAAATGCGCTGTGGTCGTGGAAGTGGTTGGCGTCAGGGGAAGCTGCGTAAAGACTATACGGGAACTCTCCGGGGTATCTCTGCAAAAGTTTTATATGTGTAAAATTGTTCCAGAATAAAAAAAATTATGTTTTTTTCATTCTGTTGTTTTAGGAAGCACTCTCAATTCCACATCCCATCCTATCTTTTGCCTCCTGTTTTATCAGAATGCTCCCGAAGAACTGTCCACACCCGTGTCAACAGTCCGTCTCCCCCATTCCGTGAGCCCCGACTCCCAGTCAGGTTCCCTGCCGTCCTCCCACGCCGCTCCCCGCGCTGCCCCGATGGCCAACCCTGGGCCTCGCCTTTCCCGGCACCTCGGTAGGACCCTTGGTCAACCCCTGCCTTGAAACACTTCCCTGACTTGGCTTTGAGACTTGGCTCGTCTGGTTTCTGCTCTTACCTCGCTGGCTCTTCTTTCTCCATCTCTTTTGACACATTTCTGTTCTCTCTCAAACCTCTAGGTGTGGCCCACGGCCCCAGACTCAGTTTTGGACGCCTCACTCACTCCCCAGGTGACCTCACCCAAGCTCCCCGGCTTTAAATACCACCCACGTGCTGACAGCTCCCAGGTGTGTGTCCTCATAGACCTGCTCTCGGAGGCCCGCTCCCAGCCTCCACTAGAGTGTGCAGAAGGCCTCCCCTCTGACGGGCTCCAAAACCCACCCCGAGCACCTGCCCCCTCCCCTACTGCCTCCCCGCTCCTCTTCACCCTCACCGTACGTGACAACTCCAACCTCCGTTTGCACCGGCCCCAAACCTTGAATTTGGCCCTCACTTCTCATTCTAGCAGCAAATCCTGTTCTCTCTCCACAATATGTCCAAAATATGACCACTTCTCCCCACCTCCACTGCTCCCCGCTTCCCAGGCACAGCGTCTCTCACTGGATGCCTTTAACACCCCCCTTGTGGATCTCCCTGCTTCTCCCTTTGGGCCCCTGGGTCTGTTTCTTCTCTCTCTCTCTCTCTCTCTCTTTTTATAAATTTTATTTTATTTATTTTGAAAGAGAAAGAGAGGAGAGAGCACGAGCAGGGGGAGGGGCAGAGGGAGAGGGAGAGAGAGAATCTCAAGCAGATTTCCCACTGAGTGTAGAGCCTGATGTGGGGCTCGATCCCATGACCCATGACCCATGAGCCAAAACCAAGAGTCAGATGATTAACTGACTGAGCCACCCAGGCACACCCCCCTGAGTCTGTTTTCAAAACAGCAGCCAGAGGATCCTTTGCAAATACATCAGATCAGATTGTCCTCAATTCTAAACCCTCTATTGACTTCCCATATCATTCATATTAAGAGTCAAGTCCTTTTGAGGGCTCTCAAGGTCTGTACGACATAGTCCCCGATTTCTCTGATGTCTCCCCACAGTCCTCCCCTTGCCCGCTTTGCTCCAGCCACATTGACCTTCTTCCTGTCTTTCCAATCGGGTTAGATGTGTTTCTGCCTCAGGGCCTTTGCACATGCCATTCTTACCACCTGGAATGTTCTACCTTTCCACTTTCTTCAAGAGTCTGTTCAAAGGTCCCCTTCTCAGTGAGGCTTTCACTGACCACCTTTCAGAAGACAGTAAAGCCCCCATTCTTTCCTCTCTTATAGACTTCTCTGTAACATTCATCATCATGGGATGCACTTGACCCACTTGCTTATTGTTCATTGTCTCCCTGACCAGACATCACATCCAGAAGGCAGAAACCCAGTCTTGTTTTCTGCTAGATTTCTAGAGCCTGGGATAGGACCTGGTGGGCGAGCAACCTGTTGTTGCTTTTTTTTTTTTTTTTAATCAACTTTCATGCCTTGAGCTGGAACAAGAATCACTTGCTGGTCTGAATGCTGCCTAAAACACTCTCTGCTGGTTCTGGAAGGCCTTTCCTGTGGCACCAGGGCTAAGGTAGACTGGCCAGCTGGGCTCTGAGCGCCAACGCCCCCATCTCCTGCCGTGTGAATCCCCTTGCAGGTGGGCACAGGCGTGCTGTGGCCTGTGCTTGTACACCCCAGGGGGCGTGTGGAGCACACTGGTGGCCTGGTGGCTGCTGGGTGGCTTACTCCTCTGCCCTTCTAGGGTCTCTGCGGCATCCTAGGGTGCCGCAGCCTCCTCCCTCCCTTCCTTGTCCACCCGCCCGAGCCCTCCATCTGGCTCTCCGAAGTCACCAGGCCAGTGGGGAGGGAGGCGGGCCTGAGTGGCCAGGGGAAGCAGGGGACCCCATGAGGCTGGAAGGAGGTGGCCCCTCCGGTCAGCGGTCTGGACCAGCTGCCCAGGGCCTGGCCCTGGCTCCCAGCCGAGGCCCCCGCTCTGTGTGCCCCCTGGACCAGCTGCCCAGGGCCTGGCCCTGGCTCCCAGCCGAGGCCCCCGCTCTGTGTGCCCCCTCCACCCCCCCGCCTGCCTGCTTTGTCTCTCCACTGCTCCCCCAGCTCCCTGCTTCCTTGCAGTCTGTGTCCGCCTACCCTTTCTCTGCGCCCCCTTCCCAAGTCTCTAGCTTCCTGCCCCTCCCCCAGCCTCTCTCTTCCTTTCTTTCCTTCTTTCTGGCTGTCTCCTGGGTCTCTCTGTCTGTCTGTCCCCAGGCTGTGCCTGCCCTCCCTGCCGGCCTGTCCCCGTCTCTTCCTTGCCCGGCCTCGTCTGTCTCCCTGTCGCCCTGCCTGTCTCTCCCCCTGCTTTCCGGGAAGGCAGCCGTGATTTACGAGCTGCGGACAGGGCCAGCTGCGGGTGCGGGAGGCCTTGATTACAGTTTCCCCGAGGAAGCTGCCTGCTCGGGGATGGCAGGGTGACAGCGTTTATGCAGAGCGGCCCCGGGCTCGGAGCACGGCTGTCAGCCCTAGACGGATAGAGTGCCGGAGAAGGCCCATTACTTCATTCACACCTCTTCGGGCAAACAATAAAACACTTACACACGGCCTTGACTCCGGAGGGCCTCCCCACCAGAACATTCCCAGCCTGGCCCAGGGTTTGGGCCTTTCTGATGGGAAGGAGGATGATGGGGGGTTGGGGGGGAGGCTGGCAGGAGTCCCTGGGGAGGCTTCCCAGGCCCAAGCCCCAGACCTGGCTCCCAGCCCAGGGCTTTGGCACTGTCCCAAGCCAGCCACTTCTCTCTGGGCCTCAGTCTCCGCATCTGTGAAATGGGATATAACGCTCAGGCAGGATAGGTGAGGAGAAAAGCACGCATGAACTGTAGAGGGCCACACAAAGTCAGTGATATTCTGTTCAGGTTATCCAGGATAGAAGGGAAAGTACCCACGATTCTAAACTGGGTCCTGCCAAAAAAGGTATGCAAGCAAAGCCCGAGATTTCCAAAAAACCATAAGGTTGACAGAGTTAACCCCTTGCTGCCTGTTTCCTAGGGAAGCCCTCCATCTGGGCACCTGATACCGAGTCTTCATTCCCACGGAGGTAAAGTGGCCCTTAGCCGCTCCCCTACTCTGTCCCACTTGGGGGGGGAAGGTGCATTTCCCCCCAGGACTTCCGGCGCCACCCAGGATGTGGAGAGGGGGCTGGAGACTGAGGTGGGTGTTCACTGATTCTGTGTGTCTAGAAACGAGGCTGGGGTAGACAGATCCGTTATAGTGTGCTCGCTGCAACCGGGCGCGTGAACCACGTTCGCGTCTGGGACCAGGGGCTGGTGTCACCACTCTCCGGCTGTGTGACGTCAGGCAGGTGACTCGACCTCTCCGGGGCTCAGTTTCCTCATCCATATGCTGGAGAGGGTGACGAGGAGTCCCTGGGACAGCCGTGGGGATGAATGAGAAGATGCACAGAGAGGGCCAAGAGAAGCTCCCGGCACACACAGTAGGACACACTGTCCATCCGCAAGCCTCGGGCCAGCCCGTGCGTCCTGCCCCTCCCTGCTCCTCAGCCCCCACCGGCCGTCTCTGGTCTCAATTTAACTCCCGTCCTCATACGAGATAAGGCAGGAGGCCAAGCCCAGAACATAAGAGGTTGGCCCCAAAACAGATTTAACTTGGGGATTAAAATCCTCCAGCAGCCCTCCTCCATTCTCTCCCTGGCCCTCCCCCACAGCTCCCCAAAAAACCCTGAACAATTCTGTCGGGGGCGAAGACAGGGGCAGTAGGGGTCAAGGAGCCAAAGGGCGAATCTGTCTCTTCCCTTCTATTGAACTGACCGACCTGTGCGGTCACACACCTTGCTAGGTCCGCGGTCCGGAGCTCCACTTGCTCATGGTGTACGTATATATTCCCAATTCCCCTCACTTCTCAGAGCCTCGATTTCCCCATCTCCAAAATGGGATCACAACTCCCGTGAACTAGAAGGGTGACTGCAGAGATTCAAGCAGGTGACACAGCAGCGTGGCCCCGAGTCCGGGGGACACCCATTGCACTGGATGACAGGCGGTGTCCTAGACCCCAGGGACACGAGGACGAACCACACAAAGTGTCTGTCCTCCAGGAGTTTACACTCTGGTTGGGGAACGGGGAGGGCGTTCATGGCCAGGGCGGTCAGGAAAGTCCCCTCTGCTTGGCTACTTCGTTTTTCCTGCCTAAATTATGAAGGCCCCACCGTCCTGGGGTTGTTCCCTCCATGGTCAGCCCACCAGATGGGCCGGGATTCCGCCTGGAACAGCTCTCCAGGAGTCCTCTGTCTCCATGCCTGTTAAGTGCTTCGACCAGGTCTCCGGGCAGAGAGGCCACAGCCAAAGCAGCCTCCGCCAGGGCCTTCTGGACGTCCTTCTGGTCTACCCGCGCCCCAGTGCATCTGGCCAGGCCTCCAGGGGCCCTTGTTTCTGCCCCAGCCCCACCCACCTGAGGTGTTAGCCGGAACCCCTGACCCATTGTGGCTGTAGAGGGGCGGCCCCTGCAGAGAGCACCACCCCCCACTTCCACCAGAGTTCTCAGAGGGTGCGGCAAATAGAATTGCCTTGGGCCTAAGAGCAGTGAATGGCATGGCCTGTGGCCATGACAAGGCCTCCATGCACACAAGTGACTGGGTATGGGGCCCAGCGAGTCCCAGAGCCAAGGACGCCAGCCGCGGGGCAGCTGACCACCAGCTCACCCCACATCCCAAGGGGCCTCCCTGCAGATCCCCCCCACTGGGCCCACTGAGGCCCAGAAATGACCCTCTAACTCTAGGAATTAAGCCATAGAAGCCAGAGCTTTCTGGATACACAAGGCAGTTTTGTGATTCTGTCCTGAACGGAAGGATTAAGGACCATAAGCTGGAGGTTGCTGAGTAGAGGTGGAAAGGGGAAGCTACTTCCCTCCCTTCGGCTCCATCAGAGGAGGCTTCTTGGAGGAGGAGACACTTTTAGGATGATGAAAGATGGTTGTGCTAAGCGACATTCCCTGAAAGTGTACAATGGGCCCCGTGCAGAGCCTGACGCACGGTTTCTCATGTTCCCCACAGAGCAAGTCCTCGAGACACGTCCTTCCAGGCTCTCTGACTGTAGAGGACAAGGGACGCTGGAATTCACAGTGAGGAAGGGTCAGACCCAGGCTTGTCACCACGGGAGAGTCCCAAGCCTTGGCAGTGGCATGAGAGACAGAGGACATGAGAACCCAAGGCCACCCAAGCTGGACAGGACCCTCCTTGCCCACATCACCAGTGGGAAAGCAGCAGGACTGGGGCTGCCCCACTCCTACCCCCTCTCTATCCCTCAGGAGCTCTGGGGGGCAGACTGGGCCCTGAAAACTCACAGATGTGAGGGGGAGGGAGGGTGCGGGCCTGAACCAGCCCTTTCTAAGCGCGTGCTATGTTCTGAGCCTTCTCCATATCTGACCTCACATGATCCTCACCCCCACAAAGACACCATCCACCCACCACCAACATCCACAGCCATCGAATAATGGATCTTCATCCAACATCTATTACGCATTCACAGTTACACTAAGCGTGGAGACCAGGGCTGGTTGAGTGGGGAAGAACAAATGGAAGGGGGGTGTTGCGAGGCGTGGGCCCTGTTTTCAAGAGGCCTGTGATCCTTGGGCAGAGGCTGCCTGTGCTCAGAAAGTGACGCCAGAAAGTGGATTCTGTTTAGTGTTTTAGAAGCATTATCTGCAAATGCTACAGGAGACCAGAAGGGATCAAGGGTCCAGGAACCCTGGGGGCTCCTGGAAGGGGAGGGTGCTGGAGAAAGGCCTTAGGCAAGCTTCTGGTCTCTTCCCACATGCAGACATCCTGATAGCACGTCCCCTGTAGGGCCCTCGTGGGCGTGGAAGGCTTTCTCCTTGATCTCCCTGAAAATGTCCGCCTCTCCTGCCTCTCCTGCATGACTGTCAGAGGGGGGCCCCTTTCCCCATCCCTCACCATTTCCTCTGGCTGAACCAGGGGCTCCCCATCCCAGATATGCGGACGACGGCTCAAATGAAGCCCCTCACCTCACCCATTGGTCAGAAATATAATGGCCTCTCTCCCTCTCTCTCTTTCTCAGCAGACCCCGCCTAAGTGAGGAAGCAGTAAGCGATGATGTACAGAGCTTCCTGAGCTCGGGCCCGACACACAGTAGGACAGCAGCAACTACTGGTCTGTTGATGCTCTCGATGGACACTGGGTAAATATTCTAAGAAGAGGATTGTGACAGATAGGTGAGAACAGGAGGGAAACACATCCCCCCCACGCCCCACCCCGGGGAGGGGAGGACAGGGCTGGGGGCAGCACGCGCAGGGAGGCAGGCCCGTGAGGGGCCTGGAGTGGGGTGTGGATCTGAAGCCTGATGGGGGAGCTGAGGGGGAGGGGGAAGGAGGGAGGGTGTGTGATCCTTCACCCAGATGGATGGTTCCAGCACCAGCCCAGACAGGTAAACAGTGGGGCTGGGGCCAGACACCCCACCCTGCTGGCTCTGTATTGGTGACAACTCCTGTCAGGACTTGATGAGAGGCTGCTGGCTGCTTCTGCCCCCTTGGCCCTGCTAGGGGGTGGACATTTTTCCCAAAGTTGGGGGGCCAGGGTCTACTCTCATGACCCAGACGCGCAAGAAAGCACAGGGAGAAAGAGAAGAGGGGCCCTTCCCTTCTCTCCACCTCCATGGAAATTCAGAACAATGTTGGTATGGCCAGAACCTCTGTGTTGGGGAGGCCCTCTCCTCCAGGAAGCCTTCCCTGACCTCTCCCCTTTATCTCCCCTTAGAGTCACCCCCACTCCCACAGCAATTGATTCCCCCATTGAAGTTCCCGGCTTCCCCCGTCTGTCCCATTCTCTTGACATTTGCACTAGGGTTTGTACAGCTGAAGCCCAGGTCAGCGCTCACTGGCTGCGTTGCTTCAGGAGAGATCCTGGAAGGCAGATTTTGATCCTGGATCTTCCACTTCCTGGCTTTGAAACTCAGTTTCTCCATCTGGAAAATGGGGATAGCTATAATGCCCATCTCCCAGTGTTTGCTTGAGCACAAAGTGAGGCACTTGTGCAAAGGGCTTGGCTGGGGACAGAGACAGGAACACTTCACGAGTATTAACAATGACCTCTTTGTGCAAAGGTAAGCACAGGGGCTCACAGAGGCGGCCCCCGCTCAGAAACTGCGCAGGGGCTCCCATCTCTTTGGGTCAGGGTAAGGGGTCTAGGAGGGAGCGGGCGCTGGGTTCAGGCACATTCCCCTGGAGTCCTGTTGACCCAGTGAGATCTGTTCACTCACATTTCTACCCCTCTCCAGTGTATTCTATTTTGTTTGCTCCATTGTATTCTTTGTGTACTGATGATGGTTTAGCTAATTAGTCTGAAGACACTCTGGCTGGATTTGGGGGGAATTAAAAACTTTCTCTTAATGGTGCCACGTTTCGGTGGGGGAGCATGTCCTTTGAAAATGCAGTTACACGTCTTTGAAATGCCCCCAAGACAATAGTTCCAGTTCTTAAAGCTTAAGATCTAGTCATCACAATGTAATTGTAGTTCATTAAATTTAAATTGCACCTTCTTGGAGATAAGCTCTCAGTTTGGGTTGTCATTTTATTTTATTTTTTTAAAGATTTTATTTATGTATTTGACAGGTAGAGATCACAAGTAGGCAGAGAGGCAGGCAGAGAGAGAGAGAGAGAGGGAGACAGGCTCCCTGCTGAGCAGAGAGCCTGATGAGATGTGGGGCTCGATCCTAGGACTGAGGGACCATGACCTGAGCTGAAGGCAGAGGTTTTAACCCAGTGAGCCACCCGGGCGCCCCTGGGTTGTCATTTTAGCACAACGGAAGAGATAACCTCCCCCCAGCTCAAAGTGGGACCTGCTGTAAGAGGTGAGGGGTTCAAGCCTTTCAGACAACTGCACGGAGGACGGAGGCTGACCCCCACCCCCAGAGCCTGGTCCGGGGGGCCCTGCGGCATCCCTACGGGGAGCTACCAGGACACCCCTGAATCAAAACTGGGGCCAAAGGGACGTTCGCTGCAGTCTCCTGAGTACTCCCTCATGCTTGTGGGGGGGGCAAGGTAGCGTTGGGGGTAAAAATGAGCCACCCAGGTCACTTTGGTGGTGTAGAGAGGGCTGAAGCTTAACATCCCGGAAGCACTATCCCTCCGTCTCATCCCTCTATGCAGTCTGTCCATCTATCCATCCCCCTGCCCAGCCACCTTTCCATCATTAACCTGCACAACTCCCGCCCACCCCCACGCATCCCCTAGCCACCCACCCCCTTACTCAAGGGCCTGTCCAGTCACCCACCTGTCGAATATGGAGTCATCTAGCCCCCCACCCGGCCGTCCGCTAATCCCTCCGTCTCTCTCTCTCGCTGCATCCATCCAACCACCCACCCATCCATCAATCCAGTGAATACATTTTTAAAAAGAAAAAAAATAGAAGTAGCCGCAAGATCCCTGGGGTAGGAAAGAACAGGGACTCCAAGGATATGAAGGCGGTGAATGAAAAGGTAAAGAGAAAGAGAAGAGCGTGGGAAGTTGAGGCGGTGCCAGGCGATGCTCGTCCCTCCGGGCCACTGCCCCGTGTGAGTCTGGGGGCTGAGGCCGAGCCAGTGCTGCGGTGGAGGTGACGGGGCAGGCAGAGGCCAGCAGGAGCCCCAGACCCTAGACCCGCCCCCATCCAGCCCTGGTGCCATCACCACCAGCGACCAGCAGCCATGGCAGAAGAAAGAAGAGAGTTGGATCTGGAAGCAGCAGACCTGGGAGTGGGGTGGGCTCTACTTCTCATCGTTTGTGTGGGTCTCAGTTTCCTCACTGGCAAACGGACACAGTCTTTCCATCTCCTGCATTTCGGGAGGAGCGACGGACGTTTAAGAAGCACGGCGCACAGGTGAGGTTCCCTAAAGCTGAAGAAATCCAGGGGTGTGGGTGGGGGCCGGGAGGGTCCACAGCCGCCCAGATGGGCTCAGCGGCCAGGGGTTGGGGTTGGGCCCAGGCTTCTGGGCTGCCTGAGGGCTCCGGCTATGTTGTCAGATGTTTCTGACAGCAAGAATTAAGCAAAGATTATGTCGAGAAGGAACACACTCAACTCCGCTTGCCCAGTGGGTTGAATCAGGAATGTCAGAACAAGACATTTAAAAAAGGCATTTCCATGGGGCGCCTGGGTGGCTCAGTGGGTTAAGCCTCTGCCTTCGGCTTAGGTCATGATCCCAGGGTCCTGGGATCGAGCTCCGCGTCGGGCTCTGTGCTCAGCAGGGAGCCTGCCTCCCTCCACCCCCCTTTCTGCCTGCCTCTCTGCCTACTTGTGTTCTCTCTCTCTCTCTCTGTCAAATAAATAAATAAAATATTTAAAAAAAAAAGGCATTTCCACGTGGTCGTCTGTCCCGGCAGGTGGGAGCCAGCCCCTCAGCACCCCTCTTCACTTGTGTGACCATCATGGGGGAGGGGACAGGGGGTCCCCAAGGAAGAGTGCGAGCTGCGGATCAGAGGCAGCTGCCTGTGGTCCCATGACCTTGACGGGGCCGCTGACCTCGTGGCAAACCCAGGATGCTTGGGTGGTGGAGAGGAAACGAGAAAACGCCCCCTTCTCTCTCTTGCTGTCCTTGCTTTGTTCCAGAAAAGTATTTAAGGCTGATGTAAAGGACCTGGCACACAGTGACTCCTCATGCATCCAAAACCGTTCCCCGGCACAGCCCCTTGGTGGCCACCATGCCCTCTGCTCCCCGGCCGGGCCAGAGACCCCAATCTCCTGTACCCTGGGACCCGAGGAGAAGGCTGGGGGTGGGGGGTGGGCTCAGGCAACTGCCCCCGGGGGGCTGAGGTCTCGGAGATACGAGCTGGGCCGTGAAGCCTGTGCTGGTCTACGGAGCATCCCGGAATCTGGATGACGGTTTCTTTCCATGTGCTCATTCATTGCCCAGACTTCTGCTGAGCACAGGTTCTGGCTTCCCAGGGTGTTGGGGGGTGGGGCGGCGGCTGGGGGCCCTCAGGCCTCCCACTGGCCCAGACACATGGTTTACTGAGCCCTGGGCTGGGGAACAAGCAGTCGGATGGAGGTGGGAGGTGCTGTCCCGGACAGACAGACAGACAGACTGAGCTGAGACGGCCCCCAAGCTTAGTCACTGTTTCAACTTTTCACATTTGAACCCAAGACAGCAGATGTCAAACTCAGGCCCTTGCCCAGACTCCCACACCCACCCTCCCTTCTCTGGGGCCCCTCTTCCTCCTCCTACCCACCCGCCGCCCGGGCCTGGAGTTTATGGATGTCTCCAACCTCCCCTGACACTATGGGATCCTCACTTCCTGTGTTTATCTTGGAGAGCGATGGGGCTCTCTCCTCTCACCCCACACAGGTTACAGCGGGTGTGCGCACGGGCACACGGCGTGCGTGTGCGTTTGTGCACATGGCTTGAGGGCGTTGGTGTGCTGGTGACACGGGGGCCTGGGGGGCGAAAAGTCTGGCTGTCCTTCCGGGGCCTGCGTGTCCCCTGAGCAGGTGTGCAGGTGCGTGCGGGCTGGTGCCTCTGTCTCTGAGCTCCTGAGTGTGTGTCCGGGGTGGGGCGGGGGGAAGGGCAGTGCCCAAGGGACTGAGTGCTCCCAGGGGGCACCCCCAGGCACCAGCTCTTTCTGGCCTCACTACATCCCACACCCTCCCATTTTGCCGGGACAGGAGGCTCAGCGAGGTGACGTGGTCAGAGCAAAGCCAGGGAGCCGCTGAGTCGGGGGAGGAGACTCCGGGACCCAAGACATTCCCTTTATTTTTCTTTCTGTAATAGCTGTGGGGGGTTTTCCCTCAATTAGGAACATAAAAAGTGTAATGAAGAAAAAATCAACTTGTCCATAATTCCACCAGAAAGAACCATCATTAATATTTTTGTGTACATCCTCCCAGACTTTCTTTATCCACACACACGCACACACACGCGTGCGCACGCGCGCACACACACACACATACCCCTTCTTTAAGTAAAAAAATAAAATTCTATTATGCATACCGCCTCCTTCCCTCCCTTCTTTCTTCCTTTCTCTATTCTTTACTTTTCATTAGAGAAAAATTCAACATATATAGAAGACAAGAGGACACCGTAAAGAACATCTGGGTGGCTCAGTTGGTTAAGCGTCTGCCTTCAGCTCGAGTCATGATCCCAGGGTTCTGGGATCAAGTCTGGCATCAGGCTCCTTGCTCAGCAGGGAAACTGCTTCTCCCTCTGCCTGCCTCTCCCCCTGCTTATACTCTCTCTCTCTCTCTCTCTCTGGCAAATAAACAAAATCTTAAAAAAAAGGCACCAGGCACCAGGCACAGGTTCAGGCTAGAAGTCCCTGTCCCTGCTCCTGATTCCTTTCTCAGGCTGCCTCCCTCCCAGAACCATCCAGACCAAAGGTGCACAAAGGTGTGAGAGATGCTCCTCGAAGGGCTGAGCTGTGGCTCCCAGGGCACGGCTGCCAGCTTCCCGCCCACCACCTTCCTCCGACCTGCAATAGGGGAAAGGCCTGATTCCCGCCCCTTGGCAACACCAGAGGCCCCACTCTGCAGACCAAGAGGGGTCAGAAGGGTCCCAGCGGGGTGGGACTTGTGCAGAGAAAGCCTGGATCTCCCCCATGTCCCCTTGATGCGTCCATGGCCCCACAGCCAGCTCTGGTTTCCCTTTCTTTGGATCCCTTGCCTTCCCGCTCCAGAGGGACATCTGCTCAGGAGTAAAGAGACACCGTCACTGGAAGGCGTGATCCTGGCCTGATGCCCTGGCTGATTTCCTGCACCACAGTCCTCGCCCAGGAAGCACCCCAGGGGCCCGAAGGTGAGCAGGATGTGTGTAAACAGCAGACTGTCTTGGGGGCTGTAGCCAAGGCACATAAATCTTGATCGGCCTCTGTCTTCTCATCTGTGAAATGGGGCTACTACTCGCACCTCCATCTCTGGGTGGCAGTAAGGACTAAATAGGGTCATAGTGTGACAGGAGCTCGGTATTATTTCCTATGATCCAGGGAGCTGACGCCTGACCCTGAAATAGTGAGTTGGTGACAGAACTGGCCCCCTTGACCCAGAAAAATAAAAGAAAGGGCTCATGCTCAGGAATCTTACAGATAAATCATTAGAACACATGATAGATTGCATCCAGTGCCATTAGGAAGGAGTGCTGAACTGGGAAACAGATGGGGTTACTAGCTAGAGGCCCCCCTAGGGGGTTACATTTAATCAGAGGCCTGAAAAATGAGAGGTCCTGTGAAAGGTGGGGACAAGTGTGCTCCAGACAGAGGGGGCAGCATATGCAAAGGCCCTGAGGTGGGGGACGACTTTACTGAGTTTAAGAACAGAGAGGCAGCCCAAGTGGCAAGAGCAGGGTGAATGAGCTGAGAAGCCAGACGGCATTTGGAGGGTTAGCCCCTGGGGGTCATTCATCTTCAACCTAACTTGGGCTTGGCCAAGTTCCGTTTCTGGCATGGGAATCCCTTTGCCCCTGGACAGGGCATGGGTCTCCATTTCCCTTTTGCCTCCCTCAGTACCTTATGTGAGGCTTAGCACCCAGGATCCCTCAAAGCCCTAGAGCCCTGGGTGGGAAGGCACCTTTTCCAGGCCTCTCCATAGTTTGCAGCCCCTGACTTGGCCTTGACCAGTGCGTGCAGTGGGCCCAGGGCCAGGCCGGGGCTGTGGGAGGCCAGTTTCCCTTCTGCTTTCATCTGCGGGCAAGATCTCTTTCATCGGGTCTGTTGTTTTTAGACCATGTGCTGGACTGTGGACAGTGAACAAGAGTTCAGGAACGTACCCCTATAAATCTGCACAGAATAAAGGAACGGTCCAAGCGTCGGGGTGTCCGATCCTCCGTGGGCCTCCCCTCCCCCGTGTCCCACTGAGGACTCCTTGGGGCCCGTTGTCAGGGGACACGCTGGGAAAACTGAGGAGCCTGGGCAGGTCACAGACAGAGTGGAGAACTGGGTGGTATCAAACCGGGCACCAGGAGAGCAGGGTCGGGCTCATCAACACGCGGCACGTCAAGCCAGAGCTGGACTAGAACTGAGGGCTTCAGACTCCGTTCTGTGGAGGGCCAGAGCCTCTGCCAGCTGTCGGGCACTGAAAGGAAGATGAGCAATGGCTGTGGAAACACCTGCGTGTGGGCTAGTACACCAGGCCAGAGTCGGGAAGGTGGACCAGCTGGGTGACCTTGGGCAAGTCCATATCCCCTTGGGCAAGTCCCTACCCCTGGGGTCTTTCTTTTCTCCTCTGTAAGATGAAGGAAGGCTCCGAAATCACAACACCATATATGCCGAGGAATTCTGCGAGCCTCCATCTGCTTCATCTCTTTAAGCCTCTTCTTCTTTGTCTTCTAACGATTTGTTGTATTTTAACCAGCCAGCACTAGGCTCCATCCTCGCAGGAACATTCTCTTCCTGCCCAGCTCGGGTTAAAGGTCGGGGGGTAGGAATCAGGCTAACTCACATGAGATTTTTAGCAGACAGCTCAGTGTCAATCCAGCATGTGGAGTTAGCTTGCATGCCTCCGCTGACAGGCAGCTCACCACTGAGCGCGGCTGCCATGTTCCATGTGGAAGAGCTCTGACCAGTTAGAAAGTGCCTCTTACATGGAGCTGATGTCAGCTCCCCCTGCCGATGCCCTGCACCTGGACTATCATAGTTACTTACCCGTTTCAGTGGGGATCCTTCCAGAATCCCATGGCCCCAAACAGGTTTCCCTGCCAGAGTCAGAAACCAGGCTGACTCTGGTTTGTGGGGCTTTTCTCTTCTCTTTGCTGAGTTTTCTACAATGAGTACATGCTGCTTTCTCTATTTCTAAAATTCATTTGAAATTATATTATTTGTGACCACCCAAGAATACAGCATATAAGAAGAAGAAATACAACTCTCTCCACGCTTCCCCCTCTAAACCCTACTCTTACTCCAGGCCTAGAGAACGTCATTCCCAACTTCTCGGTATCTTGGGTTATATGTACACAGAAACACAGAATGGCCTAGAGAACACAGAGAAGACTGCACAGTGTGGGGGTTGACCTTGCTTGTACCCTGCATGTGAAGCCTCTCTCTTAACCTCAGTTTGCTCATCTGTAAAATGGGAAAACTATGGTGCCTGCTACATAGGATCGACATGAGGGCCGGTGGGGTGTGGGGCGGGGGTTAATGCACACAACGTGCTTAGATCAGGGCTGAGCACCTGTGAGCCATCACAGGTGTTTTGTTTTTTAAATTAAAAACAAACGGGATCATATGTACCTTTCTTTCTGCAGCTTGAGCGTTTCATCGTGGCCAGCTCTCCTTAGGGGCACAAGAAGATCTATCTCATCTTGTTCACGGCTGCAGAGTTGCACCTGTGGGCCTGCACCTGTGACTTACTCACTTTTAATACCAGGAAAAGTCACTTTTACAGGAAAGCCCCAGGACGAGGTCCTGAGGCAGATTGTGGCCGCTGACGGTCACAGAGCGGAAAATGCTCTGATTCTCTCCTTGGTGGCCCCTGGTTGCTGTGAGCAGGCCAGGCTAGCTCTGGGGAGCAGGAACCAGGCTCTGATCAAGAAGGCATCTAGCTGGGCACAAACAAAATTTGGCCCTGGTGTGGCAGTGGTTGGGAGAAGGCAGGTACAGAGGGGATGTGACCCAACTGTGCTGTGGTGTAGCTAGGGCCCTGCAGAGAGGGGGCATCCTGTGGGCAGGGCTGGTCAGGGAAGGCTTTCTGGAGGAGGCATGATCTATGTGGGATCCTGAGGAGTAACAGGGAGTTGGACAGAAGGAGAATGGGTTGGGGGACGTGTCCTCATGGCAGACATGATGCAGGGAGGAATATAGGATGAGGACTAATGGTCCTCATAAGGGAAGAAGAAAGACCTCAAACACCAGGCCGCACATGGGAGACCAGACCAGCAATGAGGAGCCACTGAAGGTTCTAGAGAGGGGGAGTCTCCACTCTGTATGACCCAAAGGAAAGCTCTAAGCTTCTCTAGTCTTCAGCTGCCTGGGGGTTCTGGAATAGACTCGGAGGACATGTGGGGGGCTACTTAAGAGTTGGAATTTGGGATCCGGCCACTTCCTCTAATCAAGGGGACCCAGAAGAAGGGGGGGCAATCCCAGAGGTCAGTCCATGCCTTCAGATCCCTACTTCACAGAATTCAAACAGTTTCCTTTCCTTTTAACCTGCCGGCTTTCCAGGGAAATCTGATTTTGCAAACATGTTTTCTTAGCCAAGGGGAAATGAGCGCTATGCAAACAATGAAGATGGGCCTGGTGATAAGGGCCTCCCGGCTGTCCTGGCAGTCGGGCCTGAACAGGGGGAGAGAGGGACTGGGGTAGGGGTGGCCCCGGCTCCACTGGCTGCCTTAGGTGTGGAGGAGACACCGGGCCTCAGATGGTCCAGCTGGGTGGGGCCTGGCGCATGATCTCACCCACAGATGGGGACCCAGAGGCCCAGGGAGGGAAGAGCCTTGCCCTGGGGCACTCGGGCTGGGGGCCTAACCGTCTGGCAGCGCCATTTGCCCTCTCCGGCAGGAGGGCTGGGCAGACACCCTTCTGCCGGGAGGTAGAGTCTGGCTGGTGGGAGGCTGGCGGGTCCTCTCTAGGTCAGGCTGTGTGGAGAGGGAGGGGCTAAGCACTCGGGGTCCAGGAATGGGGCAGTGAGGGCCGTGGAGCAGAGGTGGTTCTGCCTCAGCACCGGTTTTGACCTTCATAGAGGAAAAAATGGGAGAGGTAGCTGGCCAAGCCATTGTCGTAGAGACCGTGAAAGACCCAGGGCTCAGGTATGGTCTGTAGGGACCAGGTGACAAATTCTGAAGAGGGGTGAGCCCCTCCCTCCCCCACCCTGTGCCCACGTCGCTGTAAGCCCCATGGCCACTGTGGCACCTAGAAGCTCAAGGTCAGTGAGGGCGGGGGTGAACACACTTGGAGAGGCTTTTCCCCAGGATCACCTATGACATGACTGAGGGAGTAATAAGGCACCTTAATAAGATGTTAAGAATATGAGCAGGGGCTCCTGGTAGGGGAGGGGAGTGCGGGTGGCTCGGTCAGGGACCAACTCTTGGTCACAATCAGGTCATGATCTCAGGGTCGTGAGTTCAGGCCCCATGGTAGGCTCCACACTGGGCATAGAACTTACTTAAAAAAAGAAAAGGAAAGAATATGAGCAGACCTGTTCCCAGGCACCCTGGGTAGGGCACCTCCTTGGGAGATGTGAGAAGTAGAGAACCTTCTGGTTGGGGGTGGGGAGAGGATTCTAGGGGGAGGGGAGCTGTAAGAACCTTCCTTATCTGGGCATTCATGTCAGAGTAACCTCCTGGGGACCTGCAGGCCGGTGAGGCCTGGGGACATTCGGGGTTTCCCGTGAGGGATCCCCACTCCTCACAGCCCTCAGTTCCCAATGAACAAGTCTGCTTTGCTCTTTGGGGTGTCTGGCACTGTGCCAGGAGCTTGGCAGCCTGGTAGGGCTAGGGTCTTTTCCGTCTTGCAGATAAGGCAAACCCAAATCTCCCACACTGCCCCAAAGGGCCCTCAAGAGTGACGTTCCCTCCCCGCCTCCACAGCTTGCGCTCCTTCCAGAAGCTGTTCACAGATCGGAATTTCTGCTGCTGCTGCAGGGGACGGAAGCTGGGGGACGTTGCTGGGTTGTCAGCACTCGCGGAGATGCCCGCGGCTTCAGCAGAGGGCCGGGAAAGAGTACTGAGCTCCCCGGAGGCCCCACAGCCCCCCTCCTCCATCAGCATCTCCTAGACCCCTCTGGGAACCAGGGGTACGGATGCACATCATTGCATCTTCCTGGGCACGCCCGTGTCCCTTCCACTGGCTTTGTTTATAGTAAGATGCCAAGCAACGTCAGCTCTGCCAATGTCTCACACACCAGCAAAGACGCACATCTTCACCTGACTTAACCTTGAAAGATGCCAATCAAAAGGCCAGAGCCCCCAGCTTCCTTTTCCTGGTCATCACCCTTTCCTGAAGACAATCTCCCTTGTAAAATCTCTAAGCCCCAGTTTTCCCAACTATAAAATGGGGGTCACAGAAACAACACCTCCTGGGCCCGTCATCTGTCTCCAGTGACAGACACGAGCCCTGAGCAAACCTAAAGACCAAGGTTCACCTGCTTCCTGCCCTCTATGTGACTAGGCTCCCTGTCAGCCTCTTATCCAGGCCAGGGCCGGCAGCAGCCCCCCGGGGAGGCCCTGCAGGGTCCAGATCCAGGCGCCTCCACGTCCCAGCTGACTTCCCAGTGACCTGAGACTGGGTCCCTGTGCCTCGTAGGGCCACTGTGTGCCCCTGCCTAGAATGGGGACAAGAGCAGCCCCTCTCTCACAGAGTTGTTTTGAGGATTAAATGAAACTTGGCCCGGGACCTAGCACTGTGTTGACGCTCCGTAAACATCAGACACGAGTGCTGCAGAGAAGCGCTGCGAACACAGGGAAGGGAAAGTGTTTGGCCCCCGGGGAGGCCACATCCATCGCACTTTATTAAGATCATAAGTGCTTTTAACAAGGCAAACAGCAGACGGCAGGCCGCCCGCCAGCGTGCGCCAAGAACCCGAGCCCCGTCCTCTGAGCCCCTGACATCAAAACAACAGCAGAAAGGGCCGAACATCAAAGAATGAACAGCAAGTCCAAACATTTCACTGCGCTCTTATCTTAATTAAAGCAAGTCATAGGCGGGGGTTTTTGATGATACAAGTTGAAAAGCCAGGTTCTGGTTTTATTAGTTTTGCCGACACCCACAGAGAAGTTTGTGACTTGCCCAAGGTCACCCAGCAGCCTGGGGCCAGACTCAGGGCCCAGGCCCAGGCCCAGATGCTGGAGCCAGGGCCCCTTTCCATAAGCCCTGCCTTCCCAGCCCTGCTTGAGCAGCTGGGGTCCGAGGCTGGAGTGTCAGGGAGAGGCGCTCGTTCATCTGTCCGTCCGTATATTTAATACAATTTACTGAAACCCTTGCAACTTCCAGGCGCTGTTGTAGGCTCCGGGGATACAGCAAGGAACAAGACAATCTAGGGAGGGAGGGGAAGGAAGGAAAGCAGTTTGCCGAGAAATAATGACATAAATATTTCGTAGCAATTACAGTAAATGCTACCCCCTGTTTTCCTTCTCTTTGAATCTGAGCTCTGGGACCACCGGGTCCTGGGTTGAGAAAATGCCAGGGAAGAGCTTCTAGAACGCATTCCAGGTTTAAACCAGCTTCCCGCCCTTCAGACGCCTACTTTGGGGGCCCAGGCCCCACAGTCTGAGGAAGCCCAAGCTGGCCGCAAGGGGAGAGACCCACTACCGGTCAGGTGACTTGCTCCATCCTGGACAGGGACCCCCAGCCCCGATCAACCAGCCCCAGCTGCCGAGTTCTGCCGAGTTCTGCCCACACTGCAAACTCACGAGCAAAACCAAGGATTATTGCATTTGAAATCAGTAAGTTCCAGGGTGGTTTGTTACACAATAAGCCACAGCTAAAACATCACATTTCACCTTTACGGGGGCGGTCCAGTGAGGACCCCCACTTCACCGCTGACAAAACTGAGGCTCAGAAAGGTAAAATGACCTCAGAGGGTCATGCGGGAGACAAGTGGCAAGGCCACAGTCAATGACTTCAAATCAGATCAATGGCAGGGTGGCCAGCTGCATTTCCATGAACGCCTTCCCTGTGCAAAAGCAGCAAACTCCAAAAGCAGATTTCCAGCCTTGGGAAAAGGCGACCAAAGGGGTCATTTTTGAGCAAGAGGGGTTCCAATGTTCTTAGAGGTAAGTGTACCCCCTAGATGGATATCTGCTGTTTGTTCTGTCCAAGGAAGAGTTCATATGGTCCTTTCTGAGGGGAGCAGACTCTGTTTTCCCAACTGCTAAAGGGGAACGGTAAAACTGCCTGGAGATGGGTTTACTGGTTAGCATCCCCTGTCTTCCCCAGAGTTCCTCATCTGATGCTAACATCCCATTTGGAAGGGAGTGATTAAGAGCCAAGATTCCCATGTTGGGAATTGTAGCCCAAGGAAGCCTATGGTAGGCTGGCAGCAAGGGGACAAAACCCACCCCCGAAAGCTTCGTAAGTAATGCCTCCCCTGAAATTGTTGCTTCTGAGCCTGGAAGGGGCCTGGAAAGCTCCAGGCTGGGAGGCAGGAGCTCTGGGTCCTGGTGACCCTCTGTGTGAGCTTGGGCAAGAAACTGTCCCTCTCTGGAATCTATAGGGACATCAAGAGGATGGGTCAAATGATCTGGAAGATCCTGATGGTGTCCAACAGGCAGGGATGACCAAGCTTCCCCACCTCCCTCGCCCCACCCCCCACCCCCAGGAGCTCACAGAATTTATCCCTTGGGCTGTTTCTGGAAGCGATGATGTAGGTGAGCTCCACTGGCAAGTTCTCCTCCTCCCCCTTCAACTCCTCCATTGTCATGGGCATTATTTATCTGGCTTTCAGACAGGCCACCCAGAACTCTTTATAAAGATAAAAATATCATAACTCAAAGCTTCCACCAGCAATCCAGTCCCATCTGCACGATGGAGGGCTGCACATAATGGTCTGTTCCTTCTAGCTCTGACCCTTGAGGGTCTTGCAAACGGAGGGGGTGCACTGGAAATGTCAAGCAGCAGGTAAGGATTCGGACCCTGGCGTTTCCTCTGTGCCAGGCGCCTTGCTGACATCAGCTCGTTCGCTCTGCTCAAGAACCCCACAATGGGGTCGACTGTCAGAGGGAGAAACTGAGGCCGGGAGAGGGGAAGTAAGTGTCCAGGATTGCAGGACTGGCAATGGGCTTTCAGACTCAGGCAATCTGCCTCTTCATCCTTGATCTGAATAATTAGGCTGTTTTGCTCCCCGGCAACAAAAGTACTCTGACTGTGACTCTGGTTGCCTCTGCCCTTTATGGAACGCCTGCGTGCTAGGCATGCGGCCAGGGCTTTATCTTTTTTGTTCTAAAAAAAAAAAAAAAATAACCACGTTGCAGAACAAATCAACCCAAATCTCGATGGCTTAAAGCAATGACAGGTATTTATTTTTCTCATGAATCTACAGTTTGGGCAGGTCTCAGCGGGGACAAGCGCGTTTCTGCTTCTGCCGGGATGACTCCAGCACCTGCAGCAGGAGCAGCTGGGGGGCTGGTCGGGCATCCCCTCTCTGTCTTCTCGGGGACTCGGGACCCTTTCCACAGGGCCTCTCTGGCCCGGCGTCCTCAGGGCTGTCAGGGTTCTTACTGGGTGGCCGGGGGCTCCACGAGGCCGGAGCGAAGCCGCAAGTCTCTTCTGACCTACCCCGCCATACTGTGCAAGGTACAGACGAGCATAAGGACCAGTTTAGATTGGAGGGGAGGGGAATCGAGCCCCCAGATCTTGATGGCAGGTGTGCCCGAGGATATGTGGCCATCGTTCACTCCCCCATGTTCAAACCCTCGTTTAGGGGTCTTTACAACAACCCTGAAGATTCGTTTATGCGCACACGGTTCTGGAGCCCGTTGTGGCACACATGGCTGTGGTCCCTGGGAGAGAGCAGTGAACGGGGATGGTGTTATACCCACTTCGCAGATGGACTGCAGGAGACTTACAAAGGTTTCGGGGCCAGTGAAATGGCCCGGCACTTGCCCTGGGACTCTCGCTGATTCTTGACAATGAGTCTGGGCTGGGTGCTGTGATTGCCAGTCTTGACGTGGGAGCAGGTTTCCAGTCCTGGCCCACAGGATGCTAGCTAAGTAATTGCCCAGCACCCCATGCTGCCTGATCTCGGGGTGCTCTGATGGATGCTCAGACCCCACTGGACACGGTGGCACCCATTGGCAAGGACCAGGCTGGTGGAGGAGAAGCCCCATGGGTGCTGCTAAGAAGCCAGCCCTGATGAGCGTGTGAGGGAGGGATGGGCAGGAGCACAGAGAATGGCCCAGCCTGAACCGATCACCACGGCAACCACTGGGGCTGTCTGGAGCCAGCAGCCTGCCAGGCCTTGGCCCCACAAAGCCCAGGAGGGAGGCAGAGGGGGGCGGGCCTGGCAGGGCATAAATCAGGGAGTTCTATGCCCCTGACTCCGGGCAGACGATTTATGGGGCTGCTCAGAGCCCACTGGATGCACCAGGGAGAGGGGAGAAGACCTCCTCATTCCCACCACCCTGGGGGCCCCCTGCTTGGTGCGGGTTGGGCAGGAAGAAGCGCCTGAGCCTGGGAGCCCCTCCAGGCCACCCTCAGTGCTGCCGGAGGCCCCTGCCCCCACCCCTTTGTGCCACTGCACCAGCATGCTGCCTCCCAGGCTGACAGTGAACAATTTCAGAAGCAAGTCTTATCCTTAACTGCTTGAGATGCATGCTGGTCTTTTCTATCCTATTTCTATTGTAAAATACTGATCAGAACCCACTAAATTAATGTCATGCCTCAGAACAGTTTGTGCCTGCCGTTAGATAAATGCTGAGCCAAAGGAAACCAGAGAGGAAACTGAGGCTCACTCAGCCCTCCGTCCCCTCCTACATGGTAGAACAGACTTTACATTCATTATCTCTTCCATCCTCTCCGCCAACACCTGGGTCTGCCTCCAAAGCCTAGGCTTGTTCCGCTATCCACCCAACCATTATGGCACCCAAGACAGAACCATCTTCCTTGGGAGGTGATGAGCTGCCCATCTCTGGAGTCATCCAAGCTGATGTTGAACGACTCTCTACTACGGTGCTTCAGGGGATCCCGGAGTTCATCAGACCTGATGTCTCTGGGCTCATACAGGGTGGGAGACAGGCAAATACTGATTATGTGCTCACATGGAGCCACGGACAGAAAGCCAGCTGGCTCAGACAGACAGACAGTTTCCTGCTGGCTCAGACAGGGAAGCAAGCATGTCATCAGGAAGACAAGTGTGGCCGGTGGGAGCCTGGCGGAAGCAGCAGAGGCAGCTGAGCTTAGAGCTCTCCCCGTCCCAGCATCTTTGCTCTCACCTGCCTGGACCCGAAGGTGTTCACGTGACGCCTGGTTGGGCTTCTCCTTGTCCAACAAGTCCCACCAGCAACCCTGTCAGCCTACCACCTGCTCCTGCTGGAAAGATCTGATCTTCTCGGCTGCCCTCTCAGCCCTTTGCCTCCAGAAAGAGGTTCCTCTTCCCAGACCCTGCAGAGATGCTACGGACAGCTCCGGATAGGTTCAGCTCCAGACGTGGATGGACTTGCTCCCAGCCCCTCTTCCGCCCCTCACCAGTGCGTGACCTTGAGCAAAACACTTCCCCTCCCAAGCCTGGTTCTCTTGTCACTAAAATGGGCTGTAATTTCTACCTTGGGATTATTGACAAGGGAAGATGTCTATATTACATTAAGTTAAAAAGGCAGATATGTTCTTGTGTTTGTTAAAAATGAAAACCAAGAACCATTTACATGTTTGCTATTTATGGAAAAGTTTGGAAAGGAACAGGAGGTAGAAATGGTATGGGAAGGGGGAGAGGTGGAGGTTTTTTTAAATTTCATATTCTATACACTCCTAGATTATGTGGAACATTTTAAAATCAATAATCATGTATTAATTTATAACAAAAAAAAAAAAGGAAACTTAAAAAATGTGCTGCCCGCCGCCAGCCCTGAACATTTGTTGACCATCTTCTGGCCTCCCAAAGGGAGGAATGTGGCATTTCAGGCAGAGGGGCGTGAATATGAGGGATCTCCCTCTCTTGGCCTGGGAAAAGGCTGCCTTTGAACCTCACACCAACCCCAGGAGGTAGTGTATCATTACCGGCATTTTACAGAGGAAGACAACGAGGTTTGGAGCTGAAGGCCTTGTCCAAGGTCCCGGGGGCTGGTGAGGGGCTCCTGTGTCTGTTGGAATGGGAGTGGATTACCACTCTGGTGACGGGAGAGCAGAACCAGGAACTGAGGTATGAAATGGGGGAAGGGAAGTCTGGACATTGCCAGCCTTCACTGCTCTAGGCCTGAGCTGAGTCCTTTTGATCACAGATGGAATCTTCATCACAGTCTCCATCTCCTCAGGGCATCCACACTGGCTGTTCCTTCTGCCTGGAATGCTGTTCCATCAGATGTCTGAATGTGGGGTTTTCTCAACATTCAGGTCTCCTCAGAGAGGCTCACCTAGGGCCACACCAGTGACGCACACAGACCCCGGCCAACCACCTCTCACCGTGTGTCCCCTTTCCCGCTCTCTGGGGCACAATGCCAACTCTGGCTTTGCTAGGTTATCATCTGCGTCCTCCTTGGAATGTCAGTCCTGTGAGGCAGTCATTCAATGCACTCAGAGTGAGTCCTCATGCATACAGCAGGTGCTTAGTAAGGCTCTACGTTACCCACATCCCCACAGCACCCTCTTCCTTCCTGTGCGCCTTGACCAACACTTCTAACTGCCAACCCCTGCAATTCTCATCTGGAGCTTTTCCAGCCATCTGCACGTGCCCTGTCCACACAGTGGTCAGACCAGAGAGCCGGGGAGGGGGTGTGTCCCCAGGAGCATCCTTTAGGCAGGCATGGATGGAAGCAGGTGACGAATACCCCAGCCCCTTCCCCTCAGTGGGGGACTCTGAGGCTTGCTGTACACTGTTTCCGTCTTCCATGGCCCCCGGGAGGGGGCATATGGCAGGTTCCCCCAGTGGCAATCTGTTGAACTCCCACACGGCCTCTCTGTCTACAGCTCCTCCCCGCTCCCCAGAGCTGTACCAGCCTTGTAGGGAATAAAATACCACAAATTGTGGGCTTAAAACACCGGAAACGGATTCTTACACAGCTCAGGACACTGAAAGTCCAAAATGTTCCCCTCTTGGCATCTCTGGCCTGGGGTGCGGTAACGTCTCCATCAGCTTTGGCTGTTGCGTGGTGCTGTCCCCGCGTCTCTGTGTCTTCACATAGCTGTCTTCCCTCTGTGTGTAGCCCTGTGTGTACCCCTGTGCCCCAGTCTTCCTGATCTCATAAGGACAGCCGTTATGAATTAGAGCCCGCCCTTATCTAATACTTCTTCTTAACTTGGTTACACCTGCAAAGACCTTATTTCCAAATCTACTTTCCTTTCCTGGACCTGGGGCTAAGGACTTGAACCTATTTCTTGCGGGGCTCAGGGACACAACCCTTTCTCTGCCTCAGTCTCCCCTTCTCCAGGGGTCTTCCTGGGATCACTCCCCAAATACTTGCCCTCAAATCCTCATCTTGAGTCTCCTTCTGGGGAAGCCCAGCCTAAGACAAAATTGAATGAATGAATGAATGAAAGAATGTTGAATGAATGAATGATACTTGACAGAGGAGGAAACTCAGAACAGTGAGAGCCTTTGCTCAGGGACTGACGTTGACGCTGGTGAGCATCAGAGCTCGGACTTTGACCCAGGTCTCTCTGTTTCTAGAGCCCCTAAGAAGAGTGACTATGGAGGGGGGTTAACAGCATAGTTGCTTTGAAAGGTAGTGAGCTCCCCGTCCCTGGAAGGCTTCAAATGTGCCAGTGGGGATCGCTGCACAGGACTGAGAGCTGGTTTGGGTGACCTTAAAGGCCCGACTAGCCCTGACATCTGAGTCTGTACATTTTAAGAGCATGTGGTAAAAAATTCAGGCCTCAGGGTCGGAGAGCAGAGTAACCTTCCCCTGACCTCCCCAAAGCCTCTCAGCAAAGCCAAGTTTCTCCAGAATCAGCCTTAATTTGATGTCTCTTCTTCTCGTTTATTAAAGGGACACAAAAGAGACAAAACCACTTGAATTGTCCCCCAGACGTGCTGGCTATAAATGTCTCCATAAAAGGGCCCAGCCTGGGCTCTGGTGCCCAGCAATTAGAGCTGCTCGGAGACCCGCCCAGACAGCCAGCCCAAGGCACCTCTTCGGGCTCCTCCCGGCCCAGGCAGGTCACTGCCAGCAAGAGTCCCTCCGGAGGGGCAGGCTGTAGACCCCAAGGCTCATCCAGGAGCCCAACAAACAGGCTGAGCAGAATCTTGCTCAAGCATATGGGCTGTCCAGCTCTGGGTGGGGTGGGGGGCATGTTCCCCAATTTCCTTCAAGGTTACAGCAAACCCAGATGGGAGAGCAGGGATGAGGGATGGTTTCAACACATGCCTCCAGTTTTAGGAAGAAGAGTGGAAATGTCAGATCCTTGTTCTCCTCCTCAAGGGCTGTCATCGCTCCCTATTGCCCAGGGAATGACGCCCCAATCCTAGGTCTGGTTAGAGGAAGAAGGAGAAAGAGAGAGAGACCTCGCTCTAAATGTAAAATCTAGAACAATCTGTAAAACAGAACGGCAGTTACAAGCGCAGACTCTGGTTCAAATTTGAGCCTCTCCACTTACTAGCTGTGTGACTTTAGGCAAGTTGCTGGACCTCTCTGAGCTTCTGTATCCTTGCCTATCAGATGAGTTGATCATAAAGGTACCTACTTCACTAGGTTGTCAGAATGCTTAACTTTAGAGTTAACCCACGAAAAGCCCCTAGCACAGTGCCTGCCACCTGGTAGGACCCAATAAAAGCTAAGTTGAACCCCTGCTGGGGAGTCCCTGTGTGGCCTACACTGCGCAAGACATCTCACATTGACGGTCTCATCGGACCTTCCCCTCCTGAAGTAGAGATCAGCATCATCCCCATCTTGCTGGGGACAAAACTGGAGTTCCCGTGGCATTGGAATCCTGGTTTCTCTGACTCCAGGCCCCGAGGTCTTGCAGTCCCCAGATGGAAAAGCCAGGTCTGTGTCTGTGTCAGCCCCACTGGGACCACTGTTTCCTCCATTTGTTCCTTCTTCCCTCCTTCATTTGTTCATTTAACAAACATATATAGAGGTCCTGCTGCAAGCCAGGAGCTGCGTCAGGCCCTCCAGGATAGAGGCCAGTGGGAGGGGGGAGCGCTGTGCTATGCCCTCAGGGGCCTCACAGCCTACTTTTCCCTGTGGCTTCCTCCAGAAACAACGGGCTTCAACCCCAGAGTTGCAGAATATACTGATCCCTCTAACTTAGCTCAAATGTTTCTCTCCAGGAAGCTTGTCCCAGTCTATTCTCTCAACCCAATCATCACAGTTAATGTTTCCTGATACCAAACTGTGTGCCAGGCATGAAACAGGCATTCACATTCTCTCTCTGCACCTGCCCCCTACATGCACACACACTCAATCATCAATCAATCAATAAAAAAAAGAAAGACATGGTTTGATAAATCTGAAACCGACGTTACAGACAAAATGGTCCCTTTGTAATTCTCTTTCCCTTAGGCAGCTACTGATCTGCTTTCTGTCATTAAAGATCACTTTGTATTTTCTAGAATTTTACCCCAGTGGAATCATATACGTGACCACTGACTTTTCACTCAGCGTAATGATATTGAGATCTCTTCATGTTGTCTTGTGTATCAGAGTCTGTTCCTTTCTGTTGCTGAGTACTAGTCCACTGTATGGACATACCACAATTTATCAATTCACCCATTGATGGACATCGGGTTTTCCCAGTTTGACGCTATTACAAATAAGGCTGCTATGAGCATTTACATACAAGTCTTTGCATGGCTAGATGGGACATATGCTTTCTTTTCTCTTGAGTAAATACCTAGATTATTTGGTAGGTGTATGCTAACTTTATAAGAAACCACCAAACTGTTTTCCAAAGTATTCGACCATTTTATATTCCCACCAGTATCATATGCGAAATACAGTTGCTCAGTGTCTCCCCAACCCCTGACATGTCAGTCTTTCAGATTTTTGCCATCCTAATTTGTGTGTAGTAGTATCTCATTGTATTTTAATTTGCCTTTTCCTAATAATTAATAATATTGAACATCTTTCCACATGCTTATTGACCATCTGTATATCTTCTTCAGTGAAGTGAATGTTCAAATATTTTGCCTATCAAAAAAACTGGGTTTTGCATTTTCTTATTCATGGTTTTGAAAGTTTTTAAAATATATCCTGTATATAAGACCTTTACCACATAAATGATTTGAAAAATTTCCTCCCAGTCTTTGGCTTGTCTTTTCATTCTCATAACTGTGTTTTTTGAATATTAGACCTTTTAAAAATATATTTTTAATAAAGAACAATTTGTCCATTTTTTCCTTTACAGGTTATGCTTTTGGCAGCTCATCTAAGAAATATTTGCTTAACCCAAGGTCACAAAGATTTTCTCCTATATTTTCTTCTACAAATTTTATAACTTTAGATTTTACATTTAGATTTATGATCTTTTTGAGTTCATTTTTGTATGGTATGAGGTAAAGATGAAAGTCCTATGCTTTTGTTCATTTTTCCTTCTTCCTTCCTTCCTGTCCTCCTTCCTTTTTTTTTTTTTTTGCATGTTGATATTAAATTGTTTTAATATTATTTGATTTTTAAAAAGACTACTTTCTCTACTCATTTGCCTCGGCACCTTTGTCAAAAATCAGTTGTTCTTGTGTGTGTTGGTCCATTTCTGGATTTCCTTTTCTATTCCATGTATCCATTTGTCTATCTCTATGCCAATACCACTCATTGCTGCCCACAGGAACTTTAAAATAAGTCTTGAAATTGGGTAATGCAAGTCCTCTCACTTTGTCCTTTTCCCAAGATGCTTTGACTACTGTAGGTCCTTTGCATTCCCCTGTGACTGTTGGAACCAGCTTGTCAATTTTTGCACAGAAGCCTGACAATATTTTGATGGGGAATGCATTGATTTATAATCAATGTGGGGAGAATTGACATCTTCATAATATTGAAGCTTCTAATGCATGAACAGAGATAAATATGCTCTATTTCCATTTTTTAAAAATATTTTATTTATTTGACACAGAAAGAGAGAGTGACAGGGCACAAGCAAGGACAGCAACAGAGGGAGAGGGAGAAGCAGGCTCCCCGCTGAGCCAGGAGCACTATGTGGGGCTCGATTCCAGGACCGTGGGCTCCATCCCAGAACCTTGGAATCACCATCTGAGCCAAAGGCAGATGCTCAACTAATAGAGCCACTCAGAGACCCCAGCTCTCTCTCCATTTACTTAGGTTTTCTTTGATTCTCTCAGCAATGTTTGGTAGTTTTCAACATACATTTTTGAGCACCATTTTTCTGTATTTTATATTTTCTGACACTAGCGGAAAAGGTATAATTTAACCTCAGTTTCTGATTACTCATTGCTAATATAAAGAGATATAATTAATTAATATTGATCTTGTATCCTGCACCCTTTCTAAACTTAATGACCAATTTTAGTGTGCATTAGATTTCCTAAATATAGTTATAAGTCATTAGCAACACTTTTACTTCTTCCATTCCAATCCACATGTCTTTTATTTCTTCATCTTCCCTTACTGCACTAGCTAGACGTTTCAGTACCGTGTTGAATGGAAACGGTGAGAGCAGACATCCTTGTCCTTTCCTGATCGTAGAGAGAAAGCAGTCTTTCACCACTGACTACATTTTTAGTTGTAATTTTTTTTCATTTGTTTGTTTGTTTGGCAAGTATCTTGGATCAAGTTAAGGAAGCTCCCTTCTATTTCCTAATTTTTGGAGAGTTTTTGTAAGAAATGGATGTTGAATTTTGTCAAATGCTCATTCTGCATCTGTTGGGATGACCATAGAGTTCTTTTTTTGGTTTGTGAATATGGTGAATGACATCACTTAATTTTCATGTGGTAAGCCAACTTTGTATTCAAAGGATAAACCCCACTTAATTATGCTATTTTTATACATTGTCGGCTCAAATTTGAAAAAAAAATTGTTAAGGGTTTTTGCATCTTTTGTTCATGAAGAATATTAGTTGTAGTTTTCTTTTTTCATAATGTCATCGTCTGGTTTTAGTAGAAGGGTAATTCTGGCCTTATAGTGTGAGCAGGGGAGCATTCCCTCCTGTTACAATTTGCTAGAAGAGTTTGTGTACAATTGATAGCATTCTTCCTTAAATATGTGGTAGAATTCACTAGTGAAGATGAAAGTTTTCTTTGTGGAAAGGTTTCTAACTATGCTTCAATTTCTTTCTTCTTTTTATTTCAAGTGGGCTTGAATGCAGGGCTTGAACTCACAAACCTGAGATCAAGACCTGAGCTGAGATAAAGAGTTGAATAGTTAACCAATGGAGCCATCCAGGCGCCACTCAATTTCCTTAATACACATACGGCTACATCTATTTTAGTTTGAGCACCCTTTGGTAGCTTGTATCTTTCAAGTAATTTGTCCATTTCATCAGAGTCATTAAGTTTATTGGCACAAAGTTATTAATAATATTCTCTTGGAGCGCCTGGGTGGCTCAGTGGGTTGAATCTCTGCTTTTGGCTCAGGTCATGATCCCAGGGTCCTGGGATGGAGCCCTACATCAGGCTCTCTGCTCAGCAGGGAGCCTGCTTCCTCCTCTCTCTCTGCCTGCCTACTTGTGATCTCTCTCTCTCTCTCTCTCTCTCTGTGTGAAATAAATAAATAAAATCTTTTAAAAAATAATATTCTCTTATGATTCTTTAAATATCTGTAGAATGTGTAAGGATGTTTTCTCTCATGTCCTTGATATTTGTCATGGGTGACTTCTCTCTTTCTGACCAGTACAACCAGAAGTTTATCAATTGTATGGTTTTCTCAACAATCAGCTTTTGGTTTTATTAATGTTTCTCTTGTTTTTCTGTTTTCTATTTCATTTTATCTCCTTTCTTATTTTTTCATTTCCTTTTTTCTGCTTACATTAGTTTTGATCTGATCTTCTTTTTCTAGTTGAGGCCACAGATTTCAGACATTTTCCCTTTTCTAATACAGATAAATTATTGCTACCAGTTTCCACGTAAGTGTTACTCTGGTGGCATCCCACAGATTTTGATATGTTGTGTTTTCATTTTCATCTAGTTAAAAATATTTTATTATTTCCTTTTTAATTTCTTCTTCGGTCTTTGGGTTATTTAGAAGTGTGTTATTATTGTTCAAATATGGAAGAGATTTTCCAGAGATGATCTTTTTCTTACTGATTTCTATTTAATTCTCTGTGATCAGTGATCATATGTTGTGACTTAAATTCTCTTAACTTTATCAAGACTTGTTTTATAGCCCAGAATATATTCTGTCTTCTAACTATTCCATGTGCACTTGGAAAAAAAAATGTGTACTCTACTGTTTGCAGTGTCGTGTTTTATCAATGTCAATTAAATCAAGTTGGCTAGGGAGCCTGGGTGGCTCAGTCATTAAGGGTCTGCCTTTGGCTTAGGTCATGACCCCAGGGTCCTGGAATTGAGCCCCATGTCGGGCTCCCTGCTTGTGAAGGGAGACTGCTTCTCCCTCTCCCACTTCCCCTGCTTGTGTTCCCTCTCTCATTGTGTCTCTCTCTATCAAATAAATAAATAAAAATCTTTATAAAATAATCAACTTGGCTGATAATGTTCAAATCTTCTATATCCTTACTGATTTTCTATCTACTAGTTCCATCGATTATCAAAAGAGGAGTATTGAAATCTGATTATAATTGTGGATTATTGCAATTCTATCTATTTTTGTTTCTTGTATTTTGAAACTCTTCTATTGGGTGCATAAACATTTAAGGCTGTTATGTTCACCTGATGAATTGATTTCTTTATAGTTATGAAATTATATTGTTATCACTGGTCAGATTTTTTGCTTCCAAATCCATTTTGTCTTTTATTATTAGAGCCACTCCAGCTTTCTTTTGATTAATGTTACATGGTTTATCTTTTCCTATAATTTTACTTTTAAACTACTGGAGTCTTTGTATTTAAAGTAGGTTTCCGGGCAACTTAAAGTTGGGTCTTGCTTTTCTTGTCAATCTAAAAACTCTGTCTTTTGATTGAGGTAGTCAGATCATTTATATTTAATAGGACTATTGATATAGTTAGATTTAAATCTAACCTATTTCTGTTTATTTTCCAGTTGTTTCACCTGTTCTTTATTCTCTTTCTTATCTCTGCCTTCTTTTAGATTAATTGATATCACTTTACCTTCTTTGTGTACTTATTAGCTATAAGCATTTTATAATTTTTATGGTTGCTTTAGGGTTGATGGTATATGTGTTTCACTTATCAGTCTATTCTCAAACAATATTATCATCAATTAATGAAGATTATAAGAACCCTAAAGTAATATACTTCCATTTCTACTATCTCAGTTTTGTGCAATTGTTTCAAACATTTAATCTCTGGAAGTTCATTACTTTGTTATGCTTAGCCAATTACCTTTTTCAAAGCTTTAACTGATAAGAAAAGGATCTCATATTTTTGGTCTTCATAGTTGTAATTTCTAGTGTTCTTCATTGCTTCGTGTAAATCCATATTCCACATGGTATCATTTTTCTTCTGCCTAAAAGAACTTTTTTTTTTTTAAGATTTTATTTTTACATAATCTCTACACCCAGCTTGGGGCTCAAACTCACAACCCCAACACTAAGAGTTGCATGCTCCTTCCTCTCACTGAGCCAGCCAGGAACCCCTTAAAAGGCCTTTAAAAATACTTCTTACTGTGTGGGTCTGCTGGTAATGGATTATTTTCTCTTTTATATATGTTTAAAGGGTTTATTTCACTTCCAGTTTTGAAAGATATATTTTTTCTTGTAGAGAATTCCAGCGAGACAGTTTTTTTTTTCCTTTAGTTACTTTCAAGATAGAGTTCCACTGACTTCTCACTTGCATTGTCTCCAGCAAAAAATCTGCTGTCACCTTTATCTTTGTTCCTTTGTACATTGTGTATCTTTTTGTTTTTTTTTTTTGAACTTTAAGGTTTTTCTCTTGGCCATTGGTTTTGAGTAGTTTAATTATGATATGACTTGGTGTGGTTTTCCTCATGTTTCTTGTGCTTAGAATTCATTGAGATTCTTGGCTCCATTTGGAAAAATGTCAGTCATTACATTTCTTTGTCATATATTTTCCTTTCCCTAAAGCCTTATTTCTATTCTCCTTTGGGTAATCCATTTATGTATATATTAGGCTGCTTGAGGTTGTCCTGAAGATCACTGATGCTCTCTTCATTTTCATTTTTGTGTCTTATTTCTTCTGATTTTATTTTAAATGATTTTTATTGATATTGTCTTCAAGTTCCCTAATCTTTTCTTTAGCAATATCTAGTCTGTTATTAATATGTATTTTTTATCCAAGCACACTGTCATTTATTTATTTTTAAATGTTATTTTTACAAAAATAATCTCTCTGCCCATCTTGGGGCTCCAGCTCACAACTCCAATATCAAAAGTCACATGTCATACACTCTACTGACTGAGCCAGCCAGGAACCACCCCCCCTTTTTTTTCAGGTGCTGGATATTTTTGTTTTTCTATAAATAATTCTTAATGTTTGTTCTGGGGAACAATTAAATTATTCAGCAACATTTCAATCTTTTCAAGTCTCTTTGGAGATTTGTTAGAAGGGACCTGTATTCAGTGTAGGGATAATTATTCCCACTACAAAGGCAAGACCCTCCCTGAGTACTCTGCCCAATGCTTTGTAAATTATCAGGTTTCTCAGTCTGGCAGGTAGGAATAGGCACTGTTTCAGATTCTACGTGAGTTCCAAGGACTGTTTCCTCCAATGATTTTGGGTGGGTCTTCCTTAGTCTTGGGTAATTTTCTCATAAGTATATGCTCAGAAGACATAGGAGATTTTCAAAAATCCTGAAATTATATACAGAAAGACCCCTGCATATACATTTGCCATCCAGGGCCTCCATCCCATTTTCCGTGGTTGTTCCATACTCCAAAAATCACAGCAACAAGGGCCAAGAGACCACTTTCTAACCTAAGATTGATTCTGAGTTTTAAAAGCAAATCCAAACAACAAGGAGAATTGGGGCTACTGTAGAACAGCCAGATGTTGTCCTTAGTCATTCACCTCACTCTTTTAGTTCTCTACTATTCTCTTAATACGATTACCAAACTTAACAGATAATCATTTAAAGTGAGGACCCGTGTAGTATGAGAAAGATTCAGTACTTGTCAACCAGAAACAGAGTATGACTCTCCCCTGAGATGTCAGGAGAGAAGAAATTTGCTTCACCATCAAAGCCCCAAGCAGAAATTCTTTTTTTTAAACTACACTCTGTACCCCAAACAAAATCATGTCAACTTTTTTCTTCATTTTCCCAATTTTATACTCTTTTTTAAAATTTTATTTTATTTTATTTATTTATTTGACAGAGAGAAAGAGAGAGTGAGAGAGGGAACACAAGCATAGAGAGTGGGAGAGGGAGAAGCAGGCTTTCTGGTGAGCAGGGAGCCTGACATGGGACTCAATCCCAGGACCCTGGGATCATGACCTGAGCCAAAGGCAGGTGCCCAATGACTGAACCACCCAGGCTCCCCTCAATTTGATACTCTTAATGTACTCTATTGGTATTGACAGCATTTGGTTCTATTTCATATTCTGACATATACAGTGCTTTAATGTATGACCACATTGAATTGTACTAACTTTCATCGGGTGTTTGAAGGGCCCACTGACCAAAAAGTTAGTTAAGAGTAACCATCAAATGAAGGGATCTTTAACATTTGAAGCTTCCCACCTCCCCCTTCTTTCTGTCCTTATCTCTTTTCCTGCCCTACCCTCTTTCCTTATGTCCTACAACCTGCACTTTGCTACCTGAAGTTCAGAGGTGCCATTCCTGCCCAACCCTCATCCCCAAACATCAGGCACCACCTATCTCACCACCACCTCAGGGAGAAGGCAGAGAGACATGGGTTCAAACCCAGGCTCTACATCTTCTTGGTGGGTGGCCTTGGTCAAGGTGATTTCTTAACCTCTTGGAATTCCAGTTTCTTCACACATGAAAGTAGGCACAGTGCTCTACCTGAGAGAGTGGTCATGGGGATTGAAGGAAGTAATATTTATGCAGTGTCTGGGACATAGTTTGTGTTCAGTAAAGGAAGATATTTCTTCATTTGATAAACATTTACTGAGTATCTCTTCTGTGCCAGGCCCTGTGCTAGGTGTTGGAGCATGGAGTTTGATGGGAGACAGGTGGGTGAAAAATTGGATTAAAGCATAGTAAGATATATTATAGGAATAAAGTTATCAAAGGACAGGGCTACCACCATGCCAGTGAGCTCTCCATCACTGGGAAGGTGTGAACCTGAGTCCCATTTTGTGGGGATGAGAGCACAGGTACAATTTTGCTCCCTGATGTTTGGGGATGTGGGTTGGGCGGGAATGGCACCACTGAACTTCAGGCAGAGCTGACTCCGCACCCAGCTTGGGAGTGGAAGGTGGTAGGTACATGTGGCTAATCCTGACCAACTGAAACATCATATCCTAAGATCTATAGGACTTGAAAATGAGAGCCTGGACTTGTTGGTGCCATCTTGCTTCCTTTAAATGCCGAGAATGAGGCCATTATGGAGAAAGCAGAGCCCAGGGCTGTTAGACCAGATCTTGATGACATAGTTGGAACTGCTGGGTCCAGTCATACCTGATGTCAAACTCTCTTGGACTTTGAAGTGACCTGAGCCATAAAATTCCCCCCCTTTTTTTAATCTAGCTCAGCTTGGGTACCTCTTTCTATTCCTTGTGGCCAAAAGAGTCCTATAACTGACATGACAAAGATGCTGAGTTGTTCAGTAAGTGTTTGGTGGGGAAAGAGGAAAAAGGAGGAGCAAGATGACCTTTAGAGCTCTTCCGGCCAGAGAGGCTCTGACTTGGGCATTGAAGGGGCTGAATTGGTGGTTGTTTGAGGGACAGAAGACCAGAGCAGGCAATGCAGTGCTCCAGCATCCCTCGGACTCCAGTTTCCATCCCGGGGGCACTTCCTGGTGCATTTCAATGCACCCTTGTGTGTGAGTGCCTGTAGGAGGGTTCAAAATAGCCTGAAATATAAGCACACCGGAAACCCGCTCCTCCTCCTCTCTCTGTTTTGCCTCGTTCCCAGGGGCAGTGGTGTGGGGCTGTGGAACCTCTGTTTGGAGGACTTAGAAAGAATTTCAAATGAGGTCTCTCTCTTTCTGGGTTTGGCATGCACCCCCTGCCTGGGAGTTTCCCCCTAAGTGCCAGGCCCAGGTGTGTGGGCAGGAAAGGGGCCAACAGGGAAAGGACCTGGTCCCTGTCACTTTCCTGCTTACAGAGAAGACCCCTTCGTCATACAATTCAATGCAACAACAACTTATTAAGCAAAACCCTGTGAGCTACCCAGGGTGGACAAGAATGGAATAGAAAATGTTTTCACAGGGTTCAGGAGATGTGTGAGCTTGCCAGGTAACGGATGATTCCAAAAATGGCTCCCAGCATGCCTCCTGGGATTCATATCTGTGTGTGGCTCCCTTCCCGGCCTCCACGCTGACTCTGTGACTCTTGCTTTTGAGCAATAGAATGCTACACAAGGGATGCTATGTGATTTCTGAGAGTAGGTCAGAAGATGCCTGCGGCTTCCACTTGACTATGAACCCTTGCTCTGGCGACACTCCCTCCTGGATCATGGCTGCCATGCTGCAAGGAATGCAAGCCACAAGGAGAGGCCCCAGATAGTGTTGGGCCTATCAGATTGAGTTGGACCCCCTACTGCCACCTGAATTCCTACATCGAGGTCCTAACAGGACCTCAGAATTTTCTTAATTGGAAATAGGGTTGTTGCAGATGTAACAGGTTAAGATGAGGTCCTCCTGAAGAAGGGTGGATCCAAATTCAATATCCAATGTGTATCCTTGTAAAAAGGGGAACTTTGGAAAGAGAAACACACACACAGGAGGAACACCATACAAAGATAAAGACAGAGGTTGGGGTGAGGTTTCCACAAGCCAAGAAACACCAGAGATGGCCAGCAAACCACCAGAAGCTACGGGAGAGGGTGAAGCCGATTCTCTTTCATACCCCCAGAAGGAATCAAAGAGGCTGGCACCTTGATCTTGGACTATAGCCTCAAGAACAGTGAGACAACACATACCTGTTGTTTAAGCCACCAGGGTGTGGTACTTTGTTATGGTGACCCCAGGAAACTAATACAGACTCTTTAACAACCCCAAGAGGCAAGGACCAGAGAGGTTAAGGGGGTCTCCCCAGGTCCACACAGCAGAGTCATGTCATCTACCATGTCGCCACAGGTGTACTTGGCTTTCTTACTCAGACCTTCTTCCCCTTGAAGAGACTAGAAGCACCTCAGGGCAGATACCCATGTCTGGCTTCTCAATGTGTCTCACTCAGAAGCCAGCACAAGGCCTTGCACACAGTAGGTGCTCAGTTTATGGAACTGAGTGTGGGGTTTTCCCATTTTTCCTTGCCACCCTGGCTTCCCGAGTGGACCCTGTTTCTGCAGGAACTCACTGCCAGTGAGCTGGTCATGAACGGGCCACGGGGTCCTTGCAACTCGTTTTGTTGGTGTTGGGTAATCATCTGGCATCTTCCTGCGCACCAGGAAAGAAGTTCAGGCACCAGGGAAAAACTATTTGACGATGACACCAATGCCCAATTTGTCTTCTTAGCTAATGTGGGGACCCTTGCCGCACTCGGGAAAAAGGCAGACTTGACAACGCCGAAGTCATCTTTCTGCAGCAGTAAGGACCAACCACAGCGATAGGGGCCTCTGGGCTCCCATGCAAGACCAGGCTGAATAGGGATGAAAAATCAGTGCGTCCTCATTTGTAGTGCGGGATCCTGGATTGGATACTTAGATAGTAAAAGGGCATGAGTGGAAAAACTGGTGAAACCTGCACAGTCCATAGTTTAGTTAATAATGATGTACCAGGGCGCCTGGGTGGCTCAGTGGGTTAAGCCTCTGCCTTTGGCTCAGGTCGTGATCCCAGGGTCCTCGGATCGAAGCCCACATCGGGTTCTCTGCTCAGCAGGGAGCCTGCTTTCCCCTCTCTCTCTGCTATGCCTCTCTGCTCACTTGTGATCTCTGTCTGTCAAATGGATAAATAAAATATTTTAAAATAATAATAATAATGTACCAGAAGTCATGTTCATTTTGAGAAGCGTACCGTGATGATGTAAGTTGTTGACACTAGAGCAAAGGGGGTGAAAGGCACACAAGGACTCGGTACCATCTGTACAACTTTTCTATAAATCTTTTCTATAAATTTTATTAAGCAAGAAATCAGCTCTTGACATCGCAAGGTGTGTTTCTCTTTAGAGAGGTCAAAAGGAGTAGGCTGGGTCCCTTGCTAAGGAGGAGGTCACAGCAAAATCAAGGTAGTCTCGCCCTCCCACCCTCACATGACCAGGGCTCCTGCCCCCACACCCAGAGCCCCATCAACAGTTGCTGACCCCCGAGGAGGCAGAGCTCGCAGTACAAAGGGAAGCGCTAGGCGCTAGGAAACATTATTATACACATAGAGCATAGTGGAGGGGGACTGGGAGGGGGGTGGGGGGAGGACTAAGTAGGTTTGGAGAAGTGGAGGGAAATGCTGAGATGCAGGAGTGTCCATATGAAGCCCCTCCCCCACCCCCAAAGGCCTGACCTGTCCGGCCTTGCCCCCTTCCCCACTTCCGGTGCTGAGAAGCCCAGGTCTCTTGTTTTTCACCACTTGAGCGTAACCACAATTCAGGAAAACTACTGCTTCGATTTCCCGCTGAACTCAAGGGAGATCTGATTTGGGGACATGGGTGTGTCTTACTCTGAATACAAGGTGCCTAGAGAGGACCACAGAAGCCTCTTTTGCCCCGTTTCTGAACTTCCTTCCCGGCCCACCCCCCACCCCCTCCCAGGATGCGTGGTGGCAGCCTTCACTTGTTAAGGGCTTTGCTCCCATTCTCCCTGGAGGTCAGGGTGCCCGCTACGCTGCTGTAACAAGGAGAGTCTGAAACACTTCTCGCTCACATCCAGGAGTAGACACAAGGCCCTCAGTGGAGGGAGGGAGCTGTGACCCAGGTCCCCCCTGTCGTCTGGGTTCCTGGATGTGTCCTGTCTTATCACTCTGCAGTTTCCTGGGGAGTCGCCCTCATCAACATAGTGGAAGCCATCTCCCCACGGTCGGGGTCCCAGGCCAGCCTGCAGGAAGGGGAGGGAGTGGGGAAGGCAGTCTCATCCACGCCTCATCCAGATGTGGCCCAGAGGTCGCACGCCTCCCTGCCACTCACATTCCGCTGGCCTCCCCTTGCTGCCAAGCAGGTGGGCGAAGTGTAGTCCCTGGACGTGTGTGTGTGCTCAGCCGAAGGGGGGCAACAAGAGCGGCGAGGGATGGCTAGTGGTCCCCAGCATGGGACGGTATCATCAGGCTGGTGCCCCAGAAGAAGAGAAGGACTCACTGAGGAGGAGGATCTTGCCCAAGCCAAGGTCACGCAGCGAGAAAGCAGCAGAGCCACAACAACACGCATCTGCTGCCTCGGCTGCAGCCATTGGAATGGAATTCCGACCCCCCACCAACGTCCGAGTGGGGACCAGGGGACATCCCGAGTGTCAGCCTGCCCAGGGCTGCAGAACCCTCCACCCCTCAGCCTCAGGCCGGTGGCTGAACTGCTCTGAACCTCAGCTTTGCCATCTGTTTAAGGGGACAATAGTTGTCGTCCCTAGGGCGTGATGAAGACCAGACGAACTGGGGTATGTAAAGGGTTTGGCCAAGAACATAGCGAATGTTCAGAAGTGTTAGTTATCGCTGTTGTTGCCAGTGAAGCCACCCCCGCCATCCTCCTGCTGCCCCATCCGCTGGTTTAAAGAATTTCTAACTCAGGGACGCCTGGGTGGCTCAGTCGGTGAAGCGTCTGCCTTCAGCCCAGGTGGTGATCCCAGGGTCCCAGGGTCGAGTCCCGCAGTTGGACTCCCTGCTCAGCGGGGAGTCTGCTTCTCCCTCTCCTTCTCCCCCTCCCTCTGCTCATGTTCTCTCTCTCTCTCTCTCAAATAAATATAATCTTAAGAAAAAAAAAGGTGTCGGGCAGGGCGAGGGCGGGGCTCATCCAGAGGGTTCCCCGGGGAAGGATCCACTCCCCAGCCCACACAGCTGTTGGCAGGATTCAGTTCCTTCCAGGCTGTCTTGCTGGTGTGAAGACCACCCTCAGTCTCTTGCCACATAGGCCACTCCGTGGCCAGCGTACGCTGTGGTAGCTCACCGCACCCAAACCCAGTGAAAAGGAAGTAATGACCTCATGCGCTGTGATCACGCGTGTGAAACCCCATCACCTCGGCTGGACTCGGTTGGTTAGAAGCCAGTTACACTCAAGGGGAGGAGATTACACAGACGTGACAGCAGGAGGCTAGGGTCGCCAGCGGCTCTCTGAGCATCTAGCCACCCGGAAGTGTTTCATCAAGGTCATGGCCATCGACGAATGTACCATGAGAGGAAGTTGAAGCAATGCTGAGATGTCCAGAGACCCGGAAAATAATTCACTGAGCTTTTACTACGCACTAGGCACCATCCTGCGTGCTCTATAAATACTCTCCCATTTAGTCTTCATTCTGGCCCGTGGAGAAAGGGGTGCTATTTAGAGATCAGAGACCTAAGTGACCTGCCCAGGTCACACAGCACAGCAGTGGCGGAGCTGGGCTTCCCGCGCAGGCCGCCCCACATCAAAGTCCTGGCTCTAAACCCCAGGGCGCCTTGTCCGTGTCAGGCAGTTGAAGGAAGATCTGAATCAATGACTGCTGAATCTGGACATTTCTCTAAAAATAAAACAAAGGTCAGTCCCTGTCACATGAGGAAAGGATGAAAAGAACTGGGTGTGTTTGATGAGAGAAGAAACGAGAAAGAGGTCACGGTCCATGACTTCAGATCTCAGAGGGCTTGTCTCGGGCAGGAAGGACACTTCTTCTGGGTGGCTCGGAGGTACACATGGGGGAGGGGCAAACTCTGGAGAGCGGAGGGGGACCGTACCGGACCCTTGCCGCGAGCCAGGTCTTCTGTGGAAGGAACGACTCACAAGCTTGCCTTTGCAGCTGAGCAAATATTTCTGCTTCCCCTTTGCAGGCTGGAGACAGCCTCTTCCCCTGCCAGCGCTGCGGGCCTTCAGAGCGGTGGCCTTGAGCTGTGGGCTGGAGGTCAGCTCGGCCACCCTCACCAGATGGGACCAGACCGAAGACTGCGGGGCCCGGGGCAGAGGGCGCTGCTGACGTCCCGTCTCCCTCTTCTGGCCTCATCACCTGGACGGCTGCAGTCCGCCCAGGATCTCCCCTCCTGCCCATTCTCCATGTGGAAGCTGAGTGGTCTTTCTAGAGCTTAAAGTCAACCAGCTCACCTCCCTGCTCAAACCATTCTGTGGCTCCCTACTACCCTCAGGATAAATTCAGCTGGGCCACAGGGCCCTCTACATGACGGGGACCTGCTCTCTTCCAAATCTTACATCCAGTTGCTCCCCCACCCCCACCCCCCCTCCATCCACTCCAGCTTCCATCCCACCTTCCTGGGTTCTTGAACAATATGCTCTTCCCAACACACCATGCAATTCCAATCCTCTGTGCTCATTCTGCCCAAACTGCCCTTCCACCTGGATTACTCCTATACATCCTTTAAGAACCATTCAAATACCACCTCCTCCAAGAAGCCTTCCCTGATCCCTTCAGATGGAGTTGCTTCCCCTCCTCTCTGCCTCACTAAACCCAGGCCTGCTGGCAACTGCTATTTACTGAGCACGCCCTCCACGCAAGGCCCTGTGCTTCAGGGCATCTCATTCGTGGGCTCCCTAAGTCCCCCACTTTAACAGCTTTTTCGTATCCCCATTTTCCAAACAAAGCAATAGTTACAGGAGGTTATGTACTTTATTCTAGGACACACAACCAATAGAGTTCGTGCTTTTTTGTTATTCGGTTGTATATGTGTTTAAACAAAGTAATCCCTGCAAATGGTAACAAACATATTACTCACAAAGAGTAAAAAAAGGAAAAGAAATGGTCTCTACCCCTCTCCCCATCCCAGCTACAACCCAGTGAGTAAGAGTAGCTAGCCCTTCCTGAAGCTCCCCAGGGGCCACTGTTCCTCAACATTTGGCAACATACATCCCTTCAATCCTCAGAGAAATTCCATGAAGTGTTATCATTCCCACTTTACAGATGGGGCAACTGAGGCATGGAGTGAGTAAATGCCTTATTTAAGGACAGTGCACAAAAGGAGGAGAGAGAACTCAAACCCAGTAGTATCATTCCAGAGCCCACGCTTCCTAAATGTCACATACATAAGGCCAGACCGGTTAAAATCTGCATGGTGGGAGGGAGGGCAGGGGAGCTCTTGTGCCCAACTGCCCTCTGAGCCATTCCCACATCCCACCAACCTCAGCAGAACTCTACGGCTCTAAGGGACATCATTTGGAAACTGTAGTTATCAGGCAATTTTGTGGCATCTGAAAGGCCTGGTGACACACTGTTCTCAGATGAATCCTGTGACCTGGTTGGTCCTACCCAAGGCAATCTTAGGGTCCCCAAGATTCAGGTATCACAAAAACTATGGGTACCAGGAAGCAGGGTGATGCCAGGGAAAGGGTCTGGGCTTGGGAGCTGTGAAAATAATCCCACCACTGCCCGGAGTCAGCCAAGTTCTGGCTAGTTAGCTCTGGCTGACGTCAGCAGAGGGAAAACCAAATGAGGACAGGAATCTGGAGAAAGGGAGCTCAGGCATGGTAGGCTCCAGGAGGGTTCAGGAAGGTGGCAGTGAGGAAGCAGGGACTCTCCTTATAGCGTGTGTCACTGCGTACCGGGCCCCCAGCCCCGTGCCTGGTTCAGAGTGGTACCCATGGGGTCCCCAACTGTTGCTGAGTCGTTATTAAATCAAAGACTCCGCGGTTCCGCAGAGCACCGTCAACTGGTCAAGTCGGGGCTCTGTGCTATTCTAGGCGGGAAAGGATGGCGGTGGGAGGAGGGGAGGAGGGCAGCCCCTCAGATTAGCTCCCGCCACCACCACCACTGCCGTGATGACACACAAAGAGCGGAGACCATTTGCTCTGAGGAATCTAGAGGTCAGACTTTGGCAGCCACCCCAGCAAAGGTCTGTTACAGCCGTATAATGACGTTCAGGGGACCATCCTACTGACACGGGCCACTAGTCACAGACCCTAAATGGACCCTGAGACTGTGCGAGGCACCTCTCAGGCATTCAGGCATTTGCTTACTGAATCTTCCTAACAGCCTTATAGTCGTTACCCCATCCTTCAGATGAGGAAACTGAAGCTCAGAGAGACGAAGTGACATGGCTAAGGTCCCACAGCCAGGGGCAGGTGGTAGCAGGACCCAGGGCTGATGGGCTCCAGAGGCTGTATTTCTAGCTATGATGATGTATCCTCTCTGTGCGGTACGGTGTGGCCTCCAGCAAGTGATTTGGGCTCCACAGCCCTCGGTTTCCACGTCTGTAAAAGGTGGAGAGTCCTTGCCTTCATGGGCAGGTTGTAAAGCATCACAGAGCCTGGCCCATTGCAGGCTGATGGTTAGGGGGGCTGAGCTGCATCACCGCCACCCTGCCAGTCGTCAGCCTCCAGACAAAACCCCGTTAGTTCGCAGGCACTCGTGTCTTCACAACCAGCTCCTGGGACTTTTCATTCCGCTATACGGGCTCAGTCCTGGGCCTCAGTTTCCTCATCTGTCAAAGGAGGAGGTGGCCGAGGCCATCTCCAAGGGCACAGACGTGATGACGTGCAATTCTTAGCAGTAAAATACCCGTGCTTACCTCCGGAAGGCATTCCATGCAGGCTACACGGTGTCCTAAGAACCGGCCAAACGAACGCTGTAAATTTCTCCTCCTCCAAGGGCCGCTCTCCTTCCACACCCTCCTTCTCGAAGGCTCACACTTTCTCTGCTTTCAGAGAGATGTTTTTCAAGCATCCCGTGTGGGGACCCAGGCGACAGCAGCGTGCAGAAGCCCAACCCCAGCGGTAATCCCGGGCGGAAAGTGAGCGGGAAGAAACGTGCCAGACAAATGCACCAAGGAGGAGGCCTCATGCCTGATTTTCCAGCGTGGGGTGGAGGCCAAGCACGGGACCTTGGGGGAGTCCAGCAGGTCCTCTGAAAAGGCCTCACGGGGACTATTCAAGCCCAGGAGCCTCACTGGAACCCAGCAGGCAGGGACAGGCCCCAGCAGCGATCTCGCTTGTTTGTGACACAAACACAGGCTGAGTTGTCAACGCGGCCCTTCCTTCCACCCCCTCATTTAGCCTCAGACTAAACACCATCTGTCCTGGACCTGAATTGGTGTCCAAGACGCAGCTGTGTGAAGTAAAACGAGCCCTGGCTTTGGAGTAGAAGATATAAAGGTGGGATTCAGCCGGACACTGAACAGGATTGCTGTGTACAGTTGTTCAACTTGTGCACTGAATAAGGGCGCCTGAGGGGATGAGAGGAATCTATCAAGTGCTCTGCTTACCAAGCCACGATCACCCAGAGGGGCACATTTTTCTAGTACACACAAAGGTACTCTAGGGGCTAGCAGAACTCCTGACCGTGAACCTGAATTTCTGCCTTCGTAATGACCCACCTAATTTCTCCTACAGAGATATGGGGAGGATGTAGTCATAATCTGTATGAACACACCTAATATTATTTGTAGTGAATTATTGTTATTTATTTATACAAAGTCTTGTTCCACAAAGGTTTGAAGGCAGATGATGAAATTACATGCAGTTATTTAACTATTTCTATTTAGAACATATGAATACATGCAGCTTTATACCCCGAATTAATGGGGGAAGGCACATAGGAGGCACACGCACCACTACTTCCCTTCCCGTGCCTGTGGCAGACATCACGAATCAATGCAATCCATGGTGCACATCATCCATGTTTTGAAAGTCAGGGTCCACCTTGGTACAGAGGTGAAAAAATGGGCACAGGGTTGCATCTTACCTGCTACACAGTAGGTGCTCAATAAATGGTCGTTACTAAAACTTGCAGCCAGTAGCAGGGGGCAGAGGAAGTAAGCTGGATGTGTCAGTTGTAGCCCTGAGCTTCGTGGTGGGCAAAACAAAGAACTAAACAGTCAGGCGTGCACATCGATGTGCGCACACACACACATACACACACACACACACACACAGTATCCATTACTACCAAATTAAACCGGTTTCTCAGACTTCATGCAAATTGCCTACATTGAATTTTGTGTGACTCTTTCCCATGACTCAGACACCATCCCCAGCAGCAGCCTGGAATAAGCACACGGGCAGGTTTTGGTGGGTGACTCCACGTAGAGATCCAAGCAGAGCGCAAGGAAGGCCCGTGTAAACCCTGTCCCCATCCATCCCCAGCTCATGGGAAGGAGGCCGGCCTAACAGGAGCCAAACTTCCTACTCACTTTCTGGGATCAGGAAGTAGAGCTTCAAGTGCCCTCAAGTCCTTCTCTAGATGAGGAAGCCAAGACTCTGGGGAGTGAGGAGGAGGCCTGGGGCCCCACCTCCGAGCCAAGGAGCATTTCTGCACAGCCTTCCCAATGGTTGCCAAGCTCCCAGTGGTGGTGCTTCCTGGTCTAGCTTGGCCCATCAGCAGGCTGGATGATCAGCTCCAAGTCCATGGCCCAGCACCCCCCCACCCACCCAAAGAACACCCACTGGGAACTGCACCATTGGAATGTAAGGCTTTGGGCTGTGCTACCCCAAGAAACCCCTTTGCTGACGCAAACACCCGTGGGAACAAGGATCCAGAGGGCGGGCCTAAGGCTTGGTGGGGGTGTCAGGAACATTTAAGCAGACCTTCAAGGACAGGCTCTTCCTGCCCTGTGGCTTGTTGGGACAGAGAAAACACAAGCTCTGGGGTCCACCACACCTCCGTTCCCAAACGCTCACCCTGCTGGCAGCTAGCTGCATCCTTGAGAAAGTCACTAGCCTCCTCTGAGCTGTCTTTTGCCCATCTGTAAAGTCAGCTTAGTAACTGAGCCCCTCGTGGGGTTGTGGCGAGGGCTGAACGAGATGAAGTACTTCACTATCATCACCAAAGCTAACTGATTTGTGGGTGCTGGGCAGACTATGGGCTGGGATGCGACTGCTCGGAGCTCGGAGTTTGAATCCTGGCTCTGATGCTTCTGGCCAGGGAACGTTCTGAGCCTCAGTTTCCCCAAGCACTAATGGGAGCACCCTGTAAGAATGCAATTCCAGTTGGGCCCCCAGAAGCTGGAAGCTCAGGGGAGCCCATAATTTGTATGAAGGGAGGCAGGCCCCAAGAGGGCTCACCAGCATCTCCCCTCCCGGGCCCGGGCCCGGGGAATGTGTAGGAGGGAGGTCCAGGGAGGGGGCCCTGGAGCTGGGAGGAATAGCCCTGGCAGGCGGGCAACAGCGGTGACCCAGGAGGGAGGGAGAGCATTGCTCCGAACTCATCACTCAGCAAGCTGTCTCCCCTCCAGCCCCGGAACCCCGGCGGCCTGTCCTCCCCACTTCCTGCGTGCTGGGTCAATATTGTGATTTCCACCGTGCCGCCCGCCTGGGACGGCCTGGCCCTGCACACCGCCCAGGGTCACGGGGCTGGGGGGAGACAGGGGTATGGAGAGGTCACTCGCTGCCCGGAAGATGACTCAGGTCCTGAAGGCTGCAGGCGGTGTGGCCGAAAGCCAGGAGCCCCCACGCAGCCTTACCTCCACCATCCTCTCCCGGTCCACGAAGGCAGGGGCTGCCTGCCATGGTGGGGGAGGCCCAGAAACCCCACTATGTCAGAGCTGGTACGGCACCTTCTCAAGGCCTATGAGCTCCTCCTGTGAAAATGGACCAAGGCCTGGAGAGGAACAGGGCTCGTCCCAGGGCACATGAAGAGGGTGCTGCTAAAACAGGACGTGAGTCGCATCTCCTAACATCAGATCCAGACCAAACCCCCTCTCTTCCCTTCCCTTCCCACATTGGTCTACTTACTGTCCTTTCTGGTCATGTTCATGACTTGTTTCCTCCCATACCTCTGCAGGAGCTGGGCAGAGAGCGAGGCCAACTGGCCAAGGAACATCACTGGGCTTCTCCGGGGGCAAGCGGCCATCAAGAGGACACTGTTTGGGACACACAGACTGGTAGTTATGGAAACAGTGGACCTGTGGTTTCATTCCCACCTTGTGAGCTCATCATGCCAAGACTCCATGAGGTCTGCACCTCCTCCTGGAGCCCTCACTGTCCTCCAGAGCAATCCCACTGTTCCCCGGTCACGCCACCTCCAACTCCTACGTCGGCATCCCCGAGTAGAATAGGAAATCCTGGGGGAAGGGGCCCCGGCCGTCTCACCTCCAAAGCCCAGGGCCCCGCCTATGACTGAAGCCATCCCCAGAGCTCAGCGGACAGCAGCCAAATGAAGGAAGGAGCAGCTGAATGAATGGGCTCGTGTCCTGTCTCCCCCCATCACATGATCTCCATGGGGCCAACACGCTACTCCTCCCAGGATCACCTCTCCCAGAACCTCTTATTCTTCTTCCCCTGGCTCCCTCTACCCTTCCTTTATTTCTGCATTCAGCTGTCACTTCCTCCTGGAAGCCCTCCCTGACTGGCATGCCAAGACCACACTAGCTGGCCCTGTTCTGAGTACCTTATACTCCCTTGTCAATGTTCTTATTCCAGGGAAGATAGTGGCTTCTTTAATGGTCTTCCCTTCTAGGCTGAACTAAGACTTGAGTTCCCATCTGTGAGTGTGGCAGTTGTCTGATTGTGTCTCTCTAGCTCAGGACCTAGTGCAGAGCTGGTGCATGATGGATGGATGGATGGATGGATGGATGAATGGATTTCTCCTAGAATCTGGCCCACACCGGGAGTTCATTAAATGCTGGGAGTCGGCGATGCTGGTGATGGCAGTAGTGGCTGGGGTGGGTGTCTCTTGTGCTTTTCTGTCCAGCAGCCCCCATATCCCATCCTTTGTCCAATATCAACTGCCCCATCTCCTTTGGGAAATGCCCCTCCTTCTCAGCAAGACTCCACCTATCACTAAATCTCAACACCCTCCCTACCTGACCCCAACTTGCTCAATGATCATAACCCATTTCCCTGCTCCAAGAGTGGGCACAGGACCCAAACAAAGCCAGTCCAAGTCCCTCCTTGAGGCCGATGTGGATCCCAAGAGAAGGCAACCCTCTTGTTTTGGACAGGGGTTGCCAAGCTAGGCTACTTCCGCCCAAGCTCCTAGGCCCCTAGAGGGAGAGGAGACCAACCTCAAAGGGGAGCAGAAGTGGGTGACGGACAGAGAATCCCGAGGCCTACTTCTGGCCCCCTCCTCCCATCTCCCACGGCCAGGCCATTTCCCAGACCCTGACGTTCCCTCTTTCACTGGAGCCACGTGATGCAATCTTTTCCAACTTGCACTTGGGGAGAACTTGGAATACCCCAGAACCAAGGAGAAGACAACGAGAAGAACAGGGTGAGTCCAAGTAGAGACACAGATACTGAGCAGTGCTTGGCCAGCAGACTCAGGGGGGTGACAGGGTCTCCTACTAAGGGCATACCAGTGACCCTGCAGCCCTCTGTGGGTCGGCCGAAGGGCAAAGGTTTTGCAGGGGAGGGATAGGCTATGGTGGGTTTGGTGCACTTCCCTGCCAATGACAGAAACCCAGCTCAGACTGGCTTATGAAGCAGGAAGTGGGGTTCATCAGCTCTTATGGCTCAAAGGTCCTTGGATCTCTCGCTGTAGATGTGGCTGTATCCAGGTACTCAAACACAGTGGTCAGGAGTCTTCTCTCTGGCTTTCGCCCGCTCTCCGCAGCTCGCCACTCTGCTGCCCTCGGCTTGGATTCATCCTAGGCAGGCTCTCCTCTAAAGACGACAGCTTGGGGCTTCCATCCCAACAGCATCCTCAACTGAAAGAGAGCACTTTCCTCCCCGTTGCTACAGCAAAACTCCCAGAGTTGAAGCTCATTGGCTGTGAGTCAGTCTCATGCCGACCTCTAAAGAACCCTGCAATGAGGGGACCGTGAGCCTCTCATTGGCCGGGCCGATGCCACAAGTCCACCCTGCGGTGAGCCTGCCCAGAGCAGTGACCCAGAGCAATCAACGAGTGGGGGCTCCCAAAGGGTGTTCCTGCTGGGCTGGCAGAAGATGTCCACGATCCTCGGGAAGAGGTCTTTGGCTGGAAGCTGTTCCCCACAGGCATGAAGACCGGAGGGGGAGAAGAGGGGCTCTTTGGGGGAAACGATATCATCCTTCTTGGCTAGGTTGGTCTTTGGAGGAGGGGGAACGTCCCCCTTGAAAGCAAGAGGATGGATGGGAGGACTTCTCGGTTACTCCCAGCCCTGGAAGCCTCTGGTCCGGAGCTGTGACGCCAATTGTCTGCAGCCAGACACATTCCTGGACGTGGATGCAGGGTGGGAGGCCAGCATCGCGCATCTAGAAGCATCTCCGGGTCTCACATCTGCATGCTCCAAACATGTACCTTGGGCTCCCACATCTGCACACCCCAGACACGCACCTCCAGCTCCCACACCTGCACCCTCCAAACATGGGCCCCAGGAGAAAAGCGCAGCCTTAATCTGCCCAGGATACCTGAGTTGGGCCGTTTGTGGGACAAAGCTGGTGGCTTCTGGATTGTTGGGGGAAGGCCAACTACTCCCAGGAGTAGTCTCCAGGGACCCCTCATACGGGGCTGCATGTGGGGGTGCTCAGGAACCCCCTGTTCCTGTGCTTGGATTAAAATAGGGAAATGCTCTCCTGTCACGTGAAGGCGGTCACGGTCCTTGTACTTCACCGTGACCCCTGTGCCTCACCTCCATGACACGCAGAAGCCCCGGCCTAGTTTCCATAACCTCGGCTCTCCCCTAGAATGCCCGGCTTCCCTTGCTCCTCTCAGCTGTAAAGCCAAGAGCAGACACTTCATCAGAGGAGCTGTGCCCCTTTTTGTGACTGAGACACAAGGTTCAGACTCAGTTTCCTCAAGTGCATGACAGGGGGAGAAGACTTCCCTGCGAGTCCCTTGGGGACATTAGGACCATCCAACAGACTGCAGCTATGACCATGCTTCGGAAAGGCGAAAGCCTGTAACCAGGGCACAGTGAGCTGATTCCCCCGTGGACTCCCGGGGGAGGTTTGGAATCCTTCCATGCACCATCTTTGGAGCCGGGGGAACCTGTATCTGGTCTAGAGGCAGGAGAATGGACTAAACAATGTCTTGAAATCCTTCCAAGGCTTCCGGCGTTTCGGCCAGCCTGGAGATGATGTGGTCAGACTTTAAATTCCCACCAGTCCGGTCCCCCAGCCCCATTGGCATCTCTCCAACATGTGTGGAGCGTACCCTATGAGCTCAGAAAACGCGTGCCTGCAGAGCAGAAGGCCACAAGTGACACTTTCTCCTGCTTTCCCGTCCATTCTGCTGGTTGGGGCCTTAGACCCTCCTCCGCCCTCCCCCACAGACCCACACACTTCTCACCACAGGCTTGGTTACTAGCCGGGTCCAAACCTCTCTCTCTTTCTCTCTTTCTGGGGTGACCTACCAGCCTCCTCGGCCTGCCCGCATCCGTTCCTGCAGCCCCAGCATCCTTCTCCATAGAGCAGCCAGAGGGATTCAACAAAACAACAAACACATAAACAAAAAAAATACATAATATCACAATGATAGCAATCTCTCCCAGTGGCTTCCCACTACTCAGAAAAAATATCCGAACTCTTAATCAAAGAAAAAAAGATGATCTGATGTTTCTTTTTTTAAGTGGTAAAAGACACATCACATAAAACTGTATCCCGTAACCATTTTTTTTTCAAAGCTTTTATTTATTTGAGACAATGTATGTGAGAGAAAGCAAGCATAAGTGGGAGGGGGGGGGAGGGGGAGGGGAGAAAGAAAAAAAGAAGCAGACTCCCCGCCGAGCAGGAAGCCCAATGCGGGGCTCGATCCCAGGACCCTGGGATCATGACCTGAGCCAAAGGCAGAGGTTTTAACCCCCTGAGCCACCCAGGCACCCCATTATAATGGCTTTTCAGTGTATAATTCAGTTGTGTTAAGTATATTCAGACTGTTGTGCTCCCAGACTTCAGACCATCTTCATCTTCTACAATGGAGCCTCCATTCCTGTAGAACAAACAACAGCTCCCATTCCCCTCAGTCTCCTCTTTGTCTTTCTGGATTTGGCAAGCCCGGGTCCTCATGGCGGTGCGATTTCACGGGATGTGTCTTTTCGTGACTGGCTTGTTTCCTTTCTCAGAATGTCCTCAAGGTCCATCTGTGTTGTAGCGCGTGTGAGACGCCTTCCTGGCTGAGGCTGCATATGCTCCCTTGGATGGCTGCTCTGTTTTGTTTCTCCACTCATCCGTCAGTGGACATTCAGGCTTCTTCTACCCATTGGCTATTGTGAACGATGCAGTGTGTTGATAAAGGAAGTAGCTGTATTGTGTGGGATTCCTCTGTATCACAGGGCACCTGTCATCCCTGCCAGCCCTGCACGCTAGTGGCACATCCCCCAATCCTTGGGACAACCAAAAAGTATTCACCAGGAAAGGTGGTGCACCCCTGGCTGAGAGCCATCAGCCCTGCTCACCTCCCCTGCCTCGTCTCACACAGCCTTCCCCCCACAGCTCATCGCCCCAGCTACTCTGGCCTTTCTGTTCCTCAGTCGTGCCAACATTGGTCTCACCACAGGGCCTTTGCACTTGCCATCCTTCTGCCTTGCATGCCCTTCGAATAGACTCTCACATGACAGATCTCAGTCTTCAGGTCTCAGTTCAAATATTACCTCCCTAGGGAGCCCTTCTTAGACTTCCCCACCTTAGGAAGCCACCTTGCTCTCTCTCACACGACCCTGTGTGTTGTTGCTTTTCACCATCTGAAATTACCTTCTTTGTTGTTGGCCTGTTCACTGTCTTTCCATCAGAAACAGGATCCCTAAGAGCAGACCTTCTCTTTCTCCTTCTTTTATATCACCCTAATAGCTAGGGCCATGCCAGGGGCAGAATGCCTGTTGACAGTCTGAATGGCTGCTGGAAGATCACCCATGCTTGCCACTGCGGTGTCCACAGAGGGGACTGTGAGGCCCAGAAAAGGGAAAGACTTAATCAAGGTCATACAAGGTCAGTCCCTGGCTTTGTGACCCCAACCTGGTGCTCCTTCTCCCACCTCGCACACCTGGAGAATCGCTGTGCCAAGGCTGGCAGCCGAACAGCGAAAACCGCAGGCTGCCGATCCGTGTGGGAAGCGGCCCATTGTCTCCAGGCCCGGGATTTTCCCTTCTGTGTGGCTTATTCTTTGTTTGGAGACTAGATGAAACAGTTGGCCAGCGGGGAGGCTAAGCAGTATGAAAATCCCATCTTTTCGCGGCAGAACATCTTCAGCTTAGTGAGAGACTCCCAGGGGCCACGTGGACCCGAGGTCGTCTGTGACCTGCCAGTGCTCCCACACCCAGCCCCACACACTGCTGAGTGCAGACCGTGGAGCGGTCCCCCATGGGGCATTGCCCGCCACCCCCCCCTCTCTTCTCCCCTCCCACTCCACCCCCTGCCTCTCCACCCTAAAGGGGTACCGTTGAAAGTAGGTGTATCAAGTGTATGATCAATGTGTCCCCCTTTTGTTTTGTTTTTTAAAAGATTTTATTTATTTGACAGAGAGAGAGATCACAAGTAGGCAGAGAGGCAGGCAGGGGGTTGGGGAGCAGACTCCCCACGGGCAGAGAGTCTGATGTGAGTCTCGATCCCAGGACCTTGAGATCATGACCGGAGCCAAAGGCAGAGGCTTTAACCGACTGAGCCACCCAAGTGCCCCTGTGCCTTTTTGGAAAATGCCACGCCTGCCCACACATGGCTTCCTTCAGATCAGTTTCAATCCACGGAATGAGACCTCGGCCTCTTTGGTGGGCGGAGCTCTCCACATGGCTGGAAAGGATTTCTGCCGCCAGGCAGGGGAGTGTAGAGTCAGGCGAGTGTGGGTTCGTATCCCAGCCGAGCCTCCTGGAACCTGAACCAGGCGCACATTCCCGAAGCCCAGGTTTTCTTGTCTGCAGGGTGGGACTGCCTTGGGGGTGTCCGGAGGGCCGGGAAGACCGCAGAGCTCCGTTCTCTCTCACCCCCTTTGCCCGAACTCCCCGTGGAAGTTCCTCTTATTTCCATTTCCAGAGGATTGGACAAGACTCAACGGTCATTGCCTCTACAGGAAGAGAGAAATAATATGGGATAAATGCAGCAAGACCCAGAAGGAATCCAGCCCCGTTTCTGAAGCACCGAAGACAAGCCAGGTGCCGTTTTGAGCCCTCTGCGAATGAGAACAGGCAGAATGCTCACGGCCACCCTGGAAGCAAGCACTATGTTATCCCCATTTAACAGAAGAGGAAACTGAGGCAAAGAAAGGCTTACCAAATTCTCCAGGGTCCTAAGGCTAAAAGTAACCAGGCCAGGCAGCCTGAAGCCAAGACGAGAGGCCAAGTATGCAAAATTCATAAAGGCCAAAAGCCAAAGGACACAAAGGACGAGGGACACCAGAAGGATGCCCAGCCCAGCCTAGAAGGTTGGCAGCCTTTGCTCCCAGACACTGAAAGGGGAATGACTCTTTTATCTAGTGCCATCTTCTCGGGGAGGCCCCCTCACTGACTGCCCCACCTAAAATACCAGTCTTTCCCCTCCAATCTCCCCCCGCCCCGACCAATTGCTTTCCCCTGCTTTATGTCCCCCACAGTACAGAGCATCATTGGACAAAAGTTTACAGGGCTGCAGAAATGGACAGAGGCCAATTAAGACGGACCTAGTAAGGAGGGTCCCCAGAAGAGTAGGGAAGATAATAGGAAGACAACCCCACAATACACACACACACACACACACACACACACACACACACACACACCCCTTATCCCAAATAAGGATACTGGCAGTCATCCAAAAGAGCAGCCTTCCGTCCATGTGAGCATTGAACCCAGGGCCTGGTGTTCTGGGCAACAGCATGGCTGAGTCACAGTGACAATAAGTCAAGGGCAACAGGAAGCTGCCCATGTGGTGCCTACAGATCTGCAGGAAACACAGACAGGTAGATTTAGGTACCGTGGCCTTTGGTAGACAAGTTGGCCCGACCACCAGTGATGTTAGACCAAGGCCTGCCTCCACACTTTTTTGCTTATGCCATCCCTGCGTCCTGGAAGGCCATCCACCCAGCTAGCAAATATTTGTTAAGCTTCTGTTATGTACCAGGCATTGGGAAAACAACGCCAGGCCAAGGCAGATAGGGTTCTTGCCTTCACAGAGCCCTGGAATGCCTAGGAAACTCCTGTTCATTCCTCAAAACCCTATTCCAATACTCTCTCTTCAGTGTGAAGCCTTCCTGGACTCCCCCCAAATAGTAAGTCGCTTGTTTTCCTAGCATCCATTGACTTTAGTTGTAGAAGAAAGAGAAAAGGAACAACCAGACACTCACTGTGGACCAGACCCCATGCTGGTGACTTCACCGGCAATATCCCACTTTAGGCCCTCAGTGAGCCGACCAGGGAAGAGATGCTCTGCCTTTTCACTGATGAGAAAACGGGCTCAGATAGGTTTGGTCTCTGGCCTAAGGTCACACAGTCAGCCGGTGAGTAAGAAAGCAGGGACAGAGAGACCAAACGGTCACACAACAGGGTTGGCCATTATCCATGCCGGGAACACCCTGAAGACAGGGGTGGGCCTTGTGGGCATCATACACCCTGTCCGCAGGCCCCCGCACGGGCACGGTGCCCAGTGGGGGCTCCAGGTGTGGAGGGAGTGGGCGAAAGCTGCCCCGGAGCCCGGCTGGGGCTGCGTTGCCGTCCTCGGGGCCTAGGTGGCGATGTGCGCCCTCCGTCTCCCCAGCCCCTGCAGGCATCCACCTTCAGCTCCCGGATCCCTGGCCTGGAGAGGCCACTGTCTCCTTGCCCCAGTTACCTCTGCCTGGCAGCCTCCTGCTCTGGGGTCCCCCCCTTGCTGGTAGGCATCACCCCAGGAGACCCCAGGATGGACCAAATCTCCTTCCCCCTAAAATGTTGTGGAGTCGAGAGAGGGACTCACTCACTCATGGCCATGGTCAGACCCAGGAAGCCAGCTGGCTCCGATGCTGGGGTGGGGGGCTGGGGAGGGATTGCCAGGGACCCTTCCCTGCGGGGCTTCCCCTTCCCTGTTGCTCCAGGGGGCCCTCCCCACACCCTGCAAGACCAAAAAGACATCTACAAAGCTCCAGAGACCGGGACAGCCCATCTCAGTCACTCCGCAGCGTCCCACAGAGGCGGGTAGTGACAGAGGATAGGGCCACGACCTTGTCCAAAGCGCCCAGGAGTCGGGCCAGAGCCGGGGTAGAACCTAGATTTCTTGATTTGTGTTCTCAGCCGTCTCTGGCGCGTTTTGAAGCCGGTTCTCCGGGGCCTCGGGGCGACTGGAGAAAAATGCAGTCCGACCAGTTATCTGCTATACTACTAATAAAAATAACAACAACTCCCTTTCTGCCTGGATTTCAGCCTTTTACCTACATTCCCTTGCTCGTCCTCAGGCCCAGACCCCCCAGGGGAGATGGGTGCCACCGCCCCCTCTCATTTCAGTGATGCCTGCAGAGGAGGGAATCACACGGGTTCCAGCTCCCTGGCCTGGGATCCCACCCCAGGGAGGGATGAAGGTGGCGGGGAGGCAAGGAGGGGGAGGAGATGAGATTTGGGGGGAGGGGCCAACTTGTGAAGTATAGACCAGGGGGTGCTCCGAATGCTCCTCCCCTACCAGACGGCTCTACACTGCCCCCCCACCCAAACCTCTCTCAAAGGAGCAGCCAGGCTCTGCTGGGGCCAGACCACCTCTCCTTGCTCCCTCCCCGCCACAGACAGCCCCCACTGTCCATCACATCTGTGGTTTCCTCTGCCTGCACTTAGGCAAGCCCCTTCTGCCATCTTGGACTCAGTTTCCCCATCTGATTAACAAGTGAGTTGGGCTTCGAGTTTGGTGACCCGAGGGAACGGGAATGGCTGTGTATGGGACATCTGCCAGATGCCAGGTCACCAGGCACTGGCTTCTTCGCTGGTGTCACGGGGAGGCTGAAAGCCCATGTGGCCCAGGAGCCTCAGGGCCAAAGGACACTACATCACCACCTTCCTGGGTTCCCGAGGAACCTTCCTCAGTTGCCTTATTGGTCTAGTCTGGACGATAGACCCAATTCATAGGGCTATAAGGAGAACCCGCTGTGATGACCCACAGGATATGCTTCAAACAGCACCCACCACAGAAGCCCTCAGAAGTTAACATCGCCATTGTCACCATGGCCATCATCGTCACTGTTATCACGATCGTCACCACTGTTGTCACAACCGTCCATCCATCCTCTCCTTCTGGGCTGGTCCAGCCGCTGCAGGGATCAGCCTGTCAAGAAAGCCCCTATCCCAGCCCCAAAAAAGTCTGTGCTCCACTCCCAACTCTGCCATTACCCTGTGAGTCCCCCAAGCCACAGTGTCGTCACCAGAGAAACTGGTCAGGTAAGATCTGTGCTGAGAGTACGACATACAGCGAGATCACCCAGCCCGGTGCCCACTTGCTTCCTTCCTCCGTTATGGGATCAAAGTAAAAGTTTATGACAGAGTAGAGCGAGCACACAGTAACGCCCCAGCTAATATTTAACGAGCACTTACCGTGCGCCTGACACCAGCCTAAGGGTTTTGTTTATTTAACGTACTTCTCTCTCTTAACTGTTCTCATAGTCCTGTGAGGTGGGCAGAGACATCACCCCAACTGACAGGGAGAAACTGAGCCATGGAGAAGCAAAATGCCATTTTCTGGAGGCCTCCAGTGAGGCTTAAATCCCACCAAGAGGGAGCGTTCACGTTTCTGGAGCAGCTACTATGCGCCAAGCAGTGTTCTGTCCCCTTCCCCATGCTGGCTTCTCCAAGGCTCCCAACCATGCTACCAGGTAGCCACCATCATTGTTCCTATTTTACAGGTGACAAACAGACAGAGAGTGGTGAAGTCAGTCCTCCACGGAGCAAATGACTGAGCCAGGATTCGAACCCAGGTCTCAGTAACTCGTCTACCTGCTTCCCTGAATTACTGCAGCAGAGCCCACCTGGAGTCTGGCCGTCCCATGAGGCCTCAGCAGCACCCAGGGGACCAGGCCAGGCATCCGTGGCTCCAGGAGGCTACAGGGAGTGGGGAGGGAGGGCTTTCTTCATGTTTAGTATCCTCGAGGAGCTGGGGTGTCATGGTAAAGCTACACCCTTCTTAGGAGGGCACACAGCTTGCCTCCGCCAGCCCCACCAGTGTTCCAGACAGGCTGGGAACAGGTGCACCGGTCCCGGGCCCTGGGCTAGGTAAGGGGGGGAACTCAGTTGGCGGCAGAGCCCTGCGTGGACGAGAAGAAACCCAGCCTGTAGCCCCTTGGGCCTGGCAGGAGATTAGCAAAACAAATACCCCAGCAATCTCAATTTCAACACTTGGGGAGGGGGGCCGAGTGTCAGGACCCAGGGGGAGGGAGGGAAATGCAGAGACATTTTACCACCTAAATAACTTTCCCTCTGTTTAGTTTCACACGAACGTACACTCAAGTGCGCCCTCGCGCTCTCTCTCTCTGCCTCTTTTTACATTTTTATTTTATTTTTACAAATGCTCAAACTTTCCTGCCACAAATTATTCTTGGCCAGGTTACAAGTAGAAAGGCCGTGTGTATCCTTTCCTTGACAGAAAGAGAGGGGGGAGGAGGGAGGGCTCTTATGAAATATTTTGGTTGTGGGTTTGAGGTGGGATTTCTTCCTTACTCCCTCTCTACCTCCCAATGGTGCCTTTGCCCGGAGGGTAGGAGTGTTCGCCTCCTGGCCATAAGCAGTCTCCACACGGGTCTCGGGTCTGGATCCTTCCCCTGCCACTCCAGCTGCCCTAACGGGGTCCTGAGGCTCTGGTTTCACCAAGCCAACTTGGAATGGCATTCGGGAAGGGCAGATTGGAGCTGGCCCCGGGGACATCTCACCTCGCTCAAGCCCTGCAGTTTCCTGAGCTAGAGAGTCCTGTCTGGAGGCCTGGGGGCCACGACAGAGGTCCCCAAATTCCCCCGGGGGGGCTTGTCCTGCTCTACCCAGGACCCAAGAAAGGAGATGACCCTGGGCCCTCCCCATCACCCCGGAGCCATCCAGCTCCCCCCAGTCCTCCTCATGGCGCAGTCTCCCCCCCACTCCTGCAGACTTGGCTCCCCCCGCGCACCCCCTGCCCCAGCCTCACCTCACCCGTCTTCCCACCCCGCAGCACTGGGCTCCAGCCACGTCATTTCTCAAACACACCGAGCTTTTCCCACCTCGGGGCCTTGGCCAGTGCTCTTCCCTCTTCCCAGAACTCCCGCCCGCCACTCTCCCATGAATCGTCCTGGCCCCAGCCGGACGGCCACCTCCTCCGAAAGGCTTTTCCTGACAAGCGAGGACCTTGTCATTTGGCGTCTCAGCCCCCTGTTGGTTTTCCTCATAGGAGGCAGTTGATTGGAGATTTCTTTGTCCGTGTTCTTCTTTTTCACTGGTCCTCTTCCTCCACGAGAACAAACAGCCCCAGGAGGGAGGGACAGAGCAAATGGACAATTGAAGGACTCAGGGAGGCCCGAAGGCCGGACCGATGTTCCTCTCCTTCCACGGGCACCCTTAACCCCTGGCTGTCCACGGCTGTCTTCTGTGAGGGCTGCTTTTCCCCAGGCTGGTAGAACGTGCCGGTCTAAAGGCACCTGGTGTCCCCCAGTCTGGTGGGGGTCTCCCACTAGGATGTGGGCCCTCTTGGGACCTAACCGCATCCCCCAAAACATTTCCGAGCCATTTCTTATAAAAGCAAAATCACACAGCCATGACCATGGGACTGAGTGCGCTGGGGCCTCAGGGACAGGCCACGCTGACTCGGTGAGACAGAAGTTACAAGAATCACGCAGGTTCCTTAGAGGGCGTGATAAACTTCTTCTTTTTTTTTTTTTTTTAAAGATTTTATTTATTTATTTGACAGAGAGAGATCACAAGTAGGCAGAGAGGCAGGCAGAGAGAGAGAGAGGAGGAAGCAGGCTCCCTGCTGAGCAGAGAGCCCGATGTGGGACTCGATCCCAGGACCCTGAGATCATGACCTGAGCCGAAAGCAGAGGCTTAACCCACTGAGCCACCCAGGCGCCCAAACTTTTTTTTTTTTTTTTTTAAATATTTTATTTATTTATTTGACAGAGAGAGAGAGATCACAAGTAGGATGAGCAACAGGCGGGGAGGGGCAGGATCCCTGCTGAGCAGAGAGCACGAGGCAGGGCTCGATCCCAGGACCCTGAGATCATGACCTGAGCCGAAGGCAGAGGCTTAACCCACTGAGCCACCCAGGTGCCCCGGTGTTATGAACTTCTTCTTTTTTTTTTTTAAAAAAAGATTTTATTTATTTATTTGAGAGAGAGACAGTGAGAGAGAGCATGAGCTAGGAGGTCAGAGAGAGAAGCAGACTCCCCGTGGAGCTGGGAGCCCAATGCGGGACTTGATCCCGGGACTCCGGTCACATGACCTGAGCCGAAGGCAGTCGTCCAACCAACTGAGCCACCCAGGCGTCCCTGTGTTGAACTTCTTAACGCTCACAACGCTCATCCTCTTGGAGGGGCTGTGGGGGCAGAGACTCTAGCACCCCTGCGTCCCTCTGTCCCTCCGACAGATGAGGGGACAGGGCTGGGCGGGGTGACCCACGGTACCCAGAACACCCTCATCTGCACCTCTCAGCACCATCACGGGGGCTGTCACCCTTCCCCAGAGGCGCAGGCCAGACGCTTAGGAGGCCTCTATGAGGCCTCTTATGCCTCTATGCCTCCCTCCCCCTCAAGTCCACATCCAAACAGACGGACTCCTGCAGGGGGGCCTGCCTCCCAGCGCACCACGCCTCTCCCCTCCCTCTGCTCCTCCCGCTCTGCAAACGTGTCCCGGGCTTAACTGTTATCAGCCTGAGCTTGTTCGGCCCCAGAACAGCAGGCAAGACGGTGGCCCCTGCCTCCACCCTGAGAATTGTGTCATCTTATTAGCAACGAATGAGTTTACGAAGCTCTGCGGTATATCATTATCCTCTGATTTTATTGATTAGCAGCTTGAGGTTGGAACTTTCTTATCCCTTAATGGAAACCCTGCTGCTCCTCTCCCACCAATTACTGTGGAAATTAACAGCTACTTACATCTGCTGGAGCTCACGAGCCATCATTTGGGGGCCAAGGACGTGTGAACCATGAGGCATAAAACCGTATGTCTTCACACGGGGTGTCCAGCCGGCCCCCTGGCCAGCACCCACTTGCCCTCGCTGTGGCCTTCGGAGGGCTGCCTGGTTGCGTGGGAGGAGGGGAGTCTGGTGTCCCCGCTTGAATGGATTCGTCAGCACTCTCTCATCCGGGGCCAGAGGAGCGGAGTGTGTGGGCTGTGGGGAGAGGAGCGAGAAGGGATCCCAGGGCAGAGGCCCCCAGACGGGAGGGAACCGTGCAGGGAGGGGGCAGAGAGGGAGTGGGGGTAGAGGAGGTACAGGGCGTCTTGGCGAAACAGCCTCTCTGCCTTGGGAGTCGTGGTGCCACATCCTTCCCATGAACCAGGCTCCTCCTGAGCTCCAGGGTCACCGGGTAGAACAGAACAGGCAAGAATACGTGTCCCCAGAAAGCCTCTAATTCTCGTGGGCAGCCATGGACAACCACAGGCGAACATCTAATAACCGTGGGGTCAGGAACGGAGAATCAATGGCACAGGAGGAAGACGAGCCAAACCTCATACGTTCACGATCCTGGGTAAGGAAGCCCTTCCTCAGCGAGTCCCCAAATCCTGTCGAGGCCAGAAAAGAAGAGACGGAGGAATTTAAAAACACATGAACATTAAGCCTTAAGGAAGAAGGCCTCGACAGAAGGGGCCGAGGGCGTGGAGGGGTGAGAGCCACGTCCAGCAGGCTCAAAGTCAGGGGGCGCCCCTGGACTGGGGTTGGACAGACAGGGGCCCGTGGACACAGCCATCCCCCGCGTTGTCCCTCTGCCCCCTCCATCCCTGCCCTGCCACTCCCCACTCCCCTGGATTGCCTGCCGTGCCCCAGCCCAGCCCTGAGAGACATACAAAGGCAGGAGTTAAGGTCTCCCAGCCCTGTGCTCGGCCTCACGGCACCATCACGGGACTCTGGGCTCTGGCCACCCCTGGCCTGGGCGGTGACTCAGCCCCAACCCCTGCACAGTCCCCCACGGAGGGGGCAGGTAGAGGGTCGCTTGGGCCCCGAGGAAGGCACCCATCCGGCTCTGCCCCAGGTCTGCCCAGGGCATCCCTCACAGTGGAAAGGGCACCACCTGTCCCTCTCCCTGGCTGCCTTCCCCAGCAATCCGCTCCCGCCTGGACATCCTGAGGGCTGCCGTGCCCTGACCCCAGAGCCTCCAGCCTCCTTGCAGACTTGCCGGGCATCATCCCTTTAGTGTTCTTCCAGGATCTGCCAAGAGACCCTCCCCAGCCCAGCAGCTCTCTCGCCTGAGGTCACACAGCCAGGAGGAGCAGTCAGGATTTGAACCCAGCTCTGGCTGGCTCTTGCCTCCTTGTTCCCTCTGCACCCGCCCACCGGTGACCAGCCTGCAGGCCATGCCCAGATCCTGCCTGAAAGCTGGACTTCTTCATTTCTTGAAACCAGAGACAAGTTGAAATTGTTGTGTTTGGGGGAGGCGGGGCTCCCAGGTCCTTAAAAACACTTAAAGAGGGGTCTAGGCGCATCAGGCAGGGAGGAAGGAGAGAGAAGCCCAGGGGCAGAGACAAAATGAGGAGGACAGAGAAACTGGAGAGCTGACCTAGAGGAATGGAGGCAGAACCAGGGCAGGAAGGCGAGTGTGGGCCTAAAGTCTCAGGAACGAGCCTGGGACCCTGCCCCCACAGGACAGGAAGCCCTCTCCACACCTGTGGCATAGAGACCCAGGCCACTCTGTGACATGGGGAAGCAGCAGAGGCCAGCCAGGCCATGCGGGAGAAAGAAGCTTCCTGCACCCTAGGGTTACCAAACCCTGCTGCCCCAGGCCAGCCTGACCTCCCCATCCACCCCTCGAAACTCCGGCCAAGCCTCCCGCTGCAGCCCCCCCGGGTGTGGAGGAGGGTGTCTCTCCAGGGAAGCAGGGAGATCAAAGGGAGGAAGAGCGGCTAAATCACCAGCATGTGCTTTCCTCCCTCTCTCCACGCACCAGAAAGCCTTCCCACAGCAGCTCCGATGTGGTTCAAGGACTCCCGGGAGGTTCCAGCCCCACGCGGCTCCTGCTAGCCGTGGCCCAGCCCCTCTGCCAGGCTCGGGCTTGCTCCCACACAGGTCTGACCCACTCTTCCCCCCCTGCCAACGCACGCATGCGCGCACTGCCGTACCCAGGCCATGCACACGCAGCAGACCCCACTCTTACCCTCCCTGCCCAAGTGGTGGCCATCTCATCCCGGAGGACAAGATGCCTGGGGCCCATGCTAGGCGGATCATCCCCCACTCCCTTCTCCCTAGAAGCTGACCTTTGTCCTGGGGAAACTGGATTGGAACAGACACCCAGGACCCTGTTGAAGGGAGAACTGGGAAACGACACGAGGGGACGCCAGCCAGTCTTCACGCCCCAGACAGAGGCTCCTGGCCATGTGCGTCAGTCTTCAACTCCTCCTACTTGCCTATAGCTTTCTGGGCAGTGGTGGCCTGATGCCATGCAGGGAGCACAGCGTGGAGCTTGCTTTGATGCCAGCTTGACCATGTCTGTGTGGCCTTGGGAGACTCACTGAACCTCTCTGAGCCTCAGAGTCCTCATGGATAATTATAGAGGAGCCAGGCATATAGGAAATACTGCTCTCCTACACCCCGTTCAAAAGGGCTCTTCCCACATCTCGGGGTGATCGGAACCATTAACAACAGGGACCCTGACTCGTCTAAGTTTGGTACCTGCACCGTCTCATTCAGGGGCCACAGCCGCCCTGTAAGGGAGGGACTGTTATGATTTTTACTTTGCAGATGAGATGGCACCACTCAAGTGGTTGACATTGACTTCGGCGTCCAAGGTCACACCAAGATGCAAACCCAGGTCTGTCCGACATGAACAGCCACGTGCCCTCACTCGACCTCCAGGACTGTTCCCGCAGCTCATCTCTGCCCGCCTTCAACTTAACCTTCATGCCCCATCTCCACCCTGGGGCACAGCATGTGACTGGCCCCATTGCTTGAGTCCTCTGACCACATCAGTGTGTTTGCATACGTGGACACACCCGAGCAAATGCACCATGTGGCCCCCACTTAAGCATGGCTCCGGATGCTCTCCAAACGCCGATGGCTCTGACATTGGTCTCTTCAGCTCCGGGTGTGGGTTATCAAATCCCCTGGGGTCCAGTAATTATGTCAAACTCAGCATCTCTGAAACGGGGCTCCCCTTCCCCCCCAGTCCCTCCCCCCAGCTAAGGCACCATCATCAGTGATCACCCTCACACATCAGCCTCCTCACTGGTCTCCCTGCCTCCCTCTTAGTCCTGAGTGATCCTGCTTCAAGTCCTGCCATAGCTCCCCTGTTACTCAGAGCAAAAGCCAAAGCTCCCCACACAAAATCCTGTGGCCTGTGACTTTGCTGACTCCCTTCTTCCCATTCACTCCATTCCAGCCATACTGGCTTCTCTGCTATCCCAGGAACACCCTAAGCACATTCCCACCTCGGGGCCTTTGCACCTGCTACACCCTTGCCTGGGACATCCTTCCTCCAGATGGCCACAGGTCTCCCCACCTCTCACCCCTCAGGTCTGTTGTCCCTCAATTGTTCTGCCAGGGAGGCCCTCGTGACCAACCACTTAAAATAACCCTCCCAGCCCCACGGTCCCTCTCCCCCTCACCCTGTTTAACTATTTCCCTAGCACTTGTCACCCCCTGGCAAGAAACTAATTTGCATATTCGTTTAATGCCTGTCTCGGTCGCAGGAGAGCATGTGCTCCTGTGAGATCAGGACTCTCTGTCGGTTCATCCGCTATTCATGCTCAGAGCCTAGAACAGTGCCTGGCCCACGGGAGACCTTCAGTAAATATCTTTGCAGGAAGGGAGGGAGGAAGGGAAGGGGAAGGTAGCAGAGTGGAGACTGAGGAAAGGAGAGTGGGAAGAGAAAGGGAAAAGGGGAGGAAAGGGACATGCACGGGAGCAGACATGGGACAGATACACAGCTGTGGTCAAGCATTCAGAGACGGATGGGTCAGACCCCCAAACACACACACACACACACACACACAAATGTATCCCCAAATATATATTTACACACCTATCCACCCTTACACATATGCATATCACACAGAGCCCCTTAGCAGCACTCTGTTCTGGCCCCGCACTCCTCCACCCCCTCCACCCCACCCCTGCTCTACACTCCTTCCCAGGCAGGGAGAGACGCTTCTCCAGGTGCCGTCACTGAGTGGGACAGGAAACCACCAGCTCTTTTTCAAAGTCTCCCTTGTAATCTGCTCCTGGATCAGTGCTCACAACGGCACTGTCCCTGGCCTGAGGGCGGGACCCCTCACCTTCTCCCAGGAAGTCCCACCGAGTCCCCCCCACCCCAGTCCCAGCTCAGCTGTGGCTCCTTCCCCTTCCCCTGACCAGTATAACCTGCTCAGCTGAATTCTTGCTGGGCATTTTCAAACAATTCCAATTATTTGGGGGGAGGAGTGAGACTGTGACTCCCAGGAGGGGCTTGCTGGGAGGGGAGAGAGAAAAGGGGTCCCCCTTCAAGATGAGGAAGCCTCTAAGTTGCTTGTTCTGGGACCAAGCATCCCAGCCCTGCCCCACCCCCACAGCTTCAGTTCTCTGAAAACACCAGATTGGAACCTCCAGGGCTTTGCACCAGCAGAACCTCCTGCCTTGAAAGTCCTCTCATCACTTCCCCGCCTAGCAAACTCCTCCACATCCTCCAAGGTGCCTGACACCTTCTGCCTGTCCTCAGCTCTCTGTTGTCCTCGCCTGCTTAGGCGTCTGGGTCTCCTGCTAGAGGGGGGTCTTTGAGGGCAGAGAGCGCCATGACGCATCCAAACTGGCTGCAGATCCCAGCACGGGCCTGGCTCAGAGCATAGGCCCCGGACATTTGTTCTCAGGAGTGGGAGAAGGGGATGGGAAGAGCAGGCGGAGGTCCGGACCAGCTGCCAGAGTCTTAGGTCACTCACTGCTTTGCTTGTGGTCTTGGGGAAGTCACCCACCCTCTCTGGCCTGCCATCCTTATCAGCCCAGGCTTCCAGAGGCCGGTGAAGGGCTAAGAGATGACCCTGACCCCAAAGGGAGAGGGCGGTGCCTTGAGGAAGCTGTCCTGGCCAGGTGGCCAGGTGCGAGCCAGGTGCTGCCCTCGGGGTTGAGGGAGTGGCCAGACAGAGCAGAAGGGAGAGAGAGAGAGAGAGAGAGAGAGAGAGTGGGAAGGCTGGAGCTCCCCACTCACCGCGGCCCTCCCCCCATTGCCAGCACTGTGGCTGCAGGCGCCCATCCCTGAGACCACCGTCACTCTCTCGGGGACTGCCACTGTCTCACCCATGACTGTGCCAGCACCACCAGCACGGTCGTGGGCACCCACACCGCCCTGTCTGCACACACACGGGCTTCTGTTCTCCCAAGCGGAGCAGCACCCAGCCCATCTCGGTTCCCCTATCACCCAGCAGGGATCCTGGCCCATCCTGGAGCAACATGTTGTAGGCAGAAGGGAGCACCCCATGGTTCGGGACCATGCTCTTGAGCAGGCCTTATCCATAGACAAAGCTGGAACAACACAGGGCCACAAACTGAACGATTTCTCTCCAGGTCCCTGTGGTGTTCTATGGGAGCTGGGGCGAGCCTCCAGCCTGAATTCCCAGGGCTCACAGAGTGTCCGAGAGGCCAAGTCACAAGGAGAACTCAGAGAGCAAAGCCCCCAGCCTCAGTTTCTCTGCTGCGATAAGGGGGACCATGTTCCTGCCTCTCAAGGCTGTTGGGAGAAGGAAGGGAGTGAGAGCAGAGAAGGCCTCCAGCCCAGGACCTGGCATCTGACAGGGGACATCCCCCAGCACCGCATGGTTGAGGGCAATACGAGTGTCGGTGTTTCTCTAAGGTTAGGGCTCCGGAGTGGAGGGGGATGGATACAGCTTAAATTGCATTACTCTTGTCCCAGACACAATTCCTAGAATTATCGGCCACTCACACCAGCTCTATGACGAGGAGTCTGCATCCCCATTTTGCAGATAAGCAAATGGCGACTAGCTCAAAGCCACCCACCCAAGAGTAAAGACCCCAAGGCCTTTCGTTCCAGTGGCCCCCTCCGCAGGGCAGAGGCCTCGAGGGATGCCACGAAGCTCTCAGCACAGGTCATACCTGGTGCCTGGACCCAACGTCACCACCCTGCTAGGCAGCAGGAGACCAGAGCCTGGAAAGATCCAGCGTGGAAGCCACCTGGGAAAGGGGTCTGCACAGCTGCTTAGACTGGGGAGCCCAGTGGTGCGTGCAGTTCTCAGTCAGGATTTGGGCAACTGTGTGGATTGTGGGTTGTCCCTGCTGTGCCCCCACCCCCACGCTCCTCAGGGAGACAAGAAGAAAGATGCCAAGCCAGGCCCCACCTCCTGGACCACTTCCTCCAGAAGATTAAAGAGCCTGGGTCTCCCCCATGCCTGCCTATCCCACCATCAGTGCAGGAGCAGCTTCCTGTTTGTCGGGATGGGCGCCCGTTGCTATGGGGACAGCAGGAGGTGCCCCCTCCAGGTGGCTGATACCAGGCCCAGCCCCTCCCTGGGCCTGCCCTATCACGGCCGCAGCCTCTCCAGCAACTGGGCTGGCAGAACTGTCTGGTCTGCGATCAAAGGGGCCGCAGGCGGGCACTGCCCTGAGGCCTGGGCAAGGCACCCCTTATCTCTCCCAGGCCTGGGGAACTTTCCAGACGCAGGACAGCAGGAGCCCAGCGGGGCAGGAGGGGCAGGCCGGAGTGCTTGGGAAAAACACTCCCAGGGAGTGGCGGGAGGGACTTGAAACTTGCCAGGAAAGAGGCCCAAGACTAGGGACAGGACAGGTCGGTGGCTGGTCCCTGTGGGGCTCTATGCCCACTTATTCCTCATCCTGCTGGAGCCCTAGCCAGCTGTGGAACTCAGGGCACAGCACTCCTCTTCCCCGAGCCTTGGTCTCCTCTGCTGCCAAGTGGGAAGCAAAGAAATGGTTGTGAGGGTCCCCATGTGCGAGGCCTGTAGGACACTGGTGGGTACTCGGTCATAATAATAAAGATATTAGCTACCATTTATTGAGGATAAGCCCTTAAAGTGCATTATTCTCATTTCATCCGTATGGCCACCTGAGATGTGGTCCCTACTCTCATTCACATCATACAGAAGAAAACCCTGAAGATCAAAGAGATCAGGAAATTGCTCCAAATAGCACAGATCCTAAGTGGCCAGTAAATATTAGTCCCTGAAACTGCCATTTTTTCCGTCCTATTACATTCTAGCCGAGCTCACAGCTGCCCTGACCGGTCCCTGACTCCATCTTCTCCTCTGAGTCCCTCCTACTAGGCCACCCACACAATCCTCAACTATTGGCCCATTTTTTAAAATCCATCTAATAGTAATTATTATTAATGAATGATTATTAAAGACCGATATTTGCTAGCCCTTGACCGATTAAAGACCGATATTTAATAGCCAGCAAGTGCTGAGCCCAAGGCCCTGAAACCTTTCTGACAGCCCTAGGGGGTCAGAACCATGATAAGGTATGAGGGAGTGGAGGCCCAGCGAGGGATACTTACGTGTGTGCGCACACACACACACACAATGCTCCAAATGGACTGAACTTCCAGTTCTGGAACATACTTCACTCTGCCTCCCCTCTTGGTCTTGGCCATGCTATGGTCCCCACCGGGAACAGTCCACCCACTGGCAGTCTGCGTCCAGACAGGAAGCGAGGCTCCCGGAGGACAAGGACGATGTGTTTGCCGTGCGTGGTGCACAAGCTCAGGGACCCAGGGCCGGAGCTTGGGTGGACAAGGTTTTGAGTATGGAGACCATGCAGGACTAATTAATAAGGGAATAATGACTCAGGATCTTATTCTTCTAAATCGGACGGAACCTAAAAGACCATAATCAAACCCCTGGGTTTTCCGGGTTCTCTCCCGATAAAACAATCCCAGCTCCTGAACATTTCCATATGATGATTGTCAGGACACCGAGCTTCCAGGAGGAAGGAGGGAGTGAGTAACCAGATGAATTCTTAGGTGAGTGTGTTAGGGAGCAAACAAGTCTGTGAGCTAGAGCTACAGCATGAACTAGAAGCTTCTAGAAACAGCTAAGTAAATGGATGAATAGAAAAAGGAGTGAGTGCATGCATGGGGTGGAAGGAAGAGGAAATACAAGAAACCCCAGCAGGGTCAAGTACATGAGAACAGGTCAGTGGGCTTCTCAGGGGGACCCCCGAGCCTCCGTCCAGGGACCCCAGAACCACAGGCTCTACAAGGTTGGCAAACTACGGCTCACCAGCCAAATTAGACCCACTTGTGAATCAAGTTTTATCAGAACACATTTTTTTTTTTAACCTCATTCTTTTTGATGTCTTGCGTATGGTTTCTTTCATTCTACAACAGCAGAACTGAGTAGTTGTAACCCTGACCGTATGACCTACGGAGCCTAAAATCTTTTCCACCTGGCCCTTTTATAGGCAAAGTTGGCCCATCTCTTGCTGGAGGGACGTGAACAGGCCTCCTGCCTGGGCTCCTCTCAATGCTGGCCGGAATCCTCCGTGCCTTCAGAGGGTCCTTGGGAGCCCACCTGCATGGCTCTGGGCCTGGGCCCTCCCCCCAACTCTAGGCAGCCCTTCTTGCTCTGGGCCATCTCAGGCCATCAAGAGCTCTTCCTTCCGCTGAGTGGAAATGTTCTGTCCTCTTTCTTGTCCCCACCCTCAACCCGACCTCCCGCCTTGACCGCGGGTGTTTACCCTGACCTCTGCCCCATGTCTCGTTCCCCACCAGCCAGGACAGCTCAGGCCCGGCTGGATCCATTTCTCAACCAGGGAGGCAAGTGAGTCACCGAGTCCAGAGAGGGGACATCTGCTGGGCTCCAGCCTTCAGCTAATCTCACTAATTCTGCAAAAGGGGCCCAAAGCCACCCCTGCTGCTTCGTGTATGCACTTGGACATGCACTTGGACATGGCGTGGAAGCCAGCAGGCAGGAGAGGATATTCACTCGCCGAGAACTGTGGTGTGTTTGGGACCCGAGTGTTTATTTCAAGTTGGGTTTTGTCTTCAGTTCCTAGGATCATTTCCCAAAAGAGCCGAAGAAATCTAGCTTCGACTGTGCACGTGCACAGGGAGGCATAGAGGTTCTCATTGGACCCCACACAGATTTCTGGGGCCTGCTTTACAGAGAGGAACACACCCAAGTCGTCCAGGAACCATTCCAGGGTTTTCCTGTTGCCTCTCTCATTCTGGAAACATCTAGAATCATTTAAGAACCATACAAGCCTCGATGGGTGGCTTTGCCCCCATTTCCACTGTGCTCCACTGACACTAGCCCCATCCCACAGGTGCAAAAACCAACACATGCCACATGCCTGGACTCAGGACTCAGACCTCAGTAAGCACGTCACAGATGAGTGGGCACCCAGGCGGAGGAGAAGGGTGTGGAGAGGCAGGCTGCAGGGTTACAGAGCACAAGTCCTGAGATCCAGAACCCAGTGGGAAGAAGGAAAGGCATTCCAGGAGGGGGTAGCATGGGCAAAGCTGTGAGGTCCCAGGAGCTTCCTTCCCCACAGACTCTAAATGGGTGTTTTTTTCCCCTCTATTCAATGCACCCATTGCCTCTCTAATTATGACTGCATGGAAAGGGACCAGAGATTTGGGAAGAAGAGTGGGGAGAGAGACATAAAGAGGAGGGAGAGCCTAGTAGTTACAAACACAGGCTCTGGAAACAGACAGGCTGGGCACACACCTGGCATCACTGCTTTTCAGCGGGCCTCAATGGACTCGTCCGTCCAATGGGGCTCGTGATGCTGAGCTCACAGCTTTTTTAGGGCAAAATGAGGTAATGCGTGTCAGACACTGGGCCCGGGGTCTGGCATGGGCCCGGCACTTGGCCAGCGGACACCCTTTCCATCCCCCACGGACCCGGCAATGCTTATCACTTGCAATTTGAATGGAGAGCTTCTCCCGAGCGCCCGAGTTGGGTGATGTCTAGTCATCCTGGTGTGAACCCTCCACCATCCCCAGGCTGACCCCGCGAGCTCCGGGAGGGGGCCGCGCCGCCGCGAGAGCGTACCTGGCCTGCGTCTGCCCCCGTGGCGTCACCTGCGCACATTAATGAAAAATTCACGGCGCGGAGCAGAGCCAGGCCAGACCAGGAAATTGCAAAGTCGCGGGCGCGTTACCTCAGCCCCGCTGCACACGCTCTGCTTTTATAGCTCCACGTGTAATAACATAAAAGCATAATTTATTAAAGTATCACTTTAAGTGGGGATGGCAGGAGGGGGTCCGTGCCCAGGGGGCCGTCAGTGCCCCGTAGGCTGGAGATGCCAAGGGAGGGGGCGGGGCGTCTCCAAGCTCGCCAGCTGCCTGCCCATCACCGCTCACCGCGCAGTCGCTGCCGGGGCAGGGAAGCGTCCAGGAGCTGTGGGCAACAGAGGCGGCGTCGCCTGGACACGTGAGCCAGGCTGTGTGGGGCTGACTGTCTGTGTGACCGGGATGGATCAGTTGTCCACTCGGAGCTACAGTTTCCTCATCTGTAAATGAAAGGGTTGCAGTGAGACCCCGAGTCCCTCATTAGCAGCTCTCCTACTAGGCCTGCTGTTCCCAGAGTGAAAGAGGCTTCCAGGCACTGAGCCGTGCCAGGAAATGACCCTGGGATTGCCTCATTAAACACGGAGGGGTATTTACACTGGGAGAAACAAATATTTATTTCTGGACCAAAGTAGGAGGAAGGTCTTTGGAACCCCAGTCGTGTAGCCGACTCAGCCCTGCTTGGGAGGAAGGGACCAGGTGGGGAGGGGAAGGGGGAGGAGGGGGCAGGAGGGAAGATGCAGGGATGGAGGAAGGGCTGGGAGTCCCGCAAGCCTGGGTTCAGATCCCAACTCTGCTGCCACCCAGTGTTGTGATCCTGAGCATGGGTCCTCGTGCCGCTGCGCCTCTGGGTCCTCCCCAGAAATGTGGCTAACATGTGCCTGAAACGGGGTAGGTGTTCAGTTATTGCTGTCTCCGCGCCAGGCACTGTCCCGGCTCTCAAGATCCTGCAGGAAGGCAGGCAGACAAACAGCGGGTATTTTTATTAGGAAAATAAAGTGGGGAGAGAAGGTTCTCATCTAGGGACCCATGACACTCTAAGCTGGAAGCAGCAGGGGGATGGTGGCCATTTAGCACATGAACCACACAGAGTTTTTAAAAAGCAACAAATTAACACACCAAATGACCAAACACAAAATAGCCCCCTTCTGACTTCCATCCAAAAGGCATAGTGGATGGGCTGCCTCACAGGGACAGGATACAAATTCTCAGAACCAAATTCAGGAGCCTTGGTTGGCCAAAAAATTATAGGGTGTTTCCTGCATGGGGTCTGGTTGGTGAAGTGGGATAATTTCTCGAATCCAACTGGTTCTCTCCCACCTGCCTGGCTACCCCTTGATCCAGACCAACAACCTCTCCTGCCTGGCTACATGAGTAGCATGGTGGTGGGGCCCCCTGCCTCTGCCCTTGTCCCCCACAGTCTGTTCCCAGCTGTAGTGTATTATTGTACCTTGGAACTGGTTGAGAGTGGTTGGGATTGGCTAAGAAGATGGCCATGAAAGTGCTGAGCTTGGAGATATGGACACAAAGCTGATGGTTGAGGGAAGAACTTCTTGACTTCAAGAAAGAAGCATCTTTTATGTACTGTCTGGAGAAGCTACAGAAGGTTGAGCCCCCCAGTCCTGCACGAGAGGGTCAGGTCACTTCTCGGTGGGGTCCAGACACAGGCTGAGCCCAGAAGACCTCACAGAGAGTTGTGGACCCCAGAACAGTGCCCTACTGATCAGAGGGGAGCAAAACTCTTCCCCGAAGCTTCTGGGGCTGAGTGGTCACCCCACCTACCAGACCTTATGTATTTAAAGCTGTGGTTGTTGAGTTTGGTGTTTGTTGAAAGGACTCCAGGGGGCTCCTCCCACGAGCTCTGGACCCCACTGAGAATTTCAAAGTGACATTCCCCAGGCCAGCTAAGAGGAGAGCAGGAGCCCAAGCCAAAGGAGAGAGTGAGAAGGGCTGGGGACAGGGTTAGGGGAGACACATCAGGGTCCAAGCAGAAAACGGACTCATACAAAAGAGATAACAGAAAAGGGGTTTCAGAGGAGTGGGTAAGGTCAGGGAAACCAGCAAGGGATAGTGTGGTACCCCGGGACTGGCAACAGTAGGGAGTTGTTAGCACCCCTATGCTCAGGCATCACGCTGTGTTAAGAGCTGAAGAGGAATAAGGCAGCCCATGGAGACTCAACAGAGAGGGAGCAGGACCCCCTTTCTGCTCCCCCTCTCCCGCTGACTGGACCCAACAGAAAACCAGAGAGCAAAGAGCCAGGTGATACAGAATGGAGTTCGAAGATCCCAGAGTCCAGAACAGGCCCAGGAGGGGGTGGACTGAGTCTGGGGCCTGGGGTCACTTTCACAGGCCCTAGGGCTTCTCCTTCTGTAGAGCAGAACTTGAGCAAGGCCTCCCATGAGTTCGAAATTCCTACTCCACCTTGACCCCCAGGTCTAGGTCTTCCCCAAAGACTCCTGAACACAGCTAATTCTGTTCCCTATGGAATTAAGTAAAAGCCTACCTCCCTGCTTTTGCTCAACCTGAGCCCTCCATTGGGACCCTCTCTCCCCTCTGCTCCCAGTGGAAAACCTGCTCCTCTTGTCCAAACCAACTCCAATATCCACAACAAATACGTGCCAAGAGCCAGCAAACGGCTAAGATCTCCTGCAGTCAGTCCCGAAACTGCCCTTCTGAACTGTGTGAGGTCAGGCAAGCGATCTCCCCTCCTGCGCCTCTGTCTCTGTACCTGAAATAGTCCCACCTCCCTAAGGGGTGGACAAGAGGAGTGAATAAGGCCCCAAGCACTGGCCTCGTGTTTGAAGTGTAGGAGGAGCTCAGGACTGGGTGACTGTTGTCCCCGTACTCACCTTCCTCACCGGGAAGGCTCACGAGGCTCACAGAGGCCCATGACTCACCCAGGGCACATAGGCCAAGGAACCAAGCTGCCGGCTCGATCCTGGTCTCAGCCCAAGCCAGCTTTCTCATTGCACCAGGCTGCTGCCTTCTGCAGGAAGCCCTCCTACGTTGCTCAGTGAGAAGAAACCTCTCCATTTGGATGCGATTCCTACAATTAGAATCACAGCTGTCACACACACAGTCTGTTATGCTAGGCATTGACGCTTGAATTCACTTAGTCTTCGTGACAATTCCCTGTGGTTGGTCCTGCTGTCATCCCATTGATGAGGAATCTGGGGCCCAGAGAGATTAAGGAACATAGCCACTTGGATCAGCATTTGAACCCAAGCAGCTTAGCTCCCAAGAGACTGTTTTTGACCTCAGCCCAGTCCTGCCCCTCGCCAGGTTTGCTCTGATGGGTGCATCTCCCTGCTGTGGGGAAAGCTACCTGAGGTTAGAGCAGTTCACGTGCAGGACCTCTCTTGGGGATGCTTGGGTCAAGACCTGTGTGTGAGGGGGAAGATGGTGAGGAAGGGGGTGAGTAGTGAGAAAAGCCAAAGCTGGGGTTGCCTCTACTTGGCAAGCCCGTCTCCCCATCCCATCAAACCCACGACTCTTGCCTAGATAGGATACTAGCCCCCTGGGTGGCCAAACCTGCCCTTACCCTACAGAAGCCGGGCTTTGTTTCTGAAACATGAACCTGAAGCTGCCCCATCCCACCCTTTCATGCCCTCCCAGGACCCCCACGAGAAAACCAAGCCCCCGGGCCAGCCCGGTGGAGCTCCACGGTGCAGCCCTATCGGCTTCGCACTGCTGCCTCGCCAGCCACGAACACCACGCCTTTCCCATGACACGCTCGTATTTACCCCCATCGCTCCAGAAGCACCTCCAGGTCAGGGATGGTTCTTCCCGGCCAACCAGCCTCCAACCTTCAACTGACCCTAGGCCTGGCCCCAGCAAGTGCTCAGAATTAGTCCAATTGGAACCGCTGCCCCAGGAGATCGGAATTCTGGTCCCAACCTGGTCCCCCTAATTTGTTCAAACGTATCCCTTCCCTACCCCTGAGCCTCAGTTTCTCCATTTGTACAAGGAAGGATATGAACAGCATGCTCTTCGGGTGGCTCAGGTGCTGTGGGACTCTCTCTCGCACACGCACTCTCCCACACGCTCTCACACACTCATACTTGCTCATACACCCTCTCACACAGTCTCACATGCACTGTCACACTCACACTCTCTCATACACTCACAGACATTCTCTCACACATTCTCACATACACTGTCACACATTCACTCTCTCACATACATTCTCACATACACACTCATACTTTCTCACACACTCACACATTCTCACATACACCGTCACACACTCACACTCTCACACTCACATTCTCTCACACACACTCTCATGTTCTCTCACATACTTTCTCTCACACACTCACACTCACAAATTCACACACAGTCTCTCACACACCCACACTCACAAATACACACTCACACATACACACAGTCTCTCACACTTCTCAGACACACTCTCACACTCTCTCATGCAAACTTACTCTCTCACATACTCTCTCAGACACACATACACTCATATTCTCACTTTCACACCCTCTCATACACACACACTCTCTCTCTCTTTCATACACACACACACACACACACACACACACCCCATGCCAACCTCTCCCCAGGACACTGAGTATCTCCACGGGTTGAATTACCAACATTTCATCAGTGGGAGGAAGGGAGGCGGGGCAGGGGAAGGAACTGTGAATTCCGTACACCGAGCCTGTCCCCGAAAGGCCTGGACCAAATGCCACAGCATGTCTGTGCCCATCTGCCCCCGGGGTGGGGAAGAGGGTGGAGGTAGAGTACAGCCAGGGAGAGGTTCCCCAAAACTGGAATACCAAAGAAAAGACACCCAAGGAATCTCACACACTTTCCTCACAGACAATACCACACACCCCTGCATTCACATGTGTGCACACACATGCTTAAAGACACATGTATGTATCCCCCACACACATTTCCCCACACACACAAGCCTCTCTTTTCCTCAGTCTGCAGATGTTCATTGATCCATTCTGCCACGAAAACCTTGCTCTCCATCTCTCATTCTTTCACGAAACACGACCTCACACTCGGTCACACCGTTACACACACATGCACACGTTGCCCACACAGACTCACACATCCCAAAGCCTACGCTATGGGCTCCTTCTAAGACCCTGCGAGGGCCTAGCAATGTGTTCACATGATGGCGAAAGCCAAAAAGAGGTAGGGAGAGCCAGGAAGTTAATTAATAAAAATACTATATTTTTTGGATTTGGTAATGTTTGTGGTACCTGTCAGCTTTCGAAACTATTGTAATTTGTTGAGGTTTCTTTTATTTTACAGCCTTTGGTATTTGTAATTTTGTATTATTTTTCACAAAGGAAGTCCCCATAAATGAATACATTTTCGGCCACACCAGGCCTGATTCTGCCCCTGTGAGCCCTCAGATGTTCAAACACACTCACCTCTCACATCCACAGTGTCCCACACATATTCACATCCCCACATACACTTTTGAGTCAAAGTCAGTGTCACACACACCCTGGACACACTCAGTCTCTTGCACCTGCCTTCTCACTCTCACTTCAGACAGGTGGATGACCCAGGGCACCCCCAGCCCACCTGGCCTCAGGCCAGACCGAGTTTCTCCTCCCCTCCCAGGCTCCTGCCCCCACCTGTGAACACTTGGCAGTCCCCGGGCCACCCCCCAGCACTCACTGAAGCCCACAACCGGTCCACAAGACGCCGACCATCTACACACCCCGACTCTGCCCCACACTGCCATGGGCCCACTGCCACCTCAGCAGGAAACTGCCAAAGCCCACAGAATATTCTGGAATTCTCTTGGAGACCTCCTCACTGCCCAAAGGCAGCTGGAATTGAGAACAGGACAAGAGAATTGGAATTACACAGTCTTTTCTGCGTTCCAATCCTGACTCTAACCCCTGCTCTATGCTCACAGGTAAGTGAGTAAACCTTTCTTTCAGAGACTCAGTTTCCCCATCTGTAAGACGGAAGTAATAATCACACCTCAATGGCTTGTTGTGAGGATTAACTACGCAAACACAAGCAAAGCACAGAGGAAGAACCCAGTACATGGCGATGGTCATTCTATTCTCCACTCATGACTGCAGGAAGGTGGATAGGAGCCCTGTTCCCTCTGGACGGGCCCCTCCTCCAACAGTCGGCCAGTCCACACCACCCCCAGCCTGTTGCCTCAGCCACATCACCCTCTTGGCCACCCGAGTGTTGGGATCACCAGCGCACCTGCTTCCAAGGGTTCTAATTTCCTGTAAGTGTAAGAATTCAGGTCAGACACGGCCCGCAGCCTGGAGCCCCCCTCCCGTCGGAAACCCATAAATAGCCCGGCTCAGGCTGCCGGCCCGGGCACGAGACTTTCTCTCCTCACTCACCAGCATGCCGGGCCTCAGTACAGCCCTGGGAGCCCTGTACACAGATTGCCTCTTACACGTGGGGAAACTGAGGCCGTAGGAAGGTGTCTGAGTTTGAGATCCCGACTTGCTGTGCACTAGAGGCAACTGCCTTTAAGATATGCCCTTCCCGGGGCGCCTGGGTGGCTCAGTTGGTTAAGCATCTGTCTTCGGCTCAGGTCATGATCCCAGGGTCCTGGGATCGAATCTCTCATCGGGCTCTCTGCTCAGTGGGAAGCCTGCTTCTCCCTCTGCCTGCTGCTCTCTCACTCTCTCTCCCTAATCAAAAAAAAAAAAAAAAAAAAGATATGCCCTGCCCATGGCGCCCCTCAGGCTAAACACCCTTTGGCCTGTCCCCCCCAGGGCCACTGACTTTCACCTGAAATCCGTCTATCAGTGCATCTTTCCTGTCTACTACACGCCCTGTTGGGAATCACTGCCCAAAGCCAAAGTGAAGGCAAAAGCTCACCCTAGTGAGAGGGCAGCTCTCCTCTCCCTGACTCTGCCCTGTGCAGCTGGGAAGCCTGTAGCCTCCCCTCGGGGCCTCAGTCTCCAGAGCCCGGGATGGGTCCGTGTGATCAGCAGCAGCTCCGGCTAGAGGGGGGAGAAGGGTGGGGAGGAATGCGGCCACAGCTGCAGGGTCCAAAAGTGCCGAGGAGACACGAAGACATTTCTCTGTGAGTCAGGAGCCAGGAATGTGTCGCCCAGGGTGGCCACAAGCCAGAGCCCCCCACATGCCACCCCCTATCCACCCCTCAGAGCATCCGCCTTTAATTAGAACAGAAAAGGCGGCAGGTGCCAGGTCTCCAGGAGCCCGTTAAGGACGCAATAAAGACCGAGAGCGCCAGGGAGGGGGCGCTGGGCGGGCGGCGCCCCAAGGAGGAGAAGGATGGTGGGTGCAGAGATGGGAACCGCCGGATTCCAACTCCAGTTCCGTCCTGCTCCAGTCCTGGCCATGCCACCCCTGGCTGGTCACTTTAGCCCTCTGCCCTGCATGTCCTTCTTTTTAAAATTCTTATTTTGGGGGTGCCTGGGTGGCTCAGTGTGTTAGGGCCTCTGCCTTCGGCTAGGGTCATGATCCCAGGGTCCTGGGATCGAGCCCCACATCGGGCTCTCTGCTTGGTGGGGAGCCTGCTTCTCTCTGCCTGTCTCTCTGCCTACTTGTGATCTTTGTCTGTCAAAAAAAAAAAAAAAAAGAATAAAATTGTTATTTTTTTATCTTTAACTGATTGGGGGTTTTTTCCTTTCAATTTTGCTATCACGAGGGCCAACACACCATGAGCTAAAAACTGTGAGGCCGAGACTTCATCCTCCCCTTCTCTGTGAGGCAGCAGGTGACCGACTGCCCCAGAGCCCGCTGGGGGCCACAGTTTTCATACCTGTGATGTGGGGGATGCACATGTGTCGCCCCTCCACCCTGCTCCCTGGTTTTAGACAGACCCAGCAAGCCTGTCCTCCCAGCTCCCCACAGCGCCCCCCAAGACCAGGCCAGCAACTCTTTGACTTCCCCAGAGCTCCCCACATCCCCACTCAGGAGCCCACAACCCCAGCTCCTCCTCCTGGTCTTGTTTCCACAGGCTCCCACCTGGAGCTTCGAAGGCCACACCTCCTCGGGGAAGCCCACCTGGTTGGCTCACTTCCCACCTGAGTAGGAACCGCAGGAAGCGTCTCCAAGGACCCAAGCCCTCAACTGGGACATCATCCCCATGCCCAGTGCCAAACCAGGCCCTTTGCAAACACACCTGAAACGACTCCCCCCCCTACTTCCAGATGTGGACGCTGGGGCTTAGAAAGGTGGCATGAACGGCTCACAGCACCAGGAGGCCCCATCCAGGGGTTTCGAAAGTTCACACAGGCTATAGAAACTTCTGATTGTTTTATATCATTCATTCACCTTATAAATATTTCCGGCAGCTGCATGAAACCCTTTGTGAAGCCCAGTAGATGACATTTAAAGAAACGATAGATAGGAGATAAGATAAGAGGGACAGGCAGTCAGGGGCACTTAGGTGGCTCAGCAGGTCGAGCTTCTGACCCTTGATTCCGGCTCAGGTCCTGATCTCAGGGTCATGAGATCAAGCCCTGAGTTGGGCTCCGTGCTGCACCTGAATCCTGCTTAAGATTCTCTCTCTCCCTCTCCCTCTGCTCCTTCCACACCTCCCCCTCTCAAAAAAAAAAAGATACACACTGAGTTAAAATAGCCCTCCTGTGTACACGCACACGCATGCACACCTGAAATAATGTGGCCCCGGGACACGCTGCGGCTCAGCAGCAACCCCTACCGCCCCCGCAACACTTCCCACCTCTCGGGGTCTCAGTACCAAGGGAGGAAATCAAGTGTTTCTCCTGGTGGGTCTGCCTCATACCTCAAGACCGAGAATTGTACCTTCAGTTGGCTTCTCACACCCAGCTGCACAGCCAGCTTCTCAGGGACGGGTAAGTGGGGATTTTTCATTTTTAAAAACTCTGGAGCGAAGGGAAAGGCCGCTGCCTTCCCCCCGTCCCCCGCCCGGAACCGAGTTCCAGGCCATAAGGCAGGAGGGCTGAGGCCTGGTCCTGCCGCTGTGGGAGGCCCTGGGGGTCTCGGTTCTGAGGCGCCTCAGCTGGCGAGTCCCTCCTCCCCTCCCTGCCAGTTGCCCCCCACTCTACCTTGCAGAGTCCCAGGAACATCAGGTCTGCGAGCCGCCATCCACTGTGCAGCTCAGTCAACGCAGGAGGGCCGGCCCCTTCTTACAGATGAAGAAGCAGGGGTTCCAAAAGCGTCATGGAGGTCATGTGCCAGAGGCATGGGACATGGGTCGGGTGGGCAACCTCAGAGCTTCCCCCACATGCCACCACCCCAGACCTCGCCCAGTCCAGACCCACTCTCGCCTTCCTCCCAGAAGCCCTGGCTCAACAGCATTCAGTGAGATCGTGGGTCCAAGGAATCTTTCCCTAGGTGGACTAGGCCACCGCAGGAAGGCAGCCAGCACCCACCCGGAAGGCCACAAGTGAGGGGCAGGAGCCCATGTACACATTTACCCTCTCATTCCTCAACTGGCAGATACGACCCCAGAACAGCAGCCCAGCGGCCCCTGGGTGGGTCCTGCTGGGAAAGCCAGAGCAGGAAGGGAGGCAGCTGCTCTCCTGGCCGAACCCCTTAGGACCCACCTGTGCCCGTAGCGACTTCCAGAAACCAGCTGGCCTCTGCTGACCCTCCTATCCGCCCCCTCCACTCACTCCCCAGGGCTCTCCACTCCCACAGGCTGTGCTCTGGAGGCAAACACACCTTCTGGACCACGTGGGAATGGAAACAACCCCAAGGCCACCGCTGCCACGGACCCAGGGAGCTCCCTTTCCCAAGACTCCGCTACCTAATCATCCCTCCCTAAAACCCAGAATGTTTGGATCTTGCTTTTTATTCTTAGTCTTAGAAAGCTAGAACTCCTCCTTTAATCTTAAAATATTTGAACCTTCCCCCTTTGTCCCTAGAACCTTAGAGCATGGGGCTTTCCTTCTTTGTTGCCAAGACGATGGAAGCCCGGAGCTGGGTAGGACCTGAGACCTCCAAATAATGAGGCCCAGAGAGAGGGAGAGCGACTTGCCCCAGGTCACACAGCGAGATGGTGACAGAGTTGGGACAAGGACCCAGGCGTGCAGTTTCTCTGTCCATGCGTGTGGCCCCGGAGCCTCCAGTCCCTGCAGTAAGGACAGCTTCCTCTAGGGACCCCTGCCCTTCTGCGGAAGCTTCCCAGAGAGCTCCAGGAGGAGGTTCCCCCTCCCTGCCCTTGACCCAGCCCTCCGGAATGGCCCAGGGCCTACATCCTCAGCCTGCAGCAGGGGCAGGAGTCACCCCTTCCCCCAGTCCTGATGCCTGGGCCTCCGGTGCCACCCCCAAAATAGCCCAGCTCTCCGGCCCACAGATCAGGTTGCTGCCTCCCTGTCCAGATGGGGCGCCTGGCAGGGCGGGAAGCACTCCCCCTCGCCCTGCCTCCACCTGCTCCCCTCTCTCGCGTCAGCGCTTGGGCCCAACCTTAAATCACAGCTTCCCTCTGGAGAACCAGCCTTTCCTGGAGTCTGTGGGGGACCCGAGTGATGGGAACGTTGGTTGTCTCGAGGTAGGGGAAGGGGGCGGCGGGGCAGCTTGACCACAGGTAACAGGAGAAATGGAGGCGGGGCGCTCCCCAGAGAACCGTGATATAAAAGTTCTTTTGCTGCCATGGATCTGCTCTGTGGTCTCCAGAAAGCCAGTTGTCCTCTCTGAGCCTCGGTTTCCCCGTCTGTAACATGAGGGAAGTTTCCAGGCTGGGATATAGCAGCAGTGAGCAGACCCAAGGCCCCATCTTCAAGAAGTCCACGGTCCACGACCAGCAAACTCTGACCGGGGCAGTCAGGCTCCAGAGCCCACACGTGTGGCCCAGGCAACAACATGCCAGTGGGACCTGGGGAGCCGGGAGGAGCAGAGGTGGTACTATTTTATTTAGAGAGGTTCAAGAAAGATGTTTTGAGGATCTGGACAGAGATATCCATCCTGCACGAGGGAAGTGGGAATTCTGGGTGGGACCAATGGAAGCTTCCCCTTCCCCCAAAACCTGCACTGTAGGAGCAGCCCTTCTACTGCAAGCCCGAGCTGGCTTCCCATTTCTCTGAGACTCAGCAGTGCCCGGCCCCTGCTATTCAGAGAACCCAGCTGGAAGGGGGCTGGAGAGGTCCAGATCCAAAGGACTAGAGAGCCCAGGAGTCCCCACTGTCCCTAAGGCCCAGGAAGTAGCAGCAGTCCCAGGTGACTTCTCACCTGGGGGCCTGGGCAGGGGGACACAGTGTGAAGGCCACTAGCCTCGGGACACGCCTGCATGACAGGGCTGGGACCCTAGAGCTACAGGGGTGCAGGTGTCTGTGGCGGGTGGGAACTGTGAAGATCCCGTGGCAAGGAGCTTCTTCCCTCCATGGGCCTCCCCTGCACCCCTCCAGGTGCATGAGTGCGGTCATGATACCCCAAACCTTACGAGGTTACAGACAGGGAAATTCAGACTCAGGGAAGCAAATGACTTGCCTAAGGTCACACATCTGAGGAAACAGTAGCAGTGACTGTCTGAGTCCAGAATTGAAATGTTTTATGTTTTAGGGAGAAGAAAAAGACAAATGCGATTTTTTTTTTTTTTTGACAAATGCAATTTTAAAAAAAATCTCATACTGGGGGGTTTTGTTGTTGTTAACGTATTGGCTTATTTAACCTCTATTTGAAGATTTTCCTTTTTTTTTTTAGATTTTACTAACTTATCTGAGAGAGAGAGAGAGCAAGAGTAGAGAGGAATGGCAGAGGGAGAAGGAAAAGCTGAGCAGGGAGCCCGACACGGGGCTCGATCCCACAACCCTGGGATGCTGACCTGAGCCGAAACCAGATGCTTCATCAACGGAGCCACCCGGGGGGCCTATTTTAAGATTTTCTTATCTGCTCTTTTGAGACACAAAATAACAGATGCATTTGGGGACAAGGGACCCAGCATCATACCAGATACATGAAGGCAAGTTAGCCGTCTCTTGCCTACCCCTGGTCTTAGCAGCCTGTGACGCTCCTTCCACACCTTTCTCTAGCCCCGAGTACCCTCAGCTCCACCTGCCTTCCAGATGGGTCTTTCCCTCTTCAGTAAGGAAACATTTCCTAAGAGCCTTCTATGCGCCAAGCTTTGTCGTGAGTACCGGGCAGGCTCACAGCGAAATCCCACTTTCCTGGAGGCTGTGAGGACAAATGCACAAACAGAAAAGCACCAGCAGGTCAGCTCCACGAGGAACGGGACATTTGCGTCTGTTCCCTGATGTGCCCCAAGCACCCCGAGTGGGATCTGGCATACAGCACGAATGCATTCACAGAGATGGAGAGCCCAGAATATGAGTCAGTTTAAGGGGGTGGATATTGATCTTGAAGTTCCCAAGGACTGTCAAAGGATGGGGTGGTCAGGTATTTGCTATGCTGCCCATCAAAATCTGGAGCCTGGCAAAAAAGTAGAGCAGGGAGAAGGGTCCGGCTCCAACTCAGCTTCCTTGTCCAACTCCGGCCCCCGAACGGGAGCTGTCCTCTCTCTCATGCCCCGTACCCCCCTTCCCAGGGAACCGAGAGAGGTTCTGAGTGCTGCCCCTCCCCGTGGGATCTCCCACCCCCGCAGCCCCAGACTGGCCATCCCTGTCTCCCTCCCTCTTCTAAGCTGCCCCAACAAAAGCTGCTCTTGTAGGAGCCAAGACCATCGTAATTAAAAAGGAAACATAATAAAGCCTCGCTCTGAAGCCAAATCCCCATCCCTAGAGCAGACAGACGCCCGGCCGGCCCTGTACTGCCCATGGAGGACACATGGCTCTTTTGTGAAACCACTGGCCCTGCCCTGCCCAGCCACTACCCTCCCTCCTCTCCCTTTCTGCATCCCGACCCCTAAAGGGCCTAGCTCCCCTGGCTGAGAGGGCCCAGCCTCCTTTTCTCACAGATAGGGAACTGAGGCCCCAAGAGGCCTCCTGACTCCCTGCTCAGCGTCTGCCCAGGGACTGTCCTCTCCCCTGGGCTCCACACCCAGGAGCAAGGGACCCGGGTGGATAAAAAGAGCTCAAATCACGGAGCCCTTCTCCCACAGCCAAGCCCCTGCAGACCTCAGCACTTGGGAGCCACCCACCCCTGGAGGGACAGGATGCTGAGGTCACACAACAGGGAGGAGGAACACCCGGGACCAACCGCCCCCACCTCCTCCCGCCGCCCCCTCACCCACCTCGGCTGGCTTGTCCGAATCAGGGGAGTCAGAATCCAGGCATGGGCTTCAGGTCTCTGGACGAAGAAGAGGGCTAGAAAGGAGGAGAGCTTCCAGCCCTCTTGTGTGGCTGGAGTCAGGACTCCCGCAGAAGGACACAAGGATATCCAGGGGCTTCCAGAGCTGCAGGGTGGGCCCCCCCACACTAGCAGCAAGGGAGGGTGGACCATGAGCTTGCAGTGAAGACAAGCCTGTGTCATCCCTTCCAAACCCCTGGGAGCTAAGGAGTCCTTGCACAGCCTAGCTCAGCACCTTCCCCCACATCTGCCCACGGCAGCCACGCTGGCCACCTGAGGGGCCACAGATATGGAGGTCAGAGCCACCTGGTCCTCTGGCCTCATCTCACGAGGTCCTCTCCCATCATCCAGGGCCACAGCTGGGAATAGTTCATGACAAAACTCCGCTGCTGGCTGAGCTAAGCCCCTCCATCCTCCCCCTGACCCCTGTCTGCCCACGCTCCTGCCACACCTAACACCCACACTCATACTCTCCCCAGTGTCAGGGACCTTGCCCACAGGTGATCACGGCCAGCAAGGGGACAGCATAGTCTTCAAATGATCAGGGAATGAGCTCTCTCCCCCATGGTGCCATGTCAGGGGCTCTCTGGGGACTGGCGCGCCTCCATTGTGCACGTATGGAGATACCCGGACAGGCATCTGCTTGAGGCGTGGCCGTTGCTAGGTACGCAGAGAGGCTGCCTGTTTCCAGCATAATTGTTTGATTAATAAAACAAAACCACCATTATTTATTTGCATTTGCTCCAAGAGCTCTAGTTTGCATTTATGTCCCCCTTCCTCTTTGGGGGAAAACACTCTGCTTATTCACATTTTATAGAAAAGAAAACTGCCCAACGTCACAGACCAGGCAGTGGGGGAGTTCGGCATCAGAGTCAGGTGTGTCGGACCCGGGCTCCTGCGAGAGTCACACCAATGTTTGAAGTCCAAGCATCTGAGCTGAGCTGGTGTCATCAATCTGGCGCTTCGTATTGCCGACGCCTTCAGAACCAGGTATGAGCAGAGGGGCAGGGACCGAGACGCTAGTCACTTCCCCGTTCTCTCCATGTCAGCCCACTCCACGAACCCCGGAAAGAGTGTGCACCTGTGTGCTCAGCGAGGAGCGGGCCGGGCCAGGGACTCGAAACCCATTCTCACCTCTCCCCATAGTCCAGCCCCCTGGGCCAGCAGGTGTGAGGAGGGGACACCCCTGGGCACCCCGGGCCAGGAGCAGCCAGGAGGGCGGGCAGCAGGGGCCCCACCTACTCCTGCCCCCGGCCCCCGGTGGGGAGCCAGCGGTGGGGTGGGGGGAGATTAGATAGATAATGCCTCTTGTCCGAACAAGGGATTGATGCAAGGGGATGCAAGAGTGGGGGCGGGGGGCGGGGGGGACAGTTCAGATTTCTCCTGGGGTGAAAACCGAGCCCCCCGGAGGAGGTGCCCCGCCTGCCAGGCCCTAATCCCTGTCGTTCTCACCAAAACCCCAAAGAAGTGGCTGTTCACAGGCAGCAGATTCCTGGGATTCATTAATTCGGGATTTGCAAGAGGGATGGCTGGGTTTCCCCCTGCCCGAGCAAGGCAGGTGGGTGCTGCTGGGGGGCGGTGGGGGGGGCACCCTGGGAGCCATGGGGAAGGGCGCCTGGCCTGAAGCTTCAGGCCTTTCTGGCAGAGCTTCGTCCCCCTGGGCTGTGGGGCAAGAGGTGGGCATCAGGTGGCCCAAGGGCACAGCGTTCACCTTCGCCGGCCCAGCCCTTTCTCTGTCTCCGGTTCCCAGCCACCAAACTCACTCTCTACTGTTACAAGCTGTAATTTCCACCTGGGAATGCGCACTGGTCTAAAATGGACAGTTCGATGAGTTTCGACAAGTCTCTAGAGCCAGGTGGTCACCACGATGAAGATGTGGACCATTTCCAAGCCCGCGGAAGGCTCCTGGCATGCCAGGCCTTCAGGGTCCAGCCCCTCCCCCTCTAAATATCACCCATTGGCACCTCCCCTCACCCCCGGGCTCCACTCGCAAAACCACCCCAAGAGGCCAACCCACTCTTCTTTTTTTCCTCTTTCTCTTTTCCACGTCTCCACCATGCTGTTCCCTCCACCAGGAACACCTTCCCCAGGAGCTATCCAGACAGACCCTGCTGCAGTATGGCCATCCCAGGAAGCTTATCTTCATCTCTCACCCCAACAGGGTCAGGGTCCCACCCATCCCTGCCCCAAACGCCAGGCCTTCCGCGCCAACCCCGCCATGGTCTGCACCCCTCCCCCAACTTGACTTCCAGCTTCCAGGGAAGGTGTCTTGTTCAGATCTGGATCTTGGGGCCCAAACCAGGGTTGGCACATCATAAATCTCACTGAGGTCCTGCCACCGCATCTCTCCTTACCCTCCTTAGCGCTGGCCTGGCACATGCCTGAGCACCGAGAAACGGGATTGGATTGGACTGAATCAAATCATGGCACTGAGGCAGACCTGAGACCCACGGGGGGAGAAAGGGCAGGAAGGAGGGAATCATGTCCCATTCTCCGAGAGGTCTGGGTTCAGATTCTGCCCCAATATTCACATGACTTCAAGAAGTCACTTCAACTCCCTGGGCTTCCTCATCTGTAAACTGGGCATATGCATATGGTACCCGCTTCACTGTTTTGGTTTGGCTTCTTTATTTGTTTTAGGATCCATTGCTATTCCGTGTACAAAGTTCTTGGCATAAGGGTGGCCTCTGACTGTAACTATCAAGCAGGTGGGAGGAGAGAGGACAGGGAAGGGAGGTATGGATGCAAGTGGTAACAGGTGAAAAGGTCCCCTCCCCTTCAGCCAGCTACCTCTTCCCCCCCGCCCCTGCCTCCAGAATCCCGCTGACATACAGAATGCCCCCTTACCTAACCATCCTCCAACACCAGCCTTCCTGCCTCCTGCCTTGGCTCAGAGGTCAGAGGCTAAAATGATCAAGTCAGGCAGAAGCCAGTGGGAAGTAAGTCTCGAATATTCACCGCTATTCATGACGGCTGAAACATGGAAACAACCCTTCATGGACAAACATGTCCATCAGCTCATGCGCAGATAAACAAAATATGCTGTATTCACAGAGTACCCATAAGAAGCACGAATGTGGGCTACAGCGTGGAAGAATCTGGAAGACGTTATGCTCAGTGCAAGATGCCAGTCACGTAAGAGCACATGGTAGAGAATCCCACTCACACAAGCTGTCCAGAATAGGCACATGGAGAGAGAAAGTAAATTAAGAGTTGCTCGGGGCTAGAGCGAGGGGCTGGGGCTTAATGGAGTGAAAGGAGACAGGGGTCTGTCTTTATGGTAATGGGAAGGTCCTAAACATGACCATGGTGATGGTGGCAGTCCTTGTGAATCTAACAAACGCCATTAAATCCTGTACTTTAGGGGCACCTGGGTGCCTCAGTCAGTGAAGCCTCCGATTCTTGGTTTTTGGCTCAGGTTGTGATCTCAGGGTCGTTGGTCCGAGCCCCGGGTCAGGCTCCATGCTCAGTGGGAAGTCTGCTTGGGATTCTCTCTCCCTCTCCTGCGTGTGCACTCCGCCCACCCCCAAATAAATAAATCTTTTAAAAAAATCATGTGCTTTAAATAAGTGCATTGATTGGTATGTGAATTACAGCTCAATAAAGCTGTTTTTAAAAGGCACAGGTGAGGGCAGGGTGGGAGTCAGCCCCCAGCTGAGGAAGAAAAGGAAACTGATGCCGGCTCAGCCGGAAAGCCAAGCCCTGGATTTCAGTGTCTTATTTTATTCTCCCACCAACCATGCAGGGAAGGGTGTCTGCATACCCATTTTTCAGAGAGGTAAGCCAAGGTTCAGAACATGCCACCCGAGATCACACAGGAAACTGGGATATGAAATTAGAGATGGGCCTGGCCCGGGCCTGCCCACCTTGCCCCTCCTCAGGCTTCCCCAGCGCTCCAGGAATGTGAGGCTGGTGTCCCTGCCAGGCAAGGGCTGCCCTCCGGTAGGCTGGCGCCAGCCCCAGGCACAACAGCCCAGGTGTGAGCATCCTGACTCCTGGCTCAGCCCACACAGCGGCTGCTCAGCCCCACACCCCGGGCTGGGGCCGTGTCCCCCAGCCTGGGCCAAGCCCAAGCAGCTAGAAACAACTGCCCTACCCGACAGGAGCCGACCTGGTGCCCAAGTTGCCCAGGGCCCTCCGGGTGGCGGCCACCAAGGAGGGGGGTCCTGGGTGTGTGACTCCAGAGGGGACCTGGGCCATGTGTGTACCTCGAGAGTGTGTCTCCTCAGGGTGTGGGTGCATGTGTGTGTGTGAAGGTGTGGGTGAGGATGAGTGTGCCATCCTAAGGGTAGGAGTGTAGTTGGTAGGGCAGGGCCTGGAGGAAAGGAGTGGGGGGCCGGAAGGTGGCCTGTCTGGGGGTAAGGTATGAGTGCAGGACACCAGGTGTGAGAACGTGTGAAGGTGTGAGGCTGGGGTGTGCCTAGAGGATTGGGCACCCTGGTGCCCTGAGCACCCAGGGTGCCAGTGGAGGGGCCAGTGAGCATGGAGTGAGCTGCACTCTCAAAGATGTCTGGTGGCCCCGACAGTCACCAGGTCCCTAGGTCCCTTCCTCCTCAGATTGCCATCACCCTCCAGGGCCAACCCAGCCACCTCCTCCCTCTGTTGGCCTCTCCCTCCTCACTGCCCCCCAAGCTGTGAGCACTCAGACGACACACAGAGCCCCGCAGGCCCACCGACCACCTCTTACAAACTGGGAGGGCACGTGTGCTTTGGGCCTCAGTTTACATATCTGCACAGTGGACGTAAAACAGCTCCTTCCTCAGGAGGCTGCTTGAGACATCAGTAAAAGTAAATAGCAAAATGCAAACAAATGAACAGGCCGACCTAATGAATGAACAGATGGATGACTGAACAGACGGGGCTGGTGGGCAGCCGTCTCCTGCCCTGATCTGGCCCTGTCCACCCTCAGGCATCCAAAGCCCCAGAAAGTTCGAAGCTCTAGTTCCCTCCCTGCCTAGGCAGGAGACATCTGGGCTCAGGACCTACCCTCCTGGGTGGGCAAGGGCAGGTCCCACAGAGCCAGGGCTCCTGTGAACACAACACCCAGTACCCCAGGCTCTATGCCCCCAAAGGGGACTGGTGGAGATCAGAGGACAGACTCTGGGCTCCTTACTAACATGAATTCATTCAGCGAAGCCATCCTAAGCACCAACTCTGTGCCAGGCACTGGGGATGCCAAAGACAGGACCCCCGACCCTGCGCTCAGAGGGTCTGGCAAGGGAGGTTACAAGTAAATGGAGTTTAATCCAGTTTTAATCCAGTAAGGTATGGAATGGAATCACAGAAGCCTAGAGGAGGGCCCAGTCCCAGCCTGGCATGGTATGGGAGGAGGCAACACTCTGAGTGGCAGGGAGCCAAGTGTTCTGGTGGAAGGAAGAGCTTGAACAAAGTCCTGGGACCACCTGTGCATCCATCACGGAGCGAGGAATGACCAGAGACTGGGGAGGGCTTCGACTCCAGCATAGGGAACTAAGGCCTAAGGCCGGATCCCAGCCATGAGATAAAGACTCGGTGAACAACTGTGTCTCTCACCCCATCTTAACAGACATCTCACGATCGGCAAAGTGTTTCCACACACAAGACCTTGCTTGGTCCCTGTAACAATCCTCTGATAGAGGTGGGGTAAAAAGCCCACTCGTCCCTTTTTACCTTGGCCATTAGGGAACTCAGAAATGAAATGGAACACTTGTTTGCAATGCAAAGACATCCCAGAAGGCTCTTTTCTCTATATACCCTCTCTGATGTCCCCTTTCTCTCTTACTTCATTTCCCTAGAAATCTTTTGGGGATTGAGGGGGTAAAGGAGGGGGCAATTCAACATTCGCCTGGGGGTGTATGTTACTGAGGTCAGGGAAGGTTGCGTGCAGGCCCAGGTACACATATGATCGCTCATGGGCACGCGTGTGTGCAGGGGCCCACGTGGACCTGAGACCCGTGTCTGTTCACTGGTTGTGTGAGAGTGCATGTGCACAAGCAGACAGGTGACTGCAGGCGCGTGCCCCTGTGTGAGGGAAGGGCCTGCCCCGGGCTACATGAAGCTGAGCGTACATATATGTGATGGTGTCTGTGGGTCAAGAGACACACACCCTGACCTAGCCAGGCCCCCAAATCCCACCATTCCTTCTGGCAGACCATCTTTTTAATCTTGGCCTGGCACACAGTGAGCTCCAAGGGAAACTAAGGCCCAGAGAGGCAATGTCACCCACCCCAAATCCCTCAGTAAAGCCGGAATCTGGGTCTGTTGAACCCTGGTTTGGGGCTGTAGTGCTGTTTCCCGTAGGACTAGCCTTTGCCATGTCACCAGGGGCATGGCTCCTAACCTCTCTGAGCCCCTACTCTGCGCTGGCTTCCCCAGGGACTGGGAGCCATTTAAAGAGCTTGGAGAAGAGGATTGTTAAATGCTGATTGATTATAAAGAATGAAGATCCCCTCTGTTTCTCCTCCAAAACACTTTGTAGCCCCACAGCTGTGAAGAAGGTTTCTGAAGTCTAGCCTAGAAAAAGCCCTGGCCAAGGGGCTGCAAGACCTCGGGCAGAGGCTGCCCCCACTCTGTGCCTCAGTTTCCCCATCTGCAAACTGGGGAGGAGAAATGCTCTCTAGGTACTCGCTCCTTCCCGAACTTTGCAGAGATGGCCCTCATTCCTTCCTTCCTGAAACAACAAAAAGAGCTGCTACTTTGCCCCAGTGAGGAACCCAAAGCTCAGAGAGGTAAAGCCACCTGCCCGGGCCACACAGCACTGAGTGAATTCCCAGCCCACTACCTTGTACCACCTCTCCAAGTAGAGAGTCTACTGTACATAGCAGGGGCTCCCTAAGGGTCAGAGACCCCTGGGCCCCCCACCCCAGAACCTCAGGAAGGGAGCCACTGGCCCCGCTGGGGGAGCTCCTGGGCTGGACACCGCATCAGCCGAGCCCTTTCAGGGACCCGTCTGCCTTGAGTGGTGCGGAGCAGTGACACTGCCTGATGGGGAGAAGGAGCCAAAAACACATGTGCTTACAAACCAGCCAGGCTGCAGCCCAGGATGGTTGCGAAACGCCGCCTGGCAGGCACTCCTGAGAGGTGGTGTCCTCCCGGGCCCGCGCCGGAGCCCAGACTGGCACTGTCTGAGCCAGGGAGGCCAAGAGCCGACCAGGGTCACGGCAGGCAGGCAGGTGACAATTGGAGGGCAGTCCCACAGGGAGGACCCGGCGCAGCCATCCCCACCGTCTCGGGCTTCCTGGTCCGAGGGAACCCCAGGCTCCTTCGGCCCCCACCTCTGCAAATGTCAAGTCCGGCCTCCTTCGTAGGGAGAAAGGGCCAGGGCAGGGTCAGGACCTGGAACACCCCCACCAACCCCTCACCAGATGCCCCCACGCCAGGACCCTTTCCGGTCTGCTGCGGGTTCTAGCACCGAGCAGATGGCCTAACTCCCCGGACGCCGACAGGCCCGACCTCCCAGGAGGAGGCTGAGATGGAACAGTGCGTGCAGAGCCTGACGCCGCCGGTATACACAGGGCTCGCGAAGTTCTTGCTGAACGTTCTCCAAGCTATCAACGCGCCACCCCGAACACGAGGCCGGGAGGAGAAGGGAAAGGAACCCACCGTGATCCGGCATTTCTACCCCACGGACAAAAGCAGATCAACGTCAGAGGACAGGTAACGGTTCCACGCTGAGGAAGTCATGAGCTTTGAAGTTTGCTTTTCTCGGGAATGCCGCTTGTTTCATTCTAAGTTTATATAATTTAATTTTTAGCGATGGCTCGGCCTAATGACCAATTTGCAAAGTCCTGAGTGTTTAACAAGCCGCTGAAGCTAGCCTGTGCAAGCTGCCTTTGGCCCCGTCACTGATTTTAGTGTCCATTTGGCTGTTCATTGCTCTGCCTCTGCTCGAGCCCTTCCCTCTTGCTTGGAAGGCCTTTCCAGCATCCCTGTCCTCTTGGAAAACTCCCAGCATTTCCTCAGTAATACAGTTTTCTGTGAAGACACCAGGTAAGGTTCATAGAATCTCATGACTCTGAGGTAGATGTTTGTGGACCCATTTTTCAGATGAGGAAACTAAGGCTCGGCGAAGTGTATTTGTTGAATGGTGATCGTCCTGGGTGGGGATGGACTATGCCCAAGAGCTGCTTTCCACAGAGACCAGGTAAGCAGATGCCTTCCTGGCATGGTTGGAAATACATTCCCCTCGCCCATTTGCATGTTCCCCTCTGAAGCCTTTGACTCAAGCATTGGGCCTCCATTCTTCTGGGTTAAGCACTGGACACAGGAAGCTCGGGGAGGCCCCTGGGATGGATCAGGAGGGTCCTATAGACCCTAGATGGGACTGAGAAGACAGTGGAGCCCTGGGACCCACTGCCAAGACCTGACAGCAGAGCAGGAGGGGAGGGCTGTGCACAGGGAGGTGCTGACCCGCCCGCCAGCCTGGGGGAGAAGCTTCTGGAGGAATGCAAGCTATGAGGAAGGAGGGGCAGGCAGGCCCAGGCAGTCAGTCACAGCATGGCCCCCTGGGGAAAGTGATGGGGGAGGGGCACAAAAGCCAGAGAAGACCCTGCCAGGGCCTTGGCCTTGGCAGCCGCCTTGGATGAAAACATCCCCAGACCCATCCATCATGGGGGCTGGGGACCCCGGCGGGCCCTGAGGGGAGAGGCGCACCCAGTGGGCCCAGGGCTGCCCAGCAAGGGTAGACCTGCCCTCCTCGGTCTCTGCTGAGGTGGGGGGTGGCACTAGGAGGCCAGCGGGGAGCGGCAGATACAACTAGGCTCGACCAAGCCTGGTTGCTTCCTGGATGTGTGACCTCCAATGTGGAGACTCCCAGCCTCAGGGCCCCACTCTGTAAGCTGCCTCTCAGAGTCACGGGGGGACAGACAGGTGACATCCAAGCTGTGCAGCTCATGGCAGAGGATAAGCATGACCACAGTAAGGATCCCAGCAGCCAGCCTCTGCAGAGAGCCGGGTACGGCACCGTGTGAGGGCTTCACCCAGGTCCACAGCCTCCCGGGGACCCTAGTACACCCTATGCCAAAGACTGCGTCAGATAGGAGAGAACCCCGAGGCACAGAGGTCACATGGCCCAGCAGCTAGGCAGCTGGAAGTCCGGCCTGACCCAGGCTCTGTGCCCCCTACACATAGCAGTCTCCCTGACGATGGAAATGTCCCATTTCTGACTCCTCAACCTTGAGCATAGGAGCTCGCAGACAACAGGACTCAGTCACTGTGGATGGAAGGGATGTACCCCCTCTCCCCCAAATGTGATCCCTGGTACCCACGTTATTAGACCCCTGTCCCAAAGATCCTCAAGACTTGGGACACAGTTTGTCTGGGACTCCCACGCAGCAGCCAGGCCTCCCTTTGCCAACGCGGACCCAGCCTTTTGTCCCCAAACCCAGCCATGGCTTTGAGGTGCTGTGCAAACTTGGGCTGGTCTCATTCCTTCTCTGGGCCTTGCCTGTGGGTGTGGTGGTGGAAATTTTAGACAGGGTGGGAGCTCCAGGGGGCTGCAGATGGAGAAAGAGCCAGAGGTGGGGGAAGGGACTTTCCGCCTGACAGGCACTCAGACCCGAGCAATGCGTCACCACCTGGCAGTTTCTGTGTCATCATTACAAAACCCAGAGATGACCTAAGAGTGCCCCCAGCCCCTGGGGGACAGCAGGAAGCTGGCTGAGTAAAGACAGTCCATCCCATGAGAGGGGGAGGACTGCGGGGAGTAGGAATGAGCGAGGGGACACACAGCCCTCTTGCCACCAGGGCCCAGCCCTATGTATGTGCATAAAATACTCCCTGACTCTCGCATGGCCTGGGGAGCCCCTTCTAATGTCCACCAAGCCATTTCTCCTCCCCATACATCCTTCCAAGGACTGGGACCCCATGAGCTCTCACACTGTGCATCTTGGGGCCTTGGGGGTCCTCACAAATGCCATAGGGCCTGCCAATGTGGGGCAAGGGAGGGCCCGAGAGATAAAACAGCCACTGAGCTCTTCCGGGACCAAGTCTACTGGTAGCTGCTCTCCATGTGGAACTCTGACACACGGTTTCACTTGGAGAAAGCAGCCTGTGCCCCAAATTCTAAAAGCCACAAGAGTGGGTTCATATGAATCTCTCCTGGCAAGGAAGAGGCCACCTTCCTGATTAAATACCATGGGCTTCTAATCAGCACCTCCACGCCCCAAAACACACACACGACATTTGAGTCTTTCTTATTCCTCTCCGCTTATTCGAGGAGTATCTCGGAGCCAGGCACAAGTCACACGGCCCCTTGCACATTTTGGTCATCTCCCCTTTTTGCTCTAGCCTCCCAGCGGGACAGGTATGTGCTCCTCCCCCATCTACTGATGAGAAAACTGAGCAGCTCAGAAAGGTGAGGTAACTTACCCAGAGTCACACAGCAATGGAAGAGCAAAGCTGAGATCAGAACCAGGCCTGTCCGCCTCCAAACTTGTGCTCCCTCTGCCAAGTGACAGTTGGTGGCCTTTGGGGGCTATACGTGCTTCCTGGATCCTCTGTCATGTGTACGTGGCATGGGTCCTCGAACTGTGGCCCCTTGGGAAAGAAAGAGCCATTCGGCCGGCCTCCATCTAGGTGACAGTGATGATGGTATTGAAGGACGGGGGCAATTCTCTGTGAAGCCAGGGTCTGGAACAGCTGCGCCAGGGATGGAGTAACCAGAGAGAAACTGGAACTCAAGTCCAGGGGACCTGGGCTCCTCCTCACACTGACATTCACACATTCACCAACTGTGCGGCCTCAGGAGGGACACTGCCCCTCTCTGAACCTCAGTTTCCTTGAGTGTACAGGGGGTGAGGATGTCTACCTTTTAGCACTGGAAAACCCACCACGCCAAAGGCCTGGTCCCCGAGTTGGTGCTCGGAGTTGGCTTTCTGTCCCTACCTCCTCACCAGGAAGTGAGCCCAGGACGAACTTTTGTCTAACCAAGTGGCTTCTCCAGGCACCAAGATAACAGAGAAGGAACCCGGTGCCAGCAGCGCCCACGGCCCCCTTCAGCTTGTCAAGGCTGCCCAGCTGAGACCCAGTGGGTGTCCTCAGCCCAAACCAGGCCATGTCCCCAGCAGCTGGCCTGGTGGGAGAGCTAGCCACAGAGCCGCCTCTAGCACTGGGACGGGAGAGAAAGGGCTCTAGGGTTACCAGCAGCTAATCTGTGAGCAGGGTCTGCCTTTCCTCTGCAGGGCTCCCGCGAGTAACAGAGGCTCGGGCTATCTCTGAGCTGGAGGGTCTGGAGCCCGGCGAGGGCAAGGAGGCTGCCGATGGTCCCAAGAGCCAGGCTGCCCTGCCTGCCCCACGAAAGCTGGTCACATCAGAGCAACCACCAGAAATGCAGCCCCTTTGGAGAGAGGGAGTGAACTTTGGGAGGCAGCCATCTCTGGGCCCCCAGGGCCTAGGACTGTGCGTAGCGCCCAAGAGGGCCCAGGGGATGATGCGTGAACGACGGATGGACGGACGGTAAATGGCTAGAGATGCTGCAGCGACGCACGGGCAGACGGATGATCAGATGGATTTCGATTCTGAAAAGCCAAGTTATGAGCATTTCTGCAGCAGAGGCCACACCAGCCCCCATGCCCCTCAAGGAACTCACCACGCTGTGAGTTTCTCAACACCTGTGGCACTGCCTCCCCAGCCACAGGAGCTTGCTGGGCCAGAAGGGCCTGGAACAGCCTTCGGCCAGACCACTGGGGGAAGAGGGACAAACAGCCCGGCCCCTCGCTTCCCCCAACCCCGATCCTCTGAAGGACAACTGAGTCACGCTCCCCACTCTCCCAGAGGTCCCCAGTGGGACCAAACCCCAACTGCCCGCAGGGCCTACCTGCCTTTTGACACGCCCTCTGTTGGCTTCCTTCCCTTGCCCCCTCACTTCCCGATTTGTCTCCCTATATTTCTGGAAGTCACCTCTCAGGTAAACTGTTTTCACTCAAATCCTTGACTCGGGGGTCTACTTTTGGGACACCCAACATAACAACCATCTCTGCCACTTGCCTATTCTAGGACTTTGGACAAGCCGTTTGATTTTCTGTGCCTCAGTTTCCTCATCTGTAAATGGGGATAATGAATCTGTCACATTCACAGCGGACTCATGTGGTTGGCACTGGGCAGGGTCTACCATGTGACCCACCAGCTGGGCGCTGAGTGCCCAGCGGGAAGAGCAGCCGTAATTCCTCCCTCGAGGGACTCACTGAAGACCATGGAGATGGCGGGTCCAAGTCCAGGCCATGGGGTTGAAGACCCAGAATCGAACCCCGATGCTACATAGCCTCACTGAGTCCTCCTGGGCAAGCTACCTAACTGCTCTGTGCCTTGGTTTACCTTCCTATCAGGTGGCAACAACAGCGCCCATCTCACGGGGCTCCTGTGGAAAGAAAGTAAGATCATGCAAGAGAAGCAGCCAGTGCAGGCACAACACAGCATTCAACCACGGGAAGGCAGGCCGTTGTCCTTTACGCAACGCATAAAGCGACATAAAATGTGTGGCTGAGAGAGAGGAAGAGAGTTGGTTCCCTAGAGTTCAGAGAGGAAAGGAGTCCAGTGGCCCAAGAGGGAGGGTGAAATGGAGAAAGCCTCTCAGGCCTCCAGCCGGGGGTGTCAAGAGCCCCGAGGAAGACAGGGTAAGGCCCTCCACCGTTTGCCCGCACGTCGTCCCCTGCCTCCTTCCACCAGCCCACACACCCCCTTGCTCCCACCTTCCCGGAGGGCTGCTGGGTCCCCTGGCCTCGCTCAGGCTGCTCCTGTTGCACACGTGCCCTTCCCCCCACCTAGAGCTGGAAGAAGGCCTTGAGAACCACCCTCCGAGAGCCGGGAACAGGCCGCCGGCACTGGGCCAGCGGCACTGTGCTCCCCATGAGGCTTGCTTAAAACACATTGTCCTGGGCCTTGCTCCCTCTGATTCTGCTTCCGTAGGTTTGAGATGGGGCCCACCAAGATTGGGCGATGACTTCTTGGGCCCCCGGCACACCCTCTATTATGCATGGGAAAATAGAGGCCCAGAGAGGAGACACATGGTCTTTAATTCCCAATCGTGGACCACCAAGCTTCCCCTCCCCAGTGGGGCATCAGCACAGTCCCCTGGAGTCCCGCTGCAAGAGGAGGCCCATCTGGCAGCCCCCGGCCCCTGTCTAGGGGGTGAGAGCTCGTGAGAGGCCGCCAGGTGTGCAGCCCCAAGACGCCTCCCAGAGGCTCTGCCAGCATCTGGCGGGTGGCAAGGCCGGGGTGCGGGGGCGGAGAGGGCCTGCCTTGAGTATTTCAATATTTGCTTTCTTACAGAATGGCATTCTTTGGAATATTAGCCAATTTGTACAGAATTAGTCAGTGCCTGCCCCGCACTCCCCGCCACGGGAAGATTCCAGGAAGGAGGGATGGACCTGCATGCGGACGCCCCGGCAAGTCCCAGCGCACGGTCCCTGCCTGCCGGGAACAGGGAGAGGAGGCCGGCGGCAGCCAGGCAGGCGGGGAACCAGAGGCACGTGGGCAGCCTGTGCCCTACGCAAACCAGGAGCCGCAGCCGTCAGAAACCTCCTCCAAAGCAGCAGGGCGAGGCCACAGGCGCCCCGGCTGATTTCGATCAGGGCCAGTCCTGGGACCGATGTCCCCATGGACCAGCCCAGGGTCCACTGGGGAAGGACATAACAAAAACCAAATTCTCTGCCCGATTTCCAGAAAAAGCCCCAGAGGTTATACTAGGGCTCAGCTCAAATCCCAGTGCTGCCTTTTTTAACTCTCCGTGTGACCTTGGACGAGACGCCTCTCTGGACCTCACTTTCACTCCTTTAACGTGGAAAGAATATAAGAGTCTGCCTGTGGCTGTGCAGGCAGACGTGCTTTTGGACACCACGACGTGGCACGCACCTGCCGGCCACCAAGGGAGTATTACCGGGGGCCTCGGCAGACAGTCCTTGTTCCCTCGCTCTAGAGTAATGTGCTTGTGTTGATTCATCAGCAAGCTCTCGGTGAGCTCCTACTGGGTGACTTTGAGGAAGTTATTCCTGCTTCCAGGGCCCCAGTATCTCCACTTATAAAACAGGCAGGTTAGAGCCTCTGATGTTCCTTCTCTACAGAGAAAACACCATGTTGTGAATCTATGACCATCATTCATGCAAAATTCTCTTACTACAAAGAGAAAAGATGAAAAGCAAGGAATTCTTGAGAGGACAATCTTAAGCAGAAGGAATACATGTCTAAGAGCAAAATTTAGGCATAAAGAATTTCAGTGTAGTGTACGACTAACAGTGAAATCCAAGGCTAGCAAGGATTCCTATCCCGCAAGCCAACATCGCCGGCTGGGGTAGACTACCACCTGTAGGACCTCGGCCAGATGATCAAACCTCTACAACCCTGGTTTCATCACCCATAAAAAGGGGGGTAATACTTTTGATTTCAAGGTTTCTTAGGGGAGGTAACATTTGAGCTAAGGCCTGAGGAACAAGCAAAAACAGCCATCCAAGGATCAGAGCAGAAACAGTCTAAGCGGAGGGAAAGCCTGTGCAAAGGCCCTAAGGCAGGGATCTACTTGGTGAGTTTTAGGAACAGAAAGGCCCAGGTGGCTGGAGCTTATCCATGGGTGATGAGGTTAAAGCAGAAGGGACCTTGGAGACCGTGGCCGCCAGGCAGGTCTCCATTCTCTCCAGCATCCCTTCACCCACGGCCCCGGTGGCACCACAAGGCCCAGGATCCTGTGGGCGGAGACCATGTTCCCTTCAAGGAAGCAGGCAATCGGTATGGATTCTCTCGTGGCCATTTTAATTTTTCCTGAACCTGTGAAAGCCGTCAACTCTTTTTTTTTCTCCAAGGATGAGGAGCACTCTCTGGGGAGGGGTGAGATCATGATGAGTTCCCTCCTAGGAGCGGGGAGGCTGTGGGCAGGAATGTGGGCCCCTCTGGGAGCCTTTCAGGCCAAAGTCAGATCTTGAAAAGGTTCAGCCCCACGGGTGGGGATTAGACAGGCTGCAGGGAAGGCCTGGGATTATGGCAAATCCCTCAGGCACAAAGCCAAGCAGGGCTCCCTCTGCCCTCACTGGTGCCCTGGGAAGCCCCCTCAGCTGACCCCAACCCCGGCTAGGGGCTGAGCCTTTGTCCCTTCCTGTCCATCAGCACAGGGGACCATGGAGGTAAGACCCTAGGCCAGAGCCCTGAGGAGTGGGAGGTCCCAACACAGTCACCCCACTCCCTTCCCCCCCAACTCTGCATCCCAAATGCTGGTCTTTCCTGCTCTGGCTGCTGGGAGGTTGCCAGGCCTGCGGCCTCCCCCCTAGTACACCCTGTACAGCCAGATATGACCCCCAATGTGACTGGCTGACTCAGCCTTTGCCCTGCCCATGTCCCATTCCAAACTTGGGGGGGTTGTTTTGTTTTGTTTTGTGACTTTTTACTGTGGTCTAATACACAAAAACGTGTATAAGCCAGAAAAGTGCAGCTCGGTCAGATTTCAAAAACGGAATACCTCCATGTAAGCATCCCCCCGACGGAGAAATCTAAGCAGCCCCCAAGAAACCCAATCTTCAAACCCCCTCCAGGTCCCTGCACCCACCCCTGCCCAACAGTAACCATTATCTCGACTTCTTTCACTGTAGATTAGTTTTGTCTGCTTTTGTACTTTGCCTGAATGGGGTCCCACGGAGCACGCTCTTTTTGGCCCGGCTTCTTTCACTCATCGTGTCTGGAAAAATCACCCACACTGTTGCCCTCAGTGGTGGTTCACCCCTTCGCATTACTGTGTTGTTTCTATCGTGCAAATACACCAGCGTCTGCTACTGAGGGCACTGGAGCCGCTGCCACCAAAATGAGTGTATGGGTTATCTGCTGCTGCATAACAAGTTATCCCCCAACGGAGCAGCTGGAAGTGACAGTAAACATCCATTATCTCACAGTTTCTAGGGGTCGGAAATTCAAAAACAGTTTAGCTGAGGGATTCTGGCTGACCGTCTCTCACTAGGTAGCCATCTAGAGGGACAACAGGCAGAGCTGCTCTTGCCTGAAGGCTCGACTGGTACCAGAAGATTCTCTTCCAAAATGGCGCACTCACAAGGCCACTGGTGGGAGGCCTCAGTCCTCACAGGAAGCCATGAGTATCCTCACGACAGGGCTGGACTTTCTCCAGAATGAGCGCTGTGGAAGAGGGCAAGGAGGTCGCTGCGACACCCACACTTAAGGAGAGCAGAATTAAACTCCTCTCGAAGGGAGGAATGCCAAAGAACTCACAAGCATATCTTTTTTTTTAAGATTTTATTTCTTTATTTGACAGAGAGATAGAGAGGTCACATGTAGGCAGAGAGGCAAGCCGAGACAGAGAGAGGGAGAAGCAGACTCCCTGCTGAGCAGAGAGCCTGATGCGGGGCTTGATCCCAGGACCCTGAGATCACAACCTGAGCTGAAGGCAGAGGCTTAACCCACTGAGCCACCCAGGCACCCACGAGCATATCTTAAAACCACCGTAACTGGCAACAACTCCTTTCTGCACCAAGTTCAGTGTCCTCATTCCTGGGGAATGAAGCCAACGTTCCCCCTCCCTATTCCTTGCCCACCTCCGCCTGCTCAGTCAGCACCCAGGAGACCCAGACAGAGGCAGCTTCTGGTGTCAGCTTGGTCAAGAGCCTCTCTGAGCCCCAAGTTCCTCCTGTGAAAAATGGAGATAACTGTGGTGCCCATGTTGGGGCCATTTGGGGGACTGAATTCCATCTGGGGAAGTCCCCTTATCCCTGAATCCCATTCCCTCATGGCACTTGTTTTATAATCCTTGGTGCGAAATCAAGCCAAAGGCTTTTAGGAGGTTGCAAATAAGTCAGACAAGTCATATGGAAGCCTCATCGCTTCCTTCTCCTTCCCCAGAGGCAGAGGTGCAGACTGAGATGCTCATGGACTCCGCCCATTATCGGGCTTCCGGTCAACTCACCTGCTGCGGGGCTGAGACCCCAGGTACGTGGGACCCTTGCTCCCCTTGAGACTCTGCCTGCGCCCAGGTGCCAGCCTGGCCATCCCCCGCTCAGTTCCCCCCGTCAACGCCATTCCCGGCAGCGTGGAGATGCTGCTGACGGCTGCAAAAGCGTCCTCACGGGACTGACCTACTGACAGAGAAGACAAACACAAATGACTCAGTCATCACTTTGTGTTGTGAGAGTCTCTTTAATGACCGTGACAGCTTAACCCTGGGCCCCTGGTGTTGCCAAGGAGGGGAGGGCACCTGATGCCAGGCTCTGGGAGGTGAAGCCCAGGGAGGCGATCCTGACGTCTAGACAAGCCCTTGTGGCTGGAATCCAGAGTCATGGAGCATAGTGCCACCTGGGGCTAGAGGGGTGGCAGGGCCCAGAACCCACACTGTTGGCTCAGGGCTTTGGGCTCTATCCCGAGAGCAGCGGCGGCGGTGGCTGAGTTTCAAGCCAAGAAATAACATGATCCATTTTGTGTTTTTCAACATGTGAGGGACACCGTCTTCAGTGTGTTCCTGGTCGTCTCTGCCCAGCCAGGGAGCCATGTACTGCAAAAGAACCTGTTTCTTTACTATTTCCTGGCTGTGTGACCTGAGGCAGGTTGCTTGCCTGTTCTGTGCCTTTGTTTCCCCAGCAGGTAAGATCCACCCTCCAGGGTTTCAGGGTGACAGATGAGGGAAGGACACCGAGCACCTGCCTTGGTGCCCGGCAACATGGGTGACATCCTGGGAGCACCTCCACCCCACTGTCTCCTCTAGCTGTCCCCAGAGGTGCCCAGGCATCTTAATGGGCTTCTCTTCCCCCATCTTGCCAGGGCCTTGGCAAGGTGGCTCCCATGCCCTTCCTGCACCTCTCACCCTATTGACCTTCCTGGGTCACCCACCATCTTCACCCAACTCTGTGAGACTGACAGTGACAAGGTATGATATGAATTTCAACCAGCTGCCTCCAAGCACATCAGCCAAGAGGTGGAGGGAGGTCATCACTGTAGATAGAGTCCTCACCTGGCCGCGCTGTGGCCGCTTACTATTGCTATCGCGCTTTAAGGCCGCGGGTTGGTGCTGGGCACTGTGCAAGCACTTTCTGTATATATATACACAAGCACCTTTATCCTCACAATAATCTGGAGACTGGAGCACTATTGAACTCCACCTCTCAGGTGAAGAAACCGAGGCTCAGGGAAACACATCATTTGGTCAAGGTCACCTAATGAGACTCAAGCCCAGACTCAAGCTCACATACACACGTGCATACACCTGTTGGTTAGCATGGTCACGTATGTTGCCATGACAACACTTCCGTATGCCGCTATGTGCCTGATTTCATTTAAGTCCCACCACAGTCCTGCAAGGAAGAACCTGCATCACTGCCATTTTGCAGATGGAGAAAGTAAATCCCTGAGGGGTGGAGCCATGTGCCCATGGTCACTCTGCAGATCTGGTGTTTGCATCAGATCCTTCCCACTGCCCTGGGAGACTGCTAATGGTGATCAGCTCCCTCGGCCAAGGCCAGGTGGCCGGGATGCTTCTCACACCTCCACAGCTATGCCACCTGGAGCTCTGAGTCCACGAGTGAGGTCCATCAGCACCTTCCCTCCATGCTTTATGGTGACTTGGCTGGGAACCCCCAAGGGCCTGGGCTTGGTTGACACAGCCTTACCCTAACTGGCCTCTGGGGCTCTTGCTGCCCATGAGGCCCCCGCCCGCAGGTTCCCGGGCCCCAGGCTCTTCTTCTTTTCTTCTTTCACTCTGAGCCAAGCAGGTTAAAAACACGCCAAAAATGAGCCCCCTCTCGCTTTAGTGCACTCACATAATGTGTGGCAAAGAAGGCTGCATTAATCGTTCGGGACCCACATTTTTCAGTGACATTAATCTCTAGCCGGAAAAGCCTCTCTGGACGGTTCTTTTCAGTCTGAAGGCACTTAACGTTGGCCAGGGGAGCACAAGGGGCCCGCCTGGAATTCCTCTCTAACTCCCAAACACCACACCCACCAACCCAGCCTGGCCAGCTTGCCCGCTTATGGTGGGGTGGGTGAGATGCCTGCAGGGGATGCGGGGGGGGGGGGCAGAGGGAGGGCTGGGTGGCGAGTGAGCCATGGGTGTGCCGTGGTGTGTGTGCACGAAGGTGAGGAAGGCTGAGTTCCAGCCATGCTTGCTCTGTGAGCAGGGCATCTGCCTTCACACCCCCACATCTGCCCACTCAGAGAAGTGATCAGTGTACATGTGCGCTGGACATGCACACCAGTGACCGAGACGCCTGGGTGTAAACGTGTGTGTGTGTGTGTGTGTGTGTGTGTGATTGACAGGTGTGTGCATGAGCTTCAGTCAAGGGTGAGCGCAGGTGTGTACAGAGCCATTAAAAAATGTCTGCAAGAAGAATGCAGCTATGCGCGTGAGTCGAGCCGTGTGCAACGCTCCTCAGGTGTATGTGTGATTTCTGGGTGCACACATGGTTGTGAGCAAGATGTGTGCAAGCATGTGTTTGTGGAGCATGCCAGATGTGAGCTGGCGAGGGCGCATCCGACTCTGAGGGTGCTCCAGTGCTGAGGAGGTGGTGGCCAGGTCTGGGGTGGGTCAGGGGGACTTGGTGCCCCTCGGGGAGGCACACAGTGCGTGTTGACAGACTCTGCCTGAGCGCTCACACCGCGCTGGTCATCATGTCTGGCGGGAGGGGGTCAATGCTGAATATGGGTGTGGTGTCTTGGAGCCCAGGGGGACTCTTTCCTGGAGCTGATTGACCGTCTCTCCCCAACTCCACATTCAGCAACTTCCTGCTGGTAGCTTGAAATTGACAATGGAGAAGAATTTACACCATGGAAATTGACACAACGCCATAGCAGGCCTTTCTTGACCCACACGGCCTGCTGTGAAACATCTGTAGCACACCACTAAGTGAGACACCGTGCCTCCCCAGTCCAACAGCGTCTCAGGTGTGCTGACGTTCTTGTACATGAACGAGCGTGTGTATGTGTGTGTGTGTGCGTGCCTGTGTGTCCGTACGTACCCCAAGTAGCTCCAAAGCTGTGTGGGACCAGCACGCAAAATGAGCAAATATTCAGAGAAGAGAGAGCAAGAGGGGGATCCAGGCAGCCTGAAGGACACCAGTTTGCCATGCTCCAGGGAATGGATCTCTTTCTATCCTAGGGGTTATTTGTGAAATCCTCCAAAAATAAAAAACAACTGCCGAGGAAAAAACTTTAATTCCTAAACTTGAAAGTTGCCATGATCCTCTCTCAACACTGAACACTGTCACACCAACCTGGCAGGGTCAGTAGGCTGTAAAGGATGACTCCAGGTTCCGAGTCCCTCCGGTCCAGCACCAGAGTCCATGCTCATTGCCATACTGGCTACAAGTGAGTAAAGAAGACAGAAGGCCTGACCAGAGAGTTAGAAGGGAAACAGGGGCATGCTGGGCCACCCAAGCCGAGAGGAGAAGGAGTTTTGAGAAGCAAATGACCTGCAAAAGAAGTCCTTTCCCGGGCGCCTGGGTGGCTCAGTGGGTTAAGCCGCTGCCTTTGGCTCGGGTCATGATCTCGGGGTCCTGGGATCGAGTCCCGCATCGGGCTCTCTGCTCAGCAGGGAGCCTGCTTCTCTCTCTCCTCTCTCTCTCTGCCTGCCTCTCTGTCTACTTGTGATCTCTCTCTCTCTGTCAAATAAATAAATAAATAAATAAATCTTTAAAAAAAAAAAAAAAAGAAAAAAAAAGAAGTCCTTTCCCACCATTTACACAGGAAGACCCAGAGACTCTGGGAAGTAAATGTCATGCAGCTAGTCTGGGTTCCATCCCAAGAAGGTCTCAGGCCAGAATACCCAGAAGAGGGCTGGGGCAAGACGGAGGACTCCAGACTCTTCTTAGCTTCCCAAAGCCCCAAACCACAGGCACAAGTTCTCTGGTCTCCTCTGACTTTGGTTACCAGCCCAGCTGCCCAGTCACACTGACCATGACCCATAGCAGGCAGGATCCAAGCTCAGGAGGCCTCTTTGGGAACATCAGCCCCAACCAGCTCCCAGGGAGCTGAGCACCCAGGGAGCCAGGTGGCCCTGGGGAGAGGCCACTGAAACCCCCATCCCTGGCAGCCCCACTCCCCTCAGCCGCCATTGATCTCCCTGGCGGGATGACATCAAGGGATGTTTTTAATAAGAGGGCAGGAGGCCTTGGGAGCTGACCGAGCTGAGGCAGTGCCGGGCAATTAATCACCCGGTTGAGAAGCCACAGCCATGGGTAACTGGATCCCTGGAGAGCTGTCAGGCACACCCTGCCTTTCATCTCTGCCCATGGCCACTCTGCGTGGGCTCTCCATGCATCCTCATTAACTCTGGGTCCCAGGAAACCAGGCAGGCGTGGGGGGCGTCTGTCTGTCTACATACGGACCCTTCTGAGTGTACACGAATGCACGTGTACATGTGTACTGATGCACACAGGTACGCGTGCTCAGGTGTGTGTCACTGCATGTGTGGGCATGGTTTCCTGTCTACCCATGTGAGACACACCAGGGCACTGGCTTTGACTCAAACAGATCCGGCTTCAAGTTTATGGCCCACCTCTTTCTAGCTGGGTCAACCTGAGCATGTTACTTTTCCTTCGTGCACCTCTATTTTTTCATCTGTAAATGGGGGCTCATAATAGTAACAATAACTACCACACATGTTTGTGGGGATCAAATAATACTATTCATATAGAAGCGTCTGGAACTTAGTACATGTTTACTAACCACGTGTTCTTATCCCTATTACGCATGGACGGGTGTACACATTTGAGTGGTAGGCAGAATTCTGAGAATGATCCCCAACGACCCTTGCACCATCCACCCACCCTTTGAGTGGGGGTAGAGCCTGGGGATGGGGGAAAGATTACGCCCCTGATTATGTCCCATCCTACAGGAGAAGGGAGGTGATGCAAGTAGCCACGTCTTAATCAGACAAACCCTTTAAAAGCTGAGTTTGCTCCTGCTGCTAGGTAGAAGTCAGAGAAATTTAAGTCATAAGAGGGACTTCCAGGACTCCTGGAAGCAAACTTCTCTGGTGCTGAGTTGGAGGGGGCCGCCCTTGAGGGACCCCTAGGAGCTAAGAGTGACCCCTGTCCACAGCCAGCAGGAAGATGAGGGTCTCAGCCCTACAGGTGCAAGAATTCTCGCAAAAACTGAATTTAGCCGAAAGCCTGAATGAGCATGAAAATCAGTTCTCTGAAGAAGCACTAGATAGAAGCCCAGCCCAGCTGACACCTTGAGTCTAGAGGAGAGAAGCCAGCCAAGCCCGTGCCGACCTCTTGACTACTCAGGTCAAGGTGCCACTAGTAGGAATTTTTCAGCTCTGGGAGCACCTGAGGGAGATTCCCCGGGGACCCTGGTAACTCACAGGGACACATACATGTCTGCTTTGGGCTCTGGGGGACACCAGCTCTAGTTTCCAGTCCAAAGCTGCCAGGAACAAGAAGGCCAAAAAGTGAGGTGTAGCTCAGGAGGAGAGGCCTCAGTTTTCTCACCTGAACAATGGGACGCCAGCCCCAGCGCCACCCTCATCACAAGGACAGCTTGGCTGAACAAACGGACAGCGTGTGAAAGCACTCCGGTGGGTTGGAAGAGCTGTCCAGCAGCCGGGGAAGTGGTGGCCTGTCCCCTGAGTCAACTGTCAGGCTCAGGACTGCTGGTCAACCCCAACCCATACCAGGGCACCGTGCTTTGGCCAGCACCCCTCTGTCCCCACCCCTCTGTGGCACTCAGCTGAAAGTTCCACGGCCCCAAATCTTTTCAGTCACCTCTTCCCCACTGCCCCTGCCTGTGGTCCAGTTCCTGAGTTCCCTGGAGGACCATGTGGCCTCCACCCAGCATCCCTGCCTCCCCCTCAGCCCCTCGAACTCCCCTGCTCCCAGCCCGTGCAGTGCTCCCACTGCACCTGAGGTAAAAGCCTAATCTCCCTTCTGAAGATGGAGAATCCTTTTCATTTTGCCAAAACAAGAAAAAAAAACAATGCTTTAATTTGTATTTCCCTGATTCTAATAATTTCAAGCATCTTTGCATACATTTATTCCTCCCAGCTAAGTCCTACTCAGTTTTAAATTTCTTAAGTATTCCCGTTTTAATTTTTTTTAATTTTTTAAACATTTTTTTAAAGATTTTATTCATTTACCTGAGGGAGAGAAAGAGAACAAGCGGAGGGAATGGCAGAGGGAGGGAAAAGCAGACTCCCCACTGAGCCAGGTGCTCGACGCGGGGCTTGATCCCAGGACCCTGGAATCATGACCTGAGCCAAAGGCAGATGCTTAACCAACTGAGCCACCCAGAAACCCAGTATTCCAGATTTTTAAAAGTACCACTTGTGTATGGGACCGAGTTCAAAAGGGATAACAAGGCAAACACTGCGAGTCCGCTTCCATCCAGCTGCTGTCCCCAGCCGTCCAGTTCCCCACTCCAGAAAAGCTGCTCTTACTGGCTTTTGGTGTGTCCACCTAGATTTATTCCAGACATAAACCAGCAAATACATACACACTTTTTTTTTTAAGATTTATCTACTTATTTATTCATCAGAGAGTGAGAGAGAGAGCACACAGGCAGGCAGAGTGGCAGGCAGAGGCAGAGGGAGAAGCAGGCTCCTCGCCGAGCAGGGAGCCCAGTGTGGGACTTGATCCCAGGACGCTGGGACCATGACCCGATCCGAAGGCAGCTGCTCACAACTAATGGCATATCATACCTAATTGATTTCAGCTACCAATACATGCCGGCAGTGGTCCCTCTTGGAACATGAAGAGTTGCCTCCTTTCTTGCCAATGGCCCTGCATAAGTTTCCACTGGAGCAGATGGCGTAACCCCTCTCCTCCTGGTAGCCTTGTAGGCTGCTTCCTAACCCTGACTATCAGAAACAATATGTCACTGAAATTTCATTCACACACATGCATTGAGTTTATTTCTGAGAAACGCTCCTAGCAGGTTGTTGGGTCAGAGGCAAAGACCTTGCCAAGTTGCCTTCCAAGTTGTTGTGTAACAGTTTGTGCTTCTACCAGCATTTTCGGAGTCCTCTGGTTTCTCGCTAAGCCAGTGATTTATCCGATTTCATAATTTTCATCTGACGAGTGAAAAAATGACATCACACTATGGTTTTATTACACAATTTTCTCATTTTGAGAATGACGGTTGACCGACTTTTCAGTCTTTTCTGAGACCATTGTTTTCCTTCTCTGTGAATGGTCTATTCATGTAGTTCACCTATTTTTTACTGAGTTGTCAGCTCTTTATTATTGATTTACAAGAGCTCTTCATATATGAAGGAAATCAGCCCTGGAGAAATTTAAACAATGACTTAAATCACTTAAGCAGTTCCTTAAATGTTGGCCCTTGTGAAACCATCTGGACTTAGCGATTTTGAGGGGAGTAAGTATCCCTCTTTCTTCTGTGATTACTGGTCTGTTTAGATTTGTTTGTTTGTTTAGATTTTTGTACCTAAATGTACTTCTAGGTACATTTTTATAGCTTATATTTTCTTCAAGAATTATCCATTTCGAGGATGCCTGGGTGTCTCAGTCAGTGAGCATCTAACTCTTGGTTTCTTTTGGCTTAGGTCGTGATCTCAGGGTTGTGAGATCGAGCCCCATGTCAGGCCCCATGCTTGGCATGGTCTGCTTGAGACTCTCTCTCTCTCCCTCTGCCCCTCCCCTTGCTCTCTCTCTCTCTGTCAAATAAACAAATAAGAAAATAAATAAATAAAATAAAATAAAAAGAATTATCCATTTCATCGAAGTTCTTAAGTATATTTGCATATTCTGTTGATTTCCTCTGAAATTGGGGTTACTCCCCTGTAACCATTTCTTATTTTATAAATTTATGCTTTTTCCATTTTTTTCCAGATTAGATTACCTAACATCTATTTTACTTGGTTTTGAAAATATAATCTTTATTAGTTCTAGTCTTTTCCTGACTTCTACTTCATTCACATCCACTTTTATCTTTATAAATTTTTCCTTGTGGTTTTTTTAGGTTTATTTTAGTGTCATATTCCAAACTTCTTAGGTTGGGTACTTTTCTTATGGAACTTTCAATCTTTATTAATAAAAATATTTAGAGCTAAGAACTTTTCTCTTGCCATAATTATCTTAGTTTTCTAGACTTCTATAATCTGTTCTGATTTCCTTTTTGATGTGGAGATGTTTAAGAGAGAGTAGGGGAAACTTACCTCTTGTCAGTTCCTTGTATTAAATTGTGACAGTGACCATTATTAGGAGTAATGATGGAATTAGTTTTTCTTCCCCTCCCTGACCCAGATTTATTGGTTTACATTTCTTAACATTTATTTTGTATCTGTGATGTAATTATGTCCATCACCTTATTTTTCATATTTAAATTATGTCTTTTTCCCTCCGTCTAAGAAAGATGAGGAAATCTGAGTATTAACGTTATTTTGTACCTTCTTTTCCCCCCTTTCCCTCCCAGTATTCATCTGTTACATATTTCTACACAATCTCATTCACAACCTCATACACAACCCTCACCTTGGTTTTAGTCTTAGACTTGGAAACAATGAATTCCACTCCCCATCAGTTGGCAGTCCTTCTCCTATGGTGTTTCCTTGCAAGTCCATCTTTAAGAAGGGCATCATGGATGTTTATTCCCTGAGTTCTCATATATTAAAAAACCAAGATCGATTTCTGGAGAGCCCAGTTTGGGAAGGGCTGGTGGAGTCCGACTGCCTGATCATACACACGGGGAAGCCAAGACCAGCAATCGGAGCAATGGCCTGAGTCACCAGGCCAGCGCCAGGGACCCGGCTGGGACAAGAACCCGCACAGCCTTTCGCCCTGGCAGGGGACTTCCCCTCCAGCCTGCTCTCAACCTCTGTCCTCCTGCTTTCTTGAATAGGGGATGGGAAAGCAGGTGAGGCCCCCCTGACTCGTTGCAGAGACCCTTTTCCGCTAGTCCCCTGGAATCTCCCCTGGGACTTGTGGGAAGTGACTGGCAGGAGCATTCTTACCCACACCCCCCCGCAAGGATTAGCAGCCATGGCTGGGCCCCCGGTGGCACAACCTCCCAGGAGAGGGGGAAAGTGTGAGCTCATCCTTGCCGCCACCGCCGCCGGGCAGAACGGGTGGGGCGAGGGGCTCCACCTGTTCCCGATAATCTCTCTAATCCAGCCCATAATTATTCTTTATTAACGGAGGCCGCTGCCTTCGTTACGCGCTGAAAGGAAGGCGTCAGGAGTGAAGACACAAGGATCACAAGCTGGTCACATTTTCCAAAGGGGTTTATTTGCGGCGACCAAAATAACCTCACCAGGGGATGGCCGAGTTCCTGTCTCGCCCCATCCTGGTGCCCAGCGTGGGAGCTCCAGGCCCCCACACCTCCCGGGCGGGTCCACAGTCCCTGCCTGACTCCTCCTTCATTCACGCACCCGCTGGGAGCGCAGTTCACACAGGCCTTGTACTGGGCTTTGCAGATACACAGAAAAATAACCTACAGCCCTGGCCTCCCCGGGCTCTGTGGCCACCAGGGAAGGGGACAAGTACCACCGTGATTAGCACGCAGGCTGCCAAGTGCCACACGGGGGAGGATAGGTAGCTGTGGAGGCCGGGCCGGTTCTAGGCCAGCCTCGGGAATAGGGGTGGGGAGGCCTTCCTGGAGAGACACACACACTGGAACCCCGTTTTAGAGTACAGCTTCCAGTGCACGGCACAGCCCCACCTGTGGGAGGAAGAACAAGAGAAGACAAAGCTGAACCATAATTCCGTGTGGCCAGAGCACAGGATGGAGAGGGAGACGGGTCTGACTGGGGCTGCAGGGGGGCAGCGCCGGACCACAAAAGACCTGTGGGTACTAGGGAGCACTGAAGGTTTTAGGTGGGGAGATGATATGGTCAGATCGTGCTGTAGGAAGCTCCTTCTGGCTGCAGAGTAGGGACTGGATTGGGGGATGCTTCGGGCTGCAAGGTGTCCCTGGGGGCATGTGCAAGGGCCCAGGTGAGAAACATGGAGTTTGGAACCCAAAAAGTAACAACAGGAGTAGAGAAAGGAGGTAGGGGCATCAGGCAATGGGCACACGATCCCCCTGACCCTAATGGCCATGCTGTCCATCGGGCCTGTGGTCACAGGGATCAGAATGGTTCCTAGTCCCTCTGCATCCTCAACCTCGTCTCCACCCCTCTCCACCCAGCCTGGCGCTCGATCTGTGGGGGAACCAGAGGCCCTCACAGCCTGGGCAGATGAGGCACAGGGACTGGAGACCGTGATGCCCAAAGTCCCGGCTCTCTGGCCTTCCCAGCCCACCCCACCCTCCCCTACAGAAAAACCTTTTTCACCGCTTGCTCAGTGTTCTGCCCATCCTGACCCATGTCCTGTCCATGGTCCTGTCCAGGTCCCACTGAATAGGCCGGCGTGCAGACCCCCTGCCCAGAAGCCCTCCCCCCAGCCTGCCTCCCTTTCTCCTTTCCTGCCTCCGTCACCAATGGCTTCATCTGCATTCACTCCATCTCCATGTGAGTCCAAGCTGCAGCTTGGAGCCCTCTCTCTCTGGTTCTCCCGCCGGTTTCTCTGTCCCCCTCCATTCCTCCTTTCTCACTCCACACCTAACCCCTCCTAGGACTCACGAAACTCATGACCCCATCATTCGAACCAACGCTGGGCACCAAGCATGAGCCAGGTTTGATGCCAGGGACCGCAGAGATGGCCACGAGGATGCAGCTCTGGCCCTCACCGGCCCCTGCCACTCCTGCTCCCACAGAAAAGAAGGGGCAGGGTGGGACAGAAGCAGTGCCAGAAGGGAGACCAGAGAGGTCCCATCGAGGTGCACTGGGCTCTGTGACGCGGCCATCCCATCCGAACCCCAATACTTCATTCCAGCAGCCAGCAAAGTGGTTGGCACTGGGGACCAGGGTCAGGGATGAGAGCAACCATTCTCTGCCCTCCAGGAGTTCACGGCCTCATTGGGGACATGGAAGTTGTGTGGCCCTACGAATGTGCCCCAGGGGCTCCGCAGTGCCATCTCATGTGGGGGACTGCAGGAGCCTGGGCTGACACAAGAGGTGGTCTGAAATCAGGGAGGCTGGGCTCCATCCACACGGCTGGCCTTGGCAAGCCACCAATTTCTCCCATCCTCAGCTGCGCATCCGTACAATGGGTATATCATAGGTCCCCGGGGTTCACGCATGTAAGATAAACAATATATGGGCCAAAGTACCCAAAAGTGGCTTCGCAAAGAACCAGGTGTGAGTGCACACTCAATAAATCACACTCATTGTAGTTCTCATTGTTACAATTCCCTTAGGGCTGCAGAACAGCAGGAAGAGCTGTTTCTGGTCCCAGGCGTGCTGCCCCTCTGGCCGTGTACGTACCCCCGAGTCCCTCCCTCGCCCTGCCACTGTCTCTGCTGCTTGGGGCACTCAGATGAAGCTTCCCGCCCACCCTGACTCCTGAGATCTGAAGGGAATGCCTGCCTCCCGGGCTCCTTCCCCTGTTGCCCCATTCCCTTCACTCCGGCCACTTTGGCCTCCCTGCTCTTCCTCAGACTCCCCCGCCAGGCTCTGGCCTCGAAGTCTTTGCACCTGCTGCCACCCCTGCCGAGAACCGCCTCCAGCCTGCCGGTCCTGCCCGCACGGCTCGTCAGCTCTGCGAACACGACCTCCTCGGAGGGGCCTTTCTGACCGCTCGCATCTCTCCCTCCTTGGCCCGCGCCATCTTCTTTCCAGCACACTTCTCCAGACCACCACCACTAGAATGCCAGCTCCACAAGACGGGACAGTGTCTTTTCCACAGCTGGACCCCATGTCGGTGCCCGGCCACACCTGACGCTCAACACACGAATAAGGACTAGGGTGCACTTGAAGTTCTGGAGAAGCAGTGCGGGTGGGGTGGGGGCGGGCGGCAACGATTCTCCAGAACACCCTGGATGCCAGCTCCCGGCAGCCCCAACACTCCGGGACTCACCTGCGGAGGCTTCTCACAGCCTGGAAAAGCACAAAGCTCTGTCCATCCCTGCTGGCCACATGCCCCCAGTCCGTGGGGTCATGGACCTGAGACGACCACCCCTGGCCCCAAAGCCCGCAGATGTTTCCAGGTCAGGCAGGGGAGGAGGGGGTGGCAGTCTCTGGACCCCGTCCTTTGTCCGGGGCCCCAGGGGAATTTAATTCCGAGGTTCAAAGCGCCTTGCCCCTTCCCAGATAAAAGGCTGCTCGGTCGGAGAGAACTGGTTAATAGATGACAGGGGGCCTCTGGACAGGCGGGCCCACCACCGCCCTCTGCCCACACCCTCGGCAGTGAATGCTCTCAGCCCTCTGCCACCGTTCCGGCCCGCTGCCCCACAAGAAAAGCCCATTAATTTAACACTAATAGGATTTTCAATTTGTCACAATCCTTGGAGATCCTGGGGATCCTGGGCAGCGGGGTGCGGGGGGGATTCCTATCAAGTCCGTGTTAAAGGGAATCTTTGCAGGGAGATCAGGCTGGCCCGTAGACAGTTCCCTACCACCCCAGGGCCCTCAGGCCAGCCACAGCCCCTGCTGGCCTTGTTTCCTCGGTGGAAAGCAAGTTAGTAAGACCTACTTCACAAGGAAGCCACAAGGGTTATGTTGAGATTAGGAAGGAGTAACACCAATCCAAGGCTGCCTGGCCGGTAGTAGGCGCTCGGGAGCCACTGCCCTCTCCCAGATCTGCCCCCCCCCATGGCCCCCTCCCTGGGCTGCACCACACTCCCCTCCCCAATCCCGCACCACCCAGCCACTGTGTCTCCAGGCTTGGTGATGGTTTCAGCCAAACACCCCTGGAGGTGGGGGGAGGTGTCCGGGAGCCTGTGGCCTTTTCATCCTCCGTGGGATCAGTGTCCTGAATCCCTCGTTGTTCGAGGAGAGCCGAGGATTTGGAGCCTCCAAACACAGCGGCCCAATCGGGAGGCCCCAGCCCGTGCCAACCAGCTGCGTCTCGGTTACAGCTAAGCACACAGCACACCAGCTGCCTGAGCCCTCCTCTCCGGGCGAATTCCTCCTGAATCAGGAGATGCCAGACAGCAGGGACTGCGTCTGTGTCGCCCCTGGCCGTGGGCTCAGCTCGGCACTTCCCCTGGTCTGAAAGTGAGGGGCACTCTGGCGTGGGGACAGGGAAGGGACTGGGGGCTGGGGCGCGAAGTGGGGGCATGTCTGTTGCTGCAGCTGATGAGAGACTGAGGTGGCCGTGGGGAAACTGGGGCCCTCTGGGGCGCCCAAAGCCAGTGTACAAACACACCTGGCTGGGCCCCACGCCTGGCTCAGAGCCACCCACCCTGGGTTCGCCACTGCCGCCGCCACCAGGGAGAGAGAGGTGGGGAAGATGGACCCAGGAGCCTGCCCCCCTCCCAAGCCTGGTTCTGGGCAGCTGCTCCCTCAGCAAAGCCCTCACGACCAGACTGGGCAGGCCTGGGGCCGGGGTGTTGCGGCCAGCACCGCCTCCATCCAGGCTCCAACCATAATTTACAGCATCTTGAGTCCTCGGCGGCACGTGGTCCCCAGCCAGACAGAGATGGGAAGGAGACATCACAGAGACAAAACTGAGGGTGGTTTCAATTACTCTGTATTTCAGTCGCCACAGACTTACTCAGGTGCAAAGAGAACCATATATCTTGTGAATAAAAGACACAGAAGAGGCAAACTCGTGTTTGCCCTCATTTTAATGTTCATGGGAGAAAGCCTGACGGGGACCCCACACATGGGAACGGTGGTGAGCCTTCACCAAGCCAGTGTGAACGAACATAGATTCTCAAACCCAGGACAAAACGCTGGGTAGATGCCAGGGAAAGGATACGAGAAGGGAACGCTGTCCAAGTGCCATGGTGGGAAGACGGTGGGAAGTCACCGTGGGTTCCAGGCAGGATTCTGGAAGGGGCTGAGGCAGAGGGGCAGCCTACCAGTTACAGGGGGAGTGAAGTGCTGCCTGTGCCGCAGATGAACAGGCAGGGGAAGGACCCCCTCACCCCGGGGCTCAGGTGGCCCCACAAACTATTCAGAACATCTTTGCTTAGGCCTGGGTCCCATCCTTGGCTTAAGCCACGAGCGTCTGGCTCTGTTCACAAACGAGAAGTGGGGCCCCAGGGAGTCAGGGACAGCAACATGTCCAGGCAACAGAAGGACAACGTCACCATAGGCCAGGGTCCCCAGAGCCCCCCACCCACCCGGCAGGATTCACAGTGTCCACCCACCACGCCCCACTCCTCTGCAGGGGCTCCCCGAATGGCCAGCTGTCATATCAAGAATGACTCCCAGGGATCCACCCAGTGTCCAGCTGCTCTCCTGTTTGGCTGTGTGAGCCTAGGTGAGTTGCTCACTCTCTCTGTGGTTGTCCTTCACTGGGTGAAAAATGTGGAAGAGGAGGAGGAGGAGGACTAGGAAAGGTTTGCCTGTAGAGGGGAGTGTCCTTGAGAAAACAGAGCCACATTCGGGACCGCAAGAGCAATCTATCCCTATACTGAAGACATGGTGGTATTTCTTTCATCAGGAAGGATTTCAAGGAGGGAGGAACGAGTGTGTGAGATCTGTCTTTCCTCTGCTAATATCACAGCTGTTTACTGAGCCTCCACCCAAAGCCAGACCCCACTCCGGGGACACAGGAGAGAGTCAGAGACACCCTTCCCTCAAGGATCCAGACAAGTAAACAGGAATCCAAGAGGGTGATGGAGGCTCCACCAGGGGCCTCCCCAGGGGGAGGGGGCCGGAAGGCACAGAGAAGGGGGCCAGTCTGGGCAGTCAAGGAGCCTTTTAGTAGACATGACCTCTATGCTACAGCTTGAATGATGCGCAAGAGGCAGCCAAGCAAAGGGTGGGCAGTCAGAGGGACCAAGGTCTGGTCCCGCCATGGGCAAGGACGCCGGGCATCTTCCTCCTTGACTCCTTCACTTCTGAAATACCATGCAATGCCTCTGCAGAAATGAAGGAATGAGAAAGTAAAGGAATGAAAAGCAGAGGCATTACATACATATTACAGAAAAATACCTGTTCAAATACCTTAGAAAGAAACAAAAAAAAATCCATGTGGACGGTTAGCACTTTCCATAAGGGAGAGCCCACCATTTGGTTATCTCAACAGCAAATGGAATGGCCCCAGACTTTGACTTCTGATTGCGTCCACAAGCCCTGGGAAGGAGACAATGTTTTTGTCTCCTCAGCCACCCACAAGACCTCTGCTCCCACATCCAGTTCCCTTCCATTCAAAAGCTCCCGTGTGTTGGTTCATTCAATAACATCCCTTGATCATCAACCACGTGCTGGGCACATGGCATGGTCACCAGCACAGACCTGGTGCTGCCCCTTTGGATGTCCTCCCACCGGTGCTGGTTCCCATGATCACAGCAGGGACCTGGCACCACCTGGGTGGATCGCAGGCCACCGGAGTCTTCCCAGTAAGTCACCCGTCACGGGCAGGATCGGGCCTGCGAAGGAACATTCCTCCTCTCCTCACCCGCCCAAACTCGTGGCCAAAGGCAAGGCACACGCACGGCTGAAATCCCATCAGTGGCACCCAGCCAACTGGCTGCCACTTGCTTATTTGGCTTGGAACAGGAAATACATTTTTCTACTATTTATACTGCTGACCTCAGGAATAAACTAATTACTGCTGCAAAGCTGCATTCCCACACTGTCCGGCTCGCATCTGTAATCCCTAGTGGAGACCACGGCAGAGGAGATGCCAGGGGGCTGGTAGGTCTGGGGTCTCAAGCCCAGTGGCCATGCCTGCCCTGCTCCCTTGGTCTTTGGGGGAAGAGGAAGTCAGCCCACAAGTCGCCCCTGCTAGATCTTCAGTTCCAACCCAGAAGAGGTCTGCCTGCTTCTTCCCTTTGCCTTGAGCTGCTCCCATCACTGCGTCTCGGTGTCTTGCTCCGCTCAATGGAGGTGTGGTAATGCTGAGCTCCAGGGACTGTCATCTGGAGTAAATGACACCATGTCTGAGCAAAGCTTTGTGTAAATGGGATTATCCCAGAAGACCTACCAGCCTGAACGGCCGAGCCCCAGAAGGCAGCTCAGCTCAGGCAGGCCCCAGCACCTGGGCCAGTGAGGGCGATGGCATCCAGATGTGTTGCGGACTCCACCATGGACCTCACAGTGCTCACACCATGGCCCAGGGCAACCAGACTGGCTTCACAAACCAGCTGTTTGGACACAGGCACGCAGGACACCATCGAAGAGGAGCCAGAAATAGAATGAGTAAATGAATGGATACAATGATGGCCTAAGTCATGATACTGTTTAAACTGATTTTTTTTTTTAATTTACTGCATTGAGCAACTATTTGGCTCAGGAGTCAGCAAACTTAACCAGAGGGCTAGATAAATATTTTGGGCTTTTAGGGGGTCATCCAATCTGTCACAACAACTTAACTGCATCGTAGTGTAGAACCAGCCACAGACAGTACATAAATTAATGGACAGAACTGTATTCTGATCAAACTTTTCATTTATAAAACAGATCACACACCAGATCTGGCTAAACCCTCTGGCTGAACTAGCCCAATAATTACCGTGTAACCTCAGCACTGTCCTTGATCCTTCCACATGACCCCTTCATCTGATGGGTCACCAGGTGCTGTCAGTTCTTGCTGCTTTTTTTTTTTTTAAAGATTTTATTTATTTATTTGACAGACAGAGATCACAAGTAGGCAGAGAGGCAGGCAGAGAGAGAGAGAGAGAGAGGGAAGCAGGCTTCCTGCAGAGCAGAGAGCCCAATGCGGGGCTCGATCCCAGGACCCTGAGATCATGACCCGAGCCGAAGGCAGCAGCCCAAACCACTGAGCCACCCAGGCGCCCCTCAGTTCTTGCTGCTAACGACTCAGCATCCCCTCCTTCCCACACCAAAGCTGTTACCCTGGTCCAGCCCCATCACATACCTCCTAGACCCTCCTACAGCTGCCCACCTTCAGCCTCTTGCCCCTCCAGGACAGCTTCGACTCAGAAGCTGGAGAGATCTCTCTAAAGTTGACTATATCACTCCCCTCTCCTGGCTCCCACGGTCTGGACCTCATAGTCATTCATGCTTTGAGTCTCACCATCTAGCTTCATCATTCACTGCCCCTCCTCAACTCCCATTCTCAGCTCTAGCCAGACTGGCTCTCTTTTTGTTCCCACACTGTGCTCAGTATTTCCCCATGCCATAAAAATGGTTCTCCCTCCTCTTCCCCTGGCCAACTCCTAATCATCCTCCAGACCTCACATCAGATGTCACCTACCTTGAGAAGCCTTCCTGAGGTGCTCCAGCTTATCCCTCACATGCAAGTGATCACACTTAACGCACAAACTGCCATGTGTTCAACAAACCACGTTTCCTTTTCTTTCTGGGCACACAGTTAGACTACATTTCCCAACCTTCTTTGGGGTTAGTCACAGCCATGTGACTGAGTTCCGGCCAATGAGAAGAGGGAAGGCCTGGCCTTGACCTCCCACATGATCCTGCATGCTGGCTCTGTTTCTCTACCTTCCAGAGCTTTAGGATGGCAGAGCCACAAAATGGAAGGAACCTGGGTCCCTGAGTCACTGCTTGAATAAGAGCAGCTGAAGAGAGTCGCCTGGCTGGGAATCCCATGTTGTATTAAGCCACTGACATTTCATGGTTGCTTGTTCCAACAGTCAGCCTGCCCTGACTAAACCAATATTCAAATGGAATTAACTGTTATTTGTCTGCTTCCCTACTAGACTGTAGGGACACATGAGGGCATGGACTTACCTATTTTACACAACACCGTGTTCCCAGAAATTAGCACTATACCCTGCATATAGCAGGAACTCAGTAACTGTTGGTTGGGTGAATAAATAAATAAATACAACCTTAGTGGATGGGGTAGCCTCCTATCATCACCACGGGGACCCTGCAGCCGCCCAAATCCAGGCAAGCCAGGTCCAGTGCGGTAGGCTTAGTTTAAAGCCTTGGTCTAAAGCTTTGGAGAGCAGCCTGCACTGATTCCACTCCAGGGAGCTGAACTCAAGCAAATCCAGTGCCATGTCATCAATCAACATGAGAGCTGAGGGCAGAGCCCCCATCAGAGGCTGACAGTGGCGGTAACAAGAAGAGTCAGGAGGTTGGGATAAAGTGAGCCCTGATTAGGAATCAGGAATCCCAGATTCTGGGACCAGTTAGTTATTCCCCCTGACTCACTGCATGACGCTGGTAACTAACTTCTTCTCTTGGAGCTTCAGTCAACGGGTTGACTGTAAGACTTTCAGATGGTTCCAAGTAGCAGAAATTCACTGGAGTCTTAAGATATAAAACGGATATAAATGGAAGATCCTAATGAAAGCTGGGGAAAGATGTCAGAGCTGACCCCAACCAATATTCTGAGGCACATTCTCAGAACCCTGAGCTCCATTCTCTCTCAGCCAGACTAAGACTTAACAGATCTTCAACCAAGACAGAAACTTCCAGATAATCTAACAAAACTCCTAGCCCCTGCTTGAACACCTCCAGTGATAGAGAGCTCACTACCTTCTAAGCAGACCCTAAGGTCACCCTAATGGTTAGATTATCCACCAGCTGCAGTCTGTATCCCTAAACCATCCATCCTGGGTCAAGGTGTCTCACCTACCACAGTCTCTGAGCAACCAAGCCAGAGACTGGGCCTTGAAAAACTGGCCTCTGAAATAGTCATAATAGCTAATAGGTTTGGGCCAGGCATTTTTCTAAGCACTTTACATACATAACACATTTAATTCCATTCAATTCCATTCAGTAGTTCCATGAAGTAAGCACTATCACTATTTTACAAACAAAAAACATCGAGGCATGGAGTTTGTCACTTAGCCAATGTCATACATCCAGTAAATGACAAAGCTGGGACTCAGATCCAGACCATCTGACCATCTGTTCTCAGCTGCTTGTCTGATGTGTAGAAATCTGGCTGCAATACAAAGGAGAGAACCATACTTGTACAGTACTTACTGTGCATGAGGTGCCTTTGTAACAAGCATTTTACAATACTCACTGATTTAATCCTTAAGCATTTCTATGAAGGAGAGCTATTATCACCCCCCTCTTACAGATGAAGCAACTGAGGCACAGAGAGATTAAGTAACTTACTTGAGGTCATACAGCTGATGAGTGGTGGAGTCAGGATTTGAACCCAGGCAATTTGGGTCTGGAATCTGTCTGTTTCATGTGCCAAGAAACCCTACAATTCCAATGTATATTGAATGTATATTCCAATGTATATTGAACACCTTCCACCTAACCCCTGTCCTGAGTGCTCCAGATGCACTGGCTGGCTCACTTAACCTTCTCAAAACACTTCATGGGCGGAAAAAGCATTTGGCAAAATCCAACACACATTCATGATTTTAAAAAAAACAAACAAATAAACAAACCCTCTCAGCAAACTAGGAATTGAAGGAAACTCCCTCAACTTGATGAAAAACTACCATATACCCACAGCTAACACCATACTTAATGGTGAGAAACTAGATGTTTTTCCCCTAAGATGGGGAACAAGGATGCTCCCTCTTACATTTCCTTTTCAACATCATACTGGAAGCTCTAGCCAATGCAATAAGATAGGAAAAGGAAATAAAAGGTATGCAGATTGGGAAATGAGAAATAAAACTATCTTTGTTTGCAGATAACATGATAGTCTACATTGAAAATCTCAAAGAATCAATAACAACAAATTCCTGAAACTCTTAGGTCAGTGGGTTATAGCAAGGTTTTAGGACTCAAAGTCAATATACAAAAGTCAGTTGCTCTCCTCTACACCAACAATAAACAATTGGTATTTGAAATTAGAAATGCAATGACATTTACATTAGCACCAAAAAATGTAATACTTGAGTATAAATCTAACAAAAAATATATAAGATCTGTATGAGGAAAACTGCAAAAGTCTGATGAAAGAAGTCAAAGAAGATCTACATAATATTTTGGAGAGACAGTCCATTTCATGAATAAGAATACTCACTATTGTTAAGATGTCAGTTTTTTTTCCAAGATCATCTATTGATTTAATGCAATTCTAACTAAAATTCAAGAAAGTTACATGTGAATATCAACAAACTGATTCTAAAATTTATATAGAAAGGCAAATATCCAGAATAGTCAACACAATACTGAATAAAAAGAACAAAGAAGACTGACACTATCTGACTTGAAGACTTACTGTAAAGGCACAGTTTTCAAGATAGCAACATTGGCAAAACAATAAGCAAACAGACCACTGCAATGGAACAGAGAGCCAAAACTTGGACCCACACAAATATAATTAACTCATCTTCAACAAAGTAGCAATGCCAATTAAATGGAAAAGAAAAAATAGTATTGTCAACAAAAGTTGCTGGAGAAACTGAACACCCACATGCAAAATAAATAAACAAATAACAAATAAATGAAAAGAATCTGAACATAGATCTTACACTTTTCAAAAAAAATTAACTTAGAATGAATCACAGACCTATAATGCAAAACTAAGTGCAAAATGCAAAACTATGATGTTTCTGGAAGACAACATAGGAGAAAATCTGGGTGACCTTCGGTTTGGCCATGAGTTCTCAGATACAACAGCAAAAGCATGATCCCTGAATGAAAAACTTGATAATCTGGACTTTATTAAGATTAAAAACTTCTGCTCTGTGAAAGACACTGTCAAGAGAAAAAAAGAGACGAGCCATGGATTAGGAGAAAATATCTGTAAATATCTGATAAAGGACTTGTACCCAAAATGTACAAAGAACTCCTAAATCTCAGTAATAATAAAACAAAAAATGCAATTTAAAAGATGAACAGAAGATCTGAATAGATACTTCACCAAAAAGAAGATATCCAGATGGCAAACATACATACAAAAAGATGCTCAACCCTGTAAGTGATTAAAGATTTGCCAAGCAAAATGACGACATGCTACCACACACCTATTAAAATGGCTAAGACTCAAAACACTGCCAACATCAAATTCTGGTAAGGGTGTGGAGCTACATTCGTTGCTGGGGGCAATATAAAACTGCACAGCTATTTTGAAAGACATTCTAGCAATTTCTAATAAGGCTAAATAGAGTTTATCATACAATCCAGCAATCTGGCTCCTAGGTATTTTTACCCAAATGAGTTGAAAACTGTTGTCAACACAAAAACCTGCACACAGACATTTATATAGCAGTTTTACTCATAATTGCAAAAAAACTAGAAGAAACCAAGAAGTCCCTCCAAAGAGGAACAGATGAACAAGCTGTGGTACGTCCATTTAATGGAGTGTTGTTCAATAAACAGAAAAGAGCATTGGGGCACCTGCGTGGCTCAGTTAAGCGTCTGCCTTCAGTTCAGGTCACCGTCTCCAGGTCCTGGGATCGAGCCCCGCATTGGGCTCCTTGCTCAGTAGGAAGCCTGCTTCTCCCTCTCCCTCCGCCTCGCCCCTCTCTCTCACTCACTCTCTCAAATAAATAAATAAAATCTTTAAATAAAAAAATGAGCATTAAACCACGGAGAGACACAGAGGATACAAATGCACATGGCTAAGTGAAAGAAGCCAGTCTGGGAAAGCTATCTACTTTGAGGTTGCAGTTCTGTGACATTCTGGAAGAAGGCACCGTTACAGAGACAGTGAAAAGATCAGTGGCTGCCAGGGGGTTCTTGTGGCAGGGGAGGGAGAGAGGGGGATGAGTAAGTGGAGCACAAGAGTTTTAGGGCAGTGAAACTATTCTGTGTGACATCATAATGGTTGACACATGACATTATGCATTTATCAAAACCCATAGAACTGTCAACACAAAGAGTGATCCTTAATATAACTCTAAAAATAATGTATCAATTGTAACAAGTATACCACACTAAAGCAAAATGTTCATAAACAGGAACTTTTGAGGGGTAAGGGTATGCGGGGGGGGGACTCGGCACTACTGTCCAGTTTCTCTGTAAATCGAAAACTCTTGAGAAATAGCCTATTAATTTTTTTTAAGATTTTATTTATTCATTTGACACAGAGAGATCACAAGTAGGCAGAGAGGCAGGCAGAGAGAGAGAGAGGAGGAAGCAGGCTCCCCGCGGAGCAGAGAACCCGATGCGGGACTCGATCCCAGGACCCTGAGATCATGACCTGAGCCGAAGGCAGCGGCTTAACCCACTGAGCCACCCAGGCGCCCTCATGTTGAAATCTTAATCCTCATTGATGAAGGTATTAGGAGGTGGGACCTTTGGGAGACACTTAGATGATGAGCACAGAGTCCTCACGATTGGCCTTACCACCCTCATAAAATGGACCCCAGAGAGCTCCCTCGTCCCTTCTTCCAAGTGAGGGCACAGTGAGAACATGGCTGTCTACGACCCAGGAAGCACCTTGATCTTGGATTCCCAGCCCCCAAAACCATGAGAAATAACTATCCGCTGTTGATAATCCACCCTGTCTATAGGATTTGGACTAAGACACAGCTACTACCAAGACTGTTGTGGGGTTGCCTGGGTGGCTCAATTGGTTAAGCGGCTGCTTGCGGCTCAGGTCATGATGCCAGGACCCTAGGATCCTAGGATCGAGTTCTGCATCAGGCTCCTTGCTCAGTGGGGAACCTGCTTCTCCCTTTCCTTCTGCCTACCTCTTCCCCTGCTAGTGTTCTCTGTCTCTCAAATAAATAAATAAAATCTTAAAAAAAAAAAAAAAGACTGCTGTAAAGCTTTAGGAAATAAGACAGGGCAGTACTGGTGCCAGGACAGACAGACCAATAGAAGAGAGAGTCCAGAAATGGACCACACATGAGGCACTTGATACACAACAGAGGTGAAGTACAATGCAGTGATCAAAGGAACGACTTTTCAATAAATGGATCGAGTGAGTATCCATATGAGGAAAAAACACTGACCTCCCCCCACCGACTCCACGTGCAAAAAATGGTTGCAGTTCAACTCCAGATCTAAATGTAGAAGATCAAACAATGCTTCTTTTTTTTTTTTAAAGATTTTATTTATTTATTTGACAGAGAGATCACAAGTAGGCAGAGAGGCAGGCAAAGAGAGAAGGGGAAGCAGGCTCCCCGCTGAGCAGCGAGCTCGACATGGGGCTCGATCCCAGGACCCTGAGCTGAAGGCAGATGCTTAACCCACAGAGCCACCCAGGCGCCCCTAAAACAATGCTTCTAAACATAAGAGTATCTTCATGACTTTCAGGCAGGCAAAAATTTCTTAAACAGGACCCAGAAAGCACTAACCATAAGGGAAAATAATGGATAAAACTGGGCACTATTTAGATTTATAAGAAAGAACTTCAGTTCACCAAAAGCTACCACTAAGAGAGTGGCAAGACAAGCCAGAGAGGAGGGGAAAATACAGAACACACAGAGCAGACGAGGACCTGGTATTCAGAACATATAAAGAATCCTGCAAATGAGTAAGGAAGGACAACAGCCCAATATAAACATGGGCAGGAGAGACAGACAAATCCTTTACCACAGAGGCTATCCACGGCCATGTTAAAACCACAGTAGGATATTGTTTCAAGCCCATAAGCACAGCGGGAATGAAAAGACTAACAATAAGGTGTAAACAAGGATATGGAGCAACTGGCACCTGCCTTCGCTGTCGGTGGAGTAAGAGAGTGCTTACCCACTCTGTTAAGCTGTCTGGCGAAGTGTACTAAAGTCTACTACATACCTCCTCCATGACCCACTGATCCCATCTGTAGGTATAAACCCAACAGAAATGAGCGGCCATGGGTCCCAAAGGGCGTGTAGGAGAAAGCTCCCAGCAGCATTAACAGCCCCAAACTAGAAAGAAACCCCACACCCAGCAACAGTGGGACAGATCCGTAACCCGCAGTATAGTGAACATCACCCAGCTGGGGGAGTGAACTGTCTACCAAGCACATAACCCAGATGACTTGCATGGACATGAGCCTGAGAGAAAGAAGCCAGAGGCAAGAATGCGGGCCTTGTGATGCATTTACATGAAGTACAAAAATAGGCAAAACTAATCTACGGTGATGGAAGTCAGGATGGAGATTCCCTTGGCAAGATGGCTAGAGAAAGGAATGGGGTACAGGGAAATCCTGGGGGTGTGAGGGTGTCCTTGACTTGGGTGCTGGTTGTTCAAGAGTGAATGTTCACTCTTATCTGGTCTTCCTCCCCAGGTACCTCCCCACTCCTAAGCCAGAGCCCTCTCCCTAGACAGCCTCTCTTTCTAGAACATTCCAACCTCGGGCTGCAGGCTCCTTATCAAGGTTCTTGGACAACTTTCTTTAGCTGAAGGCCACTTCATAGATACTCCTATGACCTTCGGCAGTGCCCTCACCCTGACCCCCTTCCTGGTCCCTCTGCTCCTCTCTCTCCTCCCCCTCCCTGTTTCCTGAACCTCCCAGCTCCGTAGGGCTCTACTGCTCCCCACTCTGCCTGCCTCCCACCTGCCCACTTGCCCCAAGGCAGATGGAGAGAGTTATTTCTTTTCTTCCAGTCCTCCCAACACTTCTGCCCATCTGCTTGATATGCCCTCTTCTCCCTGCATCCCCAAACAACTCTTCCTCTCCTTCAGACTCAGCTTAAATATCATCTTATCAGATAAACCTTTCTCAACTCCCACTACGCCCACCCAGAGCTACCCGCCCTACCCGCCCTACCCTCCCCCCACACCCCGGGTCACCAGGCTCTTGTCATTGCTTGATGTTCGTGCATCTCCCCACTAAGCTCCATAAACACAAGGATTGGGTCTCGCCCACTGGCTGGCACATAGTAGGTGCTCAGTAAGGACTTTAGAATGGCCACATGAATGGACAAATGAATTGTGTGGCTATGGCCACAGCTATAACCATCTTCTCTTCTTGCTGTACCAAACTGCATTTTAGGAAGCATGTATTTTGGCTTACTTTCTGATTGTGTCTGGCCCAATCCCCCAAAACCAGGCCTTTCAGAACAGGATCTACCGGGCTTGTGATGGCCATTACTCAGGAGCCTTCTGATTACAAGGACAGAAACGGACATTAATAAGCCAAGATGATTGACTTGCACACAGGCTTTGGCTTCAGGCAAGGCTGGCTGGGCAACATCAAGCCATTCCATCAGCTTCAGAGTCCCGCTCCCCACTCTGGACAGCCTACTTCTCAGGTGGGCAGTCTCTCTCTTTGTGGAAAGAGGAGAGCCACCAGCAGCTCCAGGCCGGCTGCCTCTCCTATCCTTGAGCCCAGCAGACAGAGGGCCTCTCTCCCCCAGTGCTTCTGAGAAAAGTCCCAGGACTTGGTTTCATTGGCCAAGCTTGAGTCACGTGTCTATCCCTGAACCAGTCTTTGTGGGCCAAGGGATGGGATGCTCTGATTGGCTACTTCTTGGTGATACAGACCCAGCATGTTGGCCTCGCTAGTGAGAGGACCTGGTGAGAATTACAAAAACACCAGCCACCATTTATTCCAGGCTTTGTATGGTCCAGACCTCTCACTCAATCCTGTATTTCTGTTCCTGTTTCATCTTCACATGCATCCAGCCAGGACAGAATTGTGATCTCTGTCTTAGAGACAAAGAAATGGAGCTTTGGACAGGGAAGTGACTTTCCCAAGGCCAGTAGCGGGAGCAGGGTAAGAACCCAAATCCCAGGGGCACCTGGGCTGCCTCGGTCCTTAAGCATCTTCCTTTGGCTCAGGTCATGATCCCCAGGGTCCTGGGATCAAGCCCCGCATCAGGCTCCCTGCTCAGCGGGAAGCCTGCTTCTCCCTCTCCCATTTCCCCTGCTTATGTTCTTTATCTCACTGTCTCTCTCTCTCTCTCTCTCTCTGTCAAATAAATAAATAGAATCTTAAAAAAAAAAAAAAAGAACCTGATTCCCAAGTCCACAGCTTGGCCAGTCCAGGCTCTTCCCATCTCCCTGATCCAACCCCCCGACAAACCCACTCGCCCCTGCTGTCCATGACTCAGCACCTCCAGACAGCAGCAGAGCCCCACAGTAAACACTGCCAGCTTTCAAACCTTCCATCAAACTAAATTAGTCCCCATGTCCCCTTTTGACATTCTTCCTTGAATTAAGTCCCAGAAATGAAGTACTAGCTCCAACCGCACACATGGGTTTGCCTTTTAGTAATAATAATTAACAACAACAACTGCTTTCTCTTATAGGGCATCAGCCGCGCCAGGCACTGCTCTAAGCCCTTAACATAAGTTGGCTAGCCCCCTTGACAGTTCTATAACGTTCCACCTCATTTCATCCCCATTTTACACATAAGGAAGCTGAGACCCACGAGCGAAAGCTGTACAGCCCCTCTGACTTCCCCGTCAGTGTCCCCCGTAGGTCAGCCTCTGACAGTCGAGACTCCCATGCAGAAAAGCCTAACACACACCAGGACTCTGCTGACCTCACTGCGTCCATCTTTGTTTACTGGGATCATGTTCTGTTTTGCAACCAATCCCCAAAACTCAGAAGTGGGTGTGGTAGAAATCCTAAATGATTCTGGGAAATAATTCCTTCAATTATCTGTACCGTTAATTAATTCATCCAACAAATGACATCTGACAGCAAGGCTTCCAGAGATGGCGCAGGAAGCAGACTGGAGGCCCAGTACAGACAGGGTTCAGATCACACAGCACCCCAGGGATCCCAGCAGGGAAGCTGGATTTTATCTCATGGTAATGCAAAGCTGATCGTAATGGCTAAGCCTGAGGCCAGAAGCCTGGACTCCAGAGCCAGATGGCCTGGGTCTGAATCCTGACTATAGCACATACCACATGTAGGAGCCAGGGTGAGCTATTCTCTGGGCCTCAGTTTCCTCACCTGTAAAATGGGGCTTGAAATGGTACCAACGTCAAAGGCAGCCATAAGGACACTGAGCTTCCACCGTGAAGTGTCAGGGCAGGGCCTGGCACACAGTAAGAGCTCAGTAAGTGCTAGCCTGGAAGGTCTTTAAGCCGAGTCCACCAGAAAGAGCAAGGACCCCCATTTTGCCCCTAGAAGAGAGGCCCAGGTGTCAAGGGCCATCTCTGAGGTCACATGAGTAAAGCCACTCAGCCCAGGCCTGTCCTGAATATTGGGACCCCCCACTGCCACAGACCCGATCGGAGAAGTGCTCAGCCAGGGGGGCCTCGGGAGGAGAGCCCAGGCCCTTGAGCCCCCAGGGAAGCTGGAGCTTGGGTCCAGCTGCCCCTGGCAATGTAGAAAGCTATGGTCCGGGCCAGTGCTTGCTCTGATTCCTCTCTCCAACTACTTGGCCCCACACCCCCACGGGGCTCCAGGGAGTCTGACCAAGCTCAGCCCAGCACCCTAGGGTCCAACTGGCATGTCCTCTACACAGGGCAAACCTCAGCAAGCACCCGCTGGACTCCCAGAGTCAGAGAAGAGGCCAAGGTGCGGCACGTGCGATTGCCCTTGTCCCTCCTGGCTCCTCCGCCAAGACAACAGAAGCCAGATACGGAGTGAGAACACGGGCCAGGAGCCTGGCACTTGTAGGCACTTTGTGAACACTCGCCTATTTACCGTGAAAAATACCTCACTGGGCAGGTACAAAGAAGGGACTCTGTGCCCAGCCCTGGACTCAAGGATCCCACCATGCTGGAGACTGTTCTAGGAGCACACAGAGCACTTTCTCCATCCTGGAGGACTTCCTGGGGGTGGTGATCCTGGGCTGGGTCTCACAGGATGAGTAGGAGTTGGGCAGGTGAAAGAATGAGGGTTCCGCGTGTGGCGCTGAGCGGTCACAGTCAGACTAATGTGACTTCGTGAAGAAACTCGGGGGGGGGGAGGGTGGGGACAGGAGGGGACATCTGGACTCCAGAGAACAGTTAGGGGCAGGTGATGAGAACAAGGTGATCCATGGACATTCCAGCTGGAGCTCACTACAGAATGTTCTGGTCTAGGGGCTGAGGACTCCTCAGGCTACAGTTGGGAGGCCCAGCCATGGGAGCAGACAGGACTGTCAAGAGAGGCTGCAGGGAGGAGCTGTCCGCAGGAATGAGGTGGGAGAACGCCAGCACCCACCAGCTGAGAATAGGAAGAGCATGGCAGGACTGTGCTCCCCACCGTGCTCCCCACCCAGGAAGACAAGATCCTCGAGGCTCTGTTCCCCAGGATCTCGCACTCAGCACAGGGAAGACACATGGCAGTTGCTCAACAAAGGTTTGGGTTTTTGAAAATCCTTTCAGTTGGATCAAGGAAACCACGAGCGGTGCGAGAAAGTGAAGCCTAGGAGAGCGGAGCTGCCAGGAGGAAGGAGTAACCTCCAGCCTCAGTTCTGCTGGGAGGTCAAGACCATTGGCTTGGGCTGCAGGCAGGGAAAGAGGGGCTGGCAGACAGTGAGTATGGGAACTCTCTCTAGACCTTCCGATGGAAAATAGACCAGGCAGAGGGAAAAGGAGGAGGGGAAGGGGGGCCAAAGGAGGCAGTGGGGAGCAGGAGAGAGGAACAGCAGCTGGGGGGCGGCGTGGAGACACGGGAGGGTCTAAATACCAAACCGGTTGCTTGCTGAGTGACCTCAAGAGAGTCAACTCTCTGAGCCTCAGTTTCCCCTACTGTAAAATGGAAGGAAGTAGCCCCACCTAGAAGGTACGCATCATACTGGATGAGTAAGGCACATGAAGCCTCTAACACAGTGTCTGACGCGCCACGGGTCCCCAGAGAAGGTACCACTGTCATCCTCTCACATGAGCCCCACTCCAACTCCCCCGTTTGCACATGAAGAAACTGAGTCACAGACAGCTGGCCAGCACCCGTGCTCTCAGGCCCACCCCAAACATGCAATGGCACCCGTCCCTCACGGCCCTGGGAAAGGTACCTGGCCCCGAGCCCGGCACGAGACACATCTGTTGACTGAATGAAGCAGACAGCCTGAGACAGAAACCAGAGGAAGGCTGTGTGGGCCTGGGGTCAGCAGTGCTGCAGAAGAAGAGAGACCCCAGAAGGTAGCCAGGCTCAGAGCTCCAGGCACCATTCAAAGATCCCACCCCCGTCTGGGATTCTCACACCGGAGTGTCCTTCACATTTACCGGGAGAGCCTGTTAAAACTCAGATTCCTGGACTCCACCCCAGACCTACTGAGTCCGAGAGATAAGGGGAAGAGTCCGGGGATGTGCTCTTGGAACCCGCGCCCAGGTGAGGCCCAAGTAGACGGACCGTGGGCCACAATTTGAAAGAGACGGATGGATGTGCCCTTATTTTATAGTGGAGAGAACCAAGGTCCAGAGAGGGGAAGAACTAAGAATGAGATCACAGGCACAGCCAGACAGGGCCTGACTGATAAGCTGGCAGGTTGTCCAGGCCCCAGGCCACTGTCACTCCCGGTGCCTGCAGGTACCCAGGAGGGCGGAGTAGAAGGCCGGGACAGGAAGAGCTAAGGGAAAGAAGCAAGATAAAGTATAGGGTAATCGCTCACATCTAAGGCGAGTGCAATTCAAGAAGTAACACCAATTGCCCAAGAGCTCACAGCTGCCATGTGTCAGGACATGAACCCAGATCTGTCTGATGCTAGTCGACCCCCTAACCACCTGTCCACACTGCCTCCCAGAGAAGCAAGAAGAGTAAGAAGGGAGAAGAGGAAGGGGCCGCAGCAGAGGGTCTGGCAGAAGTCCCAGGAGAGAGAGGCCTGTGTGGAAAGGGGACAGCGTGTTCTCTGTGCCAGGCCAGGTGGCCGAGCCAGGCCGGCTGCTGTGGGGCAGGGAGTGCCTGCCCATGCCGGTGCCCCACGGTTGCCATGCCGACCCCCAGGCTGTGTTTGCGGATGTTGTATTTGATTTCACACGTTTGGAACTTCAATTACGTCATTTCGCAACACAGGGTTGCCATGACAGCCAGCCCCACGTTCCCCGGGTGGCTCACACCTTGGGAGAGGGGGAGGGGCGAGCTGCCCCCCACCACCACCGCCGCGCGCCCACCGCCACCAAAAGTCAACCCAGAACCCCTGGGGGGGGGGCGGGGAGCCAGGAATGTGGGGCTGGGAAGCCCTTAGAGATCGGTTAACATCTACATTTTGTGATGGGGACACCGAGGTCTGGGGGGCAAGCATACACGTCCTGACCACCCCCCCCCCGCCCATGTGCTCCCCCCCACCCCATACCCCACACCCCTTCTGATGGAGTCTTTGCACACCTGGCTACTCGCTGGCCAAGGGGCTGAGAGCTGGCACCCCGCAATCGGCCTGGCCGCCCGCCCTGACCCTGCTCTCTGGGGCTCCAAAGCCCCCAGTCAATACACTACATTTCAGACTCACGCACGCATGCGCAAGCGCCGGGGTGCACTGGTGTCGGCCGGGGTGCAGACGCTGGCTTCCCACTAACCAAGCCTGCGCTCTAGACAAGCAGGGCCCCCTCACTAAGCTTCGATTTCTACACTTGAAAACCCTTTCCGAGGTAAAAGAAACTCCAACTGACTCTACTGAGTCCACTAGGTAATAGGTGTTCTCTGTGTAGTGAGCAGGGAATTACCCCTTTAGGACGCTGGGGCGACTCCCTGTCTCACTACATAATGAACACCTACTACCTAGTGGACTCAGTAGTGTTACTTGGGGTTCCTGCCTTCCTTTCTCTTTCTTCCTTTTTCTCTTCCTTCCTTTCTCTTTCTTTCTCCTTCCTTTCTTTCCTTCCTTCCTTTTTTGGTCATTGCCCTGTTAGCATATCATCATAGCTAAGTTCTAGACTCGGCTCTGCCATCAACCTGCTCTGTGACTTTGGAGTTTGGGCAAATGACTTTCCCTCTCTGGTCCTCTAAGCCAGTAATGTGATGATCTTACTTTAGCCCCAAATTCCAATTATTTAGCCTCTTTATCTGCTGGTTTCCATCTACTAGTAGTATAGAGGAGGAAAGGCTGGTGGGCTTAGTTCAAACACCTCAGCCTGGGTCCCAGCTCCCACTCACTAGCTGTGGGAAGAGAGCAAATCTGTCCACGGCCAGATGTCCATGGTTCCCGTCTTTCTTATCTGTAAACTGGGATTAGCAATCCTTCCCTCACCTCAGTGTCATAGGCTTCTGGAGAGGATGCAAAACTTCTCAAAAGGTCATGGGACTTTTTCATTACCAAGGTCAGAGCCAGCCCTGCGAAGGATCTGTCCCCCTAAGAGCTGAGAAACAAATAGTTATTTCAACTTCCATTTTTTTCGATGAGGAAAATTAGAGCCTGAGAAGTGACAGGAGCTGCCCAATTTTAGCAAAAAGAAAAAAAAAAAAATCCTGAAAAACACAACTCATCCCTGCAGAAGAAGCCATGTCCTCGAGGCAGTGTCACAGCAATGACCAGGAGACCGCTGAAAGTTTGCTGGAAAAATCAAACACTGCCATATATGCAAGTGACACACTCTGAGCACATGCTCAGTCAGGCCAGGGCAACCCTGTGAGTCGTCCTGGGGCTGAGGCTTTGGGCACAGGCAGAGCATGAGCTTGGGAGTCTGACTGGTCCCGGTTCAAGTCCTCGCTCCCCTACATGGCTCGACCGTCGCAGGTGCGGCCTCCTCCTCTGTATGGTGGGAAGGATACAGTTCATTTCTGAGTCGTTCGGAGGAGGCACTGACACAGCATGTCCCGGCACAGAGGTGGTCACTAACTGTCCACTCCTGCCTCTCTTCCAGGCAGCCAGTGCCATACTGGATGCTGGGGACCCAGAGAACTGAGGCCACGGTCCCTGCAGCTGAAGAGCTTTGTCACCGGCTCCTGGGTGTGTCCAAACCAATCCTCATGAGAGAACCAGAGGACAGCCTCCAGTCAAATGCGGAAGGGGCGCTTCCAATGGGTTTCTAGTGATTGTGAGCTCCAAGAAGGCAGATGTCACTGGAGGCTGGGGGAGTCCTGGAGGAAGAAGAGAGAAACTGAAGGACTGCCGGGAGACAAATTTGCCAGCAAATAGCCACAGCACAGCACGATGTGCATGGTAACTGATGGGGGTGGCCAAGGGGCTGTACAGAGGCCAGAAGGGACAGTGCTGTGACAGCGTCACCGAGGCGGCGGCTTGCGAGCAGCAGTTTGGAAGCGTGAATGGTCCGCGCAAAGGAGAAGGCGGGGGCGGGGCGGTCACTGTGAGCACACAGGCAGGTGGAACAGAACCTGTGGGTCACAGAGGTGTGACATGGCCCAGGCACTCAAGGAAGTACTGGACCAAAAAGAAGGAGCTGTTGCTGGAAGGACAGAGGGCAGATCAGGAGAGCCTTGAAAACCAGGCGAAGGGGCTTAGAATTAATTAGTCCCACAGGCAATGAAGAGCCATGGAGGCTTCTATGGAAGGGACTGACATGAACAGATTGGAGGTTTAGAAAAACAGTGTGATTAAGAGGGGCTGGCTGTGGACACTGAGAGCAAACCTGGGGGCAGGGGACCAGAGGGAAGTTTCTGCCGTGGTCCCCCGACAATCAAACATGGAGACCCAGAACGGACTTGAGACAATTTAGGAAGCAAAACTGCTAGATCTTTGTTTTTTATTATGGCGCACTATACAGAACATAAACTGTATACTTATGCCATTTTCCAGCGCAGGGCCCATGGTGGGACCCCTCCTCCTTGCGCCATCACCTCCACCGTCCACGTTCACACCGTTTTCTTCTTCCACAACCACAACTCTGCCCTCATGAAACACTGACGTCGTCCTCACCTCCCATTCTGCTTTCTGTCTCTATGAATGTGAGGACTTTGGGGACCTCAATTTCAGTGGGATTCTGCAATGCCACTTGTATCGTGTGGCTGGCTTATGTCACAGAACATCACGTCCTCAAGGTCTGTTCATGTCGGAGCAGGTGTGAGGATTTCCTTTCCGCGAAGGTTGAAGGCTGTTCCGGGGTGTGGCGGGACCACGCTTGGTTCATCCCTTCATCTGTCGTGGCCTCTTGGGCTGTGTCCACCCTCGGGCTACAAGGAAGAGCACGCCAGGAACATGGACGTACAACTACCCCTTCGAGACCCCGCTTTCCGTTCTTCGGGGTTTGCGTTCTGAAGTGGGACCACTGGATCGTCTCCTAAGTCTACGTTTCACTCCCTGAGGAGCTGCCATTTCTTCCATGCTGGCTGCCCCTCTCCACACTCCCACCCAGCCCCGCACATGGGTTCCAATTCCTCCATGTCCCTGCCAGCGCCTGTTATTTCTGGGTTTTGGTAAGAGCCATCCTAATGGGTGTGAGGCAGTAAACTGCTCGATCTTGATGCATGACAGCATGGGAGGAGCTGAGCGGGGACAAGCGTGAGGAGGAAGGACTCTGAGTTTGCAATGTGGCCATCTAAGTGCCCCCCCCCACCGCCTTGGGGCCTGAGGAGGGGAAGTCGGCATGAGGAAGAGCCCACAGGCCACTGAGCTTGAGGGTTACATGGGCAATCCTGGTTGAAGATGGGAGGCCGTAGGTCTGGGACAGTCTGCACTGCAGGTGGGAAGTCCTCGGCATATGATGTGAAGCTATGGCAAGACCAAGATGACTTTGGAAGTATGAAATATGGAGAGAAAGGGGAGACCAAGAACAGAAGCCTGGTGTCCCTCAACAGAAGCCTGGTGTCCCTCCGTTCAGAGCAATGAAGACACCCACCAACGGAGCCGGAGGAGACGCAGCCTGAGAGATAGGAGGAAATCTTCTCGGAGATAGGAGGTTGCGTAGTCGAAGATGGGATTCTGCCGTAAGCAACAGAAAACCACTATCAGTGGCTTAATCAAGATAATAGTTTCCAGTTTCTCTTGTGTAAAAAAAGGTGTGGGGCAGGCAGTCCAGCACCGTCAAAGACTTCTCTCTCTCTAGTTTCTCTGTCTCTAGCTCTGCTACTCTTAGCCCTGATTTTTACATTCGAGGTCACTTCATGGTCACAAAATGGCTGCTATAGATCTAGCCATCACGTTCACACTCCGGCATCAAGAAGGAAGAAGCAAAAGCGGACTTACCTCCTAGCTGAGACCACCCAGACTCTTTTAAGGAGCTTTCTTAAAGGCCCTTCCCTCTCTTTCCCCAGAGCTGACACCTTACTGGCCAGTCCCAGGCAAAAGGGAGGTTGGGACATGTGGCCTTTCAGCAGAGCACACTGCTTTCCTGAAGGTCTGGGTTCCGTCCGTAAGGAAATGGGGGAGAATGACTGTAGGGGAGGCTCCCAGCAGGCTCTAACACAGAAGGGAAAAGAACTCTCCAGAAGGAAAAAAGTAGTAAGATGTATTAGGTAGGGTGTAAAGGGTTAAACATTAGATTTGGCCATGAGTTCTGCAGGAGGACAGGGGAGGGGAGATGGCAGTGGCTTGAAGCATGAAGTGGGGACATGAAGACATGTTGGATGACCAGACCTGGGACCAGCTTGGTACCCAGAGAGAAGATGCCCTGGTTTGGAGTCCTTCCCTGGGAGACGTGAGGACCAGGCATGGTGGGCCCGGAGAAGGGAGTGGAGAGGACAGAGAGAATGGGGATTAGTGAAGGTTCGGGACATAACAAGGGTCCAGCAGAGAAAGGGGAGGGAGAAGCTGGTCACACACCAGACATGACACAGGTGGCCTCCACCTGGGGACCAGAGGACAGAGGATGGCATGACAGGGCTGGGTATTTGGGGTGGGAAACCAAGGATGTTCCCAACCAGGGCCTCAGTCTTTGAAGAGGAGGCAGTGGGCAGAGTCACCAAGAGGAAGACCCTGGGGATGTGGGGGGAGGGGCTTGGATACAGCTCTGGGGGGCCAAGGAGGGTAGCGATGGGAAAGGAGACTGCCCACCATAATAAAAGGGCTTGAAGGGAGTGCTGGGGGCCCCCTGGGGCTGGAAACCTTGGATCAGGAGCAGCTGTGGCCCACTGGGTAGTAACCTCCCTCAGCAACACTCCAGTGAGCAAGCAGTGGAGAGGAAGGTGGGTGATGGGGACTGGGGCTCTGGGACAGAGGCAGCCCTGGCAGAGGGAAAGGGAGTGCTCAGCAGAGCACTGAGGGTCTCTGGGCGGGGTCCAGGAGGGTGGGAAGTGGTCCCCGTAGGGGCAGAGGGCTCGGAGTTAGGGTTCCAGAGCGGGCAGTCCTGAGCAGCAAGGCCCAGGGAGGCAAAGGCTGCGGGCAGCTGAAGAGATGAGGGAGCGTGGGGTGGAGGGAACAGTGTGAGCCAAGTCCCCAGGGAATGTGGAGGGTGGCAGGCGGGGTGGTGGGGGCAGAATAAGGAGGACCCCAGCCTGACAGAAGGTGACAGGCTCACAAAGGAGTGTCCCCAAGAGAAGCAGGGTCCCAGAAGTGTTGGGGAGCCCATGTCAGGCAGAGCAGGTGGGGGGAACATCTGTGAGCCCTAAAGACATCTGGGACCCGTACACAGGACCAAAGGCCTGGGCAGGGACGGGGTCAATGGTGAGGGGAAGGAAGCAAGGAAGTAAGAGGATGAGAGGAAATGGAATGCGTTGGGCAGACTTGGTTATGCCATTTCACAGATGAGAAGACAGAGGCCCAGAGAGAAGAGACTCACCCACAGTCACACGGAGTGACTCAGTTTGAACAGGACCCAGGCCGCTGCTCTGGCCACTCAAACCAGCAAAGTTCCCTTCACTCTCTAGGCCTCCGATTCTCCATCTGGAAAATGAGAACAGCTGGTGTGGTTGCTGGACCCTAGCTGTGGCCCTTGAAGATCTGGAAACAACCTAAAAGTTGTAGGGGTGAGAGATCCCTTCCCCTGGCCTGCCCTTTTCCCTGAGTCACCTCTGAGATGACAGAACTTTAAAAATCCCAAGTCTGTGTTGGGTCCTCAGAGGGGCAAAGTCACCAAAAAGCCAGAGGCTGGAGGAAGTCGGTGACTACAGCAGGCCGCCTCTAGGACTGTGACCCAGGTGCCCTCTCTCACCAGGGCCTGCACTGCATCCAAACTTGCTTCCCCGCTTACACTGATGTGGCCACAAGAAACCCCTAGAATGAACTGTCCTCGACCCCAAGCGCTCCTTGCCCCTCCCTGCCTGCCTCCAGCCCATCCCCATCTGTCCACTACATGCCGCTGGGGCCACCTTCCCCAGCCAGGCTGCTCCTTGTCTCTCCCCAACTCTGAAGTCCTCCATGGCTCCCCATCACATAAAGAAGAAGTCGGGTTCTTACACACCCTCCAGGTCCTTTGCAACCCAAACCCACTGCCCTCGGCCGCAGCACCACCCACAAGTCTCCCCTCTACACTCTTGCTCGTTATGTCCAGGCGCGGGTCACACCACCTGCCACCTCCACCCAAGGGGGGATGCTCGTTCCTCTCTGCCAATCTAAATCGTACAAACATTATGATTTGGATCATTACGATCGTACAAACATAACCCCAATGGCTCCATGTCCTCCAGGATCATCATGGCCTTACTTCCAGAATATGATCGTCCCAAACCCCACGCCTCAGACCGTGGGCAGCCCAGTGCCCTTCTGGGTATTTCTGACTCCCTAGGAGGCTACAGCTCCCACCTCCTAGTTCTGCTCTTGGCCAGAAGCATGTCTCCACCACATGCTGCTGTCTGCCAGCCCTCCACTGCGCCTGAGTGCAGCCTCTGCCCAGACTGCCTCATCCCCAGAGTCCCACAGACTGGAGGCTCTGTGAGCCGTAGACCTCACTGAAGTTTCGGGGAGAGGAGAGGGTTCGAAACCTAGCACCATCAAAATGAATGTTGCACTTACTGTCCAGAACATTCCAAGGCCCTCCCTGCCAGCCCACTCCCTGGCTCTGGCTGTCCTCATACTTCTAAGCCCCCCTCTACTGAGGAACCCCCTGTTCCATGTCCACTGTGTTCCCAGTCCAGGGCCTCCCAAAGTGTCCACGCAGCGGCCAAGAAAGAGCTTCCAAACTCCCGTTCCTCCTTCCACAGCGCCACGTCCTTCACTGCGCGATGACCTCCTTCCAGACGAGGCCCGACGGCAGTGCGACGTGGGACCTTCCCCTTTCATAGCCAAAAGGGACCTCTCATAAGGTCTTGCACAGCAAAAGTGCAGGCTCCTATAGCGACAGCCCCAACCCCAGCAAGGAGCAGCTAGCTGCCTTCAGCCCTTTACTTAAGGAGCAATGTTTCTGTTTTCACAGAATGGAATTTTAGAGGCAGAAGCAGGACCACCAAGTCCAAGGTCATTTAGCAGATAAGAAGTAGACTGAGACCCAGAAGTCAGGATCTCACACAAAGCAAGCCCAGCCACGGAGTGCCAAGGCTGGGCCAGAGCCTGTTCTTTGAGTCAGGCTCTGATGCCTCTCTACTCCCTACAGCACCTGCTCTTCATGTTCAGGACAAACAGGGAAGGTGGTTAAGGAGGGAGCCGGTGTCTACTGGGCACCTACTACGTGCCAGGCCTGGTGCTAAGCACTTTCTGAGAATGATGCCATTTAAACCTCAGGTCAACTCGATTATCCCCATTTTACAGATGAGCAAACTGACACCCAAGGATGAAGCCCACAGCCAGTGGCCCAAGGTCTATGAGCTCAACACTGCGATTACAACCAAACCCAACTCTTTAAGGAATGTCCCCAGCTTGGTCTGAAATGGGGTTCCTCTTCTTCACAACAAGAAAAGCAAATGTTGGTGGAGTCCTTGCTTGTGCCTGGCATCATATGAACGTTTCATGTGATTCACCCCCGTCCCAGGAAGCTGTAGGATTATTCCCATCTAACAGACAAGCAAACTGAGGCTGAGAGGTGAGATGTCTCTCACTGTGGATTAGTGGTGGAGGGAGACCCAAACCTAGATCCATGTGGCTCCAAGGCAATATTCTTTCCACTCCCCTTCTCCAGCCGCCTGGGAAGGGCAGGGCTGGGCACCAAGGCCTGTGCCCACCTCGCTCTTCTGTCTTACCAGCTCTGGTAGGAGCACTCACAGATTCACTTTTGGGCACCTGGAATGTGGTTCTGGACATAGTGTCAGTCTAGAAGGGGCAGCCCCTCCCGGCCCGTACCTCTCCCCTAACCCCAAGCTCTGCACAGAGGATATGGTCTGTGGCTGGGAGAGACCCCTCTGAGCAAAGCCCAGGCTGCCTGGCTTAGGCTTTCCTCACCAGAAGTTCACTCCAGGACTGAACTAGCCAACCCCAGGGTCCCCTCCAGGCCAAGACGGGGCAACCCCCTTCCTCCAGGCGCCTTCAGCACTACCCTCCCCTCCTGTCCAGCTGCTGAGGAAGAGGCATTCAGCTCCTCTATCCTCGGAGATGGGCTAGATCTGCAGATCTGAGGGAGGTCTCCCCTGGAGCTCCTGGGTTGCCAGCAACAGAATCCAACTGGGTTTGCTTCCACGGGGAGGCTGTGGGGAGGACACAGTGGGTGGCCGCTGGGAGAAGCAGGCGCAGACTGAAGCCCCAGAGAAGGAGGCTTGCGTCTGTCCCAGCAGCCAAACGACCCTCAGCTCAGAGTCAACCCCCACCTCCGACTCGGAATGACCCAGTCCCTGTGGCTGACAGAACACGGTGACTAGGCTGGCTTCTGCGGGTCACACGTTCCACACCTGGAAGCGGGGGGTGGGGGGCCTCACGCAAACAGCAGACGAAGTGTGGACGGGGTGAGCCCCAGGGCTCTTGGGGCCTGGACGGTCAAACCCAACCAACCACCTCTGCAAAAGGCCTCAGACATCGCTTTCTCCATGTAGGCACACTAGAAGCTTCTCTGGCTTGGTATCGTGCTTATTCTGTCACCCTAGGGTTCTGCTAGAGCCAGGAGGCCCATGCTTCCACATACAGAGGGAGGGAAGTGTGCTTTTAAGCCCTGGTTACATGTTTAACCCAATGCTGGGCTCTTTCACACACGTAATCCCTGCAAGCAAGGAACAGGGATCCTACGAGAGCAAATGGCCATGCAAAGGCCGAGATTGCTGAGTGGTATAGGTCCAGAGGAAAGGCGGTCAGGACAGGGGAGGAGATAGGGCGGAAGGGGGTTGGACCAGGTAGGGCCCAACTGGGAAGGGCCCAAAGGTGCCAAGCTGGCCTCTCACTAAAGACTGGGTAACCACCTCCTCCCTCCCCGTTTCCAGGCACCTACCACTCAGCCCAGCTCACGAAACAGGACACTACCTGGGCCACAGCGGTTCTTCTAGGAAATTCCCCAGCACCCAGGTGCACACCCTGCACCTGGTGGGACCTTCATCGGGACACAGCCCACCCCCACAGGACCGAACATACAAGCAGAGGGAGCCAGGCAAAGGCACAGACCCAGATGCCAAGGGGCGCTCTAAGCAGAGATGAAAAGACAACAATGTTGATTTGCAAACCCGTTTTACAAAGCTAAAACTAAGGTTGGAAAACAAAGTAAGTCGCTGCTTTTCAGCTCATTAACAGCACGTGGATGTGTTCTTATTTGTAACTCAACTAAAGTGCTCACGGATTGGTTACAGGATTCGTTGGTGTGTTAACAAGGGCCGGCCCTGAGTCTCTCTGCAGCTGATTTGTAGAAACTCCCACACATCTGGGGAGACTTGTCATCTCTCGGACGGGTCTGTCCAAGCTGCCTGTGACCCGTAAGTGCACTACGGAGGTGCACATAGGCCTGACCTGCTGAGGAAGGGGAGGGGGCAGGAAGACCTCGGGGTCCCGAGGGAGTGGGATCCTGACAGGTCTGGAGGAGGGGCCTCGGGACATCCCTGGAGACAGTAAACAACCAGAAACAACCTTGAGCGCAGTCCCAGCTCCACTACAAGCCACGAAACCTTGGCCAAGTCACGTCACCTCCCTGAGCCTCCACTCCCTCACCTGTAAAATGGAGGTAACAACGACCCCTTGGAACTGTGAAAAATGAAGAAACCAGACACAAAGACACACACACCCCAATGCAGCCCACGGAGCAGACCCACAGAAAAAGGCCACCTTGCCCTCTTACTCAACCCCACTGGCTGACTAAATCCTTTCTCTTGCCATATCCAGACACCGCACTGGCCCCAACCTCAAAGCCTGCGGGAAGGTAACAGCACCTTATCAGATGACAACGTGAGCCGGGCTCCCTGGGTGGGTCCTATCTGCCCCAAAGAGAGACAGCTCCAGGGCCTCACCTGGAGCCCCTGAGTTGTGATGACCTGCCCTGAGTCACCGCAACAAACAAAGCCGGCAGCCACACCACCCCCCCCCCCCCCGCGCCCCACCCCACCACCACGTGAGCCCATTTATCGGCAGCATCTGGGCCCAGTCAGCGCCTCCAGGGTCGGCAAGGCCCTTGATGGAGACCCAAGCCTGGACCTGCCGGGCTGTGTCGGAAGCAGAGCCGCCGGGCTCCCCTCCCCAGGCCGGGCCATGTGGGGCTTCAGAGATGCTGGCGGCCCTTATAGGTGGCAAAGGGCTCCGCACTTCACGCATCCAGTGAGCATCTCCCCAACCCCTGCCTGCTCCTGCCGCCTTTCTCACGGTAGCCAAGACTCTGCTGGGCTCCTCTCCTCTTACCAACCAGAGGCTGCAAACGGCTGGGCCCCGGGGCCCGATCCAGACTGCAGATAGGCTGTGCAGACAAAAGCATGACCTCTGGAGCCAGACTGGCACTTTCGAGCTCTGTGTCCTGGGGCGAGTTACACGGCCGCTCCAGGCCTGTTTCCTCACCTGCAGAGCTGAGACAAACACCTCACAGAGTTGGTGTGGGGAGAAGCAGCACGGAATAGTCCGCAGGAAATACACCCCAACTCTGCCTTTTATTCAAGTTGAGCCAATATCTTAAAAGTAAGGAGATTTCACAGATAACTCCAGATTTCTGGCTCTTCTTGAAAAACCAAAAGCTTTGGGATGACCCATTCCTCCAAAGCAGCAGCCTGCATCCCTCTGGAGCCAGTGGTTCTCAGCCTGGCGGGACTTCAGACCTGAATCAGGTTCAAGTTAGTAGCTGCACCTGGGCTGCTGCTAAACTCTTTCCCTGCCTGGGCCCCACCCTGGACCAGTTAAGTCAGTGTCCCCAGGGAGGGGGTCCAGGAATCCTATGTCATTAGGGTACCCCTGGTGATTCTCGGGGGTCACCAGTGTCCAGGGCCTCTGCTTTAGGCAGACTATGAGCTTCCCAGTTGGCCATGGGGAACGTTTGCTCTTTATCATTTCACATGGGGTTTATTTTAATTAGGGAACAATGATTGGATCCCTGCCCCTATAAAACTGGGAAATAGAAGGAGACCCAGAAGGCCACCGGATCTCGCTCATATCTCATCTGGCCCCCCAAAGCAGCAGCCTGTGATCCTTGTCTCTGCACTCTCCCTGGCCAGCCTTATCCACATGTCACCCAAAAGAACAGTAACTTCCAAGTCCTTACCTTTAACCTAACCTCCTCTCTCACTGAGCACAGCAAGACCTCTTGCTTCTCAGTGCCTTCATCTCCAAGGCCTTCCCTGCCTCCTTCCCTGGCAAACTTCTACTCATCCTTCATGGCCTTGCTCAAGGGCCACCTCCTCCAGGAGGCCCTCCTCAACTTGCCAGGAGAAGCTGAAATCCTCCTCCTTGAAGTCTCCCACTAAACTGGGAGCTTGTCAGAGGGAGCTCATACCTGGAGCCCCGAGACCTGGTTTGGAGCTTAGCTTCTGGTCAACGCCTCTGCATTCACACAGCTTCCCTCCCTTGCCCCTCCCTTTCACACAGGTCTCTCCTCTTCCTGGTCTCTTTCCATATCTCCGTGGAGTTTCAGTTCCTACTACCGACTGCCCCCGTCTCTCCTCATTTCTAAGCCTAAGAAGGCATCTGCTCCAGCCACTTCGGCTTCTCACTGAGCCATAGCTGGGCCCTGGATTGGCTGCCCTTGGGTCAAGAGCCCGCTCTTCTCCAGCTGGGGCTGGGAGGTGGTCATGAGGTGCAAACCTGGATTCCTTGAGCAGAGCCTCCTCTTCACGGGGGTCATGGCCAGGGCAGGCTCACTGCCTGCCATTAGGCGGGTGCTTCCCCTGCTGGGCCTCAGGGTCCCCCCGCTGCCACCCTCAATGACCCCACTCCTCTCTGTTCTCTTCCCTTGCTCAGCCCCTCCCCTGTCCCCTCTCACATCTCCAGGCTTCCACTCCATCCAGAGACAGCTCAGGGGCAGGGGGCCTGCCTCCTCCTCCCCCTCCTCCTGCAAACAGACCCATCCGTGGCGACTTCACAGGACGCCTGGGGAGATCTGCCAGAATACCTACAGAATGCGCAGTTAAATTTCAAAGTTCAGATAACACAGTGAATAATTATTTAGTATAAGTATGTCCCAAATATTTCATGAAACATACTTATATTAAAATAAATAAATAAATAAAAAGTATTTGTTGTTTACCTGAACTTTCTATTTAAGGAGATGTCCTATATTTTTGTTTGCTAAATCCGGCAACTCCAAAGGGTCCCGTCAGTGAGGCAGGGGCCAGTGGAACTCACACCGCACAGAGAAAGCAGGTCCCTGATGCATTTTGGTTGAGTTACACTGAATGCGACTTTTCCAAGAAGCCAGTCGATCGGGGGCGATGACAACTGCATGCTTTTCTAAATGAGACTCGGAATTCCAGCACCACTCCACCCACGTGTCCCTTAGGGCCCTGGAGTGGCTTCAGAGAAAGGGATTCTTCGGCTCCTGCAACCCAGGAGTCCAATCCGCGTCACCAGGACCCAACGCCTCTCTCCCCAGGTCGCTCCCTCTCGTCTGCGTCGCCCCCATTGGCACGCCAGCCCACCCTCCCTTGCGTCACTGCCCCTGGTGGGCGGCCCCTTCCCTTCCCAGCAGCCCCAGCAAAACTCACTGCTTCTCGTTGGTTCTGATTGGGTCATTTCCCCATCTCTGAACCAATCACTAGGGCCCGGAGAATCCGCTGCTCTGATTGGCCAGATCTGAATCACATGCCACTTCTGGAGCCAGTGGGAGGAGCCAGGCCCCCAGAGCTCTATCAGGGTGCTGTGCTAGAGGGAGGGAAGATGATCATGGGGAGGTGGGGGCGAGAAGGCCGGATGGCTGCTGAGATCCTGCAGGATACACCCTCTGCTCACCACACCCCTGCAGACGTGATTCTGACATTGTCGAGAGGAGCACCCCTTTTCCATGTGAACGTTTTCACAGATTTTATGTTTAGTATTAGTTAGATGATAAACTACTGAATAATTTTTTTAAGTGGGAATTCAGGAATTCCTTGAAACTGATCTGTTTCATTCATCACTTCAGCATCAATATCTACATATGGATCCAGTCTGCAGACCATGCCTGATGCCTAATAATGCACTATGACCTTGAGGACCTTCACAGGTAGGCCATCTGCCTTCCCAAGAATGGACCCATGGTGGGATAGCCAGAACCGGGTGCAAAATGACCCAGCCTGTGTTTGAGAAGGCTTCCCAGTGAGTCACAGACCCCTCTGCCTCCTTGTTGCAGCCCCTTCCGCAGGTGTATCACTGGAGACTCTTTGGTTGTAAGCAGCAAAAATACACCTTGTTAGTGTCAGCAAAAGAAAGTATATTGGAAGGCTACTGAAAACCCACAGAATCTGTGGGGGGCTGGAGCCCCAGGCTTGGGGACCAAGGATGTTGCCAACGTTAAATAGCAGGTACAGCATTGGGTCCATGATCAGAATAATACAGTAATGATCCTGACTCAGGGATGGATGGATCAGACTCTTCAGTTCAAGATCCCATTCCGGTAAAGGAACTTCTGTTTAGCCTACCTTTAGCTAGGGAAGGTGAGACTCCTGCATTCCAGGAAAGGAAACCGGAGGGCTGGCCTTCAGGGGAGCTGATGCAGGCAGCCAGAAGCAAGGAACATTCCCTGCAAAGATGACATACCCTTCAGGTGGCTTAGATGAGGATACGCCCTCCTCAATCAGGAGTGTAGTGGTCAATTATTTTGCTATTAGAGTTGCCACCACTTTTTTTTTTTTTAACTTTCTGGTTATTCTGGAAGCATTCACTTGGATTTTTCCCTGCTCTGGTTTTCTTTATGTTTCCATAATCTTTCGGCTCTTGGGTGGTCTGGTTTCCGACAGGCAGCAGCGTCAGCTGGTTCTCACAGAGTCCATGTGCTCATGGAGGAAATGTGGCCTGAGCCGATGTCACCCCACCCACAAAAAGGAAGTGACAGCTACACAAGGTGGAGAAATGTATGGGTTGTATCCGTAAAGATGATTTTGGTTACTAGGAACAGAAAACCCAATTCAAATAGCCATAAATAATAAAGGCAAATTATTGGCTCATTTTTATTTTTTTGAAAAGTCCTTCAGGAAAAGTTTGATCCAGCAGTTTAACAGTGCCAGCAAGGACCTAGTTTCTCTCACTCAACTTCTTTTTCAAGACTGGCTTCCCTATAGTCTTAAGACACATGCCAGCATTTCCCAAGACTAAGATCACCTCATTCATGCTGAGTAGGGTATCAGAGAAGCATCTTTGTCCCAGAACCCTCACAAAAATCCTGAAGTTCACTCTGACGTGACAGGTATAGGTCACATGCCCAAATGTAAACCAATCACTGAGCCAGGGGTTTGAAATGCACGTACTGTTTTAACCCCAGTTCTGCCTAGTTCCAGAAGCAGAGCAGTCCCTGAAGTCGTCTGGCTCCCCAAACCAAAACCACGGCTTTCCAGGAGGGCAGGGGGCAGGGAGGAGAAAGATACCGGGAAAGCCACCCACACCGGCCCACTGCATTGGGCAGCCACATACAAGGGAGTTAATGACTGACTGTCATAATTGCAGCTCCCATCATGAACCACATGAAGCGTTTCACATGCATGAGTTCTGTGACTTAATGAATCATCACAGAACCCTGGGAGGTGGCCTTTTAATCCAATGTGGCAGAGAAGAAAGCAGGTTAAGTGAAGTGACTTGAAGTATCATGGCCATGATGAGTCAGAGGCAGGATATGAACCCAGAATCTGTCTGGTCCCCAAATTCATCTTCCTAACCTTCACCCCATCCTCAGTCATTTGCAGGGTACTGCTGGGGACACCAAGAAGGGAAGCACATTTGTTCAACAGGCCTTAACTGAGCACCTACCCTGTGTCAGGCATTCTTGCAGACTCTGGGTACTCAACCCAATGGGAGACGTTGTTTATGGGGGCTGTTGGGCACTTGACCTGCATTACCTCACTGAATCCTTAAACACCCTCTGGGGAAGACAGTCTTACCACCTCCAGATCCCTGAGTTAACAGAGGTACAATACCATCAAGTTACTCCAAGTCACCCAGCTGGTTGGGGAACTCTGCTTGGTGTCACTTTCTGGGAGCTAAGTGGGCATTTGCGAAGGTCAGATCAACAAGAAGACAGCACATCTGCCTAGATCCACTGAAAAATCCAACCTGGAGGCATGCAGGCCCACGTGGATCAGGGTGTGCTGAGAAGGCATCCCAGAGAAGAACAAGTTTCCTGAGGTGTGGAGAGTAAGGGTACAAGTTCAAGGTGCCTAGGCTGGCCCCGATGCCCACCACTTCCTCCACGTGCCCTGGGCATTTGTCGGCAGTATCTCCACCTCTGGGAGCTCCCACCCCAGAATCTCAAACAGGGAAACCTGCTTGACTTTCTCAGTACTATGCAAACCCCAGGGTTAACGTAAGAGAATTTTAACAACTACAATTTATAGGCCCCTTCTCAGTGCCAAGGCTCCATCCCAGCCTTGCAGTCAGCCTGCAAGGCAGGAACTGTAGACATCATTTTACAAGCAAGGAAATGGAGTGTTCAAGACAGAGCTCAGAAGTCACCAGGCCAAGATTGAACTTCCAGGCCTGACAATCTCCTTGTTTGTCAAGAGACACTGAGATTCCCCAGGCTACACACACACACCTTTGCCTTTATCCGTAGAAGAGGCTATTGTCCTTCCTGAGTCACCCTCCCCTAGGCGGCTGTCCAACAGGCCGTCTGACTTGGGCTCTTGGTTGTGGACTTTCTAAAACCCTCAGGCAACTCATTGTGGGTGCCCCCTCGGCAGGAGGCTGGGTTCCCCTGAGCTTCTCTACATCTGCCTCTCGGTCCCCGAAGCCTTAATGGAGGAAATAAGAGCAGAGAGAAACCTACTGAGAAGAACATGGGGGTTTTTCAATGATTTTTTTCTTTGTAGATTCCATTATAATTAACAATGTTTTAACAGTTTCAGGTGTACAAAGAGTAATTCAGTAATTCCATATATTACTTGGTGTTCATCATGAGAAGCGTCCTCAGCCCCCTTCCCTATATGCCCCATCCCCCGACCCCACGCACTTCCCCTCTGGCTAGCCCCAGTTTGCTCTCTTGAGTTGAGTCTGTTTTTTGGTTTGTCTGTTTTTCTTCCCTTCATTCGTTTGTTCTATTTCTTAAATTCTACCGTGAGCTGAGATCATGTGATATTTGTCTTTCTCCAGCTGACTTATTTCGCTTCGCGCTGTACTCTCCAGCTCCACTCATGTCGTGGCAAATGGCAAGATCTCATCCTTTTTATGGCTGAATAATATTCCGTTGTGTATATACACCACATCTTCTGTATCTATTCATCAGTCGATGGACTCTTGGGCAGCTTCCATACTTTGGTTCTTGTAAATAATGCTTCAATAAACACTGGGGTACACGTATCCCTTGGAATCAGTGTTTTCATATTCTTTGGGTAAATAATGCTTCAGTAAACACTGGGGTACACGTATCCCTTGGAATTAGTGTTTTCATATTCTTTGGGTAAATACCCAATAGTGTGATTACTAGATTATAGGATAGGTCTATTTTTAATCCATTAAGGAATCTGCAGCTAAACTGTTTTCCACCGTGGCCACACCAGTTTGCATTCCCAGCAACAGTACACAAAGGTTCCTTTTTCTCTACGTCCTTGCCAACACTTGTTTCTTGAGTTTTTGATCTTAGCCATTCTGCCAGGTGTGATTTGATAGCTCATTGTGGTTTTGATTTGCATTTCCCTGCTGATGAGTGATGCTGAGAATCTTTTCATGTGTCCAGGGGCCACCTGTAGATCTTCTCTGGAGAAATGTCTGTTCATGTCTTCCACAAGAACGTGGATTTGGAAGACAGACCGACCTGAGTTTGAATCTAGGCTTGGCCACCCACAGGCTGTGCGATCCTGGGCAAGTCATCTCCTGTCTCTGGGCCTCAGTGTCCTGAGCTGTTAAATGAGAGCTGGTAATCCCCACTCCTTGGGTTGCTGTGTGAACCAGAAACCTAGAAATTGTCCTTCAAGTGTTTCTGACCACCACCACCATCCCCCCCGCCATCCATTCTGGTACTGAACTTATTCATTTTACCTCCGAAATGTAGTTCACATTCATGTACCGCTCTCTGTCTCCTGTGTCATCTTTCTTGTTTAAGCCACCACGATCTCCTGCCTGGACAACTAGTTAACTAGAGAGATCATTACAGAATTATACCTTCAATGATACAAGCCCCAGTTCTAACTCTCCAATGGCTTCCTATTGCTCGCAAGGAAACTTCAAGATCCCTACTGTCACCTGCACAGAGAAGCCCACGTGGGCAGAGCCCACCACCCTGCCAACCCATCACTCACCCTCTCCCTGGGGCTATCTGCACCCAACCTCATAGCTACACTGCTCCCTCTGCCTGGAACATTCTTCCCCATGTGAAGCCAGTTAATTCCTGCTTATGCATCAGATCCCTAATCAAAGATCACTTCCTCAGGGAAGTCTTCCTTGATTTCTCAGACCAGATCAGACTCCCCTATTTATTGGTCACACCCTGTATGTCTCCTTTGTAGCCCCAATCACAATTATAATTACTTAAGTATTGGCTGAACTAGTCTTTGAATATCTGTCTCCTTAGTCATGGGCACATTGTTTTTGCCTCTTCCTCAGGAGATCAACCCTCCCACTGGACCTAATGATCCCAGAGATGGGTCCATATGCAGACGGGATAGATGGGTGTTGATAGAAGAGGGGGAGTACAGGGACATGGGTTGGGGCAGGCATCTTCAGTACCCCCACGGAGAATGCCTGGACAAGAATAAAGTTCCAAACAAGGAAAGCAGAACCAGGAGACAGAGGGCAAGCCACTGGTCCTGAGAATGTTCTTTTGCCCTGGAGCCAGCAGTGTCTGAAATTCTTCCCTGTCACGGGATGTCCCCGCCCCACCCGGGTGCTCTTGTGGTTTGGCTTAAGCTGGTTTCACGGCACCGACAGCAGAGGAGAGCAGGCCGGTACGACTTTAACAAACTAAGGTCCGTGGGACGGGGCGCAGGAGCTGCTCTTCCTCCGTGCCTGGCCCAGAGCCTGCTCGCTCACCATGTGTTACGTGGAGAATGAAGGGGCGAGTGGACAGCCACAGCACTCGCATCCTGGTTCTTGAGACACGTGGCACATCACACATGAGCCACGCCATTGCACCGACACCGCCCGCTTGATGGAAGCTCAAGCCTCCCTGATGTCCTGACTCCAGGGTCCCCCCTGCCCCAGATCGGAAACCATCCCGGCCCCACCGGCTATGGCCCGCCACTGTGACTACAGGCTCCTTGGTCCTCCAGCTCCCGCCTTGCCCACTCACTCTCAGAAGCCAAGGCCTTTCGTCTCTCTCCTTCGCTTCCCGGAATATTCCAGGGCTGACCCATCACCCCAGGTGCACGCCCCAGTAGCCAAGGTGACTGTTTACCTTCTGCCCTTAGAAGCCATCTCCGGCTTGTGTCAGCGGGCGTCCCACACAGCTGCCCTCCGCCCACAGCCCAGCCAGACCAGCAAAAGTGCTTCCTGGAAAGGGTTGGCCTTGCCGGGCTGAGGCTCCCACCCTTCCACACCCACCCACACGCCCCCTGCCCAACCTGGTTCCCCCAGCCCCAGTGTGCCACGCACTCACCTTCTAGTCTGTCTGGGAGCCAAGGGGAACGGGAGTCAGGGCTCACCTCTTCCTGCTTCTCCCGCCACACTGCCCATGGCTTCAGCCAACACTGGGTGGATGGGAAAGGGTGAGCCCCCCCGGGCTCCGGAGTCAGAGAGAGGAAGTTCAACACTCCCCAATCCTTGAAGCTCTGGGACCTCAAGCAAAGCAATTCATCTCTCTGAGCCTCTGTTTCTCCGTATGTAGCACAAAGATAATAACCGTCACCGCCCCCGGGGGCTGTTGTGACCATGACGTTAGTGTAGTGCCTGGCATGGGATTAAACACCGACTGACTTGAGGGGCTCAGGCCGGGGGCTCAGCTCTTTCCCGAGGGGACACCAGGCTGGAGGAACCCTGCCTCACCCAGCGGGGAGTCCTGCCTTTAGGGGCCACCTGCTTTCGGTCAGCTGGGTAGAAGGGAGTGGGGAGGGGCATTGACCTGTTTTGGGCAATCTCTACCCTTTGTTAATTTGGTGCTTATCTGGGGAGGCTCTGGGAGGTCTGATGGTGGCTTTAGGGTTCGAAGGGCTCCCAGAGTCCTTGGACACCCCGACATCCTCCTGCGTGACTGGGCCCGTCCTTGACCTCCACGGGGCCCTTTGGAGCTATCCCCACCCTCTCCCCCTCCACCGCATCACCACCCTAGAAACAGCCCGCAGTAGCACGAGCACCCATGAAACTACCCAGAGTTTTGCTGTTTCCTAAGATACAGGTTCCCCCAGCCTATGAGCACTGGCTTTGGAGTCACCGATGGAGGGCATTCTACCAGCTATGGGGCCTCGGAGGAGTCTCCTCACCTCTCTGAGCATCACAGGATAGGGAAAACATGACCTAACCCCGGACACCTTGAGGATTAAACATGGAAACTGAAGGCCGCGCTGGACACAGCAGCAGGCACTAATCAATGATGAGCAGCCACGGGAAGGAAATGACACATGGGCATCCTCCACCCCCAGCTCCCCACTTGCTTTCGAAGGAGGGTGCAGCCCAGAAGCCGAGAAAGGCCAGGGGAGAAGGAAGGGAGGGCCGAGCCAGGCGCCAGGCCCTGCTTGGGCCCGGGCAGGAAGAGCGGGAGCAAGACTGAGCGCTGCAGCCCTGAGGCCTGTCCCCATCTCTCCCCACTCTGAGTTTTGCGTGTGGATCCCCCAGCCACGCATCCGCACTCTGTGCTCCGAGGCCACTCGGCCCAGCAGTGCTCACAGCTGGGGTGCTGTGCACCTCGGGAGCATTGGCCCAGGAAACCACCCCCTGCCCACCGACCAGACCAAGGAGGGGGCTCAGGCCTCCAGGCAGGGTGTGCGGGCGTCTGGAGGAGAGGCTGTGAGGGGGTGCAGCCCTCAGCCTGCGAGGGTGGAGTGTAGGCCAGAGACAATCAGAGCAGGGTCCAGGGTCAAGGTCAGGGCCTCACTGGCATCAGTCTCAGGGAAGGTAGGAACTGAGTGGATCCCTGCCCTCCCGGACCCTTATAGTCTAGCAGAAAGAACAGATGCTAAACAAAGAATTAAAAGCGGGATCCATGGGGATGCCTGGGTGGCTCAGTGGATTAAAGCCTCTGCCTTCGGCTCAGGTCATGGTCTCAGGGTCCTGGGATTGAGCCCCGCATCGGGCTCTCTGTTCAGCAGGGAGCCTGCTTCTCCCTCTCTCTCTGCCTGCCTTTCTGCCTACTTGTGATCCCTCTCTGGGTTAAATAGATAAATAAAATCTTTAAAAAAAAAAAAAAAAAGTGGGATCTGTGATAGAAATGCCTGTGGGAACAGAGCCTGGCTTCACCTGGGGGTTCACCAGCTGATACCCTGCCTGGGGCCTCTATGGCCGTTCCTGCTGCCCAGCCCCTTCCCACAAGCCTTGGGGCAGGGTGTTCAGGGAGCCAAACCACAGCTCAGCCCCAGTCCTGCCCTGCTCTGGGCCTCACCAAGGCCCAGGGTCCCTGAGCTCACATCTCCCGAGGGGTGGCCCCCAGACCAGCTGCAGACCCCAGACCCACTGAATCGGATTCTCCACAGCAGGGCCCCAAGTCAGCAGAGTCAGCAAGCATCCGGGGACTCTGATGTTCCTTGAAGTCTGAGAACACCCCGTGTCACACATTTATTTGGCCAACTTTTCTTGAGTCCCTACTGTGTACCTAGCATTGCTCTAGGTCCTGAGGGTCCCTCTGGCAACAGCCACAGCCCCTGACCTCAAAGCTAACATCTTACTGGGAGAGAGAGAGTGAGACAAATAAATATACAATGAGACCATCCAGATAGGGGTCAATACTGCGAGGGGCAGAGTGGTCAGGGAAGGCCTCTTGGAGGAGGTGACATCTGAGCTGAGACTTAGAGGATTCAAAGACAGGTGTGTCTGCTTCCAGCCCCAACCACGATGGCACAATCTCCCCTGGTCCCATTGGCCTCCATGCTCCAAAGGGCCAGGAAAACCAAGGGTGACGTTGGAAAGAAGACCAAGCTTCCTCCCCCTGGAGAAAAACCTTCACAAACTAAGTGTCAGGGGAAGTGGTGATATGATGCCCACCACATATAAATAGGCCTGTCCACCCCAGAGTCACCCTGGAAACCTGCGGTCAGTCTGGACTTTGCTTAAGGCCGAGCTCCCTGCCACCAGGAGCCCAAAACGGCTGAACAAACTTCAAGCTTCACATGGGGCCGGCCCTCGGTGAGTTCAAGGCCGGAGCATGTCTCCAAAGTCAAAACCGCAACAGGAAGGCACAGAAACGGTCTTCTGAGGAGGCCCGGCCTGGCGCAAGGGCTCCGGTCAGCTTCCCGAAGGCCGTGATGGATCAGGAAGGAGGAAAGCCAGGAATGCCTCCTCGTGCCAAGGTCTCTACCCTGCCCTGGGGCCACCGTGTACCCAATATGAGAATTGGGGGTTTGGGTGCTGCATTGTCCTGCGTCCCCAGTCCCCGGAGAAGCAAAGCGTTTGGTCCCCAATGCAGAGAACGAAGGAAGAAAGTGTGTGGTTGGGTTGTGCTGTGTGTCCCGAATTGGTCTTCACAGTTCTGGATTTCCGGTCGTCTGTTCCCATTTCCCACGGAAACCAGCTAGCTGGGAGACGGGATCATGCTGGGAGTTCTGCAGACAGCGGGGCCCGGAGGAGAGGAGTCTGGAGCCCACGCGCTCGGTTCTGGCTCTGCCGCTTGGCAGGTGTCCCCCTTCCTGTGCCTGGGGACAGTGGCCTAAATCAGGTACAGGGGGCCTCGGACTGATTCTCTGTCCTGACAAGAGGGAGGGATGTGGGCTCCAGAATGAAGGCAGTGGTGGCCTTGGGAGGGGCTGAGAAGGAGAAAGGGGCCCTGCGGGGACAGATGGGGTGTAGGAAACAGCCTGCCAGCTCCCCAGTGCCAACACCACCTGCTGTCACCAGCCCACTTCCCACCTCCTTCCTTTCGCCCCTGGGCTGGAATCTTCACTCCATCTTTTATTGGCTGTATGACCTTGACAAGTCCCTTGGCCTCTCTGAGCCTCAGCGGCACCATCGGTAGAATGAGGCTAATGATCCCCGGGCAAGTTTCCCAAGAGATCGCGCCTGCCCTGCTCACCTCGGCACCTGGCTCACAGGCAGAGTGTTAGAAAACAATCATTCTCTTTCCCTGATAATTTGAATTGTGCCCTTGATCCTGGTCTGCGCATTTAACTCAGGGGCTAAGCCTCCTCCACAAGAGGGACTGGATTTACTCAGTTCAATAGGATAATTATCACCATCACCTTCACATCTGACGTCAAACCCTGTACATTCACCCCTGAGTGAGGTCCTGTCCAGCTCACGGTACGCCACCATTCATGAAAACTACAATTTACTGCATGCCTCCCACATGCCGGGCCCTGCACACTTGTTCCACTACCCCATCGTGTTCTCCAACAGCCCTTCCAGCTGAAGAGACCCCCATTTTACAGATGGGCAAACTGAGGCTCAGAGATGTGAAGCTTCTGCCCGGGGACCCCACGGAGCCCCACTTTCTGCCTGCAAAGGCCAGGCATTAGCCACGAGGCCACCCTGAGTCTGAAGGGAGCTTCTGCTCTCTCAGTACTTCAGCACAGGCTGCTAGGGAGACCTCAGAAGAAATAGCAGAGGCCTAAGGGGCACCCTTAGCCAGCCAGCTCTTGGCAATTTCACTGAAATCCAATTTTCCCTACATTAAAATCTCCTCCTCCTTTTTTGCAAAATAAAGGTTTCAAGGTAGATCCCAAGGATGTTCCAAATTTTGGAGGAGCCCAGAGTGGGCCTGTGACTCTGGGAGTGCATTCGCCAAGCCCAAATGGGCACATGAAGCCTTCCAAGGATGAGAGTCCCTGAATATGTGAATGTGGGTCCATTTGGGGCAATCAAAGTCCCAAAGTCCCAAAGTCCCAAAGACCACTATTGGCCAATCCCACAATGCCCTTTCCGGGAAAGGGCTGTTGTGCCTCCAGACCATGACTCAGTCCATTCATCTACAGGCCAGCCATGGTGATCAGGGTTCTGTGGGCCTGTGTAGCCCCCTGGACACCCTGACTGGGGCTGGGAGAGGGTCAGGGAGGGCATCTTGGAGGAGGGAGGGTCGAGCAGGCCCTGCAGAAAGAGGCAATTTGGGCAGGCAGAGAGAAGGATGTGTCTTTTCCAAAGAAGCATCTTTGCACAACAGAGAAGTTTGGTCTTCAGGGTCAGACTGAACTGGGTCTGAATCCTTAGGTGGATTGACGGACAGATGGATAGATGGACAGATGGATGGACGGACAGATGGATGGATAGATGAATTATGGATAGTTGAACATAGGAATGGATAGACGGATGGGTGGATGGGTAGATGGACAGACAGAATGATGGTAGATGGATACACAGATGTCTATATGGATGGATGGATGAATAAATGTGCAAAAAAATAAAAGGAGGAGCTTTGCGCAGTGGCAGTATCGTAGCCAATGAGGTTTATCCGAGGCGCGATTATTGCTAATTGAAAAAAATAAAAGGAGGAAGAATAGTCCAACCAGTTAATCCCAAGGCTGCTGTCCCATCTGTGCACCCCACTCTAGTCAGGATGTACAGGGTGACGGCATGGAAATAAACAATTCAAAAACCTCAGGGCTCCAAACAGCAAAGGTTTCATTCTTGTTCATACCACATGCTTGTGGGCTGGGGGGGGACCCTGCTCTACGTTGTCCTTACTCAGGACCCAAGTCAACACCATCCTGCCCGTCGCTGGTGGCTGTCACATTTCGTTGGCCAAAGCCAGTCAGGTGGCCGCCCCAGCTTCAGGGGAGCGGGCAATGAGTTCCCACCATGGATTCCGCAGGAGGAGAACCTGGACATTTGTGGAGCACTGCCCCAGAGACAGTGGGATGGGGACTGAGTGCGGAAGGGAAACCGAGGAAAGGCCCTGGCCCATCTCCTCAATCCGGGGATTCCAGAGGCCGGAGGGGACATGTTCGCTCCTCGGCATCCCGGCCCTGCTCACACTTCAGGTTCACCATGAGCCCAGGTGCCCCAGGGAGGCCGGAACATACATCTTGCCTGGTCCTGCCTCAGACACAGACTTGCTCCCAACTGTGCCCTCCTGGGCCCAAAGACAGACCACAGAGCACCCTGGAGGAGAAGTATGGGGCGTCCAAGCTAAAATGTTCTCTAGCGATTAAGTTCAACCCCTGCATTCACAGAGAGAAACTGAGGCTCAGAGATTCCCAGGGCCCAGCTTGTAACGGGCAGAGCTGGGTCTCCAGAAACTCTGTCCAGCGTCTGTCCCTTCCCGCTCTTCTGTCCTCAAGCTGTAGGCAGACGTCCTCGTAGTGGGGCATGAGAGGCCAGAGTAAAATGCCTGCCTTTCCCTGGGCCAAACCACCCCTGCTGAGCTTGCCAGGCTAATACAGCACCCCCCAGGGAGTTTGGAGCCCTCCGGGTGTTTCCCACAGACCGAAAGCCCCTCCCCACCTGCAGGGAGAACCCTAGATTTGAAGTCCTGTGTTCCAGGCCCTGCCCTACCACGTCCCAGCGGAGCGTCCTTGGGCAAGTCACTGAACTTCATTGAACTTCAGTTTCCTAATCTGTGAAATGGGGATGGCGGTTGCCCTGCCTCATTCGCTGGGCTCTGGGAAGGCATGAGAATACTTGTTCCATCGTAACTTGTCATACAGACATGCACAAGCAGAGGCTTTCGGTCTCTTCTCCCCACGAAGCCCAGTCAGCCCTCGTGGCCCCGCTGAGGCTGGCACAAGCCTCACACGGAGTCTTGTTCAGACACTATTTTGATGAACTGAATTGATGTGTTTTCGATTCATTTCAGCAGGCACCTGCCAGCTCCTGGGCCGGTGCTGGGGCATGACAGGATGACAAAAACACCTTAGTCCTAGGAGGAGCCCCAACACAGCCACACAGATGCAGGAGAGCAGAACGTCCCAGGCTATGCGTGATGCTAGATGCCTGTCCGTGTGTCCCTCCTTCCCTGATAGTCAGCCCATTCCCCCCAACTGGGCTGTGAGCTCTATGGACACAGCGACCCACCCAATTCCCAGCTCATGGCTGATCGGCACTGGATACTTACTGGCCGAATGAAGGATCTTGTGGGCAGTCCCTTCTCTCTGAGCCTCGGGTTCTTTACATGTAGGATGGCGTGGCTGGGAAAATACCCCGAGATCACAAAGGAGCTTAGATAACCTAGTTTGCCAAGTCCCTGGATCATCACAGGCCTCCAGTGGGCGTGGCTTGAACCACTGCCCGCATCGGTATTAGGAAGAGCGCAGTATTGCAGAGGTGACGGAGGTCCCCCGGGAGCCCGCTCACAGTCAGCTCTGATATCAGTCCCACTGCTGCCCACTGCCACGCCTGCGCCTCCACTCCAGCCTCCCAGATGCCCCCCGCCCCCATATACTCGATGAAGAGATGGAGACTCCAGGAGATGAGAGAACTCACCCAGGCCACCCAGAACCTAAGAGGATTGACCATGGACAGAGCATTGCCTCCGTGTCTCCAGCTTGCCCACCGAGGCACCAGGAGGGACACTTCCCCTGCCTTCTGTTGTCATCAGAGGGAAGGGAGCTTGCCCGGGCTCCACGGCCTGTGGGCTGTGAAGGAATACCTCCCGCCCCCGCCCAGGGCCTCAGCCTCAGACCTCGGCACCCACACCGCCCCCAGGAACTGGGATCTGAGCAGCGCCCTGGCTGCCCTCCGCTGCCCCCGGAAGTGCCCTGCGTCTGCACCTTGATCTCCACTCCCACCATGCCAGGAAACCCCAGCAGGGGCAGCCAAACTGTGGGATATTTATAGCGGGCGTGCAGAAAAGCTGCCACCCCCATCTGTTTACCCAACAGTGCTCTCCTAGCTGGGCGCTTCCAGCCCCGCCAGCCACAGACAGACCCTCACCGCCGCCTCATCTATTTTTTCCTCCGCACTTAATTTTGCATCATCCCAGTTTCCAAAATAAACTTCCCCAAACCGGCCAGGCTCACTCTGGCCCAGAATCCCTAATGGAGAGCACCTCTTCGGCCCCAGCCCCCATCAGCCCGGGAGGCAAAGCCACCAAACCCAACCCGGCCCCTCGGCTGCCCTTGGCCTTGATTTAGAAGCAGCTGCTCTGGCCCTGGCGGGTTTCTGACACTCCAGGGCTGGGACGTCTGCATCTGTGGGGATGCCTGCTGGGCATCTGTGTGTGCGGTTCCTGGCCGGAGGCTGAGGGTGCTGCCCCCCCCCAACAGGCACGTACATACACACAAGCACACATACGTGCAATACATATACTCATGCACACAGGTACGCAAATATATATACACATATATACACGTGTACACACGCACATACATGCACACATCCACATGCGTACACACAAACCGGTACAAATGCGTGTGCATGTGTGCATACACACATGCGCAGGTACATGCATGTGCACATATACACATACATGTGCACGTGCACATATGTGTGTGCATTTGTATACATGCACACATTTACATGTACAGACATACACACATACACTTGTAGTCGCGTATACATGTGCATGCACTAGCACACGTGCACACAATGCACATATATGCACAGGTGCACATGCATACACACGCGAACAGGTATCACATGCATGCAGTGTCCCATGAGCTTCCCTGGCCCCTGCTGTCCTCTTCCAGCTCCATTGTGACAAAAATCCCTCAGTCCTAGGAGCATCCACAATACGGCCTCCGCCATGCCCCTCTCTGCCTGCCCCTCCTCTGAACCTTCATTCTCCCACACACCATGCCCTCCCACCTCCAGGCCCACGCATGTGCTACTCCCTTGGCCTGAACTACTTCTCCTCTAGCCATTTGCTGGGCTAACCTCACTAACCCCTTGGACCTGCAGGAAGGCATCCCTAAGCCACACAGGGGGCAGGGACCCTGGGTCACCCTTCATCTCCACCTCAGAGGCCAAGGGAAGCTTAGAAGCCACTCTCGGGGTGGAATGGAGCCCCCCAACTCTCTGTGGAATCCTCGGCCTACCCTGAGCCCTCCACACAGACAAATCAGCTCCCTCATCCCCAGGGGAAAGGGCTCCTCCACCCCAGGATCTAAGGGAGTCAGTTAGTCCATTCCTCCTGTGGCAGAAACCAGGGACATCCCCACCGCTCCACAATTACAATTCCAGCTTCGTGTGTGCTCTCTTAAGTTACGGGTTTTCAGGCTAACAATTCAAAAGGCCATTTATTTCTTCTGAATTGCTTTTTTTTCTTTTGCAAGGAGTAAGGATAGGAAAGAAATCAATATTTGTCGGGTTATCGACTTCCATTTGAAAGAAAGAGTCATAGGCCCATTCTTTAGATAAAGAAACTGAGGCTTAAAGAACTGCACCTCATTTCTTTATCCAACATTCTGTGCCAGACACACAGCAGCACCAGGAACACAGCAATGAAAACAGGCATGATCCCTACCATCTTGAAGATCAGAAACCACTGGAAGAGACACACCACATAGATAATTTTACAAATAACAATTTAATAATCATTTTTTTATTAGGTTGGTAGTGCTCCAAAGGAAAAGTCTGGAGAGCTGACAGACTGTATAACCAGAAGCCCAAGGAAGTCTTCTTGGACATGACATGGTAGCTAAGACCTGAGGGTATTTGCTCAGGAAAGGACTAGTTGAGGATCATTTCCAGCAGGGGAAACAGCACGTGCAAAGCCCAGAAGGGAGAGGGAGGGGAAACAGAGGGACAGAAGAGATGATTTGCCAAAGATGATTTGCCAAGGCCAGCTGACCCCAGGGTCTTTGCTTGTGCCTCTCTAACATGAGGGCAGGTTGCCATTGATGGAAAACAGCACTGGGAGCTGCCCGTAGTATTTTCTCCCCATCCTCTTTGGATTTCAGCTACAAGTATGACAAATTAACGTCACTAGTTCTAACTCAGAATATTTAAGAAAACTAAGTCCTCTATTAAAACAGCTTAACAGCCCATTTTTTAAATGGTTCTAATAAACACAAGTCAAGAAGATAAACATTCAAGAGCAATCAGGTGCCATATGCAGTAATCCTTAGTTGTCAATCACGTTCCTTGTTTCCATGAACTTGACAGCATGCCTCTTCTAAGTTCCCTTGAGTATTTCCTTACGGGTCAGGCTTTTTCTCTGAGACTGCAGGAGTACAGGTGTCTGAGACCTTATAGGTAATGTGAATTACCTTGGAGGAAAAGTCAAGTTCACGCTGCCCACCCCCACTACAGGTGCAAGGTCTGACAGGGCCTTCCCACCCTGAAGAGCTCATTTCCTACGTTGAGTCCTGATGGCAACTTAAACACAGGCTCAGACTCAAATTTCTGGAATGAGGCATAGCCCTAAGGAAGCTTCTATGTTCCCCAGACACCACTCTGCTTCCCAAAGAAAGGGTGTCACTTCTAGCTCAGGCCATCTTCAAGATTCAAGCAGAATGCTCAGCCACAACAAGTGTTTTTCACCACAGCTCCCTGTTTCTGGGAGGAAGAAGCAAGCCCCCAGCCGAGTCAGTGGGTGAGATCAGGAACAGGCAAGAGGAGGAGGGTGAAGAGGAACCAGCTTCCGGGATTCAGTCCAGACAGAGAGGGTGGGAAGGATGGGCAAGGACAGGAACTTTCGGGAACCAAAGCCATAATTTGATGCTGGTCCATAGACAAGACCCCAGACCTGCAAGCAAGAGTACACAGGGGGCTCCCAGGACAAATGTCCTGTGCCTTGGTCTGTGAGGACTCCCATCCTTCAGGGGTGGAGAAGTTATGTACAGTGTCTCTTGGGGCTGGGGACAGAGTGAGGTTCAAACCACTTCAGGGTGAAATGATTGCCACATCAAGGACAGGATCCAGAACCTAGAACCACAGGACATTTCGGTTTGTTTTTCTCCCCATGGTAGAAGAGACTTGAGAGAGGGGAGTTTAAGAAATGTCAAGGTTCAGGATTCCTGGGTGGCTCGGTTAAGCGTCTGCCTTCAGCTCAGATCCCAGAGTCCTAGGATCAAGTCCCACACTGTGCTCCCTGCTCAGCGGGGAGCCTCCTCCTCCCCCCCGCCCCCGCCTGCCTCTCCCCCTGCTTGTGCACTCGCTCACACACACATTCTCTCTCTCTCCCTCTCTCTCTCTCTCTCTTTCTCTCTGGCAAATAAATAAAATCTTTAAAAATTAAAAAAAAAAAAAGAAAGAAATGCCAAGGATCCAGGCAGAGAAAATGGGCTTCAGGAAAAGCAAGAAAGATTGCAATTAGACACGAGGTAGGGTAGGGTATCCGACCGTCCAAGGGACAGCACAATGGAATGAACTTGCAAAGGCAGTTCTTCATTCCTGAGACCTGAATGTAGAAAGACTTGCGCAGGCTGGTGAGGTCCAATCAGAGAGGCCAGCTTTCCTGACTCTCACGGCCCTTCCTTCTAGCAAAAGATTTCACCGTGGCTGAACTTGTGGTATACGTGGATGGCGAAGTAACACAAGGCCATCATAAACTCAAAAACGCTTCCCAATGGCTTTGCATTTCATTTGTCACAAATCATCTGCAAGCACTGAAAAGGCAAACGTTCAACCCAGAGCCATCGAGGAAGCCTTCTGGACCCTCTCCCAAAAACCAACCAAACAACCGAGTTGAGCTGAATCGATTCAGACTTTAAAGACAGGAGATAAAGGCACTTAGTTGGTTAAGCTTAGTTGGGGGTGGCTTAGGTGGTTAAGCAACTGCCTTCGGCTCAGGTCATGTTCCTGGAGTCCTGGGATCGAGTCCCACATCGGGCTTCCTGCTCGGCAGGGAGTCTGCTTCTCCCGCTGACCTCTCTCCTCTCATGCTCTCTCTCTCTCTCAAATAAATAATCAAAAAAAAAAAAATCTTAAAAAAAAAAAAGACAGGTGATAAGGGGAAGGAGGAGGACAGCCGCCAAAGGATACACAACCTGCGGAACGGATCGGCCAACCTGATCTCCGCAGCCGTCAAGGGCATACAAAAGCCCCAGGTGCGGGATAAAGGGCGTGCTCTAGATTGAGACAAATTAAGGGACATAAACTCCCAAACGTCAGGGGTGGATCTTGTCTGAGTCCGGATCAGACAAACCATCCAGAAACAGACATCTTTGAGACTCTCGTGGACGTTTGATTGGAATGTAAACGGTCATTTCCGTAATGACATCATCGCACCGTGGTTATATAAGAAAATGTCCATGAGTTTCGGGCAGTGGCATACTAATAAATGTTCAGACCCCGGTTCTGGGGTGGAGAGTTGTAGGGGAACCCTGTCTTGTAGTGTTTGCTGATTTCCGTGTTATATTTGCAGCTGCCAATGCCACATGGCTGAAGGCAGAATGGAGAAGAGGTACTCACATCAGCTCTGAGCAGCCCCAACCAGCTGACTCCACCCTCCCACGGGTTTTAGAGACCGGCTCTGACCTCTGACGTATTCCGATGACACGACAAGATATCTGGAGTGCATTTCGAAATAATTCAGTGAAGAAAAAGAGAAACAGGGGCACCTGGGTGGCTCAGCCCATTAAGCATCTGCCTTCGGCTCAGGTCATGGTCTTGGGGGCATGGGATGGAGCCCCCTGTCCATCTCCGTGCTCAGGAGGGAGTCTGCTTCTCCCTCTTCCTCTGCGCCTCCCCTCCCCTCCTGCTCATGTGCTCTCTCTCAAATAAATAAATTAATTAATTTTACCTTAAAAAAAAAAAAAGGAAAGAAAAGAAAAGTAAAAGAGAAACAAAAAAGAAGAGTAGATGAAGCCAGTGGGACCAAATTCTAGTCATTGCTGAATCTGGGTGATTCAGCATGGAGTTTTACTGTACTATTACTGTCTTCCATTGTAGATGTATGAACCTGTTCTTCTTTTTTTAAAGTATATTTAGTTATTTGAGAGGAAGAGAGAGAGCAGGGGAGGGCAGAGAGAAGGAGAGAGAGAAGCCCAAGAAGACTCCCCGCTGAGCACGTTGCCTGATGTGGGGCTCGAACCCACAACCCTGAAATCATGACCTGAGCTGAAACCAAGAGTCAGATCCTTAACCAACTGAGCCACCCAGGCATCTCTAAACATTTTCATAATGTTCATTTCAAAATGTTAAGCTACAGTCATCTTATCTGTGGGCGGGAAAGTTTTTTTCCAAGAATTCTAGGTGTGCCCATTAATTCCGGGACACCTACCTTAACTCCACAGCCCCAGGGGGTCTGAAGGTAAAGGATGGGAACCATGGGCATTGACATCACATGCTAAATTCTTCCATCAGTCCATCAACAGGTCATAACTAGGGTTTCCTCCACCAAAGCTAGGCTGTGGTAGGAAAAGAGCCCATATAAAGGAAAGTGGCAAAGGTCTTATGGGGGAGTCCTGGCTTTACCATCTGCTAACCCTGAGACCTCAGCAACTGATCCCAACTCTCTGAGCCTCTACGCCATGTTGGCCAAATAAGGGCGTTAAGAACTTAGGGTAAGAATTCAGTGCACTATGCGGGCACAGCTCCTGACCCACAGCAGGGCGCTCAGAAACCACTGGCTCCGTGTTAGGGGATTGCAGGGACATGAATGAATGAATGACTCGAGGTGCACAGAGGTCACCTTTCTTCCCCAGTGAATGTGGGTACCCTGTTGCTAGTTCTTCCTTTTTTTTTTTTTTTTAAAGAAAAGCTGGGGATTTCAATCTGTGAACTTCCCCAATCTTGAAATGTTGTCAACAAATTATAAATATTTTAAAAATATTGGGTGGACCAAGTAAAACAGACCACTGGAGTGTGACTTCCGGCGCAAACTATAGAAGCAGATGAAGAGGCTTACTCAACATTCAGGGGCGCGGAGCCCCATGCTTAGAAGTCTTTACACATATCATCCTGTCGAGTCCTCACGGTCTCTCTTATGAGTGCCATTGCATGGATGAAGCAACCGAGAGTCAGCTTGAGGAAGAGATCTAGCAGCACTGGAAACATAGACAGGCTTCCCGAGGACCTGACATTCCCCTTTACCCACTCTCTAAATTCCTAGAAAGGAATTCAGGAAGCAAACGACAGCCCCAGAGAAGAGCTGGGAGCTGCCCAGCCACACAGACGTGCGTGGCTGGCTGAGAATGATCGAGTTTCCTGCCCCTTCTTGGTCAGGGCACCAGGTGGACGGCTCAGAGGGGACGGCTGTGCAGATCCATTCAGCCAAGCCTGAGATGGGGCAGGCCATGGAGGCAGGAGAGGAGCCCATGGCTTTTTATCTCCCTGAACAATGCATGTATAGGCTTAAGAAGGTTCTAGATCCCAAGCCTAAGTCCTCAGTTTCTTCACCTAAAAATCTGGGAAGCTGGACTGGAAATCCCAGACCCCCACTGACCAAACACTCTGTTACTGGGTTCTCCTAAGATTGGCTGGAGAACAGCCAACCACATGGCTTTGGACCCATTCACCAAGGACTGGCGATAATTAAGACATGCTGTATGTGATTCTTTCTGATTAGAAACTTGGCCAGGTTTCCCTTCCTTGGTGAACTTTCTAGTAAGGAAGGATAACTCACTCCACAAAATGGGACACTTAGAGAATCAAAGGCTTATTTTCTTCAATCAAAGAAAAGAAAACAACCAGAAGATACTCAAATTCCAGTTCGTATAAGGCATTCAAGGCACTGGGCACAGAGAGGAGATACAGAGCAGGGGCCCCATCTCAACCCTTGAGAACTGATGGCAACTTCCAGGAGGAATGTAGAGAAATTTTATGACCTTCCCCTTCCGGACCCAGACATCAGCCCTTACATGTGGAAGAACAGAGTAGCAGGTAATTCAGCACCCAGACCACCTGTGTCCACACGCTCGCTGTGCCAGTTCCTAACTGCATGGCTGTAGGCAACCCATATGATCCCGCCGTGCCTCAGTTTCTCCATACATAACATGAGAGCGCCTATGTCCTAGGATTGTTGATGCATCTTAAAGCACCTTAGGGCAGCCCCCGCCCCCCGCCCGCCACCCCGGTTTCACTGCCTATAAATGGGATTAACAGTTTCTACTTCCAAGGCTGTGGCCAGAATTAAAGGCGGTAATATTCAAGCAAAGCCTCTGTTTGGGTGGCCGGGGCATCAGAAGCACTAGACACACGTTCAGTCTTAACATCGTGTGTGATTGTGTAAGAAAGAGCTATTAATGAATGAACTTTCTCATTAATCTGTATGTAAATCATCACAATTGGACTGTTCTTGAAAGTTTGAGGAGCGTTTCCTCAAAGATGCTTTCCCATTAAGACTTTCCACTGACTCAGACCAGAGGACTCCGCCTCTCCCTTATCGCAACCAGGGCGGACCTTCCTGGCCCTGGGCCTCAGTTCCCCTCCCTCCCCCGCTCTGCTCTTCCTAGCTCATAGGACTCTTACTACTCCGTGTGTGTCTCCCAGCAGCCCCAGGACAAGTGAGTCAGGTAACGTTGTCCCCACCTAACAGATACAGACACAGGAGGCCCAGCAGCTCCCTCCAAGGTCGGCAGCACATACTATGGGACAGAGGTTCGAGCCCAGAGCCCTGAGTCCAGGCATACGACATGGCTCTGAAGTCCTGGGCCCACCCCTTTCCTTGGGCAGATGTTTTATTTCTCTAACCTTCCTTTCCTCACCTGTAAAATGGGAATATAACAGTACCTACTTCCTAGATTCGCAGTTGAGGATTGAGCTAGTGACACCACGTAAAGCTCTTTGAACAATGCCTGGCGTATGAAGACTCAATCTTTTAGCAGAACAAGGCATCTGAGTTTGCTGGACACTGTCCTGCTTTATACCTGACAATGAGCAAATCTTCTAGTTAGAGTCCCAAGCGCTCTCAAAAATGTCCTGGCTTGGGGGACGCCTGGATGATGCAGTAGGTTAAGCATCCGACTTCTGGTTTCAGCTCAGGTGGTGATCTCAGGGTCGTGAGATCCAGCTCCATGTTGGGCTCTGGGCTCAGCACGGAGTCTGCTTGGGATTCTCTCTCCCTCCCCCTCTGCTCCTCCCGCTTGTGCTCTCTCTCTTCCAAAAAATAAATAAATAAATCTTTTTTAAAAAAATTTCTTGGGGTGCCCGGTTGGCTCAGTGGGTTAAGCCTCTGCCTTCAGCTCAGGTCATGATCTCAGGGTCATGGGATCGAGCCCCACATCGGGCTCTCTGCCACCCCCTGCCTGCCTCTCTGCCTACTTGTTCTCTCTCTCTGTGTCAAATAAATAAATAAATAAATTTAATCCCTGGCGGTGCTGAGCTCTAGTTCTCCAGCCAAGCTCTCATCACAGAGAGAGGAGAACACAAAGCGAAAAGGTTGTGTCCACGTGGAGCTCATGACCCCCCTTTCTCTAGATCACTCTCTAGGTCCCCAGGCCCCGGAGATTCCCTGCCCAGACAGATTCCCTAAGCCCACATGGCTGGGTCTCTTCTGCAGATCCCTCCCACAGGCATGCCCAGTTCTGGGCCTGAGGGGTGGCGAAGGCACAGCTCTCCAAGGGAAGAGGAGGTGCAGACGGGCTTGCACATACTGGCTAAGAGGCTCACATGTGCAGGGCAGGCCCGAGGCAGATGTGGGAAAGAAGGGGTCTCCTCTTCCTGCACCACCAGGCTCTGCACAGGGTCCAATAGTCTGAGAATTCTACATTCAAAGCTGGCCTTCCTGGTTGCTGTGAAAGTGTACTTGTCAAGGTAGGAGACTAGAACATATTTTATTTCACATTTTGTTAGCTTGATTTATAAATTGCAAATATTTAGACATATGGTACACGAGCCTCCATCTGTACTCTTGTTCAGCCCCGTATATCCCCGCCACCTTCTGCCTACTCTCAACACCAAATGTTTACTGAGCCCTTCTTCTGTGCTGAGCCCCCAGAGACTCCACAGAGGGAAGGGCATCGTCCCAGCACCCAACCGCGACCATCCACATGGGAGCAAGCCTCATGTTCCTAAACAGGGAAGAGCACAGGGTGAGAGGTGAGGGTGGAGGCCTGGTCTGTTCCCAACCCCTAGGGAAGTGGGGCCCTTCCCTGCCCCTGCCTGGGCCTTGGTTTTCCCATTCAGACAAGAAGTCCTTCGCGCTCTGAGTAACTGAGAGACACAGAGTCAAATCCGGGACCCAGAGAGACCATGAGCTGGGAATGGGCAAATAAGACTTACCAGGAACCATGGTGTGGAACTGAGCACTCTGCCCTAGGGAGGTACCGTCACAGCCCTGTGGCACTTCATTCATTCATCGCACAAACACGGCAGTCACACCTGCTGTGCCAGGCACTGAGCTCTCCGAATCTGCCAGATATAGGAGGATAAACAGAACAAGCGCACATAAAACCAACACGCAAAGCAAGATTTGGTGAGGGTGCCAAAAAGAGACCTTCCCTAAGCTCCTTCTATCCTTGCAATCTCCCGCTCTTACGTCCATTTCCTGGATGAGAAAACAGAGGCCCAGAGATGTAAGGGGCTTGGTCAAGACCTTGCGGCTTAGAGCGCACCCAGAGCCTGAGGCTAGCCAGAAACGAGGTTTCGGATTCCCGCAGGCTCCGGCCACTGTCCCAAGCTGACCAAAGCTCGGGAGGCCGGGTCCAGCTCCCGGAAGGCTGGAGGGAGGTGAGCGCCAAGGAAAGGCTGGGCCAGAAGACGAGCCGGCCGGGAGGCAGGGAGGGGCCTGGCGGGGGGCGACCGGGTGGCCCGGGACTCCCGGGTGCGCAGCCCCGGGCGCCCGGAGCGCTAGCGGCTGGGTGCGCGCGAGCGGCAGCCGCGCTCGGGTGGGTCTGCCTCGGCCGGGCGGGGGTCAGGCTTCGAGGCGCCGGCGGGGGGCGAGGCGGGGCAGCAAGGGCGGTGCTGCAGTGCCCGAAGCGGCGGGCTGGGGGAGCTGTGCCCGCCTGTCCCCAAGGCCCGGGCTGGGACCGGGCAGCTGGGTGGCCGCGCCTCTAGCCCGGCCGCACTAGGCGGCGCGCAGCCAGGCGTGCCTGGAGCGGGCTCCGGCCCTGAGTCCTCCCGGGCGCCCGGCCGGGGAGGCCCCCGGAGAAGCCCAGTCCCGCGGGCCAAGGCGGCCGCTACCGCGGTCGCTCCGGCCCGCCCCCGGGGGGTGTCCCGGGCCGCTGGGCCCGCCCAGGTAACCCCATCCTCGGCCCGCCCCTGGCCCGCCCCCCCGGCCGCCCGCCCGCCCGCCTCCGCCGCCGCCGCTGCCGCCGCCGCCGCATCCCGGCTCTGGGGCGGCGCTGACAGTCTGGTCCGCGCCGGGCAGCGGGCGCAGCAGCGGGCAGGGCTGACGGCAGGCACGGAGGCAGAGCCCCGCCGCGCGCGCCCCGGCCCGCGCCCTGCGCCGTGCCCCAGCCCGCCCGCGGGGCGCCCACCTGCCGCCCCGACGGGAGGCCCCCCGCGGTCGGAGCCGCTGCCCGGGGCCGGGCGCCCGCGGCGGCACCATGAGTCCCCGCTCGTGCCTGCGTTCGCTGCGCCTCCTGGTCTTCGCTGTCTTCTCGGCCGCCGCGAGCAACTGGCTGTAAGTCGGGCCGGGACCCGGCTGGGCCGGGCGGGGCGGGGCGGGGCAGGCCCCGGGGGCAGCCGGCCGGTGCCAGGCGGCGCGGGGCAGCGGGCGCGGGGGCGCCCGGCAGGTGTCTTGGCGGCGGGACGCGAGGCTCGCTCGCCCTCTCCGCTGCCGCCGCCACGGCCCGGGCCTCCCTCTGGGCACCCCTCCTGTCCGGGTGCGGCTCCCAGCCCAGAGGCGTCAGGGGTGGCGGCGGCGTCCGCACCCATAGGCGGACTGGGGCGCCCGAGAGCGCGAGGGGCGCGAGCGCGGGGCGGCGGCCGGGGTGGGGTGCGCGGCTCCGGGCGCACCCCGGGCTCGGCTGACAGGTCGCGGAGGAAGCCCATTACGGGGAAGGACTCTGGCTCATAATAGCAGGTTAATCCCGGGAAGTCCAGGAGCGAGCTCCCCGCGCCGAGCTGCGCGTCGCTGCGGGCTGGGCTGGAGGCGTGCAGGGACCTGTTTCTGCTTGGGGGGCGGGAGCCAGGGATAGAAGGAAGGAAGGGACGAGGACACCCGGCCTCGGAGAGTCCGCGGCGGGCTCTGGCCTTGTTTCCCTGGGGCGGGAAGAAACTCCTCCCAGCACTTGAAGAGGACAACAACCCACCACCTCCCTGTGTCTCACCTAAGGAGAGAGGGGTGGTGACCACCGGTGACCTGTCTGCTTCTCCTTTGCAGGCCCTGGCTCAGGGGACTCCCTGGGAAAGGACAGAAGATTCACTGGGGGTGGGGGGGTGTCTTAGGCGGAGGGAGGGGGATCCAAAGGGATGAGCTTTGGTGAGTGGATGAGCAGGAAAGCAGGAAGACTCTAAGTCCTTCTGCATCGCCCCCCATCAGTGAGGGTTCCCCAGGCCCCAGGCTTAACCCTGGCCCCAGTCCCTTCTGCCCAGAGCTCTGCCCCCATCCGCTGTGGGCAGCCAGTGGGGAGCCAAGCTCCAATATTGATCTGAAAAGCATGAGGTGGGAAGGGGGATAGCCAACAGTGTAGCTGGGGTTTCCATGGAGACAGCAGGAGAGGAAAAAATTCTCTCTGCATCAAGACTAAAGAACAAATATCTCCCATGAAATTGCCCTGAGTGTCCAATGGCTGTTGCTATGAGCTCACTGTGGCCAGCCGGGTCCCTGCAGGCTGGAAGGAGTGTGTTCCTCGGGGTCAGAGCCCCCCAGGGCTGGGGGGACGGAGGTGATGTAGAACTCTCCCAGCTGTTGGGAGAGCGAGCGACTCCCAGGCAGCCCAAAGTGGCCGTGGAGCTTGTGTTTTTCTTGGAGCCTTAATTTGATTAACACTTCAGGGGCAGTGGCAAAGTGTGCAAAAACCAGGGCACCACCCCTCCCCCCCCAATGACACCCGCAGGCCATCCTTCTGAGCAAGGACGAGGTCACCGAGCTGAGGAAAGGAGCTGATTCGGATTCGGGGTTGGGGGTTGGGGGGGATCTGGGGCTGACCCTTGAAAGCAGGCGTTCAGAGTCAGGGTCTCCAAAGGGAGCGTGAGCATCAGAAAGAACACGGATGAGGTGTGACCCCCCAAGCACCATGGGCTAGGAAAAGGAGAAAGAAGTGGCAGCTCCAGACTCCAACCCAGGTCTTCAGAGAAGAGAGCAACATCCACAGTGAAACGTCCTTCAAAGGCACCGAGGGTTTGAGCTCCTTTCACAGATGAGGAAACTGAGGCCCCAGGAGGGGAAGCTACTGACCCAAACTCAGAGCGGAGACCTGAACCCAGGTGCTGATTCCCAGACAGTGACATACCCGCTTCCCTGAAGCCGTCCCCAAGTTGAGCCGGTGTGGCCTAGGTGGTATCATCACCCACCCCACATCTAAGCCCAAAATCCCATCCGGAGAGGCAGCCCCAGTTTGGGTCACGCCAACCATGGGGAATTCCAACAGCTCAGTTCTCGGGCTTGCGTCGCCGGGTTGCGGGGGGTGATGAGGAGGGGCGGCCCCGGAGGGAGAAGAGAGGTTGGCAAACCTGTTCTCTGCAGTGGTGATGGTTCAGGTTGCCACGAAGCAGGACTCTGGGTGACCCTGCTCACTTCTGCTCCACCCCAGGCTCTGAGCCAAGGGTCTCTGCACAGCCCGAGACAGGAAGAATGAGGGGCTTCCCGGGACCCCTACCAAACCAGAGAGACAGTGATGGAGAAGCAATCTCTGGGCACACTCCAAGACCGGATCATTTGCCTTATAATTAGCAGCCTTCATCCCTGGGACAGGGACTGAGCCGGCTCAGAGGGAACTAAGCATCACAGCCTGGCCTTTAAGGACCTTGGGGTCTGGATAAAAAGCAAAACAAAACCACAGATGGGTGGGACAGTGTGCAAGCTACCGCCATCAGAGGAAGCGTTCAGTGTGAGCCGGAGCAGTCACAGAGGGGACTTGGCCTAAAGGTGGCAGAATCATGACAATAATAGTCATCATTATAATAACTCCCACTGTACTCTCTAAACAAATCATCTGAATCCCCGTCCACAGATGGGAAGATGGGAGAATCACAAAGGTCATCACCCAAAGTCACCTAGCTAGTAAACAGCAGGGGCGTCTGACCCAAAAGCTGCCTCTAGAAGGAAAAGCTTTGGGCAGGCAGACGTCCATCCCGGCACGGTAGCGGGCATTACCTTTTCCTGCGTGAGTCACCATGGAGGTCTGGCCCTGAGAGGATGGCGGGCAGTGTTCTCAGCGGGGGCGTGCTTGGGTGTCCATCCCCATTCTAGTACCTGCCGTTAGACTTCAGTCCAGGGTCAGCCGGCTGGCCGGTTGCAGGAGACGGTGCTGTCTGTTGTCTCAGAAGGGCGGGTGGCCTGGCGGGGAGGCCAGGTGTCCCGCTGCGTGCAGCTGTTGGGCAGGACGGAGCCTGGAGCTGGGAGGGCTCCGCAGCCTGAGGCCTGGGCAAGCCCAGAGAAGCTGGAAGCTGTTGATTAGACTTGTGTCTGGCACCCCGGGCGAGCTGACAGCTTGCGGCAGCTCCTACCGCCGACGGGGGGATGGATGCATGAGAACAGTCCGTCGGTGGAAGGCCCGGCTCTGCCACAGCTGGCCTCAGAAATAACCCTGAACATTTCCTCCGACACAAGTTGTGCTGGGAGTTGAGAGGCTGGGGTTCCAGTCGCTGCTCTGTCCCCCGCCCCAGGCTGGCTGGTTCTGGATAAGCCTCTCTGACTCCCTGGGCCCCAGCCTCAGCACGTTTCTCTGGACTCCCAGTGGAAGTACCAGGGAGAGTCAGGGAATAGATCAGCTAGGGTTTCATGACTGTCGATTTCCTGAAGGAAGGCAGCAGTGCGCTGGGCCAGGGCCCCAGCAGAGACCCCCGATGAGGGTGAGGTAGTCTCCAAGAGAGCCCGCAGTTCCATCCCTGGTCTATCCCTGACTGGCTGAGTGACCACGGACAGGTTCCTTAACCTCTCTGAGCCTCGGGTTCTTCCTCTGTTTAAGTGGCGCCCACCCCTGGGCAGTTGGGAGGCAAGCGTGAACACACACGTAGAGCGGCCCAGTGCCCTGTCAGGCACGCCGTTGGAAGTGGCCCCCACGGCTGCCACTGGAAACTGAGGGTCGCTATTGCGGTGATGGGGAAACCATGTCCTTGTTTACAGGGATGACAGAGAGAACGGGCCTTCAGGGCGCTGCTCCCAAGCCCTGTGTACCGCAAACCGTTCTGTGGGGATCCTGCACTCTCACACAGGCCACCTCCCTGCTCTTCAACCGGGGCCCCTGCCCGGGCCTCAGAGAGCCAGGGACGTCCAGCCCAGCAGATCCTGGTGGCCAGAGAGTGTCGTCTAGACACGCCCTTCAGGGCGGTTTGGTGGCATCTCACCTTCACTGGATCTCACTCCCCACAGGTGTGCGTCTCCGGCCCCAGCTCCTGTGTGCCTACGTGCCCAGCAATGAGGTGGAGGGAGTGACCCCCTTGACCGTGGGCACAGTGAGGCCTGGCGCTCTGGGTGCAATTCACTGAGCCACGGATGGGCAGAGTCTGCCCAGATGTGCAGTGTTGGGCCCCACAGGTAAAGATGTGGCCCATCTCCCCCAGGAAGTGTCCCCCAACCTCCAACTGCAAAGGGTCCCTTCCTCTCTTCTAAAGAGTAAACCCCACTTCTTGGAGCTCCTCCCCTCGCTCTGGGCATCAGACCAGTCACCAACACGTCCCTTCGTAGTTGGCACCAGGATCTCCTGAACAGCTCCGTTGATATTTGGGGCCCTTCCTGCGCATTGCAGAATGTTCCGCAGCATCCGGCCTCTACCTGTCAGATGCCAGGAGCTCGCCCGGGTGCTCTAGACAGAGCCAAACGTCCCCTGTGGGGAAAGATTACCTCTCGTTGAGAGTCAGGTTTACGAAGCACTTTCACACCCATGACCCTATTAGAACCCCATAACCTCTCCCTGCTTTTGGAGGAGTCTGTATTCTTTGCAGCCCCATTTCAGAGACCCAGAGGTGCGGTGACTCCCCCAAGGACATTATGCAAATCAGAAGCAGAACTTGAACTTGACTTGCTCTCACATGTCCCTATCTCCTGGTGCTTATCCCCCGCCTAGAAGACTGTTTCATATTATATATAACCATGGTCCAATAGCATGGCTCGTACTTCCATGAGGTTATAAACACCTGAAAGCCAAGGTTGTGGCCCGGATGGCTCTCAGAGTCCCTGTGCCCGCTTGGGTCTGACAGATCCAGTGCTCAGTCAGTACCTGATGGCAAAAGGAGAGAAGGGATTGTTCACTCTAGAGGGCTTTAAGTTTTTGCCAAAGGGTGCCCCATCTTCAAGATCTCAGGTAGAAGAGAAGCTTCACTCTACAACCCATGAGTCTCAGGTGATGCTAAGAGGGGCAGAAGTGGGTGTCGGGACGTAGGGCTGTCACCCATAGGGCTGCTGCTCTGGAGACCCTCAGCTCCCCTGCCAGGTGCACCCCCTGGAGCCTGGCTAAGCCCTTTCTCCCCCTCACCCTCCGTGGCAGGGCCCTGAGCCCAGGCTCTGCCCGAGGGGTTTACTCAGTGGCGGTAACCACCCAGCTGTCTGCTGTGGCCTGACTTTCTTCCCTCAGCCCTGGATTAGCAGTTGAGCAACGCAGCAAACATCTGACAAGACAGTGTTCCCCAAACCTGTTGAAACTCGCCCAATTCGGGCCCTGTGGGTGCGTTTGCAAAGCTGAGCATTTACACCAAGCCTCCTTTTCTTGTTCCTCCCTCTGGGAAGAAGGGCTTGGCCTGAGCCAACGGGGCACGGGGTTGGCGGGGGAGCCACGGAAGGGGGTGGCAGCTGCCCACTGTCGGCCCCTCCGGTCACCCCTGCTACAGAGGAGCTCAGTGCAGCCGCCACCCGTTTGTTCAGCAAGCTCAGCTGGAAGGTAAAGCCGGGACCCCACGGTTGCAGTCCAGATGTCCTCACAAGTTGCCAGCTTTTATCTCTGAGTTCCGAACTGCGTCTTCTGTGATTCAGCCAAACCCAGGAGAAGGCTCGCCCCCTGCTGTGACCCCACCGGCTCCCCCCTTTCCCCAGCCAAACCCTCTCCACCTCCCCCATCTCCTGGCAAACTTGAAACCAAACTATGTTCCAAAAGTTCCCCTGACCAAGTCGTGACCCCCGCCGCCGTGGAGGGGACCTGGTCTGAGCTGAGAGGGGAGGAAGGTGGGTAGGAGGCGGGACGGATGTGATCAGAGTGGGAAGGAGCCTCCCTACAGCCAGCCGCTCACAGCCCACAAGGGCAATCTGGAGAGGCCCCTTAGAAGCAGTGGGAAATTTCCAGGGAAACTCCAGGGGCCTCTTCTGCAGCGACTCCTGGATGGGCTTTTCAGACCCTCTTTCTCCCTCTGTTTGCACACAGGACCTCTCATGGCAGGGTTGGATTCCAAGAATCCTTCCCCGAGGCCTGGCAATACGGAGGTACTGCTCTTGAGTCAGGGAGGCCCAGAAGTCCTGGCACCCCAGGCACAGAGGACCAAGTCAAGGCCTTCAGAGTTCAGAGGGTCTCTGGAGATTATCTGTTCAACCCCTTCCAGCGACACTGAAACTCTAAGCAGGGCCATGCCTGGTCAGCCCCTTTCAGTCCTGTCAAGTGCTCACTTGTGGAGACTGACCCGGCCAGGCACCGTGCTAGGGACGTGGGGTCACACAGCACATTCGTGCTAGAGCTGGAACTCCAGGCTAGGTCTCCTGACCGTCCTCCCAGAACTTTCCCTGCAGCCCCACACCCTCACCAGTCATCCTCTGTGGGAGGTTATGAGCAATGGAGCAAGGAAGGAACCAAAGCTGTCCTTGCTGCCTCGTTGGGATAAGGGTGACGGTTTGACCACAGGCTCATCCGGGATGAGGCCTTCAGAAGGGACCCACCAAAGCCAAGGAACTCACTGGAAGCCTGGAGCCACCAGAGCCTGAGCCCCACTCTAGGAAGCCAGCGCCCGACCTGGACAGCTCAGCTGGGGATTTAGCCGCTCCTCCTGGCTCCTGCCCCGTGGGCTCCCGCAGCCGGGCTAGCGAGGACCGTTCAGTGGTTCAGTGGCTCTGGGGACAAGATCTAGGTGGGTCTTTGCAAGGGAGAAGCTCTCCATGGCCAAATGAGGGGGCAAGGAAAGGTCAGGAAGAGCCCGAAATTTGACACCCACTCACCCCCACCATCACACCTGCCCCACGGAGAGAAGGGAAAGTCTCACGTCTAGGCGCAGCTCTGGGGCCATCCGGGCTCAGGTCTGAGTGCCTACGTCCTGGGCCTGAGTCAGTCACCCACTGCCCAGGAACACATACTGTGAGATGGGAGAGGGGCCCCCACACAGGAAGGGGGGCCACGGAGCCCTCGGGAATGACATGGAGGGAGCTGGGGCACCAGAGTGCAGGAAGTAATGGAAGCTGGAAGCAAAAGGATTTTTAAAATGGGGTTGCAAGGACTTCTGAAGATCAGGAGCAAAAGAACTAGGGATGCCAGGAGACAGGGAGAAGGGGGAAGAGTGGCCTGAGCTACAGGAGTGGGGGCTTGAGCTCCAGAAAAGGTCTTCATTCCCCTGAACTGAGGAAAGGTCCTTGGGACCTGAGCCAAGCATCGAGGACTCCAGAGTCCTGCCGGGGCTGCGGAGAAGATAGAGGGGAACTGCCCCCAGCACCCCACAACCACCGTGACTACGAGGCCGGCCCCTCCTCCCCGGCTGCCCCTCCTGGGGTCCCAGGCCAGTGGCAGCCACTCCTTCCATGGGCCCAGAGGTTGCTGAGACCATGGGCCCGCATACCATCGAGGCAGCCCCGCAGCCACTGAGACACCTCCCTCCCGAGTACCCCTTGCTCCTGAGAGCAGGGCAGACGCCTTTGCAGTGGCCCAGGGACTACAGCAGGACTCAGCAATAGAAGAATGAAGCCACCTTCCTCAAATCACAGTCATTGCCAAAACGTCAGGCCCTGGGTACCTCGGGCCATCTCCGGGTCCTGATCTGCAAGCCTGGGCGTAGGAGCCAGAATGACCTGATGGGCTGCGTGGCCTCAAACACATGCCTCCCGGAATCCGAATCACGGAGGGGGTGCCACGCTCCCAGCCAAGCCCACAGCTGCACCAAGGAAGTATTCACACAGGTGACTGCTCTCTGAGAGGCGCAGGCGGCAGGGACATCCAGTCCCTCCTGCCTAGTCAGCCTCGTCCTGCAAAGGGCTTCCAAGTTCCCCGGGCACAGCAAGCCTGTTCTGGGCCCCACTGTCCCAGCCTCTGATTCCCTAACAGCACCTTATCCCCCATCCCACCTCTCGGACTTCTGGTCCCTGGAGGGTCCGTCCGAGGGGCCAAGTGGCTGGCACACATCCTCTAGCTCTGCAGGCTCCGTCAGGAGATTCCGTCCAAGCTCTGCAGTCGGGGTGGGGCCTGAAGCGACCCCCCTTTTCCAGTGGAAGCATGTCCTTCCCTCAGACTGGCGAATCCAGGTCTAGGGGCGTGGAGGGAGCTGAGCCAAAGAAGATCAATGAGCAGGACGGATCTGCAGTCCAGCAGGGGCCCCAGCTCAAGGGACTGGGAAGGGGCTTCCAGGCAGTAGTCCTGATGAGGACGGTGATGATGAGGGTAAACGTCTCAGCGATGGCCATCTGACCACATAATAAGGTTGCCCACAGGGGAGCAGTGTCTGCTGTGTGAACCCTTAATCTGCTGAAGCGTCCTGAAGCGAGACCGATTATTCTCCCCATTCTACAGAGGAAGACCCTGAGGCTCATAGATGCTCACTGACTTGCCTCCAGGAACACAGCCGGGATCCTGACCGCCATCTCTCTTGCACAGTGCGCCACCCTGCGGGACGTGCGGAAGGATAGGTCTCCAGGACGGGGCCACGTTGGGGAGTGGGCAGCCTGATTCGGAGACCAGGCGTGCAGAAGTATCCGAAGGCCCAAGGAGAGTTAAGGGGTGTGGTGACGACCTGCAGAAGCGGGCACTGGCCACCCCCAGGGAGAACGCGGTCCCAGGTGGGGTTTGTGGCACGCGTGCCTTCGCCCGGCCTGTCTCCCCAGGAGGCTCGCCGTTGGGCAGCCGCTGCGGCTCCTTCCGGCTCCTCCTCCCGCCTGCTTGGCCTCCTTCCTCCCGGGTGTCCCAGGCACTGCCACTCCTGAGAAGGCTCTAAATGTGGCCCGGGCAGGCAGGGAGGCCAGAGGGAGGGGGCAGAGAGGCCTGGGCTGGCGTCCCAGCCCCCACCTGGACACCCGCAGGGCCAGGACCCACGACACTGATCTGCTTGGCCTCCCAAACACCCCAGCTATTTCCCGTCCCCTCTCCTCTGGACGCGCAGAATGAGAGCTGGAGAGCAGTCAGAGAAGTGCGGATTTTCCTCTAGGAATTTGTATATTTTTTTAAAAAAGCAAGCAAACCTGGAAAAGCTTGGGACAAGCCCAGCTAATTTTAGTTTCTAATGAAAACAGCAGGTGGCTGAGAGGATCTGATCTCCCTGGCAGGGCCAGGGCCCTCCAGCCTTGCAAGGCTGCGGCACGGGCCGGCGGGGACGGCCTCCTGGGAGAAGCCTGCAGGACCTGCAGCCCCCCGGGTGAGGAGATGGGGGCACGAGCTGGCTGGCAGCGGCAGCCGGGGTGGCCCGGGCTGCTGGGGTAACCTGATCGATGGCAGGGCTGCGGCGAGAGTCCTGGGCGGCTGGGGCAGCAGGTGGCAGATTGCTAAGCCTGGACTCAGCAGTGGCAGGAAGAAGCCTAAATTGGGGCAAGGCAACCCGAACGAGAGAAGAGGCAGAGATGGTTGAGGCCCTCCACAGGCCTGGCTCTCCAGCTCTCCAGAAATGGCTTGTGCAGCCAACATCCGAGCCCAGCCCAGCTCCAGGGTCATCGAGGGGCACACATGTCTCTGGGGGAAAGGCTGAGCCACCTTAGGATGCAGGGAAGGGAATCCTGAGGCCTCCAGGACCAGTTGTGCCTGACCCCTGACCCTCTCCAAGCCCACTGCAGGGCGGGAGGCAAAGGCAGCTCCCAACATACTCCCTCACCCCTGCCCTTCCGTACCCTGAGTACTCTGCCAGAGGGGGACAGAGCCGTCCGTCACACCGCAGGCATTGACTGAACTCCTTCTGTGTGCCTCGCCTGTGCCGGACAATGAGGAGGCCATGGGCTGGACAAACACTGAAGGTAGTGTCAGCCCCCCAGCCGTCAGACAGGGCAGACTCACAACCGAGATACAGGGGAGACAGAGCTCCGTGTCACTCACTGGCTGTGTGACTTTGGGTGAGACCCTCCACCTCTCTGGGCCTCAGTTCGCTCCTCTGTAACATGAGGCTAGGCACCCAAACCCGAACCAGATACCCAGACAAGCAGCGCAGGCAAGGGCTTGGGGTCCCAGGTCTGTCCACCCCATTCCCAGCTGCATGTCCGGTCGTACCCGCCAGCCCTTCCCGGGCGAGACCAGGGATCTGACAGAATCGGGTGGGGTGGAGCTGTGCCTCCTGTGGCATGGAAGGGGACAGCTGTTGAGCCAGATGAAGGCAGGGGCCGGCAGAGGGGGTGGGGGGGGTGGCTCGGGTGCCGGCCATGGGGCAGGCACGCTTCTCAGCTGAAGAGGGTTCTCGGCTTCTTCCTGGAAGCTGTCTTGGTGACTCACGGCCGTGGCAGCCCACAGCTCCCCTACAGCCCTGTTACTGTGATTTCAGGCCGCCTCCCCTTGCGGAGTCCGGACCTAGGAGAGAGCGGTGGGCAGTGCCTGGGGTGGACTCCATTTCTCACTCATCGATAGGGGCTCCGTCTACCAGCCCGGCCGGGTGCCCCCCACCAAGGCCATTGAGGCTTGGACAGCTCCCTTTCCCAGTCTGTAGAAGGAGGACTGCCCCTCAGACAGTGGGAAAGGCCACACAGACCCGCCAGGTTATGGTCCCCACGAAAACAGGCTCCGAGTAGGCAGGGACTTGCCCAAGGTCACACTGTGGGCTGGTGGCTCCGCCAGGCCTCCCCAGCCTGCTTCCCCTGCCCTTGAACACCTCCCTTCACCAGGAGCCAGGAGCCCGTACAGCCTGACCTGGCCCCTTGGCAGGATGCAGAGGGGACAGGGGCTGAGATGGGTACAGGCCAGCTCTGTACCCCCGTGTCGCTCAGGGAATAGGGGCCCCCATCCTTATCCAAGACGTCAGGCCTGGGCCTGAGCATGGAAGGATCCAACTTGAGGCCCAACTCCTTGTCCCCTCACTCACGGCCTCCCAAGTATGGACCTGGCCCCTGGCCAGTCGCTGGGCTCTTGGCGCCCCCTGCAGGCCAAGAGCACCAGGCGGGACTAGCTCCACAGGGGGGACCGCCCTTTCTTCAGCTGGCCCAGGCAAGAGGAGCACCCAAACAGGGCTGAAGAGCCAAGTTTGCCCCCTTCCTGTCCAGATGCAGTCTCCCTGCGCCCCTCAACCATCTTCCCACCTTTGTCTCCCCCCTGGGAGGCTCAGGCTTCTGCCCCGACCCTACCAGTCTCTGTGCCTCCCCTAGAGGGGACATGGTAGAGAAGACGGGGAGGTCTCCCAGGAGGCAGGGAATTTGGGGAGAGGAAGGGAAGGTTGGACTGCCTCAGCCCAAGACCACCCACCTCCTACTCACCTGTGCTGCCAGGGAAGGGGGGGCTCCTCCTGGTCACACCTGCTGTGTGCCCGGCTCAGAGCCAGCTGCCTCAGCCACGTGGAATTGCTTTCTCTCACGGCGGTGCTCTGGGAGAGGATCCATGCTCGCCACTTCTAGATAAAGAAAGCTAGACTCAGGCCCCACAACTGGGGTGTTGGGGGAGGGGAGCTGATGCCACCGGGAGGAGGAACAGGGGTCCCAGAATCACATCTCTCTCGGGGGTAGAAGGAGGCATCACGGGTGGTTAGCCAAGAGCTTCCCCTAAAGTGCCATCCAGGACCAGCCTGGCTTCCCAGCTGCCCCTGGGGACGTGCGAAAAGCCCAGGTGCCCACCCAGCCCCACCTGGAGGGAGACCCAGGCCCCTGCGTTTTCAGCAAACCCCGCACATTGGCCCCGTCAGATCTGAGCGCCATTCCTCTGGTCCAGCCCACATGTCTGACAAACAGAATCCACCCGCCGCTCAAACACGCCCCAGTGGGGAGGGAAGCCCCGCTACCAGCGGGCAGACCACGGGCTGCACCTTGACCAGCACCCTGAGGTTGAGCAAACCCAGCTCCCAGCAGCTTCTGCCCATAGAGCTCAGGTCTAGTCCTCGAGCCGCTTAAAACAATGTTGGGTCAGGGTGCCTGGGTGGCTCAATGGGTTACAGCCTCTGCCTTCAGCTCAGGTCATGATCTCAGGGTCCTGGGATCGAGCCCCATGTCGGGCTCTCTGCTCCGAAGGGAGCCTGCTTCCTCCCCTCTCTCTCTCTGCCTGCCTTTCTGCCTACTTGTGATTTCTCTCTCTCTGTCAAATGGATAAAATCTTTAAAAAAAAAAAAAAAACAACGTTGGGTCTAGCACAGGCTGTGAAACCAGGCAAAACCAGGTTCAAGTCCTGGCTCCACCTCTTACTAGCTGAATGACCTTGGGCACAAGGCAAGCTACTTAATCTGTCTGTTCCTCAGTGTCCTCCTCTGTAAAATGGGAGTCCATTGCCTCGCTGAGGGGATAAATGCAATAATGTAAGTAAAGTGCTTAGCCTGGTCCGAAGTTCCATCAAAGTGAGCGATGCTTAGGATCATTGTCATTAAAATGCGCCGTATCTTGTGGGGCTTTCTGAGAACTTCTCTCTTTGTTCTCCATTCATTCGTTTCATTCAGCGAACAAATGGCCAGTTCCTGCCCCCGTGCCTCGGACCCCTGGTCAGACCGTCTTTCACACACGGGACACCTTTTGCTCTGATAACAGTTCCGTGACTTAGCCAGAACCAGGGGTAACCTCCCTACGTTACAGATGAGAAAACTAAGTCCCGGAGGGTGGTGGCCTTCCCCTTTGGACAAGAAATTCGTGCAGCTTACCTTATAGGAGCAACAGCATCTCTACCCCCTACTCCGGAAAGCTCCCCCCGTCCCAGTCCAGGGTTGTTAGCCAAGTTATGGGGGAGGAGGGGTGAGGAGGAGGGGAGAGGCTGGTTCGCTATAGAGACCGGGACAGCTGGATACTTGCACTCTTTGGCCAAGGATGCTAGTGGAGGGGGGGACAGGCTGAGGGCCTGTGGTTAGAACCCAGTCGTAGGCTTGTTGGACCTGGCCTTCAATCTAGATCTGCCCTCACAAGTCAGGTGACCCTTCACCTATCCGAGACATAGCTGGCACTTAGTAGGTATTCAGCTAATGCATATCTCTTTCCCTTGAGGGGGACGGCTCCTTCCTGACAGGGCCTTTCCCCAGCTCTGCTCCCCTCCTGCTGAGCATTCTTGCGTCTTGCTTCCTGCTCCCTTGCGTTCTGGCCCAGGCCACACAGGGTCTGTCCTCACACGCGGCAGAGCCTGGCCCTCAACCCACCAGGGAGGACAGGCAGGAGGAAGGCCCATGGGGCTTGAAGGGGTTCACAGCTCAGCTTTGGCACTTGCTGTCTGTGTCACCCTCTTAGCCTTCATGCTGGAATCTGTAAAATGGGCATAATAATTACCACCTCATAGACTGGGGGCGAGGATGCAGCAGGAAGCAGTGACGGCCACTGTGCGTGGCACATAGTGGGTGTTCAATGAACAGCTGTGGTCTCTCCTGTCCAGAGCCCCCTGCTCCCCGTAGGCCTGGTCCCAGAGCCCTCGGACGTGCATTACCTAGCTTGTGTCCTTGTCATAACCCCGTGAGGTGGAACCAGCATTGGTGCCCCATCTCCGGGCTGTTAAAAACTCAAGGGGATGAGGGAAGAGCATAGCACAGTGTTTTTTAAGCCCTCCTCCCCCGCCACCATCCCTGTGCTAGTACCCGGCTGTAGCCCCGATGCTGGCCTCCATCTGGTACCCGAGAATGCTGCCGGCCATGGCTTGGGCTGGGCTTAGGTGGCCAGGATCCTTGCCTGGAGGTGGGGAGAGAGAGACACACCAGGGGAGTGGTCTCAGCCTCGCAGTCAGAGGGACATAACAGGGTCAGAGCCCCAGGGTCATGCTGGGGTGGAGGTTCTGTTGGTGTCCCTCCTGGTGCCTAGCCTGCTTTGGTGGAGGCAGAGGCTTTCTTATGCAAGGAGCATTCCCTCTTTGGCCCCAAGAGCCAGGCAGGGGAGCCTGTCTCCGGATCCAGAGAGAAGTCACTGCCAGGACCGGTCAGTGGGATGAGTTGGTTCCCGGAGACCTGGGCTGGGCACAGCCCGGTCCCGGCAGTGGCAAGAGAAGGCGGCCACAGGGCACTCCACCCCACCGCCTCCTCCCCAGGTACCTAGCCAAGCTGTCCTCGGTGGGGAGCATCTCGGAGGAGGAGACATGCGAGAAGCTCAAGGGCCTGATCCAGAGGCAGGTACAGATGTGCAAGCGGAACCTGGAGGTGATGGACTCGGTGCGCCGCGGCGCTCAGCTGGCCATCGAGGAGTGCCAGTACCAGTTCCGGAACCGGCGCTGGAACTGCTCCACGCTCGACTCCCTGCCCGTCTTCGGCAAGGTGGTGACGCAAGGTGAGGGAGGGGCTCGTGGGAGGGGCAGGGGTGGGCAGCTCCCTGGCAGGGGGGACAGATGCTCGGGAGCCGGCTGTCATTGAGCAAGCTGAACCAGCGCGTGGCTGGAGCCAGGGCATACGTTGCAGGTGGGGACTGGGGTGGGAAGGCCAGCGCGGGGTGTGCTGTTCCTTGTGGGTGCAGGTCTCTCTCGTCCATAGTGCTTCCGTCCCCAAGCTGCCATCCCCATTCTACCAAGGAAGAAACCGAGGCTCAGGCAGGGAGAAGGATGGATTGGCCCAGAGCTTCTCAGAGAGTGAACCTGGGGCTCCAGACCTCCCAACCCCATGCTGCTTTGACGTTGACCCCTGGCCTCCTGGGTGGAGGCCATGTGGACAGCCTTACCATGCCCGGCTCTGAGACCAAGCAAGAGCCGCAACCCACTTCTGTCCTCCTGGAAGCAGTCAAGTCAAGCCCAGGAGGGGCAGGAGCTTCCACACCCATAACACAAACTAGGGACCGGACCCCGTTTTAAGTAAATGCGAAGTCCTCTGGCCTTGGAGATGGGCTTCCACATTGCAAATGAAGAAACTGAGGCACATGGAGGTTCAGTAACTTGCCCAAGGTCAGAGAACTAGCAAGTGGCAGAGTCGGGGCTGGGGCCCATGCAGGCCAGTTCCAGGGTCCTGCTGTCACCCATAATGAGAAGATGCCGTGATGGGGGGTCAGCCTCAGGAACACGAGGGTAGACTTCTCCCCTGCCAGGGCTGGGTGCTCGGAGAGAGCTTTGCTAAGAAGTTAGGCCCTCCGCTGAGATGAGAAATATGAGAAGGCATTAAGCCAGAGGAAGGTGGACAGGGCAGAAGGAACGTTCTGTGCAACTGGAAGGCTCCTTGAGAGGTCACTGGGTCAATCTGCTGCCCTCGAGGAAGGGCTGTAAACCAGCTGCCTCTTTTTCTACTTCCTGAGCATGAAACTGACACTCCGGAGCTACTAACCATCCACGGGGCCCTTTGACTCACCAGGCAGCAGGAGGGCATTGCCTGGGCCAACCTTTGTCTTGGCACCTGTGGCCCTGGATAGCCAGGGCTGCTGGGCTCGTGGCAAACCGTTTGGATGTTGTTGGAAACCAACTGTGATTGAAATTTGGAAGCAATTCTCCAGGGAGCTGGCAGAAGCCAAAAAGGCACCATCATGCTTGGCATTACTGAATATTGCTACTCCGGGGAAGCAGCAGAGACCCAGCAAATAGCCTGGTAATGGAGGATCTCCCCGGGACAATGGTGCTACTGCCAGAGCCTGGGGGCCACTGTTCGACGAGGCCCAAATACTAGGCTTAAACTGCAGACTCTAAGCACAGGAAGGCCCGTGTTTGGAGTTTTAGGGGCACACATCGTTCCCTGTGCCAGGCCCTGTCACAGCCCCTGTGCCTTTGCACGTGCTGTTGCCTCCACCCTAAATATTCACCCCTCTTTCTCTGCCAGCTCAACGCTTCCCTCCCCCCAGCTTCTCCCTACCTCCTACAACTTGGCAGTTGCTTTTTCCTCTGGGCTCTGAAGCTCTTTGCTCATGCTGGGGTTCGTTTTTTTTTTTTTTTTTTCCGGGTTTCTTGGTAATTTCTTGTTTTGATATAATTTCAAACTTACAGGAAATTTACCAAAAAAATTCTTTCACCTGTAGGTGATACATTTCTTTTTGTATTGAGGTATAATTTGTATACAACTTTATATTCTTTTGAAGCATACAGCATAATGACTCCACATTTGCATATATTACAAAATGATCACCACACATAATGACACATCTTTTTTCTTACGATGGGAATTTTTAAGATCTACTTTCTTTGCAAGTTTCACATGTGCAACATGGGACTATCAGCCATAGACCCCATGCTGCACATGACGTCCTCATGACCTACTTATTTTGTCACTGAAGTTTGTACCTTTTGACGCCCCTCAGCCATCTCACCCACCTCCTCACCCCCACCGTCGGCCACCCCAGTACGTTCTCTCCGTTATGTATGTTGGTTTTTCCTGTGATGAATTCCCATACTACTCTTGACCTAGATTGACCAACTGTCCACATTTTAACCCATCTGCCTTATCAATTTCTCTCTCCCTCCCCCTTAATACACACACACACACACACACACACACATGCATGCCTAACATGCTCACATAACTTTCATTACACCTTTTGCTTTTTATTTTTATTTTGAGAGAGAGAGGGAGCGAGTGTGCAGGTGCACAGGGTGGCGGGAGGGGCAGAGGGAGAGGGAAAGAGAGAATCTCAAGCAGACTTCATACCTAGTGCAGAGCCCAATGTGGGGCTTGATCTCACGACCTGAGCTATAATCTAGAGTTGGACGCTTAACTGACTAAGTCACCCAGGCACCCCTCATTACATCTTTTAGACTGAACTATAATGCCTGTCCCTTCCCCCGCTCCCTATCCCTAAAGCATGAGCCCTTCCCATGGCAAGGTGTTGTCTTATTTACCTGTTTCCCAGTATATGGTAGAGCCTGGCATGGAGGAGACAGTCAATGGATGTCATTCAGGGGGAGCAAGTCAGGGCAAGGACTCAAAGGGGCAAAGAAAGGGAGGCATGGGGTCCACACTGGCCCGAAGCAGGGGGAGAACCCCATGGAGAAGTGCCTTCTTCACTGGTGTCAGCAGCACGACCAAGGAAGGGCCTACCCTTGGCTCAGCAAGTTTGGGAACACTGAGAATTAACCCTACCAGGCTTGGCTGACACCTGGTCCAGACTAAAGTCTGAGTGGCTTGGTCGAGCATCCAGCCTCCTTGGGGCCAAGTCAGGCACCCACCCACCAGGCCGGAGGCACCAGGCAGACACCAGGCCTGTCTGGAGGCGGGGTCTGAGCTCTTTGCGCTCATCCATCTCTGTACTCTTGCATTTGGAAGTGTTAATTTGTCTCCGCTGAGCAAGAGGGACTTGGCCATCAGCAGGTGCTGCTCTCGGAAGGTTCGGGGCTCAGGAGGCAGCTGCGGGAAGGGCAAGGGCGGGGTGACCTTGGGCGAGTGGTGTTATCCCGAGCCACAGCGCGCAGGCCCGTCACAGAGATGAGCACGTGTGCTTACCTTATAGGGCCCGTCGGGAAGGTCCCATGACACCCTGTGGCAGCACTTAGGGTACGCCCTGACCCAAGAAGAGCCCTTCTCCTCACCAGCTGCTGGCACTGGGGAAAGCCACAATGGCAGCAGCCAGGCTGGGCAGGCCCTTTGCGAGGCCACCAGCTTTTGGGGTGATGGCAAGGGTGAGCTTGGGTTGGTGCCCACATTCATGAGCTGTCTGGCTGGGGTCGTAGCCTCAGACATGGAGGAGGCCCAGGAGACGCGTCATCCCTTGGACAAGAAAAGGAACCCCATTCGTTGACAGCCCGCTGTGTGCTATCTGGCATCAGATCACCCTCACAACAACTGGATGTGTGGTGGTGTCCCCCACTTTACCACCAAGAAGGGAGGCTCAGCAAGCAGAGGGTGGTGACACACCCACCCAGCTCCAGGACCTGCCAACTCTTGGCTCTGAGATCTCAGACAAGGTCCATCAAGGAGCTCCCAGGGACAGAATGTCTCTGGGATGAGTGATGGTGTCTCCTAGCCTCAGCATCTTCCCCGTAAAGTGGGGACGATCCCAGGACCCACTTCCTAGGATTCCCATCAGCCAGAGATGGTGCCTCTTAAGGGCTGGTTGACTCCCCAGAGCCCCCCAAGGCTGACATTGCCTGAGGTCTCCCAGCCTCCAGCCCTGCACACTAAGACCCCCAGCAGCAGAGGTCACCCTGCTCCTGGCCAACTAAGGGGAGATGGATGTGAGCTTACGGTCACCAATGAGGACAGTGTGTGACTGAGGGCCGAACTGTATGCTCTCGGCTAAAAATCTAGGAGAAACTGGAGGCAGCCAAGAATGGGGTCAGGTGGCAGTTCTTGCTGAGCAGGGGTTAAGGACCGGATGTGAGATGTCCTCTGTATATTTTAGTCATGCTTTGTCCCAGAGCCTAGCGCAGCATCTACACAGAGTAGGTAACTGATGAATACGTGTTGATGGGAAGGTGAAGCCCTGTAGAGCCTGGCAGTTTCAAGGTCATGCGCAGGCCATACTGGGTTCCCAGAGCAGGCCGGCCGGCGCACGGCCGGGCGAGCTAGGGAAGGCGGTGCAAACCCTTTTCCCTCCATCTGCGGCAGTGCCGGGACTCTGCGGGCCTCCTCCCATCCCATTCTGTGACCTTGACAGAGGCCTGTCCTGGGAGAGGGTATTTGATGAGCCCTCAGACCCTCTGGCCTCTGGCTGCCATGGTTGGGAGGTGATGCAGTGCACTGGACAAAGCAAGGTGAGGATTCAAACCCAGGACCGCCTTCCCGCCCGTGTGTCTAACGTCGCCTAGACTCCTTACTGCCTGTAACATCAGACTGGATTTAAGATGTGAAGGCTTTCTGGTCTGAGGCTGTGACTTACCAAAACCTCTGCTCTCACCTTGACCCCCAGTCCTGGCACCATGGTGGGCCCCATGAGGGTGGGAACAGGCCTTCCTTCCGGGTGACCTTCAGAGCCAGTCTTTTGGGGTCATCAAGTTAGTTCCAGGTAGGCTGGGGTGGGTTCCCAGAGACATTCTGTCCCTGGGAGCTCCTTGAGGACAAACCCACCTCAGTATCCCTGGTGCAGAGCATCGGTCCTGACTCCCAGCGGGCAATCAGCAAATGTCTGGCAAGGGAGCAAGCAAGTCACGTCCCTGCCCTAAGGAAGCTCTCAGCCCGAAGGCAAACATGCAGTCAACCACCTGACCCTCAGAGGGTCAGTGCCCTAGGACATCTGTGAGCAGGTGAATAAAATGGCATTAATCACAACGATAATCACAAAATAGGTCTCGAGTGCCCATTATGTGCCAGGGACTAGACTAAGCACATTCTGTACTTCACCTCTTTGGAGTCCCATGGCCGCCTCTTGAGGTCAGTACCATCAGCCCCATTCTATGGACAAGGAAACTGAAATCACACCCCTAGAAAGTGGCTGAGCGAGGAGCTCGAAGGCCTACGGGCTGAGCATCTAGACCCTTTCCCAGCACTCACCTGTGTCAAGGGCCGCTCTGTGCGCAGCCCTATGCTGGGTGCTGGGCAGGCAAAGGAGAAGAAGGGGGGCAGGCCGACCCTGGGAGCTTCCAGTCTGGCTGCAAGACACTTAGAAGACGAGACCTGCAGCCGGATTCTGGTCCCAAGGCAGGCAGGCCGGCAAGCACACGGGCAGCCCTGGGAGTCCAAGACGGTGGGCAGGGGGGTGGGCGAAGTGCGGGCCTGGCCTGCCTGGGCAGCGCTCTCTTGCCCTGTTAGAGTGGAGACAATGAGGCTCACAGAGGACAGTCTCGCCACTATTAAGAGTCTTAATGGACTCTTTCCCCTGTCCTACATGGTCTCTTAAATCCCAAGAGACTTCCTAGAGGTGGTTTCGAGGAAAGGTGAGCTTTTGCAGCTAAGAGAAACAACGGAAACTGGGAAGGCAGGCTGGGAGCGTGGAAGGGGAAAGGACCGGGACATTGTCCTCAGAGACCAGTGCCTGTCTTGCCCCATCTGCTAGGACTCCCGCTGGGTCTGCTTTGGAAACACTGAGTTATGCTTGAACGGCCCTTTCACCAGGATATCTGCCTGGTGCCCAGGGGATCACTGTGCCCGCGGCTTCCTTTCCAGTCCAACTCAGCACCCACGGCTTCTCCTCCCAACTTCCCGCTCAAATGTCCTTCCTTCCAACATCTGGGAGAGACGTCGCACATGATGGGCTCAGAAGGCTATGGGCCTGGAGTCAGACAGCCTTCAGTTCCTGTTCCCACTTAGCTGCTGACCAGCTAAGGGACCCTGGACAGGCCACGGAGCCTCACTGCTTCCTCCACAGAGCAGAGCTGGAGAGAGCCGGGTGCTAAGTTGTCGAGAGCCACGGACAGCACATGGAAAGGCCCTGGCACTCAGGAGGCCCTCAGAAAGGGTAGCTACTCCTGGGTCCCCAGGACAACCCTGAGTTCCCAGCCCTGGGCCACCTTCGCACTTTGGGAAAATGGCCCTGAGGTGAGACCCAGAGGGTGCACGTTGGAGCCAGGGGAGTAGGAAGAAAGGAGCTGGCTGTCGGTTGTGGCAAATGGCTTTTATGGAAGAGGCAGGAGGTGGCAGAGGCGGCTGGCACCTTCGAGAGTTCTGCCTGTCTCTGATGTCCCCGGAGGACAAAGCCAGGTCTGTCTCTGGTGCAGCTAGAACAGGCGAGCCTCCGCAGCTCTCTTCCACAACACATGGGGCCTCCCTCTGCTACGCCTGCAGGCGTGCCACTGGCCCCTTCTATCTCTGCCAGGTGCCCCTAGTGAGCGAGGCTCCAGCCTGGGCACCCAGGCAGAAGGGAGGGACCCAGGAAGGGCCACAGCCCTGGAGTTGAAGGGCTGGACCCAGAGCTGGAAAACGCTGCCAGAGCCACTGTTGTGGGCCTTTGGGGGCATGGTGGTATGGCCACATTCTCCGGGCCTTCTGGGGCCTCCTGTGCTGAGCCCAGGCCAACTGCTCACCATCCCCCAGGGAGGAGCCCACAAAACGGACCAGGCTTTGTCTACAGCACGAGATTCAGGGTGGACCTAAGAAAGCCCTTCTTGGCTTCACACACAGGAGGTGGGAAGAGATGCCCTGCATGTAGACAATGTCAAGGGTGAAAGTTGCCTGAGTTAGAATACCAGTCCCATGATTTACTTTTCCTGGCTCGGTACTGTTGGTCCAGTTGCTTCACCTCTCAGTGCCTCAGTTTCCTCGTCTATAAAACGAGAACTAAGTTCCTACCCCGTTGGGTTGGTGTGCAGAGTATTTAAGTGACGTACAGTGCTCAGGCCGTGCCCAGCACAGAGGGAGCGCTCTGCAAGCCTTCGCTCTTGCCATTCACATTTTCCTTCCAGAATCTCTTCCTTCAGGCCCACTCCCAAGCAGAGAAAACCGTAGTGTCCTGTTCCCGAGACCAGGGCAAGGGCAACCTGGAGTCCCAGTAGATGGCCGCTGGTCTGGGGAATAAGGCAAACTCACAGGGAGCCTTGCACACCAGGGCTACCAGAACTCAGGGGACACAGGGGAGATGAGCCCAGGGATCGGGAGGACCAGGGGCTGCCTGAAAGCCCAGAGAAACAGAAGTAAGGACCACACCCAGCCAAGAGTTGGGGCCACCCGATCAGTCCCTATCTCCCGCCTGCCCTTCCCCCCTTAGTCTTTGGGGCAAAGATTTGTGCTTGTTCAGGCCTGGAAATACCAGAAATACCAGAAACTAAAGTCGTCCCTCTTTGGGCAGCCACAGCACAAAACCAACCAACATGATCCTGCTACTAACCTCGATTAACTTGGAGAGGATTCCATCCCAGGCTGTCGAGGCCCGGGCGGCTCCTCCAGCCAAGGCCCCTGATGCTGGCCCAAAATGGCCAAGCCAGGGCAGAGGGAGGGCAGTGGAGAGTAGGTGGGGGGCCGTAGCCCCAGCTCAAGGGCTGAACAGGGAACAGGGCGTCCTGAGCCATTGGGGCCCGAGCTGTCCCCCATCCCAGGGCTCGGCTTCTGCTGCCCGTCCACAGACACGGGCACAGAGGAGGTGATTGTTTCCATCTGACCACGGCAACTGCTCCCAGGGGCAGCCGAGAGCACAGGCCTGGGTGTCACAGTGGTAATTGCCAACCACGGGGCCAAACCCTGCCCCCCTCCACTCCTGCGGACAGACACTCCAGCAAGAGACAGGAGGACAGTCACGGGCACACAGAGGCCCTCACAGGGCCTAGAAGAGGAGCAGGGCCTGTCTGGTCACACACCCAGCCAGCCATGTGCACATGCACTACACACACACACACACACACACACATACACCACCCACAGCCCCAGAAAGAGGCTCCACAGCAGCTACACCCCGAGACACAGTTCCTAGGAGGATAAAAACACCCATTCAGGCAGGGGAGGAGGGCAGGCACCAAAATAGAACCGCCAAGAAGTCACAGCACAGAAGGGGAAGAGCAGGGATAGAGGCGGACAGACCCACGTTTGGGTCCTGGTGTTATCACTTCCTTGCTGGGTGCCTGGGACCAAATCACATCCCCTCCCCAAACTGGCATTTCACCATCTGTGAAATGGACATAAGTAAGGCTCCCGGCAGCAGAGGACACCCTCTCCTCAGCACTGGTCATGGTTAACAGTGGGGGCTGCTGCCGTGACAACAGACCCTCAGGAAGGTGTCAGGAAGCAACACGGCCTCAGCAGAAAAGGGCTGGGCCACGGCGAGATTGCAGGGGACCCCCTCAGAGCGCCGGGGGCCAGTTGGGGGGTCAGCAGGAAACGAGCAGAGGTTTCAGAGAAAACCAGAGCTGGGCTGGCGGCCGGGCTCTGCTCTCCAGCCTTGGTAAGTCAGCTCACCTCCCGAGCCTGTCTTGTCTCCCGTGTGGTGACGCTAACAGCACTCATCTCCCGGAGAGCTAGTGAGAACAGTGTCCCCTGGTAGGTAAGAGCACTGAAGCTGGACTGCGCTGTGTGAGCCCAGAGGAGGGGACTCATCCGAGAGGGAGATAGCGTGGCACTGCGGGGGCGGAGGCAGCGCTGGAGGGCGGCGAGCGACCCGATGGTTGGTCTGGGCGGGACCAGGGCAGCGGCTGGGGGCACCTCCTGGGCTCCCGTGGACCACTCCCCTTGACCAAGGAGGGTGCGGGGCAGAGCACTGAGACCCAGCCCTGCCCTCCCTCTGCCTCCCACAGGGACTCGGGAGGCGGCCTTCGTGTACGCCATCTCTTCGGCAGGTGTGGCCTTTGCAGTGACACGGGCGTGCAGCAGTGGGGAGCTGGAGAAGTGTGGCTGTGACCGGACGGTGCATGGGGTCAGCCCGCAGGGTGAGTGTCGGAGGGGGAAGGGGGCGAGTGGCGGGCAAGGACCTGGGCCCTGCCCGCCACTCACTGCGGCCACGGTGCACCCCCCACCCCCGCAGGCTTCCAGTGGTCAGGATGCTCGGACAACATCGCCTACGGCGTGGCCTTCTCCCAGTCCTTCGTGGACGTGCGGGAGAGAAGTAAGGGGGCGTCGTCCAGCCGCGCCCTCATGAACCTCCACAACAACGAGGCTGGCAGGAAGGTAGTGCAGCACATCCCCTGCCACCATCACCGCCAGGGCAAGGGCAGTCTCTGCAGGACCCCCCCGCACACTCCACCGCCCCCGTGCACCACACGGAACACCTGCTCAGGCTCCCACCAGCACCAGCACCCCCCGTGGGCCAGCGGGTTAGGGGCGGCGGGTGGGGAAGCGGCCAGGTGGGCAGGGATCACAGAGCAGTATGTGCCCCTGACACGCCCACCCACAAGTCTGTGTCCACACACACACCCTTTCGAAGCAGCAGAGCTAGGATGTGAACGTGGTGCCAACACAGACCCCGTGCCTCCTCCACACATCCTCCCCACGGCTCCTGGGCAGCTTCAGTGCAGCCGTGCTCTCCCCCACGTTGCCACTGGTCACTCACTGTCCTTTGTAACTAGACCCTCTGAAATGCTTCTCCTCCGTCTGCACCAAGTGCCCCAAGGGCAGGGACAGTGTCTTCAACTGTCCCCAACCCAGCTTACTGGCCCACCCCGGTGTACAGCAGGTTCTGTTGGATGCACGACAGTCAACCTTTCTCCAATTCTGTGGCACTTCCCCCACTCCCCAGCCCCGCCAGCGGCACCCCCACCGCCGTGGCCCCTCCCCAACCCCTTCCATCTCCTGATGGGCCCTCTCCCCTCCCCGCCCCCTGCAGGCTATCCTGACACACATGCGGGTGGAGTGCAAGTGCCACGGGGTGTCGGGCTCCTGTGAGGTAAAGACGTGCTGGCGAGCCGTGCCGCCCTTCCGCCAGGTGGGCCACGCACTGAAGGAGAAGTTCGACGGCGCCACCGAGGTGGAGCCGCGCCGCGTGGGCTCCTCCAGGGCGCTGGTGCCACGCAACGCGCAGTTCAAGCCGCACACGGATGAGGACCTGGTGTATTTAGAGCCCAGCCCAGACTTCTGCGAGCAGGACATGCGCAGTGGCGTGCTGGGCACGCGGGGCCGCACGTGCAACAAGACGTCCAAGGCCATCGACGGCTGCGAGCTGCTGTGCTGCGGCCGCGGCTTCCACACGGCACAGGTGGAGCTGGCCGAGCGCTGCAGCTGCAAGTTCCACTGGTGCTGCTTCGTCAAGTGCCGCCAGTGCCAGCGGCTGGTGGAGCTGCACACGTGCCGGTGACCGCGGCACCCGCACCCACCTCGCGGCCCAGGGAAGGCCGGTAATTTAAAAAGTCCCCCTGCACCTACCCCAAAAGATACTGGTTGTATTTTTTGTTTTGGTTTGGTTTTTGGGTCCTCATGTTATTTATTACTGAAAGCAGGCAGACGGCCCCGAGCGCACCAGCCAGGGCCTCTCTGAAGCCTGGGCCTCTGTGGCTGCTACTGACCAAAGGGACCTTTGCTCATGCCTCTGGCTGTCCACATGTGGCCACTGCTGACCACTCGGGTGCTATCCGTATTTGTTTTCCTACTTGCAGACTTCAGCTGGGTGACAAGGAGTGTCTGCACATGCCGACTTACCCTGCCATCTCGGGAAGGAGGTGGCCCTAAGACAGGGGGAAACCAGTGCCATCTTGATGGAAGCTGTACCCCTATACACACACCTGGCCCCTGGCAGCTTCGGCCTGGTAGCCCTGTCTCTCGAGTCCCCTGGAAAAGGGCAGGTGCCAGCTCAAGGGCAAAGGGTTCGCTTCGACCCTCCATGAGCAGCTGGAGGTCAGTCTCTGTGGGAACTTCCAGGCAGGAAGAGCAGGTGAGACAAGGGCCAGAGAAGGCTCCAGTCGTGCCCTGGAGCCCAGCCCACGCAGCCTCCCCATCAAAGAGGGGAAGCTACCGGTCCCGGGTCCTTCCCAGGCACCAGCTGTCATCCTGGATCAGAGGTCCCAGCTGGGCCTCTGCAGGGACACCTCTATGTGTGTCTCCTCACGGTGCCGCTCCTCTGTGAGAGGAAGAATGGAGATCACACACACACAGGAACCAGCCAGTTAAAAAGCCCTTTCCCACCCATTACTTCCCTCACTGAACCACATTTCCTAAGTAAATACTATGTTCTAGGCCCTATCCTGGGCCAGCTCATAGGGTGATCACAATAGTCCTGGGATGTGCAAAGACAAACATGCTTGTGCCCATCTCACGGCATTGGGGACAACACTCAGCCAGGTCCCAGAGCAAGCTGGCTGCAGAGGCACAGCCAGAAGAGAGCCCTGAAGCCAAGGAACTGCAGGTCTCCTTGGGTCTGAGCCTTGGGGAGCGGGCACCAGCTAGAGAAGAGGGGCCAGGAAGCAGCAGGAGCCACAGACTATAGGCTGGACCTAGCGGCCACTTGGTTCCAAGCAGCACAACAGGCTCCGAGGGAAGCGGTGGACAGTTAGAGGGCTGATGAAGTGAGGTGTCAGCTGCTGAGGCACCCCTGCCCCTGGGTACCCTGGGCACTGTATAAGAGTCCCCGAGAGAAAGCACCAGCAGCCCGGGCCTAGCCCCAGCCAAACCGGCAGGAGCACAGCCCAAACTTCCATGAGCAGGACACACACACAGCAAGACTTGTCCTGACCTCACTGCTGCTTCTCAAGAGGGCTCCCAACTCCCAGCGGAGCTTGTTGGAGGCCCAGTCTCCAAGCTGCCCCTTTAATGGGGCTCCAAGCTCCTGGTTTGAGATCTTGGGCTCTGGGATCCCCACGAGAGATTCTCAGACCCCAAGTCTTGGATCCAGGGTTCCATGTCTGAATTCAAAGTCCCAGACTGAGAATACGGGCTCTGGTAGAAACTCTCCTCCAGGCCTTGTGGTTTGTGCCTCCTGGTATTGGCTCCCTCACTAAAAGAGGGTCAACACCCTTGGCCCCCAGCCAAGCTCTCTGCTCAGTGTCCATCCAAGAAGGCCAAAACCAAGTGAGATGCTGCAGCCACACTGGAATGAGGGGTAATCTTGGGGCAGGCAGGCTCTGATGTGGATGAAAGCTGAGCCCACTAAGTGTCCCCACAGAGGCCAAGCTGGGCTCACTGCTCCTCAGGCAGTCTCTGTTCAGCTGTCTGCTCACTGCCAGGGAAAATGCTATCCCTCATTGGCAGAGGCCAGACCCAGACAAAGGAAGCAGGGGAGACCCTCCCCCTCCAGAGTCAGGGCAGAGCCACTCTACTCCACCCCCAAACCCTGTTGCCAGAACCAGGGGACTGGCAGGCCCAGGTTGGATGCTGGTATTAAAGATACTGTCCCTAGGATTAGAAGTAAGAGGGTCTGTGTCTATTCACAGGCTTCACCTCTCCACCTGCCTAGGGGCTCTCTCAAAGCTGCCCAGCCTGGGTTTCTCAAGGGTATAACCTCTGTAAAGCAGACTAGTCTAGGAAGCTCTGCCCAGCCCTACTGCTACCACCGCCAGCACCTCAAAGGCCAAAGGGACCCACAACCACAGGAAAATGGAGCTTCCTTGGACACACCTAGCTCCCAACCATCCCAAATAAAGAGGGGAGAACCAGCACATGCCTGATGTAGCCCACCCACTCTGGAAGCTGGCCAGAGGATCCAAGTCCTGCCCGAAACCCTCTCCACTAGTCTCCACAAAACAAAGATGATGTCCTCTGAGGCCTAGGGCTGGATAAGCCCCAGCTCTGGATGCTGCTACTCCCTCTGCTGCCCTACCCCATCTTCTAATTTTTATACTAGGCCCCTTGCCATTGTAACAGCCCCATGAAATAGTCTGATGCACGATAAAATGATTATTTCTTTATCTTGCAATTGTGAAAGTGTCTTTGTTTGCAGAAAAAGGAGGAGAGAGACATGGGAAAAGCAGATAACCAATTCATAGTCTAGATATGGGGACGCTCCTGGCCCTCTTTCCTTCTGAGTAACTGGTTTGATGGCCACATGGAAAGAAGCCACCTGCGTGCTGTCTGGAATCCCCTGTAACACAAGAGGCTCTACCTGCACGCACGCTACTTAAGCCTTGGCCAGACCTAAGGCCTCAGAATGCTTCTTGAGCACTGACAGAGGAACAAAGACTATGACAGAGGAGGGTCTGGTGAAGTGGGTGCCAACCGAGAAGGTAGGGAACAAATCAAGAAGAACTTAGTTCCTGCCAGGACACAGGAATCCAAGGCCTGTAGCTGGAAGTCTACTCCAGAATTGGAGCCTGGTCAGGATGAGAAGTCTGGATGGAAAACTCCACGTAACCCAAGTCAGAGCTGACGGGAAGACCCAAGGTGGCTTCGTGGGAATGTCAGTCTAGTGAAGTCCTCGTCCTAACCAAGGGGGCCGTGACCTGTCCTCCCCAGCCCCTGCCCCCCTGTAGCAAATTCACATGTCTGGGAGCAGTTAGGCAACTATACACTTGTTTTCCAAAAGTTTAGTGTCATATAAAAGGGCTGAAGCAAGTTCTTCCAGGAGAGCAGAGGTGCACACAGATTGGTGAAGAACTGGGGAAGGGGATAATGCAGGAAGGGAAGGGTCTAGGATATGGATGGAGAAAAAAGGACACCTTATTCCGAAATCAGGGTCACGTCAGAGAGAAAGGACCAGGTCATACAGGGAGTCCACGATGGCCAAGCAAAGAGGGTGAAAGGGCCCAGGCTTTATAATCAAACAGACATGGGCTGGATGGAGTCCGAGTGCTGTCACTTCTTCACTATATGGAAAATCGAGGAACTCACTGTTCCTCTCTGGGACTTATTTTCTTCATTTGTAATATGGGCCTGCTCCCCCTGCCTCAAATTCAAGTGAGGCTAAATAATAACAGAACCAGTTTCTTGGGGATGTTAAATCAAATCTGTAAAGCTCAACAAATGGCAGCTACTATTATAAATATTATTCCCTTTTCAGGAATGTCAGAGGCAGTTAAGGTGGCTCTAAAATTGAGGGGGCCAGAAGAGGAGATGGAACAGGAGGAAATCAGAGATAGTTGAGGGCTGAAGACAGGTGATCCTACTTTGGCCCCTTCCCCAAAATCAGAAACAGACAGATGTCTCAGGACAGAGATCCCAAGCCAGGAGACAAGAGAACCCATGGGGTCAGAATACCCAGGCAGCAGCAAGCAAGGCAATGGCAAGGCAGCCCAAAGCGCCAGCAGGAGAGGCCGAACCAAGTTCTCAGTATGGCTGAGAAGCAGAGCCAGGACCGGGAACAGGAGGAGGAAGGAATGTCAGAACTACAGGAAGCCTATATAGTGGGGCCCAGGGGCTCCGCCTACGAGCATGAAAGGCTTTCGGTACTCCCAAGCACTGTCAGCTCACGGAGAGCCGGTGTCCAGATCCATTCTCAACAGCTGTCTGTCTCACAACTCAGGCCTGAAGGTGTCTGGGAAAGCAGAGTGACCATGATAAAGTGGACCTCCTTCTCAGCGCCTGCTTGACAGCAGTGGCCCAAGAGCTGTCTGGGGAGACCAGGGCCAGGGTGTGAGATGGGTCTTGGGCCAAGGAAGGGCCAGAGAACACAGGCAGACAGAGGGTAGAAGGAAGTACAGGGTTCTGGGCAACTGAGAGGGGCTAAGAAAGCTGAGGAACAGAGTGAGGGAAAGCCAGAAGGTGGGAGGACAGACACAGAATAGAAACGGAGACGCACAAGGGGAGCACAGCGCTGAGGGACCAGAGGGCATCTCGGGCAGAGGAGCCCAGCAGCTGCCTGACAAAAGGAGAAACTGCTGAGCTTCAGAAGGCATCTGACTCCAGAAAGGGGGAGGGGGTCTAAGGGATGTGGGGGAAGGGGCGAAGTACGGCCTGGCCTGGCCCAGGCAATGACTTCATAGGCATCTCCCCCCACTCCTTCCTGAGCCGCCAGCCCTGGTGACCCCCTGCCCACATCTCAAGGGTCTAGGCCAAGCAGGCGCTGACAGGGGAGAGAAGGGGCCCTCCTGGGCTGGGCCCCCAAGCCTGGCATAGTGCCTGCTGGGGAGGAGGGGCCTAGAGGCCCAGCCCTTGTCAGCATCCCGGCCGGCACTTCGGAGGCAATTAGCAGCCCAGCTGAGCTAATCCCCCGCCTGGCGAGGCCAACACAAACAGGCCCAGGCCGGGTGCACACTCGCCTCCCTGTTTGCTGAGGGGCCCAGTGGTCCGCCAAGAATAACACCAATAACCCGGGGCCTTCTCTAGGTTAAGAGGAGGACCAGGGCTTGCTGAAGAGCTGACAGTGCCCGACAGAGCATACTCTGGCCAGGCGCCCTGGCTGCCCCAGAAAGGCAGCCACTGTTCCCAAGCCTTGGGCCAGCCGGGAAGAGGAAGCTGGACACAAGGAGCCATATACTCTGATTCAGCACCCATCCCCACCTCAACCCATGCCACCTGTGAGGGAGAAGGGCCAGCTCAGGCCTGTGCTGCCTTGGCCAGCCTGGCAACAGAGCATGCTGGACACAGGAGCCCAGAGGCAATTCAGACTTGCACCCTGCCCTCAAGGGGTTCACGGTCTAGTGAGAGACCACACTGTGTATGACCTTGGAGCAGGGCCAGTCTCTAGTCCCATAAGCAACACCCCCAGACTTATTAAGAAGGCTACGGTAGAAGCCCCACAACTGAGAAGAGCAAAGGGGACCCCAGAGAAAATAAAAACTGAGCTCCAGAAACTGATAAATGGGGGACACAGCACCAAGGGAGACAGGAGGGATCCAGAACAAACTCTGGCACAGACTGGTCCTGGACCAGGAATTACTAGACATAATTAGTTCAACCCAGCAACCACACTGGGAGAGCCCAGGCCCAAGACAAGACCCTACTCCTACCCCCCACTTCCTGATTCCACCTCCCAGCCTTCAGCAGGACAGCATCGCCTTTTTGAGCCAAACCTTCTATTCTCAGTTTGGTTCCTCACCTACCCAGGTTCTTCTGGACTTTGTAGCAACATCAAGAACTGCAGCCTCCTTGGAGCTTCCACTTGGGAAAAGTGACACAGCCTCCCGAGATGAGCCAGGCCCCTCAGGACACTGTGTCAACCATCAGAAAGAACCAGCACCATCGCTCACTGAGAATCTGCTGACTACAGGGTCATGTCCACACTAACCATCACCCACCAGCATTATCCCACAGCATGATTACAAGCAAGCAATGGAACATATGTATTTCCTATTGCATAAACCAGCTGAGAGGCCGGTGTGTGACTTAACCCCATTTCACGGATAAGGAGACTGAGACCCACAGAAAGAAGAGACTTGCGTACAGCCAGGGCCCACGCCTTCAGGCTCCTAGTCAGGATGTAGTGTGTCACCAGGCCTCTTCTCTAATCCCACAACCATCTCCACCTTCCCTCACCCCACTGCTGGCCTAGATTGACCTTTGACAGTCCTGGCCCAAAGGGCCTCAGAGCCTTGATTGAGCCCAGCACTCCCCACAAAGCAGCATTATGTCTCTGGCTGGGCTAAGGTCAAGTCTATCACTCTGCTGGAGACCTACACATTGCTCTGTAGGTTCCATGCCCCAGCTTTCCCTGGGGCAGAGAGTGAGGAAGGCTGCAGTCACACTGCCAAGGCTGACAAAGCCAGAGCCGGCAACAGCAGCCCAGCCCTGGCTGGTGTGGCGGAAGGTATAGGTCTGGTGCCCAGCTCCCCAGACAGGCTGTTGGGTTCCTAACCACACCCAGAAGGGGCTGAGAATCCACAGCCTGAACTCTCTCCGGAGTATTCCCATGCCTCCTCTAGAACACCTAACCTGGACCAAGGTATAGAAGATGGTATAGAGGGCTCCTCATCCCCTTCAGTTCAGACAAAAAGGGAGGTATTTTTCAAAAAGATCTTTTACTAAGAAACTGAAGAAAAGCAAACAGACCGTAAGCACACAGAAACCAATGGATTGGGGTGCCTGGGTGGCTCAGTGGGTTAAAGCCTCTGCCTTCAGCTCAGGTCATGATCCCAGGGTCCTGGGATCAAGCCCCACATCGGGCTCTCTGCTCAGCAGGGAGCCTGCTTCTCTGCCTACTTGTGATCTCTGTCTGTCAAATGAATAAATAAAATCTTTAAAAAAAAAAAAAAAAAGGAAGCCAGCAACCAGAAGATTCCAAGGCAGAACTTAAAACAGCCCCTAACCAGACCCCTGTAGATGCCGCCTCTCTCTCCCTTCCCGCCACGTGCCGTCTCTCCCAGCCATCAGGACCCCGGGTGTCACTCTAGCTCCACTGCTGACAGCCTGGGGAATGTGAAGCAAGTTAAAACCTCTGAATCTCATCAGTTAAAGAGAGGTGAGGACAATGGCAGAGCCAAAGTGGACCCAGTTCTGATTCCAAAGCCTCTACTCTACACAGCCCCCACCGCAACCATGTCATTCTGGAGAACCAACTGCAACACTGAATGGGGTGATACTAACGTTTGTCATCAGCCAGCACCTGGCTCTTTCTTGAAGACAGAGGGAAACTGTGTGCTAGGCTGAGAGGACAGCAGTTTCCTGGCCCCAGAAGGGTGCAGTGACACTCCAGTGTGCTGGGTCTCTCTTCTCCTGGGAGTCTTTCTATCCCTTCTCCCTCCCTTCTCCTGCAGCCTGGGCCGCCTCCTCACCACCATCCCGGACAGCGGCTGGAGCCACCTGGGAAGCTTCAGGGATGGCTGATGGTTATCGCGGCCAGGACAGGGCGAGTTGCTGCCCCTCTGATTCATCACAGAGCTGGAATAAATCCAGAAGCGACCAAGAGGATGCAGGGCTGCTGCGAAGAATTCAGACTGCTTCAGTCTGGGAAGAGGGAGGCTGAGAGAGAGGGTAGCTCAGTCACTCATCAGAGGGGGTTTCGGGGAGGGAACTTTAGACTCATTCCTCAGAAGAGCAGGCACAGTGTGGTGCCAGAAGCCTGAGCACCAAAGTTGCACTGATCTGGGAATGAGTCTCCTCAGGCCTCTTGTGAGCTGGGTGACCTCAGATAAGTTAACCCCCAACAGTCCCCACTGCCCCTCCCCCCATGCCATTTCTAAGGCTACTGTGCGAAATGAAGTGTAATATAGACAGTGCCCAGTCAACAGTGGCCTGGCCCATTACCCACGTCTGCCGTAGGACATGCACGTTCTCCTTCCCACCGGGCCAGGTAGCACAGCCATACGTGTGATGAGAGCAGCCCCCCCACCACACACACCCCACCCCTGTCTGCTCTCAGGCACCCACCTGCAACCACAGCAAGAGTCAGTGGGACAGGAGGGCCCCAGTATGGTGGCGAGAGAAGCAGCTTACTCCCCTCCAACTTGCTCTCAAGCATCAGAACCCCCCTGTCTAGCCTGCCCAGCAGAAGTATCAGTTCATTAGCAAGAAAGGGGTTCTCAACGTTTAACCTACACCTCTTGCCTTTAGAAACAAAACCCTCACGTTATTACCTCCAGCTGACATTTTAAAATAAATCTGGTATCTAACATAAGCCTTTCAAACTACATGTTATTTGTCTACCCCGGGGGGGGGGGTTCAGTGCTTAAAAGCCCTGGAGTCATGTAACCCCAGCTTTACCACATCCTAGCTGTGTACCATGGGTAAGTCATTCCACCTGCTTCCTTGGTTAGAAACTGAGCTACTGTGTAGATAAAGCACGAAAAGCACTTAGCTGCCTGTCACACTGCTGGTACCAGGCTATTAAGCTAGCACTATTGCTGTGGACATCACAGAATGCTCCTGTGGCCACTCCCTCGCCCACGATTCCAAGCCTGGCCAAGCCAGATGTTTCAGGGTGGAACCCCCGACTTCCGCTGGGCAGAGGACACACTTTACAGAAAAACAGGCGGGCACCCCTTTTGCAGATCTGCGCTTCCCGTGAAGTACACGGCACACAGGGCCACACACACTACTGCTTACACTTTCATATCCTCCTTCTCAGACTGGGAGCTCCCGCAAGGTGGGATCCAGATCCTCTATTTTAAATGGGCAAGGAGGGGCAGGGAAGCTGTTGTCGGCCATCACTAAGTAAGTTTTCAATGAACCAATACAGAAAATTATGCAATGCAGCCATCTGCTGAGCCCCAGACAGGCTCGAGGCGGACTACCTGAGGGCAGACTGCGCTGGAGCAGGCGCACAAGTGAACACCACAGCTCTGCAGCTGTTATTCTGCACTCCCTCTCCAGAACAAGAGAGGCAAACAGACGAAACCATCTTCATCTACCACTATGCCTGGATTGCAGGACCCCGCTCCCCTTTCAAGGCCCCAGAGAAGAGCCTCAGCCGGGGTCCAGAGTCCTGGTCCCTGTGCAAGGCCTCCCCGGAAGGCCAGCCCACAAGGCCTCATTATAAATGGTGCCCTGGACAGCCATCTGACCCACTGTCTCCTGGTCCTCTCATCCCCGCGTTCCTGAAGCCTCAGCCAAAGACAACAGTGTAGACTCATTTCTTTGGGGCCCAGAGCAGAAGGCTCCCCAGCACCTGGGAGCAGCTGGAAGTTGGAACTCAAGGACTCATCGCCGCTGGTCTCCCCATCGCGTGCCAAGTGCATCTATAAACAACCCTTCTCAGTGGCTCCATGCAGCTGTTCCCAAGGGGACACAAGGGAGAGAAAACAGCTAGAATCAGGGAAGCCCATGGCTTACAAGTCAGATCTGAGCCAGGCAGAGCTTGGTCTGGAAGATGCTCCCTGGGTACAGCCAGACCTGCGCTGCTGGCCCTGTGCCTAGAGTCTCAGATGGTTCCATCACTGCCCAGCATTGCCGCCCCGTGCCAGGCTGCTGGGACCCCCAGAGGCATGGGGCCCATGTCACACTGCTGTAGGTCCCACTGTTTTACAAGCTGGCGGAGAAAGAGCTTGCTGGGGCGGAGATGCCTGGATGCTGGGCTGTTATGCGTGATCCTGTTTGCTATAACACAGCCAGACATTCCTAGGACCTGGAATCGCGCCGAGGCCGTGGAGCTAGCTTTCCCGGCCATATATCTCCAGGCGGGGGACAGGCCTGAGACATCTGAGATAATAAAGACATGATTGTCTCAGCCCTGGGGCTTGTCTCCCCTTTGTCCCAGGGCCCAGCAGCCAACACGAAGTTTAAAGACATCATCCCCCTTCTCCTGGGAAAGTACAAATGCACCAGATTCTATCGCCCCTGGGGTGAGCTTCCCAAGAGCTAGGCCTGGGATTCCTGCTCTCAGCTCACCAGAGCAGAAAGCAACCAAGGGTCCATCCACTGGCAGCACCCAGGAGACTACAAGTAACTCGGATGCATGAGAGCCACTCGGGGACATGCTTCTCTGTGTACGCATCTCTGACTTCCCCCCAGCCCTACAACACAGCAACTGTGCTGCTTTAGGGATGAAGACACTGAAGCTGAGAGAGGTGCATGGACTCATCAGAAGTCACAGCTGTTCGATGGCACAGATGGTCTGAAACCCAGATCTGTTCTACTCCAAAGCCTGCAACTTCCTTAGTAGCTCTAAAATTCCCCGCACACACGCTTTCACATGTTGCTGCTTCCCCAGAGTCCTACTTTTCAACTCCACTGGGAGAGGCTTACCCTTCAACATCTGAAGGGAAAACTTCAGATGACTGAAGCAAAATGCAGGCTCCTTAATCTGCAAACCATGCCGCCGCCGCTGCCAACCTGGTCCCCAGTGAATCACGCCCACCTGAGTATGACCACGGGAGAGCCAACAACCTGCCCAGCGGCCCGGAGCTTCACAGAAGGAAAATGGACGGCAGAGGTGCTAAGGAGGAACCTTATCCATTTTGTGAATTTGTGCAATGTCAGTCCTAGCTCTCCTAATCACAGAAGCCACTTGGTAGAAAAGGGGCACCATCCACAATGAGGGAGGGGCTCAAGCAGAGAGGAGCACTGGCCTCCAAACCAAAGGCTCTGCTTCCATCTGTGAAATCTTATAGAAGCTGAACTCTACGCCAGTTTTCTCACTTGTAAAATAAACACCTGCTCTACTTGCCTCACAGGCTTCTTGGAAGAAGAAAATGAGATGGCATTATGACCCGTGCGTATTTCTTCCCCTGCTGGATTCTTCGGCACTCCTGACTGCCCCCTCTTCTCCCTGCCTCTCTCCTGTGCAGTCATCTGAACTCACTAAGTGCTTCACACCGTGCTGGATATACGGACAGCCTCATACGCAGGTTAAGAAAAGATGACCGAAACATATGAAGATTAGACAGTAGGAGACCAGAGCCAAATGCTTGCCACTGAATGGCTGAGGCCAGGCCACAGTCTGTTTTAAGCTTCAACCTGACCAAGTCCTCTGAGCTACAGAGCCTCAGGACCAGAGGTGTAGCCTGCCCCCCCCCCCCCCCCCCCCGCTGCTTCACACTTCCATCTGCCCACAGGAAAGGACATGGGCCACATGATCTTTGAAGGCTACCTTCCAGCCCAGAAGCCCATCAATCTGCCTCTCTCTACTTTTTCCATCCTCTACTTAGGGGCCCTTGCAAACTGGGGAGCCTCAATTCTATTGGATATAAAAGTTCCCTCCCTGGGGGCAAAAGCGGGAGGAGGGGGGAAGAAACCAGTCAGTAGAAAATCTTTCTGAATAACCCAGGAAAAAGCTGAAGATTCCCCTCGCTCACCCTTCCTGGCCATCTAGGCTCAGAACTGTGAGAAAACGTGGAGGTCATCTGGCCTAATGGCCCAGTCCCAATGTACGCCTTTAAGAGGACTTCTCTGCTTGCATACATTCCAACCAACCTAAATCTTCTCCACAGCTCTGAAGTAAACCAATTCCCTCCAACGCCCAACCCACACATGAACATTTCACACTTCCTTGGCAGCCTAAACTTGATTCTGCTGCTTGGAGGGACAGAATGTGTCTGTCCATAACAAAAGATATCTACAAGCTCCCCAAACACAGAGTCTACACCAAAGCTTGGCTCATGATCCGATTTTTTTAAATGGGGAGAATATAGACTGATGCTTGGTGAACTGGAAATCACGATCACTGGCTCTGGAAGGTAGTAATGGTTCTAAGAATTACAGTACAGGTTAACGATATGAGTGACAAATGACTGTGGGCAGTGGGCTCTTTTCCCAGCAATTTGAAAGTTTGTACTTTTTTCCCAGGGGCAATGAGAAAGACAGAAATTCAAGAAACCTTTCTAAGTCCCAGGCACACAACCAATCTGACATTTCTTGCTATTTTTCTGCCATCTAGTGGCTCCTCTGGAGCATTACAAGTCTACCTCTGGCCATTTTCCTCTGGCCATCCCTCCATTATCTTCCTAAATAACAGTACCACTTAGCCAGTCAAGCATTATGCTGGGTGCTTCACTTGCATTACTGCTACTCTTCCAAAGACTGCATGATGGGCATTAATTCCATTTTTCAAATAGGAAATCCAAGGCTCACAGAAGTAAAGTCACGTGTCCAGGGCTGCACTGAAGGTCAGTGGAAAATGTGCTACCTAAGTCCATCTCCATGCCCTTGCATTGTTACTGCTTGTCCTGGAGGAATGAAGGCCCCAAAACTAAAGATAATCTCAGCTTCTCCACAAATCGCTATGTGCTTCAAGCTCCTCACAGTTGGCTACCCTTAAGCAGATGACAGCACAGCCTCCTCCAGCCCCAGGATACACTGGGCACAGCAGTGAGAATTTCATCTGAACACTGGAAGGCCACCAAAATTTCTCCATCTGAATACTGGAAGGCCAATCAATTTCTCCATCTGAATACTGGAAGGCCACACAAAAAACATACACACAATTGTTCACAGAAGTACTATGCGTAATAGCAAACCCAAAGGCAGAAACAACTCAAGAATCAATCAACTGATAAATTATTTAGAACAGACTGTATATCCATACAATGGAACAAGTCATAAAAAGGAATGAAGTTCTGATATATGCTAAAATATAAAGAAACATTATGTTAAATGAAAGAAGCCAATCACAAAAGACCACGCATTGTGTGATTCCGTTTATATGAAATTTTCCAATTTCTACAAATTTTCAAATTTTCTACAGCAAGAGAAAATAGGCCAGTAGTTGCTTAAGGATGGAGAGACTGGAGGCAGGGGAGGAGGGTTTAGGAGGTGAAAGCTAAAGGGTATAGGGAGGGTTTCTTTCTGAGGTAAAGAAGGTAAAGATGCTCCAAAATATATTGTGGTCATAGCTGCGCAAGTCAGTGAATATATTAAAAAAAAAAAAAAAGAATTATTATACATCTTAAGTGAATTGTACGGTATGTGGATTGTATCTAAATAAAACTGTTGCACCCCACACCACCCCCAAAACAGTGAGGGCTGGGCTAAATAACCTCCAAAGGTCCTTCCAGGTTGGCCCTTCAATGGACGGAGCCATCTATCGTTGGCAGTCCCAGCACTGGTAACTTGGTCTGAACCACTCAAACTCCTATTAAGACTAGTCCCATCAAAGGCCACCTGAGAAAATTTGCTCCACGCCCTTCCCTCAAGCCCCTGGGCAGCCTCTGTCTCCAAGAGGTGGCCACTCTGTCTTCCAACCTTAAGATAGCCAAACCTCAGGCATCTACACACCCAATGACTCTAGGAAAGCAAAACAGAACAGATGTAGCCTGCCTCTAGTTCTGGTCTTTTCTCCTTTTACAGAGGTCTTCCTAAATTTAGTGTGACTCCTGCCTAAGCTCAACCTTTCTAAGAATATTCATTCACACTTGGGGGGCCGGGGGGTGCTGTGCAGCACTATGGCGGGAAGCCCATTGGCTCTGGAATCAGATGGATCTGGAGCTGAATAATGGTTTCATCTTTTTTTTTTTTTAAGATTTTATTTATCCATTTGACAGACTGAGGTCACAAGTAGGCAGAGACAGAGGGAAGCAGTCTCCCCGCTGAGCAGAGCCTGATGCAGGGCTCGATCCCAGGATCCTGAGACCATGACCAAGCCAAAAGCAGAGGCTTAACCCACTGAGCCACCTAGGCACCCCGGTTTCATCATTTTGAAGCTCTGGCTAGAGCAAGTTCCTGAGCCTAAATTTCCTGAAAAATGGTTATAAATAAGCTCTCACTACTGTTATGGAAACAGCATGTGTTATCATTTGGGGATCATATCACAAGTCAGACCACTGTTCAAGACATCAGAAATACACCCTCGTCCTGTGAGCCCTAGCTTAGTAACCGAATATTCTTTGAGACAACCTACTGGAAAGCACCCCCTAACTGATTATTCCCCTCACTTTACAGTCTTCCAAGCACTTGAGTAGAGAGTATGATGGCCCTATAAGCTGTGCGGCAAAACTCCATCATGTCTGCAGATTTCCCGTTTTACTGTAACGTATTAAAAACTAAGTTTGGTACTCCTCACTAACAAGAACTGCTCATCCAGTCATTTAAAAAATGGGTATCCTCTGGGGCACCTGGATGGCTCAGTTGGTTAAGCGTCTGACTCCTGATTTCAGCTCAGGTCATGATCTCGGGGTTGTGAGATCAAGCCCTATGACCGGCTCTGATCTGGGCATGGAGCCTGCTTAAGATTCTCTCTCTCCCTCTTATCCCCACACCACCACTCTCACTCTCTTTCTCCCTCTCAAAGAAAAAAAAAATAGAAGTGAGTATCCTCTTTTGTTAAACAGGAACAAAGTCCTACATTGTATATACTGTTCCAGGTTGGTTCTGCCACTAAATGTGGTATATGTGACTTTGAGTAAGTACCCTCTATAACCTTAGATCTCTTCTAGGTATAAAAGATCCACCCTAAAAACATGTGATCCCTAATACCGATCTGTTTAACAATCAATCAAGCAATTCATCTAAGTAAGGTAGGAAAGAGGTCTGTAACCAGAAAAATGCTATCAGGTCAGACTAGCCACTCACTAAATTTTTATCCATATATATTGGTACCTTACTACCAGACCCGCTCTCTGTGCGCTCTAACTTTTCTCTTTCTACAAGACTCAAAATGGACTTGTCATCGTTCTTTTAAAAAACTCCTGAGAGGCGCCTGGGTGGCTCAGTTGGTTCAGCATCTGCCGTCGGCTCAGGTCATGATCCCAGGTCCTGGAATCAAGTCCCCCAAGCCAGCTTTTCCCTCTACCTGCCCCCCACATCACTTACGATCTCACCCTCTCTCTCAAATAAATAAAATCTTAAAAAAATAATAATAATAATAATAATAAATAAACTCCTGAGGAGGTAAGTATTACTGTTATCCTCACAAGGAAAATATCAAAGTGAAATAACTCAGCCAAGATCACACAGCACATAAACAGTGGATATAAGATTCAGACACAGGCAGTCTGGCTCTAGAGTCCCTGTTCCTAATTATTCCTCTATACTGCCTGCTGCAAAACAGACAAGATATAAACAAATGTTCCCTGAAATGAGCAAACACCAATGAGCAAATCACACTCGGTGACTTATCATTTTGTAACACAATAACATAAAACTGATGCTTTTCTATGCGAATTCCCTAACAGACCAATCTTTGCCCTTTGTCTGACTGTATGTTCGCTGGGGGGTTGAAGATATGTTACCCGCTAATCCTTATAACAACTCTGCAAAAGGTTAGCAGGTATTATCAGCTCAAGTTAAAGACATGTCAATCAAGACTGAAAAGTTAAAGCAGTTTGTTCAAACACAGGTAGTGACAGAATCTAATTCAAATTTATATCCCTCTACTCCAAAGCATGTATGTTTTTCTTACTATTCAATATTCCTAGATACCTTAATATGAAACTAGCACTAGAATGACTCTCTGAAACATAAACAAGAGCAAAATGTTCTATCTGCTTTATATAGAAAGTGGAAAATGCCAGGGTACTAAAAGAGAGGTACCTGTAAAAGCATCTAGTTTCACTACCGAATTCTATTAATGCTTGGATCGTACCGGTACACCCAGAAGAAAGTGATACCTAAGAGAGGGAAGTATGGTGTCTGCCACTCTTAAGAACCTTTATTTATCCTACAAGCAAAAACTCAGTCAGTCTTTATTGGACATTACAATATATTAAAGCACTACAGACTGAACCAAACTTTAGAATCTCTCAAATATATCAATGAAAAGCTAATTCTTAAAGACTCAATAGTCTATTTGTATATTTCATATACAGGTTTCACAGATTTTTATTAACTACCTGCCAACAACAAAAAATTCTTAAAGCTGTAGAGATGATCCTGTACCAGTGATGTTCACATCTCTTGGCAGAGCCCTAGAAGGCCCACAGAGGGGCACAAAGCATGAGCATCTGCACTGGGGAGAAAGAAGCAGTGGGAGAGGAAAAACTGCTTGCCTGGCTTCAACCCCAGCATCTCTGTTCCACAGGACACCTTTTTATTCCCCTCACAGCGCCCTCTCTTAAGATTTTATTGGGAAGAAAAGAGGTTTACTGATAAAAAGACACAAACCAAAAAGGAACAGAAAAGCAGTTTTATCTACAAATGGGGAAACTGAGACCCAAAGACGTACAGCAACCTGTCCAAGGAAACTGCTGCCCAACTAGAACCTGGGTTTCCAACTCCTAATCCGGAGAATTATATTAGTATCATGGGAGAAACGGAGAGAACATCAAACACCGTAAAGAAAGCTAAATGCAAAAACAGGACTCCATTTGAGTCACGCTACCCTTACCAGGGGCCAAGATCCCTGCGGGCTAGGGAAAGACTGGTCTTAGAGCACACTTGCATCTAAGATGGGGAAATTTCTGCAAACTCAGCACCCCCTGAGGTGAAGTCATTCTCACATGAGGCAAGTGAAGAATTCACAGTGCCTGCCCACCCCTCACCAGCTGCTAAGGGATGCACAGAACTCCCCAGCAGCGAAACAGTTGTGAAGCCCTCGAGTTATGGAGGAAATGGGGCAGCTCTTCAGGGAGTTAGAGATTCAGAATCAAGCCCAAAACCTCTCTCCCATCAGACAAATGCAGACCTTCCAAAGCTTTACAAAGGAGATCCAGGAAACTGGCAATGAGGCTCCACTGTGGGTCTGGAGCTCCAAAGGGCCACCCAATCACAGAGTTGGTTTAAAAGATGAGAGGTAAGGGAGAGTAAGATATACTCTCGCACTACCTGAAAGTCTTCTCCTGTTCCTAGCAGGGGGACTGAGGGCCCCTCACTTTATAGCAGCCTAAGACCCAGAAGCCAGCAGAGTTTTCTGGCCCTAGTTTGAAGAGAACTAATGAGGATGAGGATGACAATGGCGATGATCCCTTCAATCCATTCCACTGACTGCCTAGCACCTCCTACTTGCAAGCACTGTGCTAAACGCTTTACACAGTGTTTCATGCAACCCTCATAACTCAGGGGTAAAGTTTGGTATAGCTACTTCCATTTCACAGAGAAGAATGCAAGGCTCAGAAGGTTTAGGTTACTTGACTAAGGTCAAAAGATCAAGTTAGTGACAGAACCAGAACTCAAATCCAAAGCCAGTTATGCATTTTTTAGCACACAACGCCAAGCTGTTTAACCTCAGTCTTGCCATCTGACAAATGGTACCATCTGTCCCACCTCCCCTACGGGGCTGTATTAAGGATCAAGTGAAATCACTAATACAAACATGCCCTGAGGTTTCCGAGTCTACCACCTAAACTCCAGTATGAAAACCCCTGACCTTTGTGGAGGAAAGATGGAGGACAGAATCCCAATCACCTCACTTTATTTGAGTCAAGCTAATGAGATTTTGTGACCTAATAATGAGGTTCCTTTCTCCTACCAATCAGGCCCATATTAAATATATGGAAAACAATGGTGCTATTCTGAAGGCCATCCTGTGGGATGGTAAGGAGAAGAAGGAAAAGGTGTCAGGTTTCAGAACCAGCACTCCCATCATTGCCACGGCCCTGGGCATTCACTAAGGTCCAGCTTTCTCATCAACAAACTCTGCCCTGTCCACTCATAGGATGCTATAATGAAAAAAAAAAGGGCAGTTGAACGGCTGGAACTTTTCTCTTTCTGTATGTAAGACTCAACATGATTTGTCATCCTATTTTTAATAAACTCTTGAGGAGTGCCTGGGTGGCTCAGTCACTTAAAGCATCTGCCTTCAGCTCAGGTCATGATCCCAGGGTTCTGGGAGCAAGTCCCACTTTGGGCTCCCTGCTCTGAATTCTTCCCATTGCAGTGAAAATCTGGTAGCTGTTAGTATTTTCATAGCACTTTTGCATTTATGAAATATGTTCACCTACATGATCTCATTTAGTCCTCACACTCAGCCCCAAGATGTAGATATTACCATTATTCCTCATTTACAGATGAAGCAAATGGAGCTTAGGGAAATTCACTGACTTATCCAAGATCACGTGGATGGTAAGGCTGGAGTCAAGACTCAGGGCAATTATTTTTCTAAAGCAGACACCATCCTGAATTTTAAATTCTGATTGACTATATAAAGCCTCTGGCTAACCCTTAAAAGCCGCTCCTAGACAATTCAGAGTCTCCCCCATCCATCAGTGTACTGACTCAGCCTCTACTCCCTTCTACCTAACCATCTTCTGCCCACACTTCTGCCATCTATAAAAACCCCATAAGGAGTGGTGTCCAGATAGTAGGTACAGTAGTGCACTATAGATTCAACTGCCAGTTTTAACTTAAATTCACCACTAGGTGGAGCTAATCTCAACAATCCAAGAAGCTCATGGATTAGCACACTGGAACAGAGCAGCGGGGCCAGAGTAAAAAGTAGCTCAATAAATAGATGGCACAGTACTGGCACAAGCTTGCCCACCTTTTTGAGGCTATGTCCCAGTAGCCCATAATCAGGGAGTTAAGAAAGAACTGTGCTTATGGCTCAAAAGCACTGAATATCTGCAAAGCCCTCTCCAACTCCTTCCCATTGAGAAGACTGGCCACGTTTACAGCTCAACCACAAACCAAGACACAGAAACTAAGACCCTATCCAATCAAGTGTTAAGTCATCAATACCAAGCCAGAACGCAAAGGGCCACCACTTGTTTACTCACTCAGACTTAGATCAATCCACCCAGAACTAAATATTCACTGACCAAAGGGGGAACCTACACCCCGCCAAAAAAGGTCTGACAAAAGCGTGCACATGCATGCAGTGGCAGGGGATGACACACACAAAGGACATCTACATAATAGGAACAAAGGAACCTTGACCTTGTTTTTAAGTTAGCAAGAGACTTCATCTCCTACAGGTCTAATTTATTAGGCTGTTGGAATAACTTCAATTTTATACTCATTTCTAGTACTAACTTTACACTATTTGGTTCAGAGTACTCTCTGCACTGGAATATTCATGAGGGGAATGAAAAAGAGACCCACCACCAGTGAAGCTACACTTGTCTTGAAATTATCAGAGAAATAAAGCTGCTTACATTCTAGGTTTGAGATAGAAAACCATAGTTCATCTCTAAACTCAGGTAACTGCTCTCTCTCACACTACTGTCTAAGAAATGTAATTACTTGGGCATCTGCCCAAACTATCTCAGTGCCAGTTCACCAATAAATTATATGACCGCGAACTCTCTACATGTTCTTTCCTGGTTAAGGAGTCAAGAACTGAATGCTGGTTGGAACCACGAGTCTGGAAAATCTCATTCCTCAAAGAACAGTTAAGCTGAAGACTTGCGACACAAAATTATTCTAAAATTCATGTCAGATATAAATGAAACCTTAAGAAATCATTTAGTGACATCTTTCTCAAACCTGGAGGAACACTAAAATAATGTGATGAGATTTAAAGAAGTGATGCCCCTCAAAACATAATTTGAAAAAAACAATTTAAGTGATAAAATTAAGTGACCCTATCTCCAGAGACTGCCTAAAATGACCTCAGGCATTATTTTCATTTTTTAAAAAACTAGTTCCCTAAGTAACATTCACACAACCAGAGTGAAGAATCACTGAGGTGGGGCATCTGTGTGGCTCAGGCAAGCTACTCAGGTCATGGTCTCTAGGTCCTGGGACGGAGCGCCCTTCACGTTCCACACGCAGCAGGCAGTCTGCTTGAGATTCTCCCTCTCCTCCTCCCCCCACCATGAAGGAAGGAAGGAGAGAGTGAGCCACTAAGGTGTGCACTGGTCCCCAAACATATCTAACCAAGGTTCTAACTGGGAAGCTTTTAAAAACTGAATTGATTCCCAGGCCCCACTCCATACCTATACATTCAAAATCTCAGAGGAATCTTTCAAGTTTCCCACTAATTACTGACCAGCCAGCCAACAGACTTGCCCTTAAGGCCCCAATAATGACTAAATGCATAATTATGTTACAGATAAAGAGCCTAGGAGACTGAAAGCTACCTGCAAGCTGGGTTAGGGCTGTCCTGCTGCAGTATCTCCAGTGCCCAGTATGGAAACAAGCCTTCTGACGAACGTGTGCACACAGCCAAGACTTTTACTTTCTTGATAGCCATTCCAAGGGCGATGAGATCAAATGGTTATTCAAAAAAACTATCAAATTTGCAAGGAAAATTCCAAGTAGAAGACAGGATCCCCATCTATTTTATTCTCTGCTTTATCTTCAGGGCCTTATTAAGTGCTTTTTCGAAAAAAAAACTACTTTTGAATTGAAAGAATGAATGAATGAATGAATGAAGTGGTACAGATTAGGCTTGACTATACGGAATCTTCTGCACAGTGAAATATGAGAAATTAAATGCGCTTGACCTTGCACCCCCTTTGGCTCACCAGACTCACCATGAGAAGTCCGCTCTTAGATAGCTACTGCTTTCTGGACAGGCTGCAGCATGAGAAGCTTGGAGCCAACGTGAGCCAAAGCTGAAACCTGGAGGCAAAGCCCAACTGACCCATCAGTGAGAGAAAAATAAGCTTGTGGTATAAGCCAGAGGGTTGGGGTGGTTTGTAATACAGTACTAAGCAAAAGCTAAAGAAATGAGGCTTAAGAAAATGAGAGGGCATTTGGGAAAAAACTCCCAAGTAATATACTATATAAATTTTAAAAGTATTCAAATAGTTCCAGAAAGAAAATAGTAAGTTAAGGTTTTCTCTTGTTCTATGTTGTTAAAGGATCACTGTCTAAAGTTGGGGGAACTCAGGGTAAGGCCTACAGGTAACAAGGACATGTGAATTAGAAATGTGATTTCAAGCTACTTCCTTCACATGTCATTCAAAGTTATGCTAACCAGGAAGAACTCAGCCTCTCCTCCCAAAAGATAATCAAGTTCCACTTCCCCAAAGGTTACACACTAATCTCTAACAGCGGGTCAGCTGCACCCAGGGGGACTATGTTCCAATCCTCCTCAAGAAGCAGGACCCTTGCGTACCAGAGTCTCTTAGCACTGTGTACTAACTAACTAATAATAATATCAAAATGGGAGTAAAAGAAAAAAAATAGTCCAAAATAAAAAAAAGAAAATAGTCCAAATCTAACAATGAAGAAAAAGATAGACCATTATTTTTATCCATCCTATGATGATAGCAATTACGATACTAGAGGGTTTAATGACAGCTTTTCAAAACAAAACAAAACAAACAAAACCCAAAAAAACAAAAACAAAAAAATACTACTACATTAACTGCACAAATTTTAAGAGGTATTCAGACTACAACAGGAAGATGGAGGACAAATGCACCTTGGAATGAAGGAAATACTGCAACTAGTGCTTTCACATCACCATTCTCCCTTTCCCAGTAGAATATGCTCCCCTACCAGCATATGATCCAGCTCCAAGGGGCGCCTGGGTGGCTCAAGGGGATAAAGCCTCTGCCTTCAGCTCGGGTCATGATCTCAGAGTCTTGGGATCGAGCCCCACATCGGGCTCTCTGCTCAGCGGGGAGCCTGCTTCCTCCTCTCTCTCTCTGCCTGCCTCTCTGCCTACTTGTGATCTCTCTGTCAAATAAATAAATAAAATCTTTAAAAAAAAAAAAGATCCAGCTCCAAGGGTACAATTTTAACAAATTACTGAACCTATTTCGAAGACCTAAAGTAAAACACCTGGTATTTTAGAACACCAGCGATATATTAGTATCATATTAGCCTAATTGTGTATTTTGCCACAACCCAATAAGCCTGCTGAGGACTGTTTCAGATAATCCTTTTCCAAACTCTAGATGATACTCCCTGAGTAGTATGAATCACTAAGCCAAGATAATGGACAAGTCTGTTAAGTCAAACAGAAAACAGTATTTTTTAATAGAAAAACAATATTAACTTCATCCATTTCCTACCCATGTTCTTCTGATACATGAAAGTCAAATTAAAAATATTTAATTAGAGGGGGCACCTGGGTGGCTCTGTGGGTTGAAGCCTCTGCCTTCGGCTCAGGTCATGATCTCAGGCCTTGGGATCGGGCCCCATGTCAGGCTCTCTGCTCAGCAGGGAGCCTGCTTCCCTTCCTCTCTCTGCATGCCTCTCTGCCTACTTGTGATCTCTGCCTGTCAAACGAATAAATAAAATCTTTAAAAATAAAATATTAAAAAATAAATATATATTTAATTAGGGATGCCTGGGTGACTCAGCTGGTTAAGCGTCTGACCCTTGATTTAGGCTCAGGTCACAATCTCAGGGTCATGAGATCGAGCCCCGTATCGGGCTCCACACTCAGAGAGGTATCCACTTGAGATTCTCTCTCTCTCTCTCCCTCTCCCCACCCTCCATGGCTAATGTTCTCTAAATAATTAAATACACAAACAAACAAGCAAACAACTAAAATCTTTATAAGAAAATATTTAGTTAGAAAACTATTAGCTTAACTCAATCCCCTTGTCTTTGTTGCTCTTCTGATGTATGGTTATTTCGCTGACACAACCATGTGACCTTTATTTCACTCATTCACTCTTGAAATCATGTACCATCCAGTGACTACTTTTAGAACCATCTCTCATGTGTCAAACGCTACTCTAGGCCAGGGACACAGCAATAATCAGGATGGACCTATGTGCCACTATAGTAAGAACAAGGGATTTACAGCCCCTGCTCCCTAGGATCTCAGAACACAATCCCGGTACCTCTCCCTGGCATGGTCAACAAGGAATAAGAAACATTGGTTAAAACGGTAATGCTTAGGGGCGCCTGCGTGGCTCAGTTGGTTAAACAACTGCCTTCGGCTCAGGTCATGATCCTGGAGTCCCAGGATCGAGCCCCGCAGCAGGCTCCCACCTCCACAGTGAGTCTGCTTCTACCTCTGACCTTCTCCCCTCTCAGGCTCTCTCTCTCAAATGGATAAATAATATCTTTTAAAAAATAAAAAATAAAAAAACAGTAAAGCTTAGAGATCAGCTTCTTCTTAACACCTTCCCAACCAAGCCATGCAGCTTAGCTCCAGCATAGCACAGAATCAAGCCAAACATGATTCCACTTAGAAAAAAACCACCAAAATGAGGTTATGCTGTGCCAACAGCTCTTAGTTTCTAAGACTCTCCTACAGATCAGTACAATTCCCTTAAGGTAAATGAATCATTCCTGTCACCTAAAGAAAATCTGTCCCATATTCAGATTCACAGCACAGAATCTGGAACCTGATGGAAGCAGTCTGGGTAACAATCTAGGAGCAATCGTTCTCCAACTTGGCCGTGTTCTGGAAATACATGGAAAGCCTTTAAAAACCCATTGCTCAATAAGCAACAAAGCCTGAAAAGCATGAATACAGAAAACTTGAGGGAAAAACTGGTTGTTTTCCAACTAACCAATGGATGAGAGAAATATGCTGTCACTGCTTCCCAACAAGAGCAGTGAGCTTCCTGGGCATCACCTTCACTAAGGACTGCTATGAACCCACTTTGGTCTTTTTCTTTTTTTTTTAAGATTTTATTTATTTATTTGACAGACAGAGATCACAAGTAGGCAGAGAGGCAGGCAGAGAGAGAGAGTGAGAGGAGGAAGCAGGCTCCCTACCGAGCAGAGAGCCCGACGCGGGGCTCGATCCCAGGACCCTGGGATCATGACCAGAGCCGAAGGCAGAGGCTTTAATCTACTGAGCCACCCAGGTGCCCCGAATCCACTTTGGTCTTAAAGAAAAGGGGTCTTTGCGGGCTACCTGCCAATCTTAGGGAAGAAGGCACAAACCTGAACATACTGAGGGGAAACCATCACCTCAAACGGAAGGCCAGAAAAGGAAATACATAAAAAAAAAAAAGCTTTAAAATCTTATCCCAAAATGTGTTAGATTAAGAGTCAACTTCCCACTCCTAAGTATCTAAAAAGAGGCGGAGGGAAAAGAACAACCCCCAGGCTGGCTTGTGAAGGGTTTTGTTTGTTTGTTTAATACATCTGAAAAGAATGCATATACAAAGAACTGAGACATGAGAAAGCATTGGTTCGACACTAATGAATCTACAAGAATTAGGATTTGGGGAAGGTGGAGAAAATTACCTAAACATTTTTAAAAATTGGAAACTGCAACGAAGGTAAGTGAATAAAATCCCTATTAACACTTATGAAGAGTCTTCATAAGACTCCATGATTTTTTTATTAAACTAGAGAGCCTTAACGAGCTACTCCAGGGTTCCTCATAAGTAAAACAGAAATAAGGGGATTCCCCTGACTGGTCCCCATGTTGTTAAATGTTCTCCCCACCCCCCCCACACCCCCAGCTTCTTCATGAAGCAGGTCTCCATCCTCCCCACTTGAAAGAGGATGTGCATCATTCCACAGACATCTGTCTCCTAGCGCCACCCCTCAAATTTCCTCAATTTACCAGGTCTTCAGCTGTGTTCTAGGAACACTACATCATACACTATTAGGCTGGACATTTCTATGCTAAGCATATAAGACAATGACTGACAGGGGGAAAAAAAAGTTTTTTAATTACGTACTCAATCCATTTGGTGTATTTCAAAAGGTGCAATACTTTTCTTCATTTATCAGTGAAAGAAGTTAGAAATTAACTTCAAAAAAAAAATCAGCACATGGCAAACAAATTTCCTTGAAAGTCACAGTCACATATATAGTGCATCCTAGAAAAGAGGAGGGGCAAGACAGGTTCCACCCACTTTCATGAGTTTCATCAAATACTGGACCTACTCAAGGGTGGAGAGAAAAGGCAACTTTCAAAAAGGAGTATGTTATTAAATGAGGCATTTACTATACTCCTTCCTAAGAGCACCAGGTGGGGAACAAGTTTTCTAAACTAGATCTAGGAAGTGGAATGTGGAATCAATCAGTCCTCCTCCCCTTAAGGGCTATCCGATGGTTAATGAATTTAAAAAACATAACTAAATAAAAACAAACCCCACACACACTCCCCGCACCCCACCCCACCCCCGCAAAAACAAAAACAAAAACAAAAAACCCTAAATGTCCCAGATCATTCTCCAGAGTGGATGGAGCCCGGGAGCAGCTTCAACAACCCAAATTAGTCTGTTACAGAGTCATCACAAGCATGCCTTGCTTTTAAACAAAAAAAAAAAAATTTTTTTTGAAACAACAAAACATAAACTAGTACTAATCACTTTTCTGACAATACACAATTACTCAAATTAACTAGTACTGAGAGGGGGAAGGGGACCATACCTACGGGCCTTGTCTCACACGAGTGCATGTGGGTAGGTGCAGGGCATTTGTCATTATTGCAAAAACGAATTTTAATCTTTAATCTTTAGTTTGATTTAACATTGCTTTTAGTATGATGCTGACACCAGCTGTGCGGAAAGGGCTCTGGAGACACGTTCATAGCAGCACACACCTGCGGCTCTTCTTCGGTTCGGGAGGCTCCAGGGCAGCCAATATTGCTTCGTCAAATACATTCTTTAGGCCTTTCTGAAAAGGGGTAGAAAGAAAAAAATGGGCAGTCTGATTTTCAGTATAATGAAGCTGAAGATCAAATTAAAAACATTCAAGCCCCCAAGAGCCGGCAAAGAACGAAATGCTAAGAACAACTCTGAATCTCGACACAATCATCACACTTCACCAAGTTTTGTCCAGGCAGGACACTGGAAGGATCCAGCAATTCAGGAGCAGAGGAGTGGATATTCATGAATGAGACAGTGGTCCTTTGAGAAAGCTTTTTGCAGACCAATGTATGTCACAAGAAGCAAACAAGCCACATGTGTCACTTGCTCATTCAATGAGTTGTGTAATATGCTGCTGAAACATTTTACATAAACACAAGGGCAGCAGCTCTGCATTCCAATGAAACAGCGGAGTATGGAACAGGACCAAGAGCGCCGGCAGCGGGCAGTGGCATCCTTGTTACATGGAAGGCGCAGGCAAGGATGGAGAGCACGGCCACCGCAGCTGAGTCAAAGACCTTCACTCTGAACTCCCTGCATCCCACCAATCAGACAGAGCCAGGGGGCTCAAGGAAGCAACATGTGGGCACCTGATACATAGGTAAAACTAGAACCAGTCAGTGCAACAGGAATAAAGTTTCATCAGGCATTTATACAAACAACTGTATATTTTTAATTTCAAAATTTGAAGGTAACCACAATTGTATGTTTCCCTCACAACAATAAAATCAGAAGCAGGAAAATATAAAGGTGGCAGCTTTACATCTCAACATTAACAAACCTTGAGTCAACTGTTAAAAATGGATGCTGTTCTTAAAAGATAGTGTGACAAATGATTTCATAGAGCAGTAGCAGATACATTAATACCTTTCCCACCCCAGACTGACAAATACTCCACCACAGCACAGACAGCCAAAGCAATAGCAACACAAAGTTTCACTGCACAAAAGAAAACCAAAGAAGAATCCTCCCTTCCCCGTTACACTCTACTAGCAGGTCACCCTTCTTCCATAAAGTTTGTCATGCAATTACAATTACAATTGATCATAAGAGTAAAATGATGTTCATGTTATTTTCTCCATCTAGAGCTAGGAAGTGTTAAAACTCTTGTTTTTTTCCAAGAGAACATTCTTAATGCCACACCAAGTTCCCTTTTGCAATAGTAATCCAAACCAAAAGCTCTGAGCATCAGGCAACTCAAGAAGCAGAAAGTTAAACAAGTCCAACTTGACTACTGATCACAAAAAATATTCTATAAGATATTGCATTCTTGATCAAAAACTAATACAGAGGTTGCTCTTAGGTGGTGAGTAAAAAGACGCAGAGGCTTTCAAACAGGATGGTTTTATTCCTTTGTTTTTAAATGCTCTTTCTACAGTAGTGGGACAGGAAGCAGCAGCAAAGAGGGAAGGAGAGAACAGTTTAGAATATACAGCACTTCCTTTTGGGTTGAGTTTCCGGAGGCTCGAGGGCAGCTAGGATAGCCTCATCAAACACATTCTTCAGACCTCTCTACAAGACAGAGGGGAGGAGAGAGAATAGCAGCCAGGTTAGAGGATTAGAAAGACGAGCAGATATAACAGCAGTCCGGATTAAATGGGCTGAATTCACAGAAGCAACGTACCTTCAGAAAAATAAGGGCCAGAAAGCTAGATCTTAAGCCCATTATCAGGACAGTAGACAGCTGAACAGAAACTTCCTACATAAAAAAGCTTAACTAAGCAAGAAAGCAATTTTTATGAAAATGTTGTACACTGACTCCTAAAATAATAGCATTTAGAAAAAACACTATTTTAATGAAAGTAATGCCAGAAGAAAAAAATGGATATGTAAACAAAACAGATGCACTGGATAAGCCTTGTAGAACTCTCCAGTATCTCCAATGAGAAGAATGGCACACACATTCTGGAACTAAATCAATTACGATTTCAGGCTTCTGTGAATTCAGCCCCTGAATAACTGAAGGACACAAACAGCAGACTAACAGGCATGCTACATGTTTCTAGATTCAATGACATATCTGGATGGGATTAATCAGGATTTAGAGCAAATCAGTTTCCCGGAACAAAATGGTTCAGACATTTAGAAAGAGTGTTAATTGTTCAACAGTACCACCTGGGAGAAGTTTAAGGAACAGACTCTAGAAACAGCATACGCTTCAGTTATTCAGTAATGTTATTAGAGCAAGTAACCACCACCCAAGTCATAGGAAAACAAAGAATGGGGTCCTAGAATGACTTTTAGCAAGCAGTCCAATGCTTTAAGATGTCTTCATGGATATCAGAGCATAAAGCATGGGGTGAAAATAAAGAATATTCTCAGATCTACAGGAATTAAGATGCAAAAACACACTTACACCTCAGGCAGAACTCCGACGTGACAGTGTGACTCAGTAGCACTGGTACCTTGGGCCCAGGTCTATAGACTCACCTAACCTCACCTAAATCTGAAGCCACAGGTTTACCACCCAAAGAGGTTTCACGTGTTCTTTACGTTAGTTTGATCCCAAGTAAAAATCTCCCATTAAGTCCCAGAACACAGCTCCAGTAACAAGCACCAGCCCCAGACTACCCCAGGCATTCCCACCCAACCCTGTACATATCCCAGAAGATGGGTACCCACACATCCCTTGAGATAGAAAATAAATCAGAAATAACATTAAGTACTTAAGAAGAAGCAAAGAGGTTAAAAAGTTTTCTTCTAGGACTTTTACAAAGTAGAAATGCTAAACAAAAGCAAAGTTCCTAGAAATTATTTCTACACATCTCAGAGCAAATTCTGGTAGTCAAATACAAAAGAAAAAGGGGACAATGGACAGGGAAATGCATTTTATAAGGGAAAAAAAGAGGATGACCATGAGAAACTAGGGCACCCCTTCATAAAAAGCAAATCCCTTCTTGCTTACTGACAAAAATAACCAATCCCCTATATAACAAAACTAATCTTTGCTTTACCTATACTATCTGATCATAAAAAGAGTTCAGTTTTAGAGGAACCAATAATGGAATCTGGAGTCCTAAAAGTTCTATCTCCCAAACACAACCAGACACCCCATTTTCTATCTTCTCTTTTGACTTCTCCAAACATCAAAATCTGGTAAGAAAAATATAGTTGCTAAGACCTTTTCAAATTCTTACTATCTGCCAAGTGACTTATTGTATAAACGTATTTACCTTGTAAAAAATCTTAAATGGAAGCATCTAATTCTTTAAACTTTACCAGTGACCTAGAATTGGGTCTACATGGTCTATTTGCCTCCATTTCCCCCAAAAGCAACCCATACTTGGAGGAGAAGGGTACAGAAGGATGCCTACCAGAGTTAGTTATAATCTGACACACGCGTTTCACATATATCCTTCACACACACACACACACACCCCTTCTGACTCTTCTGATGGTATCAAAACACAGAACCATCAGGCATTTTTTTAAAATCTCAGTCAGTGCTGTGGATAAGAGGATATAAAATCTTCTGAACTTTAAAATATCTGCTTTTACAACAGGACTGAACTGCCAAGGAAAACTGGGTCTGGGAGTATGATTTTAGACCTGAAGCCATCCTGCAGAATATACCCAGTTAAGCATAAAAATTTTATCTTTAAATATCCAACTTGGCACTGAGTTAGAGATTACTAAATTAAGTCTAGGCCACACATACTAAGCACCTAGTACCATGCATACTAGGTTAATTATACATGCCATTTGCCTTAGTATACATACAATCAAGAATACAATAGTGTTTTTTAAAAAAAAAAAAAAACTTAATAAAAAGAGCAATTACCTAAACAAGTAAGCATGATAAATGTAAGCATAGTTAATGTAATTATTGGAAACCTCTTTAGCTCTGCCCTATTTTTTTTTTAATTTTATTTATTTTTTATTTGATAGAGATCACACATAGGCAGAGAGGCAGACAGAGAGAGAGGAAGGGAAGCAGGCTCCCTGCCAAGCAGGGAGCCCAATGTGGGGCTCGATCCCAGGACTCTGAGATCATGACCTGAGCCAAAGGCAGAGGCTTTAACCCACTGAGCCACCCAGGCGCCCTAGCCCTGCCCTATTTTAACTAGACATGCTTGCTCAATGTTCAAACCTCAGAGCTCCAGTACCAATAGAATAAAATAGTTCTGTGCTGTTCTGTTCCCATAATGTTTTCTTTTGCCCCCAGAACAGTACTCAAAGGGAGAATCAGTCAGTAATACCATGAAGGTGGAAAAGATAAAACCACACAGGTCAGTTATAGCTCCCACTCGAAATATTCTAACACTGTTCCCTAACCTCAGAATCTGGTGTTTCCCATCAAACTAGAAGAGCCCAGTTAAATTATCCAGAAAGGGACAGGACAGAGAGGACCACATGGGGAAGGAATGTCTCTAAAAACACAAGCACTGATGCCCTTTTATAAAGCATGCTTGAGAAATAGCCAAGGGAGCTTTCTCTGACATGCGGGTCTCAATCATTATGACTAATTCCCGATGTCAGTTGAATTACCCCAGAAACTATAGCATCAGTGATCAGAATTGACAGGAAAAGATCAGATACATTTAGATAAAAATTTAAGTGTCGGGGGCGGGAGGGGAGTGGGGGGATCACTCACCTCCTCTCTTGCAAATGAGTGCTATCTGGAACCCACCCATAAAAAAATTTTAACACAATCCCTGACCACTACAAATGAGTCAGTACAATACGGGAGTTCACCAACACAAGAGTTTTACTCAGAGCTTAGTAATTTTCTCCACAAACACAGAACCTCTACCAAAAGAATACATACTATGAAGCTGGTCCTAGTCTTCCCCGCAGCTTTCTTGAGCACTGCAGGCCACTGTTAAAAATAGCCCCCAAACCCGAATACTCTTAAGAAACAACCCAACTGTAAGTAAACAAGGGGCTACTCTCTCCTCACCTGTGTGAGTGCAGAACACTCCACATACTTGACCGCCTTCAGGTCACGGGCCAGCTTTTCAGCAGTCTCTGGAGTGATAGGCTTCTGTTTGTTCTTGGCAAGTTTCTCAATCGTAGAGGGGTCATCTCGGAGATCAATTTGGGTCCCAACAAGCAAGAAAGGAGTCTTTGGACAATGGTGAGTTATCTCAGGAACCCACTAGAGAAAAGTATTTTTAAAAATATACCTGCATTAATCCACAAGCCTCTAAAGCTTTACCGAACAACTCAACAGAAGTTCTGTAACCACCTTTTTCAGTGCAAGAGTATCTGACCAACTCACCTTTTCCTTCACATTTTCAAATGAGGATGGAGAGACGACTGAAAAACAGACTAGAAATACATCTGTTTGTGGATAACTCAGCGGTCGTAATCTGTCATAATCCTCTTGCCCTGGAGAAAAAAAATTGGATAAATCAGCTACTGAATCTTGGCATCCTCACAGTATCAAAATCACAAGTCAGTCAACAGATTAAGCATGCAGCTAACAGCACGCTGACCGTTATTGAGAAAGCAACTTACTATTCTAATAAAATGTATGGCTTTTCTAATATAACCCTTGATGAACGTTCTTACTCAGCTAATTCAGTATTTCAATCCCTGAAAACAGCAATAAATCCATTGTGCTTTAGTTGTTTACCCTATTACCAGTTTGTAGTTTCCAATCTTTGTGTCCATCAGCAACCCAATGATAACGTAATAAAAACAGTAAGCTGGGACGCCTGGGTGGCTCAGTTGGTTAAGCAGCTGCCTTCGGCTCAGGTCATGATCCCAGCGTCCTGGGATCGAGTCCCACATCGGGCTCCTTGCTTGACAGGGAGCCTGCTTCTCCCTCTGCCTCTGCCTGCCACTCTGTCTGCCTGTACTCACTCTCGCTCCTCTCTCTCTGACAAATAAATAAATAAAATCTTTAAAAAAAAAAAACAAAAACAGTAAGCTGTTGCTACAGAAATGGTTAAAATAAATCCTACTCAAATCTGGTTAAGAAATAACCACAGTGAGGGGCGCCTGTGGGTTAAAGTGGGTTAAAGCCTCTGCCTTTGGCTCAAGTCATAATCTCAGGGTCCTGGAATCGAGCCCCACATCGGGGCTCTCTGCTCAACGGGGAGACTGCTTCCTCCTCTCTCTCTCTCTATCACTCTCTGCCTGCCTCTCTGCCTACTTGTGATCTCTCTGTCAAATAAGTAAATAAAATCTTTAAAAACAAATAAATAAAATGTTAAATAAATTAATTTGTTTCTTTCTTTTTTTTTTTTTTTTTAAGAAATAATCACAGTGAAACCATCTAAGGAGACAAAAATCTCAGCGAAACCGCACTGACACAATCCACTGCTCATCATGATTACCAAAGCATATGCACAGGCTTAGTTACTGTGTGCATTAACACCAGTATATGAAAATAAAACTACCTACAAAAAAATAACTTGGCAAGAATCAATGGATGCCACATCTGTGTGGGGATTATCCTAGGGAAAATAAGAATATTTGTATGGTCTTAAAGACTGCCAATAAACCTGCAAGGGGAAGAATGGCACTATACTGCCAGGAAACTGGATATGACCTTGACTTACCATCATCAGTTGAGTGGCAGATGAATATCGTGTGCCCCTAGATTTATATCCTGAGAAAGACACATCCCCAATGTACTATTTCATACATAATCTGAACCTAATCTGAGAAAACACAGACCAAATCCAACGGGAGGATAGGGAGAAGACCTGCCTGTATTCTACAAAAATAATGTCATGAAAGACCAAAAAAAGGCTGAAGAACCGATCCAAATTAAGAGACTAAAAAGACAGGACAACTAAATGCTATACATGATCCTGTACTGAAAGCAGAAAATACTGGGCTTGGCTCAACTGACAAAGCTAGAACAGAGACAGAGATGTTAGATTCAAGTTCTGTATCAATGTTAAATTTCCGTAAGTTGTTTATTATTACACAAGAATGTCTCCATTCTTAGGAAATACATATTTATTCAAGACTAAATGGCTATGTGATCAACTCACTCTCAAACAGCTCAGGGAAAAACAATTCATGTGCATATTACATTGAAATAGAATAATAAAGCAAATAAGGCAAAATGTAAATTGGTAAATCTGGTTAAACGGTGTATGGAGGCTCCTGGTACAATTCTCCCAACTGTTCTGTAGACCTGAAAATTATTTCCAGATAAAAAGTTTTTAAAAATATCTATACACATTTCTAAAACCATGAGGGGAGGGGAGGAGTTGCCAGGACAGGGTTTAACACTTCAATTTCGAAAATAAACTATAGCAATCCTATGTTTTAAAAGAATAGTTAAGTACTTAGTGCTACTCAACTGTACACTTAAAAACAGTTAAAATGGGGCACCCAGGTGGCTCAGTGGGTTAAAGCCTCTGCCTTCAGCTCAGGTCATGATCCCAGAGTCCTGGGATTGAGCCCCACATGAGGCGCTCTTGCTCAGCAGGGAGCCTGTTTCCCTTCCTTTCTCTCTCTCTGCCGACTTGTGATCTCTGTCTGTCAAATAAATAAAATCTTAAAAAAAAAAAAAAAAGTTAAAATGACAAATTCTACATTGTATCTATTTTACCACAATAAAGAACTTTTACAGGGGAGGAAAAAGGAGAGTTAAATATTTTGTATGCCAGTGAAATTTTTTTTTCCAGCATTGAGAGAAAATACAAGAATTGAGGATAGCTATCAAAACATAATAATTAAAGACATCACTGTTACTGCCACTTGGAATGAGCAATACATTGTGAGCAGACAAAAACGGTATCTACCTTCAGGACAATACAGAGATTAAAATACAGATTAAACGAAAAGGGAAAAAGGAAGGAGGTTACAAAAAATAAAAATAAAAATAAAAATGGTCATCACCACCTCTCGTACTGATTGCATACTTACTCTAACAATATGATAGGGTCAGAGTCAAAGGCTTTAAAGGTATGCTCTTAGAAGTGTAACTTTCACTTCTTAAAATTACCATGCAGAATGTATTATTACAGACATGGAAGAGATTTAAGAAAAGAATGGGCTTAAAGAAAACAAAATCAGCCAAGCTCCTTAATTCTCTCAATCTGAACAGCCTGAGCTCTAACACTGGCTGGAAATTTGACACATTGCCTGTCAAAGCTCCAATAAAACAAAACAAAAAATAAATTTAAAAAATAAGAAGGACATGGGGCACTGGGTGGCTCAGTGGGTTAAGCCTCTGCCTTCGGCTCAGGTCATGATCTCAGGGTCCTGGGACTGAGCCCCACATCGAGATCTCTGCTCAGCGGGGAGCCTGCTTCCTCCTCTCTCTCTGCCTGCCTCTCTGCCTACTTGTGATCTCTCTCTCTCTGTCAAATAAATAAACAAAATCTTTTTTAAAAATAAATAAATAAATAAGAAGGACACCTGGGTGGCTCAGTCCGTTAAGCGGCTGCCTTCAGCTCAAGTCATGATCTCAGAGTCCTGGGATCCAGCCCTGCATTGGGCTCCCTGCTCAGCGGGGAGTCTGCTTCTCCCTCTGCCCCTCCCCCTGCTCATGTGTTCTCTCTCTCTCTCTCAAATAAATAAAAATAAAATCTTTTTAAAAAATAAGTGAATACGGTGTCTAGGTGGTTCAGTCGGGTAAGCGGCTGCCTTTAGCTGAGGTCATGATCTCAGAGTCCTGGAATCAAGCCCTTCATCCAGCTCCCTGCTCAGCAAAAAGCCTGCTTCTCCTTGTCCCTTCTGCCTGCAGCTCTGCCTACTTGAGTGCTCTCTCTCTAATAAGGAAAAAAAATCTTAAGAAAAAGTAAATAAAAAATTAAAAATAAGAAGACAGAACTAACCAACCCTTATTTTTACAAAAATTAGTACACTCACACAACCTTTTCTTAGCTTTATTCTCTATTCAAATGGAATGAATGTACTTCAAAAAAATTAAGCCTGACACAGACTAGAAAATGGCTTCATTTCTAGTCATTCGGTCACTGCAATCAACCCATGTTAGTGCACATCAAAAACAGATCCAACTCTATATTCCTGAGCACCAGTAAGAGCATCTAAATGAATGTCCAATGTGTTACATGCAATGAACCTTCTACTCAGATGAAGACAGAAAACAAATAGCCGTTCTTTTTTTAATACTATGTCCAAAGCAGTATTGGTCCAGTCATACATTTGTGAAAAACAAACCCCCAAAGCTATAAATATCTTTCTTTTCCTTTCCCAAGAAGAAAGAAATCAGAAAGGAAATTGTTCAATAAATAGGATGCAGGCTACCTTACCTCTAGTTCTGCTTCAAGGACTACATTTAAGGAAGAATGAATGCAGTCCCGTAAGATGAGCAAGATTCTTCATTATCCAAGCATTATTTCTCCAAGTAAAATGTATCCTCTAAGAATGTCACAAATAGCTATTACTCACTTGATAGCGTTAATGTCATCACTGAGCATCCTTTACAGTAAACAACATGATCAAGAAAATTTCACTCTACGTGCAAGTCAGGTTTTGACCACAAGTCTTAAATTATACCTACTCTAACAGCACATAAGCTCACTGCTCAACTTCCAACATTTGCCAAAAAGCAGGGATACATCTCATGGGTTGCTGACCTTTCCCTTACTTAGAATCTCGTATTTAAAACTGAAATTCAAGAGGAACTAAGTCGTTTGAACGGAGGACTCCAGCCCATATAGTCTGAAAGAATCTCATGGCATGAAAAATAAATTTACTGCCAAAAGCCACATTTTTAGATATTTCCAATAGGGTACTGTAAATACAAAAAGAAAACAAATTAAGCATTTCACAGTATTTACCACTACAGACTCAAACCTAATCATTTTTTTCTACAACCAATCATTCAAAATTCAATGGCACCTAGTGATCCTGCTTCCGATGTGACATGCATGTTTCTTTCTGTTTCAGAAAGAAATTTTGCTGTAAAGGACATTATAGGCACTGACTATAGATTAAAATTTAAAATATTACATATAATGTTGTATTTCCTGAATTTGAGAGGAATACTGTAACAGAATATCCTTGCTCTTAAGAAATTCATACACTGGGGGCGCCTGGGTGGCTCAGTGGGTTAAGCCGCTGCCTTCGGCTCAGGTCATGATCTCAGGGTTCTGGGATCGAGTCCCGCATCAGGCTCTCTGCTCAGCAGGGAGCCTGCTTCCTTCTCTCTCTCTGCCTGCCTCTCCATCTACTTGTGATTTCTCTCTGTCAAATACATACATAAAACCTTTAAAAAAAAAAAAAAAGAAATACATACACTGAAGCATTAAAAAGCAAAAGGGCATGATGTATGCAACTTACTTTCAAATGGTTAAGAAATTAAACAACATGCATACAGAGCAAGAGAAAGTCTATCATTAAGAACCAGTAAATCTGGTAAGGAGTTCTTTGTACTAGCAACTTTTCTTCAAATCTGAAATTGAATCAGGACAGAAACTGACAAAAAAGGGGCACCTGGGGGGCTCAGTTGGTTTAGGGTCTGACTCCTGATCTCAGCTCAGGTCCTGATCTCAGGATGGTAAATTCAAACCCCACATGGGTTTTATGCTAGGTGTGAAGTCCACTTTAAAAAAAAAAAAAAAAAAGACAAAAAGGAATGTGTGTCAAAATGTAAAAATGTCTGACCCAGAAAAGGTCTTAATATAAAATACTGTGAACAGATCCCAAACATTAACAAAAGAAACTAAACTGTGGTGTGATCTGCCATAAAGAAGACTACCATGTCACTACCAGGACTATGACACACAAGTACAACCTTGAGAGACATCACCATGTTGTTTTAAGAGGAAAGGGAAGGTGGGGGGGGGGGGGGGTAATAATATCCCCTTTCCCTAAGAATAAATACAAGCGTATAGGAAGAGCTCTGTTTAGGATATACACTAAGACATCTCTGAATACAGATGCTTTTTCATTATTTTATTTATCTACATTTTTATTATTTTTCCCTATAAGTAAAACCCACATCTTTGTAATAAAGAATAACATTTAAAAGTCTGACACAGGAAGGAACTGACAGTGAAGCAATGATTATAAACAATACAACAATTACAGAACAACTTAACATGATAAACATGTTAAGTAAAAAAAAAAAAAAGCTAAATACAGAAGGAAATACACAATAGTACAACATGTGAAGGGGAAAAAAGAAGAAAAGAGCTGTGGGGGGAATCTCATGAACAAAAATTTACTGTTGTGACCACAGAGACAGAAATAAAAGCTGTGACAGAGACAGCCCTGTGATCCCTTTTTTTTTTTTTTTTTTTTTTTTTTTAAAGTAGGCTCTAGGGACACGTGGGTGGCTCAGTCAGTTAAGTGTCTGCCTTTGGCTCAGGTCATGATCCCAGGGTGCTAGGAATGAGTCCTGCATCAGGACCCCTGCTTGGTGGGAAATCTGCTTCCTCTGCCAGCTACTCCCCTGGTTGCTCAGTCTTAATCTTTCTCTCACTCTCTCTGATAAATAAATAAATAAAATCTTTTTTTAAAATGTTTTACAAAATAGGGGACGCCTGGATGGCTTAGTTGGTTAGGTGTCTGCCTTCAGCTCAAGTCACAATCTCCAGGTCCTGGGATCAAGTCCTATGCAGAGCTCCCTGCCCAACAGGGAGTCTGCTTCTCTCTCTTTCTCTCTCCCTCTGCCCCTCTTCCCTGCTCATTCTCTCTCTCTCTCAAAAAAATAAAAATAATTAAAAATGAATGAATGAATGAATGAATGAATACATAAATAAAATAAAAATTAAAAAATAAGTAGGCTCTACCCCCAATCTGGGGCTTAAACTACCTTGAGGCTTAAATGACCCTGAGATCAAGAGTCGCATGCTTCACTGAGTGACCCAGCCAGGTGTTTCCACCAATCTCTGATCTTCAATGGTATTAGATGTATCGATAAGAGTTGCAGCCAGAACCTCCTAAACCCCTTATACATAAGCCATTAGCTTGGTTTAGAGACTGTATGAGAAGTACAGTCCTCCCTTGTCCGTTTTTGTTTCACACTTCAAAAAAAAAAAAGACAGAGAATTGTAGCCAGAGGTGAGACAGGAATGCTATAAAAAGAATTCAGAACAAAATTACAAAAAGTCAGCAGATTAAACGCAAATAGTCCAAGGCCATCTCAATGGGGATGAAAGCTTTAGCAGAAAAAAAAACGGAGTTAATGGCATGACTTGAACCAGGGACAGGGACTCTGAAATTAAGGCCTCTGCAGAAGATACAAGTCTCCCCTTAAGTCTATCAAAGACAGAGAGTCACTATGGATGCCTACTGCCCCAATTCTCCAATGTTTGTCAAACCCCCCAACTTGCTGGGCTAGTAAAATCATTTCCTTAATGTTTTTTAACACCCAGAAAGATTCAGAATCTAACAGATGAAATAAATCAAATACTATTGTTAATTTTTCATTACATTTAGGAATAATCTATCCTTATTTAGCACACCGTGCCTATAATATTTATAATAATCTGCCACATTAAAGAACATGATAGATTTGTTCTCTGATTCCAATTTAAAATGTGTAACTGATCTTAACCTTGGAACTTTTTTGTTGAAAAGCGTTAAGAATTTTATAAAGGTTATAAAAATACTGTTTGTGATAAATTAAAACATAAACAGAGGAAATCTAAGTTATCAGGCTAATTGAAGCTTTGTATATAAAAGCCTGGGGTTGCTTCACTTGTCAGGTCAAGCAAATTGAATTGATTAAAACAGAAAACTGAATATATTAAATTTAAAAATGCAGATTAAAGTACCAGAAGATATTTAACACAGTTGTAAATGAGGTTGACTGGGATTAAAGTCTTGTCAACATAAGTTAAATAAACCAGTATTAATCAAGGGACCCTTGGCCACCTTGAGAATGATTTATTCGTAAAAGTGACTATTTTAATTTAAAAAATTTATTAAGTTATACAACTAAATTTAAAGCTTTACCCACTCCAAAACTAAATATTAAAGAGAAATAAAATATGTCCATACAAAGATTTGTGTACAAATGTACACAGCACCACTATTCACACACTTAGAAACTGGAACCCAAACATCCATCAACTTGTAGAGAGAGAACCAAATTGTGCTATAGTCACAATATGGACTACTACTCAGCAATTAGGAAAAACTACTGATACATACAAATAGATCAATCTCAAAACCATGATGCTAAGTAAAAGAAACCAAGCACAAAAGACTACTAGGTTCCATTTATATGAAATTCTAAAAAAGCAAAACCACAATGACAGAAAGCAAAGCTGTGGCTGCCTGGGAAAGAACACAAGAAAATTTTTTAGGTGACAGACCTTGATAATGGTGGAGGTTACATGACTATATAGTCAGTAAAACTCAAACTGACACATAAAATGACTGAATTCTATTGTATTATACTTCACTTCAGCTAAAAAGCAAAATACTGATTAAATACTGATTTGAAATTTTAAAATAAAATATAAAATTAATTTTCAACCCCAAGAGGCCATAAGTTATCTTTTTTCTGCATACAGATTGCCTCCGAGGGCACACACAAACACAGAAAAATCCCTCACCTATAATGAAGTACAGGTCATTGTTTTTTCTATTTTCCAAGTTTCCTCCCGTACACCATTACTCTTGTAAATTTTAATTCATGAACATTTCAGGGCCTAAACCAACATTAGAAAGCCACTGATCTCTAAAATGAACTGCTTACCACTGTCCCACTGTCTCTCCATTTCACCCTCCCAATTAAATCTAGACAGTCCCTAAAGGTGAGCAGTACACCACACTCCATCAGGGCAGTATGGCAGCTGGCAGAGAGGGAGAGGAGCACACATAAGATGTGAAGCACTTAGAATTCCTAAATATGAAAAGATTACCTTTCTGAAATTTTCCTTTGGCTAATTAAGCTGATAATAACCGAGACTACAGAGAGAAGTCAGAAATTAAGCTGTGCAGCCACTGTTAAAAACAACGAGGAAATAACACTGAGAAACTGGGTATACTTAAGGAAGAAAGCAATTTATTCCTTCAATTTCAAAAACTGACCTCAAAGGTCAATAATATGAGCTAGGTACTGGTTCATGTTCAAAGCAGTTTCAGATACAGTTAAAATAACAAACTATCTAAGAAGCTATCCGCACATGTACTTTATTTCACCCTACTTTATTTCCTTCCACACCATGCACCCAAGGAACTCCAAACTCCTATTGTGATTCCAGCTCTGGGACTGCCTCCTGAGTCAAGTATCGGCCATCACGATATCCAATCCTACTAAAGTATTAACAAAAGGCAAGTGGTTTACTAATATGCTAGTTTCCCAAAATGTCCACAAAAAAAAGACAGACAACCAGCAACTGTTAATACTTATAGACTAAAACATAAAAGATACCAAGTTTTCACCTGCAGTATCAAAAAGTCCAAGAGTATATGGCTCTCCACCAATCATAACTGTGACTGCATAGTTGTCAAAAACCTAAAAACACAAAAATACAACATCATTAGTATGCAAGGGGATGGTCAAATTGGGATAGAACAACTCTTAAGTAAAGGCAATATTTCCTTCCTAAGACTTAAACCTCTCTTAGCCCAAATGGTTCTTATATAGCAAACCTTGCCAACTAAACCCTTGCATGAACTAAATGATTCTTGGGAAAAAGGGACAGGGAATGTACTCTGGGAGGTCTGCTCTACCCCAGCAGCCTGGATTAAAAGCCACAGAAAAGCTAGAGGTGTCACAGAAGCAGAGTCCCGAGCTACCCAAAACAATCCTCTTCAAGTTTAAAACTTTGAGACAGTAAGCTTACAGTTTACCTTAATGCTCAATCTGATTTCTAAGAAATTAATTCTTCACAGACCATTTCATTTTAATCTACAATTTAAATATCCTAGATCCATGAAAATCTTCTTCCTTTCAGGGTTCAAGACAAGAAGCGCCTTGTTACAAACAAGCCCATCAGAAAGAAATTAAGGTTCCCTCAAGTCAAGGAAAGTGTCCAAGAAAAGGCTGGCAGATTATTTGTTGAGATTTCATGAATAAAACTTATGTTACTGAATACAAACCACATGACTGAAGAGACCTTCTGTGACTAGATGCTTTTATTTTCGAATACTCTAAAACCCATGACAAACTCTGTATATACTAATATTGGTTGTGCTAAATTATTCGTGAAAATGGGAGGTAATGGTGCTAAATGAAAAAAGACCCAACGATAATTCATGGATTTTTCCGAACTGACAAATGAAAAGCAATCTTTCCAACTAGAAGGATGTTATATTTTCAGATCAGCCCTGCTTCATCTAACTCTAACTTTCTGGTTCAAGCTTTAATGGATTGTTTGTAAACAAGAGTGAAAGCAAGGGCACCGGGCAGGTGGTAGTTAAAGGAAAGTCAGTTCTTGATAACAAGAACAAGAAAGAGGCACCTGAGTGGCTCCATCAGTTAAGTGTCTGCCTTTAGCTCAGGTCATAATCCCTGGGTCCTGGGATGGAACCCTTCGGCCTACTCCCTGCTCAGCAGGGAGTCTGCTTCTCCCTCTCCCCCTCTGCCCCTGCTCATGCTCTCTCTCTTGCTTATCTCAAATAAATAAATATTTAATAAAAAAAAAACAAGGAAAATTATAATGAATGTGGTTAAGCTCTCAACCATATAGATTATTTTTTAAGTCATACCTAACCCGTCTTTCAGATACCCACATACAAACACATGTATGAAACACCTGCTAGACCCCTTAAACAGAACACCTCATGACAGAAATCATAACACAGACTCAGAAATCATGTTTACAAGAAAATAATTTTAAAGGAGACTGAAACGCCAAAATTCCAATAGCTGACCTCACTCTGAAACAAGATTCCTGTATCTCTAAAAATCCCCTACAAGTCCCTCTTAACCTCAGAACTTTCCACTTACCATGTCCCAGTCACAAATGGGTCAATCCCAAAATATGAGCGTATATTTAATTATACCTCAAATTCTCCCCCTCCAAGAAACTTAACCTTTCTGCTTCCTACAGCCTTGGCCTACTCACTTTTTCTGCTTCGGGATATTATAAACTGTCAATTCTAATTAAACAAAATCACCAAGCCTTTAACCTGTATTCATTCTCTTAACAATGTCCATGTCTCTTAAGATTAACCTGAAGTATTCAGACATTTTCTTCCTTTTTACATCCAAACAATACTAATTTCATATTAATCATATATAGGTTCTTCATAACCCCTAAAATAACTCACTTAACATAGGTGCTTACTGAAAGCCAGGCCAACCCTAGCTCAGCGTGCATACTGAAGGAACGCCTGTGTTTAACAACATTATACCACTGGATTGGGTCACCCAACCTGGAACAAACAGTGGATCCTTCCAAACACATTCCTTCAAAAGTCAGTGTCACTCCAAAGAACTCTTCTCTTTCACTTCGTTGTCTTTGTTATTCCCATTTTCCCCCTACTCTTCTAAGGAGCTGATAAAAAGCATTTGTGGGGGGCACCTGGGTGGCTCTGTGGGTTAAGCCTCTGCCTTCGGCTCAAGTCACGATCTCAGGGTCCTAGAATCGAGACCCGCATCAGGCTCTCTGCTCAGCGGGGAGCCTGCTTCCCCCACCTCTCTCTCTGCCTGCCTCTCTGCCTACTTGTGATCTCTGTCTGTCGAATAAATGGATAAAATCTTTAAAAAAAAAAAAAGAAAGAGGGGCGCCTGGGTGGCTCAGTGGGTTAAGCCACTGCCTTCGGCTCAGGTCATGATCTCAGGGTCCTGGGATCGAGTCCTGCATCCAGCTCTCTGCTCAGCAGGGAGCCTGCTTCCCTCTCTCTCTCTCTGCCTGCCTCTCTGTCTCCTATGGTCTCTCTCTGTCAAATAAATAAATAAAAATCTTTAAAAAAAAAAAAAAAAAGAAAAAAAAAAAAGAAAGAAAGAAAGAAAGAAAAAAAGCATAGCATTTGTGGGAGAGAATGCCCAAAGGCTTCTGCTAGTGTTCTCCTAACAAAAACAGTTCTCTGCCCTTTAAAAGCAATTTGGAGCTCCATTTACTGCTAAGACAACAGCTCCATGAGATCCTCTTCTACCCCCTACAGAAAATAAACGGAGACACATACTACTTTCTCTGAAGTTACAAGACCCCAAAAAGCATCCTAGACCTCCAAGCACTGATTCCTCACTGGCCAAGTTATCCACCCCCCTCCCCCAAAGTCATCTCATTCCAAGACACTGAGCATACTTCTCCAAACTGAGACCATCACTCTTTGAAGAATCTTGTCTATTGGAGTTTGGTCTCCCAGCACTTCTTGCAAACCCTTGTTATCACCCCTCTGACTCTTTACTGATTTTTCAGCTGTTAATTTTAAAGTGAATATAATTTACCCATGACAGATCTTTAAAAAGAGGACACAAAGGCAGACAAAAGAAAAATTTCAGTACACAGAGTTTTCAAAAGATCCAAACAGAAAACATTTCACTAGCAAATGGAAGCCTTTATACTTACAGTCGGTACATACTCAGATGGAAATTTGTTTGTTGTGTAGGATATCAGGAGACATGTTTTACCAACGGCACCATCACCCACAACAACACACTTAATTGTCTGCATTGCTGAAACAGTTTTGTATCCACTTAAAATACTTCAAAATTCAGTGATGACCTACAAAAAGATGAAGGACATTTGTTTCATTTGTAGTGATATATTTATTTTTATTTCTTCTACTAGCAAAAGATTCATTCAGAGCAAGAACAGAACTAGCACCCCAACTACTGTGGCTGAAAGAACCTTAAAGGAAAAATTGTGACTAGTTTAAAGTCATAATAACAAATTAGAGTCAATTTTCTTAAGTTTCTGATCCCTGTTGTTTTCAACGTCTTTAAAAGTCCAAAGTAGTGTAAGGGGCAGCATATTTATTTCTATAATGAAAGAGAAGGAAGCATCTGTGTAATTCAGTTAAGTGTCCCACTCCTGATTTTGGCTCAGGTCATGATCTCAAGAACTTATGAGATCAAGCCCTGTGCTCTGCACTGGGTGTGGAGCCTGCATGGGCTTCTCTCTCTCCCTCCCTCTCTCTGCCCCTCCCCCATTGCCAATGTGCTCTCTCTAATAACAAAATTTAAAAAAAAAAAAAAAAAGAAAGAGAAGAGGCCATTTCAGAATGAATCCCATGTAGTGTGCCACATGACTGTGTGAAACTCTTCCTTCAGTTGTGTGTACATGTGCACGCATATATTTGTCCTAGACTGCAATACAGAAGTCACTGATTTAAAGGCTGGTCCATTTATCCACTCTTAGAGCTACAGTTAGTTACTCAGGCTGTAACCCACAGGCTACAGAGCACCACCACCAACCCCTTGTAACAGAGGAACTGGAAAAAGATCAGGGTGATCCCTGGTCTCAGCAGCTGTTTTGACACCAGGTTGCCTAGTTACTAACTCAATATTCATGGCACGAAGAGGCCAAAACCCACACATTTATAATAAAGAGATCACTCTAAAGCACACTGACTTATGAACAGATAAAATTAAGTTTACCTTACTATAGTTCTCCACTCTAAGAAGCTACTGATTACAAATGCACTGAAGATTTATTATATTTCATCAGTTCATAGATGCTTGCTTTCACATTTAAACATCTCTAAAATCAGGTGCCTGACTCAGTTGGTTAAGCATCTACCTTCTCCTCAGGTCATGATCCCAGGATCCTGGGATGGAGCCCCACACTGGGCTCCCTGCTCTGAGGGGAGTCTGCTTCTCCCTCTCCCTCAGCCCATCCCCCCAACTTGGGCTCCCCCATAAATAAAATCTCTTATAAATAAACAAACATCTCTAAAATCAGAACATGTCTTTACTGAAGGATTCTTAAAATCATTACCAGTCATCCCCCTCTCCACATTCTGACATCTAAGAAATCAGGATAAATGGCATCTTAAAGCTAACGAAAAAAAAAATTTTTTTAAGACTTATTTATCTTAGAGAGAAAAAGCATGCACGCAGGGGAGGGGCAGAAGAAGGGGGAGAATCCTCAAAGCAGGCTCCCCACTGAGCATGATGCCCAACATGGGGCTCAATCCCAGGACCCTGAGATCATGACCTGAGCTGAAACCAAGGCCAGCCACCCACCAAGCCATCAATGAAAACTTTAAAATTTTTCTGGGAGAATAAAAAAGAAACATCATGCCCTGTATTCCTACATTTTAAGATAAAGTCCTAGTTCAATTACAATCCTGAAGGGGTTGCCAAAACCACCACCTTACTAAACATAAAAATGTCAGAACCACCTAACTGGGCTGACTGCCATGCCTACTTTGTCCTACAGTATCCATCACAACTCTTAATCATGATGAGTTACAAATTGTTAACATCTCTGTAGATACAGTAGGAGTAACTTACAGGAAATATACACTCTCCCATTCCTCATCAAAATCATCCTGATTGTATTTCTCTTTATTTAACCTCCTTTTATCTTGTTCTTTCCCTTCTGCTTATAATGCACTGAAGAAGCACTCATACTAATATAATATTAAAGGTTAAAGATCTTAAACCCTAAACTAAATCAAAATTATTTATCAAAATAATTTAGAACACCGAGTACAAATTATAGAGAATTACTCCTAAAGAATGTCTTTTACATAATAATAAAGAAGAGAAAAGAATAGCTGTCTTCTCACGCTCCTCAATCTACTGCTGAAAAAAAGCGTAATGTTCTGGTTAAAAAAAAATAATAATAAGGTCTTCAGTAGAATTTCTTTTCAATTCACAGTGAAGAAAAGAAAGGTAAGCAGAGAACTCTGATCATTCTACAGAATATTTTCCAGGTGCCTATAAATCTATTTCAAGTTCAGTCCTTCTATCTTCTATTTCTCCTGATTATTGTTACCAGGTGATTTTTTTATGTAGAGTTTAATCAACAATACTGGGCAGAAAGTAATCATCGACCACTGTGGCAGAGACTGCTAGCGGTCTCCCAGTTCTTCCTTTCTTCTTTAGTAACAGAATTTTCACTTAAGCATGTGGTCCCCAATAAAGAGAGACTACATTTCCTAAATTCCTTTGCAGCTGGATGTGACCACTGTGATTAAGGGGAGTGGAAATTACAGATGAAACAACCTTCAAGAGTCGCCTTAATAGCAAAGGGAACAGTCTCCCTGCTCCAGCCTGTAGGCTGGAATGCAGACGTGATGACGAGAGCTGACGCAGTCATACTGAACCACAAGACACAAATTACATGTTAAGGATGAGTAACATAATAGGAAGGGCCAGCCCTGGACCGCCTCCAGGACTCTTAAAGAAGAAAGAAAGAAATTTCTCTTCCATTAAGTCCCTAGTATTTTGGATTTCTCTGTTACAACAGCAGAATTGATATCCTAATTACTATCTTTCACAGACTCTAAGAAGCCAATGATTTTTAAATATATCCTAAATTTAGAAGTGTTAAATGCAGAAGAAAACTGTATTAGCATCACAGAAATTCTAGTAAATTACAGTAAAACTGACCACTTTTGAGGGCTCTTTCAAAAACATCTAAGGTAAATGCTTCTTCTAAAATTTTAATCATGGTTGAAATCAAATTGTCATCCCTACCTATGAAGCTCCTTATTTTCATTCTGTATACCATACTAACAAGAAAACACAAAATCAACAGGCCACTTATAAGCTTCAAAATTCTAATGGGGGGAAAAGCCACCGTTTCTTGAAATTTTTCTAAGATTCCCTAGGGAATAAGAAAGCCGACACTGGGGGCGCCTGGGTGGCTCAGTGGGTTAAGCCTCTGCCTTCGGCTCAGGTCATGATCCCAGGGTCCTGGGATCGAGCCCCACATCGGGCTCTCTGCTTCGAAGGGAGCCTGCTTCCTCCTCTCTCTCTGCCTGCCTCTCTGTCTACTTGTGAGCTCTGTCAAATAAATAAAATCTTTAAAAAAAAAAAAAAAGAAAGAAAGAAAGCCGACACTGAGAACAAGAAGTTCCCATGATCAGAACTATGAATATGACTGCCTCATGTGCTAAAATCACAACTACCACAAGCTCTGATGGACAAGGCTGGAGCTAGTCTAAAACACTCCAGAGAAGTGCTTTCATTCATAACTGTATTTAAAAAGAATAATTTACATCAGATTCACACTGAATTCCCTTTTTTATATATTAAAAATATATTTGGAAATTCCACCAAAATTAGCAGTCTTCAGCAGCCCATCACAAACAGCAGTCTTAGAATACCGGTTCTGTCTGTGCAAACTTTAAACATAGTATCTCTCTCTGACACCAGTGAAGAATAAGAATATGTTAATGAGATCACTCTTGGGGTGTCTGGGTGGCTCAGTTGGTTAAGTGCCCACCTCCTTGGTTTCTGCTCAGGCCACGATCCCATGGATTGTGAGATCCAGCTCTGAGTCAGGATCCGTGCTCCACTGGGAGTCCACTTGGAAGATTCTCTCCTTCTGCCCCTTCCACCACTCTCTTTCTCTCTCTCTCTCTCTCTCTCAAATAAATTAATCTTTAAAAAGAGAGGGGAAATCATTCTGGCCACCAGGAAACTTCCAACTGTGAAGTAAAACATATGGATACAACACAATTTGTACTAGAAGAAATCTACAATCTAAGTTTGGGAACAAAGGTAACACTATTTCAAATGGGCTCATAATCTTTCAGCATTTTTTTTTTTAAATTAGGTTCTACTCCCAGCATACACAGGTCTTGAACTCATGACCCAGAGATCAAGACTCAACCCTAGATAAAGAGTCAAGACACAAAACCAACTGAGTCACCCAGGTGTCTCTCCTCTCTGTATTCTTAAGCACAAATTCATTAAAACTAAATGACAAACTTTCTGAGGGCAATCTTTAAGGTTTTCCAATGGAAGGTAATAGATTGTGTAACGGGGATGTGTTCTGAATTAGTCTGGCTAGATCACTGAACAAACATTACTATTTTCAGAACTTTCAGAAGTCTGTATCTTTTCCTGTACCAGAAGAATAAACAGCCCCCCAAGTCACCTGGGTCCTTCTTTGTGCGTCCTGCCTAAAAAGCTGGAAAAGAATATCCAAAGTACATGAACTTCATTTATAAGTAACAGTAATGTTCTTAACTTTGAAGTCAGGAAAACTGGGTTTTGTGTTTTTTGTTTTTTAAAGATTTTATTTAATTATTTGACAGACAGAGATCACAAGTAGGCAGAGAGGCAGGCAGAGAGAGAGGGGAGGAAGCAGGCTCCCTGCGGAGCAGAGAGCCCGATGCGGGGCTCTATCCCAGGACCGTGGGATCATGACCTGAGCCGAAGGCAGAGCTTTAACCCACTGAGCCACCCAGGCGCCCCAGGAAAACTGGGCTTTAATCTCTGCTCAGCACTTACTAGTGACCTGGGCAAGGGTCTTAACCTCTTTTTGCCTAAGTGTTTTCATTTGTAAAACAGAACTAATTACATCAACACCCTGCACGGCTGTTACAAAGATTAAATAAAAAGACCTCACAGCTCATAGCACATATCCAATATACAAAAATTCATCTACCAAGTGTGCTAGTTAAAATCGATCCTATTTCACATCATATTTTCATCCTGTGGGTCAAAACTTAAACTGGTGGGTTATTACCGAATCAAAACTTTTCACAGTTTGCACATAATAGGTATACCAAAAATGTAAGTTAAAATGAACCAAATATATTTGCTATTTAGCTAATGACGCACACACAAAAATAAATGAAACAAGAAATCCACCCAAATATTTCTTCCCCTGAAGACTTCTGAACTTTTCTTTTGTTATTTCCTGTAACTTATTTCTGTATTTTACAGAGTAGTTCCTAAAAATAAGTTACCTAACAGGTGTTAACAAAATAATTTATTATGAAAATACAGCCAATCACTACTGTTAAATGACTAATTATTTAAATGTTTTTAGTCTACAAATCATCACTACCTACATGTTTGAATTCAGCCTCTAAATCAGTAATTCCAAAATTATCAGACCACCAGAATTACCTGGAATGGGTTTATTAACAATTCAGATTCCTAGATCCTCACCCCAAATCTTAAATCAGAACTCAACACTCCTGGGGCACCAGGGTGGTTCAGTGGGTTAAAGCCTCTGCCTTCAGCTCAGGTCATAATCCCAGGGTCTTGGGATGGAGCCCCCTGCATTGGGCTCTATGCTCAGCAGGGAGCATGCTTCCTCCTCTCTCTGCCTGCCACTCCGCCTACTTGTGATCTCTGTCAAATAAATAAATAAAATCTTTAAAAAAGAAAAAAAAAAAACTCACACTCCCTACATAATCCTAATGTACAATGAAGCTTGAGAACTACTACTTCACATGATAGCAAGACAAGGAATACCAGCAACATGAGAATCTAAGCTAAGTACCAGCATTTTAGATCATCTAGAAGTGAACTTCTAAAAGTAGAATCAAAATTACCTACATGAATTAGGGGTATCAACAAGGCATTTTACATATTTAGTAAGGAAAAACTCATGTTAGATACTGAGAGCGCATGAATCAAGATACTTCAGAGCTGCTTCAATTACTGGCTTAACCTAATAGTGTTCTCAACTAATAATAATAGGAGCAAATACTTAAATAGTTCTTACTATGTGCTATATACTGTTCTAAACATATTACACACTTTTGTACATTTCATCCTCCCAGCAACCCTACATGGTATGTGCTATACTATCCCCATTTTGCAGGTAAGAAAAGTGTGAAGCTCAGTAAAGTTAAGTCGGCCAAGATTACTCAACCAGTTAATGGCAGAACTGGAATTTAAATCCAAGTGGTATGACTGCCAAGCCCCTGCTCTAAAACACTATACTAGTCACTACCTCTCCTGAGAAGTGACAGTGATTAAAACAAACATGATTACTGCAAATGGAGTGGCAAGTATATACCTATATATATATATATATGTATATATATATATAGGTGCAGCACTGGGAAGAGGAAGAGAGAGGAGGAAGCAACAAACAGAAGCTAAGTTCATTTCCTATTTATTTCTTCACCCTGTAGACAACTACTAGTTTTTATTGGGAGACGAGAACAGGAATTAGTAAGACAGGGTTTGCTCTTCCCCTTTCTATATTCCCATAAATCTTCCATTTCTTTGTCTTCCTGACCTAAACTCAGCAATTTGTCAGAAACTGGTTTTGGGTCCCCTGCTAAAAGCATTGGTTCAAGAGTCAGACTGGGTCTACCACTCTAGCTATATGACCTTAATCAAGTTACTTGTCTGTGACTGTTTTCCCTTCTCTAAAAATGAAAATAGTTAAGACCTTCTTCATAAACTATGTTGATTAATACATGTAAAGAATTTAGAACAGTGCCAGGCATACAGTAAATGCTTACTAAATGTTAGCTATTACTCCTGAATAATTAAAGGCACTTTTAAGCCAATATAAATTTTTAAAATACCAACAATTCCAACCCACTTAGAAAAGAACACGTAAATTTTTTTATTTCCAAAATAATTATAGTACTCATTGTTCTTATTACAAATGTAGTAAATTTAGCTGCAACTACAAAGTGGTCAAGCCACAATTTAATTAAGACAATTCTACCAAAAATTTGACATGTATTAAGAAGTCACCAGACGAGCCACAGATGGGGAAGGAGCAGGCAACCAGGGAAAAGACTGTGGCTTTGCAATACATAAAACGCCAGCTTCAGCAACATGGAAGTAACTAGGACAGACATGTCTGTGTCCTATGTTAGCTTCCTTTTCAAAACATGTCCAATCACTACAGCAGCAAAGAGGCTATGTAGTACCAATTACCATTTTGCTATCTAGAGCATCTAGAAAAGTTATTTTACATCAATAACTAAACACTCTCTTTAATACTGAAGTTCAGTTATACCAGCACTTAGAACTGGGGCTGGGCAACTTTTAGCATAAAAAGTGATTCTGCCAATCACAAGCAAAATAAATTGTGAAATAAGGAGTATCTACCATATTCCTTCCCAGTACCCACCATTCCACCACAGAGCCACAATAAAACCTCTATCTCTTAGGTTTTTAAATGCTTGAGAAGTCCAATTACCTGTTGAGAATATCAGAACTCAGCCCTTTTAAGTTTTCTAGAGTCCTGGAGCTCTAAATTTGAAGTCATGGAACCCTCTCTGTAGTATCATTATTACTGGCTAGCTGCCCACTAAACTCCACCAGACAATCCAGTCCCTAGGGAAAAGATCTGTATGGGGGAAAAGGAGGCTTCCTAGCTACAGATGCCCCATGCCCAGTGGTTCATTCTAGGCACATACCATAAACAGTGCATGAAAAGATTTGAAGATTAAGTTTTGCTAATAACAAGCATCTTTTGCAAAAGATGTATTTCTCAATTAGATTATAAAACTCGTGTCAAATATTAACAGTAAACAAACTGAATGAAAAGCAAGTTTAAAAAAGTGGAAAAGAAAAATAAACATATAAATAAACAAATAAAGCAAGTAAAATTTTTGGCACTTTCACTGTAGTAAATATAAGTTTTTGGTCTTTCTCCTGAGTTCCTGGTACAGAGCTACTAAAATCCCTGGAATTTCCAAAAGACAGTAGTGAAGTGTCTTTTGTCTTTCATAATGCCCCTTCCATCACAGAAGAGTTTATGCTAAAGTAACTTAGGGTGACAGTACGATGGGGCCCCCAACAGCTTCAGGAAGGGACTGCTCACCAGAAAGATCGAGTGATTAAAGGGCTGGAACTTTACCAACCTCAGCAAGGGGCACTGGGAAGCCCACTGGAGACTGAGCTCCGTGAAAACTCCTGAACAGAGATCTAGAACAAGTTGGTGAACACAAGCATGTGGAGGAGTGTGCCATGCAGAGGAAGGACAAAGTAGCTTTGTGCCCTACCCCCTCCCCACACCTTGTCTATACATCTCTTCCGTTTGACTACTGAGTTTTTCCTTAACAATAAATGAGTAAATGTATTTCGAGTTCTGTGAGTCATTTTAGTGAACTGTCAAACCTGAGGAGGTTCAGGGGAACAGGCTAGGCAAAAGGCCAGACAGAGTGAGCACACCATTTACAACTGGTGCCTGAAATGGAAGCAGTCTTGTGGGATAAGCTCTTAAAACCATGGAGTCTATACTCACTCTTAGAGTCAGTGTCAGAATTGAAGAGACATAAGTGGTATCAGAAAAAAAAGACAGTTTTCACACCAAGGTGAAATACACCAAAAATAATACTGTTTTCATCCTAAATACATTTCACCCTGAAGTAACCCATTTCATACCAAAGATACAGGAAAGAAGAGGCACTACACAAATCAAGACAATAGTGATCCTGAACTTCACAAGCCTTCCTTACCTATCCAATGGTGTGGCTGCAGGATTAGACAAAACAAATAAAATCAGCATCACCCGTCTCTCCTCAATCAAATCAGTCATGTCAGAGAGTATGTTATATAACCTTTTGCTGTAAATTATAGTAGCACATGCAAAGCGTAATATTTTAAACATTTGCCCATGTGACTGTTAAGTAACCCAAAACAAAGTACTCAAACTACAGAGATGTATCCCATGCATTCACATGTATACAGGTCTTCTAACACATCATCTTGTTTGGTTTCCCTATTATACCTACATCATAATTACCTTCCTCCCCCAAAACAAACAATATACTATAAAAGGAATATTTCTAACTTTGAAATAAATGTTAAGCTTCAAACAAAATTTAAGAGAGGTCAATTATGAGTTCACCCGATATTACATAAAGGAACCAAAATAAATAATAAGAACTTTTTTTTAGAATTGAAATACCCTCTCATGAACTAACTTAATCCCATCATTTTGCAGTTATTCTGGCCTAAAAGCAAAGGGCTTATCCCAAAGCCAGATTGTTAACACCCAGGTATCCTGATACTCTTTTCCAACTCTTCAGACTTCAAGCAAATAAAGAACAAACCACATAAACATCATTCTTTTCCAACTTTATAATTTGTTTTCAGAGTCCTCAGTAAACAGCAAATAATCTTAGAAATCTTTGGCATGCATTCAAAAAGCCAAAGCAATACAGCTACTGCTCCAAGTGATTTGCCCTAATTAAAATACGAAAGAAGCTTAATATGATCAACAGTTTGCCTTAGTTTTCAATAGTAAGCATATCCACTCCAATTTGGAAAATAAAATTAGAATTTTGTAAAATATTTTTCAATTACTAAAAAGCAGACAACCCTGTGTTGGTAAAGATAGTCCCCCACCTCCCCCACTCCACCTGGGGGGTCCCTTAGGTCCCTTATACGTCTGGCTGGGTATACTAAGAAATGCAAGGTCCTGACCACCCCACCCAGGCCATGCTGTATGGGTTATGTTCGCAGCGAACGATCTTGAAGAATATAGTAATGTCTCCCTCTAGGACAAAGAGCAGTGTTACTTCCTGCTTGCCATTAAACAGTGGGTTCCCCAAGCTCAACTTGAGCTCCTAAGCTTTGACACAAACCCACTGCATCTCCCCATGGAAGTCTTAGGGGCAAAGAGAAGCAATACAGACACTGATCTGCTGCTGGCTGTGCATTTAGTAATTAAATTCTTTGCCTCTGACCCAGAAGTCTCATGTCTTCAGCCAGCATCCATAGAACAATACCAGGCTAATCTATTAGCTTTAAGGAGAGTAAAATAAAATCCCAAACCTATTTACTTGATTGAACTTTGTGAGACATCATCATTTTGTTGTGAATGTAAGTTTTGTATGTAAATAATAAAGCTTAGTTTCTTACACTAACTACCAGATACATGGTTTTAAATATTTTATTCATTACTTAAATTTTTTCTTTATAGAAAATCCTCTGGAAATAATCTTAAAGTTTTCTTTCTACACCTCTCCTCCACACTCCCAAGCCAGCTAGCACATCTTCTCTAGAAATTGGTTATTTTAGTTTATGTTTCCATCTTCTAGGTGTCTATTTTAACAGGAAAAAATTAGTGAAGGCCAGAATCCTATCATCAGGAAAGGGGGTGAGCATATAAAAATGACGGAAATTATGTATTATTGTTTTGCTTTAAGGTAGTAAAGCTAATAAAATTTTTAACTTAAAGAAAACCTTATTTTGTTCTCTCCTATCCTTGAAAAGCTGTGAATAAATTATTTTCCCCCCAAATTCCACTTAATCACTCCTAGCATTAAGTCATTACAGAAATTTAAAGGACAAAGTCTTCATGGTACATGTCCAAAAGCCCTGTTGCTTTTCTCTTGTTGATTTTCGACAAGACTGGTAGATATTTTACCAAAAAAAGGTCAAAAAAAAAAAAAAAATCAACAGAAGTAGACCCAGTCAGAATATAAGTGATAACAGCACTACTACAGCTTTTCACTGCTATAAGATACTGGGGCTTCTCCTCTAAATGTACTTTTCAGATGCTGCATAAAACAAAAGTACCTTTGGGTTTCTGACAAATACATAGCATCTCGAGTTCTTTGAACAAACGTCTCTCACAGAATGGCTGCAAAACTCCCAGTTATCTCCAGCTGCCGATTAAATGCATCAGTATAGGGGCACCTGTATGGCTCCACTGGTTAAGCGTCCAACTCCTGATTTTGGCGCAGATCATGATCTCATCAGATCTGAGCATGGAACCTGCTTGGGATTCTTGCTCTCCCTTTCCCTCTGCTCCACCTCCTACCACCCTCCCGCCCTCCCCCTCCACCACCGCTTCCCTATACATGCACACTCCCTCAAAAAAAAAATTTTTTTTTAAAAAGGCATTAATAAATGCAGAGTGTCAGATAGCAAATATTAACCACTCATTAAAGCAATTATTCAAATTCCTCCATTTTCTGCCACTTGTGAAAGAAACTGATACATGTGAAATCACAAACTACATTAAGAGAGAAGGGTTCTATGGGTCCTGGGGTAGACAAAACTGAAGCAGCACTCATAAAGATCTTGAGTCTACATGGGAAAAGATGATGTCTTCAGTGCTAGAAGTTTGCTGTGTCGGCTTCATTTATGAAAATGACTTCATTCTAAAATGTCTGATCCAGTAAGAACTCAAGTCCTTATTTTTATGATAAAGTTGAGTTTGCCTCAAATTGGCAAAAACCAAGGGATACTAGCCAGAGTCATCATTTTATATTATACTTGTGACCAAAAAAAAAAAAAGCTTAAAAATTCAAGTAGTAAAGATTTAAATAAGATCATTTTTAAGGGGCGCCTAGGTGGCTCAGTGGGTTAAAGCCTCTGCCTTCAGCTCGGGTCATGATACCAGGGTCCTGGCATCGAGCTCCACATCAGGCTTTCTGCTCAGCAGGGAACCTGCTTCCTCCTCTCTCTCTGCCTGCCTCTCTGCCTACTTGCAATCTCTGTCAAATAAATAAATAAAATCTTAAAAAAAAAAAAAGATATTTTTTAAATTTAACATTTCCAGGGCACCTGGGTGGCTCAGTCGTTAAGCATCTGCCTCCGGCTCAGCTCATTATCCCAGGGTCCTGGGATTAAGCCCCACATCGGGCTCTGTTCGGCAGGAAGCCTGTTTCTCCCTCTCCTACACCCCCTGCTTGTGTTCCCTCTCTCCCTGTGTCTCTCTCTGTCAAATAAATAAATAAAATATTTTTAAATTAATTAATTAGTTGATTGATTAATTTAACATTTCCAAAAAATTTGGTATAACTGAAAAGTATATAATAATGTATAAGAGTATTATTTAATTAGAAGAAAACTTTTTCCTCAAAATATTCAAGACCTGTAAATTAGGGAGGAGAGGAGAGGGACATCCAAAATATATTCTCCAACAAGACAGACAGCGTCGGGATGCCTGGGTGGCTCAGTTGGTTAAGCCGCTTGCCTTCGGCTCAGGTCATGATCCCAGCGTCCTGGGATCGAGTCCCACATCAGGCTCCTAGCTCCGCAGGGAGCCTGCTTCTCCCTCTGACTCTGCCTGCCACTCTGTCTGCCTGTGCTCGCTCTCACTCTCTAACAAATAAATAAATAAAATCCTAAAAAAAAAAAAAAGAAGACAGACAGCGTCAACAGATGAAACTATAGGAGTTACTCCATAGATCATACATTTACAAGACAGTATGTGCTTAACAGTGAGAAAGCCTCTGGGTGTGTTCTCTGTAACAAGAACCACTTCACAGTGTAAACAGGTACTAGTAGTATTGTGTTCAAATTACAATTCCAGGAGGAAAGGCACAACTTGACAAAAAAAAATTTTTTTAGATCCTAAGGTCATGTGCAATAATACCAAAAAACTTTTTTTTTTTTCAAGATTATTTATTTATTTATTTGACAGAGATCACAAGTAGGCAGAGAGGCAGGCAAAGAGAGAGAGAGGAGGAAGCAGGCTCCCGGCTGAACAGAGAGCCCGATGTGGGGCTCGATCCCAGGACCCTGGGATCATGACCTGAGCCGAAGGCAGAGGCTTTAACCCACTGAGCCACCTAGGCGTCCCACCAACAAACTTTTGATAACAGTCTTGATCTACTTTTCCACATAGAAGGGGACTTATGCACTTAACCATCTAGTAAGTACCATCATTATCCTAACCTAGCCTTATCCCTCCTGTGCCTGGAACAAAGTTCAGGTCTCCTTGGAGCAACAACCCTAAGTGGAGTAGCCAGAAAATAAACAAGTAAGTTAACACCTACACCACTCTGTAACATTACTGACACCCTCATATGCAATTTTTCCACTCTGGTCTCTTAATTAAGGGCAGTATCGTTCTATACTCTTGAGAAAAGGCAAGGAGATATTAAACATATTCAAAGTTCCCCTTAGTTTCATGAAAAAGAACAGATAACTATGGGCACCTGACTGACTCAGTCAGTAGAGTATGAGACTCTTGGTATCAGGATGTGGAGTTTAAGCCCCACATTGGGTGTAGAGATTACTTAAAATCAAAATCTTTAAAAAACAACAACAACGGGGCGCCTGGGTGGCTCAGCTGCCTTTGGCTCAGGTCATGATCTCAGGGTCCTGGGATCGAGTCCCGCATCAGGCTCTCTGCTCAGCAGGGGGCCTGCTTCCCTTCCTCTCTCTCTGCCTGCCTCTCTGCCTACTTGTGACCTCTCTCTGTCAAATGAATAAATAAAATGCTTTAAAAAAAAAAAAAAAAGAACAGATAACTAAAGACACCAGCATTTTTGCTTATCCCAAATCTCAAATCTGAATTTGCCACAGCTCTGAAGTCTAGACAGAGAGAAAGAACAGGGAAAAAAACAGGACCAAAATTGTTCAACCAGATTCCAGGCATCTTATTCTGCCCTTCCAATCAACTGCTGATTGCCTGGTACTATTTGAATTATCCAATATGGTGTGTACTTATTTCAAAGTCTAAGCCTTTATTCACATCATCTCTCTAAACCCTGGATGTCAGGCCTTACAACTCCTCCTATTTCTATTCTAGCTTTCCACCCCCAATTCCCACCTTTTCTGAGACACCTTCCCTAACTATTACAGCTATCAAAAACTGCCCTGCCCCAATTCTCTGAACACCCATAGCAAGACCCTTCTTAGTCCTTAGATCTCAATTCATACCCCTCTCCCCTTCGCTTCCCATGCTCTAACTACATACAGGCTTCTTTCTATTCCTCCAATATGCCCTGTCCGTCCTGCAGGTTATTATTGATACTTGCTGGTACTGGTCCCCTGCTCTGAAAGCTGCTGACTTCTTTGGATCTCGGCTCAAATCATCCTCTTCTCAGAAAAGCCTCCCCTGAGCACATTATCCCCAGTAATATCCAGCTTCTGCCCTCCTTACTTCTCTCATATTACCCTGTTTATTTCCTTTACAGTATGGTCATAATCTATAATTACCTTGTTTATTATACTGCAATAAAGGAGACATAAAAAATAAGGAAATCTCTATAAAGGCAGGGCCTCTGCTGTGTTGCCAGAAAACAGTTCAATACGGAACACACAACAGGCCCTTGCTGAACTAATGACTCACAAAACTCCGTACTTGATCATGCTAGTTTTTTTCACGTGTCTATTCTAATAGATTTTAAGCTCCGAAAAACTAGGCTTGCACTTCCCAAGGGACCTAATGCAGTACTGACTTTATATTAAGGGGAAATTTTTTTTAATTAAATTCAAAATAAAAAACTTTTTAAAAACCTTGCTGACTGAAGTTAATAACATGAAAAAAGCATGGGATTTCTGAAGAGAAGCAAATATGGGTTCAAATCTTAGCTCCATTTCAATGTGTGGTCCCAGCAAGTTACTTCACTTCTACACCTCAAATTTCTCATGTAGGCAGTAACATCTAACTTATAAAACCGCCATAAAGAGAAACAATGTATATAAAGCAACTAAATAGATCACTTGGCACAGAATAAACACCTAATATGCCATTCTCATCCCCAACTAAATTTGCAAAACCAAAATGGCCCTACAATAAAGATCAGAACTACAATTGTTCAATGAAATCATCGAAACACTATAAATAAGAGGAAACTCAGAAAAATCCTCACTTCTACTTGACAGGCTTATTTGCTAAATTAATCCTTTCTAAAATCCTCACACTCTGATCTTGAAGAGCAGTTTAAACTAAATGTCATGTTCCTAGTGAGAGGATTCGGAGTGTTACAGAAAGGGTTGTAATCCAACTCTATTTTAAGAAGAGATAAACTAACAAAACTCTACAAGTACTTACTGTAGAATAATGTGCTCAAGGAAGACAATCTAAGAGTAGTAATCAAGCACAGAGGCTTTCAAGTCAGCAGCCCTGAACTCATATCCTCTTCTTGTGCAACTTTGGGCAAGCTAGTCAACCCCTCTAAGGGGTGCCTGGGTGGCTCAGTCAGTTGAGCGTCTGCCTTCACTCAGGTCATGATACCAGGGTTCCAGGACTGAGCCCCATATCAGGCTCTCTGCTCTGCAGGGAGTCTGCTTCTCCCTCTGCCCCTCACCCCTCTCCTCTGCTCGCTCTCTCTCAAATAAACATTAAATTAATTTAGTTAATTAAATTAAATCTTTAAAATGACTGTTTCTCGGGGCACCTGGGTGGCTCAATGGGTTAAAGCCTCTGCCTTCGGCTCAGGTCATGATCCCAGGGTCCTGGGATAGAGCCCCGCATCGGGCTCTCTGCTCGGCAGGGAGCCTGCTTCCTCCTCTCTCTCTCTCTCTGCCTGCCTCTCTGCCTACTTGTGATCTCTCTCTGTCAAATAAATAAATAAAATCTTTTTAAAAAGACTGTTTCTCCATCCATAAAATAAATAGTATTAACATCACAGACTGTAAGAATTAACTGGGTTACTCTTCTGTACAGCACTTTACACTCAAATATGAACTCTTTTTTATCATCATAAAGCAACCCAAATAACCAATCAATTTAGAATCTGATTATCTAGACAATCTTATATAGGAGATTGTGTTTATACTACATCAGAGTGCTAGGTGACAGCCAATCACTTACTCTTCAAAACAAAATCTGGTTTTAGATTAGGACATAATACACAAGGCAAATTTCTGCTTTCAAAACAAGAGAAAAATAAGAAACAAGGCTTCCCCATCTGGGCCAACACCTACCAAAAAAAAATTTTTTTTTTAAGATTTTATTGTTTATTTGACAGAGAGAGAGAGATCACAAGCAGGCAGGGAGGCAGGCAGAGAGAGGAGGAAGCAGGCTCTCCACAGAGCAGAGAGCCCGATGCGGGGCTCGATCCCAGGACCCCGAGATCATGACCTGAGCCGAAGGCAGCGGCTTAACCCACTGAGCCACCCAGGCGCCCAACACCTACCAAAATTTAACATGTACATTCTATGACCAGTAACTCCACTTCTCCAAGTATGCAAAGAGGTAAGCATAGGGATGTTTACCACAGCCTTGCTTACAGGAACAAAAACAGGAGACTACCTACGTGTAAACTAACAAGAGAATGGTACGTTATATCACAAAGAAATATTACACAACTATTAAAAAGAATGAGCCACAGTGCCTGATATAGACAAAACTGTGCCCCCCCCAATTTTTATTGTTGAAGTTCTAACCCCCAGTACCTCAGAATACGACTGACAGTATTTGGAGACAGAGCCTTTAAAGAAGTACTTAAGGTAAAAAATGAGGTCATACTGGTGGGCCCTAACCCAGTATGGCTGGTGTGCTTATAAAGAGATTAGCACACAGACAAAGAGGGAAGACCAGATGAAGACACTAAACGTGTCAGCTACCTACCGCCAAGAAAGAAGCCCTCAAAGGACTAGCCCTGTCAATACTTTGATCTTGGGCTTCTAACCTCCAGGAGTATCAGGAAATAAATTTCTACTATTTAAATCATCTATGGGGCACCTGGGTGGCTGGGTTAAAGCCTCTGCCTTCCGCTCGGGTCATGAACCCAGGGTCCTGGATTGAGACCCACATCGGGCTCTCTGCTCAGAAGGGAGCCTGCTTCCTCCTCTCTCTCTCTGCCTGCCTCCCTGCCTATCTGTGATCTCTGTCAAATAAATAAATAAAATCTTTAATATAAAATAAAATAAAATGCAGGAGCAACCTGGGTGGCTCAGTGGTTAAGCATCAGGCATCAGGCTCCTGCTTCTCCCTCTCCCTCTGCCTGCTGTCCCCCCACTTGTGCTCACTCTGTCAAATAAAGAAAATCTTAAGAAAAAAAAGTTTTTAAAATGCAAAGTACACGGAGCACCTGGGAGGCTTAGTCAGTTAAGCATCGGACTCCTGATTTTGGCTCAGGGTTGTGGGATCAAGCCCCACATCAGGCTCCACTCTCACTGGGGAGTTCACTTAAGATTCTCTCTCTCCCTCTCCATCTATCCCTCTTAAAACATTTGTAACCCCCTTTAAAAAAATAATTCCAGGGGTGCCTGGGTGGCTCAGTGGGTTAAAACCTCTGCCTTCGGCTCAGGTCATGGTCTCAGGGTCCTGGGATCAAGTCCCCCATCAGGCAGGCTCTCTGCTCAGCAGGGAACCTGCTTCCTCCTCTCTCTCTCTGCCTGCCTCTCTGACTACTTGTGAACTCTATCAAATAAATAAATAAAATCTTTAAAAAAAAAATTAAAAAATAATTCCACTTTAGACAATTTATCCAAAATGGATAAAATACTTTATCAAGAAGGGCTCCTGGGTGGCTCAGTCATTAGAGGAGTCTGCCTTCCACTCAGGTCATAACCCCAGTGTCCTGGGATCAAACCCTATATCAGGATCCCTGCTCTTCGAGGAGCCTGCCTCTCCCTTTCCTACTCCCCCTGCTTGTGTTCTCTTGCTATCTCTCTCTGTTAAATAAATAAAATCTTTAAAAAAAAAACTTTATCAAGAAACAATGGAATGTTCTAACAGTAAAATAGTTAATGCAAAAGAAAAGTGATAAAGTAACAATATACCACATGATTAAATGCTTTACATATTAAAAACAGTTGTGAAGACTAACAATATAACACCATGTTATTAAAAATATGTATTACTGGGGCACTTGGGTGGCTCAGTCAGTCAGGCATCCGCCTTCAGTTCAGGTCATGATCCCAGGATTCTGGGATGGAGCCCCAGGTTGAGCTCCCTGCTCGGCAGGGATCCTGCTTCTCCCTGTGCTCCCCTTCCCCCCGACTCATGCTCTCTCTCTCTCTCTCTCAAATAAATATTTTAAAACAAACATGTATTATCACTAATTGTTAAAATTTTGAGTTCTCATGTGTTAAAAAAAAATGCAAAAGGAGTTAAACAGTAGCTGTGTTGGCACATTCGTGGGGGTCAGTTAAAGAACAAGACCCAAGGGATGCCTGGGTGGCTCAGCGGGTTAAAAGCCTCTGCCTTCAGCTCAGGTCATGCACGGTCTCAGGGTCCTGGGATCGAGCCCCGCATCAGGCTCTCTGCGGAGCCTGCTTACCCTCTGTCTCTTCCTGCCTCTCTGCCTACTTGTGATATCGCTCTCTGTCAAATAAATAAATAAAACGTTTTTTTAAAAAATGAAAGAAAGAACGAACAATACCCTAGCACCTAACAGATCTTATCCAATCTTCCCTGCATCAGGACACAAGTTGGGACTTAGAGCATGTTACAATAGGCTTCTGTTCTTCCAAGAAACAACTCTATTAACTGTTAAGTCAGCAAGACATTTAAGCGCTTGTTATAGCACTACACTGGGTAAGACAGAAACCCTGCCTTTAAAGGCCTTCAAAACATTTCAATAATTTACTGAATGCCTACTCTGTGCCAAACACTATGTTAAATAGCTTTACACACATCATATATCACATCATGTATTTTACTGGTTATAAGCATTACAGAGGAACACAGCTATAGCAGTATGACTGCTACAAAATCACACTATAAACTACAAGTGCCACAGATTTTCAAGTGAGTAATGATAAATATGGGAGAGTGGTCTAGAAGAATGTAAGAATAAATCTCTTGCTAAATGGAGTATGGGCAGAAAGAGTACAAGCAGTGCCAAATAAATAAAATCTTAAAAAAAAAAAAAAAAAAAGGGACGCCTGGGTGGCTCAGTTGGTTGAGCAGCTGCCTTCGGCTCAGGTCGTGATCCCAGCGTCCTGGGATTGAGTCCCGCATCGGGCTCTTGCTCCGCAGGAAGCCTGCTTCTCCCTTTGACTCTGCCTTCCACTCTGTCTGCCTGTGCTCGCTCTCGCTCACTCTCTCTCTGACAAATAAATAAATAAAATCTTAAAAAAAAAAGAGTACAAGCAGTGCCAACGTGCAAAGTGGAAGAAACAAAAAAACTGGGGAAGTCCAAGTCATACAGACTCTGAAAACTAAGCAGAGGAGTTTTCATTTAACCCGGTGGGAAATTCATGAAGAACACCTTTGTTTTAGAAAATCAATCCTGTACCTGTATTCCAAGGTGGACTGCCAAAGGTAACCAGATAAAGCAAAAGAACTCAGCTAAGAAACTACTTTAATAATGAAGGATCTGCATGAGGGGAGAAGCATGGAAAACGAGTAGAAATAGTTGATGGGTTTGGGACTGGAAGATGGGTTTAAGGAGATGGCAAATTATGAGGAAGTTTTTTAGTTTAGGAAATTAGAGGACTGGTTTGTACCACAAATGGAGAAGTTAGAAGAAGAAACCTTACTGTCAGGCTGTCTGTTCTTAAAGCCCTCTTGTAAGAAAACACATAATAGCCTTTTCACAATCAGTACACAGTAATTTGGTCCTAAGTCTATCAAGGATGAAATCATGTGCCAGCCTGTATCAGAAATCCCACATACAAGCATACACTGGCTGCAAAAAATAAGTCACTCTATTATCAAGGCAACAACACACACTATAAAATGAATGACAAACTGAGAATCTTTCTCTCAAGAAATCACCAAATGAGATGCCAACTACAAAACTGACCATGACTTCCTTTGTTACATCTGATGTGGCAGAGTTACCTTCATTCAGATTCTCAGACAATCTGTCTTATAAACCACAAGCCGCACTTTAAAAGAACAAGAATACCAAGACTCTAAATCAAAAAAGTCTACCAATTTTGATGTAGATTTATTGTTAATGGGGTGAACTTCGACAGACGCATTCAACCATATACTTCAAGGCACAGTGTGACAAACATTAGGCACCGCTGTAACATCCGCACCAAAATCCAGGACGGTGCAGGGCTCCTGGCATGAGCGCAGGCATTTCAGTTTGGTTGTACAGAAGATTAAGTGTATTTTATCCACTCTCAGCATGAGAAATAAAAACAAGAAAGAGAGAGTTGCGAATACTCTGAAAAATAACCAGTATAAGTTGGCTACAAATCTGCCTTTTCAAGAGCACCTGAAACCAAAAGCAACACCATCAAAGCACAAACTTCTATTTTAACCATCAACTACTTCTATGGTTAATATACACATACACCGTATCTTGGAAAACTAAGCTACTAAAACAATACTCCAAACGCATTACGAAATACACTTGCTTCATGTTCATTTTTAAAGATTTCCTATAAACTTAAGCACAGTAGTACTTGTTGCGGATTGAAAGTGGTTACAATTGCTCCCTCTAGAATGTTCTTGCCTGGAAAGCTCATTTAGTCATCCCCACAGGTCTCTGCTTGAAAGTCATTTTGGAGAACTCCTCTTATTTTTTTTTTAAAGATTTTATTTATTTGGGGGCGCCCGGGTGACTCAGTTGGTTAAGCGGCTGCCTTCGGCTCGGGTCATGATTCCAGGGTCCTGGGATCGAGCCCCACATCGGGCTCCCTGCTCAGCAGAGCCTGCTTCTCTCTCTCTCCCTCTCCCTGCCGCTCTGCTTACTTGTGCTATCTCTCTAGCTCTCTGTCAAATAAACAAATATAATATTAAAAAAAAAAAAAGATTTTATTTGACAGAGAACACAAGGAGGGGGAGGGGGCGAGGGAGCAGCAGGCTCTTGGCTCATGCCTCTGGTGGGGCATGACCCCAGGATCATGACCTGAGGCAAAATCAGATGCTTAAGCCACTGAGACACCCAGGTACCCCTCGTCTATCTTATTTCAAATTGCAACCCAAGTTATACCAAACTCTGAAGCATTCCACTGCACCCGACCACCAGCTCCCCCACAATTATCCTCCCCCTTTTTTTTTTTCCCCCAAACAAGAATGTCCAACTCACACATTATGATGTAAATCATGAGGGCACAATTTTGTTTGGACCTATTTCATTCACTGCTTTATCCCCAATCCCTGAACAGTGACTGATAGAGCAGGCACTCAAAGAATTGTTGAATCCATAAATTTAATAAGATACTATGGGTGAGCAATGCAGCAGATCAAAAAACTTGTTCTTTGTACTCAGAATATCCCCCTTTAATGGGTCCTCTAGGCTCCTAAACCCTCTTCTGTTACTATCTGGATAAAGAACCAAAAACAAAGAAAAATTTAGTTGCTACCCTTCTGAAGAGAAAACTATTTTTTTTTTTTTAAGATTTTCTTTCTTTATTTGGCAGAGAGAGCACGTGAGCACAAGTAGGGAGAGCGGCAGGCGGAGGGAGGGAAAAGCAGGCTTCCCACTGAGCAGGGAGCCCACATACTGGATCCCAGGACCCACGAATCACGACCTGAGCCAAAGGCAGCCACTTAACCAACTGAGCCACCCAGGTGCCCTAGAAAACCCATATTCCCAAGGCATAAGTCAAGTCCACAACCTGAACTAGCTGAAATAGTTAACACAAGTATCTGAAGCCACCCAGTATTATTTCCAGGGAATGCCATGTCCTGTTCCAAGAATGCCTAATTCTACCAACTTTTAAACTAGAAAACAAACAAACAAACAAAAAATTCCTAAAAAAGCAGCATCCCTAAGAATTATGTATATCACATTGTGACTGCAACTGTAGCACAGTGAAATAGTTAATGTACATCTTACACTCAGTAGTTTTAGATAACAAAAATGTCCAGTCTAATTTTGGAACAATTCACTTACATTTAAATTAATTGAAAGTGTGGGGCACCTGGGTTGGCTCAGCAGGTTAAGCCTCTGCCTTCAGCTCAGGTCATGATCTCAGGGTCCTGGGATCAAGCCCCATATTGGGCTCCCTGCCCAGCAGAGATAATAAACTAAATAATTAATAAATAAATAAATAAACTGAAAGTATATAATGAACTTAAGGAATCACAAGACTGCCAAAAAAATTATCTCCATAATTTAGGTCTTCATAAAAATCTTTACTACTGATTAGTTCTATTTTAAAAGCTGTTTCTATGTATTGTTTCTTTTTTTAGATAGATTTTTACTTTTTTAATATTTGTAAAGAATCATCTCATTTTCATATTAAAAATAGAGACTGAGGGGCGCCTGGGTGGCTCAGTGAGTTAAGCCTCTGCCTTAGGCTCAGGTCAAGATCCCAGGGTCCTGGGATGGAGCCCCACATCCGGCTCTCTGCTCAGCAGGGAGCCTGCTTCCCCCTCTCTCTCTGCCTGCCTCTGCCTACTTGTGATCTCTCTCTGTCAAATAAATAAATAAAATCTTTAAAAAATTTAATTAAAAATAAATAAATAGATAGATAAATAAGAGAGAGACTGAAATCAAGAAAGAAAGATTTGTATTTTATAGGAGCAAAAATGATACTAATTTCTCCAAATGAAAGTAGCAAAGGTAAAGAATCTGGCTTCAACAGAAACAAACTTTTTTTTTAAAGATTTTATTTATTTGGCAGAGAGAGAGAGATCACAAGTAGGCAGAGAGACAGGCAGAGAGAGAGGGGGAAGCAGGCTCCCCACTAAGCCAAGAGCCCATTGCGGGGCTCAATCCCAGAACCCTAAGATCATGACCTGGGCCTAAGGCAGAGGCTTAACCCACTGAGCCACCCAGGCACCCAGAAAACAAACTTTTTTCTCTTTAACACATGTCACATCCAGGACATGAATTAATTTTGCCCCTGAAGAAAATGTACTCAATTACTAAAAAAATAGTAATTTTTTTTTAAGAAAGAAGACAGCCCAACCTAAGTACCTAACCCTTACGTGGACATGTAAAGTTCTATCTAGCTACATCTTTCCCCTCTCTCCCATTTCTGGGGTGACTAGCAACACAGTTTTAAGTGAAATGATTTTTCTTGACTCTGATTTAACTAGAGCCAAGGACAAGTTTTTAGGAAAATATACCTTCACTCCCACATAATAGATACAACCCGGGAGAAAAAAGAAAACATTCATCTAAAAGATAGGATCCCAGGTAGGGGTTTTTCTTGGGGGCAGGGATGGGCAGCATGTGTGAAAAGGGAGAGAAAGCGAAAGAAATGTCAAACAGTAAAATACAAAGACTTTGCAGATTATTGTACAAACTCCTAAAAAAACTTAACTTTTCACATATGTGAACAATTTTTTTTTTAAAAAGTCAGACAGAAAGTCTTTGAACCATAAATAAAATAGTTATGAATTCTAGGACTTTCAGGGGGCACCTGGGTAGCCCAGACAGTTAGGCCTCTGCTTTCGGCTCAGGTCATGATCTCAGACGGAGCCCCACATCAAGCTCCCTGCTTGGCCACGAGCAGGCTTCTCCCTCTCTCTCTGCCCCTCCCGCTGCTCATGCTCTCTGTCTCAGTTCCTCTCTCTCAAATAAATAAAATCTTTTAAAAAATAAAAGTTATGAATTCTATGACTTTCAGAATATTAAAATGTTGGCTTGAAACTACTGCAAGCTTTTCAGAATATTGGACAACAGTCAAATACAGTTAAGTAGGATCACTGATCCAAGAACAGAAGAAACTGGAGATCATGACCCCCGTTTCAGAGTATTCCCTCGCAGCCATTGGACAATCACTTCCCCAGTTCCTAATACTGGTCTGCTTCTCCCTTCCAATACCTTGCCCCAATTTTAAGTTGAGATGGAGCTACTTGCCCAGAGAACCCCCAAGATGTGTTTTAAATATAACATACTCCGTTCAATCCCAAGAATGCAACACCTCTTGAGTGGGGCTTCATACACACCAAGAACAGATCATCCATGGCCTCTGCTGAAGTTTCTACCATTCATGTGTCTCAGGAACTTGAGAAAACTGTTCCCATTTTTCTATCCACAGCGAGCATTGTTTGGCCACACCAACAGTCCCTGAATCTAATGGAAATTAATAAACTACCAGATACCACATCTCCCAGTCCATTTTCTCAAAATGGGGTGAGGGGATGTCCATCAAACAAGTTTCCAGGAATTTCCAAGATGGGGCTATAGTAACTACAGTTTCCTACTTGATGCCACTCTCCTGGAAATATCCCTCAGGTATTCCAAAACACACTAGAAAAACACAGTAATTTACTCTTAAAATTAAAATTATCCCCTACCCCCATTTCTACTGGTTTATGAACTCTCAGAATCATCTAACATTCCCTTTGGCCCTGTGGTGACCAGAGCAAAAAAATAATATGACCTAAAATAGTCAAACATTTCCATAGCTTATATTTTGTAATATTTATTCTACTTGGACACTTTCTTAAATACATGAGGGCATTAGATATTGATTTAAGCCCTAGTACTCTAGTATGCACAGGAACTATTCATTTTTTTTCTTAGTTATCTGCTAAATGAAAATCTACATTCTAAAATCTATAGTCTAAGGCATCTGGGTGGCTCAGTCAGCTGAACGTTGGAACTCTTCATTTTGGTTCAGGTCATGATCTCAGGGCAGTGAGACTGAGCTCTCCATCAGGCTCCATGCTCAGCATGGATTCTGCTGGAGAGCCCCTCGCTCCTCCTCTGCCGCTGCCCCTCCCCCCAGGGTCACGTGCATGCTCTCTCCGTAAAAATATATATAAAATCTACTACTTTATTTAAAACCTGTTAATCTCGGGGCGCCTGGGTGGCTCAGTGGGTTAAAGCCTCTGCCTTCGGCTCAGGTCATGATCCCAGGGTCCTGGGATCGAGCCCCACATTGGGCTCTCTGCTCAGCAGGGAGCCTGCTTCCTCCTCTCTCTGCCTGCCTCTCTGCCTACTTGTAATCCCTGTCTGTCAAATAAATAAATAAAATCTTAAAAAATAATAATAATAATAATAATAATAAAACCTGTTAATCTCAAATTCCAAAATAAATATATAGTTTTCTGGGAATCAGTGATATATAGATGGTTTAAATCCACTTCAAAAGATTATAAAATTAAACTCCTCTCAAGCAGCATTCAGTTAGTAAATACTACAGTGAGGCTGTATAATGAAAATCCCACAAATACCAACAATTACTTGTTAAGAAAGTTTATTGAATTACTTCCCATTCCTCTTTATCTGCTTTTTTTTTTTTTAAGATTTTTTATTTATTTATTTGACAGAGAGAAATCACAAGTAGATGGAGAGACAGGCAGAGAGAGAGAGAGGGAAGCAGGCTCTCTGCCGAGCAGAGAGCCCGATGTGGGACCCGATCCCAGGACCCTGAGATCATGACCCGAGCCGAAGGCAGCGGCTTAACCCACTGAGCCACCCAGGCGCCCCCATCTGCTTTTTTGAAAGACTTTGTTTACTAGAGCATGAGAGAGAGAGAGAGAGATCGTGGGGAGTGGGGAGGGGAAGCAGGCTCCCTGGAACGATGGGGCCACGACCTGAGCCACCCAGGCGCCCCAACTCTTCATCTGCTTTTAAACAGATTTCGAAGCAAACCAAAATTACAAATACCCTCAAACTGCTTATCAACAAAACAAATGGATTTTGCTGAAACCTCACTTATGCTTTCTTCTATGAGAAATTTTCTCATACTCCTTAACAAGAACTAACACAGTCTTCTTGTATTCTAACTCCCAGTTCTCCCCCTGGTTTCATTTTCTCTTCATTTGGTCTGTTCTCGATCTCTTCTGCTCCCATAAGGAGCAGCAAACAGTGATAATCTTTTTACCTGAAAAGGATGGCTGTGCCTTAATATCCAACACTAGATGGCTTCATACTGCCACCTGAAGCAGAATGGACACAGATGCATCTGAGACACTGGTCCCAGCTCTCCTGGGGTCTCAACTTGTCCAGCCAGCCAAGAGGAGCCTCATCCATTCACTTCAGTGTGGCATTATGAATAATTTTCTATGTATGCCTTGATTTGAAAAGGATTAGGAAACACTTCTCTAAAGCATATACTACAAAAGGATAGTACTGGGGGATTTCTCCTACACCAAACAGTTTAAGAAAAAGTTATTAGAAAAAAAAATTCAATCTAGTCCTTTAAAGAAAAGGATGGTAGCTAAATAGGACTAGATTTTAGTTATTAGAATTTTCTCTTGGGATTAGAAATATGGTTAATTTCAAGAACGAGAACAGAAAATATTTGTTACATTTCACCAGCTAAACACCAGCTTTGTAGCCCACCTGTTTTCATAACCAACTATTAAAGGAATCATCCTGATCATATGCTCTTCCAAACAATGCTTTCAATAAAACATCATTTGAGTTCAAATGTGTAACTGATATTCTAAACTGGAACTTATGATTACTTAGTACTAAGCGGGCAAAGGTACTTTTAACAACTTTACACTCCTCACAGTGAGCACAGACATGAGGCGATTCTACACAACAGGTAAGACACTGTAACTCACTTCTTTTTTTTTTTTTAAAGATTTTATTTATTTGTCAGAGGGGGAGGGGAGAGAGCACAAGCAGGGGGAGCGGCAGGCAGACAGAGATAGCAAGCTCCTCGCTGAGCAAGGAGCCCCCACGTGGAACTCGATCCAGGGACCTCAGGATCACAACCCAACCCAAAGGCAGATGCTCAACCAACTGAGCCACCCAGGCCCCTATAACTCACTTCTTTACAAGCCAAACCAGTTTCGCCTACTCTCAGGTTAGGATCCTTGCAATAAATTCTGGTACACTGCCTAAAAGAAAGCAGTTCATACTTAAGTAGGAGGAAAAATAAAAATAAAAAATAAAAATAAAGTCCCCAACGCTGTTTCTGAAATCCCTCAAGACATCCTGCTAGCAGTCCTAAAGAGGATGCTTCAAACTTTAACGTGCATAAAAATCATGTGGGTATCTTGTTAAAATGCAGATCCTGATTCAGTGGGACTGGGATGGATCTCCAAGGTGATCTTGTGTTGCTGGTCCACAGTCCACACACTGTATTTGACTTTACAACCTCGTTTATGTAACCCTGGTTAAGAGAGTGGACAAAAACTTAAGGCAGGCAACAATCTCCACTTCATTTAATAATTTTTATGGTTTCATGACATTAATCTGGGGGATGGTGGTTACTAAACTTTTGATTTGGGGGAAAACCCAGCTCCTCACACATGAGGGCCTGAGAGAGGCTGCAGTAATAAAAGAACACACACCTAGTATGTCCCAGGGAATTGTCTTAAGTACTCCACACAGATTAACTGATCTGACTCTCAAAACAACACTGTGAGGTCAGGACTTCTGCTGGCCCTGTTTTACTGAAGGTAAACCTAAGTCACGAAGACATTACTCAAACTGCACGTAGATAATATATGGTAGGATTTGAATCCAGGCAGTCTGGTTCTAGAGTCTACACCTTTAATTATGATACCAGCAGTAGAGCTCCCAAGACAGCAAAATTAAGATGGCAAACCAAAATGGCTTACTTTTGGAGAACATGAGGCAGGAGTTAAAGAACTGAGTGGGCAACAGAGGTGACAGATGACCAATCATTGGTGAATCCCAGGACTTAACAATACAGTTTTTTCCTGTATTAGAAACTACTGTGGACTTCAGCATAATAGCTAAGTATTTCAGAAATATTCTCTACAGTATTTTTTGGTAATGTTTTATTTTTCTGGGAGAGAGCACGCACTCAAGTGGGCGAAGGGATAGAAAGAAAGAAAATCTGAAGCAGACTATGCATTGACCGCGGGGCCCCCTGTGCAGCTCAATCTCACCACCCTGATACCTTGACCTGAGACAAAATCGAGTCAGATGCTTAACAGACTGAGCCACCCAGGCGTCCCTACAATATTTTTTTAAAAGAAGGAAAACACCTGGTTTCAGGGGTCCTTGGCTGGCTCAATCAGTACAGCATACAGCTCTTGATCTTGGAGTTGTGAGTTCGAGCCCCACACTGGGTGTAGACATTACTTAAAAATAAAATCCTGAGAAAATTAAAAAATTAAAAACAAAACACACCTGGTTTAACCTCATGCAATAAACATTCTAAGACCAATGTCCCAGGGGCAACTAGTTAAGAAAGAGTTTTAACATCCAGGAATTTCACAGCAGCAGCAGCAAACATAACTGAAATAACAAGTAATGAAAATTGCTTTAGCAAAAATATTTTGGACTAAAAGGATGAGTAACTGAAAGCAGAAACTGGTAAGGGACAAAGCCTAGTATGACCAGAAATGTGATACTGTTAAGCAGAGTGAAGTAAGTGGCAAAAATAAGCAGCTAAAGCCAACAACGAAAAGAAAAAAGCAAACATCAAAGTCTAAATAATTTTTAGGAGAATAAGAACAGATCATCAGAAAAACTTTCTAAGCGATGGTGAACAGTCCAGACAGTACAGCTGTGGAAGGCACTGGACTAAACAGAGGGCTAACATCAAGCAGAGTAGATTAGTAATCCTCACTTCAAGGAGCCTCCATATGGATATGGCTGACCAAGCACAAGTCTCAGGAAACACAGTAAACACGCCTATGGAATATGCAGAAAGAAAATGTTAACCCTCAGACACCATTAAATTCATTCATTTGACAAACATTTCTTGAGGCCTACTATGTATCAGGCACTATTCTAGGTGCTAGAGATACAGGGGTGTCCATGGCAGGTCAAAGTCCTGCTCTCATATCACTTACATCCTGGTGGGGGACACTAAAAGATTTGAAAGAGAACACTGAATAAGACACTATCATAAAAGCCTAGAATGAAGTCCTCTGATATCAGAGGATACATGAAAGAACTATTTATGGGACATAAGTTAACAAAATAGTAATCCCTCCTTCCCCTGCAGAGGAAGCCCTTACAGACTGACGTGTTCCTTATCCTCTCAGAAAGACCCCAAAAACACTAAAGAAATACATCTAAAATGTATCTGTAAATAAAAGGACAATCTGACTTTTACTCCCAGGAATGCCTATAAATACTACTTCTAGAAAGGCAGAATAAACTGTACTTCAAACTTTTCTAAATGTGACACTCTTGAATCAAAACATTTTATTAGGGGCGCCTGGGTGGCTCAGTGGGTTAAAACATCTGCCTTCGGCTCGGGTCATGATCCCAGGGTCCTGGGATCGAGCCCCGCGGGGGACCTGCTTCCCCCTCTCTCTCTGCCTGCCTCTCTGCCTACTTGTGATCTCTCTCTCTCTGTTGAATAAATAATTAAAAAAAAAAAAAACATTTTATTAGTGTAACCATCTTAAAAATAACCTAGAAATGTTTTTCTAATAAACCATAAAGTTCTAAGCAGAAAAAGTATCTGAATAAAGGAAAACCAATCTTGAAATTACAGAAAATGTCAAGATTTGGTCTTGTTGGGTTTTGGGTTTTTTTTTTTTCCTTGACAGAGACAGAGAGTCACAAGTAAGCAGAGAGGCAGGCAGAGAGAGAGTGGGAAGCAGGCTTCCTGCTGATCCCAGGACCCTGAGACCATGATCTGAGCCAAACACAGAGGCTTAACCCACTGAGCCACCCAGGTGCCCCAGTTGCAATGGTCTTGTTGGGCTTTAAGAATTTCACAGATGTTTAAGCCCTAACCTCCACTACTCTAACATCGGTCTTAGACTCCCGAAAAACCAAGTTTAACTGAATACACATTTTGGCCAGAAACACTTTAAATGGATGTGATACCTCCCAGGTCTTGAAGAAATGACTAGAAAACCGCTCATTTTTAGTGGAACTATCAATCTCTTATCCTTGCCTCAGTTTAAATATTGTAAGTTTAAACATTCTGCTATATTTTAAAAGGAATGATGCAAATTGGTGTATGTATATTTAAACTTCTTTAATGGAGAAGTCTCAAGAAACAATGCAACAGGAAGTGTTTTAAAACAAAATACCACATTATGACAGATGTATTTCAGAAGATCCAAGCCCAATACCTATCCAATCATCTACAACACCTACACAACACAGAAAAGTTGATTTAAACCTACTTCTTTAAAGTGTTTCTTAACAAGCGATGTTCTATCTACACACAAGAAAAACAATGGGAAAGTACTTGTTCCAACATGAACTACCCTTATTACAATACCATTACATAATGGGCTCTGATTTGCTTTACAATGCTAACATTTTTCTGTGCTATATCCCCAGAATCAATGAAGGATATACAACTGGGGATGTACCTAATATTCTGAGGAACAAATACTGTGATCCAAAAGTCTGAAAATAGATACTGATGTGTTTTTGGTTAAAAATCCAAAATTCGTTTTTAATTACAAAATTAAATTGTCTAGCAAACAAAGGTAAAGTGTAAAACAAACTGATTCTCTTTCCACCACACCCTTGCCACAAAAAGCACACGTGAGCCAACTTGGGTCTGTACTGTGCATTGCTAAGTCATAAGGGAGAAGTTAAAACAGTCTGGAAAAGTCATTTTGGACCAAAGAAATTCTCCCACAAATCACTTCATTCAACTGCAAAGGGATCTTTCAAGTTACTGCCTACACAAGTGGCTGTAGGTGTTGTCTTACGCTATACTCCCGAGAACAAGCTAATCTTGAGATTTTAAACCTTCTTTCTAGATGCCTTTGAGACAGCCAAAAGATTTCAAAGGATCGTCTATGAACACGATGCGCTGGGAAGCAGGCAGGATGTGCCACTGAGTGCCTGAGGCTGCAAAACGCTGTCTTCATTCGGTGAGTCCCTGACTTGTAGGAGTTAAAACTCTCACCCCTTATACTGCGATGACGTAATCCTCCACACTGCATTTCTCTTGGACTTAAAGGGGAGGAAAAAACAAATGAACAAAGAAAATTTCACCCTTATAAGAGGAATTAAGCAAGCGGCAGAACGACAGTTTCGAGAGGTGGTTAGGTAACTCCCTGAAAGGGAAGCTTCAGCTGAATAAGCAGGGAGAACTGGAGAAGCAAACGGAAATGGTGCTAGAAACTCAACCTAAGGGCCGGAATAAAAGAGCCTGGAGAAACAGAGACCCGGCCCACCCGACCAGGCGCCGCCGGGCCGCGGAGCCGAGGAGGGAAGCGCGTCGCAGGCACAGCCCAGGGCAGTCCGCGAGCCGCCCCCTCCCCGGACGCCACTTCCCCGCGGCGCTGGCGATTCCGCTCCCCTCCCCCAGCCCGCCGCAAAATGTCCGCGGCGGCGCCGGGAGAAGCAGGAAGTCCAAGCCGGGGCGCAGGGGGCAGACCCGGCCCGGGAGCCCGAGCCACCCGCGAGCGGCTCCGCGGCCCCTGCCCTCCGCGTCCCGGCCCGTCGCCCGTCCTCGGAGCCTGCGGGGCCGGGCCGAGGGGGAGAGGGCCCCAGACCGCCGGGATGGGTGTGACCCCTTCCTTCCGCCGCTGTCCGGTGACAGCCCGTCCCTGACCGCGCCCTCGGGCCGGCACCCTGCGCCCGGGCCGCGCACCTCTCGGCAGCCGAGCGCCCCCGCCTGCCCCGCCGCCACCCTCTCCCCTCCGCTCCCCGACAGAACCCGGACCTGTGCTCGCCCGGACGGCGCCGCGCGAGCCGGGCACCCCTCCCCGCGCCCCGCGCTCCCAGGGTTCCCGGGATCCCAGAGGCGGGGAGTCCCCGCGGACGGGGAGACGGCGCGGGCCGCGCAGCGGGGACGGGACGATGGGGAACCCGCTCCCGCGGGGAGCCTCGGGCCCCGCACTCACCTCAGCTTCTCCGCCGGGGCGTTGGCAGCACTGCGCGGGGTCTCCTCGGCTGCCGGACAGGGGCACGCGCCTGACGTCAGCACGCAGGGGACGCAGGGTTGGGTGCCCGCGGAAGAGGGCGGGGCCCGGAGGCGAGTCCTGGCGGAGCGGTTGGAGGCGGGGCCTGAGTTCCTTCCCTCCCCCCACGCCCGGGTCTGGCCCGTTACCGCGCACGCGCCGACCAGCACGGCTCGCTAGTTCGCTGCTAAGCTCCGCCCCTCTTTCTCCGACGGTTATGTTTGTAATGATGCTACAAACTATCATTTGCAGAGCGCTGCCACTAACAATGCTTTTGTTCCTTTCAGCCTTGTGAAGCAAAATATTATCATCCCTATTTTGCAAAAAAAGACGGAGTTTAAAAAAAAAAAAAAAAGACGGAGGCTTTCACTTGCCTGGGGGTGATGACTTGCCTGAGACCACCTCCCTACCCCCAGGCCTGCATGGGTCCTCCGTGGCGCGCTATGCTTCTCATCTCCCTACAACACACTGTCCCTCGTTCCAGGCACTTTGGCAGCCTTTTGGTTCTGGGACTTCCTCCCTGCTACAAGGCCTTGCACTCTCCGTTTCCCCTGGCTTCCTCTTCAGCAGCCTTTGGTTGGCTCTCGGCCCTCACATGTCACTGCCTTCCTGATCACCCTATCCTCACAGCACCTGTTTATCATCTGTCTTCCCTGCTAGTGTGCAGGCTTCGGGAGAATAGGAACTCTCAATCTTAGTCTCAGATGTTTCCCAGTGTTACAGGAAAATCACTTATCTTAATAATACTTCATTTGCTGGTGACTACCTCAGCTACTTGGCCAATAAAGACACCTATTTCCAAAACATCTGATACAATAGTCATATTTCCTTCTGGGCTTTTCAATTACACAAGAAGAATAATTACATTTTTGAGTGTTTACTATAGGCATGTTGCTAACAGCTTTGCGTGTAATAGTAGATAATGTAATGCTCACAACTACTCTATCAGTTAAGAACCATTATTGTTCTTTTTTGATGAATGAACCGAGGCTCAGAAACGTTAAGGAAGTTGCCCAAGGTTGCCAAGCCAGGCAGTGGCACATTTGGAACTTGGACCCAAGGGGCTGGCTCTTATTGATCAACTACCCAGAAGGTGATTACAGAGAAATCAGAATATAAGCTTCAGCTGTGGTTCTATCCCTACTGACACAAAATAGTAACAATGTGGTGTACATCTTCCCAGATAGAGATGGAGAGAGGTGTATATACATTTATTGCACAAAAACTGATTGTACTGTTTTTGTCTTTCAAAACTACACTATGAATATCTTTCCATCTCAAACGAAACATCGTTTTTAAAGGTCATATTCTACTGTGTGGACATTACAATCTATCTAATCAATCTACTATTGGAATTTATGTTGTTTTCAGCTATTGTAACTTTTTGACTACTGTAAAATACATCAGCTTGGTTTTTTTTTTAACTTGAGGAAATCTGGTTGTGTTTTCTCCTTCTGCAAGCCAGTTGGCAGTGACCTTTCCTTCATCCCCTCTCACAATCCCATGAATGTCCCCAGACAATGTCTGCCCTTTCCATGAGCAGCAATATCTTGATGGGGTGTCACCCAACCACTTGGCCTTTCCTGCCTTTATTCTGAGAACAAGGGCTCACTTAGTACTTTGTCTTCTCTCTTGTCAGGTCTTTGTCAAAATGGCCCTCCCCAATCTTTTCACAGCCCCAAGAGGCAGTAGCGTTACTACTAGACCCCAGTCTACCCCTTCCCTTGCTGCCAGCCTAGACCCCAGACTCCTAGGGCCTCCTCCCCACTGCCCCTCTGGCTGCAGCTACCTCATACTAAGGGGAGGAGCACCCCGTGGGTCTCCAGCGCCCCTTCCCCCATGGTTACCAGCCCGGAATCCAATCCTCCAGCTGATGAAGGCTGATGAAGGCTGCAGCAACCCCTCCCCGCCAATTCTCAATCCCCACGGCTCTAGAGGAGATGTCTCCACTACAAAGTGCCGTGTGGACACGTGACCCAGGCTTAGCCAATCAGAGAATTTTAGCAGCATTTCTGTGATGAGCGTATGACCCGAAAAGAACCAGTGAGACTCAATTCTGGAACTTTGGTCAGAACTGTCCACTTGATGAATCTCTCTGCTGAGGGCAGGATGTCACCTTGGCTTTGGTGGCAGCCATCTTCCCACTGCAAGGAGAGAAACTGCCTGGGAAGGGGACTGCAACAGAGGGCAAAAAGAGAGCAGAAAGAGACAGTCAAACCAAGTCCCACTGGCATTGTTTGAGCCCTTGGATCTAGTCTTACTTAAATTTTCAGTCACACTAGCTGAGCCACATTGAGTCGGTTCCTGTGACAATTGCAAGATTCTGCCACCCCGTCCCTCTGTGGCCGCGTGGTGTAGCACTTGACACCACCTTCTAGATGATTCCCAAATCTCTACCTCCTTCAGCCCCGATTCCCACCCCATTTCCAAATTCCCAGTTACTCACAAGTCCCATCAGCGCCACTAACGACATCTCCAGTTCCCACCTGCTTCGGTTCTGTTGTGCCTCTATCTGCTTCTGGCCCCTGCACCCTTGTACTACTTCCAGGGTCTTCCAACCTCTCTGCATCAGAGGTCCCACACAAAGAAAGTCAATATCCCATCTCTAGAGGCTTCCTCTGATTATCTCTGTTTCAATTCATTTTATACACCACAACCTTTGCCTACCTAGACCTCAGCTCCTATTAAGTCACTTTCTGGCTCGGGAACCTCAGTGTTTTTCCCTTTGCCTTCAAAATAAAATTCAAAGTCCTTTAGCCAGGCATTCTGTGTCCTCTGTGCCCTGATACCAACTTGCCTTTCCAAAGTTATTTCCCTTTCCCTTCTGTGCTAGTCAGAGTTGTCCAGAAGAACAGAGGCAACAGGAGGAACAGGGCAGGGAGAGAAGGAATGGGAGAGAGAGATTGATTTGTATTGCTTTGCATCTATCTATCTAAAAAGATTTATTCTGGGATGCCTAGCTGGCTCAGTCAGTTAAGCATTTGCCATTGGCTTGGGTCATGATCCCAAGGTCCTGGGATCGAGTCCTATATCGGGCTCCTTGCTCAGCGGGGAACCTACTTCTCCCTCTGCCTGCTCTCTCTTTCTCTCTCTGACAAATAAATAATTTTTTTAATCTGAAAAGGTGTATTCAAAGGCATTCACTCTCACAATTATAGATGTTGATAGGTTCCAGGAGCTGTATGGTGAGTTGACAAGTTGAAACTTAAGAGAACTGATGGTATGGGTCTAGTCCAAGTCCTCAAGCTTGAGAACAAGAACCGACATTTCAGTCGCAGTCCAACAGTCAGCAGTCTCAAAACCCAGGAAGAGTCCGTGTTTGAGTCCCAAGCCAGGAAAAATCTCTGTTACTCATGGGAGAGTCAGCCTTTTTTGTTCCAGTCAGGCCTTCAACTGCTTGGATGAGGCCCACCACATTTGGGGCATGCCATCTACTTTACGTGGTCTACCAATTCAAATGTTAATCTTAACCCAGAACACCCTCACAGACCAGCACACCCAGAATAATGTTCAACCAAGTATCTGAGCCCCCATTGCCCAGTCAAGTTGACATTTAAAATTAATTATCCCACCTTCCATCACACAACTTATGTGTTTACACGGCAGCAAGACTGAATTACCTAGTATCATGCATGTAGGTGCCATGATTTCTTGGCTCCATGCTCCTGCTCATGCTGTTCCCCTTGCCTAGGACAACTTTCCCGCCCACCCATGCTACCTATCAAGTCCCACTCTCCTTCCCACCATAAACTGCACCTTTTACCAACACTGACCTTGTGTTCTTTCCCACCTCTGTGCTTCTGCAGCTCCAGCAGTTCCCAAACTCCTATGCTTCTCTCCTTCAAGGATTAGTGTGGATCTCAGCTCCTAAGCCTTGACTGATACCCCCAGGCAACCCATCATTCCTATTACACTGTGTATTTAAAGCATACTCTATTAAAATCATTTGTGTCTGTGCTAACTAAACCATTAAGCCATGAGCAGGCAGGGATCTTACTGTATTCATTTTTGTATCCTTTTATCTAATTTCCTGGCAAACTGCCAGCCCTCCAAAATGTTTGATAAATAATGCATGGATGAGCATACTGCCACTTTTCCCACAAAGCCTGTTCCTCTTCTGGCTGCTAAAGTGATCTCTGCTTCTTCGAAACTCCCATAGCATTCACCTGAGGGTATCTTTAGGCGCTCGCCCTGTTCTGTCATGTTTATCCATGCTTTCTCTACCCTACAATAAGTTCCCAGGGATGGGCTCAGCTTGGGGTGCATTTTTTGCTCCCCTCACACTGCTCCTCAGGTGCCTTAAACATAATGAGGGAGAGAACTCTCAAAACAGCATTCTTTGCCAAAGGCCGAAGAGCGCAAATCCACCACCATCTCCCCAGGGCCTGGGAATCCACATGAAAGAGGCTCTCCCTTGTGGTCTTTAGTCTTAGGATTTACATGAGAAAATCCCAATTTAAGACTTTCCACGTGATTCATAGGCGATAAAACTATAAAGAAAAGCAAGGAAGTGATTATTATAAAAATCTGGCTGCTGGCAGCCTCTAAAGGAGTTTATAATCTGGAAGAGATTGGGGGGGAGCAGTGCTGGCAGTGGTCTATTTCCTGACCTTGGTGATGGTGACATGAATGTCTGCTTTATAATCATTCGTTCTACTGCACATTTGTTTTGTGTGCTTTTCCTCATGTGTAATATTTCATAAAGATATAGGTTGGAAATAAACAAAAATAAGGTCTCACTGTTGTAACTGAGGGGTTGCTGTTGTGTAAATTCCTATCACTAAGACACAAGTCTACCCTTCCCTCCTGATTTATCGGCTGGATCTTCCCCTCTCTGGCTAATCATGGTCATGGCTCAGGCCGTGCCAGCAGCCCCACTCTGCTGCTAGGACTCCAGATGGGCTCCCAATCTGACTGTCACGCCTTAAGGGGCTAAGGTCTGCTGCAGCTGCAGCACTACCCCATCAGCTCTAACTCAGGGATCTTGTCCTTCTGAGCCCCTCCTGCTGCTCAGCCTCCCTCCTCCACTTTGTGCCACATCATTGTGCTTGTCTAGAGACCTGGACCCTTCCTGCAGTCAGAGAAAGGAGAGGAACTGACCAAACCTGTTTCTTACCTGCCTTTTCTCCAACTGGCCCAGGCTTGTCTCCTTCATCTCTGTTACAATCTCTGGTGGAGACAATCTGGGTCACTGAAGAAGGGTGCATGAGACAGGATAGGGGAAAGAAAAGTCTAGAAATGACTGAGCAACTCCATCTGCACTGGAAGAGTTTGGTAAAAACCCAGAGGCACATGGTACGGTGATGAAGTTTTAATCTGAAAAACGATCTGAGATTTATTCATGTGAACCAACTGGTAATGGGCGTGTTGTGACCAATATTCAACAGTCAGTGAATATATTATGTGCTAGGCACCTCAGATGCGAAGATAACTGATATTCCCCTGCTTAACCTCTTGAATGGCTTCTCCTGGCTCTTGTCCACATCTCCAACATCCTCAGAACCATGCACTCACTCACTGGGCTCCAGCTATCCTGCCTTCTTTGGCATTCCTCAGACAGAACTGAGCTTACTGTGCCTGCCTCAGGGCCTTTGCACTTGCTGCCCTGAATGCTCCTGTTCTGCGTGAGCCTGCTCCTTTTCATCCCACATGTCTTTGCTCAAATAACAACTCTTTCAGAAGACCTCCTCCCCACCCAGCTTGGAGTAGCAGTTCCAACCCACTACCACCCCATGCTGCTTTCTTTCTTTCACAGCCTTATCACTCTCCAAAATGATCTCACCCTTTTAATATTCTTAATATCTGTCTCTCCCTATTAAAAAGTAAATTTAAAAGCTCCTTTCCTGCTGTACCCTCAGTGCTAGAATGTAGTGCATACTTAATAATTACCTGTTGAAAAAAAAACAATGAATGAAGACATAATCTCTACTCAAGGAGCTAAGGTGCCATGGTGAGACAAACAATAATCAAAACAAGTGCTTGGACAAGGGTTTGTACAAGAATCTGGGAGAATCAAAGAAAAGCAGAATATTCAAAAGAGTTATACTTAACGTTTACTAAGTGCTTCCTATGCTTTAGGCATTGTTCTAAGTATTTAATATGTATTATGTCACTTGAAATTCACAAGAACTCTGGAATATAGAAATTATTGCCTTCAACAAAAACGAGGCATCAAGAGGTTAGTACCACTTGTCTAAAGTCATATAGCTAGCAGGTGGAAGAGCTGAAATTCAAACCCAGAGCCGATAAGGGAAAGTTTCCCAAAGGAGTGAGGGCTGATCCAAATCTGGAGGACCAGCACAGGCTACCCAGGCCAGGTTGGGGATACTGACCACTGGAGGAAAGATTGGACATGTCCAGGTACGCAGGCATGGATAAGCAAGAGACTCAAGGGGTAGATGAATCTCACAGAGATAATTTTGAACACAAGACAACAAGCACGAAAGGGTATACACTGTGTGATTCCATTTGGTTCAGAAACAGGCAACACTATTCTGTGGCAGCAGAAATCACAATAGCTAAACTTTCGGGAGATTGAAGACTAGGAAAGGGCCTGAGGGAGACTTTTGGCATGCTGGCTAAACTCTGTATCTTCATCTGGACAGTGGTTATGGGGATATGTTCACTTTGGACAATTTCATCCAGTCCTACAATTTCCAGGATGTCTGTTATACATAAATTTTAAAAATTAGGATGCCTGGATGGCTCAGTTGTTTAAGCATCTGCCTTCAACTCAGGTTGTGATCCCGGTGTCCTGGGATCAAGACCCTCATCAGGCTCCCTGCTCAGAGGGGAGTCTGCTTATCCCTCTACCCTTCCCCCCTGCTCATGATCTCACTCTCTCTCTCTCACTCAAATATAAATTAAAAAATCTTTTAAAAAATTGAAGTTCAGGGGCGCCTGGGTGGCTCAGTGGGTTAAAGCCTCTGCCATCAGCTCAGGTCATGATCTCAGGGTCCTGGGATCGAGCCCCTCATTGGGCTCTCCGCTCAGCAGAGAGCCTGCTTCCCCCTCTTTCTCTGCCTGCCTCTCTGCCTACTTGTGATCTCTATCAAATAAATAAATAAAATCTTAAAAAAAAAAATTGAAGTTCACCTTAGCAATAGTATTGGCCTAAAAACCAAAACACTCATCAATTTTTTAGAGGTGTGGAATATTTTTGAGTCTTGATGGGGAGGTTTAATGACTGCAGAAAAGAAAAGAAAAGCAGGGTGGTGCCTAGCTGGCTCAGTGGGTGGAGTGCATAACTCTGGTTCTTGGGTTGTGAGTTCGAGCCCTACATCGGGTATAGAGATCACTTAAAAAAATAAAATCTTGGGGCACCTGGTCGGCTCAGTGGGTTAAGCCTCTGCCTTTGGCTCAGGTCATGATCTCAGGATCCTGGGATTGAGCCCTGTATCGGGCTGTCTGCTCCCCCTCTCTCTCTGCCTGCCTCTCTGCCTACTTGTGATCTCTCTCTCTCTGTCAAATAATTAAATAAAATCTTTAAAAAAATAAAATCCTAAGAAGAAGAAAGCCGAGAAATGGGATGGAAGAAATGAGAAGCTAAGAACAAGATTTAATGTGTAAAAATTAGAAATGGGAAGATGGAGAGTTCAAGAGAGGGGCTCAGAAGAAAAGAGGAAGATCAAAGTGTCACCTGAGAATCACTTACTGAATCTTCACCTAATCAGGCAGATTCAGCCACATTAGCATCTACTGGATGTTTCTGTGCTTCCGGTGCTGCGGGAGGGTGAGCCTAGCTGGAATAAGACGGGAACAAGACAGGTGTGGGAGTTGAAGTTCAGGGAGGTGACATGACTTGGTATGAGATCACACACCTCGTAAGGGCTGCAGTTATCTTTGCCAGAACCTCCAGTTTGAGCTAAGACGCAGCTAACGCTAAGTATTCGCCCCACTTGGAGACAGAGTTTTGGCTCAGAGGAAGTGAAGGGGGGGCCCTGGCTGCTTTGGTGGTGCAGTGGCTTCCTGCCCACGGGACACACCCAGCTTCTAAATCAGCACTCTGGGCAGTCGGGCTGTTGCTAGGCACCGGGGGCCTTTGAGCTTTCGCAGCAGAGCCAGCCAAGGGCAGTTAACTTCACCTCATTGCAAGGTCAGGTGCAGAACAGAGTGGGAAACCAGCCTCCTGAGTGAAGCCTTTCCTTTTTTGTTTTGTTTACCTCCATGCCCAGCCCTCCCACTCACTCCCTCCATTGTCTCCCATGAATTCTAGTTGTTTTCCTTCACTAGAAGGAAGAGTCTTCAACCAGGCAGTGATCAGGTGTCTCCTACAAAAATCAAACTGTTCCTTGAGGATCCACCATGGGCAGGCCCTGCACTGGAGGCCAAGCACACAGAAATTCTCTCTTGAGGGAGTCCACAAACTGCCTGGGGGCACAGCCCGGACGCTGCACCACAGTGATCCCTAGAATAGGGCATGGCATATCGACTACACTACATACATTTGCTGAATGAACAGGGACTGTAACTAAAGCTAAGGTGTTAGGGGAGCTCACAGGAGGGCTTCTGATGCCAATTCGACCCAGAAATCAAAGAAGGCTTCATGCAGGGGACCCTGCCAATCTGCGTCATAAAAAATGAGTAGTAGTAGGCTGGCAAAGATTGGGGGAGGCATAGGGGAGAGGCATTCCAGGCCAAGGGAAAATGTCCAATAAATGCCTGGCAGTGGGTGGAAAATGCTTAGCAAAATAGTCAAGCCATTGTCAAGAGCGTTGAGCTGAGCTGCCCGTGGAAAGTGACCACACACGATGCTCCTGGAAGGGCCAACTACACTTGAGTGCTCCAGGCGCCGCCACCATCACAGGGGGACTCCTCATGGTCCCCACACCCCGCGGAGCTGGCCTCCTCTCTGGCAGCCAGGCCCTGGCACCCACTCACTGCTCAGGGAGTAGCTGCCCAATAGATGACATATTTTTCCATGGCACCAGCCAGTTGCTCAGAATCTCATTATTACCTTGTGATCCTAACACTGGTTTTCACCAGTAGCCATTTGGCAGGAGCATTTTTCAATAACTAGATGAAATTATTCTTTTGCAGAACTTGGGAATCAAAACAATCACAAAGGGAAAATTAGACACAGGGACAGTTGAGGACTTCCCCTCGGGTTGTTCTGCATTTTCCTCCTCCTTCCTCTCACAGAATTCAAAGTGTTTAGGGTTCTTTAGAGCTAGGCTCTAGATGGACTCAAGAAATGACAATGACAGGGGTGCCTGGGTGGCTTAGTGGTTGGGCATCAGGTTTCAGCTCAGATCCTGATCTCATCAATCACAGATCAGCCCCACATGGGGCTTCACCCTCAGCGGGGAGTCTGCTTGAGATTCTCTCCCTGTGCCCCTCCCCCAGCTTGTGCTCTCTCTCCCTAATAACTAAATGAATCTTTTTCTTTTTTTTTTTTAATGACAATGACAGACATTAGCAGTAGCTGGACCACGCAGACTGCAAAGAGAAAGCACAGGAATCATCTCAGGAGGTGGCAACAGAGACAGGGAATTACTGTTCTCTCAAATCCCCACAGAGCTCTTGAAACGCTGGACTTGGTCTGCTCTTTGATATCCAGGCAGTGTGACCTCAAGACAAGGGCATGGGGCTGAAGCCAGATGAAATGGAGATGGACTCCAGCCTCTCCTCTTACTGGGTTTGTCTGGGGGCAAGGAGCCTCATCTGTAAATTCACTTCCATGGGAAAGAGCTCAGACCACAGGGTTGCCAGGACATGGTGCTGGGGTGCTGTGAATTGTACCAGTTCTGCTGTCAGGGTGTGGAGGTTGTGGGGTTGAGTTGTGGCTCTGTCACTTATCTCTCTAAACATCTTATGCTTTAGAGGTTTGGCCCCATACCTAAATCCTCTCCCTTGCATTTTTTTTTTACTGAAAGTACAAAGCTAGGTATTAGCCATAGAAGGAACTACTCTGCAGCTGCTTAAAAAAATTTTTTTTTTAAATGAAGCAAATCTCTTATGTTGATAGCAACAGACACCAAGACCTATTGGTCAAGAAAAATATATAACCTAAACATGCATTTCGTGTAAATAAGAAAGGGACATATGCGTGTGTGCACCCACATGTGTATATGATTACATCTGTGTAACTGATATCTTCTGGAAAGATTTGTAACTGTTAATGGGAAGAGGCTTTACATTTTCCTTTTATTCCCTTCTATACTTTTTGGACTTTTCTATCCACGTGCAAATATAGCTTCTGCTTTGAAAAATGTCAATGGGAGTTCCCTACGAAGTGAGATTATGGGCCATTTTTGTTTTTATACTTTTTCTCTATCAAATGAAGCTAAGGAATGTTATTCTAAATTGTAAGATGAGGCTCAGGTCATGATCCCAGGGTCCTGGGATGAGGCCCCCAGTCCCGCTCCCTGCGTAGCAGGGAATCTGCCTCTCCTTCTCCCTCTGTCCCTCCCCCTGCTTGAGCTCTCTCTCTCTCAAATAAAATCTCAAAAAATTGTAAGATAAAGATGGGAAAAAGTAAAAGAAGAAACATCTTGCATGCAGGAGATTCTCAAGAGATGCTTGTTCAATTCCTACTTCCAGACATGATAGAAAAAGCCCAAGATGAGAGGAAAAGAAATCCCAGGCTTAGATCCCATCTTCACCATTTTCTTGGCCATCTAGTGTAACTGGCGAATCTCGTTTTCTTATCTGTAAAGCAGGTGTATTTATATAAATAGGTGAAGTCAGATGACAATAAGGATTAAATGAATCACAAATGCATCTATCCTAGCACACAGTAAACCATCTCAATAGAATGACAAGAGTTGGAGGAATCATTTTAATCCTTGTAGCAAAGAACTTAAGATTTGCCAGAGTAGGTGACGTTACCCAAACGTATGCAGGGAATATGAAACCCAACTTTCTTAAGTAGCCTCCATGCCCAAAGTGTGGCTTGAACTCATGACCCTGAGATTCAGTCACACGCTCTGCCAACTGAACCAGCTGGACACTCCAATATGAAACCCAACTTATACCGTAGAGCTTTCTCAATTCAACATGAAGCTTAAGAGACCAGGGATCCCAAGGTAACTGTGGCGTATCCGTGACCAACTCTCCTGTTTAGTCAGTTCTCAGCTAAAGGCCAGTTTGCCCCCGAGGAACACTGGGCAATGTCTGGAGACATTTTTGGTTGTCTCTTCAGTGCGGTGCTATCGGCAGCTGGTGAGGAGAGACTACAGATGTTGCTGAACATCGTGTAATGCCCAAGACAAGCCTCCACGGAAGAGAATTCTCTGGCTCCAAATTGCCCATGTTGAGAAAACCTGTGCTACATTAACTTAGGACACTTCCGCCGTCAAGCCATACAATCTCGAAGGTGGTAACTTCTGGGTCCACCGGGAAAGTTGGCTCCTTTACTTAACAGTATATTCCAGATCACCGAAGCAGCTGAGAAACGGGCACAGGCCAGGAAATTAACACCAGGAGTTCCTGATCTTTGCAGACTAAAGGAAATACTTTCATAATGCTCTGAACAAATGGAAGTATTGAAGATATTCCAACCCTACCATGCTTCCTAACTCCTTTGCCAATGTTAAATTTTACTCTTAGAATTAGGACTAGAAATTCACCTATGCGGCACCTAGATGGCTCAGTCAGACTGACTGTTGATCTCAGGGTTGTCAGTTTGAGACCCACGTTGGGTCTGTAGAGAGGACTTGATAAAAAATAAAATCTTTAAGGTTTTAGGGCTACCTGGGTAGCTCAGATGGTTAAGCATCTGCCTTTAAAATCTTTAAAAAATAAAATGGTTTTAAAAAGAAAGAAAAGCTTAACCTAGTCAATAAAAGGCACAGTTCACCCTTCTGTATGTTTGTTATTCCCCAAGCATTTCCACACTTTGTCTCAAGGTGGGATTCTGTTATCTCCCACGAAAGTCCAATTAAAATCTCACTTCCCGGGGTGCCTGGGTGGCTCAGTGGGTCAAAGCCTCTGCCTTCCGCTAAGGTCATGGTCTCAGGGTCCTGGAATCAAGCTCCATGCATCAGGCTCTCTGCTGAGCAGGGAGACTGCTTCCCCTCGCTCTCTGCCTACTTGTGATCTCTATCAAATAAATAAATAAAATCTTAAAAAAAAAAATCTCACTTCCCTAACTTGGCTATTTCCTCTCTCCTCTGCTTTTAGAGAGAGAGAGAGAGAGACAGAGTGTGTGTGTGTGCGTGCATGCGTGTTTAAATAGGAAATGTGTTTTTGGAACACCTGGGTGGCTCAGTCAAATGTCTGACTTTGGCTCAGGTCAGGATCTCAGGGTCCTGGGATTGAGCCCCAGTTCAGGCTCTGTGCTCAGCAGGGGGAAGGTCTGCTTGTTCTGCTCCTTCTCCCACTGCCTTTACCCCTGCACATGCTTTCTCTCAAATAAACAAAATCTTAAATAAATAAATAAAAGGATCCTACCCATAGAGCTCAACATCTTCCTCTCTCTTCAAAAACTATACATTTCTTCTTCATACTGGGTTTTGTGTGTGTGTCCTAGCATCTAGACCAGTCCGGAAGGCACAGGAAGTATTAACACACCGCCAGAATAAACACGAGTTCCAGCTTGGAGCTAACCAATCCCTCTCCCAAAGATTAGTTTCTGAACTGGCAGCAAGTTGATTACAGGAGCAGATGTGTAAATCCAACAGCCAGGCCACAGAGGCAGAAAGGTTCCTCAAGACTGGGTCACACTGAGGAAAAGCAGCTGCTGTTTACTCTCTGCCTAACACAACCACATCTACTGACTGCTTTCTCAGCCATCAACCAAAGCACATGTCTCCACACACAGAAAGCAGGGTGACCTGTTCCAGGAGGAGCAGCACAGAATGGTCAGATAGCTTTAGTTCTCTTGTGGAGGTGACAAGCTGTGGAACACAGGCCATGGAAATGGGGAGAGCAAATCAAACAGATCTAAGAGTTACTCACTTCGGAGGACCCTGTTTTATCCCCTTCTCAGTTGGAATTTAAATTCTGACTGCACAACAAAGGGTTGACCTGCTCCTGTCTTATCTCTAGCTCACATCTACTCCTGATAATGATCTCAACTTTCTCAAATGCTGAGTCAAAGCTAAATTGGTAAATCACCACAGGACATTGTGATTAAGCACTAAACTTTTAATAGTTCAAGGACATCTAAGATGAGTTACTGGTGGGGTTACAGAAGCTTCCATTCATGCCGCCACAGCAAGAATCAAGAATTCTGAAAGTTGAAGAAATTACCTCTTTGGATACATAACAATATATTAAAGCATGTCAGAAAGTGCAAAAAAGGAGGCATTCAGCAGAGCAAGAACAAGCAACAGGCTGATTGTCCTAAAAGGAGGGTCCTAACAGAAGCTCTTTCTAGAGCTCAGTCCCAGGAATTAGAGCTGCCTCCGCCAGAGAGAGGTCCAAACATGGGTTCTGATGGGTTCTTATTACAACTAGTCAAAGGCAAGCCGAAAGAAAAAACAAAAAAACAAAAAAAACCCCCGAGGTTCACATTTCTCCATGACTGTTGTTGGCTCCTGCAACAAAGAGAACGTTTGGTTACTTCTCACGTGTAGGCTGAGCAAGAACCCTGTGGCAGGATTTAGCCAGTGATTCTGACCCCAGGCTGACATCTCTGGGCCCGAGCTCTGAGCTCCTCGGGCAGGACAGCCTGGAACTGCTCCTGTACCAGCATCTCCACAATCTGCTCTTTTGTGTGAATATCAGGTCTCAGCCACTGTCCGGCAAGCTCCTGCAGATGTCTGAGGACATCCCTGGGCCCAGCTCCATCTTCATAGCGGAATTTCCGGAACCTCTGCCTGGAGGCTGCCGCGTTGGGAGGATTCCTTCGTGGCAAGGTCTCAAGGTCTTCGAGAGAGTCTTCATCAAGGCTCTCTTGTGGAAGCCCAGAAGGCTCTCGTGGAGCCTGGACCTGGGGAGCCGGTATTAGGACAACTTCTGGCTCCTCAGCCATCATCTCATTTGATGGAGACCTCATTTTATCATCTTGGACTTCTCTATTTCTTTGTGCCTCTAGGTACCCTTCAGTCTCCATTCTGGAACTCTGGAAAAGGAGATTGAAGACTCCTAAATGCAGAGAAAAGACAGGCTCAGCAAAAACAGACCAGAGACTGTTAAAACCTCCTTGATCTTGTGGATCTGCTCCAGACCCAAGTTCCATCAGCTTTCCAATCTTAACAGGATTTCTTAATAAAGCTATTAGAAATTCTGTTTTTGTTTCCTCTGGATCAATTGACACAATTGAGAAAAATGTGGCAGTAGTTTAAGAATGTAGATTCTCAAAGCAGAGAGGATGAAGAATGCCGGCCTCACCAACCAGAGAATCTTTTTTAAGAAATATTCCATTCATTTTCCCTGCATTACAAAGTATTTTACATTATGTTAAAATAAAAAACTATGCATTCACATGATTTATAGGAGGGAGAATCTTTAAAATCACAGGTATTTGCTTCCACCAATGTCTTTTATGGAGTTGTGCATGTCCAAAAGAAGTTATGAGGAACTACTGAAAACAAAAGATAAAGGTCCCTTCACTGACATCTACTCTCTTTTCTGACCCCCTCCCCAATCTCTTTTATGATGAAAGAATAACAAGTGTTAAAAAGTACTTTAGGGGGCACCTGGGTGGCTCAGCCAGTTAAGCATCTGCCTTGGGCTTAGGTCATGATCTCAGGGTCTTGGGATCAAGCTCCCTGTTCGGTGGGGTGCCTGCTTCTCCCTCCCCCGCCCCCATGCTCCTGCTCACTTGCTCACTCACTCTCTCAAATAAATGAAATCTTTAAAAATAAATAAAATAAAAAGTACTTTAGAGACACTTGGGTGGCTCAGTGGGTTAAAGCCTCTGCCTTCAGCTCAGGTCATGATCTCAGGGTCCTGGGATCAAGCCACCCGTCAGGCTCTCTGCTCAGCAGGGAGCCTGCTTCCCTTCCTCTCTCTCTCTCTGTGGGTCTCTCTGCCTACTTATGATCTCTGTCAAATAAATAAATAAAAAAAGTACTTTAGGAGCTACCATCAGGGTTAAACCTAAATCCCCTCTTCACAAAAAGGAAAGGAAAAAATAGAAAAGCCTCTATGCTAAGATCAAGATCCTAAGTTCCCAATCAGCTCATCAGGGCTGCCAGGGTGGTTCAGTTGGTTGAAGCCTGACTCTGGGATTTCAGCAGGAGGTCAGGATCTCCATGTTCAGCAGGGATTCTGCTGGAGCTTCTCCCTCTCTTTCTCTCTCAGCCCCTCCCTGTGCTCCAAGGTATGGGCTCTTGTGTGCACACATGCATGCTCTTTCTCTCCCTCTCTCAAACAAATAAAATCTCTTAAGTTCCTCTCATCAGTATATGGAAAACTGAACTAGTCAGAATTCTAGTAGCATACATGTCCAACTCCGGATAATTGTCAGCGCTAAGATTAGCAAACCAGCTGGAGTGGGGCAGAGGAGGGGGGGGCACACTAAATACGAGTAAAATGCTAGGGAAAAAAGGCTTTGTTTCATTTGGGTTAGGGCCCCAGTCCAAGAGAAAGGTTACGTATAGGAAAACCACAATCTATGCTATTAAAAAAGAGGGAGACAGAGACTTCAAGTGACAGTACAGAAATGACTAAATTAATTTCCACATCCGGGTATGTCTAATCAAAGAGTACGACTCCTATGATGTGGTCAGTTTTCAAAAGTCATCTCTTTTTTTTCATTAACAAACGCCCTCCCCCAAGATCTAATTCCTCCCCAGTCCATGAAGCAGGAGTGTTGACATCTAAAATTTCTTCGGACTCAGAGACTGTCTCAAATCTGTTTTCTGTGTTAACAACTGACAGAGGCCAACAATCACCAACACTGACCACCTATCTTGCATTAACTAGTTCTGAGATCCTAGTCACCTCTTCTTCAAATGTTTCATAACCCATTTTCTAGAAAACCTGAACTGATTCCAGACCCTGCCATTTAGATATTCCTAGAACACACTTATTCTTTACATACTACTGGGTTTTTGCTCTATCAACAGCATGTTCTCTTCCCCAAAAGTAAGTTGTCACTAACCTAGCATTATGAAGCCCAAAGCAAAATATCCCCATAACTCAGGGATGCCTTGAAAAAAAAAGGAAATATTTAGTCAAGGAAAGGTTGGATGAAATGTGAGACAACAAAATCCTGGGAACAACCTAAGTGACCATCAACAGGGAAATAATTCAGCCGTTTAACGGAATAAGGGCAATCTTACGAAGCAGGAACTCGGCCTGTGAGTGCTGATACAGACAGGCGCCCATAACACATCACCACCTGACCGTATGATCCCACCTGGGGAAATTAAAATACATACACAAGCACAGATGACCCGATCTATCACAAGCACTATCTTCAAGAAACATTTTCCATTCCGTATCTTTCTATATTGCTTTCTTTTTAACTGCAACTATTTATTACTTTCCTAATTCAAAAGGAAGCAAACATTCTCCGCCTGCCCAAAACCCTTCTGAGGGAAAAACCCATAACACACTTAGGAAAACACCCTTTTATTAATACTTCTAGCTTCCAGCCCCAGAGGTCTTTACAACCCTGACTTCTAAGAATAGTCTCAGTTGTCAGGAGGCCAGTTCTCAAGCCTGGATTTGAAAAATTGACAAACTCCACGATTTACTTATAAAGCTTATAAATCCTATCAGCTTTTGAAGATCAATGACCAGACACAATGCTCACCCTCATCCGTTAATAATGCCGACTTACTGAGCACTTAACTTTCTAGCTGACACTGTGCTAGGCAATTTATATTCTGCTACGTGACCCTCCCAGCCACTCTAGTTAAACTCCCGATTCGACTCTCTACTGCCCCAGCTGTCTCTATTAACAGCAGCAGCTGATGCTATTTGAGTTTTACCCGCCAGACACTCCGCGGACGCTTTCCCCTCATCCAATCCTCCCCATAACCCATAAGGACAGTTACTGTCACTTCCATTCACACGTAACCAAACTAAGGCCTGACGAGAGGGGATCTGCCCAAGGTCACAAGACCAGGAGGTGGGACCACCCCGCTGAGCAGAAATTTCCCGGCGTCCAGGCGGGGAGCTGAGCCGGGCTCCTCCCACCATATGGGCGCGGCTCGGAAGGTCTAGATCCGACCGGAAAAAGACTTCTGGGGGTTCAGACCAGGACCTCCTCCTCCCGAGCTGAAGCGAGCTCCAATGCCACTCTAGCCCGAGCGACCTGCAGAGTCCCCGAGTAGGGCTTCTCGGCTCCGAGGCCGACCGCCACCGCCGCCGCGGCCCCCCACTCCCAACAGACCGTGCGCCCGGAAAAGAGAGGCGGTCGGGAGGGATGGAGGGAAGGAGGGAGGGGGCGTTCACCTGCGCAGGTGCCACCTCGGAGGGTGGGGGTAACGGGGGCGGGGGCTCCTCGAAAGCCGACTCGAAGCTCGAAACCGACTCCGAAAAAAAGGAAACCACCTACCCAGCGCAATGCTTTGTAGCCAGCCACCGGAACCGGAAGTGGCGCCCCACCCGGAAGTTGGAAGTGAAGGGGAGGGACACAGGGTAGAGGGGCGCGGCCTCTCTAGGCCTCGGCGGTACTCTGCTGCTCCGTGGTTTTAACCCGTGGTGGGCTTTGGGCCTTCCTCAGTCTCAGTTCTTCCTACCGTGCGGAGCTTTTGGTAACGCCTAGGTAGCTTCTCGGCTTAGGCGAAGTTCTTTGATTTTTTTAAGCCGCAGTTTGCAGCCGCGAGGTGGAAAGAGGTCGAAGCGGGAAATTGGGACACTCCAGTGGGCCGCCCGCAGCTGACTCAGCGCCCCACCCTGAGGTTCCACCCTTGAGCCTTTGCACCACCCAGAGGGAAGAAATCAGAATAGAGGGCTGGGTGGCTGCTGTTTGGAAGCGGTGGTCCTGTGTGGCACCCCGTGGAGTCACTTCACGGGAGGCAGTGGGCACAGACAGAAGTCTGTACGCAGACAGAAGTGGGCATGTGTCTGCCAGTCCGTCTGTCCTGTGTATGGAAGGCTCGGGCTTAGTCCTGCGTGCCTCTTCCCCAAGACTTACTTTCCAGTTGCTGATGGTTAAGAACTGAAGATTTGAAGTCACACTTTGCTGGTTCGCGTCAGGGTTCAGCCTGGATTTGAGTCGGAAGCACACATGTTGAGATAGCACAGCTTGTGAGAGGAAGTGCAAAGATGCTAACGGAGACAGCCCTTCCATGTCCTTGCTCTTAACTTGAAGGGGAAGGGACTGGGCTGTTAGGTAGGCCACTGAGCGCCAGTCCCTGTCTCTCCACCCATTTGCCCTACTCAAATGAAACAGGCTAAAGAATTAGAGGGGCACTTCCAAAGCCCCTGCTGGGTTATCTCGACCCTTACCCCCAAACCCTCCCTACCTTCCAGGTAACCTCCCACACCCCCAACTCCACCCCATCTCACCCCCAGCCAATGTCCCTGGGGAAGAGGATGTGCCTTTTGTCTACACTGCCACTTCGGGTCAGTAAACCTCTAGATTGCCAGATACTCCAGCTGATGGTTGGATAACCAGAGCTCCTTCCTGTGCCCTTAGTCCTACCTCCACTAGGGACTGTGGCCCTTGCCCCACTCACTCCTACAGAGCAGTTTCCACCTTTCACCTCCTCTCAGCCGTGCTTTTCCCATCTGTAAAGTGAGAGGGTTGGACTACATTAAGGACCTCTAGGTGCCCTCCCCCACCCCCATTCCAATTCTTAGATTCCTTAGGACTGCTTCAAAAGACTGCTGGAGTGGGTTGGGAGTACGAGACAGGGGAGCGCTTTAGGTCCCAGAGCAGCTCCAATTTTAAAGGTTTACGAATGTATATGAAAAGTATATATGTTGTGGCTCTATGTAAGGTTATCATAGAGTTCAGGATAAAAATGGAAGCTTCGTGCTTTGCCCCTTCATGCCTCATCTTTCCCCACCGTTATTCACTCACTCTGCTCCAGGCACACTGGCCTTCTAGTTATTTTGCAAACCCAAGAAGCTCATCTTCACCTCTTTGGTGATCTCTGCTCGTGGTACCCTTTCCTGACACCTGCTCATCCAGGTTCCAGTTGAAAGGGAGCCTCTCTCGAGCAGCCTTTGCTGTCCCCCCACACCACCCTTCTAAAGGCAGTCCCTTCATAGCCTGTTGCTCTGGATTGCTATTATCTGTTTATTTTCTATCTCACCCACTCGAAGAATTGATCACAGGGCCAAAACCTGTGACTATCCCATCATCATGTCTCTGACGCCTAAAACTGGGCACAGGCTGGATAAATGTTTATTTTTTTTATTTTTTTTTTTTTTAAAGATTTATTTATTTATTTGACAGAGAGAAATAACAAGTAGATGGAGAGGCAAGGAGAGAGAGAGAGAGGGAAGCAGGCTCCCTGCTGAGCAGAGAGCCCGATGCGGGCCTCGATCCCAGGACCCTGAGATCATGACCTGAGCCGAAGGCAGCGGCTTAACCCACTGAGCCACCCAGGCGCCCTGGATAAATGTTTATTGAGGGCCTGACAGATCAATTGGTTAAGCAGTGGCCTTCAGCTCAGGTTCCTGGGATCCAGTCCCACATCGGGCTCCCCCTGCTCTGTGGGGGCCTGCTTCTCCCTCTGCCTGCTGCTCCTCCTGCTTGTGCTCTCTGTCTCTCCCTGACAAATAAATAAATAAAATCTTTAAACAAACAAAACCCCACATGAGTAATATATTTCCGAGTGCTGCAAAACATTATTAAAAAAGTGTTGAGGGGCGCCTGGGTGGCTCGCTCTGTGGGTTAATTAAGTCTCTGCCTTCATTCAGCTCAGGTCATGATCCCAGGGTCCTAGAGTTGAGTCCTGGGTGGGGCTCCCTGCTCAGCGGGGAGCCTGCTTCCTCTCTCCTCTGCCTGCCTCTCTGCCTACTTATGATCTCTCTCTGTCAAATAAATAAATAAATAAAGTCTTTAAAAAAAAAATAAAGTGTTGACAGTGTGCTTTTTAGAAATGGAGATTTTCTTCATGATTTAGAAAACTAAAATAAGTTGTTGGCATTGATGCTCTAATCATTACTTTAAAAATCAAATTATTGGGGTGCCTCGGTGGCTCAGTGGGTTAAACATCTGCCCTCGGCTCGGGTCATGGTCCTGGTGTCCTGGGATCAAGCCCTCCGTTCACAGGAGTCTGCTTCTCCCTGTCCTCTACCACTTCCCATGCTTGTGCTCTGTCTCTCTCTCTCTCCCAAATAAATCTTTTTATAAAAAATTAAATTATTGACTATATGGTTTTTAAAGAATTTGAATCGTCAAGACTTGGAGATTAAAAAGAGAACACTGAATTTTTAAAAAAGATTTTATTTATTTATTTATTTGACAGACAGAGATCACAAGTAGATAGAGAGGCAGACAAAGAGAGAGGAGGAAGCAGGCTCCCCGCTGAGCAGAGAGCCGGACTGGAGTCTCAATCCCAGGACCCTGGGATCATGACCTGAGCCAAAGGCAGAGGCTTTAACCCACTGAGCCACCCAGGCGTCCCAAGAACACTGAATTATTGATCAAGTTGTTGACACTTTAAGGCAAGATTTCCTAACTCCCTGTTGCCCATCCATGAGGAGGGTGTCAGCAGTTAGCCTCCCTCTGAGGCTAGGTGGGAGGCCCTCAGGAGCTCCACAGGGTGGAATTTTACAGGTCTGACTGCCCTTTATTCTAAAATAAACTGCCCAAGGGGAAACTGTCCAGGGGTCCTTCCCTGACCCATTGGGAAGAAGTAGTGGCCTGAAAACACCTGTTATGTGTCATCTGGCAAAATCCCTCTGACTCAACACGAATGATGACCTCGTGCTGGTTCCAGAAATTCTCGAATCCTCCCCCGCACCCTTGTCTCTGCTCTGCTTGACTCAGGTCCTCCCTTGACCTCACTCAGGCCTTGCCAGACCAGTTCTCAGGCTTTTTTGTAAGAGCTAGAGTGGGGGCTATGGGCTGGAGGAGTGTTTCTGTGGGGGAGTGTTGAGGAGTGGTGATGCAGAAAAGTGGGGAGGCAGTTGTAATACGTGGGGACCGTGGTTGGGAAAAGAAGAAAGAAAATTGTATGAAGTATTGTTGATATAATTACTTTGGAGAGCAACTTGGCAATTGGTGAAGTTGAAAATGAGCACAGCCTCCCACCCGTTTCTTGGAATCTACCCTAGAGAAATTCTCACACATTTGTACCTGGAGATATGTCCAAGGACATTCGCTGAGGCACTATTTGTAATCATAAAAAAAAATTGGCCCTGCTGTGAATGTCCGTCTGTAGGGGGAGAAGGATAAGTAAATAGTGTTGTGTAATAGCAGTGTTCAAAACTAGCAGCAATGAGCTAGAGATCTACAAAGTAGTATGGAGAGACCTCAAGACACCATGCTGGATGAAACAACTAGACCACAGAATTATACATACAGCATGTATGTATAAAAAAAAAAAAAGATTTTATTTATTTATTTGAGAGAGAGAGAGCATGAGCTGGGGGAGAAGCAGAGGAAGAGGGAGAAGCAGACTCTGTGCTGAGCAGGGAGCCTGCTTTGGGGCTTGATCCCAGGACCCTGAGTTCACAACCTGAGTTGAAGGCAGAAGCTTAACCCACTGAGTCCCACCATGCATGTACTTTTGAAAACCCAAACAATGCAATACATTGTTTATAGATATTAAATATGGGATTTTAAAACTATATAATAGAGTGGGAATACAAACTGGTACAGCCACTCTGGAAAACAGCATGAAGTTTCTTCAAAAAGTTGAAAATAGAGCTACCCTACGACCCAGCAATCACACTACTGGGTATCTACCCTAAAGATACAAATTTAGTGATCCGAAGGGTCATGTGCACCCAAATGTTTATAGCAGCAATATCCACAATATCCAAACTATGGAAAGAACCTAGATTTCCATCCACAGATGAATTGATAAAGAAGATGTGGTATATACATACAGTGGAATATATGCAGCCATCAAAAGAAATGAAATCTTGCCATTTGCTGTGATGTGGATGGAACTAGAGGGTATTATGCTTAGTGAAATAAATCAATCAGAGAAAGACAACTATCATATGATCTCTCTGATATGAGAAATTTGAGAGGCATGGCTGGGGTGTTGTTGGGGGTAGGGAAGGAAAAATTAAACAAGATGGGATCGGGAGGGAGACAAACCATGAGACTCTTAATTTTACAAAACAGACTGAGGGTTGTTAAGGGGGTGAAGGGGAGGGATAGGGTGGTTGGGTTATGGACATTGGGGAGGGTATGGGCTATGGGGAGTGCTGGGAATGGTGTAAGCCTGACCATTCACATATCTGTACCCCTGGGGCAAATAATACATTATATGTTAATAAAGATAATTTTTAAAAACAATAAAATACTTAAGAACAAACTTTAAAACAACTATATAACAGCATGAAGTGTCAAGATAAATGCACAATTCATTTCATTAGTAAGGATAAGTTAGGTTGATGTCACTGTAACAAACATCCCAAATCTTAGTGGCCTGTAGCAACAGAGTTTATTTGTTGCTTGTGCTGTGTGTCGATCAGGGGGCATTAGAGGCAGTCCTCCGTGTCTCCTCACTCTGCAACCAGGCTGACCTGCCGCCACCCATTGCCATGGCAGAGCAAAAGAGAGCTCTGCAAACCATCCCAGCTCTCAAGTCTTTACCTTGGGCAGAGAGAGCCACGGGGCCAAACCCACCCTCACGAGGTGGAGGGCAGGCAAGACGGATCCTTCTCCGTGCTCCAAAGGAAAACCAGTGCTGTTGGGTAAACAACCCCACAGCCACAATGATGTCCTCTGGGTACAAAGTGGCCTCTACCCTAGTAATGTAGTTCCTCTTTTAGAAAACATGAAGCAAAAACATGGGCTTTGTTAATGCTGGAGGGAGGCTACATGGGTGTTTCCTATGTTATTCTCCATGCTGTATCTTTTAAACTTTTTAAAACTAGAAGTATATTTTTTGGAAGGGGGGCAACGGGGCAAGAGTAATATTAAAAATTATAAACGTGGGGCGCCTGGGTAGCTCGATCAGTTGGGGGGTCTGCTTTCAGCTCAGGTCATGGTCCTGAGTTCATGGGATCAAGTCCTGCATTGGGGTCCCTGCTCAGCAGAGAACGTACTTCTCCCTCTCCCTCTGCCTGCTGCTTCCCTTGCTTGTGGTCTCTCTCTCTCTCTCTTCCTCTCTCTGTCAAATAAATAAGTAAAATCTTTTAAAAATTATAAACATATATCCTTGCTGGGCACATGTTTGCTTTCACGGTACCCAGGAGGAAAGGAATTCAGTTGTTTCTATGTTGCTCTTGGCTGTAGGGCAACAATCTCTTAGACTCAGCAACATCACAGTGGGCTCCGGACCGTGTTTGAGGCATTGTGTGGGCTTCTGAGTGTGTGTCTGCTCCCAGCTGCAGCCAGGGCTCCCAACGTTATTTTCCTCACATCTTGTACTCCCAGCCCTAAACTTGCCACAAAGCAGGTGCCTCGTGAATGTTTTGTGAATGGCCCTGATACGATCATCTCCAACTGAATAATGAGATGTTTCAGGGCAGGAACCATGTCTCCCTCCCTCTCTGAGCCCGTGTCTGAAACAGGGAATGAATGCTTGTTGAATGAATGAATGAATGAATGAATGACTACAGTCCCCCTTCCCCAGCCCATCAATGGAAGCAGAAAACACATGGCCCTTGCACTCCACCACGAGCCTCCCAAGGGTCTGACAAGGTCAGTTTGTCTGCAGACTCTATGCTTTTATGCCTGCCTTGAAAAGCCAAAGGTGGTATGTGGCTATATAGAATGACCAACTTCTTGGGACTCTCCTATCTTCACCACCGCAAGTTTTGTGTCCTGGGCACTCCCCCAGTCCCAGGTAAATGGGGACAATTGGTGACTTGATAGCAATTCCTCTCCGCTCTCAGAGCCCCATGTTTTTCTCATTCTCATGAGAGGGTTGAATCTGATCTTGCCTCTTACATATTGGATCTCAGATTTCATGAATAGCCTAGAAGGGAACAGGTGAGTCAAAGAAAGAAGATACACACGTTGGGGTTTTCTGAAAGATCTTTATTTTCTACAAAGAAGGTGGATCAGCACTGCCACCAAGCCCTGGTTCTAGTGGCTTGACATGACCTAGAAAAAGTGGGGAGAGCCAGAATCGTCTGGTTAGGAGCAGATTCTGAAGTCATATGGAACTGAGTTTGATTTCCAGCCATGTGACTCATCAGCTGTGGAACACTGGAAGAGTGACTCGACCTCTCTGAGCCTTAGTTTCCTCTTCTGTATAATGGGATGAGTAATCATAGTACTCATCTCACAGGGGCCATTGATGAAACTCTTAAGGAGGTTTACGTAGTTTTAAATGGTAACTATTACTGTTATGGTGAACTATGTTAACCGTTCCTGACCATTTGTTCCCAGATAAGGTTAACATTTTCACTGGGGCCTGAGCATCCCAGTCACTCTCTCCCCACATTTCATGATTATTGCTCATGTAATCATCTCCTCCCCACAAGGCCACCCTTTGACACATCACTCTACCTTTCAGGACAGGGAAAGACCTGGACCAAAGAAGACATTTCATAAACACTTGTTAAAATAAGGAAAATAAGGCAGTTCAGCCATAGTTCAAAGCTCCATCCAGAAGCCACTGAAGTGGTTGGGGCTACGCCATAGCAGAAAACATCCCCAAAGCCCTCTGAAATGTGTCCGAGGGCCCCTCTGCTCCTGACCTTCTGGGGTCCTTTCAGCCCACCCCCTAGGACCTGCTGTTCTCACCCAGCCCAGCATGCGGGCCTCCCGCCTGTCCTAGCCCGCTCACCTCCTGTATCCAGTCCCTGAAGGCCGAGACTCGTGTGAACACTGTGGGCTTCTTGATGGTGTTGCAGCCGAAGGCAGACACAAAACTGGTCACCCCGTGGACCTGCCAGGAGCCATCAGCTGCGGGGCAGTTGAGGGGTCCCCCAGAGTCACCCTGGAATGGTCAGAGAGCAGTGAGGAGCTGAGCCGTGTCTGAGATGGAAGGAATTGGTTCTGGCAGTGGGGGGTTTTGGGAACTCCCTGGGTGACTTGACCTCTCTAAGCCCCAGTTGGCTTGTTTGGGATGGGGACTAAGATCTGTCCTACAAGATCTTGTGAGATAATAAGTATACGATCCTAGCCCAGCCCCTAGCAGAGAGGAAGCCATGGATTCATGGTAGTTCGCATTATTACTAGTCAGTTATCCTATTATTAATCCTCCTGATTTCTATTGCAGCAACATTACTGTTTTATCATAACTTCAGGACCATGGAATTGAAGGTGACTTGGGAGATCCTGGTGTCAATGTCCTTTGCTGGGCTTCAGGGGAAGCCTGAGGACCTGGTTGAGTTGCCCCAGGCCAAGTCAGTGTGAGCTGGGACTCGAAGCCAGAGGCCAGGCCGGTGTGTCTGGACCACACTGACTCCCTCAGAGTCCTGCCTGGTCCAGAGGCTGAGTGGGGCATGCAGGTAGGATGGCTTGTCTGCCTCCCAGGCAGATGGCAGAGGTTCCCCAGGGCCCTGCCCTCCGAGCTGACTCACGTTGCACCCAGAGAGGGTGTCCCCACCGGCGCACACCATGCTCTTCTTCACGGAGCTGCCCCACCAGTCCAGCTTGGAGCAGTGCTCATGGTCCACCACGGGCAGCAAGGCCTGCTGCAGCTTGTCTGGGAGCGGCCCACCAGCTGTGGGAGACACAGGGCTCAGTGGGGTGGCAAGGGGGTGCCGGGCTGGGAGCCTCAGAGCAGGGTGGGGGCTTGGGGAAAGCAACTCTTCTAGGCTGATGGGGACTCTCCCCCCACCAGAGGGTCCTGCCTGCTTTGTCCACCAACACCTGGCACGTAGGAGACACTACAAAATGCCTAATCGAACACACTGGTGTTTGGGCGGATAGAGCGAGAAGGTGCTCCTGGAGGAGGAATGGGAGGCAAGTGCAAAAACCCATCCTGGTTATTCAACTCTCCAGCCCCAGCCCCAGGCCCTGTCTTCCTGCCCACGGTCCCTGAGGCCGGCAGGAGGGGTCAGCACGCACTGTAGAGGCGGCCCCAGCCGCTGATGTAGCAGGGCGCCCCGTTGGGCAGGATGTCCCCGGCAGGTGGGAGGCAGGCGAGCTGGACAGCATCTCCCAGCTGAGCGCTGCGTGAGAGCTTGATGAGGGCGATGTCATTGCTGGCAAGGAGGAAGGAGTCAGAAAGAGTCAGGGGAGCCTAGACCTCCAGCCAGACCAAGCCCCACCTTCCAGCCTTTGCTACAGAGAGTTCACCTCCGGGGTGTCCTCACTGCTCCCTTCCCTCCGAATCGCGTGTGTTTTTAGGGCTGAGCAACCTCCCCCTCCCTTGCACCCAGGCTGACCCTTGGCCTTCCTAGCTGTCCTCAGCTCCTACCCTGAGGTTTGCACACTTCAACTGTGTCAGGATCGTGGAGGTCACAGGTTTGCTGTGCTCCACCCCAGGGTTCCTAATGCAGTGCGTCTGGGTGGGGCCTGAGAAAGGTCCCCCTTCCTCTCCATCTATCCCAGGAGTCCCGTGAGAAGGGGTTAAGGTCATGATCATCATGGACTGTCTCTTCTGCCATGCACTTGCAAGGGTTCTGCACCCTTCTCTGACCCTCATCAGAAAAGTGCGGAGCCACCTGGACACGTGATTTTGCACCTGATTGAGGGGTTTAGTGTTCTCACCCAGTGATCACCTCCTTGACCTTCAAACCACCCAGGAAGCCCAGAAGGTCACCCTTGACATATGGTATAATTGAGACTCCAGAAGGGCAGTGCATTGCCCAAGCACCTTAGTGACTTGTTCTGGACCCTCTCAGTCCGTTGCTCCTCCCTTTGCCCACTGGGCCAGGAACCCAGGATGCACTGGGCGAATGTTGGTTGAATGGAGGAACCCTTGGATTTGGGAAAGGGGATGCCAGAGGTGTTCTGGGTTCAAGTCAACTATCCAAGTGGACTTGGGAGAGTTCCTGGCCCTCCAGAGGCCCTGATGTCCTTCCATAAGGAGAGAGGTTTGGTGTAGATGGTCCTTAGAATCTCTCCTGGCTCTTATCCTCAGTGTGTGAGACCAGGGCCCATGCTGCTGGACCCAGCCCCACTGTCCCTGGGAGTCTCCTCAGAATCATCTTTGGGTCACGGCAGGGCAGGGGACCAGTAACTTCTGGGTCCTAGGCCGAAGCATTCACTCACCCACAGGCTACACAGTTGGGGTTCCAGAGTGGGTGCACGAAGAGGTCCCCGGCATTGATGGGGATCACCTGTTCGGGGCCCTCTTCCTCAGCCCGGTTATACTCGCCCAACACCACCTGGTAGGTCAAGGAGCTCCTGCCGGTAGAAGTCAGGTCAGTCTGGGCCCAAAGCCCCCCACTACCCCAGCACTTCTGGTTCTAACGTGGAGACAGGGACAAGCAAAAGAACTTACGAGATACAGTGGCCTGCAGTCATGACCCAGTCAGGGGCGATAAGGCTGCCGCCACAGGTGTGGTGGAAGGTTCCACCCTTCTCGTACTGCAGGGAGACCTGGTAGCAAGGGAGGGAGGAGCCTAAGTGGTCTGGACCCTCAGTGAGGGCTGATATTCACAGCTGTATCGGTTGTGCACTATACAACTCTAAAGGGTATCTTTCATGCAGAATGGCATCCTCTAGAAATGTACAGTGTTCCACGTCACGACTACATTATCTATGGCTGCTTTCACACTACCATGGCAAAATTAACTCATTGCAATAGAAACCATAAGGTTAACAAAAGCTAAAATATTTATTTTCTGGTCTTTTACAGAACAAGTTAGCTGACCCCTGCTGTAGACCAGTGACATTCAATAGAACTTTCTTTTTTTTTTTTTTCCAAGATTTTGTTCATTTATTTTTGAGAGAGGGAGAGAGAGAAAAAGCATAAGCAGGCGGGGAGGGGCAGAGGGTGAAGACTCCCTGCTGAGCAAGGTGCCCGATGTGGAACTCGATCCCAGGACCCTGGGATCATGACCTGAACCCAACGCAGACGCTTCACCAAATAAACCACCCAGGCACCCCCCCCAGGAGAACTTTCTGTGATGATGGAAATGTTCTATATCTGGGCTGTTCAATATGGTAGCCAGTAGCCATATGTGGCTACTGAGAATTTGAAATGTGCTCAGCACTGAACAACTGAATTTTTAACATTATTTTATTTTAATTTTTAAAAATTATTTATTCACTTGACAGAGACACAGTGAGAGTGGGAACAAAAGCAGGGGAGTGGGAGAGGGAGAAGCAGGCTCCCCGCGGAGCAAGGAGCCTGATGCGGGGCTCCATCCCAGGACCCTGGAATCACGACCTGAGCCAAAGGCAGACGCTCAACAACTGAGCCACCCGGGCGCCCCATAATATTATTTTATTTCAATGAATTTAAAGTTCAACAAACAAACGTAGCTGGTGGCTACTGTGTTGGCGCAGGGGGTCTACCCAGCCCCTTGTGCCCCACCAACCTCTATAAAGCCCTCCTTTCCTTTAGTGCTCTTAGACCTTGCAGCCTTGTTGTATAATTTGAGGAATCTAGAAATGTCTACCCCAAAACCTCCCTCCCTAAACACTGAAATTCCACTGTTTGTGCACCAAATAAACATTACAAGAGATAATATAAACATTGCCTTCTCCCCAGATATCACTTCTGACTTGCCAGCAGCCCAGGGAGGGTTATGGTTTGGGTGGACAAGACATCCATGTGAAATCAACTGTCCAGGGAGGGTTATGGTTTGGGTGGACAAGGCATCCATGTGAAATCAACTGTCCAAGAGTCTCCTGGCCTTGAAGCTAGAGAGGATACTGGAAGTGAAGCAGTGGGGCCAAGACTGAATGCCTTGCAGTCAGAAGAGGGTGCAGAGCCCATGGGGAGAAACAATGCCACCCATATTACCTGCCAAGGCCAGCTGTAGGGGACCGCATCTTCACCATTGACAACGCGGGCGGAGGGCTGGTAGGAAGGTCGGCCACAGCCCGAGGCTGGAAGGGAGAGAGGAGACATCAATCAACCAGAGAGTCCCACAAAACTAAGAAGAGGCCTGAGTGCCAGTTTTAGATGCACCACACACTGGCTGAACACAGCGTGAGCTCTTTCCCCTCTGTGGACCTCTGCAGCCATGTATGCACAGTGAACATGTGGACTAGAGCAGGGGTTTCTAGAGTCCCATGAGGCTAGAATAGATATGTGACCTCCTTCCATGGCAGGATTGAAGGGCCTAGTGCACTTAGAACAGTGCCTGGTGCCCAGAGAGCCCTTGCGACAGGATAGCTAATTGTCATGAGAAGTGGTGGCTTTGGAATAAGATTGCCTGGATTCAAAATACAGCTCTGCCCCTACTTCTAGCCTGGGCTACTTCTCTAAGGGTCAGTTTCTCCGTCTGTAAAATAGGGATAATAATAGTACTGATCTCATGGACATGTTACAAAAGATAATACAAGAAAAAATCTTTAGCATTCCCTGGCATATAGTAATCACTCTTACATAACAAGGAATAACGTAAGAAAATGATTGTAAGAGTTATAGGGTTACAAGAGATAATATAAGAAAAAATCTTTAGCATTCCCCGACATGAAGTAAGCACTCAATAAACGTTATCTATTACTGTTACTGTCAGTCAAGAGAGGCTGCTTGGAGGAGGTGGCCCTGAGCCGGAATATAATATGGTGGAGAGACTAGGAAAAGGCTAGACCACATGATTTGGAGTGGGGCAGAGCAGGGAGAGGAGCATTAGAGGGTTAAGCAGAGGAACAGAAATTCCAACCCAGTCTAACCACAAAGCCCAGTAAAAAAGACACTAGTCTTTCTTTACTGCCCCCAACGAGGAGTCCCACCACAGTGTTTTGGTTAGCCCAGTCTTTCTCCTGAGCTGTTCCGTCCACTGCTCCCCCTCCATTGTCCTGCCCCAGCACCAAGCTGAGCCCCCACAATCATGCCCAGGTGCAAACTGAGATCCCCTCCTGTGGACCCAGGTGTTGGGTTCATGGCACTCAGGGTAGGTGACAGATTTCAAGGTTCCTGGCCCTGTGCAGCACAGGCTGGGGTCTTACCAAAGGCCACAAATAGGAGGGAACTCAGCAGCCGGAGCATCGTGAGTTTTGAGACGATAGAAAAGACACACATAACCTGGGGCTCTAATATAGAGCAGAAAGCAGATGGAGGGGGGCCGATTGGGCCCCATTCCCAGAACAGGTGGTGGAACGCCAGCTCTCTCATGGTCAAGGCCATGGCCCCCACCTGCTGCACCTGGGAGAGTGACAGCCAACAGCAAGACCCAAGGTCCCTCCAACCTGTGGCTACACAGGTGGCACTGAATGGCTAGCTGATAACAGGGGAGGGGGGAGGTAATTTCTCATGAAAGCAAGCCAGCCTCTTCCAGGAGAGAACATGGGCTCTGGAACTGGTCGGACCTGGCTTCCGATCCTAACTCTGCCACCTCCAGGCTCCTCATCCTTGGGGACATGGCTTAACCTCTCCAGACCTCAGTTTTCTCCTAAGTCAGGACCCATATTAGTATCCACCTCCAAAAAAAAAATGTGTTGAGTGCTTTCTCCGTATCAGAATGTTCTAGGGAAAAGAGCCATGAACAGGACATGGTGCCAGTTCCCCTAGAGCTTGAGTTTCTTTTCTTTCTTTTTTTTTTTTTTAACGATTTCTTTATTTATCTGACAGTGAGAGACACAGCGAGAAAGGGAACACAAACAGGGGGAGTGGAAGAAGGAGAAGCAGGCTTCCCACTGAGCAGGGAGCCTGATGCAGGGCTCCATCCCAGGACCCTGGGATCATGACTGAGCCAAAGGCAGACAGACGCCCAATGACTGAGCCACCCAGGCACCCGAGTTTGGGTTTTATAGGGAGACAATGACAAATCCATAAAAAGAAATAAAGACTACTTCGTGTGTGTGTGTGTGTGTGTGTGTGTGTGTGTGTGTGTAGTTTAAAAAATAATAGTTAAATAAATACCTTTATTTTCACCACCCAACTTCAGAAATAGAACATTATAATTCCTTTGTACATCTCAAACCTATGACATTCCCTTGTTTTCATTAGATTTTCACATACATATGTATTCCTAATATATTGGTTTTCTTTTTTTTTTTTTTAGATTATTTATTTATTTATTTGACAGACAGAGATCACAAGTAGGCAGAGAGGCAGGCAGAGAGAGAGGAAGGGAAGCAGGCTCCCTGATGAGCAGAGAGCCCAATGCAGGGTTCGATCCCAGGACCCTGAGATCATGACCTGAGCTGAAGGCAGAGGCTTAACCCACTGAGCTACCCAGGCGCCCGTATTGGTTTTCTTTTTTGGCCTTCTATGTGAGTAGAATCACATAGTGATTATTCATTTGTGATGTCACTTTTATTTTGTTTTCACTATTGATTTCTGAAATCCATCCATGTTGATGTATGCGAATGATTTATTTTTACTATTTAGTTGTCCACACTTCAAATATTCCAAAATCTATCCAATCTATTGCTAATGGATATTTGAGGGTTACTCCTTCTTTGCTTTTATGGAAGTGGTTCACATGTATCTGCTGTATGCCTTGGGTAAAAATCAATGAAACATAAGGTACGCAATCGTCCAACTATACCACGTAATGACAAAGAGTCAATAGTCTCATTAAGAGGGAATGATGGTTCCTATTATTCCACATCTAAGCCAACTTTCTCATTGCCATTCTTGTTTGCCCAACTGTGAGGTGTGAAATGGTGTTTCATTGTGATTTTAATTTGCATTTAATTTATCACAAATGAGATTGAGCATCTTTTATTTTTTTTAAAGATTTTATTTATTTATTTGACAGAGAGAGCGAACACAAGCGGGGGTGGGGCATGGCAGGGAAAGGGAGAGGGAGAAGCAGGCTCCCCACTGAGCAGGGAGCCTAATGCAGGGCTCAGTTGCAGGACTGGGGATCATGACCTGAGCCAAAGGCAGATGCTTAACTGACTGAGCCACCCAGGCACCTGAGTTTGAGCATCTTTTAAAATGTTCATTGGGATTCAGGATTATTTATTCTGTTCCTGCAAAAAATACCATTGGCATTTTGATAGGGATTGTGTTCAATCTTGTACACTGCTTCAAGTAGTCTGGACATCTTAATGGTATTATTTCTTCCACTCTATAAGCACAGAACATCTTTCCATCTATTTGTGTCTTATTCAATCTCTTTCATTAATACCTTGTAGTTTTCAATAGACAAGTCTTTCACCTCCTTGGTTAAATTTATTCTTAGGCATTTCATTCTTTTTGATGCAATTTTAAATGGGGTTGTTTTCTTAACTTGACTTGCTGATAGTTTTTTCATAAGTGGAAAGAAATGCAATTTCTTTACAGATCTTTGTGTACAAATTGTGCATTCGGCAACTTCATGGAGTTTGTTTCTTGGTAGAGTCTTTAAGGTTTTCTATATATAATATGTTAACATAAAATAGTGACAGTTTTACTTCTTCCTTTCCAATTTGGATGCCTTTTATTTCTTGCTTGATTTCTCTAGCAAGGGCTTCCAGTACAATGTTGAGTAAAATGATTAAGCGTGGACATCCTTGTACTGTTCCTGATCTTAGAGGAAAAGCTTCCAGCTTTTTACCATTGAGTATGATAACCACTGAGTTAGCTGTGTGCTTGTCATATATGACCTTTATTATGCTGAGTTAAATTTCCTCTACACCAGCCTTGTTGAGGGTTTTTAATCATAAGTGGATGTTGACTTTTGTCAACTGCTTTTTCTGCATCTATTGAGATGATCAATATTTTTGGAAGGATCAATTTTTACCCTTCATTTTTTTAAAAGATTATTTATTTATTTATTTGACAGACAGAGATCACAAGTAGGCAGAGACACAGGCATAGAGGAGGCAGAGAGGAGGAAGCAGGCCCTCCGCCGAGCAGAGAGCCCGATGCGGGGCTCGATCCCAGGACCCTGAGATCATGACCTGAGCTGAAGGCAGAGGATTAACCCACTGAGCCACCCAGGCGCCCCTACCCTTCATTTTATTAATTGGTGTATTGGTTTGACTGATTTGTGGATGCTGAACCACATCCCTGGAATAAATCACACTTGATCATGCTATATGATCAATTTAATGTATTGTTAAATTCAACCTGCTAGTATTTTGCTGAGGATTTTTGCATCGATGTTCATCAAGAACACTGACCTGTAATTTTCTTTCTCTCTTTCTTTCTTTCTTTCTTTCTTTCTTTCTTTCTTTCTTTCTTTTTTTTAGGCCTCTCTGTCTGGTTTTGGTATCAGGTTATGCTATCCTCATAAAATGTGTTTGGAAGAGTTTCTCCCTCTTCTGTTTTTTGGAAGAGCTTGAGGAGGATTGGTATTGATTCTCTGAATGTTTAGCAGAATTCGCCAACAACATCATTTGGTCCTCGACTTTGTTTTTTTGGGAGGTTTTTGATGAATCATTCAATCTCCTTGGTAGGAATTGATTTGTTCAGGTTTTCTATTTTATCGTGATTTGGTCTTGGTAGATTGTAAGTATGTTTTTATGACTTTATCCATTTCTTCTATGTTGTCCATTTGTTGGCATATATTTGTTTATGGTAGTCTCTAAGGGTCCTGTGTTTCTGTGGTATTGGCTGTAACATCTCCCCTTTTATTTCTGATTTTATTTATTTGAGTCTTTTCTCTTTTTCTCTTGGTGAGTCTAGCTAAAAGTTTGTCAACTTTGTTTACTTTTTTAAAGAACTGATTCAGTTTCATTGATCTCTTCTATTGTCCTCTAAATCTCTATCTCTTTAAATTTCTATTTCTGCTCTCATCTTTATTATTTCCTTCTTTCAACTAGTTTTGGACTTGATTTGTTCTGCTTTTTTGTAGTCCTTTGAGGTGTAAATCTAGGTTGTTCGAGACTTCTCTTGTTTCCTGAAGTAGGCATTTATCACTATGAGCGTCCCTCTTCGAACTGCTTTGGCTACATCTCACAAATTTCTGTATGTTCTATTTCTATTTTCCTCTGTCTCAAAGTATTTTTTTATTTCTCTTTTGTTTTCTTCTTTGAATGAATCCATGGATTGTTCAGTAGCATGTTGTTTAACCTTCACATATTTGTGAATTTAACAGTTATATTCTTGTAATTCATTTCTAGTTTCATACCACTGTGGTCGGGAAAGATGTTTAATACAATCTCAATCCCTTTAAATTTATTAAAACTTTCTTGTGATTTAACATATATTCTATATTCCATGTGTACTTGAGGAGAATACATATTTTGTTGGTTTTGGTTGAAATGTTCTGTAAATATTGGTTAAGACCACCTGGTCTAACATGTCATTTAAGGTCAATGTTTCCTTATTGATTTTCTGTCTGGATGCATGATTTATCCATTAAACTAAGTGGGGTACCGAAGTCCGTTATTATTATTGTATTGCCGTCTATTTCTCCCTTTATGTCTGTTAATATTTGCTTTATATACTTAGGTGCACCTATATTGGATGCATTCATGTTTACAGATGTTATATTCTCTTGTTGGGTGGCCCCTTTATCATTATGTAATGCCCTTCCTTGTCTGTTCTTATACTCTTTGTTTTTTTGTTTCTACACTCTGTTTTAAAGTCTATTTTGTCTGATGTAAACATAGCTACTCCAGCTTTCTTTCAGTTTCCATTGGCATGGAATATCTTTTTCCATCCCTTTACTTTTAGTCCATGTGTGTCCTTACATCTAACATAGGTCTCTTATAGGCAGCATATAGCATATATCCATTCATCCATTCTATGTCTTTTGACTGGAGAATTTAGTCTGTTTATATTTAAAGTAATTATTGCTAGGTATGACTTTATTGCCATTTGTTGATTGTTTTGTAGCTGCTTTCATAGTTCCTCTTGTTCCTTTCTTCCTTTGTTGTTTGATTACTTTTTTTAGTAATATCTTATATTCCTTTCTTTTTATCTTTTGTATATTTACTGTAGGTCTTTATTTTGTGGTTATCATGAGGCTTATATGTAATAGTTTATACCTGTAACAGTCTATTTTGATAACAACTTAAGTTTGATTCTATTCTAAACTCAATGTTTCTACTGGCAGCAGCCGGAGCATCATGAGTTTTGAGACGATAGGAAAGACACACATAACCTGGGGCTCTAATATAGAGCAGAAAGCAGATGGAGGGGGGCCGATTGGGCCCCATTCCTGGAATATGTGGTGGAATGCCAGCTCTCTCATGGTCCAAGGCCATGGCCCCCACCTGCTGCACATGGGAGAGTGACAGCCAACAGCAAGACCCAAGGTCCCTCCAACCTGTGGCTACACAGGTGGCACTGAATGGCTAGCTGATAACAGGGGAGGGGGAAGGTAATTTCTCATGAAAGCAAGCCAGCCTCTTCCAGGAGAGAACATGGGCTCTGGAACTGGTCGGACCTGGCTTCCGATCCTAACTCTGCCACCTCCAGGCTCCTCATCCTTGGGGACATGGCTTAACCTCTCCAGACCTCAGTTTTCTCCTAAGACAGGACCCATATTAGTATCCACCTCCAAAAAAAAAAATGTGTTGAGTGCTTTCTCCATATCAGAATGTTCTAGGGGAAGGAGCCATGAACAGGACATGATCCCAGTTTCCCCTAGAGCTTGAGTCTGGTAGAGGAGACAATGACATATCAGCAAAAGTAAAGGTCATATCTAATTGTGGTGGTGGGTGTTCCAAGGAGAATGAAATGCGGGGGGCTGGGGTGAGAATGGGGTAACACATGTAGGTGGGGGACCACCGAGAGAGAAGTTCTGGCTGAGTGGGTATTGTCTGATCCACTCTTAATGGGTAAGTAAAAGTCAGAGGCTGGAATGGTCAAGGAGACCATTGGTCCTGTTCAAGGAGAGGGAGGTCAGTATGGAGGAGGCAGAGCAGAGAAAGTGGAGTGGTAGGGGATGAGGTCAAAGAAGAAACAATTCCTAAAGCTGAATTCTCAGGTGACCTGGCACTTCTACTCCCAGGTAGAGACACCAGAGAAAATCCTGCACATGTGCCCCCGGAAATGTATGCAAGAGTGTTCCCAGCCCTGACTTCAACCCTCAATAGGATAATCCTAGAAACAACTCCAATGTTCATCACGGTGAATGGATGAATATATGTAGGACAGTCGTAGGATGGAATATTAGTCAGTAGTCAAAAAGAACGAATCGCAGCAACATGCCACCATGCAGACAATTTCTAGGAATATCTATTAAGAAGAAAAAAAATATAGTCCCAGGAGGTTAAATGCTATTTAATACCCCCGTTATGGGGGCACCTGGGTGGCTCAGTGGGTTAAAGCCTCTGCTTTCGGCTCAGGTCATGATCCCAGGGTCCTGGGATGGAGCCCGTCATTGGGCTCTCTGCTCAGCAGGGAGCCTGCTTCCCTTCCTCTGTCTCTGCCTGCCTCTCTGCCTACTTGTGATTTCTGTCTGTCAAATAAATAAATAAAATCTTAAAAAAAAAAACCATTATGGGCTTATTTGCTTATTTGTCAGAGAGAGAGAGACAGACAGAGAGAGAACACAAGCAGGGGGAGAAGCAGGTTCCCCTCTGAGCAGGGAGCCTGATGTGGGACTCAGTCCCAGGCTGGGATCATGACCTGAGCCAAAGGCAGCTGCTTAACCTACTGAGCCACCAGGCGTCCCCATTACAGAGTTTAAAACGACTGAAATTTAAAAGATACATTTTAAAGAATGCAAATATTGGGTGAATCAAACTCTAGAAAAAGGCAAAGCAAAGGCGTGAGGAGCCTAGGGTTCTAGATAATGGCTGACTCAAGCTTGAGGTGGGCATGAGGAGGAGAGGTTAGATGTGAGGAACTCCAGCTTTGCTTTGGTTGTTTCTGTTTTGTTTTGGCTCTCTTGAAGGTTAACTTTCATACAATAACGTTCAACAGTTTCGACTGTGAAATTAAGTTTTAGCAAACATATACAGCCATGAAATCACCACTACAACTAATATAGAACATTCTCATGACCCCCAAATTTCCCTCCCGCCTAGTTGCTCTCTCTCCCACCCCCTCGGCTGGGCCCTGGCAACCAGTGGTCTTGCCTTCTGTCTCTTTGGTCTCACCTCTTCTAGAATCTACGGGAAAACTGAAGCATACAATCTGTATCTTTCGTTTCCGGGTATCTTTCATTTAACATAATGATCTCAAGTTTCATCTGTGTCCTATGTTAGACGCGCTAACATATTATTTAAAGTAACTGTATGTCTCACTAAATAAAAGTAGCCCCTTGGGTCGCCTAATGATATCTGAAACCGTGATGAGAGTATGTCATAGACTGAGGATTATGACTGATCCAATTCTGTTACCTGAAATCCAAATTGAGAGAGAAAGAGAGACTTAGACAAAAAGAGAAAGAGGTGAGGAAGAGGCCAGACACTGTAGGAACTTTTAGCAGGTCTGATAATAAAGACTCGGCTCTTTATTCTAAATATAAGGGGAAAGCCACGAGGCAGGGGGAAGCGAATAAGTAGGACAAGGACCTAGGATCTCGTTTCCACTTTCAAAGAAAATCTCTTTCTGGGCACTGCTGACTGTGGAGGATTATGGGGTCAGACGGAGGGGGGCCAACTGGAGCTATTTTCGTCACTGGACAAAGTAGGTAGGGCCTGGGACAGTGGAGTGAAAATGGAAGGACATGGGTGGGATCAGGGTATATTTTGGAAATAGAGCCATGATTAGAGCCATGTCTGGGATCACCTCCATGAAGAATGCAGCACAGTGCCTGGCAGTGAATCAGTGAACTTAATTCACATTAATTTGCAGACAAGAAGCACCTGGGTGGCTCGGTTCGTTAAGCATTGGACTCTTTTTAAAGATTTTATTTATTTCTGTGTGTGTCAGAGAGAGAGAGAGCACAAGCAGGCAGAGAGGCAGGCAGAGGGAGAGGGAGGAGCAGGCTCCCCGCTGAGCAGAGAGTCCGATGCGGGGCTCGATCCCAGGACCCCGGGATCACGACCTGAGCAGAAGGCAGACTCCTAAGCAACTGGGCCATCCAGGCACCCCAAGCGTCGGACTCTTGATGGCGGCTCAGGTCATGATCTCAGTATGGTGAGATGGAACACTGCATCAGGCTCCGTGCTGAGCACATGGAGCCTGCTTGAGATTCTCTCTTTCCCTCTCTCTACCCCTCCCCTCCCCACATGCTCTCTCTCTCTCTCTTTAAAAAAAAAAAAAAATGCAGGGCGTCTGAGTGGCTCAATCAGTTGAGTGTCTGCTTTCAGCTCAGGTCATGATCCTGGGATCCTGGGGTTTTGGGGTCCTGGCGCCCAGCTCCCTGCTCAGCAGAGAGTCTGCTTCTCCCCTCCGCCCCTCCCCCTTGCTCATACTCATTCTCACTTATGTGTGCTCTCTCTAGCTCTCTCCTTCATAAATAAATACAATCTTTAAAAAAAAAAAAAATTGCAGGGTGCCTGGGTGGCTCAGTGGCTTAAGCCTCTGCCTTCACCTCGGGCCATGGTCTCAGGGTCCTGCGATCAAGCCCCACATTGAGCTCTCTGCTCAGTGGGGAGCGGGAGCCTGCTTCCCTCTCTCTCTCTCTCTCTCTGCCTGCCTCTCTGCCTACTTGTGATCTCTGTCTGTCAAATAAATAAATCAATAAATCTTCAAAAATAAAAAAATATATAAAAAATTGCAGAAAAGACTTAGCCCATCCTTACAGGCTGTTGGAAATAGTCCCCCAGCCAAGGACTAGCACTTAGTAGGTGCTCAGTAAATGTTTGCTGATTAGGGCAAACTGGCTCCCCAGACTTTCCTGAGTAATCCTTGACATTCCCCCAGTGCCCTGTGCTCTAAGAAATGCCAGACTCCCTCCGGCTAGCATTCCTGACTCTGTGTGGATCCCTCATTTGGGGCCCCTACATTTTGGAAGCAGGGGAGGAGGGCAAACTCAGTGGCTGCGTGGATTCCTCAGGGCTGGAACGCCAGGCAGGAGCCGGGCAGGCTTTCTCTCAGGGGCGTGCCCCCTGCCCAGCAGCCTGGCCCCTGGAAGGAGCGTGGGAGCTTCGGGAGCAGCTGTGAAAATCCTTCAAACCTGGATAAAAATAGCCGTGGCCTCCCTTACCCCCTGCTCCCTATGGGCCTGGACATATTTGTTTGCTCAGCTTTGAAGCTCAGAGCCATTACCCAGACCCTGAGCTGAAGAAGAAAAAGGGAAAGCAGAGGAGTGGGCAGGGGAGCAGGGAGGGGCAGCTCGGAGATGCCCAGATTCAGCCACAGAATGTCTGAGACTGAGCCTGCAAGGTGATCTGACCATTCTCTTCTCTTTTTTTTTCTGGGAGATGGGGACATTGAGACCCAGAGAACAGTGAGGCCTGGCTCAAAGCCCCTGGTTGGTCACTGCTTGGCCTGGCAGAGGGTCACCGACGGAGAAGGCCCACCTCCCCCAAGGCTTCGCACAATAAATGCCCAACCTCTGTCCAACTGGCTTTGAGCAATTCCCAACCCCTCAGTCGGCCCTGCAAACAGACAGACAACCACCCTAGCCCTCTGCTTGGTCCCCAGGGAGATGGATCATGGCCCCCTACAATCCTTGTCAGGGCATCTCCCCTTCAGGGCCCTGTGGACGCTCTCAGCTATGCGGCTGCTGGACTCCTGGAGGCTTCTGGTCTAGGAGCAGCCAGAACGAAATCTCAAAAGATGACCCTCCTCCTGAGCCCCAGGAAGGGCCAGATCTCCTTAGATTAGGCCTTCACAAGCATATCCTGAATGGGAGGTGAACGCTTGGGCGTGTAGGAAAATATTTGGAGTTGGGAAGTAGGTCAGGGTAGGGTGTGCAGCTGGGGAGACTTTTTCTTAGGAGGAAGGTGTTTCCATTATTTCCCCACCTAATGGGGAATTCCATGAAGAGAACATGAAGTTCTCTTACTCATCTTTGAAGTCCTAGAAGGGGCCTGGCACATCGTAGATACTCAACAACATACACATTACCTTAAAAGAAGCAAAGAATGAATGAATGAAGCAAAAGGACTCTTCGAATGCCTGACTCATTCTACCCTGAAAGTGCAGTTGACCTTGACATTCGTGAAGAGCACAGCTGGAGGCCATTGCCTCTGTGTGTCCCAGAAATGCTCCGCAGCAGGGCTCGGATGGTGGTTCTGATGCTCGGCAGTCTAGAGGATATTAATAGCTATCCCACGACAATTGGGTCCACGAGAATGGAGCCCCATGAAGCAGGGGCTTTCGTCTGCTTTGTTTACCACTATGGGTTCAGCTCTCAGAACAGAACCCAGTGGGCCTACAGCAAAGAATTAAAGATCAGACGGGATCAGAAAATATGAGATCAAACAAAGTTCAAATGATTCTTTCCTGCAGGACTTTTCAGAGCCTTTAAGGTGTTAACTGTTAATCACACATAAGAAGTCCAGACTCAGGGGCCTTATCACCTTGTAGTTCCCCAGTGACCAGCCCCATCCCTCTAAGATGGGACAGCACAACCTCAGGGAGGCCCAGGATCAGGCAGGTGCCCCACGGCAACAGCGCCAAGAAGCCACCCCTGAGGGGACCCAGGGCAGGAATGGCATATAGGTGTCTCTCACCCCAGGGAAGCCACTGCCTCAGGTGGGACCCGAGAAGATGGCTCGGCAATTGCCTTGGTAAGGGGTGGGGAGCAGGGACAGCCTTCTTCCCACAGCCAGTGCCATGCCTTCCTGGGGCAGAGCAGGGGTGGGGTAGGAGAACCCCTGGCCCTGTTGGGGGTAGTGGTGAAGGGGAGACAAGGTGTGAAGCTCCCTCCCTCCCCTGCCCTGCCGGCACATATACAAGCAACAAGTATCTGTGGAGCACATCCCGGACTCCAGGCACGGTCCCAGTCCCCAGCAATCCTTCTGCAAAGATGACAGGTTACCACCAGCCAGGGGTAGCGTGGCTGCAGGAATTCAGAGTCAGTCCCAGTCCGCTGGATACTCTCCAACCGCCCAGCCCCACCCTGCGCCACTGGCTGCCTGATGGATGATGGGATCAGCAGACTCATTTGTCCTCTGGGCTTGGTTCAGTCACGGGAAGCCGCCAGCAGAGACCAAAGGACAGGAAAGAGAGAGCAGTTGGGCTGTCTGTTTGCTAGCCCCTTTTTTTCTTTCTTTCTTTCTTTTTTTTTTAAGGTTTTATTTATTTATTTGACAGACTGAGATCACAAGTAGGCAGAGAGGCAGGCAGAGAGAGAGGAAGGGAAGCAGGCTCCTTGCTGAGCAGAGCCCAATGTGGGGCTTGATTCCAGGGCTCTGAGATCATGCATGACCTGAGCAGAGGCTTAACCCACTGAGCCAGCCAGGCGCCCCTGTTAGCTCCCTTTCTGCAGGGTCTCAGGTTTGCAGTGGCCGCATTCCTCCACCAAAGGCCTTGGCTCCCAGCAGGAGGCCTCCATTTCTAGGGGCTCCTACCTCTAGGCTCCAAAAACCACCTCCTCCCTCTGCCCCTCAAGCCCAGGCCTGGTATCAGCCCCCCATTGTTGCCAACCTTGGGGAGCTTCACCGTCTCTTACTAGTTTCTCCAATGCTGCCTGCACTGTGATTAAATGTTCCTCTATTACCCCCTAGGCTTGACCTCTGTTCCTTCCCAGACCTTGGTTTGGTTGAATGTGACAGAGACCCCAAATAGCAGTGCATAAATTAAGCTAGAAACATCCTCCCCTCTAAATGCAAAGTCCAAGTTCACATGGCAGCTTTGCTCAGTGAAGCCATCTGCTCTTTCCAGCTCGAGGTGCCTAGAGCGTGTGTTCATTCTCCAGGCATTCGTTATGGGTCCACTTGTGTCTCCCCCAGATTCCCATGTTCAAGTCCTAACCCCCAGTACCTCAGAATGTGACCTTATTTGGACATAAGGTCTTTGCTGATGCAATTAGCTAAAATGAGGTCATTTGGGTGGGCCCTACCCCGACATGACTTGTCCTTATAAAAGGGAAATTTGGACACCGAGACAGACAGCCACGGAGGGAAGACGGCCATCTAGAAGCCAAGGAGAAGGCCCTGGAACAGATCCTTCCAACACGGTCTCAGAAGGAACCAACCCCACTGACATTTCGATTTCAGGCTTCCAGCACCTGAAACTCGGAGGATATGTTTCTATTGCTGGAACAGCCCCATGAGGAGACTCACGCGCGGGGCTCCTGCACCCCATCCACATTCCAGATACAGAAAGGGAAGGGAAAGCCTGCACTTTTCTCTTCAAGCACCCAACCTGGAATTTGCATACATCTCTTCTGACCAAGGTCAGAAATCAGCACTTGACCTCCCCTGACTACCCAGGAGCCTGGAAATGCCCTGTGCACAAGAAAAACATCTGTTATCATTTAAAAAAAAAAAAAAAAAAAGGAGGAAGAATGGGTTTGGGGGGTAGCTATAGGTGCCTGGCACCAAATGCCGCAAACGCCTTCAGACGTGAGCAGTGAGAAGCTCTGTCCAAGGTAAACACTTAGGAAATGTATTCTTTACGGGACTTGACTTTGAGTCCAGAGGCAGGGGGAGCTCGGGGAGGTTACAGCAAGGCTGGGGTTCCTTCCGGTAGCTCCGCCCTGCACAGGCAGCTGGCTTCCTCCCCAGGCCGGAAGTCAGAGGCTGTCAGTGTCTGTCAGTATCAAGCCAGAAAACAGAAATCTCAATTTCACTGGCGGAATTGGTTACCCAGGGGAGGGCAGTGCAGAGAAGCCAACAGGGAAGATGGAGAATCCCAGAGATTAGCCAAGCTACTCTTAGGAGGGAGGAATAGAGGAAGGGGATGCTTGTTAGCAGGAGTGCAGGAGTCAGAGCCGCCCAGCTAAAGCTGGCCCCAGCCCAGGCCTGTCTAGCATAAGCCATGGAGGAGGTATAGGGAGACCCTGACTTCTCTCCTTCTCCAGCCCACCTGTCTCCCACTAGTGCCCTCCGCCGGCTGAACCCAGCTGGAAACCAGCCATCACAGGTACTGGGGAAATCCATCCCGTGGGAGCAGGTCTCCCCATCCCCCCCTGCTCAACCTCAACACCGAGAAATAAAGCCAAGGCTGGAAGAGGAGGGGAGGGATGGAACTGGAGGCCTCTGTAGGGCAGGCACCTCAGAGCAACAGGGGCCTTGGAAGGGTTCTCAACAAGAGAGCAACATAATCCAGTGTTTGTTTGCAAACTCTAGGTCTTGTTGAGTGGAAAAGAGTCTAAAGAAGTACCAGGAAACCTTCTGAGAGACTAGCTGGGATTCTACAGGGGTCCGGGGAACCAGGATGGGGGCCACGGATAAGCAGATGGCCAAGGACATGGGAAGTGCTCAAGAAAGATGGAGCCTGGGACTCACGGGAGAACCACGCGGGACAAGCACAAATATGCCAGGTGACCCAGTTCAGTGTCCCAGATACACAGCCGCTACACGGGGCTTGCCCAGGGCAGATACTCACTCAGTGCCTCCGGTGTGCAGAGGCAGCCACCTTGCGTGCGTGTACACACACACACACACACACACACACACACACTCAGCAGGGCCGCACCCGCTCTGGCTTGTTCTCACCTGCCTGCCGGCCACCCTTCACATAGGATACACCCCTGAAGACTACATTTTCTTAGAAGGCTTTCAGCCACAGGTAACAGAGGACTCCACTCAGAGCGACCCAACAGGCACCTGGGTGGCGCAGTCGGTTAAGCTTCTGATTCTCGGTTTTGGCTCAGGTCAGGATCTCAGGGTGGGGAGATCGAGCCCCACATCAGGCTCTTTGCTGGTGTGCAGCCTGCTGAAGATTCTCTCTCCCCTCACTAAATCAATTAATTAATTAAACAAAGTGACTTAAAGGTAGGGCTTTTCTCACCTCACCAGAAAGGGTGGTGGGTGGCCACTCACCACTGGCCCAGAGATGACACAGAGGACCCAGGCTCTTACAACCTTGCCGTCTGAGGCACCTGGGTGGCTCAGCTGGTTAAGCATCTGCCTTCGGCCCAAGTCATGATCTCAGGGTCCTGGGATTGAGTCCTGTATCAGGCTCCCTGCTCAGTGGGGAGCCTGCTTCCCCCCTCTCTCTCTGCCTGCCTCTGCCTACCTGTGATCTCTCTGTGTCGAATAAATAAATAAAATCTTAAAACACACACACAAACACCCTTGCCCTTTACTAACCTCAACCGGCCTCCCCGCCCTGGGGCCGCCTCCTTCATTGTCCTGGGAGCAGACCCTGAGACAAGGATCTGGGTGCGGCTAGTTGATTTGGGAGGGGATCCTGAGAAGCGTGTGCAGGAAGCCAGGAAGTGAGACAGGGAAGGAGGCCTAGACAAGGTGTGGTGGCAGACAACTGGGGCCCGATCCCACAGGAACTCTGCCAGCCGATGCCTAGAGTTGCCCAATCCGCAGGGGAGAAGTCCACTCGTGGGTTTTTCTGCTCGTGTCCCCAGACAGGGGATGTGTGCACAGGTTTAGGTTATCCACATGCACAGCTCCACCATGCCTGGGGCCGGGCGTGTGCAAGCACATGCTCAGAGTATGTACACACACACACCAGAGCACACATGTATGTGATTCACATACAGGCTAGAGAGTTACACCACCTCCCTATTAAACATCTGGGCCTTAATTGGACAAAATACCATAGAATCAGTGGCTTCAACAGCAAATATTTATTTCTGAGTTCTGGAGGCTGGAAAGCCCAAGATCAAGGTGAGAGCAGGTCCAGGGTCATGGTTTCGGAGGGCCATCTTCTCGCATCCACACGTGGCAGGAAGCTGCCACGTGCCCTCTTGTGAGAGCACCAAACCCATTCACGAGCTTTCCACCTTCTGATAGCATCGTACTGGGAGGGCAGGATTTCAACAGATGAATTTGGGGGAGACACAAAGGTTCAGCTTATAACCACCTCTCACTGCTTCTTACTCTGGTCTGTGGCTTGGGCTGGGCAAAGGCTAGACCATGAACTATTTCTGATAAAAAGCCCACCCTTAAGAGCCCCATCTAAAGTAGAATTACGGAAGGGAAGTGAGGGGAACCATGGCAAGCCGGGTTTCTCCAGCCCAGGCTGTAATCTCTCAAGTTACCAGCAGGCGGTGCCCAAGAGCCATGATCGTGTTTCTGAGGGTTTTTTGTTTTTTTGGCTTTTGGCTTTTGGTTTTTTATTGTGTTTTGTGTGTGTGTGTTTTTTTCCTAGTAGGTTTCCTGGTTTGTGGAAGGGTGTGTTTGTCTCTGGGTGTGTTTGAGGGAGAAGAGAGGTCTCAGGAGCTGGTCATGGAAGTAGAGCTGAGTGTGATGGATGCCGTCACCCCCAGTGCTAGGGACGCATCCAGCAGGCTCCAAAGCCCTGGCCCGGTCTTGGTGCTTATTTCATGTTAGATGAATAGCTGAGTCCAGGGTGGCTGGGAGAAGAGAGAGAAGGATGACTCAGGAGAAAAAGGTAAAGAGAGGAGAATCAGGAAGAAGGGGGGAAAGCAGACAGATGACGGTGCCTCGGAGTAAGAGAAACACTAAGAAGGTAGGCGGGGGAGTCAGGGGTGGTGAGGGAAGGGGTGCAGTGCCTACCTTGGTGCTTTGGCCTGAAATGTCTCTTCTCCCAGAGGCCCCCCACGCTGCCCACCACAGTGCTCCCCATCTTTTCAGGTCAGCTGGGGTTGGCACCTTCTTCAGGAAGGCCTCCCTGGGCCCTCAGTGGCGATCTGTCCCTCTTGCCTTTATGCTCCCGCGGCTCTGGGAGATGCTACCTGGGACCTCTCTGTTCTGGTAAAAATACGGGTGGTGGAGCCAGGGAGACCCACGCGCGGTTTGAATTCAAGCTCGACCACCTCTGTGTGACCTTGGCCAAGAGACCTAAACACTGCACCTCCATTTCCTCAGCCAGGGTAACACCAGTTGCTCCCTCACAGGGTTTCAGAGAGCACTTAAGTCAAAAAAACACTTCGCACAGGCCTTGGCATACAGGAAGCATTGAACAGAAGGGGGCAATGATTATTCTTGCCTTCTAGAGAGTCCCGACCTCAAATGACCTGCCTTGCTGTCAAGGTGTCTGCGTTGACTTGGGTCCAGAAAATACTGTCATCAGGGGTGCCTGGGTGGCTCAGTGGGTTAAAGCCTCTGCCTTCGGCTCAGGTCATGAGATCGAGCCCTGCATCGGACTCTGCAGAGAGCCCTCTCAGCAGAGAGCCTGCTTCCTTTCCTCTCTCTCTGCCTGCCTCTCTGCCTACTGGTGATCTCTGTCTGTCAAATAAATAAATAAAATCTTAAAAAAAAAAAAAAAAAGAAAATACTGTCATCAAAATAAATGGCGAGCACCCCTGGTTAATGCATGTGAACTCTCTGAAACGCTCATCTCTGCTTAATTCATTTTTTCACATGTACAAGATTATCTGTTACAGTGTCGCTCGAAATGAAACATAACTGGAAACAACCTGAATGCATATGACAGGAGAGCGCATGAATTGTGGGCTATTTGCAGAGTGCGTTACTGAAGAGTGAAAATGCTGGGAACGAGAGCAGCATGTATCCACATGGAGAGATCTCAGAGGCGCTTCATTGAATAAAAAAAGCAAATTACAGAATAATGCATTCAGTATCCCATAATATATATAGCATTTGAAAAGATGCAAAGCGATGATATGCCATATGGCGACGCGTGGGAACAGAATAAACAGGAAGAACACTGATCATCAGAGATCGGGATGGTGGCACCCTCTCAGAAGGGGAGGGAACAGGGTTGGTAAGGTCTCCACGTGACTGCAACTGTATCTGTAAGTTTATTTTTGAATTCCTTGAATATGGTATGAGACATTCTCTATTTCGATCTTCACAGCAGCCCTGAGCATGAACTATGCCAAAGAGGCTCGGGGAGGCGAGGTAAAGTGCCCATGCCTACTCAGCTTCCTGGAGACAACGGTGGGAATTGAACCCAGATCTCCTGACAGAGCTGCCCTCTCTGTCAATGGAGGGCTTGTTTTTACTGAACTGCTGGCAGTGACATCAAGGACAAAAATTGCCAAGGAGCTCAACAGAGAGCTAAACTCTGCTAGGCTAGGCAAGGGGAGTGGGCTCTGGCCCACTGGGTTCAGGGCTTGAGCCCAGGCCAACCTAGGGGAGGTTTCCCACTTTTCTGTCTTTCCTGGTGCTCTCGTGATTGGGTCAGAGCTCAGAGCTCAATCAAACCAGCCTTGGGTAGGGTCTCTTTAGTAGGAGGTAGAAGCCTCCTAGTCCCCCCTTGAACTGGTTTTCCTCCTGCTCCCACAGTCTTCCCCATTTGCCACCAGCACAAGCCACCCAGGCACGAGGCAGGAGGACCACCACCAAGGAGGATCACCACCTCTAGTCCTGAGGACACTCCAGGATGCCTAACCAGGACCTCAACCACAGACTCCAAACCCTCGGGGGGCAGAGACATTCCAGCTTTTCTAAGACATGGCCTGGCTTCATTCATTCTGCTCTTTGCTCCCATCCTCCCTTCCTCCCTCCCCTCCCCACTCTCCCCTCCCCTCCCCACTCTCTCCCTGCCTTCTGAAAACCTGCTAGGTACTACGGCCTGTGCCGGTCACTAGAAGACCGGGTTGAGAGACAGCCCCTCATCTTTCCAGGGACTCGGTGTCTGCTTGGGAGGTCAGATGTATGAACACATAAGCACCTAATAGACATTCAGTATATGTTTGGATCCAAGTAAGTAAGATTGGTTCCTGGCCCAGAGAAGGGCAGGGACCGGCTCAGGTCCCACGTGGTGTATCTGACACCGGGGCCCCAGGACTCCAGACACAGTCGAGGCTCTTTCCACTGCATCCCAGCCTGCTGTGTATTTGTTTGCTTTTCGAGTAGATGATTGTGAAATATTTCAAGAAAACAAAATTTTCAAGAATGGTATCAAGGCAGGGTGCCTGGTGGACTCAGTCTGTGGGGCCCATGACCCTTGATCTTGGGGTGGTAAGTTTAAGCCCCGTGTTGGGGGTGGAGATTACTTTAAAAAATAACTAAATAATAATAATAATAATAATAATAATAATAAAACAGGTTACCTGGGTGGCTCAGTCATTAAGCGTCTGCCTTTAGCTCAGGTCAAGATCCCAGGGTCCAGGGATCGAGCCCCGCATCGGGCTCCCTGCTCAGCGGGAAGCCTGCTTCTCCCTCTCCCACTCCCCCTGCTTGTGTTCCCTCTCTTGCTGTCTCTCTCTCTCTGTCAAATACATAAATAAAATCTTAAAAAGAAAGAAAGAAAGAATAACACCACATCCCTCAGGAACCCACCATCAGGCTTCATCATATCTTCCTGTGACCGCTGCCTCCTCCCCAGCCGGATCAGTGCTCTCCTTGCTTCCTGGAACGTGTTTCTTTTGCAGGGCCCATGTATAAGCATCATCAAACAGAGTCTGTGAGGTGTTTTGGCACCAGCTAACCCTCTGATACCTGCTGAGTATCCAACAATTCGATTCACTTCTGGCACTTTTTCTTTTTAAAGATTTTATTTATTTATTTGACAGAGATCACAAGTAGGCAGAGAGGCAGGCATGGCCTCTCTGCTCAGCAGAGACCCCAATGCGGGGCTTGATCCCAGGACCCTGAGATCATGACCTGAGCCGAAGGCAGAGGCTTTAACCCACTGAGCCACCCAGGTGCCACACTTCTGGCACTTTCTATCTGGTAGTAGCGCCAGATCCCACCAGTGAAAGGGCTCTCTCTGTTCCATATGACCGTCCCCACGTCAGGCACAACCCCACCACCCCTTCCCCTGCTTTGATAATTTGCTAGAATGTCTTGCTGCTCTTAGAAATACACTGTGTGTATTTCAATGTGTTTTTTTTGTTTGCTTGCTTAAAGATTTTATTTATCTGTTTGTCAGGGAAAGAGAGTGCGCACAAGCAGGGGGAAGTGGCAGGCAGAGGGAGAAGCAGGCTCTCTGCTGAGCAGGGAGCCCTACACAGGGCTCGATCCCACGACCTTGGGTTCATGACCTCAGCCGAAGGCAGACGCCCAATGGCTTGAGCCACCCAGGGGACACCCAGGCGTCCCAAACACTACTCACGTTTATCAATTTTATCATATAAAGACTCAGAGGAACAGCCAGACAAAAAGCTCCATAGGGTGCCCAATGTAAAGACTCGCAGATGCCATTCACGAGAACAGCAGGTCTGGAATGGCTGATAATAATAAAACAGGTTACCTGGGTGGCTCAGTCGTTAAGTGTCTGCCTTTAGCTCAGGTCAAGACCCCAGGGTCCAGGGATCAAGCTCCACATCCGGCTCCCTGCTGGGCAGGGAAGCCTGCACAGACTTCAGCAGCCCCTTCTCCTTCTCCAGTCAGGTAAACTGAGGCTCAGAACATGCAGCAAGTTGGTTTTTTGGTTTTTTTTTAGATTATTTATTTATTTATTTGACAGACAGAGATCACAAGCAGGAAGAGAGGCAGGCAGAGAGAGAGGAGAAAGCAGGCTCCCCGCTGAGCAGAGCCTGATGCGGGGTTCGATCCCAGGACCCTGAGATCATGACCAGAGCCGAAGGCAGAGTCTTAACCCACTGAGCCACCCGGGCGCCCCCATGCAGCAAGTTAATAACACAGCTGGGCCTAGAACCCAGTTTGCTCGTCTGTCATATAATGAACAGCCAGTATTTGTTGAGTTGGCAAAATACCGGGGATCGACCTCGTGGGGCCGGTGTTCTTGTTATCCCCCGTCTACAGACGAGGAGTCTGAGGCCCAGATGAGGGAAGGAAACCGCCCGACGTCTCAGAGTTGGTACCTCACCAGGAAATTGCTCTCTGGGAACATGAGGCTTTTACCTCCCTCTGTAATTGAAGGGATTGAAGTCATCTCAAGCAGATTTACAGGAAGCAAGACATTGTCAGCAGCTGCTTCCACGACTCAGTGGGGGCAGGGGGAGGGAAACCCCTTCATATGGAAGGTGACCTCCCCCCTACCCCAGCTGAGAATCAAGGGAGCCGTTATGTGGAGTACACAAGAACCAGAAATGTCAACCCTGCCACCAGCTGGCCAAGGGGGGAGGGGCCCCCACATGGGGGGAGGGGAGGGGAGGAGGGGGAGACGGGGCAGGGTGTCCCAGGGTGTCATGGCGGGAGGCCGGAGCCTGAGGCCAGAGGAGGGTGAGAGACGTGAACGGAGTCATCACCATTTGTTCCAGGTGAACAGCTTTTCATCCCGGGCTGGATTGTCCCCCTTCTGTCACCCTGCACCGTTAGGAGAGTCTGTCACACACAGCCGCTGCATGTCTGTGGGGGCTGGGGGCACAGATGAGGAGGGAATGGTGGTCATGGTGGCCAGGTGAGGGGGGAGCCCCTGAGAAAAGGTGACGGTCACAGAAGGCGGGGCCCCAAGGGAGGGGGGCTCTGAGGACTCATCCAGAAGCAGGGACCCAGAGTGAGTGTGACGAGAGACAGCAACAGCCCCTTGGACTTCCTCAGAAAGAGCAGGAAAGGCTCCACCTTCCCACAGCTCCTGGAATGGAGGTTGGAGCCCTCTTATCTGGCTATTACAGGAAAAGCTCCCCTACAAGGCTGGAGGGCTTGGAGGTGTACCTGTTCCCTGTGGAAAATGCTCAGCACGGCGTCTCCCCTGACGAAGCCAGGATGGCCCGGTGGCAGCAGGTACAGCAGTTGGAAGGCGGAGGGCACGCAGACTGCTGGGCTTCCTGGCCTTGCCCGTGTTCCCTCAGGTGAATCACTTTACCTCCGCCCTTCAGCTTCTCATCTGAAGAACGCCGGTGCTAGTCCTGCCTCAGAAGGTTGGAGGGAGGGATACATGAGCAACTGCGTGTAAAACACTTAGCACAGTATCGTAGCCACTTCTCCAGACAGACAGAACCAGTAAGAAGAAATCCAGGGGTGCCTGGGTGTCTCCGTGCGTTGAGACCCTGCCTTGGGCTCAAGTCATGGTCTCAGGGTCCTGGGATCGAGACCCGCATTGGGCTCTCTGCTCAGCAGGGAGCCTGCTTCCCCTTCTCTCTCTGCCTGCCTCTGTCCCTACTTACGATCTCTCTTTCTGTCAAATAAATAAATAAAATCTTAAAAAAGAAGAAATACAGAGATGTCTTAGCCTGTGTTCGGGTTATAATACCAAAGGACCACAGACCGGAGGGCTCAAAGGAACCACCATTTATTTCTCACCGTGCTGAAGGCTGGGAGTCTGAGAGCAAGGCATTGGCAGCCTCTGTGTCTGGACGGAGCTCACTCCCTGGGGCGCACAAGCACTTTCTTGCTGTGTCTTCACATGGCGGAAGGGGAGGGATGCTCTCTAGGGCACTAACCCTGTGAGGGCTTCGCTCTCAGGACCTAGTCACCTCCCAAAGACCCCACCTCCAAACACCACCACATGGGGTGTTAGGCGTCAACATACAAATTTTGGGGGAGGAGCACCTGGGTGGCTCAGTGGGTTAAGCCTCTGCCTTTGGCTCAGGTCATGATCTCAGGGTCCTGGGATCGAGTCCTGCATTGGGCTCTCTGCTCAGCAGGGAGCCTGCTTCCCCCTCTCTCTCTGCCTGCCTCTCTGCCTACTTGTGATCTCTGTCTGTCAAATAAATAAATTAAATCTTAAAAAAAAAAAACGAATTTTGGGGGAACTCATACTTTTAGTCTGTAGGTATGTAAATATATGTAAATATATATCTCTATGAAGAAATTTATTATTAGGTATTGGCTCATGCAATTATGGAAGTTAAGACGCAGGCAAGCAGGTGGTGCGGTTCAAAGGCCTGAGAACCAGACAGCCAGTCGTGTAGATGTCATTCCAGGTCTGAAGGTGTAAGGACCAGGACTGATGGATTCCCAGCCCAACGCGGGCTGTCAGAGAACAAATTCAAGCTTTTTGGTTCTCTTCTGACCTTTGACAAGTTGGATAATGCTGGCCCACGCTGGGGTCTGCCTCCCTCAGCCCACCAATTCAAATACTCACTTCTTCCAGAAACACCTTCACAGACACACCCAGCACTAAGGTTTAACCAGCCACGTAGGCACCCAGCCAAGTTGATACAGAAGTTTACACACAGCAGCTGGGACACAGTATGCACTAGACACAGACAGGCCATTATGATCATGGTTTTATAGCTAAGGAAACAGAAGTTTCGAAAGGTTCAGTCCCTGGGCCACAGTCGCGCAGCCAGGATGGATGATGATAGGCTGGTAGGCTGGGTCTCAGAAAGGAAATACCCACAAAGAAATACATCTGATGTGTTGCTTTGCCAATCCCCGTGATGTGAGTACTCCCCCAAGGCTGATTTCAAGCTACCAGCGGTTTAACAACCCGATCCCCAAATTCTGGAATACTTAACAGATCGGCTCTGTGAGTCAGTCCCAGCTGACCCCAGCATGCCCATGCTGCTCCCCCGGGCCTCCAGCACACGAGGGCATGTCACAAACATTAGCCCGTCCTGCACGCCAGTCAGTCTACAAGGTCCACGGAGGACCCTTCCTGCCCATTTTACAGAACAGCAGATTGAGGTATGGAGAAGTTCAAGCGCTTCCCCGAGGTCACGGCATGAGCCAGTTACTTGCTGACCTACTCCCTACATCTTCTTCCAGCAAGGTGGTCGATAAACCCACACGTGAACATCATCTCCACTGCCCCCCATCCCTTAGAGGGAATTTCCCAGGCCCCGTGAAGACAGGAGCCCCATCCGCTCCCACCTTGGCCGCTCTTCCCCCAAATCCTTAAGGTGGCTTGGCAAGAGGGAAGTTCTTGTTGACTGGGGCTCCTGCCAAGCCACACCTGCCCTGATGCTTCTGAGCTTGAATCTGTCTCGGCTTGTACCTGCCACATGTGGGCCTGGGGAAAGCTGTTTTGGCAGCTGGAGGAAGAGGGCCTTCAGGGTGTCTGGGGGTGACTCACTGTGCTTGGGTGGGTGAAAGGCTGTAGCTAAGGGGAGGGCCAGAACCCAGCCCAAGAAAGATTTTCAGCCCTGCAGGCAAGCTGGTCCCATGCCAGGTAAGGGCTCAGGTGAGTCACACTGCTAATAGTGGCCTGAGGCTGGGCACAGACATCCTCCAGGCGGGGTGGGACAGCCAAGAAAGTTTCACGGCCCTTGGCTCTCCCTGTCTCCTGGACTGATGTGGGGGTCTCCCGCCAGCCGCTGCTGAGATCACACTCGGGGCTGCCAACCTTCGCTTGCTCCTTATTTTTGACACTTTCAGGAGCCACGTGACAGAAAGGACATGGGAACACACCCCTCTTGCCATCTCAGGCCCCGGGGAGAAGGGTAACTTCTGAGTGACAGGTGGGGGTGTCAGAGGCAGGGTGGGGGGGGTTAATCAGCAGCAGATGTATAAATGGGGCAGGGTCCTAAGGTCTCGGAGAAGGAGGCTGTTTCCTCCATTCTGGGAGAGCCCAGAGAAATGAGATGCCCTCCGACTCCTCATGCCTGGGGTAGAGTAAGCGCCCCTGATGGATATGGTGGGACACAAGAGGGGAAGGGAGGAGCTGCTGGGGTGGAAGATGGGGGATGGGAGGGAGATGGAGGGGCCAGGGGTGAAGGAAAGCGCAGCTGGTTTGGTAATGGAGCTCAGGAGCCAAGGCTGGAGCCGGATCCGGTGGGGCAAGGGTGGGGACAGCTGCGGCTGGAGGCTGTGCAGGGCGCCCACCCAGGTCATTCTGAGACCTTGGCGTTTATTCCGGCAGTGCTAGGGAGGGAGAGGCACCGGGCTTGCTGGGGGACGGGGGCAGGGCTACAGCTGCCCACCAGCCTGTGTCTCCAGGCTGGGCCCCTCCCAACACCATCCAGTTCCCAGGGTCGCTTACTGGGTTGTCACTGAGTGAGAGCAGTGGCTCCCCCTCTGGATAGAGCTAGAACACCAGGTTCCAATTCTGATTGCTGGGTGAACTTGGGTAAGTCTCTTGCCCTTTCCGTGTCTCAATTACCTCATTGGGGAAACCAGTATCTACCCCGTAGGGGCGCTGGAAGGATCACGTGAGAGGGTAGAAGGTCCTGGAGCCCAGCAGGTACCCCACCCATGTCAGTTTCTTGGGGATGGGGCTGGGCAAGAGGTAGGGCAGGCAGCTTCCCTATACCCCTCTCCTGGGGGCCTCAGGGTTAGAGTCAGCTGGACCCTAACTAGCCAACCTGACTCAAGACCGTCCCTGAAAGCCCAGGATCCAAGAACAGATCCTCCCCTCCCCCAACCCAGGGAGAGGACTTTTAGTCTCTTTGACCCCACTTTGGCTCCACAGGCCTCTGTGGCCCCCAGAATAGCTAGAGATCCTCTGGAGTTGGGGAGGCCAGAGAGGGACAGTCTTGATCTTCTGGGACGTAGCCTGGCTTTCTGGGAAGATGGAGGAATAACACATTCCTCCTAAAATAATTGTCCTGGGGCTATTTCCAGAGGTTCTTAGTGCCCAGGCCAGAAATGGCCAGTGATCTCGATGTCTGGGTACCTTCAGGACAAATGGCACAGAGGCCCAGCCCTCTCGCTGGCTGCCTGTCTGCCTGTCCGGCCCCCAGCCCAGAGCAGATCCAGGCCAGGCTGAGGCGCCACAAGGGAACTGTTACCACTGCTCCCCTGGTCCGCTGAGTTCCCCCACACCTCTCTTCTACCTCCTTGGGGGGCCCTCTGATCCCTCCTCTTGGCTCCCTGTTTCAGCAATGACAACCATCCTACCCCAGGGCAAAAAGGCTCCATGGCTTTGGGCTCAGGAAGACCCACACAAGGCCTCATGTTACAGAATGTGACGGTCCTGGGTCTGATCATTCAGGAATATCCGATTAAACCCAGACCCTCTCCAGATCGACATGCCTGCGCTCTTCAAACACAACCAGATCTCAGAAGACAAAGAAGGGCTTGAAGAGCTCCTCTGGGTTGAAGGACACCAAAGACACCTGAGAATGAAGGCTATACGTGCTCCTGGCTTGAGGCTCGCCTGGGAAGAAGAGTGGCCACGAAGAACGTCCGAGGGGCAACTGGTGAAATGTGGGTATGGACCGTGTAGTAGATGATCATTCCCTCCCATGACCAAATGTCCTGTATTTGGTCATTGTAGCGTGGAAGCATGAGAAGATGTCCGGGATGTCCCTTGGTCCTCGGTGTAGGGACGACATCGTACCGGGACCTCACAGACGTGATCTGTTCTTCTCCTGGCCCTGCGACCTCTGCGGAGATCGTGTTCTGCCAGATCCTGGGTCAGGCCATGAAGCATTCGAGCTCAATCCTCCTCTTTGTCGTTATTGGTGAGGGGGATACCAGAGCCGTGCTCTTATATCTTGTGCCTGCCATTGTTCAATCCAAATGAAGTCTCGGGTAGGAGTAATAACCCAGAATCCTGGAATGAACGGGGTCCCTGTGATCCGTACAAGTTCTACTCAATGCATGTAGATTACAGCAAACTAAACATTTAGGTCCAGACTTCTCAATGAAATGTTTCACTATAAAGCTGCTTAGAAGGAAGGTCTTCCGGGAAACATCCGCACAACTTTCCACTCATCCAGGAAATACTTCCCCTCTACATGCGTGAAATCATGTTGAGGTATCGTGTTGGGGTTTACACTGATTAATAAATATCTAAAACTTAAAAAAAAAAAAATACAAGAAAAAAAATGTCCCTGTTCGCTGAGCGTGTAGGAGATTCATGTCTGAGTGTTCAGGGCTAAAAGATGCTGTTTTCTGCAACTTCCTCTCAAAATAATAAAAATTCTGTGTGTGCGTGTGTGCGTGTGCGTGTGTGTGTAGTGATAAACGTGGCAAGAGTGTTAATGATTCATGGATTTGGATAAGGACTACATGGGAGTTCGTTGTCTTGTGAGTTTTCAGGAAGTTTGAAAAATTATCAAAATAGAAAGTAAAACCGTATTTTTAATATTTGAGAGAAGGACAAGATGGAGGGAGGCTTTTCTTGGCAAATCTGTCCTGAGTGTCCCCCAGGGACCAGGGCTGGGTGGAGGGCACGGAGCTTCTGAGATTTGCTGGCTGAAGAGTCCTCGGGCTCTGGCCAGAGCCTGCTGTGTAGGAGACACTCTACACCGGGTCGCTGACCTCGGCGGGAAAGGAGAGATCAAGCATTTATACTCAAGAATGGGTCGCTTGAAGTGGCGGCACTCTGGGGAGACTCAGTAAACGTTTGCTGAGCCAGTGAGAAAAGAGAAGTGACAGATGCCGACCATGGCCAAGCAGAGCTGTATCAGGACCAGCACAGAAATTCCTGACTCTCCGCATAATTCAACATCAGAAAAACAACAAGGAACGCTGGAAAACATCCACCCCAGTCCCGTTGTAAAAATAGGGCCCATCTGTCCTGGAGGGCTTAGAGTGACGCGGGCCCGGAGGCAGGGGCCTGGCCAGGATGACCTCTGGAGGCCCCTCCCAGCTCTAGGATTCCATGACTCTATGACATGGCCAGCAGTCTGGAGTGGCGGCATGAAGGTATGCCCCGTGGAGAGCAACAGGAGGGCTAAGTCATCTACCTCCTAAAGACAGAGTAAGCGTGGGAGAGGGCCCTGATGTCAGATGGGGCCTAGCCAGCCAGGGAGGGAAGGGTGGGGCCCTGTGGGGGGGTCAGCCCTCAGTCACCTCCAATGTTTCCGGAGGAGGAGACAGGGTGGGGTTGGACCTGGAAGGAAAGAGGGAAGGGTCTGTACATTCCACTGGATTCAGACCCGCAAGACAGGGGCAGCTGAGGGCCGTGGGCCAGAAGAGGGGCAGGCAGCTGTTTTCTGGGTGGGACAGACTCGAATACTGCTCTGTTCTCACGAGGCAGAAGTGGAAAATGAGCAGCAAAAGCTGGCAGTACTGGGGTAAAGAAACCAGAGCCTTCCTTCTGGTTGGGGGTAGGAGAGAATCGGGGAACTGAGGGACAGTGGGGACAAGGAAGGGAGGACCCCACTGGCCTTGGCTGGGACAGAAGATGGGGTTAAATGGACTGAGCAGCTTCTTGGCCTGGGTAGGCTTTAGTCTCAGTGAAGCACCCACATTCGGACCACAAGGAGTAAGAATCCCAATGCCCCTTCCTCTTGGAGAATAGACGAGGAGGACCCCACCCCCCCAATGCCAAAAAGCGTCAAGACCAGAAATCCTGGAAGGCTGTGACCTTACAAGTGGGCCCGCATTGGTAGACTTGTCGTACTACCTGCCCCCCCACCTCACTTGGGATTTCTAAAGTCAGGATCAACGTAGCTATGGGGTTTAACAAGCATTCCTGTCCATCTGGTTCTCCCCATGAGCGCCCCCATCCAGCAAGCAGAGCAGGTGTAGGGAGAACTTTTCCTTAAGAGACTGTAAGGGGAGCCAAGTCACCCCGACACAGCACAGTCTTTCAGAGGTCACCAGACACACCCAAGATAGTACCTTGCCCCCACCACTCACAAGCTGTGGAATCTGAAGCAAGTCATTTCACCTCTCTGAGATTGAGTTTCCCCACCTGTCAACCAGGAATAGAATAATGACCACTTTCTTGATTTGTAGCAACCATTCCATGCAAGACACAAGCCCAGGGCCAGGCACCGAGAGAGTAGCTATAGTATTTCATCACTTTCCGGATACATTTCTTCCTTTCTTTCTTTCTTTCTTTCTTTCTTTCTTTCTTTCTTTCTTTCTTTCTTTCTTTCTTTCTTTTCCTAGTATCAGGTGTGTTGTGCTGTTGGTGATTAGCAACTTAATATTACCTGGAAAGACGGTGTCTCCCTCTCTCGGTGCTTGGAATTTCCCCATTAGAGATTCAGTTCTTGGCTTTCGTGGTCTTCTGGAGTCCTTGCTTAAAAGGCAAATCAGAATTTCAGAATATGGGCAAGAGCTAAATAAACAAGCAGACGACCCCACTTTTCCCTAAGGGTTCTCTGGTCTCATTAGTTCTCAGGGTCTTGCCTTCTGAAGATTAAGATGTCTGTTTTTTGATTTAAAAATCCCTGGGCCTGGGAGGGGAAGGAAGAGTGGGCGAAGGGTGGTGTTGGGGAGGCAGAGGAAACACAGGCGAGAAAGCCTGCAGGGCAGGGGCAGGGAGCCGAGCGGAGCTGACCCAGCTGTCTTCACCAGGCCCAGGTAGCCAGGTTCCGTGTGAGCTCATAGCAGGTCAACGCCACAAAGCTCATTTGCCCAGCAGCGGGGATGATGTCTGGACGCCTGGTGAGCCGTTCCAACACTTCCAGACGCCTGAGCCATGCCAACAACCTGTCCTCCTCAGCCCAGACTCCAGGCTGGCCCCACAGCCCCACCGTGACCCGGGCCAACAGTCTCAAACGCCCCCACACCCCGTGTGGCTCGGAGTTCAGCAGGTGCAGCAGCCCCTCTGAGCAGTCTGACAGCCCCGGCTCCCCCAGGCTTCCATTGAGGAAAATCTGCATGGGCCGCCCCTACAACTCCAAGTGTGTAGAGACCAGCCACCTCGCGAACCGCCCCAAGGTGTCCAGGAGGCCTGCTTGCCGCGGCAGCCCCGGCTGCCTGCTCTGTACAGATCGCCCCTCGGGCCCCTATAACCCCACCTTCCTGGACCAACTCATCAAAGGCATCAACTACCTTGACAGATCCACCAATGCCATCTATACCCACTGCCCCAAGTCATCCCTGAGCCTGCCGAGGCTTGCAGCCAGCTACCTGGAGCGCGCCGCAAACTCTATCCACTTGGACAGCCCAGACCACTCCTTCCCCCGCAGTTACTCCACCCCCGTCACCAGCGTGGCTGCATCCGACCCCTGCACCAGCACAAGCATGGTGCCGTCCACCAGGGGTGTCAACGCCCTGCGGTGCTTGGATGACTCTGCCAATACCAGCTACCCACGCCGGCTTCAGAGCCGGAGACTCGCGCCTGAGCTGCCCCAGAGGCCGGGCACAAAGCTGCCCGAGCTGCCCTTGTTCAGCAGTGGGATCTTTTCCTTAGGCTGTCTGCCCAAGTTCTGGGAGGCAATCCGCTCGGGCTGGAGAGCCCCTGAGCCCATCTCTAAACCCTGTAGCTGGTGGTAACATCGACCGTGAAATGCGTACACGTCCATCAGGCCGCAGTTGTAGAAAATAAATTGTGGCAACATGCTCCTTCCATGGCTCTGCTGGGGGTCCGGGTGGGGAAACCTGTTTAGATCGGATGTTAGAAACTCAAGGAGGACCTACAGAGCCAGGAGGGTAGAAGTTAACGGGTGAACGGGGCTGGGTGAAGAGGAAATACTTGTTCTAAACCCAGCTCTCTGACGGGTTGTTGCTTTTTCAGGAGAAGCCAGGAATCTCATTTTTAGATGCTAACAACAAATTCAAAAATGTCATAACCCTCTGTAGGCCGAAGAAAAATCCTGGCAGGTGGGATGTAAAACCCACGGGCCTCGGTTTGGAATCTCTGGTTTATGTCTTGAGTGGGTCAGTGGGGAGTTTCCCCATGGGAAGAGAGAGACTAGCTCTCGCCCAGCTCTGTGGCCAAACAGAGAAAGTGGGAAGCCTGATTATCCCTACCATGACGTCACCATGGCCGTCCCAGGAGAGGAGGAAGGAAGGGGTTATAGAACCCTTCAGGATTGTCGGTTGGTGTTGATTTCAGCACTGCCCAATGTGAGTAGAAATGATGATGATGGATAATTACAGCAGAACTTCCTACAGCACTAACGATGCAACAGTCACTGTTCTAAATGCTTTTCATACATTCCTCTAAGGATATGGTTTTAATGACCAAGGATTAGGGTGGATGTAAGGAAACACGTTAGGATGGCAAATGGGAGAGTCAGCCAGGGATGGTTGCCCCTAGAGAGACTGCCCTTCCTGGGAAATCTCCGAAAAATGGTTCTGTCCAGGCCAGAGGGCTGGAAGGTCAGAGTGAGGAGGTCCCAGGTTTCTCGCAGCACATGTCTGAGAAAATGTTCCCTGGGCTACCAAGGGCTCCAAACCTTCAGAGACTGGACTGATTTGGGTGCTGAGAAGTCAGGCCACAAGGCATCCAGCTCTCCACCCTCCCCCTGGCTAAGGCACGGTGGAGACTGGAATTCTAGCCCAGTTCTACCACTAGCCTACTGTGGGACCTTGGGTATATCACTTTCTCTCCCCAGGCCTGTTTTTCCTTCTGTAAATGAGTAGCATAGTTTTGAGGGGCTCCAAGAAGCCCAGACTCTGATATTTCTGAGTCTGTCCTCCTAGACCCAAGCCAGGCCTGGGCTGAGAATCGAGAGTGTCCCCCACCCTCTTGGCCCTCAAGAACTCCTGAGTCCTGAGCCAGCTTCCCATTTCAGGCCTCAGGGCAATTTCTGTGTGGCTCTGAACTTCAGGCCCAGGCCCTTCTTGTCAGAGCTTTCCTGTCTCCTTGGAAATATGAGGGCCAATGGCAGGTCAGAGTGTGGAACGGAGCTGACCTTGAAATAATGCAGAACCTGCAGTTCCACAAGATTCCATGACTCTTGGACGGAGTGGCCTGCTCTCGCCCAGCTCTGTGGCCAAACAGAGAAAGTGGGAAGCCTGATTATCCCTACGATGACGTCACCATGGCCGTCCCAGGAGAGGAGGAAGGAAGGGGTTATGGAACCCTTAGTTTACTGAACTCTTCCCTTCCCCCACTTCAATTTCATCTCTGGAAAACAGGGGATATCTTCCCTGGGTCCAAAACTCAGCAGTGTAACATATTCCTTTCCTTGTTTCTTATATCCCTTTCTTCCTGAGGGAGAAGACCTTGGCCTTTGTCTGGTGGGTCCTCAGTTCTCCAAGAGACCCATTCCCCACGTGAACATTTGTAGGAATACAGCTTATTAGAATTCTTTTTGGCCCGACTCAAGAGAGGGTGTCCTGGTTCCCAAATCCTCTGTCTGGCCACTCAAAGCCATCCCCTTCCTGCTCTAGGTCCATATTTGCATAAGATTTATCCCTGACTCTCCTGGAGATGCCCACCTAGAAAACAGTTTAATTCCCCCTAATCGGAGTGTAAGATCCTTGTCTAGGACACTGCTCTTAAGGTCTCTGGTGTCTAGCCCAATTCTGGCTCACAACAGGAGCTCAGTTAGTGATTATAGGGCCGTGTGCCCCAAGAGTTGCTCAGCAGTGGTAACTATTATTGCCTGGAGAATAGTTAGACTGTCTTCCATGCAATGACTGTTTAATAACTATTCATGATGGTGACCAACATTTATTAAGCTCTTAACTATACACCAGACATTGTTTTAAGTGCTTTCTATGTATCAACTCATTTAATCCCCACATGAATCCTTCGAGGAAGGTATTGTTGTCCTTATCGCATGGATGAGAAAGCTGAGGCAGAGAGGTCAGGCATCAATGATCAGGACAGAGATGATTACAGTGCATCCAGAACAGCAGCTCTTCCAAAGTTGGATGGCAGAGTCATTCTAGACCATTACATACACAGTAGGTGCTCAATAATGACTATAACATCGTGCAAGTAGTGGGTGCTTTGCAGATGTGCACTGTGGATGCCCAGTGAATGGTAAATATCCTTGCCGAGCCCCATACATAGTCAGCGCTCAAATGAAGTTTGACCATCGGTGGGCGGGGGGGAGGCTGGATGTACATGCAAGCAACAGGATCTCTGTGTTTGGCCCCCCCAACTTGCTTTTTTTTCTCAGTATTTATTTACTTGGCTACTCACGGCTCCCAAGTCCCTTGCAGCAGTCACTTAGCCCAAGTCCAGAGAAATACAGCTCGTAGCTAGAGCAGATGCTCTGTTCCACGTGGCCACACAAAGGCCACAGGAAGGCCTCCATGTCCACTGTTCAAGCCATGCATCTGTGAGGTCCATGTAAACAGGAAGCGGCATGCTGGCAACAGAACAGTGCCATGGCCCTAGTGTGCTGTCCGGCTTGTATAGAGAAGAAGAGAGGCGTCCCTGGGGCTGGGGGCGGGGGGCCCGGGAAGTCCTTCACGCCTGCACGTGTACCTCCTCATTTCTCGAGCACCCACACTAGGTTCCAGGCATGCCGCCAAGGCCTGAAACACAGGCTCTTGGCCCTCTCTGCTCCTATGAGGCTAAGTTTTAGCACCCTGTTTTGCAGAGGGGGAAACTGAGGCTCAGAGAGAAAAAAGTGACATGCTCAAGCTCCTCCAGCGGGCACGGAGCAGAGCAGGGATTCCAACCCAGGGCTCTGACCCTCAGGCAATGTCTTTTCTCTCCCGATCTCTTTTTTCCTTAGTATTTATTGAATGGACTCCAAGAGAAAGAGAGGTAAACCTTGGTATCCAAAATATGCAGTAAATTAGACAAACCAAGGGTGGTGTTTAACTCCAGGGGTTTGGGCTGCCCCTCAACACCAGTGTTCTGAACAGAGTAGTGTTAACCTGGTATATGCTCTTTCTGGGAAATAAGAAACAAAGGGAGAAATTTCCTCAAAGGTCACCTGTGGTCTCCATCACCCAATCCACCGGTCCCTGCCTGCATCGTTGGGCCACACTGGGGATAGGTGCGTGACATTAGAATTATTTTTGTATGTTTAAAAAAGATCTGGCGTAGCCCTTTTCAAACAGATAATTTGATACCACCATTCTACGATTCCAGAAAATACACGCGTATTGCCAAGGTGCACGTTGGAGCAACACACCGTCCTCCTCCCAACCCTCACTCCCCCACCCACGTTTCCCCATCTCTGAACCTTATGAACCTTACTCTCCACCCCCAGCCCTCCCCACGCCCCACCCCATTCCCCAGGCCCACCTTACCCCTCACTGTCTTTTCTGTCTCCCCCTGACTAGTTTTGATGACTCTACCTAGGGAGCAGAAAACTAGGAGAGGGAGATTCCTTCTGCCCCCACAACTACACCCACATTGCCCTCTTTTAAGGTGAAATCTCAGTAGAAGCAAAGAGCCTCAGACGTGTGCCGTGCCTGAGTTGGTACCACCATTTTTGGCAAACTTAATAGCCTCCTGGGCCCCTCCCAACAGGGCAGGAATTTATCGTGAACAATTGAACAAAGCCGGGAACTCAGAGGGAGAAGGCACAGGACATTCCAAAAGGATTTCTCTCAAGCTCCCAAAGACAACATGTGGGAACACTGCAGAAACCTCATAGCAAAGAAAAGCATGAAAGCGATGGAAAATCTGCGCGGTAGGAAGGGCTGTTCGGGCTGGAGGAAGGAAAAAGGGGCCACAGGTCAGTGCCACCCATGACCCTCCACCTTTCTGGCCTCAGATCCGTGGTCCTTAAAAACTGAGGGAACCACAGAAGAAAACACGTGGATGCATACATACCCGTTTGCAGCAAGGCTTTATTGCCCTGGAAACAGGGCAAATACCCAACAACAGGATAGGGTTGATGAACTATGGGGTGTTGAGGAGACACAATACCAAATAGTTATTAGAACTCTGATGGGCAAAGTCGAGAGGAGTGCCAAAGGAGCCAACCCACCAATTGCTCACAGTTTCCATCCACAATCAAGACCGTGTAGCCCGTATGTGTGTCTGTCCACGGCTTCCAATATGGAGCCTGTATGGCAAGAAAAGATTAGTCAGCTGAGTGAAACGGGGTGCTTACCCATACAGCTAATTTATGAGCAAGTTTCTTATCTCATCTTGGACTGCTAATAAAGTTTGTGACGTACGGAGCCACAGAGCCATTCGTAAGTAGCCCTGGTCTTTCCTGACATGTAGAATCGTGTTTCTGAAAAGAATGTCAGGCAGGAGAAACAAGACACGAACTGGTACCCATAACGGTGATCCCTTGAGGTAAAATACACGTGTGGACAGTAATGAAGGAAGGGAAATGAGGCTTGAGGGAGCACCGGCTCCGGGCCCTGCACAGAAGTCTTCTTTCTATAGCTAAAGCAGGAGTCCGTGGGCAGGAATGTGGGGGGTGGGGTGGGGTGTGTGGAAGCTGTAAGAATTCCAGCCAAGCTGGAGGAGGGGGAGCTTGAGTGACAAATTCAAATTATAGAGACCATTTATGGTCAGCTCAGGAGCGAGCTCGGAGGCCGTATTTGCAAAGCATGTTATGAGAAATACCCGTCTTGTGAGATGTTAAATGATTTTTTTCATTAAAAACAAATGGGCTCCTTTCTCAAGTATCTTGAGGAATGCTGGATTAAATAGAGTTGGCCAGGCGACTTGACTGGAGGCCTGCTCAGGAACTTTCCTGTGTCGGTGGCCCTTGAGATGGCCAAAGTGTAAGGAAGAGCACAGGGTTCCCAAACTCCTTGAGCAAGGGAAACGCTTATCTAAAGGAGCATCTCAGAGGGCAGGTGGTCCCTGAGCACAGGTTGGGGAACCCTGCCCTGGGGCTTTGGCCCCAGGGTGGGAGCTCAGCAAGAAAGTGATTGATAACCACAATGGGTTTGGGGGGAGATATCTAGAGAGGGCAGAGGGGCCAACTCCAAGGCCATTTTCAAAAAAGTCACACCTCTGCTTAGCGGGAAGCAGAATTGGATGCGGTAGAGAATGTGGGTTCTAGAGTCAGACAGACGTGGATCTGAATCCTGGCCCTACCTCCTACTGACTGACTGTGTGTGATCTAGGCCAGCCACTTCATGCTCTGGGGGCCCCAGTTTCCTTGTCTAGAAAAGGGCCCTAACAAAATACTCTCACTTGCCAACTCCCCACAAGGAATGCGGGGGTCATCAAAGGAAATTCAGTGTTGATCCAACAGCGAGAAGAATTTATCTGCCCCAAGTACAAGCCAAAAGGGGGACATTTACTTTTTTTTTTTTTTTAAGATTTTATTCATTTATTTGACAGAGAGATCACAAGCAGGCAGAGAGGCAGGCAGAGAGAGGGGAGGAAGCAGGCTCCCTGCTGAGCAGAAATCCCGATGTGGGGCTCCATCCCAGGACCCTGAGATCATGACCTGAGCTGAAGGCAGAGGCTTAACCCACTGAGCCACCCAGGCACCCCATTTACATCTTTAAGCCATGCTTGGACCAACTTGGTCTTCCATTCAAGTGAAATTATTCCAATGCCAGCTCTCTGCCAGGCACTATGCCCTTCACAGGGGATATAGCAGGGAACAAAACAGAAGCCAGACCATCACACTCCCTGCCTTTATTAAGCCTCATAATATATTTTTTAAAGAATTTGTTTATTTGAGAGAGAAAGAGTGCACAAGAGTAAGGGGAGGGGCTGAGGGAGAGGGAGGCACAGACTCCCAGCTCAGTGGGAAGCCCGACGCAGGACTTGATCCCAGGACCCTGGGATCATGACCTGAGGGGAAGGCAGACACTTCACCGATTGAGCGACCTGGGCACCCCAGGCCTCACAATATTAAACAATCTTCTAATTTATTGCAATTGTAAAAATGTTGAAAGAGAAGCTTAGGGGAGGTAGGTTGTGGGAAAGTACAACAGGGAACATGACCCAGCCTGGGAGGGCAGAGAAGTCTCCTGTGGTGGCATAATCTTGGAACTAAATGCTAGAAGATAGTAGGATGAAGGGAGGTGGTTGGATGTTGGGTGGGAAAAACACTCAAGGAGAAGGAAAAATACGTGGAGAGACCAGGTTGGGGGAGAGATGTGGCTGTAGAAAAGCGGGGGACTATATCTTGCCAGGCCTGGAAGGTTCTCTCCTTCTCCACAAGAACTTTTGCTGCCTGCTTAGACCTGTGTCCTCTTCTTCACATCACCTCTAAGTTTCCTCTCCTCCATCTCCACTCCCTTTCAGTACCAATTTTCCCATTCCACATTCTCACCCAGGGATATATCCTGACCCTGCCTGCATCTGTTTGCACACATAGGCACTGGAAACTTTGTACAAAATAGGTGTTTATTTCATAATTGAATGAATGTAAGTCCACAGTGAGCCCATACGGTGCCACCTTCACTCAAATGAACAAAAGGTCCCCCCCCCCTCGGGGCAGATAGAGTCCCAAAGCCGAGGCCCACTTGGCTGCATACCTTTGTTCAGTGAACAACCTGCCCAACCATTCACTGCAGCTCTGAAGGAATGAAGAAAGGAAAAGAAGGAAGGAAGGAAGGAGAAGCCCTAAAGCAGAGAGAAGATTTGGAGTGGACATGGAAGCCAGGAAAAGCTGAGTCCTGGCAATGTTGGAGTGGCAAACAAGATGACCCACAAACTCCGGCTACCGGTTCCAGAAGGCACCCAACTCCTGTTTCATAGAAGCCAGACTGTTTGGCTGCTCTAACCTACCCAAACTCTTGTTGTCTCTCCTTATCTAAGGCACCTTGGGCAAGACTTGAATTGTTTCTCTCCAAGAGGATGACGAGCACCCTGAGCTATGAGTACGCACAGCACGATTTACAGGCGCCTCCGAGACTCAGCAAAGCCTCCTTGCCCCTGCTTCTCTTCCAAGCCATATGAGGAGATAGCCAGGCCCTAGACAAAGCAACTTGAGAACATTTACTAAAGATATCGAGGACGGCAAAAGAAAACAGAGCTGGCCAAATCCTTTAGTGGGAAGGAAAGGATGCAGAATAAATAGGCCGGTGACCAGTCCTCAGGGTGGGTGGGGTTCCTCTGGAAGGCTTTCTAGACAGGCCATATTTTCCTGCCCTCTGTGTCAGCCCAGCTCTTTCCAGTCTCCAGTCTTCAGCTTTACCATCTCTCTCTCCCCGACCTCTTTTAGTAAGTGAGACTTATAGCTCGGGTTTAGCCTTGACCAGACATCTACAAAGGGCTGCTTGTTCCCTTTTCCCTTTGCTCATGAGCAAATCGTGCAAGAAGCCAAAGCTCTGGGACTTAAAGGGCCCGAGGTGGGGAAAAGACACCGAGGCAACTCACAAAATGTGATTTGTCACGGATGCTGACCCTCCGCAGACAGGCAAGGCCTCGGAAAAACCCTGCCACCGAGGCTGGCTACTTGCCAGCGCTGAAGTCAGTGAAGTTTTGCAGGCTTTTTCCCCAGGATGGGAGTTCCCCCAGCTCCAGGCTGTACTTACCCGTCAGACTGGAGATCTGTGGGGCGAAGGCCGCCTCTACCCTTCAGGTTAGAAACTACACATTCGTGCAGGAGTCGCTCCTCCCTCAGACCAGAGCCCCCGGAAGGCAGAGTGTGTCCCCCTCTTCAGTTTAGGTACTCACCCAGAGACAACAGTAAGAGAAATGGTACCTTTCATTGTGTGCTTCCTATGTACCTGAAACTGGTTTGTTTGTTTGTTTTTTTAAATAAACATATTAATTCATTTTAGCCCTCAGCAACACTGTGAGAGAGGTCTTAGTATGATTCTTCTTTTCCTATTTTCTAGATGATGAGACTGAGGCATCAGAAGGTTGACTAATTTGCTCAAGGCTGCACAGCGAGGCGGTGGAGGCAGGATTCTCCATCAGACTGAGAACAACGTGGGGACAGGGGGACAGGGACTATATCCTGCCCCTTGCCTCCAACAGATCAGGGGTTTATTTAGGAAAAGAAGGAAGGCTTCTTCCTTCCAAGATCAGACCTCCCTCTTCTGTTCCACCTATATCTCCCTGTTGGGAGCCGTAACAGTAATAACAGCCCTTATTACTCAGTGGTGTGCCTGGCATCTGGGTTGGGGCTAGGGAAAGAAGCTCTGAGCTGGTCCCCCAGAAATACGGCCCACAGGGTGAAGAACCCAATCTTTTGAGGATAAAGCATCTATCTGGGGGTGGGGAGAGTCAGGATGCCAGCATTCTCTCCATCCCCCCAGTGTCTGTATGGGAGGCCACAGAGTGCCCGGGAGCTTGCAAGCCATTATCACAGGGAACACACCTTCCGGAGCCCGGCCTGGTGCCATCCAGTTAGCTGGGCATTTCCTTCTGTCCATAGCTCACCTCACTTCTGACCTCAAACCCAGCCCTGAGTCTCTGGAACCTAGCAAATCTCACAGGAAACAATGGAAATTTCAGTTTTTATTCTCCCTCGTCATTACTCAAAAGACTTTCCTCTAAGCTACATGCACACACGCACACACACGCTGGTTTCTCTCCACCCATCAGCCTGGGTTGCTCTGGAAATTTTCAGGCAGAAGGGAGACCTGAGCGCAGGCAGAGAGGCCCAGTGGCAAGGCCAAGGGTGCTGTCTGTGGGTGTGTGTGTGTCAGATCATACAGGAGGGGGATTTACCACCCAAGAATCTGCGTCTGGGCCTGTGTGTGCGCGAGCCGTGTGTCTCTGCACCCCTCTCCCCAGGCTCTGATTTATGTCAATCCAAGTTGGTCTGTGAGTGGTTTATGGGGAAAATGGTGTGTGTGAGGGGCAATTCAGTTCACTCTCACGTGCCCACTATAAGACGCTGTGGTTAGTGCAGGAGAAAATGTGAAAAAGGCCAACCAGTGCGTGAGCAAATGATGTTCGCTTGTGTGTGAACCGGGAGTGCCTGTGCAGAATTTGTGTGTGAAAACACGTCCTGACGCTTTGAGGTCTAGGGTTTGCGTTTGTGAGTCTGTGTAAAAATGTGAATTGGAACGTGAGCAGCAGCGTGTGTAAAAGTCGTGCCCGCTGTGTCACCTGCAGGGTGACACTTTTTAAGATTGATCAAATGTGGGCGCCTGGATGGCTCAGTGGGTTAAGCCGCTGCCTTCGACTCAGGTCATGATCTCAGGGTCCTGCAATCGAATCCCGCATGGGGCTCTCTGCTCAGCAGGGAGCCTGCTTCCCTCTCTCTCTCTGCCTGCCTCTCCATCTACTTGTGATCTCTCTCTGTCAAATAAATAAATAAAATCTTTTAAAAAAAATTGATCAAGTGTGCGTCTGAGTGGGTGAAGTCTGTCGCTGTGCGCCGGTTGGGAGTGAGGACTCAAGTGTGAAGGGTCGTAGGGGGAACAGTGTGGCATATGCGTGTGTGTGTGTGTGTGTGTGTGTGCCCGTGCGTCCCCAGGTGCGCAGTGTGCAGGCTGCGTGTGTGAAAGCGTGGGGAGCTCTCACGGCCCGAGTGAAGAGTCACGTTGGAGGGTGAGAGCGAGTTTGGGGGTCCGTGCAGGGGTCGCGAGCTCAGGGAGGGGCTGTGGGGGCCCGCGCGCAGGGCCCCGGCCCCGTCCCATCCCACACTCCAGGCCGGGTTTGGCGGGAAGCCGGGCTGGGCCGCGGCCCGCGCCGAGGGGGCTGGGGGGCCCAGACAAAGGCCCAGTTGGCTGAGGGGCCCGCTCGGGCTCCGGCTAGCGGCGCCCTTGGTCCGGGGCGGCCCGGGGGTGGGGCCTGGCGCCGCGGGGCGGGGCGGGGCGGGCAGGGGGCGGGGCCCGGTTCCCAGGGGCGGGGCGGACGGCCGCGAGGGCGGGGCGGGGCGGGGCGGGGCGGGGCGGGCCGCGGGAGAGGTTGGGGCGGCGGGAGCGGGCCGCGCCGTCCCGAGGATTCCGCAGGCTGGGGAGCGGGCGGCTGCGGGCTGACGCCGAGTGAGAGAGGGAGCAGAGCCGGCCGGGCCATGGGACAGCGGGCGGCGGGCGCGCTGCTGCTGGCGCTGCTGCTGCACGGGCGGCTGCTCGCGGTGAGTGTGCGGGGCCGGGGGCGGGGGTGTGGGTGTTGGAGGGCGGGAGCGCCCCGGGCCTCGCTCGCTGCGCCAGCCAACTTGGTTGGGACTCTGGCCTGGGAAGGGGGCGCCTGCCAGGGACCCCGGGCGAGCACAGGCCGGCGCCACCCTCCACCGTGGGGTGGTTCCGAAAGGCGCCCGGGGAAACCTGCGTGGGGCCGGGGGCGGGGCCGCGTGAGAGCCCGTGGGTCGCCCGGCCACGTTGCTGAGTCTCCAATCGCGCTAGGCATGGCCCGGCCTGCCATTCCTGGGGACCAAGTGGAGAAACTTCTAGCAGGGCGGGAACTTGGCGGGGCAAGGGCACCCTTTTCTGTGCCAGCTTGGAAAGGGGGCACTCAGTGGTGATGGGAAGACTATCAATCCTCACCGGAACTTTACCAGCTCGTCTGGCCCCTTTGGGAGCTAGTCACCGGGCAGGCACAAGTAAAACCCATTTTGGACACAACTGAGGTTTGTGTGGAACACCCACGGGCCCTGGAGCCCTACAGCTCAGGACTTGAATCCATCCCTGCTCCTCACCGAGTGGCTATGTGACCTCGGGCAAGCCCAAAGGGAACTCAAAATGCACATCTCAAAGTGTATACAGCTGGAAGCTGGTTGGCAGGACGGCCTGGAAGGCGGTGGAAGTGCCCGGTACTGGACCTAGGTCTGTTTCCTAGCTTTTCTCTTCTGGGGTCCTCAGGTGCAGGGGTGGGCCTGCCACTACAGCCCACTTCCCTGCTCTGAGCTTGGATGGGCCCGTGCAGAGAAAAGGAATGCTTGGCCAGGAGAGGCTCTGAGGACCTGAGTGAACTCGAGAAGGGCGGGGCAGGGTCCGTGGGCAGGCAGCTGGTGGCAGATGTGGGTGGGGGCACATCTGAGGAGCTGGGCCTCCCCTGGTGAACCACAGGGCCTCCCCCACCCTCTTTGAGGTGGTCCTAGGCGGTCCCTGTCCCTGCCCCCCACCCCCTTCTCAGAGCCAAGAAAGGGACTTTTCTCTAAGCCAGTGTTTACCCAGTGACTGAATCCCTGTCCTCGCCTGGCTAGTTCTGTCTCACCTCTGCCCTCCTGAGTCACTCCTGAACCCCCACCCCAGACCTGACCCCTCAGCTCTCTAGCCCCGCCCACCTAGAACCTCTCCTCCCCCCACTCCCCATCTGCACTGGTTCCTTAATCTCCTCTCTCAGCCTCTCACCCCAGCACATCCCGTTGTCCTGTTGCATCCCATCTTGATCCAAACTTGATCTTTATTTTTCCAAAAAGGAGGCACCAACATAGCACATGGGATGTCTTCCTTTTCTGGAACTCCCCCAGCTCTGCTCCCCTGCTGAGGGGCTCCAGGATGCTGGGTCCTACCATGGCTAGAGTGAGGAGGTGGGTGGAGTTATTTGCTGCGCGCAGGAGAAATTTCCACAGAAATTCCAGATTGCAGCCAATCATCTCATTCACTCATTCATTCAACATATCTTCATTGAGCAGCATTCCATGACAGTCAGTGGGAGTTTGGGGGTTCATTCATTCAGCAGACAGTGCTAAGCACCTACTGTGTACCATGCATCTGGCACTGCACTAGGGGCTGGGGCTTATGGGTGAGCAAGAACAGGCCCTGTCTTTGCTTTCCCAGAACTGAGATGGGTAAACAGGCAGTTCCAATCCTGTGGGATTTTAGTCTCCTCAGCAACCACACCGAGGTCTTCACTGTCCCACCCCTGGCTAATGATGGAGAGCTGGAAAGAGCTTGGACCCAAGAAGTCTGGATCCCAGCTCTGTAATTTTCTAGCCTGTGATCTGAGGCCATTTCTTTTTCATGGCCTCAGTTTTCACATCTGTAAAATGGGGTTTATTACACATTTTCAATGACATCAGATTCCCAGCCCAGTGTCCTAGCAAGCCTTGGGCTCCTCCTCACCCACTGTCCTTTATCTTTTCCGCCCTTTGGTTCACATCTACACAAGAGGAAGGTAAGGTGGTCCTTAGGGAGCTCAAGACATCACTGGGGGCAGGAGACAGAGGAAGCAGTGGTCTGTGATTAAGTGTGGGAGTAATTTCAGTTCAGAGGAGGTGGAGAGGCTTGCTGGGGGTGGGGGCCAGGCCTGGGTGACTCAGTGCCTGCCTTGGCCTGCTGATCCCTTTTCTTCCTGCTGGGGCCTTAGCCCTTCCTTTCTTGGGGCCAGCCCTGCCAGGAGACAGGAATCCTGAGAGGGCTGCCATGATTACGGTGTTTTCAGGGCTGAGGAGGGAAGTCACTGAGATACCTGTTTCCTGCCTCGCCTGGGTTTCCGCACTAGGGAGCCTGTGGGCGGATGGGGGTAATGGAGGAGCTGGAGGAGCCTCCCCTTCCCTCAGGGGCAGCACTATCTCAGCCCTCCCCTGGACATAACTGGCTGCCCTGCCCAACCCCCTGCCTCCCAGCCCCCAGCCTCCAGCCCCTCTTGCTCTAGACCTGGTTGGGGTGGGGTATGCTTGTAAGTGTGCCTTGGGACTTCTGGAGGGAGGGCCTTAGGCCATGGAGGGAGGTAGAGGTTGGAAGGGGCAGAGATGGACCCCCCCCCATACACTAGGCCCAGCTCCCTATGTCTGGGGAGTAGTGGCCCCCACCTGGCTTGGCCCGGGCCTGTTCTCAGGCTCAGCGCAGGCATGTTGGGATCTGTGGATCTGAGGCGCAGCTGGGGAAAGAGGGTTAGAAGGAAGGTGGCAGAAGATGACTGGGTTCAGAGCTTGGAGTGCTAGGGAGGGAGGTCTTGGGGTGCCAGGCCAGATGATGATAAAATAATATGGACAGTTTACATTTATTGAGTGCCTACTGTTTGTAGACACAAAGTTTCTCAGCAGATTCTCGCATGCCATTCCCCTGCTCGGATCCTCCCTGCATTCCCCCTGCTGCTCAAGATCAGACTCAAGCCCCTGACCTAATATAGCCCACAAGGCCCTTTGGGATCCGGCCTCCCCCGCTCCCTTTCAAAATCTCTCCTCTTGCCAACTTTCCCTTTGCTTACTCACTCCAGCTACACTGGTCTTTGTTTCTCAAATATGCCAAACACACTCCCACCCCAGGGCCTTTGCATCTGCTGTTCCTTCTACCTAGAACGTTTGTTGTCCCTCAGATAGCTACATGACCCTCTGCCTCCCTTCTCTTAAGTCCCTGACTACTCTGCCCACATTCTCTGTCCCCTTACACTGCTTTATTTTTTTTTCTTGTTGCTATCTGAAAGTATTTGTTTACTTATTTATCTCTTCCCCTCACCCCCCACCAATTTAAGATCCACGAGAGCAGGACCTTGTGTGTTCTTGTTCACTGCTGCTGTACCTTTAGCATCTGGCAGGTAGTAAGTGCTTGGTTAACATATCTGTTGAATGCATTAACGAGTAGCTCCTGATATGGTCCCCATTCTCTAAGCAGAGGACATCGAGGCACAGAGAGGTTACATAACTTGCCCAGTAGCTCACAGACACACATCCTTGGTGGTACTGTGAGCCCTGCTTTGAAGGCAGACAAAGCCCTTCTTGCCACTCTGCCTCGTATCCCACTTGCTTATAGCTAGCACTGGATGTTGATAAAACTGTTGTCGCTCATGTTGATAAAAGTAAGAACTCAGGTCTGAGGTCGTAGAGAAGCTGCTCTCAGACAAGGAATATCTGGGCCTGGCTTCAGGAACAAAGGTGCTCGGGATGGGTATGCCTTGTCCATCCAACCTCCTAGGGACGCCTGTCCTGGAGGGAGCCTAGAAAGACCTAACTCCAGGGTGGCTATTTGTGGGATCACCTGTTTATTTGTAGTTTTGTTAGTTGATTTCCTCATTGAATATTCCCCGAGGTCCTATAGACAGTTGAATTAATCCTAGGACTTTCAGGCCCAAGGGGGTCAGGCCGGGCCCCACCCTGTGTGGGGTGTGAGGGGGAAGAAAGTTCAGCCGGGGTGCATGGAGCCCTCACTGGTTTCCCCTGGTTGTTCCCTGGGGACTCAAGGTTTAGGGTGAGTCTGCAGAGGCTCCAAGGCTACTCGGCCTTGTGGGGAGACTCTCAGGACGGGGAGTGGGAAGGGCCAGGCAAGATGTGGAGAGATACAGAGCCACAATTCAGAGGCCACTGGGAGGCCAGACATGTAGGTTCTGGACCCTTCACTACTTGGGATGTGTGGGAAGGGCTCTCAGCTCTGGCCCCTGGCCCCCTTCCCTAGTCCATCCCAGCTGGAGAGGTCAGGCTGGAGAACGAATGGGTGAACTTGACTCCATTCCCTAGTAGCTTCCCAAGGATAGGGTGAGCACAGTGCCCTCTCCTCCCAGGACCCACCCTGCCCTTGCCCCCAACTCCCTTCTTCCAGGAAGAGGGAGGTTGGGCTGAAGATCCTAGCCCTGCTGGAATGTTCCCCGAACCCAAGGCTTGGCCTCTTTAGCCTTGCTGCCCCCTCCTACTCCCAGAGCCCAGCAGGGGCCTGCTGGCCTGCCCCAGCGCCCAGAGCTGGCTGACTGAAACCTTGAAGAATGTGTGGAACTCACTTCGCGGGGAGCCGCCAGCCTCACTGCTGGCGTTGGGTTGGGTCCGTGTCAATAGTGGCCTTGAGAGGGGAGTGGCTTGTGGCTGCTGGGGGTGGCTGGGCTAGGGGCATCATCACGAAAGCCCGAAAGCCCTGAGAACAAGGCGGCTCTTTGAGGCCTGGGAATGTGGGGCCTTCAAGTGTCAGCCGCCCCCAGAACCCACCCTCCCCTGTTTTCCCCATGCCTGCGTGTGCCACAGTTGCAGCGACCTTAGAGCATCCCAGTGGCATCCTTGAGGTGTCCTTAGGAGAGCTCCTGGCTACCTACCAGACAGAGCCCTTTCCCTGAGGCACAGAGGAGGGCACCCTGTTTCTCTATTGCTCTGGTTTGTAGGGGGGGCATCTGGGGCACAGAGGCCTGTGATGTGCGGTGAATGAATGAATGGACCGATGGTGGATGTGATTAAATAGTCCATAAGCTAAAGTCCCCTACGGCTGCACATTAGACGTGAAATTCATTCAACAAGTATTTATTGAGTATCTACTAAGTGTCTGACCTTGTTCTAGGTGCTGAGGTCACAGCAGGGAACAAAAGGTCAAATTCCCTTCCCTCACGTTACTTGCAGTATAGCCCGTGCCGGAAGAGAGTAATGTCAGATGGCCATAGTGCTTACAAGGAAAGATAAAGCAGGAAAGAGGGTAGAGAGAACGATGAGGTGTGATCCCCATCAGGGATCAGGGTCAGGAAAAGCCTCCGAGAAGATAATCCTTGGACAGAAGCATCTGAAAGAAGTGAGGGTGTGAAACCTACAGATGCCTGGGGACGGGGCACTCTAGGCAGAGGGAACAGCTAGTGCAAAGGCCCTGGGGGTCTCCGGCATATCTGTGGAAAACAACGAGGCCCATGTGTTTGGAGCAGGGTGAGTGAGGGGGAGCATGGTCCACGTGCTCAGCCTTGGCCATGGGAAGGCCTTTGGATTGGCTTCTGAGTGAGATGAGAGGCCACTTCTCTTGCTTTGCAGAGAAGAGGATGTGGAGGGTCAAGGCCAAAAGCAAGCAAAGCCGCGATCCCAGCCAAAGACAAGGGGAACTCACACCAGGGCGATGGAAGTGGGAAGAAGCAGTTGATCCCTGAAGATATTTTGAAGTTAGGGCTGACAAAATTGGCTGATGGCTTGATTGGGTATGGGGACAGAAAGAGAGGAGTCAGGGAGGTCTCCCCAGTCTGTGGTGTGAGCATCTGGAAGTATGGAGCAGACACTAATTAAGATGGGAAAACTCGGGGCACCTGGGTGTCTCAGTGGGTTAAAGCCTCTGCCTTCGGCTCAGGTCATGATCCCAGGGTCCTGGGATCGAGCCCCACATGGGCTCTCTGCTGAGCAGAGATCCTGCTTCCCCCTCTCTGTGCCTGCCTCTCTGCCTACTTGTGATCTCTGTCTGTCAAATAAATAAATAAAATTAAAAAAAAAATGGGAAAACTCTGGGAGGCATTGGAGGGGAAGGCCTAGCGATGGGGGCAGCATAGGACCGACTCAGAGCGAGGACACTCAGCCCCCCCACCCCACCCCTTGACCCCCAGCCAGAGCTGAGACCTCTACACTGTCCTGTGAATTGGGTGCTAGCGGAGTGGGGGGTCTTGGCACATATGGAACTGCAGGCACGGGCCCCTTAGGACCCCACAGCCCGAGCTCATGTTTGTGTATCTGTGTGTTTATTTGGAATGTACTGTCTCCCTCCCAGTCTAGCAGGGAAGCATCATAAAGACATGGACTCAGATTCTGTTCATTGCTCTGTGCCTGGTGCTAGGCCACAGTAGACAGTAGCTGAACATTGATCGAGTGAATATGTGAATGGCCTTGGGAGAAGTCAGCAGGCCCAGAAGGCCGAGCTCCTTGCTGAGGATAGAGAAGGGGCTGCTTTGGCCCCTGGGCAACAGGGGAGCTGTCCTTCCTAGCCTCTGCTCTCTGCGGAGACCTGGAGAATGGGGCCTAAGCTGTGGTGCCCACACTGCTGTCTTCCCCTTGTCTGTTTCCACTCTGGACTCAAAGCCCCTTTCTTGGGCACCACGATCGAGGGAAAGTGTGGGCTCAAAGGGCCCTGCCTTCAAGCCTTAGCTCAGCCCCACCTGGCTGTGTGACCTTGGGTAAGTTGCTTTGTCTGTCTGAGCCTCAAGTCAGAAATAGGGATCGTGATGCCCGTTTCCCCAGTGTACGCGAGACCCAGAAGTTGCACTTTGCTCGGTGTGCGAAGGGAAATAGGTGTTGGACAAATGGTGGCTGTTTTGTGCGAATTGTTCCTGCTGAGGGCAAGGCCAGAGTGATGTTTGACTAAGGGTTCCGAGTTGCCCAGCATGCCACACCTTCTGATCAAAACTGCTGCCAGCGACTGACCCAGGACCCCGCTTGTGGAATGAATGACCACGCAGATGAAAGCTGTTGCTTCTCTCCTCTCGCGCTCCAAGGGCTCTGGATGTAACAGCCTCTGATCTGTCACTGCCTCCCTCCCCCACTGCAGCCACAGCTGCAGGACAGAGTCCAGTCTTCCACCCTGATTGCTCCTTCCTGCTGGGGGAGCAGGAGGGGGGCACACCCCAGGGTGTGGCTTGGGAAAGGCTCAAGCCTGTGGATGCATTGTCCCCTTCCCAGATGTGTGCAGTTGGTGGGCTCCGAGCAGCAAGAGGTGTGGCCAAGTAGCTCCCACAGGGGGGCAGAAAGGATGTTGGCGCATCTTAAGGGGTGTGGCGAGGGGGCTTCCTGGGACCCCATCCCAGCTCTGTCCTCCTTCAGGCCCGAATTGGAGGAGATAAGACCTTGCCGAGGGAGGTCCCGAGGGATCCTATAGGGTCAGTGGAGCTGCACAGCCCTTACTCTGACCCCTGTGAGCTGGCAGAGAAGCATCGGGGCAAAGGGAAAGAGATGCACGAGTGCGTGGTAACCTGTCCCTCCACCCTGTGCCTGGGGCTTGGGCTGCTGGCTAGAGACCTGCCCCTTCCCCACGAGGGTGTGTCGCGTCCAGGTGTTTCGTTTTCTTGCATCTGGCATCGTTCCCCATCTTTCCCCCAGTCCCAGTCTGTGGGGAGTGGGAGGCAGCCTGGGGCTTGGCAGGGGGAGGACTTCAGAGTGGCCTCGGGTGACCTCACAGATGGTCTCCTGGCATGGGGCTGGGAATTCCCAGCTGCCTCTGGCCCCTTCCCAGCCCACCTCCAGGTCCCTGACCCCACCTCTCCCTTCCCCGCCTTCCCTGCTCACCCGCAAGGAGCCAGATCTGGCCCCCACCTCCTGCTGCTGCTGGCCTCCCCTCCTCACCCCAGCTGACTCATCCCCTCTCCTTGTTTGGCGGTTCCAGTTTTCAAATAGTTGGGAACTGGGATCATGCCTCTTCTTGGATGCCTCGCTGGGCTGGATGGATTGAAGTTCTGGCTTCATAAATCCTGGCCCCAGCGGCCTCTGTCACTTCGCTTTCTCCCTCTTCTGCTGTTTGCCTTCCTGCGACCCTTGGGCCAGAAGAACAGAGACCTTGGAGTTTCCTGAGGCCAGACCAGGGTCTTCTCTCAGCCCTGGGACCTCCTGGGGCTCCTCCCCAGGGACCCCAGTCATGTAGATCGTCAGCCAGTGCTCAGCGAGCGCGCATGTCTTCTCTTGATTAAAAACCGCCACCCTGTCTTGAGCCAAGCCCCACACGGGGCTCTCTCCCAGCAGGCATTATTGCATATAATCCCAGGAATCTCAAGGTTGGCATTATTTTTGCCATTTTGCAGAGGGGGAAACTGAGGCACAGCAGGGACATGGTTGGCCCAATTCATCCATCTCATATGTGGCACAGCTGGAAGTGGGGTCCAGGTTGTCTGCCTCCAAAGCTGTCATCCCTCCTTCTGCGGATCCAGCCGGCTGGTGTAGAGAGAGGACAGTCAGGAGGACTGGAGGACTGGCACAGGCAGGACAGGCTACACGGAGGAGGTGGACGGGGCTGGCCTTGGCAGAGGGTACAGCAAACTGTGTATCTGCCATGTGGGCTTATCTCGTTCCGACTTCGAGGGCTTGGGTGCCTTTTGCCCCTTGGCCTCCATCCCAACTTAGTGATAACATTCCCCCGGGAGATGGATTTGGCTTTCCCTGGGACTGAGACCCCTGGGAATGTGGATCTTTTTCAGTCAGGTCCCAAGCTCCTCGTGGGAACTGCACGTTTTGCCATTAGGAATTCAGTGAATTTTTGCCAAACGGGACTCACTCGGAATCAGCCTTGTGCCCACCTCCATCCCAGGGACCTGTGTGGAAGAGAAGACACAGACCACATGGCCCATTGGGGAGGCATAATCTACACATAAGTCCCAAACTGAGTCATCCGAGCATCCCTGAGCAGTGCAAGAGTCAGGAATTTTCCCGTTCATTCATTGCCTGAGGACCTACTGTCTGCTAGCCATCGTGCTAGGTGTTTTATCTGCGTTGTCAACTTGCCCATGTAGTTGGGATTCTACCTCCTTTTCCCACGAAGAAGCAGCTCCGTGGAGAGCCGTGACTGGCCCAAGATCACACAGCCAGGTGCCAAGGAAGGTGGGAGTGGAATCCGTATCTGACAGTCCTCCTGGGAGAAGTGAGAGGCAGGGTCCCTCCTCTCCGGGGTCCCTGGGTCTTAGAGAGGCAGGTCCCATGAATCAGAAGCACCCAGTGCAACTCACAGTGCAGACAGGAACAGGTTGCCAGGGAAGGAAAAGATGGATTTCGTGCCTGGAAGACCTTGCGGAGGCAACAGGACCTAAAGAGCCTAGAGGATTTGGCTGGTGGGGGAGGAAGGCATCTGGGCCAAGGGGCCAGAAGTCATCTGTCCCCATTGTCCCTGGATTCACATTGTTGTCCAGTGTGTGGGCAGGAAGGCCCAGGGCTGCTGCTGGAGTCATTAACACGAGGAAAAGAATGAAAGGAAGCCACCAAGCTAGCTGAGGTGACATCCATCTTGGGTCCCCACCCTTTACCTGGCCTGACCAGGAGGCAGGAGGTCAAGGCCCCTGGCTGCCACTTAGTTGCCAACCAACTGCTGACCCTCTTTCCTGGGCTTGATTTTTCTATCCACGAAATGGATTTCTTTCTTTCTCTTTGGTTCCCCCGCCAACCCAGAGGAGCGGGAGTGTTGAGATCTTGGAGAAAACCACTGGCTTTCCCTCAAGGGATGGTGGTATGCCATTCTTCAGAGCCTCCCCTGTGACCAGTCCTACATCATCCCTCACTGATGCTACCAGTGCCCAGGTGCCAGGCCCTGAACGAGGGAACCAGATGGAGGAGGTGGCTGTCTGCTCCCTTAGACCTCACCTATCCTTTCCTATGCACACGAGATCCCTTCTGCGGCGGCCTGCCCACATGGGTTTCCCTTGGGGACCTGCGGCTGAGCTAACAACAGGGGAGCTGTCAGTGTTTAGTGACTGCGCATTAGCTTTGGGGGTCACGGGACTCCTATACTCCTCCTGTGTGATCCTGGACAAGTCTCCGACTTCGCTGAGCTTCACGTCCCCCGGAGGCAAAATGGGGCCATTCATTCATCCAGCAAACTTTTATGGAGTGCCAGCCCTAGGCCAGGCCCTGTGTTAGGTATAAACCAGCCAGGGGGTTAATGGAGCTTTAGAGTCTGAGAGGGAGGCCTGCTGGTTGCTGGACTGGTCCATACGAGGTGTGGGCCTGTGGGGAGTGGTGTGCAAGAGCAGGTTTTCATGGCCACGTGGCCTTGGAGAGACGATCTGGAGTCTTTGTGACTTCGTCTAAGCCCGCATTTGTTAGTAGTGACTTGGCAGCCTGTTCTCCTTGTGGAAAGAGGGGACCCGGGGACATGGCCCCCCTGGGCTAGGGCAGGCGAGAAGACCCATAGGGCTGGAGAAGAGAGCAGGCTGGTTTTGTTGGGCATCTCAGATGAGTTCGCGGGTGTGGAAAATCACCGGGGTTATTTATGCTGAGCCTGATTAATTTAGGAGAAATGGAAGCCCCGGGTGTGGGGCTCGGTGATGTTAGGCTGGATGAAGGGGGTGGGCCTGAAGCTCGAGGGAAAGGGAGGCAGAGACCAGCTCTGGCCTGGATTTGATTTGAAAGGGTTAAGTCAGCCCGGTGTTCTACCTCCTGTGTAGGGGGAGGTGAGGTGGGGAGCAAGGAAGGGATGGCTGGGGCAGGAATGTGTGATAAGATCAAAGCTTTCAGCCTGCCCGGGCCTCACCTTGGTTTCACCTGAGCAACTTAAGGGAATTCTCTCCTTGGAGGAGGAGGAGGCTGGAGGACTCCTGGGGGAGGGGGTTGCAGGTCCCACCCTCCTCCCTTGGGCACTCCAAAAGAGGTCCCGCCCCCCATCTTCCAGAAGGCTCAGCTCTTGCCCTGACAGGTGCTGGTAGCCCCAGGGACCACCTGTACTTGGTGCATCCAGACTGGGGTGGGGGGCCTCCCTCTTTACCACCCCTACAGCTCTCTCACCCTGGGGGTTTCTGGCCAGGACTTGGGGAGCTCTTTCAGTGGCCTCGTGGCCCTCCATCCATTAATTCTCCATTTAACTCTGCAGGTTGTACCTAGGGATAGTGTCATAGACAGGAGACACAGCCATGAGTCTTGTCCTGGTTCCATCACTTACTGCTCTGTGTTGCTGGGCGGGTGGCTGAACCTCTCTGAACCTCATCTGTCAGCTGGGAGTGGCAATACCTTCTTGGTGGGATTTTGGGGGAAGACAAGAGATCATGTACATCTCCTACAGCCAGAAGAGACCGTCGACAAATAACAGGAACCACTCTTTTGTGGTTTTCTTTTGCCCCCTTTGAAGATGACCCCTGACCGTAGGTAAACATGGAAGATGACTTGGCCGTAGGTAAACATGGAGGCTCCGTTTTGTCCTGCCCCCTCCTCCCCTGCCCTCTGGGAAGGTCCCAAGCCCCAGAGTCCATCCTTCTGTCCAGCATTCTTCCCTATGGGTCTTCACGGTGTTGAAGGGGAGCGGGGCAGGACAGGTTGTAAGGGAAGAGGGGGCCTGGACTCTTGTAAATGCCCCCAGGGCATTAGCCGGGCCACCTGTCCTAGTGACACCAGGTTGAGCTTAACTGGCCAGCCCGAGTCAGCCAGGTGGTCCAGGCCACCCCCTGGAGAACCGGGCCCCTCCGTGCCCCAGCCTCCACCCGGGCTCCTGCCTCCCCTCAGTGCCTTGGTTCTGCTACAGTTAATGATTATTCTGGGCAGCAGGGGACGGGGAGGCCCGCCCCCTCAGGGCCTTAACCACTGGTTGCACCCGAGGTATGTTAGCAAGCGGCTTGGGTGTTCCCTGCTTTAATGTGGCAGCCCAGCTCTGAGGCACGTGGAGGGGGGTTGGAGGGGGGAGCAGGCAGTAGGGTCTTAGAGTCGCAGATTGACAGGCCAGCCTGTGCCCCTGGGGCCCAGGCTTAGGGCCCATAAGATCTGGGTGAAATGTGAGGTAGGCATCATAGGCCCCTGTGCTTTGGTGCCAGCCGTGTCCGTACAGTCACACATCAGGTGAGCAAGGCCCCCAGCCCAGAAGAAGCCTTGTGCTCTTCCTCACCCAGACTCAGAGCCCCCCCACGCCCGGGGAGTCCCAGCTGGAAGGCCGTGTGAGGGTTAGGGCTTTGGGGCAGCTGGGCTTGGCTTCTGACCCCCACTCTGGTACCTGGGGCTGTGTGACCCTGGGCATGTCACTTTACCTTTCCGAGTACCGATGTCCTCATCTGAAATGAGAGTACTAATGCCTACTTTGTGGGTGTCCGCGAGCCAACGGCTGGAGAGTATGTAGCTCGTAATTAATAGCCGGGGAAGGGAAGAAATTATTACTGTTGTAGTTTTTGTTATTAGGAGAAAGTGAAAGTTGAACCCTGGTCCTCGGTAAAACCAGGGCAGCCGTGGCCCATGGGTGTTGGGCCCATGGCTGGGGGGATCTGGGAGGAGGCGGGGGATGGGCAGGTCCCGGGAACTTGTTTGAAGAGGACATGGTTGAGAAGGCTGGCTGGCTGGAGAGAACAGGGCTCTGGCAGGCTCTCTGGGTCTCCCCCAGGCCTCCTCGGTGCCCCCCCTTCCCCAGCTCCTGGGTCCTGAGGTTGGTGCAGGCAAAGTGGGGGAGGAGGGAGAAGTTTATTTTGATAACATTAGGGCATATTCCCCCACTGGCAGCTGCTATTTTGAGAGCCCCGGAGAGCAGGGGCTATGGTTAAATTAGGTAATGTTGCTCCAGAAGGAATGTGTGAAGCCGCGGGGCCGAGGCCGCGGTGAGAGGACAGTGGGTTCGCGCCATATAAAATTAACTGCAGCTTGGAGAAGAGCGGCTCGGGCCACTTTATAAGGCGATGGAAGGGGGAGGCCTTGCGGGGAGTGGAGGTGATGGCCCAGGACCTCGTTTGGGGGCATCTGGGCCCGTGCCCAGAGGCCTGGTGGGCCCAGCAGGGGCTGGCGATGTGGCTGGAGGGGTAGGGCTGCTGTGTGCTCAGCCCTGTGCCTCTGGCTGCCGCTCCAAGCGGGTGGGGCCTCGGGTGACGTGACGCATGGGGAAGACAGATCCGCAGACTTGGCCGTGAATCCTGCTTCTGCCTCCTTCTAGCCTTCTGTACTTGGGCAAGTCGCTGGAAGCAAACCTCAGTATTCTCAGTGGTGAAAATGGTTCCGGCCCCCTGAAGATGTTTCTTAAGGACTGAATCTCTAGAAAAAAAAGCAGAGTTAACTTTTGTTATCACCGATGCAAGGTGGTGTTCTGACTCCGGGGATGGCCCACACACCAGCTGCTGGGCCTCACTCACACCTACTGAGTCAGTGCAGGTGTGCTAGCAGGATTCCCAAGAGACCCCCTAGGATTCCTGTTCATAGGGAAGCTGGTCTCATTTTTTTTTTTTTTTTAAGATTTATTTATTTGACAGACAGATCACAAATAGGCAGAGAGGCAGGCAGAGAGAGAGAGGGAGAAGCAGACTCCCCGCCGAGCAGAGAGCCCGATGTGGGGCTCGATCCCAGGACACTGAGATCATGACCTGAGCCAAAGGCAGAGGCTTAACCCACTGAGCCACTCAGGTGCCCCATGCTGGTTTCATTTTATCTTGAACACCACCCCTGTGATGTGGGAATTACTGTCATCTGCTGTGAAAACTGAGGCATGGAGAGATGGCCGGCATAGAAACTCCATCCATATTCATTCTCTTTCCCAATTCTGCCCCTTCTGCCCCTCCTACCCCTCTTTTGGGCTAGGCCAGGTCTGGGGAGAGGTACATCAAAGTTCCTGGCAGGACTGGAGAAAGTCAAGAGTATCGCCTGCCTTTGCGATTTAATTAGACTCTCTTATTTCCATGCACCACTGGGATGAGCACAGCTGGACAGAGGTCACTCCAAAGTCATTCCATAAGGGCTTCTCTACCAATCTACTCACGTGCCCTGTGGTACAGACAGTGGCCACTGCCTGACGGGTCAGGGGATCAGAGCAGGGGCTGCTCGGGGTCACCCTGTGTATTACTGGTACATTTGAGACTGAGTTCATCTAGCAGCAAGTATTTTGAGGAACACTTACTATGTGCCCAGCCCTGGGGAAGCATCCTAAATTTTCCCCAGTTCTACAGACTCTTTATTTTCCAGAAATAAAAATGTTACTATTTATTTCTCTACCACTTATCCCACGCCACACACTTGCATTATCTCTTTCATCTATTAAATACCATGGCCTGTTTCTTCTTCTATAAAATGAGGATAGTAATAATAACACCGAGCTCATAGGGTTGTTATGAAGATAACATCTGTCAAGTGCCTGGCACATAGGGTTTGTTAAATACATATAATAAGTACAAATAATCTCCCAACAAAGCCGGTCCTATTGCTGCCTTCCATTTGACAGATGTGCAAACTGAGGTCCAGAGTAAGAAGGATACTTTCCCATTGGGATTGCAGGAGAGGAGGGCAGAGCCCTAAAAAATTGAGTCCCTAAATTTCTGAGTCACTATTATAATGCAACTCACTTTGGTATATGCTGGTTTCTTATCCACTAGTTGCTGCTCAACATTGGGACATATCTTAAGGTTAAAATATATGCAAAAGATGAGAAAACCCGTCCTGGTGCTTGTTCCCAAGGAACATTGGTTCCAGCAGGAGAGTAGAGACATTTACTCAAATGGCTGTAATTAAGACCAAATCTCTAGCCCTGTCAAAGGTAGGAATTAAGTTCTGTGGATACATGGGGGTGGGGGGGAGATGTCTTTGTGGGGGGTTCCAAAAGACTTCAGAGTGGAGGTGGTAATTTAGCAAAGCCTTGAAGGACCAACGAGTAGATTAGATTGGGAGGCATAGGAACAGCATTCTAGGAGGAGGGAACAGCCTTCACGGAGGCCTAGAGGCAGGAAATGTGCCCTGTGAAAGCCAGTGCCATTCAGGGGTCTGGGGCTGTGTGGCATCTGCAGTGATAAGGCCTGGAAGGCCAAGTCCAGCTTTCTTGTTATTGAAGATTTCCATTTTTTCTCGAACACTGGCTCCTTAGCCAGCAGGGATTATTCCATCATCATTTTCACTTTTCTTCATGTCAAGAAATCAAAGACTTTATAAATGGCTTGTCTGAGCTTCTGGTCAACGTGTGATAACGGGCCTAGCTCACAGAATTCAAGCCAAAAGCAAGAGACTTGATGCCCTGATTAACTGGGCAGCCTGATCGCCTACACATGTACAATTTCCGTGAGTCTTTTCCAACATTGACAATAACCCTGGGTGGGGAGCCCAGCGGAAAGGCCAGGCCTGGGTTCTGGTTTCCCCTCTGTGGCTTGCCAGCTGTGTGGCCTTGGGCAAGCCTCAGTTTCCTCCTTTGCGGGGCAGAGACAGCTCCCCCTCCAGGCTTGCTTTGAAGGATTGGTGATGGTGTGATCTGCGCTGCCCAGTAAGATGGCCCTAGCCACAGGTGATGACTTAATAAGTCTAAGATTTAGTTAAATAAAATAAAATTTAAGTTTTCAATAAAAAAATCTCGTTTCTCCATTGCCTCAGCACATTTCAGGTGCTCGGTAACCACAGGTGGCTCATGGCTACCTGACTGGACCGGGTAAACAGAACATTTCCATCACTGCAGAAAGTTCTATTGGGTGGCCTTGTGCACTGGGTAAGGGTGGCTATTGTTACTGTTACTGGTTCCCCATCCCAGCTTGGAGCCCCCCAGGCTGTGGAGGCCGGAGAGACCCCTGAGCCTTGACAGAGGTGGACAGGTTTGTCCGTCTATGCCTTCCCTACTTTCTCCTCAGCTCCCAGGGAGCTCTCCCTGTCCCTCCCCTGACCACCCGTAATGGTAAAAAGGCTCCCCTTCCCCCTTAATTTCCCACCCCCTCCCCTCAGCTGCCTCTGCAGATCTGCCTGTTCAGCTGCTGGCATCTGGAATGTCCATGTCCGGCCTCCGAGATTCCCACTGCCCATTCCTGGGGCGTGGAGGTGCGCGTGGAGGCCTCCCCTGGCAGTCCCCTGCTCCCAGCAGAGGTGCCTGGGCCCCTCTCGGCAGGACGGAGATGATGGTTTGTTGTGACGGGGGCAGTGGGCAGCCTGCCCGCTCTAACACTCCCGTATCTGGGCGCCAAGCATGTTGTTTGCACTTGGCTGGGCCTCAGGGTCTGGCCCAGTGCCCTCGAGGGCTGGCCTAGTTTATCACCCTTGGTCACAAAGGCAGATCGTGGGCCTCCGCCTGGTCAGGACACCAGGAGCTGTTCCTGGGCTGGGTCCTGGGGATGAGGGGCACATCTAGAGCTGGAGGGCAGGGCCAGTTCCCTGCTGCAGCTGGCCCATGGGTGCTGAGTGGGGACAAGGCCCGGGCAGGCATAGGCAGGGCGGACACTGTTGGGGGCCAGGCAGGAGGTCATCCTGGGCAGTTCAGGTTGGTAGGGGCTCCACGGGGCATTTACACCTGTCTAGGGAGGAGCTTGGGGTCACCTCTGATTATCACATTCTGTCCTCCCCCTCCCATTGGCCCCTTCCCTCATCACCCGGGAAGTGGACAAGCAGGCCTCTCAGGCCCACGAGTGCTGAGGCCACTGAGGCCCAACAAGGAATTGTGACGCCTTCACAGCGTCACACCACTGTCTAGATGTTCTACACAGCCAGTCTAGAGCAGTTGGGACTCTGGCTTGGACACCTCACGGGCTTTTCCCCATCCTGCTCCTCCCTGTGGGAGCTCTGGGGATGGTAGTAGCCCCTGGATATCTTGCTGAGAAAGATGGTTGGAATCCTGGCCCTGCCACTTTTTCTGTGACCTTGGGCAAGCCTCTCGGAGCCTCCTCCTGGGCCTCATCCGGGGAATGGGGATAATAATTATACCTCATTCTCAGGGCGGTTGTAAAGGTTAGGCAACCGGCCCTCTGGCTGTTTTCAGAACATTGTAAGGGTACTCCTGCCTTGGGGCCTAGACAGCCACGACTCCCTGTCCCCAGAGTGCCCTTCCCCTGTGCCCTAGTTTTCATCACATCGCCGTCCCCTTCCCTAACTGGCCTGTGTAAAACAGGGGCCTCACCGCGACAGTCCTGGTCCTCCTCGCCCTGCTGTGTTTTTTTTCACAGCACTCTCACCCTCTGACAACTAACAGTTCATGGTCCCGTCGAGTCCCCAGTGAAGTGTCACCTCCATGAGGGCAGAAAACACATGAGCGTGGTTCGTGATACCCACGCACGTTAACAGTTCCTGGTTCCCTCCCCTCCTCTTCCGGGTCCTTCTGATCACAGCCGTTTCTCGGGCCCTGGCTCCAGGCCAGGCCCTGTGCTCCGTGAGTTTCACAGGGTCCCCGTGACAGCTTTGTCACTCGTCTGAGTGGCAGGAGGTGCTGCGGTGACTCGCCCGAGGCAAGCCAGCTGGAAAGTGGCAGAGCCAGGCTTCCAGCTGGGTTGGTCCTGCCCGAAGCTCCCACTGCACCGCTTTCTGGGTTGGGCTAACAAGATCAGAACTTTCACCCAGATTTGGAGTGCAGGATCTCCGTTTGTCAGGAGTGAATGGATCAGATTTAAGGGGGGGCTCTCCGTCTTTTGGGGTGCCCCTTCCAGCCCTCTCTTCTCCTGTGGTTGGTCAAGTACAGCCATTCCCACTGCCCTAGAATGGCAGGTACCCTTTGGCTGGGGAGCCCCAGAGGTCAACTAGAAACCCCAGGGATAGCGTAGGGACCCCGGGGTGAGGGGTGGTTCAGGTCCTGGGCTGTCCCTTGGCTGTCTGGGGGCCGGTGGACAGGGTGTTCACGCAGGCAGCAGACATTCCTGGTCGGAGGTGGCGGACAGCAGGAGATTTACCATTTCCGGTAACCCGAGTCCCTGGGAGATTGAGTTCTCCCTGCCAAGGACGTGCACCCTTGGCTTGCCAGCCCTTCCTGCCCTTGCCTCGGCCTTGGTCTGCCTGGGGCTGAGGACCTGTTGGAGGGAGCTGCTGAAAGTCCCAGAGGTTGAGATAGGAGGGGTCTCAGGCCTTGATCAGCCCCTGACAAAGCCCCAGCCTAATGCCACCCTCCCAGAGCCCTCCTCTGTGGAGCCCCACACCCCAGCCTTGGGGACGAGGGGGAAGGAGGTGACACGATGGTAGGAGAAGGGCGCTGGGTTAGGAGCCAGAGACCTGGGTCCTGGGTCTGCCTCTGCCATCAGCTTGCTAGGATTTCTCTTCTTGGAGCCCCTGCAGCCTGTCTGAGTAACCAGCGTGGTTCTAAGTACTCTACATACACCATCCATCTCATCCTTATAACAACAGTGGGGGCGTGGGGGACGGTCACTAAAATGAAGCTCAAGGGTGGAAAGTCCCCCAGTGGGCAGTGTCACAGAATGGGATTTGAACTCAGACTCTTCAGCACTGGCTGGTCTTCCTTGATGCCCTTGCTTGCCCTCTCTGAGCTCTTTTTTGGCTTCCCCTCCCAGTAAGTGAGGGCTTTGGGCTAGGGGATCCCTTCCAGCCCTGGCAGAACAGGACCCAGGAATCTGTTGGAAGGCTTCCCAGGCACATTTCGTTTGAGGCTTACCTCGCCTATGGTGGATTGCGGGGCGGCAGGGGGTGGGGAGCATAGCAGGAATTATTTTTCCCTGGGGGTTTCTGGAGAGCTCATTATCTGGGCCTGTAAGCCCTTGGATGAGGGGGTGGGGGTATGAGGGGAGGAAAGGGAGAAGGGGACAGGTTGTCCTGTTAAATCTTCACAGCAGTCTTGAAGGTGGTCATTTTTATTCCTATTCTACAGATTGGAAAACAGAGGCTCAGAGGGGTCAAGGGATTTGCCCAGAGCTACACAGCTAGGAAGTTGCCAGCCTAGGGCGTCCAATCAGCTCCAAGTGGTTTGGGGTGGCATGTGACCAACACACATTTCCTAAGATGGCTTTCTTTGATTTATTAATACAATAAAAATAGTAGTCTTCCCCCAAAAACACCATGAACATGCCCCAGGCTTTAAATACCTGTACATCCAAACTACATCTCCCAGGCTGCCTCTGACACCTGGACACGGCCCAGGGATCCTTTGTTAAGCTGCTTCTCCACATACGCCTCGGAAAATATGGCCAGGCATAATTACAGGGATGCAAGAGTTCAGAGGAGCTGGGCCGCGTGGGCTGGAACGAACTGGAAAGGGTTGGCACTGTGCTGGGAGCTGAGGGGCCTAGGGTGGAGCCAGGCAAGGCCAGGTTCACAGGCTCCAAAAAGCCTCCCTGAAGGGCTTGCCACCCTGGCCATTTGCCAGGAACACCACGGGGCCTCTCCCGGGACCCCCTGCCCACTTGGCCCTGCCCATCCACCCCTCCCAATGGGGCATCAACCAGTCTCCAGCTAAGGCATCTTGGGCCCACAGACCTTTGCTCCAGTCCCTGCCCCTCCCCCCTGACTTCCCCAGGAACTGGGTAAAGGGCTGCAGGAATGAGGCCTGCATCCTGGCCAGTGAGCCCAGCAGGGCCAGGGACCCTGGGATTTGAACGGTTGGCAGCAAGAGGACTGAGATGACCCCAGCCAGCCTGCTCCTACCCCCCTCCTGCTGTGGGGCCCTTGGCCCTGAGGCCCCAGCAGCTGTCAGCAGGAAAGGGTGACAGAAGAGGGCCAGAGGTGATTTTTCAGCCCGCCCCTTCTCCCCCTGCTTGGACCAGGCCCAAATTCTTACCAGCTGCTGTCAGCAGCTGCTGAGCTTTGTTCCAGAGCCAGCCCTGGGCACCCCCCCACCCCCGCCTCTGAAGGACATCTTCCCACCATCTTTCGTAGCCACTGCCCCTGGGGAGGGGTCGGGTCTAATATGGGTGACATGGTCACATTCCAGGGTTCCTTTGATCCTATGAACACACAAAGAAATAGGAATTAATGCCCCCATTTTATGGAAGAGAAAATAGATCCAGAGAGGCCAAGAGGCTTCCTTGAAATCACACAGCTACTGCATGGCTGAATCTAGGATCCTCGCTCTGGATTCAGTGTCTACCCCATGGCCTTTCTTTGGAGTATGTTGTGCAGAACAGTAGAAACTTCTTGAGGTTCCTGGGTCTGACTATCATCTTGACTACTTAGTAGTTTCAGGACCCAAGGCAGGATTTTTTTTTTTTTTTAATTTATTTAAGTAATCTCTGTAGCCAACATGGGGCTCGAACTCACAACCCTGAGATCCCAAGTTGCACCCTCCACCGACTGAGCCAGCCAGGCACCCTTCCAGGCAACTCCTTAGCCACTTGTAGTGGAACGCTCATGTTCTTGCTTATAAAATAAGAATAGGATCTACCTCTTAGGATTATTGAACAAATTACATGAGAGCATCAATGTTAAGTACTTAGCCTAAGTCCTGGAGTGTTCTAAGGACCCAAAATGAGATCTGGCAGTGTTATCATGGCTCTTTGGGCGCTCCAGACACATTCCACAAATACATATATCGGTTAATAAATATTTATTTGGTACCTACTGTGTGCCAGGTGCTAGAAAAAGAGCAGTGACAAAATAAACAAAATCACTGTCCCTGCTTACATTCTGTCCCACGCAGTGCTGGGGAGACACAGCTTCATTTTAACCACAGAAGCCGCCAAGCTCTTGTACACATGCTGCCGTATTAGCCACATTTTCAGATGAGAAAATGGACTGAGACCAGTGGCAAAGCAGAGCCCAGGACCCAGCTCTCCCGAGGGTCTTGGGCAGTGGCCCTGAGGGCTTCCTGGAGGAGGGGGCACTTGCACTGCCTCTCTCAGGGCCTCAAGGACTGGCAGGAGAGGTTGGGATGTGGCTACCACAGTTTGGGCAGCAACAATTTCAGGAAGGTCTTGCCTAGGTCAAGGCCTCTTGTTCCCCAGGGAACAGGTCCAGCCAGAGCTTTAAATACCCCCATGCAGCCCAGAATAGCCCCCATTGTCTTGGCCTGCAGCTGGGGGACCATGGAGGATGCTGAGGGGAGGCTGATCCTGGAGCAGGAGGATGTCTTCCCTATATGGTAGGGCTGGTGTTTCTGGGAAGACTTTTCCATTTGGCTCCTGCAAGAAAGCCTGCAGGAGGGAAAGGCGGAACACTGCCTGGTTCTGCGTGAGCAACGTGCTGGCTGGCGGGGGAGCTCCGTGGGTGGGGGACTCCCAGGGAGGGCTGTGTGCCTGAGTGAAGGTGCTCCTTTGTGCGCCAGGGTTGTGTGTGCATTGGCCCACTGGGCCCTCCACTGTGGGCAGGCCTAGCCATGTCCCCTGCCCGGGGCCTCTTGGCACCCTCTGGTGCTCTGGCTATTTTGGGCACTGGCTGTGTTCAGGTTTGGGGAGGGATGGGTAGTCCTTCCCAGGGCCAAGGATGCTGGGGGGCACAGTCTGGATGGCCGTTCCAGCCTCCTGGATCTTTGATGGCTATAGCCTCTGCCCCAGACTTCAGCCTCAATGGGTCACGGTCAGTGGACCCCTATGGGATGCCAGCCCCACTGGCAAGGGCAAAGAAGAGCGCCAGATAATCCTTGCCCTTGGGACGTTCCCTGCTCTCAGTATCAGGAATAGTTGTGCTTCCTCTAAGCAACGGGTTTATTTTGACCTCCCTGGGACACGGAGTCCAGGGACTGGTCAGGTTTCCTTCCTCCCATTGGCCACTGGAAAGCTCAGAGCCAAATGAATGGTTGCTTTCCCAGACCTCCAGAACTTGGCACATATTCTCTATCTATTCACTGCACTCTAGACTGTCTGCTTTAGTGAGCTTCTGTTATGTGCGTGTAGTTCATTCTCTCCTGACCTTCTGGGTGTGTCTTTGTAGGCTGCTTTGAGTTTTTCTGGAAGAGGGAGGTGATGATGGTGATGATGGTGACTCCGTTCTGGGCAGTCAGTCCCCTGCAGCCCGATGCTTAAGGCTTGGTTCTCACTTTGGGATTCCCTCTGCGAGCCCCTCCCTCTTTGCTGGTGGAAGTCATAGCCTAGAATTCTAGAAACCTAAGATTTCAGGGTGTCAGTGTCCTCAAATGTCAAAGCCAGAAGGAATCTTTGGCATCATCTATGTTGAGAGCTTTCAAATTTATTACTGAGCAGCGAAACCCTTATGCCAATCAAAATAATAGTATTTTGGTTAAATTCTGCAATATTTTGATAAGTAACAACAAACACAGGACATTTGCCATGGGCTAGTGCTATTTGTAGCATTTGACATTTTTATCTCATCCTTACAACAGTCGCATGAGATAGATAATATGAACTTTTGTGCCCATTTTACAGATGAGGAACAGAGGCACAGAGGGGTAAAAGGAGCTGCTCTCAGCTAACCAGGGGCTACACCAGAGGTACTATGCAGAAGGTCTTCATGTAAAATGGGAAAGGGTGGGTATGTTTTCACTGAAGCAAGTATTTGAGAGAGGGGACCCACATTCTCTGTCCCTCCACCCCGGGCAACCCACTTTCTGAGTTGTCCCCCAAGGCTGCTGAGACCCAAGACTGGAAAGCAGTGATCAAGGCCAGCTTCATCATTTGACAGAGGGAACCTGAGGCCTAGAGAGGGGAAGGGGCTTACTCCAGACAGTGGGCTGAGCCAGAAGCCCTTTCTCAGTCCCTCCTGGCCCGCTCTGCCCTTGGAAGAGCCCAGCAGCTAAACTTCCCCTTAGAATACTCAGCTCCCCGTCTCTCGTGGGCACAGGGATCCTCTGACCTTCTGCATGGTTCTAAGGGACCAGGAGCGACCAGACATGGGGCCACCCTCTGTGTGTCCCCTCAAACAGGACTCCTCTCCTGAGAGGGCAGGCTGATGGCCAGGGAGGAAAGGGGCAGGTTCCATCTCGCTTTTCTTAGACTCTTGACAGTGTTTCTCCCCAAGGAGAGGACATACCCCCACTTCCGGTCGCCTGGCCTGCCTTTCCTCTATCAGCCCTTTATTGCATGGGGCCTTGGGGCTTTCTGTCTTCAAGAGCTCCCTTTTGGTGCTTCCAGTATGTGCTCTGTGGAACCCTAGTGCCATGAGCATAAAGAAAGGGTTCCAAGTTAAGCAAGTTGGAGAAACAGTAAATAGTCACCCCCTTCCCTCTTCAGGGTGCTGAGGACACTGAGGACTCAGGGAACCAGCCCAGCCTTGTATAACTAGCCTTTCCCAGATAGGTTGGAATACAGGACCCTCCTGCTGTGTCCAGAGTTACTGTGCCTTGGAATGGACATTAGTCATGAGGAAAGGGGACAGGGGCACTTCAAAAGGAAGGAAGGGGCCCTTCCTTTTATTTCCAGCTCTGTTGCCCTCCCCACCCCCCCGCCCCAGGCCTGTCTTCAGTCATGGGCTTGGCCCTTCCTCCCCCTCCAGGAAGCAGATGAGGAAAGCCCAGGGGGGCAGGGGGAGCTGGCCTCCTTGGCTGCAAAGAGCAGCCATTCCAGCCTGTTTTTTCCTGTTGCTGATGGCTATGGGAGCGAACGGGACCAGAGTCCCTGAGGCCTGGCAGCCCGGCTGGCCTGGTGCAAGGCCCTCGAGCTGGAGCCATGGCCCTGCTGACCTCTGAGACCCTCACCCATTCCCTGGGATGCTGGTTTGGGCAGGGAGCAGGTTTCTGCTCAGTGACCAAGGGCAGAGTCCTGTCCCCTCAGAAATGGGTCCCTTGGCCAGAGGCCTCAGGCGTCAGAGATGGTAGGAAGAGGGCTCCGGGAGTACAGTGTTCCTGGTTGGGAACCGGGGAGGGGTCTGGCTCCCAGCCTTGGCTCTTCCAGCTCTGGGATTCTGGGTAAGCCATCTTCCTAAGACTCTTCATTTATAAACTCCATCCATTCATTAACTTAGAAAGAGCTAGTGAGCAGCCACTCGGTGCTGGGTACTTGTAGGTACTGGGGATATGGACAAAGTCACTGCTTTTGGGGAGCTGATGTTCTGGTGGGGGTGACAGATGATAAACAGGTCAACATGTAAACACAGGTAGAATGTAGGTGGTGAGGTGCTGTGAAGCAGGGCAAGGGAAGTAACAGAGAGCTGACTAGTAGATTCTGGACCTGGGTTGTGGTCTGGGTCTCTGTAAAGGTGACATGTGAGCAGAAACAAGAGCAACAGCTGGGGGCGGTGTTCCAGGTAGAGAATGTAGCAAGTGCAAAGGCCCTGAGGTAGAGTTAGGTGTGTTTGAAACCCATTGAGAGAAGTGTGGCAGGGAGTGGGGAGAGCACAGCAGGGGATGAGGGTAAAGAGGTGTGTGTAGGGATGTGTGTGTGTGTGTGTGTGTGTGTAGGTCACACAGAACCTAGTTACCCATAATAAAGGCATTTCTTCTCATCCTTTGGAGAATCAAGAGTAATGGAAAGGCCGGGCCCATTAGGTTCAGGAGGTGGTCCTTATTTTAAGTAGTGTCTCATTTCAACACAAATTTGTGGAACCTTCCGCCCTTCCCCCTCCTCCCATAAGCCTGGCACTGTGCTAGGGGCTTCATTCATGAAATCTGTGGGCAGCGACCCCAGAGAGAATAGGCTGGCCCAGACAGGTTGGTGTCTTGAAGGCCCATAGACACTCCGACACTCCCAGGTGCCAGAGAATCTGAGAACCAGCCTGGGCCGCAGGCAGGAGGCAGGCACGTGAACACCGCAGGCGCTGTTGGCACCAGTGGTGCTTGGCAGATAATGTTCAAGCCCTGGGGACCTTCTTGCTGGGCGGCCAGGCCCGGAAGCCATTCCTACTTGACTCTCCCACCGCCGAGGCAGCACCTGGCTCTCCGGTGCGCAGGGGGGCGGGGGGGAGCATTTCCCAGCGATTTCCTCCTGCTTCCCTCTAGGCTAACAGGCAGCTCAGTCAGCGCTGGGAGGAGGCTCGCTCTTGGGGTGTCTGTGGGGCAGGAGGAGAGTACAGGGACTCCGGAAGGACTGAAGGACTTGGGCTCTGTGACTAACACCATGACATCAGCGTAGTCCAGGGATACTGTTCTTTTCTGGGACAAGCCCATTTAGGGCTGGTCCCTTAACCATGCTGTGCCCTCTCCCACCTCTGGGCCTTTGCACTTGCTGCATCCTCTACGTGGGACATGTGCTCTTCCTTCTGCCTAGTGCACGCACTCTGCCCCTTCACCACCCTATTTAGGTGAGGCCATCTTTCAGATCCAGCTGAATTGTCCTGTCCCCTGGGAAACCTTCCCCAAACTCCCACCTGCCTCGCTCAGTGAGGGGACTCTCCTCTGGGCCCTCCTGGCCCCCCCATCCTTCCTCTCTAGAGCCCTTCCCACACCATGTCCATATCACTTGGTTTAATGCTGTATCTCCCTTAGGAACACAGAGCTCTGTGTCTCTTTATGTCCCAGTTTTATCCCTAGGACCCAGCATATAGTAGGTGCTCAAGAAATAAAGCTCTAAGCGACATGAATTGAACCTTATAGGGCAGGATGGATTGATTATCCTTTTTTTTATAGGGGTGGAAGCTGAGGCTGCCCAGCTAGGAAGTGGCCGAGGCAGCCTGGAATCTGGGTTGCCGAGAAGAGCCCACCCTCTGCCCCACTGGCCATGTCTCTTGCTCGGGCCCTGGTGGTGACAGCCCTGTTCGGCCGTAACCCCAGCTCCATGCAGAGGGACCTTAAAGGCAGGAACCGTGTGAGGTCCACCTTGGAAAGGCCCAGGCAGAGTTCTCCGGCCAGCCTTCCCAGAGCAGGTACCCCCTCATTCCACTTGCCTCTCCACTTTGCTCTGGGAAGGAGGCAAACCAGGCAGACTTTCTTATAACTGTTTCACCACCGAGAAACCTGAGGCACGGAGGGAGTGTTCTCTGTTTCAGGGAGCATGGTATCTGGGCCCTCTTTTCCCTTGGGACTGGGTGTTGTGGCCTCCTCTTTAGTGATGGGGAACTGAGGCAATGTGGCTCTTGCTGTGAGTTCAAGCAAGGCCTTACTTTCTCGTTCTGAACTTCATTTTCTTCTTCTGTCAGAAGGGCTAATCCCCTGGGACGCCTGGGTGGCTCAGTTGGTTAAGCAGCTGCCTTCGGCTCAGGTCATGATCCCAGCGTCCTGGGATCGAGTCCCACATCGGGCTCCTTGCTCCGCAGGGAGCCTGCTTCTCCCTCTGACTCTGCCTTCCACTCTGTCTGCCTATGCTTGCTCTCGCTCGCTCTCTCTCTGACAAATAAATAAATAAAATCTTTAAAAAAAAAAAAAGAAGAAGGGCTAATCCCCACCTGGGGGCAGTTGGGCAGGTTCATTGGTTCATTCATTTACTCTGTCTGTGTGCACGGATGTTAATTGAGCACCTAGTACGTGTCTTCTGTCTTGAAGATGCAGCAGTGCTCGAAACAGGTGAATATCGCAGCCCTCCTGCTCCTTCTGTTCCACATCAACAGAAACGGCTGGTGTGGAAGCCTGGTGCACAGAGTGGGCACTGGCTACAGTGTGCTAGAAGGGAAGGGTGCCGAGGGGCTTATCCAAGGCCACAAGGTGAGTCTGGGACAGAGATGGCATGAGAGAGCCCAGAGTTCCGCGTTTCTGCGTCCTTATTCTCTGGTGAAGGCCCTGACCAGCCCTCCATGCTCCTTCTTGGCTCTGGCTGGAATGCAGGCTTGGCAGGTTGCAGGCCTTGGGGTGGGAAGCAGGGGCCTGCTGGCTGCTGGGCCTCTAGGCTAGCAGAGTACAGAAGAAGGGGCTCTGCTTTTGAACCGGATTCCCCCTGCCTTAGCTGTGTGACCTTGGGTAGGTGACTTCACTTCTCTGAGCTTCTTTCTTTATCTGTAAATTGGGGATGGTGGTGGGTGGTGGAGGAGCTGGTACCTGCTTGAGGGGGCTGTGCGTTTGCACAAGATAAGCCCTGTGAAAACCTGATCTTGGCACCTGCGCCCTGGAGCCCTTGCTGTGCCTCTGCCATCCTCCTTATTTGGTGGTGGTAATGGGGGGGATCATGGTTCTTCCCGGCTAACTGGCTGGCAAAGGTCCTGCACCTTGGGAGCCTGAGTGTGGGAAGCTGGCAGGCCTCCCGTGTGGCACGGGCTGGGTAGGCATGCCAGAGGACGCTGTGGCCACCTCGTTTCCGGCCCGGCGCCCCTCTTAGCCTGCCAGGGGATTAAAGGCCTTTTGGCCTTTGTGTCGGGCTCACCCGCCCCTGGCAGTTTGCACGACAAAGTGCTGCCCTGACAGATTCCTTCCCCTATGCTGTCTGCTGCCCATAGACAGGGCACTGGGTAGTCTGGGGGTAGGGCGGGCACCTTGACCCTGTATCTGGGGCCCAGGCTGTTGCAGAGCCAGGGAGCACTGGTTGTGAAGTGACCTGGGAGCCAGTATTGTAACAGAGGGGGAGGGAACTTCTCCAGGTGCGTGTCCTTCCCTGAAGACCCAGGGGCCCCGGATGGGGGAAGGGACACTGAGGCAGGGCCTGTGCTGGCAGAAGGCAGGTGCGCAGGCAGGGGCTCGCTTGTCCCCCCACCCCCGTACAGTCTCTGGATTTTGATGCGGTGAGCTCACTCCAGCCCAGATGTCTGGAGCCTTGCCCTGGGCAGCTGCAGCTACCCTGGGGACTGCGGTGCTCAGACCTTCCTGCCCAGCTGTGGGGGTGGCAGTGGGCTCAGCCCAGGCCTGGGCTGTGGGGAGGGGGCAGTGGGTGGGCTGCCCAAGTCATCCGTGAATAATACTCTGGGGCAGCCCCAAGCCCTCTGGATCCTCCTCGGAGCCAGCAGATACCTTGAGCTTCGGCCCCAAGCTGCGTCGTCACCCACAGCCTGGGTGCCACCCTACCAGCCAGCCTGGAGCTTAGGTGGCAGGGCCAGAGCCTTCCCCCACATTCCAGACCTGGAGGCCGAGCCTGGGCCTGAACCCATACCCCGTGCTGCCATGCATCCCTTCTTGTCCATACCCACACCTCACCTCTACTCTGCCCCTTGCACGCTACTCATTCTAGCACTTACTGAGCTCTTACTGTATACAGGGCATCAAGCTACGTGCCTCACATGCCTTCAGCTTCCTTTACACGGTGATCCTCTGCGAGCCTCCCTTTGCTCATCTGCCAAATGGAACTGGTCATGCACCCGAAACCCAGGGAGTCATAGGCGCTTTGGAATTCGGAAGTTTCTAGATAGGAGAACGGTTGCATAGAAGCGGTGAGAACACTCAGTGGAGTCTGGGGCAACGCCCGTCGTGAAACGCGGTCATGTTGCTGCAGCAAAACCTACAGCTCCTCACCCGGAGTGGAGTAAATAGGATGTTAATAGCTTCCTGTCAGTTTGGGTCAGGACTTGGCACTGAATGAGCTTGTTATAAACTCATTTTAAAAAAGAAAACACTCTGAGTTTTCAGAGCTCTTTGGATTTCCCTTACTGCAGACGAGGGATCACGGCCCAGCAGCGCCGGCCTTGCCCCGGTTGCTGCGAAGAGTCACCGAGGTGGTCCACACGGTACTGAGGCTGGGGACCGGCCTGAGAAAGCCCTCAATGGAGCCAGCCTGTTCCTGTTGTAACCTCCTCCCTGTGCCGCCGCCTTCCTTGATGTTAACAACACCAAAAACACTTATCTGCACATGTACCCTTTGCAAGGCCCACAACCCTCACTTAGGGACTTCCTGAAAAGTCCCAGACCCCATATCCTGCATCTGTATCTGCACCTCCCCTTGTCCCCCAGACCTTCTCCACCTTCTGTGCCCCTCTCTAAAGGCTCCCCCTTTCCCCTCCATGCTGAGTTCTTCCCAGCTAGCCTTGGATCTGTCTTCATCCTCACTCAGGCCAGGAGAGGAAGGTCCAGCTTCCGTCCCTTGTCCCAAAGGGTCTTTGTAGGACTTGGACTTGGAGACCTGTGTGTACCCTCATCCCCACCAGGAAGGCCTGGACACAGCCCAGCCTCAGGGAGCGGTCTCCCAGAAGTTCTCCACCTGTCTGGGTCCCCCTTTCCCCTGCGCCCCACGGGGGGGCCACCGTGCCCACACCCCTGCTCCAAGCAATTGTTCCCAGCACACTAAAACAGTCCTTTGGCCTTGGTTTATATGAGTCAGCTGCTTCCACTTCCCCCACCAGGAACCTGCCAGGTCTGGAAAATCCCCCTCTCTGCTTGGCTCCTTCCTCTCTGGCCCAAGTCGGCCTTCTGGACCCCTCCTCTCCGGCCCTGCCATCCGGCTCCAACGCCTGCCTGAGTACTGCGTTCCTCTGGGAGGAAGCTGGGCTTTCTCATTGCCGGAGATGGGCTGCAGGGCAGGAAACCTGGGTTCTATTTCTGCCTTTGACCTTGGAGCCACCACTGGCCCTCTTGGGACATTAGACCACTGGTAGCTCAGGCGTCCCATGGGCCATCCTGGGAGCCGGTTGGGTTGGGGATGGGAACCGACCAGCCCTGGACATCCTGACCCTGCCCCCTGCTTAGACCTCAAGGCCAGCCTGCAGGCCCAGCCTCAGCCCTGCCTCTTTCCTGGTTAACAGATGCAGAATCCAGAGATCCTGGGTCTGTCCTGATTCTGCCTGCCACTCACCTGGGCAAGTTACATGGGAAAGCAAGGTGTTGTTCCCTCCTCTGTGAAAGGGGGCCTTTCACACCTGCTCAGCCACCTCAGGGGTCATGGTCAAGGTCCAATGACACTAAGATGGAGGAAATGCTCTGTAGACTGTGAAATAGCACTGTGGTTGAAAGGTTTTGTGGAGTCACTCTCAGTGACCTCAATTACTTCCGGCAAAAGCTTAAACATTGGAACCAAACCACCAGAGGTCAAATCCCAGCTCTGCCACCTGCTAGATTTTCAAGTAGATAACCCGACCGCTCCGTGTCCCCATCCCTACAGTGGTCTGTTTAACACCTATAACCTGGGTTCACGTTTATAAACATCCTTAAAGGAGTGCCTGGTGTATAGTAAGCGATTAATACATGTTAGCTCTTTCTGTTCCCAAGTAGACCCCAGACTTTCCAGATCTGAATCCAAGTTCCCTTCTGTGGTCAAGTCTCAGGCTCCTTTGGGCTCTTTCCGGGAGCCTCTTTCCGGTCTGGCTCCTTCTCTCCTCCCAGATGTGAAATACAGCTGCTAGAACCTTTTGATCTTTAGCTTTTCTCAAATGAAGCCTCTGCTCTTGCTGGGTTGGCCCTCGCTGCAGGCCCTGATCTGACCCCGGAAACTCGGGCCCTGGGGAAGGGGCTGCAAGCAAGGGTAGGCTGGCATGTGGAAGGGCCCGTTCCCTGGAGTCCCTGGGGTGGGATAGCTTCTATCCGGGCCCGACACGCTCTGGATTCTCTTACTCCTCTCACTGCAGATGTGTGTTCCTGACATTTTTTCCAAGTCGAATCTCACTTTGCTATTTCCTCTCTGGTCCTGACACCGCCCTCCCCGCCCCCGCCCTCCCAGCTCCAGGCCTGAGAGAAGCTCTGGACCTTGCTCACCACCAGAGTTTCCCTTCCCAGACAGCAGTGTCTAGGGGGTGCCGGGAATCTCTGCACCCCATGCACACCCCCGACAGCCTGGCTTGCAGAGAGAGGGGGAAGGTGTGGCAATGACATAGAGGGAGAACCCTTCTCAGGTGGGATGTCTCTAAGCCTGCCCCTCTAACCTCTTCCATGCCCCTATGCCAGTCTTAGCCTCACACTGCCCTTAGGTCAGTCAGGGCCTGCTCTGAACCCCCCTCCCACCCACTGGGAACATTGCCCTCTACCCACAGTCAGGGAAGGAGGGAGAACCCCTCGTGGGGGATTGATCTTGCGGTTCTTAGCCAGTGAGTCAGAATTCTCTGTGCGCACACCACTCCATCCCTCCCTCCTGGATGAGAAGGAGCCCCGGAATCTATTTCTCACCAGCTCCTGGAGGTTCTAAAGTTCATTCCTGGATACAGACCCAGTCTGGGCATAGGCCAGAAGTCTGCTGGCCATCTAGGACGGCGATGGGCATTTGTCTGGAGAGAGGGTGGGAAAGGAAAAGGAACCGGAAGAGGGGTTTGCCCCCTGGACGGGAGGGGAAGGGGCTTTAGGCCATGAGAAGGGTAAGTCATGGGCAGTGCAGACCTTGCACAAAACTTGGTAGCACGGTGCATACAAAGGTGACCAAATGACCCTGCCCCCAAGTTGCTCCCAGCCTAGGAAGAGAGACTGTGTGTAGACTGCATGGGAGCAGGTAATGCCTCCAAAACAAGTCTAGTTCAGGAAGCAGCTAGACTTGATAGGGGAGGACATTGTTGATCACTCATTCATTCATTCATTCATTCAAGTAGTTATTCAACATGGGGCCCCTGCCTTCAGGATGTTTCCGTTCTAGTGGAGATGCAGGTGATTAGAGTGTGAGCCCAGAGTGCCCAGAACCCAGTGTGGGCACAGAGAGGACTGTGAAGGCCAAGGGTCAGGACAAAGTCTCCCAGAAGAAACTGTCTTTTTTAAAAATTTAATTTAATTTAATTTAATTTTGTCATCTTTCTTGAGGTGCAAATTACATACAACAAAATGTACCCATTTTAAGTGTACAGTTCAATCACGAGAGGTATGTCCCCAGAGAACTGGCCCTCCAAAAGGTTCCCTTGTGTCCTTACCCGGTCACCTGCCCCACTCCTGGTCCCGGGCAACTAGTGACCTGTCACTGAGGGTTAGACCATCTCTCCACTACAGCTTCATATAAGTGGAGTCCCACAGCATGTCGCCTTCTGTGTCTGGCATCTTTCCTCATGTGTGACTGAGTTCGGCTGTGTTGCTGTAAATGTCAGTAATTCATTCCTTTTTCTTACTGAGCAGTTAGAGGAGGTGATGGTGAGCTGAATTTTGGAGGGTAACGTAGTCCGATAAACAAAGGGAGGAAGGGCATTCCAGCGAAGGGACCACACGAGAAAAGGCCAGAGGCTGCAGGGGCATGGGCTGGGCAAAGCTGGGGGCTGTAGGGAGGGAGACTGGCCGTCTCATTGTTTTCCTTCTCCTCCTTGGGCCTCTTTCCTGTTACCATCACCTTGTCTAGCCAGTGAGGGCTGGGTCTGGCTTTCACAAGCCAGACCATTTCCTTCTGGCTGGTTTGGGCTCCCCAGGGAGGGCCGAGACTAGGGCAGGGCCTGAGATACTCACACCAGGTTCTCTGGGGCTGGACATGCATTACGGGGCCACAGAGTATCACAAATATGCACGCTGGTGCTTGGGGGCTCTGGGGTTCCCGCGGGCTCCCCCGGGCTTGTGTTTTCCTCTACGGTATCTGATAAAACTCATTTGGAAACATCTTGATCTTATCTGAGAGGCAAGAGGCACTCACTGCCCATACCTTGACCTGAGAGAGGCAAGTGTTATGGCCACTGGGGCCCTTCTGCTCTGGCCTGCAGGGTGCAGGGTCTCAGCACGCCCTCTGTGGAACTTGTGCTGGGCTCAGCATCAGCCTGAGGTCACACAGAGTTGACACCACGCCTGTCCTGCCCCCATCCCGCCCAGCTGCTGGACTCCACTCCCACTGCTGGGAGCACAGATGAGCTTGTCATTGTGGCCACGAGGGCCGGAGCGGGTTGTCCAGCATGGCTGGAATGTGTTTCCTGTGGCTTGGAACTTTGGAGGCCAGACTGAGGCCAAAAGAGGTGGCCAAGATGGCCTGATGGGAAGCTGTCATTAGAGACAGCAGCCGCAGTGGGCTCACCCTTGATTTCTGTCTCTGTCCTATCCATCCTGACCCTGGCTACCCTTCGTGCCTATGGCCCCCCTCTTTGCTGGCCCAGGTTACCCGTTACCTGCCCGTGGTCCCCTGTCTACTGCCTGGTGTCCTGGATGACCCTTACTTTCTCGAAGGAAGATGAGTCAGTCATCACTTACCAATGTGATTTTATTTTTTTATTTTTTTATTTTTTTAAAGATTTTATTTATTTATTTGACAGAGAGAAATCACAAGTAGATGGAGAGGCAGGCAGAGAGAGAGAGAGGGAAGCAGGCTCTCTGCTGAGCAGAGAGCCCGATGTGGGACTCGATCCCAGGACCCCGAGATCATGACCTGAGCCGAAGGCAGCGGCTTAACCCACTGAGCCACCCAGGCGCCCCACCAATGTGATTTTAATGTTGTCTATTTATATGAGGATTCTTTCAGACTCAGTGAATTTGCAGGGTTGGGCTCTGAGGCCTGTAAGGGTGAATGGGGCTTTGGGGAAACAGAGTCAAAATGAGTAGTTCAGCCCCAGCCTGACTCTGTTAGCCAAACCACATCTGAGTAAACCACTCCACGGCTTTGGGGGTGGGACTCGGGGTCCCGCTTGAAGTGAGGAGAGGGGTCCTGGGCTTGGCGGGGGCTGGAGAATGTGACCATCGACTGTGTGATCTCCTGCAGGTGGCCCGCGGGCTGCAGGCGTATGATGGCTTGTCTCTGCCTGAGGATGCAGAGACGGTGTCGGCGGGCCGGGCTGGCTGGAGCTACTCAGACCTCTCTGACGACGAAGACTTGCTGGCTGACGAGGCCTCTGGAGGTGAGCAGAAGGTTCTGGTGGCAGGGAGCAGAAGAGGTGAGGGGGTGGAGGCGGGGTTCTTCCCACCTGTCCTTAGAGAGGCCCTAGGAAGCTGGCCCAAGGGGGCGACTCCAGAGCTGATGGCATCCTAAGCCTCATCCCGATCCTCCACTCACAACCTGTGTGACCCTGGGATGACAGCTGCTCCCCACAGCCCAGGATGATGAGGACTGACAGGGAGGTGGCAGACAAGGCACAGCAGAGGACGGTGACCGCCCCGTACTGCACCCCGGCCTGGCCTCGCCTGGTGGCCAGTGTGACCGGGCCCATCCTATCCCAGCGTGGGCAGACAGTCAGGTCCCCAGAGTGTGCGGCCTTGGTCCGTGCCCTCTCCGACGGAGGCTTCTGAGCGGACTTTTCCCGGCCAGCCTCCCCAGGCATGGGGAGGAGGTGACAATTCTCGGCTTTCATGACCTGGCACATGACATGCCGGGGCCTCGAACCGTGCCCGACACCCAGTAGATGCCCAATAAATGCCTGTTGCCGCACACACCTCTCTTCTGCTTGCAGATGAGCTGGGGAGCGGGGACCTGGGCAGCGCGGACTTTCAGATGGGTAAGTTGCTAAGGGCATAGGCCCCTCTTCCTGCTCCCCACAGAAGCCCCAAAGCAGGGCTTTCCCACCACAGAGGTCCTGTCTCAGGAGCCGAGGGCCTCAAGGGCTCCATGGGCCTGCCATGCAGGTGGTCTCATACTTGCCCAGTGACAATCATGTGACATGACTGGCAGGTCCCCACGAGTCGGGATGCATAGGCTGTGTGGTCTTCTGTGCCCAAGGGACAAGGCTTAGGGCCACAGGCAGGATATGTCCGGTTATAATAGGTGCTGAAAGCCAGACATGCAACATTCAAAGGAAAATTCTCATCTCCCAGGGCAACTCCACTGTGGGGTCCTTCCCTAGATCCCTTCTTGGGGGTGCAGAGCTGGGGACCCCAGGCGGGGTTGGCCAGGTAAGGGTGCTCTTTGGGTCAGGACATTTGGGCAGGCCAACTAGGGGTGGAAGTAGCCTCAACCTGGACCCGAGAGGGACCCCGCCTTTAGGTTGGGTCACCTGCTGAGAAGCCAGGGGTTCCTGGGTTCGGGAAGAAGGCTGGACTTGGTGGAGAGACGAGAATCAGGCCTCCATCAGCGGCTCACACTGCCAGCACTCGGTGCACAGTGGAGCTGGGGCCAGGCCAGCACTGGGCCTCAGAGTCCCTCCTTCTTCCAACCCCAGCATTCCGGGTAGAGAAGGAACTATTGGATGGCAAAGCCCAGCAGCTCCGTATGGTTCCTGCTGCCTTCTCTGGAAGCCAGTGCTGAGCACCCTGTGGTCAGGGCCAAGGGTGGAGCTCAGCTCAGGCGGCCACACGGCAGCCAGAGGCGGCCACACGGCAGCCAGTGGCTCCCACAGGGGTGGGCCTTCGCCTCTCCAGGGTGGTGACCCTACCTTTGATGCATCAGGGGCATCCGCATGCCCGAGGGTGGTGTCCTGCCTGGGCAAGTACAGACAGGAGGGTTGGCCCCTGTATGTCCTGGTCCTGACCATGACCTCCCAGCCCCTGGAACTCGGATCCTGCCTGAAGCTTTTCCCCATGTAGGTCCTTCTAGGGCTGTAGGATGCCCGGGAGCTGCCTCTTGCTAAAGCGAGGCCTGTCTGCGGAGGCCCTGGTCCTGTCCCTACGTTCCATTTGGAAATGTCTGTGGCCCCTGCCGTGGGGCTGTCGACCACCACAGCTCTGAGGAGCCCTTGCCAGCGTTCCTCCCCCGTGAGAGGCAGCTGCGAGGGCAGGAGGGGTCAGAGGTGGGAGAAGGGGTTGGGAATGGAGAGCAGCAGCCGGGCAGGGCCTGCTAGCCGGGCAGAGGTCTGCGCTTGTGAGTGGGTCCTATCCGTGGGAAGACACAGGGCCTCAGACCCTCCAGGCCTGGCCCTGGCATCGGCCCGCCACCCTTGGGGCAGGTCCAGGCAGCTGGGCCGAGTCTGAGGCCCGGAGTCAGCCAGTGGGTCTGTCATTCCCAGGGTCTCTGTGTGCTCACTTCAGCCTTGCCCCATGCTGGGAAGCAGGGGAAGCAAGGGCCATCAGAGATGGGGTTACACCGGCCATGCCCCTTGCCTGGGGCCCAGCCCCGTACCCTGAAGCCGAGCCCCTGAGATGGTACCCTAGCCCACTCCTGCAGCCTCTGGCCCTGCCCCACTTTTTATACGCCAGTACCCCAACGTGGCAGACAGCCCCTCGCTCGGACATCCCCTCTCTGGGATCCCCGCCCAGCTCCTCTCTCGTGTCTGGCCTGCTCCAACACCCCTCTGGGCCTCCTGCTCCCCTCCTCCCCTGCCTTGGCCTGTCTCTGTCCTCTTTGTCTCATCTGTGCTTTGTCCTCCTGTCTCCTTCTGTCTTTCTCCATCGCTGTCTTCCCCTCTCTCCCTTCCTTCTGTGTCTCAGACCTTGCTCTCGTTCTCCCCCTGCTTTCTCTCTGCATCCCCGTCATTCCCCCCTGTCTGTCTGTTTCTGTCTTTTCCCATCTCCATCTCTCCCTCTGGTCCCCTCCCCCTCCCTTGCTGTCCTTCCTGGCCACTCTCCCTGCAACTCTGCTCTGCAGGCCCCGGGCTACCCTCCTGTGGCTGGTGGGGAGTCTCCGCCCAGTTCAGTGAGGCCAGGGCGACCTGGGGGTGTCCCTCTGTCTCCCTCCCCATTCCTTACCCCCCCCCTTCCTCCCCAGCCTCTATTTTATCACACGCAAAGTTCTGAGGGACTTTCTTTTTGAGTCTGAGGGCCTGGCCGGCCCCCGCCCAGGACATAGCCAGGCCCCATCTAAACACAGTGGGCGGGTCCCCTAGTGTTCCCCCACCCTGGGCACTGCTAGGACAGGGATGAATGCAGCCACCCCCCCAGGAACAAGGCCCTAGAGGCTGTAGGCCACTTGTACTCCCCTCAGGACTGGCTGATTCGGGGCTCACCCAAGGGACCCAGGGGCCCTCAGGGCTGGGGTTCAGGGGCCTGGGTGTGTGGCAGAGGAGTTTCGCAGCAGGGAGTTGATGGGATCGTTGCTTTGGGGCAGGGGTGGTCCCGTGTTGTTCCCCACCCCCACCTGGGCACAGGCAGCTCCTGGCCTTCTGCTCTTCCAGCCTCTGTCTCCAAGTGAGGTGTCTGGTTCAGGTCAAGATGAGGGCCAGGAGGGAGATGGCTGGCCAGGGTGGGCACCCAGAGAGCACACCCACCCTGGGCAGCTTCACTCTCTTACAATACCCTCAGCTCTGGGGCCTGGTTCCTGGGACAGACAGGGCTTTACCTCCTGCTCTCAGCCCTCAGACGCTGGTCGTAGGGAGGCAGTTCAGGGTAGAAGAGGGAGGGTGCTCGCCCTGACCTACCCCTGGTCTGGGAGGAGGAGGAGGAGGCAGGGGTGGGGTCAGCCTGGAGGGTCCGCACCCTTCCCAGGGCCCAGGAGAAAGGGGCTTTGTGGAGCCCTGGCCCCCTCCCCCAGGATCGAGCACATTCCTGGGCAGAGGCCCGGCCTCCTCGCCCGCGCTGGGCCATGGGGCTGAGGCCAGGGGCTGGAGGGGCTCTCAATGGGCCTCTGTGCCTGTTCACAAGGGGCCTCTGTGGCTGAGCTCACGGCCTCCACGCTTCGACCCACAGAGCCCCACCCACCCGGCCCCCAGGGGCCCAGCCCAGCATGGTCCCTGTGTTCAGGGCATGAGCACCCTCCCTCAGTGTAGGAGTCCCCTCCTGCCCCATCCTGACACCCCAGGGCTTGCTTAGCCCAGGCCACAGAGGAAGAGGGTCCTTGCTCGGGGGGCATGTGCACCTGGGGGCCTGGCCGAGTGCAGGGGCACAGGGAACGGGCCTTGTGGTCAGGCCCACCCAATACTACCCCCTGCTCTACTGGCCTCACCCTGTCATCAGTCCCCTCTCTGAGCCCCTTCTGCCTCAGGGCCTTTGCAGCTGCTGCACCCTCTACCCAGAATGCTCTTCCCCCAGATTCTCCTCCATGGCTCACTCTCTTCCTTCAGGGATCCCCTTTGAGGAGAGTCCTTCCCTGGCCCCCCCGGAACATAGCACCCTACCCCGATCCCAGCACACCCTCTGCCCCAGCCCTGGTTCTTTCCCCAGAGGCCATGTATTTCTTGCTCATTTGTTTCCTTTCTCCTCCCACTAGAAAATCATCTCCGTGGGGACAGGAATGGTCATATGTGGAGTTCACAGCCAGACCCTCTGCCCTGAGAACACCACCAACCACGTAGTAGGCCATCAATATAGATTTGTTAGAGGAATAAATGCCTCTCTCAGATGAGAGGTAATAAAACCAAATCCATCCCTCGGGTTTGTTGTAAAGACCAGAGACAATAATTAGAGGTAACCCAGGCAGCCCCGAGTACTCACCCAGCACGGTCAAAAATGTACTTTACGTTTCTGAGCTTAAGCTTCACAAGAACCCTCGGGGGTGGGGACTGCTGTTACACGCATTTTACACGCAAGGACACTGAGGCTCATCCTCGGGGGTGAAGCGTATCACACGAGGTCACAGGGCTATAAGTGGCGGTTTTACTCCAGCAGCTAAGCTGTTAACCACAACACTGCCTCTCACATAGTAAGAGCTCACGTTATCTGGAACCGACTGTGTGCCAGGGTCCGTCCTAAGCATTTACACACATTTTGATATTTGTAACTCATTAACTTGGCATTTATAATTAACACCTAAATTCAGGAACATTATAAGATTTAATGCCTAAAATATCTCATACATAGTAGGGGCTCAAGAAACAGTGTGTGTGTGTGTGCGCGCGCATGTGTGTGTGTACACGTACACACTAGTCTATGTATACAGTAAACATATGTTATAGACCGAGTCAGCGTCTACTACATGCCAGGCTCTGTTCTAAGAGCCCCATATGAGTGCTTACGTGTGTATGTATATGATTCATTCCCAGCTCGTATTAATTCATATTTATAACTGCTGCATGAACTCATGAACATTGTATGTAATGTGTATAAAACATTATACAGGGGCGCCTGGGTGGCTCAATGGGTTAAGTGTCTGCCTTCGGCTCAGGTCATGATCCCAGGGTCCTGCGATCCAGCCCCACACTGGGCTTGCTGCTTCTCCCTCTTCCGCTCCCTCTGTGCTTTCTCTCTCTTTCTCTCTCCCTCCTCTCTCTCAAATAAATAAATAAATCTTTAAAAAAACAACAGCAACAAAACTTTATACATATCATGGGGCGCCTGGGTGGCTCAGATGTTAAGCGTCTGCCTTCGGCTCAGGTCATGGTCCCAGGGTCCTGGGATCGAGCCCTGCGTTGGGCTCCCTGCTCAGTGGAGAGCCTGTTTCTCCCTCTCCCACTCCCCTTGCTTGTGTTCCCTCTCTCGCTGTCTCTCTCTCGCTCCATCAAATAAATAAAATCTTTTAAAAAACCCGACTTTATACATATCATATATGTATAGTAGGTGCTTAGAAACAGTCGTATGTGTACGCCCACACTGATCTGATATGAATTTATTAAGTCATCACATCTTAGGCGCCAACTGTGTGCCAAGCCCTACACTGGCTCTGGGGATGCAGGGGTGAATGCGATCCAGGGCTGCACTCCTCTTCGGGTTCGTGGTCTAGCAGGGGACAGAAGGGAGGGGACACCAATTCCCGATCCTCTAGCACCTGCTCTGTGCCAGGTGCCACATCTACGTGCTCGGGGAGATGGTGTATGTGAGCATGATGTCATTTATTCCCTCTAGCTCTCCAGTGCAGTCAATGTAATTAATTTAATTAATTATTAAATTAATAATAATAATAAAACATTAATATTTATTATTTAACATTTATTGTTAATATTAATTAAAATATTAATATTAAATTAATATCCTCGTCAGACCGAGGAGGAAACAGAAGCTCAGAGAGGTGAGTTCATTGCTGCAGTGTGGCTGACCTCAGAAGCCATGGTTTTCACCATGAATCCCTATAGTCCATGTGTCACCGGGCAGAATCTATGCAGTGCAGGGTGGAAGGTGCTCTGATGGGGGGAGCGCAGGGGCTGGGGGTCCAGACCAGGTCTCTCTAACATGGCCAGGGTTGAGCAAGGAAGGCAATTCAGGCGATCTTCTTGGAGGAGGTGATGGTTGAGCCAAGCCCTGAGGGATGAGTAGAACCAGCCACAGAAGAGTGGGGAAGCATGTCTCAGTCACTCGTGGCTGATCCCTGTGCCAGGCCAGCCTCTTCTAGAAGCCAGCTCTTTTTGTCCAGCATTCTCTGTGCCGTTGGGGGTGGGGGTGGGGTCCTCTTTTGCAACATCACTTAGCTTCTGGGTCAGGCTGCTTCCCCGATGATTGAAGCCCCCTCACTCGAAGGTGGAGGCCTCGGCTTTGACCCTGGGCAGGACTGCCAGGGCCACTGTGACAAGTACTCATACGGGCAGTGCTGGGCACCAGGGGTCAGCCTGGGCAGAAGGGCTCTAGAGACCATCCCTGAGTTTCCTGCCACTGGCCTAGCTGCCTGAGGCCACCGCCTACCAGGCCGGGCCCCTCATGGTGACACCCCACTCCTCTCCACAGTTTATTTCCGGGCCCTGGTAAACTTCACCCGCTCCATCCACTACAGCCCCCAGCTGGAGGATGCGGGCTCCGAGGAGTTCCGGGAGGTGTCCGAGGCGGTGGTAGACACGGTGAGGGGAAGGGGAAGGGGCCTGAGAGTGCCCCGAGTATGGGGGAGCGGGCGGCCCTGGGACGAGGTGAAGGTGTCTGGAGGCTGATGGTGCTGTGTTGCTTCCCAGCTCGAGTCGGAGTACTTGAAGATTCCTGGGGACCAAGTTGTCAGTGTGGTGTTCATCAAGTGAGAAGGGTCCCCTGGGGGCCGGAGAGGGACCAGGGTGGTGGGGGCGACAAGAAGGGGAAGGAAGAGAAGCCAAATGGAGTGCATCTTTGTTGGAGCAAGTTCAGGAATTTGGGAAGACAGTTTAGACCTTAAATTGCCCCACTCGGGTCCGGGCTGTCCAGGGACAGGGAAAGAGGAGGTCAGGCCTGAGCTTCAGGCTGGGGGCTGAGGGAGGAGCTAAGGCCGCGGACTCACCAGCTCCCCGGCCCCCCTGCCCCATCCCTAGGGAGCTGGACGGCTGGGTCTTTGTGGAGCTGGACGTGGGCTCGGAAGGGAACGCAGATGGGGCTCAGATTCAGGAGGTGCTGCACAGGGTCATTTCCAGCGGCTCCATTGCCTCCTACATCACCTCCCCCCAGGGCTTCCAGTTCCGTCGCCTGGGTACAGGTAAGCCCATCCCGGGACCTGGGGCACTTCCTCGTGTCTCAGACTTGTGGGGGCCCCTTCCAGGGTCCCCACCATGGGCTCTTCTAGCGTGGGGCCTGTACACCACTAGGGTCAGGGAGCTCACTACCCCATCAGTCTGCTCCCTCAGTCTCTACACAGCCCTGGCTGGGTTTCAGTGTAATCTTGTAACCTGTTTCCTCGAACAGGTGCCCAATTAGACCCAATTTCTGCTCTCCCCCCCCTCTCTCTAGACCTCCATACGCTGACAGTTAGGTGAGAATTCCTTTCTACATACAGTACTTTGAGACCCAAACACTTATGTATTTAATAACAGAACAGACATGTATGGAATGCTAACTGGAGGCTAGGCACTCAGTTAAGGCCCTTATGTCCAGCTTCCCATTCAACCTTCATCAGTCCTACGAAGTAGACAGTCTTCCTGTTTTAGAGATTAAGGGATGGAGGCCCAGAAAGGACAAGTGGCCTGTCCCATTCAACTGGGCAGTAGTGGAAAAGCCAGAACCGACACCAAGCCTCACGTCCATGCCAGTCTTGCCAGAACCTTTGGTGAGAGGATATGAGTCCCCACAGAGAGATCGAGAAACTGGGCCACAGTCACACAGCTTTCAGATATAAAGGCCTGGCCTTTGAGCTCTCAGTCAGCCCGCGTTTCTTTACATGGCACCCCGTCTCCTGTTTTGACTCCCAGACCAGACAAGCCCTGTTCATTCCCCCACAGGCCCTGCTTCTCAGCCCGACTCCATCGCTGTCTCTCCCCCAGGGAAAAGCTCCAAGACATCACCATCCCTGACTCAGGGGAACCCAGAACTGAACACACTCTTTCCCTGCTGTGGGGTCGCCCAATCAGAAAAATTACATCAAACCATCACCTCCCTTGTTCTTCACACAAAACCCCAAAGAATACACCTAAAGTTCAAGTGTGCTCTTTTGGTATTCCCCAGCCCCAGATCTGAAGATTTCTGGGCACCCAGCCTTCGTCTCCCCACCTTTTAGGGAGGCTCCCCAGCTAGGGATGGTGGGACGGGCCTGGTTTGGCCCCGCAGCCCATGGCTCCCAGGTCCCACGTGGGGCCAGTGCTGATCACACCTTCCTTTCCAGCACAGACACCCCCGCCCCCTCTGGCCGCCGTGGCGGCCGCAGTGACACCAGGTGAGAGTGTAAGCCAGACCTAGGCCCAGCCAGGTACCTGGACGAGTTCCTGGATGGCAGGGAAGGAAGGAGGAGGGCGAGATGGCCGGGCAGAGCCCACAGCCGCCCCTTCAGCCTTTCCCCGCATCCTCCCTGGGCCAGCTTGTGGCCTGCATGCGTGTGATGTGGTATTCGCATGCGTGTGGCTTGTTAACTGCGTGTGGGGTTTCTGGAAGGCATGGGTGAGGCCACCGCCACATGTCCCATGCCCCGTGTGTGCTGTGATGTGTCTACCCTGTGCTCCTCTGCCTCGCTGAAGTCTGCCAGAAACCAAATAGCCAGACACAGGGCACCAAAGCCTGCTCCCAGCCACGCAGTGCCTGTGCCACCCACAAGTTCCGCCCCGCACACCGCCCCCCCTTCCCCCACACCGTCCCTCTGACTCTCCTCCTATCCCCCCAGTGCCCCAGGTCTCGCGAGTCTGCACCGAGGCCGAGTTTGCCTGCCACAGCCACAACGAGTGCATAGCCCTGGAGTATCGCTGCGACCAGAGACCTGACTGCAGGGACATGTCTGATGAGCTCGATTGTGGTGAGGGGCCATCCAGGGCCACCAGGGACCCACAGACACCAGGCGGGCCAGCACGCACCTGGCCCCCAAGTCCAACAGGAGCTGGGAGGGTTTGGTACAGGCAGGGGGGTGGCAGGGATACGGGAGGGGCACTGGCAGGGAGGTATGGGGAGGGCCGGCAGAGCATGGGGGCGAGGGGTGAGGAGCCACATGCCGCCACCCTGTGCCAACACCAGGAGGGCTCTGTCCACAGAGGAGCCAGTCCCAGAGCTCAGCTCCGTACCGCCCGCTCTGGTGGAGACGCCACCCTTAGTGCCCCGGCTGGAGGTGACCACCCCACAGCAGCTCCCAGGCTTGCCCACTCCCCAGCTGCTGGCCCCCAGTCCAGGCAGGCCTCTGCCCTGTGGGCCTCACGAGGCGACCTGCCGCAGTGGGCACTGCATCCTCAAAGACTACGTCTGTGACGGGCAAGAGGACTGCGAAGACGGCAGTGACGAGCTCAGCTGCGGTGAGGACCGGACGGCGGAGAGCCGGCTGCGGGGGGGGCATGGGAGTGGCCGGGGGAGGCCGCTGGCTGAACCGAGCCCGGTCCCCCAGGCCCCGCACCGCCCTGTGAGCCCAACGAGTTCCCCTGTGCGAACGGACACTGCGCCCTCAAGCTGTGGCACTGTGACGGGGACTTTGACTGTGAGGACCGCACCGACGAGGCTGACTGCCGTGAGTGTGCCCAGGGCCCGCCCCCCCCCCACCAGGCCCAGCCTCCCTGCCCCAGCCCTGCCCGCAGGATGGTCTGCTCTCCCTGGCCCAGCGCACAGGCGCTGGGGACAGACTTGAAGGTTCCTCTCTCTCTGCCCCCAGCGGTGAGGGCTCTCGGCTTTGAACTGAGCTTTGTAGGAATCCATGTGGCCAGACTGCCTGTGGCCAATGTCTCCTTGTTTCTTTTCTGTACTTTGTTGTCATAGATCTTCTCTGTGTTACTTATGCTTGGGTAGGGGTCAGACAAGTGCCCAAGAGGGCTTGATAGCCCAGTGTCCCCTAACAATGGGACATTTGGTGTATGTGGGAGCCAGAACCTTTCCCTGATGGGCGTAGGGCTTCTTCACAGCGAGCTAGTTCGGACTTTTCTGGACATCGTCTGCCCAGCTCTTCGTGGTCTCCCCATTACCTCGTCCATCGTTCATCTGTCCATCCATCCATTCACCCAACTCTCCGTCTGTCCGCTGTCTACACAGCCCTTCATCCATCTGTCCACCCATCAACCTAGCATCCTTCCCTCCTCCCAGCCACCTATCCCCATCTACCCAGCTGACCTCCATCCATCCTTCCAGTCAATGTTAAGGCCATTCTGGCAGTTAAATGGCTGACGCTGGAGAGTCAGACGCTCTATCAGGCAGCATCTAGAGTGTCCTTCCCTGTAGGTGAAGCCTGGGGTTTGGTAGTCTGAGATTGAGGATAATTTTCAAACCACTTCTCTGTGATCCCGGGTCACGTGCGCGGGTGCATGTGGACATTCCTTCCGTCTGCCGGTCCAGCTCCGCCCTGCCGTCCTCTGCCTTCCCTGCCCCACATCGGTGCCGAGAGAAGCAGCAGCATTCTGCAAAATAACAGAGCTTTCTGATGTCCTTCCCGTGGCTCCGAGCTTCCCTGACCAGACAGCCCCTTGGGAAAGAAAGTAATTGAGGGCTTTAGTTGAAAAGCCCTTCTCAGCTGGGGAAAAAATCAAAGGAGGCCACAAGTCCTTGTTGGCAGAGCACAGGACAGAGAATGTGAAAGCGGAGTGGCCTTGGGAACTCCTGGACTGTTGGGACAGAAGCCCCAGGCTGGCCAGTAGGTGGCTGCCTCCTGGCTTCTTCTCACTTCTTTCCCTGTGCCCTCTCCTTCCTCGCCTACACCACTCTGCCTGCTCTCTCTGGTGCATGTGTCTGTCTCAAAGTCAGTCTCCCCGGGGAAGGATGTCAGTCACTGTCTACTAAAGATGCCCAGCTAGGGGGCCCAGCCAACCCCAGGCCTCGGGCCAGTCCCCGGGTGGCGGTCTCAGACCAGGTGGCAGCCCTGGGCCAGAGGAGTATGGAGCAGCGAGTTTCGGGCTGTGGCAGACCCCTTGCAAGGCCTTTCTGGGAGAGGGCACCGCACCAGGCATCACCTGGTGTCTAGGGAGGCCGGTCAATTTGCCTGTGCCTTTGGCAGAGGTCTTGGCCTTCTGAGACTGGCTGAGTATGGAGGGAACTGAGTGACTGTGCTGTCCCAGGTATAACTCTCTTTGGGTGGGGTGGGGACAGGGTAATGTGACGAGCCATCCGATGGCTGGCTGGTGACAGCTGGCAATGTTGGGGTAACAGTGTGTGGATCTCATCAGGGCAGCTGTGTGTCACGTGGGTGAGAAGAGAGAGTGACCCTGGGGACACCAGGGGAAGGTGGGCAGGGTTGACTGTCGGGTCTGGGTAGGGACTGGGGGTGACCCTCCCTGAGGGCAGTGCTTGCTGCCCATACTGCCCGGCTCTGTCCCCTAGCTGCCAAGCGCCCCGAGGACGTGTGCGGGCCCACGCAGTTCCGCTGTGTGTCCACAAACACGTGCATCCCGGCCAGCTTCCACTGTGACGAGGAGAGTGACTGTCCCGACCGAAGCGATGAATTTGGCTGCAGTGAGCAGGGGCCCTGGCGGGGGTTCCCGTGGCCCAGTCCACAGTCTCAGCCCTGCTCTCCGCCCCCTCAGCCCTGCTCTCCGCCCCCTCAGCCCCCCGCTCTCCGCCCCCTCAGCCCTGCTCTCCGCCCCCTCAGCCCTGCTCTCCGCCCCCTCAGCCCTGCTCTCCGCCCCCTCAGCCCTGCTCTCCGCCCCTCTCCTCCTCCCTTTGCCCTTTCCATCCCTCACTCGTGCTCTGGCCTCCCCAGTGCCCCCCCAGGTGGTGACTCCTCCCCAGGAGTTCGTCCAGGCTTCCCGGGGCCAGACAGTGACTTTCACCTGCGTGGCCATTGGTGTCCCCACCCCCATCATCAACTGGAGGCTTAACTGGGGTCACATCCCCTCTCATCCCAGGTATGGTTCTGAGCCTGGGCAGGGCCCGGGGAGATGGGGGACGCTGGGCCAGGGGCGCTGGTCTGACCCCACCACTGTCTCGGGGCCTTCCAGGGTGACAGTGACCAGCGAAGGAGGCCGTGGCACGCTGACCATCCACGATGTGAAAGAGGCAGACCAGGGGGCCTACACCTGTGAGGCCATGAACGCCCGGGGCATGGTGTTTGGCATTCCTGACGGCGTCCTGGAGCTCATTCCAAAGCGAGGTACAGCCGGTGGGCAGACGGGCCCCAGATGGGGAGCCGGGACTGCTTGCTGGTGACCGGCTGCAACCCGCTCCCATGCCACCCGCCAGGGCCCTGCCCCGATGGGCACTTCTACCTGGAGCCCACCGCCTCCTGCCTGCCCTGCTTCTGCTTTGGGGTCACCAGCGTGTGCCAGAGCAGCCGCCGCTTCCGGGACCAGATCCAGCTACGCTTTGACCGGCCTGATGACTTCAAGGGTGCGTCAGTGGGTGGACAGGAGGGCGGCGCTGTGGGAGTGCAGGGGCAGGCACCAGGCCTAGAGAGGAGGAAGAGAGGGGAGAGCAACATCCGCTGGCAGCTGGGGCCAGGTTCAAGGACAGGCACGGGCGGGGGAGGGGGGGAGCCTGTAAGAGCAGCACTTCAGGGGAAACATACGTTTTAGGAAAAGCCAAGTCCATACTCGTCTGCCTGCTTGGGTTATGAAGAAGACAGGCTCTGGGGTCAGACCCCTGATGTAAATCCTGATGATCTCTTGCCACCTGTGCCCTTGGTCAGGTGACCATCCTGTGTCTCCAGTTCCTCATCTACAGAATGGGGAAAAAATACGAACTACCTCCCTCAGAGTTGGAAGGACTTAACAGGTTAACCTATATAAGCCACTCAGAATCGAGCTCAGTCCACACTGAGGGCCCCATGCATACTCTCTGACGTCCTCGTCATCATTTACAGCATCGTCATATCCCCAGAGACTAAGAGGTGCCCATGTCCCCAGAGCCAGGCTTGGGCATCTTCTCAGCCTGGAGCTGACCTCCAGTTATGCCCGTTACTGTCTGTGCGACCCTTGGCTTCTCCAGGCCCGTTTTCCCGAACCCAAGGGCAGGCAGCCAGACTCCGTTCTCTCTGGCTCTGAGAGGCAGAATGGCATGGGCCCAGACATCACCCGGACCTGGGTTCAAGGCGCAGCCCCCGTTGACTGCCTCACATCAAGCTATATCCCATCTCACTTTCTGCATCCCAGGGCATTGAATGCAAGGAGGGCACTTAGCTGCTTCCATAGTAAGCCCTGGGCCAGTGCTGTGGCCTGACACACAGTCATTGGACAGCTGGTCGTCCTTGCAGGGTTAGGGCTGTTTTTACTCTTCTGAGAGGCAGTGGGGCTGCCCTAGGGTTACACAGCTGTTTAGAGAGTGTTTCGAGCTGGACCCCAGGTCTGGCTGATCGGACTCAGAATGGTCAGGGTGGGCGGGGTTGAGCAGGTGGCCTGTGCGTGAGCGGTGACTAGGATGCAGGGGACCCAAAAACATCCCTGGGAGGGAAGGAGGAAGGCAGGCCTGGAGGAGTGTGGCTTGGTGTTGGGGGCCTTGTATGGTCATTCTGCAGAGAAAAGTAGAGACCCCTCCATGGTTACAGGGCTTGCTTTTACAAGGAAGGGGAGGAGCTAGTGCCACATAGATGTAGTCTTAGCACAAAGAAGGAATTTCTAAGAGTCAAACCTGTCCAGGGTTGGGAAGGACTGCTTTTGAAGGTAATGAAACTCCCACCCCTTAGAGCTATTCAGTGTGGCAGCCACTCGCAACAAGTGACTGTTTGAATTAAAATTGATCAACTTACCGGCATGCCTGGGGGGCTCAGTTGGTCAAGCCTCTGACTCTTGGTTTTAGCTCAGGTCATGATCGAGCCCAACGTAGGGCTCCGTGCCCAGCAGGGAGTCTGCTTGAGATTGTCTCTCTCTCTGCCTCTCCCCATCGTGCATGCAGGCTTTCCCTCTCTCTCTCTGTCAAATAAATTGATAAATCTTAAAAAACAAAACAAAACAAAAAAAAAACATAAATTTTGAGCACCTAGTTGCCCCATATGGCTAGTGGCTACCGTATGAGAGAATACAAGTATAAGACGTGTCCATCCTCACAAACATTTTCCTGGATGGTTAGTGCTGCCCTAGAGATCTGGAAGCGTGCTGTAGAGAGAATTCCTGTGTGTGTCTGTGTGTTTGTGTGCACGTGTGTGCATGTGTTGGGGTCCGGGGGTGTGTGTTAGGCTCTCAGACCCATTATACTGACAACAGCCATAAACAGCTGTCTGTGAACACTTCTCTTGTGCTATGTTCTGTTTTAAGCATTTCCTATCAATTTGTTCGTTTTATCTTCCTAATAACCTTCTGAAACAAGCCAGTATTACTTCCATTTTACAGATGGAAACTGAGGCCTCTCATCAGACTCACACATCTGGAGGGTAGTAGACCCAGGACTTGGCATCTGTTCTTCAGCCCTGGGTCGCTCTCTACTGCCCCCTGAGGGCCGTTCCTACCCTGAGAGTCCGTGGAGAGAGGTCCTCCAACAGAAGGCTCTGAGAAGTCCCGCTACAAAGAATCCCCTTGACCTTTTTTTGACACTGTGGTTCCCAAATGGTTCCCAGTCATCATTCTCCAGCATTGACTTTGCCCAGAGCGTGCTTTGGGAAATGCTGCTCCAAAACCGTAGGGAAGAAAAAAAAAAAAACTGGGTTTTTTTTGTTTGTGTGTTTTTGACTTGGGGGAAGACACTAAAGTTCTCTTTAAGTCAGATTTTTCCCAGAACTTTCCTATCTCTCTGGATAACTGCCTTTCAAGGCGGGTGTCTCTGGCAGGCATGCACTGTGGCCCTCACCCCTCCGTCTTGCTGTCAACAGGCGTGAACGTGACCATGCCTGCGCAGCCCGGCATGCCACCCCTCTCCTCCACGCAGCTGCAGATTGACCCTGCTCTGCAGGAGTTCCAGCTGGTCGACCTGTCCCGACGCTTCCTGGTGCATGACTCTTTCTGGACTCTGCCCGAGCAGTTCCTGGGCAATAAGGTGAGGGACCAGCCTCGGCTGCTCCAGGCAGGAGAAAGGCCAAGCTGCCCTCCTATGCCCAGAACCTGCCTGGGTGTTCTGCTCCCTTTGAAGCTGGTATGCGGCAAGACAGACTCCGCTCTGGGGGAAAGATGGGCACTGACTTATTCGTTCAGAGTAAGGTGTCTGTCCACCACGCTCAGGTTGGAAGGAATGCTGACTCAGCCTTTTAAAAGGTGCTCCTGGACCATTCCCCTACACCCGAGACAGGGTCAGTGTTCCTTCTCTGGCCTCCCCGGGCAACTTTTATTCTACCACCCACATCGGACTGAGTACCCTCAAGGCAGAGCCAAGTCCCACTCATCTCTGCTTCCCTGTGCCTAGCTCTGTGCGAGGCATACAGTGAGTGCCAGGCATACAGAGGGAGGAGGAAAGGCCAAGTGGACCCAGAGCAGGCATCAGGTCGCACCCCGCTCCCAGCCGGCTTCCCTGCCCTGAGCTGCCCTGTCTTGACCAGGTGGACTCCTATGGGGGCTCCCTGCGCTACAAGGTACGCTACGAGCTGGCCCGTGGCACGCTGGAACCAGTGCAACGGCCGGATGTGGTCCTCGTGGGCGCTGGATATCGCCTCCTCTCCCGAGGGCACGTGCCCACCCAGCCCGGCACTCTGAACCAGCGCCAGGTTCAGTTCTCCGAGGTGCGTGGTGCCTCAACTCTCAGGGCCCGGGGCAAAGGTGCTACAGGCTGGGCAGGTGCTAACGTGGGCTGCCTCCACACACCTTTGTTCATGTCCAGGAGCACTGGGTCCATGATTCCGGCCGGCCCGTGCAGCGGGCTGAGATGATGCAGGTGCTACAAAGCCTGGAGGCTGTGCTCATCCAGACGGTGTACAATGCCAAGATGGCCAGCGTGGGACTGAGTGACATTGCCATGGACACCACTGTCACCCACACCACCAGCCATGGCCGGGCCCACAGTGTAGAGGAGTGCAGGTACCTGACTTGGCAGGGCTTGGAACCACAGGGTCCCCAGCGAAGATAGGGAGAAACAGCAGGGCCTCACAGTTCCTGTAACCACTGTCTTTGTCCTGCCCCCACAGATGCCCCATCGGCTATTCCGGCTTATCCTGTGAGAGCTGTGATGCCCACTTTACCCGGGTGCCTGGTGGGCCCTATCTGGGCACCTGCTCGGGCTGCAACTGTAATGGGCACGCCAGCGCTTGTGACCCTGTGTATGGCCACTGCCTGGTGAGTAGTGCCCATTGGCATTTGGATACTGGCTAGGGGCTGGGGACACAGACAGGGTGGGAGGCCCAGGCTAAAGCCTCTTTGTGCCCACCAGCTCAGCATGAGCCTCTGGAATGACTGCCATGGCTGCCAGATAAAATATCATAACCTCTGGATGCATTAAGAGAGGTATAACATCCAGAAAAGGGAGGTGAATGTTCTACTCTCTTCCACCTTGGTCAGAACAGTCCTGGAAAGTACTATGTTAAGGATGGTCCTTAGCAAGACAGCACTAAGGGGGAAAAGCCTGGAAATCATATGTATTTCTAAGGAATAGTGGAGGGGGCTGGGATTATGGAGCTGACAGAAGACAAGGCTCGGGACGCCTGGGTGGCTCAGTTGGTTAAGCAGCTGCCTTCGGCTCAGGTCATGATCCCAGCGTCCTGGGATCGAGTCCCGCATCGGGCTCCTCGCTCAGCAGGGAGCCTGCTTCTCCCTCTGCCTCTGCCTGCCATTCTGTCTGCCTGTGCTTGCTCTCTCCCCATCTCTCTCTCTAATAAATAAATAAAATATTTAAAAAAAAAAAAAAAAAAAAAAAAAGAAGACAAGGCTCAAGCAGAGAAAGCTACCATCTTCAAATTCCCCAAGAGCTGTGTAGGGTAAAAAGAAACAGATTCTAGAGGGCTGAAATGGCCAGCAGGTTAGAAGAAGGAGGCGGGTTTAGGTTCATATAAAGCAGGCATTTTGAACCTTCTGTGGAACAGGCTGCCCACGTGAGGTGATGAATTCCCCATCAGGATGCAGCTGGCTGCTCTCCTGTCTGCAGGGTGGTGGAGTAATCCCAGCATGCTGGAGGAGGCTGGGCCAGCCTCAAAGGGCCACGCTCAGAATCCAGTGTGGCCCTATGCTGGGGTGGAAGGCCTGCTCTGCAGGACCTGAACCACCCCTTGCCCTTCCTCCCAGAATTGCCAGCACAACACAGAGGGTCCGCAGTGCAACAAGTGCAAGGCTGGCTTCTTTGGAGACGCCACGAAGGCCACAGCCACTGCCTGCCGGCCCTGTCCTTGCCCATACATTGACGCCTCCCGCAGGTCAGAGCTGGCATGGGGCAGTGATCCTGGGGGGAGGGGCAGTACAGCAGGCGATGGGCAGACTCTGGGCAGGGAGGTGGGAGGCCCGGGTTCAAATCCCAAACTGGTCACTAAATCGTTCCGTGCCACTTGGCCTTTCTGGGCCTCGGCTTCCTTCCTTCCCCATATAGTGGGCCCATCTGTCTTTCTAGTGTTGCTATGAGGCTGCAGATCAAAACTAGGTGGTCAGGGGCTTGGTCAGTAAAGCATGTGACTTGATCTCAGGGTCATAAGTTCGAGCCCAACGTTGGGTGTAGAGAGAACTTAAAAAAAAAAAAATCTTAAAAAAAAAAAAGACAGGTGGGCAAAGAGAAGAGAGGCACCATGTCTCGTGGCATACTGTGCTTTGTGGACAAAAAATCATTTCCCAGGGTGGGAGTGTAAGCCCTGATCTGGCCCATCACGGCAGCCCTGCCCCATCCTGCTACTCGATACCCACAGATTCTCAGACACCTGCTTCCTGGACACAGATGGCCAAGCCACATGCGATGCATGTGCCCCAGGCTACACAGGCCGCCGATGTGAGAGGTGAGTGAAAGCCGGCAGGCACTGGGGCAAGCAGGCTGTATTGAGTGGGGGACACAGAAGCACCACTAACGACTCTCCCTCTCTCCACCAGCTGTGCCCCGGGATATGAGGGCAACCCCATCCAACCTGGTGGGAAGTGCAGGCCCAGCAGTGAGTATCCTAGCCGTCATCCCCTGGCACCTCCCCGGGCTGCCCGCTGGGCCCCAGTCCAGGAGCCCAGCCCCAGCCCTGTGATCCTTGGGGAGCCATCCCATTCTGCCACCTGTCTGGCCAGACTGGGTCTATCCCATTCCCGCCTGCCTTGCCAACATCCACTTTGTGCTTCCAGACCAGCAGATCGTGCGCTGTGACGAGCGAGGCAGCACGGGGACCTCTGGGGAGGCCTGTCGCTGTAAGGTACGTGTGCCCTCCCCTCCCCGACCCCAGGGGCTTCTGGTGGGCACACATCTGGGAGAGGGAGGAAGGAGCCTCCACCTTCTCCATAGCTCCTTGGCCAGAAGCTGCTGAGCCTGGCTGGCTAGTCTTCCCCTCCTGAGAGGTGGTCTGGCACCAGGAGGGAGCCTAGTCTGCGGAGTCAGGGAGCCTGGGCTGAAGTCCCAGATCCTTTGCCAGTCATTGTTCTTGTGACTGCTCTGTGTTGTCCCTTTGCTTTTATGTTCTCACACTGATGTGACCGTACACGTATTAGCGTCCCCAATTTACAGATGAGCAACAGAGGCTCCAAGAAGGGTCATCATTTACATTAAGAGTGGGAGAATCTGGGACGCCTGGGTGGCTCAGTTGGTTAAGCAGCTGCCTTCGGCTCAGGTCATGATCCCAGCGTCCTGGGATCGAGTCCCACATCGGGCTCCTTGCTCCGCAGGGAGCCTGCTTCTCCCTCTGACTCTGCCTGCCACTCTCGCTCTCGCTCGCTCTCTCTCTGACAAATAAATAAATAAAATCTTTAAAAAAAAAAAAAAAAAAAAGAGTGGGAGAATCTGGAGTCAGTGGGAAAAAGGAACTGGACCAAAGCACTCCTGATCTTTTTTTTTTTTTTTTTCAAGATTTTACTCATTTATTTAACAGAGAGAGGCAGTGATAGAAGGAATACAAGCAGGGGGAGTGGGAGAGGGAGAAGCAGGCTTTCCACTGAGCAGGGAGCCCAATGAGGGACTCCATCCCAGGACCCTGAGATCATGACCTGAGCCGAAGGCAGAGGCTTAACCCACTGAGCCACCCAGGTGCCCCCAAAGTATTCCTGATCTTAGATCCCCGAGTGGATTAGCAAGCCAAGGGATCTGGTGTAAATCATTTTCCATCCCTGAGCCTCCGTTTTCTCATGTGAAGCATGGAGGTTTCACTTTACTTTCAAGGGACTCAGAAGAATTAAATGAGTTAATGGTTGAACAGGAACCAGCACAGTGCCTGAAACACTCCATAAAGAGTAGCAGTAACTTCTAACCAAATGGCTGTATTTCAAATCTACATGCGTTTATGAGCCCCTTACCAGCCAAATCGAAAAGGAGGAAAAGGCTGGTGGCTTAAGCTGCCCTTATTGGGAATCACTGTTCACATGGTGGCAGCCCTGCCTACAGGTGCTCTTTCTGTGGCTTTCCTGGCCTTGGGTCCCCCCCTGGAAGGGCAGACAGATGAAGCCGGAAGCTCTAGGCAGCCCCTCCCGTGGGCTGTCCTGCAGCTCCCAGCTCTGTGCCTGCAGAACAACGTGGTGGGACGTCTGTGCAACGAGTGTGTGGCTGGCTCTTTCCACCTGAATGCCCGCAACCCCGACGGCTGCCTCAAGTGCTTCTGCATGGGCGTCAGTCGCCAGTGCACCAGCTCGTCCTGGAGCCGTGCCCAGGTACCTGTGTGGCGGGTGGGGAGACAGCAGGGATGGGGGGCGGTGACCCTGTGCGCAGGGTGGGCCACGTGCCCAACCCAGCCCCCAGCCCCCATGCCAGCCTCCTCTCCCCCTCCCAGGTACACGGGGCTTCTGAGGAGCCCGGGCAGTTCAGCCTGACCAATGCCGCCGGCACGCACACCACCAGCGAGGGCATCTCCTCACCCGCACCCGGGGAGCTGGTCTTCTCCTTCCACAGCCTCCTGGCCGGACCCTACTTCTGGAGCCTCCCCTCACGCTTTCGTGGGGACAAGGTGAGCAGGGCGGCTGGGGAAGAGCAATGGCGGGGCTGGACTGCAGGGCCTCTGCTGAGCACCTGTCTACCCTGTGTCCCAGGTGACCTCCTACGGAGGGGAGTTGCGCTTCACAGTGACCCAGAGGCCCCAGCCCGGCTCCACGCCCCTGCACGGGCAGCCCCTGGTTGTCCTGCAGGGCAATGGCATTGTCTTGGAGCATCACACTTCCCAGGAGCCCAGCCCCGGCCAGCCCAGCACCTTCACAGTGCCCTTCTGGGAGGTGAGCCCCACTGCCTGCAGCCTGGGGGTGGGGAGGCACGGGGCCCAGCCTCTCTCACTCAGGGGCGTCAGTAGCCCGGGGTGTCAGTGCTTGACCGCACACGTGTCCTCTCCTTGGCAGCAAGCATGGCAACGGCCTGATGGGCAGCCGGCCACACGGGAGCACCTGCTGATGGCGCTGGCGGACATCGACACTCTCCTGATCCAGGCGTCCTTCAGCCAGCAGCCAGCTGAGAGCAGGTGTCTGGGGCCAGGGCAGGAGGCCACAGGGGCTTGAGGCAGGGGTTCTGGTCTCCGCGGCGTGGTGTGGTGTGGCCAGATTGTCAGCTCTCCCACATGCAGGCTGTGGGGCCTTTTGTGCCTCATTTTCCACATCTGTAAAATGGAGATCATGGGGCTGGACCAAGGTCGGGTTCCCTAGAAGCAAAGCCTGAGATGGAGATTGGGGAGCACATGATTGATGGTGAGAACGTGGGAAGGAGGGAGAGAGCAGGACGGCCGGATGCAGGAAGGGGAAGTGGCCCAGCAAGGAAGCGGTTTCAGATAAAGACTAGTCACAGACTCACCCCACAGGACCTCTGCAGAGTCCTTCTGCAGAGGGAGAGGGGCTTCTGTGCTTTAGGTCAGGCTCTCATTGGTCACCCCGGGAGAGCAGGGTGGTATGTTCTGTCCGGGAAAGGAAGGCTCATTCTCTAGAGGGAGTGGCAGGTCTAAGTCATTTGCAGCAGCCAGGGGATGGACACCCAGTTGGAAAGCCAGACAGGGACTCAACAACACCACAGTGGGCCTGTGAGAATTAATGACGTAATCACACGCAGAACTCCAGGGAGGGCCAGCGTGGAAGGTGTGCTCATTTGTGGTGGCTCTTCTCATTCCCAGGGTCTCTGGTATCAGCATGGATGTCGCTGTGCCTGAGGACACTGGTCAGGACCCTGCACTGGAGGTGGAACAGTGCTCCTGCCCCCCCGGGTACCGTGGCCCATCCTGTCAGGTGAGCCCTGGGCCCCACCCACCTGTCTATCAGCAACCTCCTTGGTGCTTCCAGATTCCTCCCCCTTTAGTCCTCCCCCGGCCACACCCAGCCCCACCATCCCATGGGCACTGCCCCGAATGGGCCCCGGACCAGGAGGGCCCGACTACCGCCCAATCTTCTTGCTCCCAGGACTGTGACACGGGCTACACACGCATGCCCAGTGGACTCTACCTGGGCACATGTGAACGTTGCAGTTGCCATGGCCATACGGAGGTCTGTGAGCCTGAAACAGGTGTCTGCCAGGTGAGTCCCGCCTGCCTTCCTTCCTGTCCAGGGATCAGTGGCCTCCAGGGGCCCAGCCTCAACCCACACTCTGCCCCCTCCAGGGCTGCCAACACCACACAGAGGGCCCTCAGTGTGAGCAGTGCCAGCCCGGATACTACGGAGATGCCCAGCGGGGGACCCCCCAGGACTGCCAGCCGTGCCCATGCCATGGAGCCCCTGCTGGTGGCCAGTGCGTCCTGGACCTGCCCTTTCCTGAAATACCCCCTCCCATCCCCTTCCAGTCTCTCTTCTTTCCAGGCCTTTCTGAGAGACAGCAGTTAAATTCTGGCCTTGCCACCGCCTCACCGTGTCGCTTTGGATAAGTGACACTTCCCTCTCTGGGCCTCCATTTCCCCATCTGTGAAATGGAGATGATAAGACACTGCCTCTTGGCCATTAGTATGAGAACTGAATGAGGGCTCGGAGTACAGTGCCTGGCACCTCCCTCACTCACCCACTCTTCCTCTCCCTTCTCCCCTGGTCCTAAAGGAAGCACTGCTGACCTACTAACTAGAAATTTGCCCCCCCACACCATCAGGGCTACTCATACTTGCTTTCTGGACACCGACGGCCACCCCACCTGTGATGCGTGCTCCCCAGGCCACAGCGGGCGTCACTGTGAGAGGTGAGGCAGGTGGTGGGCAGGGTGGGGAGTGTGGGCAGGGAGGACCTGCCCCACAGGCCTCCCACTCTCCCCTTACACAGGTCCCCAGAAGACAGTCAGCTCTCTTCCCTGAGAGTCTGAATCCTCAGAGATCTAGGCCTGTGGTTCACCTCCAACCACCAGGACCCCTGCCCCAGCGAGGGCAGGGACTCCCCAGAGAACCCCTCATTCTTGCTAAAGGTTCTGGATCCAAGGCCCGATCATGTTCGCTCACTGGTTCTGTGGCCTCAGGACTGTCCCTGCTCTTCTCCCACCTGACTCCTTATTTGTAAAATGGACGAGTTGGGCTGATTGGTTCCTTCCCACACTGAGGCCTGGTTCCCGTGTGAGTCTGATACAGGGGCCCCAGTACAGTCCTGGGCTCACAGCAGGCTCGCCAGGATCCTCTGGTTCTGCCCTCCTGGTTCTGCCCTCCCATCATCTAATGCTTTCTCCTTAGGTGTGCCCCAGGTTACTATGGCAACCCCAGCCAGGGCCAGCCATGCCGAAGTGAGTAGGGTTGGGGAGGTTTTGGGGGTTGGGCTACCCTGTTTCCCCCAGGGGTAGACCTGGGTTAGAAATTTAGTTCTTCAACCTGTGGCAAGTGACTTTACCTTTCTGAGCCTCAGCTTCTTTACCTGTAAAATGGGTATAGTAAAAAACTCATGCACTCCAGAGAGCTGCTATGAGTGGGTGTAATGCCTACACAGGGTAGGTGTTCAGAAATAAACACTCCCTCTCCTGGTGATGAGTTCGATGCCCAGAGGGTAGTGGAAGTGAGGGTGCTTGGAGGCGGGTTTGGGGTTCCAGCTGTGGCTTCCCTCCACCTTAGGAGATGGCCAACTGCCAGAGCCCATCGGCTGTGGCTGTGATCCCGAGGGCAGCATAAGCAGCCAGTGTGACGCAGCTGGCCAGTGTCAATGCAAGGTTAGTCCAAACCCCTGCTCTCTAGGAGGCCCTGCACCACAGCCGTTGGGGGTCGTCCTGGCATTCCCTCTCACGGTACCCTTGGGGCTGTCCCTGAGACACCCACCCCAACCCTTCCCCAGAGGCTCCATCGCTGCCCCACAGTATGGGCCCAGTGGGAAATCACAGCAGCAGCCCACGGGAGTCTAGCCTAGGCCTGGGGGCTGCTGGGACTCCCCCAGAACTGCTGGATGTGGCCGGGAGGCTGGCCTCAAAGGCTGCCAGAGGTGAAAGAACTGCCCCCCCGAGCCCCCCACACCTACCCTCCCGTCCGTCTCCCAGGCCCAGGTGGAAGGCCGCACATGCAGTCACTGCCGGCCCCACCACTTCTTCCTGAGCTCCAGCAACCCCGACGGCTGCCTGCCCTGCTTCTGCATGGGCGTCACCCAGCAGTGCGCCAGCTCCTCCTACGTCCGCCACCTGGTAAGTGCGCCTGCGTGTATGCGCGTGAGTCTGCGCATGCGCCGCCCCTTGGAACCCCCTTGGACCCTCCTTGGAACCCTCCGGGGTCCGTTCGGAAAACTGGCCTAGTGGCATTCTCTCTGCTTGTAAGGACACCCATCTCCAGGCCACCACTATGGCCCCTGTAAGCACGGATCCCAGCGACCATCGACCCGACCCTCATACCCTCCCTGGGACCCCTTTATCGCTTGTGTCATCACTGAGCCCCGCACCCCTTTCTTCTCCCCCGTGGCCTCCCCATTCCCCGGTCACTTCTGTCCTCGCCCCGTTCTCAGCGATGCCTCCATGACACTATGATGCCTTCCCCGACCCTCCCCCACCAAGGTGACCACTCCCAAGCACAGGATGACACCCCGTCTTCTCTCTGCTGCCAGATCTCCACCCACTTTGCCCCTGGGGACTTCCAAGGCTTTGCCCTGGTGAACCCCCAGCGGAACAGCCGCCTGACAGGAGGCTTCACCGTGGAACCTGTGCCCGAAGGCACCCAGCTGTCCTTTGGCAACTTCGCCCAGCTCGGCCATGAGTCCTTCTACTGGCAGCTGCCGGAGGCCTACCAGGGAGACAAGGTGTGATGTACAGTGAGGCCTGGCAGGCCCTCCCTGGCCGTGGGTTCTGAGCCAGGCCCTAGGGAGCCCCGAGGTCAGCCAGGATGCCAACACAAGCTGATATCGGAGCAGGAGTTGGCCACATTGGGGTTCAGTGCCTTTACAGTCAGAGAGTCCTCAGTCTAAACCCAGGTCTCCCGCTGACTGGTTGATTGCCTTTCAATTAACCTCAGCTCCAGGGTGGCTGGGAGAATGGGAGTTCGTGTCCTGCCCATAAGGAGTACCCTCCTGCTGATGATTATTAGCTTTCAGGCAATAGATAGGTCCTGGGCGAGGCCCTGGAAATACAGGGACAAACGAGACAGCACAGGTTCAATGCCATGCATTTGCTCCCTCCACCTTCCCTCATCTAGGGCTGTTGATTCTGTGCTAACTGGGTGCTTGGTGGTGGTCTTAACTCTGATGATAGTTCCTGTTTTTTGAGCTCTCACGGGCACCATTCTAATAGCTCGTATGTGTTGTAAATCACCACTCCTACCCCCTGTCCTGGGAGGAAATGAAGGGGACACCCAGAAGGTGGCAGTGCTGGTCTTCAGAGCCAGGTCAGAGGCTGCTCTTGGATACTCCACTGGCCAGAGATAAACTGTGGTTTGGTGATGATGGTGGTGAAGGGAGGGGTGGAGGAGGCGCATCCAAGGGGCAGACTCCAGAGCCTGCCAGAATGTGTTCCTCGAGCAGTCTGTGCCATCCAATGGCAACCAGGAAAAGATGGAGGCCCTAGCTGGCCGAGGTCAGCACTCAAGCAGACGTGTCCCCTCTCCCAGGATCCCAGGGAGGTCAGGGACACAGGAGGGGCAGTTCCCAAGCTGCGCTGTCCTTCTTCCTGGGACAGACCCACCTATCCCAGCCTCCCAAAGGCTGACCTTCTAGTCCCTTCTCCCTCTCTGGTTCCTCCCCTCCTGGCTTCCTGGCTTCCCTGTGTGCATCTCTCTTGCCCTGGCCTGCAGTTCACACATCTCTCTCTCTCTGACTCCTTCTCTTGGCATTTCCCTGCACCCCGCAGAGGGAGGCATATTTTGCACAGATGCGCTGGGCTCACCAGGTAGGCTCGTGATCTGAGTGGTGTGAAATGGATGTGACATGGTCATGGTATTCTTAGACGCTCTCAGTCCTGCATGGGGGAATGCCCAGACCCAAGGAGATGTGGGTCTGCATGAACCCAGGCAGTGCCCGACAGACCCACAGTCAGAGCACCGGTGTGCCCCAGCCCTATGGTACCAGGAGTTAGAGCTGGGAGGGTGTGTGCCCCAGCCACCGTGTGGTCAGATCCTGGCTCCTGCCAGATCTGTCTGTGGCCAGAGTGGTGGCCGTGGTGGCAGGAAAACTAACTATGCTAAACCACGTGACTATACCCAGCCCACCAGGTTACCCTAGCACTACCTCCCCAGCAACCTCCATTAACCCTTTGATTGCATGTGCCCCTTCAGTAGCCTAGCGTTACTCTCTGTGTGCCAGCCTGGAGGGGGGATGTGCGTCGTCTTCCCCAGTGTGGACCTTTCTGGCTACTGTATCCGTGGGGAGAGGACACTCCCCGGGGCTCCGACACTGGGACCCTGGGAGGTCTGAGCTGGCTTGTGCCCCCCACCCATCAGAACCGCACATCCCTCTCAGAGGAGCAGTTGCGGACAGCTGTGACAGTTGGCAGGACCATGGGGCCCCCAGAGGGCAGGGGCCGGGCCCGGGCGCAGCGGCTATCACAGGTAACTTAGCGCCTGGCTGGGACAGGCTGTGTCTGGGACCCCATGCAGACCAGAGAGTATAGTCTAATCAAGAGCCTTGAGCTGAGGCCCTGGCCTTCCTGAGCCATTTGCCCCCAACCCAGGCCCCAGCCTAATGCCCAGACCCCTCCAGTGTTGCCTTCGGGAAACATTCCAGAGCTGTGAATGGCGTGGGCTGGCACCATGGGCATGGATGGTAAGTGAGGTCCACAGAGCAGCCTCCCCAGCCACTGAGGCCCCTTGGGAGCTGGTCAGAGCCACCAGCCTGTCTCTTGCCAGCAGGTATCTTCTGTGTGGGCTTCTCCCTACAGTCGCCTGGGCCCCCCCCCGCAGGTCTCCCCTCCACCGCCCCCAGGCTCATGAGGAGCAAGAAGACATCAAGAACAAGGGCCAGAACAGTTAGCCCAGAAGTAGTAGGTGGCTCACTGGGCCTGGGGCGGCCTGATGGGAAGCAAGTCATCGTGGTGTCCTTTCTGTCCCTCTCTGCTCCTTTCCTCTGTCCTCCCTCTCCTGGTCCCCCAGGTGGATGAGGCCCAGAGGCGGATGGATGCAGAGATCTGGCAGCTCCTTTCCAGCTTTGCTGCCCACCCCCAGCCCCCCGCCCGGGGCCTCTTGCCCCATGCCCAGCCTGCAGCTGCTCTGCAAGCAGCCCCACTTTCTTCCTCTTCCTCTTCCTCCTCCTCCTCCTCCTCCTCAGCTTCTGGGCTCTCTTCGGCAGCCTCTCAGGTATGTGCCAAGGCACCCTCCTCCAAGAGGCCCCTACCCACCGTGTTTTCTAGACTGCAGTTGCTTCCGAACCAGCGTCACCAATTCTGCCGTGTCTGCCTACTACCTGGACTATTATATACTTCAAATTTCCATTTATTTTATTTTTTAAGTAATTTCTACACCCAGCGTGGGGCTCAAACCTATGACCCCCAAATCAAGAGTCTCCTGCTCCACTGACTAAGCCAGCCAGGGGCCCCTCAGATTTATTTCCCTTTAAATTAGTCACATACCACCTCATTTGTGCTAGTCATACACATTTTCCAATACACAATACCCACGACATTTTTTAAAGTTTTCTGGTGTGCCATATATGTCATTGTGAAGTCCCCAAGAGGCACACAGCAGACACGAGGAGACACCAGTCCAACCATGCTCAGTGACAACAGTTGAAGTGGTATCTGGGTCCAGAGATGGGGAGCAAGTTGTCCCGAGAGCAGGGCCAGAACTTGAGCTCTGGGCTGGGGGCTTCTATCCCTCTGCCCCTGCCCCCGGGGCCTCCCTTAAGGGTATGTGTGTGCGTGCATGCCTGTGTACGTGTCCCTGTAACTATGCTCTCACCATCCCCCCACCTCACCCCATCCCCCTCAGCTCTCACCACCTGTCCTTCTGTCCTAGTTCTCTCTCTCCTATGAAGGCTTCTCTCTGCTTCCTGGGAGTCTCTATTATTGGCAGCTGCCCCAAGCCTTCCTGGGGAACAAGGTAACAAGGAGTTGGGGGGTAGCAGGGTATCATCGAATCCCAAAATATTCGAGAGCACTTTGTCAAAGCCCTTTATGATACAGATGGGTAGACCAAAGCTCAGAAAGGGACAGGGACTTGCCTGCGGTCTGACACCTGTATCCAGATCCCTGACCTGTCCCTTGGCTCTGCATTCATTCTTTCAGGGAGCATTAATTTAGCACCTCCTATGCGCTGTGTTACATACGGACAAAAGATGACCCTGGCCTCCCACGGCGAAGTGTTTGTCTCATGGTCATTCCTGTCGTCATCAACACTGTCAATGTCATTGCTATTACCGCTGGCATTAGTGTTAGGATTGACATTGGCTCTGGCCTGTTCCAAACACAAGAGTGCCTCTTGCCTCTTAAGAATACACATAATGTGTAATAAAATATTCGGAGAAGCAGATAGGACAGTGTGGTCCAGGGGTGATGAGGATAAGAAAGATGGGCTGAAGCTGAGGGTAGAGCCAGGAGTCCTGAGAAGCTGGCAAGCCTGCAGGCCGTGTGCTGTGCGGGCATTCTGCTCTGGGCAGTGTTTTGTTCGGCCTGTATTACTACGTCTTCATGCCTCCCTTCAAGCTACTTTTTACTGCCGTTTCCATCGGGAGGGAAGCAGGGCTCAGAGAGGTTAAGTGAGTTGTCCAGGGCCGTGCAGCCAGGACAGCTGGACATGGAACTCCGGTCTCACACTTGAGAGTCTGCTCCCTGAGCCACCCTCCTGCACACTTCTGGCAGCTGGATGTGGCGATGAACTTGCCGGCATCCAAAGCAAGAAAGAAACTAGTTGTTCCACCATTTCCAGTTATACCTCACTCTGAGCTTGTAGAGAACATCCTCAGGACTGAAGTAGCTCACACCATGCCTGGCATATCATCAGTAGGTTTAACATTTAACAAATGCTCACCAACTGCCTGAACACACAAATGACCACATACATAGGCGAGGACGACACACTGGTGTTGATCTGAATTTTGCCCTGGTGGCAGACGAGAGAAAGTTCTGGGGTGGAGCCAGAGCCTCAGTGGCTCCTGTGAAAGCTCCCAGCAGGAAGCCCAAGGACCCTTCCAGTTATGAATAATGGAAAACCCAAGTCCAGCTGGCTTGTGTGTGACAGAGAATCTATTGGCTTTTATAACTGCAGAATCCAAGGATGTTGGCATCAGGCATGGCTGGGTCCAGGGGCTGCTTAGGACTTTCATCTCGATTGGCGTCATTCTCTGGCTTCCAGTCCGACTAGTAAAGGGAATATCTCTGTTCCAGTTGAAAGAGCAGAAGTGGCAGGTTTTCATGTCCACCCCAACGGAGGGGAAGGAAGGTGGTGGAACATGCCCCTTGACGAGACCTGGCTCACGTCTGCCCTCAAACCACATGTGCGTTCTGTAGGACAGAGCTTCCTTTAAAGGAAACCAGGGCTGCAGTTTTCAAATAGCTGGGAAATGGATTCTCAGCAGACAAAACCCACCTGCCTGAGAGACAAGACCTCTGAAGGCCCACCCTCAACCCTACCCGCAGGGCTGGGAACTTTTGAACCTTCTGTGGCCTGCTCGTGATGGTCACTGTCAGTACCCCCATCTACTTTATGGAAGTTTCTTCAAATGGAAAGGGGATTGAAACTTGTTGGCTGAGTCATCAAAGCTGCTCAGGGGCCCCGCCAGCAGGTCCAAGACTGAAAGAACTGAGGGATGTCCTGTCTTCTAGGTAACCAGATGCCATGCACAGGGGCCTCTGGTTGAATGGAGGGGACAGCAGCGGTGCAAAACTGCCTTGAGAGGCTCTGCCTCTGGCTGTTAGGGCCACTGAAGGCAGGATCAGGCTCTGACTACAGGGCTTGCCTCTATGCAGGTAGCGGCTTATGGCGGAAAGCTGCGGTACACCCTTTCCTATACAGCCGGAGGGCAGGGCAGCCCATTGTCCGACCCTGACGTCCAGATCACGGTGAGCACGTGGACTCCAGCCGGGGCGCCCTCTGTCCTTTCAGCCCAGCACTCTACAGGCCTGGCACGAGCTGGGGGGCTAAGGCCCATTTCCTCCCACCCTCACCAGCTGGTTAGACACTACCCTGGCAGAGGCCCCGCTGCTGGGAAAAGGGGGCAGTGAACACATACCTGATTCCTTTGGGCACATGAGCTTGGGAAATCAGAGAGCTGGGAGGCTGGTGTTGTGGAGAGGCTGGGACTGGCAGAGGACCCCTCTGTTCCTGAGAGCCCCTTGGTTCCCCTCCCAATCCTGCTGCTGTCTCCCCAGGGCAACAACATCATGCTGGTGGCTTCCCAGCCAGCTCTGCAAGGCTCCGAGAGGAAGAGCTTCGAAATCACTCTCCGAGAGGTGAGGGTCGCCTGACCACATCCTGGCTGACCCTCCCCTACGGGTCACTCTGCTTTGGAGCCCGGCTCTAATGCCAGCTAACCCTCCCTATCCCCAGCCAGTGCCTGGAGGCCAGGGGTTTGGATAGGGGATGCTGTGGGACTAGCCCACAAAGTCCAAGACCCTTCACCCACTCTTACTGTTGTCCGCCCCCCCGCCCACCAGGAATTCTGGCGCCGGCCTGACGGGCAACCGGCCACGCGGGAACATCTCCTGATGGCACTGGCCGACCTGGATGAGCTCCTGGTCCGGGCCACGTTCTCCTCAATGCCACTGGCCGCCAGCATCAGCTCTGTCAGCCTGGAGGTGGCCCAGCCCGGGCCCTCGGCAGGACCCCGCGCCCTGGAGGTGGAGGAATGCCGCTGTCCCCCAGGCTATGTTGGTTTATCCTGCCAAGTAAGTGTGGCCAGCCCGAGCGCCTCTGCTCTAGTCCAGCTGGGTCAGCAAGCTGGCCAGCTGGCATTTCCGCGGCCTGTGATGGCTGCCTTAATGATCATGTCCTGCGCAGTGTCTCTTATTCTTCCGGACACCCACGAGAGATATGGAATTATCCCCTTTGAACAGATTCTTTTTGAATAGAGGCTCTGAAGGGCGATTTGCTTACCCAAGGGCTTCCAGCTACACTCAGCCAAGGCTAAGACCCAGCTCTTGCTCCCAGGGTGCCCCCCAGAGACAGGGAGACAGCACCAGATACAAATTACCCTTGGCCAAAGCAGAGCATAGACAAGCCTCAAGGAGGTAAACAGTGTGGAGCTGGGTAGAGTTATAGGCAGGAGGGTGCACATAGCAGAAGCTAGAAGGAGGAATGTATGGAGATGTAGCCTACAATGCAGAAGGGACCCTCCCCCCCCCCGAAAGCGGGGCTTGGGGGGTTGGGGTCACTTCTTTAACCCAGAGCAAGGCTCTGTTCAGTAGGGAATGCCAAGCTGTGAAGGGAGTGCTATGATCTGTGCTGGGCCTCAGGAAAATTCCTCTGGCCTGGCGAATGACCCCAGTGGAGTCCTATTTTAGAGGGAGGGCAGGAGGGTGGGTGGAACAGAGGCCTGTCAGTTGCAGAGAACCCAAGAGCATCCCCATGCTTTGAGTGGAGACCGTGCCACGTTTCTAAGCATGTAGCAGGCGACTGGTCCACGCTGGATGAGTGAGCTTGGAACGGAAGGAGGGAGATGGACGGAGGGGAGCGGGCAGAGCTGCTGTGTCAGGCGGGCGGCCCAGAGGTCAAGTGTGGGACCTGCCAGCACCCGGACTCAGGAACTCCCCAATGGAAAGTACACGTCTCCTCCGTTTCACATCTGTGCACCTTTGCTGTGGCCACAAGAACTTTCAAATCCAAATATACGAACTTCATATCCTTTGAAGTGAGAAAATGTAACACGTTTTGAAGGAGAAGCCCTGGGGAGAGCAGCAGAATCCCATGTGCACATTTTCAGCGGTGAAGCAACACAGATTTCTAAACATCACTTTGAAATGGTTGGAGAGAGAGGGCCTGGAGGGGTTTCAAAGGAGGGGTGATGAATAGAAATTCTTTGTTTTCAGAACCCATGATTACTCACTTGGAATGGGTAAAAACATCCTCGATCATATGTGTGCTGCCTCTTTCACTTTATTTACTGAGTATAAAGGTAAAGGTGAAGACCTCCAAGGGCTCATTCCAAATCCGGGCCTCCGGAACCTTGTGTTTTCATCAAAGAGTTAAGTTTTTCAGGAGAGACCCTGCCGGAACTTTCAGGAACCAAAAGGGCATATGGATATGTGTTCTCCGTTAAGAGTGAACTGAGACATCAGTAACTCCCCAAGTGGAGGTTCCAGGCAGGATGGGGACAGACACAGTCCGAGCTTCCGAGCGTTGAGAAAGTGAACACAAAGAGGAGCAGGGAGGTTCTGGAAAGAGGATGCTGTCGGTTAGAGGAGCTGGGCCCGGGATTTCCCAGCCTAGAGCCAATGGGAATCTAGGCTGGAGAGCCACAGGAGGGAGAGGATTCTGGTCTGTAGGCTCCAGATGGGACCACAGTGGAGATAGAGACCCGCCCTCCTCTCTCCCCAGGACTGTGCCCCAGGCTACACGCGCACTGGCAGTGGGCTCTACCTCGGCCACTGTGAGCTGTGTGAATGCAACGGCCACTCAGACCTGTGCCACCCAGAGACGGGGGCCTGCTCGGTAAGCCATACGGGGGGGCAGGGATCCCTTGGTCTGGGCCTGGGTGGGGCACAGGGTCTGCCTGGGAGGCAGGGAGGGGCAAGCTTGGGCAAGTAGGCCTTGGACCAGCAGTCTGTGGGGGGTGGGGGGTGCCCAGAAGAGGTAGTAACATTTTCTCTATAAAGAAAACTTTGCTTCCTGCTCTGTCCTCTCACTAGAGTGACACTTGTTCTCTGTGGAAGCATCAGGCTACAGAGACAAGCCAAAAAGAAAGTAAAAATGCCCTATAATCCTACCACCTGGAGGTAATCCCTGTCCGCATTAGTGCGGGTAGAACTCTTTCGTTCTTTTTCTGGGCACATATTTACACATACCAATATGTCTTTTGTTTTACAAATAAACATAGCTTCATTGTGTTTGATGATCAGCTTTTTTGCTTACAAGTTCATGAATGTCTTTCCAGATCATTAAACTATTACTTGTCTGGGAATTTTTCAGAGTGGGGTGTGTGTGTGTGTCTGTGTATCTGTGTGTCTATCTGTGTCTGTGTCTGTGTAGAGCCCCCCACCCACCAGGGTCGAGGACTGGGTGGTTGACAGACCCCCAGCTAAAGGCAGAGCAAGCAGCAGACTCTGTTAATAAAACAAACATGAATCTCATTGGAGAACATAAAACCTACACATATTTTTATGAAGAAGCATGAATTACAAAGCTCTGCCCCACTTACCCAGGTGTATACCTTTGCTTCTCTCTGATGTCACAGGTGTTTGGGTAGACGAATGTAAAGTGCAATCAAGGGAGTCTGCTTCTCCCTCGGCTCCTCCCCCCACTCCTGTTTTCTCTCTCTTATTCACTCTCACTCTCTCAAGTAAATAAACAAAATCTTTTTTTTTATTATATATATTTTTTATTATCGGGAGGCAGACAAACTGTAAGAGACTCTTAATCTCACAAAATAAACTGAGGGTTGCTGGGGGGTGGGGGTAGGGAGAGGGGGGTGGGGTTATGGACACTGGGGAGGGTATGTGCTATGGTGAGTGCTGTGAAGTGTGTAAGCCTGACGATTCACAGACCTGTACCCCTGAGCATATTAATACATTATATGTTAATAATAATAAAATATTTTTAAAAAAATATTTATTTATTTGACAGAGAGAGAGAGAGCACAAGCAGGGGGAGCAGCAGAGGGAGAGGGAGAAGCAGGTTCCTCACTGAGCAGGGAGCCCGATGTGGAACTGGATCCCAGGACCCCAGGATCATGACCTGAGCTAAAGGTAGACGTTTCACTGACTGAGCCATCCAGGCGCCCCCAATAAAGAAGATCTTTTAAGAAAAAAAAAAATCAACATCATCCTTTTTAAAAATATTTGTATTGGGGTGCCTGGGTGGTTCAGTCAGTTGAATGCCCAACTCTTGGTTTCAGCTCAGATCATGATCTCGGCGGTCGTGGGATCGAGCCCCGTGTTGGGCTCCATGCTCAGTGTGGGAGTCTGCTTGGGATTCTCTGTCTCCCTGCCCCCTGGCCCTCTCATTGCTCACGTAGGCTCATGTGCACACTCTTTCTCTCTCTCAAATAAATAAATCTTTAACAAATTTTTTGATTAAATGTTTAACTTAAATTCCAATATAGTGAACGTACAGTGATACATTGACATCATCCTTCTGGATAGCTGTGGGGGTGAACGTTCATTTTCATCCGTCCAGTTCCCTGTTCATCTTTGTTCCCGGCAATTGGCCGTTCTAAACTCCACTGAGGGTGGACACCCTGCAGCGACCGCTTGCTGCCATTCTACAGTTATTGCTTTAAGATAGGCTCACCAACGGGGCACCTCAGTGGCTCAGTGGGTTAAGCGGCTGCCTTTCGACTCGGATCATGATCCCAGGATCCTAGGATTGAGCCCCACGTTGGGCTCCCTGCTCAGCGGGAAGCCTGCTTCTCCCCTGCCGGAGGCTCCCCATGCTTGTGCTTGCTTTCTGTCTCTCTCCCTTGCTCTCTCTGTGTCAAATAAGTAAAATATTAAAAAAAAAAAAAAAAAAAAAAACTCATAAACATGGCACTTCCAAATCCGGGAATTACGAAATTGTACAGTTTTTGGTAAACGTTGCCAAACAGCGAGCGGCCGACACTCTTGTGCCTTGTAGCAGTGCCAACACCACGCCGCCGGGGAGTTCTGCGAGCTGTGTGCGCCTGGCTACTACGGAGATGCCACGGCTGGGACACCGGAGGACTGCCAGCCCTGCGCCTGCCCGCTCGCCAACCCGGAGAACATGTGGGTGCCCTCCTGGGGGGAGGGGCGTGCAGAGGATGTGGGGTGGAGAGCGGGCATCCCAGGGCCTGACCTCTGCCTCCTCTGTCCCAGGTTCTCCCGCACCTGTGAGAGCCTGGGGACTGGTGGGTATCGCTGCACGGCCTGTGAACCTGGCTACACAGGCCAGTACTGTGAGCAGTAAGTTTGCAAACAGGATGGAGGAGCGGCGGGGGTGGGGAGGCAGTCTATGGCAGACTTCTAGGGGAGAGCCCTGGATGCTGTGGCTCTGGCAGGTCCCTGCCAGGTTCACACCTCTCCCCTGCCCAAAGCCCTTCCAGGAGTCCCCATTGTCCTCGGGCCATGCCCAAGCTCCTGCCAGTTTTGACACCCAAACCTACTGTAGGTGGGCTTAACCTCTTGACTTGATGTTCAGGGCTTTCCACATGCTGTTCCCTCTACCTGGAACGTCCTTCCATTTCTAGCTAACTCCAGTTTAGCCTTCAGAGCTCGCCTTCATTCACCATTCAGCACATTTTTATTGAGCATCTACTGTATACCGTGTAGTGTGCCGAGGTGTTGGAGATAAAGTGAATGAAACAGATTCAGTCCCAGGCTTCAGGTTGCCTACCACCTGTCACGGAGGACGGGACAGCGAGTAGTCGCATAAATACATCATTACGGGCAGTGGGGCATTCTCTGTGGGTACAGTCTGCTCCAGAGGAATTAACCAACTCAGCAGTGCCCTCCTCGGGGAGCCTCTTGGTTCTCAGGCTGGGTCGGTGCCCCCTGTCTGTGTCCCTCACTCTCACTACCTAGTTCCTGTGTTGGTTTCCCCACGACTGAGTTCTGTAGAAGCAAAAGCTTCATCACGTTCACTGTCGTGTTTTCATAACCTAGCATCGTAGTTGCTTGACAAATGTGTGTTGAATGAATATTTTCCTGGAGGTTAAAGGCCTCATTAGCCCCGTTGTCCAACCTGCTGACATTGCCCTGTGCTCCCCTTTCTCAGCTCAGTGGGCCCTGTGTTGGGGCCTCTCTAAAGTCCTTCCAGAGTTGCGAGCTTCCCCACCCCCCACTGGGCACACCCCCACGGGCTTCTGGCTCTCCAAGTCCACTGTGAGGCACTGAGTCCCCTAGGACCTGGGGCCTGACAGAGCTGAGCTTTGTTCCTCCTTACAGATGTGCCCCAGGTTACGTGGGTAACCCCAACGTGCGGGGGGGCCGGTGCCTGCCACAAGGTAAGTGGGATCGGGGGGCCCAGGAGAGGGGGATGGGCAAGGCAGTGAGCCTCAGGAGTTTGAAAGCTGCTGTGTCCAGGGAGACAGAGCTGAGGGTGCGGCATGCCAGTCTCTGGGGAGACAGACATGACACAATGGCTCGAGCCGGGAGCCTCCTGCCTGAATGGCCTCTCCTGTCCTGCCTTTAGCAATTGCAGCCCCACTGGTGGTCCAGGTGCATCCAGCTCACAGCATAGTACCCCAAGGCGCCTCCCACTCCCTGCGGTGCCAGGTCACCGGGAGCTCACCCCACTACTTCTACTGGTCCCGTGAGGATGGGCGTCCCATGCCCAGCAGCACCCAGCAGCGACATCAAGGTACCCAGGACCCTGGGCCCCTCGGCCCTGTGAGCCACCCCAGTGGGAGGGAAGGCACAGGCCGGTTTGCTGGGATCCTGTCCTTACACACAAGAATGGGTGGGAGAGGCGGTGCCTCTGCCCTCATGAGCTCCCAACCACTCCCCACCAGGCTCTGAGCTCCATTTCCCCAGTGTCCAGCCCTCGGATGCCGGCATCTACATCTGCACCTGTCGTAATCTCCATCACGCCAACAGCAGCCGGGCAGAGCTGCGGGTCACCGGTGAGTCCCTGTTCCCCACCTCCCCAGGCCCTGTGTGGCTGGACTAGAGACACAGTGAGGGGGTTGTGCTTGGACGGGGGTGCTGGCCATGAGATGGAGAGATGATGGAGTAGACGCTAGTTTTAGGGACAGATCTGGCAGGATTTGGTTGTGGTCAGTGAGAGAGAAAGAAAGGCTAGGTTGATGCCCAGGGCTGTGGCCTCCAGCAGGTAGGCAAATGAGGTGCCTTGTACTGAGATGGAGTAGGCACAGCAGGAGAGTGTTTGCAGTGGGGCTCCCCCAAAGCTGAGTCTGGGATGAGCATGTACATGCCGGTAGTTTATTTGGAGGTGAGGTGAGGTAGGAAAGAGAAGGCATCCCGTAAAGGGCATGTGACCGAGCACATTCCCACCGTGGGCTGAAATTCTGGGAAACTCTAGAGTAAGCTGTGCATGTTGGCATCACCCTGCCCCCCAGGGTCAATCGATCGAGGCCTCATCTAGGAGCACCAGGTCCCCTGTGTTCTGCACTACTTCTGGGGGTTAGGAGCACAGGAGTCTCCAGTGGTCTGAGAATGACTTTGGGCATAACAGTGCAGCAGCTGGCAGAAGTCAGGCAGGCAGGAAGTGACATGGCAAGGGGACATGAGCAGGGTACCAGCAGCACCTGCCACAGACAGGTCAGAGGGCTTCACAGGGTTGGTTTTGGACTTGTTGAAGTTTGAGGGATTTGAGAAAACATCTAAGCAGGTATATCAGGAAGGTATTTTGGGATGGAAGCCTGGAATTCAGGAAAGAGGTCCTGGCAGAGAAATGCGTTCAAGAACTCTCGGCACATGGGGCGCCTGGGTGGCTCAGTGGGTTAAGCCTCTGCCTTCGGCTCAGGTCATGATCCCGGGGTCCTGGGATCGAGCCCCGCATCGGGCTCTCTGCTCAGCAGGGAGCCTGCTTCCCTTCCTCTCTCTCTACCTGCCTCTCTGCCTACTTGTGATCTCTCTCTGTCAAATAAATAAACAAACAAAAAAATCTTAAAAAAAAAACTCTAGGCACAGAGAAGGTGTTGAAAGCCGTGGAACAGAATGGAATTACGCAGTGAGAGCATGGCTTAAGGACAGGGCCTACGAAGCCCCAAGGAGCTCCAGCTCAAACATGTCGAGTTGAAGAGAGAGGACAGCGAAACGGGGTGAAGCAGTTGCAGCCAGTGAGATAGGAAGAGAGCAGGGGGACGTCGTATGTTTGGGGTCGTGGGGAGGGGGCTTCCGGGAAGGCACCGTCGGCCTCACCGGCTGCCCTGGGGAAGTCAGATGTGAGCAGAGCAGTGACCCTTGAAGGTCATGCTTTGACAAGAGCCACTTTCAGTGCAGAGGAAGGGTAGAAACCAGATGAGAGAAAGACAAAGAATGGAGGCGAATGTAGACAGCAAATATAACAGTGCTGTCAAGAGTCTTGGTTCTGAAGGAAGGCCAAGAAATAAGGCAGTAGCTGAAGAGAGAGTATGAGGTCACGGGAGTGTTTTTGAAAGGAAATTCTAGAATGATCAAGAGCGAGAGGAGGGACTGACGTAGCAAGAGAGCCCGTGGAGGAAGCCGTTTGGGGCATGGAAAGACAGGATGGGGATGGGGGATGGGAGGGAAGGGTCTCTTCCTGCAGGGCCGAGGCAGGGGGAGGGTGGGTAGGTTTGGGAAGATGAGCGAAGTCATCTGCCCGGCAGATAGCGGCCTGGTAGTTTCGATTGCCTCAGCAAGTGTGAATTGAAGCCCTTAGCCAAGGACGTGGAAGGGAGTGCAGGTGTGTGGAGAGGTTGGGAGAAGGTGCAAAATTGTTGGGGAGGAAGGAAACTCCCACCGGACAGAGGAGGCCAGTTGGAGTGAAGTGTCGAGAGCGGTTTTGTGGTCGGTGATTCTGAAGTGGAGCCAGGTGGGCTCGTGGCAAGAGGCTGTCAGAGCACAGGCCGCGGTGGCTCAGTGCCAGCAGGAAGAATGTGCACCACGGGGTTGAGCCAGGGTGAGGGAGGGAGGCACCAGGGAACACAGTGGAATGGAAGCCAGCCTGGGAGGGAATCCCCTCCCCGACAGGGTGATGGAGAGAGAGAAAGCGGCCATAGGACAAGAGCCCGGCTAGCGCCTAGCTCACGGGGGGGGGCCTCCTGTCCCTTCAGAGGCTCCCAGCAAGCCCATCACGGTGACCGTGGAGGAGCAACGCAGCCAGAGCGTGCGCCCTGGAGCCGACGTCACCTTCATCTGCACGGCCAAAAGCAAGGTGGGCAGAGCCGGGCGGGGACCTCAGGGAGGGAGGCTCTGCCTTCTGGCGTCTGCTCTGACAAGCCGTCCGTTCTCCCGGCCCCACCCACAGTCTCCAGCTTACACCCTCGTTTGGACCCGCCTGCACAACGGGAAGCTGCCAGCCAGGGCCATGGACTTCAACGGCATCCTGACCATTCGCAACGTCCAGCCGAGTGACGCGGGCACTTACGTGTGCACCGGCTCCAACATGTTCGCCATGGACCAGGGCACAGCCACACTGCATGTGCAAGGTACACGGGTCATTGCCATGACTGGCCCATCCCCCTGCAGCCTTCTCCCATGCCCACCAGGACTAGCGAGCGTGTCTTTATTCAGGGGGCAGTTTGTGAACATCTCCGGAGTGCTAGGTCCCGGCTAGATGGAAGAAGAGGGGGAGGGGACAGGCAGGAGCTCTGCCCTCCCACGCCACATGTAGTGATAGGGATGCAGTAAGTCTGGGGACAAATGAGCAAGCGGCGTAATTCCACATGGTGATGAGGGCTGGGATAGGAGTATACAGTGAGGTGGGAGGAAGGTGGCTACTCACGGGGGGTGGTCAGGCTGGGCCTCTCTGAGGAGGTGATATCTGGGCCGAGAGCTGAAGGAAAACAAGGTGTTCAGCCACTTGAAGAGCTGGCAGAGTGTTCTTGGCGCAGGAAGCAGCATGTGCAAAGGCCCTGAAGCAGGAGCATTTTGATGTGTTTGAGCATCGTCAGGGCTGGTGTAGCTGGAGCTATGGAAGGGGGTGAGGGGCACCGGGGTGGCTCATTGGTCTGCCTTCCGCTCAGGTCATGATCCCAAAGTCCTAGGAGAAAGCCCCATGTCTGGCTCCCTGCTTGACAGGGGAGTCTGCTTCTCCCCTGACCAATTGTGCGCACGCTCTCCCTCTTTCTCAAATAAATAAATAAAAATGTTTTTTATAAAGTGGGGGTTGTAGGTGAGGAACTTGAAGCTGTGAGCAAAGGTGGATCACAGCAGGGAGTTCAGATTTTATCCTAAAAGCTCCTGGGAGTTATGGCCGGGCCTAAAGTGGGGAAGTATGAAGATCCCATGGACATTTTCAAAGCTTCCTGTGGCCACTCTGTGAACAGACAGCCACAGGGCGCTAGAGCAGAGGCAGAGAGAGGAGCAGCAAGGGGGATACTCCCCCGCCTGACTGCATCCCCCCACCTCCCCCATCAGCCTCGGGTACCCCGTCTGCCCCCGTGGTCTCCATCCACCCACCACAGCTCACCGTGCAGCCCGGGCAGATGGCTGAGTTCCGCTGCAGCGCCACAGGGAACCCCGCACCCACCCTTGACTGGACAGGTGAAGCCATGTCAGGACTGCCCGCGGGGCCCACCACTCCTGGATGGGTGGGGAGGCAGGGGCAGGACTGGAGGCTGTGGGGTCTGCAAGCCAGCAGGCCTAACTCTGCCAGTCCCGGGGTTGCTGACCACCCCCTCTCCATCAGGGGGCCCTGGCGGCCAGCTCCCTCAGAAGGCACAGATCCACGGCGGCATCCTGCGCCTGCCAGCTGTCGAGCCTTCGGATCAAGCCCAGTACCTGTGTCGTGCCCGTAACAGCGCCGGGCAGCACGTGGCCAGGGCCGTACTCCACGTGCACGGTGAGGGGACAGGACTGAGGGCGGAGCTTGGGAGCACCCGGACCGTCCAGAGGGCTGTTTTCACGGGGTTCTGTGCACAGGGGGCAGCGGGCCCAGGGTCCAGGTGAGTCCAGAGAGGACTCAGGTGTACGAAGGCCGCACTGTGAGGCTGTACTGCAGGGCCGCGGGCGTGCCCAGCGCCACCATCACCTGGAGGAAGGAAGGGGGCAACCTCCCCCCACAGGTGAGGAGAGCTGTCTGAGCAGGGCCGTCAGGCTCACAGGGTTCCAGCACCTGCCACCTTCGCTTCCCGCCTTCCTGCCTCCACTTCCTTCCCCGTCTCCTCCCCTCCTGGTTTTCCTCACATCCAGAGTGACAGCCTGCTCAGACCTCCTGTCTGGTGTACCCGAGCAGGTAGCCCCTGTCGGCCTCTTGCTTTGCCACCCGCCTCTGCCCTCTGTGTCCAACTGAGCCCCGGTATTGGCTCTGTGCTTGCCTCTACCCATCCCTGCTGGCTAGCCCTCGCCAGGCTGCCTCGCCCCCTTGGGCAGCTGACCCTTCTCACTGTGCGGCAGGCCCGGTCCGAGCACACAGACATCGCCACACTGCTCATCCCGGCCATCACGGCGGCTGACGCCGGCTTCTACCTCTGCGTGGCCACCAGCCCCGCGGGCACTGCACAGGCCAGGATCCAAGTGGTTGTCCTTCCAGGTGCGGGGCCTCTGGGGACGGAAGCAGTGGGGAGGGGAAAGCTCGGGGAGGGCTCCCAAGGCCGACTCCATTCGCCTCTGGCCCCAGCCTCAGGTGCCACCTCCCCACCGGTCAGAATCGAATCCTCATCACCATCCGTGACTGAAGGCCAGACGCTGGACCTCAACTGTGTGGTGGCAGGGCTGGCCCACGCCTCCATCACGTGGTACAAGCGAGGAGGCAGTCTCCCTCCCCACAGCCAGGTATGGGGGTCCCCAAGCCTGTGGCAGGGGCCCTGGGGGTGATTCGACGCTCTCCACAGGCAACCATCAACCCTGATTTCCCTCCCTCTCCAGCTTCTTCATGGGGCAGCTTGGAGCGGAGCCAGGGAGAGCTTGATGAATGACTCACCAAGGCTCAGAGGGAGCGGTGGCTACGGTCCCCTCTCGTCCACACACCTTTCTGTCCCACCCTGTCCCAGGTGCACGGCTCCCGGTTACGGATTCCCCAGGTTTCACCAGCTGATTCTGGAGAATATGTATGCCGAGTGGAGAACGAGTCGGGCCCCAAGGAGGCCTCCATCATCGTCTCTGTCTTCCACAGCACCCACTCGGGCCCTAGCTACACCCCAGGTGAGGGGCCGAGCGGGGCCAGGCAGGGACCGAGCCCTAGGATCTCCCCACTGCTCCCAGGGAAGCAGTAGTCTCTTCAGTGACATCAGGGCAAGAGGGGGCACTCTAGGCCAGCTTTGGGGATGTGAAGGGACAGAGGGTGAGGGCAAGGTTGGTCTGGCTTCCCTGGGGCCTCACAGTGAGGTTACTGTTTCAGATTTTGTCAGGAAGCAGCAGTCAGGATTAAACTGAGTTGGGAGTCCGGCTGACCTGGGTTTAAATCCTCCCTCCACCTTCTATCAGCCTTGAACTAAGTCATGTCACGTTTTAGGGCTCAGTTCCTTCATCTGTGAAATGGGAACAGTAGCACTTCCCTGTGGCGTGAGCAGATGATAAAGGCCGTCTAGAGGAGAGTTGTAGCGTTTTTGTCCGTGTCTATTGGCCCAGCCTGGGCACTGAAGGGCTTTGGTTGCCCACAGGCCGTGGCAGCTCATCAAAGATCAGGGAGTCACAGGTGGGCAAATGGGCCTCGAATTCGAAGTTGTTGGTGGATGAGGGAAGCAGGGGCCTGACTGTGCTGAGGTAGAAAAGCATGGTCCTAGTCTTAGAAAGGTCTCCCATCTGCCTTCCCGCGCTAGGGCCCGGTCCTGTCCCAGGGCGCTCTGCCCCAGGGCTGTGGGACTGGGGCTCAGGAGCCCAGGTCCCTTACTAGTTCCTCTGTACCAGTTCCTGGAGGAGGCCCTCTGGGCGGCTCCCAGCCGATCCGCATCGAGTCCTCCTCTTCTCATGTGGCCGAAGGGCAGACCCTGGACCTGAACTGCGTGGTGCCCGGGCAGGCCCACGCCCAGGTCACATGGCACAGGCGCGGGGGCAGCCTCCCCGCTCGGCATCAGGTACAGCAGCTCCCAGGACCAGCCCGCCGGAGGGGTGGATAGGATGCCTCCGGCCGCCTTCCAACCCTCCCTGTTTGCACTCAGACCCATGGCTCGCTGCTGCGGCTGCACCAGGTGTCCCCAGCTGACTCAGGCGAATACGTGTGCCGCGTGGTCCTTGGCTCCGGGCCCCTGGAGACCTCTGTCCTGGTCAACATTAAGGCCTCCGGCTCCCCTGCGGGCTCCATCCCTGGTGAGGAACTGCCAAGGGCAGGGCACGCAGGAGGGGCTGAGGTCCTAGTGACCCCACCTGCCATTGGGAGGGTGGGAACAGGAGGCCCACTCTGGAGCTGGCGACTCCACTTCTCCGGGTGACCCGCTATCTCCCAGTCACTTTTCCCTGACCACGCAACTGCCTCCTCTTCCTCTCCCAAACTACCCCCTTCTCCCCCACTTCCATGCTCCCTTCTATAAGGCTTGGCCACTGCCCTGGCCCTCTTCTCCGGGCACCTCGGCTGAGGACATCAAGTCCAGGCCACCAAACCCCCAAGCACATGAGAGCCTGGCCGGACTGGCCCTGAGGTAGACCCTTCTGGTGCTCCCTCCTGGGGAGCATCTGCTACCTTTGCTTCTTTCCCCACAGCCCCAGCACCTGTCCCACCTGTCCGGATCGAGTCCACATCCCCAACGGTGGCTGAGGGGCAGACCCTGGATCTGAGCTGTGTGGTGGCAGGGCAGTCCCATGCCCAGGTCACATGGTACAAGCGTGGGGGCAGCCTCCCCGCCAGGCACCAGGTGCGCGGTGGCAGGAGGGCGGGAGGGGCTGGCCAGGCCAAGCTCTGGGCAGTGAGTTGAGGGAGTCCTGGCCCCTAAGCTGAGTGGCTGGCAATTCCCAGCTCAGAGGAGCCTGGTAGAGGGGCATCTGCTAGGCTCTCACACCCCTGCCCCTGGTTGCCCAGGTCCGCGGCTCCCGCCTGTACATCTTCCAGGCCTCGCCGGCTGATGCCGGCGAATACGTTTGCCGAGCCAGCAATGGGATGGAGGGCTCCATCACAGTCACAGTAACCAGGAACCACGGGGCCAACTTCGCCTACCGTGAGTGGGGCCACCAGGTTGTGCTGGGACAGAAGACAGGTTGCGTGGGGTTAATTGTAGAGAACCGGATTGACTGGTGACCATCTTCTCCCCCAGCTCCAGGCAGCTCCCAGCCCATCCGCATCGAGTCCTCCTCCTCCCACGTGGCTGAAGGGCAGACCCTGGACTTGAATTGCGTGGTGCCCGGGCAGGCCCACGCCCAGGTCACGTGGCATAAGCGCGGGGGCAGTCTCCCCACCCGACATCAGGTATAGGCCTAGAATACGGATAGGCCAAGAAGGGGACTGGAGGGAGGCACTAGGTGGTGCAGGTCAAGGATGGGGGCTAGACAGAGGCTGGCTCCTCGGAGTCAGGGAGAGCCTTGGACGTCACTGCACAGGTGTCTGGTACAATGGTTAGAACCCAGACTCAAGGACGGGCCAGCGAAGGTGTGAATGCTGCTTCCACCTTGAGCGAGTTACTTAACCTCTGTGACTTCTGTGTCCTTGAGCGAGTTACTTAACCTCTCCGTGCCATAGCTTCAGTGTCTAAAGTGCTGTCTTACAGAATTGTAAGGGTGCCGGGTTTGCAGAGCGAAGGCACTTAATATATGTGCAAAGTGCTCAGAGCTCTGGCCAGTAGAAATCGCTGAGCTATTGTTCATGTGATGCCATTGATATTACTGTGTTCTGAACAGCTTAGGATGCTATCCATTGTGAGATGCGTACAAGTTTTTATACTCCTAAGGAAAGAAAGTTGCAGCTTATGATTGTAAAATTATTTACTGTAAGATGCATCTTGATTTCAGAGACATTAAAAAGCATGTCTTAGAATTGATGGAAGGTGGAATTAGTGCTTGCCCTTTTCACCATCGCTCCTCCTGGCCACCTCCTACTCTTGGGACAAGTCTCCCCCTAAGCAGATGCAGCTGATGGCCAGGCCCTAGGGATCAGAGAGTGAGGCAAGCGTGCAGGTTATGGGTGCAGGGTCCCGTGAGGGCCCCCTCTGAGCTCACCTCCATTCCGGCCAGACCCACGGCTCACTGCTGAGACTACACCAGGTGTCCCCAGTTGACTCGGGCGAGTATGTGTGCCGCGTGGTGGGTGGCTCGGTGCCCCTGGAGGCCTCTGTCCTGGTGACCATTGAGCCTGCAGGTTCTGTACCCGGTAAGCAGTACTGGGGTAGGGTGGGGCTAGGGGCCTAGCCGTGGGAGACACTGGCAGGATCCCACGAGACCAGTACAGCCCCCCCCCCCCCCACACACACACACTTCTAGCCAGGGATTGAACCTGTGCCTTCTTTCCCCAGCGCTGGGGGTCACCCCTCCTGTCCGGATCGAGTCGTCATCCTCCCACGTGGCCGAAGGGCAGACCCTGGATCTGAACTGCCTGGTCGCTGGGCAGGCCAATGCCCAGGTCACATGGCACAAACGCGGTGGCAGCCTCCCCACGCGGCACCAGGTAGGAGGCAGGGGAACTAAGTGGGAGCCTGAAGGACCCTGGTGACTACAGAGAAGAGTGCACAGGCTTTGAATTCAGGCATATCTGAGCTCAGACACTGTCCTGCCAGTTTGCCTGCTATGTGACTTTAGGGCAAGTCATTTGACCTCCCTGATCCTCAGTGTCCTCCTCTGGCAAGTGGGCTCATACTGCCTACCTCCCCTGCCCCACAGAACATCAACAGATTTTGGTCACCCACTTCTTTTCATTGGACCCCGTCCCGACACGGGGGCAGCGGAATTGACTGGTCATGAGTGGTGGTCTTCCCAGTTGAGTTGACTGGACTGGGCTGGGCGCAGGGCCAGGAAAGGGAGCAGGAGCCTGGCTGGGAGCCCTGGGGCCTGACTCTGAGCCTGACTTCCTCCTGCCCTGCCCAGGTGCATGGCTCAAGGCTGCGCCTGCCCCAGGTGACCCCAGCTGACTCTGGGGAGTACGTGTGCCGCGTGGTGAGTAGCTCGGGCACCCAAGAAGCCTCCATCCTTGTCACCATCCAGCAGCGCCTTAGCCCCTCCCACCGTGAGTATCTCAGGTCATAACAAATGCTGGGGTACTGCTGGGACCACTCCAACCTCAGCAGCTCCCACACCCTGCTCCTGTCTCGCCCTCCCAGCCCAGGGTGTGGTGTACCCCGTCCGCATCGAGTCGTCCTCGGCCTCCCTGGCCAATGGACACGTCCTGGACCTCAACTGCCTGGTGGCCAGCCAAGCCCCCCACACCATCACCTGGTATAAGCGGGGAGGCAGCCTGCCCAGCCGGCACCAGGTATGGAGGCATTGGGGGCGGGGGGCGGGAGCAAAAATTAGGCACACCGGCCCTCACGGGATCCCAAAGGGGCTGTGAGCATCTTTTCTGTGGTCAGTCAATTAGCAAACATTGAACATCCTTAACTTGGTGGGCCCTGGACCAATACTAAGGATACGTAGGTCCTACTGACCCCGGCTGGAACCCATATCTTAAGAGAACATTCTATGATTTACTCACTTACTGAATGTCCCTGAGAATCTGCTCCCGGCCAAGTCTGCGCCTGGCACTAAGGATTCCAGGTGGAAAGAGGTGGTGCCTGGCCTCAGGGAGCTCACAGGCTAGGGGACAAGGCAGACACAGCCCGTGACAACAGTGTAACAGAAACCACAACAGGGCACCATGGAGTCACCAGGGATGGTCACAGCAGGCTCTTGGCTCGGATGACAGGCGAGAATAGTACAAAGGATAGAGGCACTGTCCACCCCAGCCTGGAGCCTCAGGAAGGCCCCTGAGGGCATTCTGAAGGACGTTTGGGTGGCAGCCAGCCCCAGCGAGGTGGCAAGGCTCCTAGAGTCTGGGGCGGCAGCACTTGAGTCGTGGAGATGCTGCCCCCCACCCACTGACTTATTCATGCTGCCCCGCAGATCGTGGGCTCCCGCCTCCGGATCCCCCAGGTGACACCGGCCGACTCGGGCGAGTATGTGTGTCATGTCAGCAATGGCGGCGGCTCCCAGGAGACCTCACTCATCGTAACCATCGAGGGCAGTGGATCCTCCCATGGTGAGCGGGCACAGGGCAGGGGCTGCAGGCAAGTGGGCTCGGGGAGGCAGATAGGGCCCTGGTGCCATCACTGTTGACTAACTCTGACTGTATGGCCTGTCCTGTCTGTCTCCAGTGCCCAGTGTCTCCCCACCCATCAGGATCGAGTCCTCGTCCCCCACCGTGGTCGAAGGGCAGACTTTGGATCTGAACTGTGTGGTCGCTGGGCAGCCCCAGGCCACCATCACGTGGTACAAGCGTGGGGGCAGCCTTCCTGCCCAGCACCAGGTACAGAGTGGAGTCGGGCCAGCAAGGGCAGAACCCCTGTCACTGGGACAGGCATTGCAAGGATAAACCCTGTGGGCAAAGAACTGGAAGTGAAGCCCTTGCTGGCAGTCCTGGCGCAGTCCTCTCTCCTGCCCTGGGTAAACAGAGGGTGGCCTCAGCAGGTCTGATGAGGAGGCCCAGGAGGAGGCCTGAGCCAGCTGGTGACTTCTTGGTCCCTCAACCCCTCTCCCTCTCCTTCCCCATGTGCCCCAGGCCCATGGCTCCCGCCTGCGGCTGAACCACATGTCTGTGGCTGACTCGGGCGAGTACGTGTGCCGGGCCAACAACAACATCGATGCCCAGGAGGCCTCCATCATGGTCTCAGTCTCCCCCGGCGCCGGCAGCCCCTCCGGTGAGTCTGACAAAGGGCGAAAAGGGACCAGGAGACACAGGGAACAGTACTCCCTGGGGGGTCAGCAGTCAGAGCTCTCACATGAGGGTGGCGGTCTGGGTCAAAGGCTTTGCAGCAAGATGCCTGGGTTCGAATCCTGCCTGCGCCACTAAGAGACTTGGGACTTCCTCTCCTCCCTCGGCTTCGTTTCCTCATCAGCAGCATGAGGATGTCGGTCGCTCCAGCCCCATGTTGCTGTTCACTATGGTGACCACCGGCCACACGTGGCAATGGCAGTCAAAGTTTAACATTCGCATCATCATGTTGGAGTGCTTCGTAGCTACACACAGCTAGCAGCTGCTATACTGGGCAGTACAGATGAAAGAGTATTTCCGCGATCACAGAAAGTTCATGAATCCTATGAGGATTTTATTTTAAGGACTTTATTTACCTGAGAGAGAGAGCAGGAGCAGAGAGGGGAGGGCAGAGGGAGAAGCCAACTCCCCACTCAGCAGGGAGCCCAATGCAGGGCTCCACCCGAGGACCCCAGGATCCTGACCTGAGCCACAGGCACACGCTTAATCGTCTGAGCCACTAGGTGCCCAGTGAATTCTAGGGGGATGAAATGAGTTCACACACACGGTGCTTCCAGCAGTACCTGCCCCACTCCGCATGCTTAGCAGCCGTTAACTACCATTTTATCTTCGGCCATGGGTTTCCACGGCTGAGGCTCCCACCAACCCAGTCATTCCCAAATCTGCTTCTGCGCCTGCAGCCCCTGGCAGTGCTGTGCCCATCAGAGTTGAGTCCTCCTCCTCCCACGTGGCTGAAGGGCAGACCGTGGACCTGAACTGCGTGGTCCCTGGACAGGCCCACGCCCAGGTCACGTGGCAGAAGCGCGGGGGCAGCCTCCCCACTCACCACCAGGTATGGGAGTCGGGGGGCTGGGCGTGGTGGGAGGGCTGCTGAATGTGGGGCTCCTGGCTAGAGGCCCTCCCCTGAGATCCACTCAGGAAGTCCCTGGGGGCACAGTGCTTTACCCAGGTCAGAAGCCAGACCTTGGCCCCAGCCTTCCGGCATTCTGACAGCTCTCTCCCTCTGTTCCCGTTTCCCCGTCCTGCCCGTGCTCAGGCCCACGGCTCCCGGTTGAGGCTGTACCAGGTGTCCCCGGCTGACTCGGGCGAGTATGTGTGCCACGTGGTGAGCGACTCGGGCCCCCTGGAGGCCTCAGTCCTGGTCAACATCGAGGCCTCCGGCTCCAGCGCTCTTCCTGTCCCTGGTGAGGTTGGAGAAGGGAGGCCGGCCGGCGGGGAGGGTTGGAGGGAACCAGCAGGCAGAGGTCAGGAACCAAGTCAGGTGGGATGTCCAGGGCCCAGAAACTAGACTCGGGAGTCTGGCCTGTGCGGGCAGGAGTCCCAGCGTCTCTGTCCACGCTCTGAGATGTTGCAAAAGGGACTCCGTGCTTCACCTTCCTCATCCGCAAAGTGGGGATCGCAAACTCTTGCAACAATACCTGCGTTCCCTAAAGGCTGGGACTGCACCTCCACGAGTACGGGAGGGGGCTCTCGAGGAGGTCCCTCATAAAAACCTTTTGTATTCGCGGTGGTGTATTAGAGAAAAACAGCCGCATATGAAACCCACCATGATTTCAGGGAAATCACTGCCCATGAAGCCGCTGAGTGTTGACGGGTTTTGTTAAGTAAATCAATTGACCGGAAAATGGGAAATAATTACTACATGGCTGTAGCGGACGTGATCGTAGTATGGGAATTGGGAATTGCTGAGAAATAAACGTGATCTAGCACTTACAGGGTGCTGGGCCCTGTTCCGTTTACATGTTTCACCCATTTTCTCCTCACAACAATTGAGGTCGCTGTGACTATTCTCCCATTTTACAGATGGGAAACTGAAGCACGGAGAGGTGAAGTCGCTCTCCGAAGGTCCTACAGCTCCTGAATGGCAGAGCTGGGTCTTGAACCCAGATAGTCTGGCCCTGGAGTCTGGGTTCTTAGGCACACATTGCTCAAGTTTGAGGAAAAAATGAGTGATTTGTTTGGAGGTGCCTGCCCCTGGGCCCCAGCCACTGATGATGTTGGAAGCACAAGAGATAGTGGGGCCATGGTCTGGGGTGTGCCATTTCCCCCAGGCCAGCCCAGCTGCCCTGGGCTTCAGAGGAATGGGCAGCGTGGGGGGCATCAAGGCCATCTCTCCGAATGTGGTCTGGCCCCTGGTCTGAAAATCTGGGCACCCAGGGGTCAGGACTGAGGGCAGAGGGGTGGAAGCTCCAGCTCACTGAGCTCTTCCTGTGCCTCAGCCCCAGGCGGAGCCCCGCCCATCCGCATTGAGACCTCCTCTTCCCACGTGGCGGAAGGGCAGACCCTGGATCTGAACTGTGTGGTCCCTGGACAGGCCCACGCCCAGGTCACGTGGCACAGGCGCGGGGGCAGCCTTCCTGCCCGGCACCAGGTATGGGGTCTGGAGAAAGCAAGATGTGGGCACGCCTCACCCTACCCCACACCTGCCCAACAGTCCTGCCTCATTCTAGCCAGGAGGGAAAGTGGCTCCAACATCCGGGGCTTTAGGGAAAATTGCAGTGGAGGCCAGTGGGAGTCAGGAGGTCAAGAACAGGCTGGGCACAGCAGAGCCACCTCCGGCCTCCCAGCACCTGAGTGCAATTTAAAAAAGGCACCTGTTACTCAGAACGTTAGACTTTTTCTTGCCACAAAAAAAGTCATCAGCGTACACCACACTAAGGCCTCAGGGGGTCGCCCTGCACAGGATGTGGCCTTCGCAACTATATGTGACGGTCCTGGGGTGTACGTAGCAGAGGACTTGGGCATCTGAAGGCCATGGCTGCCAGCACCCCAGCTCACTCTCCCTGCCCTTGCCCTGATGCTGGTCAGGTCCACGGACCCCTGCTGAGGCTGAATCAGGTGTCCCCAGCTGACTCTGGAGAGTACTCGTGCCAAGTGACCAGCAGCTCAGGCACCCTGGAGGCTTCTGTCCGAGTCACAATTGAGGCCTCCAGCCCGGGCCCCATTCCTGGTGAGTGACAGGAGCAGTGCGTGATGCTGGGACACAGGTTTACAGAATCCCTTCCTGGCCTTGCTCTCCCCTGCTTCTCCAGTAGGGCTCTGGCTCTCTGCTCCGTGAAGGTCCTCCAGCTCCTCCCACCAATCACGGGGGACCAGCCCTGGGTCTGGGTAGCATGAGCCCCAGGCATCCTGTCACTGCCACTGCCCTCAGTCCCTGCCTTCGTCCCCGGGAGCCTCACCCTTCTCACCCACCCACTGTGTCCACAGCTCCAGGACTAGCCCAGCCCATCTACATCGAGGCCTCCTCCTCCCACGTGGCTGAAGGACAGACTCTGGACTTGAACTGTGTGGTGCCCGGGCAGGACCACGTGCAGGTCACGTGGTACAAGCGTGGGGACAGCCTCCCTGCCCAGCACCAGGTACAGGGGCCTGATGGGGAGCATTCCAGAGCAGGCTGGGTTCGACCTGCATTTGCTTTCTGTACCCCAAACCTCGTGTGAGCCCTGGCCTCCTCTGGGACCCCAGGGGACACCATAGTTTGGGGAGCAGAGCTGCTCAGTGGGGTAGTAAGAGACCTGGGTGTTCTGGCCATGCCACTGAGTTGTCCCCAAGATCATTTCCTCTTCTGTCAAGTGAGCTGCTTGGACATGTAGGAGTCGGTAAAGGAAGCTCCCTCCTCCCTCCCAACTGAGGCCCTGGGCTCCTGGGACTCCAGGGAGAGCTTGGCCCCTGCCATAGCGGGCTTGGGGACTCGCCTGGCCCCAGGCACTTTGGCGTGATGGCTGTTCCCTCCTCGCTCCCAGACCCACGGCTCCCGGCTGCGGCTGCACCACGTCTCTCCTGCTGACTCTGGGGAGTATGTATGCCGCGTTGTTGGTGGCTCCGGCCCTGAGCAGGAGGCTTCCTTCACAGTCACCGTCCCTCCCAGCGCAGGGTCCTCCTACCGTGAGTGTGGCAGATGCCGCAGGCCGGGGCCCAAGGGGAGACTGTGGAGCTGAGGCAGGGGTGCCCAGCCAAGCCGGCCCACCCGTGCCCAGCCTCCTGCCTGCCTCACCCCGCAGGCCTCAAGAGCCCTGTCATCTCTGTCGACCCGCCCAGCAGCACTGTGCAGCAGGGACAAGATGCCAGCTTCAAGTGCCTCATCCACGACGGGGCAGCTCCCGTCAGCCTGGAGTGGAGAACCCGGAACCAAGAACTGGAGGGTGAGCTGGTGGGGTGGGGGAGGCGAGCAGGATCCTAGAGGCCACTGGGAAGGTGGGATCGCTGCTGTGGGTGGGGCCAAGGCTGAGGAGGCCCCTCCCCTCTGGGGCCTCACTGTCTCCTAGGTGCATGGGGAGAGGGCTGAACCCGGGAGTCTCCAGGGACTCCCATCTGCCACCTGGGACCCTGTGAGTTAGGCTGGAGGGGTTGGGGATGCGGGGCCAAGTTACACCTACTGTCATCACAGAGGCACAAGGACAGCCTCACTGACCATACCCTGCCCCATGCCAACTCCACAGACAATGTCCACATCAGCCCCAACGGCTCCATCATCACCATTGTGGGCGCCCGGCCCAGCAACCATGGTGCTTACCGCTGCGTGGCCTCCAATGTCTACGGCATGGCCCAGAGCGTCGTGAACCTCAGCGTGCACGGTGAGCAGCTTCAGCCTGGTCTCTGCCTCCTGCTTCCAGCCCTGATTCTGAGCTCACGACCTCCAAGTTTCAATTCTGCCTCTAGCCAACACCTCCCTCTTGGCCATTCTCCCTCTCGGCCTCGGTTTCCACGTTGATGCAGAAGAGTCCCCACCGGGCAGTTACTGAAACAAGGGTTGTGACGGGTAGAGCCCTGCCTGTGTGTTAGCAATGTCGTTCCTCTGGGTAGGGCCCCCTACTGTGTCTGTGCTCCCCGAGGGCCCCGTGCGGGTGAAAGCAGGCAAGTCCGTCACCCTGGAATGTGTCAGCGCTGGGGAGCCCCGTTCTTCGGCTCGCTGGACCCGGATTGGTGCCCCCACCATCGTGGAGCAGCGGCTGTATGGGGTCGTGGACAGCCACACAGTGTTGCAGGTGAGGCAAGTGTTCCCCTGGGAAGGAAGAAGGAATGGCTGGAAGGATGGTTGGACGGGTGGGTGCTTGGATGGGTAGATGGGCGAGTGGGTGGTTAGGATGGATGGATGTGTGGTAAGTGAATGGGGGGGGATGGGGGCTGGGCAGGTGGGTTGATGGACAAGTGGTTGGGCAGACTAATGGGCTGGATGTCTTGAGTAGGAGCCCTCAAGCAGCCAAACAGGAGACCTGGCAGCGGAGGGAAGCGGGAAAGGCAAGCCAGACCTGGGGGCTAATGCCCAGGTGCCTATGTGTGCCCACTTACCCGGCATCCTTGCTTTCTTCCAGATCTCATCGGCTAAACCATCAGATGCGGGCACCTACGTATGCCTGGCTCAGAATGCACTGGGCACAGCACAGAAGCAGGTGGAGGTGATCGTGGACACAGGCGCCGTGGCCCCAGGGGCCCCCCAGGTCCAAGTTGAAGAAGCCGAGCTGACCATAGAGGCTGGACACACAGCCACCCTGCGCTGCTCAGCCACAGGTGTGGACGGGGGCTGGCACCTGGGGCAGGCAGAGCAGTGTGGCCCTAGGGCCTGAATGGTAGACGTGAGATCTGAAGATGCTAGTGTACCCAGGGAGGGGACTTCGCTGCTGGCACCACCCAGTGATGGCTGAGGTGCCCACTCAAGGAACCCTATGAAGGGATGAGACCACCCGGTTGCTGCCTCACCAGTCTCGTGCCCAGCTCATCCCCAGGGTAGCCCAGTGACCTCTGTATCTTTCTCTCCACTCTGCAGGCAGCCCTACACCCACCATCCACTGGTCCAAGCTGCGCTCCCCGCTGCCCTGGCAGCACCGACTGGAAGGTGACACACTCATCATCCCCCGCGTAGCCCAGCAGGACTCAGGCCAGTACATCTGCAATGCTACCAGCCCCACCGGCCACGCCGAGGCCACCATCGCCCTGCACGTGGAGAGTAAGGCACTCGCCCACCCTCCTTGGGATACCCTCTCTGCCTTGCATGGAGGTCTGAGCCCCCAGGCTGGACTACATCCTGGGAAGAACCCCAGGAGTGCCATGCAGAGGGCCCCGTGCCCCGCAGCCCCCCAGAGCCTGCCCTTGTCTGAGACCCACCTTCCCCCCTGGCATCCTTGCTTCCCTCATCCCCAGCCCTCTGCTACAGACCATTCAGCTTCCTGATCCTTTGGCAGGACACCTGTGTCTTACACCTGTGTCTTACACCCTGACCACTGCTCTTCCCTGCCCTGACCTCTGTGTCCCCGCCCTGCCCCCAGGCCCACCATACGCCACCACGGTCCCGGAGTACGCTTCGGTGCGGGCAGGGGAGACACTGCAGCTCCAGTGCCTGGCTCATGGGACACCCCCGCTCAGCTTCCAGTGGAGTCGCGTGGGTGGCAGCCTCCCCGGAAGGGTGACCGCCAGGAACGAGATGCTGCGCTTTGAGCCCGCGGCCCCCGAGGACTCAGGTCGCTACCATTGCCGGGTCACCAACAAGGTGGGCTCGGCAGAGGCTTTCGCCCAGGTGCTTGTTCAAGGTGAGCAGCCCTGGCTCAGGCAGGGCAGAAGGGCTTCTAGGAGAAGAACATTCCTTGCGTGCTAAGATGGGGGTTTTCTGGATCCTGGGAAGGGGAGGCATCAGGGACATTTCTCTCTCTCTCCCTCTCTTTCTCTCACACACACGCATACACACAGAACCTCATACATGTCCCCACAGGCTCCTCTGGCTCTGTCCCGGCCACTGCCATCCCAGCAGGATCCACGCCCATCGTTCAAGTCACACCTCAGCTGGAGACCAAGAGCATAGGTGCCAGCGTTGAGTTCCACTGTGCCGTGCCCGCTGACCGGGGCACCCAGCTCCGTTGGATCAAGGAAGGGGGTCAGCTGCCTCCTGGCCACAGTGTGCACGATGGGGTGCTCCGGTGAGCCTGGGGGTAGACCAGACTGAGCTTGAGCCCCTCAGCCCAAGGTGCATGGGTGCTGTTAGGATATTCATCCCGTGGGGCTCAGATGAAACTGTGTCCTTGGGCAAGTCACTTCCACTCTCTGAGCCCAAATGTTCTCATGCATACAACGGCTTATATGAGACCACATGAGACTATCTAAGGCACGTGAAAGGCCTTCGGTAAATACTGGCTCTTGTTTATATCCTGATCAGTAGTGTAGGGGAGAGGGGACAGGCTCCGAGGCTGGATACATACACATGACCCAGGTCTCAGCTCTGCTGCTCTGTACCGGTGTGAGATCTTGAGATCTGACCATGGTCTTGGCTTAGGATGGGTGTGGTGACGTGTGTCTGTGTTCCTGGCCTACCCTACTCCTTACCTACCTCATGAAGTTCATGGGAGACCAGAAGCTCACAGCCAGTACTAACCTCTGATGGCTCTGAACTTCTGTGCCATTGCAAAGCATTCTTGTCAGCTGTTTATATTTGCTGATGTCTTATTATTTTTTCTTTACAGAATCCAGAACTTGGACCAGAGTTGCCAAGGGACATATGTTTGCCAGGCCCATGGACCGTGGGGACAGGCCCAGGCCAGTGCCCAGCTGATTGTCCAAGGTAGGTTGGTGCCTTCGGGGTCCTCCTAAGGGCAGGAGACAGAGATGAGGGCCCAGGGACTGTGTTCCCCAGGAAGCCCCTTAAATGTCTATGAATAAAGAGAAGTACTCGATGCTATCTTGAGTCCAGCACAGTACAGGAGACCTGACAGACACTGCAGGGGAGGGAGGAAAAAAGAAGATGGGGGCAGCGAGTAGGGGCTCAGACCAACCAATGCAGAAGGACAGCAGACACTCAAGTGAGGGAACCTGCAGACAAGTGCGAGTGTTCAGGAGCGAATGCACAAGAAAGCACATGGACACTGGGGGCTCCGGGCTCATGTCCTTGGGCTAGGTGCGTGGCAGACTGGCCTCACTCTGCCTCCCCTTCCCTCCTCCCCAGCCCTGCCCTCGGTGCTCATCAACATCCGGACCTCCGTGCAGACCGTGGTGGTTGGCCACGCCGTGGAGTTCGAGTGCCTGGCCCTGGGTGACCCCAAGCCTCAGGTGACGTGGAGCAAAGTCGGGGGGCACCTGCGGCCCGGCATCGTGCAGAGCGGAGGCATTGTGAGGATCGCCCACGTGGAGCTGGCCGACGCAGGACAGTATCGCTGCACCGCCACCAACGCTGCCGGCACCACCCAGTCCCACGTGCTGCTGCTCGTGCAAGGTGAAGGCCAGCAGGGACCTCCGCGGGGACAGGGGGCATCACCAGGAAAGCGGACACGTAGCCGTCACCCTCTAGGGCACCTGCTCTGATGACGGAGCCCCACAGCCCAGTCTGATGGCAGAGATGACCTAAACACAAAACAGACACACGAGAGTGCGAAAGAACAGAGAATGCAGGGCCGACACGCCTCTGTGTCTTCAAAGGCAGCTCCTTTTCACCCCAACCCCCATGACCTGCCCCCAGACTGACAGCCGTGGGGGGCGGCACAGCGTTCCCCCAGGGTGTGTTGAAGCGTCTCAGGCTGCGGAGTCCAATGGACCCGTCCCTGAGCCCCGACTGCCCCATCCATGTGTGCAACCAGCAGGGAGCCTCATCTGTGACCTGGGGACGCAGTGTCTCCCTTCAGAGCCAGTGTGAGGATGGAATGAGTCAGGACACGGCCTGGGCTCTCAAATGGTGGCTGTCATCATGTTGATGGCTGGTGTCTCCTTCCCACTCCTAGCCTTGCCCCAGATCTCAACACCCCCAGAGGTCCGTGTGCCTGCTGGTTCTGCAGCCACCTTCCCCTGCATGGCCTCTGGCTACCCCACCCCTGACATCACCTGGAGCAAGGTACGTGCCTGGCAGGGGCACAGTGGGCATACCTGAGGGGCAGGGGCTTTGTCTTCACCATCTCGGTGCCCCCAGGACCTGACCCAGGCTCGGCACAGAGCTCATGCTCAGTGTTCAAGGGTCGGTCTGCGGCACGATGGGAGGCAGGCCATGCGGAGGGGTGGGCCAAGGCCCGGCTCTGGACTGTGGGTGTGTTTACAGCTGGATGGGAACCTGCCGCCTGACAGCCGCCTGGAAAACAACATGCTGGTGCTGCCCTCCGTCCGACCTCAGGACGCAGGCACCTACGTCTGCACGGCCACTAACCGCCAGGGCAAGGTTAAAGCCTTTGCCCACCTGCAGGTGCCAGGTAAGACAACACCTTCCCGACTCCAGACTCAGCAGTCGCCCTGCCCACTGCCTGGGGGGGTGTGGTTCTAACCTGGTTCTCTGCCCACAGAGCGGGTGGTGCCCTACTTCACTCAGACCCCCCACTCCTTCCTGCCGCTGCCCACCATCAAAGATGCCTACAGGAAATTCGAGATCAAGATCACCTTCCGGCCCGACTCAGCTGATGGTAAGCCAGAGAGAGGCTGCCGTGGGGTAGGGATCTCCTAGAGTAACCCCCGCCGCTATCTGAGCCATCGTGACCCCCGGGTCTTACCCAGCTCCCTTAGCTCCCTCTGTCCTGCAAGCCCCAGGTCTGCCTTCTGGGCCCTCCCTTGTGCCTCCTCCTGTCTCTCTGCCCCTCTCTGCAGTACCTCCGACCTCTGCCGGGCACAACCCCACGCAGCCTCCTGCCCCAGCTTCCTGTTCCTTCTGTTCTCCTTCCGTCCTTTGTCTGCATCTCTCAGCCTTCCCTTCCCTCTTTCTCTCTCTCTCTCTCTCTCCCTCTCCATCTCCTACGGCTCTCTGACTTTCACTGTCCAGGCCTCCTGCTCTACTCTGGTGAGTCTCTGCCTCCCTGCCTTCCTTCAGGTAGGCCCTCTGGTGTGAGTGAAGCAAATTCCCTGTCTTTAGGCGCTCTGAGCCAGTCCGATCCAGAGACCGTGAGAAGGCCCTGGCTGTGCAGGGCGTGTGGAGGGAGGGACAGGAGCTGGAGAGTGACCGCTCCCCGGCTGCGGTCACTCACATTTGGGGCTGGGCGGCCAGGGAGCCTGTGGCTGGTGGGAGGCCCCAACACAGCTGTGCCCTCCCCCCACCCAAGGGATGCTGCTGTACAATGGCCAGAAGCAGATCCCAGGGAGCCCCACCAACCTGGCCAACAGGCAGCCTGACTTCATCTCCTTCGGCCTCATCGGGGGAAGGCCCGAGTTTCGGTGAGACCTTCGCCCTCCCCATTTACGAGGGAAGGGGGCTGGGGACCGGACTGCGGGGTTTCAGTCAGGCACACACCCCCGGACTGAGCCGAATGAAGGAGGATGGAGGAGGCGCGGCCGTTACCCTCGGTGACCGCCCGATCTGCCGGAGCGGGCGCTGTGTGTCGGCCCGCCGTGGGAGGAAGCCGCCTAGACTCGCACAAAACTCCGGCCGAGATGCTCAGTGGTGCCGAGCGCGTCTTTGCTGAGTGGGAGCCCTGCAGACCAGGACTTGTCCGTTCATTCGCTCAAAAACTATTTGCTGGACACCTGTCTGTTCTGTGCCAGGCACTGATACAGACAGATCGAGTTCTGCCCTTGGGGCAATAGATGACTTTGGCTGGGGAAGAGTAGCCATAAAGAGGGAAAGCAGCAAGGTGATCCCCAGGGCCACAGAGCCAAGGGCAGTTAGCGCCCCGCGGCTGCTCTGGATAAGCCCTAGGGATGGGGGGTGTGTCGGGGAGGAAAGGATCTGAGGAAGCGGCAGGGTTGGGGTGAGCTGGGGGTGGGTGATGGGGGAGGACAAGGCAGGGACAGGAACTAGATCAGAACTGCAGGAAACAGTGACATCACCTCTCCCCAGGCTGGGCCCCCTGCCCGGCCCTTCTGACCAGCCCCGTACGCTCTCTTCCACCCCGGCCCCACCCTGGGGAGCAGGTTTGACGCAGGCTCGGGCATGGCCACCATCCGCCACCCCACGCCGCTGGCGCTGGGTCAGTTCCACACCGTGACCCTGCTGCGCAGCCTAACCCAGGGCTCCTTGATCGTGGGCAGCCTGGCCCCGGTCAACGGGACCTCTCAGGTGAGGTCCCACTGCCCCCCCCCCCCCGCCACTTCTAGCCCCCTCCCCTCCTCTGCCCAACCTGTCTGCCATCCGGGCTTTTCCACTCCCCAGGGCAAGTTCCAGGGTCTGGACCTAAACGAGGAGCTCTACCTGGGTGGCTACCCCGACTACGATGCCATCCCCAAGGCGGGGCTAAGCAGCGGCTTCGTAGGTGAGCCCCCGCCCGGCCTCCATGCCTGGCCGAGCCTCAGCAGGCCAGCTGGCAGAGCCTATGGGGAGTCTGGGAGCACCGCGGGGTGTGGGCTGTGGGCTGGGCAGGCCTCCTGGCACCCTCCGCTGTCCTCATCGTGGCCCCCCACCACCCAGGCTGTGTCCGGGAGCTGCGCATCCAGGGCGAGGAGATCGTGTTCCACGACCTCAACCTTACAGCGCACGGCATCTCCCACTGCCCCACCTGTCGGGACCGGCCGTGCCAGGTAACCCTACAACACCATGCGCCCCTCACTACCCCCAGCTGCTGCCCCTCCACCCGGATGACCGCCCTGGGAAGTAGGGGAGAGCCAGGGGGTTCTCTGCCTGACTTCTGGGGCGGCTTCACAGAACGGGGGCCAATGTCAGGATTCGGAGAGCAGCAGCTATGTGTGCATCTGCCCGGCCGGCTTCACCGGGAGCCGCTGTGAGCACTCCCAGGCCCTGCACTGCCACCCAGGTGTGTGACCCACCCTTCCGGTCACTGCCGCCCCAGTGCTCGCCTCTGCCCGTAGCAGCTCCTCCGTCCCCCCCACCCCAGTGCTGACCCTATTTAGCTCACTCTGTCACTCACCCAAGTGCTCACCTCTCCTCACAGCTACTGACTTCGATCCCTGCCACCCTAACACCCACTCTGCTCCCTGAGTTCTCACCCCTGACCCCAGTGCCCAGCTACTCATCCTACCCCTGTCACTGCTGCCGGGCACCCCTAACACCCCAGGTACCTATCTCCTTCCCAACTCTCACCAAAGTCGCCCATGACCTACCTCCCGGATACCCAGCACCCCACGCGGTTACCCCATCACTCCTGCATTTCCCTCCTGTGCTGTCCCCCACCAAGCCTCCTTGGTGCCCCCTACCCTGCTGTCGTCCAATCCTCCTGCCCAGTCTCCTGATGCAGTCCTCCCAGGCTGGTCATGGCTCTGGGGCTGCAGTAGGTAGGGCTATAGCATCAGGACCCCGCCCTCTCCCAGGCCACCTCAGTGTCCTTCTTGCTGGCCCCTCTGTCCCCCAGAGGCCTGTGGGCCAGACGCCACCTGTGTGAACCGGCCTGATGGCCGAGGCTACACCTGCCACTGCCACCTGGGCCGCTCAGGGGTGAGGTGTGAGGAAGGTGAGTGGAGCTAGACCAGAGTCCCTGGGGGAGCCCGGGATGGAGGGGGGAAGCTGGGCAGGGACACTCGGAGGTCACAAAGGGCCGTGTGGATGATAACATGAGTCCAGAGCCAGAAGGCCTCAAAGTCACCAGGCTAAACCTCTGCCCAGCCTGAATCCCTCCCAGGAGGGTCTGTAAAAGCCACCTCCCCACTCTCCCCACCGACCTACCCCACCCCCACCGACCTACCCAACCCCCACCCCCCCACCCCCCCACCCCCCGCTTCCAGCCTGTTCTGTGGGGCCTGAGGGCAGGGACTCCTGTACAGCTGTAGCTATTACCCAGCCAGTCCTGAGCCCCAGGGTCTGGAGCGGGCCAGGCAGGGGAGCCGGGACCCCCTCTGGGCCTGGCTGAGCTGTGGCTGCCGCAGGTGTGACAGTGACCACCCCCTCCATGTCGGGCACTGGCTCCTACCTGGCACTGCCCGCACTCACCAACACACACCACGAGCTGCGCCTGGACGTGGAGTTCAAGCCACTGGCACCCGACGGCATCCTGGTGTTCAGTGGGGGGAAGAGCGGGCCCGTGGAGGACTTCGTGTCCCTGGCGATGGTCGGCGGCCACCTGGAGTTCCGCTACGAGTTAGGGTCAGGTGAGCGTGGGACACCAAGGACAGATAGGCTCTGGGCGCGGAGCTGTGCACCCCCCCTCGGCTCCCCATGCCCTAAGGAGGGCTGGAGGAGTACCCTCAGAAGTCAGACTGACCCGAGTCCCCTGTTCAGTGACATCCGTTCTCCACATGGGAGTTTGGGCAAGTCTCCTAGGCCTCTGTCGGGTTCCTCCTGGAATGTCCTGTCCGCTCAAGTACCTGCATGGAGTGGGCAGGAGGGACCCTCTGCGGGCGCCATCCCCATCTGGCATCCCCCCACCAGGGCTGGCCGTGCTGCGGAGCCCTGAGCCACTGGTCCTGGGCCACTGGCACCGAGTGTCCGCCGAGCGTCTGAACAAGGACGGCAGCTTGCGCGTGAACAGCAGACCCCCAGTGCTGCGCTCCTCGCCAGGCAAGAGCCAGGGCCTCAACCTGCACACACTCCTCTACCTCGGGGGCGTGGAGCCCTCCGTGCGGCTGCCGCCGGCCACCAACGTTAGCACTCACTTCCGTGGCTGCGTGGGCGAGGTGAGCAGCAGCCCCCAGGGGCCCGCAGGGGAGGAGAGGGGAGGGAAGGAGAGGGTGCAGGCCAGCTCCCCCTACCCCCGACCCCACAGCAAGCCTGGGCACTTTCCTGCCAGCCTCAGTTCCCTCCTCTGTGCAGCGGGTCACTCCATCGAGGAGCGACCACCGTGCTGGATATCCCTGGCACACAGGAGGTCTTCAGCTTAGGTTCCTCCGTCGCCTGTGCTACAACCCCCGTTAACACCCATATTCCCACTTGGGTTCCCAGCTACCCTCCACTGGGCAGCCTGGCCTCTGCCCCCGGTATGCCCAGAGCCCCTCAGCGTCCCTGTGCCACAGGTGTCCGTGAATGGGAAGCGGCTGGACCTCACCTACAGCTTCCTGGGCAGCCGGGGCATCGGGCAGTGCTACAGCGGCTCCCCTTGTGAGCGCCAGCCTTGCCAGAACCGTGGCACATGCATGCCAGCCGGCGAGTATGAGTTCCAGTGCCTGTGTGCAGACGGCTTCAAAGGTGTGCGAGCCCACCCCTGACCCTGGCTCTGGCGCGGGGGGGTGGCAGGGGAATCGAGGGGAGGGTGCAGACAGGAGGGGCAGCTGCCTTGACCCACACCTGCTCACGGTGCCTTGGCCCGCAGGAGACCTGTGTGAGCATGGGGAGAACCCCTGCTGGCTCCTTGAGCCCTGTCTACACGGGGGCACCTGCCAGGGTACCCGCTGCCTCTGTCCCCCTGGCTTCTCTGGGCCCCGCTGCCAACAAGGTAACTGTCCCGGCTTCTCCCCACCTCTCACTTGTGGCCCTGGGGGCGACACACGGGGCCCGCAGTGTCTGTGCCTGCTGAACGTACCTGCCTCTCTTCATAGGCCCTGGACAAGGCACAGCAGAGTCCGAGTGGCATCTGGAAGGCAGCGGGGGCAACGGTATGTACTTCCTGTGGCCAGAGAGGCTTGTCTCCTCCCTGGCCTCCCATGTCAGCCCCTCTCCCAAGGAGCCCACACTCTTGTTTCTGGCCTGTGAGCAGGACAAGGCCACGTGAGAGGCTCATTGGGCTCAGAGTGAGGGAACAAAGAAGAGCCCAGCAACACAGAGCTGGAGCACGCCCTATACTTCTGGCTAGCTGAGCCCGCGAGGCCGCCCGGGGTGGGTCCTTGAGCCACTCTCACCTCAGTTTCCTCCTCTACATTCACACATCCTGTCAACAAACTCTTTTGTGCCCGTCCTTGCCGTTGAGGCAGGAAATACACGATGAACAAGGCAAGACCTACCTTCTCAAGGATTCCACAGGCTATTTAAAAGCAGTGATCATTTTTTTTTTTAAAGATTTTATTTATTTATTTGAGAGAGAGACAGTGAGAGAGAACATGAGCGAGGAGAAGGTCAGAGGGAGAAGCAGACTCCCCGTGGAGCTGGGAGCCCGATGTGGGACTCGATCCCGGGACTCCAGGATCATGACCTGAGCCGAAGGCAGTCGTCCAACCAACTGAGCCACCCAGGCGCCCCGCAGTGATCATTTTTTTAAAAAAATCAGTGTTTATTAAACTTTCAGGGATGCTGGGCTAACTGTTTTGTATATAGCCATCTTTTTCCTTCTCACTAATGTGATAGGAGCAGTAGTGGTAGAGCAGCTAAGAACACGGGCTCTGGATTGAAATCCTAGCCCTGCCGCCTACTAGCTGCATTCCCGTGGGTGAGTCACTTACCCTTCTGTGCCTCAGTTTCCTTATGTGTAAAATAAAGAGGAGTGACATTCTTCCACAAGGGTTGGATAAAAGTTTGTGTCAGGATACAATTACTTAATGTACTCAAAATGCCTAGAACATCGTCTGATCGACAGTAGGTACAGAATGTAGCTTTTATTAACATTATGTCTAAGCCACAGGGTTATTGTAAGGATCCCTTTAAATGAAAGGGTGCTTGCAGCCAGCTGTGACACCCCTCGTAGGTTATTTGGCACACAGTAGGTGCTCAGGAAATGTTCACTGTTCGCATCTTTGGGTGGACAGTGGCCAAGTGCCCTTACCCTTCTAGGCCCACAGGGACCAGCACTGGCCTGAAGATGGGTCTGAGCAGGTAGGGCTGGGGATGCTGGAACCACACCCAGTATGGACACTGGGGCCTAAAGGTCTGGGTGGCCATGCTGGCTCCCCACTTTCTGGGCAGGTCGCTCACACCCACCCCAAGCCTGTCTTCCCCTCCCCTCTGTAAGAGAGAGGGAACACAAGGGCTCTGAAACTTCTATGTGCCAGGGACCTAGGTGACCAGCTCTCCTGGTCTGCTCAGGGCTGAGGGGTCTCTCGGGATGTGAACTTCAGGAACTAAAACCAGGACAGGACTCAGCAAATAGGGACAGTTGTTCATCACCCTATCTGGACCCTCCTGAGTACATAAAATAAAATACATAGGATTTCAGAGGAAACCCACTGTACTGAGATAAAGTTCTCAAAATATTTAAAATTTGCCGATGATGTATTAGTGACAATTCATAAGTCCTGCTGTGGCCCCTTGGGTTTGCTGCCCACATGCATAACGGAAGGAACAACTCCCTTTCACTGAAATGAGAGCCCCAGTATCTCTCCGTCCAAGTTCACAGGCCCCTGACCTGTGTCCAGAGCCCTCTGGGGTCTCTGGAGACTGCAGGCTCAGGGCCCCCATGGTAGCACACGTTGGGGTGGAGGTAGGGGTCCGGAAGCCAGCACGGTGGCCGCCCCATCCAGGCGAGCAGGGATCTCACTGTCCCCACATCCTCCTGCAGATGCCCCTGGACAGTATGGAGCCTATTTCCACGATGGTGGCTTCCTTGCCTTCCCTGGCCGCATCTTCTCCAGGAGGTGAGATAGGTGCCGGGGGAGCCATTGGGTTCAGGGAGGGGAGCAGGAATCTGCAGCTTCTTGCCCCTCACCCGCCTCCTCCACTCCCAGCCTGCCTGAGGTCCCGGAGACCATCGAGCTGGAAGTTCGGACCAGCACAGCCAATGGCCTCCTGCTCTGGCAGGGCGTGGTGAGTGTGGGCGTCCAGCCCGGTCTCAGGGTCGCCAGTCCCCTGGTGGGAGAAAGGAGGGTGGAGGCCACAGCAGCAGGGGTCTCGGCTCTCTAGACAGGGAACCCCAACGACCCTGTGCTTCCCTGGCAGGATCTGGGAGATGCCGGCCGCAGCAAGGATTTCATCGGTCTCGGGCTTCAGGACGGACACCTTGTCTTCAGGTGGGTCCGGGCACCTGCCCCTTCCTTCCCCTCCCTGGACCCCCGTACCCCTTCAGGGGCTTCCCCTCTGCTCAGTACCATGGCTTCTCCCACGAGAAGCTGCAGCCCTCCCGGGACCCCAGCCCCCCAAACCAGCTCCATCTGGCCCAGCTCTCACTGTCTTGGCCCTGTGTGACTGCAGCTACCAGCTGGGCAGTGGGGAGGCCCGCCTGGTCTCTGAGGACCCCATTGATGATGGCGAGTGGCATCGGGTGACCGCACTGCGGTAAGAAAGGCCCCCCAGGCACTGGGGTGAAGGGCACAGAGTTCTGGGGTAGGACAGGATGCTGCCTGCCTTGTACAGGGAGGCAGGCTTTGAGCTCTGGGAGAGAACTTGAAGCCTAGGCGGGCGGAGAGCCCACCAGCCTAAACACAGACACCATGGCGGTGGGGGGGGGGGGAGGGCAGACACCCAAGGGGACAGGTGACAGCTGAGAGAAGTACCAAGAAGCTGTGCTTGTGGGGCCAGATCTTATCCAGTGGTGGAAGGAAAAAGCTCCAAGCAGGGGCAGGCCTTCCTGTCTGGCATCTTTGTGGCAAAGGGAGGGGTCCCTTGGAACTGGTGATGAGGCCCCCACCCCTATTCCGCCAACAGAGAAGGCCAGAGAGGCTCCATCCAGGTGGATGGTGAGGAGCTGGTCAGCGGCCAGTCGCCAGGCCCTAACGTGGCTGTCAACACCAAGGGCAGCATCTATATAGGTAAGTCCCAGGCTTGGACCCCGGTACAGGCCTCGGGTGCCCTCCCCAGGACCAGGGAAGGAATGGGGCCCCCACGGAGCTAGGATAGGCCAGGCTGCGGGAGCTGACATGCCCCGTCCTCTCCCGGTGCCTGCAGGCGGAGCCCGCGATGTGACCACACTGACTGGGGGCCGCTTCTCCTCGGGCATCACCGGCTGCATCAAGAACCTGGTGCTGCACTCGGCCCGGCCCGGCGCTCCACCGCCACAGCCTCTGGACCTACAGCACCGTGCCCAGGCTGGCGCCAACACCCGCCCCTGCCCCTCATAGGCGGCTGCCTGGCCCACACGGACTCCCGGGCAGCGTCCCAGCCCCACGACGTCGAGTATATTATTATTAATATTATTATTATGACTATTTTGTAAGAAACTGAGGCAATGCCACGCTTTGCTGCTACTGCCCTGGGCTGGACTGGAGGGTAGACATGCCACCCCCAACACCAGCACCCCTGGGCCGAGCCGCGGGCTGCTAGGTAGGGCAGGTCGGATGAGAGCCGGTGCCTCAGAGGGCTGCCAGGACTGGGGGTCAGACGCAGTAGCCGAGTGGGCTCAGAACTGTCACCGCCGCTGGAGAGCCCCTCCCCCCACAGAGCTGGGCTGTCCCCGTCCCACGGCCCTCCGGCAGCCCTCAGTCCTACAAGAGCCAACCACGGCCCACAGCCTGGTGCCTCACCAGCTCCCTGGAGCAGGGGGCCTCGCAATTGCCTTTGCCACCCTCCTCTGGGTGGGGAAAGTTCTTTAGTGCCAACTGTGGAACAAAAGGCAGCTCACCCCTGGGCAGGCCACCTCCCCCCCCCCCCCCACCAGCCCATGTCCCAGCCCCTTTCACTTCTGCCTAGCCAGTCGGGCCACCTGCCTCTGGCAGCCTCCACCTCCCACTGAGCCCTCCTGGGCTGCAGCCCCCCACCCCACCCCTACTCCCCAACACCTGGCCCAGGGCCCCTTCCCCTCAGGGGCGGCAAGGGAAACTCTACCCCAGCTCTTCCCCGGAGCTGATACAGGCAGAGCCCAGCACTGAGAGGGTCTCCCCGCCCACACCAGGCCATATCCCCCCACTGATCTGGAAGTGAAGGCCCAGGGGACATGGGGGGAGGAGGGCATTGGTGGTTGAAAAGAGTTAGTGCCTTGGGTGGGGGATGCCAGGACTCATGACTGGGAGGGACAGGAAGGGGACATGACAGCCCTGCCCCCATCTGCGGGAGCCTGAGGGCCCAGCTGGGGGCACGTGACCTCCCCACCAGCAGCCCGCAGATGTGGGGTCAGGACGCCTGGCCTCTGTGTCCTAGAAGGGACCCTCCTGTGGTCTTTGTCTTGATCTTTCTTAATAAACGGTGCTATCCCCGCCAGAGCTGTCTCCTGTGCCCCTGACTGGGGCTTGACTCAGTGGAACCCAAGGGGGGCCCGGGGGGTGGGCAAAGGCGGGCAGGTGAGTTCTGGGAGTGAAGAAAGGCAGCTGTGAGAGAGTGAGGCCCCTGCCCCCGCCCTTCCCAGATCTAGCAGGGTGCCAGCGGCCACCCGAGTGACAGGGCTGGTTAGCTCCATGTCCCTCACGACACCCACAAGGCAGGAGAGGAGCAGACTGAGTCTGAGGCTTTTGTGACATGCCCAAGGTTAGGTGGCCCTCCTGGGGATGGGGTAGAGCCCTAAGTCTGTCTGACCCCAGAGCCCAGGCTCCTGTTTCCAAAGCTACAGCCTCTACGGATGTCCTCCCTGATCCTGGAAGGCCAGCCCACTTGGCTACAGCCCCCCAGGAGCCACCTGGCCAGGTGACGTGTAACAGATGGTGCAGCCAGGGCAGAGGCCCTGGGCACCAGCCCACCAGGCCCGCCAGTGGGAAGAGCAGCAGCACCAGAGGAGGCCCACGAGAAGGCCAGCAGAGGCTAGGACCAGTGAGCAGACCAGCGCCACACCTCGGAGCCAGGAACCTGCAGAAGAAAAGGAAAGCCCACTCAGGCCGCACCCTAGGCCTGTTGCCCTGTCCCTGTCACATGGGGAGGGATAAGTGTGACCTTGGTGGGAGGAGTGGAAGCAGGTGGGAAGCAAGAACCATCTACCTCCCAGAGGAGCTGTTGTACCCTGCTGTTCAGGGGCCCGGCCTGTGATGGGTGTCCTCTGGGCGGCCATCTGGAGGGTTTCTGCAGAACTGAAAGCTGAGGGGAGTGTCAGGGTCTTGAACACAGGGCCATCGGTACCACCTGCCCGGCTGGGCACCAGAGGGGGACCTGCAGCAGGAAATAATAGAGGAACACACAGAACTTTCCAAGGCTTGACTTGGGCTCACTGAAGCCTCCCCAAACCTGTCTGAGTTTGTTACTATCAGTATTTCCATTTCATATAAGGAAAGTGAGGCCTGGAAAAATTAAGTCGCTTGCCCAGGTCACAGAGCAGGAAGTACTAGGGGAGGACTTGAGCTCACACTGCCCAGCTCCAGCGCCCAGGGTTACAAATGGGGCTACTTCTCAAGAAGGAGGAAGTGTCTGTACTGAGCATTCTCTGGCCACCAAGCACCATGTTGGGCACTGGGCTCTTTACCTGTGGTATTTCACTTAGTTTAGGACAACTCCAAACGTTAGGTTTATCAGCACCTACAGCCAGGTGTTTAATTTGCAGTAAACAACCTGTTGAACCGTACATGGCAGCCCTGTTTGCAGATGTGGCATCTTAGATTCCCAGAGCTTCCTGGGTGCCCTGTTTTGGTCCCCCTGTCCACAGAAGTCGTTCCTGGTCATGCTACTCCCTGACTCTATGACCTTGGGCAAGACATTTCTCCTTCCCTAGGCCTCAGTTTCCTCATACATAAAACATGGGAGTCAGACTGGACAATGGTTTCCAAAGTAAGTCTTGAAGATTCAACTCAAGTTGATGTCCCTTGATAGGACATCAGTCAGCCAGGGTCTGGGCCTCCATGTCCAGTTAAATAGAGCATCTCTTCCTCTTGGTCCTCTGCAAAATTCCACTTAGGAAAAGCTTCCACCACTGAAATACCATTTGGAAGCAGCTGGACTAGATGACTTCCAGCATCATTCCGGCTCTAACTTGCTCTGATTCTCAGATAGTCCAGTCTACACAGGTTCCCCACTCCTGCCCTGCCCCTGCCCCCAGTCTCTGCACTGAGGCCCTGCCCCAGGGAAGGGAAGTCAGCCCTAGTTTCCCTCCTAGCAGCTCAGCAGGGCCCAGGCCGCACCCATCACTGACCTCTGCAGTTGGCTGGTGGCCAGGAAGCCTGGTCACTACCATCGCCACAGTTGTCCACGCCCCAGCGATCGCATACCAGGCTTGGGGGCACGCACCTGCCATTCCGACAGCGGAAGTAGGCACCGCAGGCTCCTGGGGCCAGGAGGGGAGGCATGAGATGGGGACCCTGAGCCAATGCCTAATGCACAGGGATGCGTAGCCCTATAGTGAGTGGACATGGGAGTTGGGAGCCACAGAGAGCTGCTTCTGTGTGCGTGCAGATGAAAGCATAGGTGGAGACAGGTGTATGGTCCTCAAGATGATGCCGATGGCTGACATTTACTGATTCCTGTCTGATGCTGGCCATGGCTCTCAGCGCTTCACCCACATTCAGCTCCTGAAGTTCTCACAATAACCCTACATGATAAACACTGTTCCTTCTCCCATTTCAGAGATCAGAAGACAGGCACAGAGAGCTCAGGTCACTTGGCCAAGGCTACACAGCTTGTATCAAAGCAGCAGATGAGGAATCCAGTCCCACACTCAGGAATGCCACCCTCCCCCAGCACTCTGGTCCTCCTTGTCCCGATTTCCATCCCTCTGCAGCCCTCCTCACCTCAGCAGAACATGGATTCACTTGGTTATTTGTCAATGGTCCGTCTCCCCTACCATGATGTCAGCTCAGAGAGGACAGGGACTTCTCTGCTGTTCATCGCTCTATCCCTAGAGCCTAGAACAGCACCTGGCACATTGCAGGTGCCCCTGTAACATTTGTTAAATGAATGAATATGCATGCAGGTGAATGAATTGTATGACTTGATGTGCATGGTGTGCAGAGAGGCTGACTTACCCAGCATCCCATTCTGTGAAGAAAAGCTGGTTCGGTGGGGTTGCCCAACACCCTGGCTCAGGGGTGGGCATGGGAATCAGAGCATTCCATTTCCTGGCTCCAGAAATGGACACATAGCCCACATAACTACTCAAACTTGGCACTGGCACTCTTGCTAGAACCATAAGAAAAGATGCTCGCTCTCTATTTTGTTGATGTTAGAGCTATAATGGTGACCATGGGTTTGGAGCTGCGGGATCATCTTACTGCCAGATAGAAAGAGAAGCTGCCTGAGAGGGAGGCCAAGCAGATTCCCACAACGCAAAGACAGAGAACAAGGACACAGAGCCCAGGGGCCATTACTTGAACTGCTGGATCCAGCTCTACCTGAACCAACACCTCAATACCCCAGTTACAGGAGTCCCTCCCCATTCTCCTTTGGCTAAACCAACTTGAGTCGGGTTTCTTTTGTCTACAGATGAAAATAAAGACTACATAACAGGTATGGAGATGTAAGGGTGAATGTGACACAAAACACAAACAGTGGTGTGGTTGTGTATGGGCAGTCATGTGTGAGAGTCAGTGAAGGCATGTGTGCAAGAACCAGGCAGCCTGTGCCTGCAGGTGTGAGTGACGGGGGGACTGCGTGTGTGGCCTAATGATGTGAAATGAACCCTTCTTCATTCAAGTGACAAAATTGATCTAAGGAAGCCAGAGCTATGATAGGGCTTCACCACTGCCTCCTTTCGGGAGTCCATGCGAACGAACACAGACGCCAGCAGCATCCCTGGCTCTGGCTGACAGCGGCACTTGCAAGCAGGCAAGGCCACGGGGAGAGAGGGGGAGGGTACGGAGGGAGGGGTTAATTCTCCATCAGCCAGTGAGCGCTGTGTGCAACACATCACAGGCCCCTGGGCCTGCTGCAGCCTGTGGAAGCCCTATGGAAGCCTGGGAGACCCCAAGGCCACCACCTTGGCCCTAAGGATTTAGAGTCCAAATTTCCCATAGTTCCTCCTAGAGCCAAAGACTAAGGGAGAAGAGAGAAAGAATCTAAAATCCAAAATTCAGGGGCGCCTGGGTGGCTCAGTCAGTGAAGCGTCCAACTGTTAGATTTTGGCTCAGGTCATGATCTCAGGGTCATGAGATCGAGCCCCACAACAGGCTCCATGCTGGGCCTGGGGCCCGCTTAAGATTCTCTCTCTGCCCCTGCTTCCCACCCCTGCTCTTGGTCACACACACACAATAAATAAATAAATAAATGAAATTCAAAATTCAGACTGGGCACTAGGTCAGGGGAGAAGAAGGTGGGCCTTGTCTAAAGAGGCCATGAGGGGGGCGCCTGGGTGGTTCAGTGGGTTAAAGCCTCTGCCTACGGCTCGGGTCATGATCCCAGAGTTCTGGGATCGAGCCCCGCATCGGGCTCTCTGCTCTGCAGGGAGCCTGCTTCCTCCTCTCTCTGACTGCCTCTCTGCCTACTTGTAATCTCTGTCTGTCAAATAAATAAATAAAATTTTAAAAAATAAAGAGGCCATGAGGGACGCCTGGGTGGCTCAGTTGGTTAAGCAGCTGCCTTCGGCTCAGGTCATGATCCCAGGGTCCTGGGATCGAGTCCCACATCGGGCTCCTTGCTCGGCAGGGAGCCTGCTTCTCCCTCTGCCTCTGCCTGCCTCTTTGTCTGCCTGTGCTTGCTCGCTCTCTCTCCCTCTGTCTCTGACAAATAAATAAATAAAATCTTAAAAAAAAAAAAACGAGGCCATGAGACGGCCCCTGGGACTCTGGCGGACCAACTCAGTGTTAAAGGGCCGTCCATGGGGCTCCTGGGTGGCTAAGTGGGTTGGGCCTCTGCCTTCAGCTCAGGTCATAGTGTCAGGGTACTGGGATCGAGCCCTGTGTCGGGCTTTCTGCTCGGCAGGGAGCCTGTTTCCCCCTCTCTCTCTGCCTGTCTCTCTTGCCTACTTGTGATCTCGCTCTCTGTCATATAAATAAATAAACTCTTTAAGAAAAAAAAAAAAAAAAAAGGGCCGTCCAGGGCCTGGCACATTGAAGTCTAGCTCCCAGTGAGCCTGCATCTGAGTCTCAAAGTGCTTGCACTCCCACATTTGAATCCCCAGCCTGGATATCTTGCCAGCATGGGCACTAAAGTTTCTCTGTGCTTTTGGAATCCTCTGGTTTGGGCAGCTTGCCTACTCGCCATCACCGGACACAGCCTCTGCTGGGACACACGGGAGTATCTCCAGTCCTGGGGAAGCCTGCGGGGGCTAAAGCCTTGAACTCACTTTGAACAAGAGGACGTGCGCTCGAGCCGCTGAAGCCCAGCTGTGCCGCTTGTGAGCGGGGAGGCCTGGGCACTTTTCCTAACCTCCCTGAACCTGTTTCCCACTCAAAAACAGGAGGACAAGGAGACAGGTGTGGTGCGGCCGGGAGGCCCAGACACATCGGCACGCGAAGGGCAAAGGCAGTGGGTACCAAGTGACTATTAACTACTGTGAGTTCCCCTTCCTTGCTGTCGCTGACAGCCCTGAGGGTCCTCACTCCGCCCCCCTGCAACCCTCTGAAGGGCTGAGCCAGGACAGAAGAGCCGTGTGTGAACTTGAGAGTGTGTAAGGTATATCTAAGTGTGCAAAGTGGTGCTGTATGTGTAGGAGGAGTGTGACATATACTGTGTGGGAGTGTGCGGTATGGGACGTGCGCGGCTTGTGTGTCGCAGTGTGCAAGGCATGTGGGTGGGTGAGTTGTGTAAATGAGCACAGACTTCTGGGTTGTATGCACATACACAGTGTGTGTGAGTGTGGGTGTTGGGATGTGAGGTTTGTACGTGTGGAGTTGTGTGAATGAGCGTGCAGTGTATGAATAAGGGTGTTGGGGTACGAGGGGTGTGAGTGTGGGTCATGTGAATGAGTGTGCAGGGTGTGTGGGGGGGTGTTGAGGCGTGACGGTATGCGAGTGGTGTTGGATGTGAGGTGTGGGAGTGTAGGAATGGTGTGGGAGAGGGAGTTGTGAACAGGTGAGTGTGTGAGTATGTGTGAATGAGTGTGTAAGCCATGAGGGTTGAGTACAGTAAGTGTAGGTGTTGGGTGTGAGGTGTGTGAGGGGGTCGTGTGAATGAGTGTGCAGGGTGTGTGAGCGGGGGGTTGGGTGTGAGCGTGTGGGGTGGTGTGAATGAGTGTGCAGGGTATATGGGGTACGTAGCGTGCATGGATGTTGAGGCGTGAGGTGTGTGAGTGGGGGGCCGTGTGAATGAGTGTGCAGGGTGCATGTGGGTACTGGGTATCAGGTGTGGGAGTGCGTGGGAGTTGGGAATGGATGAGTGTGTGCAGGCGTATGTCGGCGGCTGGTAGGGGCTGGTAGGGGGACTGCCATCGGGGCCCTGGGAGTCAGATTTATTGGGTCGACTCCGGGGGTCTGCAATGCCCCCTTCCCTCCTCCCCCTCCCCCCGGGACGCGCTCAGCCCGCTGCCAGTCCCCTTGCCCCAACCGCGTCCAGGGCCCAGCAGCCGCCCTCATCCTCCGCGCTGCAGGTGCCACACCGGTGACCCCAGGCCCACAGCTGCCCCTGGCTCGGGGCCCCCGGTCCCGGCCAACAGCCCCCACCCACCCAGCCGGAAAGAGGTGGCATCGCCCACGAAGTCCACGCGGGGCTGGCGGCCTCTGGTGAGCAGGCGGAGGCCCAGGAAGGGCCCGGAGGACGCTACAGCTGCCGGGATGGTCAGGCCGCAGAGAGGGGCCCCCAGGGGCCGCGGCGCCCCCGGCGGGCCCTCGTAGAACTGCAGGTAGGACCCGGGGGCGCACCGGTCGGCCGGCGCCGTGGAGGAGGCGTTGGACGCCGGGGATGCTGGGGGCGCCCGCGCCGCCGCGGCCAAGCTGTAGACCAGGAAGAAGCGGAACTGGAATCGAATTCTGTCGCCGGCGGCCGCCGCCCCCATCCAGAGCCAGCAGTCGGTGTCCGGGGCCACGAAGTAGAACCTGCGCGAGGCGGAGTGCGAGCGCAGCAGCAGCCCGGCCCCCTGCCACGTCTGCCCGCAGAGGTCCACCAGGTCGGCTGCAGGGAAAAGCAAAAACCCTGGAAACGCGCGGCCTGGTTCCGAGCCCTGCCCACTGTGTGACCCCCAGGTAAGTCACTCACCCTCTCTGAGCCTCGGTTTTTTCATCAACAAAATGGAATGATTGCCCAATCTCAGAATTTTGAGTAATTTAATTACTCAAAGGGTTGAGTAATTTAATTCAGGTCCTCAATCTCTTATTCAAAAGCTCTGGAATATGTTTCAGAATTTTCCAGATTTTTAGAAAGGTAAGGTAGGTAATACAGGAGATTATGTTGTAGCCCTCCATGATCAAACACATTTTCTAGAGCAAGTCTGCTGACATAACCCTAAGCATGACAAATAAAGACAAGAAACAGCCTCCTATCAGTTCAAGTCAAGTGTCGCCTGTACATTAGTTAAGAAGGAGTTTTGGCTTTCAGAGTTTCTCTTATTTTGGAATTGAAAATAGAGGACTGTGGGCAGGTAAAGGTTCAGCGCTCAGGACAGTGCTGTGCATTTAAAGAGTGTCACAGAAGCGTTAGCTATTATTAGTACCTTATCCCGGGAGGGGTAGACTCAACTGGGCCTCTGCCTACCCCAGCCTTTCCCTGTTGCTCTTTGGAAAAGAACCCTAATATCTCTCAGCTGTCAGTGAGCAACCTACCAGGTTGTCTCCTGGTCATTGGCCTAAACCAAGCTTTGTAATCCTAATTCAATTTGCGGGGTTTAGGGATTGATTTGGGACCCAATTCTGGCCAATGAGATTGAAGAGGTTTGCTGAGGGCTCCTGGAAAAGGTTTTCCTCTCTGATTAAAACAAAACAAAACAAAACAAAACAAAACAAAAAAACAAACAAAAACCTGAAAGCAGTTGTCTGAGGATGCAAGGGCCAGGGCCGTAGCAGCCATTTTGCAAGGATAAGGTCATGAGAATCATGAGAAATCATGAGAATCATGGAAAACGTGAACATGGTGGAGCTGCTAAATTAACCATTTCTGGAATCATCTGTGGCCACTCTTCTTGAGTGAAATAGCAAACGTCCTTATCGGTTAAACTCTGTTAGTTTGGTATCTGTTACTTACATCCCAAAACATCCTCACTGCTACAGAGTTGTTGCGAGGACTGAATGAGATAATGTGCAAATAATCAAACTAGCTCTGATTTTTGTAAGGATGGAAAAGAGGAAGTGGCTTTTCTGGTGCATAGTAGGGACACCAGTGGGTGTTAAGGACCAGCCAGGATGTGGGTCTTTGGGGGAAGAAATTCACTGTCAGGGCTCTGGATGTGGGAGCATTGTCTCAAATCTTCGCAGATCTAGTCAAGCCGGAACCTGCCCTAAAGGCCAATGGTGAAAGAGGGAGGCTTGGAGAGTGAATGAGTTGAGCACCTTTTATGTGCCCGGAGCTAAATGTCTTACACATTTATCTCATCTTATGTGCATAGTAATAATAGTCCCTTAAGGAGCAAGGGCCCTTATTCCCACTTTGCTGGTGCAGAACCAGAACCGGAGAAGTGAAGCCGTGATGTCACTGAGAGTGTGAACACGGACTGTCTGACCCCAAAGTTCACAGTTGTTGTTGTCCACCGCCTCCTTCCCCATACACACTCCAGACCCCTATTTCTGGGTGGCTTGGAGTTCCAGCCTCCCAGAGGAGTTTGGGGTACCAAACAAGACCAGTCACAAGACTTTCCAGCCTCCTCCAAGTCAAGGGGGTTACGGTCTCTAAGGGTGGGAGGACCTGACCCCCTGCTGACCCCAGCTGAACCCCCTCAGGCTCACCTGTTTCCAGAGCAGACACAGCCAGTGCAGCCGCCCCCAGCAGAAGCAGCCTTTGGGGCAGCTGCCCCAGACAGACCTCCATCCAGGCCCTGCTGTGCCCAGCAATGGGGCAGACTTGCAGGATCCTCAGTTTGGGGTCTTTGGGGAGACTGTGGGGGGGTCCTGGCAGAGACTGTGGCAGGACACAAGGAGCAAGGGGAGGTAAGTCCATCAGCCCTCTGGTTTCTTTATAGTGATCTTTGTGCTCCAGATCCTTCTTCAGATCAGGATTGTATCTAAGGTTGCCATGGAGATTTGGGGCTGAGGCTGGAGCCTGGGGAAAGTAGGCGGGGAAGATGGCCACTCACCCCCTGCCAGATAGGAACCAGGAACCTCAGATCCGGTTCACCCACAAGGCTTCTGGGAGGGGGGCCCACAGTCTCAAGGAACTGCTGAGCTCTGGATAAATTGACACATTAGGGCTGAGCTTGAGGGAGGCCCAGCACATCAAAGGGCGGCTCTCAGGGCCCTACAGACGCAGCAAGTGGCAAAGTAGTGCTGGACCAGGAGGCCCTACCCCAGGGCCTTTGCACTCACAATTCCCTCCATGTGAAGTGCTCTTCTCCCATAGCATTCCATGGCTGGCTTCTTCAGGTCATTCAGGTTTGGGGTCACATGTCACCCCCTCGGACCACATTTCTCAGACCACCTCTCAGTGTGAACTGGTGCTTTCCTTCCTTGTCACTCAGTCACATCTCCCCAAATATATTACTTCAGCACTCACTCGAATAACTTGGCTTACAGATATCTAGTGTATATTATCTACTGGTCCCACTAAAATTGTGTTCCACAAGGATTATGTTGATCTCTGAACCCCTAGGTCATAGCACAGTGCCTGGCACAGGGCAGGCATCCAGAAAAGAAGAATAAATACATAGTATTAAGCACATGACCTCTCTTTTGCTAGGTTCAGCTTCCCCACATATCAAAGAAAGGACTTGGGCCATTTCAGAACTTGTCCAAAACTTGTTATTAGACCAATATTTTTCATGGGGCACCTGGCTGGCTCAGTCAGTGGAGCATGCGACTCTTGATCTTGGGGTTGTAGGTTTTCCCCTGTTGGATGTAGAGATGATTTAAAAATAAAATATTTTTGGGCACCTGGGTGGTTCAGTTGGTTAAGCCTCTGCCTTCGACCCAGGTCATGATCTCAGGGTCCTGGGATCGAGTCCCACACCGGGCTCTCTGCTCAGTGGGGAGCCTGTTCCTTCTCTCTCTCTCTCTCTCTCTCTCTGCCTGCCTCTCTGCCAACTTGTGATCTCTCTCTCTGTCAAATAAATAAATAAATTCTTTTTAAAAAAATAAAATAAAATAAAATATTTTTTTAAAGATCAGTTTTTTCTAAAGTTTTCTTACATGGAATATTTTATTTTATTTTGTTTTATTTTATTTTATTTGAGAGAGACAACATGCATGAGCATGGGGGAGGAGCAGAAGGAGAAGGAGAAGCAGACTCCCCACTGAGCAGGAAGCCCAACATGGGGCTCCATCCCAGGACCCCAAGATCATGACCTGAGCCTAAAGGCAGACCCTTAGCTACTGACACACCCAGGTGTCCCTACATGGAAGCTTTAATATATAAATGACAGTTCCAGTTTCATAGGTTTGTAATAAGGATTGAGTTACTTGATACAAGCAGGATACTGAGAATAGTGTCTGTCACCCAGTAAGTAAGTGCCCAGGACATGCTAGGTGGGATGCTGACTCTTAATGTCACTATTATTTAAACAGAGGTGCACCACGTTTCAAGAAGTCCCCAGGTGTAATCTTTGAGACACACCTCAGGGTCCCGAAACTCTATGGGAAGATTAAAATCAGTGGCCCTGGGGCGCCTAGGTGGCTCTGTCAGTTAAGCATCTGACTCTTGGTTTCAGCTCCAGTCATGATCTCTGGGTCATGAGAGCCCTGTGTCAGGCTCCATACTCAGCGTGGAGTCTGCGTGAGATTCTCTCTCCCCCTACCCCATGCCCCTCACCCCATTTGTGTGCTCGTGCTCTCTTCCCCTCTCTCTTCCTCTCTATAAAACAAATCCAAGAAACAGCCACGGATCCTGAACTGACGGCTATCCCTGCCAGAGCTGACATTCAGTGCCCCTGTGTGTGCCATCCAAGGCCAGGCCTGGGGCTCTCAGAGGACCCAAGTCTGCTTCAGAAGGAGCCGATTTACCATGAAGCCTGTGCGGCTGAAGCTTTAGGACACATTTCTTGCATGGGGTTATGTGTTTTTGTAAAATTTGCAAGAGTAAGATATTCTCTTTTTTTAAAAAAAGACTTTATTTATTTATTTGACAGAGAGAGAGATACAGGTTGGCAGAGAGGCATGCAGAGAGGGGGGGGGAAGCAGCCCCACACCAAGCCCCACATCGGGCTCTGCTCAGTGTGGAGCTTGTTTTCTCCTCCCTCTCTCTGCCTGCCTCTCTGCCTACTTGTGATCTCTGTCTATCAAATAAATAAATAAAATCTAAAAAAAAAAAAGGAAGAAGAAGAAAAAAAACATAAAGCAAGGTGGGGAAATGGGAAATGTCAGAGAGCTGCTGAAATTTGCATAGGATATCCTGGGAAGGCCTTGTGAAGAAGGATCTTTTGAGTGAATATCCAAAGGATATGAAGGTGCCAGCCATGTAGTTATTTGAAGGAAGAGGGAAGAGCAAGTGCAAAGGCCCTGAGGCAGGAGCATGCCTGACACAAGTGACAACAGCATGGAATGAATGCGGTGATGGGAGAGGGTAAAAGGAGATGAGTTAGATCAGTAAGGCTCTCGTGGTCATTGTATGGACTCCGTTTTTTTCTCCAGCTGAGACAAGAGCCACTGGACTGGGCCAAATGCTGCAGGGCCAGATAAGAGTCTATTTTAATAAGTCTGGAATTAGTGGTAGCCTGAACCAGAATTGCAAGAGGTGGAAAGATTCTGGACATATATTGAAGGTGCAGCCAATAGGCTTTGCTGACAGTTTAGACTTGTGTATGAAGGAAAGGTGAGCCAAGGATGGCACCCTGGGTTTGAGCCTGGCATCTGGAAGGATAGCGCTGCCGTAACTGGGATGGGGGAGGATGAGGATCTCAGCTTTGGACACATATGTTTGAGAAGACTGTTCGACTTCCCTGTGGAGAGGACAGGTGGCCATTGGATCTCTGAGTGTGGAGTGTAGGAGGGGGAAGTGTGGGCTATGGATATAATTTGGGGAGCAGTTAGCATGTGGACGGTATGTAAAGCCACAGGATGGGAGTCTGCCATGGAGAAGAGGAGAGAACCAGCAGGCTTGGACAGTGTCCCAGCCCTTTTCCTGGAGGAATGCCACGGGTACCCAAGGGTCTGGAGAAAAATGTCCCCTAGGGGGCAGTCAAAGCCAATACGAGGATGAGGAACCCCGTTGTTCATCCCAGAAACAGCCGCTGGGCGGCCATGGGATGCCCCAGAGCTTAGAGGCGGGTGACAGAGGCAGCTCCATCACGAAGCCAAGGACTGAGCATCGGAGGTCTGAGTCCTCGGTGTCTTCCCTACACGTTCAGGGAACTTCAGAAAAGAACAATTGTCCTGCCCAATTGCTGTGTCCTACCGTTTCCATCGCATGGGTCAGCAAGCCTGGGTCATCTCTAAGAACTCTTTCCCTCAGTCCACTTCGGCACTGCGGATGTCACATCTCATCCGTCATTCCTGCAACTTACAGTTTAACACGCTACTAGTAGATAACTGTTCACTGATGCCAATACCAAGCCTAAGGCCTTGAATACCTTCACTCCAGAAAAGCCCTGAGGCAGGTATAATCATCTCCTTTTATTGATGAGAAAGCCAAAATCCAGAGAGATGAAGGGACTTCTTCAAAGTAGCCCCAAAAGTGGGAGGTAGAGCTAGGACTGCCCATTCCCCTGGAGCTCCAGACTCCAATTCTCTTCTTATTATATCATCCCAGGAATCATAATTTGATTCCTCATAAGGGCCTGGCCCTTGACCTTGAGTCCTAAAGTGCCTGGCCCTGTACTAGGAGCTGGGTGTATAGTGGTAAAGGACACACTTCTGTCTTTAGGCACCTCAGAGCCTAGCAAAAAATAAAATGAAAGTCTAATTCAGCATTATGAAAGCCAAAGCTAAGGGAACAGAGAGGGCGAAGCCAGCCTCGGTTGGAGAAGAGAAGCCAGAGAATAATAAAATTAACAAGTATTAATAAAATGAATAAATGGTCATTATTACTAACAAAAATTATGATGATGATAAATTAATCATAATTTACCAAATGCTTTCTATTTGCCAGGAATTGTTTTCATGTATCTGTTCATTCATTCTTCACAGTTAGTACCATTAAGTGGGTATCAGGATCCTCATTTTAGGGACGCCTGGGTGGCTCAGTTGGTTAAGCATCTGCCTTCGGCTCAGGTCATGATCCCAGGGTCCTGAGATCGAGTCCTGCATCCTGCTTCTCTCTCTGCCTGATGCTCCCCCTGCTTGTGCACTCTCTCTCTCTCTCTCTCTCTCTGACAAATAAATAAAGAAAATATGAAAGAGAAGGAAAGAAGGGAGGGAGGGAGGAAAGGGAATCGATCTGGCTTTCCAGAGGAGGAATTGTCTGAGCCGAAATCTGAAATCTGAATGGTACTCAGGCAGGTGGAGAGAGGGTCCACAGTGTTCTCGGCAGAAGGGGAAGCACAGAGAGTTGAGGCTTGGGAGAGCCCACCCTTGTAGCTTTTACCAGGCAACTTGGAACAGTGCCCCCTTTTGGTCACAGCAGGCTCAAGTATCAAAGCCAAGCAGGTGTCAGATTTGATACCCAGCCAGAAGGGACAGAAGTCAGGGTCTTTCCGACATCCAAATCCACGTTCATTCCATGACAACAATGTTAAGCAACCTTTCTCAATATCGAATCATGTGAAGAGATAGTTTTTCCCTTTTGGTTACCCATACATACTATTCATATTCTGCAATACCCAACTCAAGGATAAAATCATGAGATCAAGATCATTTTTAGAGGATTTGAAATGGAAGCAGAAATAGGGGGTGCCCGGTTGGCTCAGTGGGTTAAAGCCTCTGCCTTCGGCCTAGGTCATGATCTCAGGGTGCTGGAATCAAGTCCCGTATTGGGCTCTCTGCTCTGCGGGGATCCTGCTTTCCCCTCTCTCTCTGCCTGCCTCTCTGCCTACTTGTGATCTCTCTCTCTCTCTCTCTCTGTTAAATAAATAAATAAACTCTTTAAAAAAAAAAAGGGCAGAAGTAGGCAGACTTTACCCCCTACAAGTCATCAGTGGGGCCAGAAGGAAGATGTATACTGACCACTGAAACAGAAAGAAAAGGGAAATATAATGTGCAAAATAAAACAATATGTACAATATTACAAAACAAAATGCATAGCAAGCCCCTTGTCTCACACATTAGAAACCCTAGAAAAGATCTCTACGTATCTAAGAAAACACGTCTTCCGCACATCCTTGTAACATGTTTTCTTGTAAGACCAATAGCTCCAGAACACCAGAGCACTTGGCAAAGAAAACAAAACATATAAACAGGAACATATAAATAGCCTTGTGTGGGGATTTGAGAATGTTCAACTCCCTCACACATTATTATAGATACAATATCATGATTAGAGAAACAGAAAGAAAACATTCAATAAGTTGAACAGATAAAATCATAAGATACTTAGAATTAAAAGAATGGACAGTTATTCACCATAAAATTGTAAAAAAGAGTTTTTTGGAGGGATGCCTGGGTGTCTCACTTAGTTAATGTTAAATGTCTGCCTTCGGCTCAGGTCATGATCATGGGGTCCTGGGATCAAGCCCCACATGTTGGGCTCCCTGCTGGGGTTGAGGGAAGTTAGCTTCTCCCTCTCCCTTTGCCCCTGCCCTTCTCTTGCTCTCTCTCTCTCTCCCTCTCTTTCAAATGATTTTTTTTTTAATATTTTATTTATTTATTTGACAGAGAGATCACAAGTCGGCGGAGAGTCAGGCAGAGAGAGAGAGAGAGAAGCAGGCTCCCGCTGAGCAAAGAGCCCAATGCGGGGCTCGATCCCAGGACACTGAGATCATGACCTGAGCCGAAGGCAGCGGCTTAATCCACTGAGCCACCCAGGCGCCCCTCAAATGATTTTTTTTTTTTCAAATGATTTTTTAAAAAGAGTATCTTAGGGGTGCCTGAGTGGCTCAGTGGGTTAAGCCTCTGCCTTCAGCTCAGGTCATGATCTCCGGGTCCTGGGATCGAGCCCCACATTGGGCTCTCTGCTCAGCGGGGAGCCTGCTCCCCCACCTCGCCTGCCTCTCTGCCTACTTGTAATCTCTCTCTCTCTCTGTCAAATAAATAAATAAAATCTTTAAAAGGGGGGGGCAGGGGCACCTGGGTGACTCAGCTGGTTGAGTGACTGCTTTTGGCTCAGGTCATGATCCTGGAGTCCTGGGATCGAGTCCCATGTCAGGCTCCCAACTCTATGGGGAGTCTGCTTCTCCCTCTGACCTTCTCCCCTCTCATACTATCTCTGGTTCTCTTTCTCAAATAAATAAATAAAATCTTTAAAAAAAAAAAAAAAAGAAGGGGGTACCTTAGTTCACATTTTAGGTAAAATCTACTCATTAGAGAGAGCACCACACCAGAATCAATTAGTGAATACATAAAGGACATAGCCTAGGGTTTAAAAATAAAATAAAATTAAAAAAAAGACCCTGAAATTGATAGGATCATTTGACTATTGGGGAAAACAGACTCTGTGTTAAATATTCTTTTACAATATATCAAATCACTAGGGGGGAAGAGCCCAAGATTTCCCACAAGGATCAAACAACACACGTCCTTAGATGAACCAGAGAGGGTGACCCAGCATCTTTACCCTGAGCACTTGTACCACCAAAGAAAACAAGAGATTCTAGTGACTCATGGTCATGTTGACTGGTCAGTCTGGGTTAGACTTTGACGATTAGCCACAGCACTAGTTCAGCCTACTGAACAAAGACATTTTCTGATATAGAAAACTAGCCCAATAGAAAAAAGGGGATGGGGTACCGGCTGGACTCTTGATCTTGGGGTTGTGAGTTCGAGCCCCACATTCAGGGTAGGGGTTACTTAAAAATAAAATATTTTTTAAAAAAAAAGAAGAAAGGGGGTGAGCCTGGGTGGCTCAGTGGGTTAAAGCCTCTGCCTTCGGCTCAGGTCATGATCCCAGGGTCCTGGGATGGAGCCCTGCATCAGGCTCCCTGCTCAGCGGGGAGCCTGCTTCCCCCTCCCCCCCTGCCTGCCTCTCTGGCTACATGTGATCTCTGTCTGTCAAATAAATAAATAAAATCTTAAAAAAAAGAAAGAAAGAAAGAAAAAGAAAGAAAGAAAGAAGGAAAAGGAGCACTGGTTACATTCCTTGCATTATAGGATACGGTGAGCCTAATGGTAGCCCCAAAATAAGAATCAAGTCACACATCTTAGTATGCTTTACATTCAGTGCTGACCAAACAAAACAGGTAGCACAAAGTTTTACTCACCTAAATGGAAATGTTACATAAGGGAAAGGACAAAGCTGGGTCCTCCATGGAGAAGGCAGTGTCTCAGGCTTTTCCAGACTTGCCCCATGAGCAGAGAGGGTGAGGAAGACCTGGCCTGCTGAGCTGGCAATGAGAGGGAGGGCCTAAGCATGGGAGTACCTCACTCATACCCCAAGTCATCGAGTGGAAAGCAGCAACCCTAAATGCAACCAGAGGAGGACCTCTGGCAGCTGGAGGGACAGACATGGCAACTCAATATGTTGAATTAAAATCAGAACAATTGCCGGGGCGCCTGGGTGACTCAGTGGGTTAAGCATCTACCTTCGGCTCAGGTCATGATCTCAGGGTCCTGGGATCGAGCCCCACATCGGGTTCCCTGCTCGGCGGGGAGTCTGCTTCTCCCTCTCTCTCTGCCTACCTACTTGTGATCTCTTTCTGTCAAATAAATAAAATCTTTAAAAAATAAGTAAATAAAATAAAATAAGAACAATTGCCAATAAGTCAGAACTTATGCAAAGGACATCCTGAAGTTATCTTGAATTCTGTTCCATGGACAGTAGCCAATGGCCTAATAATTCGGTGCCCCGAATGGAAAAAGAGATAATTGTCTAATAAACACACAGTCAGTATGGAGAAAACCAGTATGAGAGAGCACACACCGGGTTTGACAGTCTTAGGTAACAAAAGGTTATGTCTCAGCACCGAGAAGGGTAAAACTCAAGAAGAAAAATACAATTAGAAAGTAGAGAATTGTGGGGCGCCTGGGTGGTTCAGTGAGTTAAGCCTCTGCCTTCAGCTCTGGTCACGATCTCGGGGTCCTGGGATCGAGCCCCTCATCGGGCTCTCTGCTCAGCAGGGAGCCTGCTTCCCCCTTTCTCTCTATCTACTTGTGATCTCTCTCTCTCTGTGTCAAATAAATAAATAAAATCTTTAAAAAAAATTTAAAAAGCTGAGAAATGAACTGGATATATAACATCAAAAATGGTTAACTTGGGACGCCTGGGTGGCTCAGTTCGTTAAGCGGCTGCCTTCGGCTCATATTCTAGCTATATGGAGTCCCCAAATAAATGGACAGCTGGGCACAAACTCATCAATGAAATGGTAAAGGGAGAGAGGTACTAAAGCATTGTCAAATCTACCAGCCTTTTCTGGGTCAGCTGACAATAGAAGAAAGGGCACATAATTTGAAGAGCTAGCAGAAGATAAATGTGGTGGACAGAATATGTTGAAGCCATGACTGGGTCACCAGGAGACCAGATATGGCTGTGGTGGGTACTTCTCAGGACTGGGATTTACGTAGATGCGAAAGCCATAATACCAGACATACAGACACTTACTGGTATTGACGGAGGCCCCCAGGCCACAGAATCAAACCAGGAAACAAACCTTACAGTAATTACGGCCGTGGGTCTAAGCCAGTAAGAAGAAAATCTGCCTCCTAATCCTACAGCCACAGGAATGGTAAAAAGTTTAATGGGTTACTAAGGAAACACCTAAATCCAGCCCGGGGTGAAATAAATAGAAAATGGAACAGTGTTCTGGCAGAATGAATTGTCTAAATTACATAATAAACAACTATCCTGATACCCTAGAGCTATGCAAACCGCCAAAATACAGTCCCTTAGGGGCACCTGGCTGGCTTGGTTGGTGGAGCGTGGGACTCTCAACCTCGTGCGACTCTCAACCTCGGGGTCACAACTTTGAGTCCCATCCTGGGTGTAGAGATTACTTTAGAAAAAAAAAATGGAGGTGCCTGGGTGGCTCAGTTGATTAAGCATCTGACTCTTGGCCTCAGGTTGTGAGTTCAACTCCTGCACTGGACTGCATCACTAGGTGTGGTGCCTACTTAAAAAAAAAAAGTGTTTTTTCTGGGGTGGGAGGGTGGGGGGTGTCGCCTGGGTGGTTCAGAGGGTTAAGCCTCCGCCTTCGGCTCAGGTTATGGTCTCAGGGTCCTGGGATCGAGCCCCGCATCAGGCTCTCGGCTCAGCTGGGAGCCTGCTTCCCCCCTCTCTCTCTGCCTGCCTCTCTGCCTACTTGTGATCTCTCTCTCTGTGTCAAATAAATAAATAAAATCTTTTAAAAAATTGCTTTTTAAGGGGCTCCTGGGTGGCTCACTGTGTTAAAGCCTCTGCCTTCGGCTCAGGTCAGGATCCCAGGGTTCTGGGATCGAGCCCTGCATCGGGCTCCCTGCTCAGCAGTGAGTCTGCTTCCCCCCTTCTCTGCCTGCCTCTCTGCCTACTTGTGATCTGTCTGTCAAATAAATAAATAAAATCTTTAAAAAAGATTTTTTTAATATATATATTTTTAAGATTGTATTTATTTATTTTTCACAGAGAGAGCGCACACACGTGCAAGCAGGAAGAGTGGCAGGCAGAAGCGGAGAGACAAGCAGGCTCCTTGCTGATAGAGGAGCCCGATGTGGGACTCGATCCCAGGACCCTGGGATCATGACCTGAGCCAAAGGCAGAGGCTTAACTAACTGAGTCACCCAGGCGTTCCTGTTTTTTTAATCTTAAAAATAAAGAGGCAACAGATGGAGCTATGTCTCAGTCTTCCTGCTTGGCATGACTCTGTGCCATGGACATTTAATGGGACTCTTGATATAACCAAGGTGACTGGATACATTGCAACATTATCAAATTCTTAAGGAATGTGCTTGTTTGCTATGATTCTGATACTGCTTCAGGCCTGTCATAAAGCATTAAGTGTAACAGAGTCAGGGTGTGAACTGTACAGCAGATGTGTTTGTGAATTATGTCTCAGTTATGGACACAGCTCCTTGGGTGTTACGGGTTTTTTTGTTTTGTTTTGTTTTTATTTATTTGAAGAGAGAGATCAAGTAGGCAGAGAGGCAGGCAGAGAGAGAGAGGGGGAAGAGGTTCCCTTCTGAGCAGAGAGCCCAATGCAGGGCTTGATCCCAGGACCCTGAGATCATGACCTGAGCTGGAGGCACTGAGCCACCCAGGTGCCCCTTTGGGTTTTTTGCCTTTTTTTTTATTATTTTTTTTTTTTTTTGCGTCTAGTCTACCCTTATCATGGGCCTTGCATGCACAACCTCAAGACGGAGAGTCGTGTACTCCGCCAGGGGAGCCAGGCAGGCACCCCTGCCACAGCTCCCTGTTGATTCCCGCTGTTAAAGGCTGCCTGCATCCCACTGAGGGCTAGCTCACACCTTTAACAGCGTCAGAATATTTGTGTTCCCCTCACTTGTATTTCTGTAACACCTACAGTCCAAGGATGAGGTGGCAAGAGAAATATAGTAATCGTATTAAGGATCAACATGTTAGAGCTTGCTAAATTACCAATAGCCAATCAGAGCAAGAGCGTGATTATAAACACAGGGAGCAACGCACAAAGAGCGCAGTTATAAACAGTCGGATGGGCTGGAGGGTGTCCACCCAAAATCCAAGTTCTGTCCCCCACCCAAATCTCAGAATGGGACTTTATTTGGAAAAAAGATCATTCCTGATGTCATCAGTTTAGATGAGACACCAGGTTAGGGTGGGCCCTTTCCTCCGTGACCAGTGTCCTTGGAGGGGGAGGAGCCACACAGAGAGACACAGAGGAAAGATGGAGGTAGAGCCACAAGATGGAAAAGGCCAGGTAGAAACCGTCCTCAAAGTCTTCGGGGGTGCATGGGCTGTGCAGGTAGCTTGATTTTGGAATTTCAGGCTCCAGAACTGTGCATGAACAAGTTTATTGTTCGAAGATACTCAGTTTGTAATAAGTTATTACAGCTTCCCTAGGGGGAGGAGAATTTGCAGAAAAAGGAGGTCTCCATTGTCAGATTCCTGATCCTGATGCCCCTTGCTCCTACCCACAGCAGGCGTGCCCGGATTAAGCATCTGATTCTTGGCTTGGGCTCACTCAGTTCATGACCTTGGGGTCATGGGATCGAGCCCGCGTTGGGCTCTGTGCTCAGTGCAGAGTCTGCTTGGGATTTCTCTCTCTCTCTTTCTTCCTCTGCCCCCCCACCCCATTCCTGTGTGTGCTCTCTCTCAAATAAATAAACCTTAAAAAAAAAAAAAAAAGAGGGGCGCCTGGGTGGCTCAGTGGGTTAAACCACTGCCTTCAGCTCAGGTCATGATCCCAGGCTCCTGGGATCGAGCCCCACATTGGGCTTTCTGCTCAGCAGGGAGCCTGCTTTTCTTCCTCTCTCTGCCTGCCTCTGCCTACTTGTGATCTCTGTCTGTCAAATAAATAAAATCTTAAAAAAAAAAAAAAAAAGAAGAAGAAAAGAAAAGAAAAGAAAGAAAGGGGGGTTCTGGGTGGCTCAGTGGGTTAAGCCTCTGCCTTCAGCTCAGGTCATGATCCCAGGGTCCTAGGATCGAGCCCCACATTGGGCTCTGCTCGGCTGGCAGCCTACTTCCCCCTCTCTCTCTCTGCCTACTTGTGATCTCTCTCTCTGTGTCAAATAAGTAAATAAAATCTTTTTTTTTTTAAAGATTTTATTTATTTATTTGACAGAGAGAGATCACAGTAGGAGAGAGGAAGGGAAGCAGGCCCCCCGCTGAGCAGAGAGCCCGATGTGGGACTCGATCCCAGGACCCTGAGATCATGACCTGAGCCGAAGGCAGCGGCTTAACCCACTGAGCCACCCAGGCGCCCCAGTAAATAAAATCTTTAAAAAAAAAAAAAGCCTCCACACCTCCAGGGGTGTGTGGGTAGCCCAGCTGGTTAAGTGACTGACTCTTGGTTTTGGCTCAGGTCACCAGCCCCATGGAGGGTTCCGCGCTCAGTGTGGAGTCTGCTTGGGATTCTCTGTCTCTCCCGCCCTGTGCATGTGCTCATGCATACACATGTGCTCGCTCTGTCTTAAATAATTTTTTTTTTAAAAATCACATTCCTTGAAAAATGGAAAAAAAGGCTACCTCTGGTCAGCTCCCACATCATTACATGAAAGCCAGTGGGGTTCACAGAACATGGTTCACTGAAGGCCTTGGCTCCTCCGTCCACTACACTCATCAATGAACAACCCCTGGGAGCAGCATAGATGTCGGAAGGAGGCTCAGCTCTACATTGTGATCACACACGTGCTGAGCCACAGAGGCGGCAAGTGGCATCTTCAGTGTCCACAGCAATGCTGCCTCCCCCCATCCTCCTCCGCTGGTGAGACCCTCTAGCCCTCCACTTCCCTTTCTGGCTTCATGTTTTCCCTGTCTTTCCAGTCTTGGAGAAATGATGGCATTAAAAATTTTACATACTGTGTGAGTCTGCACAGATTTCAAGCCTCCCTCCTCTTGGAAAAAGAATCGACTTTTAACCACACCTCTGGACCTAAAACAGTAATCCTTGGGGGCCTGGGTGGCTCAGTTGGTGGAGCATCTGCCTTTGGCTCGGGTTGTGATCCCAGGGTCCTAGGATTGAGCCCTGCCTCGGGCTCCCTGCTCAGTGGGGAGCCTGCTTCCTCCTTTCCCTCTGCCTCTCCCCACCATTCATGCTCTCTCTCAAATAAATACGTTAAAAACAAAAAGTAATCCTTATTCAAACTGATGCACACTCATTATTTCGCAAGCATTTCTTTTTTTAAATTTATTTATGTGAGAAAGTGGGAAAACACACATGGGAGGGAGGGAGAGAGAGAGAATGAGCAGAGAGAGGACAGAAGGGGAGGGAGACGCAGACTCCCCACTGAGCAGGGAGCCTGACACGGGCCTCGATGCCAGGACCCCTGGATCATGGTTGTGCCCAAATTTCGAGACCCCCCCCAAAGACGACCACCAGAGTCCGGAGTCAAAGCCAAACAGCAAGGGTCGTTTATTACGAGTTCGAACCCGGACCTCCGCGCACTCGTTGCCGGTGACGCTAAGAGGTCCTGAGCTCAGGATCACGGCACTTTTTATACACTATTTTAGGGGAGGCAGGGACTTAGCATACATCATAGTATCTCATAACAAATCACTACATACCGCGGGAAAATCAAACAGCAACTCTATAATATGACTGGCGCGCTACAGAGCCAGAAAAGTGCTAGGAACAGATTATTGGTTAGGTCAAAGGGCTGTCATTCTTCAAACTGCTTGGGTATGTGTCACCTCAGGATTGGCCGGAGTCTCCCTGCCAAGCTGCGGGGTGCCAGATGGTTATTATCTCCTGTACCCAAAACTGGGGTGGGGGGTCCGGGAGCAGTCACTTTGTCATGTCCAGTTCTGGGTGGGGGTTTCTCTGGCGCCAGATGGCTGTTATCTCTTGGCCCAGAGCCAGGTGGGGGTCTGGGAGCGGCCACTCTGCTAGGTTCAATTCTGGGTGGGGGTTGTGTGGTTGAGTGCCTATAGAAAGTTTGCTGGTAATTTTCCATCTCCTCATGGGTTAGCAAACGAAGGTACAGAAGCAGAAATAGTGGTTATGGTTATAATTTAGGCATCTCATCATGATCTGAGCCCAAGACAGACACTCCACCAACCAAGCCAGCCAAGTACCTCACAAGTATTTCTCAAGCATCTACTATGTGCTAGGCACTCTTCTGGGTGCCAGGAACATAGCAAAGAGCAAGGTGGTAAGGTTCCTACGCTTGAAGAGCTGACAATTGAGGGAAGACCTCAATGATCGAGTAAATAAGATCAGAATGAATGCAATCACTTTTTAAAAGATTGTTTATTTGAGTAATTTCTATACCCAACATGGGACACAATCTGTTCATTTAGAGATTGCATGTGCTGTGGGGGAGGGGGAAACAGAGGGAGAGGGAAAGAGACTCCCAAGCAGGCTCCCCATTGAGCGTGGAGTCTGATATAGCGCTCAATCACATGAACCTGAAATCGTGACCTGAGCTGAATCCAAGAGAGACATTTAACGCACTGAGCCATCCAGGTACCCACCCCACCTCCTCCCCAAACACAATCACTTTAGATATCATGATAAGTGTTAGGAGAGAAATAAACAGGGATGAAATAAACAGTGTGAAAGGGAGGTCTGCTCTTTTTTTTTTTTTAAAGATTTTATTTATTTGACAGACAGAGATCACAAGTAGGCAGAGAGGCAGGCAGAGAGAGAGGAGGAAGCAGGCTCCCTGCTGAGCAGAGAGCCCGATGCGGGGCTCGATCCCAGGACCCCGGGATCATGACCTGAGCCAAAGGCAGAGGCTTTAACCCACTGAGATGCCCAGGCACCCCGGGAGGTCTACTCTTAACAGGCTGGTCAGGGAGGTCTCTGTGAAGGTAACATTTGAACTGAGATCTAAAAGAGCTGGGGCAAGAGCATTACTAGCAAAGGAACACCGATTGCAAAGGCCCTGAGGCAGGAAAGTGCTTGGATACTGTGGCTAAGTCACAGGGAATGAGGGTGTTGGGTCCATGATCAAAGGAACAAGACTGATGCAAAGCGAAGGTCAAGCAAAGCTTTATTTCATGCCAAACATGGAGAATCAAACTGACCGGCCAGGGCCGTCTCTTGCAAGGAGACGAACTCTCTCTGCCTTACAGACTAGCTCTTTTTTTTTTTTTTTAAGATTTTATTTATTAATTTGACAGAGAGAAATCACAAGTAGATGGAGAGGCAGCAGCCAGAGAGAGAGAGAGAGGGAAGCAGGCTCCTTGCTGAGCAGAGAGCCCGATGCGGGACTCGATCCCAGGACTCTGAGATCATGACCTGAGCCGAAGGCAGCGGCTCAACCCACTGAGCCACCCAGGCGCCCCTACAGACTAGCTCTTAAGGGCAAAAGCCATGTGGTTGGGCCTGGCCACGCACATGTGGCCAATGAGATTGTAACACAGAGAAAGCTGCACAGTCCTGCTAGGTCACACATAAGTGACCAATTGAATTACAATTTACCCTGTAGTAGATATTTGAACTAGCCAATCAGATCACCTTGGTCAGAACTGGCACCCAAAAGGCACCCAAAGGGTGGGGCCCATACTCCTTGGTAGCTAAGGAGACAGTATGCACCCCCCCACTGATTGAATACCTCCACCTGGCCTGACCCACCCTTGTATTTGGGCTTTGTTACCTGGGACTGGTTTCCGGGACTTGTTTTTAAGTAAGTCCCCTTGGGGGGAGAAGGAGGGTGGCAGGGACAGTTTAAGTTTTACTGCATAAACAACAAAATCACTGTTTAGCCGGATGGCATCGCTCTGGCTAAATAGGCCCTTACAGAGGGCACAAACAATAACATTAAGATTGATCGTCAAGTGCCCTTAAGTTTTAGTTTCCTTGTATTCTAAACAGGGCGCAGGGGACCCGAGAGCCCTTGGCCCCGGGCAGGGGGTTGGGGGGAGGGATGTGGCAGACCGATCAAGTTCAGCCACTCACCTCTGACAAAAATCCAAAGGCAGAGACACAAGTGGTGGTGAAATGAGAAAAGATTTCTGTGAGCCTGACATGGGAAAGATGGCAGACTAGTGTGTGAAAGACGGTAAAGTGCTGGAACTACTTCTAGGTTTATATAGAGAAAGCGTGAGACAAAGGTTGGGTAGGTATGGGGAAGTGGGCGGTGAAGTCAGATCAGTCCTTTGAGCAATCTCTCCCATCTTGAAGGGCTCAGGGCAGTCCCGGTTGCTTGAGGGGGTAGTTTTGGCTCACCACCCACCCTCCGGGGATGATTTGCCTGCGGGGTCTTTTGTCGGAGTTAAGAGATAAGCTGGAAAGAACGTAATCCATTATAGACTGAGGTCAAATTCGAGGTAGTCCTCTTCCTTGACTACTGTCATTAATCACACTTGGCTGCTTCGAACAGTTTATAATTCTGGAGGTCAGACGTCTAGAGAGGGTTTCTCCAAACTTAAATCAAGGTGTTGGCAGGGCTGGATTCCTGTGGGCACTTCAAGAGAGAATCCATTTCCTTGCCTTTCCTGGCTTCTAAAGGGTGCCTACATTCCTTGGCTTGTGACTCCTTCCACCTTCAAAGTCATCTGGGGGACATCTCTGTCTCTGACCATTCTGCCTCCCTCTTATAAAGATCCTTGTGGGGGTACCTGGGTAGCTCAGTCAGTTAAGTCTCTGCCTTTGGCTCCCGTCGTGATCTGGGATTGAATACCATGTTACGCTCCCTGCTCAGCAGCTCCCTGCTCAGCGGGAGCCTGCTTTTCCCTTCCCTGCTTCCCCGCTTGGGCTCTCTCTGTCAAGTAAATAATATCTTTAAAAAACCCAAGAGGAGGCACCTGGGTGGTCCAGTGGGTGAAGCCTCTGCCTTCAGCCCAGGTCATGATCTCAGGGTCCTGGGATCGAGCCCCGAATCGGGCTCTCCGCTTCCCCTTCTCTTCCCCTCACTTCCCCCTTTCTCTCTGCCTGCTTGTGATCTCCCTCTTTCTGTCAAATAAATAAATAAAATCTCTCTCTCTCTCTCTCTCTCTCTATATATATATATATATATACATATAAACAAAAACAGAAAAATCCTTGTGGTTACATCAGGCCTATTCACGTAATCCAGGATAATTTACCCCATTTTAGTATCTTTAACTAAATCTCATCTGCAAAGTCCCTTTCACCACATAAGATAACATATTCACAAATTTGGGGAATAGGACATGGCCATTTGTCTTACTCTGTCTGGTCTTCCATAACAAAAATACCAGACTAAAATAGAATAAAAACAAATAAAATACTATAGACTGTATGACTATCAACAACAGAAATGTATTCCATACAGTTCTAGAGGCTGGGAAGTTCAAGTTCAACGTGCTCACAGATGGTCTAGTGAGAACTCATTTCCTGGTCCATAGAAAGCGGTCTTCTCAGTGTCCTCACATTGGTGGAAGGGGCAAGGGAGCTCTTTGGGGTCTCTTATGAGAGTGCTAATCCCACTCAGAAGGGCTCCTCCCTCATGATCTAAGACACCCCCCCCAAAGGCCCCACCTCTAAATACCATCACACTGGGCATTGGGATTTAACATGTAAATTTTGGGGAAATGAAAATATTCGGTATATGGCGAGAACTTCGAGGGAGATATTACTCTGCCTGCTACAGCCCTTTAGGTCACACTAAAAGGAGTTCAGATTTTTTTTTAAAGATTTTATTTATTTGACAGAGAGAGAGAGATCACAAGTATGCAGAGAGGCAGGCAGAGAGAAGGGGGAAGCAGGCTCCCCGCTGAGCAGAGAGCCCCATGAGGGGGCTTGATCCCAAGACCTTGAGACCATGACCCAAGCCAAAGGCAGAGTCTTAACCCACCCCAAGGAGTTCGGATTTTATTTAAAGTGTTAAAGGGAGCGCCTGGGTGGCTCAGTCACTTAAGCATCTGCCTTTGGCTCAGGTCATGATTCCGGGGTCCTGGGATCGAGCCCCACATCCTTGCTTGGTGGGGAGTCTGCTTCTCCCTCTCCCTTTCCTCCCCACTCATGCTCTCTAATAAAATCTTTTTTTTTTTTTTTTTTTTAAGATTTTTTTATTTATCTGACAGAGATCACAAGTAGGCAGAGAGGCAGGCAGAGAGAGAGGAGGAAGCAGGCTCCCTGCAGAGCAGAAAGCCCGATGTAGGGCTCGATCCCAGGACCCTGGGATCATGACCCGAGCCGAAGGCAGAGGCTTAACCCACTGAGCCACCCAGGTGCCCCTCTAATAAAATCTTTTTAAAAAAAAAGTGTGAAAGGATGACAAAATGGAGTGACATAATCTGATTTATGTTTCATTTCTTTTTTATTGACTGATAGAGAAAAGGACCCAGAGTAAAAGGCTGGCAAAACTCCAGCTGTGATGCTGTGATTTCTAACAAATCCATGTTCCATGTTCCTCTTTGCCTCCCAGAGTTCCTAAACCCTTGGAATTTCCTAAGTAATTAGAGTGATAAATTGTCTTTCGTTATTTGTAATGACCCCTTTCCAACCACATCTGACTTTATGTTGCTGACTGAGGTGGCTTTTGGAAAGCCCCTGGGTCACCTAAGAATGGAGACTGGCTGCCGGGAAAACCAATCATGATCAGAGGGCTGGACTTATCATCCACACTCCCATCTTCCCCACCTCTGGGGTGTGGAGATACAGATCGTCCAAGGCCAATGATGTAATGAACCCCGGTTGTGTAATCAAACCTCCATAAAACCCAAAAAGGGTGGGGTCCTGAGGACTTTCTGGGCTGGGGAAGAGCAGAGGTAGTGGGAGTACTGTGTGTCTGGGAGAAGGTATGGAAGCTCTGTGCCCCTTCTCATATCCCTTGCCCTATGCCCGTCTTCTCTCTGGCTGTTCCTAAGTTATATCCTTTTCTAATAAACTGGTAGTAGGTAGAATGTTTTCCTGAGGTGCCTGGGTGGTTCAGTGGGTTAAGCCTCTGCCTTCAGCTCAGGTCCTGATCTCAGGGTCCTGGGATCGAGCCCCGCATTGGGCTCTCTGCTCAGCAGGGAGCCTGCTTCCCTCTCTCTCTCTGCCTACTTGTGATCCCTCTCTCTGTGTATCGGATGAATAAATAAAATCTTTAAAAAAAAAAATGCTTTCCTGAGTTCTGGGAGCTACTCTAGCAAATCAATCAAACCTGATTTGATGGGGGTGAGGGGGTGATGGGCACCTCAGACTTATAGCCAGTTGGTCAGAAACACAGGTGAGAACCCGGATTTGCAATTGATGTCCAAACGGGGTGTGTGTGTGTGAGTGTGTGTGTGTGTGTGTGTGTGCGCGCGCGCGTGCGCACATGTCCATCTGTGCATGCCTACGGTCTTGAAGGACTGAACCCTTAACCTGTGTGACATGGTGCTGTCTCCGGGTAAATAATGACAGAATTGGTTAAATTTGTGGGCTGTCTCGCTGGTGTCCCAGAATTGCTGGATGTGTGGAAAACCCACACACCTGGTGTGAGAAGTGAAGCAGTACTGTCATGTAGGGGAGACAATGGGAGTAAGTTTTTCTGTTACACTAGCATTTAGAAAGCCAGTAGAAGAGGAGGCAGCAGCAAAGAAGACGGAGAAGGAGCCGCAGCTGGGGGAAGTGGAAAACCAGGAGAGGATACGGCCTAGAAACCAAGAGAAGGACATTTCAAGATGGCAGGAGTGGTGACGGCAGCCGGCTGAGGACTGAGAAGACCCCTGGATTAGGTAAGATGGAAACTGTGCTGACCTGGATAAAAGCTGCTGCTGCTGCGGAGTGATAAGGCCCTAGGTCAGATCGGAGTTGGTTGAAGAGCGAATAGAAGATGAGTTAAATCGCAGCACCTGGGTGGCTCAGTCAATTAAGCGATCAACTCCTGATTTTAGCTCTGGTCATGATCTCAGGGGTGGTGGGCTCAAGCCCGAGGTTGGGCTTCCCACTGAGTGGGGAGTCTGCTTGAGATTCTCTCTCTCCCTCTCCTCTCGCTGTGCATGCTCTCTCTAAAATAAATCTTTTTTTTTTTTTTAAAGGTTTTATTTATTTATTTGACAGACTGAGATCACAAGTAGGCAGAGAGGCAGGGGGCAGCAGGCTCCCTGTGGAGCAGAGAGCCGGATGTGGGGCTCCATCCCAGGACCCTGGGATAATGACCTGGGCTGAAGGCAGAAGCTTAACCCACTGAGCCGCCCAGCACCTCTTAAACAAAGATTATTTATTTATTTACTTATTTATTTATTTGAGAGACAGGGAGAGAGAGCATGAGCAAGGAGAAGGTCAGAGGAAGAAGCAGACTCCCCGGGGAGCTGGGAGCCCGATGCGGGACTCGATCCTGGGACTCCGGGATCATGACCTGAACCAAAGGCAATTGTCCAACCAACTGAGCCACACAGGCATCCCTTAAACAAAGATCATTTAAGTCAACATGGTGTAGGCCTAGGCTGTCCATTACAGTAGCCACACCCAGATGTGGCTAATAAGCCTCTAAATGAGGCAAGTTTTTTTTTTAAAGATTTTTAAATATTTTATTTATTTATTTGACAGGGAGATCACAAGTAGGCAGAGAGGCAGGCAGAGAAAGAGAGAGAGAGAAGCAGGCTCCTCGCTGAGCAGAGAGCCCAATACGGGACTCAATTCCAGCACCCTGAGATCATGACCTGAGCGGAAGGCAGAGGCTTTAACCCATTGAGTCACCCAGACGTCCCAAAGCAAGTTTATTTTATTTTATTTTTTTAAAGATTTTATTATTTATTTATTTATTTATTTGACAGACACAGAGAGAGATCACAAGTAGGCACAGAGGCAGGCAGAGAGAGGAGGAAACAGGCTCCCTGCTGATCAGAGCCCAATGTGAGGCTCGATCCCAGGACCCCGAGATCATGACCTGAGCCGAAGGCAGAGGCTTAACCCACTGAGCCACCCATGCGACCCAAGGCAAGTGTATTTTAAAGATTTTATTTATTTGTCAGAGAGAGAGGGAAGAGCACACAAGCAGAGGGAGCAGGAGAGGGAGAAGCAGGGTCCCCACTGAGCAGGGAGCCTGATGCGGGACTTAATCCTGGGACCCTGGGATCATGACCTGAGCCAAAAGCAGTTGTTTAAGCGACTGAGCCACCCAGGTGTCCCAATGAGGCAAGTTTAAACAGAGCTGAGTTGCAACTGTAAAATGCACACCAGATTTCCAAATACAGTGTGAAAAAAGGGAGTATTTCATTAATAATTTAAATATTGATTTCATGTGGAAATGTACACAATTTGGATATATTGGGTTAAATATATTGTTAACATTAACTTCACTTCTTTTTCCTTTTTATTTTTTTTTAAAGATTTATCGAGAGAGAGTGCGAGCGAGTGCACATGTGAGAGTAAACACAAGGAGGGGCAGAGGGAGAGGATCCCAAACAGACTGTGCTGTACTCTGAGCCCAATGTGGGGCTCAACCTCAAGACCCTGAGATCATGACCTGAGCCGAAATTAAGAGTCAGATGCTTAAACGACTGAGCCACCCAGGCACCCCAGATTCTCTGTATATCTCACAGTTGTTCCTTCTGGACCTTCTTTCTAGGGTCCTTACCCTATTCCCAAAACTTACTAGGTGAAGAAGCAAGTCATGTGGCTTGTGCTGGAGGAGTTCCAGGCAAATGAAGCAGCAAATACAAAGGTCCTGAGGCAGAAGGCTTCTCGGGTGGTTGTGCACAGGGAGGAAAAGGGCAGTGTTGTTTGGGAGCAAAGTTAGAGGAAGGGACAAGTGGTAGGAAATGAGGTCTGGGCAGTAAGGTGTAGAGGAGATGGGCTTTGTCATTTATTCTGAGGGGGATGGGAAGTAGGTTTTTAAGCCGAGGAATGTCCGTCTGGTTTACCTGCAGACTGCAAGAGGCAAAGGTGAAACCTGGAGACCAGTTAGGAAGCTTCTGCAATAATCCAGGTAGCACCAGGATGGTAAGGGTAACTGCAGAGTGGTTGTATTCTGTATATATTTTGAAGGCACAAGACAGGGTTTGTGAAAGAAACTGGATGGAGTTGTAAGAGAAAGATAGGTTAAACCTGACTCTAGGGGTGCCTGGGTGGCTTGGTGTGTTGGGCCTCTGCCTTCAGCTCAGGTCCTGGGATTGAGCCCCACATCGGGCTCTCTGCTAGAGAGCCCGCTTCACCCCTCTCCCTCTGCCTGCCTCTCTGCTTACTTGTGATCTCTCTCTCTGTCAAATAAATAAAAATAAAATAATAATAAGCCTAACGTTTCTGGTAAGATAGCGTTGTCATCTGCTGAGATGGTAGTTTTATTTTTATTTATTTATTTATTTAAAATATTTTACGTATTTATTGGACAGAGACAGTTCGCAAGTAGGCAGGGAGGCAGGCAGGGAGAGAGGGGGAAGCGGGCTCCCCGCTGAGCAGAGAGCCCAATGCGGGGCTCGATCCCAGGACCCTGAGATCATGACCTGAGCCGAAGGCAGCGGCTTAACCCACTGAGCCACCCAGGCGCCCCGAGATGGTAGTTTTATTTTTTATTTATTATTTTTTTTTAAAGATTTTATTTATTTATTTGACAGAGAGAAATCACAAGTAGATGGAGAGGCAGGCAGAGAGAGAGAGAGGGAAGCAGGCTCCCTGCTGAGCAGAGAGCCCGATGCGGGCCTCGATCCCAGGACCCTGAGATCATGACCTGAGCCGAAGGCAGCGGCTTAACCCACTGAGCCACCCAGGCGCCCCGAGATGGTAGTTTTAGAAGGATATTTGGGGGCTGCTAGAAGTAGAATTAAGGATAGGTTTTGGACCTGTGAAGTGCAGAAGAACTATTGCTTATTGGAGATGCCAAGTAAGCAGTATGGGGTATACAAATTTAGTATTTTAGGAGTAAGGTCAAGTCTGGAGATACAAATTTGGCAGTCCTCACCCCACAGCTGGTATTTAAAGCCACTGGAGGAGATCAGATCGTCCGGGGAGTAAATGCATTAGAGGAGAGGTCCAAGGACAACTTATGCCACTCTAAGTTTATGGGTTAGAACAAACCAGCAAAGGACACTAAAAAAGAATGACATCTTACAACCTAAAGACCAGGGGAGAGAGTTCCAAGGGAGAAAGTGAAAATGGGTCAAATTCTTTGGACAGAGGAAGCACAATCGAGTGTGGGCTTACCCCGGATTTCACAGTGTGCCCTTCCTATGAGTGGTTTTGGGGGTGAGCGAGGCAACAGCCTGATTTGGAATGGGCTCAACATGGATAGGAAGGGACAGGAAGAGGGGAACAGTTCCTTCCAGTTCTGATATAAGCAGAGCAGAGTGATGAGGGGGATGTGGGAGGCAAGAGAGTGTTAAAGTGGGGAGAAATCACTGCATATTTGAATGCTGATGAAAATCATCCAGTAGAGACTGAAAATTTCACAGTGCAGGACAGTATATCCTACAAGACTCAGAGTCATGTCAGCTGTGCTGGTTTGTATGCCCCTGATGGATCTGAAACTGCTTAAAAGTGTAAAATTGAGTAAAAGTCAAAATGGCTCTCCTAATGCTTCAGCAAAGCTGTTTTTTTTTTTTTTTTTAAGATTTTTTATTTATCAGGGAGAGAGAGGGAGAGAGAGCAAGCACAGGCAGACAGAATGGCAGGCAGAGGCAGAGGAAGAAGCAGGCTCCCTGCTGAGCAAAGGAGCCCAATGTGGGACTCGATACCAGAACGCTGGGATCATGACCTGAGCTGAAGGCAGTTGCTTAACCAACTGAGCCACCCAGGTGTCCCCAGCAAAACTCAGTTTTAAAGTAATCCTTTTCGGGACGCCTGGGTGGCTCAGTTGGTTAAGCGGCTGCCTTCGGCTCAGGTCATGATCCCAGCGTTCTGGGATCGAGTCCCATATCGGGCTTCTTGCTCGGCAGGGAGCCTGCTTCTCCCTCTGCCTCTAGCCTGCCACTCTGTCTGCCTGTGCTTGCGCTCTGTATCTCTCTCTCTAACAAATAAATAAAATCTTTAAAAAAAATAAATAAATAAAGTAATCCTTTTCCTCTCTTCAGCACACCTCCCCTCTCCCCTCAGCACGTGAAGACAGGATGAAGGAGGCTGGCAGCACAACACAATGCATGCGGAACCCTGCTAGATCCTGTATTTCCCCGTAAAAACCTCCAGCCCCTTCCCGGGGCTGGGGAAGGCCTTGCAATTTTTTTTATTTTAAAGATTTTATTTATTTATTTGAGAGAGAGAAAATGAGCGGGTCGAGGAGGCCTTGAGGGAGAAGGACAAGTGATCTGCATTGGGTTTGATCCCAGGACCCCACACCATGACCTTGAAGTTGACCACACAACCTACCGTGCACGCAGGTGCCTCAAGGGCTTGTGGGTTTTGAAGGCCATAGTCTGCTGCGAGGCCTTCTTCGCTGGGCAAAGCAAGAAAGCTATTGTTCCTCTTTATCCCCAACTCGGTCTTCCTGTTCTGTTTGGCTCTGAATCGTGGAGGTCGCTTTTTGACAACACACCTAAAATGCAGTACAGCTGACCCTTGAGCTGTGTTGGTCCACTTACACTTTTTTCAATAAATACAGTACTGTAGATGTATTTTTCTCTTCCTTATGATTGTCTTATTAACATTTTCTTTTCTCTAGTTTAAGATACAGTAAAAAAAGGGGCGCCTGGATGCCTCAGTATTTAAGTGTCTACCTTTTGGCTATAGTTATGATCCCAGGGTCCTGGAACAAGCTCCACATCCAGCTCCCTACTCAGCAAGGAGCCTGCTTCTCCCTCTCCTACTCCCCTTGTTTGTGTTCCTTCTCTCACTGTGTCTGTCAAATAAATTTTTTAAAAAATCTTTTAAAAAATACAACCAAAAATATTTATAATACATAGGACAATATGTGTTCATTGTTATTGGTAAGGCTTCTGGTCAACAGCAGGTTATCAGTTTATAAGTTTTTGGGGAGTCAACAGTTCTATCCAGAATTTCCACATCACCCAGGGGGTCAAGGTACAGCCCATGGTTCAAGGGTGTACTGTATATTAAAAATTGAAATCATCGTCTCCCTTAGAAACCTGCTGTTGCTTCTTTAGTTCTATCTCACTAGGTGGAAATTCTTAATTACCCAAGTAAGAAAACTGCACATAGCAGTGACCACATGGTGAACAGTCACAGTTTTATTGTGTACCAAGTGAAACAATGGATGTCCCAGGTAGTTGTAAGCATCAAGGAAAGGGCTATGACCCAGACTTGAAGGTCAAGTAACACAAAGGTGAGTAGACAGTGTTTAGACCAACCTCAAGTTGTAGCAATTCCACATCCTAAATATCTTGGAATTTGTCTGCTCATGCCATATCTATCATGAAATCGGACTACCTCCATTTTGACCTCAGTCTGTACTTTAAGTCATTCTTTCCAGCTTATTTCTTAACTCAGGGAAAAGACCCCACAGGCAAAGCATCCCCTGAGGTGAGCCAAAACTAGCCCCTCAAGCAACAAGGACTGCCCTGAGCCAGCAAGACTGGGAGTGATTGACCCAAAGATTGATCTGACCTTCTCTGCCCACCTGGGTGTACTTGACCCTTGTCCCACATTTTTCCTTCTCTTTTCTTTCTTTCTTTCTAAGATTTTATTTATTTATTTGACAGGCAGAAATCACAAGCAGGCAGAGAGCAGGCCGGCTGGGGGGTGGGGGGGGAAGCAGGCTCCCTGCTGAGCAGAGAGCCCTGATGTGGGGCTCCATCCCGGGACCCTGAGATCATGACCTGAGCCAAAGGCAGAGGCTTAACCCACTGAGCCACCCAGGCACCCCCACATTTTCTTAAACCTAGATTATCTTAAGCACTTGGGAGAGAGCCTTTGAGATGGTTCCGGTGTTGGCCTCGCTGAGATAAATTCCTTTCCTTTGGATTTTTATCAGTGGTGAGTGGCTGCACCAGGTCTGTTTGGGACCCCCACAGCTGGGTTACATTTCCCCAGTTGAGGGCTTCATCATCGCTGCCCCTTCTTACTTAGAAGAGGGCAATAGTCTTACAAGAGGTTTCTTTGCTTTTGACCTTGACCCAGACTGAGGAAGCCATACAAAATGCAAATCTCCAGTGTCTCTCACCAGCTTTAAACTTTTCAAGGAATCTCTCAGATAATGGCAAGCCTGCTTCTCATGGCTTACCTTTCACCTCCCTGTCTCCGAATTTGTTTTCTGACACCAAAAAGTTTCTCTCTCATATGTCTTTGCTCCTTGCGGTTCCCTTTGTCTGTAATGGTGCCTTTTTTTTTTTCCTCCTGGCTAAGTTTTACTCATCTTTTAAAGATGTGCTTAGAAATCATCTCTTCTGGTAAGCCTTTTACCAAGTAGTGCAAACCTTCCAAGGCTGCGAAGGGCAGCTCTGTGTTTCTAGGGCTCTCTCTTCACCCACGCCCAATGGCGGGGACCACGTCTTATCTTCGTCATGCTTTCAGCAAATATTTGTCTAATGACTAGCACACTTTAAGCGTCAAGTCCAAGGTTACCCAGCTGGTAAACTGCTGTGTCAGAAATTAGTGCTTAGACCCCTGGAGGGCTCTCATTCAAATGTAAAGTCCTCAAAAATCTTTCCTCTAGCAGTGCTCTTAACAGTTTACAAAACATTTCGATCTGGCTAGTCTTTATATCCTGAGGCAGGACTTGTATAAAAAGGTAATGTTTCCAAACCCGGGAGCTAGAGCCGAGCTTCAGCAAAGCACGGAGGAGTCTTCAAAAGGAGGTAACAGCAGTGAGGAGGGTCAGCCAGCTGCAGTGAAGACCCTCCCAGCCCGAGAAACCCCACCCAAGATCCCCTCCCCTCCAAACCCCTCCACCTCGAGGACTACAAATCCCAGCATGCATAGCATCCAGTGAGTGACAGCGCGGAAGCACGCCGGGACACGTAGTCCAGTTGTAGTTCAGGAAAAGCCCAGAACGTCCCGTGACGTCAGGAGGGCTCGGGAAAGGATTCGGAACCGGCCCAGGTTCAAGTTTAATCATCCTCTAGAGAGCCGACCCTGGTTTTTTTGGTGACCCGGTTTCAGGTCCTACCCCGCAGTCCAGCGACCCTATGGTGTGCGTTGAACTAGCTTCTCGTGTGACTCCTTCAAGGTTAAAGGGGAAGTAGCACAGAGCAAGAATAGGCAGCCTTCTGCCCTCGAGGCGCCGGCTTGTTAGGGTAGTGGTATGCAGGACGCTAGCCTAGCTAGGAACTGAGACGCTGCTTGCCCAGCAGCGCCGGTGAGGACGTGGCAACACTACCCCAAACAGCTGCTTCCCTTTCCTCCGCCCGTCGGGCTAGAGGCGCGGGAGGCGCAAAGGTTGCTGGGAACGCGCATGCGCCCACAGCGACGGGGAGTACACCTCCAACGTCTGCGGACGCGGAGGGTGTCGGGTGTCGGCGGTGGCGCTTTGCGGCCGGTCGTGCGGGTCGGGCGCGGGCGGGCGGGCGCGGCGGCAGTGGCGCGCACAGGTGATTGACTGGCCAGCTGGCTGAGGAATCGCCTGGTCCCCATTGCTGGCAGGTGGCGGAGCCCATTTGGGCGGCGGCAGCAGCAGGAGCGGCAGCAGCTACGGCCCGGCTCGGGAGGCGCTTCTCGGGCCAAGGCTATGGCCCCGCGGCTGCAGCTGGAGAAGGCGGCCTGGCGCTGGGCGGAGACGGTGCGGCCCGAGGAGGTGTCGCAGGAGCACATCGAGACCGCCTACCGCATCTGGCTGGAGCCCTGCATCCGCGGCGTGTGCAGGTGAGGCCCGCGCACCGGGCCTTGCGCCCCTCCACCCCTCGCTTCGGACCTTCGAAGAGCGGACCAGGGGCCGGGGGTCATGTTGGGGGAAGGAGGACGGCAGCCAGCTGTGTGCATCTAGCAGGCGCGGAGAGGAGCAAGGTGGAGGCTTCCTCCTTAGCGCGTCTGGGCGACCTGAGCAACGCAGGCATCCCGGGCTCGCTGCGCGGAGGTGATGCTGCTGAAAGCCCTTTAGAAAAAGGTTCTGGGTTCTTATCTAGAAGATGGCGGTGGAAATGGTTGAAGGCAGGAGCTGAGAGTTTAGCAAACGTTGTTGGTTGTATCTTGGCCACGGCTCGGCTTTTTCTGTTGCAGAAAGGGAACTTCGTCGAAGTGAGTTTCATCACAGTATCATTTATTACTGTTGACGGTGAAGGCTTGGTCATCTTCATATTAGCTTTGGATAGGGCAGATTTAGAAAAACGTGTGGTTAGCCTACCTCATTGGTATCCTTCACCTCCAGTTGACCTCCCGTCTCTTGTTAATCTGATTTAGGCTTTTTTTGGGGGTGGGGGTCGTCACTTTACCAGGTACGAAGTTTGAGCTGTGTAAGTTCTGTCCTTCACTTCCGCTTAGCCCTTGAACCTTGCCTTTCCTTTTAGTTCGAATTCTTAGGCATTGTTCCTGTCTCTTCTGTTTTTCCACCTTTTAACGCGGGAACTATAGTTTTTTGTTCCGGAATGTTGTTGAATTGACTTAGCCACGCCGGGCATGCTCAGTAGCCATACTTCAGCCGGCATTTAGTAAAGGCTTTCTGCAGTTTTTACACTCCGCGGCGGGATCCGGAAGAAATGGAAGTCAAGCTCTCCGCTTCGGAATTAAAGTCAAGTTTCAGAAGTGATTCAAGTTAGGGAGCTTCCATAAAGCAGACGAATAATTCCAGGCTCTGGGTGTCTGGCTCCACAGGGAGGGCACATCTGACTCCCGACAGTAAGTACTGGAATGACAGGGTCTGTGTATAATAGAATTTATTAAGCTTCAGTTAGTCTCTCAACGTAATCAGATTCCACAGTAACCAAAAAAAAAAAAAAAAAAAAAGACTTCCACTGTTATAATTCTGATTTTAACACAAGTAAGGGAGTAGAAATTTGCTGGGATCGCTGTAAGGGTAATGTCATAGAGTTTTAAGTTGCAGTTGCAATGTTTGTATCCAAGCAGGGTTGTTGTTGGTTTGTTTTGTTTTTGGGGGGTTTTTTTTGCATTGGGATATAAGTCACATATTTTCTGATTCACCCATTTAAAGTGTACTGTCCAGTGTTTTTTGTTTGTGTGTTCACAGGGTTGTTCAGCTATCACCACGATCTGATTTTAGAACCTTTTTTGCCCCTCCCTCCCACACTCTTTAGCCATTAGATTGGCACTCGGTCCTCCCCTGTACACCAGTGCCCCAAGCTCCAAGCAACCCGCTGATCAACTTTCTGCCTCCTAATTTGCCTATCTTGGACATTTCATGTAAATAGAATCTTAAAACAGGTGGATTTTTGTGACTTTTTTTTCACTTAATGTAATGTTTTCAAGGGTCATCCGTGTTGTAGCACATGTTGGTATTTAATTTCATATTTAAAAGTTTGTAAAACATGCAACAAAATTTATTATTTTTTAAAAAGATTTATTTGACAGAGAGCACAAGTAGGCAGAGGGGCATGCAGAGAGAGAGAGAGAGGGAAGCAGGCTCCCCGCTGAGCAGAGAGCTCCATGCTGGGTTTGATCCCAGGACCCCAGACCATGACCTAAAAGCAGAAGCTTAACCCATGAGCCACACAGGTGCTCCCCAAATTTATTATTTTATACAGTTAAGTGACATTAAGTATTTTTATAACTGGTACACCATCACCATTGTCTGGTAGTAGGGCTTTTCCATCATCTTCAAAGAGACTCCTTATCCATTAAACAGTCACTTCCCATTTCCCCCTCGAGCAACCACTGATCTTTCTGTCTCTGTGGGTTTCTCTTTTCTTAATATTTCCTATGAATGGAATCCTACAGTGTGTAGCCTTTTTTGTCTGGCTTTCACGTAACAGGTTTTCCATGTTGTAGCATTGACTGTACTTTATTCCTTTTTGTGGCTGAGTAATAGTCCATTGTTTGGATATATACTGTATTTTGTTTATCTGTTCATCAGTTGATGGACTTAAAAAATCCCCCCCCCAACTTTACCAAGGAATACCTGAAAAATAGAATTGCCTCTATTTAAAGTGTACAACTTGATTTGATATATGTACACGTGGTAGAAAGAGTACTATGAGCAAGGTAGATTTTTGTTTTTGTTTTTAAGATTTTATTCATGTACTTGACAGAGAGTAAGAGGGATAGAGCATAAGCAGGGGCAATGCCAGGCAGAGGGAGAGGGAGAAACAGTCTCCCCACTGAGCAGGGGGCCTGCTGTGGGGCTCCATCCCAGGACGCTGGCCAAACCAAAGGCACGTGCTCAACCTACTGAACCACCCAGGTGCTCTTAAGATCAAGGTGGTTAAACACATCTATCTGTCACCTCACATAGTTAACTTGATGAGCATTTTGTTCTACCTACTTTTTGGCTGTTGTGCTTGCTATGAACATTTGGTGCAAGTTTTTGTTAGAATACGTGTTTTCAGTTCTTTCGGGTGTCTACCTAGGAATGAAATTGCTGGGTCACGGTAATTATGTTTAACTGAGGCGCTGCCACACTGGTTTCTGGTGCTGCTGTGCCGTTCATTTTACATTCCCACCGGGAACGTGAGGGTTTAAATTTCCATCCTTGCCAACACATGCTACTTTCCGTTTGTTTGCCATGCTAGTGAATTTGAAGTGGCATCTCATTATGGGTTTGGTTTGAATTTTCCTAACGACTAATGAGGTGGATATCTTTGTGTGTTTTTTGGCCATTTCTCGTTTTTTTTAATTGCCAAGTAATATTGTGTTTTATGTATGTACTTCCCACATTTATATATCCACTCATCAGTTGATGGGCATTGGGTTGTTTCCACTTTTTGGCTACTGTGATAATGTAGCCAAGAATATTTGTGTAGGGGTTTTTGTGTGGATGTATTCATTTATCTTGGGTATATCTATAGGAGTGAAATTGCTGGGTCATAAAACTGTGGTTAACATTTTGAGGAACTGACCAACTGTTTTCCAAACTGGCTGTGCTGTTTTACTTACAGTGTATGAAGATTCCAGTTTCTCCCCATCCTTGCTCTTGTTTTGTTTTTTTTTTTCTTTTCTTTTCTTACAGCCGTGCTAGTGGGTGTAAGTGGTATGTCATTGTGGTGTGGTTTTTTTTTTTCTTCTATAGTTTATTTATTTATTTGAGAGAGGGAGAAAATGAGAAAGGGGAGCATGAGAGGAGGGCGGGTTGGAGGGAGAAGCAGACTCCCGGCGAGTCTGATGAGGGACTCCATCCCGGAATTTAAGGAGCGAGCGTGACCTGAGCTGAAGGCAGTCGCTCAACCAACTGAGCCACTCAGGTGCCCCCTCATTGTGGTTTTGATTTGCATTTCCCTGCTGACTCAAGTTCAGCATCTTTCCTGTGCTTCTTGACCTTTTGTGTATTTTTGGAGAACTGTATGTTAAAGTCCTTTGCCCACTTTAAAATAGGGTTGGGGCGCCTGGGTGGCTCAGTGGTTGGGCTGCTGCCTTCGGCTCAGGTCATGATCTCAGGGTCCTGGGATCGAGCCCCACATCAGGCTCTCTGCTCAGCAGGGAGCCTGCTTCCTCCTCTCTCTCTGCCTGCCTCTCTTCCTGCTTGTGATCTCTCTCTGTCAAATAAATAAATAAATTCTTTTAAAATAGGGTTGTTTTTGTATTATTGAGTTCTAAGAGCTCTTTATATATTGGATACAAATTCCTTATATTAGTAAATAGTCTCATTTCTTTGGATTGTGCTTTCATATTTTTGTTGGTACTGTTTGTAGTAGAAAAGCTTTTAATTTTGATGTAGTCCCAACTTTGCTTGGTTGGTTGCTTGTGCTTTTGAGACCGTGCATAATCTGAGGTCCCAGCAAATTTTATCTGTATGCCTTTTTTCTTTCTTTTCTTTCTTTCTTTGACAGGCAGAGATCACAAGTAGGCAGAAAGGCAGGCAGAGAGAGAGAGGAGGAAGCAGGCTCCCAGCCGAGCAGAGAGCCCATTTCAGGGCTCGATCCCAGGACCCTGGGATCATGACCTGAGCCAGAGGCAGAGGCTTTAACCCACTGAGCCACCCAGGTGCCCCTGTATGCCTTTTTTCAATCTACTTTTTTATGCTTTACATACACAACTAATCTGAGATTCCAGAGCTGAAGAGGTGTTTAGTTCTTCTCAAAGAGTAAATGACTCAAGACAATTTACATTTCTGCAACTGTTTAGTAAAATCATGGTGAAAGCAACCTGTATTAAATCGTATACCCACAGAGTTCTACAAATATTATGTATCTTAATTCTTAAAAGAGTTTTTGCTTAACAATGAGCGTAACAGTTAAGTAAGTTCCTTGGAGTAAATTGGTTGGAAAGAGATGTGCATTTTTCATATTGATCCATGTTGCTGAATTACAGATCAGAATGATGGCTCCACTTTACGGTTCTTCTGTGTAAGAATGTCTTGTTTCCTCATAGTACCGCCAACACAAAATGGGGGGTGGTGAGGCATAGGGAGAGAGAATTTTTCTTTTCTTTTCTCTCTCTTTTTTTTTAAAGATTTTATTTATCAGAGAGAGCTCTTTTTTTTTTTTTTTTTTTTTTTTTTTTTTAAAGATTTTATTTATTTATTTGACAGAGAGAAATCACAAGTAGATGGAGAGGCAGGCAGAGAGAGAGAGAGGGAAGCAGGCTCCCTGCTGAGCAGAGAGCCCGATGCGGGCCTCGATCCCAGGACCCTGAGATCATGACCTGAGCCGAAGGCAGCGGCTTAACCCACTGAGCCACCCAGGCGCCCATCAGAGAGAGCTCTTGAGCATGAGTACAAGTAGGGGGAGCAGCAGGCAGAAGGAGAAGCAGGCTCCCCGCTGAGCAAGGAGCCTGTTGCAGGGCTCTATCTCAGGACTCTATAGAGATCATGACCTGAGCTGAAATCGAGTCTCAGTCTCAGTCTTGACTGAGTGACCCACCCAGGTGCCCCTTAATCATGCCTTTTTTTTTTTTTTAAAGATTTTATTTATTTATTTGTCAGAGAGAGAGAGGGAGAGAGAGCGAGCACAGGCAGACAGAATGGCAGGCAGAAGCAGAGGGAGAAGCAGGCTCCCTGCCGAGCAAGGGGCCCGATGTGGGACTCGATCCCAGTACGCTGGGACTATGACCTGCGCCGAAGGCAGCTGCTTAACCAACTGAGCCCCCCAGGCCTCCCCAAGCTTTTTGATCAGATAAGTCTCATATGTTAATTTGTTTCTTTTTGTGATAGTTAAAATTTTGATAGGAAAATTTCAGTCTAGACTAACTTCTACCCCTGTATATAGGAGCAAGATGTCTATTTTGTTCTCATTAGAGAAACAGTACCAATGACTTATGAAATTAGAGCATTGCAGAAATGTAAATGCATTCTGGAAAGTCACTATGATGCCCACTGACTTCTCATAGCTCTAGTCCAAAACCTTTGTGAGGGCTGCAGGGCCTCACTCTGAAGATTTCTTCATCCAGCTGTTTTTAAAAAATTCTCCTTTATTTACTTATTTATTAAAGATTATTTATTTGTTTGACAGAGAGCACAAGTAGGTAGATAGACAGGCAGAGGAAGAGGGAGACGCATGCTCCCTGTGGAGCAGAGAGCCCGATGTGGGGCTCGATCCTAGGACTCTGGGATCACGACCTGAGCTGAAGGCAGATGCTTAAAGACTGAGCCACCCAAGCTGTTCTTCATTGATGGCTCCTTTCTCAGTTGGCTTTTGTTTCCTCACTTTAGCAGTATTGGTCCCTTGTGCTTTGCTAACTTTCCCTGACCCTCAGTGCAAGTTTGGGGACCTGCTTTTTAATTAAAAAAAAAAAAATTTTTTTTTCCCCAAAGATTTTATTTATTTGAGAGTGTCCTGCGTGCAGAGGGAGGGGCAGAGGAAGAGGGAGAACCTCCGTTGGACTCCCCTACTGTGAGAACCCGATGCCCCCCCACTCGCTGTTTGGGGTCTCCATCTCACAACCCGCAGATCAAGACCTGAGCCCAAACCAAGAGTCATTAGCTCAACTGGTTGAGCCACCTGGGTGCCCCTTAATGCAAATTTTAAACATACGTAGTAAGCAGAGAGGAGGATGGGATCATAAATCGCCCCCTTACCCAGCTTTAATGGTTGTTTAATAATGATGAGCAATCTCTTGTTTTATTTGCGTTGCATGTTCTTTTATCACTTAACACAAATTTAATCTAAAAATTGCCAATTTTATGCATCTTATTGGTTTAAATAGGTGTTTTGTGTTCATTGAAACTTGGATCCTTACCTGTTCTGGTTCATGGTTAAGTATTTTTTTGCTGCCAAGCATTTTAACACTTAGAGAATACTTTGTCCTTAATTTTTGTGCAAAGTCAAAGTCCCTCAATCTCAGGCAAAATAACCATTGTTAAAATAGTATATTGTTGGGGCACTTGGGTGGTCCAGGGGGTTAAGCCGCAGGTTTAACCCACTGCCTTAGGCTCGGGTCATGATATCAGGGTTCTGGCTTCAGGCTCTCTGCACTGCGGGCAGCCTGCTTCCCCCTCCCTCTCTCTGCCTGCCTCTCTGCCTACTTGTGATCTCTGTCTTCTGTCTGTCAAATAAATAAATAAAAACTTAATATATATATATATGTATATATTTTTTTTCCTTTCTGTGTCTTTTAAATTCAAATATTTGAGTGTCTGCTGTATATCTTACTGGAGTAAATATTCATTCTTTTATTCAACAGATAATTTTGGCACCTACTGTAGACTTGGTGTAGTATTCTAGAATGGCTCTGAGATAACCCCCCAGAAGATGAGGTTCCTTCCTTCATGTGCCATGTATTTTACAGATAAGGCAGAATAGAATCAGTGTAATTATTATTTCAGAAAAAAGGGGAGAAATGTCACACTACATACTTTCTGTAATTTGTTGTTTTTTTTTTTTAAGATTTTATTTATTTATTTGACAGAGAGAGATCACAAGTAGGCAGAGAGGCAGGCAGAGAAAGAGGAGGAAGCAGGCTCCCTGCTGAGCAGAGAGCCTGATGCGGGGCTCGATCCCAGAACCCTTGGATTATGACCTGAGTTGAAAGCAGAGACTTTAACCCACTGAGCCACCCAGGCGCCCCTCTGTAATTTGTTTTGATTTTATAACACCTTTTTATTTGATAACACGTAGAAAATTTACCTTACTCTTTTATTTTTTAATTTTTTTAATTTTTTTAAAGATTTTATTTATTTATTTGACAGAGAGAGATCACAAGTAGGTAGAGACACAGGCAGAGAGAGAGAGAGAGGAGGAAGCAGGCTCCCTGCTGAGCAGAGAGCCCGATGCGGGACTCCATCCCAGGACCCTGAGATCATGACCTGAGCCGAAGGCAGCGGCTTAACCCACTGAGCCACCCAGGCGTCCTACCTTACTCTTTTAATAGGCATGTAATATTTCATTGTGTGGAGGCTGATGTGTTAACTGTTCAGCAGTTCCCTGTTGGTGAACCTCCGGGTTCTCAGTTTTTGATACCATACAGATATGCTTCTGTGAACATCCCTCTTGTATATATCTTGGTTGAGTGAATGTTTTCACTTAGGTTGCTGGATGAGAAAGAGAAAAAGGGCATGATGACCATTTAAAATTTTGATAGGTGGTAGAGGGTCATACTGTTGAACACTGCATTCTAGAGTCACCCTATTTCCCACCTTCCCACCCCAGACATTCTTATTTCAAACACCTACTTTAATAGTTAAAGCATGTTATTTTCCTATGCCTTTTTTTTTTTTTTTTTTTTTTTTTTTTTTTTTTTTGCTATTACCATTGAGCATCTTTTTATATGTGTTGGCCATTTGTATTTCTACTGTGAATTGTGTGTCCTTGATTGTTGATCATTTTCTAACTGATTTTCAAGAACTTTTTGAATACTTCTGCTGAAGATCCTTTTTCCTAATTTTTTTTTTTGACTTTGGTGTTGGTTTTTTTTTTTTTTTTTTTAATTCTTTTCCTTTTGGTACATTAAGGATTATTTATTTATTTATTTATTTGACAGAGAGAGAGAGAGAGGAGGGGGGGGACAAGCAGGGGGAGTGGGAGAGGGAGAAGCAGGCACCTCGCTGAGTAGGCAGCCCTGTGTGGGCTCAATTCCAGGACCCTGGGATCATGACCTGAGCTGAAGGCAGACGCCTAACGACTGAGCCACCCAGGTGCCCCTCCTTTTGGTACATTAAAATTCATTTTTATGTGGTCAAATTTGTCAGTATTTTTCTTTATGGTTTCAGGATTTCCCGATTCCAAGATTGTAGAAATGTTCACACATATTTTTAGTGTTGATGGTTTCATTTTATCTATCAAATCTTTGTCCTTTACAGTTTAATTTGATTTAGAGAGTGAGATTGGAATCCAGCTTTATTTGACTTTTTAGCCAAAGGCTACTCAATTTTCTTAAACCATATATTGAGTAATCTAGTTATCCCTCACTAGTTAAAAAGGCCACTTTTATTATATGACAAATTATTATATGTACTTGGGTTTATTTCTTTTATTTATTTCTACTTTTTATTTTTTATTTCCCGTATTAATTTGATTCATCTCTGTATTATGACCACAGTTCCAATTGCTTAATACTTTAAAAAATACCTGATAAGGTTAGACCCTTCTTAATTCCTCATAGTTTTTCTAGTGTTCCTTTTTGTTTTTTTTTTTAAGATTTTATTTATTTATTTGACACAGAGAGAGAGAGAGAACACAAGCAAGGGGAGCAGCAGGCAGAGAGAGAGGGAGAGGCAGGCTCCCCGCTGAGTAGAGAGCCCAGTGTGGGGCTCAATCCCAGAACCCTGAGATCATGACCTAAGCCCAAGGCAGAGGCTTAACCCCCACTGAGCCACCCAAGCGCCCCTCTAGTGTTCTTATTTAACTAAAATTTATTTTTTTACCTACAGGAAAGTATACCAATCATAAACATTACACAGGGAAAATTATCACAAGGGAACATAACTATGTATCTACCACCAAGATTAAAATGTTGCTAGCATCCCTGAAGACACCCATCTTTCCTTTACTGCCTCTTACTGGTCATTAACATCCTCCTCCTCAAAAGTAACCACTACCCTTACTTTGGACACCACAGATTATTTTGCCTATTTTGAACTTTGTATACAATTAATTATACATTGTAGTTCATTCTGGCTTCATTTGCTCTCACAGTGTGGTTTGTCTACATTGTGGGTAGCAGTAGTGGGTTCATTTTTAAGGCTGTGCAGTATTCCATTGTGTTACAGTGTAACTTGATACTTTCTGGTGGTGGCGGTCTTTTGGAATTTTTCCAGAATTTGGCTGTTATCAGAATAAAGTTGTGGTAAGCATTCTTGTATGTATCTTTTAATAACATATACATACACTTTCCCCCCATATATATACATTTTTGATACAAGAGGACTTGCTGAGTCATCAATGTTTATTTAGCTTATTAGATAATGACAGACTGTTTTCCAAAATGATTATATCACATTATACTCTCCTGAGTACTGTGTGAAAGAGTTCATTTTCTACATATCCTCACCATAATCTGTTTAATTTTAGCCATTATGATGGATGTGTCATGGTTATCTCCTTATGGTTTAATTCGCATTTCTCAGTTGACCAATGAAATTGACCTTTTCATATTCTACTATTTACATATCCTCCAGTGGGGTGCTTGTTTAATTTTTTAAGCCTCATTGAAATTTAAAATTTTTTTATTTTTATTTATTATTTTTTAAAAGATTTTATTTATTTATATGACAGACAGATATCACAAGTAGGCAGAGAGAGAGAGGGAGGCAGAGTCCCTGCTGAGCAGACAGCCCGACATGGGTCTTGATCCTAGGACCCCCAGATCATGACCTGAGCTGAAGGCAAGGCAGAGGCTTGGACGCACTGGGCCACCCAGGCGCCCCTTAAATGTCTTTTTTAAAGATTTTTAAGTAATCTCTACACCCAGCATAGGGCTTAACTTAGAAACCTGATCAAATGTCTTGCTGCACTGACTGAGCCAACCAGGAGCCCCACCTTATTCTCTTAACAGCATCTTTTGATGAACAGGAGTATTAATTTCTGAGTAGTCCAGTTTAGCAATATTTTCTTTATTATTATTATTATTGCTTTTTGCATGTATTCTGTTTAAGAAATCGTCACCTTCCCCCAGGTCCTAAAGATAATCCTCTACAAAGCTGTATTGTATTGTCTTTCAGAAGGAGATCTGTAGTCCACAGTCCATTTGGAATTGACTAATTTTATTCGTGTCATTTGGGAAGAAGGGTCCTGGAAGAATTTAAGGATTTCTTTTTCACTGTGACCTTATCAGTGTAAGATGAGTGTTGAAAGACTCCTAGTGGTAAAGATCTTTGATGATAGAAAAAGCCGTGATTCCAAGGGAAAGAGAGGACATACATAGGGAAAAAAAATAAAAATTAACCAAATGAGACTTTTGAGAATTCTCTGTACTTCATATATTTCTCTTAGCTTCCAAGGTAATGATCTGATTATTAAGAAAAAGTTATTATATTTGGGACAATCTTAACAATGAATTGGAATAGAAGAAAAAACTCATTTGATCTAAAATTCTTTTGTTTTCTGTGTAATATTACAAAAATTCTTTTAACCTTTTTTGGTAAAACTAATTGAAATTTAGAGTCAAGGATGGCAGAGGGTGCTTTCCTTGTGGCTTTATTATACATTCACTGATGTGCACTTCAATTTGAGAAGTACAGATAAGCTAAAATGAAATATAGTTGCATTGGGCTTCTAAGGAATTTGAGCTCACTGCAGACTTGAATTCCTCTCAAATAAAAGCTACCACCCAGAGAACAAGATTGTAATATTTTCATAAAATTCCTTTTGATTTTCCTGCATATATGTAAAAACAATGCCATATTCTGCATATTTTGAAAAAGTACTTTGTAACTTAATACTAAGAATGTGTTCCCAGAGTATTACAGAGTTTATAAAAGTACTAATTTCTAGTCATTGCATATATTTCATTTTACATGGCCCAAAATTTAGCCATTTTCCTACTGAGCATTTGCCTTCCCCCCTTTTTCTCGCTCCCCTTCTTTTGTTAGCTCTTTCTGAGCATCCTTGTAAGTAAAGTGTCTGCTTTGTTTATTTTCTTAAAATAAAGATTGTAAAAGTTACATGAACCCCCCCCTTTTTAAGATTTTATTCATTTATTTGAGAGCAAGGATGCATGAGTGGGAGGGGAAGAGAATGTGAAACAAACTCCCTGCGGAGCTCAGAGCCTCATGTGGGCCTCGATCCCATGACCCTGAACTCCTAGGACCTGGTCTGAAAAGAGGAGTTGGACACTCAACTGACTGATTCACCCAGGCTCCCCAAAAGTTAGATGAACATTCTTAAGGTTTTTGATATTTGCTTCCCCCATCTGTGGGCAGTACCTGAACATCCCTGTCACTCTCTGCCCTTGCTATTGAGTATGAAATTTTAAAGACTTCTGTGAGTTTTGGGGCCCCTGGGTGGCTCAGTAAGTTCAGTGTCCGCCTTCGGCTTGGGTCATGATCTCAGAGTCCTGGGATCGAGCCCCGTGAAGGTTTTTCTCCCTCTGTCATTTCCTTGCTTGTGTTGTCTCACCCTCTCTCTCAAATAAGTAGTCTTTTTTTTTTTTTTAAAGATTTAATTTATTCATTTGACAGAGATCACAAGTAGGCAGAGAGGCAGGCAGGGAGAGAGGGGGAGGCAGGCTCCCTGCTGAGCAGAGAGCCTGACGTGGGGCTCGATCCCAGAACCCTGGGATCATGATCTGAGCCAAAGGCAGAGGCTTAACCCACTGAGCCACCCAGGAGCCCCTCAAATAAATAGTCTTAAAATTTTTCTTTTCGTGAGTTTTATAAGCAATATCTTTTGATATCAAAATGATGCCTTTTGATTATTAGTGAAGTTGGAAGGTATTATTTTTTCACATGTGAACCCATTATTTCTCAAATTGTATAAAGCCTGAGAACTGCTTCAAATATTCCTCTTTGGAGAACTAAGTTCCACTGTAGGAGGGGGCAAAAAAATGTCCAGTTTTTTTTTTTTAAGAATTTATTTATTTGATAGAGATCACAATTAGGCAGAGAGGCAGGCAGTGAGAGAGGAGGAAGCAGGCTCCCCACTGAGCAAAGAGCCCAATGTGGGCCTCGATCCCAGGACCCTGAGATCATGACCTGAGCCGAAGGCAGTGGCTTAACCCAGTAAGCCACCCAGGCACCCCAAGTTTCCAAATTGTAATGGTTAAATAAGCCTGTCCACATAGGAAAAGACTTTTGACTTGCCAGTTAGTACTTCTACCTCCCAGCGTTTTTCTTTGAATACCAGTTTGAGGAATATCCTATTAGAAACTAGATTCATAGTATTTGAGTTAGCTCACTTCTTAAATCCCTTTTGCTTGGCTAATCCCTTTCTCTAATAGAAATTTGAATTTCAGGCCAACTGATTTAATATGCTAATTACAAGAGTTTTGGGTGTATTGATCATTTTTATACATTGCAGTTTTCTAATCTCAATTTAGTGGGGCATAACTTTTGAGGTTTGGAAAAAGGAAGATGTTTCTACTTTTGGTAGTTGGCAGAGCCTCAAAGGTTGATTGGATTCTGAAACTTAAAAAATATATATTTAAATTTTTTATATATCTAATAAACTTTAAAGGATTGTCAACACTTTAGGACGACTTCCATCCATGATGTTTAACGTAAGGTTGGTGTTGAATTGTATTGCCTCTGTCAGTTGCTGCTCAAACTTATTTTCTGCCTAAGACTTCAGTATGTATTTCAGAGAAATCCTAGAACAGGGACATAAGTGCCAAGGGACCTGTTTGTGGCTCTTTTATTTATTTTTGCTTATATCTTGCATGTCTAATACCTGAGAATTTGGTACAGTCCATGAACAAAAACATGTACAATTTTCCGTCATGAGAACCTAGAGTTCAGATTATCTTATTTTTCCTTTATTTTCACTGCATCGAGAAAATAGGTGCTTTAGTAACTTAAGTAAAAAGTTTCTTCTTCAATAAAAATGTAAAGTAAAATAATTTTATGTGATTAGTTGATAGTTATTTAGTTTAAATAGGGAAATGATTTACATTTTTTTTTTAAGATTTTATGTATTTATTTGACAGAGATCACAAGTAGGCAGAGAAGCAGGTGGGCGGGGTGGGGGGGTGGGCGGGGAAGCAGGCTCCCTGCTAAGCAGAGAGCCCGATTCGGGGCTCAATCCCAGGACCCTGAGATCGTGACCTGAGCCGAAGGCAGCGGCTTAACCCACTGAGCCACCCAGGTGCCCAGTTCTGTTTTATTTTTAAGTAGGTTCTGTGCCTGATATGGGGCTTGAACTCCCCAACCCCAAGATCAAGAGTCACATGTTTTACTGACTGAGCCAGCCAGTTGTCCCCAAGACTATTTCTCAGAGAAGTTTTAGGGTCACAGCAACATTGAGCAGAAGTACAGAGATTTCCCGTGTACCTCCTGTCCTAACACATGCCTGCTCGCCCACTATCAGTGTTTCCCTCCGGAGGGTTACGCTTGTTTTTCAAGATCTATTTATTTTAGAGAGAGGGAGGGAGAGAGCCAGCCCACCCGAATGGTGTTGGGGGAGCAGCAGAGGGGGAGGGAATCTAAGCAGACTCCCTGCTGAGGTTATGACCCAAGCCAAAATCAAGAGTAGGACACTCAGCGGACTGACTGAGTCATGAAGGCCCCTCCCCCCCCAGGGTTACACTTGTTAAGTCAGTGGACCTCCCTTCACACCTCATTGTCATTCAATGTCTATGATTTGTTTTTTGTTTTTATTAATTTATTTTATTTTATTTTTTAAGATTGTATTTATTTATTTTAACAGACAGAGATCATAAGTAGGCAGAGAGAGGCAGAGAGAGAGGAGGAGGCAGACTCCCTGCCGAGCAGAGCAGAGAGCCTGATGTGGGGCTTGATCCCAGGACCCTCAGATCATGACCCGAGCCAAAGGCAGTGGCTTAACCCACTGAGCCACCCAGGTGCCCCTGGTTTGGTTTTTTAAGTTTTAGGTTGGTGGTTTTTTTCTCCCAACACTTTATTTACTTATTAGTTTATTTAAAGTAATCTCCCAGCCCAGCGTGGGGCTCAAACTCACAACCTCAAGATCAGGAGTCGCATGGCCTACCCACTGACCAGCCTGGTGCCCCAGTTTTGTTGTTTTTTTTTTTTTAATTTAATACTGGGGAAGAAATGGCATTTGGTACTCTTCCATTCTTTCCTGCTGGATATTTTTTTGTTTGTTTAATTTAAATTCCAGTTAGTTAACATACCGTGTAATAATAGTTTCAGGTGCCCCATGTAGTGAAATAAACGTACTCCTTAATCCCCATTACCTATTTAACTCACCCCCCCCACCACCCCTTTCCTTTCTGGTAACTTTCACAGTGTCTGTAGTTTACATCAGGGTTTTCTTTTTGGTGGTGTGTGTGTTCTGTGCGTTTGGGCAAGTAGATAAAGACATACATCCACTAGTACAGTATCATATGGAATAATTTCACTGGTTAAAAGCCCTCTGCCCTGCCTGTCCATCCTTCCTGACACCCTCCAACTATACTTTTTACTCTCTCCATTGGTTTGCTTTTTCCAAAATAATATAGTTAGAAATAGTACTTAATCGTTTCATACTGAGTTCTTTAAGTTAATAGTATTCAGTTAAGCTTTTTTTCATGGCTTGGTAGCTCATTTCTTTTTAGTGCCATATAGTATTTCACTGGCTGTATTATAGTTTATCTGTTCTTTATCCCCTACTTAAGGATTTCTTAGTTACTTCAGAGTTTGCCAATTAAGTGTATAGCTGCTTTGTAAATATTTGTGGGAAGGCTTTGTGTGGATGTTTTCCATCCCTTTGGATACATACCTAGGAGCACAATGAGCATGATTATTGTTTGGTGTACGAGTGTATATATATATATTTTTAGAGATTTTATTTATTTATTTGACAGAGATCACAAGTAGGCAGAGAGGGTAGGCAGGCAGAGAGAGAGGGGAAAGCAGGCTCCCCGCTGAGCAGAGAGCCCGACTCAGGGCTGGATCCCAGGACCCTGGGATCATGATCCGAGCCGAAGGCAGAGGCTTAAACCCACTGAGCCATCCAGGCGCCCTGGTATAGGAGTATATTTAATTTTTTTTTTTTTAAAGATTTTTATTTATTTATTTGACAGAGAGAGATCACAAGCAGGCAGAGAGGCAGGCAGAGAGAGAGGGGGAAGCAGGCTCCCTGCTGAGCAGAGAGCCTGACGTGAGGCTCGATCCCAGGACCCTGGGATCATGACTTGAGCTGAAGGCAGAGGCTTAACCCACTGAGCCACCCAGGCGCCCCGGTATATGAGTATATTTAATTTTATTTTTTTTTAACATGAAGCATTTTATTGTATGCTGCTGCCAGTGTGTATAAAATAATTTTCCGAAGATTCAGAGCGGTAGAGATTAAAGACTGACATATATGTGCATATATATAAGGCAAGTGTTACAAAGATTAGCTTTTTTAATAATTTTTTTTAAAGGGGAAGATGCCACTGGGTGTGGTACATAAACCATGAATTCTGGAACACTGAAAAGAAATAAAGGGGAAGATGCTTTATTTATTTTGAAAGATTTTCTTTATTTATCAGAGAGGGAGAGAGGGAAGCAGGCTCCCCGCTGAGCAAGGAGCCCCACGTGGAACCCAATCCCAGGACCCTGGGACCATGACCTAAGCTGAAGGCAGACGCTTAACGGATGGAGCTACCCAGGCACCCTTGACAGTGTTTTAATAGTTAATTTGCTTTGGGGATTTTTTTTGTAACCTACTCTGAGATGGAAAACTTTGGATGAAAAGGCTTATTTATTTAATTTTTAGAGGTTTTATTTATTTGTCAGAGAGAGCACACAAGCAGGGGAAGCAGCAGGCTCCCCGCTGAGCAAGGAGCCCCATGTGGGACTTGATCCCTGGCAGATGCTTAACTGAGCCTCCAGGTGTCCTGAAAGTGCATTTTTTAAAGACTGCCAAATGTTTTGTTTTTGGTTTTGGTTTTTAAGATTATTTATTTATTTATTTGACAGACAGAGATCACAAGTAGACAGAGAGGCAGGCAGAGATAAAGGAGGAAGCAGGCTCTTGCTGAGCGGAGAGCCTATGTGGGGCTCGTTCCCAGGACCCTGGGATCATGACCTGAATTGAAGACAGAGGCTTTAACCCACTGAGCCACTCAGGTGCCCCTAATACTGCCAAATGTTTTATAGCAAGCTTGCATCTTAGAAGGATGGAAGAAAGAAACTTTCGGTGAAAGTTCTAACCTTGAGACCCTCAAACGAAAAAGCTGCTATAGAGCCAGTCATCCAACCTCAGAATGGTGTAACTGCACTTTACAAAACATGGTAAGCCAGGATCCTCATACCTTATCTGTCCTGTTTGCTATGGGCTGGTTTGGATCCTTTTGGCCAGAAATCAGAATTTCAAATGAAATCAGGTTGTTAAGTGAATGAACATTTTACAGAATTCTAGATGTGAGTATCCTCAAAGCATTTGTGATTTCCGGTTTTCTTTTAAAAGATTTTAAATGCAGCTGCATTCATAAAAACCTGATTTCATTTTTTCCCCTCACCACACAAAAACTGAACAGTGGTAAGTGCTGTTGATTTGACCTCTTATCTGGTCCAGCTTCTTACATTTCCCATCCTCACTTCTGATCTCTTCCATTACTACTGCACCCCCTTTGAATTCTCTCATTGGTCTTTCTCTCTCTTACACACACACACACACACACACACACACACACACAGTCAGGACTTAAAATTTAAAAAATAACCTTAGAGGCTTAAAATTTGTCTTACTAAGAAGCAGGAAGAGCCTTATAAGAATGGTGTTTATTGACAATGAAAAACTTGTGGAATCTTCAGGTGATTCTTAGAAGGCACTGTGGTTGAGAAGCATAGTTAGAGGATCTTTCTGCAGTGAAAATCTGATTCTTTTTTTTTTTTTTTTTTTTTTAAGATTTTATTTGGAGAGAGCATGAGTGAGGAGGAGAGGGAGAAGCAATTTCCCTGCAAGCAGGGAGCCTGATGTGGGCTCTATCCCCGGATCCTGGGATCGTGACCCAGGCCAAAGGCAGACACATAACCGACTGAGCTGCCCAGGCGCCCCACAGTTAGTTTTCTTTTCGGAAACCTTAAACTGGCTCCTTCTTGCTTGCTGGATGAAGTCCAAGCTCTTCTCTCAGTATTTGCGGTCTTCTGCGAGCGGAGCCCCTGACTTCTGCAGCCCCCTTGGCCTTCTCGTCTTCCTCTCGGCAGAGCCACCAGCTGTGCTGACCTGCCGTGTCAGGAAGACCTCCTTCGGTCTTGGAGCATGGCAGGTGAGCCGGCATCCATTTCCTCTAGCTTGCTCCTCCAGCCTTCGGATCCATGAGCTGTCCGCCCAGAATGCTCTTTAGTTGGTGTCGCACGTGGGTTGAGTTCCTCAGTGCCCTTGGAGACTTTGACCTTCACAGGACTGCCTTCCGTCCTGTGGGATCTCCGCTTCGGGGTCCCATGCTTGATGCCACCGCTGCATTTATGTCTCGGAAGCTCTCCTTTTACTTGTCACCTCCTGGGCTGTGAGCCCTTGTTTGATGCCTAGGATGTGGTCTTTCATTTCATCATTCTCTGGCCCGATAATTATCTGGGCATCTCTGTGGGACAGAATGTGTCACCCTGTGAAGTCAAGTTGCTTTTATGAGATGGTAGGTTTGGGTTATAGAAAATGATAGTGTTTACTGTTAACTCCTGTTGTGTCGTGACCTGTCTAGTGGCCATTTATTGTTGGCGGCTTGAAACCGCCATGCAGCCGCTCGCTGAGCATCCAGACTGGCCCTAGTCCCTTGTTTGCATTAACTTCTGCTCTCACTGGAGGTCAGAGAAGCAGAATGGTCATACCGCCGCATGTATTAATCACATGTTTTATAGACATGAGTTTCTAAGGGGATTCAGAGTAACTGTGAATGACCAGAATGTAAAGTATCTGTCAACATTTGCTGATTTGATGTTCCTGAAATTTGTCATAACTAAGAACTGGTGTATATATGGTTTGAGGCTGGCTTGTATTTGCTTTTTTTTTTTTCTTTTTTTTTTTAATTTTAAGTAAACTATCACCCCACACGTGTGCCTCATACTACCTGCCTGCGATCAAGAGTCATGTGCTCTACCGTCTGAGACAGCCAAGGACCTCAGAGGCTGGTTTTTTAAAATACGGATTGATCAGTCTCTCTAAACATTTAATGCTAGAAATTCCCCTCTAACCACTAATTGAGCTGCATCTCACAATTTTTGGTACATTCTATTCATTTCAAAGTATTTTCTAATTTCCCTTGTGGTTACTTTTTTCAAAACCTTTTTTTTTTCCTTTAAGATTTTATTTATTTATTTGACACACAAAAAGAGATCACAAGTAGGCACAGAGCCGGGGGGGCGGCGATCAGGCTCCCCGCTGAGCAGAGAGCCAGATGCAGGGCTCGATCCCAGGACCCTGAGATTATAACCTGAGCCAAAGGCAGAAGCCCAGCCCACTGAGCCACCCAGGCACCCCTCAAAAACTGTTTAAAAAAAAAAATTAAAACATCCCTCCCTTCCCCTTGGAAAAATTAGAGTCGTAATGGATAACTTTGTATCCTGTTTATTTAGAATTCTGTCTTGAACAAGGTCACAAGTCTCAGAGTATTGTCGGAAAAGAGTTATAATGGCTGCGTAGTATTCCTTCACTGCACTCTGCTGCCTCCCCTTTAACATTGTCCCTGTGGTTGGGCAGGTAGCTTGTTTCGGAACAGTTTTCTGTGGTAAACAACACTGGTGTCTTTCCTGTGATTGGGCAAGTAGCTTGTGTCTAAATAGTGATGATTATCTTTGAAAGTGTTTGTTGATGTCTGTGCTTAGGATGCATTCTTGAAAATGGTGGTTCCGGGTCGAAGGATGTGAAGACCAGTAAGTCTGTCTTAGACGTGCAACAGATTGGTTTGCAGGTTTGTGATGCATTAGGCGAACTTTCTCGGTGTAGTCCGATCTTCACTTGAAGCAGGGAAGGAAGTTTGCAAGCCTGGGCGGTCTGTGTGAAGTGATGTTCCTAAGAGCTAAGGAACCAAAAGATGATGTGGAACAGCAAAGGAATAGCTGTTTTAAATGACCGCTGGGGTTGGAGCCCCACCCCCTCTCCTAGTCAAATAATTTTTTTTTCAGCTGCTTAACAATTATGAAATCGCTGGCTATAAATTTTTTCCATTTTGTTGGAAGATACTCTTAAATGACAGATCCTTGGAGATTTGTCAGAACAGCTCAAACTTTGATCTCTTACTGTGGTTAGTATGAGAGAAAGTCAGTGGTTTGTACCCTAGATACCAGCCTGTTGTTTTTCTAGTCCCCAGCTAAACAGTTTTTGATTTATGGAAAGTTATTTTCATTCTTTACAGCTTTAGGCATCACTGCAGGACCCCCCCCCCAGCTTTTCTAAAAATTTTTTTTTTTTTTTTTTTTTTTTTAAATTTATTTGACAGAGAGATCACAAGTAGATGGAGAGGCAGGCAGAGAGAGAGACAGGGAAGCAGGCTCCCTGCTGAGCAGAGAGCCCGATGTGGGACTCGATCCCAGGACCCTGAGATCATGACCCGAGCCGAAGGCAGCGGCTCAACCCACTGAGCCACCCAGGCGCCCCTAAAAATGTTTTGTTTATTTATTTATTTGAGAGAGTGAGCGAGCTCAGGCAGGGGGAGGGGCAGAGGGAGAGGGAGAAGCAGGGATCCCGAGGGGCGTAATCCCAGGCCCTGGGATCATGGACTGAGCCTAAGACAGACATTTAACTGATTGAGCTACCCAGGCGCCCCCTTCTTCCCTTCTTTCCCCCACATCTAAGGGGTCCCCAGGTCCTGTTGGTTTTCTCTCATTGATAAACTTGAATTCAGCTTTCTTCCATTCTCATTGCCGCTAAGCTAAACTGGTTTAGGACGTCATCCTCCACTGGGACTGCTGCCAGGGTGTTGTGCTGGCGAGTCCTGTCCCAGCTGCTTAGCATGTCATACCAGACATTTTGGAACCTGTCCCTTGTCTACCACTTCAGCCGCTTGGTGTTCTTCTGTCACACGGTTCTGGAAAAAGTACCCATTGGGATTCATCGTTTTTTCATTACCACAGTGTTGTGTATTCTGTGAATATATGCCCAGGAGTAGAATTATTGAAGGAAAATGTTGGTGTCATTTAATATTTTGAGCCATTTTCATGTTTTTCCAAAGGCGTGTGTTTTGTTACTCAGCACATTGGCAGTGAGTGCACAATGGCTCTCACTTTACCTTGTTTCGTCACTGGGGAGATTTTGCTGATTGGATAAGAGAAGATCTCTTTCATGACTATTTTAACTTTGCATTTCTTTGGATTGGAGTGTTTTCCCTGTGTTTGTTAACTAGTCCTGTAAGAAAGTTTAGAGGAGGAGACAACCACTTTAAGAATTAGGTCTGGGGGGGGTGCCTGGGTTTCTCAGTTGGGTGTCTGCCTTCGGCTTGGGTCATTATCCCAGACCTGGAATTGAGCTCTGCATCAGGTGAGCTCCCTGCTTGGTGGGAAGCCTGCTTCTCCTTCTCCCCCTCCCCCTGCTTGTGTTACCTCTCTTGCTCTCTCTTCTCTCTCTCTCTCTCTGTCAAATAAATAAAAAAATATTTTAAAAAGAAAAGAAAAGAAAAAGGCCCGAGAGAGACTGAAGTGGCTTTTTTGGAGTGTTGGTAATAGAAAAAGCTTTAGTTCATATTTGTTACTCCTCGACACAGGTGATACGAACTTGGAACTAGCATAGCCATAAGAAAAATAGTTCAGTTAAGAAATTTCAAGAGGTGGGCGCCTGGGTGGCTCATTCGTTAAGCATCTGCCTTCAGCTGAGGTTATGATCCCAGGGTCCTGGGGCTGAGCCCCACGTTGGGCTCCCTGCTCAGCAGGAAGCCTGCTTCTCCCTCTCCCACTCCCCCTGCTTGTGTTCCCTCTCTTGCTGTCCTCTCTCTGTCAAATAAATAAAATCTTTAAAAAATTTTTTTCAGGAGGTTTTTTTTTTGTTTGGTTTTAAAATTCAGGGAAGTTTAAACAAGTAAGTCATGGATAAGGCAGGGACATAGGTGGGCCAGGGAGTGTGTCTGGAACCTCCATCTGTTTCTGCTTCTTGTGCAAATCAGCATGTTGATTGCTTCCTAGACAGCCGAGTTCCCCAAGTCCCACACCATCCAGAAGTGTCTCCTGCCACCTAAGAGGTACTAATGTTGTTTTTCCCCACATCCCTCACTTTGAAAGATCTTGTGAGATTTTTGTGTTTCGGTGACAGATTGGGGCTGCATCTTAGCAGCTCTTGCTAGTGTAGCCAGGGCGGGGGTGGGGTGGGGGGCGGGCAAGAGTGGCTGGCTCCAGGGTTCCCAGACAGACCAGGCTTGGGCACTCACCACTGACAAAATCCAAAGGCAGAGACACAGTGGTGGTGAAACGGGAAAGGAATTTATTTTAGTGAGGCCAGCCTCGGGAAGATAGGGGACTAGGGTCTCAAAGACTATCTACCACATACCAAAAATACTTCCAGATTTATAGAAGGAAAATGTGAGGCAGAGATTGCAGGTGGGCAATGAAGGTGAAGTCCATTGTCATGAGTGGCGTTTTGCTGGCCTTGGGAAGTTCTTATTCCTTGGGTGAGAGAATGGGGCCCATGGGGGATGCTTTGCCCCTCAGATCTTATGCCTGAGATAAAGAGATAAGATGGAAAGGATTTCTCAATTATAAAGTTCAGGGTCAAAATGGTGGTAAGTTGAAGTCCTTTTCTAGAACCACGGGACCTGAGGAAGTTTGTTCTCAGAAAAAGGGCCTAAAGGGCCTATAGGGCAGGGGTAGATGAGAGAGGAAACTTGGCACATACAATAAATAACACAGTAGTAGGCATCTGCCACATAAAACAAACACTTTTTTTTTTTTTTTAAGATTTTATTTATTTACTTGTGAGAGAGAGCATGAGGGGGGAGAGGGTCAGAGGGAGAAGCAGACTCCCTGCTGAGCAGGGAGCCCAATGCCGGACTCCAGGATCATGACCTGAGCAGAATGCTGTCGCTTAACCAATGGAGCCATCCAGGCTCCCCCATCCCCCTTGCTTTTTAAAATCTCTAGACCTGGGGCTAGAACTCACAACCTGAGATCAAATTTCATGCTCTGCCGACTGAGGGGCCCTTCTCCTTAAACCAACCAATGTAGAAGTGTATATGAGATGAGAGAGTAGGCCAGACCCAAGGGAAGAACCAGGCTGACTGCTCTTCGGGCTTGGTTTTTGTGATTTGGTTCTCTGATCGCCCTGTAGGTAGAAGGAAGGATTTCTGGGAAGAAGACTTGTGGGGAGTGGGTAGAAGATACGGTTTGTTATAAGGTTTTAGAAGTTTCTATTTCAGAGAAGCTGAGTGGCATCACTTTTCAGATTAAATCAGGGACACTTGTGATGTGTAAAATTGAGTTACTTGATTTCTAAGCAGTAGTTTCTTTGGCCAAGTAGGTGATATAAATGGGTCAAGCTGGCTGGGGTATTTACCTGGTAAACAGGTTGTCTTTCTATGCAGACATGTGTGCCTGTCCTTTATCTTAGAACACTTAGCCTTCTTGATTTCTTTTTACACTTTGACAGAAATAAGTGTGCAGAAACACTTTTCTGCTTTTAGAAAATTGGTACAAACATGATGAGAAATGCTACCTGACAACCATGGCTACTCCTCCCGTGGATCAGGTGACGTTCAGGGTACTGGTGAGTGATGAATGGGAGAGGTTCTCTTCTGTAGGGTGTCTTGCTTCTGTGTTGGTGTTCTCCTCTGTTGGTTAGGTTGGCTTGGGAGTAATAGCTTGTAATTAGAAATGTTTTCACGATTTATGCCTCTTAAGTAGATTCTGTGCTTCTCCAAACAAGAGAACAAACAAAATGCTGGGCTCCTGTGCAGAAGGCTTAGCCGCTGTGTGGAAAGCTTTAATCCATTAGCTTAAATGCTTTTATTGCAAAGCACTGCCATTGGCTCTTACCTGGAAGTGTGGCTCTAGAGACCTGTAATGCATGGGTTCTGCCTGGGGCTGGTGCCTTATCCCTGCTTCATCTCATCTACACGGTGATGGTGTTCTAGCTGACCGAACACTTAATTCAGTAATATTTGGCCGGCAATTAATTTAAGAAGACGTGTGCAAACAAAAAACAATGCCAGCACTCTAGAGGCAATTAATGAAATTGCTTTCAACTTTTCACATCAGTTTTGGAAGTCTTTTCAAAGTTAAAAAGAAACGCTGTTTTATGGAATTTTTAGGCCGTAGCTGGAGCCAGCTTGGACCAAGTTGAGTGTACAAGATTTGGGGTTGGTAGGGGGGCAGTGGGGACAAGAAGAGAGTACTTTTTTTTTTTTTTTAAAGTTCAGAATGACCAGAGAGAGAGAGACTGGGAGGGAGAAGGAAGGGTGTTTAGCCTGGAGAGATAGGTAGATGTAGTTGATTCTGGAGGCAAATGAAGGTGTTTTTAAAGATTATTTTCAGTAAATTCTGTGCCCAAGATGGGGCTCAACCTCCTGTCCCCGAGATCAGGAGTCAGACTCTTCTCTGACTGAGCCAGCCAGGCACCCCAGAGAGCCTGCTTTCATGTTTCTCTTTTGCTTTTGGGAACAGGAGAGTAAAATCCAAATGGTTCACAAGAACCATCTTCTGAGGGGCTCCTGGGTGGCTCAGTGTGTTATGCCTCTGCCTTCAGCTCAGGTCATGATCCCAGGGTCTTGGGATTGAGTCCCATGGGTATCAGGCTTCCTGCTGGGCGGGGGGCCTGCTTCTCTCTTCTCCCTGTGCTGCTCCCCCCCCCCCCCCCGCTTGTGCTCTCTCTCTCTCTCTCTGTCAAATAAAGAAATAAAATCTTAAAAAAAAAACCCATCTTCTGAGAATGAGGTGTGGGTGGACGCCATAGGAGAGTGCTGCTTGTCCCCACAGCCAAATCCTGTGAAAAAGTCTTAGCACTTTCCTGTTCAAGAGCAGAAGGAACAAAGGAGATTTGACATTTCAAAAAGCAGATTTGAAAGAATGAGTACCTACTGGTATTGAGAGGTATGTTTTTACTCCAGCTGGCAATACTGTCTTTTCCATCGTAAGGAACCTGAGTTCAGTGCTGCTATCTGTCTTTTTTTTTTTTTTTTAATTTATTTTTTATTTTTTTTACTTGTCAGCATAAGTGGGGTAGGGGGGAGCTTGGGAGAGGTAGAGGGAGAAGCAGGCTCCCGGACGAGCAAAGAGCCCAATAGGAGACTCCATCCCAGGACCCCAAGATCATGACCCAGGTTGAAGGCAGATGCTTAACCGACTGAGCCACCCAGGCATCCCTAGCTGTCATTTTTTTGTTAAAAGAATCTTCTTAGTAAATCCTTACCCTGCTTCAAGGAAAAGATTTTAGTTTACTCTCCTGATTCTGAATCCTGTTTTTTGTTTTGTTTGTTTCTTTGTATCTTCTTTCGCTAGATAGAAAAATTATTTTTGTCCAAAGAAGAATGATTTTTTTTTTTAAAGATTATATTTTATTTATTTGACATAGAGATCAAAAGTAGGCAGAGAGAGAGAACGGAAGCAGGCTCCCTTCTGAGCAGAGAGCATGATGCCGGGCTCGATCCCAGGACCCTGAGATCACAACCTGAGCCAAAGGGAGAGGCTTAGTCCACCGAGCCACCCATGTGCTCCTATCAGTTCATTCTTGATGGACATTGATGATGCTTCCAGTCTTTCACTGCTATCCATAAAGCTTTAGCCAAGCTTTTGAAGCATTCAGAACGAATAGATCCTTTGTGGCAAAAGAAAATCCAAGCTTGTGTGCTGCAGCCAGTTGTCTCTTTAGTCTTTTTCAATCTGAAAGGACCATTCAGTCTTCATTTCATGATATTGATGTTTTTGGAATGTAGAAAGCTCATCATGGTGGGTTTGTGTGATGCTGCCTCATGATTAGGTTGAGGCTGTTACGTTGGCCGGACCGTCTCACCAGTAACTCAGTCCATCATAGCAGCAGGAACCCACCACTATAACTGATCTTTTGGTGAAGTGTTGGCCAGCTCTCTTCACTGAAAGTTACTGTCTTTCCTTTCATAATTCATGGACATCCTGTGCTAAGATACTTTGAGACTATGTAGATATTTCATTACTCCTCTACGCTCCACTCGACAGACTTGCCTCTGCCAGCATCCATCAATGATGCTTGCTTGATTCTTGGATTAATCTGATGGATGCCTAATGCTGGTTTTCTAATTTTCTTCTACTTTGACAGTTGACTTTTTTCTCTAAGGAAGGACTTTCCCATTCCCCATTCATCCATTTCACTGTGGGTTCCTGTTTCCTCAGTAGATCATAATCCTGTCATTAATTCGCCTCTCTTTGTTTCTGATTTTGCCACAGGGAGTCCCCCTCAAACTGTCCTTTAAACGTGTCCCCCATCATCCTTTGAGTACATCCTTATTTTGGGGGCATAGCAAAATAGATGTTCCATGTTCATCTTGTACTCTGTCCAGCCAGCGTGGAATCAGCTGTTTTTCCCAGGAGCCCTGGGTTTTTGAGTGTGGCGTACTTAGAAATCAAGGCCTGGTTGCTAGGAGTGCTCACACAATTGCTTATACACCCTCAGCTGATAAAAGGCCATTAATTACATTTAAATTTTAGACAACAAATATTTTTATTTTCTTCAGTAGCAATCTATTTTTTTTTTTTTTTTTAAATCAGAGAGAGAGGCACACAAGCAGGGGGAGTGGCAGGCAGAGAGAAAAGCAGACTCCCTGCTGACCAAGGACGGCTGCATCCCAGGACGCTGGGATCATGACCTGAGCCAAAGGTAGCCACTTAACTGATGGAGTCACCCAGGCGTCCCAAGCAGTGTTTGTTTGTTTTTTTTTTTTTTTTAAGATTGTATTTATTTATTCATGAGACAGAAAGACAGAAGGAGCATGGAGAGGGACAGAGGCAGAGGGAGAAGCAGACAGGGAGCCGGAAGTGACTCCAGGATCATGACCTGAGCCAAAGGCAGACCCTTACCCTACTGAGCCATGGAGGCGCCCTTCAACAAATATTTTTTGATATAAATTTATTATTTATCTGAAATTCAAGTAACTACTGTTCTGTGGTTTATCTGGCAACCCTAGTCTACCTGCAAGTTTAGGGTTATGTCTGTTACTCCTGACCCAGTACTACAAGCTTCATTTTCTTCTTCCTCCCTTTCTCTTTGTAACTTTCCGAACCTTGGTTTCCTTTATCCTCAATATATTTCCTTATTTGTTTAAGTATAGAATATAAGGAAAGTGGTTTTTTAGAATTGTTACAAAAAGGAAGTCATAAAGATTTGGTATTTCTACCTTTTATCTTTAGTCTGAGGATACTACTACGAGAGCTTGCTGGTATCTGCATCAGGTTCCTTGGGTTAGTTCCTCACCCTCCTTCCCTTCATTGTGGATACGTTACTTAATTGAAATGTGTTTATCTTGGATTCAGGGTCCGCCTCCCCATCCTTAACGTGTGTGTGTGTACACGTGTGTCACATTCACAGAGGCCCCCCAGTTCAGCAGTGTATGGAACAGTATATTCAGAAAAGTGTCACACACCCCTCCATGTTTACCGTCAAACCCACTCCTGTTCGGAAGGTAACCACTTTTATTGGCCTCTGGCTTAACCTTTTGGTTTCTTTGTGTTCAGATGAACAGATACACGGGTATGTTCTTACTGCCCCATCTTTCTTACACAAGAAATAGCATACTGTAGATACTGTTTTGCGTGTTGCTCTCTTAATCATACATCCTAAAACGGACTCTACATCCATCCGTAGAGGTTTTTCTGTGGTTTTCCTGTTCTGGTCTCCTAGGGCTCCGTGGGGCCGACGTACCATGTCCCCTGTTGGCTCTTTCGGCTTTCCAGTGTTTCACAGTTACAAACAGTGCTGTAATGAGTCACCGAGGCGTTATTTGTGCAGATTTTTCTGCACTCTCCGAGGTGTATCTTCAGGGTGAATTCTTAGAAGTGAATTTCCTGGGTTTAAAGGAAGCTGTGTGTGTAGTTGCGTTAGAGATTGCAAAAGTCCTTTCCCTGAAAGTCCTGCCAGTTTGAATTCTCTCAGCAGTAAATGAGTTCTTTTTTCCCACAGCCTCACAGATTGAACTTGGTGTTTCATTTTCTCCATTCTCCTCGTTTTATAGATGAGAAATAGATGAAATCTGGTATGCTATTATAGCTTTAATCCACATGTTTCTTATGGAACTATGGCATTTCTTAATCAAATAATCATTTTTTTGTAGACGAAACTGCAAAGGAAATCCGAATTGCTTGGTTGGCATTGGCGAGCATATTTGGTTAGGAGAAATAGATGAAAATAGTTTCCATAACATTGATGATCCCAACTGTGAGAGGAGAAAAAAGGTAAGCCATCCTTTTTTAAGTGATCACTATGGGGTATTCCTCTGGGTTTGTGTTGTTTTGTTTCGCATCTGTAATTAGAAACTATTACTGGTTTGGGGGAGCCCATTGCAGCTTGAGGATAAGCGGTGGAACGTAAACTGCTTGAATTGGGATAGTTCTTAATGGTAATTTTTAAATCAGGTGGCCGTGTAATCCAGCAAGCCTTCAGGATGGTGTAGTTTAAATGCTGATTCTGCGGGGGCGGGGGGGGCGGAATGCTGATTCTGTGTTGGCTTTCATATTGTGTATTTTATTTTGAACTCGTTTTTAAATGTCTCTCTAGGGGTGCCTGGGTGGCTCAGTGGGTTAAAGTCTCTGCTTTTTCGACTCAGGTCATGATTCCAGGGTCCTGGGATCGAGGCCCACATCGGGCTCTCTGCTCAGCAGGGAGCCTGCTTCCCCCTCTCTCTCTTTTCTGCCTGCCTCTCTGCCTACTTGTGATCTCTGTCTGTCAAATAAATAAATAAAATCTTTAAAAAAAAAAAAAAAAGTATCTTTAAAAGAAGTGGTAAATCAAGGAAACAAGCAAGCTCCCATAGTGCTATTATTACCATGCTTTCTTGGGGGTGTGGGTTTGTGTTTTTTGTTTTTGTTTTTGTTTTTGTTTTTGTTTTTTAAATAAGATTTTATTTATTTATTTATTTGACACAGAGAAAGAGATCATAAGTAGGCAGAGAGGCAGGCAGAGAAAGAGGGAGATGCAGGCTCCCTGCTGAGCAGAGAGCCCAATGCGAGGCTCAATCCCAGAACCCTGAGATCATGACCTGGGCCGAAGGCAGCGGCTTAACCCACTGAGCCACCCAGGCGCTCTTTAAGATTTTCTAAGCAAAAAGCCTGGTGCTCACAAAATAGCTATATAGATACTCCGTGTATTAAAAAGAATGATTCTTTGTAAGTTCAGGAATCTGCAGTTTTTGGAAAAAGTTGTATGTTGCCAGTTGCCCCTGCTCCATTTCTCCCTGATCTATATGATAGAAAGGAACTTTTGTGGACATTTTACTTTGTCGTTGTCCTAATGTTGACAGTTTGAGGATTATAGCAGATGAATACCCTATGTACACAGGTTCAGAACGGATCTGGCCTGGAGCCTGTCATTTCAATTTTAGATGTAAGGGGCCAGAGAAGACTAGAAGACCAGGGATGAGCTGTCCTATGTCTTCTCCACTCCTGTAGCCAACCCAGATGGGGCTTTCATGAAAGTACCTGTGGCCAAGAGAGCCTTATGTGGTTATGCCATGTTGGTTGGTGGTGGTAACAGATTTTTTTTATCTGAAATTTAAAAAATAATTCCTCTTGTACTTTTTTTGTGTAAAGGGAAATTGACTTTGTAATTGCAAATTTTGTATTTTTGTAGAACTCATTTGTGGGCCTCACTAACCTTGGCGCTACTTGTTACGTCAACACATTTCTTCAAGTATGGTTTCTCAACTTGGAGCTGCGGCAAGCACTATACTTGTGTCCAAGCACCTGTAAGGACTACATGATGGAAGATGGTATCCAAGAAGAGAAAGGTTAGTGGGGTGGCCGTAGGGCTGGCTCCCTTCACAGCATGTTGCCAGCTAGAACACTTTGCAAACCCTGGAAACTAACTTCTGAGGACTTGTTATGTGCTGGGCATGGTAGGCGGTCAGTCCTTCGTAAATACTATCAGGATTCAGAATGTCCTTTTTTTCTGTAAATTTATTATTTAGGCACCGAAATGGCTCATACTCAAGTGAAGGAAATCCATTCGATTATTTCTTCTAGATTACATCTACAGTTTCTCCATGTAATACACTGTGATTGTTGCCCATTAATTTGTAGCGATTGATAAAAATCAAGTCAATAAAGCAGAGACAACATTACTCTTTTCCCTAGCTTGGGAGACTTAATACTTCATTGTAACCACAAGCAATCTTTTGTCCTGATTCCCAAATACACCAGCTTCATTGATACCCTCAAAATTTAAGGTTAAATTTACTAACCTTAGCAAAATCAGTCACCAATAGCAGCTATAGTCCTTTAGGGGTTTTTTGTTTTGTTTTGTTTTGTTTTTGACTCAGAGACAGAGAGATCACAAGTAGGCAGAGAGGTAGGGAGAGGGAGAAGCAGGCCTCCCGCTGAGCAGAGAGCCTGATGTGGGGCTCGATCCCAGGACCCTGAGCCACCCAGGTGCCCCCATTTAGGGTTTTTAGACAGAATCAGTTTCAAACTTCCTACTGGAATTATTTAGTTTATTTCATGTAGAGTATGTGGATGATTATTCCTGATTGATACTATTTTCTATTTAGAGATGGACTACTAGAGGCTGCTTTCTCTTTAAGATGGAACTTTCATGGAACAGACCAGATTTTTCTCGTTCTCAAAGCTGGGGGTTGGAGGGCAGCGAATGTCTGAGATTACATAGATCAGAGCTCCAAGTTGGAAACTTCAACTCTTGCTCCCACCTGTAAATCTTGTGCTGTGTTTTATGTGATCAGGTTTGAGCACATGCTCATGTCTTTGACTCTGGGAGGGAATAGAGGATTTGTAAGCCTGGTATCTTCTGGCAGCCCTGCACACAATGGGTATTGCTTTAGAGTCTTGGTCCTTGTTAACATAAATCTTTGCTTCAAAACACAGTGCTTAAGGGGCAACCTGGCTGGCTCAGTTGGTAGAGCATGCGATTCTTGATCTCGAGGTTGTTGAGTTAGATCACCACGTTGGGCATGGAGCCTACTTAAAATAAGAAAAAAAAACCACAGGGCCTAAACAAATTCTTTTCCCACCCTTCCCTTACAAATTTTTAAGATTATTTCCCCAAAACTTTATTTTTATAGTTCAGAATACTTAAATTTAGATTAATAGTGTATTAAGTATTTAAAGTAATATTATATAAAGGATGGTTAATGTAAAATGGTTCTTTTTTATTTTTAGCATTATCTTGCTAAAGAATAAATTTACCAGTGAGATGACAATTTCATAACAAGTGAAATTGTTTTATAAAAACTGTTTTATAAAATGATGTGTCATGGCCTCTTTTGGGTATTGTGGTTTTAACATTATCCTTAAAAAGATGCGTGGGTTTTTTTTTTTTTTTAATTTCTAAGTACATGAATTTTTATATTTTACCAGAGTTGTTCCTCACCTGTTCTCTGATGAGAGTGTACATTTCTGCTGCTATTTTAATAGGCAGGGTAAAAGGAGTGCAAAGGCTTTGTGTTGGATATGATGGGATCTGGGTTCTGCTTCTAGTTTAGTCACTCCCTTATTTTACAGATTGGAAAGCCTCGGGCACCTGGAGGCGTGTGCAGTTGGTTAAGCTTCTGTCTCTTGGTTTTTGCTCAAGTTGTAATCTCAGGCTCATGAGATCAAGCCCCACATCAGTTTCCATGCTTAGCTTGAAGTCAGCTTGAGATTCTCTCCCCCATCCCTCTGCCCCTCCTGCCCATGCTCCGTCTCTCTCACTTTCTCTAAAATCTTTTTTTTTTTTTTTTAAGGAAAGACAGCAGAGGAGAAGTTACTTTATTATTTTTTAATTTTGAGAACAAGAACGTGCAAGAGCAGAGAGGAGCAGGGAGAGAGAAAGGCTTTCAGGCAGACTTCACGCTAAGTGCAGAGCCATCCTTGGGGCTCAGTCGTAGGACCCCAAGAGCCAAAATCAAGAGTTGCAACTAAGCCACTCAGGTGTCCCAGAAGAGGAGTTACTTTGGAATTAATAAGTATGAAGTATCTAACTTATAAGATAAGAGAGTTGGAGTAGACCTAAACTTACCTGAATACCTTTCAGTGGACTGCAAAGCCTTTGCACCCCAGGAAATAAGATTTTTACATTTGTTTTATAAATGAAATGTTGACTTCCTAAAAGTCACAGTTGGTAGTAAAGAGATAAACCATTCAGAGTCCAAATAGGAGACAGAAATGACACAGTAATTTGAACAGAAAGAATAGGGAATTATTTCTGTTTTATACATCTATATTAAGGGTTTTTCATGGTGAATTCGTATTTCGATTTCACCAACTGGACTCCGTGTAGATGATCCTGATGTTGTTGGCAACATCCAGAGCATCACAGTGAGGAGCCAGCTAAACATATGCTTCCTTACCTGCATCAAACCTGATCATGGTGTTGACCTTGGCCACATCAGTGTGGGAGAGCTTCTTCACGGCCTGTTTGATCTGGTGCTTGTTGGTCTTGACATCCACAGTGAACGCAAGTGTGGTGTTGTCTTCTGTTTTCTTCATGGCTGACTAAGTGGTCGGGGGAACTTGATGGCATAGAGATCAAGCTTGCTTCTCCTGGGGGCGCTCTTTCGAGGGTATTTAGGCGATCTTCAGAGATACTGTGTCTTGGGTCATTGGAATGTGTGTGACATGCAGATCTTCTTTTTTTGTGTGACTTTGGACACCTTTCAGCACGACTTTCTTGGCCTCAAAGCCTTTTCTTTGGCTTTGGCTTTGGCTTTGGGAGGGCAGGAGCCTCCTTCTTAGCCTTCTTATTGTTAAGTGGTCTCTGCACCCACTGTGGGGTTTGAATTCTGAGGTGGGCATATGCCCTCCTGACTGAGCCAGCCTGGTGACCTGAATTGTTTTTATATCCTACAAGATAGACTTTAATTTTTAAAACATACATATATTATTGGGAGGCTTTGGGAAGGGATTTTTAAAAAATTATAGTTGACAATCTATCAGGTGTATAGCATAGTGATTTAACAATTATATATGTTATGAGATATTCACCAAGAATAGGAAATTAGAGTAATGGTGGGAGTGGTTAGTAAGAATTAAAGAGGACTTGAAAAACTATAGGACTAGCAGATGTAGGGAACAGCCACTACCCTCGGGGCAAAAATGCACACCCCAGGAGGACTCTTCACTCACACACACACACACACACACACACCCCCCACCTCAGTAACCACCCCCCCCCCCGCCCCGCCCCCGCCTGAAATCTGGACTTCTGCAGAGTGTCCTGTGCAGGCTCACTAGATGCCTGAGAAGGTGCCGAGCTGCTTCCTCAGTAGGGACCCCAACTTCAAACTGTCTTCAGGGAAATCCAGGGCCTCAGAAACCTCTGTGAAGTCGTTTAAGAGGGCACCTGAGAGGTCATTCACATGGTGGTTTTTCAAGAGGAGGTGCCTCAGGGGAGGCGGCCTACGGTGGTGACTGCCAGAGGAGGCGCTGCAGGAAGCTGCAGGGTTGACTGCAGGAGCCGGTGGGTCAGGCACGACTGGACCCTCCAGTGCCCTCTGCTGGCAAGACTTCACCTTGCGTGGGCTGGTGAAGGAGAGACGTTGGCCTGGCTGATCCTTGTTGTCACAGAGCCGGCAGCGCAGGGTAGTGACTGCACAGAAGATGATGCTCAAGTCTTTGGGGCTTTTGAGATCCACTTTTCCTATTTAAGATACTTTCCTGACTCAATAAACTCTAAAATTCTAGCATTTTAAAATGCATCATTATATTCATTCCAGTTTGAATCCTGTCACTTGCTTATTAATTCATGGCAAGTTTACATTAATGAGATTGTATTAAAATATCTGGCCATCTTATGTGAATGGTAAATACAGTCTGTGGTTTTCATATTGGACTGAACTTTTCAGTGGTGATTTGACACTAGAAAACTGGTCGTGGTTGCTGTTGGGATGTACATGTAACTCTTCCCTTTAGGGGATGTGTATGGATAGCCACGGCAGCTTCCTTACTTCCAAACAGATGTGATTACTAATTTGTTTCTATTAAATTCTTAGAACTATCATAAAACACTAATATTCTATAAAGTTAAGGGTGCTTAATTTGTTTTCATGTAAAGAAGTACATATTTTAAAGAAAAGTAGCACTTTGCTAAAAACAACGTATTTTTTCAATAGATTATGAGCCTCAGACAATTTGTGAGCATCTTCAGTATTTGTTTGCCTTGTTGCAAAACAGTAACAGGCGATACATTGATCCATCGGGATTTGTTAAAGCCTTGGGCTTGGACACAGGGCAACAGCAGGTAAGAACCTTTAAATTCTATATTTTTTAAAGGTTTATTTATTTATTTGTGAGAAAAAGAGCACAGTTGGGGGTGAGAGGCAGAGGGAAAAGGAGAGAGAGCGAGCGAATCCTCAGACAGACTGCCCACCAAAAGCAGAGCCCGATTGGGCCCTGAGATCATGCCCACCGAAATCAAGAGCCAGACGCTTAACTGACTGAGCCACCCGGGTGCCCCGGAACCTTTTAAGTTTTTTTTTAAATATAAAAAGATATCTAAGCGTTCTTTAGAATGTTTGTAGGAGGAAGTGAAGTAAAATGCTTTTTAATTTTTTTAAAAATTTATTTATTTGTCAGAGAGCGGGCACACAGGCAGGCAGAGTGGCGGGCAGAGGGAGAAGCAGGCTCCCCGCCGAGCAAGGAGCCCGATGTGGGACTCGATCCCAGGATGCTGGGATCATGACCTGAGCTGAAGGCAGCTGCTTAACCAACTGAGCCACCCAGGCGTCCCATAAAATGCTTTGTAAAAATTAACTTTTTCCTTTTCTTTTTTAAAGATTTTATTTGAGAGAGAGAGAAAGAGAGAGAGCATGAGAGGGGAGAGGGTCAGAAGGAGAAGAAGACTCCTCACTGAGAAGGGAGCCCAGTGTGGGACTCGATCCTGGGACTCCAGGACCATACTTGAGCTGAAGACAGTCCTTCAACTGAGCCACCTGGGCGCCTCCCCAAAATTAACTTTTTTCTGTTTTGAATTAGAGCATTTATTTAACTGTCCAGCATGTTACCCATTTACCTTGGTCCTATTTCTGACAACTCATATGTTGGTACAAACCAGTTCAGTCCTTATTTGAAGATGCGAAATTCAAAACCCGAACATTTCACTCACTCATCGCTGTTTGTATCCGAAGTTGAAAAGCAAGGTACGATTTTTCTTTTTACTAACCCAAACTTGTATTGTAGGATGCCCAAGAATTTTCAAAGCTCTTCATGTCTCTGTTGGAAGACACTCTGTCTAAACAAAAGAATCCAGATGTGCGGAACATTGTCCAGCAGCAGTTCTGTGGAGAATATGCTTACGTAACCGTGTAAGTGTGTGGCAGCTTTCCCCACAGCACGTTGTCTTCTGAGACGGTTACTCACATGTCATCTCATTTTCAGTTCAGTTCCAAGTTATGGCTTTCATGGGCCAGCATGGGGCCAGTAGTTTTTGTAGTGTAATTCATTTTCATGGGAACATATAAACATATACATTTTTGTGGACATGCAAAAGTGCAGTTGAATCTGTTCAGAGGTCGAGTGCCCCGTGTGATTGAGTTCTCACCGCATAGTGGATGTCGATGCTGTGCACTCAGAGACAGAGTGGAGCCAGCAGGGTACTGAGAGTGAACGTAAAACGCCTCTTTAAATTGTTCCTGATCATAAACTACATGCCTCACCAATCACTTCCTGTTTTTTTTTTTTTTTTTAATATTTATTTATTTATTTTTAAGAAAGACTTTATTTATTTATTTGATAGACAGAGATCACAAGTAGGCAGAGAGGCAGACAGAGAGAGAGGAGGAAGCAGGCTCCCTACTGAGCAGAGAGGACGATGCGGGGCTCCATCCCAGGACCCTGGGCTCATGACCTGAGCCAAAGGCAGAGACCCACTGAGCCACCCAGGCGCCCCCTGTTTTTTATTTTTAATATATAGTGTAAATAATTTCCATGACCGAAAACCAAGGGAAAATAAATGCTTCCCATAGTTTTAGAGTGTGATATAATGGAACTTCATTGTTTTTCTACTCTGATCTTAATTTTACCGCTCTGTTTTATTACAGTTGCAATCAGTGTGGCAGAGAGTCTAAGCTTTTATCAAAGTTTTATGAACTGGAGTTAAATATCCAAGGCCACAAGCAGTTAACAGATTGCATCTCAGAATTTTTGAAGGTATTCGAACTTTGGCGTGTATGTTGTTTCTGCTCATTAACCATTAAATACTATGCTGAACGTGTATTTTGATTTAATGGGTAAATTCTTTAATAGCCTTTTTTCATATATGAATTGTCTCTGTTTCTGTAATGATCTGGAAGAAACTGTAAATTTTAAAGTGCTGAAGCAGACTGTGTGTTAAAATAATTTGGGGCTCTTTCAGTTATTTTACATGTAAAGTTCTGTGTTAAAACTTGGATGATTAGGGGTGGTGGAGTGTTTGAGGAAATCTGAGCTCTACAATCCAGTTAAATTGCCTTTTCATTTAAGGAGAACTACAAGGTGTGGAATGCAATTTTTTTTTTTTTTTTTTTTTTTAAACATCACTCTGCTCATTCTTCAGCGCCTCCACTCCGGATTTGTTCTTGCTGTGTATGTAGATGTGTGTGTAGATGCATGTGGAGGGACGGGAGTGGCTCCCTTTCCTTCTGAGTTGGGAAAGCTACTTGGGGAAACCGTTGTTACCAAGTGAGAACAAGCACATGGTATCATAGACAAGCTTACGCTATAGCTTCCTTTCTTAAGATATTTTTGTACCTTTTTTCCTTTCTTAGCACAACTCTTAGCCTACTTCAGATACTTCCTGAATTCATTCAGCTAGTTACTGGTTGAGTGCTTAACTGCACACTGATTTGGTATTTGGGGATAACCCTAGTGGGCAAAACCGGAAACTTTTGCCTTGTAATGTTGGTGGTGTGGGGACTGGGGAACGACCGTAAAATATGTAGTGTGTCACCTAGAGCATGTACTGCGGAGAATAATCTGGGAAGGGGACGGAAGATGTGGTAGAGATGAGAGTGGGGTTGGTTGCTGTTAGAAATAAAATGATTGAAGGTGAAGGAGTGAGCCATGGAGGAAATGGGCAGAAGTGCAGAGCTTGAAACAACAAGAAAGTGCCTGGTGGTTTGAGGAACAACAAGGTCACTGTGGCTGAAGTGGACAAGCAAGGGGGGAAGGATGTTGTAGAGGTAACTAAGGAACATGTCCAGTAGAGCCTGGTGGGCCTTGGCCAGAGACTTGACTTTGAGTGTGAGGAGATGTCATCAGGGGTAGTAAGCTTAGAATTGTGATCTGTTTGAACAGGACAGATCTGGGTACTGTCTTGTTTGGATTTTCGATATATTTTCAAAGTGGGGCTGATAGAGTTTGCTGACTGGACCTGGAGAAAAAGGAAGGATCAAGAATTACTAAGTTTTCGCCTGAGTGCCAGGTAGGATGGAGTTGCCAGAATTGCTCTGGGAAGTGCTGTGGGAGGAATGGGCTAGGGAGAGGGATTGGGAGTTTACTTTGGGGTGTGTTAGATTTGAGGCGTGTGGTTCGGGGTTTTGGGGGCTGGTTGAAATCAGGACTGCGAGACGAGGACCAAGGACCGAGTCTTTGGACATTCAGACACAGGGACTCAGGGAGGTAGGAGGAGCTAGCAAATGATGCTGAGCAGAAGGACCGGCCAGTAAGTTAAGAGGACACAGTAGGAAAAATTTAAAACCACCAAGCTATACCACTGAATTTCCTGAGGTCTTTTAAATTTATCCCATCAGCATGATTCAGCAATTTTAATTATGTATGTAACTCGTGTGTGTGTCTGTGTATGATTTTGTATATATGATCTATGTAGTTCTGTATTCTGGTGCCCATATGTAATTTCCACCATTTTGCACTGTTCTTAATTTGGTTGCATCAAGTGCTTATGATTTTTTTTTTTTTTTTTTTTTAAGATTTTATTGACAGAGAGAAATCACAAGTAGATGGAGAGGCAGGCAGAGAGAGAGAGAGAGGGAAGCAGGCTCCCTTCCGAGCAGAGAGCCCGATGTGGGACTTGATCCCAGGACCCTGAGATCATGACCTGAGGTGAAGGCAGCAGCTTAACCCACTGAGCCACCCAGGCGCCCTGATTTTTTATTTTTGAGAAGTACTTTTAAAAATCACACATTTGGGAAAGAGCCCCAACAATTTTAAATCACTGTATGCAAATTAATATCACTTCTAAGTAGTGCCTTCTAACTTGGGTGTCTTTCACTACTTAGAGTGGCTCGATCTTCAACAGGTTGCGAGGGCTGTTACTTAAAATGAAATTATGCTGTACATCAGAGATTTGATTACTTAAAAAAAAGCTTTCTGTCTTCTAATTTTTTTTAAATAATGTCTTATTTCTGATCAGGAAGAAAAATTAGAGGGAGACAATCGATACTTTTGTGAAAACTGTCAAAGTAAACAGAATGCCACAAGGAAGATCAGGCTCCTGAGCCTTCCCTGCACCCTGAACTTACAGCTGATGCGTTTTGTCTTCGACAGGTAAATATGTATGAGGAGCAGTGTTTGCTGCTCATCGTGGACTAATGTGTACAGATTTTACCATAGACAGATAATAGCCTCTCCAATTTGAAACTCAAGATTTGGGAATGACAGTTGTAGTTGGGACCTGCCCTTTTGAAATGCCAATAATGGCTGGTTTTATCACAAAATTCTTAAGGAAGCCAGCCATATCTGAGGAAGAACTAGGAAAGTAGGAAACCCTTATTTTTACTCTATTAATGATTAAACACTGCAAAGGAAAACAAACATAGGTTAAGAACTGAATTATCTTGATGTTCTGTATTTTTGAAAAAGAACTAGAGTACATTTCTATTTATTACAGTCTTCCAATCTGCCCAACCCCCATGGGAATATATCTTTGGTTGTGTAATTAAAGGAAATATGTGCACATGCGCATTACTTCTATGAACGGGAGCATCTATAGCTCTCTCCTGTGATTATATTAAAACTTCTGAAAGTAAGTTTGGAATCAACATTTTAAATTCATACTTTTAGCTTATTTTTTTCCCACAAATTATAAGACTTCTTATAATTTATGTTGACTTCTAATTGTACAAGTTTTTGAGCAAGATTGTTGAGTGCAACTTACGTAGGTACCATTGAGTTTATTAAAATAGCTGGTAGAGCTTATACATTGTTTTATGATTGTTTTAAATATAAATATAATTAGCTTTCCTCTTGGTTAGGCAAACTGGACATAAGAAAAAGCTGAATACCTACATTGGCTTCTCAGAAATTTTGGATATGGAGCCTTATGTGGAACATAAAGGTAATATTTTTACCGAGCAGTGGTAATTATAATGCCCAGAGACTGTAACTTGTGGTCAGCTTGTGATGCATACAGAATAGCATTTCATGGCTATACTTTGCTAACCTCTGTCTGGGAATAAAGGCTTTTTAGGCGAGTCGAGATGTTACTTCCATTTTCCATGAGTAAGTACACCACAGGGATTACATGGTTCATCAATATCTATAAAAGAATAAAAAGGGGAGATGGTGTTTTACTCTCTGAACCCACGCGGGGTACCTTAGTATCAATACCATGTCTGTAATCCCTCATAAAGTTAAGTCTGTCTGAGCTGCCTCCAGGTTTTTAAAAAATCTTATCAAAACCGTTGGGTGGCATAATTCCAATATTGATGCTGTAGATCTCCCTATCTGTGATGACTGATGAGTTCTAGGAAACTTACGCTGTGACATAGTTTTGAGAAGAAGTAATTTACTGCCTTTTCCTTTTGGGGGTCATCGCCTCACTCCACAGGATGGTACCTGAAAGAGAAAAGAATCTGACCCTTTTGTTTCTCTTGCCCTGACTGGAGGGACTGCTTCCCATCCTTTCTCAGATCGATCTTATTTATTAAATTGTTAATATAGAAATTTGATCATAAAAGCTTCTAGAGGCGACTTACAATAGAAACAAGCCCTAAAAACCTTTGAAAGAAGCCATCGGGGAGGTTGGGGAATGAGCTTTAAAAACGTGTGTTCTGTCAGTGCCACGGTTTCAGATTTGTACTCAGTGGAGGAGGAAACAAGCTGGAGACCTTGCTCTTGGACTTGGTCTTTGTTTTGTTTGACTGAATGAATGTAACTGTAGTTCACCGTGTGTAGTGATTTGCTTCCTGCCTAAGTTGTTAGGTAATTGTTTGAAATTAGAGATGTCTGATAGCCTAGTGGTGTCTCAGGGGTCAGAAACATAGGTATAAAATTAGCACTTTCCTTGACGCCACTGCATGACTTTGCATAGTTCTTACCGTTACTAAGCTTATTTTGTGTTTGTCCAGTTTATACGGTAAGGAAGACGAGACGATTAGGAAGTAGACTTGGTAGGTCAAAAAAACCTGTAGAAATAGCTAAACTTAGTGTGTTGATTAAAGGTAATAAGCTTTTATTTTATTTTTATTTTAAAATAATTTTTTGAAAGCTTTTATTTTTAGAGGAAGAGAGCGTTCATGGGTTGGGAAGGGCAGAGAGGGAGGGAGAGAGAGACACGGGGTTCATTCCCAAAACCCTGAGATCATGACCTGAGCCAGAATCTTGAGTTGGACGCTCAACTGACTGAGCCACCCAGGCACGCTTAAGATTTTATTTTTGAGTAATCTCTATACCCAGTGTAGGGCAGAGAGCATGATTCTTGATCTTGGGGTAACGAGTTTCATTGGGTGTGGAGCCTACTTAATTAGAAACAAAAACGGGGGCGCCGGGGTGGCTCAGTGGGTTAAAGCCTCTGCTTTCGGCTCAGATCATGATCCCAGGGTCCTGGGATCGAGCCCCACATCGGGCTCTCTGCTCAGCAGGGAGCCTGCTTCCTCCTCTCTCTCTCTGTCTGCCTCTCTGCCTACTTGTGATCTCTGTCTGTCAAATAAATAAATAAATCTTTAAAAAAAAAGAAAAGAAAAGAAACAAAAACAGGGGCGCCTGGGTGGCTCATTCGGTTAAGCATCTGCCTTCATCTCAGGTCATGATCCCCGGGGTCCTGGAATCGAGTCCCACATCAGGCTTCTTGCTCAAGGGGGAGCAAATAAAACTACCAGAATTCTGAAGTTGTTAGTATAACGAATGGATGAGCATAAATTCAGGTGAACAGTGGTATCGTGATATGAAAATGTCTCTGTTGTCTCTTGGTAATACAGTTGTGGTTACTGCTTCCATTTGTTTGGCTTATTGTGATCATTTAACTTAGGAAATACCATGAGGAACTCATATTGTCGGCGCTCTTTCCTACTTGTCTGCTTCAGTGGTCTTGTCTTCACCCTCCCGCAACCACCCACAGGGTTGGGGGCGGGGGAGGCACACACTCCCTTATCCTGCCATTGTCTGCACCATATATGTCGCTCTACCCATTTATCCTACTTTTTATAATAAAATGTAATGCATTCATAAGAGTCCAAAATACAAACATGTGTGGCTTGCAGAATTCTTTCAAAGTGGACATCTGCATAAGCAACATCCAGCTCAAGAAACAGAACTTTCCCATGACCCCAAAGTCTCTTTTGTGCCCCTCCCAGTAATAGATGCTTCCCCCTGCCCCTCTCCATCATAGGCTCTAATCTGGCTTTTATGGCAGTCTCTTCTGTTATTTTTATTAATTTTATTTATTTGCTTGCTTGCTTGCTTTAGTGTTTGACGTTGTAAGTTTCCATCCCTAAACATCAGAGTTGAGATTCCCTTTTTCCTCCTGGGATGGTGCTGGGTGAAACCTAACCCAGGACAAGGTCTTGCACTGTCTCCCTCCTCTGCTCCATCATCTGGCTGATGGTTGAAGGTAGCTGGAGAAAAACACCATCCTAGCTGTGTGTTTGCTTGCCTCTCAGACTTCTTATATTGAGGAATTTCAGATTTATACCAAAAAAATTGAATTCTGATCTACATCTTTTAACTGCATCAGTTAGTCCAGTTACCCTTAAGGTAAGTACTGATACTTCCTCTGATTCAAATCTGCGTCACTTTCTTTGGTTTTCTTTTACTTGAATAGATTTTCAAGCTTCTCATTTTTTGAAACATAGAAAGCCTAGTTTCGTAATCCCTGACTGATGTTGGAATATTGTGCAGCCTAATTTTTGCTGTCTGGGTGGGTTCTTTTAATGTTGCCGTGTTTCTTCTGTATTTGGTTATCTTTGATTGTGTGCTGGTCATTGCCCCTGGAATTTTCTTTGCGGGGGGGGGGGGTAAAGATTTTATTTGAATAAAAAGGAGGGAGAGCGAGAATGAGCAGTGGGGAGGTGCAGAGCTGGAGAGGGAGAAGCAGACTCCCTGCTGAGCAGGAATCCCTGTGTGATGCTCTGTCCTAGTACCTGAGCTGAAGGCAGATACCCAACCGACTGAGCCACCCGGGTGTCCATATCTGAGTATTTTTTTAAATTATTTTCAGCTAGGGTCGTCAGGTGGGTGTTAATCTGTGTTACTGAATCCCCCACTGAGCTGAAAGAATGCAGAGACTTTCTCCTTTTACTCAGCTGCTATAGCCCTGTCTTCCTAAAAGTGTGCAGCATGTTTGTTGAATGGGTGATTGGCTCTGCCTTGTGACTCACTTCTTGCAGTTTGAAGGAAGTTACAGTGATGAAATCGTCAAGGATATGTGCAAAGACTATTCTGCCAAAAAGGTAGTAATTATTGTTTAACTTTAATAAAAGCTACTGGTTTAAATGTCCAATATGGGAGTGGTTCGATGTATTATACCTTATGATATGTTCCAGAAGAACATTTAAGGATGTAGAAAGATGTTAATGATTTGTTAGAACCTGCGGGTTTCGGTATTAATAGTGCAATTAATAGTGTTTATTTATTATTCCAGTATTAATAGTGGTTACATCTGTATTGTAGGGTTGCTAATGAATTTATTTGGTTTCTGATTTTTAATGTGTAGAAGTGATGTTTTCCAGTACATATGTAATTTCCCCACTGTAACTAATTAAAAGATTTTTTTCAACTTGTATCTGAAAATGTCAGTATTCATTCATTTGCTGATATCTTGATGTATGGGTAAAGTCTTCTCTTGCATAAACCACATGCATAATATATAGGCTGTGACTTGTTTTTGGTTATTTAAAGTGAAATGGGAATTTAAAAATACTTACAAAGAAATCTGAGTGCAGAATCATTCTAGATTTTTAATGTTATCTCTCCTGGTTGTTTCCAGTTACCTTGGCCTACACCTATTTTGACAGCAGTTTTTCTTAATGACTTACCTTCAGTTGTTTCTAAAACATTTTTCTTCTTCTTCTTCTTCTTTTTTTTCTTTTTTTTTTTTTGAATCAATAGCTTTTTAGTTTCACACTCCATCTGGCTAGTTTGTGTAAGTAATTTTGTGGCAAGAATAGGAACGGCATATAGCTCAGCTAGCTTGCAGAAGGGCAAGGCCTACAGCAGAATAGCTTCGTAACCCTGACCTGAGTGCCCAGAATGTCAGAGCTTTCTTTCCATCTGTAAATTTTGCAGAGGAAATGGAGAGTTAATGCAGTGAGCTGCTTAAGATGTGTTTACGTTACTCTGTAAAACTGAATTTTTTTAATCTTAGGTGTCACATTTTTGTTTTGTTTTAGGTGACATGTTTTGAATTTTCTCAGATGTGTAAACAATTTTAATCATTACAATTCAGACTCTGGATATAAGAAGAAATATATTCTTTCACTTTCTCCCTTTCTCTTTCTCCAGGTGGGTCCTATGTGTATGAACTCAGTGCAGTCCTTATACACAGAGGAGTGAGTGCATATTCTGGCCACTACATTGCCCATGTGAAAGATCCACAGTCCGGTGAATGGTATAAGTTTAACGATGAAGACATAGAAAAGATGGAGGGGAAGAAATTACAACTAGGGATTGAGGAAGATCTAGGTAAAACCTTTAAGTTGTGAGTGCCCTTTTAAAATATAAATTTTTTTTTTGTTTTAACTAGAAATCTTTGTGATAATCTTAAGGCCCAAGATTGGGTTCTGGATATTTGCATTTCTTAAACACACGTAAAGTCTCTGAATATCGTTTATTAGCAATGCCTGAATTTAAAAAAAAAAAAAAATTTTTTTTCTCCCCCAGAGATGGTTTCAGTGCAGTTTGAAGGCAAATATTCAATAACCAGTTTAATTTTGGGTAGGAACAGGGATGGAAAGGGGAGAGGATAGCAGGTTATCAAGCTTAAACAGTACTGATGAACAGTAGATTGAACATAGTAGAATTTGTAGTCCTTTTCTTTGGGTTAGGAGGGTCATTTTGGGGAAGTAGCTCTAGCAGGGCACCATTGCTCTTGAGAACAGTGCCTATCCTGTTGAGTGTCTTTTCCCATCCCTGGAATCTGAGCAGTGCCTCTGAGGGGTGAGCTGCTTGTTTTGTAGCGATGAGGTCTGCCATCAGGAGTACTTGGCGAATAGCTGTTACCATGTCCGTGTTCTTGGCCCAGAATACCCACTTACTCCCACTTCCCGCAGAAGTGAATGGTTCTTCCAGTAGGAGCCATCTTGGCCGAGCTTCTCATCACTTTATTATTGTGTTTGTCATTTTTGAGTGAGGTTTCGACTATGGGGTCTAAGTACGAGAAAAGGATTGTCCCCTGCCACTGTTCTTAATCAAATCCACTTTCTCAAGGTGTGAGGGAGGAGCATGGCCGTTCGAGTTGGCTTTTGGTGCATATAGGGAATCTTTCTGTGGATGTTAAGAGGAACCATGTTTTCATATTTTGTAGAGGGAGTTCCCATTTTTAAATCTCATGTAGGGTATTATGCTAAGCAAAATAAGACAGTTATCCTATAGTCTCGGTGATACGTGGAATTTGAGAAATAAGACAGAGAATCATAGGGAAAGAGGAAAAAATGAAGCAAATCAGAGAGGGAGAGAAACCTCTTAATCCTAGAAGTTTGTCTCTTAATAAGAGACTCTTAATCTCAGAAAATCTCAGAAAACAAACTGAGGGTTGCTGGAGTGGAGGGGGATGGGAGGGAAGGGGCTCTTGGGTCATGGACAGTGGGGAGGGTGTGTGCTATGGTGAGCAGTGAATTGTGAAAGACTGATGACTCCCAGACCTGTCTCTTGAAACAAATAATATATGTTAATAATAAGAATAAGAGAAAATAGAAAATACTACAAAAAATTAAATCACATTTCGATGTTTATAGATACTCAGCTATATTATTCTGACTTTAATACTGAGGTTCTTAACATTTGCTTCTATATATATATGTGTCACACACATATATATATAAAGATTTTATTTATTTACTTGACAGATCACAAGTAGGAAGCAGAGAGGGCGGGGGAAAGCAGGTCCCTGCTGAGCAGAGAGCCTGATGCGGGGCTTGAATTCAGGACCCTGAGACCATAACCCAAGCTGAAGGCAGTAGCTTAACTCACTGAGCCACCCAGGCGCCCCACTTACATATATATATATATATTTTTTTTTTCTTTTTTTAATTATGAGAATCTTTCTGGGAACAAAACTGAGATATGGCTTTAACTGTTCTTAACTGAAGTTTATTTGATTCATCTTAATTTTATTCAGAATTGTAGGATTAAAAGCATTGCTAAGGCTGTTTTGTTTAGTATTCTCATATATAGATATATAGATAGTCCTAAATTTTTTTTTAAATGATAATTTTTTTAAAAGATTTTATTTATCTGACAGAGAGAGATCACAAGTAGGCAGAGAGAGAGGAAGGGAAGCAGGCTCCCTCCTGAGCAGAGAGCCCGATGCGGGACTCGATCCCAGGACCCTGGGACCATGACCTGAGCCGAAGGCAGAGGCTTTAACCCACTAAGCCACCCAGGGACTCCTAAACAATAAATAAATTTTAAAATTCTAAAAAGAGGGGTGCCTGGGTTAAAGTGCTAGGGCGGAGGGAGAGAATTCCAAGCAGGTTCTGTACGCAGCCCAACACAGGGCTCAGTCTCAAAACCCTGAGAGTATGACCTGAGCTGAAACCAAGAAGCAGTTTGCTTAACTGACTGAGCCACCCAGGTGTCCCTCCCTGAACACTTTTTTTTTCCTTAAAGATTTTATTTATTTATTTGACAGAGATCACAAGTAGGCAGAGAGGCAGACAGAGAGAGAAGGGGAAGCAGTCTCCCCGCTGAGCAGAGAACCTGATTTGGGCCTCGATCCCAGGACCCTGGGATCATGACCTGAGCCGAAGGCAGAGGCTTAACCCACTGAGCCACCCAGGCATCCCCTTCCCTGAGCATTTTAAAATCCAATATTTTTTTTAAAATATTTTATTTATTTGTTTGACAGACAGAGATCACAAGTAGGCAGAGAGAGAGGAAGGGAAGCAGGCTCCCTCCCTGCTGAGCAGAGAGCCCGATGGGAGGCTCGATCCCAGGACCCTGGGACCATGACCTGAGCCGAAGGCAGAGGCTTTAACCCACTGAGCCACCCAGGTGCCCCAAAAATCCAATATTTTTTTCATCATGATTTTAAGTAGCTACAAATAATGTGATTTCTGACATAAATAGTGGAACTGTAACATCACTCTTTTAAGAGAGTCCAGATGAAATTAGTAACACAGTATCAACTTCTCAAAAGACACTTGTGGATGGGTCTTTAGAGCAGGACATTTTTAACCCTTACCCTTTCTCCCACGCTAGTATTTATGTTATAACTGACTGTATGGGATTTTGTTCTAATGGACTATACTTAAGATCTCTATAACCATAAATCTCTAAATAATTCAAAAGTTCTTTTGGATTGAACTTTCTAATTTTTTTTTTTTAAAGATTTTATTTATTTATCAGAGAGAGAGAGGGGGAGAGAGTGAGCACAGGCAGACAGAATGGCAGGCAGAGGGAGAAGCAGGCTCCCTGCCGAGCAAGGAGCCCTATGTGGGACTCTATCCCAGGAGGCTGGGATCATGACCTGAGCCGAAGGCAGCTGCTTAGCCAACTGAGCCACCCAGGCGTCCCTCTAATTTTTTTTTTAAAGGTTTTATTTATCTAACAGAGACACAGAAAGCAAGGGAACATAATTAGGTGGAATGGGAGTGGGAGAGAGAGAAGCAGGCTTCCCGCTGAACAGGGGATACGATCCAGGGTTCCATCCCAGGACCCTGGGATCATGACCTGAGCTAAAGGCAGATGCCCAACGACTGAGCCACCCAGGCACTCCTGCATTGAGCTTTTTAAAAAAAATTTATAAATATCACCACATAATCGATCAATATCAGTATGTTAACAAATATCTGAATGGAACAAAGCAAAATTTTCTTGTAAACATCTCTTCTAATTACATGGCTAAAACTTTATTAATTTGTGGGGGAGAGGTTCTATCCTTTTTTTGGATCTGGGAAGATAACTGAGAAAGGAGAGGCAGAAACCACGAGTAGAACCATAGCATTGAGGTGGGTTGATTTTAGAAAAGAACATAGGGAATTGAAGATCTGGTTGTTGATTTCCCCAGAACTAAGCCTCTTCACCCCCTGGAAGGTTACCCTGAGATACTCAGCACCATTTTGAAGATCATGTTCATGTGATAAACTTGACCTGTAAAACACTTAATATTTCTACTTGCTACTGAATTCACAGCTAATCTTTATGCCTGTTAGCATTTTAATGAACATACTATTTTGTTAAATTTTTGTTTTTTTCCAGTTAACATCCAGGGTTATATTATATTATATTACAGTATAGCGTTTCAAAACTTGGCATCTAACACCCAGCGCTCCTCACACCAGTGAACTCCTCAACCCCCACCACCCATTTAACCCATCAGCCAGCCCTCTCCTCTCAGGGAGCCATCAGTTTGTGATAAAATAATCTGGATTTATTTTTAGAATCTAAGACCAACATTAAAATAAACTCATTGCAGTAACACCAGTTTTCTGCTTCTAGGTTTGTCTTTGTGAAAAGTACTTACCATCTTTTTAAAAATGGAATGTGGCACACAACGGGGGAGGGTAGTAAATGTGTCTGAATATTCAGACATCCAAAGAGCATGCTGAATTTGTATTGCCTTTTAGTGTTTTTAAGTTTTTTAAAAGATTTTATGTATTTAACAGAGAGAAAGACAGTGAGAGAGGGAACACAAGCAAGGGGAGTGGGAGAGGGAGAAGGAGTCTTCCCACTGAGCAGGGAGCCCGATGTGAGGCTTGATCCCAAGACCCTGAGCCCCCCCAGGTGCCCCTGCCTCTTAGTGTTTTAGATCTCTGTTACAGTACCTTAAGTGTGGGGGCGCCTGGTTGGATCAGTTAGTTGGGCATCTGACTCGTGATCTCAACTCAGGGTCATCAGTTAAAGTCTCGTGTTGGGCTCCACACTGGGTGTGGACCCACTTAAAAAATAAATTAAAAAATAATAAATGAATAAGCATCTTAAATGTGTATTGTGGGAGTTGTGTTCTGTGGCCCTCCCCCTGTCCCTCTCCTGCAAAGCATGGACCAACAAAAGGCATTCTAATTTCGTTACCTTTCGTTTCTCCACCTCAGCAGAGCCTTCTAAGTCCCAGACACGTAAACCCAAGTGTGGCAAAGGAACTCACTGCTCTCGAAATGCGTATATGTTGGTATATAGACTACAAACTCAAGAAAAACCCACCACAGCTGTTCAGGTACCAGGTGAGCCATTTTCTAAGAATCCATAAGGCAAACACTGTAAAATATCATGCTTACAGGTCAATGACAGGAAATTACTCCTTTTGTCAAGATGGGTTCGTTGCATATGGTAAATGTTGGTAAAAGTAGATATAGACACAGATTTGCTTTAAAGTAGTGAGTTTTGGGGCATCTGGGTAGCTCAGTTGGTTTAGCATCTGACTCCATTTCAGCTCGGGTCTTGATCTCAGGGTCATGAGGTGGAACCGCACGTAGGGCTCCATGTTCGCATGGAACCTACTTAATAAAAATAAAATAATGAGTTTTAGGGGCACCTGTCTGGCTTAGTTGATGTTGTGTTGTGGGTTTGAACCCTACGTTGGGTGTAGAGATTATTTAAATATTTGTTTATTTGAGATAGCATCGCATGGGCCCGGGGGGTGTCCACTCATGAAAGGGTGAAGGACAGGGGGAGAGAATCTTAAAGCAGACTCTGCTGAGCAAGAAGGTCAGTCTCATAACCCGTGAGGTCGTGACCTAAGCTGAAACCAGGAGGCACACGCTTAACCAACTATGCCACCCAGGCACCCCAAGAATGAATTCTTTAAGAAAAAGTGGTGAGTTTTCAAAATAAAGGAGCCTTTAACAGAGTGATTTCACTGACCCCTCCCCTCGCAAAGAAAAGCAAAAACAGTTTAAATTCTATAGGTAAGCAAAGCATTATTTATTTATGAAAAGAATTTATTTATTTGACCGACAGATCACAAGTAGGCAGAGAGGCAGGTGGGGGAGGAGGGGAAGCTGGCTCCCCGCTGAGCAGAGAGCCGATGCAGGGCTCTATACCAGGACCCTGAGGTCATGACCTGAGCCAAAGGCAGAGAGAGGCCCAACCCACTGAGCCCCCCAGGCACCCTGCAAAGCATGTATTTAAAGAGCTATTTAGTTTTACTTGGTTTAAATCAGCCATTATGATTTACTTGGTTTAATTTGTAAAGCATGCAAATATGTTTTAGCCACTTTTAATTAATTTTTATGGGTTTTTAAAAAGGAACAGTTGAAGGCTGCTTGGCTGACTCAGGTGGTAGGGCCTGCTACTCTTGATCTCAGGGTGGTGATTTTGAGCGGCATGTTGGGCATAGAGCCTACTTAATTAAAAAAAGAAGAAGAAGAAGAGTTGGTACTGGCCCGAGGACCGTCCTCAGTTGTCATTTTACGTAATTCTGTCTGTGCTCTGTGGCATCCTCAGTTCCGAGTGGTACTTTCTGAGCCATTTGTTGGCTCCAGTTGGCTGGTGACGTGGAGAACCAGGTCGGGCATCAGCCAGTATTATTCTAGTGGCTCGTGGAAGTTTTACTTTCGCCTTCAGGGTGGAGGTCTGTCCCAGGAAGGGAGACTTCAAGAGGAAGTTGCCACCAGAATCCTAGTCAGTATTTGGTATAGTTCAGAGATCCGTGTGTTTCTTTGTCTTTGAAAACAGGAAAACATAATTTTTTTCTGTTTTCTGTTTGGAAAGCCTTTCTTCAAGAGCTGGTAGATCGCGATAATTCCAAATTTGAGGAGTGGTGTATTGAAATGGCCGAGATGCGCAAGCAGAGCGTGGACAAAGGAAAAGCTAAACACGAAGAGGTTAAGGAGCTGTACCAAAGGTTACCTGCTGGAGCTGGTCTGTAAGATATTCTGGGACAGCACTGTTGCCATGACGTGCCTTGTCTCTTTCATGTTCGCAGATGTATATGAACAAACGTGCCCCCAACCCTTTCCTTTACCCTACTCGTGCCGCTGAAGCGCTGCAGAATTACTGTGTAAACCAGCAACAGTGTGATGTGTAGCATTCCTTAGAATTTTCATTTATCATGTACTTTAAGAACGGGAAGCTCTTAATAAATTACAAGGTTTAGGTCAGCGCTCTGTGTATATATAAGTCTTACAGACGTTTTTGTTTTGTAAGATACTAATTTGTTCTTAACAAAAGATCTGATTGGATAACTATGGAAGCAACTGACTGTTGATTCCTTGCACAGTGTGTGCCCTGGCCATATTAACCGGCACTCTTTTCTATGAATACTATTTTTATGATACTGGTAGACTGATCTGAAATTTTAATATCAAATATTCTGCTAAGAATAGGAGAGCTTTCTGCTGACCCCTAATTTCTTAAGAATTATCCCACATGAGCCAGCTCATCCATTTACTGTGTATGTTTAATGCAAGTTTACCTAGTGTAGTGCCTTAGAAAGAAAATCCCAACTTTTCCCGGCTACTGTGCCACCAGTAATGATACGCTATCTTTGTCGTTTCATAGACAGAATTCCCCATGCCCAGTTCCTGCGTAAAGGAGAGGCAATTCAATCCTAATTTTAGAAAATAAATACTCAAGCATAATTGTATTTGTGGTTTTGTCTTTTTCATATCTTAATTTTCTATTACTGGTATAACTTTAAACAAAAGATGAATATAAATTGCTAAGTCTGTAAGAATAGCTCTTAAAAGTTCTTTCTGAACTATATCTTACTTGATTCTGACCTTTCTTTGTAACCTGCTACTCTCACTCTGTCCCAAGGGTTGGGATGATTCTAAAGTGCTAGACTGACCTTATTTTACTGGAAATTATTTGGAAATGAATATGATTCAAATCTCTAAATTTATTCAAAAGAGTTGAGACCTAGAAATCTATTTTTGAACTGCATTCCCCAGTTTCCTGCTTTCACTGGACGAGAGACTGGGACTTACTGAATCTAAAGTAAAATGCCGTTTTTGAACCACTCTTTAAAACTGCTGCATCACCCAAAGATTGGATGTGTCAGGTTAACACTTGTGCTTAATACTTGGGCTTCTCTTGGCTGTTTCCATTTAGTCTAGAAGAACCTGTGCTTATGTTCTTAGAATATGGCTCTTTATCAGTACTTCTACAAATTATGAACTTTATGATTTTATTTTTCCCATTTGCAGTAAACACATGGTAGAAAATCTATTTTGTGCTAAAATGTTGAAAAATCCCAAAGCAGATGACCATGGTTTTGTGCTGCCAATCCAAGTCTTTGCTAAGCATTTTCTGAATCCTACCTGTGTTTGCAAACCTATTTAAAGAAGAGTCACTTACCTAAAATACAAGCCTCATTGGGAACACAAACCCTTTGGCCCTTTTTATTAAAATAAATTACCTCTTAATAATCAAATTTTATCTCTAGGTGGAGTGTTCCAAATATTTTTGATGCCACAGTTTTTCCTGGCCTTTTTTTTTTTTTTATAACTCCCCCAAAGAAAATGTCTAATGTTCAATCCAGCATTAAAAAAAAAAAAGTTAGAAGTAACTTTTAACCAAAATGTACATTTTCCTTAGTAAATATTTTAACAAATGCTTTCCTGTTTGGCTAAATGCTGAGATTTTAAACACTGGTATCTCCACCTTGGCAAATAGAGGTTTCATTCCTTTTTGGGGTGAAAGTGTTGCTCAGGTGCTTTTCTGGATCACAAGTCATAAAGAACTTGCCATGAGTCTTTGTCTAGAGCGGAAGCATCTGTAGTTTAAAAACTTTCTAGCAAATCTGCCTTAACCTTGAGACTTGAGCTCGACCCTGATCCCAGGGATACTCTTGGCAGAGATTGATACAGTTCTTTATAGTAACAGTGATTGAAAACGAGAGAAAGAGAGACCTTTGACCGCAGTTCCTCTTCTCCCACAGGTCCTCCAGCATACTAAAACTGGCGCCCTGAATCTAGAAAATGGCCAGAATTAATAATACAGTATTACATCAGAATCCCTGGCCTGCTCTCTTCCTCCTCTTCCTATAAAATCAGATATGATTTTTCTGATCTTAATATCTTACATTTAATTCATATGAAACTGCTCAAAACCAGAATATGCTTCACTTGGACATTTTCTGTGGGACTCTGGTAGGGGATCAGAGCACGGTGTCTTGAACAGACTGCCTTTGAGCCTCGTTGTCGTACGGGTCAGGGGTATGGCCGCCCTGGACCTTGAATCCTGTCAGACAGCCCTTGGGCAGGCGTGCTTTGTGCACATGCAGTTTTCCTAGATTGCCGTTCTTGTGAGGGTGAGATCCTTACTGCATTCTTCAGTTAGCCATAGCACGTGTCGTCTGCTCTTCTGGGAAATGAGAACACCTGCCAAATTATTCTGGAATGTGGCTCTGTGTCACAGTTGTGTTTTCCCTCCTTTGATGGCCTTTAGATCAATACAAATTTTAATCTATGTGACTGTATTTGGGAAAAGAAGAGATACACTAAAACGTTCATTTTCCTTTCTTGGATAGAGATCATTTGTCTTTGCATTCTTAAGATACCCAGTGTACTCTGTCCCTGGCAGATGCAACGTGATAAATGGCAAATAAAATTGGGAGGGATTTTAAATTTAATGAATGGCACCATTATATATTGTAAAGTGCCACGACCATGTAATCTATACTGAATGTTAAGGTCTCCTCTTTATATATATTTTGTGAATGTATGATTAACTTTTCTATATCTCTTTTCTTCCAAAAAGCTCAAAATGCTTCACTTATCTTATCTTTTACATTCAACAACATCCCTGTGAGGTAGGTAGAAGGCAGGTATTATTACCTTCATTTTACAAATAAAAGACCTAAAGCATAGAGAGTTTAAGTGACTTGCTCAAGTTCAGTTCCTTGGTGGCAGAACTTGGATTAGACCTTGATCTCAACTTGCAGTCATGAGCTCATTCTCTGTAGTGACATTAGGGATGACCAGTCAGAAGGCTCTTAGTTGACAATGTACAGTCTTAGCATAAATAAGGGATGTGACGATGCTGAGTTCTGTTTTTGTAAAAATTGAAATGTTTCAAACTAATCTGGAGATGGAAATTGGTTTTCTAGACCTGTAGTTTAAAAGTGGTCAAAATGGGCTTTGAGTTGAATTGTCTATCCCCTCAGATCTCATCAGTAGTAGTACATAATACAAATACGTAAATTCAATCTCTGTATGTTTTCTTCTATGTTTTATGCTGGGACTCACTGGAGATCTTTGTAAGTAATCAAAGCTGGTCCTTTGTCTTTAATTTTGACTTTTAGGGAACTCATGGACTCAGTTTTCCCAAACGAAAATTCAGTTTGAGGTAGTTTGGTTTTATCTTAATTTTTGCAACTTCAAAATCAGTAACAATTCAATTCTAGTGAACTTCATCCTGAAATTTGTTTAAAATAGCTTAGTTTTTTGAGATAATATAATAATGTAACAAATAGCTCATGATATGGTTTGGGGTGGGGAAATCAAGTACGTTATAATTGACAGTGTCCTCTTGGATGAAGAAAAATTCAGTGGTTGAAACAGGCTTTTATAAACCGTTACAGCTGATGAGGTTAATCTCTAACTGAAAACTCAGATGTTTCATTTTCAGTTCCACATGTATATCACATATTGGTGAAAAGTGTTCATGAAAATCATTTATGAAATAAACATGATAGGGAATAAGGTTATGTGATTTACGAGCTGGCGTGGAGCATGGCTTTGTAGTTAACCATCGTGGGTGTCCTGATCAGAGCTCTGCTGTGCTGTCAAGCAAGACACTTCTCTCTGTGGATGCCTCTTTTGTAGAATGTGGTTAATAATACCAGCCGATCTCATAGGGCACTGTGCCAACTCGTCCCTATAGTGCACAGCTCCTTGAACCAGAAGAGGGGTAGTTAAATGGAGCTTTGTGTCGTGGTCCCCAAACATTTCCCCTGAACAGTGTTGCTTCTGATTCTGCTAACTTTGGACAGAGTTTGCATTGTCTTTTGAGGAAAACGAATGTATCACTTAGTCAAAAAACGGTAAAAATACATAGACTCTTTCCTTTCTTCCTCAGAGCCCTATGAATTTGTCTCTCTCGAGTGGCTGCAGAAGTGGTTGGATGAATCAACACCCACCAAGCCTATCGATAATCACGCTTGCCTGTGTTCCCACGACAAGCTTCACCCTGACAAGATCTCAATTATGAAGAGAATATCGGAATACGCAGCTGACATTTTCTATAGTCGATACGGGGGAGGACCAAGACTCACTGGTAATTCAGGGTGTCTTCTCTGCATACGAAGTAATTCATGAAGTCCTCACCCTATGGTGTCTGTGATCATCTGACTCAGACTGTGCCAGCCGGTCCGAATGTTCTGTATACTTTGCAGAAAGGATTGGCTAAAGATAGAAGTTATGTAGCAGTATACCTCACTTTTCATTGACAGAATTTCCTTCTTCTGAGAAACCCAACTTGAACCTTGGTCTGGTTGATTGCACATCTACTTAGATGGTTATTTAGCATGCGAATGGAAGCTGCTTGATTCTGCTTTGACTATAGAGCTGTATGTAACGACATAGTATCCATAGTCTGTTTGGTTCTGGTTGTCTCTCCTCAAAACATTTTATTTTTATCAGCAACATAAGCCCCACCTTCACCCTATAGGTGAGTCTACGAAAACGAAATTGCGTGATCACGCTCCCTCCTTTTCCTAAATTAAGTGCTGTTCTCTGAATGTGTACAACTTACTGCATAAAAACTGGCATTTAACTGCGTGGCCCAGGCCTTCTCTTGTACACATCTGGAGTTTTGCTTTCTAAATCTGTTTTTGATTCATGATCAGTGAACTGAGCAGTGATAAGCTCTTTCAGAGAATCACATCTCATAGAATTCCTACAACTGTGAGTTTTAAACTGGTCTTTGGTGGTTTTTTTTCCCCATTAGTGTTCTGTGCTTTGAAGTGTCCCAATATTTCATACTCACATGAAGCTCTCAATTAACGTTACATAGGTCCCAGAAATGTTGTCTCCCCCCAACTTAGAGCCTCAATTATTTAACTCTAGTCTCATAAAATATGTGTCTAAACCTTGTAGAATACTATACTTGATGGCATAGGCTATTTTAGCATATTACGTTTCAGCTCTCGTTCGTTCTTTATGCCGATACGAGTTTTGCTGTCTTGAAATCTGTACCACCTAAATAATTCAGGCCATAGATCAGCTTTCCCTATTGTCAAAACTTGTGACTTTGCTTTAGAATTCTGTGTCCCGTGAAGTCCTGACACTTTACCTGTGCGCAAACAGACTTCATTTGCTGTCCCTCTCTCCCACCTCTAGTGAAAGCCCTGTGTAAGGAGTGTGTGGTAGAACGCTGTCGTGTGTTGCGTCTGAAGAGCCAACTGAATGAAGATTATAAAACCGTGAATAATCTGCTGAAGGCAACGGTCAAGGGGTATGTTGCACAGCGTATACTGTTGACGGTAAACCGAAATAGTTGTAAGAGGGAACAACCAAATGGCTTGTGACTTATAGACAATAGCAGTTAGGGTTTTTGAAGAAAGAGGAGTAATGATGTGGATGACAGGGAGGTTAGACTGTGCAGTGATCGCCACTGTGGCTGCGATGAACAAAGGTGAGTCACCCAGCCTTTGTGACTGTATTCCATTCATCAGAAAGGTAGAAGCAGAGGTACAGATCTGAGGTCCAACCAGACCAAGGCAGTGTGTTAGTGTGTGTTCAGGTGTGGGGGCGTCCCTCTAGAGAGGCTGGAGTGTATTAAATGGTATCCAGAGGAGCATCCTTGGCAGAAAAACCCAGCGCCACTCCCTAGCAGACCTCTGGACCCAGGAACCAATAAACTCAGGTGGCATTTATTAATGGCGCTTATTATGGCTAGGTTTAACTTCTGTTCTATATTTTCCAAATAAAGAGTAACCTACTTTGCAATTTTTGGTCATTCTCCAGATAGCCTCATGACTCCTTAGATGTGTGTATAGACATGGATGTGTTTATGTGTGGACTTGTATGTATGCTTAAAGGCGCGGCTGTATGTATTTTGGGGTAGTAGTCAAGGGAAAGAAAGTAGCTCATTGGGTTGTGTTTGGTGTGAATGTAATTGAGGAAGCAGGTAAGACTTGGGATAGAAACAGAATCTGAGATACCTGCATTTCAGTAGTGAAGAGTGAAAATGGCCAAAACATGGCACTGGTTTAAAAATTGTGTGGATGGGGATGCCTGGGTGGCTCAGTCGGTTAAGCCGCTGCCTTTGGCTCCAGGTCATGATCCCAGGGTCCTGGGATCAAGTCCCGCATCAGGCTCCTTGCTCAGCAGGGAGCCTGCTTCTCTCTCTGCCTCTGCCTACTTGCGCTAGCTCTCTTCTCTCTCTGACAAATAAATAAATAAAGTCTTTAAAAAGATGTGGATGGTAGCAAATTTCGAATGTTTGTAATTCATTTTCATTCATGACCTTTACACATAAAGGGGGAGGGCATTAGGAAATGTTACTTGCATGATTTCACATGGTCTCTCTTCCGCAGCAGTGATGGGTTTTGGGTAGGGAAATCCTCCCTGCGCAGTTGGCGTCAGCTCGCTCTTGAACAACTAGATGAACAAGACGGTGACGTAGACCAAAGCAATGGGAAAATGAACGGCAACACCTTGAACAAAGGTAACGTGAAAAGTCTGTGTTGGTGGTCGTGGGCGGCACTGCAGAATTCCCACCTGTGGAATTTCAGAAGCCATTTTTATTAAACCAGAAGCACTCAAGTGTCTCAGAACAAATAAAAAGATTGTTTAAATTATACTGAAGTTGAGCAAGGGCTCAGCAGCTCACGCGAGGAGTTCTGTGTGCCCTGGCATCCTTTTTCCTCTTGGTCGCTCTAGTTAATCACAGGCAAAATTCTTTTTAATTCTGCTCCAGACTAAAATCTTTAAGAAAGGTGAGTCTGCTGCCAGTCGCATAGGATATTGTCAGCTCAGTATGTTTGGTTATAGATTATCTGCCCCACTTACAGGCTGCCTTTGGCAAATAAAGTGACCCTGTACTTCTGCATTTTTTCATCCAGGAGAGAAGGCAGCTTATGAATAGTATTTTCTTAATAAATTCTACTGAGTTTTCTGAAGCTAGGCTTTCAAGTAGGAAATTATGTTAATATAGGTCAACCACTAAATTGAATTTTATAATCAGTGTTTTGTAAGATACAAGAGGAATTAAGGCTCTAAAAATTATTCGTAGGTTTAAATTGGAAGCTACTGGTTTGATCAGTGTGTTCAGGCACAGTTAGTGACTCTTAAGCAGTTGTCTCACCTCGTTCTCTTATCCAATTATTAGGATCACATACACAGATTTTTTAAAATTATCTTTTGATATTCGTAGCCTTTTTACTGAAATATTCTGAATTTCTGAATATTCTGGCTCTTCCCCTATCACTACCTTTTAATTTTTTGTATATTTTATTTTAATAAATGGACTAGGATTATTTTTTTGAAGGAAGTTAACACACAGTGCTCTATTATTGTCAGGTGTACAACATAATTCAGCAACTCTTACTTTATAAAAAATAAAATCCTCAAAGCCGCTATTTGTTTCAGGCTGTGATTTTTAATGTTTTTGGATTCGACCTTTTCTGAAAACCCTGTTTTTAGTAGCATCATGTGACACTGTGTTAAATATTTACTTGGTGCTTGTTTAAACTTCTTTATGTGTTAGTGGTCTTTTTTCTTTTTTTTTTCTTTTTCTTTTTTTTTTTTTTTAAAGCTTTTAAGTAATCTCAGCACCTAACAGGGCTCAAAATCAAAACCCAGAGATCAAGTCACACACTCCAGCAACCGAGCCAGCCAGGCACCCGAGTGATTGTTCTTTTTAAGTAAAGTCAGGTGCCATAATAGGCAGTATCTTGATGTTGGCCTAGCTTAAAAATAGTTTTCATGTTGGTTTGAGAGTAATATGCTTCTCTTCTCCCCCTTCCTCCGTTCAGAGATTTTAAGAGCTTGAAGCAGAGCAGAAGGTACAAAGTAAAATCTGGAAGCCCTTCTACAAATATAATCATTATAAATGGGGTTTTCTTTTTTTTTTTTTTTTTAAGATTTTATTTATTTATTTGACAGAGATCACAGTAGGAGAGAGGAAGGGAAGAGATCACAGAGAGAGAGGAAGGGAAGCAGGCCCCCCGCCGAGCAGAGAGCCCGATGCGGGACTCGATCCCAGGACCCTGAGATCATGACCTGAGCCGAAGGCAGCGGCTTAACCCACTGAGCCACCCAGGCGCCCCTAAATGGGGTTTTCTTTTGTCTTTTAATAATGGCAGTCCTGTAGGTGCAGTCGTGCATTTTCCTCTATTAGAATATATGGCTCTTCTTATTTAGTGCCTGAAGGAATCCATACATTATTGTATGGATGTATTCTATTTATTTAACTGATTTTTTTTTTCAGTTTTGTACAATTAATATATAAGAACAGATAAAGTGAGCATCCTTACATATGCTTGTACCTACATCTTTGCATAAATTCCCAGAAATGGTTGGATCAGAGAATTATAACCATTTATAATAGCCATGTACTGATACGTATTGGTAAATTTTCTCCAAAAAGTATATATGGGCTTGTTTTTCCATGCTTTTATCAACATGAACAATAAACCTTTCACATGTGCTAATACTAGTCTGATACATGAAAAATGACTTAGCAGTGTCAGGGGTTTGCCTTTCAAAATTACCATCGAGATCAACCATGGTCCTTTATTTAAGAAGTTCTTGTTGTGTTTGTGATAGAGTGTCCTTCCTATGCCTTTTTTTTACTGAGCTTTTTAATGGTTAGTAAATATTCTTTAAATGTCTTATGTACTTAAACTAAAACCCATGGATAACTATTCTAATCTCCTTAGACTTAAGACTTTCTATGTGACCGTGTAACTGGTATACACAACTACAAATTCACGGTGACACAGTGTAGACAGATAGGAAAAATGAATATCGGAAGAGAAATGGTAACGGGAAAAGCTCAGTTGTTAATATATATTTTTCATGTTAAAGGTTAAGTCCTTATTTCTCATTAGTCTTCTGAAGCTTTCTGTTCAACCCCTGAAAGAATAGGTGGGTGAAAATGACATGACATGTAGGTGATTAACTTGGTTTATGATCCTGTATTCTGAATAGCTTGACTAGAATTAATGGAAGGATATGTAAAGTATTTTTCAATTTGAAAAAAGGAACATTTTCTTGCATAATATAAATCTTGAAAAAAGAAAACTGCCATTCAGATATTTTTCTTTCCTTTTAAGGGAAAGAAATATAACACTTCCTAACAGTAGCAGGTAGGAATCACTTGGGTCTAATTTTCAGAATGTTTTCAGTTTTCTTTGTTCAAAATTGTGCCCAGTCATATCTCTCTGCTACTTTGAACTTCAAATATAACAGCCAGAGTGGTTATTATCTGTATTTCTTTTGATTAGATGAATCAAAAGAAGAAAGAAAAGAAGAGGAGGAGGAATTAAATTTTAATGAAGACATTCTTTGTCCACATGGTAAGCCAGAAGCATACGTCTTCCCTTGCTTGTCTGATGTTAGCATATCATAAATGTGTTCAGAGTTTTGCCGCATTTCTTAAGGGTTAGGCCCAGACATGGCAGTCAGGGTGGAGCGCTGGCTTTCTAGCCTGCGCTTGGTCATAAATGTTTCTTTTCTCTTACCCTGTTTAATGGTTAGATTCTTGCTTCCTGTTTTCCCGCTAGTACCCCTCATATCTTCTGCTCTTTCCTTGCAAGAAATTAAAAAAAAAAAAATGGGATTTTCCCATATTTAGAGAAGAAACTTTTTTGCCACTTGCCACATTGAAGGACTATCTGAGTTAAAAGGAAGAATTTCAGTTATGTCCCATGACTGTGAGTCTTTGCTCTACTTGAACATTTTCACAACAGTGTTTATGCATTTTAATATTATCAGGGCTATTTCTGGTTTCATTTCATTTTCATTTAATGACCAGCTGCCGTGTGCTGTGTACTCCTAATAATGATTTCCAGGTTTTTATTTATCCTGTGTATTTGGTTGCGTATTATTTTTCTCAGGGAGTGCTCATTTCTAGTAAGCAACTTTTTGCAAGGGACTGATTGTATATGAGACACGGTTTTCCATTCTGTTAGCTCTGTGAAAGTCAAACAGGCATTTGCTTCTCAAAGCCATTTATGCATAAGTGTCCCCAGCCCCCACCCCATCCCTGACTGCATCCAGCTCTTACCAGTTCATTATGTACCAATGCATGGTATCTCAGCGCCTACCCGCATGCACACGAGTCCTTTTATATCCGGAGTCCTTGCGGACATTAGTGATTATAGTCATCACTCAAATGATACTTGTGTGCTGGCCTTTTGGACATTGTTGCACTGTACTTCACTGAGTCGTTGAAGGACTGTGCTTACTTGTTCATTGGCCATACAGCTGGGAGGGGAAGTCATCTTGGGGTGTGGATTTGCATCTCATGGGGAGGGCCACAAGCCCATCTTTCCTTCCTGTCCCATCACCTTGCCTCCCAGTTGGCCCTGCTTACACTGTAACGCACAGGAGGAACACAGATGCAAAGAGGACACGACCTTGTGTGTGGTTGGCAGGTTGAGTAGGTAGAAGAAGGTGAAGTGAATAGCCAAGAGTACATCAGTTGTTCTCGTGACACTTTCATACCAGCTTTTCTTTTCCCTTAAGCGTCACAGCAAGGATGCAGACAGTGGGGTACGTTCCTCCCTTCTGAGAGTTGAGGCCTCTGCGACACAACGCTGACTTTCCTGCTCGGTGCCTCCCTGCTGTTTGAAACAGTGTCAGAACTCAGACTGTCATCTTACCCCTCGGTTCACTGACTTTTGCTCAGTCTTCCCACCTCTTGTCTCATCTTGTCATTTCAGCATCACAGTTGTGACAAAAAGCATGGCAGAGCTGAATGTGATTTCAGGACTTGTGCTCTACTCCTCAGCTGAAAATTTGAGCACAAGAGGTGGTTTTTAGGGCCTTAGCCTGATCTCAACTCGTGGCTATACTTTATCTTGAATTTGATTTTATTATTTTTTTACGTAAGTTGTACTTTCAGCAAGGGGCTTGAACCCACGATTGTGAGATCAAGACTCGCGTGCTCCACCCGCTGACCCAGCCAGGCACCCCTACTTTCTCTAGTAGTTTAAAAGCATGGTTCTCAGCGATTTTTTTGTGGACCTCACTTTTCAGTGTACTGTGTGTCTGGGGGACCCAGGTTTTCAGGTGCAGGATATTGGACCTTACTTAGAAACCCACTTCACCTATTTGGTTTATATTAAAGCTCATTCGTGGTGGTAGTAGAACACTACTGGTAGTAAGAGGGTAGTACACAGGAACTGAATGTCGACCGTGTGTCCGTTAGTTTTTTGTTGTTGTTTTGTTTTGGTTTTTTGTCTGTTAGTTTCGTAAGGGTATAGATACTAACTCATTCAGCCTCTACAGCAACCCTGAGTGGTCAGTATTAGTATTACTGTCACATCCATCAGACTCACGAGTAAGTAAACTGAGTCACAAAGAGGCGAGAATTATCTGCTAGAGGTCCTCACCCTTGAGGGGGTAGTTTTGCAAAGGCTTGGTATATAATTGTTGGAAATTATTTTCTGTCAAAACCCGGAAGGAATTGCATCTTACAGTGTACCATTTGTCCAAAGCCATTCTTTGTAGGTTACCTTTTTTCTTTCATTTCTGGCAGCTTGTAAGACTTTTGTCTCCAGTGTTGTGACCTCTCACCTCAACCCGCCTCCGTGTGGGCCCGACCTCTTCTCTCGTGTGAGATGCTCTCTGGGTGCTGTGCGTGTGGCTGAGGCTGGGGATGACAAGCTTTGCTGTTGGGAGGCCCCTGGCTGGCCTCTTGTTCTGGGGAATTCCCACTGTTTGGGATCTGCTCTTAGGCTACTCAGATTTTCCATAAGTATCTTCCATCTTCCTGCTTGCAGAGTGCTGACTGGACTGTCAGAGCTCTGGGGTCGTGAGAGACAAGAGGGTTTGGGAGCCTCTGCCTTCTGTGTGGAAACACTTAACTCCATCTCAGTTCGTGCCCACATTCATCTGCGCACTTTGTTCCCCGGTGCAGGGGCCTGAGGCTGCGTGTTGTCAGAGAAGCCTGTGGTATTCTGTGGATAGAGTGGCTTAGAGCATGAGGAAGGGACTGAGAATTTAACTGCCTCCTGAGTTCAGACTTGCGGTTCGTTTACCTGTTTTTTAATACCATCTGTGCTTCTGTGTGCTCCCAATTCCTGAGTCATTGGGGCACTTCTGCAATGTAGTGAATCTGGTTACTTCCTGACTTTTGCCAATTTAAAATTCATTTTTCTTATGTCCCATCCATTTCCTCTTAAGCTTCAAAAATTTTTGTTGGCACGGCTCCCGCAGTGTTTTCTTTATCCATCATCATGATTTTATAAATTTTTTTAAAAATCCCTTTACTCTGGAGGCGCCTAGGTGGCTCAGTCAGTTAAGCAAGTGCCCAACTCTTGGTTTTGGATCAGGTCATGACCTCAGGGTTGTGCATGCAGTAGGGAATCTCCTTGGGACTCTCCCCAGTGAGAGGGCTTACTCGCCCCCCCCACATGCGCATATGCCCGCATACAGAGACACTCTCTCTCAAATAAATCCTTAGAATTTAAAAAAAAAAAAAAAAAAAAAGTCCCTTGGAGCACCTAGGTAGCTCAGTAGGTTAAAGCCTCTGCCTTCAGCTCAGGTCATGATCCCAGGGTCTTGGGATCGAGCCCCACATCAGGCTCTCTGCTCAGTGGGGGACCTGCTTCCTCCTCTCTCTCTCTGCCTACTTGTGATCTTTGTCTGTCAAATAAATATATATATATATATATATATATATCTATAGATATATATATATATATATATCCCTTTACTCTGGTTTAATGTTATTTAGGAGGCACTGAAAATCCAGTTTCAGAATTTTGTTTTTATCTGGATGTCCTTATTGTGAATTTGCATATTTTTACTGTGAAATCCCAGTATATCTATAAAGCCCTGTGTATATTTAATACATCAGAGATTTATATGAGTTAATCACTGGATTATATTCCATTAGGAGATTTACTGCTGCCATAGAGTTCAGTATTTATTGCATATGCTATGTATGCATCAAGCTTTTTTACCCAGTTCATTTTGTATTTATTTAAGTGGATAACCTTTCTTCCCTTCTTCCTTCCTTCCTTCCTTCCTTTCTGAGAGAGAGAGAGAGACAGCCAGAGAGGGAACACAAGCAGGGGCAGTGGGAGAGGGAGAAGCAGACTTTCCATTGAGCAGGGAACCTGATGTAGGGCTTGATGCCAGGACCCCAGGATCATGACTTGAGCCAAAGACAGATGCTTAATGACTGAGCCTCCTAGGCGCCCCAACCTTTTTTTTGTTTTTAAATAAAATTTATTTATTTGAGACAGCGTCTGCATACTAATGAGCTGGGGGATGGGCAGAGAGAAGCAGACTCTCTGCTGAGCCAGAATTTCCCCCTAACCAACACCACCCCCCAAAACATGGGGCTGGATCCCAGGACCCTGAAATCATGACCTGAGCTGAAATCAAAAGATGGACACTTGGACGCCTGGGTGGCTCAGTGGGTTAAGCTTCTGCCTTCAGCTCAGGTCATGATCTCAGGGTCCTGGAATCGAGTCCTGCATCCGGCTCTCTGCTTGGCAGGGAGCCTGTTTCCTCCCCTCTCTCTCTGCCTGCCTCTTTACCTACTTAGGATCTCGGTTTGTCAAATAAATAAATAAAATCTTTAAAAAAAAAAAAAAAAAAAAAGATGGGCACTTAACTGACTAAGCCACCCAGGCGTCCCTAAACCTTTCTTATTGCACAGTTTGCTTTGCAGTTGGGCAGTTTAGATCTAGATTTTGTGGGTGAGGATATTTATACACAGTCTAAACTCATTGTTTACTAGATTCCTGTTTTTTACTGGAAGAATCCTTGGGGATTAGGTTAACCAGTATATTTGGTGAATTTGATCTCTCATGGCTGATTTGATCTTGTGTTGAGAGATGTTCCTCCAGGATGAATTTCATTGATAGGCTTTTTCTTTTCAAATTTAGGAAAGTGATACTTATCACAGGATACAAGTCTAAAAATTCATATACCACAAGTAAAAGTTAGAGATTGTGAGGTCATAAGCAGGATTCAGATATGTTCAGTCATGGCAGTTATTAAAATAATAGGACATGGGGTGCTTGGTGGCTCAGTCGTTAAGCATCTGCCTTGGGGTTGGGTTGTGATCCCAGGGTCCTAGATCGAGCTCCCTGCTCGGTGGGAAGCTGCTGCTCCCTCTCCCACTCCCCCTGCTTGTGTTCCCTCTTTCGCTATGTCTCTGTCAAATAAATAAATAAAATCTTTAAAAAAAAAAAATGATAGGACACTAACTTTAGAAACATGGCAAGAAGTACAGGGGAGAGGACTTTGTTTATTCACTCAAACTGCAGTGAAGTGATTTATTAAAATAGTCTCCTGAATTCAGAAATAAATTTAGGTTGTTCTTTATACACATCCAGCATTGAAATGCCTCCCATCAGAACTAGGGCAACATGTCCCCAGTGACAGGAAATCCCCTTAAAGTGTGTGTGTGTTTATATTACTGTTTCCTTTGTTCACATACCTCTTCTGAATCAGGTACTTGGTTCAGCACAAACGTAGCCTTCAGTCTTGTTGGGGGGAGGGCAGGAAAGAAACCAGTTTAAAATTATAATTGCTTTGGAGTTCTTTTAAATCAGATTGTGGAAATCTACTGTCATCTTTTTTATGACTGCATTATATTTCATCATAAAGATATACTAAATTAGAATCCAATAATCCAGTTAACCTTTTATTTTATTTTTTTAAAGATTTATTTATTTATTTGACAGACAGAGATCACAAGTAGGCAGAGAAGCAGGCAGAGAGAGAGGAGGAAGCAGGCTCCCCGCTGAGCAGAGAGCTGGATGTGGGGCTTGATCCCAGGACCCTGGGATCATGACCTGAGCTGAAAGCAGAGGCTTAAACCCACTGAACTACCCAAGCGCCCTTCCAGATAACCTTTTAAAAAACTTCCGCAGTTGTCTGAGGATAGACGTATTGGAATAGGTCTTCATGACCTCAGGAAATTTAAGTCAACAGCCTACTCAGAAAGAAGATTAATTTTTACAGTGTGACCTATTTGCTCTGATAATAAGTTCTCTAAAGCAATCTTTTCTTGGGGTTATTCAAAGCTCAATGAGAGATAGAATGGAAGATGATGCATTTTAAGGTGTTAGAAAGTTGGAGGTTTGGATGAGACAGACCTGAGGTCATATCCCAGCTGTGTTATAAACAATCCACGCTGGTGACTGGGTATATCAGCTTCACTGATTGTGTTTATTTTATAGAACCTGTAAAGCAAAAAATGATGAGACAGTACTTTGAAAAGTTACTGGCATTATTTTTCTTAGATATGGGGTAGAAACAAATGTATGGCTTTGAAAACCTGAAGATTTTGGTGGGGGGTGTAATGACTGCACCTAATAATGTAAGTGCAGTTCACTAATTCACTGACCAGAGACAGCTGAAACAACAGGATGTAGAAGCAGAAAAGGGCCGAGGGGTGGAGAAAGGCAGACAGGCCCCCTGTAAGCCTGACATGGGCCAGCAAGCAGTAAACTGATGTGGGGCCCTTAAGATTGGGAGTTGCTGCTGCCTGGGCGTTCCTGGGATGGGAGAAGAGGGAAAGGGGTGGTGCTGAGCGTGTTCTCCTCTGGGTTTGTATTGTTTTTTAAGATGTATTTATTTCTTTCACAAAGAAAAGCAAGTGTGCAGGGGTAGGCAATGTGGAGAGAGAAAGAGAGACTCTCCCCGCAGACTTCCTGCTGAGCGAGGAGCCTGACATGGGACTCAGTCCCATGACCCATAAGATCATGACCGGAGCCAAAACCAAAAGTTGGAGGCTTACCTGACTGAACCACCCCGGCACCCAGTCCTCTGCTATTTTCAAAGATTCCCAGGAACTGTGGTGACAGCAGTAGCAAGAAAGCCAACTGGATTTTGACTGGAGATGGTTTTCTTATTGAACAGGGCTTGCTTTATTCAACTTGAGTTGATGTGTAAGAGAATGGCTCTGGTAAGATTGGACCCAACCTTGGGCGCCTGGGTAGCTCAGTGGGTTAAGCCTCTGCCTTCAGCTCAGGTCATGATCTCAGGGTCCTGGGATCAAGTCCCGCATCGGGCTCTCTGCTCTGCAGGGAGACTACTTCCCTGCCTCTCTCCCTACTTGCGATTTCTCTGTCAAATAAATAAATAAATAAATCTTTAAAAAAAAAAAAAAAATGGACCCGATCTTGAAAATCCTATTTCTCCAGCCGGAGTGGGTGGAGGTAACTGTAGGCGAGTGGCGAGTGTGCCATTTGGATATGAGTGGAGGCACAGTGCTGTTGAACCACCCTGCTGGCAAAGGGTACCTCAATCCCCAGAAGGCCCTTTTCACTGCTTCCTTTACTGACAGGTAGAGAGATAGAGATGGGAAGTGTTTGGCTCTAGTCTTATACATTTGTGTGTTTTTTTGTTTTGTTTTGTTTTGTTTTTTGTTTTTTAATTGCCTGGTGTTTCAATCACAGACTTCGATTAAGGACATACAGGAATGGCTAGTTCTTCAGAATTAAGGATGAAATTTAAAGAGTTTTGAAACTAAGGAAAGAGTGAATTACAGGAAAGAAAGAAAAGAGGATCTACAAATTTTTTTTAGGTCGAAGGAGATTTTAGGGGATCTATATTGATTTTTTTTTAAACTCCCCCCAATATAATCTTTTTTTAACTTAGGGGAGTTATGCATATCTGAAAATGAAAGAAGACTTGTTTCTAAAGAGGCTTGGAGTAAACTGCAGCAGTACTTTCCAAAGGCTCCCGAGTTTCCAAGTTACAGAGAATGCTGTTCCCAGTGCAAGGTACTGAATGTGGTGCTGCCTCCTGGGGAAGTCACATGCCGCCTCCCTGGATTGACTTTCCCCGGGAATTGACATTGTACTTCTGTGGGGGGAGTAGGGAGGAGGCATGTCCTGTGCTGTCAGCAGGGGGTGGTTGATTGCTTCTTGTTTCATTTTCTTACAGATTTTAGAAAGAGAAGGGGAAGAAAATGAAGCCTTACATAAGATGATTGCAAATGAGCAAAAGACTTCTCTTCCAAATTTGTTCCAGGATAAGAACAGACCGTGTCTCAGTAACTGGCCAGAGGTATAGTGATCCCCATAAAGTAGGATAGAATTCATCTTAACCTTTTAAAGGCACTTTGCAAATTCCTAATGAACTGTTTGGGAACAACCCAGAGCGCCTCTGATTCTCATTGTTTAGTTGTCTAATTGGAGGGTTTACCCTAGCTTAGCATTTCTTGGCAGAGGGCTATATTTGCATTATATGTATAAATCTTAAAACAGGAGAACGACAGCATATGGGAAAACATTTTCCCTAAAGATGTAGGTGAGTTAATGGACATTTGCGTGTGATTCTCTTGTTCCAGGAAACGGATGTTCTATACATTGTGTCACAATTCTTCGTAGAAGAATGGCGGAAGTTTGTTAGGTACGGCCCCAAATTTGCTATTTCCTTTTCTTTTGTTGTTGATTCTGCTATTTTTAATAATTAGTAGGGGCTCCTGGGTGGCTCAGTCAGTTAAGCGTCTCCCTTCAGCTCAGGCTGTGATTCCAGGCTCCTGGAATCGAGACCCACATCGGCTCCCTGCTCAGCCAGGAGCCTGCTTCTTCCTCGCCTTCTGCCTGCCACTCTGCCTACTTGTACTCTCTCTAGCTCTCTGTCAAATAAATAAATAAAATCTTAAAAAAAAAAAAAGAATTAATGGATTCTGAGCACAGTACCTTCGATGGTTAGTTTTTAAGCATGTACTAAAATTTTCTTTTGTTGACAATTAAATACATTACAGATGTAAAAATAATTATCTTAAACATCTTGAGTGGTTGTGGTAGTGATGTATATTGATCCTCCTTGTCTCACTTGAGTAGAAAACCTACAAGATGTAGTCCTGTGTCGTCGGTTGGAAACAGTGCTCTTCTGTGCCCCCACGGGGGGCTCATGTTTACATTTGCTTCCATGACCAAAGAAGATTCTAAACTGTGAGTTTCTTCTCCTCATGTAATTTTTCTAGTGATTAATAATGAATGCTTAGGTAATTTTTATCTGACACAAGCAGTGTATATGAAGGATCTAGGCCTTTGCTGAAATGTGGGGTTTGTCCTTTCAAAAGCTCCACTAGAGTAAGCACTCCCCTTTAAAAAGGGGGTGTGGGGGGGGGCAAGACTGCTTCCGTAGAGCAGGCGAGAATCTGCCTGAAGCTGCCGTGCTCTTTGTGTCTACCTTGTCCTTCCCAGAGCCCCAGTCTTTTTCTCCCAAGCTGCCAGTTCCAGTACTGCCTCTTCCAGCATCCCGTAATCACCAGGGGCTTGCTGGTCCTCGTTTTTCCTGCAGCCACCGGGCTTCTGCAAACAGCTGAGGAGGAAGGCACTGTGGCACCAGAGCAGAGCTACTGGGCTGGTCATTTGCAATTCTGGGGTCTTAAAGTCAAAATTTTTTTCCCCCTCACTCTTCAAGTGCTTCCAAAAGGACTCATGTCTGAAATTTACCCATGATATTGCCATTTTATCTTTTCAAAGAATTAAAAACTATGTAAGAGAACATAGAATGCCTCTGATATTGCTTATAAACTGTGAACATTGGAACACATACATAATCATTCCTTTGGGACTAAGAGTAGAGGTAGGGAGTTTACTATTCATGTTAATACTTTCACATCATTTAGGGAAGCTTATAGTTATTAATTTTTCTTTCTATGGGTTACCTGGGTGGCTCAGTGGGTTAACCCTCTATCTTTAGCTCAGGTCATGAACTCAGGGTCCTGGGATCGAGCCCCGCATCAGGCTCTCTGCTCAGCAGGGAGCCTGCTTCCCCCCTCTCTCTGCCTGCCTTTCTACCTACTTGTGATCTCTGTCTGTCAAATAAATAAATAAAATCTTTAAAAAAAATAATTTTTCTTTCTAGGTTCTTCCCTCTTTTTTTCCTTCCTTCCTCTATGAGGGTGGTGTTGTAACTGCTAGACATCAGGAGGATAACTATAATAATACAGCTGTGTGTACCAGGCAACTTAAATATTAAACAATTAAATAAAACTGAAGGCCCCTCAGTCTTACCCTTTCTTCCCTTCCTCCCTTTCTCTCTCCCTTTGTTCTGCGTACATGCATCTCAGGCCTGAAGTTGAGGGTTACCTTGCTCAGAAAGTACTATTTACAAAGTAATATTTTGCTTATTTGAAAATGGGTTTTACAAACGGACATCATACGATATTTATCCTTCATTCAGTTTCAGTTTTTGAGATTTAGACTCGCAAGAACTGTTGATCCCTGTAATGTGAATCTTGAGTTTCACTGCTCTTAACACTCTCCTTGTATGAGGTTTACTGCTGTTCTTTGTTGAGGATGATGTATCTTTTTCTTCTTAACTTTTCTATATGAAATACTGGTCTTAGTGATTTGGCGATTTGGGTTTAGGAGACTAATGGATTATTTTAGTTCTCTTAATTTCCATGTGTCTTAAGGCATGTTGTGTTTTTTTGCACAGTATAGCTCTCATATGGCCCAGTGAGTGGCAGATGATACAAAAGCTCTTTGTCGTGGATCATGTAATTAAAATCACAAGAACTGAAGTAGGAGATGCAAACCCTTCAGAAACACAGTATATTTCTGAGCCAAGTAAGTTTTCATATTTGTTCGTATAGTTAACACTTGACATTTTTAGAGGGAAGGAGAGTGTGTCACTGTTGTACCTCCTATTTAAAATTAACAGTCAAAAATAAAATAAAATTAACGATCATGTATTTAGGTCTAAACAAATACACCCAAGGCGGGAATTATTCTATACCCCTCTCATTATTTGTATGTTTACTAGTTGATAGTAAGTGAATTTCCTTACTGGTATTACTAATATTCAATAATTAATGGGAATTAAGAGTAATAGTTATTTAATGAATGTTCACTGGTAACTTTTTGCTGTGTGTTTATAGTTTTTTGGTTCTTTTACAGTTATTCCCCAACTACTTCTGTTCGTTTTGTTTTTTAGAACTCTGTCCAGAATGCAGAGAGGGCTTATTGTGTCAACAGCAGCGGGACCTACGTGAATATACTCAGGCCACCATCTATGTTCATAAAGTTGTGGATAACAAAAAGGTACCAGTCCCTCTCGTGGCCGTGACTAGTAATGATCAAGTTGGCTTTTTGATTTGCTGATAGATTTTCACTAGAGCCTGCCTAAGATTACATTTTTATTTCCTTGGAGCTAGAGCATAAGAATTCATACTGGATAAGAATTCAAGATGAATACTTACGGGATTATATGTGGATTTAGTTAGTTATTGATTTGATACACAAATAATTATTGAATGTCAGCTGTGTGGTGTGGAGGGAATACAGTGGTACAGAAGAGAGACCAGGTACCTACCCTCGAAAATATTTGTACCTATTAAGGAAGATCAAGAACAAACCCAGAAAGTGTGATGGTTGAGTATGGCAGGAAGATCCTGATAGGAAGATCCTGAACATAACCTCCTCCCAGGATACAGTAAATCTATAGCTATATATGGATTAATTACCTCTGGAAGAACTTGAGAACTAGCTAAACAGCTGCTCCACAAAGGATTAAGAGGTCGCATCAGGATGGGTAGGAGAAGCAGAGATACTGTCTTACCAAAATCACCACCCCCAGCACAGCCGTCCATCATGGGGAGGGATCTCACGATGTGGACTCCTTCCTGAGGAAAGAAGGGTTTGTGGCACACATCAGGTCCCCCTGGGACCTGCTCTTGGGTCCTACACCAGAGCAAGCAGTTCTCCAAATGTCTGGCTTTGAAACCAAGGGGACTTCCATCCAGGAAAATCACACGGTTGTAGAGAATGGAGATGGTGCTTCTTAGACCTGGTCCTGTGCTGGCTGACTTACTCTGGGACCCCATGCAAAGGCAGCAGTTTGCAAAACGCCTCGATCATATGTGAAGGAGATTCATTTGCTCATCTTAAAGCATCTGCCAAAGGGGTTAAAGCTTGTTGGGACTCCCTTCAGGGACCAGAGCCACGGGGGTGGGGGCGCACCATTTTAAAATTCTCCACCTTGCTCATGCCCACACTGGTGGGCAGTTTTGTACTCTCTAACCTACTAGTGTGCTGTGCACTTGTTGCAGACTACCACATCCCCAGCTCCCTGGGGCACTGGGTTCTTGTGGCCAGAGGGGATTGCATTTCTGGGCCCATGGGTCTAAAACAGTCAGACCATTTGACAGATACCATAGATGTCGGAAGTTAAACAGTAAGGTTCAGTGCTTATACTGGGCGACCTGTTTGAGAATTGGAGAGACTGTTTCACCTAACAAATGGTCAGGCAAAAAGAGGAAACACAGGAATAGGTTCCAAAATGAAAGAATAAGATAAAACCCCCAAATCAAAACCATAACAAAACAGACCTAAGTAATTTACCTAACAAGGTGTTCAAATTAATGGTCATAAAAATGCTCACAGAATTTGGGAGAATATGGATGAACACAGAGGAAAATTTCATTCAACAAAGAGAGAGAAAATATTTAAAAGGACCAAACAGAAGTCACAGAGCTAAAGAATGCAGTAACTGATCTGAAAAATACACTAGAGGGTTTCAACAGGAGACCAGATCAAGCAGAAGGAAAATAAGCAGTCTGGAAGACAGCCGTAGAACTGAGCCAGAGCAGCAAAATGAAAAAAAAGTTTTTGTTTTTGTTTTTTTTAAGTAGGCTGCGTGCTCAGTGTGGGGCTTGAATTCATAACCCTGAAATCAAGATGTGAGCTAAGATTTAGAGTTGGATGTTTAACCTACTGAGCTACCCAAGCACCCTAAAGGAAAAAGAATTTTAAAATATGAAACCAGCTTAAGGGACCTATGGCACAACAACATTCATGTTATAGAAGTCCCAGAAGAGGGAAGAGAGAAATGGGCAGAAAACTTCTTTGAAGAAATAATGGCTGAAAATTTCCGTAACCTGGGGGAGGAAACAGACACCTGGATCCAGAGAGCTTGGAGAGTTCCAAACATAATGAATCCAAGAAGTCCCACACCACAGCACATCATAATTAAAATGTCAGAAGTAGAGAATCTTAAATGTAGTAAGGGAAAAACAACTTGTTTTATATAAGGGAACCTCTGTAAGACTTACCAACACAGAAATCATGCCAGGAGGGAGTGGTAATGACATATCTAAAGGGCTAAAAGGAAAACACTTGTAACCAGGAGCACTCTGCCTGGCAAGGATATCATTGAGAATTAAAGGAACAATAATTTTGCAGACAAGCAAAAGTTAAAGAAGTTCATCACTACTAAACCAGCCCTCTGGGGAATACTAATGGGACTTCTTAAGGTGAATAGAAAGGGTACCAATTAGTAATAAGAAAACGTGACAGTAAAAATCTCACTGGTAAACGTAAATATATAAAAAGAAAGTGGATTAATCGCGTACAAAGCTAGTCTGAATGTTAAAGTCCTACTAATAATGAGTATGACTGCAATAATTAGTTTAAGGATTAAAAAATGTAGAAAATGACATCAAAAATCATTGGAGGATTACAAGAAGACAATTGTAGAATGTGATTAAGTTTAACTTGCTGTCAATTTAAAATATATGGGTATTATATGTAAGTTGTTAGTGTGAGCCTTAATGTTAACCAAAAGCAAAAAACTATCATATATACACAAAAAATGAGAACAAACTAAGCAAAGTCATCAAACCACAAGGGAGGAAAGCAAGAGAAGGAACAGAAAGGAACTAAAAAACAATCAAATTGGCAATAAGTATATGTACCTACTAATGTAAATGGGCTAAATTCTCCAATCAAAATAGTAGCTGAATAAATTAAAAGAAAGAACAGCAACCATCTCCCATCCATATGTTGCCTATAAGAGACTCATGTCAGGTGTAAGGATATACATAGATTGGAAGTAAAGGGATGGAGGAACCTGTTTCATGCAAATGGAAACCAGTAGAAAGCTGTGTATATAGAGAAAAGAGATTTTAAAACAAAGACTGTAATAAAAGACAAGGATGGGCATTACATAATGATAAAGGAGTCATTCCATCAAGAGCTTTAAACATTTGTGAATATGCACCCAACATAAGAATACCTAAACATGGAGTGCCTGGGTGGCTCAGTCAGTTAAGTGTCTGTCCTGGGATCTAGGCCAGCATCAGGCTCCCTGCCTAGCACCCTCCCACTCCCCCTGCTCATGCACTCACTCGCATGTGGGCTACTTGCTTGCTCTCCTGTCAAAATCTTAAGGAACATACACTGTGATCAAGTGGGAATTATTCCAGGGATGCAAGGATGGCTCATCTACAAATCAGTCACCACGATATAGTACATTAATAAAACGGATAAAATCATGATCCTCTCCATAGGTGCAGAAAAGGGTTTGACAGAATTCAGTCTCCATTTGTTTATTTAATGAAGTTGGAGAGCACAAAAATTAAAATATAAAAAAATCAGTTGCAGAGCGCCTGCTTAGCTCAGTCCTTAAGCATGTGACTCTTGATCTCAGAGTTGTGAGTTCAAACCCAACCTTGGACATATTACTTAAACAACAACAACAAAAAAATTAGTTGCATTTTTATACAACTAGCATGACCTATCAGAAATTAAGGAAATAATATCCTTTACAGTTCCATCAAAAAGAAGAAAATACAGGATGTCTAGATGGTTCGTTTGGTTAAGTGCCTTCCTTTGGCTCAGGTCGGAGTCTTGGATTGAGCCATCCATCCAGCTCCTCCTCCCTCTGCCCTCCCCACTCCCTGCTCATTCTCTATTTCTCCTAAAGAAAGTCTTCTAAAAAAAACAAAAAACTCAGGAATAAATTTAACCAAGGAGATAAAAGATCTATATACATTGGAAACTATGAGACTGTTAAAATTGAAGAAGACAGGGCGCCTGGGAGGCTCAGTGGGTTAAGCCGCTGCCTTCGGCTCAGGTCATGATCTCAGGGTCCTGGGATCGAGTCCCGCATCGGGCTCTCTGCTCAGCAGGGAGCCTGCTTCCTCCTCTCTCTGCCTGCCTCTCTGCCTACTTGTGATCTCTCTCTGTCAAATAAATAAATAAAAATCTTTAATTAAAAAAAAAAGTTGAAGAAGACACAAATAAATGGCAAGGTCTTCCTTGCTAACGAATTGGAAAAATACTGTAAAAATGTCAGTATTACCTAAAGCAGTCTACAGATTCAGTGCCATCCCTGTCAAAATCACAATGGCTTTTTTTTTCTTTTTTGCAGAAATAGAACAAAAACAACCCTAAAATTAGTATGGAACCACAATAGCTCTTTAACAGCCAAAATAGTCTTGAGAAAGAAGGAAAAAGCTAAAGGCAGCACTTTGTAATTTCAAACTGTGTTACAAAGCTACACTAACCAAAACAGTATGGTATGGGTGTAAAAACAAGAGACTTTGATCAGTAGAATAAACCCAAGCATTTTTGGTCAAGTATTTTGCCACAGACGAGGCTAGAATATATAGTGGGGAAGGAACAGTCTCTTTAGTAAATGGTGCTGGGTAAAGTGGACAGCCACATGGAAAAGTACGAAAGTGGACCACTGTCTCCCATCTCACACAAAAATCAACTAAAAATGGATTAAAGACTTGAATGTTAGTCCATAAACCATAAAACTCCTGAAAGAAAGCAGGCAGCAAGCTCTCTGATATCCCTTATAGTGATACTTTTTTTTGATGGATTCCAAAGGCAACAAAATAAAAAAATCAATAAATGGGACCATATCAGTCTGAAACCTTCTGCACAGTGAAGGAAACCATCAACAGCCTACTGCATGGGAGAAAGTATTTGCAAATCATATATAAAGAACTCTGACAGCGCAAAATTGGATCGAAAAATTTGGCAGAAAATCTGAATAGACATTTTTCCAAAGAAGGAATACAGATGGCCAACATCCTTGTGAAAAGAAACTTAGCATCACTAATCAACAGGGAATGCAACTCTAAACCACAGTGAGTGATCACCTCACACCAGTCAGAATGGCTACTAAACAAGAAAGAAGCATTTGTGAGCACGTGGAGAAAAAGGGAACTCTTATGCACTGTTGGGGGGAAGGTAAATTTGGTGCAGTCATTATGGAAAACAAGATGGAGGTTCCTTGAATTACCATATGATCCAGCATTTATGCTTCTGAGTATTTATCCATGGAAAACAAAAGTAGTGAGTCTACAAGATACATGTGCCCCTGTGTTCACTGCACCATTATTTGCAATAGCCAAAATGGAGGTAACCTAAGTGTTCGTTGATAGATGAATGGAAAGCGAAATTGTATTTGTGTACCCAATGGAATACTATTTTCAGCCATAAAAAAATAACGAAGTCTTGCCATTTATGACCACATGGAATGATCTTGAGGGTAGGGTGCACACGACATAAAGTCAGACAGAAATACCGTATGATTTCACTTGTATATAGAATCTAAAAAACAAAACAAAACTCCACGATACAGAGAATAGATTTGTCATTGCCGGGGGTTGGCGGAGGAGAATGAGTGAAAAGGGTGAAGGGGATCAAGGGACAGAAACTACCAGCTGTAAAATAAGTCATGGGTATATAGGGTATGTAATGTATGTGTATGGTGGTGGCTATAGTTAATAGTAATTATATTGCAAATTTGAAAGTTGTTTAAAAAGTAAAACTTAAGAGTTCTCTAATCACCAAAAAATAATTTCTGTAACTTTATATGGTGGCAAGTGTGAGCGAGCATTATTTTCGTGTTCATTTCACAATCCATACAAATGTCACATCACTGCTTTGTACACCTGAAATTGATAGTGTTGTATATTAATTATATTTCTGTTTAAAAATGATCTAGAACATCCAATCAAAAAAACAAGAATAAACCCATAAATTGATAAAGTGATTACACAGGAATGAGTGTTTTTGAAGGAAATGTAGCCGGGTGAAGTGGGAGACTGGTGAAGGTGGAGGTGGCAGTGTTAGATGGGAAATGGTCAAGAAACAGGTCTTAGAGGAGTTGTTAACCTGAGTGTCCACTGCAGAGGTCTAGCCTGTGAAGGGTACCTCATGTGCTTAAGCGGTAGAGTGAGTCGTGTGTAGAACCGCCCTGTCCGGTAGAACTTACTGCAGCGATAGGGATGTTCTGTGTCTTCACTGGATGCTGGGGAAGCCAGTAGCCACGTGTGACTGTGGCTAAGGTGACTAAGGAACTGAATTTTTAATTTATTTCAATTTAAACAGCCACGTGTATCCGCTGGCTACCATAGGGGGCAACACTAGTCTAAAGTAAGTCTTTTTCCAACGAAGGATGGTGATAACGGAGCACGGGACAAATCCTATCACATTTTATACATCATACCAAGGACTTGGGTTTTTATTCTGAGTATAGATAGATGTAAGCCATTGGGGAGGTGCAGTTAAGGTCATAGTGTGAATGAATTTATGCTTTAAAGAGGTGACCCTGGCCGCTGTGTTTCGAGTTGCCAGGGGCAGAACAGGAATAAGGAAGGCCAGTATAGAGCCTCTTGCCCTGATCTCTTTAAGAGTAGATGAAGGAAGACAGACTTGGCTGTATTTGGGGAGCAGGGGTGTTAAAACTTAATGCGAATTGGATTTGGAGCGTTTCTGTTATATTAGGGGTGGCTCTTAGGTAGATCCTGACCTAGATCTCTGGGCATGTCATTAATTTGATTCCAGGATTTGGGGAATTAGAGACCAAACTACATTTTATTTGACGGTCGTTACCAAACATGTTGTTTTAGGAGAGTAATTTACCGATTATGCTCTTAAGGTCTTGGGTTCTGCTTCACAAGTTGAACTAAGGCCTTTATTTCCTCATTCGCTGAGAAAGTGCAGCTAACCGGCATGGATTTCTGTGTTTACTCGAAAAATTTCAGTCTTTTGTGGCTATTAGTTCATATCTACATTGGTATCCTTAAAAAATATCCAGGGATGCTTCGGTGGCTCAGTCGGTTGAACGTCTGTCTTTGGCCTCAGGTCATGATCTCGGGGTCCTCAGATCAAGTCCTGGCTTGGGCTCCTTGCTCAGTGGGAAGTCTGCCTCTCTCTCTCTGCCTGATGCCCCCCCGCTTGTGCTTTCTCTCTCTCTCTCTGGCAAATAAATAAATAAAATATTTAAAAAAATAATAATAAAAAATTAAAAATCCAACTTTCCTAAATTTTAATACTTATTTTGAGTTTTATAACAGTATTTCATAATATAAAAGAGCATTTCCTTCATGCTTCCTTTTCGGTCTTCAGGAAATATTGTGGCTCCCACTGTCTGAATGGTTTGACAGTCCCCCTGCTAGGGAAAATTTAGAGCATCTTTGAACTTCTGCAAAAATCACGTCATTGTAAAAGTCCAACAGTAATAATTCTTCCGCAGATACTGTTTACGTTTATGGTGACCACATTTTACATGAGTAAAGCCTAGGATAGAAACAAACATGTTAAAAGAGCACAGGAAGCAGCCCTTGAGTCTTGGTCCTCTGCTGGTTCTGTTATCCGCCCCCACCCATTGATAAGCACCTCCCATAGCCTGCCCTGCAAGGTCTGACCCTCTTCTCTCTGTGATTGCATTCAGGTGATGAAGGATTCGGCTCCGGAGCTGAACGTGAGTAGTTCCGAAACAGAGGAGGATAAAGAAGAAGCTAAACCAGATGGAGAAAAAGATCCAGATTTTAATCAAGTATGTGTGAAGCTGCTTTTTATTGTCCTACCTTCCGCTGTTCTGAAAGCAGCCAGTCCAGGCCCCCAAACATGGAATGTTTGTATTCAACTCCCTTTGTTTGCCCTCTTTCTTTAGTTCCTTGGTTCGCAGTCGCAGCCCTGATTTCTCTCAAAAAGCCATGAGCTACGTTATTCCTGGATTAATAATGCATTTGTTACTATTCAGTAAGAAAGGTTAAAATACAATACAATGATTAAATCTTCTGCTGGAAAAGAAGCTAAAATGGGATCTGTATCTTGGTTTGTTATTTAATCATGGATTTTTTAAGTATGAAAAAATTAACCCACTTTCCCTCATTACAAACAAAACGTGCTGTGGCTTTACTAATGGAGTCTATGGAAGAGGTTTCTGTGTCTCTTAAAGTGTTAATCAAATGACCAGGCCAGCATTCATCTTTCCTATTTCATTATGATAAATTTAATTTTTTCCACCTCAGATCATCTGTCTGCTTTCTGTGTATTTTTTTTTATAATTTTCTAGCCCACTTGTTTGGTTGCTTGATTATATTCATAGTGTTTTTGGAGAAAAGTAACTTAAGAACAGGAGATAACATGGGGATAGAGTTGATACATGGTATAGGTAAGTTTCAGCTTCTCAAAAAGTCAGACCACAGTGTTCAGGGTATTCTATGGATACCTTCAATTCATGGGATGTCTACTCTAATTTGAGTTTAGGTTTTGTTTTTGTTTTTGTTTTTTTCCAAGTTTAAACAGATGAGGCATGTGATTTCTTTCTTTACCACTTAAGTGCACTAAAACTAGTCAAATTACGATGAACCTCCTCCCTGAAGGAGGGAAGGTGTTCCAGGGGCCTCTGCTGCATCTGTGCTGTTAAAGAGCACAGTTCCCTGTGCTTGTTGGGACATTGGTAACACACCGATACTGTCACTTCCTTTTCAACATTAAGAAGGTCTGAAAAGCCCTCTTGACTTGAATTTTCGTCTCCCTGAGGTAAACTTTACTCATAGTTTTTTAGCCAGTACAGAGAGATAACCCACATTTGTTTTCCCGGGCTTGTTGGATCTCCTACGACACTCACTGTGAGCACCTATGAGAAAGGACAAAATCGGGCACTGGGTGCAACCCCCACCGACCGTGATCTGCCCCTCAAATCCCTGCTTCACTTAGTCAGCACCGGTGGGCCCTGTGCATCAGAACGTACCAAACCTAGACATTTTACAGGAACACAGACTGAGTTTTGACAGGACATCATAAGTACTGTGCTTGTTCACATGTTGTAGGTGTAGGCCTTACATTTCTTGGGGTGGTTTTCGAGATGCTCTCTTTTTTTAAAATTTTTTAAATTTTTTTATTAACAATAACGTATTATTAGCCCCAGGGGTACAGGTCTGTGAATCATCAGGCTTACACACTTCCCAGCACTCACCATAGCACACACCTTCCCCAGTGTCCATAACCCCACCACCCTCTCCCTACCCCTCTTCCCCCTGAGATGATCTCTTGATTGGAGTTGGCAAACAGCTTTCTGGTCAGCTTCTAACCATGTTTGTCATCAGCTCTTCTCATGGCCCCATGGCCTCAGACCATCCATCTTGCAAGGCAGAGATCCCCAAACTGGTCTGTTGGCTCGTTTCAGATGCTACATTAAAATCATGTGGGTGTTGGGGGGTGAGCACATCCACCGACTTAGGACACTGCTGCCTTACATTCCTTGGCTGGCAGTGAGATGCTATTTCAATGATTATGTCTTGGAAGTATGGTTTAATAATCAGTTAGAAATCTCCTCTTTTTTCCAAGTCTGTTATCACTGACTCATTTTCTGTTCTTATAAATTTTGTAAATTGCTTTGTAAAGCTTGATATGTATGTTCATACTGCCCTTAGCTTCTGTTACTTTAGGCTTTGCCTTTTAGCCTGAGTTATTTAGAAAACCCTTTATATTTTCAAGTGATTGAGATTTTTGGGAAGCCGGGGTTTTTTTGAATGTCTAGTTTTATTCATTGTGGTTATAACCACAGCAATTTTTAAAGAGTGCATATAGAATTACTCTTCTCAGTTGTGGATGACAACAGATTTCATATTTACAAATATGTTAGGGAATGATGGGAAACCTTGCCTTTTATGCTGTAATTTCTTTTATATATACATTATAATTTTCTTTTGTCTTCCCTCTCCTTGTTTGGATATTGTAATACTCTAGAATGTTTTAAATATTTTATCCCTCAAAAAAATCTCAAGTGTGACCTTCCTTTAGAGGAGGAAGTGATACCAGAAGAATGTAATGGCTTTCAGAACTTCGGCCTCCTGACATTTTCTTTGTGACGTGTTACTGTATCTCTGTCCAGTGAGAGCCTCTGCAATTGCTGATTTAAATCCCTGTAATAGGAAAGGCTGCATCTCCACTTGTCCTTAATGGGGAGGAACAAATCCCTTTTTTTCCTCTAAGCTAGATCAACCGGGTCCCTTTGACTTTGACCTTTTCTCCAATTCAGGTTAATGATGCACCCAGTGTTAGATATCACTTAGGTAATTGAAAGCCATCTAAAACCAGTGGGCTGTTTTTTGTCAGATAAGTTGGATTTAAATTCTGTTTTGTTTTGTTTTGTTTTTGAAAAAATAATTCTGGGAAAAGCTTTTAGAACCATTTAAAATCAGAGCCATTAAAAAAAATATATCTTGCTCAGTGTCTAGGGATTTGTTATTTGGTTGTGTTTTGTATGTCTGTAGTAAAATTATATTTTGTTGTAGATATTTTTATTCTTCCTAATTGTGGGACTTAGGTGCAGCTTGACCTCCTGCAATTGAGGAAAATTATTAACTTTTTCTTTGTTTTTAACTCCCCTTTGCACGTAAGTTTTTAACAAATGTTAGATCACCGGTGTGTCTCTGTAGACTCCGGGCTAGAGTGGAACTTGGCTTTGTGTGGCACCTGGCCAGTGGGTGTCCCGCTGAGCCGGTACTCTTCTGTGCTTTCCTCCTGATCCTCCTCTGCTTTATGTCTCTGGAGCTCTGTTACTAATGAGTATGTGGCATCTGTGTCCATAATGACCCCCAGACCACTCTGCTCATGCACAGCTAAAACTCAGTGACAACTGCAGAAACCGGAGAGCCAGGCCTGGGGTTACCTCATCCAGATTTAATTAAAGCAAGGGAAAAAATGGTTTAAAGAATCTTGTTTCCCTCATTCCTTGGCCTGGTTCACAGAGGACTCTTGACTGTTAACCTCCTTATATGAGGCTTTTTTGGGAATGTTGGAGAAAGACATTGGCTTCTTATCTATAATTTTTTTTCTGAAGACTGCTACATGATAAATTCCATACCCACGTGTGATAAATTCTGTACCCACATGTATGCCTGTACATTTTGTCAAATTATCTTCAGGTAGATGGTGTCCATCATGACTTTTCACCTCTAAATACTTAGACCAACATAAATAAGACAGTGTCCTACGACCCAGGCTCAAATTTCTCAGGTATCCTGAATATGTCTAAAATAATACTTTCTCCTCAAACTAGCATGCTCTCAAGTATATATTTACTGTATCTAGACTACTGGTCCTACCTCGTCACCTGACCCTTGTCTTTGACATTGTCAAATTTTAGGACAATTGACAATGTCACTTTTTGTCTTTGACACTGAGTGGACACCAGTTCGATTTCTTATGGCTTGTCCCACATCCTGGATTCATCTGATTGCCTCCTAACATTACTGATGTTCCTTTGTTTCTCCGTTCTCTACATTTTCTGTCCATTGGAAATCGGGTCTCAGTGTCTGATGAGATTCAGGTTTAACATTTTTCAAGACTATTTCACAGTCGAAGCTATTTTGTGATCCTGTCGAGACACAGTGTATCATCCTGTTTTTAGTTAAACCAAGTTTGATGTTTTTATTAATACGGTCTTTTGTTTTAAAGTTCTCAGCTGTTTCTGCTTAGCTTCCATGCCATTCTGAAGGGAGGAAAATGTTTCAAACAAACATTAGGATTCAAGTTGTTTATGAATTAAATATAGCAATCTTAAAGTTCTTTAGTTTGTCACATGTGTGTTTTCCTGATTTAAGGTCAAAATACCATTTTGCTTTTAAATGTCCTTTATAAAGTAATTTAAAAAAAAAAAACTTACATGCAGTGAAGTCTGTCTCCCTTATCTTCTCCCCCGCCCATTCCCCCCACACAACGCCCGTTTTCTGTGAGCCTGCTAAGTAAGAACCTCCATCGAGTTTCCACTCATTGTTGACACTGAATTTCGAATGGTTAAGGGACCAATCAGTAAACCGGTTTTGACTACTTAATGAACTTAGGAGCGTGGGTCACAGAGTGGATAATTTCAGTGCTTTGTTTGTTTTGGATCTTTATTGTAGAGCAATGGAGGAACAAAGCGGCAAAAGATAAGTCATCAAAATTACATAGCCTATCAGAAGCAAGTCATCCGGCGCAGTATGCGACATAGAAAAGTTCGTGGTGAGAAAGCACTTCTTGTTTCTGCTAATCAGACGTTAAAAGAACTGAAAATTCAGGTGAGGAAAACAGAACTTTTGTTGAAGTACGCTTTGGACCTTGAGGACCTTCCTGAGTTGCTTCTCCTTAAGTTTATATACTTGTCTCTGTTTTCTTTCTTCGTCGGCCATTTTAATTGTAACCTCGTCTGCTCGTAGTATTAATCCATTGAGCAGGGATTCTTTAGATTTCACAATAATGCCTAAATTGACATAAATCTCTCTTTTAGAAAGGCTTAAAATTTTCAAAATAGCTAAGAATCAGGGCCCCCAGACTGGCTCAGTTGGAAGAGCATGTGACTTCTGGTCTCAGGGACATGAGTTCAGGCGCTTGGCTGAGCACAGTTCTTGAAAAATAAATTTTTAGTGTTTTTTTTGTGTTTTGTTTTTTTTTTTAAAGATTTTATTTATTTATTTGAGAGAGAGGGAGAGAGATCACAAGTAGGCAGAGAGGCAGGCAGAGAGAGAGGAAGGGAAGCAGACTCCCCGCTGAGCAGAGAGCCTAATACGGGGCTCTATCCCAGGATCCTGAGATCATGACCTGAGCTGAAGGCAGCGGCTTAACCCACTGAGCCACCCAGGTGCCCCCAAAAAGTTTTTTAAACCAGACAAAATAATCAGGAATCTGTGTGAAGGTATAAGTGGTTTGGATTGCGAAAACTTGAGCAGGTTCTGAGTAGCTTTACAAAAATGAGAAACAGCGAGAGCCATTTAACTTGCTGCTGCCAAGGCTGTTCCAGAATCATCGTTCCCTCGCTATATCGTGCCCTGTGTTTTCTTTTGGCCACTTGATAGGTAGGTATTCGATCCAGTTACCAGGATCTGCTGTGAAAGGGAAGGGGACGGGAGCTGCTTCATTGTTGGTTCACTCCGATGAGTCAGGAATTCTGTCACAGTATTTTTGGTGTCAGATGAGTCTTCCTGCTAGAATTTTAAACTTCCCTTTACCGTGTCTTATTATGGAGTGGTGTTTTCCAAATTGGTTTTTAAAGATTCATTTTAGATCATTTTCCTCCCCATCCCTCCCCGCCGCTTCTCCCAAACAAGCATCGGTTTGCACATCAGTTCAGTGAATGCCAAGTGGGCATTATGAGAATGCTTCGTGATTTTGTTATTTCTGGGTCTCAGTACAAAAGTAGTGTAAATGAGCGTGGCACTGGTGTGTCCCAAGATCTAGGCAAGAGGGGCTGATAAGTTCAAGATGTCCAGGAAGAAAATCTGGCCACTAATCTGTTTCAGGCACTGATACATATCCAAAAAGTTGACCAGATTTCCCTCTTTGCTACTTTCATGTGGCATAGTTTCCTGGTTCTGCATTTTTTCTTGCTGCTGATATTTATCATTGTAATTGAGGCAAAAGTACAGGCTTCTTTTGAGGGTGTTATATGTTCCAGATTGTCCTGGGAACATTATTTCCCTTGGTTGAACCCGTGGCTCTGAAAATAAACGTGTTGGCATAATATCTTTACTCTGTTATTGTACCTTTTACATCTGAGAAAGCTTGTTTCTGTCACCGGCTTTTTGCCTGTCAGTGGTAAACCTCGAACATTCAGAACCTTGAAATTACAAAAAGAGCCCCTGTGGATAAAGACATTCAAAAAGCCTGTTCTGCTTTCTGCTTTTATTACGGACTACCATTTTTGAAGAACAAATCAAAAGTCAGCAGAAATAATCCTCCGTGTAGGACCATGTTACCTGCACTGAGCTGCTGTTTGAAGCGGAGCCACAGTTCAAATGAAACCCCCGATGTGCTCTTCCTGGATGGGTCCTTTGCAGTGTCCTCCCCTCCCCCACCAAGGCTTTGAGGGCACTGTGATCCAGAGTCAAAACAAAGGGCAGTGAAATGTAATTTTCCCTCGCTGCTCAGTGGTGGTGTCTTTGTATGCTTCCACTAGAGGTGACCTTTTGCCTGGCAGCCTGGCCAGCAATGTGGTTTGTAGTGGGCATGCGTGGGACCCTCAATTAGTGGTGGTGGGTGAGGGTGGTTTTTTGGGGGGGGGGGGGTATTTTCGGTTTTTTTCTTAAAGTATGTAATGCCTTTTTTTAATGTTTGATAGAGCCTTCCTTCTGAGGGATGTTGCATTTGCAAGTTAACAGGAGGACAACCTTTGTAAAATTGTAAATGTTTTATTCTGCACACGGCCCATTTACAATTTCTTAAAACCTTAAGGAGCTTGCCTTGCCTGATTATTAATTCATCCACCTCTGATACCGTAAAGTAAATGGAAGTACAATTGATTCATCTCTTTCACAGAAGATGTTCAGTGTTTAATTGTATTATTTCATTTTCCCCAAGATAGGTTTTGAGCGGGCGATGGTGCCTGCCTTAGAGAGGAGGAGACGTTGGCACAGGTTAAATGGCGGGCAGCTGAAGGCTAACCGTGGGTTTCCTTATTTTAGCCCCCCCCGCACTGTGGCAAGCAGTCCAGAGCCGCTCCCTGTTAGGGAACAGGGCTCTCGTTGTTCCTCGTGTGCTGCATAGATCAGGGATTCTGCACCTGCTTGATAAAGAGGCCCATATCAGAGTAATTATACTCAGACGTTTTCATGGTTTGTGAATTACTGTACCAAAGGCCTCCATGCCTTTGATTGTCCTGTTCCCTCATTTTGAAAGAGCGTTTTCTCCTCACTAGTGAGTACTTGTTTCTCTTCCATAGCATCCCTTCTACAGACCTGCCTGTGCCTCCAGCTGTCGAACCAACTCTTTCCTTCTGTCCTCCCCAGATCTGACATATGCCTTCTCCCAGCGTCTAGGCTACGTTGTTCTGCCCTCGCTTTCTGAACCCCTCCGGGGTGGGATTATGCGCTCACTTGTGTATTTCCAGCACGGAGCAAAGCGTTCAACTCATGGTGGCTTCTTAATAAAAGCTTCATTAGTTGTTGGATGAATTTAATTAAGTGTCCTTGTCTGTGTCCTCAAAACGTAAAGTACTGAGCATCAGCCCCTCGGTGAGGGTGCTGGTGGCTGGAGCTATGTGCTTTGTCCAACCTCGTGGGGTTTGGGGATGTGAGCAGGCATTCCTGTAGGCCAGCAGCTGTGACATCGCCCACAGTACGCTGGCCCTAGACACCTCCACTGAAACTCTTTCTTCCTCCCGGGTCCCCATTGTTAATCCCAGGCTGGCTGTTTCTGCCTGATAACTGCCAGGCCGGCTATGATAAGACATGTCCTGGTAGTGCTTCTTACCAGTTTACGGTTATGGATACGCAGGCAGATCATTGATATCAGTGCCCGTGAACCACGGAGTTGTCTCTGGTTTTTGTTTTTGTTTTTTAAAGATTTCATTTATTTACTTGACAGCGCATATAAGCAGGGGGAGCAGCAGGCAGGAAAGAAGCCCGATGTGGGGCTCTCCCAGGACCCTGGGGTCATGACCTGGGCCGGAGGCACATGCTTAACTGAGTCACCCAGACATCCCGATCCATCTCTATTTGCTTCTCGGGAGCTGATGTCCTTTTGTGAAGTCCAGTTAAGATTCTGGCCTAACCAGAAGGAACTGGGGGAGGAGGCCGCTGTTCTTACCCTTGTTCTTACTTTTCTGTGTGCCACTATCAAAATCACATTTCTACTTAGGATCTTCCTAGCCTGGAAAGCTCTTGGGCCCTATTATACACACAGTTGGCTCAGGGTTGCTTTGTCCTTCCAGACAGAGAGAGTAGAGGTAGAGGAGTTGAGTGCGTATAAAGGTAGAATAGTTTTCCCACAACATCGTGAATATTGGTGTAATAAAACATACATGTCATAAAAATACACGAAGAATTGAATAAGTTATGAAGCATTATAAAGTGAATTCTCTTTAAAGATTTACTTATTTTGGGGGAAGGATGGGCAGAGAAAGAGAGTCTTTTTTTTTCTTTTTTTAAGATTTTATTTATTTATTTGACAGACAGAGATCACAAGTAGGCAGAGAGGCAGGCAGAGAGAGAGAGGAAGGGATGCAGGCTCCCTGCAGAGCAGAGAGCCCGATGCAGGGCTCAATCCCAGGACCCAGAGACCATGACCTGAGCTGAAGGCAGAGGCTTTAACCCACTGAGCCACCCAGGCGCCCCCAGAGCAAGGAAGTCTTAAGCAGACTTCGCACTTAGCGCAGAGCCCAACACAGGGCTGGATCTCACAATCCTGAGATCTCAGGTTCCTGTCCAAGGCCAACTCCTCCTTGCCCACCCACTGGTAATTACTCTCCAGAAATGATAAAAATAAGACATTTTTGTAATGTTGAAAAATATGTGTATTATGCATGTGTTTCTGAATGTATTTTTTCATTTTTAACAATTGGCTTGAATTAAGGTGGAGTGTATATATATATATATATATATGGTCCCTTCCCTTAAGAAATTCATATTTTGGGGTCTTCTGGGTGGCTCAGTCTTTTAAGCGTCTGCCTTCAGCTCAGGTCATGATCCAGAGTCCTGGGATCAAGTCCCAGGTTGGGCTCCCTGCTCAGCAAGTGGCTTGCATCTCCCTCTCCCTCTGCTGCTCTCCCTGCTCATTCTCTCACTCCCTTGCAAATAAATAAATAAAATTTTAAAAAGAAAAGAAAGAAAATAAATTCATATTTTGGTTCCTAGAGACAAGACCATCTAAGAATATACAGTGGTCTTAAGCGGAATTACATAGTTGAGGCTTGCTGAAGGAATTAAAACCGAAAGAAGAACCCAAATGGCCCGCTGGTTAATTTAAATATGGTCTTAGGAAAGAATTTGGACTTGACTTGACCAAAGAATGTCGGACCTCGGCACGATGAGAGCGACCGTGATTTCCTTGCCCAGGCCCTAAAGCCAGAGGAGCCGTCAGCGTGCTCCTCCTCCTCCTGGGATTTCCCCGCACCCGTACTCTTGAGGGGGCACAGCACTCAACAGAAGGATTGTGGATATAATTGTTCTCTACCAACCCCCCTAAGGATGTTCCCTGATATGCTGGGATGATAGTCTCGGTGGGAGAGCAGCCAGTGGGCTGACTGTACAGAGTAGTATCTGAAGACTTGTTTGTTTTAAAGGATCCGTGTGTTCACTCATTCAGATAGGGCGTAAGTCGCGGTATTTTGCCTTATGCGCACTTTCTTTTGTATTGGCACAGATCATGCATGCGTTTTCGGTTGCTCCTTTTGACCAGAATCTGTCAATCGACGGAAAGATTCTAAGTGACGACTGTGCCACCCTCGGCACCCTCGGCGTCATTCCCGAATCTGTCATTTTGTTAAAGGTAGGTAAAGGCTCCTTACCTGAGGAAGTTCTAGAAGGTTTTGGTGACCTGCACCCACGCGTAAACTACTGGTTGACAGGGGTTAAGATGGCCTCTGGTCCTCGGCAGGGCGTGGTAGTGAGCAGCCGCCGTGAGTTTCTGCTGGCTTCTGGATTCTCCAGCTCTGGCTGAGCCACAAGAGACTGAGAGGAGGTCCAGACATCGTTGGTTCTTGTGGGGTTTTCATAAGTTTTTTTAAAGTAATAGATAGAGATTTAGCCTCTGCCCAAACTTGTGGGTCAGCAGAATTACTTAACCATACTTCTGTTAAACCGTCCTCTCTTTTCCTTGGTCTTAGAAGCACCAGCCAGTCAAGCTAGGAAACAAATACAAGACGTGAGGTTTGGCCACAACGAGCAAAATACTTTTGGTTGTCTAAATGGGATTCTTGGCCAGACCACGGAGATTGACTTTGGGTAGAGTAGAGTTAGGAGAGGTGAGAAGAGGTTTAGAAAGGAGGGGTATCTGAGAGGGTGTCAGGGAGAACGAGTCATGAGCCGGCCTCATTACCCAGTCCTTCCCTTACTCTCTCCCTATGGCTGGGTTGCCTCGCTTCCCTTTGCCTCTTCGGTTTCTAGGCTAGAAGTATCCCCACTGTGCCAGACACCACTGTGTCACATGGTAGAAGATTTGTCAGGTTTTTGAACTGGGAAGTATATGCTTTTCATACCGTGGAGCCTCAGTGCTGGGGAGATGCATTAGGCCCTTGACACCACAAAGCACTCCCGTGCCCACCCCTCCACCCTAGTCCGACCACCCTCCCCCTCCCTCTGTTCACTTTGCTTTTCCTGCAACTGTAGGTTTGGTGGAATTATTTTGAAGACGTAAAGTTGCCAAGTACCTAAGGACCCTCCAAAATTTCTGAAACGACCTGTGTTAACCAAAGGGCTTGCCCTTCAGGCGGGCAGCTAGAGTCTATGCTGGTCATTGGCCTCTTGGCCCGCGCAGCTCACCCTGCCACAAGCTCGTGCTCCATGCTGGCTTCCGTCCTGGAAAGGCGATGTAGCAAGGAGGGACACAAATAAATGTCTTTTTAAGCTAACACGTTTTTTTAGGGGACCAGTCTGACTTGGTTTCCATCTGACTCGCTTTGTCACCATCCCTGCTGGCTTCCTAGCTCCTGTAACTTCCATCTTCACTTTGTAATCTTATGAGATCTAAACATTTCCATTTCAAAAAATGTTTTTAGGAGCAGGAGAACAGCACCACAGATGATGTAGTTTTGGAGGTGATGAGTCTAGACCTTCGTTGTTGTTGGCAGGGGTATCCTCTGTTAGTCCTGGACGTGGCTGGCTGGGCCAGAAGTCTCTTCTCTGCCAGTGCTCACATCTGTGTTCTGTGGCCACACTTGTCGCCTCGTGGGCCCGACCCATGTCAGGAAGGTCTGGCCTCCTCCTGCTCCAGGCTCCTGCTCCCCCAGGTCTTGAATTCTCTTCCTTTGTCTTTCTAGGCTGATGAGCCAATTGCGGATTACGCCGCAATGGATGACGTCATGCAAGGTAAAGACGCACTCGTTCAAGGAATTTGTTGCTTAACTTGTCAGAATGAGGGGGAATTACACCGAGTGATGCATTTACTTTTGACTTGGAGAAAAGTTCTACATGATTATAGGGTGGGATCTTACAGTATTTATCTTAGAAGCTCAGATCAAGGGAAAGATACAGACAACAACTAGGGAAATGGAAAGCCAAGAAAAAAGTAATAATTATTTAGCTGACCCACGGAAGCCTGCATACGTGTGAGTCTGTAAATGGAAGAGGTCTGTAAGAAGCCAAGTTCATTCAGATACCAGAGCCTGACACCAGAAGGAGGGCGACTGCTCACAGCCCCTCCCTTGACATCCTGTTACTGCTCTTTCCCGTACCTGTGCCTCCTGTGGCCACCATGGTTGTGCGGCGCCTCTGGTCTTTGAACAATTTCACCAATTTCAGCCATGAAGGCAAGAAAGAGCCTGTTCATAGCACTTAGGAAGAGCACTCCTGGCTTTTTGTTCAGATGCTGGCAGCCATCTCTGCCTCCCGTACCGGAAGTCAGAGATCCCGCTCTGGGGAGAGTGGCCAATTCAAAAATGTCACCTACAGAAATCTGTTGTTTTTTTAAGTGATTCATCTTCCAGGTACCCTTCAGGGAAGCTCTCCAGCGCCCCCTGAACAGAGTCCTTACTCTTCAGTAGGTGAGAGGGGCAGCTCCAGACCCCTGGCATTGGGGGTGTGAGAGCATGGAACCTAAAGGCTCTGTCTGCAGACCAGGGGAAAAAAAAAAGACCAGAAAAGCAGTTGATGCAGGAAGCATATGAAAGCTTAAAAATTAACTCTATGTAATATAGAAAAACTATATAGCCAGGGGACTGGTTTGAAGGAACACTCAGAGAACAGAAAGGAATTCATGAAATTAAAAGACAATTGCGCCAAGGGCCGGATACCGTAAGTGAAAATCTAGGGATGGGAAGATCCTAAAAGCATCCAGAGATGCAAAGGAAAATGAGTCCCATTCATAGGATGAAGAGTGAAGGAGGCAGGTGCGGGGAGCTGTGCCCACAGGCTTCTGAGGAAAACTGAATTCCAAGCAGAATTCTACCACCAGACAGACTTTATTCTACCCTCATGTTTCATGGCTTTTTGTGAACACACGTGAGGCCTCAAAACACTTCTGTCCAGTGCACCGTTTGCCAGGATACGATGGAAGGGTGTGCTCCACTGAAACAAGGGTGTAAGTCAAGAAAGAATTGAATGTTGGAACAAAAACGTAGGGATCCAACAAAGGAAAAATGTCCTAGAAGATGGTGAAGGGGAGTCCTGGAAGAGAAGCTCTGCAGCAGACGGCATGATCGCCTCAAGCCCGGTTCGCGGCCGTGCGGGCTGCGGCGGTCCATGTCTGCAGGGCAACGTGGAAGTGACGGATGGCCGTCTGGAGGTTTAACGTCTTTAGAAGAGCTTCTGCTTGAGTTGGAGATAGTACAGAGAAAATGGAAGTCATAAATAATGCGGCAGTTACCAAGACCAAAAAGAAAGAAAAAAGTCCTCCCAAACAGGAAATAGAACCAAGGTACACGAAGCAGTTAGACTGCGAGTACTGTTCAGAGAGGAAAAATATTGGGACTACTGGAGACCCAAGGGCTTAAAAACACCTCTGTCAGGAGGATACATGGGTTAAGGGGCAGGTGGTGTGTAAGACTTGGTAGAAGAACTAAATGTTTATCTTTCGATGAGGAAGCTAGTAGATATCCTCTAAAGTTAGGAACTAACAATATCGTTGACCCTTGAACAGCATGGCTTTGAGCTGTGCAGGTCCACTCATACGTGAGTTTGTTGTTTTTTGTTTTGTATTCTTTTTTTTTTTTTTTTTTAAGATTTTATTTATTTATTTGACAGTTACATCACAAGTAGGTGGAGAGGCAGTCAGAGCTGGCGGGGGAGGTGCAGGGAGCAGGCTCCTTGCCCAGCAGAGAGCCTAATGCAGAGCTCCATCCCAGGGCCCTGAGATCATGACATGAGCTGAAGGCAGAGGCCCAACCCACTGAGCCACCCAGGCACCCCATTTGTTTGTTTGTTTGTTTTGTTTTGTTTTCTCAGTAAGTGTACATACAGCACTATAAATGTATTTCCATTAACATTTTTCTCAGGGCGCCTGGGTGGCTCAACCAGTTAAGCGTCTCTTGATTTCAGTTCAGGTCATTATCTCTGGGGCCCTGGGATTGAGCTCTAGGTCAGGTTCCCTGCTGAGTGGGGAGTCTGATTCAGGGTTCTCTCTCTCCCTCTGGCCCTCCCCCCACTTTCTCTCTCAAATCTTTAAAAAAAAAAAAAAAAGGAAATAATAACATTTTTTTTTTTTTAGCTTACTAGATTGTAAGAATACAGTCTGTAAGACATACAGCCTAACAAAATATGCCTTGTGTAACTGTTCTCAGGAAAGCTTCCAGTCAACTTTTGGGGGAGTCTAAAAGTAAATGTAGATATTTGACCATGTAGTGAATCAGTGCTTCCAACCCTGAGTTGTTCAGGGGTCAACTGAATAAGCACATTATCAGTCCAGAAGAAAGGGCTACCTGAGGCCTGAGTGGTTCATTCTAGAGAGCGGGGGTGGGGGTGGGGGTGGGGGACGACGCATCTCCAGAGGGCTTTCTCCAGACCTGCCTCCCCTTGGTGTCCTGTAAAAGCTCTCTCCAGTTACAGCCATTCCTTTACTGTTTGACTTTTCAAATGAGGCACGTGTGTTGCTTTGATGAAAATAAGACAAACAGAAAGATCATCATCTGTTTATTCTCACCCAAAACGTCAAAAGTAATCATTATGGGTGAGTAAGGTAATGAGAAGTTATTTTAAACTTTCTGTCTTTAGGCAGCAAAGTGATACTACTGTTGTCTGTTCCAGCAATGTTTTCATCTTGGAATTATTTCTCTCTCTCTCTCTCTCTCTCTCTCTCTTTCTCTTTTTCTAGTATGTATGCCGGAAGAAGGGTTTAAAGGTAAGTTACATTTGTCATGTTTTGTTCATGAATGTCAAGAGTCCTACTGTAATTTTCTCTTAAAGCGAAGGCTATAATTTGATTTTAAAATTTAATTCAATCTGAGTCTCATGACTGAAGTTAATTTTAGTTAAATGCATTTTTTATTCAAGCTTCTTCATTATCGTTTTCAGCACTCGGGCCTCAGATAGGGCATGTGTGTTCACAGTATCTACTGCCAGATGTCCATTTTGCTTTCCCTTTCTCGGTTGGAGGGTCAGGGTGGGTGGGGAGGTTGAGGATTAGCTAGCGGCAATTCGACATTTATATTTACTCTTCCCAATTCCTTCTGCCAGTTTCATTTTAGAGGAAAACAGTTTGTGAATCGCTGGTAAGAATTAGAGGAAAGGAATTTGCCGAATTCTGTCCGCTTTAATGAAAAGGTTTCGTTCATCTGTGGCGGACCCAGGCATTTCTTGCAGAATTACTTTGGATGGAGACGCACTGGTGTGTTGTCACCTCATGGCCACTGTAGTTGTGTACGCCAGTAATACTTATTAATTTGTCAAATACAGACCTTTGATATTTACAGATGTAACTCTTGCCATCCTGAATCTTTCTGGCCTACTCCAGAGGTCCATGGCAGCTTGTGATTTTGCCAAGGAATGAGTTCGAATCAGATACCAGAGATTCTTTGCTAAAGCAAAGAGTGAGCAAAGCTCTGGCCTAAATAAAGCCTTCCTGTCAATGCAGCTTTGCTGCCTACACGTTACCATTACAAAGACCTCCTGATGTGGTTAAAACAAAGCAAAACAAAGCAAAAAATTTCTTTATGAAACATGGGCATCAAATGAAAGCATCAGTGAAATCTGATTAACGTGTGTGAAGATACTGCGTAGGAAACACATGGCTTTCGACAGAAATATGATTTAGCCGAAAGCCTGGCGTCTGCTGATATTTTTTCTTACCTTTCAGCGTCAAGGGGCTGCTGTGCTCGTTTGTTAAGTTGGATATTCCCTGTTGATGATGCGTTCTTGGCAAATGGAGTACAGGAACTCTTACTTTTCAGTTCACAGCTGTACCTCCACGTGTGTTTCTTTTCCCAGGTACTGGTCTACTCGGACATTAATCTTTTGAACACTTGCTGACGGCTGAAGAAATGACCAGAAGGGAAGCGAGGAGCTTGGCATGTTAGGGCATTACCGAAAAAGTGGATTGAAGAATTAAACCATTCTATAACTCTTCCAGAAGGCAGAGAACTCTTCCGAAGTGACTGTCCCAAATGCCTTATGTCAAATAAAGCAGATTGCACTGAAGGACATCAGACTTGAAGGAAATGTTTCAAATTTTATATTTAAGGGAGGGTGGTGGGTGGGAGGGGGCAAGTACGGATCGAACCAGTTTAGTAGCAGTAACAGTAAATCATGTTTACATATGAGATTTATAGTCACGGGAGGGAATAAAGTTCTGTTATATTTCCTTGCTCGAATTTCATACCAGATGCATTGGTCCATAAAGGATTTGTATCACAGTAGATGGGACAACATTCTGCTCTGAACTAAAAAGTAATTCTTTAGAGACATAACCTGCTTACCAATACCTGTCTTTGATTCATATTTTACTTTCAATAAAGCATGAAAGTGAAGAACTTGCCGTCCTTGTGGAAAAGTGTCTTCAGATTAGCCTCCTCTGCGCGCCGGCCCCAGCGCACCCGCGTACACACAGCCCAGAGGTCCCTCTCTCGGCGTTGGGTCAAGGCGGGGGCACCCGGATGTCTCCTGCCTCGGCTTGGGCTTCCGTGCTCTGGCTTTCATGCGTTCAGAAAGGATGGCGAATGTCTGTCGTGTGGTAGCATCTTCCTCCAGTTTTGCTCTTTATTCAGAATCGGGAAATCGAGTACACCTCGCACTTTTGAAAAATCTGACCACCTGCCTTATCAGAAGAGTAACAGTGGACTGAAGTACGTTCGGATAACACAAGGTTTTTCTAAAATGTCTTCTTCCCATTCTCCAGGTCTACCGTTTCTTGGATCGTGCCTCTGTTTTTGAAACATTCCTCTGAAATGTCCAGAAAGGAGCTTTTAGATCACTTTGTTTAAACAAAAAAGTGTATGGATGGGGTGTGTTGTTTTAGCCAACCCAGGATTATGGTTATTAACGGCACACAACGGAAATAACAATCTTAAGAATATTGGGGGGGTGGTAAATGGCACTTAGGATGAGTGGGTCTCACCGTTTTCTGGTAAGTGTGTGCCCGTGTTTGCGGCAGAGATGCTGAGTCACTCGTCTCTTGCGAACACATTTTTAAAGTCTTGGGTTTGTGCTAGGCTCCGCCCTCCCCCCATTTATTCCCCTGAAGATTTAAACTCAAATAATGGATGGGGGAGGCAGGTTTCAATTTGAGGACCGGTAACCTTTTGAATAGCTCTTTTTATCTGAGTAATTATGGCTGTTTGGTAAAATTACAACTTCTTGCTTGTGTTTCCCCTGTGTGTGTGCAGTGTCTCCAGTCTGTGCCCCCTGACAGGGCGGGGTGGGTGGGGCGTTTCATGAGCCTGAGTGGGAGAGTGGGAGCTGCACACTGGAAAGCCGCCCTAGGAACCAGCTGCTCCCATCTTGAGGTCAGTCCGGGAGCGGACTCCAGAGTTGAGATCGCCGATAGCTAATGCTGAGTTTTAGGGCCCAGTCTTTTATTTCACTCCAAAGAAATGAAGCTGGAACATAAAAGTATTAACACTAATAAGCAGGTTACTCTCTCTCAAGGTAAAGATGTGAACAAATTCAATTAGTGTTCCGTGCAGCAGCTTCCCTTTCCATACAGAAAAGCTATTCGGCTGAAAAGGGGTTCTTTCTGGGGACTGACACGTGTCACCCCCAGAAATCAGATTTCTTTTAACCAGTTCGCTGTTTATAACAGTTTTAAAACCGATTACTTGAGTCTTTATCTCGCCTTATGCAACAATACAAAATAATAGCCTTTTGGAAGCCTGCCCTGGGGTGGGAGTGGGCGAGGTCCCGCTGGAGGTGACGCCAGGCGGCTGTCTTTCTCCTCGCCTGACAACTTACCTTGTCGGACCCGGGCTACTCAGCACACCTGAGCGCTGTGGTACGTTATCAGAAATGCAGGAGGGGCGCCTTGGCGGCTCAGTTAAGCGTCCTCCTTCAGCTCAGGTCAGGATTCTGGAGTCTTGGGAGCTGAGCCCCGCATGGGATTCCCTGCTCAGGGGAGTCCACTGCTCCCTCTCCCTCTGCTCCTCTCCCCACTCGTACTCTCACTTGCTCGCTCACTCTCTCAAATAAATAAAATCTCGGGGAAATAAAATGCAAAAGGTCAAGAGGCGTTTGGGGGTGGCACTGGTCTGGTTGAGCTGGAAGAGTGTGTGTCTTGACCTCACAGTCATGACATGGAGGCCCACACTGGGAGTAGAGATGACTTAAAAGAAATGCAGGAGCTCAGGCCCTGGACACACAAGATCTTTGCTCCTTGAGGTTGAAAAGCCTTGGCCTGAGGCGTGTGACCTCTTTCTCACCCACAGTCAGCAGAGTGACAACATGTCTGCACGTGTTCAGTGTCCTCCCCCGGGGAAATCAGGTACCAGGTACAACCTTAAACCCAGTCCTTGCTTTGTATTTACAAATACATGGGCCCCCCCCCCCCGTCTTGTGGGCTGTGACCCCTCTGAAGTGTAGAGACTCTCCATTAGGTTTTTTCTGCTGTGCGCCAGAGCAGTTGCTGGAAGAAGGTATTAGGAACCCTGAATTGTCCCCCTTGCATTTCTGACCACTCCTTAAACCCAGACTACTGCGCCCTGCAGGCGGTGCTGGCCTACTTGTTGACATTACCTGAAATGCAGGTGGCCGTTGGACGTCTTCAATCCCTGGGGAAATCTTCCTGTGTATTAATGAACCTTGTTGTTTAGAATTCCTCTTACATTTCTGCAAAATTGAAAAGAAATGAGTGTCCCTTTATTTCCACGAAATCCTAATCCAGAGCAAATTTGTTTATTTGAAATCTCCGGTGAGTGGTCTGTGCGGTGAGGGACTTGTTGATCAGACCCTGGTTAATATTTGAAGCTGATTCTGGTATTGGAGAACCTGTTTCAAATGCCCGAGGGATGATTTATCTCTGTCCAAACAAGCTACCGAAGTGAAATGAGCATGAAAGCCTGTCCTTCCTGTTTCTGAATCATGGGGCAGTATCGCATCCTTTCTCTCTGGCATCGTAACGTTGTTTGCTCAGTGTTACAGGGGACTGTGAACAGAGTTCAGTCCGGGGAAGAGCCGGCATTTTCATTTTAAGGAGATTATCACCCCTTTGCCAGCGCCCTGCGTCCCACCCCCACCTCCGAGGCACAGGGTTTTGTTACCAGCTGTACCTCTGACTCTGAAGGCTAACAGCAGTTCACTGCCCCAAAACCCAGACACTGTGTAGACCCAGTATCGCTGGGGATTTGAGCATCAACACTGCTGGGATGCTTTGTTCATTAAAATACAAACTGAACATTCGTACGTGGTACTCCGTAGATATTTCACTGACCCCGTGCCAGGTGAGGAGTCTAATAGATGGGTCCCTGGGTGGCTCAGTTGTTAAGCTTCTGCCTTTGGCTCAGGTCATGATCCTATTGTCCTGGGGTCAAGCCCTGCTTCTCCCTCTCCCACTCCCCTGGCTTGTGTTTTCTCTCTTGCTGTGTCTCTCACTATCAAATTTTTTTTTAAAGTCCAGTAGACACAGAAAACCACCTCTCTATCTCCTACATCCCATTCCTTTGGTTTTTAAGTCTGGCTGTTAATCGGGCCAAGGAGTGTGCCAGCTGGTTGGTACAACACATACATGTGTGGGTGGCATTGAAATGGCAAGTTTAAGAAGTCGTGTCACCTGGTTCCAGAAAATTCTACCATTTACCTTGTAACTAAGCAAAGTTACTTTGCTTTGTCTTAGTGTCCCAGTCTCTTAGAAGGGGGCAGTATTTGCTGCCTTGTATACCCTCCCACACTGAAAATCAAGCAGTAATAAACGTCCTTGGTGTGAAATGCTTTGTATTATTCCTTGTAATTAGAAGAACTCTAGTCTTTGTGAGGGGAAGCCATGGAATCTTCCACAAGTCTTCTAAAAGGGGTCATGGAGACTCATCGCCAAGTTGCCCCACACCCCTTCTCTCAAGTTCAGCCTGCACCTTATGCTGGAAGCCCTTAGAGCTAAAATCATGACTGGACAGGTGTTCAGTCATCCTGTTACATAAATCTTACCTCTTGGCTGGTAAGGAAAATGAAGCCAGTGGCCAGACCATAAGCTTCCTCGATTCTGTTTGTTTGCAGGGTCATGTTGAAAGGTATTTGAAACACGTTTAGAATGTGTGTTGAAGATTTATGTCTTTGTGATGGGCAGGTCCTGCCCCAGAGGGGAGCTTCCGATGTTTTGATGGTCAATGCCAAGATCATCAGGAACAGGTGCCGGGAGCTTCAGAGGCAGGGCTGTGGGGGCACGGGGGAGCACGACGCAGAAGAATCCCGTGTTTTTGTATTTACCTCTTGAGACTTAAGGGGGGGAGAAACTATTGACGAGTAGAGTACATGGAGAAGCATACCTGGGCTTCCCCTTTGCCACCAACTAAACCACAGGACCAGGTTTATCTGGTTGTGTACAGTTCAGAAGAATTGGTGACATTTCTTCATATCGTAAGATTTAAGTATCTTTTCTGAGCCTCGTGAGATTTTTGGGAAGAGGGGAGTTGCAGAATCCATCTCCTAGCCATTGCCAGGATGCTGCCTTACGGGGGACACTGGTCTGCCTTTAGTCCCAGGACCTCCATCACTTCCCCGAGCCTTTGCTGTGTCCCACCCAGGAGAGGCCAAGAGCAGGATCCCGAAGAAGCAGATTCTACTGCCAAATGGCCTCAATCCCGGGAGCAGAAGTGACACGTTGGTTCTTCCCCTGCTGTGTTTTTACACTTTCTCATTCATGAGGCTGTCTGGATTTTCTCTGAAGTTAGTCCTAAGAGCTTTTCCAACATAATTACTGTATTGATCTCAAATAGAGGGCATCGTCTGTTCTACCCCTCCCCGCAACATGCTTAAGGGGGAAAAAAAAAAAAATCCCCGCTTTCAAGGACTTGGCTCCGACTGCCTAGGCCAGGGCCTGCGGAGCCTAGGCCAGGGCCTGCGGAGCCTAGGCCAGGGCCTGCGGAGGGAGACCGTCTCAGCCCGAGCGGGAGCCAGGCTTCTACTAGCAGCGGGAATGGAAGCTCGAGTCCCAGATCTGTGTTAGTCCTTGCCTGGGGAGGCAGGCCCTGGGGCACAGAAAGTGGGGGACACACCCAAGGGAAACCAGAGGGCCTAGGCGGCCACTGCCTGGCTTCAGTCATTGCTGGTTGGCACACTGACCTCTTGGTTCCCCCTCCACTCCCCCCCATTCTCTGGTTTATTTGTTTCTAACCAAGGGAACACGAAGCCGGCTCTCTTTATGTTCCTGGACAAATGCGTTCCGCTTCGGGCCCAAGTGTTCTCTCTGAAAGGAAACTGGTTATATAGATGTCGTCAACCTTGCACTGGGCGGAAAGAGACCCTGGGGCCTTCTGCCTTGGGCTGCTCTCCCACACCCACCTACCCCCTTGAGGAAGCGCTAGGGAGTGCATTTGGAAAACCACCCGGCCAGACCACCTCGAAGGACTCCCTTGTCTGGTTTTATCAGTCTGCAAGGTGCCTCTTTGGTTGGTTTTTATTGCCATTCTTCCTCTGCCTTCTCCCATCTGCGGCGCGCCCTGCTTCTCTGGATGAAAGGATCCAAGCAGGGCTAGACTATCCAGAATTTTGGAACTAGAGGGAGGTGTTTATTTTTGTCTTACTGGGAGCCAGAGTTAGGGGAGTCAGGGGCTGGGCTGGATTTTACTTAGGTCTGCACCAAAAACCGCCCCAGCCCCAGAAAAGGAATCAACCTATTTTGTGCTAGACTGTTCCAGGTCCCCGAGTGTAGGCCCTCTGGCCGTCTTGTTCTTCACAGCTGCCACGTGAGCCAAATGAAATGTTCTCAGCAAGAAAAAAATGAATGAATACCCCAGGATCCGCTAGAAGCTCTTCTGTGCCAGTAAGACCCCTGGAGAGAGCTTTCTATTGCTTTGGTGTAAGCATGGTTGCCCCCCACCTTTGGGCTTGTCTCTTTTGTCCTCAAAATAGGGACTCCCTAAGCGATGCTCACATGAGCCAAAGACTTTTGTAACCCAACAGTGGGGCCCCTGGGGCAGCCAGCATCCGCATGGCAGCCTCCCACCCAACCTGTCTTTTTCTCACTGGGGAAGAACCGTCTTCCCATCCCACCCCCCCTGCGGCTCTTGTTTCCCAGCCCCTCCTAGACCTTACTCATGCTCTGTGGATAGTACACACCTTGGAGACCCACTGCGTCTGAGGTCTCTTCCCTCGCTTTCCCCGCTGGGCGGCCCCTGTCCCCACTTTCCTCTCCTTTGATCCCGTGTGGGAAGGGGGACGGAGAGCGGAGTTCTGTGCAGGAGGCGGCTGCCCCTTGGGGGACTCCCTCCCGCATTATTCCGAGTTTACTGTTTGTGCCACCCACGTTTTCATTCTCCAGGCTTCTTAGATGTCAGATTTTTTGAAGCCAGCTTTCATTTTTCAGCAGTGGGGAGGGCAGGGGTGATGGCTAGGTTGCAGTGTATTAAGTGTTTGAAAAAGAAAAGGCTTGTGCCCAGAGGCAGCCATGCGTGAGCGGTCAGTCCTGAGTGGTTTGGATTGAAATAGGCCAGAGAAAGTAAAGCTCTGGGGCCTTTGTCCAATCTTCCCTTCAGCCCCCAGGCTCCATGCCAGGCTGCGTGCCCAGCCCCCTATGGCACGTGTTGCCTTCACCCCAGGGGCCCTGACGGTCTCAGAATGGTGCCCCCCAGAACACACTGGGGATTATAAGCCTCTTGCATTGAGGTTTTCTGTAAAGAGGAAAATGCTGTAATCGAAAGCTCCTTGATTATAAAGAAGGAATAGAGAGGCTTGGCACAGAAGAATCTTCGTTCCTCGGCCTACTCGGCCAGAGTCGGGCACATGCGGTCCCCCGTGCCAGTAGGACCTTGGGCCCTTGGGGACTTTGGAGTCTGCCAGTCCGGACCATGAAAGGTCACAGCTGCCATAGCTCACCTCATGCGTTTTCACGCCCCTACTGCCTCTGTCTGCTGCCCTCGTGCTGGCTCGGGTGGGGCACCCTGGTCTCTGCTCACAGTCAGGAGTAGAACCATTAGCCATTAGCTAATCACCATTAGCCAGAGTTGGGAGCCCGTGGCCCCTCTGCCTCACAACAGGGAGGGGGAGGGGCTCTCCAGGGGAGGAGTCAGAGCAGGACAAGACACGGGGACTGTGGATCTATCTGACCCAGGGTACGAAACGAGGGAGGATGGGAGGCGCTGTGGTACTTCTGCGAACTCGGGGTATTTGCGTGTCCTTCCTGAGATGTGGGAGCCCAGCCCTGCTGGAGGCCTGCCGGCCCAGCACATGCTGCCCTGGGAGGCCATTAGGCATTCAGCCAGCCCATCTCAAATGGGATTTTATTCCACCAGGCATCTCCCGGGACCAGTGCCCTAATGAACATACCTGTCTGGGCCATCCATATGCCACAAAATCCCTTCTCCACCACCCTCCCCGGAAGTGCCTCGACCAGCCTCATTTAACTTCTGTCTGTCTCCTTACAGCTTTGAACTGAGCCTATAGCCCTGGTGCACCCGGAGGAGGTTCCAGGCCCAGGCCCAGTCCTGGGCAGGAAAGCAAAGGGTCCCCGGGGTGGGGGACAGGGGGCGCAGAGTAAGCAGGCCACGTTCCAGGCCTGTGTCCCCAGTCCCGGTCCCAGCAGTAGTCTTCCTCCTGCTCTGACCATGTTGTTCCACCAGCGCCGCTAGAAGAGCAGCCCGGGGCGCAGCAGCCCCAGCCACATGGCCAGTGCTTCATTGTAAATGTGGGAGCGCGGGTCCCAGGCCCTCTGCTGCAGGATCAGGCCACTGCTGTGCTGTTCGGAGTCTGAGAAGCCCTGGGCTGGGGCTGCCTTCCTGCCCATGGCTGGCCAGGGCTTGCAGGGGAGAAACTGACGCCAGGTCTGGGAAGAACTGGTGCCTGACCCACAGTTCTCCTCTGCCTTTTCGCATGAGCAGGTGGGCCCGGAGGTGGAATGAAGATGAGGCATGTCCTCATTATTAATCGGAATCTCTTCTCGGTTGGGCGAGAGTCTTGGCGGAGAAATATGGCCATGGTCGCAGCGCCCATGGGAGCGAAAACTCAGGGGCCTGCATGTCTCAGTCCAGAACTGATGTAAGGGTCGCCGTGGTCCCACATCTTTTCCTTAATGAGATGCCGTCCCTGTGGCTGGAAAGGTAGGGTGTGGGGAGCGGGAGGTGGGGAGGTAGAAATGACCATCCCTTATTAAGCACAGCAGGTGCCTGATAAATAAGTTGAATAAGTGAATACAAGGCTTGAGTCCTCCCTAACTTTTCTATAAAGTGACCCTATTGGCCTCTGACCTCAGAGGACCCCCATTGCTTGGTCCACTGATTTGAAGGGGTAGGTGAGAGGGACGTTTGTCTCTACCCCTTTTGCAGACTCAGTTTCCCCAGTTATTAGAGCAAGGGAGTGAGATCCAGGGGTCTCAAAGATCCCTCTAACATCAGCGTTCATGTGACTCGGGGCATGATCGTGGGGTCACCAAGCATACCTCACCCAGTGTCCCCAGAGCTCTGGCCCCGAGGACACAGGGCCTGTTGCCACCATTCATCCAGCTTTGCTCCAGGAGCCGGGTGGCTCCAGGAGCCGGGTGGAGTAGAAAGGGAGATGTGTGACACAAATGGTGTTCCCCTCAGTGAGGCCCAGGAGCTGCTGCTCCTTGGGCAAATCTCTGCCCCTCTCTGGGCCTCAGCAGGTAGACTAAAGTGATCCCTGTGGCCCCTTTCTGCCTGGGTTTTCAACTCTCGTCCTAACCGCCCCCACCCCCACCCCCCCACCCCCTGCCACTGTCCCTCCACGTCTTAGAGGCAGGCGCTCAGCTCCCTGGTTCCGGAATAGGCTGGGAGCGGGGAGCGAGCCGCCCAGTCCAGGGAGGATGTCCAAGAGCCGCTAACCAGTCACGACTGCTTCTAGGACTCACACCAGGCTTTTCTGTGCGGAGGACGTGATGGGGCACAGGCTCCTGGCGCACCAAAGCCACCGCTTTTTCCTTCCTCCCAGTCCCTGCAGACATGAGGAGCCTATGGGGGCCTAGGGCGTGTCCCCCACCTTTCCCGTCGCCCCCACGTGCCCCAGGAGTTGTCCCTCTCCCCTTGGAGCACCGGCTGTCGGCCGAATCGCCGGGTCCTCGCCCGAGCCCTGCTGCAGTCTAGCTACGTAACCCTGAGCCAGTCTTTGCGCTCTCTGGTCCTCAGTTTCCCCACCTGTGAAATGGGGGCACAGAGCGCCCGCCGCCGGGACCGCCATGAGGGGCGACGGGCGCGCGGGGGCCGGCAGGGCGGGGGCCTCCGCCGCTCCAGCTCCCTCGCCCGCGGCTCGGGCTCCGCAGTGACGGGGGGGAGCGGCGCCGGGGAAGGAGCGCTCCACGGTCACGTGACGCCCCCCCTCCCCGAACTGCGGCGGCGGCGGCGGCGGCGGCGGCGGCGGCGAACGCGAAGCCGCGTCGGAGCAGAGCTGCAGCGTCTGCCGCGGGCACCGGAGTGCCGAGCCCAGGACGCCCGGCCCAGGCCCGCGGGTGAGTCCGCCCCGCCCGGGAGCGGCCCGGGGACAGGGAAGGGACAGCAGTGCCGCGGGCTCCCCTCGGCCGGCCGCCAGGACCCCGCGCAGGCGGGGACCCGGGGCCCGAGGGTCGGCGGGAGGGGGCGCGGGCCGGGTTGGCCGCGGCCGGAGGCGGGCGTGGGGGGCAGGCCTGGGCTCAGCCGGCTGAACCCCCCCTCGCCAGCGGGGCTCGGTCCAGGCGGCCGCTGAGGGGGCGCGGGTCCCACCCCCCTGCGTGGGTGGGAGTCCCGCTTGTCCTGGGCCTGGGGAGGGGGCGCCTTGGGCGCAGACAGGGGAACGCGGAGAAGTGGGCGCGTTCCCTCGATCCCTGGGCAGGGGCCGCGGGCCTTAACGCCCCCCAGGAGGAGGCGCTCCGCTCCTCAGAGGACGGAAGTGGGGGTCCTCAGGGGCAACGACCCTGAACCGAGAGGGCGGTGATGTCCTTGCTTCCCCGAGGACGGAGCGCACTCCCCCCGCCCCTGTCTCTGACCCGCCGCGGAGCAGGGCACCCGCGTCACGCAGTCGGGCGCCCCCTCGCCGCCTCCCTTCTCTGGCTCCGCAGGATCTGAGGACTCGATGGGAATCCACAGGGCGGTCCCCGCGCCCCGCAGACGCTTTGGTGCCAGCCTTGGGGTGCCTGGGTTTGGGCTCGCGCGCGCACGCGGGCTCGCGCACACGCGCGCGCACAGACACAGACACACACGCCGCAGCTCAGGAGGCGAGAGCCCTCCCTTCGTGGTGGTTAGACCCCAACCTGCGAGTGACCCCCGAGTCCTTGTTGGGGCCATAGCACAGGCCTGGGGGTGGAATCAAAAAGGACACCCCACCCCTCACACATGGCACATTGGCATCTGTCCCCGTGCTTCAGTCCCTCCCTGGCGGTAGTCAGAGGCCAGCGGGAAGGGCCACTGAAAGAAGCTGGGTCAGGACGGAGCGGGAGAGAAAGACAGGGGAAGTGAAGTAGGAGCTGTCATTTCTTTCGAAAAGGGAGCTGGGTCCCAGGCTCTTAGCCCACCCTGCCACGGGGGCTGTGGTCCCTCCTTCCTGACGTGTCTGGAAGAAGAAGCTGGAAGTTGAGGGTCTTTTCTAGTAATGGGAGGAAACATCAGCTAAGCTGCTCCTGAATGGAGAGAGGGCAGCAGCTGAGTGGGGCTAAGGGTGGTCTTGCCCAGGTGACCCCAGAAATCCCCCAATTTCTCCACCCAGGCTTCAGCTGCCCTTTGAGCTCCCCTCTAGCGGTTGGAAGGTTTGGAGAAGTGAAAGGGTGCTTTAATAGCCTCAGAAAGAATCCTAGGTAAGGCTCAGTCCCCAGGTGGCAGGGAGGCACAGCAAAGTCAGGTGGGGCATGTGTTCGCACGCGTGCGTGTGCACGGAAGTCTCCATTGCACAGATGAGGAAACCGAGGTTTAGAGAGGCTGAATAAACTGCCCAAGGTCACAGAGTCGCCTCTGCCAGGGCTAGCATCATTTCTCTGACTCCTGATCTAGGTAGATCTTGCAGGAGGGGTGGTCCGTGACGAGTGGGGTTGTCCGCTGGTGACCCGCTCCCTGTGCCTCTTGGAGGTGACAGTGCATCCGGAGGGAGGTGGGGAAGCTGGCTCAGGTTAAGGAGAGCCCCCCCCACCTTTCTTCAGTGGCCAGAACTCAGGCCTTCTTCCTCTCCCAGAGCCCAGTACTTGCTTTGCTGTCCCTTCCGTTTCCAGCCTGAGACTCACAGCTTTTCCTGGGTGAAGCCCTCTCCTCTTCTCTGTGTTGCCTACCCGGCAGGGATCTCAGGAAACCCCTCTCCAGCCTCTATTCACCCTCCACCCCTAAGAGACAAGAAATATTCCTCCTTTGGCCTCTTGAAATGCTGAGGGTCTCCTTGCCCCTGAGGCGGGGGTGTCTCTACTGCTCAGGCCTCTGGACCCTGCAGCATCGGCACAGGCCTGGAGTAGGGGAGCCCTGAGTCCCTGCTTTAGCTCCCTCTCAGCCGGCCCCACCTCCTGCCCTGGAGCCACGTACCAGAGCCTAGAGGCCTTCTGAGGGCATCTGGGGCAGGTCTGTCTGCCGCACCACCTGTCTGTCTAGGGAGGCCTTTGTCTGGGCCATCAGAGGCCGCCGAGCAGCCACACATGCGGCAGAAGCAGCCGAGCTCCGCGACACAGACGAAAACAAATACTCCGAGACCCAGACACAGGGACACACGGGCATGTGCAGGCGGAGACCCCCCACCTCCAGCGCTGGCCGCCACTACAGACACCAAGAGACACCCCGCCCAGAACGTGGACATGCAGAGGGGGAAGTGGTGGTCTCGAGAAGAGCCTGGTCAGAAGCCTCATCGGGCTGGCAGTGGCTTCCATGCCCCTCTTGGACATAAGCCCTACACACACACACACACACACACACACGCACGCACACACACGTGTGCGTGCACGGGAAAGAGCACAAGAAAGCCCCACGCCCTGAGAAATTAACCTGGCAGATAAGCACCCACCCACACCCAGGCCCCCACGAGGGCACACACGTGTGCATTACATCAGCTTCCTGCGTGTAGGACGTGAACTCCTCATCACCCCGGGAGGGGGTGGCAGAGGCCCCTCTGACCCACACCCCCGGCACCACCCCAGCAAAGCCTCACCTTCCTTCTTTTCTGCTTCACCTGAACCTCCCTCGGTTGACCCTAAGAATACCGGGAAGGTGCCCGGCGTTTCCCCCTCCGTGTACCCCCCTCTCCTGCCCCTCCCCCCTGACACCCACCAGGTTGCCACCGGAGCCTCTTCACCCTGCCACCCTTCTGCGGTCCCTGAACAGGCTGCCCCATGGGCCCCTCCTAAGAGAGGACACCCCCCAGTCCAAGTGGCCCCGGGGTTCCCTTTCCTTTGCCACTTTGCCAGGAGGCCTCGCCAAGTCCTGGCTTCTGCTTCGCCCTCCCAGCAAGGCTGGGGGCCAGCTGGTGTGAAGAGAGGGGAATCCTCTGAGATCCTCTGCCAGGCCGCACCCTGGCACCCTGGCTCTACCCCCTGAGAGGCTAGTATTCTGGGGAGCAGCTTCTGAGATATGCTTCTCTGGGCTCTGATAAGGTCTCCAGGGCAGACGAATGCTACGTGGGGGCAGTGAGGGGCTCTGGGCTTTGCCATTCTGGTTCGGGTACTTAACATCAGCTTGCCAGAGTGCTGGTTCTGAGTCCAAACCTGGCCCTGCCTCTTGCTGGCTGTGCAGCCCAGGCAAATCATCTCCCGTCTCTGGGCCCATCTCCAGCTCAGCCCAGCCAGCGAGTGTGAGGTGTGAGGCGGCAGCCCTTCTGCCAATGAGGAAAGGAAGTTGGCTCTGCTGGACAGCATGGGATGAGACGGGGGGCCCTGGCGAAGGATTCCAGCAGACTGAGAACTCCAGGCCTGCGCTAGGTTGAGCGCGGGCCATCAGCCCTGGGACGTCCTGCGACAGCCACCTTGGGAACAGCAGAGGGGAACTTGAGGGCAGGGGGCTGCTGTTGTGGTTCAACATCTGGAGGAATTTTTATGCCCCCAAACGTGCTCTATTTTTAGGGCTGAAGACTAGTGCTTACAAGCAGTGACTCAGAGGGGAGGAAGGAAGAAGAGCCAGAGGGGTGCTAGTGGGGAGACAGCCCAAAACAGGGGAGTCCCACTGGAAGAAAGGAGCCAGCTATGATGCTCGTGCTGTGTGCAGGTACCATGGAACCTCATTGGAACAGGGACCTCACTGGAACACTTGATAAGCATTTACTGAACATATGGTGTGTCCCAGGGACTGTGACAGGCACTGAGGACAACAGAGTTGAGCTGGGTGTGGCATCATTTGGCCCCTTCCACAGCCCAGTGTGATGTTACCGTGACCACGTCTCAGAGGAGGAAGCAAGGCTCAATGAGGTAGAGTGATGTGCCCACACCATCCAGAGGTAAATACCTCTGCAGACAGGGGCCCCCCAACCCCTGGGCAGCCTTTTGGAAGCAGAAGACTTGAGTTCAAATTCTGACTTTGCCACTGAACAGCTATACGACTTAAGGCAAGTTATTCCAACTCTCCAAGCCTCTGTTTCTTTCTCTCTCTCTCTCTCTTTTTAAGATTTTATTTATTTAATAGAGAGTGAGAAAGAGAGCACGAGCAGAGGCAGAGGGAGAGGGAGAAGAAGATTTTCGCTGGGCAAGGAACCAGATGTGGAGCTCGATCCCAGGACCCCGGGATCATGACCTGAGCCAAAGGCAGACGCTTAACCCACTGAGACACCCAGGCGCCCCGACCCTCTGTTTCTTTATCTATAAAGGGCGCATCACCCACTTTATTTGCTGATGGGGCTGTTTCAAAGGTTAAGGAGTCTAGTGGGGCATTGGTGGCTCAGTGGTAGAACTCTCACCTGCCAGAGGGTAAGGAGGCTAATGGAGGCCAGGACTCAAGGCAACACCCCACTGCTCATGGTGGGAGATTTGCTGGGGACCTAAAAGGAGATGGGCTGGGAGTCGTCAGGGATCCAAGTCTAGTATGACGTCGGAGCAGCCACTTAACGCTCCGCTGCCTCCTTCCTTCTCCATAGACCGGGGGTGATGAGCCCTCGTCCGCCTGCCTACCTGGGAATGCTGTTTGCACAGATCAGACATGCCGGCTGGGAGATGCCTTGAAAAACACAGAGCCGCGCTCAGAGATAGCAATGCACAGAAGGAAAAACAAACACCAGAGAAACATGAAGAACGATCTATTTTAAAAACTTCAAATTTTATTATGGCAAGAAAAAAAATATAAGCCTTTTCTTCAAGGTTTTGGGGCAGTGGGGATTTTTTCCCATGACTTCACATTTCCAAGGCAGTTGGCATTTTGATCACGGGAGATGGTGGTTCCGCCGTGAGGGGTCGGTGCCTGGCACGCGGGGTGGGGGGCCGTCATAAGCAGTAATGGGGGTTCTTCGTGGAATTACGAGCTGCATAGGGACAGGGGAGTGGTGGTGTTTCTGGTGGCGTAACTGGATCCAGCGTGAGATGGACATAGGGATGCTGGCGTGGCTCCGGAAGGTGTGTGTAGGGATGAGACGGAGTCTGCTCACGGAGGGCCTTGAATGCCAGACCGAGGAGTTTGCATTTCTCTGAAATCTAGGGGGGAGACCCTCAGAGGGACCAGCTCTACCTTCTGTGGGCAGGCCTTGGGTTGAGAAGGAGGAGTTAGCCTGGCACAGTTCTCTGCCCTGCCGCACTGTGTAAGAATGGCCCCATGGCCTGTTTCCCCGAGTCTTGTTTTCCTCGTGTGTGCAAAGGAGCATCTTTCCATCCCTGGGACAGGCCAGAGGACCAAGGCCCCAAATGCTCAGGGAAGCAGGAGACTGCCGTCTGTGCTGGAAACCAGGAGACCCATGTTGCCCCTCTCACCTCCCCCCACTAGCTGGGTGATCTCAGGCAAGTGCAGCCCACTTTTCCATCCCTGGAAAGGGCAGGTGTGGTTTCTGCCTTTGTCTTGCAGCTCCGGTGAGACTCACCTGGTGAGACGAAGCTATCTGTGTCTCTGTGTCTCAGCTGGGTTGTGTCTCTGGGGGGTTCGCGCTGTTTCTTGTAACTACCTGTTCTCCAGGCTCCCCTGGGAATTTGGGGCTGCTGAGCTTTGGCATGGACGGCAGGCGAGGACAGACTCCTGAGCAGCCAGAGAGGCTTTGACCTGCCTGAGGCCACAGGAGCAGCCTGCCCTTTGCAGCCAGGCCATCATGGGAGATGGAAGAGGGACCCATGTGGGTCCAGCCCTCTGCTCTGCTCCTCAGTGCTCGGTCCCAAGTCTGTGAGGGAAAGATCCCGGACCCCAGCCCAGAAGTCAGCTTTCTCCAAGGTCCCACCCCTCTAAGTGAGGGCTTTTGGGGCGGGGTGGATGCGTTGGATGGAAGGTGACCTTGGGAACTTTTCTCTTCTGCTGCTTGCATGGTCCCTGTGGAAACTGCTGGGGCAGCCCCAAGTCCTCCATTCTCAAGAGTAGGGTGTGTCACCTACCTGCAAGGGACTGCTAGGACAAGGCCCCCTGGGGGTGCGCAAGCCTTGCACCTCTTCCTGATCTCGGAGGCCCCAAGAGAGGCCATCCCCCCCTGGCAGAATGCTTATGCCGCAGGCCATGGATACCAGGGGCTGAAAGCTCTGTGTCTGTGGGCTCCAGCCTTGTCCCCTTCACCACCTGCTTCCCCCTGAGATCCTGGAGCTCTTCCCAGTGCATATGGGTGCCCTTTCAGTCCCTCCCCCAGGACTTTAAGCCCCCAGAGGCAGGACTGGACAGAGCCCTTGGGACAGAGTCTTCTCCATCCCAGTCATGAGACAGCCCCTGGACTTCCCCGGCTGGGGAGGTATGGCCCTCTGTGGTCCTCTGATGGGCAGGAGAAAACCTGGGATCTGTCCCCTGCCCCCGTGCCACATCGTTGGAGCCCACCCTTGGTCAGCCAGGCTGGGAAGGAGCTGGTTAGCTCAGGGATAACATAGCAACCGTCAGGAAGGTTCTGGCAAAGGAGAAGCAGAAGAGAGGCTGAGTGATAGAACACAAGTGGGGGGCATGAATTGTGTACTTGCAGTATGTAGGCCTCTATGCTAAGCACTTTTCACAGATCTCATTTAATCCTCAGAGCAACTGTTATTAGACCCGCTGAGGCTCAGAGAGTTTAAATGACCTGCTCAGGGTCACCCGGCTGGTGTGTGGCTGGAGCTGAGATTTGAATTACGGGCTATCTGCCTCCACTTTGAACCACTTTGGCCTACTGCGTGCAGAATTAGATGGGGTTAGGAGAAGCCTGTGGTAGAGAGGAAGGGGCTGAGCCCTTAGGGAGCGGCGGCAGTTCTAGGCAGGGGTGGGGAGGGGGTTCACACTCTGGGGCTGTCCTCACACTTTGAGGACACAGCCCTGAACCTCCCAGGCTCTCCTCCCTCCTTTTCCCCATCCCTGTGGCCTGTCCCTGGGGCTCAGCGCCCAGGCTGGGTGGGAGAAGAGGATGAATGGGGAGATTTTTTTGCAGAGTTCCTGGGGATTTACAATCCCACAGACCCTGGCTTCTCCTGGCCTATGTCTGCATAAATTCCCAGCTTGGAAACCGAGAAATCCTCAGCATCAGAGCTGGAGAGGAGCCCATGGGATCAGCTGGTCCAACCCCCTTGTTTTACAGATAATAATTATTATGATTACGCCCGATGGTAGCAATTCACAAAGGGCTTTCACATCTGGGTTGTCTCTTATGCACGCCAGGGCCCTTGGGGCTGGCAGAACTCGGGCGGTGGTTGTTATTCACCTCCCCACTTGGAAGCCAAGAAAAACTGAGGCTTAGAGAGGCCAAGAGATGAACCCCAGAGCACACAGCGAGTTTTGGTCCTGGGCTCCACATCCAGATGTCTCCTCCCCTGGGCCCCTTGTTCCATCCTGGGACTCCTGAGGCTCAGAGTCCATGGGGTATGGCTCCAGGACTATCTCTACATTAGGAACAGGCTAGGGGACAGTGTCTGGGGGGGCTGGTTCTGTTCTGAGGTGTGTGGAAGTGGGAAAAGAGAAGTATGAGTGATGCCTGCCTTCCTCCCTGTCATGGAAACACACTTTCCTTCTCCAAGCCGAGGGGCAGAGCTGTTTCTTAGAGGCCTGCCGCCCAATGCACCCGGCTGCCCCCAAAAATCAGACTGAGAAAGTACCTTGGAGAGCCCTCATTATACGAAGAAGGAGACTGGGCCTGGAGGGGTAAGGCCCTGCCCATAGTCAAGCTGAGCCTGGGACCCGGGTCTCATGACTCAGTATAAGGCTATGCTAGCACCTGTCCAGTAACAGTACTAAAGATAATCCCTACCTACTAACCGCCTACTATCTGCCAGGGCTGAGCACTTTACACTGAATCCCCAAAACTGAGCTGAGTAATTTTATTATCATTACCATCCCTTGTACAGATGAAGAAACTGAGGCTTCAAGAGCTTATGAGAGTGGCCCAGAGTCACAACCAGAAAGTGACAGAAGTGAGGAAGGATTCAAACACAGGTCCGTCTGACTCCAGCCCGTGCCGATGTCAGCCCCCAGATGTAGTGTGATAGGAATGAAATCGATTTTAGCTTTCTTTTTGTTCAATAGCCAACCTAGCACATCATTCATTCATTCCCTGAATATTTGCGGAGTACCGGCCATGCTGGGGGGACCAGGGGGCTGATCTGGAGTCTGAGGCTGGGAGCTGAGGGTCAGAAATGACAAAGTGAGGGCGTGGGCCTCCAGGCATTCCTAAACCATGCATGATGGCTGCCTCTGCCCCCTCCTCCTGCCCCAACCCAGCCACATACCGTGCGTTGTTCAGCCTCTTCCTTTGCTCTCCAGCTTGCCCATGGGGTACTTTGCAGCTGATTTGCCCTGTGGAAACAGGGGCACCCTCAGCAGGGGTTTCTGGACTTTGTACATCCTCATTGCCTGCTGACAACTGCATTAGCAGCCTTCTGTGGGCACAAGACCCTGGGCTAAGTCCACTCTGTGTGGCTCATCTCTTGTACGGAGCATTGTCCCTCTGTAAACTACCAACTAGTGCATCTCCATTCTCTCGATGTGGGAACTGAGGCTTGGAGTCACACAGCTCAGGACTGGGCTGGAGCCCCACTGTCTGGCTCTCGTGTCCATGTCCTTTCCCCATGCTCACACTGCCCTGCTCCGTGTCCAGGCTCCGTGCCCAGGCTGTGTGGCTTTGCATTTAGAAACCTGGTTCTTGGTTTCTATAGCTTCAGCCATACGGCAAGTATTTATTAAGCACCTACTGTGTGCCTGGGGGAAGTGCTTTATGAGGCTACGTTTTATGAGGATGGGGAGATAGGAGTTCCTCTGTGAGGGATGGGGGCGTCCTGAGCACCCACTCCACCCAACTCCTGAGGACAGGAGACTTTCGGGCCTCCAAGGCGGTCAGAGATAGGGCTTTCTTCTGGCAGGAGTCCCTGAGTGGGACTCAGAGTAGAGTTAAGACCTCAGAAGGTCTTTACAGTCACTTCTACTAACCCTGGGGCAAGCCCCTCAGGGCCTCAGGTTCTTGGTTTATGAACAGGGGGTGATAATTGCTCCTAATTTACAGGGTGGTCAGGAGGACTGAACCAACAAGAGTGTTTGGTACAAGGCCTCAAGAACTAGTCACTGCTCCTACTGAGCTGGGGTGCCTGCATATGTGATGGGAGCTGAGGGCTTGAGGGGGCGTCAGAAGCTGGCTCTGCTCGGTTTCCAAGCCTCAGTTTCCCCATCAGTCATGGCTGACATATAACTCTTACATGATCTGGGGCTTTTGTGGGGATCATAGAGGTTCCGGGACGCGTAGGTGCAGCCCTGTGATCTGTACACGGAGAGAACGGGTCCCGGGGAAGAGGGGGCGGCGGGAACACGGTGGGCGGCGGCACAGGTGCCGCCATTGTGGCGCGCAGGTGTGCCTTTGTGGGCCAGGAGAGGCGCCGCAGTTCTCGCTCGGGAGAAGGGAGAGGGCAGTCTCTGGGTGCCACCTCCGCACAAGGGGAGGAGTGAGGAGTGCGGGGGGGTTGACGAGGGCGCAGCTGAGAACACAAGACGCTTCCTCCGGGCCGCCCTCAGGGCCCCCACTCGCCCCAGGAGAGACTCCGGGGACGCTGTCCCTGGTGCTGGAGCCCGACTAGCCCTCGCTCTGCAGTTCCTATGACGGCCAGCTGAGGGCGCCCGGGACCGCGGCGGACTCCCTAAGCCCGGTTCAGAACAGGGTTTTAAAAACGCGTTATTTTCCTGTAATGGTATTCCTAGATAATAAGCCTACCTACACAGCTAATTTCAAAAGCCAAACAATATACTGCCCTAAGAGAAATAAAAGCTCTCTAGATACATAGATAAATATTCCGGCAAGATCACACTACAGGACCTGATGAAGTAACCAAATGCTTGCACTTGTATACACACACACACACACACACACACACACGTGTGTGTGTGTGTGTATGTGTGTACACAACAGGTCTTCTTTAGGTGGGACTCTCCTGACAAAGCTATCCTGGCACCTACCCACTGAATGACAGTGGTGATTCCTAGTCACTGCTAAAGACCATAACCACCCTCAGGTATTTCTCTAATGCCCTTTAGGGAACAGAGCCACCCCGGTTGAAACCACTGTCGTGATGGGGACCTTAGCCAGGTGAAGAGGGGTTCACAGAACCCAAGAATGACTCGGTGGGAGGGTTTGGCCCTTTAGGGAATTCTCAGGGCATCCTATCCCCCATCTTAAAAATGGACCAGTAGAAGTCCCAACTGGGAAGGAGTTGTGCTAGGCAGAACTGGGGGGCCACACCCCAAGTCTCCTCCTGGCAAGATTCAGTCAGCCTAGCTGTGCTGGGTGGGACTCCGGGCATCAAGCAGTCTCATTTCCAGGTCAGCCTCCCTGCTCTTGAAAATGCCCTTAGCAGGGGGGTAGGAGTGGGAGGCTGGCTGGATTCCAGCCTAAGGTGTGTGAAAGGGGCCTTGGCCTCCCCTCTCCTTGGGGATGCCGGAGTTGCACACCTCTGGATCCCCCTACCCTCAAAAAGCCATCCACTCTCCAACCTCTATTTTTTCCCAATAGTCAGCTGGGCATGCTGTGTTTGTGCGTGTGATGTGTGTGTACATGTGTATCTGTGTGTGTTTATTGTGTGAGCAGTGTGATCTAAGGGTGTGTGCTTGTGTTCACAAACGCACGTATGTGTATGCAAATACAGCCATAGTCAGTAGGTGAGTGCACACTGATTTGGGGTGTGCGTGAGCATGGTTTGAACTTTGTGTGTGAGTATGTATGTGCGTGTGTGTGTGCACGTGTGTGTATGGGGAGGCTCTGGAATGTAGAACCTGGTGTTTATGTAAGCATGATAGCGTGCATTTTATTACGATATGCTCTTCTAGGTGCGAGCTGGATGTTTCTTTGCACAGTACCAGGGCAAGTGCATGTATGACCCGGGAAGGTTCTGCCCAGGTGTGCACGCAGGTTTGCCCCAGACCGTATCTGTCCTGTTCATCCTCTATCACTGGTGCCTGCACAGTGTCAGTCACACAGTAGGCACTCAGTATGTACTTGCGGAAGTATTGAAGGAAGGAAGAAAGAAGTACCTTCCTTTGTGTCTGTATTTCCAGAAGGACTTTTTTCTCAGGGCCCGGAAGGCACATGGTCTATAGGGTGAACAGGGACACATCCTCAGTGGTGGGGGTCTGAGTGACAGCATTCATTCTGCTCATTCTGGCCAGGCCAGACGGTCCTGGTCTCAGATGGGGACACTTTGAGTGGGCAGAGGTCTCAGGAACCCACTGAATGAGACTGGGGTCTCAGAACCAGGACAACGGAGGGCTGGGTCGGTAACCTCACTGGGAAGCTGCCTGGAGGAAGACTGTGAGCCAGGCCCCACACCCTCTTCCCTCTTCCCAGTTCAGGGTTTAGAGCATCTTGGGATTGGGTGGGTGTGGTGTGGCTTGGCTAGAAAAGCTGCAGGCTAAGGATAATAATTCCATGAGTCCCTGGAATTCTCTGAAGGCAAATGCGTTTTTCCATTATTATATCTTTAACCCATCAAAGTGAGAGTGCGTGTTTTAACAGGTGAGCAAACTGAGGCCCAGGGAGGAAAACGGATGAATGCAGAGCCCACAGGAGGCTGCCTGGCTGGGAGGGACGCCCAGGACCGCCCTGTCTCCTGCCCAGGAGGTTCCAGGCAGATATCCTGAGTGGGAAACCAGAATTGACCCCACAAGCTCCATCTGGAGCCCAGGCTAGAGAGCTTCCCGGGAGTCTGCCCCTCCCTATTCTCTTACATTTCCCTGCTGAGGGCTGAAGAGGGGGCGTTGGAGGCTGGTGGGTGGGACTCCAAGAGTTCACCCCAGGGTGAGCTTGGCAGGGGAGCTCTGCAGCCCTCCGCCGCTGCAGCCTTCCCTCCTCCCTCGCACAGTCTGGCACCTGTTGGAACAACTTGGGTACAAATCTAGGAGGCCTAGAAGAGGAAGCTTCCTCCTCAAGGGAGGGCCTGAACTGTGGAGGGGGAAAGCCTGGCTCTGGTTTCTAGGGGAGAGGCTGGAGGGAAAGGAGGAAGGAATCTCTGTCCCACTGCAGAGGTGGCAAGGACTCCCGGGTACCAGTTAGGGAGCACCGGCTGGCACTCACCTGACGCTACTGAGTGCCCAGGGGAGGCCGGATGTCTGGGGGGGGGGGGCGTTAAAAAATGTGTTTGAGGTTTCACAGCTAGGAAGTGTCAGAGCCTGGTCCAGCACTGACACCCTTATGCACTGTGTGTGTGTGTGTGTGTGTCTGTCTGTCTGTCTTGGAGACTGTGCCACTTGCCCAGGCATAGATCTGCGCCATTCTTTCCAACAGCTGCACAGTACTGCGTGGCATAAACAGACCTTAATGGACCTCTCCAGTTCCCTCTGGGTGGCCATTAGTTTGTTTTAGAACCCTTACTAATAAATCTTTGCTACCTCTACAAAAACGGTGACTTTGTGCCCCATCAGACTAATGAAAAATAATGCAGCAGCAAGGGTTTTACTTAATAGACCCAAGCTCCTTGTAGCTGTTAACTTGGTCAATCCTTGGCAAAACCCTTGGAGGTGGATGTGTTATTTTTGTCAGCCCCATTCTGCAGATGAAGAAACGGAGGCACAGAAAGATTAAGTGACTTGCTGAAGGTCACGCAGCTCACAAGTGGGCGGGCTGAGATTTGAACCCTGGGGGAGTTGAAGGATGAAGGTATAAGCTCCTGCCTCCCTGTCCCTTTGTCACTGGCCATCCGTCTTCAGGCTTACGTGCTGGGACACGGCAGGGGGCACATTCTTGGAAGTGGTCGTGCAGGTTAAGAAAGTACATTTATTTATTTTTTAAGATTTAATTAATTTGTGACTGAGAGAGATACCAAGAGAGGGAACACAGCCATGGAGGAGCTGGAGAGGGAGAAGCAGGCTCCCCGCTAAGCAGGGAGTCCGATATGGGGCTCGATCCCAGGACCCTGGGATCATGACCCGAGCCAAAGGCAGATGCTTAACGACTGAGCCACCCAGGTGCCCCAAGAAAGTACATTTAAATTCTGCTGTTGCTTGAGGGACCAGAAGCTGGCCAGGGAGTGTCCTGTGCATCCCTGGCTAAGGGAACGTGACCCCCCACCCTCACCCCACCCCCAGCCAGTGAAGCAGCTGCAGCTGGTCAGAACCCAAGAGGCTGGAGCCCACACTGGGTTCTTTGTCTTCAGTGGGAATCCTGCAGCCCACACAGCCCCTCTTAAGGACCCACTGTCCCAGCACCAGCAGGGCCTCCCGGGGGCCAGGCCCGGCTGGGAAACTTGGCACATAGGAGACTGCTTGGCTTCGGTGCCAAGTGGACATGCAGAGTCCACTCAGGAGTCATTCTCGCTGAAAAGAGACTGATGGCCACGTCCAAAGGGGTGCAGCAGCCTGGAGAGGCCTGGGGTCTCAGGTCCCAGTCCTGGCACTGTGTAGACCCCATCAGCTCCTGGTCTTCCATCCCCCCCGCCCCGGCTCTCTGGGCACCCATGTGCTGCTTTCACTTAGGAAGGGAACGCTTCCCCCTCCTCAGGCCAGCCTGCGGGCGCCTAGGCCTTGCCCCTTGGGGGGGCCTCCTGGATTGCCCTTTGAGGAGTGGGCTTCCTCCACTGGCCTGGCCAGGCTCTCCACCATCCACACATCTGAGGCCCTAGAGCAGAAAGGCAGGAGCGCCTGCCAAGAGGGAGCCAGGCAACCCTCTAAGCACCAAACTGAGGGGATAGTTCTAGGTCCAAGGCAATCTCCCTGGCCCTGCCCGCCCTTTGAACAAGGGGCTCTTGACGGCTCCTTAACCCATCAGAGTATGTGGAGAGAAGGGGTCCGGGGTGGGAGCGGGGAGGGGCGCTGGGGGCCGACCCTCCAAGAGAGAAGCCGTTGCTGTGAACCAAGGTCAGTTTCTTCGTGTCTGAAATGGGGAGACCAGCGCACCACGTCCCCCTGCCCGAGTGAGACAAGCCGTGAAGGTCGGTACCCAGACCAGTCATTTCCCAGGGGAAGCTGGGGCTGATAGCTCTGGCCCAGGGCCCAGGTGAACAGGTCCTGAAAGGCTTCTGAAGAATTCCTGCCAGCCTGTCGCCCTGCCCTCTTGTTGTACCCTTGGTCGTCCTCCCCTCCCCCTGCCTCTGTTCTGCGTGCATTCCCTTAGTCAGAAAACCCCACAGAAAATCTCAAGGCTCTGAGGGCTGCCGTGGGGTAATCCCTTCCTCTTTGGGGGCCAGAGGGGGCATTCTGGAAGGGGTGGGCGAGTCTAGGGGGCCGGACCAATGAATGTCCTGTGTCTGGGGACCCATCTTCAGTTGGGGGCAGGAGGGACAGCTCCCTGCAGGGTGGGGCGCTGGGCAGAGAGCTCTGAGTGAGCCGCGTGCAGAGGAGGCGGTCCCGGCGTTTGCGGAGTGAATGAGCGACCTGCTCTGGGACTCAGAGCCCAGACCCTGCGCAGAAGGTTACGGAGTGACAGAACCTAGTGGGGCATCTTCATCCCCTTTGCTCCTCCTCCTCACCAGCCAGTGGGGGTGGGGGGGGCACCTAGGAGAGGGGGATGAGAGTAGGCAATACAAGAGCACTCTAGAGACTGTGCCCCTTCCTTCACTCATCCATTTGCCCGAAAAGCAGAGCTTTTGACTTACAGCGCGAGACTCATGCAGCAGCCATTTATTGAGTGCCTGTTGTGTATCGGGCCTGGGCTGAGCACTCTGCATGAATGAATGAACTCCTTCCAGCACCACAGGGGCGTGTGTGTGTGTGTGCGCGCGCGCGTGTGTGCGGGGGGGGGGGGCGGAGTTCCATTTTGCAGATGAGAATGTTGAGGCACAGGGAGGGCAAGGACTTGACCACAGTGCAGACCATTTTGCCTCGGGATTCCAAGTTCTTGACCCCGCCCGCTGCGATTTTCCCCCTCCTCGTGGATCCGGGCGGGAGTGGGAAGGTGTGGGGGGTGGGGGAGATCCGCCGGCACCGCCCAACGGCTCCGGGGAGGGGGCAGTGGCACAGGGTGTAGTCTGCAGAAGAGGGTCTGTAGCCCCGTGCGCCCCTGGTCGGGGGTGGAGGATAGCTGTTGGCCAGCACCCCGCGTGCCCCGCATCCCCCCTCCCCCTCTCCGAGGTCCCCGCTCGGAAAGTCCCGGGAAGCCCCCGCCCCCGGCCCGCGGGCGGCGGGAACAAGCGGCCCTTTCTGCGCGCGGCGGCCCCCGGCAGCTGGCCCGCGGCCCGCGGGGGCGCGGACAATCCCGGGGCTTGTGGCCGGGGCGGGGCGGCCCGAGTTGCCAAGGTGACCCGGGCGCGGGGAAGGCTGCCCCGGCGCGGCGCGGGCGGCGGGGCTGCCGGGCGGCGGCGGCACCATGAGCGGCCGGAAGCGCAGCTTCACCTTCGGGGCCTACGGCGGGTAGGTGCGCCGGGCGGGGGCGCCCGTGTGCGCGCGGAGGCCCCCGGGGTGGGCGGGCCGGGGGCGGGGGGCGCCGCACTTGCGAGTCTGGGTTTGCGTGTGAGGGGAGCGCTTCGGGGGTGAGACCGCGTGTGTGCGCCTGTGGGTCCCGGCCGGCTGCCCGCGGACACCCGTGGACGCGCGAGGGCCCGGTGGGCTGCTCCGTGTGTGACAGCGCCTCTGCCCAGGGCTGGGGTGCGGAGCCGGTGGGTGCGCGCCCCCGGGTCGGGGCGCGGCCCTGCAGGAGCCTCTACTTGGCCTTTGAAGTTGCTGGGCCCCTTCAGTGAGGCTTTGGAAGGAGAGAGCCTAGAAGCCATCAGCAGGCCCATGCTTACGTTTCCCTGCCTGGCCCCCAACTCCGGGGCACCTAAGCTGCTCCCTTTCTGGGGCCACCTGGCTCTCAGAAACCTCCTCCTCCCGGGGCTGGGGCTGCCGGGGCTTGGAGACCTAGGGCCCTGGAGGCAGAGTGGTGGCTGGTCCGTCTTGGGGTCATCGTCCCTCCTGACCCCAAGTGTCCACCTCCGAGGAGTGCAGCGTAGGGCTGGGGAGATTCTTGCCTTAGGCAGACTTGGTACATTGGAAGGAAGACCAGGTGCAGAGACTGGGGCCGGAGCCCCTTCCCTGGCCAGCCAGGTAGTTGGATGACCTTCCACCAGGCTCTGCCTCCTTGTCGGGGAGACACACAGGACCCGCCTAGGGGAGCAGAGCAGTTGGAGCTCACATGTGTAATGCTGCCAGGGCAGGGCAGGTGCTCTAGGAGCTGTGGGGGTCATGTCCAAGGTGGCAGCCCTCACTAAATGCCCAGCCTCACCAGGGACCCTGGCAGAGGAGTTGTGGGGGTGGTCGGAGACAGGATCCCCTCCTCGTCTGGGGCCCTGCTAGCCTCCAGGCGATGAAGGGACTCCTGGTTACTGACACCAAGAGGCAGCCCAAGAAGTGTGGCTGGGGTCCATGGTCGGAGTCGGGACAAGCCCTGACCTCTCAGGCCTCCCTTTCCTTGTCTGCAGAGTCCACATGAGCTGACCCCTAGGAAGACCCCAGCCCTGCCTCCTCTCCCTCTGGCAGAGTCTAGTTTGGTCCCCCTTCCTCATTCTCCTCTGGCCTCTGGGCAGGAGGCAAGAGTTGTTTGTTGTCCCAACAGCTGCCCAGTCTCTTGGCCCCCAGCTGGGCAGGAGGGTGGAACTCACCCCAGCCCTCCCCAACCTCAAGGTGCCCTCAGAGGGCAACATCCACACCCTCTCTGTGACGTTGGCCTTGGAGGGATTTGGGGAAAACAAAGTCTGGGGATAGCCCCTGAGCGCTGGGGCTCACGTTCTTCCTCTGGCCGTGGGATGAGGCCGGGCAGGGAGTGTGTGTGCTGGGGGTGAGGTGGGAGAGGAGGGTACATACGAGTGAGCTCTAGCTCTGGGATGGAGGCAGGCCGCCAGGAAAGTGGAGGGACGGTTCTTCCTGCCCCCCGTAAACCATAAACACCCACATCCTTCAATCCTGTCTGGAATTCCAATCCGGTCCCACTCCACCTGTTCCCAAACCCCCGATCTCGGCCACCAGCCCCTAGTCTGGTCCTGGGCCCCTGCTTCCCTACCCCTGTGCCCCCGCTTCCCTACCCCTGGGCCCCCGCTTCCCTACCCCTGTGCCCCCGCTTCCCTACCCCTGTGCCCCCGCTTCCCTACCCCTGTGCCCCCAATCCCGCCGTTTTCCCTTATTCTTCCACCCCACACCTTCCCATGTCCCTAACCGGACACTGCAGAGACCTAACCAGGTCTCTGCAGCCTGTGGGGGACTGTGACAGTGCATCGGCACCCAAGAAACAATATCTCCTCCGGGCCCCGCAGGCAGGGTGCTGGGTGAGTTGGGGTTGGCCTGATGGGCTAGGCGGGGCTGGGGGAGAAGGGGCTGCCCCCTCATTTGCTGCCCCTCTTGCTGTGTTTCAGAGTGGACAAATCCTTCACCCCTCGCCGAAGTGTGTGGTGAGTACTGGGAGCTCTCAGGAGGGGCTGGGCTGCTTGGCTGAACCTCGGGGACACTCCCAAACCAGTCCCCCACCCTACAATGACAGACCAGACCGCCACCAACCCTGCGGCCACCCTACCACCCACCATACCAGTTCTTCCCGCAGCTGTTTTGCCCTAGAGTTCTCTCTTGATCTCCAACTCGGAGTCACGAAAATCAGGTTAAATCTTAGTTCTGCCTAGCACCCGTGTGACCTTAGTGATTCACTAACCTCTCTGACCTTCCCTGTTCTCATCTGTGAAAAGGGGATTAAAATGGCCATTTAACAGAGTGTGAAATTGTAAAACAAACAGAACACCTAAAAAACAAAAATAAGGCCTGACATACTGTAGGCCCTCACTGAAAGTGCTTTCTTCTCTCTCTTCCCAGCTCATGGCCCCTGGGGGGCTGAGGGTGTCCTCGACCTCAAATCCTCTAGTTCCGTCCCATACGTAGACTTCACAACACCCTCCTGCAGCCTGTTGCCCCAGTCTGAGGCTGCCCTCTCTTTGGAGGAAGAGGGGGCAGCTGTGTCTGCAGCTTCCCCAACAGCGAGGGCAGTGGGTGGAGGTGCAGCCTCACCTCGGGATCCACAGCACCCCCGAAGCCCAGCAGGCGGGTGCCTCCTAGCTTCCCCAGCCCCAACAGCACATGGGCCCAGCTGGCTGCTCCCGTTACCACTTCAACTCCAGCGGGAGAGCTCGCACTTCCTGTCCCTGCTGGGGACTTCCCAGGGTCCCCAGGCCCTGCAGTGTGCCCCCCCCACCACAGCTACTAGACCACTCCTGTCTGGCACATTGCCCCACCTGCTGCTGAGTCTCCCTAGGAAGCCACACCTGGGGTGGGAGGCACCCAGGTGCCCAGGCTGAGGTCCAGGACCTGCCCTTTTATCTTCCTTTGATGCTCTCTGTGCAGCCTAGGACCAGTCACTCCCCCTCTCTGGGCTTTATCTCCCGCTGCTGTGCCCAGTCGATTTGAGCCTCCAGTAGTGCAGGATCATATGCTAAGCCCAGGGCAGGGACAGGGTGAGGGGAGATAGAGATAAAGTAAGGAAGACGCCATCCTTTTCTTCAAGGACTTCATTAATAGTATTTTAGCAACAGCCACTTGTTAAGGACCTGCTGTGTACCCGGGTACTGGTAGGTGCGTGAACTGTATCATCTCACATAGTCGTTACCACTTCCCTGAGTTAGGAACTGTTATCTCTAATTACAGATGAGAACAGTGATACACAGAGTGGAGGAAGTGACTTGTCCAAGGTCACACAGCTCTTCGGAGGCAGAGCTGGGATTTGAATCTTAATCTTCCAGACCCTGCAGAGCCCAGAGTCTTATGCATTCTGTCCCAGGGCCTCCAGACCACATGGTGGGTCTGACCCCTTGAGAGAGGTCTCGAAGATGGAGAGGTGACCCAGAACTCCTCTAGGGAGCCCTGAACAAAGCATCAGAGATGAGGACCCAGGACTGATGGTAACTGACTAGCTGTGTGACTTTGGGCAAACCTCTTCCCCTCTTTGGGCCACAGTTGACAAACTTCTGAAATAGGATTTTGGAATCACGAGGATTTGGTCAGTCCCCAAAGTACCTTGGCCCACACCCTCCTCTCTGGAGATGCTGTCCAAGGTGCTAACCTCTAAGGCCCTCCCTTCTAAGCGGATTGCTTAGCTCCCAGCCTGCGCCTGGCATATAGTTACTGCTCTGTAAATGGCAGTCATTTTGATGATGAATTATGACTTACTGGCTAGTCTGGGACTCACTTCTCTTGTGACCTGCATTTCTGATCAGTGGGAACACAGCCCCTGAGAGCACCATCTCCGTAGCTTTGCTCACATTTTCCCATCCCCTTGACATGCCCTCTCCTCCCTTTCCCACAAGCCCTCACCACACCTCCAGCCCTCCAGCCCACCTTTACCACTGTGCATTGAGTGTTTTCTTTTCCGATCCCCACGTTCTTTCTCTCCTTAGAGTACCTCCCTCTGCTTATCATGCCTGTAGAGCCCGCATGCATGCTCATTCCTGGCATAACAGAAAGAGCGTGGCCTTCAGAGTCTTGACAGGTGTGGACTTGAATCTGCCTCTGCCGCATGTTCATGGTGTGACTTTGGGCAGGTCCCTTCCCCTCTGTGAGCCCCACTTGCTGCTCAGTTAAGTGTGGCATTCGCTCTCTCGGTGAGTTGAATGTGTCGGTCTAACGCTGTGGTACAAAGCAGGCTCTGAGGCCCTTGAAAGCAGGGGTTCCTTGAGCTATTTTTGACTAAGGCCCATTTTCTACCATGAGTCACCAAAAAGCTGGGCTCTCATCTCCTCATGTCTCTGTCCTCCCCACAATCTTACACAGCTGCCCAAACCCAGGAAATGCTTAGTAGATGTCAGTGGAGTTGAATTAAATGTGTCCAGAGCGGAACACTTGAAACTTTGTCAAGGCTGGGAGAGCTTCCTGGAAGAGATGTGGCTTCCTCCACCCCCTTTAAAAAAAGGATGAAGAAGTTGGGGCTTAGCTCAGGGAGCGGCGAGGCCTGATATAGGCCAGATGTGATCATGGCTGGATTCCCCTACCCCCTGCCCCTCACCAGCAGGTTATCTGCAGTGGAGAAGCTCAGAACAGGTGTAAAGAAAGGATGAGGCCCAGTGTGAAGATTAGGAGCCAGTGGGATAGGGGGTAAGTGTGGTTCTGTGACCTAATGGGGATTGGACATTGAAGGTGGATTCAGATGGTGGGACGAGGAAGGAGGCGGAGAGACGTCAGGGTTGGGAGATGGCTGAGTAGAGTTGTGCAAGGCAGGGGTTCTGGAAGAGGACCTTAAGGCTAGGAGTTGGGAAGGGGGAGCAGGCAGGACCCAAGCAAGAACTACATGCCAACAGCTTGTCAGACACTGTCTCAGGTGGTCTCGGTTGTGATGATGGTATTGCAGATTGGCCTTAGTTTCCCCATTTTGGAGGCCAAAACCAAGACTGAGAACTGGCGAGGGCTGGGTTTGAATCCAGCCTTTTCTCCTGCCCAGGAAGGGGCCTTGGCCAGACGAGGGAGCCAAAGACATGAGGGAAGTTCTGATTACGAGGTGAGGGAGGAGAGGAGAAGGCAATGACCCTGAGCACCCCCAGAGCAGGGGTCAATGCCCAGCCCCATGTGTCCCCCTGGGAAAGGCCGTCTGGTCACCCAGATATCTCCCATTGGCAGTGATGGTACCGATTGCTCCCGCATATGACGCTTTTCCTGGGTCTCGGACCCTGGGCCAAGCACTTCAGCTTAATTATCTCATTCCCTCCTTGGGCCAGCTTTACGCAGCACAAGGCGATTCCCATCATTTCCCCATTTTACAGATGAGGAACCTGAGGCTCAGGGAGGGGCTGGAGCCAACCCAGAGGCGCGCAGCGAGGGATGAACCCAGACCAGCAGTGCGGTCAGCCTGGCCCTGCAGCTACAGCCCTTGCTCTCTTGGATGCTGCATGTGCTGAGTGGGAGGTCGGGGTGGGTGGTCCCTGTCCTCAGGTGGCTCCTCTCTGTAAGCACTGAGCTGGGAGCCCGGGGGGGCCTGTGTGCTGCTGCAGGAAGCATGAGGCCGGCCTCATTAGTGGCTCTGAAATGCCAGGCAGGCACAGCCCGCTGGGCCTCCACATCTATTATGCATCTGGTGGGCAGGCCCCCGGTGGGCAGCTGGCAGAGCACACGGGGAGCCAGCAGCTGCTTCCTGAGCCCACACCTGCCACCATACCTCTGGGCAGGGATTCCCCCAAGGCATGCCAAGGCATCTCCTGCCTCATTCCCCTGGCCCAACTTGGGTAAGGGAGTCCCACTGGGGACAGAGGCGTGGATGCTGATGACCCTCTTGTTAGCCTGCCCAGCCCAGCAGCCGCTTCTGAGCGAGGCTGGGACCTCGACTGCCCTGGGGGTCACTTGGGGCTAGGGTGGGCAGGGGCCGGCTGCAACAGGGTCTTCCGGGCCCAGGCTCCTGGCTGCACAGAATCTCAGAGCGGTGAAGTTGTGGTCATTTATTCGTTCAGCCACAAAAAAACTAGCAAGTGACTTCTGTATGCCAGGCACAATTCTGGGGACAGCAGGAAATGAGACAGGCCCAGTCCTGGTCTTCAGAGAGCTTGGTGCGGCCAGAAAGTCACCTCTTGGAGCCTCAATTTCCTTGTCCATAAAACGGGGACTAGAGGAGACAGTCTATAAATAGGTAAGAAATGAACCATGATGGTTCATTCTTTAAGGAATATATATATATATATATATATATATATATTTTTTTAAGATTTTATTTTATTTATTTGACAGAGAGACAGCAAGAGAGGGAACACAAGCAGAGGCAGAGGGAGAGGGAGAATCAGGCTTCCCTTTGAACAGGGAGCCTGATGTGGGGTTGGATCCCAGGTCCCTGGGATCATGACCTGAGCTGAAGACAGATGCTTGATGACTGAGTCACCCAAGTGCCCCTAAGGATTTTATATTTAGCAACCTCCACAGCCAACATGGGGCTTGAACCCATAGCCCTGAGATCAAGAGTCTCACCGACTGAGCCAGCCAGGTGTCCCCAGCTGTGCTGAATTTTATTTATTTTTATTTTTTTTTAAGATTTTATTTGTTTATTTGACAGAGAGAGATCACAAGTAGGCAGAGAGGCAGGCAGAGAGAAAGAGGGGGAAGCAGGCTCCCTGCTGAGCAGAGAGCCCGATGTGGGACTCAATCCCAGGACCCCGAGACCACGACCCAGGCCAAAGGCAGAGGCCCAACCCACTGAGCCACCCAGGCGCCCTGTGCTGAATTTTAAAGCAAGGGTTCATGCTACAAAGAGCTGATCCTTAGCTAAATCTTACTGTGTGCCGGGCTGTGTTCCAAAACACTTTTCATGGATTGATGGATTTAATCTTCACAACGGGCCCACGAGGGAGCTACTGTTATTACCCCCCGTTTAGGGCCGAGGAAACTGAAGCAGCAGGGGGGTCAAATAGCGTGTTGAAGATCTCTTGGCAAAAACTGAAATTTGCACCTAAGCAGCCGGGCTCCGGTTTGCCTATCACCCTGGGCGGTACGGCTGAAGGATGATGCAGGGAGTCGTGAAGGGCCTTCCTGAGGGGGTAGCATTTGAACCCAAATCTGAAGCATAAGAGGAGCCGGATGTGAGTCGTGAAGGGCCTTCCTGAGGGGGTAGCATTTGAACCCAAATCTGAAGCATAAGAGGAGCCGGATGTGAGAGGAGTTCCCCGGAGGGAAGAGGCATTCTTGACAGAGGCAACAGCAGGCACAAAGGCCCTGAGGCAGGAACAAGCTTCGGGTGTCTTGGAAACAGGGAGGAAGCCAGTATGGCTGGAGGGATGAGGGAAAATGAGGTCAGGGGTGGGTGGGGAGAGCAAGGAGGAGGGAGATCAGGCAGGGCCTGCTGGGAGTTTGGGTATAATGTCAGTGACTGACAGGCAGAACGACTGAGTCTCAGACTCCCGGCTTTGTAAAATCTTAGAATCAGAGAATTTGGGCCTTCTGGAATCTCTGGAAATGAAAGAGACCTTTGAGATACCCTCCTATGACCTCCCACCTAGCAAGAAGGCCTTGCTTTGGTTCATGACCCCTTCGAGTATCGGAATGAGGTTTTGGGGGTCTCCTGAGAAAAATATACTTCCATTTTCAAGACCTCCTGAAGCCCACCATCCCTCCTTAAGACCATCATGACCTCCAAGCAGCTCCTTGACTAGCTCTTCCTTGCTCACTCCTAGTGACAGGAGTCTCACTCTCCTCGAAGTAATCCATTCCATATTTGGATATCAAAAATCTTCCGTGGGGCACCTGGGTGGCTCAGTTGATTAAGCAACTGCCTTCGGCTCAGGTCACGATCCTGGAGTCCCGGAATCGAGTACCGTGTCGGGCTCCCTGCTTGGCGGGGAGTCTGCTTCTCCCTCTGACCCTTCCCCTTCTCACGCTGTCTCTCTCTCTCTCTCTCTCTCATTCTCTCTCTCTCAAACAATTAAATAAAATCTTTAAAAACATAAAAATCTTTAAAAAAAATTCTTCAAAAAAAAAAAAAATTCTTTACAACCAGTTGCCGAAGCCTAGATGTAGCCTCGGGGGCCTCCAATCACCCGAAGTGGCCCTTTAATGAGATAAGGACAGAGATCCTATCTTCCAAGTCTGTTGTTTCTGGACTCAACAGCTACTTGTTCCAGTCCATGCTCATTTTCATCCTCTGCTCAGCAGCTCTTGCAGGCCTTAAAGACCTTTATCTTGGGACGCCTGGGTGGCTCAGTGGGTTAAAGCCTCTGCCTTCAGCTTGGGTCATGATCCCAGGTCCTGGGATGGAGCCCTGCATCGGGCTCTCTGCTCAGCAGGGAGCCTGCTTCCTCCCCTCTCTCTGCCTGCCTCTCTGCCTACTTGTGATCTCTGTCTGTCAAATACATAAATAAAATCTTAAAAAAAAAAAAAGACCTTTATCTTCCTCTAGGGCCAGGTGATGGCCCCTTCTAAGGAAGGCCATTTCTTTCTGGGGAGGGGGGGAGCTCCTGGGAGAGAGCCCAGACCAGAGAGACCCCCCCTTCTTCCACGGAAGAGCCCCTCCAGCTTAGGAGACAACAGAAGATCCCTTCCAGATGGGTTTTGGTCCAAGGACTCCCGCTGTTTTCCTGTGGGATCTTGGGCAGTGAGTCCCCATCTCTGGCTACTTTCCCCTTGCCTATCTTATGCACAGTGAAGAGACAGAAGAGGTCCATAAGGGCACTTGCAGCTCTAAGGTTCTCCGTCTGGTGGGCCCTGCTTGCCTCCACATCCCAGCAATGCTCAGACTCAGATCCCTGTGTAGGGGGTGCATGGGAAGACTTGGGTTCCGTTTTTTGGCAGCCCTAACTTCAGATTCCAGCTTCAGTTTTTCTTACTTGCTGTGTGACCTGGCAGATGCCAGTCCACGTCTCTGAATCTCAGATTGTCCATAACAGTGAGAACTGTATTGCTTACCCCACGGGAGTCTTAGAATGAAATAAGTTCAATGTGTGTCCTCAGTGGATGTTTTCCCTTTTACCAAGCATTCGCATTTTAAGAGAAAAGCCTCATTACACCAGAGAGAGACTCAGTAAGATTCTAATACTAAATTTGAGGCACTATTGAGGTGGTTTGGTTGAGAAGTAGTGGTTTTAATGGGGCCTTTTATAATATTCCCAAATCCCTTAAAGGCTTTCCTCAGTTCAGGGTCTCCCCCAAGGCAGTCATTCATTCATTCAGCAAATTAATTCAGCAAATATTTAGCGTGGGGATGCCCTCTGAAGGCCAGCCAGACACTGGGGATGTGACTGACATTGGAGATGAGACAAACAGGAAATGAGGAAAGAGGTGGTTCTACTGGGGGTGATAAGTGTCGATTGGGAAGATACAGGGAGTCTGAGAAGGACTCCTCCCCCACACCTAGGAATCAGGAGAGGCTTCCTGGAGGAAGTCGCACAGCAGCACTGTGGAGGGAGAAAATTACGTGATGGCCTGTGCCGGACACAGGACAGAATTGGACCTGGCAGCTGAAGGTGGGAGGCGTAGCCATCAGGTCATATCCTTGCAAGCCCTACCGTGACTTCCTGTGGGCGCTCCTGAGGGTCTGAATCCCCAGGCCACCACAGGGCAGAGGCCTGCCACGGTCCCCTGCCCTCTTTCCTGCTCCTGGAACTGCTCTATGCTGTGCTGTGTGTGGTGTAAGTTTGCTTCTCTGGGGCTCATTTTTTTCACCTGTAAAATGAAGAAAACAAAAGCACCTCCTTCGAAGATTATTGTGGGGACGAAATGAGATCATGTGTGACAAGGTGGAAAGCTTCCGCTGGCCCGGAGCCATGGCAGCGATCGTGGTTATTGCCATGTCGTCCTTATGTGCTGGGCCCTGCAGAGGGAGGAGACGGTGTGAACGCTGGCGTCTGGAAGGAAGCTCACCGGCTGCCAGGAGGGGAGAGCTGCGTACACGCGAGCACGCTCTCCAGCCGTCCGCACCAACCTGGACTGGCCCTAAGAACGCTGGCTGATGCAGCCAGACAGGCCTGCACAGTCCCGGCTGGGGGGCCTTGTGTAGTGGCTGCCCTCGCTGATCTGTGGTTTCTTCCTTTGTTCAGTGGGGTGTCCAGAGTCCCTATGTGAGCGACAGGGAGAGTGATGACAAGGTACTTTGGAAGGGCTAGCCAGTGCATCTGCTTCAAGCTGCACCAGCTTCTGGGCCCAGGTGACCTGGAAAAACATAACCCTCCGTCTCTGAGGCTTGTTTTCCTGCCTATAAGATGGGAAGATTGGCTACAAAAACATTCCGATGTGCTGGGTTTCTAGTAGAGTCAGATAGTCGCTAAACTTGACTGGGTCTGTTTCACTGTGTGATCTTGGGCTAGAGACTTAACCTCTCTGAACCTCAGTTCCCACATCTATAAATAGGGGCAATCTTCACCTCACAGAATTCTTTCGTGGCTTCCATTAGCCATTTGTTCATTCAACAAATATTTCCTGAGACCCTACTGTGTGCCAGGTAGTGTCTAAGATTCGGGGACACAGCAGCAAGTCTCATGGTCATGGTGTCTGGCCTTGTGCAGGTTACCTCGCAGTGCAGAAGACAGACGCAAAATGAGCTAACAGACAAACTGGGTCGTTTCAGATGGGTAATGGGTAATGAGTGACACGGTGGGTGGGAAGGGGTCTTCCTTGGCTAACAGTATGAGGGAGGGCCTCTGGAGGCCTGAGTGCGAAGGAGCTGGCCATGGGAAAGGGAGTCCAGAAAGAAGGCTGAGTGAGTGTAAAGGGTTTGAGGCAAAAGCAATATTCCCTGCCCCACCCCAAATCTGGAACATTCCAGATCCTCTCCTGGCAGCAGGTGGAAGGCAGCTGAGCAGCCAGGGGCGTTGGAGGCCTACCGTCTCTCAGATCAAGAACTGCTGCTCACGAGGCAGGTCAGGGGGAGGGGGCGGGCGTTGTGGGCAGGCAGGCAAGACCAGGCTTGGGTTGGGCCTTGAGTGAGCAGAACGTCCTTTGAGCTCGCAGGGGTGAAGGCCTGGGCCCACCTGGCCACCCTCCGGCCAAGACGTATTCTGGGGTCTGGCACAGAGATCCTGGGCAATTCGGGGAGCGGTTTGGGGCAGGGGAGCAAGGGAACTTACGCTTACTTCCTCATCCCAGCCAGCCTGAGTCTGGGCACTGGCCACAAGTGTCTCAGCCAGAACTGACCCACCCACAGGGCCAGAGGCTCTTTGGAATGACCCCCCCTCGTATGCACATGTGCACGCGCACAGACACACACACGGTTTCCGTACTTAGGCTCATGGACTTGCCTCCTGTCCAGACAGTGTTGTCATTAGCAGAGAGTTACATCCATACACGGTCCCTCCTGGCACAGAGCCTCACTGAACATCGACTGTGTGCTAGGCCCCCAAACAGATCCGGACCTCACCTGAGGAAGCTCCATTTCTAGAAGGAGAGATTGGCAGTGATGGAGGTCACAGCAGGACACGTGCAAGGCAAACCGGTCCATCCACGAGGGTTGCACGCTTCTGCAGAACCCTCCAGGACAGGGTTCTGGAGAAGCGGGTCAGGGGAGGGGCGGCCTGAGCCAGTGTGAGGCAGGGGTTCCACAAAGCCTGGAGAAGAGGGTACCACCTGCGGGGAGATGGGGGAAGACGGGGCGTGTGTGACAGGTAGGGGGTGTGGTGTGTGCGCAGAGGCCTCGTGGGCCGCGTGAGGAGCCACAGGGGGGGCTTTGAGGCAGGCGGATGACGCTAGGGATGCGCACCCCCACACGGCCCAGACACGAACGCTTTCTCTCCCACCCACATTTCACGTTCCTGCCAGGCCTGCCTCGACATCCTCCCCCACGGAGACACACACCCTGTCGCACCACCAGGCAGAGCTGCAGAAAACTCTGAGCTGGCTTCTAGCAAAAGCGTCAGACGTTTGCCCCGCCGGCTCGCCAAGTGCGAGCGGCAGGGCGCTCTGACTCAGCCGGGACCGACCTTTGTCCCTGCCGCTGGGCAGGGACATCACCGTCCCCTGCACGTGGCTGGTGGCTTCCAGCTTGGGGAGCACGGCGGGCTGGCATCCTCTCACTGAATGCTCCCAGCAACCCTGCAGGGAACAATCATCAACACCATTTGGCAGTTGGGGAAACAAGCTCCAGAGAGGTCAGGTGATGGGTCCCAGGCCACACAGCTAGAGTTTGACATCGTGGGAATCTGAACGCAGGTCCACCTAACCTCTAGATGTGTCCAGTGGCCCGTCCAGACTCGGGCACATGTGGATGTGCATGTCGCCTTTCCAGGCTCTTGTGGAACATGTGGCAGGCAACCTTCAATGACAAATTCTTCCAGAAACAGGTCGATCAACATGGAAAGCTACTTAGGGCCCCAGTGCGTGCCCACCTGCCCAGGGACCCTGCAGCCTCTGTGGGGTAAGGTCAATGGTGGGACTGAACACCTGCCAGCCCGCCAGCCGGGGGTAGATCAGGGCACAGAGCTGAAGCCTGGAGCTCGGACTCTGCATTTGCATTTGCAAATAAGGCAGACAGCCCTGTCTCCCCCCAAACCCCAGTAGGCTAACCCCAGCTGGCCTGGCTCCCAGGACATGACAGCTAAGGTCCTGGGGCATGGCCCTGTGCCCAGCTGCCTGGGCTGCCTTTCTCCAGTCTTCTCCCTTCCCTGACCGCAGAGAAGGCTGCCTAATGTGTAACGTAGGGGGAAAAGCATGGGCTTCAGAGTCCGTCAGAACTGGGGGTACAGCCCAGCTCTGTGACTCCTGACCAGGGGACTTTGGACATCGTCCTTAATCTTCCTTCTCTGTCAGCTTCTCCTCCTTAGAATAAGGAGTGAAGAGTATCTACTTCAGGATGCCTGAGACAGGTAGGAGTCGGCTACTCCAAGAGCTGACTCATAGTCAGTGCTGATTTTCTTTTTTCTTTTCTTTTCTTTCTTTTTTTTTTTTTTAAGATTTATTTACTTATTTGACAGAGAGAGAGACAGAGAGAGAAGGAACACAAACAGGGGGAGTGGGAGAGGGAGAAGCAGGCTCCCCGCTGAGCAGAGAGCCGATGCGGGGCTCTATCCCAGGACCCTGAGATCATGACCTGAGCCAAAGGCAGAGGTTTAACCCATTGAGCCGCCCGGGCGCCCCTCAAGTGTTCAGATTTTCTTAAAGAGATCTTTTCTCCCCCGAATTACAAAAATAATAAGTGTTCATCATAAAGATCCAAAAAATGCAGAAAAATATATCCTGTAGAAGGCAGGCATGCCTAGTGGTCCTGCTTCCCATAGATAACCCACGTGAACTTCTACATTTCATCTTTAATTTTTACAAGTGAGGTTTTTGTTGGGCAACTTGCTTTTTTTTTTCCCTCTAACTTAAGGATATGCCTCAAACCCCTTTTTCCATCTGGACAAGAGGTCTCCTTTGTGATCAGTGCATGGCCGTCCATGCTTTGCGTGGGCCTTGAGGCTTTTATCCAGACTCCTTTGAATGGACGTTGGAGGTGGCGTTCAGATGTTGGCCCCTGCAGACGCTACCGCCGGGATGTCATCTGTTCGTATGTTTTTATACATGTGGGTATAAATGTCTAGAAATGGAGGGGCCGGGCCGAAGAGTATACACATTTTCAGTGTATTTTCAGGAGCGGCCCAAACCCCTGCGAAGAAGTGATAGCGAGCAACGGGCCCCCACAGATCTGGTAAAGTCCGCGTCTCAAAATCAGGCGAATTTACCCACCTTCTCCGCCACAACATGGGAGGCGCCTGGGAGGTCCCCTCGTCCAGCTGCACGTTCCCCCTACACCTCCTGTCCCCGCACCTTAAGGAATCTCCCCACTACACCCCTGTGCGGCCCTGTCTGGCTTTGCTCAGGGCCTCACATGTTGGTTGTTTCGCTCTTGGGCAGCTCCAGTCGGTCTTCTGCCAGCTTCCACCCAGGCCTCCTGCCTCGGTCCTCAGCAACCCACATAGAAAGGGAAGAAGGAAGAAAGGAGGAGAGAAGGGGAGGCCTGGAAATATTCAGGGTTAATGCTGATAGTCTCCGCATGGATGAACTTCTTCAATCCACCTGAACCCTTTGGAGGCAGACACTGTCGTTATTCCCATGGCATAGATAAGGAAATTGAGGCTCAGAGATGTTGAGTAACTCACCCAAGGTCACACAGACATTAAGTGGCAGAGCTAGGGTACAAACTCAGGCCGTCTGGCTCCAGAGCCCACACCTGTGATGCTACACTGCTTCTTCAGGTGGGAGCCTTGTGACTTATTGAGCGCTTACTGTATACTCAGCTCTAGGCTAGTCGGACTATGCATGTAACCTCTGATTTATTCTATACAAGCACCCGGCAAAGTAGGTCTTACTACTTCCTGTTGCAGATGAGGAAGCAGGCTCAGAGAAGAGAAGCAGCTTGGAGGAGTCGGCCTCCTCCCCAGTCCGCCACCCCCCCCCCGGGGCAGAGTAAGCCCACCAGGGTTCTGGTGCCTCTATTTGTCTCATCCTCCTATCCATCCTGCTGGAGGATGTCAGACCTGGGCCTTAGCACCTTCTAATCAGAATCCCAGTTCTCCGTGGAATCGGCTTGAAGAGATCGTGATCACTTAATCCTGTCCACGTACTGATTTATAGACAAAGCCAGGGCTCCTCCTTGTCACCTGTGCTTAGGACATGGCGACCCTGTCCCTCTCTGAGGGGGTTTCACCTTGGCCTGGCAGGGACTTCTGCTCACCAGCCTCGCCTGGGGCCCACGAGGGGGCGAGCCCACCAGCTAGGAAGAGAGAAGGATGGACTAAACAAGGCCCCAGCACGCTAAGGTTCCGTGTCAGAGTGCTGGGACCCAAGGAGTGCCGAGAACAGCTAGAGAACAGTGGGCCGGGTGTCCCTGGGGCTTTGCTTGGCGGTGGGGGGAGGCTGGGCTCACCCTGCTCAGATGCCAACACCCCGACCGCTGTCTGGCCCAGAGCAGGGGGGCAGGACATGAATCCTGAACAAGTGACTGAGCGTAGGGGTGAAGGTCAAGTGGGGGAGGGGGCAGATCCGTGTGACTGAAGGAATGCGTGGGGTGCAGAAAAGGGAGACCAACCCCCTGGGCAGCAGAGGCGGGGAAGGACAGTGAGGTCAACGAGGAAGGGGGAGTGTAGGTGGCATTGGGCCCCAGCCCACAGGTGCTGGGAAGGGCCCAGCTCAACCTCCCTGCGCACTGGGGATGGCAGCCTGTGGCAGGCCCGTCAGGGAGGCCCGTCCGTGCCTACCAGCTGAGGGTGGAGCAGCGGGTTGGAGCAGCACCTTGGGCAAGTGGCCACCGCCATCCTGGCTTCTAGTTTCTTCCACGTGGACTGGAGGAGATAACGTTCTCTGCCTTAGGTGCTTTGTGAGGCTGTTGGCAAGGTCTAGCGCGAAGAAGGCGGTTTGTGGACTGTAAAGTACCAGGCTGGGTCAGCAGCTGTTGTCATTACCCCGGCAGGAAGAGGCCCCGTGCCTAGGTCATCTCGGTGTCACTCCTCCCCGCTGCCCTGAGTGCAGGGAGGAGTTCATCCCAGGGAGGTGCAGGGCGGGGGGGTCACGCCTAGGAGCTCTGGACACCTGGGCAGGGGAGGGGCTGGCAGGCAGCAGGTGGATGGGAGGCCCAGGCTCTGGGTGCTGTGCCCCCGGGTGGGGGCCGGTCCCATGACCTCCTCTTGGGGCTGCCAACCTGTTGTTTGCTCAGGAGGCCACCTCCTGGCCCGGCTCCGGCATCCGGGTGTCTTGGCGCTCAGCCAGCACGGAGTGAGGGTGGGGGCCCATGTGCCGCCTTCCTGCTTACCCCCTCTGCCCAGCCTGCAGACTGAAGCCTGCTCCTTCCACTCCCAGGGGGGCCCCACCATACTACCTCTTGGAGGTTGTGGGACCCCGGCCCATCTAGCAACCTCTCCGAGCCTCTGCTTCCTTATTCTGAAAGGCTGTGACAGTCCCTCCATTAGGGTTGTCGCTATAAGGACTACATGACATCACAGCGCCTGGCACCCCCACCCCCACGCTCCCTCTTGTGTCCTGGTAGAGGTCAAAGGTGCCTGGGGAAAGGAGAGCCAGGAGTGGCCGTGTCTGTGTCTCTCCCCTCCCTGGGCCTGGCCTCGGAAACTTGCTCGCTGGGCTGCCCCTGGCGCCACCTTCCCTGGCATCTTGGCAAGGCCAGGGGCAAGCAGGGGGGGTGGGCCATGCCGGGTGGTTGAACACTGGAGACAATGGGCCTCTGTGGCCCACAGGGGAGGGGACAGTGTCAGGGAGTCTCTAGTCTCCGGTTTCAGGAGATTAGAGTCCCCTCAGACCTGACCATGGCTGGGAGACAAGGGCAGCCCCCACACTCCATCCAGAGGGCCTCCCTCAGGGGCATGAGGACCCACAGGAGTAGCCCCCCACACCTGCTTTTCCTCTGGGCCCTCTGCAGCCCCCCACGTCAGCTACCAGCTTGGGAAACCATTTGGTTTCATGGAGCCCAGGGAGACTCAAGGGACCCCGACTTCCGGTGACCAGCGCCCGGCTGGGCTGGACCACTCAGGCGCTGTGCTGGGCTATCCCCCTCCCCACCCCAAGTCCCTCTCAGCCCTGTGTTCTCTGGCCAGCTGAGGACCCGCTCTGCTGGCTGGTTTCCCAGCTTGTGTGTGTGCTGTCCAGCACCTGCCTGGCTGCCCTGCTCCCAGTCGCAGGTTTCCTGCCTTGATGGTCATATGTCACCTGCTAGGGCCACCAGAGCCTCACCCCTTTAAGAGGAACTTTAAAGCATGAATAGTTCACCAGCCCCCAAAGAAGGAAAAGGGAGCCCCCAGCAGAGGGAACGGTGTGCAGAGGCTCAGCAGTGAAACACTGTGTCTTGTTTGGAAAACCACTTGCAGCCGGGCCAGGCTAGGCCAAGGCCACTGGGGCAGGACAGGAAGCGGGTGTGTGTGGAGAAGAGGCTGGGACAGTCAGCAGGGGCCACTCCCACCGGGGAACCTCCATCCAGCAGGTCTCTTTGGGTGGCCACAGGGCCGAGTCATACCCAGAGGACAGCCCAGCCACTGAGCTAGTGCCCTGGAAGTTCTCCAGGAGAACGGCTAATATGGCTAATAATAATAATAGTAATAATACTAATAGCAAATGCTTCTCTAGTGCTTCCTCTACTCTGTGGCTCACAGCAGCCTTGTAAGGAGGGATGTTATCTCTCATTTTGCAGAGGAGGAGAAAGGACTCTCCTACCAACTCTCCAGCTGGGGGGGAAGCAACCCAGGAAGGCATCTGGCAGCTTTCCTCCACCTTACCTAGCTCCCTCCACCGTGCCTCGATCTGACCTGCCCTTTGGCCATGGACAGACAGACCACCCTGAGATGCCCCTGCCACTACCCCAGTGCGGCATCTGGAGCCCTGGACTGATGGAAGGCCTGGGTTCTGGCCCCCAATCTGCTTCTGCTTTGCTGGATGACCTTGAGGTGGTGGTTTAAGCTCTCCGAGCCTTGGTTTATCCTTCTGGGAATTGGGGATCCTAGCGACTGCCTTATCTCCCACTCCAGTTCCGCTGAGACTCCCAGGAGTGAGCAGATAAAGAGCACTTTTGAAAAGTACAAAGAGCTGTACTCACGACAGTGAGATTATTATTGTTACCTCGATGTGGAGATAAGGGATGGGAGGAGGAGCCGTGACAGTTGCCAAGAAACCCGGGAGCTGTCAGCAGCGGCTTCCGGCCGGGCCCATCCCACTCAGGAGCTGGGCCACGGGGCCCCTCCTCCACCCTCCACTCCCCACCCCTCCCACCGCCGTGCCCTTTCTCTGGGAGAGATGGGTGCTCCAACACAGTGGGGAGCTGGGGCCAGCTGGCTGGCGGCCACACACCTCTAGGCCCTGAAGGTGACCCTGGAATGTGCCTGGTCCAGACGCCAGCTTGGATCAGGCTTTCTGTGTGACCTTGGGCAAGTCACCTTCTCTCTGGCTGCCACCTTTTCCTGTGCCCAGGTGTCCTGTACCTGGAGGTGGGTGGCCAGGCCAAACAGGGCAGGACTGGATCTAGGCCTGAGAAAGATGCTTGGTTGTGGCTGCTGGGCCCAGGGAGGGCTGGGAAGTCATTGGGAGCCAAGGCTGGGTGACTGGACTGAGGTCCTGGGTTGAGAGCAGCTATGATATGTGTAGTGGAAGAACCTTGGGCTGGAGTAAAACCTCTGACCTGCCCTTTCCCTGGTGTGACCATGGACTTGTCACTTTACCTCTCTGAGGCTTGGTTTTCTTATCTGGAGAAGAGGTGGATAATATCCAACCTCACCAAGTTGCCATGGTGTTCAGATAAGATAATAGACTGTAGAGGGCTGTGCAGATATGACTTTGGTCATAGCATGGGGAGAGGAAAACAGGGGAGAGTCCCCATGTCCCAGCACACTCCAGGCACACCCCCCCCCCCCAACTGCTGCTCGTAGAGGGAGAATGCAAAGCATTTGAAGCTGAGCTAGGCCAGAGGGTCAGGGAGATTTGCAGAGAGGTGCTGAGGGTCAGACCTCAGGTGAACGGAATGATGAAGACCAGGAGGAGACAAGGGTAGGCTAGAGATGGGGGAGGGATGGAGAAGTTCAAGTTCAGAAGATGGAGGGAAATGGCCAAGTTGGGGGAGGTCTGTAGAGGCAAGAGGCAGAAAGGAAGTGGGAGGGGGTAGAAGGGGGGGTGAGGTGGGTATGAGGTGAGAGGGAGGCTGACAGGGGACATGGCAGGGGAGTGGGTGGGGAAGAGGCAGGCTGAGTTTATTCATCTTGGCCAAATTATTTATTGAGGAACTAGGGTCTACTCAGAGTCAGTAGAGTGTAGCATTAGGGCACCTAGACTCAGATCCTCTGAGTTTCATTTACTGTCGGTGTGATTTGGGACAAGGTGCTTAACCAGTCCGTGTCTTAGTGCCCTCCTTTGAAAGAGTGAGTCCAAGCAAAGCAGTTAGAGCAGAGCCTGCCCGGGGCACCTGCGCCTAGTATCAGCCTCAGCTGCCCTTGCTGTTACTGCTACCACTGCCTCCCTGATGCGAGCGGCTGGGTCCGCCCGGGCTGTGAAGCTCAGATCTTGGGCTCTGGAGGGACACACCTGGATCCCAACGCCTGCTCTCCCTCCTTCACCGTGTGACCCTGGGCAGGTTAACACACCTTGCTGCACGTCAGCGTCCCCGTGTGTGAAGCAGGCAGCTTTCTAGCACCTGCCTCCCCGGGTGCTGTGTTAATTAAGTGGAATCCTACAAGGCACAGGTGGGCTGTGGCTTTCGTGATTACTGTCCTTCTGCTCCCTCAGGGCTGGGACGGAAGGGGGCAGGAAGGGCCCAGAGCCTCCTGCTCTGTTCCCGTGGTGGAGCCCCTCGGTCTCCTTGCCCTTTAGGACCTCAGCAATGACCTTGCAGGTGGAGGAGGTAGTTGCCTAACTAACAAGGGGGCTGGGTACTGCCTGGGAAAGGCCCACTCTAGCCAGCCAGGAACTAGAGAATTGAGGGTCTTGGGGCAGGGTCCCCAGTGGAAGTCAGATTCCCCCCACCTTTGTCTTGAGACACCTCCCTAGTCCTGTGCCAGCATGAGCAGTCCAGCGTGGCATGGGTCCCTGGACATGATGGGGGTGAGATGGGTATGAGGTGAGAGAGACAGAGGGTTCTGGAAGGGCAGGATGTTAGGGAGCTATTGCGGGACTGACCTGCAGCGGGACACTGCCTGAGCCTGGTGGCCTGGGAGGGGCAGACAGAACACCACCACCCGAATAGCTCAATGGTGGGCAACAACCTCCACTGGGAAGCCAAGGCCACACGAAGACCACTGTCCCCATGTCCCCAACATTACGGGGACCCAGCTTCCCCGGGGGCTGCAGCCCCAGCACTTCCTGGACCCGGGGCAGCCTCTGTTCTCCATGCCCCTGGCACTGACCTTGCTCAGTCAAGGGCGTGGGCTTTACACTCGGGCTCTGTCTCCCACCTGCTAGGGGAAGTGGCTTCATCTCTCTGAGCTCCAGGGTCTCCATCTCTAAAAACAGGGATAAATAATGCCAGTGTTGCAGCACCATGGGGAGGGTCCAGGCCCATGACCCGGGGCTTGACAAAGAGTCCTCCATGGAATTTGCCTGGGTCGTTTCTGTGGGCCTCCCCCTACTCCTCTGGGTCCAGTCTCTCCCCAGCACGCCTGGCAACCTACAGGGACCGAAGTTCAGGCTGTTTGCTCGCTCCACAAACCCCCAGTGCCTCCCTGCTGCCAACCTCCATCCACTCAAGGATTCATTCAATTATTTACCCGCTCGACCAATACTGAATAAGACCCTAAGTCGGGGACCCAGAGTTCACCATGAATGAATGAATACCGAAGAGTTCATTGAGTAAAGACTTACTAGCTGCCTAGGCTCTATGAGATTTTTTAGAAGCAGAGGCTGGGAGGGGTGTGTCACTGACTCCAGGTCACACAACAGGTAAGTGCCTGGAAACACCTTCCTCACACTGATGCCACGGCTTGCAATGCCACTGCCACTGCCACTGCCACCATCTCTGGTTTTCTGGATCAAGCGCTGCTTAGTGTGGGCCCCTCTTTAAAGAAGCCAGCAGCCCTGAGAGGCTGAGAGGCTTCTGATGTGTGCGGCGGGGCTGTGGACGGCTCCTCCAGACCGGTTCTCCCACGGGAGAGGCCGGGCTGAGGGGAGTCAGCAGGGGCAGGGGGGAGGTGGCTCAGAGGGTCCTGGGGTCTCCTTCCCCAGCCAGCTTCCTGCAGGCCCTCCCCCTTTCAGGGTGTGGCCGTCCCAATTCTGCCTGACTCAAGCTCCCCGATCCTCAGCGGCCTGAATGACTCACTCTCTCAGGACCAGCCTTGGTAGATGGGACCCAGGCGGGGGTGCAGCCACGTCAGGGTGGCCCCAGGCAGCACGGGGAAGCCAGGCCTGCTTGCCCTGCCCTGGGCTCCCCGGGTCCCAGGAGCCACTGGGCACTTCCTCTCTGTGACCCCCAAGGTGGCCTCCCCAGTAGGCTTTCTAGGGTGACGGAAGCTGACTTCACCCTCACCAGACCTGCTTCCTTTCCTCAGGGAGAGGTGTGGGTGTGCGCAAGGAGGCTGAACTCGGAGTCAGGCCTCACACAGCTGCTGGCTCTGCCCCTGACCAGCTGTGTGACCTCGGCATGCCTCTGGGTCCCATCTATTAAGAGGGAATGCCAGTGTGGTGAGGAGTCTGTGCCCTGAGGCCTGGAAAGAGGGGCTTGACACAGGGCCTGGCACACAGTAGGCCCAGTGGGTGTCTACAGTTGTTATTGTCATTGAGAACAGCAATAGCCCAAATGTTCTCTCCATCCTAAGGCTGTGTCTCCTCGAAGGCCCAGGGAGGGGTCTATAAAGGTTGAACACCCTGCTTAGGATGGAGGTCAGAGGACTCAGCCCTGTACAACAGCCCTCACTGCCCCTGCCTCAGTCTACCCATCTTCAGAATGGGCTGTGGAGGTCCTCTTGGCTGGAGTATGTGTGTGGGGGGAGGGGCTAACATAGAACTTGGGGAGAGACCCTGTCCAGATTCCTGATCTCTGGGGAAGGAGAGCCTGTTTGGCCACCCTGCTCCAGAAGCCTCTCCTCCCCCTCTTCCTGGGGAAACCAGGACCCCCCCTCCTTGTGAAATCTGTCCCCCAACTCTGAGAGCAACTCTTCCTCCCAGAGTCCACCCATCTCCCAGCTTGGGGCTCTCCCTGACCACAGACTCTTTCTGTCTTCCAGGAGGAGTGATGGGCAGAACCAGCGCTTCCCTCAGGCATTAGACCTGCCACGCGCGGACTTGGTTCCCCCCCATCCTGCTTCACTCTACCCCAAGGTGAGTGTCCCCTCCCCACTGCCCCTGCTCTGGAGAGCCCTGGGGCCCAGAGCTCATTAAAAAGGACCACTGGACAGGGGTAAAATGTTCAAGCAGGTGCTGCTTAAGGTTTAGCTCCCCAAGGGGACACCAGTCCTCACCCCGGGTGGGTCATGTGGCTCTGCTGGGGAGGGGGCAGAGCAGCTGGGAATAGACCAGCTGACCACCTTCATTATCAACATCACCATCGGCCTCCTCATCTGCAGACTGGGTATGATGACAGCACCAGCACCGGGCACGGAGCTGTTGTGAGGATTAAAGGAAAGAGTACCAATGCAACAGTCCATGCATGATATCCAGCATGGGGCAGGAGCTCTACAAATGAGATCATCAGAATCAAACGTTTGTCCGGCACTTGATTCGTGCCAGATTTTGTACTGGGTGCTTCGGAACCAGAAATCAGTCTGACACAGACCCTGCCCTCACAGAGCCAGAGTCCTGATGAGAGATGAGTAACTGAACAACCTAGCAGAACACCAGCAGCAACCACTAGAATTTACTGAGACTTACTGTGTGCCAGCTGGGTGCTTAACACTTTGCGGGCACTATTCCATTCCATCCTCCAACTCTCAGTACTATGTGATAGCTACTGTTATTAGTCCCATTTCGCAGATGAGAAAATCAAGACTCGGAGACGTTAAGCTCCCTGCTTAAAGACACACAGGTTAGGATATGATGGGGTGTGACCCCATATCATAGGATACCACGCTGTGTGACCAGAGGACGTGGTACAGGTCATCAGCCTCACTTCTGCAGTACACTTTTTGGTTTTTAAAGCATGTCCACAGACATCATGCCTCTGGGTCACTTCATCAGACCTTGGGGTAGGCATTCTCCAGATGAGGAACCAGATGCTCAGAGAGGTTTTCCCATGGTCACACAGCCAGGAAATAGCAAACACAGGGCTGGCCAACGGCAGTGTACCTCTCCTGCTCCACAAAGGCAGATGGCCAAGGACCTTAATCCTTGGGGGGGGGGACCACCACCTCCAATGGTGTCACAAGTGGGTGTCCTAGGGCAGCGTGAGGGACTCCTGAGATCTTCGCCTGCTCCCTGTGTCTGGGCAAAAGCCCAAGATGGGGCTATGTGGATCCTGGGGCTTGGCAGGAAGGGAGCAACTTGAGGGAACCTGGGTTCATGAAGCCCCCAGTCCCTCTTCCTCTAAGCATACAGGAGAAGGCCTTGGTTCTCACCAAGGGCTATGTGCCCTTGGACCATAGCTTCCCTGGGCCTGGGCCTCAGTCTTCCCTTCCCTATGATATGGAGTCACACCCCATCATATCCTAACCTGTGTGTCTTTAAGCAGGGAACTTAACTTCTCTGAGCCTTGATTTTCTCATCTGCAAAATGGGACTAATAACAGTAGCTATCACATAGTACTTAGAGTTGGAGGACAGAATGGAATAGTGCCCACAAAGCGTTAATCAGTGTAGGAAAAACCCATCACTCTGAGTCCCACCTGCTCACACAGCCTAGGGTTGCCTTTTGCGGATTAGCTCTGGGCCACCTCCCCTTGGGCTTCCTGGCCTCTGCCCAATCAGACAGAAGCCTCTGTTTTTGCCAATGCTGCTCAGACGGTGGGCTTCAAACTGTCCTGACAGCCCACCCCTACTCCAGAAGGAAGCCCCAGGCTGCGGATCACCCTCCTTTGATTGGGAGGGAAACCAGAGTACAGAGAGACTGAGTGATCCCCCTGGATGTCCAGTAAACCCGTGGTGGGGCTGAGGGGACTCAGGCTTATGATACATTCTCCATGCCCCTCCTGTAGCATCCCTAAGTCTGGGCACATTTATCACGTGGATGCAGCCAATCTGAGGGACAAGTCACCTCCCTGTGCCAGTGGGCAAGTCCCTGCTCCCCTCTGGGTGTCAGTTTCCTCTTCTGTAAGACAGAGGTGACAATTCTTTCTCTAGCCACCTTGCGAGCTTCCAGCTGGGTGATGACTACGGAACTAACTTTGGAAAGCAGAAACCAGGAAGCTTGGCAATGTTACATTCCCAGGGTAGGATGGAACTCCCAGAAGGGACATTGCCCTCTCACTGGAAAAACCATATTTGTACAGACACTGAGCTCTTTAGGGCCCTCCCACTCTACCCCCCCCATAGGGATTTCTCCACTCAGGAATTCAGGAATCTGCACATGTGTACATCCCAGTCTACCCATGCCGTCCATGGACACGTTCACACATCTGCAAAGGTATTCAGAGACGTGCAAGTGAACACAGGCCTGTGTATACAGACACCCATGTACAGACACGAATACAGACATCCAGGATGTCCACGCACACGCAGCCACATCTGGTCCCCGAGTCACACACATACAGCTGCTTGCACATGGGTATACACTCTCTACTCTGCCTGTCACGCAGACGTCTCCAGTGATGCGAGAAGGTCTCACCTCCTCCCACTGTGGGAATGGATGTTTTTTCTGGCTGCATTTCGATGGGTGCCCGGAAGCGCTCAGGCCTGGAAGCGCCTGCGTAAATCAATATTTGCTGCTGTTAATTATTAAAAACAAAACTACGCCGTGTCTGGAACACACATCTCCAGAGTTCCCGCCGACTCCCTGGGCTCCGATCTGACCCAGGGCCAGGTCTGGAGGAAAGGAAGTTCCGGTGCCTTCCTTCCAGAAGCCCTTAGCCTTGGAGACGAGGGTTGTGGGCAGTGGCTGGCGGCTCCTCCAGGGAACTGAAGAGAGGCTGTGCACTGAGCTGGTGGGCAGCCTTGCCCCTGCAGGCTCCAAAGCAGCTGGTGTTGACTTGGCCGCAGCTCAGGAAGCAAGTGCTGCTTTCCCAGTACCTGTCCGGGGAAGGGGTTCTGAGGAGATGGCCCTGCCCCTGCTGTAGAGGGACAGACCCAAAGCAGGGTCAGCTGGAAGGGCCTGCAGAGGTGGGAAAACAGAGGGCCTTATAGTTTACAGATGGGAAAACGGAAGCCTGCGGAGGTGGCTGGGACTCACTCAAGTCCACTCAGCAAGTTGTAGCAAGGCCCGTGCTAGAACCCTCATGTCCTGAAGTCCTTGGCAGTCCCTGTTGCCTCCCTCCTCCAGGATCAGGGCAGTTAGCATCGGGTGTGGGCATAGGATCTGAGGAAGGGAGGGAACAGGCCAGTCACCGGCAGGCATTAGGGGAGATGAGGAAGGGGAGAGCAGCTCCAGGCCTTGCCCTGGGGAACAGGGAACCGTTTCTGTCTTTTCCTGCCTGTGTGAACCTGAGCATGATATTTCACCTCTTAAATCAGTTTTCTATTCCGTAAAATGGGGCTGACACTCGTACGTCCTGGATTGTGGGGAGAGGTCATCCTTGCTAACTACAACCTCAAGTAGATGCTCAAGGAGAGCCCTCTGTCTGCGAGGTAACCCTCTCCTCTTCCAGCCCAGCTTCACAGCCTGTCTCAAGAATCCCTGAGGCGGGGTAGCCAGAGTCCGGGAAGATAGAGAAGGCGAGGTAGGGGCGCGCCGAGTACAGCCTGGGGGCTCGGGGGCGGGGCGGGGGGGGGTGCTCTAAGCGCCGAAAGCGTATAGCACGCAGGCGCAGTGTCCGGGGACCGCGGGCCGGGGCGGGCCGCGCCGCGCGGAGGGCGTGGCCAGTGATGTCCCCGCCCCGGAATTCCGAAGCCACGCCCCCGCGCCGCCCGTACCTGGCGCCCCGCCCCCTCCGGGCCCGGCTGCCGGGGGAGCCCAGCTCAGGCAGTTTGCCGCCGGGAGCCCGGAGCCGACAGCGCGGAGCTCGGCGCTGCGGGGCCCGGGCCGGGGGGCGCACGGGCGGGAGCCGGCCGGGCCAGCTGAAACGCAGCCGGGGCGGGGGCCCGGCCGGGCCAGGCTCGGGATGGCGCAGCCGCGGCCCCTGGCGCCCCCCGGCCGTCCGCGGAGGGGCTCGCTGCCGGCTGGGTCCGGCTGGCAGGTGAGGACCGGGACGAGGGCGGCCTGGCCGAGGGGATCTTCTGGAGCCGGCTCAGCCCGACTTCCTCGAAGCTGGGGAGACTCTGCCCCAGCCAGGGCGGTGTGCGAGGCTCCGTCATGGAGGGTGTGTTAGCTTCTGCGCTGACACCCGGGCACGGCGGCCACAGGGCGCAGCCCTGCCCCGGGGTCCTGGGCCTTGGGCTCTTTCTCGAGCCGCCCCCGGATCGGAGTGCCCGTGGTGCCACGGTGACTCCAGGCTACCGCGGCGCTGTGTGTGCGTGCGTGAGTTGGCGTGTCTGTCAGCCTTGGGACCACTTCACCGACCCCTACCCCCTTTAGGAGGGGTCTGAATGTCCCAGTGTAACTTTGCGGGGTGCTCTGAGCCACTTCGATCAAGGTCTGCCATGTGGCTGGCGTCTGCTGGCCAGTGAAGCTGTAACTGTGGGTGTCACTTGTTGCTGTGTGTGCTCCCTGGATGACAGTCCCATGTGTCAGTGTTTATGTGGCTGTGACTCCGCGTGCATTGTTCCTGGCCATTGTTCCCTCGGGTCACTCTGAGTGGGGCGCTCTGGGGGCCAGTGATGCACCCACATCACTGCCAGGACCGTGCGGGGCCGAGATTGTGGGGCCCGAGCACAGATGCCCCTGTTGCTGTTGGGCAGGATGTTGAGTTAACCGGTGTGTTTGTCTGCCTGAACTGCAGGTGTGGCGGTGTGGCTGCCTGGGGAATTGTCCCTTCCAGGCTCAGAGTGTTGGGTGTGGCTCTAGGTGACTGTGGGTTGGTGTCTCCCATGGTCTCTCGTCGGGCATTTACAGGGTGGGCTCTGCGTCTGGGGACAGGCCCCCAAGTGTGCACATGGAGTGTTTGCGTCTCGTCATCCTCACGCAGTGTGTGCACGTGTGATAGGTGGTGTGTGCCCCAGCGGGCATGAGGGGGAGTGTGTGAGTGTCAGACCTTCTGACCTGTGCCCCCATCCTTGCTGGTGAACCACTTGCACAGTGGCTATTCACTGTTTTCCCCCTCAAAACTCACTTAATGTGGAATCAAGTCTGTCCTGTTACCAGGGTGCGTGACTCTGTGAGGAACAGTGAGCTTGTGCGCAGGACTGGAGCTCCGTGGCTCAGTGTCCATGAACACAGCTGCCGATGTCTGCGAGTGCATGCTATTGTGTCTCTCGGCACACAGATATGAGAGTGGTTTTGTGGGGTTGTGTAGCTTCGTGTTCCATTACTGATGTGCACCTCTACACAGGGGTGGGTTGGCATCTGTGTGTTCAGCTTTGCAGGAGGTGGACCTGTGTGTGAGTGGGTGTGCTATTGTGTCATTTAGGACATTGCCATGTGTTACTTGTGTGTTAGCCTATGGCTCTGAGGCTCCAAATGGGTGTGCACAGACCCTCTGGGTTTGTGGATGGTGGTGCTGATTTATGTGTGTTTGCTTTCTTTGGTATAGTGAGAGTGTGTTTAAATATTGGTGTACAAGGCTGTGTGTGTTCAAGCAAGAGAGAGAGAGAGTGAGAGTATGTGTTTCCTGGTGCACAAGTCTACAGCACACGCGTGTGAGCTCAGGCGGTGCCCCCACCAGGCAGCAGGAGCCAAATGAGTTGAGGCCTTGGAAGTGCTGGGGGAGGGGCACTATCATGGAGACCCTGGGGCTTCCCAGGCCCAGCCCCCAGCCCAGCCAATGGGCAAGGATGCCGCCTTCCAGGAAGGCTCGTAGGGAGTTGGCGCTGGAGAGCCCAGAGCTGCCAAGCACGGCTGGCAGAGGCCCCGATTAACCCTGTGTGGCCCTGGCTGGTCTTCGGAGAGGCCGGCTGCAGTGGGAGAGGCGAGGGGGATGCATGTGGACTCACACACAGCTGTTGAGCTGATGGGACATCCCAGCACTGTCTCCCCCAACAGCACCCCCCTCCCCGCATAATGCTTGTAGGGGGGTGAGGGTGGGGCCTTCTTCCAGGAGGGGTGGGTGGAGCCACAGACCCTCCTGAGAATTCCGCTGTCTCCTCTCTGGGGCTGGGACCTGGGATACTTGGCCCATCCTGGCACTGCCAGACATGCAGTGACATGGGACACCTGTCTGTCCCCGAGGGTCACGTCCACCGTGTCTGAGGCAGCAGCCTCCTTACTCTGGGAAGGGGACTGAGTGGGGTGGGCTGCCTGGGAAGGGGCCTGGGCCCTGGGCTGGCTTCACGAAGCAGTTGGTCGAGCTCTGCTGGTCATCTGCCCAGAGCTCCCTTCTGCACTGCCCTTTCCACTCCCTCTTGGTGCTCAGACAGGCCCACGGGGCTTGGTTAGAGTTGTGGAGACTCCTTGGGGACTTAGTGGGGTCCTCTGGGCCGACCCTGAGGACTGACCTGCCCTCCTCCCTCTCTGTTGCAGAACACAGAGCTGTTTGAGATGATTGAGAAGATGCAGGTGAGGTTGGCTCTGTTGCCCATTTGGGGGAGCCACAGAAGGAGCTGGGCTGGGTAGGGGCCCTTGCTATATGTCCAGCCCTATTCCTCTCTGAGGATGGGCCAGGAGCCCCCAGTAGACTGTTCTGCAAGAAGGTGGTAGCAGGGCATTGTCCTGAGCCCTCTTTCTGGGGTCCGAGTAGAGGATGGAGGCTGGGAGTGCTAATGCCCTGTTTGACCCATGTGCCCAGACCCCACTGTGTCTCCCCTGCTCCCATCCCCGTGTAGGTCCCCAGCAGGGCTGGGATCAGTGGCTCATCCCAACTCCCCACCCCCACCCCTATATACACCCCCCAACCCCCGACACACATTCACACACATTTCCCATCTACTAAGAGGCATCCCAAGCTCCACAGACCCCTGTGTAGGATGGCAGGAGGAACAGGTGCCAGGGCACAGGGCAACCCAAGGCTGTGCCACAGGCAGAGGGATGTGCCCCACCCCCTCTGCCTGACCCCTGTCCGCCTTGCACTCCTACCCTGGTCTTCCAGGCCTCTGTCCGGTGCATGGGTGCGTGCTGGGAGGTGGGCAGGGGCATGGGGCAACTTGAACAAAGCTCAGGAGCTTTCCCTCCAATGTCAGTTCACCCGTCCTCCAAACCATCTCCTCTGCCCCTTCCTGTTTCTCTGCCTCTCTCACTTTTTCCGTCTCCACCTGTCCCCTCCTTTCTCTCTTTCCCTCTGTCCCTTTCCTCTCTCTCCTAAAACCCACATCTTTGTAGAGTGGCCTCCCTCCCACACTCACACACTAGCACGTGCAGGCCCCCACCTACTTCCAGTCCCAGCGGCACACATTCCCGCACAGAACCCCCGGCACCCTGCCCCGGGAGTACCCGACCCCCGGCCATGGGCAGGCTTTCCCTCTCATAGGACGTCAGCCTCCAGCCCGTGAGGTGCAGCACTGGCCACAGGCATGGGAGGGGTAGAACGGGCTCTGTTACCTTCTCTCTGCAGGGAAGCAGGATGGACGAACAGCGATGCTCCTTCCCGCCACCCCTCAAAGTAGGTTGGAACCGTGGCCCCACCCCAATTTTCCGCGGCTTTCTGCCCGTGCTGTCTGCTTCCTGAGCAGCCTCTCCGAAGGGCTTGGGACCTGGAAGGGATGGGGAGACTCCCTCCCCCGTGTGATCAGCCAGTTGCAGGAAAACTCAAACCCAGGACCCAGGTGGCTTCTGCCTGGGAAGGCTGATGGGAGGGTAGGGTAGGAGGTGTGGGGGGGGTAACCTAGTTGCCAGGCCCCCCCCACCCCTTCCTCCCCAGCCTACTGTGAGAAGACAGACAGGAGGCGGGGGCTGGAAGGAGATGGGAGGAGGCTCTTGTTTAGACTTAGAATTTTCTTGTGGGGGAGGGGGTGGGGGGGGTCGCACCTCCCCTGCAGGTAGGCATATGGTTCTGTGGTTGATCGGGACCTCAACAATCCAGAAGACTGGCAGCTGGGCCTGGGGGGTGGGGGCGAGGTGGGCCCAGGGCTTCAAGGTGAGGGTTGAAGGGGAAGTTCATGGGCATATGCCTGACACTTTGTCCAGAGCAGGGGTTCTCCAAGTGGGGTCCTCAAACCAGGGCATCCCCATTACCTGGGAGCTTGTTAGAATGTAAATTCTTTTAAAAAAAAAAGTAAATTTTGGTGCCCCACCCAGACCCTGGGAAACTGGGGGGGTGGGGCATGGCAGTGTGTTTAAGGAGCCCTCGAGGCCATACCGATGCACCGAGAACCACTGGTCCCAAGGTTTCTTCCGGGGAGGCAGTGAGCCTTTTTCCCAAGGCAGAAGGAGACCCAGAGGATGCCGCCAGCACCAGTGAGCTGAGTTTGCCTCAGCCTCTGCCTCCAGGGGTCACCCCAAGGCAAGCCCTGGGGAGATGCCTCGGCCCTATCCACACTCCCAGCCCCGATGGCTGGCTGAACGATGGAGCATTCTGGGGAGACTGGAGGTGAGTCAAGGGTAAAGACCCCACCACAGCTGGGTCTCTGCCCTGTTTGTGTTTTGTAGACGGAGGAGGACTACATTCCCTACCCGAGCGTCCACGAGGTAACTGGCTCGCCCCTCTGAGCCCATCCCTTCTTGGGGCCCAGAGGTGCCCACGAAGGAAGTCTGGATTCTCAGGTCCTCTTCCCTGCCAAGAGCCTGATCACAGGCCTTGCTGTGGGCACCAGAGCCTCAGCTTACTGACCCAAGTGTTTAGAACTCCTATGAACCCTGAGACCTCTAATCCAGATCTTCCAGCCTCTTGGCCAAGGTCATGCTCCCAGCCCTACCTTCCCCCAAGTCCTCATCCCTGGAGACTGGAACCCCATGCGCCCTGGGTCTGTGCCTGTAGTAGGAGGAGAGGGGCTGGAGCACGTCTGCTGGAGGGGGTGGACGCAAGCCCTGGGGCCCACGTAAGCTCTGGCTCGTTCCCTGGCACTCCTGAGCCATGGCAAAAGGGGCCCAGTCTGAGTTTGGGGGGGTGTCCTGGGGCCCTGGTAGGGTGCAACATGGGTGGTTTTTACCCGAGTCCCCTTTCAGGTCCTAGGGCGAGAAGGACCTTTCCCCCTCATCCTGTTGCCCCAGTTCGGGGGCTACTGGATCGAAGGCACCAACCACGAAATCACCAGCATCCCGGAGACGGAGCCGCTACAGTCACCCACGACCAAGGTGAAGCTCGAGTGTAACCCCACAGCCCGCATCTACCGGAAGCACTTTCTTGGCAAGGTGGGTAGCCCACCGGTGATGGGGGCCGGCCCTGGGAGGCAGCCAAACCCACGAGCTGGGGCTGGGTGTTAGTCCCCGAGTCCCGGGTCTTAAAACATTTGTGGTGGATTCACACATTCATTCAACAAACATGCATTGCAAAAGGCGGTATGGTGCCATATTAGCAGCAGAGGCGGCACCATGGCGTGACCCTGGCTCTGTCACTTGCTACATGACACATTGGGCAAGTCACTTACCAACCCCCCCTCCCCCATGCCTCTGTCTCCTTGTCCATAAAAACTGAGATGGTGGTGACACCCACCTCATGGGGCTGCTGTAAAGCCTTAATGACAGCAGTGTTTGCAAGGTGTTTAAAATGGTGTCAGGCAAAAAATGAGGCCTCAGTCAATGTTGTTGGCAAGTAATGAGCACCAGCTGTATGCCCAGCCCTGTTCAGGGCACCAGGTATGCAGCAGCAAGGGGAACAGACCCAGGCCCCACCCTCAGATCAGGCCTGGAGGAACAGTGCCATGGACCCATGCAAACCCCTGTCCCATCTCCACCTCCAGAGCAGGGGTCCTGCCCGGTGACAGCTTGTCAGAGTCCGCGGGTGAGACTCTGGGGGCTGGAGGGGAGGTCACACGCTGGGATCATGTGTGTCTGGCTCCATGCCAGATGCTGTTCTCTGTGCCCGTTTGCAGCCCAGGTGGTGGGGAGAGATGTGGGCTCTGGGGTCTCAATGCCTGTGTGTGCATCTGGGCTCTTCCATTTCTTGACGGTGTGACCTTAGGTCAGTTACTTAACCTCCCTGAGCCTGTTTCCTCATCCATAAGAACGTGGCTCGTAGAAGCATGTGTAAAGCTCACTCACGCTGGGCACAGAGTGAGTACTTAAATCAGTGTTCGCTGTTACTACAGCTTCCTAATTACTCTGTGAGATCAGGATCATCCCAGTTTTTACAGAAGAGGAAAACTGAGGCTCATAGAGGTCAAGCGTCTTGGTCAAAGTCACATAATTACCAAGCTAGGAACTGGACTTAGCTCCGGCTGACGTTCCATTAAAGGGCGCTGAGAGGGCTCATGCTTCCAGCTCAAGGGACTTGAAGACCTCAGTGTGGCCCTTTGCCAAGTGCCTGCCGCTCCATCTGCGGTTGGTGCCAAGCATTTGGGGGTTTCTATCACTCCATCACTCTGTGCCCGCCAGGGCTCAGGGGGACTCTCAGCTGCAGGTCAACCCAGATTGTCCCCGAGCTGCGGGTTTGTGGGGGCACATCCCCTTCCCCTTTCTCCACCTGTTCTCTGAGCACAGGTGTTCCCGTTTCAACAGGACTTAACTTCAGAATGACTCCTCTGGCCAGGAGCCAGAACCACTCCCAGGGCCAGGGCCAGCAGGGGGCGCAGGGCCAGGCTGGGGAGAAATACCTTGGCGTTCTGGGCCTGCCATTGACCTCAGGACTTCCCCGTCCGGAGGTGCCAGCCCTGGGCTCCCCTCTGGGGGTACCATTCCTGTCACAGCTCCCCCTCAGTCCCGCTGTGGTTTTTCTTCCCAACCCTGTGGCTCCTCCAGGTGAGGAAGGAGGGTGGGAACCTGCCGGGTCAGCCGCCCAGTGTGTTTATGAGATGTTTCACTTCCTGTTTCTCACGGGCCCTGCCTTCAGGGACCACAGAGCCACAAGCTGAGCAATCAGTCAGAAGACTTTTATAAAGCACCTACTGTGTGCCCAGTCTGAGAAGAGCAGGGGCTGGGAGATAGGTATGCAGGTACAAATGTAGTTCTGACTTGGATGAGGACCCAGCCAGCCAAAGTAACTACAAACGTTCAGTGAACACCTACACTCTGCAAGGCTGTTTATCTCTTCAGTCCCTGCGCCGTCCTATAAGGCAGTTGGCCTCCCATTTTACAGAGTGGGAAACTGAGGCACAGAGAGGCGAGGTGACCTTCTTAGGCTGCCCAGCTGGCAAGTGGCAGAGCGGGGATTTGAAGGCAGGTCTATCTGATACCGAGTCTGCCATCACCCATGACACCTGCTGCTTGGTGAAGGACCCTCATCTGGGAGTGAGCTGGCTTTCTGGCCTGGTTTCTGGAAGCCTCAAGCTCAGCTCTACCCTCTCTCCCGGCCCCTGCCTCCCACCACAGGAGCATTTCAATTACTACTCACTGGACACTGCCCTGGGCCACCTTGTCTTCTCGCTGAAGTATGATGTCATTGGGGACCAGGAGCATCTCCGGCTACTGCTCAGGTGAGGGTGGGCCAAGGGGACCCGGCGACAGCAGTTAGAGCTGAGGCCTTACAGCCTAGAAGCCCATCTCATTGTACCCACTCTTCTCATCAAGGACCAGTGAGGCCAGGGAGTTGCCCGAGTTTGCTCTGCAAACTAGCCCCCGAGCCAGGCCAGACCCCATCATCACCTCCGGTCCTCCCTCTCCCTGGGATATATCCCCTCCCGGCTGACTGTGCAGAGGGGCTCCTCCATCTCTCTCTCTGCTGCCTCGCCCCTCAGTGTGGGCTCTCTCCTCCCAGGACCAAGTGCCGGACACACCATGACGTCATCCCCATCTCCTGCCTCACTGAGTTCCCCAATGTGGTCCAGATGGCAAAGGTGAGGCCTGTTTGGGCACCCCAAGGGGGCACACGGCCAGGTGCAGCTTTGCCAGTGCACACTGTCCTCTTGAGCCCCAGGTCTCAGCCCTGCCTGCTGCAGCCCTGCCTCCGAGGTCCCACCTGTGTCCCATGATGCTGGCATGTGGCTCTGTGGTTTGGGCTCCTGTCCCCGGCCCGTGTGCTTTTCAGTCACTTTAGAGCACGTTCGGATACAGGGACCCCGGTTCTCTTCGCCCCATCCTGAGCAGCAATGAGCCCCCAGTCTGGCTGCAGACTCGGCTGCTCCCTCTCTGTTCGGCTGCTGTCCTTCCCAGATGGTGGCCCGGGAGGCCCAGAGGCCCAGAGCCCCTCCCCCCAGGCCCTCCCTTCTCCCTGCAGCTGGTGTGTGAAGATGTGAACGTGGACCGGTTTTACCCTGTGCTCTACCCTAAGGTACGGCTGTATCTGGGCCCCGCTCACTGGGCTGGGTGGCTAACTAGGGAACTGAGCACTTATGGGGCACCTGTTGTATGCAGGGTAGTCCTCCCCATGTTCTCTCATTGAATCCACACAACTGTGCAAAGTCTGCTTTTGCAGGACAGAAGCAGAGGCCCAGAGTGGCCCAGTGCCTTATCTGGCGATGCCCAGTGGAGGAAGGGGGCCTGCCTTTAACCTTAGTGTTGTCCGCCCTGGAGGCAAGCCTCACATCCTGGAGCTCTCAATGCTATTTGGGGCCCCTCCCAAGGGCAGTCACTGCTCCTGAGCCAGGGGATTCCGATGGCCTTGCCTTTTGACCCAAGGGGACACGGGGAGAGGGAATAACACAGGCGTCTTCACAAATGCTGCCCCACCAAAAGCGGCTCTGCTCCCCGCTCTGGCGCTGGCTTTGAGGCCCTGTGGCCACGTGGGGTAAAGATTGGGCTTGTCTATAGTGAGACAGGGGTGCTTCCTGGAAGAGGTGACCCTGAAAGACATGTCAGCCCTCGTGGCTCTGAGTTCTGGAACGGGATGAGGACCCTGAGGGGTGCTGTGGTCCAGGAAAGTTCCCCCAAAGGAAGGGGCCTCAGAAATCAAATGTTACCTCTCAGGTACAAAAGAGGCAACGGAGACCCAAGGTGAGGGGAACGTCTCAAGGCTCCATCCACAGCAAGCTGGTGGGACTAGTCTCATTCTAGAACGAGGCTGTGGGTTTACAAAGGAGCCAAGGACAAAGTTGGGTATTACAGAGTGGACTCGGGTGGAGGCCTGTGGGCAAGACTCCAGAGCAGTGAGCTTAAGCTTTGGTCGTGAGTTCCAGTCCTAGCTCTGCCACTTGCAAGCAGCTTACCTTAGGGAAATCACAAGTTCCTTAACCTCTCCGAACCTTGGTTTCTTTGTCTGTGAAATGGGGGCAGCAGCAGTGTCTCCCTCATGGGCTGGTCATGAAGGTTCAGTGAGAGGACCCGGGGAGAGGACCCAGCCCCGCGCTCGGCATGGAGTCAGAGCGGGACGTGGGGGCAGGTTGGAGAAGCAGCCATCTCACCCCCGGTCCTCTCCCCGCAGGCTTCCCGGCTCATCGTCACCTTTGACGAACATGTTATCAGCAATAACTTCAAGTTTGGAGTCATTTATCAGAAGCTTGGGCAGGTGCGCTCACCTCCTCCTCCAGGCTTCCCCACCCTGCTGACCATGGACCTGGGGCTTCAGACCTTTGCCAGCGAGGCCGCCTGCCCAGGGACTGTGCTTTCCAGGAGCTCGGGGCAGTGGGGGGAGGGGACACGGAGGTCCTCCTCCCAGCCTGCTCTAGGTGCGAGTTGGGAGCTGGGGGCAGCAGCAACTCAGGAGTGCGAGCTGGGTGACCTCTGCCCTCCCCGTGTCCCCAGACCTCTGAGGAAGAGCTCTTCAGCACCAATGAGGAAAGCCCCGCCTTCGTGGAGTTTCTCGAATTTCTGGGCCAGAAGGTCAAACTGCAGGACTTTAAAGGGTGAGCATTAGGTGGGAAGAGCATTGCTTATATGGGACCCATGCCCTGGCGCAGGGAGGGAGCCCCTGTCCTGGCCCGATGGAGGCCTGGCTGGGACTGGAGACTGAGCCGTGGCCTGGGGGGCCTGGGGCAGGTTCCGAGGAGGCCTGGACGTGACCCACGGGCAGACGGGGACCGAGTCTGTGTACTGCAACTTCCGCAACAAGGAGATCATGTTTCACGTGTCCACCAAGCTGCCCTACACAGAAGGGGACGCCCAGCAGGTAGCCTGGGCACCCACCCACCTGCTTCCCACCTGTCCCCCCGTCCCCCCATCCACCTGTCTGTTCAGTGTTCACCACACCAGGCTCAGGGGCCTTGGGGTATAGACATGGAAACAATCCCTTCCCCCGACTTGTGGGCCCTCGTGAGGGCAAGGTGACACATTGCTGTAGTGTTGGGAAAGCCTGTTTCCACATCCACGCCGTGCGGATGATAATGGCACTGACCTCACAGGTGAGCGTTCAGGAGGGACTGCATACCACGCGGCTAGAACAGTATCTGGTACATGACAAGAGCTCAATAAATGGGAGTTAGTGTTTTTACAGGCAAGGAGAGGCATTGTGGGGTCACATGGGGTTACTTAAACTTGGCAGAGGTAGGAATCAAGAAAAGCTTTTAAGATAAAATGATCTCTAGGCCACAGAGGAGCTGGGAGAAGGAGGGGGAATATTCCAGGTGGAGAAAATGGCTTCCAGAGGTCTGGAGGCGAGGAAGTGCAGGGCGCAGTCTGGGAGCTGAACTCTGAAATTTGTCACCTGTCCCAAGCTCCCTGCAGGGTGGTCCACTTGACCCGATGCCGCCACCCCAGGGAGATAAAAGGGTAGTGTGAGAAAAATGGAAGTATTTCTGCTTAGTATCTTTCAAGTTTCTTCTGAGAGGATCCTGTGTTCATCTCAGCACCAGGAGTGTATACTCTGAGTGGAACCTGTTTGCTTATGAGGGGTTGTGTTTGGGGTACTGAGACAGAAGGAGGGCTGCGAGGTAGAGCCCGGGGCCCAGGAGCCCTGGGTTGGGGTCCTCTCACTCATGGCGGGGCCTCGCGAGCCCCTTCTCTGTCAGTCTCCGTTTCCTCATCAGTCACAGGACTCCAAGCAAACTCAAATAATTTGAAGCCAAGTTCCTCCTGATATTTTTTGGGGAGAGAAGCGAATCCTCAGACATACCCTCTGCCTACCCCAAACCCTCCGGCCGACCTGCGGGCACCCTCCCCACCCTCCCCTGCGTCCGGCGAGCCCCTCTCTAGCCAGGTGGTCAAGGCCTGTGGCCCTGTGCTCAGTTGCAGCGCAAGCGGCACATCGGGAACGACATTGTCGCTGTCGTCTTCCAGGACGAGAACACACCCTTTGTGCCTGACATGATTGCATCCAACTTTCTACATGCCTATGTGGTGGTACAGGCCGAGGGCGGGGGGCCGGATGGCCCGCTCTACAAGGTGGGTGATGACGCCCATCAGCCGCAGCCCCAGGCCCAGCCCCGCCCGGAGTCACTGAGACGGCCCAGGGGGCTCTGAGTCCCCCTCTTGCTCTGTTGATGAAGGAGTCCCAGCCTGCCCTCTCTGCCCTCCCCCAGGATATCCCCCTCCACGGAGCTGGTTACCTTTCTCCACCCTTTAATCTCCTTGGCCTTCCCTATCCTCGTGACCCCTGAGATCCTCAACCTCTTCTCACCACTCAGATTCAGGACCGAGGATGGAAGAGCTGAAAGCCTGGGGTTCACTGGCCCAATCAGCAGTTACTGAACCTTCCCCAGCAAGGGGCAGGCCCGGGATGAATTAGGGGTCTCTGGCTGGGGTGTGGACTCCACAGCAACTGCTGCTCTCCCTTCCAGGTCTCTGTCACTGCTAGAGACGACGTGCCCTTCTTTGGGCCCCCCCTCCCGGACCCCGCTGTGTTCAGGAAGGTGAGGGGCAGCCCCCAGGCCCCCTCACGGAGAGAGCAGGACGAGATGGGTGGGGACACCTTCTGCTATAAGTGGTCCTGAAGCCCCACCGTGTGCCAGGCCAGCTGGGCTCCCCTAACCATGTAACTGGGGCCTGGCTTCTCGTTCAAAGTGATCTTCACTTACAAAGCCACAGAACAAAGTGCACCATTGTTTTAGATTTCTCATGGGAGACTCTGTGGCCTTTCCTAATAGCTATTATCTTTTTGGCAATTAACAGTCTTCTTTCTTCTAAAATGTCTGGGAAGGGGGCACACATTTCTCTTACCTGTCAGGCCCTGGCTTCACTTCTCCCCCAGACTGAGGCATAGGAGTGCCAGCCAGCTCCTTACCACTGTGAAGTTTCCTCTCCCGAGGGGTGGGCGACCATGAAGGGCACAGGGGACCCTCAAGGAGCGTCCTTCGGGAGTGAAGAGAACGACCCCAGGGCCCCAGCAAGGCACAGCTCAGGGACTCCAGCCCCTGAGTCACTGGGGTGCAGCCCCTTGCCTCTGTGTTCATCTGAGCACCTTTCTCCTCTCCACACTGGGGGCTCCCAGGGGCCCGAGTTCCAGGAATTTCTGCTGACAAAGCTGATCAATGCTGAATATGCCTGCTACAAGGCAGAGAAGTTTGCCAAACTGGAGGTGAGGATGGGCTGTTGGGTTGAACCCCTCCCCCTAACCTGGGATGTCAGCCCGGCCCCTGGGGAGGGAAGTGCCACCTTCAGACTTTGGCCAGAGGGAGAGCTGTCTGGGGCGGGGGCGGATTTACACGTGAGCAGGGCTAGGGTCAGGGGAGAGGGAGTAGGGAATTTCTAGGAATATGTGAGGAATGTCCCAGGAGGCGCCCGCAGGTGGGCGGCTGGCACAGAGGACACCGTGCGGGAGGGGGAAAACTGGGGTTCGGGACGGGAGGAGCCCTGGGGGCTGCCGGAGCTGCGGAGGGGCCCAGGGGGAAGACAGCGTAGGCTCCCAGAACCCAGGCTCACCCCCTACTCACTCGGAGAAGGCGGACGGGATTCTAATTGTGGAACGAAAGGCGGATCACTGCGCTCTCTCCTGACGGCCCCCACCTGGCCCACAGGAGCGGACACGCGCCGCCCTCCTGGAGACGCTCTATGAGGAACTGCACATCCACAGCCAGTCCATGATGGGCCTGGGCGGTGACGAGGACAAGATGGAGAACGGTGGCGGCGGAGGCGGCTTCTTCGAGTCTTTTAAGGTGAAGAGCCAGGGTCTACCTGGAGCGGAGGGGCGGGGGCGTGTCCAGGGTGGAGTCAGGGGCGGGGTTACAGGCGAGGCGTGGGGGTGTGGCCGGAGGCGGGCTCGCAGTGGGGTGGAGGCGAGGGGGTGGGGTCAGGGGCGGGGTTAATAAACAGGCGTGAGATGAGTTGGGAGCTAGGTGGCACGTACCTGGGTGGTGTCTGGATAATGGCGAGCTGGGGGGGGGGGCGGGGGGGCTAGGTTTTAGGGTGGGGCTCTAACTTGGGAGGAGTTAATGATTGGAGGCAGAGCCTAGACTTGGGGGTGGAGTCTACTTGGGAGTTCTGCGAAGGTGGAGCCTTCTGGGTGGCAACCAACCAGGTGCCTCTGGTGGTGGCCGCCAGGTCAGCAAGCAGAAAAGGGAGGAGGAGGTGTCTGTTCTCAGAGGGAAAGTCTGAGGTGCAGTCTGTGACCTGAGTGGCCATAGGAGAGGGACGTGGCCTGTGACCTGGCTGTCTCTGGTTTGGTGAAGTCCTGGGTTTATTCCCAGTTCTGCCACTCACCAGCTTGAGCATCCTCTGAGCCTCAGTTTCTTTCTTTTGTTTTATTAAGTTTTATTTAAATAATCTCTACACTCGGGGCACCTGGGTGGCTCAGTGGGTTAAAGCCTCTGCCTTCGGCTCAGGTCATGATCCCAGAGTCCTGGGATCGAGCCCCGCATCGGGCTCTCTGCTCAGCAGGGAGCCTGCTTCCCCCTCCCTCTCTCTCTGCCTGCCTCTCTGCCTACTTGTGATCTCTGTCTGTCAGATAAAGAAAATCTTTAAAAATAATAATAATAATCTCTACACTCAATATGGGGCTCAAACTTATGGCCCCGTGATCAAAAGTTGCATGGTCTTCCCATTGAGCCATTTCTTTATCTACTGGGTAGGGCGGTGGCAGTTTACCTCCTACAACTGTTGAAAATTATTTGTGAAGGAGTTATGTTTGTGCGATATAAGTTCAAAAGCAAAATGCAAAACCCTGCCCGTCTCCCTCAGCAGTTGCTGTCCAAAGTAAGAGGTAGAAGAGGGGGGAGCTCCTCTTTCCCCCTCAGGTTCTGGACTCCCCCTGCAGCTGCAGGTGCCCAGGCGGTGGCTTCCTTGCCATTTCTCCTTCATTCACGGGAGGGAAACTGCCCACCCTCAGGGGCACCTGGAGGTGCGTCACCTCAGGTGAGGTGTGCCTCACCCTCAGCCCAGGGCAGGCAGCAAAGCTGGAGATGTTGGTTTGCAATGGGTTTGCATAAGGGGATTGGTCCAGCTGCCCCGGCCTGCCCTGGACTTGGGCGAGCAGACCGTCTTTGAGAAAGGAGCCAAAAGAGAGCCGTGCCTGTGCCCACTGGAGACAGGGAATTGGGGGGTGGTAAAAATGGCTCTGGGGTGCCTTGAGGGGGATGGGGCTCGGTGGCCCCACATCTCTGGTGGGTGCTGGACAGTAGACCTGGATTAAGTCAAAGAATTTCTCAGAGGCAGCAGAACCCACAGTTAAGGTTGTGTGATTTGGAATATGGGTTCTAGGCTTATCTCGTATATGTAAAATCGGCATGGTGACAGTGCCTACCTCGTAGGGCGGATTGACTGAGTGAACGTAAAGTGCCTGGCCCCATAGGAAACATTCAGTACAGACTGGCCAAGAAAAGCAAGGAAGGTGAGAGGGAGGAAAGAAAAGAAAGTAGGAAAGAAAGACCTACAGGACCCTAAGAGCAGAAAACTGAGGTTTCTGGAGGGTTCTCTATGCATGCTCTGGTCTTGCCCCAGCAACCTCTGCAATCCTTACAACAGCCATGTGAGAGTCTAGGAGGCTCAGAGAGGTGCGGTGACTGGTCCAACATCACCCAGCAAGCTGGTGGCAGAGCCAAGGCCCGAACTACCCTTAGGCGACATGTGGGCTTGCCCCTCCTATGGCCTCCCAGACAGAGACTTCCTCGAGTTACCTGGAGTGGCACTGGTGGCGAGGGACCAGATGCCTGGGCTCCTAGGTTTCCTGGGGGGAAAGGGGACCTCAAAGTCTGTGCCTCCTCCACTCCCACCCCACCTTCACAGCGGGCCATCCGAAGCCGCAGCCAGTCCATGGATGCCATGGGACTAAGCAACAAGAAGCCCAACACCGTGTCCACCAGCCACAGCGGGAGCTTTGCCCCCAACAACCCCGACCTGGCCAAGGCAGCTGGAATAGTGAGTGCCCTCCCCCGGCAGGCCTCAGCTCTCCCCCGCCTCTGGGGCCTGCCCTGCACCCCCTCCCATTGCCCCGCTGAGTGCCCATCCTGGGTTCTAGACTGAGTCCAGCCACTGCTCCCCATGGGGGGGGTCCAATAGGACAGTGGGGTGCTGAGAGCCTGCAGCCCCCTTCCAGCTCCTCAGCCCATCCCCCCTCCTGGTCCCTTATTCAGGTGACTTTCTGCGGTCTGCTCTGGGGCTACCTCTGTATGACTTTCCTTACTGAGCACGTACTGTCTATCATGTGCTGGGAATGGGGCTGCTTTGTGGGCACCTACTGTCAAGCCTTGGGTTGCTGGGAGCACTACTGTGTGTCAGGACCTGGATTTCTGTGTGAGCGCCTGCCGTGTGCCTGGCCCTGAGATGCTGGTGGGTACTTACTGTGTGTCAGGACTTGGGCTGCTCTGCGAGCTCCTGTTGTGTCAGGACCCGGTTGCTGTGTGGACATGTACTGTGTGAGCTACTACCGTGGGCCTGAGCCTGAGTGTCTGTGAGTACTTACTGTGTGTTCGTTCCTGGGAAGCTGTGTGGGCATCAGTTCTGTAAGTGTCCACTGGATGCCCGTCCCTGGGCTCTTGTGTGAGAACCTACTATGCATCAGGAGACGGGCTTCTGACTCCTGACCGAGCACACGGTCCTTGCTAAGCCCTGGAGACGGGGGAAATTTCGCTGTGTGTCAGGAAGCGAGCTGTGGTGTGAGCGTGTTCTCTGTGAGCCCCTTCTTCTGCGCGCCTGGCCCTGGGCTGCCATGTGAGCACCTACTGTATGTCGGGGCCTCTCTGGTTGTGGCTGCCTCTCATGTCAAGAACTGGCTTCTTTGCGAGCGTCTCTCGAGCGAGCACCTCCTGTGTGATTACTTCCCGTCTGCCATCCTCTGCGGGACTCTGCCGCTAAGACTGGGGGGTGTGCTGGGCACACGGGGTGGATGAGGCCTTCAGCTCTGGGCCCATCTGCTTTCCACCGCCCAGCGTCCGCCCCGGCATGGCACCTGCCACTCTGCTCCTCCCCGTCCTGCCATCTTTCTTCCATCCATCTGTCCGGCTGTCCTTTTGTCTTTCATTGACTGCATGCCGCATGCCAAGCCCTGTGCTCCATGCTGTGAGGCTGTGTCACGTGGCAGGAGGTATCCCCCCCACCCCATCCCGCAGCCACCCCTGTCCCATGGTCTGGCCTGGCCCAGGGTGGGGGGCAAGGCAGGGCCTCTGCTGGCCTGCAGTCACCAAGCCTACTGTCCCAGGAGAAGCAGGCTCACCCTCTCCCTTCCCGCCGAGTGGCCCAGCCTCCTGTGGGTGCTGTCAAGGGGCCCCGGGGCCGGGCCAGGCCAAGAGCACCCACCAGGGCAGTAACCAGACCCATTTCTGTTTTTGTTTTTGTACATCTCTCTCTTCTGCTCTTACTCCTTTTCCTTCTGCGTCTGTATTGTCCCTCTCCCTCCCTACTGCCCCCACCCCCCACCGACACCTGTCTCTTCCCTCCCCCCGCCCCCGCCCACACTGTTCTCTCCCTGCTTTCTCCTTCCCGCCTCCCTGTTCTTCCTGGCTCTGTCTGTCTGCGTTTCTCCCCATGACCCCGTTTGTGCTCCCCAACCTGTGTCTGTCCGCGTCCCTGTCTTTGGGCCCATCTCTCTCCTCCATCCGCTGTCCTACCCCTTCCTGGCCGTGTTGTCTCTGTCAACCCACTGCCTCACTGTCGACTCTGTTTCTCTCTGTCCGTCTGTCCTTCCCCCCTTTCCCTGTCTCGCCTCTCCCGCCCGTTCCATCTCTCTGTGTGTCTCTCTCCACGTCTGTCTGTTTCTCTCTGGCCCTGCCCTCTGCCGCTTGCCAGTCATTGCTTATTCCCGGGAAAAGCGCGAGTAGATTCGGACGCCGGGGCAGTGCCATAGGCATAGGAACCGTGGAAGAGGTTGTCGTCCGCGGGGCCGCCGGCTCTGGAGGCTGCCTGCACGTGCTGTTCTCTGCTCGCTCTCAGGACGGAGGCCATATTGGGGACGTTGCCCCCCACCTTCCCTTGGGCCGGGCCCGGGGCTGTGCAGGGTGGAGTGCCGGCAGCTCGGGCTCGGAGGCCTCATACCTGGGCCCGAGCCTGTGTACCCCTCCCCCCAAGCCCCCACTAGGGGCTTCTGGCCCTGCCCTGGCCCTTGGGACCCTGGCCGAGTCCCTGCCAAGATCTGGTACCCAAAGACCCTATGCCCAGCTGCACGTCCCCCAATATCGCCAGTTCTGCATGGAACGCCATCCCTCTCCTTTGCCCTGCCCCCCCCCCCCCCGCACCATGAACCGGCCTGGGGGTTCCTGCCACTCCATGCCTCCCTGGGGCCCACCTTCCTGCCTCCTCGGAGAAGCTGGGGTCTGCCTCTGGCGCTGGGGCCTAGCGTGCTGAGTAACCACGGGAGGGAGGGTGTCTTTCAACCACAGGGCGAGTATCTCCTCCAGCCAGTTTGGAGGTTCCAAGGTGGGGCGGGGGCTTGTGCTGCAATGTCCACCCTCTCCCCGTGGCCCTGAGCCTCCTCCCGGTCCCAAGACAACGTGGGCCAGGGGCCTGGGAGTCATGCTGAGGTCTCAGCCTCTTCCCATCCCAGCCCAGAGTGGCAGCCCAGCCTCCTCGGGTTCCTGCCCTTCTCCTGGACTGAGATTCCAGGCCCCATGCTGCTGTGTGCTCTTGGGGGGGCCCTGGCCCTCACCAGGCCTGTTTCCCTGTCTGTGAACTTGGAGGGCTATCTCTGGAGGTGGAGATTTCTCTCGTCCTTTCTTGCTCCATTGCCTCTGCTTCAGGGCCTGGGGCAGCAGGGCCCCAGGTGGCATGTGGGGGGCAGTGGCTCTCCCAGGACAGGTGGGCACTGAGTTGGGGCCTTTCCCTGCAGTCACTGATCGTCCCTGGAAAGAGCCCCACAAGGAAGAAGTCGGGCCCGTTCGGCTCACGCCGCAGCAGTGCCATCGGAATCGAAAACATCCAGGAGGTGCAGGAGAAAAGGTGGGTGGGCAGGTCCTCTGTCTCCTCCAGCCCTTCCCCTCCTGTGCGGTGGCAGAGTTAGGCAAGCAGGAGGGAGTGCCAACTCCTCTGCCCCCTGTCCCTCTCTGGGCACAGCTATGCAGGCAAGCACTGTGTGCTAGGTCCTTGGGCCAGCTCGTTATCTACCGTGCGAAGCTGGCTTTGGTCAGCGGGTCTGCTGGCTCCCCAGCGGGTCACACCTTGCATGGCACCAGGGTGCAGGGGCCTGCCCAGGTCACACAGCCAGTGAGAGGTGGAGCTGAGATGGACAGCCTGGCCTGTGGGGGTTGCGGGGCGACACCTGTGTGGGGAGAGTACAGGTGGCATACCTCAGCAGCAGCAGGACAGCCCCTGGGAAGCAGAGGAGAGGTCCTGACTATGAATTCTGCCTCTACCACGTTGGGGCTGGGTGACCCTGGAAAAGTCACTGGACCTCTCTGAGCCTCACCGTCCCAATTTGGAAAAAGAGTCTAAGAACACAACAGAGCATGGGGCGGCTGTAGAGGTGTGGTGTGGGGCATGTGACACAAGACAGGTGGCCCGGGGCTCAGGAGTGGAGGTGGTACAATCCTCATGGCCACAGGAGCCCAGAAGCCTGTGAAGCCTGGGTTCAGATCTTGACTTTGCCATGGAGCTAGCTGTGCATCACGGGGCAGATTCCTTCCCGTCTCTGGTCTCCAGTTGCCTTCCTCATGACAGGGATAAGGAGGGGAGAACTGGAGGAGTGTCCTATCTTCCATAGATGTTCCGGCACACCGGCTCCTTTCCTTGGCCAGGCCAGCCACGCTGCTGCAGGGACGGCCCTGGGGTTGGCCCCTGAGGCTATAGGCTATGGGGATGAGGCAGGAGGCACCCGTGACCTCACCACCTGGGCCTCATTCTACCTTTGATGCCAGGCCCGGTGCTGAATCCCCCCACTGCCCCCGTGTGCCCCGCAGGGAGAGTCCCCCCGCCGGCCAGAAGACCCCAGACAGCGGGCACGCCTCACAGGAGCCCAAGTCGGAGAACTCATCCACTCAGAGCTCCCCAGAGATGCCCACGACCAAGAACAGGTTGGGGTTCGGGGCACGCTGAGCCAGGGGGCTTGGACTCACCCTTTCCAGTCTCTGCATGGGCCTGGGGCTGCCCGTTGGGCACCAGGGCTTTCTGTGTTGGACACCAGGGCATCAGGGAGGTCTGGGCACTCTCACAGGTCCTCCTTTGACACACACCAACCGAGAGCTTCATTCATGCCAGGCCCCAGGCCAAGCTGCAAATCCAATAGTGAGCTGGGCATATACAGCCCCTGCTCCATGGAGCTGACACTGCAGAGTAGCGTAACCTGATGAGCTGTTTCTAGCTGGTGACACAAGAAGACAATAAAGCAGGGGAGGCAATGAGAACTTACTGGGGGGGGGGGGCAGGTAATTGGTGCTCAAGAAAGACATCTAGAAATGAGGGAGGCTTCAAGTGAGAGCTGAGTGAGGAGCCAGCCCTGCTAAGACTGGCATGGCAGAGGGAAGAGGGCTCCAGGCAAAAAGCACAGCAAGTGCAAAGGTCCTGAGGCATGCTTGAAGGATAGAAGAGTGGTACGGTTGGAGCTGAGTGAGTGAGGGGCTGGGCCCAGGCAGACTTTGTGCTGGGCGATGCTGGGGATGTCAGAGGTGGGCAGGGGCTAGATCCTGACTTTGGAAGCCATATGAGAATTTTGCATTTTACTCTAAGTGGGGCCAAGGAGGACCCTTTGGGATTTTAGTTCAGAGGAGTGATGCTTTCCAAACTGGTTGTGGTTGCCATGCGAAGAGGTGGGGTGGGGAAGAACGGAAGTAGAGAGAGGCCACCCCTCTCTCCAGTGCTGTGGCTCAGCCTCCTCTGTCCTGGCTGTGGGAGTGTCTAGACTCCCAAACTGTGCTCTCCTGAAGAGTCAGGCCAGTGAACAGAGAAGGAGGAATGCACAACAGGGACAGGGACAGGGAGAGACAGGGCGTGCAGACCCAGAGTGGGGAGGTCCTTTCCCACCTTGAGAGGAGGAAATCAGGGAGCAGGAGACCCTCAGCTGAGTTTTGAAAAATGAATTTGCTTTTGGGGATTTGAGGGAAGGAGTGAGACTCCAGGAGACACAAAGTCCTGAGCATGGAACAAAACTGAGAGGGTTGAGAGTCGACTGTGGAGTTGGAAGGCCTGGGTCCTAACCCCTGTTCTCCCACTTATAGCTGGGTGACCTTGGCCTATGTGCCCACCCTCTCTGAACCTTGGTGTTTCCTTATCTGTAAGATGGGTCTTTTACTGATAACCATGAGATAACTCCAGTAACAGCACTTGAAACAGTGCCTGGCCCAGAGCAAACGTACCCTGGACCAGAGTTTCTCTGTGAATAGTTATTATTATTACTGAATACCTCGCCAAGGAAATTAGACTTTATCCGGGCCGATGGGGAAACACAAGAGGGTTTTGCTCAGGGGAGAGGTGTGCTCAGACCCATGAATTAGGAAGGACAGCCGTGGGGGGAGGCTCTGAGGCCTGGGCAGCTGTCATGGGGGCCACCGAGGTGCCTGGGTGGCTGCAGGCTGGGTCTCCCAGGGCAGGGAAGCGGGGTGCAGGGCCCGGAGCAGACACAGGCTGACAAGGTGCTGTCTGCGCAGAGCGGAGACGACAGCCCAGAGGGCGGAAGTGCTGAAGGACTTCTCCCGGTCCTCGTCCAGCGCCAGCAGCTTCGCCAGCGTGGTGGAGGAGACCGAGGGTGGGGACGCGGACGACACAGGCCTGGTGAGAGGCCGAGGGAGCCGTGGTGGGAGGCCGCCCTCTGGTCCCTGTAGGTACTCGGGGCAGAACCGTGGTGTGTGGGTGAGATGTGGGTGTGCTGAGATGCGATCAGGGGACCCAGCCCAAAGGACTGATGCAGACGAATGCTCCCTTACTCTGAAGCCTTCCATGGCTCCCCATTGTCACCCCCAGAGAGCCCCATCTCTAAGGGCTCCATTGAGGAGCCGGTCCCTCCCCAGCCTGGTCTGATACACTCTCCCTGTCTCCTCTTTCCCCCTTTGTCTGACTGACTCCTATTCATCCTTCCCACTCGGCCTCCCATCACCTTCTCCTGAAAGCCTTCCCTGATTTTCTAGTCCCAGGATAGGTTGGGAATCCCCCTTTTCATGCTCTCACAGCCCCCCCCCTGGGGCTTTGCCTTTAGCGCCCTTGTGTCATTCTTCATTCAGCAAAGCTCTAGCAGCCCCCTCTTCCTTGCCAGGCCCTGCTCCAAGTGCTGCGGATGCAGCAGGGAGCAGGGCAGACCATGGCCCTGCCCGTGGGGCTCAGAGTCTGGAATTCTGCTGGTCTCTCCACAGCCTGACTTGCCTCCTAGACCTCACTGTCTGAGGGCAGGGACCCTGCCTGCTTTCTCTCACCGGCTCGGCCCAGGATAAACCTCGGAATGTTTGCTGAGTGAATGAATGGGCGTGTGTGGTGTTCCCCCCCCTCCAGCCCGCCCTCCTGTGGTCTCGCTGGGGCAGATGTTGCTGGGCCCCCATCCTCTTTGCAAGAGGGTGAGGGTGAGGGGTCCTGGATTGCAAACAGAGGAGGCCGGGAGATGGGCCCGGAGCCGGCCAGCCCCTGGGGAAGAGCTGACCTCCCTCTTTCTCTCTTCCCCCATCCCCAGGAGAGCGTCTCATCCTCAGGGACGCCTCACAAACGGGACTCCTTCATCTACAGCACGTGGCTGGAGGATAGCGTCAGCACCACGAGTGGGGGCAGCTCTCCAGGTACCAGACCACAGGCAGATTCCCCTGCCAAGCCCCCCTTGGGGCAGGAGGGGGACCGGGAGAGGCCCCGAGGGCGGAGACCACGCCTCCCGCCCCAGGCGGTGGGTGTGTGCCAGGCCTGGGCCCCACCCCACCACCGCGGGGACAGCGGTGGGTCATAATCTCACCTAGAGGGCTGCTGCCTTCAGGAGGGCTCTCAGGGGATGACGGAGGAGGGGTCAGGAAGGGAGGAGAGGGGGGTTCCCTGAGGGAGGGACTCGGCGGGGGCGTGGAGCACCGGCGCCTACCACCCATCCATGCGTCACTCTCCCTGGTGCCTCCCCGCGGCCAGTGAGGTGGCTCCCTCCTGCCCCCCTCCCCAGGCCCCTCACGGTCACCCCATCCCGACGCCGGCAAGTCGGGGGACCCTGCGTGTCCCGAGATCAAGATCCAGCTGGAGGCGTCTGAGCAGCACATATCCCAGCTGGTAGGTGCCGCCGCCCGGGGGCTGCCCGGTGAGAACGCTCCCCCAGGAGGGGGTCTGCTGCTGGGGAAAGGGGACAGGTGTCCAAGGGGACTGGGGGTGGACGCCAGACCAAGAGGTCCCCTGAGGCCAGGAGGGGCTGGGTTCATCTGGCCCCGGGGGCAGCCCGTGTCTTCTGCTTGTCTATGTCTCCTGCCCGTTGTTGTCATCTGTCCTGTGTCTCCTGCCCCGTGTTGTCCTCTGTCCTATCTCCTGCCTCACCCGCACTCTGTCCGCGCAGGGATGTTAGCCAGGCTCCCGTTCTGAAGGTGACACTGAGCAGGTCAGACCCAGTCCTTGGCTCTTGTTTGGTGTGGAGAGGGCGGGAGGGGGCGGGGGTGGGCGGGAAGGGGGCGTGACTCCTCCCTGTTCCTCTACCGTCTACGGATCTGGATTGGAACCCTCTGCCCCTCAGGGGTTGGGCGGGACTCTGGAGGTGACCGGCCCCTGTCCGAGACTTGGTTTCCTTATCTGTGTAGTGGGTCCAATAGCTGCTGCCTCACCTCCAGCCACCAGTTGCTGGGAGGATTTGGTGGGAGCCAGCGAGGGACTTGGGAAAGGGCCTGGGGGATTCCCAGTGGGACCGGAAGACCCGGAGATAGAGCCTGGGACCGCAGGGGTGGGCCCCTCCCGCTTCTCTCTCCTTGCTTCATGGCGTGTTCATCTCCCTTGACTCTGCAGATGACGCGGCAGAAGCACAAGGTGAAGATGCTGTGTCAAGTCCAGGTGGCTAGGCCCTCTGCCCCCAAGGCCAGCACCAGCCTGTGGGCTGTCCCCTGCCCCCACCTTGGCCACCCGTCTGGGCTGTCTCTGCAGGGCGGAGCCATCCAGACCTGGGAGGGGGAAGCTGCTGGCATCATCCCAACCCCCCGAGGCTGGGGCAGGCCGTGATCAGTTGAAGCAGGACCCCAGGCCTGGCTTGCCCCCACCCCAGGCCCTTCATCACACCTGGGTGCCCCTCTGGACTCATGGGGAACAGGGTGGGAGGGAGGACTGACCTATCTCCGTGCATACGCAGCCTACTGTGGAGGCAGTGGGATGTGAAGTCTGGGGGAATGAGCGCTGGGCTGGGAGTCCTGAGTCCTGGCTTCCAATTTTGGTTCTGCTGTGTGACTTTGGGCAAGTCCCCGTCCCTCTCTGTGTACCTCTACTGCAAATGGACAAGATTATTTCAGAGGTCATTGAAGACTGTGATTCCATGCACCTGCCCCAGAATGGGGGCTATCCTCCTAGGGGCCCCCATCACCCTACCTTGCTTCTTGGGTTCCCTGGGACCCCAGGTGGGCTGAAGGGCTGGGAGCTGGCTATGCCCGTTGCCCCTCCTGGACCCTCGAGCTCTACCACAGGTCCTGTCCACTGCCTCCACCTGACAGACAAGTGTCCCCCTGAGGGGGAGGGGGACCCATCTAGCTCCTCAGCCAGCACCCAGCTTAACCCCTGCCATCCCATGCTCTGGGCACTCCAGGTCGAGGGGTCTCAGCTGGCCTAGAGTTATGGGCCTTGCCTTTGCACCCCCCACCCAACTCCCACGGAGGGGGCAGCCAGGCCCAGCTGCTGTGAGTCCACATCCTTGTGTGTGTCTGTCCACACTTTTTAGGCACCACACCAAAGGCCAGCCTTCCGGCCCCAACACCCATTTTGGAAGCCCCTGTGGCTGTGTGTATGTCAGTAACAGTTGTACAAAATAAATTCTATTTATCGCTATTGTACCCCGGGTAGGGCCTGGCTTTGTGCGAACCAACCGACTCCAGACAGATCTCAGTGGCCCCGGGGTACCAGCCTGTCCGTCCCCTTCACCCCACCCTTCAGAGCTGCAGGGGTACCTCCATGGCCAAACTACGGGTTCTGTGTGCTTGCCTCCCATCGTGCTGCCCTTCCATCCACCCTGCTCCCCGCCTGCGTAGGGGGGAGGAAGACCGCTCTGCGGTCAGGCTGACCTCGTTTTGAGTCCCGGCGCCAAATTTTTCTAGCTGGGGGGCCTTGAGAAACTGGAGCCACGGTTTCCACTTCAGTGAAATGGGAGCGAGAGTATCTGTCCCCAGGGCTTGTGATGGGGGTTCCTCGAGCTGGTGTATAGCAAGCACCTGGCTCACTGGTACACAGTGGGTGCTTGATCGGCCTCCGGCTCTCCTTTTGGTCACTCAGGGAAGCACAAGAATTTCCTCAATATGGCCACCAGGGGGCGCCAAGGGATCGCTTACTGGGACGGCGGTGCTGGGCAGTTACAGTAAGGGTACTGCGTGACCGGGATGTGCACAAACCTGGGGGAGGGGGGCAGCCTGGGTGAGGGAGCCGTGGAGCAGACTCTGCAGCAGTGCTGCCCGAGCATCCTGGAAAGGCCTAAAAAGGGTCCCTGGGCCAGGGTTCCGCAGGTGCAAATGTGGTGGAGCAGAATGCCTGGAACTGGGAAGGGAGCAGTTATATATATATATATTTGGAAGATTGTATTTCTTTCTTTTTCTTAAGATTTTATTTATTTATTTGATAGAGAGAGAGATCACAAGTAGGCAGGGGCAGGCATAGAGAGAGGGGGAAGCAGGCTCCTCACTGAGCAGAGAGCCTGATATGGGGCTCGATCCCCGGACCCTAGGACCATGACCTGAGCCGAAGGTAGAGGCTTAACCCACTGAGCCACCCAGGCACCCCTGAAGACTATTTATTTACTTAGCATTCATGAACGGGGGTAGAGAGGCAGAGGGTAAGGGGAGAGAGAATCTTTTTTCTTTTTTTTTAAGATTTCATTTATTTATTTGACAGACAGATCACAAGTAGACAGGCAGGCGGAGAGAGAGAGGAGGAATCAGGCTCCCTGCTGAGCAGAAAGCCTGCTGTGGGGCTCAATCCCAGGACCCCGGGATCATGGCCCGAGCTGAAGGCAGAAACTTTAACCCACAGAGCCACCCAGGTGCCCCGAGAGAGAGAATCTTAAACAGATTCTGCACTGAGCACAGAGCCCGACCTGGGGCTCCATCTCACGACCCTGAGATCATGACCTGAGCCGAAATCAAGAGGTGGAGGTGGGCGTTCAGCTGACCGGGCCACCCAGGGGCCCTGCAAATAGTTCTGAGTGATGGGAAGGTGACAGGGTAAAGATGAGGCCAGAACCATGTGGCCTTGAATGCCAGACCAAGGGGCCAGTGGTCTGTGCTCAGGGCAGCGGGGAGCCATGGTGGATTTGAAACCAGATTGCCATAGAAGCTGAGCTTGCTGCTGGACTGGCAATGTCAGGCAGGGAAGGGAGTGTTGAGAAGGCCGTCGCTGGGGACAGTGGGCAGGCCTGGAAGGACTGGGGGGCATGAGCGTCTGGCTGAAGGGCCTGATGGGATGGGGCTGAGGCGGGGGAGTCCAACCCTGCTACTGGGTGGGGGGGGTCCCCTCTGAAGTAGGAGGGCAGGATGAAGAGTAGCTTGGGGTGGCACATGCCTTGGCCTTCCTGACAGATTTGTGGCCTCTCCTCTGCCTGCCACAACCCCCACGCCCTCCCCAGGACAGTGGTGAGCGCACACCTCCCCCTTTCAAGGGGCTGCCATGTTTTTCCTGACAGTGGCGCTAGGATGTCTGGGGCCACCCAGGGGCTGTGACTCACAACCAATCCCTAACCCCGCCCGCCCGGTTTGGCTCTAGGCTGCCCTGGGCTCCATGGGTCCCCTACAAACCCCTGCACAGCCTCACCCCAGTCCCGTAGCCTGAAGCCTCCCTGTCACCTTCTGTCCTCCCCTCGGTCTCTTGCCTGGCCTCCTCCCACGCCACCATGGAAGGGCTGGGGTTAGGCAGCCACAGTTCAGCACCAAGGTCAAGAGCTGGGTGCCTTTACCTCCTCTCTCTGTGACACGGGGGACATGATTTTGGCTCTCTGGGCCTCAGTTTCCTCATCCGTGCAGTGAGAGTGCTGATAGTTCTGACTTGGGTACCCTGACAGGCGGATTCAGGGGTGCAGCCCCAGCACGGGGTGTGCTCTATAAACAGTGAACGTGTTGCGGGTGGGGGGGTGATTTGTCATTAACAGGGACCAATACAGCAGCCCCATAGGAGGGCGTGGGGTCAGCTTTCTGTGCGGAAGATGGAGTAGCCCGTGCCGGCCCGACGCCGATGTCCAGACCTTGGGGACGTGTGATCGCCAGTTGCTCCCGGAGCCTCAGCTCCCTGGGCTTTGCCGGGACTGACAGTCCTTTCAGAAGGGGGCTCGGATACCCTCACCTGTGTGCTTCCCCACGCACCCCGCATGCGCTCTGCTCCGCTCCGCGGCTGGGCCGGAGCCCTGGGGTCTGTCACAGCAGATGTGGGACCTACCTTTGCCGGCCCAGCCTGCACCAGCCCCACTCTGTGGCCAGGGCAGACCTCTGGGCTGAGTTTCGGGCTCGGCCCCAACCCATCCCCACCTCCCCGGCCTCCAAGGTGGGGCCAAGGGAGGCTGGCCTCCAGGATCAAAGTGTCCAATGGTTTCTCTTGGGCCCACGCCAGCTCCTGGCTCGCTCTGGGTTCTGAGGTGGGGAGGGCGTACCAGGACACTGACCCCAGGCTGGAATTAGGGCTTGGGTGGGGGGCCCCAGGCTCCGGGAAGCCGGGGACTCTACTTAGAAATAACTCCAGCGGTGGAAATGGCAGCCAGGGGTGTCTCCAGACGCAGGAGGCAAGAGGCCTCCTGTAGAGGGGCTTGGGAGCCTGGCTGACCCGACACCCGTCTCCCCTGCCTCAGAGCTGGTACCTGTCTCTCCAGGTTGCAGGTTCACCACCTTTAAAAGGAGGACAAAGCCTTACATATTGCTGTGAGGGGGCTGTCATGGCTTCTGAGGTGCCTGGCCTGAGACCCGTGCCTACTAGGAGGGGTCCTCCCCCATCCCATACAGCTGGGGTATGCACCGTCATCCATGGCTAACCCTGGGCGACTTGGCCAAAGAAACGGCCGCAGGCCCAGGCCCGCCCCGTGCCAGGGGACCGGACCTGGATGTTCTCTACTGCTTAGGCCACAGGGGGTACTTAGCCAGGGACCCTGGAATGTAGAGGTCCCTCCCTCTCTCCCTGTACCCGCCCTGCCCAGGGGACAGTCAGGGACGGAGCCTCCTGAAATAACCAGATCTGGTTAGGGAGGCTAATTTTAAAAGCCACTCTGGCTGCCCCATAGGCCCTTCTGGGAAGCCATGAATGTCCCTGTGTTGCCCCTGGGAAGCAGGGTGAGGGGTGAGCAGCAGGGGCCGGGGCTGGACTCCTCGCCCTGACTGTTAGGGCAGGAGACCCCCAGCTGCCTCTCAGGGCCTTCCCATCCAGAACCCAGAGTCCCAGGGCCAATGTTGGGGCTTAGGGGCCCAGCCTCTACCCCGATCCCCTCAGGGAGAACCCTGGAATCTTTAGATCTCTCTCTCCCTGCCACTGACACTTGAGGTCCCTCTTTGCAGGAGTGGCTCTGTCCCCCTCTTTCTGGGCCCATCACGAAGGCGGTCAGACAGCATTCCTGACAGACCATAGGTTGGAGCGTGCACACCAGGGGGGACTGGGTGCCCACCTGGGAACCAGGGGCCTGTTGGGGAGGACAGCGGTTCTGGAGGCGGACAGGAGCTATAACGGGGCAGGCAGGGGCCATGTTGAGGCACGACATGGGCCATCTGGACAGGCCAGGTGCCAACAGAAGGAATGAGCTCCAGGGGTAGCATTGCCAGATTTAGCAAGTAGAAACACAGAGCCCAGTTAAACTTGAATTTCAGATAAACAAGAAATAATTTTTAGTTTAAGTATACCTCATGCAATATTTGGGACATACTTATACTAAAAAATCATTCCTTGTTTATTTGAAATTCAAGTTTAACTGGGCATCCTATATTTTATCTGGCAGCCCTAACCTTGGGAGGTTCCAGGAGTGAGCCGAGAGGTTTCTCGGGAATGGCAGGTTTTATAGCCTGTGGGAGTCCCAGGCTTGGCGGGGGGGATAGCACAACCATGCCCTGTCTCATGGCAGGGGCACACCTCCTGCCCACAGAGAGATTTCAGTTTTCTGGTGGTAGGGACCATCCTTGGGAGCCTGGGGGCGGGGGGCCGTGACCCTGACACCAGCACCACACAGGGAACCACAGGGATAGAAGGGAGGGTCTGTGTATGTTCCCCGCTGAGCCGCAGGGTCTAATCCAGGGCCTGGCACCTAGTAGGGGCTTCATAACAATTTGCTGAATGAATGAAGTATCTTCCCCACCTCCGTGGGGATGGGCACACTTGGCCAGCAGGGGGCTCCAGCAGCCTACCGCGCAAGTTCCGTGGAGCTAACTGGTGTGTGCAGAGCTCCCATCCTGGGGGCTCCCCAAAGTGAGCTGCAGGAAAGGCGTGAAGGCCGAGGGTCTGGAGAGAGGAGGTCAGTTTTCTCTATGGCTCCCCTGCCCCAGACTCCACACTCACCTGGAGTTCAGCCTGGGCAAGAGGGCGGCGGGAGGTGGGGACTAGGGCAGGAGGACCTCCGGCTGACAGCATTGGGGGGTTGCTTGGGACGAAAGTGGAGGGGCAGACCACAGAGGTGTTCTCAGGGTTCCTTCGCGGGGGCACTCAGACAGCCGGGGGAATTCCTGGGACCCAGGTAGTTGGGGACCCTCGTTTCTGGAGAGCTGAAATCGGCCTTTTCCTGTAGGTTATTAATCTCAGGGGACTCCCTGGAGGGAATGACTATGCCCTCTCACACCTCCCCAAGAACAGAGTCCTTACATAGCCTTTTCATCCCTCATTCATTCATTCATTCATTCCTCACTCACCCACTGTCAACCATTTGCTGAGATGACCTCGCTTGGGAACTTGGGTTAAAGGACCATAGCAAATTGTCTGGGCTTAACAGGAGCGCACCTGTTCTAATGCCCGCACTGTCCCTGGCTCCCTGTGCAGTCCTGGGCAAAAGACTGAGGACTTGGGCTTTGCCATCCCTGCCATGGGGATGGGGCCCCCAGCCCTCCGCTGGAGTAGCTGAAGGTGGAAGATGGTGCCTGCCCACAAAGGGGGCTGCGGTGGCGGGGACACCTCCTGATCAGTGTTGTTACCCTCAGTGTCCTCCTCATGAGGTCCCTGCATGCCGGTCAAGGAGCTGCCCCTGGCCCCGAGGCCCTGGCTTCATGGCCAGTGTCACGCTCAGGTTTCATCATCTCAGCCCTCGTGCCTCCTTCTCGGGGAATGTCATCTCTTTCAAGGTGCCTCTGGCCTCCAGATGCAGCAATGAATCTTTCGGGGAAAAGCAAAAGGGACAGTGCTTGGAGCGGCCATCGGAAGGCAGGGCTTGGGCTCGGCCCCCTCTAACCTGCAGTGTGTGCTGGAGCTTGTCTCTTCCTGCCTCGGATCTCGGTTTCCCCAGTTGTACAACGAGGGGTTGGGGCTGGACATCCTCCATGCCCTGGAAGGGGCCTTTCTGTGTGTCATCCTGTTAGTAACGGTTTAGCTCCGAGCCTATAATCACATCTGCCCTGGGAAGAACTAACACAGCGTTTCTTTAAATTGGGCTCTAATTGCGGCTTTTAGTGGAGTCAGATGCTCCCCATCCCCCAGCTGGTCTGAATCAGGGAGGTTGTCCCGACCTGCCCTGCCAGGCCCAGGAATCCCCTGGGATTGTTCTAGCTGTCATGGCGCCGGTGACAGGTCAGGCGCTGGGGTTTCCCAAGAGTCTACTGTGTGTCAGGCCCCCCAAGCCAGGCACTTTCCATCTGGAGGATGACCCAGGAGGACTTCGGGCCATCTCACTACATCCGTGGGAGGCAGGGGCCACTGAACCACTTTTCAGAGAGGAAACTGAGGCACAGAGAAGTGTAGTCACTTACCCAAGGCTGCTCATCTAGGAAGACGCACGGGCCAGATTTGAACCCAGATCTGTTTGATTCCAGGGCGTTGCGCTCAGTCTGAAGCTGAGGAGCCACACCCCATCCCCAGCTCGGTCAAACCCCCCTCCTGGGGGGCTCTGCGGGAGCAGCAAGCGTCGCCCAAGCCCCCTGTCGCAGCTTTTTCTGTCCACATGTGACCACAGCCATTCCGCTCCTTCCCCACTGGTTGTGCCTGGAGAACAGGGTGTTGGTGGACGTGGCCAGAGGCAGCTCTGTGGGGCTCGGGTGGGGCAGGGGCCTGTGGTTTCCCTGTTTGTTCTGGAGATCCCAGCCGCTTCCCTGAGGAGACAGCTAGCGGTTCCCAGGCCACAGCCCCTCGGGTGGAGCCAGACCGCGGCTGGCCAGCCCGGGAGCCCTGCCCGCCAGCCCCACTGGGCTCTGCCAGGCCCCGGCGCTGGGTGGTCTGGGCGGGGGCCAGAGGGGCTCGATCCGGGCTGTGGGACAGGAGCCAGGACTGGGGCCAGGCTCAAGGCTGCCCTGCCAGGGACCTGGAGGGGTCCTGAAGGCTGGGGATGGCTGGATGAGGGATCGAGGCAGGCGTGGGGTCAACACTGCCTTGTGGGGAGCCCAGAAGGGAAGGCCCCAGACTCCGGTTCCATCCGAGGGCCCAAGAGAAACATTCTCCCCCTCCAGGATTGTCTCTATTGGGTGGTTTCAACCCAACCATTGAGTTGGTTGAGACAGGAGCCTAACTCAGAGGCCGGTGGAAAAGTCAGGGTGGCAGGCAGAAGACCTAGATCCTGGCTCTGTGCTCTCTGGACCTCAGTCTCCATCTTTACAATGGGAAGGGGACAGGAATCCATGCTTGTCGAGAGCTCATCTGCCTGGGTAGGTAGTCGCTGTGGGGTGGGTAGCCCAGGCTGGAAGTTTCTCAGTTGTTCCCAAATTCATTTCCAGAAGCTTCCAACAACACCTCCTCCCTGCCCAACACACACTTTGGACGAAACCCAGAGATGAACACCTGTCGGAGTGGAAACGGCTCCTGCGGGTTTTGGAGTCTGACAGACCCCAGTTCAAATCCTGGCCACTGGCTGGCTGTGATCTTGAATGCACCCTATTGTCTCTGTGCCCTGCAGCTTTAAATGCCACCCCAGCCCCCCTTCTGTCTCCAGTGGAGTTCCTCCACTGAACCCCAGACTATTCCTTCCTAACTACCTATGGGCACGTCTGCCTCCATGTCCAATGGACATCTCTAAGCTAACATGATCCAAACCACATCTGTATTTTCTTTCCAGATCTGTTCCCCATATCCATGAATGGCACTCCACCCAGGTGCTCAGGCCAAAAATTCAGGGGGCATCCCTGGTTCCGCTATTTCCTCTGCTCCCCACAGTGAGCCCATCAGCAAGCCCCGCTGGCTTCGACTCCCAAACATGCCTGGGATCCAGCTGCTTCCCGCCACCACTACACTGGGCTGGTCCAAGCCACCAGCACCTCCACCCCCAGCGACAAAAAGGCCTCCAGACTGCCCTCCAGCATTGACTCCTGGTGTCCCTGGGCCCTCCTCTGCACGGCTGCCAGAGCGATCTCTCCAAAGCGTCAGACCACGTCTCCCTCGGTGTCTAACCTGTTTTATTGGTGTGACCTTCACCTTGATGTCTCATTCTCTCTGGGCCATGTTCCTCTCTGGCCTCCAGCCCTGAGCTTTGTCTGGGGGACAGTGGCAAGAGGCCTGTGTCCCAGGAGATCCCTCAGGCATGGCAGACAAAGGGCCCCCGAAGAGCCAAAACCGGCCATGAAAGTGGATGTCGGGACAGTAGCGTCCTTGGGGCACAGCCTCTCTACTGTCATTGTTCCCCAACCGGGTATGACCTGAGTGGGCAGGAAGCTAATTCCAGGGCCCTCAGCCAGCATGTGCAAGCCTGGGCTGACCCTGGAGACCCTGGAGCTGCCCACCGTGGCCTGGGCGGGAGGAGGCAGGGGCTCTGCGGGAGGCCTCTGGGCATGACAAGGACACAAACCTCATAGGACAGGACCTCTGCCGGGGACGTCCTCCCCCTCCCCCCGACCTTTGCATTACATCCCTGACCCCCCTTGCTGCTCCTTACCCCACCGACAGGAGCTATCAGGATGATTAAAGCCCACTCTGGAGCCACAGTGCTTGGCCTCACGCCCTCCTGCATCCCCTCTTGGTGGTGCGGGCTTTGCGTAAGTCACCAGTTCCCCTCTGCTTCTGTGTCTTCATCTGGAAACGGGGGACAGACACAGTAGTGGGGAAGATAAGGGGGTTCAGGGCCTGTGAGGTACTGGGAACCGTGACTGGCACTCTGGGGGACACCATAGGAATGTTGGCAAGTGTGCCCACCACTTGGCTTCCAGTGATCCTCGGCCTGTGTTCTAATGGGTAGAAGGGACAGGTGGCCTGGGCTGGTGGTGGACCCCAACCCAGCATGCCTCTCCACTTGGCTGTTGGGGCCCATGTCTACCCCATCCTGAGGCCAGTGCCCACAGCAAAGGAGTCAGAAGAGGGCCTGGAACCACGCCGGGGTAGCAGCACCAGGAAGCCCCAGGAAGCCACCCAGACACTCCAGAAACTCGGGAGCCCAAATCCCCTTCTGAGAACTTAATCCCCCCAACCCCCGCACCCCCACCCCCAGATCGGCTGGTGCTAGATCTTGCTGGGAGGTCTTGGGTTAGCCACCAGGGCTAATTATAAACTCCACTGGCGTAGGGCTCTTACTACCCCCATCTGACGGCTTCTGTGGCTGGTGGGGCCTGGGTTGTTTGCCTTGGAGAGATTAGCACCCAGAGGCCAGGGAGGGGACATGGGCTGGGAGCCACGCAGACCTAGGTGCAACTTGCAGCTGTCCCTTTCAAGCCGCGGGCCCCGAGCAGGTCACTGTGCTCTGCCAATCCTCTCCCTTCTCATCTGCAAAATGGGGATAATAACGCCTGCCTCACAGGATGGTGGGGGCAGTATATGTGACAAGATGGCAACTTCATGGCCAAGTCCCGGGTGCTTAGATGGGTGTGTGGCATGTTCTGGGTATGATTCTCCCTCCTTCCCTCCATCTCAGAGCAAACCATTTGCTGATGACCTATTCATTCGTGTGCCGGTCTAGCTTCCTCCTTGACAGACAGGAGCGGGACTCTCAGGCCTGTATTTGGGGTTTGTTCCCCGTCCCCATCTCCTGGGCCCCAGTTTCTTCTGCCTGGTCTGCTCTAGCACTTTCCTTGGGCAGCCAAGATGATCTTTCAAAAATGAGGCTCACTCCCCAGCTCCTCAGGTGCTTGGTCCACCTGCAGCTCCTTGGAACGGCATCTGAGAACTTCCTGCCCATCTGTCCCCATGGTGTCCTCCAAAGTCCCCTCTGTACCCTCATGTCCAGCCTCAGAACTCCTTGGCCTGTCAAGCCCCAGCTCACTGGTTGCTTTCTCTGCCTCTGGACCTGCCCCACTCTGCCCCGCACGGGTCAGTTGCCCCCTCCCTGCCCCACGGCTTCCAGCTTCCTCACACTGGGATGGCTTCTGGCAATCCGTGTCTTGAGACGGGAGCTTTCCGAGGACGGAGAGCCTTGCCTACTCCCAGAGTAAAGCAGGGGCCATGAGCTCAGTCTCCACCGGGACCAGAGAGGTAGCACTGTCTTAAGGGTTTTAGTGTAAGAGTACCAAGAGTTCTGGGGACTGTGGCAAATGGGAGAGCCGTACCCTGGACGGGCAGCCGTCTCATGGCTCCAATCAGCCATTACCTTGCAGAAAGGTGGAGCAGTACCAGCCAGATCTCCCCCCCACCCTTTTTTCCCCCCCAAAAGCCGGAGAGACTTCATGTCCCAGCCTCTTGTGCAGCTAGTTGGGGTCACGTGACTAGTTCTCGCCAATGGATGAGAGTGGAAGCTATGTGTGTCACTTCCAGGAAGAAGTGGTTAAAAAGGGTCCCTACCCGCCTCCGACCCCCCATCGATGTGCTGCTCACAGGACTTCAGTAGTTCTGGTGAGAAAAAGCATCCAGGACTCGGAGGAGGGCAGAGCCACAGATGGAAAGAGCCTGGGTCCCTGTCACCTGACCGGATGCACCATCACACGTTTGAGATAGAAATAAACTCTTCACTGTGTTACATTCCGGATTTATCTTTAACAGGAGAAGGGTTATGTGGATGAATAGAGGTGGATTTGTCAGCCCCTCTCTGTTCTTTCTTCCTGAGAAAGCATCTGAGAGCCCTGGAAACCCGTGCTGAAGGAGGAGGATGCTCACTCTTAGCTTCTGATGGGTGCTGGTGGGCAGGGCTGGGCTGGGACCACTGCCTCTGCCCTCTGACATGGATTAGTTACAGTAAAGGTGACAAGTGACCTGAGAGTGTGGGGGCCCAGCTTGGGTGAGGGTGTCCGAGGGCATGGGGTGCCCGAGCACCACGGATTCACCTTGAAGCCCATGGGGCAGACTCAGGGTGGGAGGGAGCCCCTGCTCCTCATGGGAGCTAATACTCATTACATGCTTGACTCGGCACTGGGCACCCTCCATTCAGGTGTAGCAAAGTTGAACTTGACCTCGTTCATGGAGACGTGCTTCCCCATCTCTGACTCCTGGTCCCTGCTTTCCAACCTCCTCGGTGTATCCCGAAGTTTCACAGATGCTGTTGGTGCCCTGTTGGCATCCTCTGAGCATTTAGTGTTTCAGTACATTGCGGGGTGGGGGTTCTCTGAGCTCTTCAAGGGCAGGTTGGAAGTGTCAGGGTGTTCCCTTTCCAGGAAGCAGCACTTAGCCAATGAGGGAGGAATTGGGGAATAAATGCCCCAGCTCCCTCGCCCGGTGGTGGGAGGATTGAGGTGCATCCTCTGCTGGGTCTCCCAGTGGCCGTGGGGTGGGCTTGAGCCCTGGTTGCCCTTGATGGCAAACTGCTTCGTAACTTACCTTTTATCAGCTTCCTTCCCTTCCCTGTCCCATTTCCCGACCTTCTGGGCTCCTTTTACAAACCACTTGCATGCAAATCTCAGAGTCTGCCCTTGGAGAACCCAACCCAAGACACAAAGTACGGTTTACACCTTGGCACATGGAAGTTGATTTCAGGTGGTGCTGGTGAACTTTTAAAATCTGACTCCTCACCTGTGCATTTAGACAAGTTTTAGGAAAGAATAGTAGCAATAGGACAAAAATAGGGAAGGTGGTATGAGCGGTCTCTTTGCCCTGGTGAGAATGTGAGCACGTGGTTTAAATTTTCCGAGCCAGTTTTGGAGTGGCTGTGTCCCCTTTTATGCCAGGACTGCCGGAAGTTCAGAGAGAAACCTGCTTGATTGTATTTTCTCCCTCAAGGAGGGCCCTCTTCCGACGAGGTCTCTCAGCCTTCCGAGCTCAGTAACTTGACCGGCGGTGTGTTGAGTCACCTGGACTGGCTGCGTCAGAACCGTATTGGCAAGTGGTTGGAAATGTATTATAAACAAATGAAGGATGTCTTGAGTTTTGGAGCTTTGGAATGGAATGTACCTGGACTCCAATCCCAGCCTCGCAACCTGAGGAACCTTGAGCAATCACACCAACTCTTAAGACCCTCAGTCTCATCTACAAATGTGGATGACGGGGGCCTACTTCCTAGCGAGGGTCAGATTAACCAACTCCATATAAAGCACCAAGCATAGAGCTTGGCAGATGGTAATTGATTGACAGGAATGGTTACGATGATTACCATTATAGGTAATCATTCTGTCCAGCTAATTATAGAGACGGTCATTGCAGTAAGGCAAGGAGCCAACCTGGGGACCCTGAATACGCCATGTCAGTTGCAACCCTGAGTCTAGTACCCAGGCCTGATAATTAGGAATGGAAAAGAGATCATAATCGCCAAGCCAGGCTGAAGCTCTGTGAAGGTCTGTGTGCTTTGCTGCATAATTCGTAAGACTTGCCACAGTGCCCAGCATCAGCTCAATGCAGTTGGCGCTTGACCAGGAGTGGGAGGGATGCCAACTTCCTGCAGTCAGAAATCCATGTGTAATTTCTGACTCCCCCCTCCAAAATGAACTACAAACAGCCTGATAATATAAGCACTCAGTTAACACAAATTTTATATGTTATATGTAGTATAGACTGTATTCTTACAACAAAGTCAGCTACAGGAATGAAAATGTTATTAGAAATCGTAAGGAAAGGGGCGCCTGGGTGACTCAGTGAGTTAAAGCCTCTGCCTTCCGCTCGGGTCATGATCCAGGGTCCTGGGATCGAGCCCCGCATTGGGCTCTCTGCTCAGCAGGTAGCCTGCTTCCTCCTCTCTCTCTGCCTGCCTCTCTGCCTACTTGTGATCTCTGTCTGTCAAATAAATAAAATCTTAAAAAAAAAAAAAAAAAGTAATCATAAGGAAAATACAGTTTACAGAACTCTATTTATCCAAAAAAATCTGCAAGTAGACCCACGCAATTCAAACCTGTGCTGTTCAAGGGTGAACTGGATTTCTTGAATGAGTGAATGAATGAGTGAACAAATGAATGAAGGAATAAATAGCTCCACTGAGCCAGGCCATGTGGCTCTGTCTGTAGGCATTGTGGCAAGGGTGTCCCAGGCCCCTTGGAGGCCTTCTTGCTGTGGATTTCAGGGCCCAGAGGCATTCTTCTTGGATTTTCACAGCAACCCAGGACTGGGCTAGCTCCCATTTTATTGTTAAGGAAACAGAGACACAGAGATACAGAGCCATTTGCCCAAAGTCACACAGGTACGGAGTGGTGAAACCCCAGGTCGGCAGGCAGCCCCTTCCTCCCGGCCCAACGCCACCCACACTCCTGGGCCCGGAGTCTAGTCCTCTCCCAAAGAAACAAGCTTGTTTCTCTCTCTTCCTCACTGACCACAAAGACTCAGTTCTGTCCTCAGAAATATTTGGAAAGTTTTATTTAAATGTTTTGTGTTCCCTTTTAACCAACACCAAAAAGAGAAAAAAAAAAAGATTTTTTTTTTTTTTGCCTTTCCAAACAGGAGTGTCCCTTCAGAGAGGAGTGGGCATGTGTGTTAAGAGCTGAGAAATGTCTGCCTGTCCCGGCTGCTCTTCCCGGCCCAGGAAGCCCTGGGGTCGGATGGCCAGTCCCAGCTCACCTCCTGGGAGTCCCCGGCAGCCCCGGGATGAGTGAGCAAACCCCCATCCTGGGGAGAAGAATCGGGTCTCCCAGGCAGGGAGGGACATAAGCCCAATGAGACCTGGTGGTTCCAAGAGGGGAGGGGAGTGGGAAGGTCAGATCCGGAATGTTCCATGGAAGCTCCAGGACCTCCAGGTCTGGAGAAGTGTGTTTGCTAGAAAAATAAGATGCTTTGAGAATTTCTGCAGTCAGCCTTCTCTGCCTGCCCAGAGAAACCTACTCTGTGGGCCCAAGGGGCAGCAGGAAGGGAGTAGAGGCCGGAGGCCAGGAACTGGTCTGGCTCCAGTGGAGGATTCCAGAGGGGAGCGAGGCTGGGCAGCAGACTTTGGTTTCCTGGGTCCTCTTTCTGGCAGCTGTCGAGGCTGTGAAGGCCCCTCTACCTGGCCCTTGAGGGGCAGGCTTCCAGATGGTGGGCCGTGCTGAGAGGGGGAGGCTGGCCATCTGTCATAGGCTGGTGGGTGCCTGGGCCCTGGGCCCTCAGAACAGGATGCCCAAGGGGAGCAGGGCCAGCAGGAGGAGGAGGGGCCCTGGAGAAGGGCCACCAGCTGAGCTGGCAGAGGCACAGTGGTCCTGGTTGGCACCGATGCAGGCCGCGTAACCCATCACATGGGCAATGTAGTTCTGCTCGTGGACGCCATGCAGCAGGTGCGCCATGGGACCCTTGGCGAAGACCGCGACGTCCTCCCCACCATGGGTCTCATAGCGCAGGGGCACAGCGGACTGCGCCTGGTAGTTGTTGTGAGCTGTGGGCCAGAAGAAACACTTGCTGAGAGACTGCCAGGGGGCTGGGCTCTGCTGTGGCTTTTCCCTGCCCTTCCATGCTGGCTCTAGTGCTCTCCTTCTATAGAGGACACGAGGCTTGGTGCAGGGACATCACTTTGTGCAAGGGCTGTGGGATTTGGGGCAGAGTCTGTTCTGACACAGAAGCCTCCCCTCGACCCCCAGAAGAGAAAAATCCAGCTCCTCTGGGCTGTTTAGTGAACCCAGGAGAGCCTCTCACTGGGCTTGCTGAGAGCGGCACAGTGAGACCCCCAAGGACAACCGGGGCCACCGTGAGAAAATGAACATTCAACCATACGGAACTAGAGGAGCACATGGAGAAGGCTCAGCTCCGGGGAATTACAGCCACAGTGGAAATGGCGGTGTAACAGCAAAAGGCGCTGGGCGCCACGTTAAGCCCTTCAGACAACCCTGGGAGGCAAAACTCTTTCACGGAAGAAAGGGAAGCTGGGAAAGGTAAAACTGCACGCCCAGGGTCACACAGCTACTCCACGGTGGATGGCGAGTTGACCTGAGATTGTTTTGATCCAAGTCCTGGCTATTTGGAGCCTTCCCCAACCTTGGCCACGAGCCTCCAGTATACCCAGACCCATCCCCACGGGGTGCCCTGCCCTGGATTTGGGCAATCTCACCGTAGTCCACCATGGAGACGTTCTCGCGCTCGCCACCTACCACCTTGTAGCCAGGCCCATTGCCGTATAGGATGGAGGTGAAGGGCTTCTTGTCCGTGTCACTCACCATGGGGGCCAGACCTGCGCAGGAAGGCATTGGCCCGGGGATCTTGGAGCACCAAGACTACAGCTTGGCGATCCCTAGATCCCCTGTGAAGAACCTTGAACCACTCCATGAAGCCACTTTCCCAACCTGATTGATTTCCCACCAACTACCCCTCCGTTTTCATGGTGCCCACGTTCCTCCTGATGGCGGTCCATTCCCCCCAAGGCTATGTAGCCATCCTCCCTCATTCTTCTATCCACCCATCACCCAGGTAGCCATGCAGCCCCCCACCGGAGCACTCACTTTACTCTGTCCCCTCATCCTGTAACGGCTCCCGGCCCCCAACACTACCTTCTCTTCCGTACTCCATTCTCACAGAGTCCCACCTGGGACAGGCCTGGAGCTTGCTGTCTCTCCCATCCTACTCCGGCTCCCCGATAGGCACCCCGCGGGAATGGCCAGTGCCCACCCCAAGCAAGACTCACTTACCAAAGATAGAGTTGCCACGGGGGGTGTACCCCCCAAAGGTGAAGACGTGGGAGTGGTCCGCAGTGACGACGGTCAGCGTGTCTTCCACGGAGGTCAGGATGCCTGCCTTCCCGATTGCCCGGTCCATCTCCACCGTCTCGTGCAGTGCCAGCTTGGCCTTGCCCTCATGATGCCCGTGGTCAATCCTGCCCCCTTGAGACACCAAGGCAAAGGGTGAGGGGGAGAGCTGCACCCCCAGGTCCTGTCACATGACCGCCAGAGGAACCATTCTTTGATGGGGAATGGCCACATGCCAAGTACCATGTTGGACACATCATGCCACCGTGCAACCTTTACAGCGGCTCGGTGGGGACAGGTTGTGGACCAAGGGTCCATGCATGGAGAGCGCGAAGCCAGGGTTTAGAGCAGATCCACGTGACTGAAAAGCTGGTGCTCTGTCCAGCACCCCTCACGGCCCTCAGAACAGCTTCTCCAACTCCTCGAAGGAGTCGGAGACCTCTGACAGGTGGAAATGGAACAAGCATGCTTAAGGGCCTACTGAGTGCCAGGCATAACAAGCTGGTGTCTAGTTTCCCCTTCATAACAATCCTAGGCAGAAATGGGTACAAAATCAGCCCCATTTACAGATGGGGCAACTGAGGCCTTAGGTGCAGAAGTGACGTGCCCAAGGTGGGATGACTGGGATTTGAACTTGGGTGTTACTCTCATTCTCCATACCTGGGCAGTACCCATGGCAGGCCTTCATAAAGGCCTCTAAAGTCTGTGCCACCTCTCTCCTAGGTGGGTGCAAGAGGCCTGGCTTTGCGCCTGGCTTCAAAGTCATGGCCAAGGGCTGCATGACCTGAGGCGACTCCTTCTCGTCTCTAAGAGGAGGACACTGCCCGAGTGGACACTCCCACTTCTTAGGGTCCTGAGCCTGGTGTCCTCCCTTCCCATTGGCCTGAGCCTCACCACGCTGGCCTTGCAGGCTGGCAGGGTGGGTCCTTCCTTTGTTGTGGTTCTGGGAGCAGTCACAAAGAAGACTGCTCCCAGGGGAGCCCGTGTTCACCACCACTGGTTCCTGGCTGGGTCCTTGGCGTCAGAGGGCTGTTCAGGCCAGGCTGAGACCGCCATGCTTGAGTGGGAACCCCGGGGTTTGGCAAGAAAGCTGCCAAGCCAGGCGGCCGGCCGCTGGCCTCTGGAAGGCAGAGGGGCCTGAGTGTGTATATGTGTGGTGAGTGTGTATGTGCAAGTGTGTGTGTGTGTGTACAGGGAGAGTTCAGTGAGGCAACATCTGGAACCATGGGAGACAATGGCTGTTAGAACTCTGAAGATTCTGGAAACTTTATCACTTCCTCACACTTCCTATTGTTATTGACTTGGCTATTGTGTAATCATAATAATGGTAATAATAGAAACACCGAAAATTTTATTTTCCGCTGGACTCTGTTCCAAGTACTTTATGTCTCTGAATGCAATGGATGTTAATAATCTCTCTAAGACCATTTTTTACCTCATTTTACAGAAATGTACAGGCAGAGGTCATACAGCAGCAGCAAAGAACCAAAGCCCGACTCTAGGGTCTCCCTGCATGCTGGGAAACCCCGTAAACATTAGCATACAACACTGCCAACTCCTAAAGGGACGGACTCTCCCAGTCTGGGGGATCTGGGACATCCCAGGGTCATGAATCTGACCTTGGCCTCACAAGGACATAGTAATAGCAGATGCCTGCCATCCAGCTGAGAGCTCCCTCAGACTGATAGGTATCTGACGTGGAGGACCCTGGATCTGTCTTTGGGAGGAGGGAAGCTCAGGGAGGGACCCCCAAAAGGAAGGCTTCCACCTCCTCTTCTGGGAAGCCTTCCTGGACTACTTGGCCTGACAGGTGATCCTCGTGCCTAAAGGAGAACAGCTTGTTGGGCTGGGAGTTTCAACACCATGCATAACCCGTCTTCCCCAAAAGGAATTTAGCCTTCTCCCCGGAAGTGGATGGTTGTCTTTGAGAGTTGGAGCACCCCATCCCCGGACCGAAGGCCATATACCCAGAATCTCCCGGGGAAGTGGCCCTGCAGCCTGGGGCCCTACCTTCCACCAGCAAGAAGAAGCCTTTGGGGTTCTTCTTCAGAATCTTGATGGCTATCTCCACCATCTCCGAGAGTGACGGGTCAGTCACATTGTTCCTATTCAGCTCGTACTGCAAGTCCCCCGGCTCAAAGAGACCTAAGGAAGATGTAGACCATGAGGTTTTCCTGTGACCCTGCAAGAGGGACCCTCCCCCACAAGGAGCCTGGGCTGTCTCAGGGAACACAGGTTCCCCACACACAACTTGGGGTTAGAACAAGCCAGGAAGAAGCTGCCCACAGGTGGGTGCAAATTGTGCCCAGCGCTGTGGGAGCACAGACGGCTTCGTTTCCCCTTCACAACCACACTACGGTGAGGGATCACCACACACATTTTTCAGAGGAGACTGGTAAGGGGATCGCTATGTCCATTTTACAGAGGAGACTGAGGCGCGGGTGCTCAGTAGCTTGGTATCTTCAGCAGCTAAGTGGGCGATCCAGGACTTAAAATCCATCAGTGTAGTCCCAGGTCAGAAGGGCCCCAGACACGGCACCACAACCCCCGGGCAGAAGACCATGGACTCAACGGGGCAGCTTGGGTGTGTACTTACATGTCACGAAGAGGTCAGGCTTGAAAGCCATAGTGCCCGGTACAGGGAAGTAGCAGAAGCTTTGGCTCACTGTCCCTTCTGTTCCCCGAGCTTAGTTTTCTCACTTATGAAATACGACTGATCGACCCCTTGCCCAAGTCACAAGAGTCCACATGTACCAGGTTGGTGCTTCCTGCCCTCAATGTTCCTTCCAGAACACCCTGCCCCTTCCAGGAGTTATGTGTACAGCCAGACAAGAGGTGCAATGGACAGAATGCTGTGTGCCCTTCTAGGAGCTTTGGAAGCACAGAGGCACCAGCCTCCAAGATGGCGCCCAATAATCCCTGCCTTCTGAATTTACAACCTAGTGTGTCCCCTCCTACAGTAAGACCATCCTATGTACCCAATAGAACACAGAAATGATGCTATGTGA